>NC_137783.1:116329493-118729493 GCF_963455305.1 Plecotus auritus | reverse complement strand
ACCAAGCCTTCCTCTCCACTCCTGCCTCTTCTCATGTCCAAGTTCAGGCCTGTCTCTTCCTCTGCAACAGTTTCCACCTAGATTCCCTGGTTCAAGTCTTACCCCCTCAAATCTACTCTCCACACTTCCCCAAGTTATATCTTAAAAACCTCTCAGTGACAATGTTATGCCCTACTTAAAATTGTTAAATGATTCTCCAATGTTTGACACAGATTCAAGATTTCTCCTTTGCCCACCCACCCTGTTTTGGATTCTGCAGATTGCCTGGACTGTGGGAACTATCCATAGCTCCCTGTCCATTTCATGCTGTTTCTCACCTCTGTGTGTTTTCCAGCTTTGTCCTCTCTGCTTGTAATTCCCTACTCAAAACCTCTTCCCCAGCTTCCACCCTTACTGACTCCCCTCTATCCTTTTAGACTCAGTGCCAGCTGGGGAGAAGGCTCCTTTTTGCATGGATATCTCTGTCATTACATCATCACCCTATAAAAGATTGTTCTGTTATCTGAAGGTCTCTCTCTCATAGACCAGTGACTCTCAAATCTGGCTGGACTTAAAAATCACTTGGGCTTCAGCCCCAGAGATTATGACTTAGTTGGCGTGGGAGGGGATCAGAGATCCTTTCTTTTGAAAACTTGGGGATTCTAATGCCCACCTAGGCTGAGAACCACTGTCCTAGACCATGAGCTCCCTGAGGACAGATTGTGTTATTCATATTTGTGTCACCATGCCTAGCACAATGCGGGTCACATGGTCAGAATGTAAAACCTTGCTAATGTTTATTAACAGATGATTCTGCTGGTCCTGGGCACAATCCCTTCCTCCCTTGGTCCTAAAAGCAGATCTGCAGACCAACTTGGAGAATCACTTGGAGAGCTTTAGAAAAAAACACTGATTCTGGGTCCCATCCTCAGAGATTCTGATGATTAGATGTGTAGGTGCCAGAATCTATAAAAAGCTCTCCAAGTGCTGGTTTGGGGCAGTCAGGTTCCAAACTCATCTGTAGCATCACCTACTTCAGGAAGCCTTCCTTGAGTGCTCACTTCCTTTTCCCACCATCCTGGCTGCCCCACACCATGAGACGGACTAAGGGCCCTTCCTCTGTTGACCTTTAGCACTCTCTCTTCCCTCCATGCTCACATTGTGTGTAGAGGGTCTGTTTATATGTCTGGATCTTCCAGATTCTCCTTTCTGGCAGACTGTGACTTCTTCCTATTTTAATACACAGTGGTTAGGGCAGCACCTCACACCTACTAGGCACTCAGAAAAGATGAGTTGAATAAAAACAAAGAAGAGAAAGTATAGATGCTACATGGGCTCCCTGTTTGCCCAGCTGCCCTTAATGTGGTGACGTCCCAATACTGTACCTTTAGCTCAGTCACAAGCACATCTGTTTTCTATTTATTTATTTTTTTTTTACTTAACCTTTCCTCTGTGGCATCCCAGCTGCACATGTGGAGCTGGAACCCTTCAACCATGCCTAGTGTCTGTCTTGAGAATTAAATAAGTTAATGTATGTAAAGACACTGACCAGTGCCTGGCAAATGGAGGGAGTGTTACCTCTTGTTGCTGTTATTGCTTATGCCTTCTGCATTTGCACCCCCACTTTAAAATGACCTTGCTGGGCACTCATTCTCTCCTGCTGCCTTCTATGCTGAGTCCACCCAGGCTGTGCACTGAACAGAAAAAACTCTCACCTGCTTCCTCACCATGTCCAGTCTCAAGCATTTAGAAGGCTAGAGGAGCCTCCAGCTCTTGCTTCCTTCTACTTTAATTGAAAATCAGTTTTCTTATCAATAAAGAGGAAGTCAGTGTGCAGCAAAGCATCCAGATTTTCTTACGTGGGGTTCAGGAACTCTAGACTGGCCTCTGCTGAGTGCCAGGGGTGACTCACCATGGTGCTTAGGCAACGGCCCTTCCTTAGGTTTGGCTGCAAGGAATTGTGCTGCACACACGGGCAGGAATACTGGACAGCTTTGTGTGTGGCTAAGTGTATTAGCTTCCAAAACAAGTTACTCCCAACAGAAAGGCTTAGAACAACAGAAATTTATCCTCTCACAGTCTGGAGGTTGGAAGCCCAAAATCTAAGTGCGGGCAGAGCCGTGCTCCCTCCAAAGGCTTGAGGGGAGGATCCTTCCTTGCCTGGTGCTCCTTGGCTTATAGATACATTACTCCAATCTCTACCTCTGTCTCTGTGTCCAAACCTTCCTCTCCTTTCTTTTATAAAGATTTATGCTCAGCCCTGGCCAGTTTGGCTCAGTGGATTGAGCATCAGCCTACAGACTGAAGGGTCCCAGGTTCGATTCCAGTCAAAGGTACATGCCCGGGTTGCAGGCTCGATCCCCAGTAGGGGGCATGCAGGAGGCAGCCAATCAATGATTCTCTCTCATCGTTACTATTTCTATTTCTATTTCTCTCTCCCTTTCCCTTCCTCTCAGAAATCAATAAAAATATATTTAAAAAAAATTTAGGCTCACCCTAAATCCAGAATGATTTCACCTCAAGATCTCTAATTAATTACATCTACAAAGACCCTAATTCCAAATAAGATCACATTCAGAGGTTCAGATAGACAAAAATTTGGGGAGGGGAGACACTCTTCAATCCATTCCACCACATAAGTATTCAGCAAGGGAGGAAAGATATATTCATTGTTTTCTAATAACAAGGGCCAAGGTGAACTTCTCTGAGAAAGTTTGCTTATTTCTCAATTTCTGCTCCCTGCTCTGAAAGAGTTTCACACAATTTGCAGTAAACACACGGTGCAGAAGTGCTGAACCATTAAAAGGGAAAGGCTTAAGTCGGTTAATAAACAGGAAGAGGAAAGGGTCATGACATCCAGAAACATAAGCCGCGGAAAGCTCTGATTCTTGAGTCTCTTAGAAATCAGAGTACTGATGGCCCCAGACCAGTTATATCTCTCCCACCTTCGATTCCATCAGAAGGATGGAGCTGAACTGTCCCCGGGTCCTGAGTATAGAAAGAAGGTTTCCCCATGGGAACCAGAATTTTAGAAAACCACGGAGACCTTCCTGAGACAAGTTCATCTAGTGGCTCCTGGTAAAAGCTGAGGCATAGTGTTAATTTTCCATATGAAGGCAATTATAGTATGAAGCGGGGAGGCCTGGGTCCAGGTAAATAGCTTTGTGATATAAGGATAAAGTACAGACAAGTTTAAAGGGTTAGTACTTCGCAGGGGCCTTGGGATGGGGTTACATTTAGTGCCAGTTGCTGTGTTCACTTCATAAACACTGTCTCCACTCAGACTCATTCATGTAGTTCAGGTGACATCTAGGCCAGGGCACAAAGATAAGCCAAACATGTCTCCTGACCACAGGGAGCCAGGGTCCAGCAGAGAGGCCACGTAGCCGTCAGGAGCAGAGACTACTAGACAAATTACAGAGGAGTCACCGAGAAGTACTCAAAAGGCAGGTCCTCACTGAAATTCCTCCCTAGGACCCTGAGTCTCAAACCCTCGGGCTGTAGCAGGTTCACATTTTTATGTTACCTGCATTCTGTTGGGCAAAAATAAATGTAATTCTTTTATATTTACATTTTTTTCCACTAGACACGCCCCCCCCCCTCATTGTCTGATGTCAAAAGCTTGTTAGGATCATGTTCAGACACATGCAGCAGCCATCTTTGTGATTTTTCTCAGACATGTCTGACTTAAACTCTGTCAGTTTCACTGTTGTTCCAACCCCGGTTGCTGATCCCCTGAGCTGATCTAGAACAGGCGTTCACATAGCCACCATGTGGGCCACAGTGCCAGTGGGAGAGCTGTGGTCCCCATCCTCCTCCATCTCCGCTCTGGGCTGCCGTGTAATGAGATGCCAAGGTTCCTGGCTCCATAGTGCGATCTCTGAGTTGTCACTGAGTCTCCATTCTCTGCTATGGCATCAGCTCTGTCTCAGCCCACTCTGTGCCCTGGTCAACAGCTGGTGTGGGGCTCAGGGACTCTCTGCGCTCTCTCTCCACTCTGTGCTGGGATCACAAGAAACGTTGGGGCTTCTCTCTCCCCCTCACTCAAGGACACATTCATGCCTCCAATACCGCTCTTTGCTGCTGCACCGTGGTGGCTCAGGGGCCACCTTTCTGACCTACCTGGGAAGTGTGGGACACAGGTACTGTCTATGCTAAGACCCCCAGTTTAAGGAGAGACTGCATCTCTCACTGGGACTTGGCCTCAGGAGGCATAACGGCAGCCCCTCGCAGATTCACAGGGAAAGGTTAAAAGGTCGCAACTCACAGCTCCATTTACTAATGGTGGGACTTCGGCAAGTCACTAAAGAGGTCACTGAACCTCTCTTTGTCTTAACTCCTTGTCTGTAAAATGAGGATTAGATAGTGCTACTTCATGGATTTAAATGGAACTACAGGTTTTTGTTGTTGTTGTTGTTTTAGTTTAAAATGTAAGGATTTGCCATCTTTATTTCCAAAGGCCTTTGATGACAGTCCCCATCAACGTTGAGACCTCGTTTCATAGTCCAAGTGGGAATGGCTATGGGTTAAGTACCTGCAGGGAAATTCGAGTTGAGTTCCCTTCATTAAACAGTCTCCGGGAATCCTGGTTGAGGAGGACTGGGGAGAAGCGTGCCCTGGTGGTGGCAGCATCTCTGTGTTTGCACCCCATGTAGGACTCAGGAATCGACATCGGGGACATTACTGCAAGGAAGGCTCTGAGGAAGCAGCTGCAGTGCAAGACCTTCCGGTGGTACCTGGTCAGCGTGTACCCAGAGATGAGGATGTACTCAGACATCATCGCCTATGGGGTGGTAAGGAGCCAGCCCCTTGGGTTTCCATTCAGTCACAGACAGAGAACAAGACTAGATAGATGCTGGTTTCTAGAGTTGCGTGCAAGGCATCCTTTGCTTTCATAGCCCAAACCTCCCCAGTCCCTTAGAAGAGGCACTTAGTTGCTTCTGCTAGGCCTATGCAATTCAGCTCTGGCCCAAACCTACATATTCCACTTGATAAAACAAAAACCTGCATTTAGGTTAAGATCCCAAGGCCACATGACAAACACCCATTTGTTCCCTAGGAGTGGGTGCCTACGGTCATATCAACCAGCCTCCATGACTGCGCTCACACACAAAGCCTCCTGAAAGGAGTTCTGGGAAATATAACCTTGAGTTTGCTGTATTTTGAGGGATATTTTTATATTGCTCATTGATTGGTCCCCCTGTTGGAGGCAGCAAGATGGAGGGTCAGAGCACAGGCAGACCTGGTTCCAGTCTTGACCAGCACACTTCCTGGACAAGTGTCTTAATGTCTATGGGCCTCAATTTTTTCATACAGTAAAGGGGTAAAAGAAAGTCTAAGATATATAAATGTATTTTCCATCTAAGGTTAAAATACTATTCTTCCAATATCCCCAGGACCATAAAATTCTTATGGTATTTTAAATGATACCTAATTAATTTTGGGCTATCTCACCTGATTTTTGCTGACTGAACAAACACATAAAGTTTTTCTACTGATAGTTAAGTGCTATCTACCTCACCCCATGTTACAGATGAGGAAACAGAGAGACAAACTGACTTGCCCATATTTACACAGGTAATCAATAATAACACTGAGTCTAAAACATCAGCTGCTGATATCACCTCAATTCCTCCCTTTGAAGAGTGTCCCCTCGGACCTCTCTGATATCCCAGGATGGAAAGTTGAAGGTAAACTAAAGCCTCTCCCTTTGATGACCTGTTGTCAGAACTGAGTTCAAGGGCTGCCTTAACAGAAACATAATGGGTACAGCATATGCCTGGGAGGGGAAGAATCCTTGTGGAAGAATTGCCTCAGTGTGCTCTGTGGGCCTCCCAATCTAACATCCTTGGATTCTTATGGAAACAGAGCTGAGATCCCAGGAACTCCTCCTCCCACCTCCTGCAGGGTCTCTGTTGTCCTGGAGATCAGCCCATAGGAGGGGGCAGATCCTCCCACAAGAGGACACATGGTTGGCATGTTCTCAGAGAACCGTGCAGGGGCCTCTTGCCTCTCCATTCTCAGGTTGTTATAATTCCAATGTCAGGATACTCAGCAGGTGCTTTCCAGCAGTTACCTGAGGATCCAGATCCTGTCATCACCATGGAAACACATTGGACTATGAGGTGCCCATTAGCCCTGCCTCCCTCCCCAGAACTATTCTGAGGACACAGTTGCTACTGGTGCTCCCACACTGCCCATACTAAGTTACGTGTGCTGCTTGCCCATTGTTGGACCCCATCCAAAAAGGACAGTTAGGCAAATGTGACTTCAGAGAAACGATTGGCCCAAAACCTCTGTGAGCCAGGCCAAACAGTAGTAGCCAAACTCAGCCAAAGATGCAGGGAAAGCAGTAACAGTGGAGGTGTGTGCATGTAGCCATTGCAGTTCTGGGTCTTGGCCAAGAGCATTCTTGTCTTCCAAGCAAAAGTGTCCCCTCTTACAAACACATACAACAGGTTGACCATGGAGCCCTCTCAATGCCACACCCAATTCTTGGGGCTGACGGAGGTCTCTGACCCCTGCATGCTCATCTGCCAGACACTGTTTAGGACCCTGCCAGCCTCCCTCCACTCCTGCCTCCTCCACAGGCTGGGCTCTGACATGAGCAGAGATACACTTGCTTGTCAAGGAGCATAATGAACCCTCAGCGGGGGCAAACAGTGTGAAGATGGGTGAGGCAGGATGCAGCTGCAAGAACAAGAGGATTTGCTGGGGCTGAAATGCCCTTCCTGGTGATTTTTTTTATTCTGAAGTGGAGAAGCCAGTTGTCTTTTCAGACGTAGAGTTTCTTGTTCCTTTTTCCCTTCCAGCCCATGCCCAAACTACCTTGCTTAGGTCAAATAAGCCCCTGGGACTGTCAGTTGGCCAGTATCAAGTCTATATAAACCAGGCCATTAATCCACTAATCAGTCCCATTAATGACTCCTGCAGGCTGAAGGGCCTGTGGACCTGTTATATAGGCCTGGGTTTCCCCTGGATCGTTGAGCTCCACATCTGAGAGACAGAGTGGCTTTGGATTAATTCCAGCTCTGGTGCCGACAATAGAGATGGAGCAGCACCTGGAAACAGACATGCCCAGCTTCCAAATGTGGGTTTTGCTACTTAATCACTCCATAATTTGCAAAACTTTAGTCAGACCATTTCATGGGGCATCTTTCATAGTCTCAGGATTGTCACCATTTACCTGATGGAAAGACCTTGGACTTCAGAGACAAACAGACTCCAGCTCTGCCACTTGTCCAACTATGACGCCATTCATTTAGAAATGCCATTTACTTGTACATTTCAATCATTCATTCATTGCATATGTATTTACTGTCTACTATGTACCAGAGCTGGCCAGTGAGGAAGACTGAGACCTAGTCTGGTGACATTAGTAGAGGAGACAGGCAAGAGAAGAAGCAGTAAGAATACAGTGTGCTAAGTGCTCCAATAAGATAGGTGGAGGAGCTGGTGAAACATGGAGCCACAGCCTAGCACAGACTAGGTTAGGAAAGGCTTCCAGAGTGACAGAGAAGCTGAGAACCAAAGGAAGAAGAGGATTTAGACAGGCAAAGAGAAGACCAAAGCAGGGCATCCACACAGTGGGAGTAGCTTTGCAGACAGAGGGGTGAGGCAGAGCTTTTTACTGTACAACACTTCCTTGTTTTGAGGATTAGGTGGGATAATACATGTAGCACACAGCACATAGATGCAGTCATATAAATTGGTTTCCCAGGAGTTATATTGCATTATCCAAGACCACACAGCTGGAGCCAGGATTCCATCCCAGTCTGTCTCTCCAACTGTATTAACAGACCACCTGCTAATGGGAGAGTGATGGCACAGCCAACGTGGACTTTATCAAGGGCATCACCCACCCCCCTCACTCAGAGGCTGACTTTAAGATCTCAGGGAGAACAAGTCTGACATCAGGGGTCTCTGGACCTTTCTCTTTGTAGGTGCAGTTAGCAGGTCTCACTAATGGTTCCAGTGTTGGGCTTCAGATGTGACACCCACCAGTCCCTGGGCTGCGGGAGAAGTCCAGAGTGTTTGCTATGCTCCTCCCACACAGGCCAGCCAAGTAGTTGGTTTATCATGAGGATCTGCTGCATAGACACTTCTGGGGCCCTGCCTAGGGAGCTGGCACGCTTCCATATTTCTTCAGAACCTCCAAACCACAAGTTTGAGCTTGAGCTGCTGTCATCCAGTAAAGAAAGGAAGCTCAAGAGAAAATAATTTGACTCTGTTCCTTGTCCCTGTTAAGAACAGGGTATGCATAGACCACACATGCACCTCTGGTTCTGTTCTATTTCACATCCCTTACTTAGGGTCATTGAACTCATGCCACAACCCGTCAGGACTACCAAAGCTCAGCCACTGCCTGCCGCTGGCCTTCCCCAGTAGATGACCCACCTGTGGTCCATTGCCCTGGTCTCCCCCTGGATGTCGATTTCCAGCCTCCTGTTCTAAACAGAGTGCTTTGATTGCTGAGAAAAGCTATTTAAACTAGCTCAAGTTAATGTTGGTAAAGATGCCACACACTCTCTTATGGACACAGGAGCTGAAGAACAGCTGGATGTGGGCACTCGAGCTGGGAAGCCATGAAACCACAACAGTAGCAGAATGATCTCTTGTCTCTAATTCTGTCTGCCTCATGCTTCATCTCTTCCTTGATCACAGCTGGATTTCTCTGCTTGCTCATGGCCCAACAGATCCCCCACGTGCCGGGGTTCTTTTCCCAGCCTTACAAACGGTTCTGCATTCTGGAGAAAGGGACTGGGCATAGATGATTAAAGAATCCGAAGACAAAAGATAATTTTGAAAGGCATTGGTGGTCAGAGGAGCTTCAGCTAAAGGGAGCTAAAGACTCTTACCTTGACCAAGGATCCATGCTTTTATTCTAACACAATTTGTCCCAAGGCAAGGTGGAAATATACACTTCAAAGGGTAAGGTATCAAAGGGTAGAATACAGAAGCATTATCAGTTTGGGGAATAGCCTATAGCTGTTCAGGTGTTTGGCCAACAGGAGGCAATAAAATGCCCTGAGCTGTCTGGCAGCAGACAATCCTATTCAGGTTTAGCTGTTTCCACCAGGTAAACTACATATGTGGCTCACCCTTGTTGAGCCTCCCAAGCTTCACCAACCTTTTGGTAAAACTCTTGTAGTTATTACATGTTAGAATTGGTTCTCAGCACCCACGCCCAGTCTAAGTGGCCTTATAATCTAGTGGCCACAACATTTGTCCTGTTGATTGTCTTATGCTTGTAGGTGAGGGTAAGAGTGACCTCTCTTCTCCTGCTCCCACCTGGCCCTCTTCTCTCTTATTCACCTGGCAAGTCCCCCATTGTGGAGAACTCTCATCAACTGGGCCTCAATGGAGCCTGGTCAAATCACTGCTGGATATGCTGGGCAGTGAGGGCCTGGTCCCAAGTCCCCAAAACAGCTAGAATGTTGCCCACTTCCCCCAACCCTGAAGAGTAAAAACAGAGGCCTAAACAGAGACCTCTGAAGACCATGGTGCCCCTTTTGTGGAGATGGAGGGGGACAGCCTAGCACCCTCTTGTGTGTGTGCTTGCAGGTGGATCTTTTATTATTACCTAGACTGACTCAGCTCCCCAGACCCAGCTTGCTCTTTAACATGTGAATGCTTCGCCTTCAAAGGGGCTGGTCTTAACCTCAGCACCTTTGTGCAAAGCAAAATGCCTGTTGGTTTCCATAGTATTCAAGAGGCTTTGGGCTAATTATGGAAATGGAGCCTGTGTCAGTAGAAAGCTTGTTTCTCCTGATTTAATGTATTTGTTTCTCTGTTCCTTTCTCTTTGGTGTGGCCGCCTTTGCCCTGGTGTTCAGCTACAGAACTCTCTGAAGACCGATTTGTGTCTTGATCAGGGTCCAGACACAGAGAACGTTCCCATCGTGTATATCTGCCACGGAATGACGCCCCAGGTGAGTGCTCTGAGAGCTCCCCGCACTGCACCAGGGTGTGCACGTGTATCTGGGGGGAAGGATAGTTAAATTCTGTCTTGTGTATCCTGGGCCCAAGGGCCTTAGGGCTTTTTCATTAGGAGGTGTCCCGATGAGCAAAAAGGGTAAGTCCTGCCTGCCTTGCCTGGAAGAAGGCAGGGAGCAGATTCTGGGATGCCAGGGTCTTCTGTTATGGAGAGCGAAGAAGGCAATACCTTTCTAGAAGGGCACCTGCCTCCCCTGGGAGAGATGGGTAAATCACAGTCCTGCTCCTGGCAGCCATGCCCTGCCCTAGCAGGAGGAAACCCAGGACTCCCCCTAACTCCTGGCACCTGAGAGTCCCTTCAGAGGTCCATTGCATAGCCCCAGGCTCTGTCCTTTAGTAGATCACAGCTGGGGCCAAAATGTATAGCCATGAGACCCTTTCTAGCACTTAGGACATTCTTCTGGTGGAGAGGGAAGAGCGGCTACCAGGAAAATAAGTTATCCCTGAAAAATTCCCCATCATGGTTTCAGCTACCCAGAGAGGATGTCAAGGAGACAGGCAAGAGAAATGGTTTATTCAACAAAGTGCAATGAACAATCATTGATGGAGAACTTTATAGGCTAACTGTTCCCACTTGACAACATTTTCAAAGTTTACCTATCTTATCTCCAGAAGTGCACAATGATTTAAAAAAAAATATTTTAGTATAGAAGATATGTATATTTGTATAATTACAAGTTAGTATTTAAAAGAATTTTACCTTCCTAAATACACAACCAAAGGATATTATTATGTGTCACTCAATGTAATGTAGTGGGACTTCCCCACAATTGTCCATGGTTATCTCCACCACCTCGTCTGTTCTGTTGCTCAGCTGCTGTGACATCACTGGTCAGTCCCAGGTCAGCATGTCACACTGTGCCCACACCACGCAATATGGCAGCTCATTCTTCATTATTACAATGGTGTGACATTTATAATGGTTGACTATTTTTATGTAAACCTTACATCTATCAACATGTAACACAGTGTACAGAAACTCTCTTTCTGGCCTGCAGATGGTCACTTTCTCAGTATGTCCTCTCATGGCAAGGAGAGAGAGAACGAGTGAGCTCTCTGGTGTCCCTTCTTAAAAGGACACTAATCCCATGAGATCAGGGCTCTACCTTTATGACATCATTTAACCTTAACTTGAAGATTTGGAAAATTCTCAATCTATCAATATATGCAACCATTTGATTAAGAGATCATGGATGGGACTCATGGACTTAATCAGCCATTACAGCAGCAGAAGCCAGAGATAGAGGTGAGGTTATATAAGCAGAGACACTGCCAGTTTGAACTAAAGAGACAGAGACAGTGAGACTGGATGAAGGAAGGCTGTTGGACTTGTTCAAGTCTGTAAGATGGGACCATGGAGCTGTTCAGTTGTGAGCAGGCACCATTCCTGATTGTCACCTCACCTGTCTGTGGGCCTTTATTTTGTTTTACTCTCCTATTGAAATATAATTTTACTCTCAAGTGCAGAGTGTACAGCTCAATGAATCTCTACATTTGTAGACACTGTGTAGTCACCACCCAGATGAAGCCCATCTTCCCACTGGGCTTCCTCCTTCCGCCTCTTGGTCAGTACCTCCACCCAAAGGTAACAACGATTTTAATTTCCAGCATTGCTGATTCCTTGTATCTGGGCCTGTCTTCTTGTTGGCAAACAAAGAAACTGGACTGGCTACCTCCAGGCCCAGCTCCACCATCTCTGACAATCTGTTGACCTTGAATTCTTTTTTTCTGAACTTCACTTGGTCTGGGAATCTGTGAGTTTGTCCTGTGCTTGTGAGGAATACGGGGAGCTGCCTGCCCTTGATGCTTTGTAAATCAGCATCTTGATGTGAGCTATAGCAAGTCTCAAAGGCTTGGTCCCCCTCCCCCTTCCTCAAAGCCACAGCAGCCTCATGTAACTGGGCCTCACGGGGAACACTGGGTCCTATTGCCCTCTCCCACCTGGCCCACAGCCAAGGTGCACAGCTGTCAGTGCCCAGAGGCAAGGAGGCTTATAACCAGCCTCAGATCAGACACATTTCCTAGGGAGGTACAGGGACTCTGCTGCGACAGAAATTTGTTGAGTCTGGCCTGCCTAGTGAGCTGGGAAAGCCAAAGAGGGCTGGGTCATCCTGGAGATGGGCTGTGTGTTCTGGCCAGAGTTCCTCCATCCCCTGTATTATTTCCTAGAACATTTGTAGCAAAGGACCACAGACTGGGTGGCTTGAACAACAGAAATGTATTGTCTCATGGTGCCAGAGGGCCAGAAGTCCAAGATCAAGGAGTCATTAGGGCCATGTCCCTCTAAAGGCACTAGGGAAGTCTCTGTTCCAGTCTCTGGCAGTTCCCTAGCTTGTGGCAGCATCACTCCAGATTCACATGGTGCTGTTCTCCTTGTGTGCATGTCTATGCCCAAATTCCCCCCTTTCATAAGGATGCTGGTCACATTTATTAGGGGCTTACCCTACACCAGTATGACCTCGTCTTAACTAATGACATCTGCAACAACCCTATTTCCAAATAAGATCACATTTGGAGGTAGCGGGTTAGGACTTCCACATAGGACATTTGGAGGTACACAATTCAATGCACAGCACCCCCAGAGGAGAAGAATGTGACTGGAAACCTGGCTTTCATGCCCTGGCTGAGAAGCGCTTCCTATGACCTCCTCTCACACTTCTGTGGCCAGAGCTTGTCACGTGGCCATGCTTAACAGCAGAGAATGCGGGAAGTTATGGGTTCCTGCATGCCCAAGAAGCCTGGTCTCTGCACATGACTTTAAGTATTTTCTAAATCAAGTCCACCTCTGACAAGTAAGAAAACAAGATAATGGCATCTGGGATGTGAACTGACCTGCCTGAGGTCACACCACACAGTTCCTGGCAAAGACAGGACCAGGAAGGATGCCTATATTTTGACTTCCAGTTTCTCCTTCAGTTTTATTCATTGAATATATGAGAACTTGTCTTTCAGGAAGTCCTCATATTCTAGAAAGTTTCATTTCCCCTGAAGAATAAATTGGTCTAGTGATAGGAATTTTTTTTTTTTTTTTTGGAGCAACTTGTCACATGGCCCACCACAGGGCCCAAAGACATTAGGGATCTTGGGCTAGAAAGTGGGGCAGAGTTCTCATGTGTGTCCTAAACCCTTTGAGAAATTCTGCTTAAATTTTGTTTAAAAAGTTCACTCTGATATAGTGATATACTCAGATCTCAGGGAAGGCCCTGGGTAGGAGAAGGGTGTAACTAACCAAATTGGTGAGGGGAAGCTGATGGAAAGCATGCTAATTAATTAATGAGTAAATGTGGCCATTTTATTTAAATTAGCAGCAAATTTCAAGCAGTCCCCAAAATAACTGGGAATATTAGTCCTAATTAATGTAACAGCTGGAAAATTTCTACTGGGAAAAATATAATAATGGGGTCTCCCTACAGACTCTCTATTCACGCATCCACTCATTCATTCATTTGCTCATTCAAGAAACATGCACTGAGTATTATTTTATGCCAAGAATTGTGACAAAGGCAGCTTTGCCCAGGCCCTTGGTCTGGAGAGGGAGGCAGGTCCTTAGATCATTAAAGTTTATACAGTGCCACCACTTGCAACCTACTGCCCCAAACCACCTTCTCAGCCCATCAAAGGAGAGATTGTGGGACAAGACAGTGTCTGGGGACTCCTCTCATTCTTTCTGCCTAAATCTTCTGGACTGTAAACGACTCAGGGAAAAAGACAGTGCTTTTCCTAGGGGAAGGTGAATTCTTGGCTGTAGAGAAGGAAGATGAAAGGGACTTGAATTCCTTGTAAAGTTTCTGGAGCAAGGATGCTGCCACATTTCTGCTTCAGGCAGTGCTTTTTGACTCAAGGGATAAAGATGAGAGCTGAGTTGAAAGAAGTATTCTGTTTTTACCCACGATAGATCAGGCAGTATGTTTAATAAAAGTAAGAAAAGTGTGGAATTGTAGATGGACTTTGGTACCTTTGCTTTGTGGAATTTTTTTTTCTTTTCTCATTTGTTGAAGTTCTTACTTGGCTAGAGAGAGAGAGAGGGAGAGAGAGAGAGAGAGAGAGAGAGAGAGAGAGAGAGAGAGAAATGAACAAACTTGCTTTATTTCTTTGTCTGTATGCTACTTCTCTAGAAACTGCCATTCCCATGTGGGGTCATAATGTCGCCATCACCCCTCCCCTACTTGGTAATTATCTGGCGGCCATGCATGGAATGTCAGAGGCCTCTCATGAGTTCTACTTGAACCCCCAGATCTTTCAAGTCACATCTCAGAGACAATTGAAAAGGTTTTGCTTTGTGGGCCAAGAATTTAAATCACCAGCCCCTTCCTTGTGGCCTTTGGGAGCTTTCCCCACTTCTCTGTGATTTTTGTTTATAAATAGAGTGCCAGGCACTGAGTGGCTGTGAGGTTTTATTAAACCTCCCTGAGTTTACTTCTTGGCTCTGATGGGATGAAACTGTGCCCTTCACAACTCCTTGTGTGGGGCTGTATTGCCTTGGTGCCTGCTGACGAAAGTTAGTGCAGGACCCTGACTGGGATACAGTTTGAGGGGAGCTTCAACCAGCCCTGAAAACTTGGCTGGTCCCCTCCAGGTCTGTACTATTTGGGGACTAATCCAGATAGAGTTACTTGAGTCTATTTACTGGCCTCTAAGCTATAGGCTCCCATCATTCCCAGGGGCCATAATCCCCTCAAGATGCAGAGCAAGGGATGCCTCTGGGTGATGCAGTGGTTGCCCAGCCCCGGCCCTGCTCTCTGCCCTCCCCCTGGGCAGCAGTCACTCAGCTCCTCCTGGTCACATTTCCACTTTCACAGGGCAGGCTGGATGTTTGAGGGGCAGTTCTTGCTCCAGAGGACCCAGGACAGTGACAGTGCACTCACCAGCTTGGGGTCAGGCAAGGCTGGGACCTAGCCCAGTTCTGCCTGTACCACACATGTGATTGGGACAAGTGCCTTAATCTTGCTAGTGCCCAGTATGCTTTAATCTGTGAACTCAGGACAAACAATATACACTTCACTGAATTATTGTGAGGGCTCTGCTGGTCTGTATGTAACAACGCTTAGCCCAGGGCCTAGAACACGATGATACGTGTTATTATGTCACACCTAAGGGCAGCCTCTCCAAGGGTGAGTAAGAGGGATGCTCGAGGCTGAAATGAATAAGGCTGACCACCTGCAGTCATGCCTCCCCTGCCCTGACCCAGGACCCCCAGGGCTGAAGTGGCTCCCTTCATCCTTACAGCCCTTTGAGGCATCCGTGGAGACCAGGTGCCTGCTGCGTCCTGCCTGCATCCCAGGGCTCAGGAACTCCCTCATATCTGTCTGCTCATCAGTGAGTGACGAGTGAACGCATTGTTTCATTACCGAGGCCTGCAGTCTCACTCCTTCCCTACAGCCCTGCCGACAGAACATGAACTAGCCCACTGGTCGGCAAACTCATTGGTCAACAGAGCCAAATATCAACAGTACAACAATTGAAATTTCTTTTGAGAGCCAAATTTTTTAAACTTAAACTTCTTCTAACGCCACTTCTTCATAATAGACTCGCCCAGGCTGTGGTATTTTGTGGAAGAGCCACACTCAAGGGGCCAAAGAGCCGCATGTGGCTTGCGAGCCGCAGTTTGCCAACCACGGGACTAGCCTGTGCTGGGCTCCTGGGGGCTGCTTGGGTACGAACTCCTGCTCTGCCTCATATTATCTGTGTCACGTGGGACAGGATACTTCATTTCCCTTGACCCTAAATACCTTCAATTTAAAACAAAATGTACTTCAGAGTAAATGTTGCTTTTGGGTTACTAACATGCATCACATTCATATAACATATATGTGTGTGTATATAATTACTAGAGGCCCGGTGCACAAAATTCGTGCACTGGGGGGGGGGGGTTCCCCTCAGCCTGGCCTGTGCCCTCTCACAGTCCAGGAGCCCTTGGGGAGTGGGCCTAAGCCATCAGCCGACATCCTTAGCACTGCCACGGAGGCAGGAGCGGCTTCAACCACCACCGCTGTGCTAGCCAGTCATGAGCCCAGCTTCTGGCTGAGCAGCGCTCCCCCTGTGGGAATGCACTGACCACCAGGGGCAGCTCCTGCATTGAGCATCTGGCCCTGGTGGTCAGTGAATATCATAGTGACCTGTCATTCCACCATTCGGTTGATTTGCATATTAGCCTTTTATTATATAGGATTGTGTCTGTCATTCTCCCTAGACACCTTCCATATGTCAATTCATTTCATCTTTAAACCACATTGCCAGCTTATTCCCACTATAAAGATGTCAGCTCAAAGTCACAAAGGTGCACCCAAGTCCCCACACCTACCAGGTATGGCTGCAGACCCAGGTGCCTAGAACATGATGGATGGCAGGTGTGACTGTGTCACACCCAAGAGCATCCTCTGCTGGGTGAAGGAGCTCGAGGCTGGAAAGGGCAGGCAAACCACCTGTGCTTTCTCTCCCAGCACTGCCTCCCTTAGATTCTGGCTACTTCCACAGGGCGTGGCCCAGGTGACCATCACAGGGCTCCCTCCCCATCACTGACACCCACTGGATCTGCCTGTGGTCATCAGCCTGGGGCTGGTCCAGCTCTGGATGGGGTGAGCACCTGGGTAATTTCTCACCTGCTTTTGGAAAGCACCCCATTTCCATGTCCCTTTTGGTAGCTGCACACGGAACAGAGCCGGTGGCCCCAGTGCATCACTCAGCATGGAGTGCAGGTGCCCAGGGAGGGAAAGGATGGATGTGTTGGGCGCACAGATGTTGGTGCTGCAGTGATAACCTCTTTCACCGAGTGATGGTGAACTCTGGGCTGCTCCCCCAGCATCAGGGCTAAAAAAAGGAGCTGCCTGATTTGTTATTCATTCCACATGATATGTTCTTCACTTCATGTCCAAACTCCGCAATTAGTGTGGCAAGCGGTGAGATTTGCCTGAGTTTTATTAAGCTCCCACAGGCTGGGAAGAGGCAGTTGTTAGAAGCACCACAGTGGGCCAACACTGGGGAAGATGGCCCTGGCTCACTAACCAGAGGGAGGCCGCCGAGCCCTCCACCTACCATTCTTTGGAGAGCTTTGCTTCTCAGGCGGCGGTGGACATGGGGACGGGTCCCTGAGCCAGTGGCAAGGGAGCTGAATTTAAATCTTGACTTAGCTCTGTTCTCTCTGACTACTTACTCCACCTCTCTGGGTCTCAGCTTCCTAGTCAGGAAGATGGCATGGGTGCTGAGACTTAGCACCAAGCCTGGCACAGCATTGGGCTCAGCGATGTTAGTTTCTTGTTCTAATGAGGGCAGTCTCTCAGCCTTTAGTGAGAGCTTGCTAGTCTGCCTGAAGATAATAATACGAACAACAGCTTACACTTATTTTCTTCCTGTTCCTAAGCATCTTTCTAAATGCTTCGGTGAATACTCTCAGCAGCCCTGGGAAGTAGGTACTGCTCTTACCCACGTGGACAGGGGAGAAAACTGGGCCTCGGGCACTTAGGTAACTTGCTCAGGGCCACGAACTTAACAAGTGGGAGGACCTGGTTGCCTGACTGCAGAGCCCATGCTCAAAGCCATGGCTCCGGCTGCCTTCCTGGTTTCATTAAATATGTTCTCTGGACGGAGATGGTACAATAAGCCGCCGCAGTGGGGAGTGATGAGGGCTGGGCCCCTAGGAGGGGTCAGAGCACGCTTGCTGAACGGACAAAGCCTGCAGTGAGAGATCAGGGGAGGGTGTAGCTGATTTAGCCAACCACCAGGCATGCTCTTCTGCTTAGGACCTAAAGGAAAGCTCAGTCTAATTTGCAGTCTTTTCCCTGAAAGACCTTATGGTAGGTTCCTGAGACTGGGCTGAAGGAGATTTGAAAAATACTATCCTATCGACACTGCTCTTCCCATCCACCCTGGGCCAGGACACAGCACAGGTGGGTCAGCTCTCTCGTGATTCACGAGAGTGGTCTGCACATGCCTCTTGCCTTTGAGGTTTCCCCTCCCAACCCCATCTCGGAGGAACTGGAGCAACCATCTCCCATTGGAAGACATCTAGTCTCAGCATTCCAGGGCCAGTGTATCAGACCCAAAGCCCCACCCCCCCCTTCCCTCCTCTTCTTATCCTGCAGGTCTTAGCCCACTTCCATGAGCAGTCTCTCCTGACCCCTCATCAAGGTGCTCTCACTTGCTATTCTCAAATCTCTGCACCTGTCTGATTCCTGTATCACAGCTCTTGTATTGTATGTACAAATCTAAGTGTACTCACAGTTGCCAGTTATACGTGAATTTGTTTACTTGTTAATGGTCTCTCTTCCTAGATCTTAAGTTCTTGAGAGCGGGCACTTGCTTTGTCTCCAGCATAATCCTTGTGCCCAGCACAGAGCCTGGCCAGGAGCAGGCACATACCCCTCTGGTTGGTAAATGGATCTGTTCACAGAGGTAGTGCGTTTTGGAATAAATGAAGGCAGTCTTCCTAACAAAGGCATCCTAGCAGCCTGCTCAGACACACTGGCTTTGCCACTTACCCGCCTTGACCCGGAGCCTGGTTCCCCTTCTGTAAAAGGGTGTTAAAACCATCCATCTGACAGAGGCTCTGTGAGGATTCCGTGGAGAAGTACAGAGGCTGCTCAGCACTATGCCTGGCACACAGTGGGTCCTCGATGTACTGCAATGGCTCTTATTTTACTAGTAGCATCAGTTACTATCAGTCAAGATAAGTTCTGGTGGGGTCTGTACCTCCTCCTTTAGACCCAGCATCTTCTTTCATAGAGCCCCGGGGATGGGAGCCTGAGAGATGTGCCCTACCCCACTGGGATGGAACCAGATCCCAGGGCCAGGTGCTATGGGCAGTTAGGCAGGAAGGGGGGCACCTCTTTCCATCAAGGCCTCTCCTGTCACCAAGGATTGCTGGCACACAGGCTGGCCTGCCTTTTCATTTGACCCAACTCCCAGGTAGGAGAATACCCCGACTCCAAGAGTTCTCCTAGGGGCAGGGCCACATTGACTGACACTACCCCCCACACCTACCGTGGAGCTTTCTGTAACTCACTCTCCACTCAAGAAGGTCTTGAAGAACTGCCTCCGGGAAAGCCCAGGGTAAGAGCAGTGAGCCAGGGACAGAGTATCCGTTGTAAGCATTGTGAATTAGGAGAGAGTCCTCTCTTGAATAGCGCACGTACAGTGCCCGCCCCCCACCAAGGCACCTCCTCTTTTATCTACTTGGAGCAGGAAGTGGGAAGGTTTCCCCAAAGTCTACGAGGGGGCTCCGCTGCCCAGAGCACAGCCCCTCAAGAAGTGGGCTGTGCTATTCACTCCTCTTGCTGCTGTTTCTCACTAGGGAGCCAGTGACATTTAGGGTGGGGAAGTTCTTCATTGTGTGGGCCTGTCCTACTCAATGCGGGGTGTTTAGCATCCCTGGACTCTGACCAGCCATAGTGTCCATGCGGGACCCAGACATCCCCATGCATTTCCAAAGGTGCCCTGGAGGAAGTGGTACCACCCCTTGCTGAGAATGTGACAGCGAAGGCACCTAAGAAACAGGATCTGGGATTTGGGAATGGCTGGTGGCGTGGAGGGGGGATGTCTGAATGGTGTTTCTATCAGGGCTGCTTAAGAATGTGCTTGTTTATTTCAAGAAAGTTCCTAAGTAGATGTGTTCAGAATATATGATGGGCATAAATGGATTCTTAGATTTGATTTTCCCACCTAACTCCATTGTCACCACACTGCCTCTGCCCCAGCTGCTGAAATCTGTTTCTCGCTGCACGTCGGTCCTGCCAGCATAGCACCTTAGTGGAGTCCTTGAGGTTAGCACTGTATAAGACTGGAAATTTTAGTGGTGCTGGGCCCTCTAAATCAATCACCAGAAAAGCTTTATTTTTTTTTTCTTGCTCAGAAATACACCATTAAATGCAGGAATACGTGTGGCAGGGGAGGTTGGCTCGGGTGAAGGACACACTTAAAAAGAAAATTTTATAACATTTTTTTCTGCAGGAAAAAGGACATGCTGGTCTTCATTCCTGTAGAACTGGGCTACAGAACACATTTATGTCTCTGCAATATCTTTATCTCGGAATATTCTGGGCTGTTCAAAAGTCATTGAATCATATTTGCCTGGGGCATTATAGATGCTTAATAAATGTGTGTTGGATAAAGGAATGAGTAAATTCATGGAAAGGTAAAGCCTTTTAAGTGGTCACAAGATGGACTGAGCCTGTCTTCCCCTTCTCCGTCCCTCCGGGGGCCCTAGGGTGGCAAGGTTCGCCCATGATATGTGTGGTGGTGGTGGAATGTCTGGGAAGACGGGGTAGCAAGAGAGGTGAGTGAGGAAGTGGGGTCAGTGAGTGTAGACTCCTCTTCTCCCCCCCGCCCCCCAGAGTTCACAATGAAGGGATAGAGAAAGGGGCTGGCCATTGGAAGGGGTTCGGAGTTGAGAGAAAGTGTGTATTCAGATTTGCTTTTCAAGGAAAGCAATCAGGGAGCATGTTTTGAAGCTGAGAGAAGTCAGTAGAGAAGGAGGTCGGGGAGAGAATGAAGCAACAGTCTGGGGGTGGGAATGAACGGGGCAAGGACAGGAGAGGATGCGGTCCAAGCCCAGTGGGACCTTCTGCCTCTGAGGCCTGGGCAGGATGGAGGGAGGTTCGGGAGGAACTGGTTTCCAGGCTGCCTTGCAAGTAGAGCCTGAGGGATCTGTTATGTCCGAGGAGAGAAGCTTTAGAAACCCACCGAGGGGAATGGCCTTCTGCAGAGGCTGTGCAGGCTGAAAGGAGGTGGTGTGGAGGGGCCCAGAAAGAGCTGGAGACCAGGAGTTTGTGGTGGGTCTAACTTGCCCAGTCTCCTGATTTTCTTGGTGAGCAATCCAGGGAACAGGTGTGGGGAAAGCCAACAAGGCTGCAGAGGTGAAATTTACAGGGTGTCGAACACAGAAAGAATAGGAATTACAGACTTGAAGGAGCCTGTAAGGGGGTAGTTGAAGGAATTTGGGTGAAGCCTTTCTGGGGACATGGAAGTGCCAGAGGGAGGTGAAAGTGTGGGAGGAAGGAAGAAAGGTTGCTATTCCAAAGGTCTTTTTGATGAGCAGACATTTGGGAAGTAAGGGAGTGAGCAGGCAAGGTTCACAGGTAGTTGGGTGAAAGTAGGGAATGAAGGATGGGACCTCAGGGGCCCAGCAGTTTCAAGCACTAAGAGCTGGGGTCTGCATGTGGGTGGCTACGGTGTCCCTCCCTGGCATAGAGGCCACGGTACAGTTAGGTCATTCATTGTCTGCGACCCTGAAGTATTGCCCAGTGGATGTAGAGGATGCTCTGAGCCTGATGCCGAATGTGGCAGGGTGCCTGGGACACACGCGTGAGAAGAACAGAGTGGGCAGAATGCGGTGGTGTCTGACATCGGAGGCTTAAGGAGGAGGTATTTTTATAAGGAGATGGAGGTGCTGAGGTGGATGGAGTAGGGGTGTTGCAGGGAGAGGAGAGTGTCAGCTCCAATTTGTGTCCCCGGTGGCTGAGTCAGCAGATTCAAGGCACACAAAAGTGGCCGTGTCCTCCAGGAAGAGCCATTTCGGCGAGGACAGGAGGAGTCCCTTTTGGTGAGAAAGGGCTGTCCTTGAAAGAGACTGTGAGTTTGATAGGCAGTTTCAGAAGACTCAAGGGAAGGCTCATGAGAGAGGGCAAGCAAGGGAAGATGAGCCAGGGAAAGAGCAAAGCATATCAGGAGTCCGGAGAGGACGCGAGAGCCCCGTAAAGACAACAACAATTAAATGTTATGTACACACGTAGGCCCCTGGGAACTGGGAGGTTGGGAGAAAAGAGGGGGCAGAACCGGCTGGGGGAACCGCATCTCTTTGTACCGCGGCTACTGCAGTCGCCCGCGCTTCCCAGCTTTTGTGCTCAGGACAAAGCAACCACTTCCAAAGCTCGTTGTGTCCTCACAATTGAACTGCTTCCCCATCGTGTCACACTGCATGCAGCCCAGGATCCGCAGGGCTGTGGAAGCTCCACTCTGCCAGGGGGAGGGAACAGAGTCCCTGCTGCCAAGGAGAAAAGAGGCTGGGTCACGGTGACTTTGGGAGGTCAGGGAGGCCTTCCTGGAGGAGGCGCTGCACCTGGACCTTAAAGGAATCACAGGATGTGTGGAGTAAAGGCAGAGTGGGAAGAGCTCTTCAGGAGTGGGTGCGCAGGGAGAAGGGGTGGGATCCTTTCTTTCTTTAGTAAGAAGTGAGGTGCTGTAGTGATTGAGAGCTGGGTTTGAAGCCAGATGACCTGAGTTCAGTTCCCAGCTCTGCCACTTGCTACCCATTCATTTACCTCTATCTAACTCTGTTTCCTCATCTAAAAAGGCAGATCATATTACCCCCACACACACTTGTTTAGGGTTATTTTGAAGATTAAGTAAGTGTATTTATAAAGCACTTAGCCTCCCTGACATTTAGTAATAGCTCATTATATGGGAAATATTATCATTATTATAATTATTTATGTTATTTTCTTCAATTAGGAGGGGGGCATGGGGAAAGCTCCCCTGGCAGAGTGGAGCTTCCACAGCCCTGCGGATCCTGGGCTGCATGCAGTGTGACACGATGGGGAAGCAGTTCAATTGTGAGGACACAACGAGCTTTGGAAGTGGTTGCTTGTCCTGAGCACAAAAGCTGGGAAGCGCGGGCGACTGCAGTAGCCGCGGTACAAAGAGATGTGGTTCCCCCAACTGGATTCTGCCCCCTCTTTTCTCCCAACCTCCCAGTTCCCAGGGGCCTACGTGTGTACATAACATTTGATTGTTGTTGTCTTTACGGGGCTCCTGCGTCCTCTCCAAACTCCTGATATGCTTTGCTCTTTCCCTGGCTCATTTGCTGAGCACCTACACCCTGTACGTTATACTTTACAAACACACCTGTGAAATGAGCCGCCAGCAACAGTACACGTTTGCTACATACTGAGCTATCCCAAAAATTTAGTGACTTACGACACATCCATTTATTTAGCTCAAGAGTCTATAGGTCAGCAATCTGGGCTGGGCTGGCCCTTCCCTCTGCCAGTCTCAGCTGGGCTGGCTCAGGCATTGGTAGCCGCTGCTGGCCAGCATTGAGTGGCTTTCGGAGGCCGGCTGTCAGCTGCAATGAGGGAACTTCTGGACTTCATCACCCGACAGGCTCACCCAGGCTGCTTCCCATGATGGTGTGAACGGGGTTTCTAAGGGCAGCAAGAAAGGGCCAGTGCTACTGCGTGAGTGCTTTCCAGGTCTCTGCTGTGTCGCATTTGCTGTGGAAATGTTGCCATTGACCAAAGTAAGTCACATGGCCAAGCCCAAACTCAGAGGACAGAAAGTAGATCCTTTGAAAGGAGTAACTACATTGCAAAGTGGTTTGCATGCAAGGATGGGAAACTCTGGGGCCATTTTTATAATCTATCATAATGCCCTATTACATTCACATTGTATTATTTCATTTACTCTCTCATTCATTCATTCATTCATTTATTCACCCAAACATATTTATTGAGCACCTACCTTGTGGTAGGGCAAGAAAAGGAATCCCTAAAAAGAATGTCCTTTAGTTTTCTAGTACTTTCTCTGTCCCAGCGCAGCCATCTGGCATTGCTCTGAGTCCATAACATCCATAAAGATGTGAGCTGGACCCTTTTCCTGGGGAAGAGAGAGATGGAGCTAGAGGTGATCTGGAAACAGGCAAAAAAAAATATTTACAAATTAAAATCAGGCACCAATATTTCATCCCCATGAAGTCTGTTTTTCTGGGCTAACTTCTCCCTGCTGGATCTTAACCTGCAAGGTTATTACCAAGTTCTTTCCCCATCTTTCTGCTCACTGAGATTGCTGGTGAGTCCAGAGCCCCATTGAGCTTATGTTAAAATCTCTGTTAAACACATACCCACACATGCACACACACACCCTGGGAACATTCTAAGCTCTTCTTTTTTTAAAAAAAATGTTTTTACTGATTTTAGAGAGAGAGGAAGAAAGAGGATAGAGAGATAGAAACATTGATGAGAGAGAAACATCGATCGGCTGCCTCCAGCACTCCTCCTACTGGGGATTGAGCCCGAAACCCTGGCATGTGCCCTGACAGGGAATCGAACAGGTGACCTCTTGGTTCATGGGTTGACGCTCAACCACTGAGCCACACCGGCCAGGCTAAGCTCTTCTTAATTCAGTGAAGAATAACAGTTGTGATGTGCCAGCAAGACATTGAGCCTCCTCATTGCTCACGGGGTTAGGCCTGGCACAGACTGTGTCCTGGAGGTAAATATTAAGAATCTTGTGAAGCAGAGAGGATCCTGTTCTATCCAAGCTGTTAATCCTCAGTGCTCTCTGGAGGGTGGTGCCGAAAATACTGGTCCAAACCTTGGGCAGAGAGAAGTTTAGAGGAGTCTTAGAGTAAGAGGTATGAAACAGGTACCAAGAAGGGAACTTGGATGGGCTTCTGAGCTGAAGTTCAGTGTCTGTGGTATAGCTTGTTAACACATTCATTTAATCAACCAATACAGTGTGAGTGTATGTATGCATGAAGCAGTGGTTTAGATAGTATATACAATAGTGAGCAAGATAAGCATGGTCCCTCCCCTCTGGAACTTGGAGCCTAGTGGACAGTGACCAGTGTCAAAAGAACATTACTAAGCTAACACTAACCACCACTAAGTCTGTATGATTCCTTGACAGCCCTATGAGGTAGGGACCATTATTATCTCTTGCTTTTATAGAAAAGAACATTGAGAGCATGAATGGCCAAGTAGCTGTCCCTAGTCACACAGCAAATGACTGAGGGTGGGGACTTGAATTAGGCAATTTAAATCCAGAGTCAGTCTCTTGAATCAACCCCCTTCCCTCTGCCCCCACGAGGTCAAGTCCCCTTGGCATGTAGTTCCCAGTTCCCTCATACTTTTCCTTAAAAGCATGCATCCCATTTTGTGGTTCTATATTGTGGATTATTTGGTGAGGGAGCATAGCTAAATGGTCAGTTGGTTCAGACTCCATTATGCTCCAGTAACAGACAACCTCAAAATCCAAGTGGCTTATAACAACAAACACTTCTGAGTCACGTGACGTGTCCAAGTGTTTCCCCACCTTATCTTCCTCTTGCAGCGCCTTGTCAAAGCAGCCGATAGTCCCAAAGGCGCGCTCGTCATCAAAAGCACAGCTCATTTGCCGTGATGTCAGCCTACCGAGTTACTGCAGGCAACAGTTTTGCCAATGGTTTTGCTCCTGCATAAAAGAGGTCACCACCTTTCCAGCGTTCAGAGATGGTTCCTCACCACCCACTTTCTAGCCCCAAAGTCAATGTCCCACAGTGTGAGGTTTGGCACCACTCCTCATCTAGAATCGATTTCTTCATCATTCAGCTTAGACTAATGATCCCCAAATCACAGTGGCTTAGAACAAGTCAAGCTTATTTCTTGCTCGTGCTTCATGGTCAGATGGTCCAGCTTCTGCATTGTGTCTCCTCTTTTACTGGGACCAAAGGCGCAGCCCCCTTCTGGGACACTTCCAGGCCAACAATCGATCACATGAGAGCTCTCAAAGCTTCTGATTGGAAATGACACCTGTCTCTCCCACTCACATATCATAGTAAAAGACATGTGCCAAGTCTCACACTAGCAACGAGGGGATGTGGGACGTGCAATAGCTCAGTCAGGAGGGGAGCACAGAAGGGCCTCCTGGGGCAGGCAGCGGATCAATCTCCAAGATTAGTCGGGGAGCCTGCACTGGCTGTCACATCGATGCAGGCTTGGCAGCCTGTTGTGTTTGGAAAAGAGGGATGTCAGAGCACGTCTTCCTCCTTGCACTCGATATGCTCCGTCTTCGCTGTTTGCCAGGGAGTAGACCCAGCTGGCGGCAGACAAGCAGGCAGCTCTGAAGGGCTTTGAGCAGCACCTTCCAAAATAGGGGCCCGAAGGGGACCCAGCGGCAGACAGCAGGTGTTTGAGGTTTCTTGAAGATAAGTTCCCGATGAACCAGGGAACTGAAATGAATGTGTCATTTCAGGGGAGGGGTTAACAACCAGAAGAACTAAAATAAATGTGGGCAGCTTACGCTAAAAACAAAGAGGAAACCTGGGGCGATGCCTTTTGTAGACTCAAAGGGAGGGTTGGCTGGTGCAGGCAGGATTGGTCAGCTCCAGCTGCCTCCGCACGAAAGCTCATGGATCTTGTCCAGCTGGACATGGCTGAGCTGCAGAGCGGCCTCGTCTCTGTCTCTCTTGATTTCATGTTAGAAATTCCTGGGAGGAGAGAGCCTTGGCCTCTTACAGCTCCACTCTCACCAATGGGCGTGTAGAGTCACAGAATACAGACTATTTGGGGCCCACCCTCGGTCAGAGCCATCCTCGGAGGTGATGGGCGTTGTTAAATATCGAAGACCAAGTGCAACGACCTCACAGCTGCCTGCCCCAGTCCCTGGTCTGCACCCTCTCATCTCGTCTGACAGCAGCACCCATTGGTGCACACCTTCTTCCCCGTGATGAGGTCAGTTCTCAGCGGCTGGGGCCTGACCCACCACCTTGGCCATCACTGAGATTGGGCCTCCTCTGCGACCTCCCTTGATGGCACAGGTCTCTCTGGAATAGCCTTGGCTTGTCAGAGGGCTCTGCTGGAGAGAGCTACCAAGACAAGCACCTATGTCAGGCAGCCCGGCTGATCTTTCAGAGTGCAGGCAAAGAGCTGGAGGAACGGGTAGAGGGAGGGGCAGCTGCTGCAGAGCCAGGATGAGGGCTAAGGCCCAGGTGGGGGCAGTTGGAAAGCACTGCCCCCTAGAGAGACACACAGGAGGCTGCAGAAAAATAGGGCTCAGCCAGTAATCCCAGGCCAGGGCACATGGTATCCTGAACCATGTTATCTCCCCATAACTGGAGCTTTCTCTGCAGTTCTCATCCTCTTATACCTAAATGCTGGCTAAGGTTTACGTACTCACCCTCTCCCCAGGGCTTACCAAGGCTGTGTGAGCCCCCAGCCTCACTAGCTTTCACCCACTGAAGAAACCACACTGGTATGTGATTGAGTGAAGTATTTCCTTACCTTGTAAACAAAAGCTAGACATTTTCAGGAGCCCTCAAGCAAAAGTTAGACTTTCCAAGACCCTTAAATGCTTTTGACTCAAAAGACTCTGAGAACCTCTCAGATGTGCTGATGAGAGGAGGGACAGTCACAACTGAAGTCACAGCTCCCGCTTCCAGAGGGTGCTGTCCAAACTCTTCACCGCCCCCCCACCCCCCCACACACACACACACACACGCACACACACACCTCCCCACCCCATCTTTCCACCACCGTAGTCTGCTCTAAGCCTGGCCCTGAGGCTGGTCCCTCACCCTTCTGCACGACTGTCTCCCACCATGCTGAGAGCTCCTCCAGGAGGGCATGTCTGGCTCCTCTCTGCTCCCCAATGTCCAGCTCCGGCTGCACCCTGGAGGGCACAAAGGAGTGTTTGCTGAATTAAACTGGATCTGCCACTGACCATGGGCTGAGTGCCAGTTATAAACCTCTCTCCCAAGCCTGGAGCTTGGCCTTGTCTATTCCCCCACCAGGGAAACAGGCTCATGGGCGGAGCACTGTGCTAGGGCCTGTTTCCATCTTTCTGCTCCTTCATAGTTACAGCAAGCAGAAGGTTTAGCAATGTTTCCAGTCCCTGTACCCACCTGGTTCTGCGGTTAGTGAGCATGGGTCATATGGGAAATAACTCCCCTTCATTCCTGATTTAGCATCATTGCCCTGTGGCCCTGAGCATGATAGCTAACTTCTGTGTCCAGGGGTCAATGACCAGAAACCAAGCCCCTAAATTAGCCCGTCCTGACTGCAGGGGGGCAGAAGTAGCTCATTCTTGGTAAAAAGGACGAAGAGCCCATTGCTAGCACATAATATGGGTGTCACAGCCACCACGCTAATGAAATTTAATAAGCAAGGCTATGCTCGCCCACACACACACACACACACACACACACACACACACACGCACGCACACCATGCCCTTGATCACTATGCCCTCACCCTGCCTGCTAGTTCTGTGATTCCTTATCTACAGGCCTCCTGGCCAGTCATACCTGGGACCCGGCCCAATCACCCATGCTGAACCCTCCCCGCTGGGTCTTCTCTGCCCTCCTGTGAGCACCCCTGTCCCCGGTGCCTTGTACTGGCCCTGCAGCTCCTGTGGCCAGGCTAGAGCTGTCAGTGTTTCAGTCCTCACTGCTCCTTACAGACCAGGAAAGCAAGGCCCAGCGTGGCTCCCAGCCAGGAAGTGAGGGTGGAGACCCACCTGACTTAGAAGCCCACGTTCTCTACTCCAGCAGGCCACCTTTCTCCTGGACCAGCGGTTCTCAGGTGTTCACCTCCGTCAGACTTACCTGGAGGGCCTGTTAAAGCACAGATCCCTGGACTCTCGGAGTTTCTGATTCAGTAGGTCTGTGGGGATGGGTGCAAAATGTACATTTCTAACAAGTCCCCAGGTGATACAGGCCAAATTTTGAGAGCCATTGTCCTAAACAGTGGTGCTTCCCAACCTATTGGCCACCCTCATCAGAGTCATAAAAATAAATAAGGGGTCCAGCTGTCCCCGCACAGTGAGAGGGAGGCTTGGGACGCAGGGAGTCGTAGGTGCGGTCTCTACATTCCTCCCTAAGCTACTCTAAGTCTCCTTCACAGGGCTGGTTTTCCACCTCTGCTGCATAATGTGAAAAGCGCTGCTTTAAAACATGAGGCCTTGGCCCAGGAGGGAGCGTTCAGGCTTAGTAAACCTTCATTAGTTTATACTCCACCAACGGAGTTTGTAAACACTCAGATGAATGGCTTTAACTTCCTGTTTCCAACTTCCACTCCCTCGCATTCTCCCATGGCAGCTGGCAATGAGCTGATGTTGGATACATGTGAGGGGAGAGTCCTGTGGAAGGCCATACCTCAGTCTCTGCCAGAAGGAGGAGGGATGCTGAGGAACCTTGGCCCTGGGGGTCTGTGCCTGGCCTTGGCTCTGAGGCCCGGAGGGCAGAAGTGTGCATTGATGTTGGGTGGTGGGGAGCCCACTGTGGGCTCCCGGCTGGCTGTCCCGCTTAACTATTAGTCATTCCTTCTGCCCCCAGCCAAGGGAGAGGAAAGTGCCTCTGGATGTTTGTTCTTTCACCTTGCCTGTGATTTTTCTCTTTCTCTTGTGAGCATCAGAATGAAAGGCAGAGCTGGGGTTTGTAGCCCTGCCAAGCGGTATGGGCTGTGTGGAGAAGGCGCTGAATCAATCATTTGCAGTGGAGTGGGGGCTGCGTGGTTGGGGATGTCGTTTTCCTGCCCAGGGGTTTGTAAAATATCCACAGACGGGATAACACCCCGCCCTCCATCTCTGCCGTGAGTTACAGGAAGGATGATGCTCTTAGCACTTCGTACCACCTTGTGTTATGGGCCTTTCAGTAAAAGTCCCCTCCAGCCCGCTGCTGCTCCCTCAGTGCAGGCCCCTCATGGCTCAAAGGGATCTCCGTGAAGCTTCCAAGCCAGCCTCCCAGCCTTTCTCTCCAGCCTGCCGGCTAGACCAGGAGTGACCCGAGGGAGGGAGGCAAGTGAGGTGAGAGGTCACATGTGGCTCTGGAGTCAAACTGCCTCGTTTGAATCTCTGCTATTGTTCTCCGCCTGTGTGACACTGGACAGGTTCCCTCATTCCACTGTGCCTCAGTGTTCTCATCTACAGGATGGGGATAACAGTAGCACCTACCTCCTGGAGTTATTCTTCGGATTCCTCGGGATAAAGCACATGAATTGTGTTATATCTGACTCATAGTAGGAGCTAAAAATGTTTCTGCTTTTATTGTCAGTGGTGTAAGGCAGGGCTTCTCAAGCTCAGCACTATTGACATTTCAGACTTGTAAATCTTGGCTGTGAGGGCCCATCTGTGCATCGTAGGATGCTGAGCAGCAGCCCTGGCCTCCACCCACTCGATGCCAGTAGCCGCCTGTCCCCCGCCCCCACCAGGACAGCCAAAAATGTCTCCAGACAATGTCAGATATCTCTGATTGGCAGAACTGCCCCCCTGCCCCCGTTGACAACCACAGTTCTGAATCGTTTCTTCCCGGCACCTTCCAGGCTCCGAAAACACAGCAGCGCCTGCTGGGCCTGTAGGGGCTAATGTGGGGCATCTGCACTGAACTGTTTCCCCTCTTTTAAGTGAGATTCAGTCCACCGCTGGCTGGGCGCCTGAGGTGTCCCCGTGAAGCCCTGAGCGAATCATCCGATTCTCCCTGTGATCCTCCAGTTTCCCGGTTGCACCACTCGGGATGCACTTCATTGTTGGCTTTTTAAATAACAGCTGTCTGTTTCTGTTATGATTTTCCCAGACGCTGGAGCAATAAACAGCTCTGATGACAGCCGTACCGGTAGTAAGTGCACACTTACTCAGGCATCTCCCCCAAGCACTGCAGAGCCGCTAAGTGGGTAGAACTGATCTCAGCTATTACCTGGGCAGCCGCTGTGTCTGTGGAGCCTGCCCTGGAGAACAGAGCCAGGCCTGAAGGACGGGTGGAGGAGAGGGGGTTAGTGACTGGCTCCCTGGTTGTCCTTGCCTTGCTCCTGAGCCTCAGGAAACCCGGGTCCTGGCACGCCAGCTGATTCAGAGCTACACTCTGTCCTGAGGAGAGAGCATGGTGCATTCAATCCAAGGACAGAAATAGCTGTGCATCTTTGGGAGGAAGCCCAGGCGGCAGGCTGAGACACACCCCCCCTCTGCCTTTTGCACATTCAGGGAAAGCTCTGGAGGTGCCGAGTTTTCATTTCTGTTCTCCTGGTAGCAAGAGTCGGGGTAGGCGAGTGGAAGAAGAAGGGACGGTTCTTATATTAGTGTGACTGGGGCCGTTATTTCCTGATATATTAGTTTCCCCAATGTGGCCGTTGATCTCCCAGGACAGGGGTCATAGCTTTCTCACCTCTATTCTCAGAACCACGTTGGAGGTTGTTTGTTGTTGGTGGATAGGTGGATGATTGGGTGAGATGCTTAACTGCATCCGTTTAATTTCCTAAATCTTATCAGTTATCAAATTCTCCCTCAACTCCAATCACCTGGAAGGCACAGCAGGTCATCAACTTTCCTTGATGGTCAACTGGAAATCCAGGCCACACAGGGATGGTGTCAGGATGCTCAGGCGAACCCCACTTCTTACCCAATTTAGGTGCTGAATCGTCTCCCTGGCCTTGGTGTTCTGGTCCCGTTTCCACATTGAAGCTGGGCACTCTGCACTTGGCCTCTGCTCAGAACTTGCTCACCATAGTCCCTCGCCGCTGTTATGGGAAGAGTCAGTAAACTTTAGTAGTTTCCCCATCTATTTCTCGCCAAACCTGATAACTTGTAAGATTACCTTGAGAGCAGGTTCTTTCTGTACGAAGTGTCTTCCTTCTATCCCTCCAGACCCACTCTCCACCCGTCTCTTCCCACTCTGAGAGCCGACTTTACGGACTGTTTAGATCAGCTCCCATGTTCTCCGGCTTCCACATGGGTTCTGCCAATGGGCTGACCCAGCAGAAGAATGGAAAGGGGACAGGAGGGTGAAGTCGGGGTATTTATTCACCACCACTCACCGTTACCCCCAAACCTTCCTTCCTGAATCTTCTCTCAAGTCAACCTTCTCTACATAACTTTTCTCTTCTAGGTTCTGGTAACTTCTCTCTCCTCTCATCCGTTTGGACCTAGGAGTGATAACATCTCCATGTTACCATCCTCAGGGAGCTATACTATCCCTGTGGTGCCCTTGAACCCACCCAGAGAACTGTGCCTTTATTACATTACTAGAGGCCTGGTGCACGAATTTGTACACAGGTGGGGTCCAGCCGGCCCCACCCCTGATCAGGGTGGGGGGGCCAATTGGGAATGGTTGTCCAGCCAGCCCCACCCCCTGGTCAAACTCCCGGTCAAACTCCTGGTAGAGGGGACAATTTGCATATTAGCCTTTTATTATATAGAATATCCGTGGCAGTTCCTCTCTGTTGAGTGTACCATCTGTTCCTGCTGGGACCTTGATTTATACCCTGGCCTGAGGTTCTTCTTAGGTCTGAAGTGACCTTTCCTGTCTCTCCACCACCCCCTGCCCCTGAACTTCCAGGCACCAGGAAAATGTGGTCCTGAAGAACCTCCCCTTACTTACCTTCCTCGCATGCACTGCCCTCCTCGCCCCCTGGTCCCTTTCATTCCCTGCACTCAGGTTTTAAAAGTTCTATTAGCTTCCTCCTTAACTAAAGCAAGAACTACTTCATTTTGCCATTGGGAATGAATCAAAAATGTTTACCAGTGAGAATTTAGAATAGATCAAGATAATAAGAGGGCCCACCCTGAATTTTAACCTAAAGCAAAGAAATGTGGTATCTGGATTTGCCCAGAGGTCTAACCATAGGTGGGGTGTCAATTCCTTTATGAGTGTGAAGAAAGGGGCTCACAGAACCCTATGACTGCCCACTTAGAGCCCTTGTTGGGAGCCACTGCTCAGGGAAGGCCAGGATTCATGTCCTTTCCTCTCCACCAGGGCCAGCAAACAATAGCGCATGGGACAGCCCCTGTTTTTGTAAGGAAAGCATCACCAGAATGCAGCCACTGGTTCCTGAGTTATCTGTGGCTGTGTCCATGCTTCCATGGCAGCATTGGGTCAATGGGGACAACAGAGCCCTCTGTGAAGAAACAGTTAACACAACAGTGACGCTGGCCCTTACAAGGCTGGCCCTTGACTGGCATCCGGGAACTTGGATTTCAGGAGGGTTCCCACCATTCCCACTTTGCTACAAGTAGCTCACGGTGCCTACACTGGTTGTATAAACCGTATGGTTTATGCAAAATATCTGCTTTCCTTCTGTAAGTCCAGAATTTGCATACATACCAGGTGGAGGCTGCCTATGTGAAGAGCCCCCCAGAAAAACCCTGGGTGCTTGGTCTGTGAGAGCACTTCACGCGGGCTGTCTCAGCTCCTTGTCGGGGGAATTCTGTGTGTCCTGTGTGACCTCTGGGAGAGGACCTTGGAAGCTTGGACCTGGTTTCCCCGGACTTTGCCCCACATGCCCTTTCCCTTCGCTGATTTGATTTGTATCCCTTCACTGTGATAAATCAAAGCCGTGAGTACAGCCATGTGCAGAGTCCTGTGAGTCAGTGAATCATTGAACCTGGGGCTGGTCTTGGGGACCTCTCCATACTCCTGCAAAGCCAAAAGTATTTGCCATCTGGCCCTTGAAGAAAAAGTTTGCCAACCCCTGCTGTGCACAGTCCTAGGATGGATGGAAGTTACCTGTTGTATATCTCCTATCCCCCAAGACCCCGAACCCCCTAAGAGGGTCCAGGTTTCCTGCTATCTAGCTACTGGCCATGCACAGTATCTTGCACAAAGTATTTATGGAGGGAGGAAGTCAGCAAGCCTGTAAATAATGGATTCAAGAAGTACTTTTTAAACAGTGGGTGGTGAAATCAGTTTAAAAGGTTTTGACCAATGCTTTTCAATGGAAGAATAGAATAGAAAGCATTTGCATATAGGGAGGCTAAGTTTCATTTCTTGAAAATTTTGTTTCAGTTGCACATGTGGACCAGATGTTGTACTGGTTCGTAATGTAAAAGGATGTCTTCTAGTCCATTGCAATAGAAAATATATGAAGGCCACTGGATTGTAATCCCTTTGCCAGATGCTTGGGGAGACACCCAGCTAATCCTCACCACCTCTCTGGTCATCAGCATGTAACCTCCTTCTCCCCCACCCCCAGAACGTGTACTACACAAGCAGTCAGCAGATCCATGTGGGCGTCCTGAGCCCCACGGTTGACGATGATGACAACCGGTGCCTGGTGGACGTCAACAGCCGGCCACGGCTCATCGAGTGCAGTTACGCCAAAGCCAAGAGGATGAAGCTTCACTGGCAGTTCTCTCAGGTAACAGCCCAGAGCCCCCAGGAGGAAGCAGAGCGAAGGGAAGGGGAGGGGCCCAGGGGCCAGGGAGGGCCTGGGAAGAGAGGGACACTGTGGCTATAGGGAGGCTGTGACTCCAGGCAACTCTCGGGATTTATTGAGCACTTACTATATGCCAGGGGTTTCACATACATTAGCTCATTGGGTTGTTATTATTATATTGTCATTGTTGCTGTTTTATTATCATTTTATTTAATTTTTCGATGTAAGGAAGCAGGCTCAGAGTTGGGAGTCACCTGTCCAAAATCCCACAGTAAGTGTAGGGCTGGGATTTAAACATGGGTTTCTCCGACTTTAAACCCTCAAATTTCTTCTACACAAGCTCCTTCTCAGGACATGAAGCCCCAGCCTTCCAGGTATAGACAGTGCTGGGTCCGTTCTGATCTATGACCCCTCTGCCTTCCTCCCACTAGGGGTCGTTCTAGGGGACAAGGTTACCACACAGGGCAGTGTCTTGGGACATTTTGAAAAGGTCAGTCTACTTTGACTCATTGGGAGAGGAAGCAGGCGAGAGGTGCCAGGATTTCCTGGAATAGTCCTAGAGGTCATGGCCCAGCCACGCACCTGCCACTCGGGGACTTTGTGTCACCCGGATAAAAGTGTTCTTAAACTAAAGTAAGCTCCCTGGCCCCTTCAGAGGCCTTGCTCCTCCCAGGGGCTCTGGCATCACCAGGAAAATAGAGCTCCATCTGTGCAGCCCAGCCTCTGTGTCCAGCCTCATGCAGTTTGATGTTGATAAGCATGGCGACTCGATCTCAAAGGTGACACTGAGATTAAATCACCTGGCCAAGATCACACAGCCCAAGTGCGGCCGAGCTGGAGTTGCAACAGGCCGGCTGAATCTGACCCCAGGCTGCTTCAATATCCCAGCCCCCCAGGCAGGCCCATCTGCCTCCTTTTCAGCCCTCACAGACAACCGGCCTTCCCACATATGCTCCAAGGTTGTGGACTGGATGGCTCAGCCCATCTGTGCAGATATGAATGCCTTGGTGCCTCTCACTAACCCTCATCTCATCTCTCCATCTGTGATTGGGACAGAGAAAGGAACAAAACAATGGGTGTCCTCGAAACAGACCCTCCAAAATCCAGCTCCTTCCTTCCCTCATCTCAGCACATGGCATTGAACAGGGAGCCCGCACGACTCCTGCTTGAAGTGACACAGTGAGCAACAAAGCAGGCCATGTTGGCACGTGGGGATGGGGCAGCCTTCGGCCACTTAGGCATCTATCTGATTGAAACTCCCAGATCGCTTTGGCAGTCACAGCTTTGATCCTTCTACCAAGAAAACTGTTTGAAAATGATATTTTTAAATCCCTATGTGCAAATCCAGAGAGCTACTCTTACTTGATATTTTAAAATTAACATTTGTGAAATTTTTGTTTAAAGCAAAATGATCAATATTTATCAAGCAACCTGGAACCTATCCCCAAGCCCACAGTGGTTAAGAGCTGCTCTTGACAAGGCCAGAGGATGTTGGGAGACTCTTAAATAACTAAAGTCGTGTGCTTAGATATGTTTTCTTGCAACAGGTTTTAATCTTTGCAAATTTCCTGGGGATCCTACCAACTAGAATTTTCCGGTGCAGAAGTTGGGCTGAAAGGAGCTTTTAGTGGTGCATTTTAAATCTCCTTTCCGGTTGCACAGTCTGACAGTCTGCATTATTTACTCCCCTGAGGGCTGCATTTAAACTCCACAGACACTCAGGCTGAATTAATTTCAAAATAATCTAGTGCAATTCTCCTCCGTTCGCCTACAAAGAAGATAGGCATTTGCATATCTTAGTGTTCCATCTCATATCCTGACTTTCTGTTTAATGCCTTTCCTCTAACCCTGGGAAGCCCTTCTGAATTTCCCATGTTTTGGGATGAACAGGGATAGCGCTCGATTCTGACACTGAGAAACCAGGTTTGACGAAAACATCTCTTGGCAACACGGATGCACACAGCTCTAAGGAGCAATTTTCCAATAATAAACATTCTTTCCTTCAGTCATTCATCAAACATTTATGAAGCACAGGGGTCTGGGCAACAGGGATGCAGATGTAAGTCAAACAGGGCCTCTGCCCTGGAGGAGCTCATGGGCATGTAAACACACACCACACTGGGTGATGAGAGCAGAAAGGAGGGGGAGGGTGTTCTGGGACCCCAGGCTGACAGAACTCAGGAAACATTCGAGGCTTGTTTGATCTAGATCTTGAAAGTTGTAGGACAGTTCCCAGGTGTAGAAAGATAGAAGAACATTCCATGCAGAGGCTCCGCCTGGGCAAAGACAAGAAAAAGTAGAGCACACTTGAGAAATAGAAATCAGGTTTAGTGTGGGTGGAATTTAGAGTTTTCAATGGGGCATAAGAGAGATGAGACTTAAGTGTAAGTTTGAGCCGATAACGGTGGTCGTCGGAAGCCATGCTAAGAAGTTTAGACTTCACCTTAAAAGCAAAGGGAGAAACTAAGGGAGGTTCTTAAGCAATGGATTGTGGTGATGGGGTCTGAGTCCCTCTGGCAGCAGAGTACACGTGGGGTGGAAGAAAAGGGGCTGCAGACAGGCAAGCAGGTTAAGGGGCTGCTCCATTCTCCCCGTGAGAGAAGAATGGTTGGCACGGGGCCTGGAGCCAGGCAGCTGTTGGGAGGACTTGGAGAGTCATTTTAAGTCTATTGGAAGTAGTGATGGGTTAAGTGGAGGTAGTTGTGAAGGGGGCTTATTAATCCAAGACCACCCCAGGACAGCTTCCTCATAGTCAGAATTGTCCTGACATGAGGTTAGTAGTTCAGAGAAGAGGGAACACTGGGCAGGCCATCTGAAGCTATACAGCTCTAAATGGAGCTGGGCTGGATGGTTGTAAGGGCTTGCCACCTCTGGAATTCTGTCATTCTAAGCTGAAGTTAGATAGCAGTCCTGAGAAGGACTTTTCCACCTAGAAACCCCACTGGCCCTGCCTTAGTAAAAAGCAGCATGCATTTGAAAATGAGCTGAGCTTCTTGTTTGAGGGTCATGTTTACCCCACTTTATGGAATTGTTATTTTACTCCCTGCCCCTGTCTTCTGTCAGCCAGTAGACTGAAGGTCAGGGCTGTCTTACACTTTCAGAATCTCCAATCCCTTTTGAGAAGCCTGAGACAGAGCAGACATCCAGTGTGCTATTGATTGAAGGAAGGAGTCCCTGATTTAACAGCTCACAAATATTAATTAAAGGCCTCTGATGTGCTAGGAGCTAGGTTTGTGGGAGACCCAAAGATGAACAAAATCCTTCAATGGTCCTCCTTGCATGCATGCATGCTGAAAATTAAAAATTAAAAAAAAAAACAGACAAACAAACAAAAAACAGTACGACTGTACTTCAAGGACATTTCAATGTAATAGTCAGAGCGCCCTGCTCAGTTGGAAACCCCTAGTTCCTACAGAAAACACTTGTAGGTGGTGGCGCATCCCAACTGCATGTGCTAAGTGGAGTGCTCAAAGTCGCAGGGCCAATGTGCACTTGTCCCTCTACTGTAACTCCAGATGGAGGGAGGCAAGGAGGTGGAGATGTTTTATACTAAAACAAGTGTGTGCACGGACGGTATGGAGTGGAGTACACATTTGTATGACAATCTTTTAAAACAGGAGGCTTTGATGAATCGTCGGGTACCCAGAGTGTAGTTCATGCTGCCCCCCAGCCCAGGGTGTGCCGCCACTCCCATTGGCTGCCAGGTTCTTTGGTGGAAACATTAGCAGGGCCCATCTGGGAGACAAGGGCACAGAGATCAGTGTTCCATCGGCGGCCATCCCCACACCTCCACCCTGTGCTGCCTCCTTCTCAGTGCAGTATGTATGCATTTTCTAAATGAGGAACATCCAGGACAAAAAGAGGTTTCTATTAACGCCAGGAGAGAAGAGAGTTTCCAGAATATGAGGAGACTGACGGGAGGAGAGCTGAGCACAGAGTCAAGCCCGCCTGTCCAGGGACAATTGGCCCAGATTTGTGGGGCCCAATTTGATAAATTGATGCAAGATGAGTACCCCACTCAGAACAGAACCTATCTGCAGAGCATATTTCCCAGGGAGCACCGCTAATTCTGCCAAAGAATTTCCCAACACAAGGGGGGAAGAGCTCTGACTTTCTCCCGCTCCAGCCAACACGCTCTGCCAGGAAGTCCAACTTTGAGAACCTTTTGTGCTGAGCAGAAAGACTAGTCGGGTATTTCACTGTGGCTTTGGAATAAAACAGCTTTTCATTTCCATGTCACATGAAGGGGCAAGTGTGGAACTGTCCAGTTTGGGGACTGGCGAAAATCTGTTCAGGCCCTGGCTGTTTTCTTAGTTATCGTTAGCAGATGGCAGTCAGCACCCCCTTTCCCCCCCTGTTCACCCCACAGAGATCAGGAGCCAGGACCAGGTGCGATGGCTCAGCTCCCCACCATGCAGACCTCAGGGAGGTTTGGAAATGTATTTATCAAGCATTTATATGGTGCTTACTATGTTCCTGGTACTATTGTAACTGATTTATAAAGATTACTTGATCCCCATGATAATGTCATTAGGTACTTTAATTATCCTCATTCTACAGATGAGGAAACTGAGGCACAGAAGAATTGAATAATTTGTCCAAGGTCAAATGTGGGAATTCTGTCAAATGTGGGGCCCATACTGCCTTGGTCTCACCTCTGGAAAGCCAGTGGATGGCAGCTATGGCAGTTCCGGGCTGGGTCTGCCAAGCCACGTCGCAGGTGCGCCTGAACTGGCTGGATTCCCGCCTCCTTAGCACACTCCCTCCTGCCATCCTGCTGTCTTCATCCCTCCCCCCTACCCCACCCCCGCCTCACTTTTCCTTTCACACTTGACATTGCCATTGCGCCATCCTCAGTCTACTGGAGCTTCACCACAAACCCTGGGCCCATCTCCCTCGGCCACCAAGTCTCCTTGAAGAAAGACAAACACCAAAGAGCTTATTGAGTCAATGCAGCGTTGGCTATTCATGATCCAGAGAGACCCCTTTCCCCTCCAAAATGGCTTAATCTCAGGTGTCCGTAACCAGCACTAACATCCCACCTATGCTTTCAAGTATTTGATTACTGATTATAAACTGCTTAACCTGGAAACACCTGCGCCCACTGTGCTTAAAGCCAAAGCCCCGCCTGGCCACTTGCCCATGGAAATTTAATTAGAAAGGAGAGTGGAAGGGGAGCTCTGAAATAAACAGAGCATACAGGATGCAGTCCGCACACGACCTCCTGGCGATCGCAACCGTGAGACCTGCGCGAGCTCAGGCCAGATGCTCCGAATCCTGCTCCTCAGGGAGGCCAGTGCCAGCGAGCAGCTGGGCCCAGCCCTTTCCCGGGACAAGGTGATAGTGTTTGAGGTCCCTTCTGTAGTCCCCGGACCAGCACCACCACCACCAGCAGCACCGGGAAATTTAAAGAAATGCATTTGGAGCCTCATTGGAGACCTCCTGGATCAGAAAAGTGGAGCCCATTGATCTATGGTTTAACAGGCCTTTTAGGAGCTCTTTCTAACCCATCTACTCAGCCTTCAGCTCCAGGAGGAGCCAGGTTGCTTAGTCTGGTGCTAGCTGTTCCACCCCGAGCTGCCACAGACACACACTTGGGGAAACTGAGGCAGGGAGGAAGTGCATGGCCGTTCGATCTGGGGTCAGCTTCTCAATGCCTCAGCCCCAGGGACTGATGGACGACCATAGAACCACATGTGGCTGTGGACATGGTCAGTGCTCCAGGTGGAGACAGGATCAGCGCCCCCAGTGCTCTGGCTCCTTTTGCGAAGGACAAGACCGAAGCCCAGACTAGCACTTAGCCAGGGTCACGGCCAGGGGGAGCCAGAGGCAGGGCTGGGAGCAGGGGCCCGTGTCCTTGGGTTCTGCTCCTACCACCTCGCATGCCCTTGCTAGTCACCACTCCAGCGAGGCCCCGAAGGAGAAGGCACTAGGCTGGGGGCTGGGCTCCCAGCTCGAGGGATTATTATTAGGCTTCTTAAGTCTGTACATTCAGCTTTCGGTGTTTTTAATGCTGTTCCCATATTTAATTTGGTTCCTTTTCCAATTAAGCTCTCTGTGTGCCACAGCATCTCTCCTGCCAGGTTTAATTGCCCTTATTTAAATTCTTTAATTAAAAGTATTATGTGTTTCCAGATCCTGTAGTTGTAAGTATTACACAAATAATTTAGATGACTGGACTAGTAAACCAAGTGACTGCACCCTCCACAGGGGGCGGGGCCAGGCGGGGGTTCTGCATCAAGCCTCAGCCCCCCAGAGCCCTGGGTCTGGCCCAGAGGCTGCTGGCTGGCCTTGGGTGTGAGGACAAGAGCCTGCTAACAGGTCCCTGATTCCTTCCTCTCTCCAACGCTTAATGCTCAACACAGCAGAGTGACATGGTTAACATGTCAGTCCTGCTCTGCAGTGGCTGGCCCCATCACCAGGTAAAATGCCAAAGTCCATTCTGTGGCTCTAAGGTCCCATACAACCTGCCCCACACTCACCTCTTGGGCCTCATCTCGTACACCTACCCCCATGCCTACTCTGAGCCTGGGCCTCTGTGCTGTTCTCCAAACACACCAGGCCTCTGCTGGTGTGGGAGCTTTGCTCTGGGCCCTGGGACTCTCCCCAGATATCCCCTGGGCTAACTCCGCTCCTTCACGTCTTGCTCATATCTCACCTTCTCAGTGAGGCTCACTCTGACCACCTCTCACCATTGCAGCCTGCCTCACCACCATTCCCAAACCCTCTCACCCTGCTTGTCTTAGTCCATTCAGGCTGCTATAACAAAACAACCATAGATTAGGTGGCTTAACCAACAAACATTTATTTTGAAGGCTGGGAAGTCCAAAGTCAAGGTGCCAGCAGATGCAGTGTCTGGTGAGAATCCTCTTCCCAGTTTGCATATGGCAGCCTTCTCACTGTCCTCACGTGGGGGCTGGGGGTGGGGTGGGGAGGAGAGGTAAGAGAGAGAGAGAGAGAGAAAGAGAGAGAGAGAGAGAGAGAGAGAGAGAGAGAGAGAGAGAGAGGTCATCCCTCTTGTGTCTCTTCATATAATCCCATTCATGATGGTTCCATGCTCACCTCCAAATACCATCAAATAGGGGATTAGGCCTTCAACATGAATTTTAGGGGGGCACAAACATGCACACACACTGCTCTACATTTTTGTGCTGCCTATCACCTTCTAACACACTATAGAACTTATCATTTGCTCCTCCTCCTAGAATAGTCTTCACTAAGATAAGGATTATTTCTTGTTTGGTCATTGATGTTCCTGACACATAGTAGGCATTCATTAAATAACAGATGGATGGATGGATGGATGGATGGATGGATGGATGGATGGATGGATGAAACATGTCTCTGCAGAGAGTCTTCAAAAGAACTAGATCAGACTGTCTCTTCAGAGCCTCTTGGAGGTCAAGGTGATTTTCCCTTTGGTCAAGAAGACCCCAGGTGTTGAGGCACAAACAGCTGTCAGTCTAGTCCACTTCCTTGAGACAGGCAGGGAGTGAAATAAATGGTGGGTGGGCTGGCCAGTTATTCTGGTGGGGAACAGTAAAGGGGGTTGGCTCCCGGGATCCCCACCTATCTCTATTACTTCCTGACCATGTGATCCTGGGCAAGTCTCCTGACATCTCTGAGCCTTAGTCTCCAATTCTATAAAATGGTGATAATTCGCATCTCCACCTCTCAGGGTTATTGTGAGGAATACGTGAGATTGGGCATGCAAAGCATTTGATACAGTGCTGGGCATATGATAAGTAAGTGTTAACTTATTGTTACTTTTATCCCAGGTGCAAAGCCTGCATGTAGAGGTGCATTTGGTAGCAACACCAGGCTGCTCCCAAGGGGGCTGAACTCACCAGGAAGGGACTGAGTGGAGGAAGGGACAGCTCCTTTCCACTCGTGGTGAATGGAACTTCCCAGAGAGAGGCAAGACCCCATAGTTTGTTCAGTGAGAGAGATCAAGGTCTGAGAAGAAAGACAGGAGGGAGATAGCACCGGGGGCCAGTGCTAGCTCTAGTACCAGGGCGTGGCCTGGCCCTTCTTCCCCTATTCCAGATGTCTTTCTAAGATGCATGCCTGGGCTCTGCTCATTGGGACCCCCAGGGTGGCCTGACTACTCCATTGTAGAAGATTCTCCTTTCGGAGCTTCCAGATAGGGAGCTCTCCTTGGCCTCACACCCTGCCCTCCCTGCAGCCCCACACACTCTCACAGAGGCTGTGCTTCTCCACACCCCACCCTTCTCTTGGCCTCACTCCATTTCTTCCACATTCTTCCCAGAGGCCACCCTGGCTGTTTCTGCCCCAGGGTCACCACACTTCCTGTCTCTAGGGTGCCGAGGGCATGATTGGGCCAGGGTAGGGCCTGGGAAATGTCATAGTTGAGTCTCTGAAGGAACACTTTACTTCTCAGAGACTGCCCCTGTCTTCCTCTCTCAGCCTTGGCATGGTGCCCTGCAGAAGGCTCAGAATGTTCCTGAGTGGCTGATGGGAAAGGAGGGGCCCATGGCCTCCTGTCTGGGACCAGTTCCTCCAAGCTTCCATGGTCCAGGGGTTGCTGAAGCAGCCCCGCTGTTGGCAAGGCCTGGCCTGGCCCAGCCCCTGAGGACATGCTGAGCAGTCAAAATCTCCAGTGGAATGGAAGGGCACTTGGTCTGGCCCCATCTGCTTGCTGTGCACTTTTTCTGGAGCCCCCACCCAATTCTATGAACAGCCTCATATCCGTTTGTTGTTTGTAGCTGATAAAGGGATTTCCCATCTGTCCTGCTCATCCTCCAGTAATCAGGACAGAAGTGATCATCTGACTTTAGAGATAATGGAATCATAAGAGTGGAGCGGCTGCCCAGGGCCACACAGCTGACCACCAGAAAAGAAGCATCCTAGTTCAGCACTGTCCCCTTTCCATCTCACCCCCTGGAGTGCCGAACCCCCAGCAGACGTCGTGAATGAGAGAGCTGGCTGGTTTCACCCAGCCCTGCCTGCGCTGCATCCCAGCAGTGGGTAGGACCACCAGGCTGGCCGGATGCTGGAGCGTCAGGAGAAGCTGGATACAGTCCCACTGAAGAAGCACCAGCCACATGCCCCAGCCTGTGGGTGGGCAGCAGATGTGTTCGGCCTAGAGGCTGCGAGCGTTCACACAGAAGCCATAGAAACTGGGCCAGGCAGAGCCATGGGCTGGCCTTGTTTGGAGCAAGTGTCACAGGGATGCCTCTGTGTCCAAAAGTCCAGCTTTGAGGGACAGGATGGGGCCTCAGGGTGGACTTCTGACAGGACAACTTGAGGCTGTCCTCCACAGTCCCAGCGTGGTTCATGGTTCGGGACTGTGGTGTGGCCACCAACAGTGCCCATTCCTTGGCTGTGTTACAAGAGCCTACTTATCGTCCAGTGGAAATGAGGTGGTCTGTGCTCTGTGGTCAGTTCTGAGTGACACAAAAGGAGGGCAACCAGAATGGAAAAAGGACACAAAATTCTTCCATAAGAAACTCAATTTGGAAAAGCATGGAACTGGGGGACATCACCCCACCCTGTCGGAAGGGAAGAGGTGGGGAAGCAGGAGCTGACCCAAGTATGGGACCCTGAGGAGTGTTCTGGGTCCCCTTTCTGGATGCCCCTGAGACAGGATCTTAGTTCAACGGGAGAAGAATGCTCCTAGGAGGAGCCGCTGGGGAAAGAAAGTGCTGGTTCAGGGGCTGTCCTTTCAGGTGGACATGCAGAGCTAAAGGGCCCAAGGCCCAAGTATAGAGCCACTCAGGTTGCAGAGAGAACAAGAGGATCGGCTTCAAAGTCTCTTCCCACATGGGGACTCTTCCCAAACATGAGTCCTTTCTGAGCCCCCTGTCTCATGGCCACTGGTCCTGTCCTGTCAGGGCCTAACCTTGTGGTTTTCTCTCTGGCTGCACCTGCCGCGCCGCCCCCCGCCCCCCGCTGCCCCCATGAGGTCACTATTTCAGTTACCCCTTTGTCCTGATGTCTCTGTGATCCTAGGGGCAGTGAGTCATTGCTCTCCTCAGAGAAGGTGCTGGCTGGGCGGGGATGCTTCACTCACTCGAATGCTTCTGAAGAGGTTTGCCGTCCGCAAGGCCATCTCCCACACACTGGACCTTGGGAAGTCCCACACCCACTCCCGACACACACACACACACACACACACACACACACACACACACACTCCTGACTCCTTCACCATCTGGCTTCTCACTCCCCCACCTCCTTCACCCTCTGCTCAAAGTCCCTTCTAGGAGCTGGAATTTTGTTTTAATTTTTTTAACTGAAGAACAACACATACACACAGAAACATGCAAATATAGGTACAAAAATAAATACTCAACTTAATTATTTAAAACCAAGTAAATGCCTATGCAAGCACCACCCTAGTCAGAAAGAGCACCCCACCAGCACCCCAGAAGCCCCCTTCTTGCTTCCTGTCATTTGCCACCCCCTCTACCCCAAAGGTAACCCCACCCTGACTTGAACACTGTGGTTTCATTTTGCCTGCTTGGGAAGTTTATAGAAGTAGGATTATGTATATATTCAGCCTGGTTTCCTTTGCTGTTATATTTGTGAAATTCACCCCTCTTGAGCAGAGCGCCAGTGTTTCCATTTTTGATGCTGCATAGTATTCCTTGATGTGAGTCACCGCTGTTTCCTATCCGCCCTCCTATTGATGGGTGTTTGGGTTGTTTCCAGATTGGAGCTTTTACAAATCATGTTTCAGAAGGCACCTGGGTGCCTGTCGGTGGTGCACACCTTTCTGCTAGTTGTATAGCTATAGGTAGAGTTGTTGGGTCGCAGGGAAGTGTCTGTTCAGCTGGGGCAGATTCTGCCAGTTTTCTAGGTGGTGTGAGAACTGAGTCTCGATGTGCTCTTGAGATGTCAGTTGTTGCCAGGAGGATGGTGGTGGCAGACTGGGGATGACTTCCAGAAAGGACTTCCGTCTCCCTCGCTCACAGTGGGCTGTTCACTGGGATGGGCATGGGTGCAGCTGGGGGTGGGCTCAGAGTCTCCCTCTCCCTGCTGCCAGGCCTGCCAGGGCCAGCCCAGGGCGAACCTGAGCATGGTCACCCTGTCCTGTGACCGATTCCCTTCTTACCTATATAAGTCATGACAGCCAGATTAATGATCACCTGTCGTGTTCCATCCAAGCTTTTTGCTGGATGTTGAGGGGACAGAAGTTGATAAAACATAGAACTCTCAGTCCAGCGGGAAAAAAGACAAGTAAATAAGAAGTTTTACTATCCTTCAGTAAGTGCTGAGCGGGGGAAAGCATGAGATGGAGAATACCGCGCCAGCTGGGGGACTGGAGAGGAGATAGGAGGACGCGGGGTCAGGTGGAAGGTGAGAAGCCTCTGGATGAAGGAGCAGGCACCGAGCCTTCAGTGACTATGGCGTAGCCTGAAGCAGAGCATGAAGAGGACCCCAGGCACAGGGCACAGCTTGTTCAAAGTCTAGGAATCCTGAGAAAATGTAAATGGGTTCAGCAAACTACAAGGAGTTTGGTATCACTGCAGTTCAAGGTGTGCAAGTTGAGGGGGACCGGGCCAGAGAGAGATGCAGCACCACGCTATGAGCATGCACTACAGAGCCGGGCTCTGTCTTCTAGGCCAGATGTGCATCTGAAAGGATCACTACTCCCTGCCTCCTGAAGTGGGGAGGGGATCAGCGAGGAGGCTGATGCAGTTGTCAGGGGAGAGAAGATGGTGGCCTGAATCAGGGCAAGTACGAAGGGATAGAGATAAGGAGATAGTCACGAGGCCTGAAGGAGGTGGAATTGACAGGAATCGGTGCCTAATGAGATGCTGGGGAGAGGGGGACATATACTGAGAATGCCCAGCTTTCCCACAACGATGTCTGGTTATGGTTGAGATGGGAAACACAGTAGGTTCTGAGGAAAAGGTGAGTTTTAGCATATACTCAAGTACCATTAAGCTACAAGGGGCCCACTTACATGGACCACCACCCAGCCCAAGCAATTCCACTCATTTGGAAGGCCAAAGCCCAGCTGAGCACATTTTCAGTATAACTCAGAGATACTCAAAATGCTGACACCTACACATAGCCAGCAGCCCCAGGGTGTTTGGGGTATAAACTGGGTGTGCATGGCTACAGAACATTCCAGAACATCAGCAGCATGGGGAAACCATGCATATCCGGGGATGAGGGAGCCCAGTGGCCTTATAGACAGAATCCAGGAGCCTGAACTTGGTTGAGACCAGCACTGATGGCTCTAGAGGTCCAGTTGGGAGCACAGACCCTAAAAGAAGGAGATCTGGTGATACTGAAATTCAGGCCAATCACGGGGTGGTCCCAAGGAACTAGGCTTTTCAGAGCAGGGCCCCGGTCTATGGTTATGGGGAGTAGGGCTTAGACCCCCAGATAGGAGCCGTAGGAGCAACCCAGCATGCTGTATCCCTGCCAGGCAGACGGACATCGGGGTGGGGTACCTCTGTTCTAGGGAAAAGCTAGGGCTCTGAGAAGAAAACTTACACACAAGTTCATTCTCAGGGAGGAGACCAACACATCAGAGATGGGAGCCCGAGGCTTCGTGGGAATGCAGGCCCCAGACCTCCCGTAGCCTCATTGGATCCCAGACATCTAGACGCACACATAGTCCCAGCCGGCACCAGCCGCTAGGCCTCAGGCTCCCCAGACCTCCCCATGTTGCCTGTACACCCTCTGACTCCACTCTCCACCCTGGCTCCTAGGGAGGCCCCATCCAGAACCTCAAGTCCAAGCGCTGCCTGGAGCTGCAGGAGAACAACGACTCGGAGTTTGGCTTCCAGCTGGTGCTGCAGAAGTGTTCGGGCCAGCACTGGAGCATCACCAACGTCCTGAGGAGCCTGGCGTCCTGACCCGCCGGGACCCGCCCCGCCCACCCCTTTGCTACTGTGTAGCACCTGCTGCAACGTTGCCTGCTGTTCGCGTGGGTGGTTGGAAGTCCTGGAACCAGGTTGGTGGGCCCCCCCCGCTTAAAAAGCTTTCTATTTCCTATTCAATTTTCATGCAGTTTCTAGAAAGATGCTGAAGGGTGGGTGAAGGTAGTTAATATCATAAACTATTTTGCAACTGTAAATAGGGGACAAATGGAAAATATTTATAACTGTCAATAAAATACTATTATTAAGAAAAGGGTTTTTGCAGTCTTTTTTGCCTGGTGGAGATTCATGCCTGGCTCCTCTGAACCTGGAGTTCTCACAGCCAAAGACACATCCCTGCTTGCCCTTCTGGCTCCGCGCCCCTGAGAAAGGAGGCCCGCGAGCCCTTGCAAGCAGCCGGAGCGTGTTGTGCGAGCCGCCAGCTTTCTTTGTGAGGCCCAGGGTGGCGAGAAGGCCACTGAGAGCTCGGGGGCACCTTGTCTGGAAGATAGCCTCCGTTCTTCATCCCCAGAGAAAGCAGGAGTGCCCACTGGCCCCTGGAGCGTCCTCCGCTGGCCATCTGCTGGGCTCCAGTACATTCCCCTCTCCTGAAGTCACCTCTGTCACCTCCCAGTGCTGTCCACTGCTCAGCCCCTCAGCAGTGACACCACCCACAGCAAATGCCCCATCCAGTCATTAGCTCCATCCTGTTGGCTCCTTCCATGAATCGTGGTGCATTCGCTTCCCTTCCCGAGGCTGCTGGAACAAAGAACCACAAACTTGGTGGCTCAAACTACACACTCTGTCAGCGTTCTGGAGACTAGGAGTCTGAGATCGAGGTGTGAGCAGCGTTGGTTCCTTCTGAGCTCTGTGAGGAGACTCTCTCTCCAAGCCCCGGTGGCTCAGGCGCTGCGGGGCCTGCAGAAGGCCATCTCCTTCCTGTGTCTTCTGTCGTCTTTCCTCTGTTTGTCTCTGTAACCAAATTATCTCCATTTTTTAAGGACACCAGTCACGTTGGATAAGGGCCCACGCTAATGACCTCATTTGAACTCGATTACCTCTATAAAAACCCTATTTTCAAATACAGTCCCATTCTGAGGCACTGGGATTGAGGACACATCTTTCTGGGGGGACACAACTCAACCCATGGCATGGCTCAGTCAGTTAGGGCTCCAAGTCACCCCCCTAGACCCTGCCTGGGGAAACTGGTGACTATCCTTCTTGCAGCCTGTTGCCCAATCATCTATCCCTCCATCAGCTTCCCCTGAGTGTTTCTCATCCCAGTCCAAGAGACCATCCTCTGGTGGGGGCTCCTGTGTTTAGTTTGAAGGACACCCCCCCCCCCCCCCCGCCGCAACACCACCTCCAACACTTTAGTTCATACTAGAGCAGTGGTCGGCAAACTCATTAGTCAACAGAGCCAAATATCAACAGTACAACAATTGAAATTTCTTTTGAGAGCCAAATTTTTTAAACTTAAACTTCTTCTAATGCCACTTCTTCAAAATAGACTCGCCCAGGCTGTGGTATTTTGTGGAAGAGCCACACTCAAGGGGCCAAAGAGCCGCATGTGGCTCTCGAGCCGCAGTTTGCCGACCACAGTACTAGAGCTATGGTAAGTGACAGACCGAAGTAAGAGAGGAAACCCTATCTTGACAGGTTTCAGCCCCACTCACCACCTCAAGTTCTCTGGGGCCTTGCAGTCACCTGTTTGGGATCAATAACTTACAGCTGATAACATAGAGAAACCTTCTGCACCTAAGGGACCCCAAGGGAAGAGGGACCTCCTGTCTTGCCACCTTTGCACATCGAGAACCCCATCTAGCACGGGATTCAGCCTGGAGGGGCCCGTAGGAGCTTCCCAGGCCACGGCCATAGGCATCCCTTACTTACTCTCTGCCTACCTAAGCCATGTCATGCCTGCGCTCATTCCGGTGGAACTCTTCCTACAGCTGCAACATCCCATACTTCTAAAGTCACTCTCAGTTCTAGTCTCACTCTACCCACCTCCTCTCTCCCTCTAAAATACCACTTCCTGTTCTTCGCCATCACTCATGCGTGCTTCCCGACCCCGGTGCTCCCAAGTCCGGTCCCCAGGCCACCAGCATCAGTGTTACCTGGGAACATATTAGAAAAACACTTCTCAAGCTCCACCTGGACCTCCCAAACCATAAACAATCCAGGTTTCAACAAGCCCTCCAGGTGATTCTGCTTCTCCGCTAAAGTCTGAGAATGACTGCCCAGCACTACCCTAAGCCAGTGCACACATGCTCTCCCTCCTGTACGGGCCCAGGCCTCATTCGCAGCAACATCCGTTCATACTGCCCCACGTGTTCACACCTCGACATCACATCCCACCCAGAGTGTCCCCATCCTCAGCCCACCCACCTCCCGTTGTCCCTGCCACACCACGTCCCATGAGGAGCGGAAGGACCAAGAGCATGGGCTCTGGAGCCAGACGGCCCAGTTCATCCCTGCCCTGCCATTTACCAGCTGAATGACCTTGAGCAGATACTTAACCTCTTTGTGCCTCCATTTTCCCCCCTTGAAAATGGGGATACTAATAGTATATCTCTTATGGGATTGTTATAAAAATGAGATGAGTACTTCTATGTAAAACAGAGCAGTGATGGGAACATAACAAGTGCTCTAAAGTCTGAGCTATTATAATTTCATCCATTTACATCCTGACATCCAGTCGCTGTCACCAATATCCACACCTTTATACCAACCAACGCCCACATTTCCCCTTCCTGTCAACATCCATAGCCCACCCCACCTGCACTAACAACACCCACTCGTGTCTGTTCCACCTGCCTGGAGGCATTTGTCTTATACCCATCGCTACCTTCATCCCCACCCCTGCAAACCCCACCCATCCTGCTCTCTTATCAGAGGCACCCGCAACATCAACCACTCCCAACATCACCCCTAGAAGAAAACCCAAGAATGGCACCCTCCCCCATAAGCTAACCTGGGGCAGTTAAAACAGGACAGGGGCAGCTCCCTCCTGGGATACCACTCACCATCTGCCTGGGCCCAGTTGCCCGGGGCCCTGGTGGAAGGCTCTGAGATGGCCTGGAGGGCCCTGACCTCCTTGGAGTGGGGACTACATGTCCAGTCCAGGCTCCACTATATGTTGGAGGTATAAAGGTCAGAAGTCCAGGGCCATGTGACTCCAAAGCAGAGGCACTGGATGGGTGTAGGGCAGGCAGGAGGGTGAGGAGGCCCCAGCCCCAGCCCACCCCAGCCCCAGCCCCAGCCCACTCCAGCCCCAGCCCACTCCAGCCCCAGCCCCAGCCCACTCCAGCCCCAGCCCACTCCAGCCCCAGCCCCAGCCCCAGCCCCAGCCCCAGCCCACTCCAGCCCCAGCCCACTCCAGCCCCAGCCCCAGCCCACTCCAGCCCCAGCCCACCCCAGCCCCAGCCCCCGCCCACCCCAGCCCCAGCCCACTCCAGCCCCAGCCCCAGCCCACCCCAGCCCCAGACCACTCCAGCCCCAGCCCCAGCCCCAGCCCCAGCCCACTCCAGCCCCAGCCCCAGCCCACCCCAGCCTCAACCCACCCCAGCCTCTGCCCACCCCAACCTCAGCTCACCCCAGCCCCAGCCCACTACAGCCCCAGCCCCAGCCCCAGCCCACTACAGCCCCAGCCCCAGCCCACCCCAGCCTCAGCCCACCCCAGCCTCTGCCCACCCCAACCTCAGCTCACCCCAGCCCCAGCCCACTCCAGCCCCACCCCACTCCAGCCTCAGCTGGCTGCTTTTCCTGCTGTTGCTGTAAGCTCATTAACAGCTGTTTAGGGCTCTTGAACACCCTGGGGTGAGATCATTATTTTTTTAATGATTTGCACATTAAACAACTTTTGTTTCCTGTTTCTACTGCCTTTGCTGATACTAGAAAAGCCTTTTTAGCCCCGTGTGACAGGATCCCCTTGACAGCCAGCCCTGCTGCCTGGCCCACAACTCAGCTCCACAGCTCATGAAAGAGACAGGCTCCTCTCTCCCCGCTGGAAGACAGACACGATTGTTTGCAGAAAGAGTGGTGCAAGCCATCAGTGGCCTGGCCATATCTTGACTGGCCCTGAAGATCACCTGCCTACAGCTCCTGCAGCTTCCTGAGTCCCTGTCTGAGGCCCTTTTCAGGCCCAGGCACATGCTGGGACTGGAAATACCAGAGCATTTATCTCTCAGGAACAATCTTCCATCAATGAAAGGTGGGCCTCCTGCCCCTCCAGAGGAATACATGGGACGTCTGAGCCTCCAGTCTCTCAAAGGTTCCCAGTGGGACTGAGCCCCAGTGGCCCACCTTGATGCACCCTCTTCTTCCCCCCTCCCTGTCTCATCTCCCCTCTCCTTCCCTGTGCTGCCCTCTCCCAAATGCTCATCTCTAGGGCTGCCGCTGGCAGATACAGCTCACTCCCACTCCTCCTGCACAATGCGCCCCCCCCCATGAACACCAGTGCCCCCCAAATCCACATCTATACCCCAGGCCTGATCTCCCACTGCTGATGGGCTCTGGGGAGCTGGGTGCTGTCCCTAGGATAATGCTGACCTATGTGCTGAAAGCAGACCTATCACTCCTCCTCCCAGGCCTACCCCAGTGACACCACCCTCACCAGGTGCTCAAGCCAGAGGTCTCCTCTCCCCCCTAACCCCCTCCCTCCTCAGCCTCCCACCTGTATCTCAGTCCCCCAGGCAGTGATGCCTCCTGACAACTCGGTAATATTCCCCAGGCCCCTTCATCGCGCCCATGGACCTGCCTCCTCACCTCCAGTCTCTCCCACACCTCGCCTCATCTGTCCTCCACACGCAGTAGTCACAGGGCTCTTTCTGAAATGCAAATATATCACATTCCTTCCTGGCTTAAAATCTTCAGTGGGTCTCATCAAAAATGGCAGATGAATAACTCAGGCACTGGACTCAGAGGTTTCTCTTTCAGCAGGTCCAGAGGCTGTGCCCAAAGCATCCAGGACAGGGACTTTGGACACAGGGTAGGCTGTGGATGTGAGGAGCCCCGGCTTCTTGGCGGTCACACCCACTGGACATCAGCAGCCCACTCCTCCCAGGACAGTGGTCGGCAAACTCATTAGTCAACAGAGCCAAATATCAACAGTACAATGATTGAAATTTCTTTTGAGAGCCAAATTTTTTAAACTTAAACTTTTTCTAACGCCACTTCTTCAAAATAGACTCACCCAGGCCGTGGTATTTTGTGTAAGAGCCACACTCAAGGGGCCAAAGAGCTGCATGTGGCTCGCGAGCCACAGTTTGCCGACCACGGTCCCAGGATGTTCATGTCCCATGTCTTCGTTCCTTTGTTCAGAAGTTTTTCTTGAGAAGTGCAGTAGTTTGTTAGAGCTCTTGTAACAAAGTCCCACGGACTGGTGGCTTAAACAACAGAAATGTGTAGTTTCACAGTTCTGGAGCCTGGAGGTCCAAAGTCCTGGCATCAGCAGGTTGGATCCTCTGAGGGCTGTGAGGGAAGGCCCCTCTCCTGGGCTTACAGATGGATGTCCTAGCTCTCTGTCTCTACATCGTCTGCCCTCTGTGTATGCCTGTCTCTGCTTCCCAATTTCCTCTTCTTAAAAGGATGCCAGTTGTATTGGATTAGGGTTCACCTTAGTGACCTCATTTTAACTTCATGACCCCTGGAAAGACCTTATCTCCAAATGAGGTCACATTCGAAGGAAGAGGGGTTGAGGACTTCAACATAGAAGTTTTGGGTCCAATTCCCAGGGCTGCTGCTGCCACCCTCACAACAGCCCCTAGGGGGCACTGTACTCCCTTTGTGCTCTGTCCAAATACCATCCCTGCGTTCCTTGGCGAGGCATACCAGGATTCCTGAAAGGGACTGAGCTACCAAAGAGGACTCCATGGAAATGAGCCCCAGACCAAGGAGACAGCCTCGGAGTCATTTCCCCCCAATACTTTCTGCTCCCCTAGGATGTTCTAGCCACAGCTTTCCACAGACCTTGTCACACTCAGTTCCTGACAGTGAAAATCCCCCTGATATAACCTGACCCCTTCCTGACTAGGGCAAAAAAAAGACCATTTTGTATTCAGCATGAGTCAGGACCTCGGCTGCACACAGATGGTACACTCGGGGGTTAACTGAAGAGTTTAATGAGGGTGATATAGCAGTGTGGGCAGGGTAAGGTGAAACTCCCAAAGACAGTAAGAGTGGAAGCTAATGGGACAGAGAGGGAGGGGTGCTTTCAAACCCCACTGACTGCTGCTTTCATGGAAGTGGGCTGTCCAAAAGATCCATGGCCAACTTAGGAGGAACCCCAACTGTAGAACCCACAGCCCAGCAGAGAGGGAGCCATTAGGGAGCTTGGGAAAATACCTCCACGTCTCCTTCCTCCTGCTGTCACATATTCGATCAAAGCTGCCCATTGGCCAAACCCAGCTGGAGGCAGAAAGTGGAGGAGCCACTGATGTGGTCCACAGAGCAGGCCAGGGGGCAGCCAAAAAAGGCTTCAGGCCACCTCACTGCCTCTCCCGTCTTCCTAGTCACATCTCTCCCTCAGCCTCTGAATGCCTCCTGCACTGAAACTGACCATACCACGTGCTTCCCCGTTTAGCTATTCCTTTTACTGATGTGAAAGAGAGAGGAGAAAGGAGAGAGGTCTCCCCACTTCCAGCTTGAGTCCCTAAGGATGTTGTCAGCCTTGCCTCATCCTGTCCAATCCCTCTAGGGTCATCAAGACTTGGGCCTCCTTCAATAGCCTCAGACCTTCCTGACCATCTCTGGGGGCCTGGAGTTGGTCTCAATGCTGTAAAAGAGCCTCGACCTTGTGCACTGGACTAGCTAACAGATCCCTTCCATTTGAGTGCATTTGGTTGGTCAGGGCTGCCTGGAGTGATGTGTTGGGAAAGATTCTGAGTCTCTGGCTTCCATAGGGAAGAGAACAGGAGAGGATGAGCCAGAGACGGGCAAAGCATGCACGGTGTCCTATTTGGCCTTTCCATCTGCCCTTCCACCCCACTCCATTGTGCTGCTCCAGAAGGTGTCCTCCCAGATGGGCCTGCATCTTTCCATGGGCCTCAGCTCACTGGGCAGGGGCTCTGGAGCCCCTCATTGGCTGGGTGCTGCTGCCAACAGGCTCCCTACTCATCAGCGCTGTGTCCTGCCCCCAGACCCAAACACTGGTCATTGCAGTCACCTGCCCAAATTGCATAGACCCTCCAGCTGCAGGCACACTTCCCTCAGCCCTTCCCCCTTTGGGCTTTGGCCCCCTCCCCTTCCCTGCCAGGGGAGAGGGCTGAAGTTCAGTGTGCCTGCTCACCTGTACCATGCTTGGTGTCTGGGGAAAGTCACAGGCCAGGAAGGTCCTAAACATAATCATAATAACAACAAACATTTGATTCTATGGCCAGGTACTGAGGTAAATACTTTTCATGTATTTTCTCATTTAATATTCATTATAACATCAGGAAGCAACTATTATTATCACCCCCATTTTATAGGTAAGAAAACGGAGTCATGGAAAGGCCAAATCATTCTATAAGGACATATAACTAGTAAGAGACAGAGGTTGGATTTGAACTCAGGCTGAGTGTAGAGCCTGTTCTCTTAGCCTCTACTACACCATTCTGCCTCCCTTGGGGGGCCCTGGGAGCCCCACAGTAATCGTACACTCCAAGTGTGCATTGATGCCAGTGCTCCAACGTGAGGCTATACCTGGATCACTAATACCTATAGGAGCACCGGACCTGACCCAGACCTGTACTAGGGTCTTGCCAACTCACCAGACCCTACAAGAAAGGTTCCATTCTCAGCATCATTTTATAGATGAAGAAACCAAGGCATAGAAGTTAAATAGCTTGCCCAAGGTCATATAGCTGGCCAGTGTTTGTAGTCAGAATTTGAACTCAGACCCCCTGCTTTAAGGCTGTGGTGTTAACCACTGGACAATACCACCTGCCAGCCACCTGGCTGCCTCTGTGTGATAAGGGATCCACAGGTGGTGCCAAGGCCACGGGGAGCCAGCCTCCTGGGGCTTCACAGGAAATGGCTGTAAAGACTGCCCCCATTTCAGTTTCCTGATGAGCCTGACCTTCCAAACGTGACCACAGTGAGAGTGTGATTAATGAGCCAATTATTTCTGTGGAAGACATCGTGAAAAATAAATAGCCCATTTCCCTTCAATTTACTGTTTTAATAAATAAATAGTGCTCCATGCTCGGGGTTTGTTTATTGCTGCTCATACCTGAAATTTCGTGATGAATCTTCATGTTGTTTATTTCTAAAATTAATCAGATCTGCCCAACAACTTTGAAATACAGGACCACATTTGTCCTTCGATGTTAACAACAGGACAGCCAGGCGGGGCCCTGGGGAGAGGCAAGCCTGGGAGAAGTGTGAGCAGAGGGCAGGATGCTCGGTGCTCTGGACCCATGGCCGTGCATGCCCAACCATAGAACCACAGTCAGGGAGGCTCACATGTAGCTCCATGATTGATGGTTCAAGGGAGATCACAAGGATGGACAAGGGCATAGGAGGAGCAAAAATTCTCTTTCCTCTGCTTCAGTTGTGGATTCAAACAAGAACAGTCTATCCAGAATCCACCCAATGGGCTAAACTGAAAAAGTCCTTCACCTCCTCTTCAGCAGTCATGAGTGATTGCATCGTCACGTATTCAAGCGGCTATCTTTTGGAGAGCTCTCAGTTTTCTTAACTGTAAAGTGGGGGTGATAATAACAATGAATATCATATGAGAAAGTAAATGGAAAGTACTTCCTAAGGAACACACAAAGAGAAGTGTCTAAGACCCACCCAGAGGGAGCCCTGTCCTCTCTTGTTTGTACAATTTGGGCATGTGCTTGTGTTGGGCTTCCCTGTTACTTAAGTCAATAAATTGCCTTTGCAGCTGAAGCTGGTTTTAGTTGGCTTTTCTGTAATTTGCAACCAAAAGAATCTTGACTAGTGAGGTTATTTTGAGAACTGAGACAACTAAAGTACACACAAAGTTACAGTGCCTGGCATATAATAAGTACTTGATAGACATTAACTGCTATTCTTCTTGTTGGACCCATTGGATTGGTGGGGCCACATAGCAGGCTGTTTAGATGAGGTACTGAAGAGCTTCCTGGGAGAAAACTAACCCTAAGGGACGAGGAATTCAGTACATAAGACTGATTCAGAAAGAAAACTTTAATCAGCAGGACAGAGCAGGGGGTGGATTCTGAGGAGAGCCTGGTGTCTGTGGGTCAGGATCGTCTCCTGGTTCAGCCCCACCGAACGCCCAAGTACGTGCTCTGGGGAGGAGCGAGTGAAATGGAACGGGGAAGGCGGGAAGTTCTGACTTCACCCTATGTGCTCTCTTCAGTTTGGCTGCTAACATCACTCAGCACAGGAAGGGGAGCGAGGCAAACTCTCCCGCTTCGCAGCGGAGCACAGGAACCCTCATCACTGTGAGGCGTCCCAGGCTGAAAGGTCAGTTAGGGTTAGTTTGCTCTGAGGAGCCAAACAAACAAGCTTAGTCTCTTTAAGACATAGCTTCTAAGCATTCAATACATGTAGGCTTGGAGGGGGACAGAAAAATAAAATACAGGTTCTGCATTAGCGGTTCATTATCTAAAGGAACAAGTATGTATGTATGTACACCAGGATGCTGGATGGATGGGTGGGTGACTCATCAAAGTACATCAATAGCATCTATAGTTTGCTCATATGAACCTAATGGATCTTCATAAAATATTAACCATGATTTTGAGCTCATATGCTCCGTCTGTTACCCTATTAAGTTAACCATTGCCTCTGTGACATGCTGAGAATTGCCATTTGAGGTAGAACTAAACATATTTGAGCTGACATCTTTATAGTTTTTTATCTTCCATGCAGGTCTGCATAGCAGCAAAGGCTGTAATGAAACCAGCACAAATATTAGAAGCCTTTGTTGGAGATGTACTTATAGATCCCTTCTTTCCCAATGTACATAGCCCTTGCCTAGCTCATCCCCGAGGCCTGGCCCCAGCACCTCTTTGGAGGAGAGGAGGAAATAGACATGAGTTGTAGCTGACCTGAATTACCATTCACCTCTTCTCTCCTGTTCTCCTGAACTACCAACAAGAACATTCACGTTTTAGCTCTTGTTGACTTTCCGAGCTCTGGATGTTGCCCTGATACAAAGCAATCCTCCCCCTTGGAAAGACCAAAGCTTCATCCCTTAATTCCTTGTATAAACCCTTTGTTTCAACCACTGGATCTGAACAATCACATCTTCAGACCTTTGACAGCTCTGAGAATAGCTAAATTCCCTTGTGGTTTCAGAGGGATAATAGTGTGGGGAGAGTTAAGAGTGAGGAACAAAAAAATTGTAAGAGAACAGTACATACAACTAGATGGCAATACTTTTGATGCTCTGTTGCTAGGAGCGTACATATTAAGGACGGTTATGTCTTCTTGGAGAATTGACCTCTTTATCATTATGTAATGCCTGCTTTATCTCTGATAATTTTCCTTGGTTTGAAATTCACTGCCTGAAATTACTATAACTACTCCTGCTTTCTTTTTATTGGTGTTAGCATGGCATAGCTTTCTCTGTCCATTTAGTTTTAATCTATGTGTCTTTATCTTTAAAGTGGTTTCTTGGGTCTTGTTTTTTAATCCACTTTGACAATCTTTTAATTGGTGTATTTAGTGATCATTGATGTAGTTGGATTAGTAGCTACCATATTGGTTACTGTGTTCTATTTGTTGCCTTGTTCTTTATTCATCAATTATAGTTCAGGTTTCCATCTGCCTCACACTGTTCCCAAGAAGGTTTCAGCTCATGGGTTTTTTTCCTGTAAGTTGTGATCTCTGGATTCACTTGTTGGTCTCTCCAGTTTGGGGGCAGCAATTTGTCCTACGATCTCACTCTCCTTATAAATCGGAGAGGAGTTGTTGAATTTCCACTTCTCAGGGTGGTGACTTCTAAGCTCCCTACAGGCTGGACCGGAAATTGGGGGCGGGAGGTGGGGGTGGGGGACTTTTTCATCAATATTTCTAAAATCCTAGGGGAAGTGAACAATTTTCTAGCAAAATACAAGTTACTTAAATTGATCCCAAAATACTTCAACATCTTGAATGACCATGGGAAAAACTTGGCAGAGTTTTCAAGCCCTGGCCCAGGACACCTGGTAAGGAGAGGTGTTTGGCTTGTGCTTTCACCCCTCCTTCTGTGGACCTGGGAGAAGCAATGGGGGAAAGGGGCAAATGTTACTTGTCCAACTTGTGCACCTGCTGCATACCTTCCTGGAGAGTCAAGCCCTCCGAGAGGCAGACACATGGATGATTTTGACCCCCTCATTCCTACATTCCTGTACACCTGCAATAACCCCATCCCTGCAGCTTATCTGTGCATGTCTCCTCTGTGGCCTCAAGAGCCTGCTTCAGCCAGGCTCCCATCACTGCAGGTACCTTGCGTCACAAAGATAGCCAAGGTCCCTGGGAGGTCGCCCTGGGTTTCAGGACATCCCAGTGCCTCTGCCCTTTGCTGGTCCTTGTGAACTGTGGTTAGGGAAACCTTGGAAGCAGCTGTCCAAGGGACTAGAGATGACCTTGGAGTTCCAGACAACACCTGCCTCTAGTACCCACCTGCCATCCCCAAAGCAGAAGGCCACACATGAGGTGAATCACCAGCAGGTGTGGACAGGGCCTGCCAGATGCGCAGTCAGCTCTGCTTAGCCAGGCCCTGCCAGACTGGGGGTTTCTCGTCTGTCATCCTGACTGTGCTGATGGTGCATCTTCAACGCCACTAAACAACGAGGCAGCCTTTAAGCTGCAATACACAAACCCAATTTGGGAACCCAAATGACATGGCTCCATCTCATTGGCAGGAATTACGGCTCTTGATTTGGGCACAAGCTGCAGAATAAGTGAAATTGTTGACAAAGAGAAATGTGTTTGAAAACATGATGTGATCTATGGTTAAAGCCTGTGAATTCTGCATCCATCTCAGAAATATTCTATTTCCAGAGCAATTTCTTCACTAACTAGCTATCTCTTGAATGGACCATATGTCTTTTTCATTACTGTGTCAGCCCTGCCCCTGTTGGTAACAGTTCCAGCTGCTAAGCTCCTGATTCCCCATCCATAGGCTCAAACCTGTCCAGGCTCTTGGGCCATAATTCACAGAGACTCTGTGCCCACCTGGGTCCCTGATGCTCCAGAGTCCTTCCTGGGGGCACAAAGCTGGGCCACAGAGCTGGCCTCGGGGTCCTGAGTGCAGCATGTGTAGTCACAGCCGCCCTGCGAATAGTCACCACTTATGGTATCAGGTCCAGAGAGCTGATCCAGAAGCAGGTAAGGCTGGCCTGTGCCCAAGCAGGAAACTCTCAACAAGGGGCCCAAGATTTGTGATACGGACATTCAGATTTAAAGAGACTTGGTAGGAGACTTTCTTGGTAACACCTCTGGAGTGTGCTAGATTCATGGCTAAGCCAAAGGCCCTGAAAGAGCCGTGTAAGATCTAGGTGAAAGGTTCCATTGGAGCTGATACGACATCTGTAACAATGGGCTTTGGAGAAGGCATTCTATGAGCAAGATGCCTGATAGCAAAAATAATAGGCAACCCATACATGCCCATGTGCCAGACACTTAACTGCTAATTTACATGTATTAGCTCTTTGAAATCTCAACAAACTTATGCTACTATTGTTATGCCTAGTTTACTGATGAGAAAACGAAGGCACGAGTCATCAGTGGGAAGAACCTCATACTCACCGGGTTGCCATCACTTGTAGTAAGAAAGGCATCTAGAAAACAGAAAAGTCAGCCTTCTCCCTGACAGTAGCAAGCAGGTCAAACTCATTTAAATGAGGCATGCGGCCTCCCGGCCGCGAGTTTGACCTGCTTGCGCTAAGAAGAATGTGCTGTCCAGGATGTCAGAGAAGGAAGCACAGGAGTGTGGGGATGAGATGTGACTGTTTCTGAAATGCTTCTGCCTCAGGTGCATTGTATTCCCTCCTCTCCTCTCAGCAAGAGGCTCTGCAGCCCACCTAAGCAGCACTCCCAGCCTTGGCTGCACGTTTAGAACCACCCGGGGCGAGCTTAACAGTCACAACGCCCAGACCAAGGGAACCAGAGTCTCTGGGGTGGCATGCAGGCGTCAGCGTTATTGGAAGCCTTTGCTGATTTAAGGCGAGACTTGATCTCTTCCTCAGACAACTTTATGGCTAGAAGAGAAGGTGACTGTGGCAGTTCAAATCCTGATCAGCAGAATGTGAGGAGCCAATCCAAGTCACCTCCTGTGGAACGCGAGCCACCTGGGGAAGGAAGGCACGCACAACATGCCAGTGAGAAACGTGTGGCTTCCCATGGGGTCACAGGACACCTGACAGCAGTCCTGTCAAGCCTGATGGAATTTAAACATGGCTTGGAAACCTCGAAGGCAGTATGTGCAGATGGGGAGCCAAAGGTGAAGCCATGGAGAGGTGAAGCAGTTCCGAAGACCACAGCTGCTGCTGACAAGGTACATGCTTCTGTGGGCAGAACAGAAACACCGCCAACAGGGAGCAGTCAGCTCGTTTGTGCCTGGTGTCGGGCAGCGAGTACACAGCGAATAATTTCCTCGCGGCTGCACCGTTTTATAATAACAGCCCATGGCCACATTGCACATGCCTGAAGTCTGATGGCAGAGCAGGAATAAAAATGCTTTGAAGCAGAAATTCTTGGGCTTAAAATCTTTCTTGACATTCTCTTGCTCTAACTACCCCCTCTGAGATTTTGCTTCTTTTTCTGTAAAAGGGAATCATTAATTCATATAACAAATGTCTATTGAGCATCTGCTATGTTCCAGGCATTGATTTAGATGCAGGGAATAGAGCAGATAACAACACAGATAAGAGCCCCTGTTTTCTTCGAGTTTACATATTGTTCAGGGGAAGCAAACAATGAACTAACAAGTAAAATACATAGCAGGTTGGAATGTGACAAGTGCTGTGAGGTTATAGAAAGCAGGGAAAGGAGATCAGATGCCTGAGGGTGGGGAGTGCAGTTTTATTGGATGGTCAGGGAATACCTCCCTGAGAAGATGACATCTGAGCAATAGAATGAAGGGAGCGGGCCAGGCAGAGATCTGGGGAAGGGTGTTCCAGGCAGCAGGAACAGTAGGTGCAAAGGCCCTGTGGTGGAGAATGTGCCTAGTATGCTATGCTTGGGAATAAAGTGATCTACCTTCTATGGTTGTGTATGTGTCCGTGTGTGTATGTGCATATTTACATACATTTGGGGGAAGAGTATGGGAATAACTGGGGGATGCCCCAAAAGCCTTGAATAACTTGGGAACCATCCTTCCCAAAAAGAGGGGCTATCACCTCTTCTGGGTGGCAATAAAGCAAACTACTTATAGCTCAGTTGGTGGCTTTTACAAGCAAAGCCAGGCCCAGACAAGAGCCAAATGCCCCACACATCTTTGGCAAAGTGATGAGGTCAAAACTTCCTACCAAGAAAAATGTCCTTCCTCAAACGAGTCTGTGCTGGGTTGTCTCCGAGAAAAAGTGATGCTCCCAGTGGAGAGGTGCCCTTGCTCCTCAGATGAACCCATAAGGAAACCAGCCTCAGCCCCTTGGGGTGGGGAGAGGAGGGAGACTGTGGCACCATCTCACAGGCCCCCTGACCCCTCCCGCCCAGGGGCAGCAGAATGGACACCGTTATCAGCCTAAAGGAAGTCTGAAGTACTCTAATTTACAAGACCTGAAGGATGTGAGAGGTGGAATCCCATCTACTCATGAGGTACCAAAGATGAGACCAAAACCCAGTGGACTTGAAAGGGCACTAGATAGAACCAAGAAAGAGGCCTGGAGTTGGCAGGCTGCTTCTCTAGGCCCTTACCCCGCACCCACAGGAAATGATCAAGGTAAGTTACCAACTCTGCTCCTCCTGCAGGATACAGCGCTTCTGAAACCTACCTTCCTATGCCGCCATCATGATCCAGATGGCAAAGACGGGCGAGCCGTGGGGTGCCAGGGGAGGAGACACAGCTGCTCCTTACCATCAGGGGTGATTTGGAGGCAAGAGGGCTGGAAGAGCATTGTCCCTCAGCTGGGTTAGCTTTAGTTGAACTGAGATCCAATGAGCCATATCTCAGTGGCTTAATCCAGCCTGACATGGGACAGGTGCCTTACCTGGGTGTCAAGGATTGAGCTTCTTTCATCAAGGGTTCTGCCTAATTGGATATTTCCTTCCAAGCTAGGTGGAGAAAAAGAGAAAGAGTGGGCAAATGGACTCAGAGTTTTATGGCCAGGGCTAAAAGTAGCATATATATCTGACTGCAACCCATTGGCTAGAACCCACTCTGAAGCCACATATAACAGCAAGGGAAATTGTGAAATATAATATTCCTATGTTCCCACACTAGCACTGTCCCCGCCACACCTCATTTGTGACCACTGGGTCAAATCATTGCTAGTTAAAGCCTGCAGAAGAGGGACCCACAGCCAGCACAGGGAGAAACAACCCTAGATTAGACCATCCCCCGTTGGTCTTTCATATGTTAGCATGTAGAACTCCTCCAACAAGTATGATGCATCACAGAGTTGTAATAGAGAAAGATGATGCTGAGAAGTGTTGCAAGCATGTTTTTTGATCCATAGGAACTCAATCAATGCTGTCTATTGTTGTGATTATTATCGTTATTATCATTATGAGCTAGGTACAGACACCAATCATTGGACATTGGGCCTCTACCCTGGAATCTGGTGCTCTGAATCTTGACCTTGGGCCAAAGTTCAGTCACTCTCTACAGGGCTTACATTTTTTAGATAGGACCCAGACAGAGAAAAGCTGTCTGTAACAGGCTTACCTGGGCTGACTCACACCCCATCTTCAAGGGCAACTCTAATTGGAAGCCCTGAGAGTTCTCAGGGGCCTGGGGCTCCTGCTTGTTGCTGTACGAACCCCCTCCAGAGACCAAGGGAGATTTCCAGTAAGATGGGCTCTGCCCTGTACTCTGATAAGCTGTGTCAGACTTCCAGGAATGGTGCTTTGTGTAACTTGGTCTGAGGCAGCATAGTTAAGAAATGCAATTAGCTGCTAAAAGCTCTGATGGCAAGTCAGATTGCCCGATCCCTGGGAGGCCATCAGTCAAGAAGCAGCCAAAGGTATCCTTAAGCCCGCAGTGCTGTGGCTCTGTTTCTTGATGGAGTTGGCTCATTTTCTCCTATTGTAGGCATAGCATGAAATTTAAACTCTAAAAAGATGGCTCCAAATGGTGAATAGGGAAGGAGGGAATAATGGCGGCGGAATAGACAGACGTGTTCCGAACCTTGTCCCGGAGCAGAAAGAAAGAACAGCTGAGGGACGCACAAGGAGTGTTTGTTGGCTGGTTGGGAGACAGCTGAATTCCAGAAGGAGGTGGGGGACTGCTGAACGGGGTTCCCCTGACCTGGCAGCACCAACTGCGGCTGGGTCCCCTCCCGGAGCTGCGGGCTTGGACGCGGAGTCTGCGCCATCTTGATCCGGAAAGTGGAGCTTATCTGAAGCCTGAGAATCCACAACTGCGGCACCCCAGGAACAGCTGCGAGCCCCAGAACAACGCTCCCCAACTGGCGCAAGCACACGGGTTCAGAGGAGCTCTACACTCCACCACGGAAAGGTCAGATTTCGCCTGGGATAAGGTGAGGTCTCTGGTCCCGGCGGGAGAGAGGAACGCGCGTTTTGCGGGAGCTGGAGGACCAGGGAAGTCTGTGCCTAGAAAAATCCGTGGCTGTAGGGGCTGGCGTGATCTGTGATTGTGGAAAGGGGTCCTCAGAGCTGCTAAGAGAAGGGCACTCTAAAAAGCAACCCATTTTGATCTGAAGTGCAGGGACACCCTAAGAATTTCAGGCTGTCCAGACTTACGCGCAGCCCGTGCGCTCCCTTTGTGCCTGGGTTTACTCGCAGTCCTGGAGTTCGCACACTTGGGCTTTTTCCTCTTCAAATCCTTGCTTCTGATTACTAAGCCCAATACATAGGATCACCCAGTTGGGGACACCCTGGGAGACTGCAGGGGAAAGTTGTTTTTCTGGAACCTGGGGATCGGAGCGGGGAGTGACCATCAGAGAGTCAGCTCTGAGGCAGACCACGCCCACAGGCCGGTGGCAGTGCCACAGAGAAAAAAGGCTCTAACACTGCCTAGAGAGGCCATAGATAGACCCGGAAGTCAATCCAGAAACACTGCCACCCAGGGGCTGAATCACAAATTGACTCTTGTGTAATCAAAAATAAAGGAATACGAGAAATTAAGACACACCGCCTGCTTAAAATCAGGACTGGCTTACAACACTGAAGAGCAGTGGATCGCAGGGAACTGCAATACTGTCTGGACTGAGAAACAGGCGTGCCAAACAGAAAAACAGAGGAAGTGAATGACCTTCACTACTTCACATTTTATTTTTACCTTTTATTTTTTTATTTTTTTTTTATTTTCATTTTTTGCATCCTTTAATCAAGAAACTTTTTTTTCTTTTTTCATCACTTGATTTTACCTTTTTAATGATTACATTTTTATTTTCAATCCGTATTATTACTACTGCTATTTTATCTTTTTTTTTTTAAAGTGTCATTTTATTTTCTCTTCATTTTATTTTGGGATTAGGGTTCTACATTCTATTTTTTATCTTTCCTTTAGCATCGTTTTACTCTATCTCAACTCTACCTTTAGGCCATCACTCTCTTCCTAACCTCCCCCTTTTCAGTGTCCTGTTTGTCTTACCCTTTTACTGCTTTAGATTTTCCCTATTCTTTCTGTTTACCCCTTGTTAAAATTTCACCCTACTTACATATCTAATCTCTAATCCCCTGCTCCAAGTCCACATACACCTCTCCCTTCGCTGTCTGAGCTATCCATAAACTTGTCCTTCTCTCTGTCCTTTTGTTGTTGTTTGCTTGAATGTAGATTATATCCAATTTTTATGCTGTTTTTGTGAGATTGTTTTGCTTATTCTTCTTTTGTTTATTTTTTTGTTTGTTTTGTGCTTCAGCTTTCCCTTGCCTCAATCCATATTAGTTGGTGTTGTAGTTTGTATTAATCCCCAGGCACTTGTTGCTGGCATTTGCCGGGATTAGTGATTGTTCTATTGGAGTTTTATCCCCAATATATATAGTCTGTTCCCCTTTCTCTCTTAGTCACTTTCTTGTCTCTCTTACTTTTTTTTTTCTCTTTACTTTCCCTTTTCCCAATTTCATTTTCACACTCCTTTTTTCTTTTTTTCTTTCTTTCTTTCTTTTTTCCTCTTCTTCTTTCTCTCCTATCACCTAATTTGCCTTTCTCTGGTGGTCACCTTTATTGGAGGTTATTAATATCGTGAATACATTTCTGTTCAGTGCCTTGTGAGTTGTACCTGGTAGTGCTGTATTTTGTGCCTTTAAATCAACCCAGGAGAGAGAGAACTACATAACCAGACACCCAGAGAAGAGAGACCATGGGGAGACAAAGAAGCAGCCCGCATATGAAAGAAAAGCAGGCATCACCAGAAAAGGAAGTAAACGAAATGGAGGCAAGCAACCTTCCAGAAAAAGAATTCAGAGAAATGGTCATAAGGTGGCTGAAAAGAATGGAAGACAAATTCGACAATATGAGCAAGAACCAAGAGGAAATGAAGAAGAACCAAGAAGAAATGAAAAATGACATCGCTGCTGTAAAGAACTCAATAGAAAGCATCAAGAGTAGACTAGAAGAAGCAGAGGACCGCATCAGTGAGCTAGAAGACAAGATGGAAAAAAATACCCAAGAAAAGCAACTTCTAGAAAAAAAAATTAAAAGGCAGGAGGAGAGTCTAAGGGAACTTTGGGACAACACGAAACAAAACAACATCCGCATAATAGGGGTTCCAGAAGGAAAGGAAGCTGAGCAAGGAATAGAAAACCTCTTTGAAGAAATAATGACAGAAAATTTCCCAGATATAGGGAAGAAAAAACCCACACAAATCCAAGAAGCTCACAGAGTCCCAAGCAAAATGAACCCCAAAAGACCGACGCCAAGGCACATTATAATTAAATTGGCAAACACCAACGACAAAGTAAGAATCTTAAAAGCAGCAAGAGAGAGACAGAAAGTTACATACAAAGGAACCCCCATCAGACTAGCAACTGATTTCTCAACAGAAACTCATCAGGCCAGAAGGGAATGGAATGAAATATACAAAGTCATGCAAAGGAAGGGGCTGAATCCAAGAATACTGTACCCAGCAAGGCTGTCAATCAAAATTGAAGGTGAAATCAGGAGCTTCACAGACAAAAAAGGACTAAGGGAATTTATTACCACAAAACCAGCAATGCAAGAAATGCTAAAGGGTCTACTGTAAAAAAAAAAGAAAGAAAGAAAGAAACAGGAAGCGAAGAAGTAACACAGGGGTAAAGAATAGGAATGGCGACAAATAAGTACCTATCAATAATAACTTTAAATGTAAATGGATTAAATGCCCCAATCAAAAGACATAGGGTAACAGATTGGATAAGAAAACACGACCCATATATCTGCTGTCTACAAGAAACCCACCTCAGAAAAAAAGACGCACACAGACTGAGGGTGAAGGGATGGAAAAAGGTTTTCCAGGCAAATGGAACTGAAAAAAAAGCTGGGGTAGCAATACTTATTTCTGACAAATTAGATCTCAAACTGAAGGACATAACAAGAGATAAGGAAGGCCATTTCATAATACTAAAGGGAGCAATCCAACAAGAAGAAATAACTCTGGTAAACATATATGCACCCAATACAGGAGCACCCAAATACATAAAAAAACTCCTGGAGGATATTAAGGGAGACATTGACAGCAATACAATCATAGTAGGAGACTTTAATACCCCACTATCACCATTGGACAAATCCTCTAAACAAAACATCAGCAAAGAAACATCAATCCTAAATGACTCACTAGACCAGATGGAATTAATTGACATCTTCAGAACATTTCACCCCAAAGCCACAGAATATACATTCTTCTCAAGTGCACATGGGTCATTTTCAAAGATAGACCATATGTTGGGACATAGGCAAAGTCTCTTCAAATTCAAGAAGATAGAAATCATATCAAGCATCTTCTCAGACCACAGTGGCATAAAACTGGAAATCAACTACAATAAAAACAACCCAAAGAAATCAAACACATGGAGACTAAACAGCATGCTATTAAACCATGACTGGGTTACCAGAGAGATCAAAGAAGAAATAAAAAACATCATGACAACAAATGACAATGAAAACACTACAATCCAAAATCTATGGGACACAGCGAAAGCAGTCTTGAGAGGGAAGTTCATAGCTCTACAAGCCTACTGCAAAAAACAAGAAACAGGGGTAATAAATTACCTAACCCAACAACTCAAAGAGTTAGAAAAAGAGCAACAAGAAAAGCCCAGTGTAAGCAGAAGGAAGGAAATAATAAAGATCAGAGCACAGATAAACGACATAGAGACCAAAGAAACAATACAAAAGATCAACAAAACCAAGAGCTGGTTCTTTGAAAGGATAAACAAGATTGATGAACCTCTAGCCAGGCTCACCAAGAAGCAAAGGGAGAGGACCCAAATAAACAAGATCAGAAATGAAAGAGGTGAAATAACAACAGATCCCGCCGAAATACAAAGGATTGTTAAAAATTACTACGAACAACTCTATTCCAACAAACTGGACAACCTGGAGGAAATGGACATATTCCTAGAAAAATATAACCTTCCAAAACTCAATCAGGAAGAATCTAAACAGCTCAACATGCCAGTAACTATGGAAGAAATTGAAGCAGTCATCAAAGAGCTTCCGGCAAACAAAAGCCCGGGGCCAGACGGCTTCACAGGAGAGTTCTACCAAACATTCAAGGAAGAACTAAAACCTATCCTCCTCAGACTATTCCAAAAAATTCAAGAGGAAGGAACACTTCCCAGCTCCTTCTATGAAGCCAGCATCACCCTAATACAAAAACCAGATAAAGACAACACAATGAAGGAGAATTACAGGCCAATATCTCTCATGAATGTAGATGCCAAAATCCTCAATAAAATTCTAGCAAATAGGATCCAGCAGTACATCAGAAAGATCATACACCATGACCAAGTAGGATTTATCCCAGGAATGCAAGGATGGTTCAATATCCGCAAATCAATAAATGTGATACATCACATAAACAAATTGAGAGATAAAAATCACATAGTCATATCAATTGATGCAGAAAAAGCATTTGACAAAATCCAACACCCTTTCTTGATAAAAACTCTCAACAAGGTGGGAATAGAAGGATCATACCTCAACATCATAAAAGCTATATATGATAAACCCACAGCTAACATCATACTCAATGGGCAAAAACTAAAACCATTTCCCCTAAGAACAGGAACAAGACAGGGATGCCCACTCTCACCACTCCTGTTTGACATAGTACTGGAAGTATTAGCCACTGCAATTAGACAAGAAGAAGAAATAAAAGGCATCCAAATTGGAAAAGAAGAAGTAAAGCTGTCCTTATTTGCAGATGACATGATATTGTACATAAAAAACCCGAAAGACTCCATCAAAAAACTAACAGACTTAATAAATGAATTCGGCAATGTAGCAGGATACAAAATTAACACCAAGAAATCTATGGCATTTCTATACACCAACAATGAACTTACAGAAAGAGAGACTAAAAAAGCAATCCCATTTTCCATCGCACCAAAAAAATTAAGATACTTAGGAATAAACCTAACCAAGGAGGTAAAAGACCTATATGCGGAAAACTACAGGACACTGAAAAAAGAGATAGAGGAAGATGTAAACAGATGGAAGAACATACCATGTTCATGGATTGGTAGAATCAACATCATTAAAATGTCCATACTACCCAAAGCAATCTATAGATTCAATGCACTCCCCATTAAAATACCAACGGCGTATTTCACAGACCTAGAAAGAACTCTCCAAAAATTCATCTGGAATAAAAAAAGACCCCGAATAGCCACAGCAATCCTGAGAAAGAAGAATAAAGTAGGAGGGATCTCAATACCAGATTTCAAGCTGTATTACAAAGCCACTGTCCTCAAAACAGCCTGGTACTGGCACAAGAACAGACATATAGATCAATGGAACAGAATAGAGAATCCAGATATCGACCCAAACCAATATGCGCATTTAATATTTGACAAAGGAGGCATGAGCATACAATGGAGTCAAGACAGTCTCTTTAATAAATGGTGTTGGGAAAATTGGACAGATACATGCAAAAAAATGAAACTAGATCACCAACTTACACCATACACAAAAATAAACTCAAAATGGGTACAGGACTTAAATATAAGACGGGAAACCATAAAAATACTAGAGGAATCCACAGGCAGCAAAATCTCAGACATATGCCAAAAGAACTTTTTCAGTGATACTGCCCCTAGGGTAATGGAAGCCAAACAGAAAATAAACAAATGGGACTACATCAAAATAAAAAGCTTTTGCACAGCAAAAGAAACCATCAACAAAACAACAAGAAACCCCACTGTATGGGAGAACATATTTGCAAATGGTATCACTGATAAAGGTTTAATTTCCAACATCTACAGGCAGCTTATACAACTTAATAAAAGGAAGATAAATGATCCAATAAAAAAATGGGCAACGGACCTAAATAGAAGCTTTTCGAAAGAAGACAGAAGGAAGGCCAAGAGACACATGAAAACATGCTCAAAGTCACTAATTATCCGAGAGATGCAAATCAAAACAACAATGCGATACCATCTCACACCTGTCAGAATGGCTATCATCAACAAATCAACAAACGACAAGTGTTGGCGAGGATGCGGAGAAAAAGGAACCCTCGTGCACTGCTGGTGGGAATGCAGACTGGTGCAGCCACTGTGGAGAACAGTATGGAGTTTCCTCAAAAAACTGAAAATGGAACTCCCATTTGACCCAGTAATCCCACTCCTAGGAATATATCCTAAGAAACCAGAAACACCAATCAGAAAGGATATATGCACCCCTATGTTCATAGCAGCACAATTTACAATAGCTAAGATTTGGAAACAGCCTAAATGCCCATCAGCAGATGACTGGATCAGAAAACTATGGTACATCTACACAATGGAATACTATGCTGCCGTAAAAAAGAAGGAATTACTACCATTTGTAGGCACTTGGATGGAATTAGAGAACATTATGCTAAGTGAAATAAGCCAGTCAATGAAAGAAAAATACCACATGATCCCACTCATTTGGGGATAATGAAAAACATTATAAACTGATGAACAAAAAGATAGTTACAGAGGCAGTAAAGCATCAAACAGACTGTCAAATTACAGTGGTAAGGTTAGGGAGAGGTGGGGAAATAAGAGATCAACTGAAGGACTTATATGCATGTATATAAGAGTAACCAACGGATGCAAAACATTGGGGGGTGAGGGCATATATGGGGGTGGGGTGGGGGTCGGGGGCAATGATAAGATATGTACACATGTAATACCTTAATAAAAATTTGAAAAAAAAAAAAAAAAAAAAAAAAAAAAATGGTGAATAGGGATATCATCGCCCACTCTTATGGGACTCCATATACTTTGTTTTGGGGGGTAGCTGGTGAGTAGAAATAAGAGGAGCAAGGGGAGGGTGGGGTGAAGTTTGATGAGACGCACACTGGACTTAACATGAGAAAACCTTAGTGTCCATCCCAGCTGTGCCTCTACTATGCTGTGTGACCATGGGCAAGTTACTTGACCTCACTGAGTTTGCTTTCTCTGTAAAATAAAACAGAAATATTGATGTGGTTGTGAGAAACCTATTCTCTTTGCAGGTAGATTCTGACTCCAGCAGAAACAACGTGTGTGTGTGTGTGTGTGTGTGTGTGTGTGTGTGTGTGTGTGTCATTCTTTACAGCAAGGTACAGAGGGATGGAAGACACCACCACACACATGTGCCTTTGGGTTCTAGAGGCAGACATAGTTGGAATGACCCCCTGGGGTCAGGGTAACAGGCTGTGAGCATCACCCATCTCTGGCCAGACCCAGACACTTGGGCTCAGACTGCCTACCAAAGGGTAGGCAGTGAGGCCCCATAACCCTCTGGCCATAGAAACAGGTCTGCTGACTAGAAGTTGTCCTTCCTAGCTTTACCAGGGCCAAAAATATAATATCAGTGGTAACTGTGGGTATAGTGGATGGAGTTCTGGCTCTGGAATCTACCTTTGAATCCTCGCTCTGTCCTTACTAGGTAAATTATTTAACTTCTTTGTGCTTTAGTTTTCTCATATATAAAATGAAAGAAATGATTATAGATCTCTCCTAGTGTAGTTATGAGGTTCAAATGAGATAATATATGTAAAAGGCATGAACGAGTACCCAGCATATAAAAGGCCCCAAAAAAACATTAGCTACTATTATTGCTAACGTTTATTGAGTTGGCTTAGGGAGGTAACTATGACCCAGACAGTGTGTTAGGTGCGTAAACCCTCATATTTACCCTGTGACCTCTGTAATATTAATATCCCATTAAAGACACCAAAATATAGAGTGACTTTCCCAAAGGCACCCAGCTGATTCCTTCAGGAAGTTTCTCAAGCAAAAAGGAATTTCCTTCCTCATCTGGATCCCTATCACACTGTGAAACATCTGCCGATGACACTGTGCTGTAAAGATCTGCTTACCCCTTTGTCTTTCTCTAAGGGGTTGGTGAAATACAGCCCGTGGGCCACACTAATTTTTTAAGTGAAGTTTAATTGTAATGGTTGTGTCCATTTGTTTTCATGTTGTCAGTGGTGCTTTCACACTACAGTGGAGAGTTGAGTGATTGCAACAGAGACCATCCGGTCCACAAAGCTAAAAATATTCATGAGCAGGCCCTTTAGAGAAGTTTACCAGCCCCTGCATTAGACTATGCGCTCCTTGAAGCAGGGCTCATACCTTCCATCTCTGTGCCCCCTCATCTCAGCACACGATGGGGCTCCCGAAACATGGGCTAGATGAGGGGGTGAGTAAACATGTGGCAGACTTGAGTGGATGCCACCTCAGAAGGAATGACCCCTCAGGAGCCCCGCTGTCAGGCTCTGAGCCCCATCCAGAGCCTGGGAAGCACCTGGACTTGGTGATGCTGCCAACTGCAGAGTAGTCCCATGGGTGATGCTGAGACAGAACCAGTGGCAGGTCTCCACATCATTATCCCAGCACCACTGGCAGCTCCCAAATGAGAGGATCAGCATCTTCTTGGAAGGAAACCCTCCTTCAGTCCTCGCTGGTGAGATGGAGATGGTTTGGAGAGCACACCTGCTCCTTCTTGCCCACTGCCTCCTGCCCTGGGTGTTGGTGCTGTGCCTGTCCTTGGGGCCTCCTGTGCATGACAGCTGGATTGCCTTTCTGCTGGAGGCAGGCTGTCCCACAGCGACTACTTCAGCCTCTTGTTGGAAAACAGCAACAGCTACAAGGAAAATGCTGCCATTTGGTGAGCTCCTGCTCTGTGCCAGGCATGGAGCCTCCTACTTTACCAGCTCTTAGAACAGCCCTGAGATGCAACGTGGCTTTATCATACCCATTTAAAGATGAGGAAACTGAGGCCCCTGCCCAAGGTCACATAACCGGTAAGTGGTATTATTTCCTCTTTTCTCACGCCCCTGACCTGCTTCCCTAGGGACCCTTAGCCCAGCAATTGGAACAGTACTGGCTTCCAGTATTTGAATCAACTATTGTAGCTGCACTCACCTGGCCCAGCCTGGTCCGCGGCAGATAAGGTTGTCATTTGTTAGAGATGCATTTGCTATGCACTTGCACTGTATCAGGTTTTATGGAGGGCACTCGGCACACAGAGGTCGACAGCGCAGCTTTGCCTTTCAAGGACTTCACAGTCTAATAATGGAGAGGCAGACAGGAAACCAGCAAGTAGCACAACAGGTTAGTGAGGGGAATGGGCAGTGAGGAGGGGCTCCGAGTGGGAGTGGCTCCAGTGGGGGTGTCCCGTGGGCGGGGCTCTAACCTCCACGTCACCCGCCTCCAAGTTAGCTGTCGATGATCTTCTTCCATAAAGTTAGTTCCAAATAGCTGTTCCCTTTGAACGGCTCCTTTGCTAAGTTTGAAAACTTCTGCCCTCAGGGATGAACAAAGCAGGAAGAACAAAGTGCTGATGCCATCATCATCCAAAATACACATTTTTTCAAAAAATCACGTTCTCTCGGAAGTTCACAGAGACCAGCTCTTAAATACATTCCTGGAGCGTTTTTCTTCTCAGAGGACAATTAACCTTTGCAATTAGCTTCATCAACAGGAACTTAATATCAAATGTTTGGTCGCTTAGCAACAAGCAAGCATCCGCCAGCGGGATTGCTCTAGCTTTGTTACTGAGTCTCCTGGGAGGCAGGCTGAGGAAAGCTGCAATGGATTTCTAGACTCTGCAAAGCTCTTTGCGGGAGAATGTTGACCACTCAGGGTCCTGCTGTCAGTGACCTGCGGGGCCGTGAGCCAATGAGTGAGGACTCAGCCTCTCATCACTGACTGAAAAAGGAAAACCCTGTAGCCTCTGGTGCCTCAGATGTCTCAGAAGAGCCTCCAAGAATGGCCCCGACAGCGGACAGCGGGTGTCGGTCTGCTTCACCCCTTAGGGCAATGTGGCCTGGGAAAGCCAGGGCCTCCTGAATACCTACTGCTGGGTCACTTCATGTCTTTCTAAATTTCACAGGGCCCCTTATCCCCTTTTTTTGTTTTTGTTAATATTTTTCCCATTACTTTTCAGAGAGAGTGGAAAGGAGGAAGGTGGGGGGAGAGAGAAAGAGAGAGAGAGAGAAACATCGATGTGAGAGAGACACATCAATTGGTTGCCTCTCCCACATGCGCCCTGACTGGCTAGGGAGCGAACCTGCAACCCAGGCACATGCCCTTGACTGGGAATCAAACCTGAGACCCTTCAGAGCACAGTCTGGTGCTCTAACCACTGGGAACACCAGCCAAGGCCTTATCCCCATTTTAAATGAGAAGACTAAGGCTTCGATTAAATCACTTGCCCTGATGTGCCCAGTGGTAAGTTCTGGGGCAGGTTTGGTCCCCAGCGCATGCTCTTTGCACATCCACCCAACGTGCTGCCAGGTTGTCCTCCCATTCTGGGCCTGACCTTCAGTATTGGCCCCAGTGAGTCTCTCTGGTCCACCCCAGCTTGGCACATCTACATCTTCTTCCCAAACTCGCACCAATTCAGAAGCCACTGCCAGCTTCTGAGGCATTTACTTGGACCTCTCTGTTCTCTGATTTCACTGACCATGTTTCCCAGGATGAAGAATCCTTTCTTTCTGAGTCTTAGATTCCAAACCGAAAAGCAGTAAAATTGTATTCAGATCCTGGCTTTATTATTTACCAGCTGCATCACCTTGGGACTTAACCTCTCCTTATACCCTTCCTCTGGTCCAAAAGGTGAACCTGTCTTGTAGTAGGTCCTCAAGAAACAAAAAATACAGAACAACAAAACAAACCACCGCCAGACTGCTCACACCCCTGTCCTGCTCAGCTCCTGCCTCGTTTCCCTCACAAGAACTTCCCACTGTAAAGTGACCCGGAGAAGTTTTAGATCAAGTGACTGCTAGAGACCTCTCAGTATATATACTCATAAACGCAAACAAATGCCTTGAAGAAAATGTCCTTCTTTTCCATTGAAATAAAAGTCCTTCGAGGCTGACAGATCTGATTTGGATTCTGATTCCATCGTGTAACAGTGCTGTGACCTGGGCAGACACCCTCTCTCAGCCTCCACATCATCCTCAATTGTACACATGGAGGAAAGTAATACTTCCCCCATAGGGTTCTAGTGAAAACTAACTCTGAAAACCAATAAACAACAGCTCATCCCAGGGCCTGGCCAAGGCTCACCTAAGCTACTCAGGCAATATATGTTTTGTCTGAATCCACTCGACAAACATAGCCCTTATGTGTTCCTGTTGTGAAATTCTTATTGTCTTATTTTTACCAAATTAGTCATATCTACATTGTTTCAGCACCAGCTTTAGGGAATAGCATACCTGCTTCTATTTTCAAACAAATTCATACCAAATGAAATGAAATAAAATAAAATAACTGCAATCCCATTTCCTTTGACACTCTGAAAGGGCTCTGTATGCGTGAAATGGCAGCTTGGGTTTTAGAAATTCTCTTTTTAGAAATGGAACTTCCCAACTGCCTGCCATCCCCAGGGTCTCGCTTCGTGATCAGCTCACCCTGTTTGAAACAATTCACTGGCCTCTCAGGATGTGCAAAAGTCTGCAAATCAAACCTCATCGTGTTAAACAGAGAGTTGCCATATGACCCAGCAATTCCATTCCTAGAGATAACCAAGAGAACTGAAAAATATGCCCACACAAAACTTGTACGTGAGTGTTCATAGCAGCATTATTCATAAAGCCAGGAAGTGGGGAAAAACCAAATGACCATCAATCCATGAGTGGATAAACAAAGCATGGTATATCCATATTTTTAGTTTCCTATGACTGCTATAATACATTGCCAGAAACTTAGTGGCTTAAAACAACACTGTAAGAGAATACGTTTATTCTCTTACAATTCTAGAGGCCAGAAGTCCTTAATCCAGTGGTTCTCAACCTTTCTAATGCCGCAACCCTTTAATACAGTTCCTCATGTTGTGGTGACCCCCAACCATAAAATTATTTTCGTTGCTACTTCATAACTGTAATTTTGCTACTGTTATGAATCATAATGTAGATATCTGTGTTTTCCGATGGTCTTGGGCTCTACAGCAGCGGTTCTAGTGAAAACTAACTCTGAAAACCTTGGGCTCTACAACCGCTAGCAGGGTCTCCTTCTGACTCTATTGATACCCAGTTTACACACTGAATACCAGTACACATCTGTGTGTATAGATACACAGGCAAACACACTCCGCCCCATCTATGGCACTGGCATTCTGTAACCACAGGAGTTGATGAACCATTGGCGAGTGTGATGAATAATTTTTTATGTGAATTTGACTAGGCTTCATTGCCCAGTGATTCAATCAAGCACGAATCTAGGTGTTGCTGTGAAGGTATTCTGTAGATGTGGTCTTTTTCAAAGCCCTCCGGGTGACTATCATGTGTTGTCAGGGCTGAGTACCTCCGCTCCGGAACTTTGCTATTTGAGATTTGGTCCATGGGCCAACAACATTAACATCACCTGGGGGCTTGTTGGACATGCAGACTGGCAGGCCTCACCCAGACCTACTGCCTCTGAATCTGCTTTACAAGCTCCCCAGGGGATTCAGAGGCACCGTGGGAAATGAAGTCACCCTTCACCCCGGGAAAGCTGCCCAGCCCACTCTGGCTCCCACTCCATGACTGCAGCTCTGGATCCTATTGAGGGGTCTACATGACCAAATGTTACGTGCACTGTACCCCTCATCTGAGACCCTCCCCACCAGCCAGGCCTGGACTCCACTAAGGCTCACAAATAATTTCTCTTCTGAATAGAAGCACTCACCACACCCAGTGCAAGCATTCCTCCTGCTGCATCTGTACACAGCCTCTTTGTTGGGTTGGCCTTGACTCATAGCAACTACTTAACTGGGCATTTACTAAATGATGAGAACTTTACAAACACCCATCAGTTTAGTCATCCCATGACCCCCAATAGAATAAGTTTTATTAGCCTCACTTCGCCAATGCAGACACTGAGGCTGAGAGAGGTTAAAGCTAAGAGCCCACATTCACACAGCTGGCCAGTGGCAGAGCTGTAATGAGCACCCAGGGTGTCCAAAACTTTATTATACCGTGCTTCATAAATAAAACAGTGAAGGAACTTCAAAAACCAGACTCTGAAATTCCAACATTCTCAGAAAAAAAGGAAATGTAACTACATTGCCATTTCCTGAGAACCGTAACCAGAGGGGGAAGGATTTGACATAAGAAAAAGCGCCTTTGGGAATATGAGCTTGTGCATTAATGTAATGATTATTCCTCCCACCTGGGCTCTAACTATATTTTTATTAGGATGCTTTACATATTCTTTAGCTTTCTTAAAATGCTAAACTGACTCTGAGTACCCAAATGTGTCCCAAATCTAGGTAGTATGTTTAGAGGAAGCAAAAGCCCCTCGCAAAGTAACTCCCAGAGGCCCGAGTTAGTGGTGAAAATCCACTTCTCTCCCAGGAATGCAACTGACATAAAATTGAAACCAACCTGAATTTATGGAATGAACCCTCAGGCTTGAAGGCTCAGCCTGTGACCTGAATAGCTATGATCATGACTGTCCTAAGATTCATTCCAGGCTCCTCCGTGGCCGGGTTAAGGGCCAGGGTTCCAGGCTCTGGAGAGTTAGGTAGCTTCTTCTGTAGCCAAGATCAGAGGTCAGCTAGTAATGAGGGTCAGGATTCATGGCTGGGGTTTAAACTCAGTCAGTGACCGAATTTCTAGCCAGGAATAGAAGCTGCATGAAATAAGGTTTACTAAATGACTCTCCAAACTCACTGATTTGCAGGGTCACAAGGTCTCTCGTTTGTGGTTCCTTGTTATGATGGCCATAATTTGCTTTCACATACTTCAGCACAGAGGGGGACTCAATTCGCAGAGCTTTGGCCCTAATAGAGAATCCGCAGACCAGGGGTCATCCGCTAATGTACACACTCCAGAGGAAGCCCATTAGGTCAGAAGCCACTGAGTAAGCACTTCTGTTATTTGTATTTCAATCAACAGATGAGATTCTGAAAATTAGTGTGTCACGTATCAGAAATGGGCTTTCTTGGTAAAAATAGTGGCCTTCTAATTAGGAAGATGAAAATCAGGAATGAGTCTGTATTGGTGGAATGAGGGGTGCTCAGATATGTGGATTGGCTGAAAATACTTTGGAAACAATATTCACCTTTGCCTGAACAGGACAAAAGAATCCAGGGAGGCCTGTGCCCTTGACCCCTGTGGCATGGGTTCGGGGCCTACCCAACCATTTTGGAGGTTTTCGTCTGGTGTTGACCAGAAGCACAGAATCTCACATCTGGAATTTGGCTGTGTCTGCCTCATCCTGTCATGAAGGTATGGTTGGCTGTGAAAGGGTAGCGAGCTGGGATTTACTGAGCTCACAGAGCAGGTGTGGGAACCCTTCTATTGCCTGCTGGGCCCATGAAGAAATGTGTGGTGGAGTTGGGTTGGAAATCCATTTTTGTACAACCCCGGAGTGAGATTGTGGGGAGCAGCTAGCTCTCACCACCTTGGGTTCCTGCCTGAGTCTCTCTACAGGAGGAAAAGCCTCGCACTATCTTTGTTCTTCATTGAGTTCATCATCCTTGCATCTAATTTTTTTTTAAATTTTTCCCTCAGATTAGCCCCAGAAAGGATTTTAGAACAGCTATAATGATGAGTAATCTGAAGAGAAGTGTTTATGTCCTCACTGGCAAAGCAGCTTACTAGTATTGCCAACCAATTCTTGTTGCCAGGTGAATAAAAGTAAGTGCTAATTCTACCCACTCACATTCACCCGTAAGATCCAACGGGCATCAGAGATAGGGGGTGGGCACAGGGTCTGGTCTCTGGAGGCCTCCGTGAAGGTAGGTGCAGCTCTCAGACATGCAGGCTACCCTTCCCTTGCCTGAAACTGTCCCACTTTGTGGCACTTCGTCCCTATAACACTGGGAAAGTGGGAGCAGAAGGGATCCCCAAAATGATCTGGCCCAACCATCTCCTCGTCAGACAGGAACCCTGTGACTCAGGCAGGGTTCATGACTAACCCATGGTAACACAGTAGGGCTAGCAAGAGAACTCCAGCCACTCTGACTGCTCCTCCATTCAATTCAACAAACACATGTCCAGGGCCTGCTTGGGAGTGAGCGAGTTACCCGTGCTCGGGGAGCTCACAGGACATACACAAAAGCAAATAAGTCCGACAAAGGGAAGAAGGCAGAATACACAGTGCTGTGAGTCACAGAGGAGGCTGAGCTTTCTTTAGCCTCCCAATACATGGAAGCTTAAAGAGGACGCAGCCTTGAGCTGAACCTTGAGAGACGAGCAGAGTTTTGAAAGGAGGGAAGAGGGGTAGAGGAAGGGTTTTAATGACAGCACCTGGGAACCCCTGGTCAGCTATAGGAGCCCCTCTGCTGGGCTCCAGTGGGATGTTTAGAAACCCCAAGAGGGCTCCACAGATGGGGTCTTGCATGAAGTAAGCTCTCCAACTCTATCTCTGTATCTAGAATGTCCAACCCACAGGCTGTCTAAGGCCCACGAAATCATTTGGTCTGGCCCTGCCAAGGCATTAGGGGTGAGTTAATTAAATGTTTGACTAAATGTAGCAGGCTAATTTTTAAGTTGATAATTTTGTATGGCCCACGAATGATGTTATAAATATCCAACTGGCCCTTGGCAGAAAAAAAGTTTCCCCATCCCTCTTCTAGATGGATCCCTGAAGGAGGCTGACTGCCGGGCTCACTTCTCCTCCCGAAGTCCTTCTCTCCTGCCTCTTCACTGCCTCTCTAGCCTCCTAGAATCCCAAAGTCTTATGGGGTGCCAGTTGGGTTCTTCTTGGAAAGCCAATCTCTTAGCCTTACTCTAAGAGCAAACTAAGCAACCTCACTGAACATCTGTGCAGAGCCCTCCAGCCCACAAAGCATGTTTCCCTCAGGCTGTATCATTTGCCCTTCACCATGACTCATTATTACCCATCCTTCCCCCATTGCCTAGGTGAATACAACGAGGGTCCCAGTAACTTACCCTGGGTCCTCCTGCTGGTGCAGGTGCGGCCCACTCCCCAGACCCCTTCATTACACAGAGGTTCTCAGCACAGTCCCCGGAGCTCATTCCCCAGCCCTGCTTTATCCTCACCAGCTCTGTGACTTGGAAAATTTACTCAGCTTCTCTCTGCCTCAATTTTCTCATCTGAAAAACAATCATCATAATAATGGCATTTATCTCTTAGGGCTGCTGTAAAGATTAAATGCATTAATATGCACAAAGAACTTAGAATACTGTCTGATGCATCATAAGTACAACAGAAGTGTAAGCTGTTATTAGCATTAGCCCTACTCCGGGATCCCAGCAGATTCTTCTCATTAGGTTCCTGGGCATCTCTGGGTGCCCTCAGGGAAGTTTCTCTACCCTTCTGTGCCCACCCACAGGTTGGCCCTCAGGAAACTGGGATTGAAACTGGGATTCTCCCTGAGTTTGTCTCGTCTTTCTCCTGTCCTTGGACTCCTCCTCTCTATTTCCCCTTCTACCACCAACAATTGCTCCCCCTAAGCCCCCCTCCCCACACCCACACCAAATCAGACAGGCTATCCCAAGAGTCTAGGTGAGGAACAGCTTTTGTATCAAAAGCTGTCCTTTACAATGGTAGTTTTTGAATGTTCAATACAAAAAGAACTTGTTGTCTCCTTTAAGAGTCCAGTTTTGAATTTTTTAAAAAAGCTCTCCAGTGAGAAGCAGCTTTGAATCTGCTTCCTGGCTGCAGCAAGGGGATTATCAGCAGAGAACCACATTGCATACTTAATTGCAAAGCCATCCCCATGGCCATAGGCTGGTCTTGGATAAGAGGCAGCTTGGGGCCCTCGTAACTACTTCATACTCCAAGTTCTGCAGAAGACATCATGGTGCAATAGAGGGGATCTCAGTGGGAGCGTTGCTCTCCAACACTCAAGAATGGCAGAGGTAACCTGCCATACTGGGGTTTGCTTTGACACGTGGCCTCTTAGAACCATGATCTTTGGACCCCTAAGAATTACCCTAGGGAAATGGGATGACCAGGAAGGGGCAGTTCCTGGAGATCCTACATTCATTCTTACGCTGCCCAGGGGCAGAGTGGGCTTTGCCCAGAGGGGAAACCAAAGAGGGCTGTTTGGTTTGACTGGACCACTTCTATCTACGGGCTGGTGAAGTGTTTGGTGTGAAAGGGGTAGAGTGCCCAGGGCATAGGAGTGACTAGGAAATGTCTGAGGCATGAATTTCCCAGAGGTTGGTGATCCACTCACTTCCAATTGTGTGTTTAACATTCAGGGACTCCGCAGGGTTGCTGGTGGGGTGATTGGCTGAGGGCTCAGCCACTTCAGCTCCCTCCCCTCCAGCAGTGAAGGAGGAACAGTCTTCAGAAAACTTTATCTCGGGCCTTTCAAGTAGAGATAGTGGAAGCTTACACAGCTCAGCAGCTCCTGCTGATGTATATCAGCAAATTGAAGCTTTTCAGAGTCCCCATGGAGCACCCATGTTAAGGGATGGAGGACGATATCTGGCAAGGGCAGATTTCCCGGGAGGGTTCGGGAACTTCCTAAACACAATAGGAAATGAACGGCAAAAAACAACCAGCTCTCAACCCACACATCAGGAAAAGTGTCAAGTTTTATAGAAACTTAATTAACCCACACAAAGCCAAGTTTTTCCAAATCACTTGGTTTAGAAGTTCCTAATGGGGAAAAGATCGTTCTAATGGGAACCCCCATCTTTGCCTGGATCACTATCGCCAGCTTCTTTTCCATATTACCTGTCCCTAGTCCTTCATCCAATCATCTTCCAGACCATCATTAGAAATGTGTTCCTAAATCACAAATCTGGTCACGCCGGACTCCTTAGTACTTCCAAGTTCTAAAGAAGACATCATGGTGCAATAAATCTCAGTGGGATCCCAATGGCTCCCATTGTGTTCAGGTGGAACAAAGATCCCTCCACTTGGCATGCAAAGACCTTCAAAATCTGGTCTCCATTCAGGCTTGAGATGCAGCCGGTGCTCACCAGTGAAGCTGTTACAATATTGAAATACCTCTGTGCTCCTTCAATGACCCTTTGCCATTCACCAGCCAAACCCCTTTGCTCACTTGGCTTCTGGCCAGACCCTGGTGGGAAAGACAGTGCCTCTGATGGCATTTGGCACTGGCTTCCTAGCAGGTGTATGCTGGGCAGAGGCCTCGACATGGACCAGTGTTCCCTAGAGAAGCCCTTGCATGGGCACTTTTGAGAGCTATAGCTTCAGCAGAATTGTTCAGTGCAATATTTTGAATACTACTCCTGCCCCAGTCAACTGTACTAGACTTCTTGTTCACCATTCCCTTGTTTATTTATTTGTTGAATTAATTAAAGAACACCTGAATGTATAAAGGAGTGAATGATGGATGTCCTAGCACTTGCTATCTTCCCAGCTTCGTCATGAAGGAAGGAGGTCCCTGGGGCATGTGGGTGGGTGGAGGATACACAAATAAGATGCCACCCACAGGGAGGTCATTTAGTGCCAGAGATGGTCACTCAGGAAGGGTCTTTCACTGGTGGGTTATACCCTGGCCAAGTTCTCAGCCATCCAGGGTCAGAAAGCAGACTTTCTCAGTTCACCCCAAAATAATCAGTCTTTCAGGGCACACGCATACAATCCAGGCTTAAAAAACACTGGTGCAAAGTGAGAATAGCAGCTGAACTATTTACGAAGATGACCAGAGTGCTGCTCTCCCTCCAGGTGTTTCAGATAATGCCCTGTAAGTTATGAGACAAAAATCCTAATTCAAAATGACTTAAAACACAAAAGGACTTCATTGGCTTTCAAAGCTGAAAATCCCAGGGATGTCTGGTTTCAGGTACAACTGGACTCAGGGCACAAAGGCTATCCATGGGACTCGATTTTTCCTCTCCATCTTCCATCTTCCACTGCACGTGGTGGCAAGATGGCTTCCTGACATCCGGGATCCCATCATCTTGGTTTTAAGTCTAGCTTAAGAATGAAAGATTAAGAATATAAGAATGAAAGATTCTGGAAGCCCCAGTAAGCATCTCATTGCATCTTGTGGGTGATATCTAGGTCCTATAGCCAGCCCAAACTAATCCTCATGGCCAGCAGAGGAATGTAATATTCTGACAACCTATGCCTAGATCACCTAGGAATCTGGGGATTGTTCATCCCTAAGCCAAGAGTTGGTGCATCCTCCACCGCTCAGGGCTGAGAGTAGGTGAAAGAGAGGGAAGTTAGACATGGAGACCACAATGCCAGACAGCAAAACCAACTGATGCTCACTTTACCAGGGCACTCCTTACAGCCCTGAGGGCACCAAAACACTTTTTAGAGGCTTGCTTGGTGCGTCAGAATAAGGCAAGAGGAATATTAGGAAGTGGGGAGGTTTCTTCCCATAAAGACCCAGGAATAGCCCTCTCCCATAGCAGAAGACCTATCTCTAGGGCAGGACTCGGGGGTAGGATGGCAACCCTCCTCTATGAAGCCCAGTTTCTGCTGCTCCTTCTATCTTTACTCAAGAGACATCATCACAGATTCTATCCAGAGCTGCAGGTGAGTCACTCTTCCCAGCCTCACCCACCCCACATAGGTTTCCTTGACTTTGACTCACCCACTTTGATTTATGAATAAACTGCTTCCCGTGGTTCCTTTGACTTTTCTTGGTGCTATCCTGCCTCAGATCTGTCCAGCAGCCTAATGGAACGGAGCAGGGCAAACTTCTGTGCTTATTTTAGGGATGGTGTGATGAAAGAAAAGAGAAGGCAAATAACAGGCCCAGGTCCCCACAGCTGGACAGAGGCAAGCTCCCTGTGATGAACCCCTGGCCCAGCACTTTTTATATAAATGAAGCTGCTTATTGATATCTGTAAGGGGTAACGGTCCATCTCTCTTTAACTAACCACTTAAGTGTACCTGAAGACTACCCTTATAGTGGAGGCAGAGACCTTGTGCTTGACCACACCCAGACAATTCCTGATGCTTTCTCCTATCCTTGGCTTCCGAGCCATCCTCAGAGACACTGCCCTTGTTGCTAACAGGCTGGAGAGACCATTGCTGTGGGGCTTGGGGGGTAGGGGGGATACACACCGTCTGTCCCTCAGAACTGACATATCTCCTATCTAGATGCAGTCGGTGCTCAGATAAGGCAAGATGGATGGCAAACAACGTTTGGACTGATAGGTGCCATTTGTTAATGTGCTCTAGATCAATGGCTCCCAAAATTAAAACATTCTGTATCTGTCAGATGGTCCCCACCAGGACCTCTGGCAGAGCAGAGGTGCCAGCCTCAGATTGGTGTGAGGGTAGGGGCAGTGGAGGTGGGGAGACTGTCAGCCATGGGAGAGGGGTGGCATTTCCCACTAGAGCCACGAGCAAGTCTCCCCCAACTACAGAGGCTCCCCAGAAAGTGAGGAAATGAGGAGTGGGAAGTCCAGACGAGCATTTTGTAGCTGGAGAGCAGAGGAGACATCCCCGAGTTTCCCAGAAGCTGAGCATTACCCTGGGCTTGGACAAGACCTGAAACACCCAGGAGAACCAGCGCCCATGGTGAAAGCCATTTCCTGTTTGCTGGCATCCTTTGGGATCTGTGGACATAGCAAATGCTGTGGATGCCCCATACCATCTCCCTCCAGCCCACCTGAGTTCACCTGAGTCACAAAAACTGTTCTCAGCCCTCACTCCCAGCACCCAGTCTCTCTCCTCTGCCTGCTGGCTTCTCTGAGTCACCAGGCACAGCTGTGAAGTGCAGGGAAGTTAATCCCTGGGGCTGGGGGGTGGCAGCATCTGGCCTAGCTCTCTGAATAGTAGAACGCCAGCTCATCTAGAATGGGAATCCTGGGGGGCAGGGAGCCCCTAATCTGACTGTGCCAGGGAAGGGCGTGTCGATGTGGTCTAATGCATCCTCCAGACAGATCAATGCCACTTTAAACATGCAAACACAGTGCAAATATGCCACATGGCTGGCTTTGAGGCCCAGCCGGTTGCTAAGGAGTCTAGTATTCATCCAGCTTAATTAAGCGAGTCTAAAGGGCTACATGCTCTCTATCCCCCATCCATCCTCAAAAAAAGGTCCTCAGCAGAAGTCAGTCAATTATTCAGAAGGCTGCTTTGGGAGGTTGAGGAGGACAACCTGGGGACAAGACAGCAGGAGCTCAGGGTTGGGCACAGGAGGGGTACACTAACAAGACCAAATGTGGCCTGATACAGGATGGAATAGGAAGATAGGCAAAAGCCTTAATTAACATCTGTTTGCATATTCAATGTCAACTGTGAGTTGTTTAAACCAAACTCAAAGGTACACAGAAATCGGTAGTGACTGTCAGAAAATGATAAGACTTTTCAGTTTTGCATTTTGCCTTGGAATACAAAAGATTGCAAATCTGCTCTGTGTGATACTCATAATCAAAGATAAACTCCAATTTAATTAAACTAACCAAGGACTACACTTAAACACACCCTCCCCCCCCCCCCCCGACCCCCGACCCATTCTCACCCCGCCCCACCCCGCTCTAAGCCCCAGCCCACAGGCAATTATCAGCCAAGCTGTGGACTGCAATAAACGTTCTTCCTGCCCAGTCATGACAACTGTGGCCTTGAGGTTGGCACCCAGGACCCTGAGATAATCACTCCTGGAGAGAACACAGGGCAGGGTGGGATATTAGATCTGTGTGCTGTCCCCAGGCAATAGGCCAGCTTTGACTTAGTGGTGGTTTGCTGTGCAAAGGAGGAAGCTAGGGCTGTGAGCTAGGGTTTCAAGGGGAGAGAAAATTAGCATTTATTCAGTATTTCCTGTCTGCAACCCCTTACTTGTACCTGTACTTTCTGGAAAGTTCTTCAAGTGCAGCCTATTACAAGAGTGGATACTTTATACAGAATCGCCTCCGGTGGATGTCTAGTGTAGTTTCTCACCCTCCTCTCTTTCCCACAGTCCCATCAATCTTCCTACCCTGCTGTTGACTCTCCAGGGCCCTGGATCAAAAGCCTTTCATTCTGTATTATTTTATACTAGGAGGAGGAAGAGGGTGGGAGGTAGCTTTTCCTCTTAAGCATAACTTCGCTATGTTGCCACATTACAATATGACCACACTCTAGGGATGCCGCCTCTTTTCTTGACGAAGACTAGACCTCACCCTGGGAGGTGGCCAGGAGGAAGAGAAAGGAAAGTAAGACTATCCTGTGCCCTCACTAGTGCCCTAGGCCTGTCACCTACGTGCTCTCCCCTACTCCTCGCAACTACCATATCATGGTCCAACCCTTTCTGTCACCGAGGAAACCAAAACTCAGAGATGTTGAGCGAATCCCTAATACAGGGAGTGAGTCTTGGAGCCAAGACCCAGGATTTGTCTGACCAAAGCATGCCCTTTCCCCTGAGCCACTGCCTCTGTCCTGGCTTGGCCAGACTCCAGAATTCATTATCCTGTGTCCCATGGGGTACAATGAACTCTGGCTTAATTCTGACATTTTGGGTACAGCAAAGAATTTGGTCAACAAGGAGGGAGAGCGTTGCTGGAGGACCTCGGACATGGGTGATGCTTGGAGCTCCACAAGGTTGTTCAGGGTCCCAGGGTCCTGGGGACAAGGTCCAGCCCCTGGGGAAGCTGGGCAAGGATGAGGATCCAGCCCTGTCAGCTATAATTCAGGGTAGGGCTCTACAATTGGTTGAATTACTTGGGTTGCCCTAAACCTAATGACTGGATCTTTATAAAAGCAGAGAGGGGAGAGGAGACCTACAGAGAAGGTGGTGGGATGATAGAGGCAGAGATTGGAGCAACATCTCTGCAAGCCATGGACACCAAGGACTGCCGGAGAGAGACCTTTCCCTCAGAGCCTCAGGAGGAAACCAACCCTTCCAACCTCTGGATTTGGATTGGCCTCCACACTGTGAGAAAATAAATTCTACTGTGTTAAGCCAGCCAGTTGTGTAATTTATCGCAGCAGCCCTAGCCAACCAACACAGACTCGATTCCTGGAAAGATAGGAATAAACCAAGAAACACCAGCTGTAAGTGTTTCAGTGGCAATAGGCCCAGGCTGGTCCTGGGTCAGATGAGGAGCCAATCTCTCCCTGGGAACCGCACACTGATGATAGGAGTTCAAAAACTCCTCCCTCTACTTGAGGGAGTGGCTGAGGCTTCAATGCCCTCCAGGTCCCAGCAGAGCAGGTGCAGGGTCTTGAGGGTGAAGAGGTTTAGTACTGTCCTGACAGGTTTGGCTCAGTGGATAGACCATCAGGCCACGACTGAAGGGTTCCAGGTTCGAGTCCAGTCAGGCAGATGTACCTTGGTTTTGGGATCAATCCCCAGTAGGGGTGTGCAGGAGGCAGCAATCAGATGTTTCTAACTATTCCTTTCCCTTCTTCTCTGTAAAAAAAAATCAATAAAAATGCATTAAAAAAAAAAGAGGATTGGTGTTGCTGCTGAGTGGGGCTGGGACAGGCTGGAGCAGGCCCCAGGCCCAAGGTCAAGCAATTCCAAAGATTTATATGATGCCCTGTGGTCGGGGGTATGGTCTAACGGGTATGTACGAAGGTGGGTTCATCTGACCCTGTCTTCACGAATTGGCTATACATTTGAAAACATAGATGCCAGGCCAGCTGACTCTTGGCTTGCTGTCTGCAGGTTGGGTTTGGCTTCTCTGACCAAGAGCTTGAGGGTTCCCTTCATTTTCTCATCTCCACACTGCACATACTAAGTCCCCATGCACAAGAGGGAAGGAGAACTCAGTGCTGGCCCTGCAGGGGCCCTGGCTGAGGGGCCAAGGTCAGGGGCTGGGACTGAACTTAGAAATTCCTACTTACAGCATCTTGAACCTGAAAAGTAGAGAAGTGGATGCATATCAGAGTCCCAGGAAAGCTAAGATCCAGAGGCCTGGAAGACAAGGCACACACACACCAAGTCCAAGGTCTCAAGACCCAGAATCAAAATCAGGGGGTGGACCCAAGAATTCAGAATTGGAGGGAGAGCAGGCCTGGGATGAGCAAGGAGAGTCTGGGTACCTGTCCTGCTGCTGTCGTCTTGAGGGACTATGGCTCCCCTTTGAGGGATAGCAGGACCTCAGTGCATGACTGGAGGTGCGGGGAAACCAGTTTAAAGGGTTCAAGGTAATGCTGACACCAGCCAGGGAGCCCTGTACTCAGCTAGAAAGGTCAAGCCATCACACCAGGCTTCAGCTCAGAGGGTCAGACTCTCCCCTCCCTCTGAAACCTCTAAAGGAGCCCCTTAGGTCCACCCGGGAGCGAATCTGCCTTTAAGTTCAAGCCTGGGAAGGGGAGGGGCAGAACAGAGGCTGACAAAACGGGTAGCAGGAAACTCTCCAGAAGCTTTCCTTGGAGTGCAAGCCCTGTGGGCACAGAGTTTGAGGCTCTGCCCAGTGCAGTGATGCTCAAAGGCACCCATTGTGGACCCCAGGAGGATGCAGCCAAAACGTCAGACACCGGGAAAAGTTCTCCCAAAGAACTTGGACTTCGTTTGGCCATCTGTTGCTCCCTGCCCTGTACGTCACCTCTGCAGAAACTCCTATCTTAGCTCTGGGCCCTGAAGCTCCTCACAGACAAAACCCACAGGCAAAGCAAGGGGCCAGACTGTTCTAATGCAGGTTCTCTGTCTTGAACAAGAAAAACCAAAGAATCAGATCTGGCCTTGCCCACAGCATGAGCTCATGGTGGTCAAGTGTTTGGCTGGAGCCGAGCTGATCATCAGAGATGATGGAGACGGAGGGTGGGCTGCTTAAGTGGCTTCTGCCTTCTCTGTGACCCCTCTGAGGACATCCTCATGAACCGACCACAAGGGGAAGCAACTGGATCATTTTTCCCCAGGGGGCTGGCTCACTCTGTAGCCTCATTAGTTTCCAGTGCAAATTTAGGTAGAGCAGCAAAAATGCATACATTTGTAACAGAATCACATTAATATGTATAAAAGGTCCAATGCAAATTGGAAAGTGACATTTGAAAATCCTTTGATAAGTGGCTGAGCAGAGCTTAAGATTCCAACTGGAAGCTTGATGTCAAAGAGGGGTCTTGCTTCCCACGCTTTGCCCACACACTGCTCAGGAACCAATTTTGAAACTATATCAACATGTGTGTGTGATTTTCACCCATCAAAATGTCTCATTCTTTCCCCCTCTGAAGTATACTGTACCCAACGTTGGCCAGGGTAGAGGAAGCAGACCCTCACACAGTAGTGCTGAGGGAGTGTGGGGTGGCAATTGGACAGAATGAACCAATAGCCTTGAACTTGTTCCCATTTCCTGACCTAGTCTTTAATTTCTAAGAACTGCGTCTAAAATCGTGATTGAGGGTTTGCACACATACCCCACCCCACCCCACTCCAATGTAACTGAAAAAAATATTCTTTAAAACTTTATTTTAGGGGAAGGAGAAAATAAATGAAATGAAGTGCAGTGAAGTGAAATAAAATAAACAAAATGAAACCCCTACTGCTTGTCTCCTAGAGGAATGCACATTCATCTCATGAGTAATTGGCTATCTGATTTAGAAAATTCCTGGCCTTTTGGCTATGAAGGGGAAGGCTTTGGGCAAGCCCAGTGGTCAGCAAACTGCGGCTCGTGAGCCACATGCGGCTCTTTGGCCCCTTGAGTGTGGCTCTTCCACAAAACACCACCTGCGGGGGCACAAGTACAGTGTGATTGAAACTTCGTGGCCCATGCGCAGAAGTCGGTTTTCGGCTCTCAAAAGAAATTTCAATCGTTGTACTGTTGATATTTGGCTCTGTTGACTAATGAGTTTGCCGACCACTGGGCTAGCCCATATGTGAGAGACACAGACAACAAAGGAACTAGATCACCCAGCATAACAAAGTCATAGGAATTCTAGAGTGGTCCCTCCCTCAACTCAAGAGAAAAGAGTTTTGGGAAATGTGAGACAGCTGAGAAGAGAAAAGATGGGGAAGAGTTTGGGGAGAGAGAGCAGGGCCAGGCAGGATCATGGGCCAAGAAGAGAGAGGCAGTAAAAAGTCCTCAAGGAGGGAATAACGATGTCTACTATTCCTTTCTTGGTGCTAAAATCCAATTTGATCCAAACCCTTTAATTCAGGTCATTGTGTTAACTAGCCTGTGGAAAATGAAGGAGGAGGAGCCAGCTGGCTCATGGTTGAAATAAAGTGAACAAAAAGAAGCTGAACAGCTAACAGAGAAGTGGAAGACAGTGAGAAGGGACTGCAAATGGTGACAGCAGCAAGAGTGTAGAACAGAGCCGCTCAGTCGTGGGCACTGGTCTTCACCATCCCTCATCGCCCAGAATCCTCAGCAACATTTGCCAAAAGGATGCCAGGAGGCAGATGCCACCAAGAAAATCCAGAGGAAACCACATTGTGTTACAGGTGATGGAAGTACACTTTTGTTTTGAATTTTCTTCTTTGCTTATATGTATTTTCTAAATTTTTAAACAAGTATGTATTACTTGTGAAAAGTAGAAATAAAATTTAAAAAGTTTGCTGACGTGACTGCAGCAGGAGTTACATAGCCAGCAGGATCCCATAAGCATCACCCGGACCATTTTCCTGTGCACAGGGGAACAGCACACAGCCCGGGAGCCTGCCCCCCACCCCTGACACCTGCACAGGACGCCAGCCAGGCCAGCCCAGCCCATGGACATGGCCCCTCTTGTTCCCAGGCTCTATCAATGTTCCAGAACCCCAGGAACATTCTTCATAGAAGACAACCAAGGCAAAAATCATCATTAAAAGGGTCCTTGTTACCTCACGTTTTCTAGACCCAGGGTTTTGACATCTTAAAGAAGAATCACATGTGGAGGGTAGACCCTTCCAGAAAAGGTAATGGCCAGCTACCCGCCAAGCTCCTGCTCTGATCCTTTTGGAAAACTTGAAGAGCCCAGGTTTCTGGGTCCCAGCCGTGGCTGTGCTGGTTGACAATGAAAACCCCATTCCACTCTCCGGGCTCCCTCTGGCCTCGTGAATCTTGGCAGAAGGCTGCTCTCCTATGGCGATGACTCCCGTATTAATTTAAGTCTTTTCGAGACATACTTACTAATTAAAATGTGAAACAATTTTTATCCCTTTAATTAAGATACAAGATGGGAAGCATAATTTAATTCGGTCTATTGAAGATATCAGTATTATTAGCTCCATAACTTGCTTCCATTACAGATGACTATGTGAAACAAAAATTTTTTTTTCTCCCACACTCTCTGGAGCTTTGGCATGTGCACTGAGTCCTGCAACATGGGCCGGGGGGGTGTGGATCAGGGACTGCAACCCCATTGAAAAGGAGCCACGTGGAAGTCAGAGCCACCGAGAACATCAGCTTTCGGACCCTGTCTCAGGTTGGGTTGTCCTAGAAGCAGACGCTAAGAAAGAGTTGAGTACAAACAACTTGCACAAGAAGAACTTTTAGGCTTTTAAGGCACTGAGGAGTGAAATAGGGACAGAAAGAGGGTCAACTTGGGTGAACAAAGGAATAGGTCACTGCTGCGGGGTACTGAGGGTAACCTCACTGGGGACACCTGATAGTGCACAATACACCTCAGGGATGTCCCACCTGAGGGATGAGGAAGCTGGGGTGTTTACCCTCCAATTGTCCACCATGGGCTAAGGGCTGCTTCCAGGGATGTCAGCTCCCCCGTCCTTCCCCCCTCCCCCCTTAGGCCAAGAGTTGTGGAGGGCAGTCATCAGTGGTGAGGGGTGAGGGATGAGATAAGATGGGCAGGGCACAGCCCTGTGCTTGCAATTGCTGGAAAAGGAGGTATGCAGGGAGAGTCTCAATTGCTGACTTATTAGTAAGCTCTTTCCATGGTCCAAGAGACAACATCTTGGACTGGCAGCCAAAGACCTCACTTGGAAGTGTCTGGGGAAGGCTAAGAGCAGCAGGAGGTGTGTCCAACTCTCTGACCCAAAGTCAGAGAAGAGGGTGGGGAAACAGGAAAGGCACCGTCAGGAGCCTGGAAATAGGAATGAGAGAGAGTTCTAAGGTCATTTCAGTTAGTTAAGCCCAAAGGGAAATTTCTCACCCAGCACTGGAGCCCTGACCTTCTGTGGAGAGCTGGGTGTGGAGTACCAGCTTCTTCCAGTTGAAGATGGAGAGGGCAGTTGTGAATTTGACCCCGTACTAACTGGGAAATGAGGAGTGTACATACTGTCCAAGACAGAGTCTGAAAAGATGCCAATCAGAAATGACATGGGATAGGGAGTCAGCTAAAGGGAAGATTCTGAAGGTGAGACTGCATCCTGAGCTGGTTTGAAGGATGACAGGAACCAAAGAACTGAGCTCAGGAAGGAAGATGGGCCATTAGATGCCTGTGTCAGGGAGCCACTAGTATACACAATCAGCCGGGTAAGGATGAGCTCGATTAGAGCCCACAGAGGTTGCGAGATAAGGTGCCCAGTAGAAGACCTCCTTTGTCAGAGGGAATATGGTGGGATACAGAGAGCTTAGCAATGGCAGCCTGACCTCCTGGGCTTTAAGCCCTGATTCTACCACTTACTAGCTGGGTGACCTTGGGCAAGTAGCTTAGCTCCTCGGAATCCCCTACATAGAATTCTATGAGGGCTGAATAAGTAATGTAGAAAAAGTCCATAGCTTAGAGTCTGCCCCATGGTGGGACCCCATAAAAGTTACTTCCTGTCCTGTCCTACAGTGATCTTACATTGTAACCTGTATAACACTCTGGGACTCACACCTTCAGGGAGCCCAAACATGGCAATTTCTGACTCTGTGTGTGCATGTGTGTGTACACATCTGTGAATGTGTAGGAGCGGGCAAGAAGTAGAGACATCCTCTCTATCCTAGTTTCTTTGAATGTACCTGTCCTAATTTAAAAATAAAACACTTAGCTATGTGTACCAACCCCCTTCCTGCCTCTGGCATTTCCCCAGACAGGTAGGACAGTGAGGCAGAAGGGTCTCAAGGGTCATAGCTCCAGTCTCACAGCTGCTGATTGTCAGAGCAGGCCACTGAATGCTTTTAACTACTTCCATCCTCCCTACCACCTGGTCCAGCCCCTGGAGGCCCATCCCAGCCAGGCCCTCATCAAGCCTAGGGCATGGCACTCTGTGTGGGATATGCAGGGGGTCTTTTAGGGTTGAAGTGGGGAGACACTATGTGGGATATGCAGGGGGTCTTTTAGTGTTGCGGTGGGGAGCAGGGGTGGGGAAAGTAAATATTTGAATCTGAGCAGAGCTTGCTCCTAACTGAAGGAACTTTTCTTCCCACCCAGCAACCCTTCTGAGAAGTGACAGTCAAGGGAGGAACACTGATTCAGTCTGAGAAACACAGGCCTGAAATTCCATCAGGGAATCTTTACCCCACACAGACGCGCAGGGGCTGGAAATCAGGGCCTCAGGAGAGCGGGCGGCAGTGTGCCCCTTGTGGTTGAACCTGAGGAAGAGTGAGAGCCGAAGCTTCCACCCAACAGCGGTCAGGCCTTCTTCCTACCACCTTTCATATGCCTCTCTTTGCTTTGGGCACCCAGAAGATAAGAACATCTTAAATCTTAAAGAAGTGCAGCCATGAAAATTCAATACTAATCCCATCAGCCCCCCCTCTTTGGGCCCACAGCCCTTGCTGTTGGGGCCTTCCTGAGGGGACTCAGTGAAAATCCCTGGAGAGACAGTGCACACAGCAGGGCCGCTTCTCTCCTGCCACACTTCATGCACTGTGAATTTTAAAACACGTGGGAAAAGCCACCTTCATTGTCAGACCACATGATGAAGGGCTCACTCTTTCCCTCGTCCAGAAATGCCGCCAAGCTGAACCCCTTCCTGAGCACAGAAGAGCTTCCCAGGCAGTAGGTGGAGGCCCCTCCAGCCCCTGGCCCAGGAGAAAACCGGGCCCAGTGGCCCACCGTTCCCTGACACCCGTGCTCCTCCCCATTGCTGTTGGAACTTGACTTGGGTCACTTGAGCTTGATTTGCTACATCTTACTTTTTGTGGCTCTGATTATGCTGTTGCCACTCAGAGTAGGGAGAAGCCAGGGGTCTAAGAGGCAAGGAGGTGGGTGATGGCAGATGTGATCAGCAGGACCCTGGCCAGGTAGCTTGACTGGTTGGAGCATTGTCCCCACACACAAAGGTTGCAGGTTCGATCCCAGGTCAGGGCACTGAAGGAATCAACCAATGAATGCATAAATGAGTGGCACAACAAACTGATGTTCCTTTCTCCCTTCCTCTCTCTCTGAAATCAATCAATAAATAAAAATTGTAATTAAAAAAAGAAGTGATTATCAGAGGCTGCTGGGAAAACCCATAGCTGGACGAATGGGCCCATAGGCATGAGGGCTTTTGTCCACCAGTCCTTACAACCTCCCCACTCACAGCTGTTGACTTCAAGTGCATCACCGGGCCCAATGTAGTTCCCTCGATGATTCCTGGACTTTGTCCAATCTGTCCTTTGTCCTGAGCTCCATATCCATTTATCCAGATATTTCAGAGTGGCCCATAGACAGCAGACTCACGCACTCAAATCTGTCCTCTTCGTCTAATCCTCAAGTCTGATTCTCCCCCATTGGTTTCCCATTCCTGTGAAAGGTGTCCTGCAGGCCGAAAATGTGTCATGCTTGATACCACTCCTTCCATCCCTGGTACCCAATCATTCATCCAGTCCAGCCAGTTCCATCTCCAATGTATAACTCAAATCTGTGTACATCTTGCCATCCTTGCCACAATCATTCAAGTTCAAACTTCCTCTCAGCATCTCACATCTGGATTATTTTTACACACACCCACTGGTCTGGTCTAGTTGCACTGGTCTTGCCCCAACATTTAGTCCATCTGCCTAGAATATCCTCTTTCTTTTGTCCATCTTGCAAACTCTCTCTCCTCATTAGCCTTCCTCCCCTGTGAAGCCCTTGAGGATTCGCCCATTTGATATGAGGGACAATAACTTCCACTGAGGGCCCCAGACCCTGGCACTCATACATCCATTTGAATCCTGATCACATGGTACTGCCACTGATCAGTGGCACATCTTTCTCCCCACAGGGCTCCTTGAGAGCAGAGGCTGTGTTTTCTTCATCTCTGGGCCCCCAATGTCTAACTCAGTTCTTGGCAAATAGCAAATACTTCAGAACTATTTTCTTGACTTAAAGAATCCTATAATAAAGAGGACAGAGGTCTTTCAAAATCCTTTTTCTCCCATATCTGAAGGATCTAGAAATTGGATTTTATGTTGGTATCTTTCTAATCATAGACCCAATTATCTAAGCCAGACTGAATCTTTTAGCAACTGAATCCATCCAGCACAGCATATCCCTCACTCAACAACCAGGAAAACTTTTGTAAGAAAATTTCCTTGTCTCACTTCCCATTTTGTTGTTTTAATTCTTTAAAATTGAAGCTGTATCTCCATTTCAGAGCCTCAATACCTAACATTCCCCGTGGACCAGTAAAACACAATTGTAGTGCGGTGTCCAATTCTTCTGGTCCTGCCATCAGGGAAAATAGACTTCTTTCTCTTGGCTCATGCCTCCATACTCAACAGCTCAGAGCTACCCATTAGCTTGATTCAGTGTTTGAAAATAATAGTAACAAAAAAATGAATAAAAAAAATGAATAAGAGAATGGCAACCAATGTTACCTGAGCCCATAGGTATACACTGGTATTCATAAAAATCACAGATTCTGTCTCAGTGATGCTCAGAGACGAGTTCTCTAGATCACTAATTGCTCCTGGGAGAAAATATATCTGCTTGGGTTCTGTAGGTGCTTTGCACGTGCACTTACTCATTCATTCAGTAAGCATTCAGTGAGCACCTACTGTGTGCCAGCCATTGTGCTGGACTCTGGGCAATCCAGAGATGAGTACCAAAATCCCTCTCCATGGTTTGGACTTTTACTCACCTTTCTACTTCGGTGGTTTACTCCAGCCTGATTCCTTCTTTCCGTCCCACAGGTCTTGACAGGAACAGCATGACTTCTTGTGCCCTTATTCTTCTGTTATCCCTACAATTTCTCTGAAGCCCAAACTTTCTGAGAAAAAAAGTTTCCTTTTCTGACTATTTTCTATTTCAACTTCCTTTTGTTTTGTCACAAAATCAATTGCAACCTCCTCACTGCAGGCAAAACTGATGCCCTTAAGTGGACTTCAAGCTTTTAAATGTATTTGGTGTACATTCTCCCTATCACATCTACTCAGTCACTCACCAATCAATCCTTCCTTCCTTTCATCCACTCATCCATTCATACATCCATTCATCCATCCATCATCCATCCATTTATTGAGCAGATACTATGTACCAGGCACTGAATAACCACAGGCCCAGCACTAAAAAGCTCATAAAGTGATAGGGGAGAATGAACATTTTTATAAATGTTCATGAAGAGTGTTGAAGGAATAGTGTGAGAACCCAAGGGAGAAGATAATTAATTCTAACAAGTATGGAAAGGTGGCATCAAAAAGTTGACATTTGAGCTGAATCTTGAAGGTGGAAAAGAGGGGGAAATGCCATTCAGATGAAATAGCCACTTAGAGATATAAAATAATTGGGTATGAACAGAAAAAAACAAAGGTCAAGAAGCTCAATATGATTGGAGCAAAGGAAGCAGATAAGAGAGAAATATAAAATAAGGTTAAGTTATTAATTCCATTTTTCTTCTATTGACATTGAAAGGTTCTTATTACTCAAATACAAAGGACCACTCCACAGTGACAAAAGCCACAGAGAAGAAAAAAAACTTGAATTCCTATTCTGAGGGAAAAAAGTAATCAAGAACTTCTTCAAAATTATAATAAAAAGGAGATAAAACTGATCCCATACCTACAGAGCTTATGACAGTGATTTTGTAATGCATTATCTCCATTTCATCTTCTTAATGACTGTGAGGAGAGATTATGGTTGCCATTGAACATATGGGGAAACTGAGGCACAAAGAGTTTAGGCCATTTGCCCAATGTCACACAATTGCTGGTTTACAGATCTAGGGTTTAAATTCAAATCTACCCCAGCTGATCAATGATTCTCTCTCATCATTGATGTTTCTATCTCTTTCCCTTCCTCTCTAAAATCAATAAAAATGTATTTTTTAAAAATAATAAAAAATTTCAAATCTGCCTCATTGAAAAGACCCTGTTTATTCACATTATGCCCATTCAGAGTGACAGTGCTGGGGCAATGAGAGCATGGATAGGGGTTGGAGCCCAAGAAGCACCCAAACTTGGATAAGGAGACTTCAGTGGAAGCCCTGGGTCTCCTTAATAGCTCCATGACCTCGGACAAATCACATGGCTTCGTGAGCAACAGTTTTGCCTCTAAAATGACATGGTGTGTTGGATTATCCAGGTCCACCATTCTTTGTTTCCAAGCCAAGCAAGAGAATGTGCTCACTGTCGAATGAATAAAATTTTACATTTCTGCTTTATTTGACATTGGAATGTCTCTCCATAAAAATGAAACAGAGCCTTGATTGTGAGTTTGTGATTGATCCCATTGCTTCACTGATCTGGTCCTCGTGGTTTCCTCTGAATCCACTGAAGCTTGTTGAGGGTGTATTCTGTGTGAGGTATACTCTGTCAGCAACCCAAGGAGGTGTGGGGGAAGTAACTTGCCTGGTGGGTACAGTCCTAAATGCAATTGTTCTACATCTTCAAACTAAGTGAACTGGCTGACTTTTCCCAAACTGTCTTTTGAGGAACACTAATTTTAGCTGTTAAAAGATATTAGGGGTCCAAAAGTATCCTGTGCCCAAAAAAGTTTTTTGGGGAAAAAAACCCTGTATTAAACAAGGATAAACAAGCTTCTATATTGTGGGGCTCCTCCCAGACTTTGATAAGCTGATGTCTTAGGAATTCTTCAAGAAAGAGAAGAATAATCAGGGTTTCCCAAACTTTCTGGACTACAGAATCTTTTTCAAGGAATACCTAGCCAAATGAATGTCCCAATGACTACACTTTGGGGAGCACCAGATCATGGGCTTAAAACTCTTAATTAAGCAGGGGCTGAATTGTAATTATAAATGTGTTGCAATATGACAGATGAGAGGTCACCACCTGCCAGTGTTCATTAACTGTTAACAGAAAGAGGATCCAATCTGCGTTCATAATGAGCACTGTCCTGGCTGGCAAGTGACCCTATAGGTCACACACTCGCCCCTCAGCTGGGAGGGGAGCAGTGGGGCCAGATAACCTCTGACACTCTGGGAGTGCATTTACCCAAAAAGCATTCAAATGCCCCTTTTCTTCCCTTGTGACATTTTAAGAAGATGAATCCTGGGGCAAGAGGGTCCTCACCCCTCTTCTAAGTACATATGCTTGTCAGCAGGAGGTTTCTTCAAAGGGTCTTCTGAGACTTTGTCCTTGTCTAGAATGACTGGTTGGTGTGTTTTATCATGAATCTGCAGACACCTGCAGTGTAGGAGTTGGGCCAATAGTCTCTTGTAGTATTTTCATGAGTTGATATTTTTAAAAGCTAAAGGGTGCTGCTTTTCTTCCCCAATTGTAGAACGAGGGCAGGAATAGCCCAGTGATGAGGATCACATTTGTGAATATGGTGAGTTTATTTTGTTATTTTCTCATGCAAAAATGAAAATAATCTTAAAATGCCTAATCTACTTAAAAAAGAAAACATATCTATATTTTTATTCTTTTCCCCTCTATTTCCACCCTTTCAATAACCCTTAATTTTTTCTTGGTATGAAAGGAGAAAATTCTTCCTATAAAATTTGGGAAAATACAAAAAGTCATAAAGAAAACAATAAAAATAGTAATCCCATCATCCATGGAAAACTACCAATACTTATTTATTCAACGCTTATGTACTAGTATTCATAAATATGTGTATCACATAAATATATGATGTGTATACATATCCTATATAATAAAAGGCTAATATGCAAATAAACCGAACAGCAGAACAACTGGTCGCTATGACACGCACTGACCACCAGGGGGCAGACGCTCAACACAGGAGCTGCCCCCTGGTGGTCAGTGTGCTCCCAACGCTGCTCAGCCAGAAGCTGGGCTCATGGCTGGCGAGCACAGCAGTGGTGGCAGGAGCCTCTCCCCACTCCGCAGCAGCGCTAAGGATGTCCGACTGCTGGCTTAGACCCACAGGGAGCGGGCCTAAGCCATGAGTCAGACATCCCCTGAGGTCTCTCAGACTGTGAGAGGGCATAGGCTGGCCTGAGAGACCCCCCCAAGTGCATGAATTTTATGAACCGGGCATCTAGTATATATATATATAAAATACAGGAAACAACATAAATAAATAAATAAATTGTTTTTACCAAATTGAGAAGTTACTGTGTATAGTTTTCAAACCTGCTTTTTTCACTTAGTGCTGTGTCATCAGCAGAGTCTGAAGGCTGAAGTTCCCCATTCCAAATCGCCTGAGGTGTTGGCTCATAGACGCACTGATGAATTTACAAGCTGCTGTCAAACATGACAAGTGATGGCCATGGCATTCATAGTAGTGGTTCTTGAAAGCAATTAAATATGGCATTGCTATCACTACCTAATGTGTTTATATCAGCTCCTGTAATTGTTTTCTACAGTCATCAATTTCTCAAGTTAATTATAAACAAATTGCTGTGCTTAATTAATGGGTATCACTAAGGGGTATTATCTAATATGCATGTGAATGAACCTTGTGGCAGCCTCACAGGGGCTGGATTACTGATGTCAAGAATGTCAAGATGGTGGCCCTGGGAGAGAAGTCAATCACCCAGAACACAGGTCTTGAGCGTGCTCCAGGAAACCCTGGGGCTGGAATCTGCTGGAGCAACAGTGTCCCAAAGTTATTGGTGCCCATGCTGGGTCTTCAGGGTGTATGACCCCTTGGACCTGCCCGGCTATGCATCAAGAAGGAGCTGAGATGAGGATGACTGGATGTGCTCTCAGTTTATTAATGAAAGTCTCTCCCTAGCAGCACAGATTTATTGTCTATGTTACCCTACGTGGTCTCCCCTCACCTTCCCGCACTGTAGCTAGTTTGACGTGATGGTGATACCACTGGGACCAGGCTCCCAGGGTTCAAATCTCAGCTCTGCCAGCTACTAGATGGGGGAACATGGGCAAGTTACTGCTTAATAGAACAGTGCCTCAGTTTGGCCATTTGTAAATAATAACATGTGTTGTAAAGCTGATGATAGATTAGGTAGATAGATAGATAGATAGATAGATAGATAGATAGATAGATAATAGATAGAATAGACATTTAACTTATTCATTGATCCACTCATATTTGTTTATTCTTAAATTTATTTATTCGCTTGTATTTTTATTTATTCAATCATTCATTCATTATCTGTCCATCTAACTAATTATTTAGTCCACAATCCTTTCCTATGTGCTAAGTACCATACTATGTGTTAGGAATATAGAATTGAGTAAGACAAAATTCTAATCATAAGGAAATCACAGTCTAATGGATTAGATAGTCATTTATATCCATAATTGCATTAGAATGTTTTAGATTCCACAGTACAGAGATATACAATGTATTTTGTGAGTCTAGGATTGATTGCTCCTGCTTGGAAGTGAGAGGGAATCTTGGCTGGAGAAGGAATACTTGAGTAAGACTTCAACAAGTAAAGAAGAAGGTGGGTAAGGACAGGAGAGAGCACTAGGTACAACCATGTGGCAATGGGCCCATGGCTCCCATAATTTCTAAATCACATGTATCTCAAACATGTCATGAGTCCTGTGCTGTGGTGAGGATTTATGTGGGCACAAGAAGACAAAAACATTCTTCACTTTATCTGCCCACTTCTATCTGTCACCAAACGATGAGGGTGATGGTTTTCAATTTTTCAGGAAATGATCTGAGGTGAGAAAGACATGGACCCCTGAGTACTGGAGGTCCTGCAGGGGGCCACCCTGCCCACCCAGGTTGAGCCAGTCCTCATGGTTCTGTCACCATCCAGTGTCTCTGGTCATCCTCAGCCACTACAGGAGCATGAACCTCTGTAATGTGAAGAGAGATTCACTCCACTCAACAGGGTATTTGTGGGGGAGTGAATGCTGTTTACCACTTCAGAGTGGAAATTCCCCAGCTTCTCGCTCTGAGGAACCCGTAAGAATTATTCTCAGTTTATATAGTATCTTTTCTTCAAGTAGCTTTATAAATTTTTAATCAAAATTGTATTTTAGAAACTAAAATCTACTTGATTTCTACCAGACTGTCACACTGGAAAAAAATTTTATAAATCCCAAATGGGATTTCTTTTTTTTTAATGTCTGTATTTCTTCTTCTTCAAGTGAGCTTCCAACCAAGCCTTCAGATTTTCTTTCCTTTTTTTAAAAAAAGGACCTTTTATGCACAATGTCAAATCCAAAAATGTGACATTCATTAAGTGACATTCTATTCCAAGTCACTTTGACAAAATAATGAACTCTATTTGTAGGAGAAATAGCATCTCATCTGACAAGGAGGTGTCTCTGGAGTTTTGCTACAAATGAAAAAAACTATTTCATTTTTTTTTTCTAATAAAATAGCAAGTTTGAGATCTTGGAGAAACTTTTTGGAAACGGTGGAAAATGTCCAAGAATCTGTAGGTAAGCCCCTACCATATTCACATGTCCTCCTGTTCGTCAATCATGTTTGGATATCTGGTTGAGGCCAATACAAACCATGGTCCTTCATCCATGTGAGCCACATCCCATGCCCGGGGGCAAACAAGGATTCAGCTTCAGGACACCTTCAGCTTCCCACCTAAGACAAGTGACCACGGCTTCTCTTTCCTCTGCCAGTGACACATGGGGACACTGGCTCAGATGAGAATCACAGGTTGCTAATCACTTGGGATAAGCAATCCCAAGGCAGGGCCTCTAGTCACAAATCCAGCTCATAACCCAAATAAGGGCTTCTTTGTTTTGAACTGTTTATGTTTGCTATAGCTCCTTGGTCATTTTTTAAAACCTGAGGCTAACTTTCAAGGTGAGCCCAGGAACCCTGAGTTATCAGTGAGAGCTGGTAGGATGTCCTAGAGAAACAGGATTGGGGACTTTGATCCTAACTGTCCAGTCCTTGGACTCCCTGCAAAAAAAACAGGAGACCAAGGCTGCCTTAGCACCCGGGGGAAAGAGCAGGAGGAAGCTCACTTCAACATAGGAGCTGAAGGCACATGGCCCTGCTCAGGACACTGGCTGTCACAAGAAGAGGTAAATTTTATTTTTATTTTTTTATTTGAAAAATATGTTTAAAACAATAAATAAAAATCATGTATAAGCTCACCATACATTTTAAAATTATTAAAATAGGAAATAAAACTCTTTTTCTCTATCCTAACATGAATTCCCCCCTTTGCCATGATAGTCATTGTCCATCCTTCCTGACATTGTCCATCCTTCCTGAAATTTCCTGTCTGTAGACTAAAGATAAATAGACATGTATAAAATTAGAGGGTCTTCAATCTGGCCAGCGATCGAAGTGCAAGTGTCTGGCGTGGAAGGGTAGGTCCCAGCTGAACTCTGGGCACTGGACAGCACTTGGGCACCTGGGCCCAAGCGTGCCCCCCTCTGCCTGACTCATCAGGCCCCTGCCCAGCTCCCTCAGTGCTTGGGAGCCGGGTGGCAGCCCTGCCCACTGCTGCCACTGCTGGTTGCCATCTACAAGGTGATTGGTGGGGCGATCAGGCCCTGCTTGCACCCGCCTTGGCCTGGTGCTGCCCGCTCACCTGCTCCACCATCCCACCGAGGTCCCACTCTCATCGGAGCCCATCAGGGCTGGCACCTCCACTGCTGCTTGCTGCCAGCACCACGTAGTTGACCCCCACCATGTTCCATGCCACCCCTGGTGGTCAGCACACATCTAGTGAGCGGTCGAACTCCCGGTGGAGGGGACAATTTGCATATTAGGCTTTTATTATATAGGATAATTTTGTACCTTCTGATCCTGGGGAGCATGTTTTAAGTTCTGTGAGAAAGGTTTGTAAAGCAAAAGAGAATCTTGAGTCCCAGTGGTGTTTTTAGACAAGTCTGTGGAGACCTGGACTGTACTTATTACCCAGATCCCTGATTACCACTCCCCACTCTCCTGGCTCCGCCCAAACAATATTAATGCAGTGTGGCAATGTTACCATTGGACGTTCCTTTTGTTTTAAAGCCCAGTTAAAGACAGAATAGCAGGCATTTTTTCAATAAGAAGACGTGATAGACTGAGTAAAGCAGATTTCCCTCCCCAATGTGGGTGGGCCTTATCCAATCACATTGAAGGCCTGACTAGAACAAAAAGGCTAACCTTCCCCAAGTAAAAGGGATTTTCACCTGCCTGGCTGTTCTCGCAGAAACATTAGTCTTTTGATACTTTCAGACTTGAGGTGAAACATTGGCTCTTCTTATGTATCATCAAATGAGATAATTTGGGGGCGGGGGGAAGCAAAAAGTTTGTCAGTGAGCAGTATATATACTTAACTGTAGAGCCGAAATAAAAACAGGTGTGGAGGTAACAGTGACCTAATATGATGGAAATGGTAAACACTCTAACAATGTAGAAATGAGAAGAGAAGGTAAAATATGGTAGGATAAAAATTACTTCATACCTAATATCTGGGAGTTAGTAGTTAGCATTCAAAACTAACCGAACAGGTCAAGTGAGTCTGCCAATTGAGGACCAGTCAGAGGCGTTAGGACAAACACAGCTGTAATGAAGGCTATGTTGAGTTTAATTCTCAGCTCTGCTGCCTGATTTTAAGCAACTATATTTACCTGGACCATAGATGTGGATACCCACCTGAGAGGATTACTCTTACTGGAAAGTTGCCAAAAGGCAGACGTGGAGGCCCCTGACACCCTAGCTGTCTGTGTGAAGGAGCCACGCCTCCTCTCATCATAGGCAAGAGCAGAGCACTAGACTGTCTCTCACGGTACTGATTTCTAGGTGGGAGGTGATTCTAAAATTGTAAGACACCACTTTCCCTGCAGTGCCCTTCTCTAGAATGTTTGATCCACCAGTAGGAGCCTCCCAGGACTTTTTCTTATTTCTTGTAGCAGGTTCATGCCCCACTGTTTTGTTTTGTTTTATTTTGTTTTGTTGTTGTTGTTTGTTTGTTTGGGGGGTGTGTGTGTGTGAGTGTGTGTGTGTGTGTGTATGTTTTGGGGGGGTTTTCCTGCTCTCATTATAAACATTTAGAAATTATTTACAGACTAGTGGCCTGGTGCACAAAATTCATGCACAGAGAGGGGGTTCCCTCAGCCCAGACTGCACTCTCTCCAATCAGGGACCCTTTGGGGGATGTCTGACCTCCAGTTTAGGTATGATCGCACAGGGACTTCCTTCTCACAATCTGGGACCACTGGCTCCTAACCACTCACCCCTAACTGCTCTCTCCTGCCAGCCTGATCTCGCCCCAACTGTCTCTGCCTGCCTGATCACCCCTAACTGCCACCCCCTGCTGGCCTGGTTGCCCCCAATGGCCCTCCCCTGCCAGCTTGATCTCACCCCCAACTGCCCTCCCCTGACAACCTGATCTCGCCCCCAACTGCCCTCCTCTGCAGGCCTGATCTTGCCACCAACTGCCCTTCCCTGCCAGCCAATTTGGTTCTGATTGGTCAGTTTCTATGCCAGTCAGTGTCAAAAGCTCCACCTCCTAGGCAGCCATTGGCTCCTCACAGTTCACCCAGATTTGGTTCTGATTGGTCAGTTTCTATGCCAGTAAGAGTCTCCGGGCCTATCTCCGGGCCTGATCAGAGAGGTGGGGCTGATCAGCAGCCCCCACAGAGGCCCAAGAGAAACAGAGGTGGGGTTGCTGGCAAAGCCCAGAGAGAAAGAGAGAGGCTGCAGATCAGACCCTGCCTCTATCTCCGGGCCTCTCTCTGGGCCTGATCTGCAGCCCCCTCAGCAATCAGTGCACCGGCGGCATTCAGTGCTGGGTCGCCATGGCAACCCAGCACTGACTGCATGACTGACTTCCAGTGTTTGGTCGAGCCTTCAGTCAGTCGTTAGGGACCCTGGGTTTTTATATAATAGGATATTTCTCTAATGTTATTATTCTTGTGACTTTATATTCTTTTACCTTTACAGTTTTAATTTTTGTTTTTTTAATCCTTAAATGCCATATACTAGTACTGCTTTTTCTGCTTCCTACCTTATATTTTAGCCATTTTATCTTAATCTTCCATCTCATTTGCTTTTATGATTTTAGCCTTTTATTTTGTTGGCTTATAGCCTTTTACATTTTCTTTTAAAACTCATCCATTTTATCCCATTGTTATTTTTAAGTTGCTAACCTTTTGCCTTCATTGTGATTTATAGTCTCTTAAAAATGTGAATTTTTTTTATTGTTTTTTCAATCTCCTTATAACCTTCCATACTCTCTCTCATGATTGAAATAATCTTATTCATTTCTCCCTGGTCTTATAGATGTGATCCTTTCCATTTCCTTTTACAATGGCCAGCCAGAATGTGTGGCCATAGCTGTGTCTGCAGGAGAAAAGCTCACCACTAATTGGGGGGGGGGGGGGGGCGGGAATTGGGGCCCTTCTTCCTTGCATTTGCCCTAAAAGTTCCACCCTGTTCTTATAAGGAACAGCGGAGGCTATTCCTTCCTATTCAAGAGTCTCTACTCCACTCCAGCCCGCAAACCTCTGGGAGACCCCATTAACCCTTCAGAATTCTAACTCCCTGCACAGCGGACAGACTGGATGGAGGAACTGTGCTGTGCCGACCATCTCCTGCCCTCCGGTATCAGAGGAGAGACTCTCTGTTTTTAAATCCTTCACCTCTAAGTCCCTAAGACCCTGCTGGGACCAGTTTCCATCTAAGCTTTGCTTCCATTGCCTCTCGGGGGATGCTTTCTCTCCAACTTCCTACCAAACAGAAAGCTGATCACTTAAATACACTTCTACCCACGCTGCATCCTTGGCAATATAGTGCTTACCCACCCAGTTTGTGGTTAAACAATAACCTTGGGGAAGAGAGAACCCTCACTGGCGGCTCTCAGTCATATTCCAAGCTTCCACTAGTGTAACTGATTCAGGCCATAGCAATGAGCAATGGGACCAGATTCTAGAAAATAATTACAGGAGGCATGTGTTTGGTGATTGAGGGAAGGGCCATATAATTTTTATAACTTTATAAAACAAGGTCAATTATTCAAACCTTGTAGGTCCCAGTCCAGTTTCTGGCAGGCCTGGTAATAATCACTCATTTTATACAGTTGATTAAAACGAAGTCCTCAAGCTAAATAAAACAGAGGAATAAAATTTCCTGTGGCCAGAACTGCTCAAGGAGGGTCTCAATGGTCAGATTTTGGACTTTGGTTCTGTTCTGGGCATGATGATTTAGGCACACAGCAATTTATCAATAAATTATTTGTTGGAATAATTAAGTAAATGCCTTGAAAAGTCATATTTGCCATATTTAAGAGCAGATATGACTTCTTGCCCCATTATTTTTAGATATTTCATCTAAACATATGTCCTTGCCTTTCTGTTTTTTAATCAAAAGTTAAACCTAAGTTTCTCAAGCCAGTGCTTCATATTAGCCATTCTACTACTGCCTGCTGCACTGTTTTTATGGGGAAACATCTAAGAACAGTATAAGATCATTGGAGGCATTTGACATTTCCCTGGTCTGATCTGTGGACAGAGTTACATGGGCTCAGTGTATGTTGTGTATGTTCATCTAGAACATGGGGCTTCAGGCTTTTTCTACAGAGGGGCAGAGAATATTGTGAGGCTGTGTGGTCCATACAGTCTGGGTTGCAGGAACTGTGCTTTACCATTGTAGCATGAAAGCAGCCACAGACAATATGTAACCAATGGCATGGCTGGGTCCAGTGACATTTTATTTATGGACACTGGAACATGAATATCATATCATTTTATTTGTCACAAAATATTATTATTATTTGATTACTTTTTAAAACCAACCATATGAAAAGGTACTAAAATTCATTAAGCATCATAGAAATAGACTCATAGATACAGAGAATAAACTGATAGCTTTTAGCCTTTTATTTTCTTGGCTTATAGCCTTTTACCTTTTCTTTTAAATCTCATGCATTTTATTCCATTGTTATTTTTAAGTTGCAGAATGGAACTGGTGGGAGGGTGGGAAAGGGGGCTGTGTGGGAAAGGTAAAGGGATTAAGAAGCACAAATTGGCAGTTACTGTATAGTCACAGGGATGTAAAGTACAGCATAGAGAATACAGTCAATAATATTGTGATAACGATGTATGGTGCCAGGTGGGTACTAGACTTATTGGGGGATCACTTCACAAATTATATAAATGTCTAACCATTCAAACTAATATAATATTGAATGACAACTGTAACTGAAAAAATAAAATAAATAAACTTCATTAATCACCAAGGAAATGCAATTAAAGCCACAGTATACCACCCCACACCCACCATAATGGCTAAAAAGGTCAGAAAGTTCCAGACCACAGCTGGTGAGAATGTGGGGCAAAGTGAACTCTTCTACAACGTTGGCACAAATGTAAATTGGTGCAATTGTTCTGGTAAACTGTGTTTCCGTGTCTAACAAAGCTGAACATCTGCATGCCTTATTACCCAGCTATTTCACTTCTAGTTGTACACCCAGCAGAAATGCACTCATGTATCCACCAAACAGTATGTGCTCTGATGATCATAGCAGCACCATTTGTAACAGGGAGAAAACTGGATATTATCCAAATGTGCACCAGCAGTGGACTGATAAACAAATTGAGACATAATGGAATACAATACTATATATTCCACATAATGGACATGCACGCGACAATGTATATGAAATTCAGAAAACATAATATGAAGTGGAAAAAGCCAGACCCCAGTGAGTATCTATTTATTATTCCATGTAGACTACAGCAATGGACAAAACGAATGTGTGTTAGACATTAGGAGGATGGTCACCTTTGGGTGGGTGCAGTCACTGAAAGGGACCACAAACAAGGACTTCAGGATACTGGTCAGGATGTTTCTTGATCTTGATGTTGATTACTTGTGTGTGTTTTGTTTGTGAAAATTCCTCAAGCTTCAAAAAAAAATTACAGCTACATTTATTATTGCTCCATATATAGATTATTCCATATTATATGAATACTGGCTACAGCTAATACTACCTGCTTCATTTTACTATGCGTGGCACTAGCCTGACAAATGGGGCCCTGTCCAGCGCTGACTCTGCTGCAAAGACTTTGTAATTTGTCTAAATGTGTGCAGCAATGTTGAGCATCATCAGACGTGAACCCCACAGACAGTAATGCCTGTGAATATGGAATCATTTCTCTCCACTTTGAACATTTTTCTAAAGTGGTTCTGGCAGGTGAGGTCTAGATCCTTGAAAGGGCAATGACTATGGGTCTCTAGAGTCATGTCTGACACAGATTTCCCATGCAGGTGCATTATCCAGGCAGGTTCAGAAATGGCTTCACGTGGACCTCTCCCAGGAGCCGATGTGTTTGAATAGCATTTGAGATGCCAAGATGTCATTGTTCTCTGCCTCCTTAGTACATCCTGGTCCCATCTGCCAATTGCATGAAGCTTTTCATTGTCTCCCTAGGTTGTAAAGGTCCTATGACAAATTCTCAGACAAATTCAGATGTAATTCATGTTGAGCACCCCCATTCGTTTGTCTGCTTACACTCCCCTCCTTCTTCCAGAAAGGTTCAAAGCCATCTTTAGGGGTTACTGCCTAGCCTGTGAGCTCCCTCCTCTAAGAACTTCTTCTCTAGGTCTCAGTAGTGGGTCTGGAAGCCACATTTACACTTTATTTCCACATAATGCACTGTTCCTGGGTGAATAGACCTGGGGGAGATGACTGCCCCAAGCTGGGCCCATTGCAATCTTTCTCCTGAGAATTTGAAATTGGTACTTGGAGACAGCTGTCACTTTCCACTGACAGGCTGACTGAGACCATGTCAACCTACCTTTTGCACAGAGAAGAAAGGAAAGCTGGTCCATAGAGATAGACAATGAAACAGATAAATAGGGGAAAGTACAAATGGGGTGTTTGGGAAAGAAAAAGGAGAGAGACTGGGAGAGGGGGTGCCTTGGTTTCTGATATGTCTCTCAATCCTGGTTCTTGTCCCTCCTTTGGCCCAAGCCCATTCCTCCCCTGTGTCCATGAGATAACCCCTGTAATAGTATAATGACTCACTCCTGCATTCTTTAGCTTAAGCTAGCTCAAGTGGGTTATCCACAGTCTCTAACTAAAATATAACCCATTACAAGATAAAATCATATTTGAAATGTGTCGACAAAATGGAAAATGAGACCTGGCGGCTAGTACGGTGTCAGGAGAGAGAAGAGGATACCAACAGCAGCCACAAGACCCTATGTTTGCTGCCATCAGCCAACAAATGCCAAGAGGATGGGTTCTTAGGTATCAGCCGCTCTCAACCCTGACTCTGCATGAGGGACTCTGCAGAGCTCCTGAGAAACACTCCCAGGCTCCGCCCCAGAGGTCCTGATTTATTGGTCTGGATGGGCATCTTTATGTTGCAAAAGTTCTCTTGTGATTCTAAAGTGTGGCCAGGGTGAAGAGCAAGAGTTTATAATCACAATATATGAAAATAAAGGTAAATAATGAATCAAACAAAAACAACTCCTTAAGGAAGTACAGGAATAGTGCTGAGGCCACAGAGAGAAACTCCCCCTGTGGATCCTCATTTGCAGGACATCTGTGATGCACTATACAATGTCCTCAACAATATCCTTAAATACTGAAGTGTCCCTGAAGGTGAGTATTTTTATAATCCCAAAGCAGCATCCAGGGAAACACCCCCTCAGGGTGGGACAAAGCAATTCTGCTGCCCGGGTCCATCTCAGAATGGGCGTGGAGTATTTGGAACAGCTGTTTACACTAGGACTCCTGAAATTAAAGCAACTTTTCTTTCCCCCAAGGAGAGCTCTGTAGTTTTCATCAGATTATGAGTGGTGGCTTTGAGCTCCCCAAAGGTTTCAGCATCACTGGAAGAGAAGAGTTCATGGGCTGACTCATTTTTTATTTTATTTGTTACAATTTTCTAACCATACAGGAGTCTCTACAGTGTCCAATTGGGCTTCCAGGTAGACACTTTTATGGGCACCTGGCATGTGACAGAGCTCGCCATGTTTCAGACTTGATCAAATCTGCCTTAAGAGTCAGCTAGCACGGTGAGGATCGGTGTCCCCTTTGGAAAAGTGAGGAGGTTGGCAAGGACACATGCGTGAATAGGAAGTAAAGAAGCAGGTAGAAGGAGTCGCTGGTGGGCCAAGATCCTCCTCCGGAAGCATTTGGGATACACTCCAGTGCAGACAAAAGGACAGTCAAGCTCCAAAAGTTCTCCATCTGAGCACAAACAGCTATAATTTCTGCTTGGAAGAAATTTAAAGCAGGTGAACCAAATACAAATCTTGTTCATAAAACATCTCTATGAACACCCAAGGAACATTTAACCTTGAGAAATATAGTTTCCTGGTTCCCTCTCTAAGCTAAATTATTTTCAAAATATATGACTATGTGACTGAATTAGTTAACTTGTTCCTTAGGGTTATTGACCATAAGTCAGTTTAATGTTGGAGGCTGTCTAGCCAAAATGATGACTTTGTTTTTAGAAGCATTTGATCTGTAGTCCTTTACAACATTAATTAGATAGTATGTAAGTATCTAGTAAGGTCAGCACTGTCTCATGAATCTAAACTACAGTATCTATGAATAAGTGAAGACCCCTCCCCCTTTATTTTTTTATAAAAAAGGGTAATATTCTGATATCTTAATCACTGAAAAGGAGTAGCAAGACTTTGAGATATTAGTTAAACAAAATGCAGACCAGAATAAATCTCTTTGGGAAATGCCATCTGATTCATCAAAAGAATATTCTTGTTGGGTAGTTCCTAAATCAGGAGTCAGCAAACCACAGCCCAAATCTGATCTTCAGCAGTTTTTGTGTGACCTACAAGCTAAGAATGTTTTTTTGGATTTGGGTTTTATATATTAGCAACTTGTGAGCTAAATCTTGAAGGTTGAGGCAGGGATGACAGGAAGAACATTCCAGACAAAAAGATGGGCATAAGGAAACGTGGAGACCTGAAGTCACTCTCCCAGCTGAGGAAGACTGCTCACCTCCACAGAAGAATTCAGGGATTCCAATTCATGCCTTTAGAGCTTGACTGTGCGTCAGTTAGGAGGTGCCAATGCTTATCCTCACTGTATCACTGGGCACCTGCTTGTTCAGGATTCCTCAGCATGACTCTGTGCTCATGGGACAGCAGGAGTGAGCAAGGTGAGCCACCAGGAGCTGATACCCTGAAGTGAAAGGTCACTGCTGCCTGGTCAGAAGTACCCAGTAAGGGAAGCGGTAAGATGATTCAAGTCCTGAGGAGAAGCTAGTTCCTCCTCCACAGCCTCCTCCACAGGTGGGAGAATGGTGACCATAGTCAATGAAGCCCATTAGGCTCTATTGGGGAGAAACAGGTCAGGTAGAGAACATCAGGTACATTGTATCTAATCCTGGGCACTGCATTCTGATGGTGAGTGGACTCAGAACCATCTTCCCTGAGGAACACCGGTTTAAATTGAAGCAGGATATAGGGGAGGGGGCCAAGGAAGAGCAGTCTCTTCAATCTCCTGAATATCATGAAGATGGACTCAGTTTTCTTATTCTGCACTGAAAAGGAAAACTAAAAGCTCAAATGAAAACTACAGAAAGGGAGATTTTGGCTCAACATAAAGAATTTTTTGATCATTAACAAATATTTGTTGGGAACCGAATATGTGCTAGAATTATTCTAGGTACTTTATAGCAATGGGAGCTATCCAACCATGGAATGAGATGCCTTGGAAAGTAGTGAGTTCTCTGTCACAGAGATGTTCAAGCAGAGGCAAGTAGATCTCTTAGTGGAAATGCTGAGGGAGGAATTGAAGCCTGAGGCAGGAAACTGACCCAGCTGGCTTCCGGTTTCTCTTTATCCCTGCAACTCTCTGACATGAGCTTCCTAAGGACTGAAGACACTTGTCTAAGTTACAGTCAGATATCTGCGTGTGGTATCCTGGGGAGGCTAAGGAGAAAGGGAGACATCATCATCCTCGCCCTATGGGTAGAAAACCCAGCCAGAGAAAAGTGAAATGACTTTATTAAGGCCACACAGACAATAGGGTCAGAAGCAGGCCTAGAGACCAGGGTTCCTGCTTCTGAGTCCTGCATTTGTGCCTGTCTGGCTCCACCACATGGCCTGACACCCCACTGGCCTGCTGGCTGATGGTCCTGAAGGGGCCAGAGGCCCCTGGATTTCCAGGCAGTGTAGTGTCAGTCCTCGCCATGCTGTGGATCAAGGCTTACACCAGGACGGCCTCGGGGGCAGTACAGTCCTACAGGGCTGCTTCCTCCTGCTCAGGCTTTAATGCTCTGTGGCCTTATCTTAGAATTCTTGATAACGTTATTTCTGAACCTGTGATCTAATGGGCATTCACAGGAGCTGAGGGTCTCAGGTCACTTGCAGTCCTGCCTCCTGCTACCTTTCCAAAACCATTCTCGAGGAGTGGGTGGCCTGCAGAGTTTCTCTCTCCCCAGCCCCCACCCCATAACAGCTACTGCCCTCCACCCCAGGCAGGGCACAGGGAGGATTGGGGTCCAGCACACACCCTATACACAGCATCAAGGGGTGGGGCTTAGCAGCACCATGACACTTCTGGTGCATGGCCAGCCAGAGGCCATGCCTCCAGAGGATTGAACCTCTCACCTACACCCAATCCAGATACCATAACATGCCAGCATAAACTTTTTTTAATCCTCACCTGAGAATATGTTTTTATTGACTTGAGGGGTGGGGGGAGGGAGAGAGAGAGAGAGAAACATCAATGAGAGAGAAATATGTATCTGTTGCCTCCCATACGCTCCCAACCGGGGATCTAACTGCAACCTAGGTATATGCCCTAACCAGGAATTGAATCTGCAACTTTTTGGTGTGTGGGATGACACTCCAACTGAGCCACCAGGCCAGGGCTCCCAGCATGAAATTTTAAAGTCAATGGGGGAACCCATCTGCTGTGCTTTGGGGCAGTGGGGGCTTGCCCGGGGTGGGAATGGGGGGAAATGAGACATATGTAAAACTTTAGGCAATTAAAATAATTAATTAAATAATTTTATAAAAGAAAACTAATTTGTCTTTAGCAAGTGAATGACATTAAATAGCAAGTGAAAAACACTATGACAAGTGAGAGAGAGACAGTAGAAAAAAGGGAAAAGCCTTATCTATAACAGCACTTTTTTCTGCGTTTTAACCTTGGAGCCCCACATTTTCATTTTGCACTAAGCCTCACAAATTATGTAGACAGTCCTGGTGACAACTCGCTCCTTGCATAAGCCAACACATGTGCAAACCTGGCAGCTGACCCTGAAACCACTAGCTGGAGCCCAGTTCGACAATAATGTTGCTTTCTGTGAGTGCCCCGTGGTGACTCACAGCTCGAGACTGTATATTTCTCACTTGTCTGAATGCAAAGTAAAAGTAGCTATTTTTATAGAACAAAAACCCAAGAAAAATATGGAATTCAGCCCATCTCCATGCACTGCTGCACCTGAGACACTCAGCACACGTAATAAATCTGTCTTTGGAAACTTGCTCCTTTGCAGTTTTGACACAGATAAATGACAAGTATTAAATCTTAAGGGGGGAGAACCAGCTGCTGTACTTGTTGAATTATGAAGACAAAAGCCTCCAGGCCTGCTGATTTGAGGCACCAGCCAGGGGCCTCCTGGGGAAGGGCACAGGTGAGCTGGGAGAATGTCACGGCACAGTGTCTGTCTTCACCAACCCAAAGACCTCAAGGTCACATCTAAAAGCACTGGATCTGAACTTGGGAAGCCACTGGATTTGGACCAGTAAGAGGACCTTGTTGGGGACAGATGCTACACTAAGGCAGTGGGTCAGAACTTAGATTGTCATCTAAAGGAATATTTCTTTAACCAGAATGGGTTCCTGGAGAAAGAGCAAGGACTAGCAACAGACGTATTTATTTGTTTACTGCTCAGCCCAGCATTGTTGTTGGTAGGAGTCAAGGGCGAGGATGGGAATAATTCTAGAATGCCAGGGGCAAACATAGCTAGTAGGCGATGCAACCCACCACGGAGTGTTCCTCTCCCCCTAGGGAAACCTCGTGAGGGCAGGGGCCTTCACTTCTTTGTTTTTACTCCTGGTGCTCCATACTTTGCCCAGCTTGGAGTGGGAGCTCAGAGCCCTTTTTAAAAAAATTAAATTCAATCCACCACCTTTGTTCTTTAGATGGGGGAACTGACCCAGAGTTTTGGTGGTATTTCCAAAACCACACAGCTACCCAATGGCACAGCTGGGATCAGACCAAGACCTACTGACGCAATTTGATCTGTTTCTATTCTATTGCACTCAAAGAGAACATTGGTGTTTCAATTTCTTTGAAGGTTATATATGCTCCCTATGGATGGAGGGAAATCTCAACCATGAGCTGCTTCCCAAAACATTAGCAGAATTGGGGTCTGGAGAAGGGTGGAGGATGGGGTGCAGAGCCCGGCCAACACAACAAAGACTGACAGTTGCTCAGACAAGGAAGCCCAGACCCTCAGCTCAGGGGGACCCACCTCTGGCCCCACCCAACATCCCGAGGTGAGAGCTCTTTGCAGGACGATCACACCATCGATAGGAGGAAGAGCCAGACATTCTTCTCAGAGCTCAGCTCCCATGGATCAATTCATTTCATCCTAGCAAGCCGTCAGGGAGGCACAAGTATTAACTCCATGGGACTGAAACTGAGGACAATCTGCCAGTGAGACGTGGAGACCATCTTCCACCTGAACGTCTGAGCCTCCCCTCTTGGCCAGTTGCGCTGCTACCTGTCTCACCCTGAGAAAGGCAGAGGAAGGTCCTTAGGAAGGGGTAACACTGACTCCTCTCAGGGAAGCAGGAGCCCAGCACCTGCTGCTGGAAAGGCCATGCTGGGGAGCACTTGGCACCCAGCTCTGTTCCTGGACTTCTCCCTTCTCTAGAGCCATCTCCTGAACTCATCCACTGGGAGCTGAATGCCTGCATCCTCAAATGTTCCCATCCCATCGTCCCTGCAATGGAGAATTCACAGAGCCCAAGTTCCCCAGTCCTCACATCTCCCACTTACTGGCTATGAACTTGGATGAGTCACTGGACATCTCCAGGCCTCAGTCTCTTTACTGACCACTGCTTCATAGGGATCAAATGACTTCTCACCTGTAAATTGTTCAGTGTAAGCCATCATCCAACCTGTTCCAATTTAGTCACAACTAGGACCAGCCACTTGAGAGTGTTTGAGAGCACAGACTTTGGAGCCAGACAGATTATGGGCAAGTAGTGAATATTTCTCAGCCTTCATCTCTGTAAAATGGGTATGATAGTAGTGCCTACTACAGGGATGTTAAAAGTCTTATGCCGGATAATTTATGAAAATTAATAGTAAAAATTGTGTATGACTTTAAATAAGTTAATATATAATACAATCACTGTTAGGAGGCCCTGGCACATGTATATTAGCTGTTAATATTAATAATTTTCAACTAAAGACAGTTACAAGTCAGACAATGTCTATAAAGTGATTAGTTTTGTGTCTAGCACATGGTTTGTTCTCAATGAATATAAGCTACTAGTTAATGTTATTTTATTGTTGCTATCATTGTTATCAGCAATAGGCTTGACTCAGACACCCCAACTTTAGCAAATCTAAATATTCCCTCTTAGACTCAAACCCAACCTGACTCCTGCAATAACAGGTAAGTAAAACATTCAGGTATTCTCCCATTGGAAGGCCAGGTCCCTAAAGACAGGATTGGTAGCCTGAAAAATGGATAAAAAGAAAATCCAATGCCCGGGTCCTCATCACCCATGTGTGCTTGGCCTAAGCTATCTCTTGGGACCTTGCTATTCAAAGGGGGGGGGGGGGGGGGGGGCAGGAGCACAGCCAGCATCAGGCATCCCAGGGAGTGGGATCCAAGAAAAGCAGAAAGTCAGTCCCACCCAGACCTCCTGAGTTAGAATCCACATGTTAACAAACCCCTGGCGATGCCCATTGACAGCAGAGTGGAGCAGCACCGCCCAATGGCTCAGCAGGACTTGGCCCTTTCCGCCTGGTCTGGTCCAGGTAAGAGGGCTGGACTTGATCACCACCCCAAAGCTGGGTCTACCATCTGTGCAATCACCTGGGCCCTGCGCCCTACGCCCAGAAAGGCCAGGGTCTTGGTTTAAGTTTCTGCCCTTACTGTCTTGACATTCTTAGTAATTTGAACAAGGGGCCCCACATTTTCATTTTGCACTCAGTCCCACAAATTAGGTAGCCTTTATGCCTGGTACCCAGGATCCTTTAGGACTGGGAACTAGAATCTGTCTGGCTTTTGCTCCAGTGGCTGGAGATGGAACTTCACATGGCTTCCTTGGGATGTTCTGTTCAACTTCTTCACGCCTACATATTGTTATATGCATGTCCTCAGACGCAGGCGTCCCTGGCAGGACCTGGGTTCTGGGAGATGTGGAAGTCTAGGAGGTAGTATCGAGTTCCCGCAGAGTGAACTTGGAAAGCTGAGCTGAAACTTTGCCTCCAGAAAGACTGCCAAGAACCTCACGTTTTTCCCTTTGCTGGTGGTGGGCCCTCGTGCCATCCTCCAAGTCACAGTGTGAGGCCCATAAGTAAGGCTGCTTGGATTGATGCGTTATGATGACAAGCAAAAGACCAGCTGACATGCTGTCATTTCCCAGAGGCATCAACCACCCCCTAACACACAGCTCTTCTTAACCTCCTCAAAGTAAAACTGCCCTGAGAATTTGAGTCTCACAGACATAAATGTGGGGACAATCACAGAAAATAGGTGCGTCCTTCCCACGTCTTCCGTCTCAGCGAATGGCCCCACACTCTCTAGTTGCACAAGCAGAGTCCGAGCAGTCTCCTTGACACCTCCCCTCCTGCAGCGCCCTTTACAGCAAACACTCTCAGTTTCACCTCTTAGGGAACTTTTCAGCCCTCCCTCCCACTTCTCTCTTTCCTCACTGTCTCCTCCTTCAAGCTGCCACCATCCCTCCTCAGGGGCCCAGAAGTGGCCTCTAAATTAGTCTCCTCACATCCACACCTGCCCCCATCCAATCTGTTCTCCATTCTGCAAACAAAATGGTCTTTTAAAAACATGCAATCCTGATTATGTATTTGTCCTTAAATTCCTTCATGTCTTCTTACTTATTGTGCTGCAGATGAAGAATAAAATTCCTAGTGCGGCCTACAAGCGCCTACAAGGCCTCAGGCCTCAGTTTGCATCTGGCTGTGCCTCACGCTTTGCCAGTCCTCTCCAGCCAGCCTGGGCTCCCCTCGGTGCCTTCTCCCACCCCTCCCCCCTGTCATTATCTCCCCACTTTTGCCTACTTAACATCTGCTGTGGTTAGTGGTCACCTGCGCACTTCCCGCTGGCAGTCAGGCTTCACATCCCCAGCTCCCACACTTTTTTAATTGTGTGACTTTGAGTAATTTACAAAAGTCCCCTGCATCTCAGTCTCCTCATCTGTAAAAGGAAGAAGTAATAGTACCTGCAGCGACAGGAATAAATGAGATGGTGCATGGACAGCACTTCGTGTCAGGCACATCATGAGCACTCAGAAACGTCGCTTGTCATCATAACGCATCAATCCAAGCAGCCTTCCTCAGCGAGGCCGGTCCCTGGAGTGCCTCCCCTCTGCCCCCTCCCAAGTCAGGTCGGGTGCCCTCCTGTGGGTCTCAGTTCTTGCTCCTTCCTTCCTTTCACAGCACAGCGTGGATTCGCCTGCCTTCTGCTCTAGGTTGTAAGCTCCCACAGGGTAAAAACAGTGCCTATTTGCTCACCATTCTCTCCCTCCCCGCCGCCGCGCCCCACTCCCCCCACCCTGAGAACCTAACAGTTTCTCAAAATAAACACTCCCTTTTTTGTGAAGTCTGAAGGGTGTGGGCACGGGTTATGATGTGGGCTTCCTGTCACCACATAGGGAGTTGGAGAACTGGGGACAAGAGAAGATGCTTGGACCATCCCGGGCAGGCTGACCAGTGGCTGACGTCAGATGAATGGTCCCCCCATTTCTAGCAAGCTCTGGGGAGAGACACAAGTCAGCCCCAGTGTGCCCTGAACACTGTACAGCTCTGCTGGTACCTCCCTGCTGCCTGAGGACCTCAGAGTGCAACCCACAGCATTGCTGCAGGGACCCCACCACAGAGGACAGCCTTTCCCACGCTCCTTAGCTGCCCAGCTCAGTAAGGTGCACCAAACAAGTCTATCTAGTTACAAAGGTGTGTCGTTTGGATTTCCATGTCTCCATTACAGAGCACACAGGTGTTTGCATTACCATCATGCATCACTTTGAATCTTAGTTACCTCTGCCGCCTCCTTGCCGTGTGGCACAGGTGTGGCTCCTTGTAGAAAGGGCTGAGGGCTTGCTCTGAGCCTGGGACAGGTTGAACCTTGAACACTCTCACCCCATTTTGCTGTTGAGGAACTGAGGCTTCAGAACCGCAGGTCTCACAGCTACTATGTGGTAGACACAGGGTTTGAATCCAAGCAGCCTGACCCCAAATGCTTGAGCTATGTGTGATGCTTCTTGGACTTGCCTTCAGACAGTACTAGTGAGGGGTGGGCAGGCTGTGCAATCTCCTGGGGCCCTGGTGTCTAGAGGGGGCATAGGGCCCAACTATGTCGTATATGAATACTAACTGTGTTGAGAACTTTAGCTTGCCCCCCATTGCTGATGAACATGTTTCCCCGCGGTCTGACCATGTCTTTTGGCTGCCCTAGTCTATGAAGAAGTAGAAAGAGCAAAGCTCAGAGAGTCAGGGAAAGGCCAGGATGTACTTTGGGTCTCTTCCCTCCTCCAGGCTTCCTTTCCCCGGACATAAAACACAGGTAGATGAGATGGCCTTTCCGGTCTCCTCTTACCCTCTCCACTTCCAGATCTGCCTACATGGGAGAAGCTTATTTTGTTGTATCGTAAATCAGCAAATGAGATATGAGACGCCTTAATGAGCCAATTAATTAGGAGTCATTTATTGCACGCGGCCCAGAGGGAGGTGTCTCTTCCAAATCTCTGGGTACCACATACAGAAAGTCTCCCGTATTTATACTTTTTGAGCCTCTTTGTTTGCAGATATTACAAAGGGCTCTGTGTGAGTTATTGTTACAGACAGTTGTAACCTTGAATACATAATAGGTTTGTACTTGGCATAAGAATATGGGAATTGTTATCAGTATTAGTCTGTTTTAGTCTATTGTATTGGATGGCTAGCTTGCAAGGTCAGAGTGTTAAGTTTATCTTTTTCTATTATTTGAAAAAAAACACAAAGTCATTTTATAGAATACAAGACTGTCTTAAAGGGACAGAGTTTACAATGACAGAGTGTACAGGACTAGGGACTATCTAACAATAGCAGAGAATTTCAAACAGCAGTTTTATACAAGATGGAGGTTACTATGCTTCAATTTAAGCTGAAGCTTAAATAATTGAGCAGCTGGCACATGGGCAACCCTCAGAGTAATTTAAGGGGTGCCTCAGGCATCTGGACTTTTCCATCATATCTACGTGCATCCCCACCATTTCCTAACACTTGATGAGCCATGTGGGTTGTCGTCAAGGCTGTGGTTTATGAAAAAGATTTCAGGGCTCAATCCCAAACAAGGAGCATGGAGTCCCTGAGAGGGAGAGTCCAGAGTGTCACTGAAGGGGACAAAGAGACAGCATAAACGAAAACGAGACCAATCTCACCTGAATTCAGGGGTGAAAATTCTAGACAAAACACCGGCAAATTGAATTCAACAGTATATCAAAAGAACAATTTACCAAAACCAAATTAGGGTTTACCCGAAGAATGGAAAGCTGTTTTAATATGAGTAAATCTGTTTACAGAACACATCGATGGGTCAAATAAGAGAAACCATATGACTCTCTCAATAGGAGCAGAAAAATCATTTATGAAGATTCAACATTCATTCCTAAGGGGGACATTCTCTAAAATAGTAGGAATAGATGTACAAGTGGACATTTGTGGGGGTTTTATGGTGGGAGGGCACTCCACAGCTGAACCCCCTCCCTAGGCTGGGGAAGTCCCCACTGTCTGGGTTCTGGTGGGAGGCAGAGTGACCTCTCACTATAGAAATGGAGAAAACAGACACTCACAGTTCTGGGCATGGTCCCACCCTTGCAACAACAGTGAGGCACTTAGCCTAGGCTCAGATGGTGGCTCAAAAAAGACAGGCAACAGAAAAAAAATTTTTTTTTTATTTTAGCTCTTTTGAGAGCAGAGAATTTGTTATGGTGGTTCTAGTAACAGCGGCAACATCCCTTTGCGAGGAGAATGTAACAATAGCACCAAGCAGCTGCCTCCAGGCTCCAGGGGCCGCAGTGCTGGCGTTTCTGGCTGTGTCTCCCCCGTTCTAAGACACAGCAGCCGTCCCCTCTGTTCTGCCTTGTGATCTGAGCTTGGCACAAGCTGCTCTGGCTCCCTTTGTGCCTGACCCTCTGGAGAGTCTCTGCACTGCCCAGGATCCTGTCAATAAATTCCTTTTCTGCTTAAATCACCCAGAATCAATTTCTGCTATTGGCAGTGAAGAAATCTTAATGATACAGAAGGCTATTTCTTTAACATAAAAAGAATATGCATTTTTCTTTACTTTTTTTTTCTTTTTTAAGAATAGTGTATTAATTTTTAAGGGAATCAGAAAGAAACATTGTTTGGGTGCCTCCTACACGCTCCCTACTGGGGATGGAGACTGTAACCTGGGTGTGTGTCCTGCCTAGAATCCAACAGGCAACCTTATGGTGCACTGGTTGATGCTCAACCAACTGAGCCACACCTGCCAGGGCTGTCTTTTTTTCTTTTTTCTTCAAACCTGTGGGGAAAAAAAATCCATAAATAATAACCTTCCTATTAGAACAAAGAGCAAAACAAGGATTAAAGCCAAAACCACGATGATTATTATTTTGCATATGTACCCATGTCTTTTTTTTTTTAAAGGTTTGTTGAGGTGCAATTTGCATACACTAAAATTTGCCCCTTTAAAGTGTATAATTTGATGGGTTTTAGCCATTATGTATAGTCATTGAAGCATACATGCAATATATGTATAAACTATTTCCATTACTCCACAAAGTTCCCTCAAGCTCCCTTAAAGTTAACTCCCTCCCCTTCCCCAGTCCTGGCAACCACTGATCTGACTTCTGTCCCCATGTTGGCCTCTGGAATGTCATATAATGCCTTGGATGGCTTTCTTCTTTCACTTGGCATACGGCTTTTGAGATTCATCCATATTGTTGCATGAGCACTATTCCATTGCATAAATGTGCCAACATTTGTTTATCCATTGAGTGACATTGGGGTCATTTTCAGTTTCAGACTATTATGAATGAAGCTTCTATAAACACTTGGTGTAAAGGTTTTCATATAAACATATACATTTATTTGTCTTGGGTAAATATCTAAGGGTAGGAATGCTGTGTCACGTCAGATAAATATTTAACTTTATAAGTAACTGCCACACTACTTTCCAAAGTGCTGTGCTGCTTTGATTCCCACCAACGCTCTGTGAGGCTTGCACTTCCTCTTCATTCTCACCAGCACTTGGTATTATCAGTCTTTTAATTTTAGCTGCCTACTAGACGTACAGCCATATTTTTGGTTTGGTTTTAATTTTTATTTCTCTAATAACTGATGATGTCGAGCATCTTTTCATCTATTTATTTGCCACCAATATGCCTTTTTTTGGGGGGGGCACGGTGTCTGCTCAAGCTGTGCACCTACTTTTTTATTTAATTGTTTATCTTATTACTGATATTTCTGTATATGTTTTGAATATAAGTTCCTCAGCAGATTTGTGTTTTGCAAATATTTTCTCCCTGTGGTTTATATTTTCATTTTCTTAAGGGTGTCTTTCAAAAAGCAAAAGCTTGATTTTTATAAAGTTTAATTTTTTGTTTTTTTCTTTTATGATTCATGCTTTATGTGTCCTACCTAAAAAATTAATTCCTAGCCAGAGGACACAAAGGATTTATTTCTCTTATGCTTGCCTCTAAAAATTCTATAGTTTTAGCTCTTACATTTGAGTCTATGATTCATTTTGAGTTAAATTTTGTATGTAGAGTGAGAAAAGGGTTCATTTTTACATATACACTGAGTGGCCAGATTATTATAATAATCTGGCCACTCAGTGTGTGTGTGTGTGTGTGTGTGTGTGTGTGTGTGTGTGTGTGTATTAGAGGCCCAGTGCATGAATTCGTGCATGGGTGGGGTCCGGCCAACCTGGCCAGGGGGAGGGGACATGGGCAGTTGGCCGGCCTGCCTGCTGGTCGAACTCCTGGTGGAGGGGACAATTTGCATATTAGCCTTTTATTATATAGGATATACACTGAGTGGCCAGATTATTATGCATTCAGAGTTCATAATAATCTGGCCACTCAGTGTAAATATAAAAATTTTCCAGAATAGTATTGTTATGTAACATAGTTTTAGATGTTCTGGTTGCCATAGTAAAATACAAACATAAGAGATAAAATTATTGGAAAGGAGGAGAAAAACCATTATTTACAGTCAACATGATTTCATGCCCCAAAGCCTCAAGAGAATCCATTGAAAACACATGGAATTAGTAAGGAGAATTCAATAAAATGACTCATTACAGAATAAACATGCAAAAACCAATAACTTCTCAATATAACAGCAGTAATTATTTAAAGGATATAGTAGAAAAATAAAGAATCTCATGCACAATAGCAACAAAAGACATCAATGCCTACAACTAATCCTTTTTGTGTGTGGTATGTTATTTTTCAATTACAGTTTACATTCAATATTATTTTATATTCATTTCAGGTGTACAGGATAGTGGTTAGACCAGCCGTGGGCAAACTACGGCCTGCGGGCCTGATCCGGCCCGTTCGGCTGTTCTATCCGGCCCATGGAGCCGAAAGAGCAGAGGGTTCTCTTGCTCTCCCCTCCGCTCCTTTACTTTGAATTTATATTAGTTCACACAAACACTCCATCCATGCTTTTGTTCCAGCCCTCCGGTCCAGTTTAAGAACCCATTGTGGCCCTCAAGTCAAAAAGTTTGCCCACCCCTGGGTTAGACAATCATCTATATATATAAAAAAGCATAATATGCTAAGTGTCCAACCTATCAGTCAACTGGTTGACTGCTCAACCAGTCGCTATGACACACACTGACCACCAGGGGGCAGATGCTCCAAATGGGAGTTTAGCTTGCTGCTGGGGTCCAGCTGATTGGGACTGAGCAAGATGGGCCGGGCACACCCTGGAGCCCTCCAGGGGTCCCTCCCCGGCTGGCCGGCCCCCATCAGCCCCGATCAGGACTGGGTGAGACAGCCCTGATCAGCCTCGGTCACTGGCCAGGCCAAGGGACCCCACCCATGCACGAATTCGTGCACCAGGCCCCTAGTATACTTTAAAAGTATTCCCCCTGATATTACCGGTACCACCTGGCACCATACATAATTATTACAATATTATTTACCATATTCCCTTGTTGTATCGTAAATCAGCGAGCGAGATACAAGGCACTTTAATGAGCCAATTAATTAGGAGTCATTTATTGCATGCAGCCCAGAGGGAGCTGTCTCTTCCAAATCTCTGAGCGAAGTCACACAGGAAGTTTTTCGTATTTATACCTTTGAGCTTCTTTGTCTGCAGGTTTTACAAAGGGCTCTGTGTGAGTTATTGTTATAGTTTGTAATCTTGGATACATAAAGAACAAACATTTGGCATAAGCATATGGGAATTATTATTAGTATTAGTCCATTACGTTAGATGGCTAGCTTGCAAGGTCAGACAGTTAAGTTTTTATCTTTTTCTGTTATTCAAACTAAAACAGTTATTCTACAGAATAAGAGACCATCTAAAAATGACAGAGTTTACAGAACAAGGGACTACCTAACAATAGCAGAGAATTCAAACAGCAGTTTTATACAAGATGGAGGTTACTATGCTTCACCCTATGCTGTACTTTATATCCCCATGACTATTTTGTAACGCCAATTTGTAGTTTTTCATCTCTTCACCTCTTTCACCTATTCCCCCATGGCCCTCACCTCTGGCAACCATCTGTCCTCTCTCTGTGTCTATGAGTCTGTTTCAATTTTGTCTGTTCATTTATTTTGTTCTTTAGATTTCATATGTAAGTAAAATCTCTGTCTTACTTATTTCATCTAACACAATACCTTTTAGGTCCATTCATGCTGTTACAAATGGTAAGATTTCATTCTTTTTTTATGGCCCAGTAACATTGCATTATATCCATAGCATTTTTATTCACTCATCTACTGATGGGCACTTGGGTGTTGTAAATAAAACTGTAATGACCATAGGGGTGCAAATACTCTTTCAAATTAATGTTTTGGGTTTCTTCAGATAAATACCCAGAAGTGAAATTGTCGTGTCATAAGGCAGTTTCATTTTTAATTTTTTAAACCTCCACAGTGGCTGCACCAATCTGCATTTTCACCGACAGTGCATGAGGGTTCCTATTCTTCACATCCTCACCAACATTTGCCATTTGTGGATTTACTGATGATGGTCATTCTGACAGGTGTGAGATAATATCTCATTATGATTTTAATTTGCATTTCTCTGACTATTAGGCCTACAACTAATCTTAACAAAGAAAGTACAGGGCCTATGTAATAAAAATCAGAATGCTTTATTGAGGCCATAAAAGATGATAACTAAATATAGAAATGCCAAGCTCTTAGATGAAAAAATTCAATAATCTAAAAATGTTAATTTTTCCAAAGGAACTTGTAATACTGGGAGGAAAAGGGTTGGAACATGCCAAAATAATTCTAAAACTTAGATGGAAGAGTGAACAGTAAGGAGTAGCTGATACTTTAAATGATATTATAAGCCCTGGTCGGTGTCTCCATTGGTGCAGGGGTCCTCAAACTACGGCCCGCGGGCCACATGCGGCCCGCTGAGGACATTTATCTGGCCCGCCGGGTGCAGCTGCCTGTCCTGCTTAGTAGCCGACTCGTCCCAGGCCTGCACTGCGCATAGGAATTTGTTCATAGTTTTTGTTTTTTTTTAACTATAGTCCGGCCCTCCAATGGTCTGAGGGACAGTGAACTGGCCCCCTGTTTAAAAAGTTTGAGGACCCCTGGTTAGAGTGTCATCCCAATACATCAAGGTTGTAGGATTAATCCCCAATCAGGACACATACAAGAATCAGCCAATGAATACATGGATGGGTGGAGCACTAATTGATGTCTCTCTCTCTCCCTCCTTCTCTCTCAAAATCAAGAAGTAAAAGTTAAAAATAAATAAGAAAGATATAATTTATATATTGTGTAAGGGCACAAAATAAAATAGATGGATCAATATGCTACAATAGGATAAATTAGTCTGAAACAGAACCTGCTGCATATTAAAACTTCATGTATAATAACTGAAGCATAATTAATCAGTTGGGATCAAGATATACTGCAGGGTGGTGAACACAGTACAATATACGGATGATGTGTTATAGAATTGTACACCTAAAACCCATATAATTTTATTAACCAATGTCACCCCAATAAGTTCAATAAAAAAGAAAGATATACTGCACAGTAGCAAGAATGGAAAAAAGAAGATCAATTATGAGGCTCTGAAACTAGTCCCAGAGACATATGATGGCAGACAAGTTCCCTGGGTTCCTAAGCCAGAGCGGCTCCTTCGTTAGGCAAGCAGGTACCCACCTGGGAGCAGGGCACTACAGGCTGGTGGGCAGGTGTGCACATCTGGGAGTTGGGCACATCCAGTGCCCTCTACTGACAAAGCTTAACATCATGCCAGCTGGCAAAGGAAAGGGATTGTAAAGGGCTCTTATTTTTCTCCATAGTTCAGGCAACAGTGAGTTTGGAGCTGACAGGTAATGTATTGATAACTGACACAGGATGTAAGTGCCAGCCCACACTTTCCAACACAATTACAGTCTCGGCTCTGGACACATTTGCTAACATCCCAATGGCCAAAGCAAGTCACCTAACCAAGTCCAATTACCAATGGCGGGGGGGAGTATACGCTACACAGAAGGGGGAGGGAAGTGAACACTTGCTAAGCTATAATCTAAACATCACAGAGGTGGTACTGGTAGGACATCCTGGTGGATTGAAAGGGAAGGAAAAGAGAGGAGATGACTCTTAGAGTTTGGATATGAGCAGCTGAGTGGCTGTAGATGCTATTTACTAATATAGGAAGGACCAGAAGATAAACAGGTTTGCTGAGTAAAAGCAAAAGTTTGGACTTGTTAAATATTGACATCTAAGAGGAGATCTCGAGGCAGCTAGATATGAGTCTAGGGCTCAAGAGAAAGGTCACATCTAGAGATCTAAGCATGATAATCATTGGCTTATAGGAAGTGTTTTATGCCTTGGGATCTCCTGGGGAAAGAAGGTAGCTGGAGCAGAGAAACTGTCCAAGGATGGGGCCGGGGCACTTTCCTATTTAGATAACAGGCGGGGAGAAAGATTCAGTAAGGGGGCCTCAGTGGAGGTGCTGGTGTTGTGGAAGAAAACCAGGAAAGTGTAGGGGTCACGGGAGCCAAGAGAAGACAGTGTTGGAAGTAGGAAGAAGTACCCAATGAAGCAAAATATTCCTGAGAATTTGAAATGTTCCTGAGAACAGCGAGTAAGGTTGTTGGTGACCTTGGAAAGAGCTATTTAGGGGACCAGCTCTATGAAGAAGCACTGTGCTAGGTGCTGGAGATAAAGAGATGAATAAGATGCATTTCTTGCCCTTTAGGAAATCGCTGCCTGGAGAGGAAGGCAGGCATGCAAATAACTCATTGCAATACAACGTGATAAATCTTACACTAGAATAACACTTTCCTAAATGCGTTCCACTGAACACTACTATTAGAGGGAGATGTTAATTGGTGCTCCAACATGTTCCAAAACCAAACAAGCTTGGGAAACTCTGCGAACCGAACCCCATCTCGGGCTACAGTGCCAACGGCAGAACTCTTAGCTCTATGCTCAGGTCTTAGGAAACCAATGTATTGCACCTTGGGTTCCTGTCTACACACCCAGGTCCTGTCTGGCATCCCCCAAGAATTAAAGAAAAACAATACCAGCTCCACAGTCAGTAGAAACAGCCACCAGTGGGGGGAAATGGCACTGAAGAGCAGCCTCTGGCAGTGTGACCTGACAGCAGAGCTGCTCTCAGCAGCAATGCCCAGGCAGGATTCCCCTGGGATGTGCCCTGGATCCTGTGGCAGAGCAGCAGGGGGAGGGAGCCCCTGCTTCGGGACCCCCAGGTGGCCCTGAACACAGGACACAGCGCCTGAGACCTCCCAGCGGAGTCCATGAAACTGCATTCCCGGGGCAACCACACACCTGCTGCTGCAGAATTGAGAGGTCTGGCTTTCAATTAATCTTGCAATTTCCCCCAGAGGTAGGAAAATTAGGAAAAATTAAATCACCAGCTGGCTCCTCAGCAGTTTCAGGCCCTCTTCATTTTTTCCCTGACAGCTAAGGGACGAGAGGCAGCAGAGACCCCATTAATACTTTGTTGCACAAAATGCATGCCGCTGAACAAAAAGCAAGGCATTCGTCCATGGCTCCAGGATTCCCAGGTGATTTCTGAAGCCTTCTACCTCAGACAGATAGAAAGTGCAAGGAGCGTGAGGGGCGGGGTTCTCACTCACACCTATTGGTGGGGAACAAGAGGAGCCCCTGGTCTGGCAGGAGAACCTGGTGCTGCTCAGGGTTGGAGAACCTGGGTCTGCAACCTTGTTCTAGCTGTGGGAAGGGGGCCCGCTAGGGCACAGACATCAGGAGACCACGAGGAGAAATAATCCATCTTTTCCTCATTTTTCTTGACATTTTTGACAGCCCCTTCCAAACATAGGATCTTTGGTTTAAGGGGTTGTGTAAGTCACCTTTCTAAAGAGTCAAGGGGAAAAAAAGACTATTCTATTTGGAGCTGTTTTTGTTGCAACAAATCAAATGTCACTCCAACTGGCTGAGGAACAGAGATATGGTTTGTTGCAGTGACACAGAGGAAACTTAGACTAAACAGACAGAATAGGAGGCACAGCCAGGCCCCACAGGGTCTAGACCTGAGAATAGCTCAGTCTCACTGAGGCCATGTGGCCTCTCTAATTCCGTTTCCACTTGATTCTTATTCAACTGGCTTCCTCTGCTTATACATATTGTACTTGGCCCTCCATGGCCACTACCAATCCTGACTCTAGATCACTTTTAGTCTAAAGAAACTACCAACTACTGGCTACAGTCCCTGTGTAATTTCATCCAAATTCTTTAGAACTGAATCAGTCACTGGCTGGTAGGAGGCAAGTCAATGGGACAATAGGTCATTAACCAGGAAACAGATCAGCTATTCAGCAACTATTGTCATGCCAAGGAGGGTGGAGCCATGTGAAATTTGCACTGTCCCTTCAGAGGGATGTGAGCAGGGCAAACATTGAAGTCCAAATAACATAGAATTGTATAGATGATTACCATCAGCGATGCAGACGAGTGGTAGCTTGAACAATGGCCCCCAAAGGTGTCCACATCCTAATCCCGGGAACCTGTTAATATGTTTACCTTATATGGCAAAATGGACTGCAGATGTGAATAAGTTAAGTATTTGGGGATGGGGTGATTATGCTGGGTTCTCTAGGTGGACCCAATGTAATCACAAGAGTGCTTGTAAGAGGGAGGCAGGAGGGTCAAAGACAGTGTAGGAGATGAGACAACAGAAACAAGAGATTGGAGTGATTCGGGGAACAGGTTACAAACTAAGGGAATGCAGGCAGTGCTAGAAGCTAAAAAATAATCCAGGGAAATGGATTCTCTACTGAAGCCTCTGGGAGCAACACAGCCCCACCTACATTTTGATTTTAGACTTCTGAACTCCCAAACTGTCAGAGAATAAGTGTATTGTTTTAAGCCACCAAGTTGGTGCTAATTTGTTACTGCAGCCAGAAACCATCTCTATAAGCACTCTGGCCTCTCCCAGAGAACTGAAACCTTAGCTCATTATATTTTGGGGTACAATTGGAATTCAACTAAATGCCACTCTGTTGTGTATAGCTTGCATTTACTCTTTCCCAAACTGAAGATTTGATTAAGTTGATTCATCACTGTCTAATAAACAGTATTCCCATTGGCCATACTGATGGAGCACCGTTGAGGGGTTTCATGCCAATACCCCATGGAGAGCGGTGGTTTCCCTCTTGTCCAATACCTGGACCCTGGTCCAATCAGCTGTGGTCAGGGCAGCAAGACTGCTGTCAGTCAGCACAAATTCACACACACACACACACACACACACACACACACACACACACGACACACACGACACACACAGGAAGTTATTAGGGAAAGAATAGGTTTGAGCTATTTGTGGGAGTCACCTGAGGACACCTCCTACAGCCAGTAGGGTTTAACATGGAGAAGTTTAAGAAACAATTTTGAGGGTTTTTTGTTTTTTTTCTTAATTTCAGAGAGGAAGGAAGAGGGAAGGAGAGATAGAAACATCAATGATGAGAGAGAATCACTGATCAGCTGCCTCCTGCATGCCCTCTACTGGGGATCGAGCCCACAACCCGGGCATGTGCCCTTGACTGGAATCGAACCCAGGACCCTTCAGTCCGCAGTCAGATGCTCTATTCGCTGAGCCAAACCAACTAGGGCAATTTTGAGGTTTTAAGAGAAGAAAGGCCCTTACTGACCTATTTTACCAATTTTAATGCTGTCTCTTGAATTGTCAGAAGCTTTAGAGCTAAAGACCTGAGATTCCTTTCTTTGGGGTCCTTTGAAGCCCCACTGTCTCCTAACGCCAGCACTAAAAGCAGTCCTCCTCCAAGGTCAAAGGTGACCCTTCCTCCTGCATCTCCCACCTTGCCCTTGGCCCCACAGATCGATTTGCAGGATGGCACAGGCTCACTGCTTGCCCTGGAGCAGTATTTTAGGAGTTGAAAGAAAAGAAAAAAGAATCTGTTGAAGCCAATTTCAGTTCTAGGCATGAAAAGGGATGCATTGCTTGAGCTTCTGGAAATCAGGATGGCTTAAGAAGTCAAAGAGACATTTGAAGTATTGCCTTCAGGCCTGGAAGAAACCTAAACAATCAGAGGTGTAAATGCACAGGATTCAGGTATTGGTATATCCCTAAAACCAGGTCTCCGGGCTGCAGGAGCCTGGCCTCATTTAGAATTGCTGGAAAATGCACTCTGAAGGCTCCTGGACGATTTGGTTTGGATCAGCCTTTTTCCTATAGTGTTTGTCTTATTTATGACTATTATTTTTTAGTGATTTATGTTTTCCTCCTATAATATGCTACCTTTTATTAAACAATTGGGCATCCCAGATCAGACTATCTAGAAATAAACTTGTGCTTTTCTGTGGTATTTGTTAAAAGATAAGGATTTTTCAACTCATGATTTACCTTTTTATGGACTTTCAACAACTCATCTCAAAACAATTCCACCAGCTTTCTTAACCTGAATCTTCAGTTAGGTTTCCCAGTCCCTCTCATTAAATTAAAACCTTTATAGTGTTTTAAATTTTATTGAAAGTATCATGCACATCTTTCATGATTCCTTTCATAAAGATTAAATGCATATATATTTTTAAATATACATTTATAAAATAGATATATTTACCCAAGAAGGCAAAGTTTACCTGCCATATACTTTTTTTGTTAGAAAATAAAACCAATCTGGCTTCTAGCATAGGCCTGTGTAATCCCTCCCAGAGGTCCCTTGGAGCAGGATCATGGCCAGTTTCGTCTCACTCTTTCCTGGAGAATGAGAAATCAGCTCCGTGGGCCATGGCCTCCCTCCTGCAAGGTCACCCTCCTCATGATGCCCAGGTCCATTGTGAAGACCCCAGGAGAGTGTGGGTGGCTCTGGGGAGAGCAGTGGGAAGTCTGCCGAGCGCTGGGCAGGGAGAGGGCCTCAGCACACGGGACTGTGGAGGAGACAGAGCCAGGCTCCCTGGGCACCTCTCTCTCTCCAATCCCTATGGAGATCACCTTTCTGCCCCTTGTATGGGCACAGCCCCAGGCCTACACTCCTGTCAATAGCATCTTGGAGGCAATCTGGATAAACCCTTAGGCTGCCATGAGACCCCAAAACTGTGCCTCCTGTGGCCAACACATGAAGAGTAAGCGGGTGTGGTTTCCGAAAGCCCAGTGTCTCCACCTCACACTCAGGCCCTGACCCTCCAGCGGAGGCAGCTCTGTGATGTCAGCATGTCTGGACTGGGGAGGATGTGCTGAGTGGGGTGTCAGCAGCTGACCTGGTTGCCCACCCGTTTGTTAGGCCTGGATACATCCTGCCCACAGACACAGGACTTGGAGGACTGGGAACCTTCCCAGGCCACCATGGGCCCTCACTACCTCCCAGAGGCTTTGCTGAGACGCCAGATCAGCAGATTGTCTGGCTTAAGGAGCTGTCGGGAAACTCTACAAAGGGCTTAGCTGATAATGAGGAGTAAATTGCTAATCATAGCTCCAATTGTGCCCACCTGCCCGCCTTCACAAGGGTATTTGCTTCATCAAAAGAATAGAGCTGTGATGGTGGAAAGGTAAGCCATGAAAGTGGGGTTAGAAGGGAGAGAGCCCTGCCAGGTCTCCCCTAAATGAGAAAGCATCCAGTCCTGTCCACAAGGCTCCCATGGGCACCTGGAGCCCAGGAAAGAGGGTTTGGGGCTGGAGGATATGTTGCCTTTAGGCCCCTGTAGCAGGGAGCTCAGGGGGCTTCGTGTTTAGGGTGGGGCCTCAGGGCCCTGTGTGACTTCCACAGTAGCAGCAGTCATAGATCTCTATGTGCTATTTGCAAAAAGTTTAAGAGGACTGCCCACGCCTGCACCCCGGCCCATGCCTGCTTCATGGCCTGACTCCTAACTCTGTGCTGATTTACTGAAATTAGAAGGTTTCTGAATACAAGATCAAGGATGATTTCAAATATCCTACAGTAAAACTTGTGGAAACTGTATGTGTTTTCTGTAACCAGAACCCCCCCTCCCCCAAAAGCTATAAGCTTCAATTTATATCAACTCAATATTTATACCAACTGTGAAATTTCTTATGGATCAGAAGCTCTAATTGGCAGTTATAGCTGGTTTTAATGAATAAAACTGTGAAAGTACAATTAATATCTGCAAGCAAAGAGTACATGGTAGATAGGATTTTCCAAAGCATGGAGTTCAAGGGAGAAAACAACACAGAAGGTATCCATGGTGATGGGAAGGCTGGGGGCACTGAAATAAGTCCAGGGGCAGGAGCTCAGGAAAGGTGGTTGGATTGGATGCAGTCTCTTAAAGTGAAAAGCCATACATCGTAGTGGAAATAGTGTAGCATATATAAGAGAACTCTGGGCGTTGCCTTGCTGCGTGACCTTGGGCAAGTCCCTTTCCTTGCTGAGTCTGTTTTCACACCTGTGCAATGAAGGGCTTAGACTTGTCTGATTCCCCCTCCCAGGACCAGGGCTCTGGACCCAGACTGAAGAAAGGGGAATTGGGGATATGGTACAACTTCAAGGCTGTGTGACCCTGAGCAAACTGCTATACCTCTCTGAGCCTCAAGTTTCCATTAATACTAGTGCCTACCTCTAAATACTTCAGTAAGTCTCCGGAGTTATTCCAGCTGCTGGTTTTACTGCTGCTGCTTCTAACCTCTTTTGAACTCTGACCCCCGGCTTGGATTTAGGGTTGTGGCATAGATAGCTGAGCACCAAGACTAATTGTTCACAGACCTCTTCTACCCCACGGTTCTCTGCCTCCTCTCAGGGCCGGTCCCACTTTGCTATCAGCTTTCCCATCTCAGCATCTCTTCACTCTTTCCTTTTCAACCTGTTACTGAAGCCCTGGCAGAAGAAATCAGTAAACCCTAAACAGATGTGTCTTGGCTTTGGCGTAAATGGCAGGGCTAATCCATCCTCACAGAAGCAAACATACCTCCCATCTGAGCCATGCCAAAGGTGATTTACTGAAATTAGAAGGTTTCTGAATATAAGATAAAGGATTATTTCAAATATCCTACAGTAAAACACCGGCTTAAGGCAGAGTTTGGCTACTACAATTTTTGGAGGATGGATGGAAGGGCCAGCTGTCTTTTCTCTGTTAAAAGAAATGGAAATCTTAGAGGACTACGGGCGGGGGTGGGGAGGAGAGGAGAAATCTTCAAGTGGAAAATAGAAATTACTATATTAAGAGCCTCTAGCCCTGACTGGTTTGGCTCAGTGGATAGTGCGTCAGCCTGCGGGCTGAAAGGTCCCAGGTTCAATTCCGGTCAAGGGCATGTACCTTGGTTGCGGGCACATCCCCAGTAGGAGGTGTGCAGGAGGCAGCTGATCGATGTTTCTCTCTCATCGATGTTTCTAACTCTATCCCTCTCTCCTCCTCTCTGTAAAAAATCAATAAAATATTTTAAAAAAAGAGCCTCTATTAAGGTAAATGTCTTGCTCAAAGATGGACAACCTCGATGAATGTGGGGTTTGGTGCTGGTGGAGAGTGGGAAGATGGTAAAGTGAAAAATGACTCAGAGGTTGTGGCTAATGGTGCCCTTGAAGAGGGGAGAAGGGTTGGGGAAGTGGAGGAGAGGCAGTTTCAGAGTAAGGGAGGCAGCCTCCAAGACGGCCCCAGTGACCCCCACTTCCTGGTATTTACACCCCCCCCATGTAACCCCTCCCATTGAGCGTGGGTTGCTAATGAATAGCTGTGGGATGTCACTTCTGATGTTAGGTTACAAAGACTGTGGCTTCCATCTTGCTCACCCTCTGTTGCTCTCCCTTGCTCTGCGGGGAGCCAGCTGCTGTGTCCTAAGCTGCCATATGGAGAGACCCACCTGCAAGGCCCTGAGGGTGCCTCCAGCCAGCAGCCAGCTGATAGCCCTCGGTCCACCAGCCCTTGAAGAACTGAATCCTGCCAGCACCTATGGGAGTGGGCTTAGAAGTGGGTCCCCTTCCAGTGGAACTAACTACCAGATGATACTGCAGCCCCAGCTGGCACAGGGACTCTTTGGAGGAAAAGAAGAGAAAAAGAGTTGAGTCGTGTGCTTTACACACCTTATCTTGAACCTCGAATTCATTCTGTGAGTGATGTCAGCACCTCCATTGTGTAGATGAGGAAGGAAACCAAGACTCAAATAGGTTAAAACATGCCAAATGTCATGTGACAAGTGAATAGAAGAATGGGGATTTGAAACCAGGACTGACTAATGCCAAAGCCCACACTCTGGTTATTTCAGAAATAGACTGTGTTTGCCCGGCCCGTGTAGGTTGAACATCGACCTTTGAACCAGGAGGTCACGTTTCAATTCCCAGTCAGGGCACATGCCCGAGTTGCAGTCTCCATCCCCAGTAGGGGGCGTGCAGGAGGCAGGCAATCAATGATTCTCTCTCATCATTGATGTTTCTATCTCTCCTTCCCTCTTCCTTCCTCTCTGAAATCAATGAAAATCTATATATATAAAAGCCTAAGCGACCAAACGACCGAACGACCGGTCACTATGACGCGCATTGATCACCACGCAGAAGCTGTCCCCTGGTGGTCAGTGTGCTCCCACAGGGGGAGCGCCGCTCAGTCAGAAGCCCTGAGCCGGGCTCATGGCTGGCAAGCACAGTGGCAGTGGCGGGAGCCTCTCCTGCTTCTATGACAACACTAAGGATGTCCGGCTTAGGCCCGCTCCCCATCCTCCGAGGGCTCCCAGACTGCAAGAGGGCACAGGCGGGCTGAGGGACCACCCCCCACCCTCGAGTGCACAAATTTTGTGCACCAGGCCTCTAGTGTATTTATAAATACACTGTGTTTATTTTCCAATTCAAAATAAAGATGGATAGCTGTCCAATTATCCAACCAATAAACACAGGGAGACAGCAAGAACTGGGACTGGAATGCCATGCTAACCAAAGCCAAACCTTCCCTGGGTTGGAGATAGACCCCCATGCAGTATCAGAAGCTGATCAGAGCCTGTAACATACCCTTGGGGTAGAATTCTCTACATGCAAAATGATCTAGTTTTTTTCATTTATTTTAAAAATTAAAGGCAATAGCTGAATCTGATATTACTATGGGCCAAGTACCACTTCCAAGAACTTTACAAGTTTTAACTCGCTTAACCCCATGAGGAAGTTAATATTATAGTCACCCAACTTACAGATGGGGAAACTGAGGCATAGATAAGTTAAATAATTTCCTCCAAGTCATTCAACTGTAAGGGCATGGCCAGAATTTAAACCTAGATGGTCTGGCTCCAGAGTTTCATGCAAGATACACAACTGAAGTCTGTCTGGGCCCTGGACTGTCATGTCAACTGGGCTCCAAGACAGCAAGTCTGTCTCCTTTGCTGATCAGGCTCAGCTGCCCTGGGTTTCAGTCCCCCAACTTCTGGATTCAAACATCACCTGTGACTTCCCTATTCAATTCCTGGGACTGGAATTGCAGTTCTCTGCCTTGACTCCATCTATCCTGACTCCCAGGCTGCCTACGCCTGCACCCCGGCCCATGCCTGCTTCATGGCCTGACTCCTGACTCACCATCGGCCAGCCTGAGGCTCTACCCACTGCCAGGCTGCCCCAAGGAAAGACCATCACCTGGAACAGCCAGGGTCAATTTTCTTAGAGCTATAAATGGTCTCAATTCTGGGGATATTATGTGAAGAGAGATTGTTTTCAGGCGAGGAAAATAACAATACAGAGGCAGAAGAGCATTACTGTGTGGATAAAAAGATGACCTATGAAAATGAACCCAACAGAGCCAGGAAGTTAGATTAAGGTTACAGACCGATCTGGTAGGGAAGCCACTAGAAGCTGTTATAGACCTCCAGGGCACAATGAAAAAGCAAATCTGCCCATGTTTATGCAGATAACAGGCTGTTAAAGAGGCCATAACACTGATCATATGGGACTTTAATAGCCCTGCAATGGCCTGGAATAAGAATTGTGGGGTGGTAGGCAGGAGGGGCACAGAGTAGGCAGGAGGGGCACAGAGCCGACAGTGACCCAGGCTCTCCTCCAGGAGACTGTGTTGGGCCATCAGGACAATCGGGGGGCTATTTGGGCAGCCATCCACAAAGCCGAATGCAATGAGGGATGAAGAGACGGAGCTAAAATGCTAAAAGCAGCACTTCAAACAAGTCTCAATTCAGTTTAGTCTTCCATCTGTGGTGACTTTAAAAATATAATTCCCAAATTGCCAGTGGCATCCAGGAAACAGGGTCTGTGGGCAGACACCTGCTCACCAGTGAGAATTCAGAACGGCATTTCTGGGTGGGGTCCCGGTGGTTGATCCGTAAGGAAGACAGACTTACATAATTCCAGAATAGCAGAGCTGGGATGTCCTTAAAAATGACGTAAACTGCTCACAGAGGGTCGCACATCTGGAAAGGGGAGGGGCTAGACCTCCATAGTCCTAGGTCCCTGCGGAGGTCCCAGCAATTCCCTGGGGTGAGTGAAGTGAAAGTCTTTGAAAGTGTCTCCTTGAAGGAAGTATAGAATCAGAGGCATGTTGGTTGCCAAGGAGGAAACAAGGGGAAAATGAACAAAGATGGATAAATTCAGATCTGACTTCTCTTCAGAAAAAAAGAAAATTCTAATAATTATTAACCCTCGTTAGCTTAGAGCAGTGGTCAGCAAACAGAGCGGCAAACCACGGCTCTCGAGCCGCATGTGGCTCGCGAGCCGCAGTTTGCCGACCACTGGCTTAGAGAAAGCAAGAAAACAACTACTGGGATAGGCAAAAGTAGGTTCACAGTTGTAATACAAATAAAAAATATAATAATTAATAATACACAAGAATGAACTCTGTACTCACAACTGTAAACCTACTCTTGCCCACCTGTATGCAAAGGCAAGACTAGGAAAGAAGCTGTTGGTTCCCATAGACATCAACCCCCCAGGTGACAGTGCCCCACCCATTGCACCTTTGAGGATCGGTGAAAGCTAACAATAGACTGTACCTATTCCAGGTGACTGTCCTTGAGCCCTTTACTTCCTCTGGGCCTCTGCGCCTGCCGGTCTCCCTGCTTCCCAGGTTTCTGAGTCTATGCCCAGTTTTGACATTTCTTCTGGCCTTATCAGATTAGTCACTTAATCCCCGGCCCCTTGGACATTAGCTTTCTGCATCGCTCTGAGCTCTGGCTTATGTTAACATCTCCCACTGTCCTACTGGGAGACCCCTGCTCTCAATGCAGAAACAGACCCATGCAGCCCCACGTGCTAGACTAGCCCCCGGTTCCTCTCAAGTAGACATTTTGTCTTAAACCCTAAGTTTTCACCTGGGATAAGGTTACAATAACGCTCCACATCTTTTCTCTTGAGAATTTAGAGCTGGCTACAGAAAGGGCAGGGCAGCAGGTACTAAATGTGCAAGACGCTTCGAGCTGAAGTACCAGCCAGATGCTGCTGCCTCCAGTGCACAGGCGCATTGGGGGGCGGGGGGAGAGAGGGAGAAGGGCTCTAGGAGAAGATTTCCCCAACTCTTCCAGTTTTCTCCTGCAGCCGTACCTAGGCTGGGCTCTCGGGCCCTGTGGTTTGCAGAAGAGAGGGAACTGACCTGGGGTTGGTCAAGACATTTGGGTCCTAAGTGACAAATCTAGCTCAAATTAGCCATAACAAAAGGGGCTTTATTGGATATCATGACCTCACAAGCCCGGAGTGAAACTGACAGGCTTAGCCAGAACCAGGGCTCAAATGGAGCCAGTAAGACTCTGCCTCTCCCTCTTTTTCTCAGCCTGGCTTCCACCCGGTGACGATTTTATTCTACGAGCTGATGTTCTCCGTGTGGTAGGAAAATGACTCTGGCAGACTTGAGTCACTGTCCTCAGAGCTGGCTCTCCAAAGCCAGAGAAATCTGTCAGGGAAACTGGTTGGCCCTGCAGGACTATACGCCCAGCCCTGGACTGACTGCATTGCTAGGAGATGAGGTACTTTACGTCACGGTGTTGGGGATGAGCTTAGAGGCAGTGGAAGGCGGATAGCCCAGCACCTCGTAGGTTGCTGTGAGCACTTTATTCTAAGGTGATGGGAAACCAGCCCCCATAGACATGTCTGAAAATACCTTTGAGCCTTATCTGGATTCCCAGTTACAGAGGAAAATACAGCGTATGGTGGGGCACTGAGCTCCCCACAAAAGTGCACATGGAAACTAGTTTGACTAAGTGAAATAAACCAGTCAGCAAAAGACAAGTATCACATGATCTCACTCATATGTGAAATCTAATGAACAAAATAAACTGATGAACAAAATAGATCCAGAGACATAGAAACATGGACAGACTGATGAATCTCTAAGGGAAGAGAGGGGGGAGCAGGAAGAGATCAACCAAAGAACTTATATGCTTATATGCATAACCCATGGATGCAGACAATGGTGTGGTGAAGGCCTGGGGGGTGGGGTGGTAGGGGTGGGGAGGAGCAGGGTGGCAGGGATCAATGAGGGGGAAAAGATAAATTCAAAACAAAACAAAAACTAAGCTTTGAAAGATGACCAGGAGTTTGTCGGGTGAAGGAAAGAAGAAGAAAGCATCCCAGATGGAGAAAGAACAAATTCACAGGTGAAAAATGGCCAAAGAGCAAAGCATGTTCCAGGGATGGCTGGCCATCCATCTGGCTGGAGTTTGGCCTGGGAGGAGTCAGAGCAGAAAGCCAGGCTCTGAAGCAGCTGGGGCCCGATGGGAAGGACCTGGCAGAAAGCAGCATCTCCAGCTCTCTTAGGAGTGCACTCCCTTCCTGGAGAAGCACATTAGTCCCTCGTGAGTGGCCGTCACCTTGTTAACTTACCGCAAAGTAAGCAAGTGCTGTTCTGGGAGGCATATGGCCCGGCTCCCTGCTCCTCCTCCCCAGCCACCACTGCTCCCAGATCCAGGCAACTGCCCGGGGCAGCATCAGAAGTGCCGATGTGCTTGGGGCTTGCAGACAGCTTTTCCCTCATAAGCAAGCTCTTTTATTTAATTTGGGGAAATTAGGTGCTATTGAATTAATTTCTCAACTGTCATTGCCGGAAAGCTAAGGACAGTGGATTTACAGGCAGAGGAAGAGCAGGGGAGGCCCACAAGACAGCAAAGAGGTGGCAGAGTTTGCAAATTCCTGATTCAGGTCTGTCCAACAGTCATTCCAACACGTGGGCTTCCTTCTGCTGTGCAGGCACCGTGCCGAAGACGCCCAGTAATTAAATAAGAAATGAGAGTCCCCTGATAGGTTGTTGTACCCAGGGCCCCGAAAATGATGGAAAGGTGGCCTACCTCTGCTGTGGGGTGAACCCAAAAGTAATTACCAGGATACTTTGCAGATTATTGAATAAGTCCCTGTAACTGGCACATTGATTTATATAAGACCCAGAGATTTTGAGAGATTTGAAAGAATATGAAGAATCAATCAATATTTTAATTTATTTTGGGGTCCAGGAGACTCCGGCTCTGCGGAAAACCGCTGGGAGGAGACGGCGACCTTGTCACACGGCTGGCGGGCAGGAGGCAGGAGGCACTGGAGTCTGTTTGGCAGCAGCTGCAGGGAGGGACTTCTGGCCTCTGGAATGTTCGCTTTCTTCCTGACATCAGTCAGATGCCAGGCAGCCACGGGCTGGAGGGCCTCAGGGTGACTGTGCTCTAGGGCCCGTGGGAGGAGAGGCTCTCAGCTGGGAGATGGGGAGCTTGACATGGCTTCCAGGATATAGTCCTCGGGGGCTGGAGAGGGGAGCCTGTAGACTTCCTCCGCTTTCTAAGAACACACAGCTGGGGTCTGGGGACTTCTTCATAGAGCCACTGGATGACATGACATCTTTGGGGGAGATCCAGCATCTTCTCCCTGGGACTGCCTTCTTCCCTTGCCCTCTCACGGGAGGTATGAGCACCTGTCTCCGACCACAACCACCCACACATCTGATTCCCCTGCCAGCTGTAAGCGCCCTTTAGGCAGAGACTGCATTTGATCCATGTCTGTGGCCCCAGCACCTGGCATCATGCCTGGCCTAGAACAGGCAGATGTAAAAAAAAAAAAAAATGCACTGCATCAACGAGTGGTCAAATGAACTAACACAAGAAAAGACAAATACTTGTTTGTGGAAATGGTTTTTAAAGGTCACACGATATATTTGGATGAGTGAAGTTTCAACAACAGAAGTCACATTCGAATTGGGTCCTGAGAGGAGCTTAGAAGGTGCAGGCAGCGTAAGGAACTGACCAAGGCCTGCAGCACCCTGGAGCCGTGACAGCGAGGGGGACAGAGCTACGGTCACCCCAGGCCTGGTGGAGCAGTGGCCCCTCCTGGAGAAGGCCGCCTGACATTGGCCAATGTGGAAGCCCCTCTGTTTGGAGTGGAGAAAGGGGAGAGATGACCCAATAGTACCCAGCATGGGGCTGTCGGGTAACTCTGCCTTTGGCATTCTGCCTTACCCACCCCATGAGAAGGGCAAACCTGGGCAGGCCTAACTGATGGCCTCACCCAGAGGCTGTAAGCAGGCAGTTTTGTTCTCCAGGAGATAATAGGCACTGTCTGCAAATGGCTTGCTTTTTATAGTTCAGGGAAGGAGGAAAGATGCTACTGACTTGTGTAGGGTAAAGGCCAGAGCTACTGCAAAACATATGAAAATGTACAAGAAGCTCCCACAGCAAAGAATTATCCAGCCCAAGATGCCCGTCGTGCTGAGGGTGAGAACGCTGGCCTAACGGGATGTTTCAGATGAACATTTCGGTGGACCAGAGGGCGTTGCCCTTGCTCTTCTGGCAAAGGTGGCATCATTAGGTCTGGCCCCAGATCTGTCACCAGCGAGTGCCCTGTGTCCTGCCTTCTCATGTCCTGCCTTGGGACAGTGCCACCTTCAGGCAGAAGCCCCTATGCTCTCCATCGCTCCTCGCTGACAGCAGAGTGGCCAGGGCGGTGGGAGGACAGGCCGATGGCACGGCCAAGCCAGGGGCCTCCACAGCCTGGCTCTGCCTTCTCCTGGAGGCCAAACCTCACTCCCCCTGGTTTTCAGTTTTACATTCACACCCTAAAAACATTTGGTAAAAGTGAGTCAAGTCTTGCCATCTGTCTCTTTCACTTTTATTATATTTATAACAAAAAGAAAAATCAGGAGGAAACTGAATTCAAACTGCAAATAACTGGGACCCTCCGAGCAAGGCTGCTCCTCAGGGAGGGGCTTGACCTCTGGGTATAGAATAGAGAGCACACAGAGTGTGTAACCATCGGGATCTCAAGCATGGCTCATGGCAGCCCTGGGACGCGGCGGGGGGGGGGGGGGGGGCGCGGGGGCATTGTCCCCATTGACAGATGAGGACACTGAGGCTCACCAAGAGGAAATTAATCATCCAAGGTTGTGCTCCCAACAAGTAGCAAAGCGAAGTCTTGAGCTCTGTGCTGGGCCCATCGACTCCAAGATGTGGACAATGGTGCTTCCTACTTCATCCTGACCTGGAATTGTTAACTCATTCCCATTGTGGGTGTCAGTAAAACTGTTGAATATAATATTGTGTGTCGACTCCACAAGTTTAAGTAGCGGTGGTTCTCAAGAAAGCCTTATTTTTCTCCCTGTCACATCTTAGAGAGTTGGTCTCTCACCTGACCCTCTGAGGCCAGAACTGAGAGAAAGAGTTTCATTCATACACTCATGCCACAAATGTTTATTGAAAGTGAACTGCATGTCACATTCTACCTGTGTGGTGGCCAGAGAACACCATACTGAGCAGAGCAGGTGTTGAAAAAGAGCCCTTGAAACCGGGTTAGAGAAGACCGTAGTAAGGGCAGACTGCATTTATTGAGCAGCTGCTGTTTCAGAATTTTACCTTGTACTTATTCTAACTCACTACTGTTATAGCTCCCATTTTACACAGGAGAAAACTGAAATAGTCGAGGAAATTGCTCAAGGATACCGAGTGTAAGAGTTGGGCTCTGTTCTGACACACGTTACATGGATGAACCTTGAGGACATTAAGTAAAATAAGCCAGTCACAAAAAGGACAAATATGGTGTGATTCCACGTATATGAATTACTTATAGTAAAATTCACAGAGACAGGAAGTAGAATAATGGTTGCCAGGGGACAGACAAGGGCAGAATAGGGAGTTATTGTTTAATGGGCACAGAATCTCTGAAATGGGGGCTTTAGGAGATGGATAGTGGTGATGGGTGCACAATGATGTGAATGTACTTAATGCCACGAACTTAAAAATGGTTAAAACGGTAAATTTTACATTATGTGTATTTTGCCACAATAGAAAAGTAAAAAAAATATATAACTTTTAATTGACCATTAAAATACATAAATTGGTAGGAAAAAAGGGTTGGGCAATGGAACTCATTCTCTTAACCATCCCTGTGTTAGACGGTTGACTCCCCCCCGTGCCCCCCCATGCCACATTTAAAGAGAGAAGAGACCTGATGTAAGCCAAGAGTTGAGGTGGTGGAATGAAGTCCAGAGATGCAGGCAAACTTGGGTCCGAGAGTGGGGACAGACCCAAAGCAAATGGACTGAGATACTAAAGCAGGAGAGAGACCAAGTGAGATGCAGGAATAGGGCTGGCTTAGGCTAACTTACAGGACTACTTGCCAGGCGAAAGGTATTCTGTGCCAGGGGTAGAAGGTGACCAGATATGAACTCAGCAGCACTTGAAGGTACATTATCTTCCTTCTAGACATTTTCCCAGGTACCTGACCTCTCCAGAGTTCCAGCCCAGCTCATTTCTGCAGATGAGACCTGAGGGACACCAGGTCTACAGGTCCAGAGCGGAATGAGCCCTGAGATGATACTACCAAGACCTGGGAGGTGGGGAAGGAGGAGTCCCTGAGCTGGCATCACAGTCCTTGGGCCTAATTCAAGAGGAAGGCTGCCGGAAAGGGAGCACATAAGTGTGGTGGCTGGGGACAGATCAAACAGGATTCTCTCTCCTGAGAGACACATCAAGGTGTCAGTAGCCAAGAAATGAAGCCAGAGGTTGGAAGCAGGAAGGAGCTGATGGATGCAGCCCAGGGAGAGACTGGGCAGAGGAGGGAACGAAGGATAGGTGAGGGCTGATGCCAAGCAGGTCGGAATATGGAGGAAGGCCCCAGTTGGAGACACATAGGTTCAGGAGCTAAGTTTGGAAGTGCAGGAGGTTAATCTGGACCCTCTTTCTACATAGCACCTGGGGCCTGCCCCAGACTAGGGGCAGGTCTTTAAAGGGACTGGCTTCCCTTGAGTTGACACCCCTCTGCAGCTACGACTGATGGTCATCTTTAGAGGGTATAATGATCATCTTTAGAGATGCAGTGTGCGGGCAGGAGATCTGGCATTTCACCCTGGACATAACTTAATCTCTGAGTTCCTGTTTCCTCATTAGTAAAATGGGGCGATACTGGTTCCCAACAAACCTCACAGGCATGTTCTGAGGATCCAGTGAGAAAAGAGGGGTGACAGTTCTGTGACATCTGCACCATATGATGAATTTGTAAGGGGGCTTGAAAATGTTAAATAGCAAAATTACAGCAACACAGAGGCCCCATCCCTGCCACTAGGAGAAGAGGGGGAATGATGTGACTTCGGAAATATGCAAGGTGTGGGGTGGTGAGGAAATGATAGCTTTCTATGTCCTAATTACATTACTATAGTCTAATTAAATACCCAAACCAGAGGTCTGTAAAAATTCTGCTGCCCTGAGGCCAGTGGCAGGAGGAGCACAAAATGGCAGGCAGAGATCTATGAATAAGCAAGGGACCACGCCCAGCTGGGGGCAGTGGGACCACATGAGGTCTGGTAGGTGGAGCAGCAGAGGCCCCAGTCCAAGGAATGTGAGTGGTTGGTGGAAGGACAGGGAGGAGGTGGGTGTTAGAGGCTCAGCACAGATTTCTACTAACTAAATACTCTTAGACCATCCAGCCATCTAAACACCAACAGGCTCCATAAACCTTCCCCATTGCTCCTGGCCCCTCCTAATCTGTCCAGTCAATAAATAAAATTAGTGTTTCGTTAAATAACAATAATAATGGATACCAGGAATTAAATGTCTATAACAACGGCTACCATTGTATCCTGTAGGCCTGATGCCATATTCAATATTTTGTATCTATTATCTCATTGAATCTTAACAACTGTGCATTATATACATAAATCTTTGAGAGGTTAAATAACTTGTCCAGCGTCACCAATCAGGCAAGAGGAAGAGCTGGGATTTGAATCAGATATGTCTGTCTGATGCCAAAACCAAGTATATTAGCCTTCAGTGCCCCTCATTTCTTGAGGGCTAGCAAGCAGGTTGTACATAAACCTGCCTGTTCTGTAAATCTTCTCAAGTGAGATGGCAAAGAAAATGCTGCTGTGATGACCTGGACGATTCAAAGTCACTTGAACATTGAAGAACCTGCTTGGTAGCCTAAATCCATTGAGGATTTCCCAGGGAGAAACATGTAAGTGAATTTAGGTGCATCCACAGGGTGCTGGGCCAGCAGCTGTGAATAGCATTCCCCAACTAATTTCCACCTAATGGCTCTGGGTGTAAAGAGTAGCGGGAATAATTGTAATAATAGGCAGGTTAATCTGTTCCATTATTTACACTTTGTAAACTGTTGAGCAGAGAGGCATTAATGGTTTTGCCAAAGCAGAGCAGAACCTGGGAAGGCCTCTCTGCCTTAACTGCTGCTGGGAAAAGGCAAATTGTTCCATTTGGGACTCTGGGCCTATGGGCAGAGGAAACAAGTTCCACAGGGAATGAGTGGCCGGGCCAGTCCTGCCATTTCATTCAAATGGCTTGCAGGGAGGTTTGGGGAAGGGGGTGGGGGTGGGTGATGAAAGCTATCTATCACCTGCAGGCCTCCACCAGCTTTGGAATCAAACCCTGGTTTGAAGGGGGGTTCCCTTGTGTAACTACAATGTAAGTTACTATGTAAGTTACTAGAACTGAAGTTTCCCGAGTCCCATTTCCCCGCACCGCCCCCCCACCCCCCCGCCCAGCCCCACAAACATTTTCTTAAAGCAATTTATTCAGGAGACTGAAAACATGATTCAGTAAGCATTCTTTTACTATATTCTGGAGAGAAATGTACTGTTAAAACTTAGGGCTGAATATAGGCCCTTAAAATGCTTGAAGATTGGGCTGTTTTTCCTTCATTCCTGATTTGTTTTATGTCTAACAACAACCAGGAGACATCCTTTGTGGTATGTGATAGAAAGACCATGGACATTACAATGGGACAGAATGGGTACAAATCTCATCTCCCCACCCACCCAAGCTCTGAGGTCCAAGCAACACACTACATCTCTCTGAGCCTTAGTTTCGAGACATTCCTAGTTTGACTATCCTCAAGTAACCCGTTTCTTAGAGGTATGTCAAGGATATTAGTCTTTTCAAAGGACTAAATTTGGGTTTTGTTGTATTTTCTTTTGTGGCTAATTAGAGAATATATTTTCTTCCCAAAGGCCTTCAAGTTCAATTTCTGCATATATTTGTTATTTATTTACTTCTATTTTCTTTGCTAGTAATGTGTTCCTTTTCTAACTTCATGAGGAAGAAACCTGATTTGTTACTTTGTACTATCACAGTATAAAGATACTTTCTTCTTTACATAGCGACACAAAAATTTTGACATTTTTATTATGCAGTTCAAAAATTTTTCTAATGTCCTCTGTGATTTCTCCTTTGACACACAAGCTATTTTGAAATGTATTTATACATTTCTAAACATGTAGAAAATGTATTATTGGGTCTTTGTTATTGATTTCAGGTTTAATTGCATTTTAGACAGAGAACATACTCTGGATGATTTCAGTTCTTTGAAATGTGTTGAAACTTGTTTTATGACCCAGCATAAGGTCAATTAGAACAAATGTTCTAGTTTTAACTTATTAGGTAAAAACTTGTTTTTCTGAAGCTAAACAAGTGGATACTAAAGTTCATGGAAAAATACACACACAGAATAACTAGGAAAAATACTGAAAAGTGAGAACTCTGAGAAGGAACTAGCCTTACCAGCTATTAAAACATACAAAAAAATCCTTTATAACTACAATAGTGGTACTGACACATGAGTAGACAGAAAGACTGTAGAGATGCGACAGAAATTCAAGAAACAGATCCAAGTCCATATGGAAATCGTGTATATAGTATAAGTGGCATCTCAAATCACTGGGGCAAAAATTACTTTTTCATAAATGGTGTGGGAAAATGAGAGCCATTTGTAAAAATTATATCCTTTTCTTGTACCAAATACAAGACTAAACTTGAAGTAAGTCAGTCATATAAATATACAAAATTAAATTATATAAGTACTAGAAGAAAACACAGGTAAATTCCTCTATAACCTGAGTGTAGGGAAGGATTTTGAGTCTTTATAGTTATTGTATTTTAACTCCTAGAATTCCCATTTGGTTTCTTTTTAGAGTTTCCAGATACCTATCAAGATTTTCAACTTTCTCTATTATTCTCTTGAGCATAGCAACCATAGTTATTTTAGATTTATCTGATAATTTCAATATCTTTTTCCCCTGTGGGATTGTTCCTATTATTAGTTGATTCTGCAACTACATTTCTTCTGCCAAGGAAAAAGAATAAAGAAGTTTAGATTCTCTTTGCTTATAGATGTCTTCTTGTTGGCTTAAATAAAATGCCTACAGGAGCCAGGTAGGTAACACAAATTAATAAATTTAGCCAGGTAAAAAGTAATAGGGAAGGGTGGGAACTGTGGCTAACTGGGTAATACATTTCCTTCCCAAAGGCCTTCAAGTTCAAAAACTGTAAATACTTTCAAGTCAAACAAAACACATCTGTGAACTAAATTTGCTTTCCCAATGTCACAAACTTGTGTTCCTAAATTAGAGACTGATGTATTCCTTCCCTTAAGAAATTTTGGGGTAGCTGCATCCATTTGCTTCTACTAAGGGATAGATTCAGGAGAATTATTGTGAAGTCTTGACAGTAATAATAGCTAACATTTCTATAATCTATATTATATGCAAAGAATTCCTCTAAAGACTTTACATATGCTAATTTAATCCTTATAACTGTATTATGAAGAAATCCCTCATCATCCTTATTGGATACATGAGGAAACTGAAGCACGGCAGGATTAACAGACTTGACCAGGGTACCTCAGCTAGTTAGTAACAGAGCTGGGATTCAGACCCCAGCATTCTGGCCCTAGAGACCATGGTCTTCACCACTACACAACCCTGCCTCTCGAGCTACAGAGGAAGAAAAGAGCTCTTGTTCTGGAAGCTGAAATTCTTTAAAAAAAAAAAAAATCTTTATTGTTCAGATTATTACAGATGTTCCTCTCCCCCGCCCTCTCGCCATAGCTCCCCTCCACCCGGTTCCCACCCCACTCCAGGACTTCCCCCTCCCCATCCCCACCCCCACCACTGACCTCGTCCATAGGTGTAAGCTCTTTGTCCAACCTCTTCCCGCACCCCCCACAACCCCTTCCCCCCGAGAATTGTCAGTCCACTCCCTTTCTATGCCCCTGATTTTATTACATTCATCAGTCTGTTCTGTTCATCAGGTTTTTTATTCATTTGGTTTTTAGATTCACTTGTTGATAGATATGTATTTGTTGTTCATAATTTTTATCTTTACCTTTATCTTCTTCTTCCTCTTCTTAAAGAATACCCTTCAGCATTTCATATAATCCTGGTTTGGTGGTGGTGAACTCCTTTAGCTTTTTCTTGTCTGTAAAGCTCTTTATCTGACCTTCAATTCTAAATGATAGCTTTGCTGGGTAGAGTAATCTTGGTTGTAGGTTCTTGCTATTCATCACTTTGTATATTTCTTGCCACTCCCATCTGGCCTGCATAGTCTCTGTTGAGAAATCAGCTGACAGTCGTATGGGTGCTCCCTTGTAGGTAACTAACTGTTTTTCTCTTGCTGTTTTTAAGATCCTCTCTTTGTCTTTTGCCCTTGGCATTTTAATTATGATGTGTCTTGGTGTGGTCCTCTTTGGATTCCTCTTGTTTGGAGTTCTCTGCACTTCCTGGACTTGTAAGTCTATTTTTTTCACCAGGTAGGGGAAGTTTTCTGTCATTATCTCTTCAAATAGGTTTTCAATATCTTGCTCTCTCTCTTCTTCTGGCACCCCCATAATTCAGATGTTGGTACGTTTGAAGTTGTCCCAGAGGCTCCTTGCACTATCTTTATATTTTTGGTTTCTTTTTTCTTTTCCAGTTGGGTGTTTTGTTTTTTTTTTTGCTTCTTTGTATTTTAAATTTTTGACTTGATTCTTGGCATCCTCTGGTCTGCTGTTGGATCTCTGTATATTATTCTTTATTTCAGTCAGTGTATGCTTAATTTCTGGTTGGTCCTTTTTCATATCCTTGAGGGTCTCACTAAATTTCTCAGAGATTTCTAGAAGATTCTTGAGTAACGTTATAACCGTGGTTTTTAACTCTATATCCAGTATTTTGCTTTCAGCAATTTCTTTCATTTGTGACCTGTTTCTTTGTCTCTGCATTTTGGCTGCTTCCCTGTGTTTGTTTCTGTGTATTGGGTAGCCGCTAAGTCTCCTTGAGTAGCTTTGTGTGGTAGGTGTTCTATAAGGCCCAGTGGCTCAGCCTCTCCAGTCACCTGAGGTGGACGCTCTTGGTGCACCCCTTTGTGGGCTGTTTGCACAGTCTTATTGTAGTTAACCCTTGATTGTTGTTAGTATCACTGGGAGGAATTGACCTCCAGGCCAATTGGCTGTGATATCCAGCTGTGTCTACACTGGAAGATCTGTTGCACAGGAGACACCCTTATGGGGAAGAACTTGTTTCAGTAGGGCTTTGGTGCTCACTGAGTCTGCCCCTTGAGTGTGTCTCTTATGGATGTGAAGAGTTGTAATTTGGTATGGTCTCACTCTGACCACTGGGTACACTGGCTCTTGGATCTCCAAGGAGGTGCAAGGTCAGCCACTGTCTGGGGCTTCCCAGTAGGAGCTACAGAGACATCTGCAGATTTCTCCTCTTTATATGTGGGTTGGAAGTGCTCAGACCGAGGCCCAGCTGTGAAGCAAGGCAGGCTGTTGCTGCCAGGCCTTGGGCCTTCTTTTGGAAGTTCTGGGGCTCTCTGACCCAGCTGCAGTTTGAAAGGTTTTAGACGGAGAAAGGACAGGCCATTCATATGCAAAAGCCTCTGTGCACAACTTGGGTGGGGTTGTAAATTGGGTGGGGCGAGGTCTCTGGGAATCACCAGGGCAGAGCAAACAGCAATGGCTGCCAGTCAGCCCTGCACCAGAGAGGTCCCCAGGTCTCCGCGTCCAGTGCCCCCATGCAGGAACAATGATCACTGCGAGCACCTCTGAGAGAAAGCTGCCCTCACGTTCCTGGCCCAATGCCAGACAGTCCAATTTCTCCCCATATGCGTCTGGGTCCCCCAGAGTCTTACCCAGAACTGGAGTTCAGAGCAAGCAGGAGCTTGTATCTCCCTCCTGATTAAAAGAGCAGCACATCCAGGTGCCAGCACTTTCTGCGCCTCCGCACCTCTTACCAGTCTCAATGCGCTTTCTTCACCTCTCTAGTTGTGGAAATTCCACTCAGCCAGCTTTCCCGCAGTTCTGGGTGGTAGTTGTTCTGCCTTTTAGTTGTAATTTTGATGTGGTTGTGAGAGGCAGCAAGTATAGGTGTTTACCTATGCCACCATCTTGGTTCTCGAGAGGAAGCTGAAATTCTTGACTGGGTTCCACTTGACCATGAAATCTGCAAAGAAGCAGAAAGAAATGTGCTGTTTTGTGAGTACTCTGAGCTGCTCAGCTCCTTAAACCCCACTGTGTTGTCATTCTGTCTATTACAAACCAGGATGCATTTGAATTTCAATTCAATTAGTAAATGTAAAATTGCCATCTTCATAAACTATACTTTGACATTTAATATGCCAAACATGATCATTTTACGGGCAAACCAAGTTATCCATAATACATTTTTATGTTCTGAAGCTATCAAGATGGCTTCAGATTTACAGAGTACTAAAAAAACTTTATCATAAATTTCTATTTTCCCTAAAATTGCTTTTTTTAAATGAACCAGGAAAAATTATATTCCTGTCAATGTCTCCCCTCGAGTAGGTTTAGAATTCTTGAAAAGTTGAAATTGCTCAAAGATTGAGGGTCCTTGTGCAGCTCTGCACAGTCACACATATTAAAGTATGCCTTCAGTTCTGTACTCTTTTGGGGAGGCTTGTGGAGTTTATATTCATGGGATTAGGGAAGACTCCCAAATTTTAAATAGTTTATATGCTTGGTAGCGTGTAGTCTCAGAGCTCTACAAAGTAGTTGCTAGACAAAAGACCTTGTGGGGGATGAGATGAGAGGGGGCGGGGCCTCCCAGTGGCCATGCTGGAGGTCTGAGGAAGGAATCAGTGGCCTGTGGGCTGGAGCTGGCTGAAAATCTACACCCTGCAAAGCTCACTCACTCCTTCCTCAGGATTGTGGATGGTAACAGACTTCTCATCCCTGACCCCTTTGAAATACAAACTGAGTGAGAGGTTGGCAGGACATTTCATCAGTAACCTCTAAGGACTCTAAAAAGTCTCTGAGTCCAGGACCCTGATGGGGCCACACAGGAAGGAGAGCATATACCTGGCTTTCAAAGGGCAGGAAAAATAAAGAGCACATTGGATTCAGGTCATCACACACCAAGCCCCACAAATGGGTTTGGGGTGGCAGGGGGTGGAGAGGTAGAACAATGAAAAAAAGCAATAAGATCAGTGCAACAGAATAGAAAGCTAAACTTAGGTCCCAGTATACATGAAAATTTAGTTTACTATAGAGGTAGTTTTTCAAATGACTGAGGAGACTATGATTATTCAATAAATTATTTGATACAAAACACTAACTATTAGGCCAAAATGAAGTCAGGTCTCCACCTTATACCACATAGAAAAATAAGTACCAGATAAATTAAAGATAAAAATTTGAATATTTATTATTTTTAAAAAAACATAAAAGAAAATATTCAGGAAAAGGTGGCAGTATGTGAGAAAATTTATAAAACTACTAGAGGTCTGGTGCATGAAATTCGTGCACTAGGGGTGGGGGGCCTTCAGCCCTGCCTGCGCCCTCTCACAGTCCAGGAGCCCTCAGGGGATGTCCGACTGACTTAGGCCTTCAAGGAGTCGGACATCCTTAGTGCTTTCACAGAGATAGGAGAAGTTCCCACCACCACTGCTGCGCTCGGCAGCTGTAAGCTCGGCTTCTGGCTGAGCAGCGCTCCCCCTGTGGTCAGTACACATCATAGCAACCAGTTGTTCCGCTGTTCAGTCGATTTGCATATTAGCCTTTTATTATATAGGATCTTGTCCAAAACCTAAGTAAACAAAAAGAAGTAAATAACAAATATACCATTGACATTGAAACTGTAGCAGGATCCAAATCTCACACCACAAATTTCAAGAAATATCCTGAAACTGAAATAAAAAGTATTTGACTATTGGAATTGTCCTAGAGAGTGCAAAACAAAGTCATGAAGACTAAAATATATATATATATACATATATATTTTTTTAAAGTTGTACTAATATCCACCTTTTCACACCCAATTTGGAGTAATGGGAACCAGGGCTAAAAGTGGACAGAGGGAATGTGCAATGCTGCACCTAGAGCTCCTTTTCCCCAATGTACCTGATTTCCCGAGCATAACCTGAGAGAGAAATGAGAACTCACCCTAAGGATAACTGACAAAAGGCCCAGTTAACAAGGCCATTTTAACAAGGCTGTTTTAATCCAAAAGCCAGGAACCTCTAGGATTTTGTGCAAACATGGCCAGTTCACCCCAAAGCAGAGAGAACTAACTAAGGATGGGAAAATCCAACCATGGGACAGAGCCTGGCCCCAGATCAGTACGTTCTCTAGAACAATGAATCCATGTGAGCCTTTAAGTCTCAGGAACAAAGCAACCACAATTACAAAATAGAGGTGAAATTTATAACTCCTGAAATGAAAACCACTTTAGGAAAACACATACATTATAAACTAGAACAAAAATCACAGACCATACCAACAAAATATTGGAAGTAGAAAGATGTAAAGAAAGCGTGTCCATTGATTTTTTTTCCCTCTTTCATGGGAAGTGGGGCTGTCTACTAGGTGTACCGGTTAATAATAGTGGATTTTGTAATCAAAGAAAACACGATAATTTCAAGAGAAACATCAATAGTGCTTTATTCAAAGTAATGTCCATCACTAGCTACACATTTCCCCATCTTTCAGGTAATTTATGGATACCATCCCAATAGAACTTTTCTCGTTTTGAGGCAAACCATTCAGAGACCCAATTTTCCACTTCTTCGTACGTTTTGAAGTGCTGCTCAGAAAGTGCATGTGCCATTGATCAGAACAAGTGGTAATCGGAAGGTGAATACAGCGGGTGGTTTAATACTTCCCAGGCAAAATCTTTCCAAGTGTCTTTAACTGGTTTTGAATTGTGTAATGGTGCATAATCATGAAGCAAAATTACTTTGCCGTGTCTTCTGGAACATTCTGGTCATTTCACAATCAAAGCATGGTTCAAATTATTTGTTGTCGGTAGCGATCAGTATTAACAGTTTCACCTAGTTTTAGAAGCTCGTAATACACCTCACCTTCCTGATCTCACCAAACGCAGAGCATTGTCTTCTTTCCAAAGTGATTTGGCCTTGCAGTCGATGTTGATGGTTGACCTGGATCAACCCATGATTTTGTGCATTTGGGATTCTCAAAATAAATCCACTTTTCATCGCCAGTCACAGTTTGATGCAAAAAAAGACTTTCTTTCATGCCGTTGAAGCAACATTTTACTGATGACTTTTTGGTTTTCCATTTCGTTTTTTGTTCAGTTGATGTGGCACCCATTTTCTTCCTTTAAAATCTTTCCCATTGCTTGTAAACAATCGGAAATTGTTTATTGAGCAACATTTAATCTTTCTGCAAGTTGTTTTTGAGTTTGACACGCATCTTCATCCAATAATGCTTGCAATTGTTGGTCTTCAAATTTTTTGGTTGACCTGGACATTCTTTGTCTTTCACATCAAAATCATCACTTTTAAAGCCTTTAAACCAGCATTCACAAGTATCTTGAGATGGAGCATGTTCACCATAAGCTTCCTGAAGGATTCAGCAGCACTTTTCTTCAAAATAAAGTAATAAATTAAAACTTCCCACAAATGCTCTTTTTTTGGCACGAAATTAGACATTTTTAAGTGTAAAAATATGATGTTAACACCTTCAGCAAATTTGGCATGTGAAGTTTTGAAGCTTGTTGTCAATACAACAAAATAGCATACATATCAAATCGCATACATATCAACATATGTGTAACTCCATCTATTGGAAAAAATCCACATTATTAACCAGTACACCTAGTATAGATATGGCTTCATAGATAAAGTTGATAATCTGAGACTGAAAGTATGTTTAACTGTGTTATTTGAGTATACATGCAGACTTATTAAGTAGTAGAGCTGAAAATAGACTGTATGCCTTCCAAAATAGCAAAGCAGAAAATATAAAATGGACAACAATAGCAAAAGACACACACACAAAAAAAACACTAGAAAATAGCAAGTAATGATTTTTAAATTTAATTTAATTTTTCACATCACTTTTATCCCCTCTATACCACTCCACCCCTGCAATCACCACACTGTTGTCCATGACTATGAGTTCTCTCTCTTTTGTTTTCAGCAAGAAAGAATTTGAAAAAGCATAAAGTAGAAAGTAGATGACAGAAATAAAACTAAATACATCTGATATGGCAATAAGTGTGAATGCAAGAGAGAATAATTAATTAAAAAATAAATTCAGTGTTTTTATATGGGCAACCAAATACTGTGTCTCAGACAACAATTTCCTTTACACCAGAGCCTTTCCTCCTGCTCAGCCTGGGATCTGGTCTTGCCTCTCCCACTCCCAAGGCAGGGAGGGTCAATGGCAACTCACCTGCTGTCCAAGCCCTTCTGGGAAGGTGAGCACTTACCAGTCCCTGCCACAACTTGCTCATCAAACCAGTCTGGCCTCAGAAGATAAGGAGTTGACTGTGATGTTAACGTTCCTGGCATATGAGAAAGTGAGATTCCAGCTCAAATATTGTAGAAAAGGAGCCTTGTTGCCGAAACCGGTTTGGCTCAGTGGATAGAGCGTCGGCCTGCGGACTGAAGGGTCCCGGGTCCGATTCTGGTCAAGGGCATGTACCTTGGTTGCGGGCACATCCCCAGTGGGAGGTGTGCAGGAGGCAGCTGATCGATGTTTCTCTCTCATCGATGTTTCTAGCTCTCTATCCCTCTCCCTTCCTCTCTGTAAAATATCAATAAAATATATTTAAAAAAGAAAAAAAAAGAAAAAAGGAGCCTTGAAAGGTACAAAAGAGAATCTTTAGAATCTACCAAGAGGACTCCATTCCAGGCCAGAACAAACATATCCCATAACTTCTCTAATACGGGTGCTCATTAGTTCCATCATGAGGAACCTGTAGATATTTTCATCAGAATGCCTTCTAGGTCATTTATAATTAGCTATGCATATTTATGCTCAGGTCACGGTAGCATGAACTATATAATTCTCATCCTACAGCATGAGTTCAGAAATTCTCCAGAAATCCTTTTGACTTTCTCTTCTAGTTTTTCCACTTCTCCTCTTCAGATCTTACATTAAAATGCCATGCAGTGTTTGGACATGGGAGACCTAAGCAGATCCCCATCATCATCATCGTCAACACAAAAACAGCAACAATAATGATAGCAGATAACCTGTACTGAGCATTTGTCATATGGCAGAAACTATGCTAAACACTGTACATGCATCATGTCATTTAATCCTGACAGATAAGGAAGCAGAAAGTGGGATTCAAACCCAGGCCTTTTTGACTCCACAATCTACATACTTAACCACAACACTAACCACACCAGGCTTTTCTTTTTTTCTATCTAATAGTGCTGAATGGAACACTTTCACATCAGTTTCCACATGTCATCCTTGCAACAACCCAGTGAAGTGAGAATGATCATCACCATCTTACAGATGAGGTTGCGAAGTGAGTAGTATTCTCAGATCAGGCCCTGAGTAAGTGTAGAGACAGAATCTTTATTTCTCTAAAGCCCAGTCTTTTCCATGCAACCTCTTCTCACTCTAATCATTACTCTCCTAACTATCAGAGGAGAGAGGAAGACAGACTTTCCCCTGGGTTCAACATGGAACTTTTCTCTCTATTTCCCTTTTCCTGGAAAACAGAGCAGTTCTGTGTTCTTGGAGTGCATGACCTCCTTCATGGTCTCCAGGTGCTGTTTTTAATCTTGTTGATTTTTCTTCTTCTCCATTTTCTTATCAAGGGGTTGTACACAGACTATAATTTTGCCACTCAAGGTGACAGCCACTTTGGAAGTTCTCCACACATTAGTACACAATTTAGGGAAATATCAGCAGGCTCCAAGGAAAGCATACATTTCAGCCAAAGTAATTGTTTGGATAGGGGAGCTTCCCAGAAATGAGATTGGCTTTTTTCTGGAGGCGCTCCAGTCCTTTTGGAGAAGTAACTAGAAGAAAGTGGTAAATGCCTTCTTTCTACCAAATATTGAAAAGCCTGCTATCATCCGAGGCTCTTTTCTCAACTGAAACAGTACTAACCAGAACCAAGGGACAAAGAAGTCATCCCTGCACATTGTAACAGAGAGAGATGCATAACATGTGAATCATTCTCTGTTAGTCAGAGAAGGTTAAACCTCAGCATCATGATGGGCATCACTAAAGTTCATGTGTGGATGAAAAGAAAGGGGGCCTATGAAAAGTAACCCATAGGGTGATCTGATCTGAAATTCCCAGCTGGGCAAGTCATGATGGATAGTCAAGCCTGGCCAATAACTTCTTTAGAAATAAGGTTTCAAGCCAGTGCTGTCCACTGTTCTTGTGCATCCAGGTTAATATACCTTTGAAATACCAGAAGTAATATCCCTCAAGGGGTTACCAACCCTCAAGAGAGCACATAATCTTGTTAACTATCCTATAATCTGGTCCCCACCTTGCTTTCTCCCACCTCCCTGTAATCTTCTTTAATTCCTTCCTTAAGTTCAAATGCATAAAAGAAGCTGCAAAATCTGTTATTCTCTGGGAGCATTTGAGATCTTGTTCCCTGGCATATGTGGTCAGTTTGACTCAAATAAACGCTTATAAAAAAAAAAAAAAACTACAGGCTTGAACATGTCTTATGTCAACAAGTGCTATTGGCATCTCTTATACTTTCCGAATTCCCTAACATAGTACTCCTAGGTTCCCCTTACTTCCCCTGAGTATCATGAAGTCTTCCCTACATAAGTGTCAAAAGATAAGCTCCTGCCTTGCTGACCGTAAGGCAGTTCTCACAGGTGATCTCAGATTATATTTGGGTATAAAAGAAAGCCTGTGATTTTCAGGGCAAAAGATTTAGGATGTGGTGGTCATCCAGGTTCTGGTTGGTAAGCACTTCCCTTCTTTCTTCTGCAGGAAACAGAAAGGCCTCATTTTAAATTCTAATTTTGCATCATAAACCAAGCCCAGGTGGCAGCTTGAAAAACTTGGTGGTGGGTTCTGCTTCTGACAACGGCAGACCAGGTTGTTTCAGCCAAGTCTCTCTCTAAAAACAATTCTACAATCTAAACAAAATATTTTGAAAATCTGTTTGAAGGCATAGGAAAGCTCCTAACATTATAAAAAACGCACAACCTGGTAAGAATAAAATAGAGAAACAAGAGAGTTTAGACTAGCACTTGGGGGTCTCTAGAGGCAGGGACAGTTCCAAAAGCAATGACTGAGAGGCTGAGGAACTGGGCAAAGTTGTCTGAAATCACACAGCTTGAATGACCAAAAAAAAAATGGAATTCATGGTTTTTTAAGAGGGAAGGAGTTTTCAGTTCCAGAACTTCAACTTAATTCGTTTGACAGTTTCTAAATAGCTGCCAATTTTTTTCCTCCTTGATATTTAATCTTTAAAATTATTATTATAATTATTGTTAACTCTGTGTGGGATAACTCTGTCAGGATCTTTCATGAATATGTCTTTTTGTGTGTTTGCTTTTTCTCTTGTATTTTTAGGCAAATCTTGTCTTCTTGCATGTCTGATTATTTTGTATTTGCATGCAGCATATTGTGCCTGACAAATTGCAGTGATAATTTATGGCTCTGGTATTTTACTCCAGGGAGGACTTACTTTGGTTTCTGGCAAGTCACCTTTCATTATAATCAGTTATTCGGTGATTCGAAGTTGACTGCAGACCTTGTGAGGGCTCGTTGATTCCTGGCTGGCACTTTCTTCCAGAGAGGGTAGGATCCTGGTAAACCCGGTAGGCTTTCGGTTGGCACCTCTAAATACAATGTTGGCTTTCTTTGGCTGCCTAATCCAAGATCATGAAACATAGGAATATATGCCCTTATGTTTTCTTCTAAAAGTTTATAGTTTCTATCCCTACATTTAGGTCTTTGATCTATTTTTGAATTAGTTTTTGTATGTGGTATGAGGAGGGCCCCCACTTCATCCTTTTGCATCAGAATATCTAGCTGTCCCAGAATCATTTGATGAAAAGATGATTCTTTCCCCCATTGGACTGCTTTGTCACCTTGTCAAAAATCTATAGATCATAAGTGTCAGGAGGGTTTACTTCTGGACTCTCAATTCTATTCCATTGATCTACATATCTATCCTTATGCCAATACCAAACTGTCTATATCTTTGTAATAAGTTTTGAAATCAGGAACTGTGAGTCCTCCAGCTTTTTTCCCCCAAGATTATTTTGGCTATTAATGATACCTTAAATTTCCATATGATTTTAAGATCAGCTTTTCCGTTTCTGCAAAGAAGACAGCTGGGATTAAAGGAATTGTCTTGAATCTGTGACCAGTTTTGGAAAAGTGCCATCTTAACAATATTAAGTCTTCTGATCCACAAGGTTCAGAGAAGTTACCTACCCATAGCCAGGTAACTTTTTATAAATAATAGAAGTGAGCTGGCTCTCCCCACTAACTTCTGCCTTGATTGAGTACTAAGGAGACTGACCTATCCCAGCACCATCCCCCAGAGCCAAACAAAGGCACTGCCATCTGAGCAGTTGTCCATGGTGCCATTTGAAAAGTGAAGCTAAACTTCTCTAGACATGTAACAAGGTAAAAAAAAAAAAATCTATTTGTTGAAAGACCTCTCAAAAAGAATCCTTCCATGAATGACCTGGGAAAGAAGGCAGGACCACCCAGTGGCATTCCAGTCATCTTCAGAGGTAAGAGCAAGCCTGTTTCCTCAGGAGGGTGGGCCTATAACTACAGTCGTATTTTGCTGATCATGTTATGGAAAGTCTGGGCCAGAGCTGAATTGCTTGAAATAACAGAGAAAAAAATTGCACCTGGCCCAGCATTTTTTTATTCTGCTTCTCCTCAAGGCTTCACTCAGCTTCTCTTACTAAATGTTGAACAAATATTTAAAGAATATTTTGTTGAAGATGCATCAAATTATCAATCTGCCTGGGGTGCCCACGTGTCTCAGTCCAGCCCTACCTCCCCCTATTAGGATATGGCAAAGCCAAGGGCTCTATAGCCAATTTCAGTAATTAGCAAGAGTTAGGCTTTTCACTGTGTCCACAAACAGTATGGATTGTGGTGTTTCTGCTTAGCTGATCAGAAAATTGTAACACTTTGGCTTTAGTGTTTTCAGCAGCTTTTAGCTAAGCATTCATTAATTATGCAAAACAGGCTTCAGGGGAACGATTCTATTGAGTTAATTAATATCAAGTATTGCTAGCCAATTAGCAGCCTTCTCTCTTAATGTGAGGAGGATGCTGTGGGACATGCCAGACAGAGCTGGGTCCCCTCTCATGTCTCTGTCCTACTCCATCTCCCTTCCATGACAGAAGTCAGAAGCACTCTTACTGAGAAAGGCCACAGGTAAGGACTTCCTCTTCACCCCCAGACCTACCTTCATCCTGGACCATTTCAGTGGTCATTTGGATATTGCACCTCTAAGTGTGGTCTGTGGACCAACAGCATCAGCATCTCTGAGGATGCTTATTGGCATGAAAATTCTCAGGTCCAACATCAGACTTCATGAATCAGAATCTGCACTTTATCAAAATCCCCTTGTGATCCACATGGACATTAAAATTTGAGAATCACTGATGTAGAAGATCCTCCCAAGACTCCAAGACACTGTTCCTTACAATTTCTGGCCTTTTTAAATCCAGAAGCTTCCTGGCTATTTACTTTAGCCACCACAGACACCCATGAACACATCTAGAACCTTGCCTTACCTCCACCTATGTAATCTTACTATCCTGTCCTACTGTCTATCTTCAAATGCCAACATGCAAATCTCTCATTCTCTTATTCCCACTGCATATCTAACAGAGACCTCCAGTCTACTGGCCACACCAGATAGTCTCCCAATCTGACTGTCACCTTGTAGCTTCCTTTCTTTTCCATGATAAACAGCATTCTCTCTTCATTGTGCTCAACTCTCCTGCCCCATGTAGATCCGATTCCAAATGCTAAAGCTTCTTGGCTGCTGGAAAATCTTCTACTTGACCCTAGCAGCTTTCTCCCCCATTCCAGCCACTCTTCCAAACTGTTACCCCTCTTTTCAAACCCCTTGTCTCATCAGGTAAACCCTCCTCTTCTCCCACAGAGAAATCCAAGCCATCTAGATAACTCCCTTTCTTGTTCCCTTCAAGCTTACCTGCAACTGCATATCTCTTTCTTCTTCTCCACCCCCTTCCTTGATGAAAGAGATATCCCTCCTTCTGTCTAAAGTTAAACTTTCAATCTGGGTCTGCAGACCCTTTCCAGGAAGGGAAGGACCCTTAAGGAACTTGGTTCCATCAATCACTATTTCTATAATTTCAACTTTTCCCTCTCCACTAGTTCTTTCCCCACACATTATAAATGTGCATGAGTCTCTCCCTTCTTTGAAAGAAGTGCCTGTCATAGCCCCATAGCCTTCCCAAGGGAACTTCCTTTTTTTAGTCCTCACTTAAGAGTTAAGCTTTCTCCACTCCTCAGCTTTGAACAATTCCCAAAAGGCCACACAGACTCTAGGCCACTGAGCAATGCTGCCTCCTTCAAGAAGGTGAGGCTCAAGGAAACCAGGTCACCTCTAGTCAGCAGACATCCTTTGCAAGTTAAATACTCCTCCTTGAGAGCAGAGACCAACTTCAGGGTTTTGTTCTAACAAGTTGAGCCCTCCTGGGCACAGCTCACCCCCCTGCATAGAGATGGGCTGCCACCACGCTGAGCTGCGTGCTTGCCAGGCTGCCTTGGCACATCCTGAAGCACCTGCCAGTAATACATACCATGAAAAAAAAAACAAAACAAATTGAAATAGAATTGCCCTGACACTGGGAGGGAACAGGAGTCACGGAATTGTCATGGGAAATCTGTCCTGCTGAATTTTTCATATTTTTGCTGTCAAACTGAGCTGACCAGACCCTCCCTGGAAATGAAATGAAGGGACCCAAAGCAAAGCAAAGGCTCGGTTTCTTGTCAGAGCCCATTAAGGTGACCAGTTCAGATAGCAGATGGTGACATTATTATGCAATTTCCATGGTTAATTTGAAGATTCATCCCTCTCTCACTGTCTCCCCTCTCTCATACACATGCATGTGTACACTCACACACACACACACACACACACACACAAGCACACACACGCCTCAGTACATGAGGGATTTGGATGGCTTCAAGGTCCACCTGAGGTACCTAGAGCAGCATTTTCCACAGGGTGTTGTCAACATTCATGTCAAGGAAGGTTCACAGGCTTGGGGCTAACAGGGCCCTATGCTCTGATCATTTGGGGAATGCAGGATTAAGCCAAGTTATGTGTGTCCCATAGGACTCCTTGGGACCTCGAATCCATTCATGTATGCTGGGAGTCTCCAAGAGCAGACAGAGTATGCAGAATCGGCCAAATGCCTCTGCCCATTGTGTTGTAGGGACTACACTGTGGGAACTGCTTTCTACAACACAAGCCCTGATCCTTCTTTCTTCTCAAGCTCCAGATGCTGAGGACTCTACCTGACATCCTGCCCAGCCCAGTTCTGCAGCCAGCATCCCCAACAGGAGGCTCTTGAGAAGGTCATAAGGACAAAGAAGCAACACCCCAAAGAAGCAACACCCAGACTCCCAGGTGCCTACTGAAAACAACCTGTTCTTGCTTCTGAACCTCTCCCTCACCCCAGGTGGGCTCACTCCTTACATCTGGGCTTCTGCCCAGTTTCTCTGCACTTGGACTTGAACCCCATTCTGAACCTTATCCCATTTAGTGCGACTGACCCTTGCCTCTTTCTTGCCACCACCTCCCCAGGAGCTGTGTTCTGCAATCAGATACTCTCTTTCTTCCTTGGATCCTCCTGCAGCTGAGACTCTGCCCGTGTGATCTCACATATTGTCTACTACTTGGGTGACCCTGACCTCACCCACTAACTGGCTCCTGACATGGATGTGTATTATATATACCCATGTATGTCAAACCTCTTGGCTTTTGGACAACAGAATACCCACTACTCCCACTGGCATGGGACTCATAGCCAGGCCATGTGCCAGTGCCCAGACCACGTAGTGCCAGCTGCCCTTCATCCCCACTGGTCCTGTGGGTGAGGTCCTGGTGTGCTCAGTGTTCAGGCCTTCCAAGGTTGTGAACAGGAGCTTGGCATTTTTTAGACAATGTCCCCATCACACCACAGGTCAGCAAAACACACAGCCGAGGTCTGAGGCTCAAGACCAAAGCAGAGGTGGTGAGAAGTACTGGGGCATCCCTTGCACATGGCACTGGCTGAGTGGTGTGGAGCACATTCAGAGGGTTTAGATTTTTCTGGGAAAAACAGGACAGTTATATTAGATCAATGATTTCAGTCATTTGAATTTCATGGGTCTTTACAATTTCAAAAGCACTCTTTGAGAGACTTTATAATGTTGGCAATCAAATAAGGGACAATACATAAAACAATAATCTGTAATCACCCTCATTTCACACAAGAAGCTATATCTTAATACCCAAAAAAGTAGAGAAGAGAACTTCAGCATTTGGAAAATTAGTTCTCTGGAAAATGTCCATACTTTCCAGAGACCAGTAAAAATTGATCATGGATCAGCCCTAGTCTAGAGTGTGGAATTTTGGAGCCACTGCCCAACAGGGTCTCCATGATCTCAGATTAGTTTGCTGCTCACCCGGCTACCGGACATATTTGACAGCGCAGATTACTCAGTGGAACTTCTTTTTACGAAAACAAATCTGTCTTTCTGCAACTCTCACACCTTGGTCTTGGTTCTGGCTTGGCCCAGAACATATTTGCTGTTTCTCTTTTAAGATCTCCCTCTAGACATTTGAAGCCTGTGCCTTAAGCCTTCCTCAGGCTACCATCCTCAGCCCTTCCCCAGGTCAGGCCTGGATTCTGAGGAAGGAGAGAAAGGGCGAGGTCTGAGCACTGGGGAGGTCTCTACTGTTCTTCCTTCCTCCCAGGCCTGCCTTTAAGGACACAGGGCAGGAAGATGCCCAGACAGAAGGCAAGAGACCAGAGAACCAGGGGAGGTGGGGCTCCTGAGCAGTGGGAACCTGGAGCCTGACATGAGGAAGTCTTGGTAGGTCCAGGGACAACATGGAATGGGCCTCTCCCAGCAGGGTGCTGGGCTCTGTCCCCTCCAAACCCAGAGCAGTTCCAGGGGAGGTCATTTGGGTGGTCATCGCAGCACAAAAGGGAATGAGCTTGCAAGCCTCTCACCTCTCTCTGGGGAGCATTGTCCCAGTACACAGCTGTGTATAGGCCATGTGGTAGTGGCTCCAGATAGATATGGTAGAACAGAACTGCTCGGTGAGTCAGGGCAGGTCAGAGCCCAGAGGAAGACCACAGCCTCAATAGCCACCTAGGGAAAGAGCTGAGGATCTTTGTGAGGCCCTGAAGCATTTGTGAGCTTCATTCTCATGTATTGAATGTTGAGCTTAAAATTTGTCAGTGGCTTCCCATTGTTCCTAAAATAATATATATATATATATATATATATTCTTAACTTAGACTACCAAGCACTGTGTGAACCTCATCACTCAGGCTCTACCCAACTCACCAAGACCCAGCCACACCGACTGTCATTCAGGTCCCTCCAATATCCACTGCCTGCTAGGTATGGGCTGTACCCTTTCTCTGGACTACTCTCACCACAAGCCCCCATTTATCTCCTCACCTTCTCTTCTTTTGGATCTCAGCTAAAAGTTCCTTTCTTAGGGAGGCTTTCCTTGGCCCCCTGGTCTGGAGTGGCACTAACAGAGTAGCCACTAGCCACAGGTGGCCCCTGAGCACTTGAAATGTGGCCGTAAATACAAAATACACACTGGGTTTTTGAAAACTTAGTATGAACATAAGAATGTAAAATGTCTCATTGATAATTTGTAATATTGATTACATGTTAAAATGGTGATATTTTAGACATAAATAAAATATTATGCTAAAATTGATTTCACCTCTTATTTTACTTTTGCTAATGTGGCAACCAGGAAATGGAAAGTTACATGTGTGGCTTATATTTATGCCTCACAGTTTATTTCTGTTGGAAGGTGCTAGTCCAGAGCATATTGCCCTGGTATGTGCTTGGGTAGAGCCTTACATTTCATCTTTCTAACCTTTATTGCACTTTATAATGATGCACTCCCACTGGAATTCAAACTCTGCGAGGACAGAGACCGTGTTTGTTTCCCATTGTGTCCTCAGCTGCTAACACAGTCCTTGGCACACAGTAGGAGCACAGCAAATACGCGTTAAATGCCAGGCACTTTACACACAGCAATTTCAAACTTGTGTGTGGGTGTGCCTATCTACATATGTGTGCATGGTATGAGTACACATAAATAAAAAATAAATAAAAACTTTTCTGTTGAAATTTTACACAGAACCTCATCCCATAAAACAAGAGAGCAGCAGAATAGTTTTTGATGATGCTGAGTGGGAGCCTCTGCTTGATGGCCTTCACTGTTCTGGTGAAACCCTAGAGCCCCCGCCCCCCATAGGTAGTATGAAGATCACTGTGCTGCCTTACTCACCCCTCAACAGCTCAGTGAGGAATTGTAGCAGAGAGTGGTAATGTGTTTAGCAGCCAGTGCATGGTGGGGCAAACTAAGTGCCTACTGAACAGCAGATCCCAGCTACTTTTCCGATGCACTGAAGACTCACAAAGGGTAGAACAGTGAAGCCTTGGGACTCCACTTCTCTGCTGCCAGAGCAGCAAACTGGAGCTGGGTGACTTCAGGCAACTCTGGTCACTCCTCTGAGATAAGTGGAGATGAATACATCTACTTTGAAAGAGTTGCAGGGGAATTAAATGAAAAAAAAAAAGTATTATAGCATTCAGCATAGTACCTGGCATATAGTAGGTACTCAATAAGTAGTTATCATCATCATCATCATCATCATCATCATCATCATCATTAAAAGGAAGCAAACAGTAAGCCTTTGCAACAGCAGTCTAAACAGCAGCATACTTCAATCACTTGCCCAATGTATTTCCCTGCTGTAGACATTAGTGATCTTATGACTTATACTTTGTATAGGTAAAACTCATGCACATGGATGTATGCACTAAGTACACATGCCATCAAACTCTACAATCTGTGTGTGTAATATGTGTAGGACAGGAACTGGGCTGAATGCATTTCCATAAGTGCTTCTGCACAGAGACAAGTGCTCCTCAAATAGAACACCAACTGTGTCACCTCCCAAAACAGTTCCATACCACTATCTCTATGAGCTGAACAAGGGACACAGGAACATTTGTTCCTAAGTAACAACAAAAAGAATCTGTCTCACTTATTCATAGTACCCAAGCCTAATCCCAGTTATTGAGGTGCTGCCATGTTGCATTTGAGAAAGGCGTCATCATGTCTCCATGGTGCCAAGGACAGATCCAGGTCTCCGCCTTGCAAACACAGTGGCAGCTCCCATTTGTCATGGATCAATGAGGCAGCAGGCCAGGGGGACCAACGCCCCCCAAAACCCATCAAAGCAGAGCCCAATGGAGCCAAAAACCACAGCATTTCCACCAAGAACTGTAGGGGTGGGAGAGTACAAAGTGAGACCTGCTAATCAGTGATTCACTAATAGACGTCTCTGTGGGTCCCAGCTGTAAGAGCTGGGCCTGGAAACCAGCTACAGTCCTGTTCCTTCCCTCTTACATCCACAGCACTCATTCAGAAGCTGCATTCTGTGGCCCTTCCACAGGGTCTATGGACCCAAAACGGGGTCTACAGAAGGCTCCAGCGTATAGACAGGCCAGCAAAGGACACCCAGAACCATCATGCTTCCCATCTCAGCTCTCTTCCCTAATAGCCAGAATCTCTGAAAGCACACATTGGCTAAGGGCCCAGAGGCCTTTCCCTCCCTTTCCTCACTCCTGTCCACCCATCATCACACTCTACTCATGAAAAGAGGTTTTTAAAGATTCAGCCTGGCATAACATGGGTAACCACAGGGGTTTGCGAACTCTTTCTGTAATGGCCAGATAATAAGTATTTTGGGCTTTGTGGGACCTTCCAATTCTGTTGTAATTGCTTGTCTCTGCTATTATAGACAGAAAAGGAAAGAAAAAAAAAACCAAATAATTTCACTCATATGTGAAATATAAAACAAAAAAGTAACAACAACAACAACAAAAAAAAAAACTCATAGATAACGAACAGAATGGTGGTTACCAGAGGGGCAGGGGGGAAGGAGGACAGGGAGGGAAAAATGGGTAAAGGAGTCAAATATATGGTAACGGATAGAAGCTAGACTTTAGCTGGTGAGCACACAGTAGAGTATAAAGATATGAAATTTTAATGCTGTACACCTAAAATTTATATGCTAACTAACCAATGTTACCTCCATTTAAAAAATGAATTAAAAAAAAAAACCTCCCTGATGTACTGCAAAAGAAGTCATAGGTAGTAAGTAGATGATGCATGTAGCTATTTACCAATAAAACTTTATTTACAAAAACAGGTAGCAGGTAGAATTTGGCCTGCAGATAGCCAACCCCTGCTTTACAATAAGCAAAGTGAAAACAAATTCAGGTCAACCAGAACTTTTGTTTTTAAATGAACTAGGATGGGATGGGATGGGATGGGATGGGATGGGATGGGATGGGATGGGATGGGATGGGATGGGATGGGATAGACTAGACTAGAACATGCAGAGTTAATTGCATGAAGAAATACATACTGTTTTGTTTTGGTTGGTTGTCTAAATCTAAAGCCCTTGCCTTTTTCTCCATATCATGGTCCTCTTTGGGGAGATTAGTTTGCTGCAGCCCCAAACCCCAAGCTGCAGCTCACCCTCTATTCCTACTTGGGAATAGTGCCTAATCAATTCCTAAACACTCAAAAATGAAGCAGTGAGTGCCAGGAGCCAGTGCGGGTTTACCAAGAACAGGTAATGTCAATGCAGGTCTTTTCCTTTTTTCATGGGTTATTAGAGCTACAGACCAGGGAAATCAAGTAGAGAGCATATGTCTGAGCTTCCAGGCTGTCTGATGAAGTGTCTTGTAGGGACCTGTGGAGCGGCTAGTGAGATAAAGACTGAAGTTTGAATGAGTGAAGCAGGTTCATGGTTGGTGGATCAACCATAACCAAGAAGCATCATTTAATGGAGCAAGGAGGATCAGAAGAAGAGGACTCAGCTGCCTGTGAATGAGTGGAGGGAGTGCTGATGTTACTGGACTAAAGGGGTATGCTCACATGCCTAATCAAACATGAACAGGAGTTTGTAGCAAAGGAAGTAGAGGTTATTAGTTTAGAAAATGGTGCCAAGCCCAGAGTCATAGGTAAGCTAGTGCTAAAGACCTGACACCATGATGGCTTCCAGGGGATGGGTTACATAGGGAAAATTATTAATCACTAAAGGCCTGGTGCACGAAATTCGTGCACTGGATGGGGGGGTCCCTCAGGCAGGCCTACACCCTCTCGAAGTCCTGGAGCCCTCAGGGGATGTCCTTAGCACTGCCAGGGGAGGCAGGAGATGCTCCTGCCACCACCGCTATGTTCAACAGAGCCCGGCTTCTGACTGAGTAGTGCTCCCCCTGTGGGAGCACACTGACCACCAGGGGGGGCAGCTCCTGTGTTGAGCATCTGTCTCCTGGTGGTCAGTGCATGACATAGCAACTGGTCGTTCTGCTGTTCAGACGATTTGCATATTAGCCTTTTATTATATAAGATGGTGGCTAAATGAGTTGGGGTCCTGGGCTCCACTGATTGATTGGGGCCAAGGTAGGGAGTAGTTGATCATCGTATCAGGTCCTGATGTCAGCCATGGCGTTGTTCTGTCTGATTTTGTGAGAGTGTGGTCCCTAGGGTGCTCTGCTTTCATGGGCCTGGGGCTGAAAAACAACTGAAGTCAAGATGTTACCATTATCTTGACCAAAACTCTCTTTCTGTGGTCAGACCTGAGGCTTTGTTCTTAAGACAGTTTATGTCCCAAGTAGATCCCGGAAAAGGATTTGGGGTGTTATCTAAGTCGTCCCTTGAGATAAGCTTAACCGTGCAGGTGTTGGGACATTTAAGTAGTTGCTAGCGAATAGACTGCTCTACGCAAGCAGGACCAAGAGTAGGCTTAGGATCAAAAAGACCAAAAATCTTAGTTTCAGTTTCAAGGGTACGCAAAGTAATTGAATTAACTGCTGGAGGAATTACACCATATAGAAACATATGCAGTTGCAAATCACACAGCATTTTATTACTCACAAAATACCTAATACTGCGGGTACAGCCTTAACGGGATCCTGGTGGTGGTATCCTCTGGGGTTTGGCAGTTGGACTGGTCTGGTCCGATGCAGGGGGCCAGCATTCCTCACCCGAGAGCTGGGTTGCGTCTGGATCTGGAGGTACTAGCCGTTCTTCTGTTGTCTGTTAGGGAGTGGAGCGTGGAGTGGCACAGTGTGGCGTCGTCTGTAGGACTGGCAGAAGGATGTGCCTTTGTGGCTGTCTCGACAGGCGAGTACTGTCGGCTTGTCAGGACCCGTTTTTAAAGCCTATTCGTACCTGCAGCAGTCCAGGTGGCTATCAATGAATTACATCAATGCGCACATGTTAATCTTAACAGGCCGAGGGGCTACATGTGGTTATCAATTAGGGTGTGCACTCATGGGTGCATATCTGGGGAAAGTACATCGCTCACACATATGGCTATCATAGCAAGTCACTCTAAGTCAGTAATGGAAGTTCAAATCCTTATCTATGGGATACACATGTTTAGGGCAGTGTATCCTTAATATCACGCTTTAGGTTTCAGGAAAGTTAACTCAAACATGTTAACACATTTTTAGACATTTTTAAAGATTTTTAAAGATTTCTATATATTACTACAACAGTTTAATACTGACCAGATTCTGGTAACCTATGGGCTTAATGATTGAGGAAGGGCATGGACACATAGAAAGGAGAAAGGGTCATGTTAAAGAAATGGAGTTTTGCCCGGCCCAGGTGGAGCACTGTCCAGTACACCAAAAAGGTTCCTGGTTGATTCCCGGTCAGGGCACATGCCTAGGATGTGGGTTTGATCTGTGATCAGGTAGTATACGATAGAAGGCAACTGATAAATGTTTTTCATGTCTCTCCCCTCTCTCTCTCTCTCTCTTTCTCTCTCGCTCTCTCTTTCCCCCTCCTCTATCTCTAAAAATAAAATTAATAAACATATCCTCAGGTGAAGATTTAAGAAAGAAAGGAGGAAAGAAAGAAAGAAAGAAAGAAAGAAAGAAAGAAAGAAAGAAAGGAAGGAAGGAAGGAAGGAAGGAAGGAAGGAAGGAAGGAAGGAAGGAAGGAAGGAAGAGAGAAAGAAAGAGAAACTGAGTGAGTGTTGGCCTTGGTCTGGTAGCTCAGTTGGTTAGCGCATCGTCCTGATATGCCAAGCCAAGGTTGCAGGTTCAATCTCTGGTCAGCACATACACAAATCAACCAATGCATGCATAGATGACTGGAACCACAAATCAATGTTTCTCCCTTCCTCTCTCTCTAAAATGAATGAATGAGTAAAAAGGGGTTTCTCCATGGTTAAAGTGAGGACTCTGGCAAGTGGAAAGTGGTACAATCAGTGTAACAGGAGCAGCTAATTCAGTGAAAACAGCAAAGGCATTGGAATCAGACAAACCACGACTCAAATCCCAGTTCCACCACTTACTAGCTGCTTGACCTTGAGATTTCCATGAGGCCCTCCCTTTCCTTATCTTCTTGTTGTGAGAATTAAATGAGATAGTGTATGTAAAGCCCTTAGCACAGTGCCTGGCATATAATAGGTTCATTTATCTTCTTCTCAATCATTTCCTCATTCACTTATTTTTTCATCAAGCATTTATCAAGGCACTGGTGGTGAATCCTGGAGTAGCAAATATGCATAACAAAGAGCTCCTGGCCTAAGAATGCAAATTAGCAGGAGAAAAAGAAATGTTTAAAAAGAAAATCTAATACAGCATGATAAGTACAACAATAGCATCATGTAAAATACACAGAGCCAAAAGGGATTAGCCCTGAGGCAGAAGCAGAGGCCATTACCAAAGTAGACTTCCCAGAGAAAGTGATGTCTACAATGTGTTCGGAACATAAATAAGAGTTTTCCTGGCACTCAAGGAGGGAGAAAACTTTACTAAGTCTTGGAAAAAGAAAATAGCATGCTGAGCCTTGATGGAGTATAAAGAGCAAATGAGGGGTAGGGGGTGAAGTTGGAGCTCCGCTTTCTCCCTGCTCTTCCCACCCAAACCCTAAGCTGCTCTGATGGTCAGAAGGACAAAAGGAAAGAAAAGTGGCAAAATGAGATAGAAATGCCTAGGGGGCTACACCTGGTCACAGAGAAGGCAAGACCAAGAACTTCTTGCTTGCTGGAAAGACCAGCCCTCCATTCAGGAATGGCATTTCTCCATGCCCCTGGTTTAGGACATTTGGACATTCACACATGCCCCTAATGGTTAGGTATATCCCAAAGGTTGACTAATGTGTTAAACTAATTTCCATGAAGACCAAGACTTGTCTCATCCATCACCAAACCCGCAAGGCCTAGAATAATCTCTGGCATGCACAAGGAGCTCGGTAAATATTTACTGATTCAACAAATGTATGGATTCACAGGAAGTCTGCAGAGAAGTATGATAATCTACCAGAGTTCTCCATCCTCAGCTCATCATGATTAATAATTCAATGGAAACATAAAGGGATTTCTGGGGGGAAATAGATAAAATAAGAATGGGACTGGGAAGGATTTTGAAGGTAGGAATGAATTGACTCAAGATTCAAACTATCTGGAGAAGGCAGAGCCATCATCTATATGATGATAGGAGATTTTCACAGACTTGCCATGCCAGTTGAGAGATGTGATTTAGCAGCAGTGCGCCTGGAAAAGAATCATGGGTCTTAATTGACCATAAACTCAGTCGGAATTTAAGGTACGAAAAAGCTGCCAAGAAAGCAACTGTGCTCTGAGGTACCAAATCCAGAAATGTGGGAGGTGATGGTCCCAGAACAGGGTGTGCTGCTTGGACCACCTCTACGGTAATTGGCTTGGTACCTGAAATATGCTCAAATGAGGAAAATCAAGGACAGGATGGAGATTATATCATATGAGATACATCTGAAGGAACTAGACATGTTCAGCCCAGGGAAGTGTCAGAAGGAGTATCCATTTCCTAAGCTGCCATAACAAAATACCACAAACTAGGTGGCTTAAAACTACTGAAACTTATTCTCTCACAGTTTTGGGAGCCAGAATCTAACGTCAAGGGGCTCACAGGAGCTTCCTCTGAAGTCTCTAAGGAAGGACCCTTCCTTGGCTCCTGGCTGCATCACTCCAACCTCTGCCTCCATCTTCACATGCAGTTCTCCCTGTGTGTGCCTGTGTGTCTTCTCACAATGACCCGGTCATCTTTGATTAAGGGCCCTTCCTGCTCCATTTTGTACTTAATTACATTGACAATGACCCTATTTCCAAATAAGGTCATATTCTAAGGTACTGGGGTTTAAGACTTCAGCATATCTCTCCCGGTGACACAAATCAACCCTCACAGAGGGCAAGAGGACTGTCTTCATATATTTGAAGAGGTCTCTTGTAGAGGATTTGATCTGTGTGGCTCAAAGGGCAGAACTAAGAACGGGGAGTGAACATTACAGGGATGCAAACTATAGCTACGTATAAAGTTTTCTCTAAGAATTAAAACTGCTCACTGTGACTCCCAACCCCAAAGCTGTCGAGGAAGAGGCAAGACAACCCATGAGGTGGCGTTGGGTGAATTCTTTCCTAGGAAGGGGATTGAGCTGCATGGCCTCATGTCACTCTCGGTTAACTTGATTTCATGTGACACTGCCCTCTGGTACTCTGGCACGAGGAAACTATTTTTAACCAAGCTGTGATTTAAGCGGCTCTTTCCAAGAAGCAAATGTAAGTAGATGAGCTCCACGATAATGCAGGCTGCTTATGAGAAATGGAGCAGGAGTTGCAGGCCCAAAAATGAATATAAATTCAGCAGCTATTTTAATTTTTAATTGGGAAGAAAAGCCTATCCCAGCCAGAAAAAAAAGGGGAAGGGTGTACTTTGCACACACAATGGAAAGCATTTGTTAGTGCTGTAGAGACAAATGGTGGAGTCTTGTGTCCTCTTCTGTCCTCACCAATGGGATGGGAAAGATGGCTACAGGGACTGCCGCTGCTGGTGCCTCATGGGTAATGAAGGTCGTGGTTTATGAGCACAACTATCTTGCTCCAGACGCCGCTTCATCGGTATGCAGGCACAGCAGCCGGGCAGCCAGGCCCACGCACTGATTAGATTTGGGGATTTAGTAATCATGTATCCCCTCTCTACATCCCTCTCATTTTATAGGACATTTTTGCACTCAATTGGAGCAGCTGGAAGACAGAAGGTGGTCCGAGAAAAAAAAGTGGCATTTATTAGGCACCTACTTTGTGCCCAACATTGGTCTAATTGAATTATGGAGGCTTTGGACTCTGGATGTCAGAGTGTGTGTGTGTGTGTGTGTGTGTGTGTGTGTGTGCATGCTTGCACATTTGTGATCTAGATGGAGAAGAGGAGGGAGAGGGAAAAGGTGCAAAGTGTTTAGAAAATGAGAAAATTATGAATCACAATGTGCATAAAGGGTCCAAGACTAGCCTCCTGGGGACAATGAATTAGCCAGCTTGTTATGGAAGTTCCTGTCTCCATCAGGGGTATCCAGTCAGGATGGGATTTGCAGTCATAGGGGTGACTAGACTCAAGGCCTGAGATGGAAGAACACTGAAGGATCTGAGAGGATGGAAGTTCTTCCAAGCCAGGTGGGCCTCAGCCGAACATCCGGGTGTCTGTTCAGGATCCCAATGTATCCAGAGCCCTAAACTCTGCCATTTTTGTTCCTGTTACACCTACTTATTTGCTTGATTACCTCTGGAACCTTAGTAAAATTATCCCCTTGAAGGCTCTAGATCTGTGAGCCTCCAAATTTGGCTGCAAAAGGATCATTGGGGAGATAGTTTATAAAGCAGATACCAAATTTCACCCTCAGAGAGCGCCAGATTCAGTAGGATAGGATGAAGCTTGAGATCTGAACTTTTAACAAGCACCGCAGGTAAACAGAGGCCCACGCTTGGAGGAATCCTACTTCAGATCATTTATGGCTTTGTCAGAAGAAAAAAAGGATGTGTCCCTGTGTGGGCTAAAGGGAGAAGAAAGGAAAGTGCCCCTAAAGGCCAGTGTGCTGGTGCCACAACATGGGAGCTGGGGGCTTCAGAGGCTGCCCCTCAGCTGTCCAGCTCCCAGAAATTTTAGAGATTCTTAGTTGTGCCTAAAATCTCCCCACGGCTCTCTTCCTTAGCATAAGTGGCTAGTAGTAGTTGATGAAGGAAGGTAGCACAGAAGAACGTTATGGCCAAAGGAAACGCATGTACCCAAGATCGCCGGTGGGGAGGAACATGATGCTTGGGAGACCGAGGTCAGCGAGGTCAGCGGAGCTGGAGTGAAAGGCACTGGATGGGGCTGGGGGTGGGGGATCAAAAGGCAAAGCCAGAGCAGGGCTTTGTATGGTTTTGACTCTACCCTATGAGCTATGGAAGGCCATTTCGCATTTGGATATTGGAGAAGGGTACTAATCTCTGAAAAAAAAAAAAAACAGAATCATATAAGTCCCCTTTTCAGAGAAGAAAAATTTGAGATGAGAAATGAATCACCTTTTAAGAAGGGAATCGACTTTAATTAAAGGGAACTGAGAAAAATCACCTGGATTTGAAAGTACTTTTGTTTACCTAGGCATTATGCTATAAATTGCTTTTCTTGGCTGATAAGAGAAGCTGGAAGATAAAGATTATTTACAAGCCAGGTAGTTAAAGAACCTATTTGCTTACAAATCAGACTGAGACAAGGTCCCCAGTAAAACCAAACTGGATTATGCTCCACTAAGAGACAAATTTCTCACGTGCCCTCCTATAAAAAGAGATAAGGACTGTCTCCCTGTCCAATTGTTTTGATGGGTCTGTTTTTACCCATCTGAAAAGCATGTGAACATCAAGAATTGGGAAACATGTTTTAAGTAATCATGGGAAGTTATAAACATAACTGGAGGCTGTAATCATTAGAAATTGTAATTATTAGTAGTAACTTCAAATATACTTAAACAAAATGAATTATACTTTTTTTCTTCTTTTCTTTGCCTAAACCCCATTGTTGACCAACAAAATAAAAATCTCAGTTTGTGATTTTGGGAGTTTGAAACAGTAGCTGCCAGTCTTTCTTTTGAAGCTGTTAAAATAAAAATGAGCCAAAACCGGTTTGGCTCAGTGGATAGAGCGTCCGCCTGCGGACTGAAGGGTCCCGGGTTCGATTCCGGTCAGGGGCATGTGCCTTGGTTGTGGGCACATCCCCAGTGGGGGGTGTGCAGGAGGCAGCTGATTGATGTTTCTCTCTCTCATCGATGTTTCTAGCTCTCTATCCCTCTCCCTTCCTCTCTGTAAAATATCAATAAAATATATTTAAAAAAAGAAAACATAAAAAAAATAAAATAAAAAAATAAAAATGAGAGCTTTGTGCCTCGCAGGTGTGGCTCAGTGGTTGAGCGTCAACCTGTGAACCAGGAGGTTGCGGTTCAATTCCCGGTCAGGGCACATGCCCGGGTTGCAGGCTCGATCCCCAGTAGGGGGCATGCAGGAGGCAGCCAATCCATGATTCTCTCTCATCATGGATGTTTCTCTCTCTCCCTCTCCCTTCCTCTCTGAAATCAATAAAATATATTTTTTTTAAATGAGAGCTTTGCTTATACTTCATTCCCTCCATTTAACCTGTCCGTGGCTGTCTTCACCACTCCTTCCCAAACACCAACTTCCACACCTTTGCTCATGTCATTGTTTCTGCCTGGAATTCTTTTCTCATTTGCAGCCACAGAGCCTGATATTTCATACCAAATGACTAAGAAGACACTGCTACTTATTGGTAGGAAACTTATATTGCAAACTCAGGTCTTTGCAGTGATGAATAAGCTTGAAAGTTGCAATGCTAAATCCAATTTGCCACCATTTGCTGATTTCCTTCATTTTGCAGGGAACAATACTAGGGAAGAAACAGACTGACTGCGTAGTCAAATGATATGCTCCATAAATCAAAGTGGCACTCACTGACCAACTCTTAATAAAGCATGTGTTTTGTGCTGCCCCTAGTGGCTGAGGTGAGAGGGCCAATGAGCTCTCTCTCTCTCCAGTTCCAAAGATCAAAGACAACCAGTGCCTGTGGGCCAGTTTATAGACAAGGTTGTGGCCAGAGTGAGGCTGCCTGGCTCACATGTGAATTGAACCTATTCTTCTTGGCCTTAACTAATGCCAAGAAAATGGCAACACACAATTTGAGAATGGGACAATCCTGGGTATATGTCCCTTGGTCAGTCTGGTAGTATTAATACAAATGCCCTGATCATTTAAAATAATATATTGGCACCTCTTCAAAGTTTCTCTCTGAGAAACGGGAAGGTGGCAGGACCAGCCTTGACTTATCAGAAGACAGAGGTCAGATGAGGAACAAAACTCCTGCTCAGCCCATGTGGCTCAGTGGTTGAGCATCAACCTATAAACCTAGAGGTCAGGGTTCAATTCCTGGTCAGGCCACATGCCTGGGTTTCGGGCTTCAGTAGGGAGCGTGCAGGAGGCAGCTGATCAATGATTCCCTCTCATCATTGCAGTTTCTATCTCTCTCCCTCTCCCTTCCATTCTGAAATCAATTTAAAATACATATTTAAAAAATAAAATAAAATAAAAAGAACCATATTCCTCATGCTGCAGGGGAGAGGATAAAGCCAAAGTGGGTGACTTCTGGGTTTCTTCTGAGTACACAGTCCCTTCAGAAAGCATTGCACCTGAAGCTATCTGCATAAACCACTGATCAAAATGGCACATTGGAAATTTTCTGCTGTTTGATCTGTGTGGACAGTCACATCAGATCACTCAAGCCAAGAACTTCTAAAGTTAATGATCCATGAGTCTTGAATTCGTCTCATAGAGACAGACCCCAGGACTCCAACAGTGAGATGATGCCGCCTTTGTCATTCCAAACCCCCACAGTGCGGGGCAGCTGCTCCTCTCCAGGCTGTCCTAATTAGCAGCATGGCCCTCATTAACAGCTGCAGCGTGTTTAATTGTTCTCCCCCACGTGGAGCAGGGCCTATACAACCTCCCCAAAATACATCCTCCTGCAAAAGCGGTGCACACCATGGCAGCAGATGTTTGCTGACAGTGGGCCTGACAACTTGCTCTGCCAGGATCTAAGATTCTCTCCCAGAGCCAGTGAGGATGGGGCAAAGCACCCCAGAGAGAACACCACCATCACACAGACTACGGGGCTCAGCTGAGCACGTGGCATATAGTAGGCACTCAATTAGCTTCCAGTAGGGCTGATATTCCACTAATAAGCACCAAGACAGCATAGTAGTTGTTAAAATGTGGAAAACTCCCGTGCAGGATGGTAAATATCTGCTTCACCAACCCCGGTCCACCCAATGTCCACCACCGCCACCATCAATCACCACATGATAGTCTGATGGCCTTCCCCCAGGACCTTTGGGACCTCCTCGTAGTCCAGCATCCATTCTGATTGGTAACAATGGTCAGTGCCATAGTTACCAGTCATTAAATTCAATATCATGCCTAGTTATCACTATCCTCATTGTCATCATTATTATATATAGGACCACACTCTCACAAATATTTATACCCAGAAACTCAGCCCTGCCTCCCCCAGGTTCTCCCCTGCCTCTCTGCTCCTTCTCTTGCTCTACAGTAGGTTCCTATCATCCGCTCATCCTTTCAGTGCTGATATTTTGTGGCTCAACACAATCCCCGAGTCTTCTCATCCACAGCCATGACTTCATTTGCATCGTGCAAGGATTCGTCAGTCCCCACGGTGGGGGATTTGTCAATGTGGCTAGGCAGGACCTCTGTTTCCCATAATTCCTTTTCCTGGGCTATGAGAGACATTTTAGGTGAGACTTGGAAGGGAGAAGTAAAGCAGAGACCATTTTTGTTTTGCTCTCAGAAAACGGCTACAGGGTGACAGGTGCTATTGCCCCTTACCTGTTGGCCCTTCTCGTGGTGTGAGGCCAACAGCCAGGCGGCAGCTCCTCCAGCTCATACTGGATCACTCCCTGCAGGGCCAGGTGCAGATTAGCTCTGTGATGAAGGTAACCAGCCTCTCCTGCAGTGAAAGTGTAAAGGAGGTGAGAGGTCAATGAAGGTTCTAGGGCAGTCTCGTGAGTTCTGGCTCATCCTTGCAGATTCCCTTTTGTCTTGCATTACCAGTATCACATCCATCCTCTTCTCCTGCCTGTCTGCCCTGCAGACACAAAGTAACAGCTGTACACAACTGTTGACCAGCTCCTACATTGCAAAATGTCAAACCCCTACAATAAGTCTATATCTATAGATAGATGATGATGATAGATAGATAGATAGATAGATAGATAGATATAGAAAAATAGATCTCCTAATGGTTTTGCTTCTCTGATTAAACTCTGGTTTATACAAACGTCCATCCATCATCTAAGCCATACATCAAGTATCATCCCCACTTCGCTCTCCCCATCATTCCCAGCATCGAAGCATCTACCCAGGGAGCCATTCCACCGTCCAACCTGTTTTGTTCGCCAAGTTCATGGATCTTTTTGTTTTTTGTTTTGTTTTATGTTGACATTTGACAATGAAACTATTTGTTTTATAAATAGCAACTAGAATATCATGATAGAAAAGCAGAAGGGAATAAATGAGTGACTGCTACTTAAAGGCTCAACAAAGAACTATGAATAGCCTAAGTTCAGGTTGGCTTTCCTTTTCATCCCCTTGTGACTGTGCTAGCATTAAGCCACCAGACGTGATCCCTTGGAAAGGCACAGCCATGGAAAGTAGGTTAGAGCCTTTCACTACAGAGCATCTGTTTTAACCAGTGGCAAACACTGCCTCACTGGGGGCTTGGCAGCAGCTTACATATTAAGAACACGTGTTACAGAAATGTGTCTGTATTTCTTTATCATAAAGGTGACAGGAGTTGCTAAACAAATTCAAACAACAGAAATGTTAGCCTACTTAAGAGCAAGGAGCTTAAGTACTGGCCTTTACATTCGTGTAATAAATATGCTCATTACACGTCTTCCCATCTCTTTAAAAATGTCCTGGCATGGATCCCTAACACGTCCTCCTCTTCCCTTTTAGCATTTGTCCTCTGGGTGCCTGATTATAATGGAAATACATTTCCTTACAAATGTTCTGTTTCTCTGGCCCATCATTCATCATCCACTCACAAACCATTTATTAAGTGCCTGCTGTTTGTCAGGTGCTGGGAATGTGACAGCTTATTAGTACAGGATTTGTATTTGTGGAATTTTCATTCTACTGGGGGGAGATCATCTATCAAAAAGTAATCAAATAAACAATATTCCATTTAGTGATAGGTGCCACAAAATAAATATATAGGTACACAAAGTGGGATAAGGGAGAGTGAGTGTGAATGGGTGGTCAAAGAAGGCCTCTTGGAGGAGGTGACAACTAAGCAGAGATGTGGACATGGGAAGGAACCCACCGTGCAGCCATCTGAGGAAGAGCTTCTCGGCCAGAGGGCACTGCAGGGTTCAAGGTGCTGAGGTGGGCAATGTCCTATCGAACATTCATTCTGTGACAAAAAAATAATTAGTAATGAGTCCTAGATGTTTCTTCCTTCGGTTTCTGGAATATTCAAGGCTCTTTTCTGCTTTTGCACATTCTGTTCCCTTACTGGATCACATCTGAATGTTTCTTCATTTTTCAGGTTTCAGTCCAAACATCCCAAAGTATAACTGTTTGTATGTTGTATTAGTGAGGATTCTCCAGAGAAACAGAACCAACAGGAGATATATGGATACAGGTGCAGGTACAGGTACAGGTACAGGTATAGATACAGATTCAGGTACAGGTACAGGTAGATTTATTATAGGAATTAGCTCACATGATTATAGAGGTTGAGAAATCCCATGCTCCACAGTCTGCAAGATGAATAACAAGGAAAATGAGTGATATAATTTAGTCCAAGCCCAAAGGCCTAAGAATTATGGGGCCAATGGTGTAAGTCAGAAGGCCCGAGAACAAGGAGTGCCAGTGTCAAGGGGCGGGGAAGACGGATGTCTCAACTCAAGCAAAGAGCAACTGCAGCCTTCCTCCTCCTTTTTATTGTATTCAGGCCCTTAGAAGAGTGGGTGATGCCCACCCTCATTGGTGAGATTGATCTTCTTTACTCAGTCTACTGATCCAAATGCTAGTCTCTTCCAGAAACACAGACACACCCAGAAATAACCTTTTACCAGCTATTTGGGCAGCTCTCAGCCCAGCCAAATTGACACATAAAATTACCCATCACATAAGTGTAAGTTGTTGAACGCATAGAAAGCATTTAGAATACTTGTTGAATGAAAGTACCAATGAATGGGTCATAAAAGAGTCATCCACAGAGCAACCAACCCAGGTATGTTGTGCATTGGGAAAAGGGTAAGGGTGGGATACAAAGGAAAGGAAGTTATTGAGACAAATTAGGATTTAAGGAAGAAGGAAAGAAGGTGGAAGGGCAGGAAGACTCCTAAGAGAAGCCAAGCAGAGCAGCTAAGCTAGAGGGAACAAGGCGGCAAGCAGGCCAGGCAGGACAGTGGACAGCAGGGCAGAGAAAGCCTAGAGCAAAACAACAGCTGCACTGCAGGCCAGGTGCCAGCAAAGGTTTCAGCACTATTCAGAGGGACAGTGTCATCCAAGCCTGAGATGCAAGGCCTAGGGACCTGCTACCTACCACCCAATCCTCCTCGGCTTACCACTGCCAGCAATGGACAGGGTGCTTACTGCCAGCATCAGCTATCTGTCAACCCCCACGCAGTGAGTCTTTTCTCCTCTACTCAAAGCATTCATAGTCATTCTTAGTCATTCTTCACAGGATAGCAGTTACACCATCACCCTCTGCTCACTCACCCCCAGGATGGTTTCCAGTTTGTTAAGCTCCCCTTTGCAGGGTATTGCCCACAATAGCACCCACTGCCCCAGATGTGGCTGAAGCCCCATGCAACTGGATAACAGTGACATTTGGCATTGTGATGGCATGACCTTCTTTCTCAAGGCCTTTGAAACTGACAAGCTCACCGCCTGGGAGAAAGCCTGGGATGGCTTTGGGCCCTCGCCTGCCTTGACAGAAGAGGTTACAGCAAACGCCCTTGTAATTCATTGTGTGGCAAATGAATGCAAGGCAGGAAGAGAGGGAAATAGACCCTGGCGAAGGCACGAGCCTTTCTGGAGGACCCCAACAGATGGGGCCATGCATAATGAGATAACACAGGTTCCAATCTCAGGGCCAGCTGCTGAGGCGTGACTTCTTTCTCAGCGGAAGAAACAAGAAATTCTCCTTGAAATGAGAAATACAAGGCAGACAAATGTGCCCAAGGAGAGCTTGAGGATTGAATGCCCCCACAGGGCTCTTTGGGGAGCCAGCAAGTTCGATTGAAAATGCCAGTGCAGGTAGAAGCAGATTCCTTTTTACCTGCTCAGACTGGATGAAACACAGACCCTGAGCACTCGTGTGCACCTTCCGTAGACATGGGGGCACCTGCATCTCTGATTGATGTCCTATCCGACAGCTCTCTGCTCTGAGCTATTATTTCCCTAGTTTTCTTATGCCAGAAAAAAACTAAAGAGCTCTGGTACCTTCTTCCCTGGGATGTTGTTTTTAATGTGCCCATAAAAGTATATCTTAAAAGGGAGTTGCTCAGTTTTCAACATGCAGATAATTGATTTGTTACAGCTCACAAAAGAGCATTTGTCATTTCAAAACAACCAGGACCGACGTGCTTCTTCCTCCCGAGATGAGCGTGGAGGCACTTGACTTATTGCTGCCATTAAATTGAAGTGTTCGGCTGACTATTTGGTATTTCAGAATTCCTTATAAATCACCACCTTATTTTGGTGATTATAATTTTAGGAAGAGACATTTGATTCATAGTCAACTTCAGGGAAGAGGAGGGAGGAGAGGGAGGGGCCAGGAGGGGCAGAGAAGACAAGAGGCTGGATGAAAATACAATTGGAAATATCTGTTTGATACATCACCCCCTTCTCCAGCCCTGGGATTGCAGGCCTGGAATATGCCTATGCCTGGGAGATTGTCATTACCTGAGCTTTGGCAGATAAATATAAGAAGAAGGATAGGGGCAGGGGGACTCCAGGGCTCTTTGCAGATTGGGATGTACCATTCCATACAGAATCTGGTTTCTTCCCAGTAGAAGAGAGCAGAGCTCCAACATGAAATTTATCCTGTGATGCATGGGCAAGCCATGAGACCAAGGTCCGTGTTCACTGAGGAATGAGGCAAGCAGAGGGCTGGCTCCACCTGAACACAGCTGGATTCTGGGATGCGCCAGAGCGGAAAATGACTTCATAGGCCCCAGTGAGTCCATAAATCAACTGGATGTATTGGCAGTCGAAGGAAGGCAGACCAACACAGCAGGCTCTTAGGAAGGACCCAGGAATGACCAAAGGTGATGCCCACTTGGGATAAACTTACAGCCTAACAGGGAAGACCTGAGTGACATGCTGATTGTCCCCAACAGGTTAAAAAGCATATAAATTGTGTTGTGGGTGGTTATGCATAAGTGGCACAGCACTGTTCAGTATGCCTGTTCCAGCTGGAAGTCAGTGTCTGAAATTTCTTTTCCAGGGAACAACGACCTCTCTACTCCAACAAGGGGAGGTCAGGCTTGACTGTCAATGCCCCAGGAGAAGGACCCTGCTGGTCCTTCTGTATTTTTTAAATTGAAGCATGTACAGAGACCCAGGAGGGCAGTACAGTGAGAGAATCCAAAACTAGTCCTCTGGGGAATACATCCAGAAAATGGGGCATTCGGCTGGAAAAGAGAAGGGATGTAAGAGATCACACATTCTGAAAGGTTGTCATGGAAAGGGGGAAGCAGATTTATTTGTAACCGCTCCAGAGAGAAGAGTAAGGATCGCTGGCCCAAAGCTGCAGAGAAGCAGACTTCAGTCCCACAGAATCAAGCAATCAGAGCTCTGCGGGTATAGAGAAAGGGTAGGCAGTGAGCTCCCCGCTCCAGGAGGTGCTAGTGGTCATGTTAGAGGCATCACTTAGGAAATTCTGTGTTTGGTGCGAAGTAAAGCTAAATGCAATTTAAGGACCCTTGTCACTGTAAGATTATGTGATTCTGTAACTTGAATACACATTAAAATGTACATGGTTAATAGGTTCTTTCCAGAAAGTATATTGTATTAAAAACAAAGGAAATCTTTTTTTTTAATATATTTTTATTGATTTCAGAGAGGAAGGGAAAGGGAGAGAGAGAGAGAAACATCAATGATGAGAGAGAATCATTGATCAGCTGCCTCTTTCATGCCCTCTTCTGGGGACCAAGCCCGCAACCCAGGACCCTTCAGTCCACAGGCCGATGCTCTATCCACTGAGCCAAACCGGCTAGGGTGAAAAAACAAAGGAAATCTTATTTTAAAAAGTAATGTCTATATTAATGGAATAATATGTGCCCCTTACAGGAGAAGTGGGCTTAGAAATATATAATGACTGTGGGTGGCCATTCCAGTGCTGAACGTAGTACCCTAACATGGAGTGGCAATAATGAAGAAGGATTAAGAACAAATACACTGGCATCAGCAAGTGGCTCTAGGTTCTGGTTCTATCACTTACTAGCTGTGTGGCCTTGGGAACGTTACTTAACCTTTCTGAGCTTCATTTTTCTCATTGGCCAAGTGAGGATCCTAATAGTGCCACTCTCAAAGAGACATTGTAAAGATTCAGTCCGGTCATTTAAGCAAAGAATCAAGCATTCAATCAGTATAAGCTATTAAGAGTAATATAGCATTTTAATTTTAGAGGCACAATTTTCTGAAATCAGAACATGTCTTATAATAGATATTCACATGTGTTATTTTGTTCCCTCCCACCACACAGCAGCCTATCATAGCTACCAACCTGGGCTCTTTGGGAGAATGAGAGGTGAAATCTGCTAAACCAAGCATGCAGCTACATTTGTTTCTTCAGTACCCCATGTAGGATGCCATTCAGAACTCAGCAAACAAGACAGGCTACCACTCACCCCTTCTTTTTGTGAACCTGGTTATGGTTCTATACCAGATGGCTGCACAAACATTACCCATTTAATCCTCATGTCAGCCGTGCGAGGGCAGCATTATTATCCCCATCTGGACACTGAGGCTCAGCGTGTCTAAGAAGCTCGCCCGGAAGCATGTAGCTAGAAAAGTAGTGCATCCAGTTTATAAGCCAGGTCTGTTTGACTGCATTGCCTAGGCCATTTCCCAGGATGCTATAAGAAAGCTGGGAATTACAGCTCTTCCTACTTCCGGGTATTAACTCCCAGGCTAAGGCCTCATATGTGCCCTCTAACAAACAGGGGTTCTCTGGGAGCTGGAAAAGGTGTGTGGGAAAAGGGACCAGTATAGGCTCTGGTGCTCCATCCTACATCAACCCTTTGTATATCTCCTGAAGGGGGATGTGTGCACACACAGGCACACGTGCACACACACATTCACACACATGCACTCATTCCCGGACACATATGGCCACCATCTGAGGGACAGGGTGAGGGTGGGCTTCACTGGAGCAAGGATTCTCGTTGTTCCCCGACAGCCTCCTGGGACTGTCACTACTTTAGCAAAGTTCCCAGGCCGCGGATTGGCCCTCAACCGCATAGGCCTAGAAACAGGATTTTGTCCACAGAGGAAGAAGACTCAGGAAACCTGATTCAGACACTCACAAAGGACTGACATCTAAGCCAGCTGTCAGGGTACTGATTGGCGGTGAGCACTCTGGGTTCCCAGTGGCCTGCACCATTTGTGGGCCTGACTGGGCTCTGTGTCCCTGGCGACAGCCTCTTACAAAGCCAAACTGCCAGCAGGTGCTTAGTGAGCATGGAGTCAGGGCAGGGTGACAGGAAGGTCTGATGTCTTGTCCCCAAGAGGGATGACCTGCAAGAGCACCAGCCTCAGGTGCAGGCCTGGTTCCTCTCCCTCTCCCTGAGGAAAGCCTTGTGGCATCTTTGCCCCTGTGGCTCCCAAATGGGGCTTCCTGAGGCTGACCAGCCCTCTTCTTCTAGTGGTCCCCACCTCTTCCTGGAGGTGACAGCCTCAATATCTGGCTGCCTCTCTGAGGTGAAGTTGCCTAGCTCTGCCTGATCACTGTCCCTCCCCCACATCCAGTGTCCACTGCCCCTCCCCGCATCGTGCATGGTGGCCACCTCGTCTGGAAGAGTAGGTAAGGGGCTCTCAACTATCAGAGTCTGCAGAGCAGAGGAAGAGGTGCTGGCCTATTTCCCGCTGCTGCTACACTGCTGAGTGAGCCCAAATGCAAGGGCTCCCACTCGGTCCCACCAGGGTGGGTCCCTGTAATTTTAGCTCCACCATCCTGAGGCTGGAAGTAAGTTCTCTTCCCCCCAACCTGACAAGACATATGTAGCAGATGAGCCTTGAGGAAGGATGTCTCTAAGCCCAGTTCACAGACTGCTGAATCCCTTATCCAGAGGCTCCTCTCTCAACCCTCAGCCCATAGTCTGCCGTATTCTCTGAGAAGTATCCCAGCCTCTCTCCAGCACTGAGCCCAACCCCGAGGGACACCCACCATGTTCCTGCAGCCACTCCCCACACCCCCTCCCCGCTCCAGGGTGATCATGTTCCTTGGGGCTCCTCGTGGTCTCCTGTACTGCCTGAGATCCCTGAGAACATCTGGATAATAATAACAAACATTTACAATAATAATAGCATCTATTATACACATATCAAATATGTACTATATGCCAGGTCCTCTGCTGAACATTTTGCATGCATTAGAATCCCATTTAATCTTACAAACAACCCCGAGAGATGGGTGTTGTTCACATTTCCTGGATGAGGAAACCAAGAAGCCAAGAGTAGAACCCTCAGTGTCACCCAGCTAATATGTGGCAGGGCCAGGCCTTGAACCCACACCTGTCTGACTTCAGAGCCCATGAGTATAAACACTACTCTATCTTGCTACCCCTCCAGCAGTGCCAGCTGTCTAGTGGCACTGCCAAGTGTGCCACAGTGGCAGGAATAGTGAAAGGCTTTGTCTCCTCCATCATTTATTCAGAAGGGCTAGGAAGAAAATATAGTTCATGGGATAGGGATAATGGAGGGTGCTATTTAGATGGGGTGATCAAAGTTTGAGTCAGCACCCCCATATTTTTATATGGACTATTCAATTCTTAATTCTATCTATTTTGCTATGCAAAAGCAGCTTTCAATCCTGTTTCAGCCCAAGTGTCACCACCTAAAGGATTTTGATTCCACCATCAATATCCAGGGCTAGGACCACTCCCAAGCGAACCTGTCCACCCCATTGGCCTCCTGGTCCCAACATCTGTCCTCCCCAGGACTACCTTCTGTGGCCAAGACAGCTTTCACCTGACTGTGCCTCGTGCATGGTTGGCAGCTCAATTCCAGGTCCCCAGCTCCCCAGCCCACAGGCACTGGGAGCTTTCTGCACCAGGCTGCCCTTTGAGGGCCACCACATCACGCATGCAAAAGGCCCTTTCTTTCCCTCGGTTCATTGGCATGGCATCCAAGAGGAGGAGAACTGCAGTGAGAAAAAAAAAAAGATTTTAAGAATCTTTATTAAAAATAAAGGTTTTAAGATTTCCTGGCATAATTCAAAGGGAGATTATGCTAAGTCTGGAGAGAAAAATCTTTTCATCAAAGGAGCATCATTAGAATTTTCCACATCATTTAAACCTCTGTGATCATTTAAACCAGTGAATTTTAAAAAATAAATTAATAATAATAATAATACCATTTTAAAAGTATACGAAATATGTTTAAGTAAATGCCTGGAAAGCTGCTCATAGGTCCTTCTTCTCTTCCACTATCAAGTAGAACTGATAAGCATGGTTTTCTGAATAACTAGCATGAAAAGGAAACAGGCCTGAAAGCCTGTAGGACTATAGCATGCACAGAAGGGAAATGGAAGGGACCACAATAAGAGGAGTAGAAGATAGCAGGTCTTTTTAACAAATACATTTTAAACACCTACTGTATGCCAGGCCCTATGTCAGGCATTTATGATACAGAGATTAAAAAAAGAAGAAGAAAAGAAAAGGCCAGTCTCAGGCAGTTCCAGGTCTAATGGGGGTGATGGACTGGTACTCCAGCGACTACAGCATGATGAAAACACAGGGCCTTTGACATACACAGGAAACTCTAGAGTTCCGTTTCCAGCTCTTTGACTCAATTGGAAAAGTCACTGAACCTCCTGTGCCTCCCTTTTCTCATTTAGAAAGTGAGGATAATGAAAATGAGCTAAAGTGTGTAAAGCCCCGGAAAGAGTGCCTGCTACCTGCTGTATGTGCTCGCCCTTCCTGTTGTTGTTATAGTAGATGGGGCACCCAGTCTAGGCCCCATCCCCTCACCCACCACAACCAAAAGCAAGGTTTGCAGAAGGCTGGCTGAGCTGTGCTACCAAGGATGGGGGAGTTGGCCAAGTGGAGAAGGTGGGAGGAAGAGGAAATGGCCTGGGGGAAGAAGAGGCATATTAAAGTGGATGTTGTATGTGAGGAACTCTATCACAAGGATGATGAATAATGAAATCTGGAGAGCAGAGTGGTAGCAGATAAGGCAAGGAGGTACACAGGGGTCAGTTCTTGGGGAATATTTCTTTGTCAGGCTAAAGAGCTTGAGTGGTTTTGTCTGTGTGTTGGAAGCTATTGGAGGGTTTTAAACAGAAGAGCAACATAATCAGATTTGCAACCTAGAAAAGAACTTTGCCTGGGGAGAGGCTGGAAGAAGGGTCAGCTGATAGAAGACTAACCAATCTTCCTCCTAAGAAATGATGGGGACAAAAAGTGAAATGGGTCAAGAGACAAAAATCAAAAGATATTTAGGATTTTTAGTCTAAGATGGTGAATTGAATATGTGCATGCATTTTTATCTATGCTCCCTTTTAAAACCCCACTAAAACAACAGTAAATGATTTTTTTTTTTACAGTATAAACCCCAAAGACAAAGGAGAATAAAGAATCAATAGCAATAAATTTTGAAACCTGAAAGCAGACAACTAGTTGATAATGGATAAGGGAACTGGATTCTAGCCAGGCAATGAGCAAAACCAAGTATCACTTGAACTGTACCACATAAGCCCATAGGCCCAGGCCCACGCAGCACTGGGACCTCTGCATGTGAGGGGCACAGGGGCTCAGTGGGAACACTGAGTGAATGTCTATCTTCAGAGCAGTTAGAGACCCAATCCCACGCTGGATGGCTGCCCCTCCCCACCAGAGCATCATCTCTAACCTCTTGGATAGCATTGCCCATAGAAATAGTGTGAGCCACATACATAATTTAAATTTTTTTAGTATTCTCACCTTTAAAAAGTAAAAAGAAATATAGCTAATTCAACTCAATATATTCAAAATATTATCATTATAAAAAATTATTAGTGAACTCTTTTACATTCTTACTTTTCAAAAAAACAGTGTGTATTTTATACTCACATCAATTTGGACACTAAGTTTTCATCAGAAATACTTGAGCTGTGTTTAGATTTCATAAAATCTACAGTTTAAAAAGTTAATTCAAATTGTTCTACAATATGTTAACGTTTAAATGCATTTTTAAAATACATTTATTAAAATTAAAAATGTAGTCCCCCAGTTATAGTAGGCACATTTTAAGCACGAAGAGTCTCATGTGGCTGGAGGCTACTATATTGAACAGCACAGGATAGGATCTCTGGACTAGGAGACACCAAGTCCAGTGGAAACCAAGGGCACTATGCTTAAAACAGAGTATTTGTCTACTTAGAGGACGTGGAGACTTCCAGTCTTCCTCTCCACATGGACTCTGGTGATTGCTGTTAAGCCAGGAGGCTGCAGATTCTTCTCCAGGAAATTGGACCAGTCCAAGAGGAAGGCACAAACCTATGATAGCAAGGGATCCACCTAAACAATCTAGCAAAATGACCCTATATTAAGTCCCAGAATCAGTGAGACACAAGCAGACAGACAATGATCACCAAACATGTAAGGAAAGCCTCTATCCCAGAGACAGACAGAAATATATGGGGAAAAGCAATTTGAGGGGAATAGACAAAGCAAGAAAAAGAAAGCATTCAGATATCTATATATATAAAAGGCTAATATGCAAAGTGTCCCCTCGGGAGTTCAACTGGGAGACTGGCAGTTTGATCACTCACTATGACATGCGCTGACCACCAGGGGGAGGCACGGAACATGGTGGGCGACCAGCAGCAGCGGTGGGGCACTGAGGGAGCGAGGGAAGGAGGAGGTGGGGAGGCAGGGAACCTGATCAGCCCTGATCGCTGGCCAGGCCTGGGGAACCTACCTGTGCACAAATTTCATGCACTGGGCCTCTAGTCTATTGATAATTACCTTAGAGGGGCAGGTGAAGATTTTGAATCCATTGAATTAGAACAGGAAGCTATTAAAAAGTAATATTCAGTAAACAAACAGCAATAATAAAAGTGCTCTTGGAAATTAGCAAAAACCTGTGAGCAGAAATGAAAGATCCAATACAAGGGCGAAAAGATAAAATTGAGTAAATCTCCCAGAAAGTACAGCCAAAAGATAAGGAGATGGAAAATGGGAGAGAAGAGATTTTTTAAATGGAGGGTCAGATCAGAAGATCCAGTACATGAAAAAATAAGAATTCTAGTGTAAAGGGGAGAAAATGGTGGGGAGGGAAACATTTAAGAAAAAGTTTTTTTCAAGAAAATATCCTGGAGTGCCCTCGGTGGTCCCAGATCTGACTGTTGCTTCAACAGTGTTTGGACAGAACAGACCCAGGGACATCCCTTCTTCCAGCCTCTGGCCACTCTCCTACGTCTTATCCAGATATCACCATCAGAACCACCTCCAAGACCTGCCAACACACTGGTGTTGTTGTTTTTTTCTACCTTAACTCTTTATTGCTGAACAACCATGAACTCCCAAACTCATCAGAATTATTCCACTGAGGTGGAGGCTGTGATCAACCGCCTGGCCAACCTGCATTAGCAGGCCCCCCACACCTACCCCTCTCTGGGCTTCTATTTTGACTGTGATTATGTGGCTCTGGAAGGTGTGGGCCACTTCTTCCCTGAGTTGGCGAAGAAGAAGCTTGAGGGCACTGAGCATATCTTAAAGTTGCAAACAAGCTCGGTGGCCGCATTCTCTTCCAGGATGTGCTGAAGCCTTCCCAAGATGAGTAGGTGAAGCAAAACTCAGGACGCCATGGAAGCCACCCTGGCCTTGGAGAGGAACCTGAACCAGCCCTTTTGGAGCTGCATGCCCTGGGTTCTGCCCATGCAGACCCTCATCTCTGTGACTTCCTGGAGAACCACTTCCTGGGTGAGGAGGTGAAACTCATGAAGAAGATGGGCGACCAGCTGACTAACCTCCACAGGCTGGCCAGCCCCCAGGCAGGGCTGGGCAAGTATCTCTTTAAAAGGCTCACCCTCAAGCACAACTAGGAGCCTTTGGAGCCCAGAGGCCTTTGAGGAGCCCCTCTGCATTATCCTGGTGTCTGGCTTTTACCTGAGCCTCTCCTCAAAACTACTAACCATTCTTTTAACCACCCTGAAGCCTTCTCCCATGCATTGGACCAAATGAAACAATAAAGCTTTTTGCAGCAAACAAAAAAAAAAAAAAAAAGAAAAAGAAAAAAGAAAGAAAGGAAATATCCTGGAGTTTCCATAATGAAAGGGCCCATTGAGCACCCAGCACAATGGATAAAAATAGTCACTCTAAAGCATAGAAGGGAAATTCAGAACCCCGGGGCCAAAAAAAATACCCTAAAAACTTGAAGCGAAAAGAGGGAAAAAAGATTACCAAGAAAATGAATCAAAATATGATTGACATGAAACTTCCCAACGGCAACTCTGACATCTAAAAAAAAAAAAAAAAAACCAAAGCAATGACATCAAAATACTGAGGGAAAACAAGTTTTAACTCAGAATTCTATACTTACTCAAATGCATTAGTTGAATAGAAACATTTAGAAGCTTGCCAAGTTAAAAAAAGATATCACTGCCAACTTTCTCTGAAAGTTGCTGGAGGAGATGACACACCAAAATGAGGAAGTAAGTGAAGAAGATGCCATGAGATGCAGTAAACGGGGTCTGGCACAAGTGAGAAGCAAAGGGCCCCTAGGACAGCACAGAGATCAGCAGGCAGCTCGAAGTTGGTCAGAAGCTTCATGAGCAATTTCTTCAAGAAAATGTTTATAAACTACAAATATGTTTAAATATATGGAGAGGAAAAAGTGATGAATACAAAGAACACAATGGAAAAAATGTTAATAGAAGATAATTATAAATGCCACAGAGAATAAAGAGTTATGCAAAAAAGGACAAGTAGTAACAAAGCTGAAAATAAATTTTACAGTCACAATCATATAAATATGAATCTTGAGCAAACTGAAATTATCATATGAATATGAAGGGAGAGTGAGGGAGTTGCAGAAGTGTGTGGTGTGTGTACATGAGGAGACCAGAGTGAACAACTAAAGGCTCAGCCACCATAGAAGTCAACAGATGAGGCTGACAGTGAGCTACTAAAAAGTAGTAGTATGAACATATATTCAGAACTTGAGGTAAATACCAAAATAACCACAAAAAGAGAAGGGATTCAATGGGGTGGAGTGACCTGGGCCAGGGACTGCAGTAATTTTGTAAAGGACTTGCTCAAACTATGGTCCCATTTAACTTTGTTAAAAAAACTAAAACTTTAGGAGGAGAACCAAGATGGCAGCGTAGGTAAACACCTAAACTGCTGCCTCGCACAAAAAATTTCAAAACTACAACTAAAAGACAAAACGTCTATCACCCAAAACCACGGGAAAGCTGGCTGAGTGGAAGTTCTACAACTAGAAGGAAAGAGAAAAGAGCATTGAGACGTGCACAAGTGCTGACAAGCTGAGGTACGGAGGCACGCAATTTGGGCTGGCAGCGGGCGACTGGGTGTGCTGCTTTTTTCAACCTGAAGGGAGACAAGTTCTCGATTACTCTGAACTCCAGTTTCTGGGGAGACGCTGGGGACCCAAACTCCTATGGAGAGAAGCTGGACTGTCTGCCATCGGGTTGGAAAGTGAGGGTGGCTTGCTTGCAGAGCTGCGCACAGCAATCATTGTTTACTGCACTGGGGCACGAGATGCAGGGACTTGGAAACACGGAGATGCAGAGACGGCTGACTGGCAGCCATCACTGTTTGCCACGCCCTAGCCTAATGACTCCCTGAGACCCCACCCTGCACAATCTACAAACCCACCCAAGCTCCACGCAGCAGCTTTTGCATATAAATGGTCTGCCCTATCGCAGCTTAACCTAACAAACTGCAGCTCTGGTCAGACAGCTCCAAAACCTCCAAACCCCAAGCAAAGAGGAGAAAACTGTAGTTCTCGCTGTAGCTCCTGCTGGGTGGCCTCAGACAGTAGCTGACCTGCACCCCAATGGAGATCCAGAAGCCAGTGTACCTAGTGGTCAGTGTGAGACACCAGATTTCAACTCCTCACATCCATAAGTGACACATTCAAGAGGCAGACTCAGTGAGCACCAAAGCACCACTGAACCAAGTCCTGCCCCATAAGCGTGTCTCCAGCACAGCAGTTCTTCCATTATAGACACAGCGGGTCCTCACAGCCAATTGGCCTGGAGGTCAGTTCCTCCCAGTGTACCAACAGCAATCAAGGCTTAACTACACCAAGACTTTACACTCAGCCCACAAAGGGGTATACCAAGAGTGTCCACCTTAGGTGATAGGCTGAACCACTGGTCACCTACCACAGAAAACCACTCCATCAACACAGGGAAGCAGCAAAATGCAGAAACAAAGGAACATGTCACGAATGAAAGAAATGGAGGAAAGCAAACTACTGGACATAGAGTTCAAAACCACATTTATAAGGTTACTCAAGAATCTTCTAAAAACCGCTGAGAAACTTGATGAGACCTCCAAGGAGCTTAGTGAGACCTTCAAGAACCTTAATGAGAATGCCAAAAAAAATGGAAAAGGACCAGTCAGAAATTAAGCATACACTGTCTGAAATAAAGAATATACAGAAATTTAACTTTAGATCAAAGGACCCCAAGAATTAAACCAAAGATCTGAAATATGAGGAAACAAAAAACACCCAACCAGAAAAACAAAAAGAAAAAAGAATCCAAAAATATGAAGATAGTGTAAGGAGCCTCTGGGACAACTTTAAGCGTACCAACATCCGAATTATGGGGGTGCCAGAAGAAGAGAGAGAACAAAATATTGAAAACCTATTAGAAGAAATAATGACAGAAAACTTTCCCTGCCTGGTGAAAGAAATAGACTTACAAGTCCAGGAAGTGCAGAGAACCCCAAACAAGAGGAATCCAAAGAGGACCACACCAAGACACATCATAATTAAAATGCCAAGGGCAAAAGACAAAGAGAGAATCTTGAAAGCAACAAGAGAAAAACAGTTAGTTACCTACAAGGGAGTACCCATATGACTGTCAGCTGATTTCTCAACAGAAACTATGCAGGCCAGAAGGGAGTGGCAAGAAATATTCAAAGTGATGAACAGCAAGAATCTACAACCAAGATTACTCTACCCAGCAAAGTTATCATTCAGAATTGAAGGTCAGATAAAGAGCTTCACAGACAAGAAAAAGCTAAAGGAGTTCATCACCACCAAACCAGGATTATATGAAATGCTGAAAGGTATTCTTTAAGAAGAGGAAGAAAAAGATAAAGGTAAAGATAAAAATTATGAACAACAAAACAACAACAAATACATACCTACCATCAAGTGAATCTAAAAATCAAGTGAATAAAATATCTGATGAACAGAATGGACTGATGAATATAATAGAATCAGGGACATAGAAAGGAAGTGGACTGACAATTCTCAGGGTGAAGGGGGTGTGAGGGGTGTGGGAAGAGATTGGACAAAAATCTTACACCTATGGATGAAGACAGTGGCAGGGGGTAAGGGCATGGGGTGGGGTGGGGAATCTGGTGGAGGGGAGCTATGGGAGGAAAAAAAGAGGAACACCTGTAATAATCTGAAAATAAAGATTTACTTTAAAAAAAAACTAAAACTTTAAACAAAGCGACTATTTAGGATAGACAGAATATTCTAGTTGTGGGGAGAAAAAAAGAAAGAGTATTAGTCAGCTCAGGCTTCCATAACAAAATACCATAGACTACGTGGCATAACCAGCAGAAACCTATTTTCCCAGCTCTGGAGGCTGGAAGTCCAAAATCAAGGTCCAGCAGGGTCAGCTCCTGGTGACAGGTCTCTTTCTGGCTTGCAGATAGTCAACTTCTTACTGTTTCCTCACATGTCCTCTTCTTATAAAGCCGCAGTCCTAACAGATTGACACCTTATAACCTCATTTAATCTTAAGTATCTCCTAAAGACTCTACCTCCAGATATGGTGGTATTAGGGGCTAGGGCTTCAACATTCAATTTAGTTCATAGCAAGGAGTCAGGGTTGATTGTTCATTTCTAGTTTGAGTTATTAAATGGATGAGGATGTTACAACATACGTACAAAGCCTAAACAGGCCCTGGCCAGTTTGGCTCAGTGGTTAGAGTGTTGGCCCGAGCACCAAAAAGTCGCAGGTTCAATTCCCAGTCAAGGGCACATGCCTCAGTTCCAGGCTTAATCCCTGGTCCTGGTCCAGGTGCGTGCAGGAGGCAACCAATAGATGTGTCTCTCTCACATCAATGTTTCTCTCTCTCTTTCTCTCTCTCTCTCTCTTTCTCTCTCTCGCTTTCCCCCTCCTCCCTCCCTTCCACTCTCTTTTTAAAGATTAATGGGGAAAATATCCTCTGGTGAGGATTAACAACAACAACAACAAAAAAAAACCTAAGCAAGAAAGCAGGGAGCCAATCAGTTGGCAATGACAAGGTCCAGGTTAGGCTAAGTCTGCAGTACCAGTGGGACAGCTGAGAGGAGTATCCAGCTGATGATTGTACATAGAGTTTAGAGCTCATAGCCCAGATCTGAGCTGGAAACAATCGTTCCAATTAAAGCCACAGACTTTCTGGGAATGGAGTGGGGTAAAAGGAAAGGAAGGGCAAACTCAGACCCCTAAAGATCACCAAGGCTTAAGGGTCAATGGGCTTCATGAAGAGGAGACCCCAAGGGAGCTAAGGAAGTGATCAATAGTTAAATGCTCCAGAGAGACCCAATGATGTAAGGATTGAAAACTGTCCATGTGGCCTGATGGTGAGGAGGACATGGCAGCCTTACCCAGAGCAGGTTGAGTGGGGTGATGGGGACAGATGGCACCCTAAATTGAGGAGCAAATGGGAAACAAGTGGATGGGGCATGAGTAGATGGTAGAGCACTCTTTCCAGATATTTGGCTGTGAAGGAAAAGAAAGAGTAAAGTGAATGTATAACTTCAAGCACAATGATTATGTGTTTAGAGGGAAAAATCATGAGGGAGAGAAGGTATGGAAGAGACAAGTGATAACTGAAAGAGTGAGGCTATGGTAAATACGAAAGGGTGTTGGATACAAAGCCATGGTGATGGGATAAGTCCTAGGAAAAGCACGCCTTCGTAGGAATGGAAGAGAGTAGGATAAAAAGGGAACGGGGAGGAAAGTAGGAGAAAAGGATAAAATATGAAGGCTGGATCACCCCCTTAATTTAATCTCTTTTGTGTTATTCTCTCAGGAGTTACTGAGTGAGAACACTTGGTCACCACCCTCTATGGTTTGTTTTTGCTCCTGCCCCATTCATTCTTTCCTCACCTTGTTCCTCTGGGCTCCAGCCTCTTTTCCTTTTCCTTTCCCTGTGCTACTTGCCTGTCATTGATATGGTCTTTGCTGAGCCTCCACTGCCTCATAGCACAAAAGCAACTGAGAGGGCTGGGACTAAGGAGTTTAGGTCCAAGTACCCAATACACAGCTAATGAGTCCCTCAGGGGACACAGGGGGAAACAGCTGGAGGCATAGCTGGGTCATAGTTGTCCTTCAGAGAGATGCCTCTCTGGCTGGGAGACTGTCACCTTCCTCTACACCTGCCTGACAGATTGAGGGAATAGAAGAGTACAGCGGAGGTCAGTCCACCAAGATGTGAGTCTTTCATCAGGTCCCTGGTCATTTCCAACCCTTTCAAATGAAATGCAAAAAATTCTCAGACCCACAACCTTACACAGTGGCTGTACTCTTAGTATTTACTGACTGAGAAAATGTAATTCCAAGAGGCTCCTCTGAATCTACTACTGCCTTGAAGTATTTTCTTTTTCACTAGTGCATCTACATATTTGCAACATACATGAATACATAATTTCAAGATATACCTGTCTATAAGCAATGCTTGGTGAGTGTATGGATCTGTGAAACTCTGCAATAAATCTATTTTTCTTAGTCATCAGGATCCAAGTTCCTCTGGTTGGAAAAGATGGATCCAGATTTTGCCAGGGTTGGGGGTGAAGTGGGGAGATACTCTGCCATGGCTGAGAAGTATCTTCATGCGATCAAACCAGATAATCAGCAAGATCCGGGAATGGAAATCCTCCCAGAGAATTCTAAGTGTCTTTATTTCCTCCTACATGGAGTTTGCCACCCATGCCTGCAGGCACCAAAGAATAATGCCTAATTGAGTGTGTGACTCCCCACATCTAAATGAATATGTCGAGATCACTGGAGTGAATAAATGTTTAAATTAGTAACTGTGTCAGTTATTATTTGATCAAAGCTCTCTCTTCAGTCTTAAGATAATTGTCCTTGCCCCTCCTTCTCCACCCACTCAATTTTGCAATCTATTATGTGCCAGCCTAGCCATACACACATCACATATGTGATCTCATTTAATCTTGACACCCTCATGGAGTATTCTCATCCTCATTTTATAGATGTGGAAACTGAGGATCAGAGAGGTCATTTGTTTTGCCCAAAGTCACATAGCCAATAGATGATGGAGTTAGGATCCAAACTCAGATTCCGTATGTTACAAATTTTCTTTTCGCTACAGTACATAGTCTTTTTCCCCCTCTGGAATATAGAGATTTTGTCAAGAGATAAAGAAGAGGTAGGGGGTGGGTGGTAGTCATTTTTTAAGCTGGTTCCAGGCAGAAGGAACTCCTCCTAATGGCATTTCCATAATTAGAATACATTTTTTTTCTGATAGTTATAATTCAGGCAATTGCAGTGACATTCAGCTGAAACCTGGCATGCAAGATGTTCATTTCTCTTAAAAGTTCACTTTTAATTGGTCCCAATTCTTTCCAAGTCTGGAAGAAGTGCACAATGTGTACTTCTGACGTTTCCGATGTAGAAGTCTGTTTGACACAAGTACTCAATTCCTGGATTTTATTCTAAATTCCCCCAGTAAGAGGCAGGGAGGACTGGATGGAAGAGGCAGACAAAGAGGAAAAGGGCAGGGGCTCCTCAAACAAAGGGACTGCTCCCTAAAGAGCACACTTTTCCAAAGGGGACTCAAGATTCCAGAGTACATTCTATAAACCATACGGGGTAGGAAAATACCCTGCAGAGGGGAGTGCACTCCCTCACCCCCACACATCTCCAGGGACACTTGGGCTGTAACTATGACATCCCCACTCTCCCAGTCTGAACAGCCTTGACTGAGTCTTCCGCCATAATTAAGGTGGACACCCTCAAGAGAAGCTGGATTGTGTCTGGTCAAGTAAGACTCCTCTAGAATTCTCAATTCTCTGGACTTAAGAAATAGCCCAAATCCCAAAGAGTTCTAGAATTTGTATGAAATGAAGAGAGAAAACCAGGGAACCAGAGTAGGGTGATGGGGAGAACAAAGGATGAAGTAGGACCAGAAGATGTATATTGAATCTACTGCATGCTAGCAATGTAAAGTCCTTGAGCCTTGACTTCCTAGGCCAAAAAGAAATTGAGTTAATAATCCCAGCTAGTGAGGACTAGATGTGGCATTATATCTCGCCTCGTTCAAACTACTGTTTCTTACTATAGCAGACTAGATGTTCTAACAAATACTCCAATTATGCTAAATGAAGTATGAGAACAAATGAGTTAGGAAGACAGTAAAAAATTCTCAGAAGCCCAAAATTAGATATAGGTGTTGGAAACCTAAAAGAACACTGAAACCAAATTTCCCTTGAGGGCATTTGGCAAACCCAGGTGGCCTTGAGCGTCAGTATGTGTGGCCCAGCAGTTTATAGGAAACAAGAGACAAGCTCTATGGCCCATCCAAAGTGGGGAATGGTTGTGGAGCGAATGCGAGTGAATAGCCACTGGAGTCCAGACCAAATTAAAATTTAGGGAGCCTTTATTAGATATTAGAATTAACAGATACCAAATGCAAAGTAGGTCTGATATGCTTAGAAATAAAAATAAGAATAGGGAGAGCCATAAACAAGAGCAAACAGATTAGAAAAACGAAAGAGTATAATAATTGAAATCAAAAGCCAATGAATGGGTATAACATTCTTAGACACACCTAAAAAGAAATTTCATCAACTCTAAAGCAAATCTGAAAAAAATTATCCAAAATGTAACATAGAAGTAAAAAATAATAATTTTTTTAATATGTGAAAGAGAGGTTAAGAGACATGGAAGCTAAAGTGGGAAGGTCTAACATCTAACCAGTTTCAAAAGAAGAGGAGAAAACATTATTTGAAGAACTGATGGCTGCGACTTTTCCAAGACTAAAAAAGACATTAATTTTCAGATTCAGCAAATTCCAAGCAGAATAATTAAAACAAAATTCACTTCTAAATATAGTAAATCTGCAAAACATGAAAGGCAAAGAGAGGACCTTTAAAATAACCGGGGGTTGCAGGTGGAGACAAACAGAAAGCAATCAAGCTGACAGGTGACTTCTCAATGAAAACCAAAGAACAATGGGATAATATCTTCAGGTGCTGAGAAAAAAATAAATTGTATACTCAGCAAAAATGTCCACCAAGAATGGGGGTGACATTTCCAGACAAAAATTCAGGTGGGTGCCATCAGAAGACCCTCACTGTGCCAGTTATCAATGTATTGTCTCTCGGCTCCAAATTTGTTCTTCTGCTCTGCAAAGTAGAGATGGACTCTTGAAACATGTTTCTTTTGCCAGCTGGCATCACATTAAGCTTCATCAATAAAGGGCATTGAAAAGACATTGTAGAGTTTTCCTTCCGCGTTCCAGTTCTTGACCTCTCAGCCCAGCTTCTCCAGAACCTGGCTCCTCCCTGACAGGACAATCAGCCAGCAGCTTCCCCGGTAGCTCCCTCAGGTTGTGTCTTAGTGGAGTGCCTTTAGCAAGACAACTAATCAACAGCCTTCCCTGGCAACCTGGAGGACAGATTTCCACAAGTTCCACTACAACTTCTCTGCCATTGAAATTGGTAAATATGGGTAAATTTTAAAAATATACATTCATTTCCTTCTTTCATCTTCCTAAGTCTGGTGCCTCTAAAACAAATCTCCAAGAAATTATCCCTTTGGTCCTTCCCTTCTAGGCCAGCCAAATAGTGACGTGATGAAAGCATAAGCTCTGGAGTCAGACAGACCAGGGCATAAATCACAGCTCTGCCACTTGCCAGCTATGTGACCTCCAAGAAATTGCTTAACCTCTTTAGGCCTGTTTCCTCATCTGATAACAGAGACTAAACCATCCATTTGCCATGAGACTTAACTTAGATAACCTATTTGAAACTTCCTACTGGAACATAGTACCCTCGCACTTTTGAAGAAACCATTTAGAAAAGATATGCTTCCCCCAGAGATCCTTGCATCCCTCTCCTGGTCATAGAGTTTTCTTTCCTTCAGAGGACCTCCATGCTCTTGAAAAGAATTCTCCAATGTTCTTTGCTTAATGGGTTTATTTTATTAGCTGATGTGTGTCTGCACAGAGCTCAGAAAAAGAAAAGTGTTGAGCCAGTTCCTTCTACCACCTGGTTCTCTTCCTTACCTAATGGGTTTCTAAATCTTTAAATCAGAGCCCTGGATATTTGGCCCTCCTGCTATATTCAGATCCAGGAGAGACCAGCTGTCCTGAGCCCAGGATGAAGGGGAAAGTCAAGGATATCTAAGGACATTTGCTATGCTGTGAGTCTGAAGCCAGTCCATCTTAGCTGGCACTGACTGAGCCAGACCATTATGTAATATACAGGGCTGGTGGGAGGGAAGGGGAGGTTGACATCAAGATTTCCCAAGTCCACACATAATGTAGGTACTGGCCAACTCTGCTCGCCCACCCATGATATGTGTGAGTCTGGATAGTTTGAATGGATGCCAGCTAGGCCCTGTACTACTCAGTCATTTAGCCTCTTGATCATCACTCTGTTAGTGACACAAACAATGGTCCTTTGAAAGGAATGTTGGGGGCTGGAATCTTAGCTAACTTAAAGACTTTCAGAAGAATTGTTGAACCAGAATAGGTAACTATGGATCCTTTCAGCACTAATTCTGATTGTAAGAAGCCAGGCTAGAGATCAGGCCTGTTTGAAAGGCAGGATTTTTGCTGCAGTTGGGGTCTTCACCCAAGGATCATGACAGCCTATAGTGTCCAACCCCAGAGAACTTCTCGGGGTCAAATACTTGCTTTTTCTCAGACCCAGATACCATGTTGAAAACTCTTAAAGGGGGAGCAAACCTCGCCTGAGGCGAGCCCAAGGAGCTCTCCCATGAGGACACTGCTATCTGGGTAGCAAAAAAGTGTCCCAAGTAAAAGGCTCTGTCATCCAAGTGCCATTAGGGCAAAGCTTTCTGGAGCGACTCCACTCAGCATCAGCATCAACAGACCAGCTAGAGCCAGTTCGGTGAAAGCCTAGCCTGAATAACACTGGCCTGAGCTGAGATGACCTTATAAACTCACCTGCAAGACACATTGCTGTCCTGCCTGCCCTTGTCATCCATCTGGTCTTTGTTTGAAACCTGAAGTCAGCAAACTTTTTCTGTAAAGGACCTGATAGCAAATTCTTAACACTTTGTGATCCAAATAGTCTCATTTGTTGCAAATACTCAGTTCAGAGTGTGTGGCATAAAAATAGTCAGACAGCATGCAAATGAACATGACTATGTTCCAGTAGAACTTTATATACAAAAACAGGTGGTGGGCCAGGTTTGTCCGTCAACCCCTGATATAAACTCATGACAATCTTAGCCTACCGGCTGGATTCTCCCTGATTCTGGGTTACATTCATCAACGAGCTCTTTCCTTCTGTGCCTGGCCAATTCTTCCAGGACTTTGGCTCTCTTGTGGCTGTCCAGGGCCAGACACCCCATCCTTGGATATCTCCAAACTCCTCATCCCTGCCTTTCCACTCCCTACCTCTTACTATGTTCTCCAAGACACCAAATGCCTTGCAGTTGTCTGCAGTTCCCCTCCATGCCTTTATTCATGCTGTCTCCTCTGCCTGGATGCCCTTGCCCCTCCTCCTCACCAGCTGTTTCTTCAACCTTTAAGAAACAACTCAGCCATATTATCTTCTAGAGGGCCTTCTTTGCATTACCCTCCATCCCTCTACACCCCTCCTTTCCACTCCCATAATACTCCATGATTTCCCCATTATTTGAAAAGTGTTCATTTATTGGTCTACCTCTCTAATTAGGTTGCAGGTTTCTGGAGGGCAAGAACAGTTTCTTACTCATTTATATGTCCCTAGTACCCAACTGTGGCTCAGAGTAATGACTGAGAACAATCAGCTGGACTAATGAATCACTATGCATAGCCTTTTGCAGGAAGTCTCCGTGCTCTGCATACACATTTCCTCATCTCCTTGCATATTGCCATGGAGCATCCTGCAATCAATTCCCCATGTCTGACTCTCATTTCCATCCCTGCTTTGTCAGTGTGTCCAATGCTTTCACAATCAGTTCTCTCCTTGGATGATGAAGCCTGCATTCTTGTTCCTCCTTCTTCTCTGGACTTCTGGAGAACCTCAGAGCTCTGCCACCTTAGCATCTTCCCAGAGGTGAGCATTTCAACAGCAGACATGATCAGCCGCTTGAGGTGTTTCATATCTTGGAATAAATAGGAACTTTTCAACCCTGAGAGCATCGTCACCATTAGAAGATGTTCTGTTGGCTGTTAACCAAAGGAGACTGTGGTGCAAAGAAGCTGGCAGTGTAAGGAAAGAAAACACAAGCCCAGATCCCAGCCAGAGAAGCACAGTGCTTAGGGTGTAGTAGGGAGACAAAAAAAAAAAAAAAGATGAGTTTTAACCAGCAGGAAAGCTGAAGACTCTGCCTTCGCCAGCTCCTCCCAGCTGTTGACACTCAAGCCAAACATTTGTACATTCAGCCCTGACCAAGCCTTGAGGTTTTCCTGAACCATGATGGGGAGAAGGTTGGGAGTCTCAGCTCTGTTAGTAGGCATGGCCCAAGGGAGCTCTGGGCCTCCATGTTCTCAGATTTGTCAATTCCCCCAAGATCCTATCATGGTGACCCATAGGCTAGGCTATAGACTGGTCTCCTCTCTCCATTTTTCTCCCAGCATGTCAATTCTCTGAGGGGACTGCCTGTGCCCTGAGCCCAGCCTTCAAGGCTATAGTATGGCTGCTGACCTAGCCATGCCATCATTTTCTCTGGAGTCTAGAATCCTCCTCCTGCACTCTCTGCTGTTACCTCCCACCTGACAATAGCTATACCAACACAAGGGGCTCATCACATGTCCACTCTGGTCCTCTCTGAACCTCACCTCGTCCACAAGCAGAGCCTGAGGCCAGTGCCCATGGAACAGCTTCTATTCCTCTCCCAGGAGCCTTCTCCTCTAGAAGAAATGTTCTCTGTCCTCCTGGTGCTCTGAGTTTCCTGAAAAATAACCCAGATTCTGCAGCATCAATTTTGGCAGGGTTTTGTCAGTCTTTCATCTACATCGATCCTCTGAAAAACTACTTCCTCATTATCCATCTTGGACTGTTGCCACTTGGTGGTCTGAATGGCAAAGCACCCGTCAAACTCCAATGCTCTCTCTGTTGCAGCGAGAGAGCCAGGGCTTTTGAATCAAACAAACCTGAGCAAGAGGCCCAGCTCTGCCACACTCCAGCTGCGTGACTTTGGGTGCATCACTTGGTCTCTCAACCTCAGAAGTTAAAAGAACTCCTGTTGAGGAAGCTCATGGCGAAGACATGACCCCCAGCTTGACCATGAGCTGGACCCAGGCAATTGGAGGCTCTCCACTCCCTCCTCGGTGCTTGGAATGTACTCTCTGCTTGCCTTCCCCATGCAAGAAGCTGCCCAGAACACAGCCTTGTCATAGTAATGTGGTGATGAGACCATCTAGACTGGGTTCATGACTAAACCCAGCTAAAGCCCCCTGGGAACATGACTTCCCCCAATTAGGCCTCTATATAAACTTTTAAGATGTGTAGGCTGGTGCAGAAAACTACTTATCTCAAAGCCACCCAAGGCAAGCCTCATAAGTAAGTTCCCTTGTTTATTAAACCTGCCACCTACCGATCTGAAGTGGTCTGCCTCTTTCTTTGGTGTTATTGAGATCAAATCACACAATTCATCTGAGATCCTACAAATGCTATTTTCACTATTATAGTTTTTCACTGGTTCCCAGGCAGACTGAGACTGACCTTCAGTTTCTAGACCTCAGAGAAGCAACAGGCTTGAGGGCACAGGCTTGAGAGGTGTCCCTGAATGCTCCCCATCTCTCCATTGGCAAAGTCACAGCTCACCCTGCAAGGCAAAAGCCCAGGTGGAATGGAGCTCAAAGTGAAAGCCAAGACACAGGGTCTTATTTCAGGTGCAGAAATGAAGACAGAGGGTGGTATGACCAAAACCTCATTTATTACCCCACTCGAACTGGCCCAAATCCTGGGAATGATTGCTTGGTGCCATTCCCGAGATTCAGGCTTTCCCCAAGGGGAGTGTGCAGAAGACACTGGACACTGGCTTCCTTTTCCCAAGCACCAAAGAAAAGGGGCTGGAACTCCATAGCGCATGTCACTGTGGGTGCACCCCCTCTTTTCTCCTCCCTCTTCCTCTCACATCATGGTGATCAGGATGGACACAGGCTCTGAGGTCAGGAACACAGTGTCAAGTCCCACCTCCACGCCCTGCTCATCCCTCTGGGTTTCAGATTTTTATAAAATGGAGATGATGATACCCATTTGTTAGGTTTCTGTGAAGTTTGAATGGATACAAAAGTGCTTTGTTAACCTTAAAGTGCTACGTAAATGCTATTTACTGCATTCCTAACTCTTTGATTACCCAGTTAGGCCCAGGTCCTTCTGCTCTGACCCCCACCCCCACCTTCAAGGCTGGAGTGGATCAGATCAGATGCACTGGAATTGAAAATCAACCACAACCGTGTTTCCCTACCAGAGGGATAGGAACTAAAGTTCCTTCTATGAGGAGAGAAGAGACAGAGCTTTCCGTTCCATATTTCAGGCAAAATAAGCAGGTGAACGAATAATTTGGAAGTTATTGGGTTCCTTGTCTCTGAGTCTTAAAACGAAGGCTGGTCCTTGGGGAAAATTGTTGCAGGGTGCCTGGAAGTTGAACCAGAAAATATAGCAGGATCTGGGAAGATGCTGACATTCTCCTTTGACTGCCCTCCTTTATCCTTTAAAGCTGGGAGACCAGGACTTATTCTCCCTGCGCAACTCCCTGTTTGCAGTTCTACCCCTGCTGTCTAAGTGATCTCCACCACTGATGTGGAGGCTGAAAACAGCCCAGTCGCGGAGAGTCAAGATTTGTTTTCACATCCATCTGAATGACTCTTGGTTGTGAATTTTTCATTTGGGCAAGAAGCAGTCGCAGTTTAAAGCCCATATTACCAGGATTTAAATCCTTAGCTCAGCTGATTAGCTTGAGCTAGTGTGCCCCAGTTATCTCATCTCAGAAATGAACATGGAATAATATATTCTTACAGGATTAAATTAGTTAATGTAACCTCCATCCTTAGACCAGTGCCTGGGATGAAGTAAGCACCATATGTGTTTGCAGCAGCCGTTGTTGTTATCGTTGCTATTGTTGTTTCATGGTTACTGTGCTACTGCTGTTAAGGGGGTAGCCTGAAACACAGACTGAATTTAAAGTACCCGACACCCCCCAGCATATGTGTTACAATAAGCCTGCCAGGTAATTCTGATGCACACGAATGCTTTAAGCCGGGCTAGAGGGGTGAACAACAGTTCCCAGAAGAAGAAATGTGGGTACTCTCACCTAGATTTTTTTAAATGTGCAACCTCACTTATTATAAGAGGAATAAACATTACAATTATATGTTAGGCTCGGGTCCTTCTGCTTATGGAGGTATCATTTCTCAGCATCCAATTGGCAAAAATCCAAAAGGTTGACAACAAGTTCTGTTGCTGAGTCTGTGGGGAAACAGGCATTCTTGTGCAGCACTGGCAGGAATGCAAAAGGTTACATTTGGCAATATCTAGCGAAGTTACATATGTATTCACCTTTTAAGCCAGGAGCCCGCATCTAGGAGTCTATTCTAAAGGAATGCCGGTGAAATATGAAGGGAGAAAAATGAATGAATGAAACTACTTATTGCAGAAGTATCTATAAAAGCAAAAGATTAGAAACCACTCAAACTCAAGAGGGGACTGGTTGAATGACTCCGGCACACCTGTCTGAAAGAAAGAGTACCAGGCTCCTATGGGAAGGATTGAGGAAGATCTCTACTGCTGTGGCATAACCCCTAAGACACCAGGTTAAGTGAAAAAAAGCAAGTTGTAATAATGAATATAATATATTTTATCATTTGTCTAAGAGAGTATATACTGATATATATACAATTGACCCTTGAACAACACAGGTTTGAACCGTGTGGTTCCATTAATATGCAGATTTTTCCCAATAAATACACAGTAGGCCCTCTGTATTTCCAGGTTTCACATTCAAGGTTGGGAATCCGTGGATATGGAGGGACAACTGGGTGCATTGTTTTACACTGTTTTTTACTGTATATAAGGGATTTGAGCATTCACAAATTCTCATATCCACAGGGTGCCTGGAACCAATCCAATCCCTATGGATACCAAGGGACAACTGTAGTTAAGTTTTTGGTGGGTCAAAAGTTATACACAGATTTTCAACTGCACAGAGGTAGGCACCCCCATGTTGTTCAAGGGTCAACTGTGCATATGTATTTGTATATGTATGTGTATATGAGTCCAAATATATATATATTTTTTAAATACACAATGCAAGGATGTGTTGGATTCTTTATGCCCCATTTACTGTTTCATAGTTCATGTATTAGCTCCATGCAGCCATTGCTGCAGCAAGCAGCTGTGCACAGCTGTAACCTGTCACAGTCCTAACCAAGCTGCATTGCAGATCTCTTACATTTTCCTCTGAGATGTGCCGGCCACTGCTGGCAACCACTTTGGTTCATAAGCACACCTGAAAGTTCCAGGAAGTTAACACTCCTGAGATAATCCTTGACCAACAGGGGACAAGAGCACAGGAGTCGTGGATCAATAATCCCATCTTCCACATCTGGAGCAGATAATTCCGAGGCACATGGTTCCTCAGTGGTCCTCTGTAGCAATAACACATTCTTAGATTGATCTTCCTTTCTTCTGTTTCACTTTTCCTCTCTCTCTCATTACTGTCCCTGGGGTCACTCCAAAACCTAATTACCTGCACACACTCATTGTCTCATAGTCTGCTTGGGGAGAAAAATCCAAACTAAGGCAAAAAATAAACCATTAAAAAAAGTTAATGATTACTTATAGGAATAGAGGGAATAGAAATAGAAACTAGATTGCATGGCTGTATTTTACATTTTAGACTTGACTTTTGATACATTTAAATATTTTATATAACTATAAAAACAAAATTAAATTTCAAAAAGTACTCCCTAAAATTGAAAGTTAAATGAAACAAACAAGCCTAAACGTGTTTAATGTTGGAGGAATAATCACACAGAGAACTACTCCAAGTGACTTTAAAACATAATTTAACTGCACTTTCCTGGTGCAATCAACCCTAACAACAAAAGGAATAGGAAATAATCTTAACCTGTTTTCAGTAGTCAGAGGTAGGGCTGTTATTGCTATTCTGAGACTGTTGTATGTCTAGTGCAGGGTAAAGCAATAAGAATTACATTGTTGTCATTGAAAGCCTGTATTTTCCACATGAGTGAAAAGAGATACAGATATTAGATTGAGGAGGGTTTTTTTTTTCCTCTAATTCATAATGTTGCATTTGAGTTAGAATCATCATTAAAAAAATACTCATTATATATTTAATGTTTAAAAATAAATACATATTTTCCAGCTTCATCCCTTTATAAGGCCTAAAAGCAATGATTAACATGATTAGAAATAACAATTAGGAACAGTATTAATGAAAACCCTAGCACAAAAACTATGGCCAATTAAAACCATTTCCCACTTTAAAATTTAAAAAACACAAGACTCCTTGGAGAAATGGCTGGTTCTAAGTTGGGGCAAGAAATGTACAAAAGGATCCTAGAACATTTTGTCATACAAGTAAGAAAAGAAGTCATCAAATACCACTAGACTGTGTCAAAGGGTCTTGAGAAGCCACTTAAATAAGTTCCTCCTAGTTGGCCAATGATGGGATGACATGAACATCAATAAGGATAAACACTACAATGAATTGAAATGCATCAAATATGTTTACAAATTGTAAATTGGTAAGTCAAGGGGGGGAAACCTAGTTATTCCTACATTTTCTATATGACTATATGTCAGGATAATTAAACAATTTGTGAAGAGAAATGTCTTCCTGTAGGAGAATTCTAATTTAATAAATGAAGAAGAAATGATAGAGGTAGAATATCACCAGTTTGCAATCCATGATGAATGAATAGGTCCAGTCAGTGACTGTCAATAGTTACAGCATCACAAAACAAGAAGCTCCTGATGGACCACCTATAAATATCCTTGTCAAAAATCAAACCTGAGTCTACCAAATCTCTAGTGCTACCTACCAAGGAGGCAGAGGAACATGTGAAATGACACCACAGAGAGGCAACAGCAAAATTCAGACTGTAGGGAACTCTAGAGAACAAAAGGCTCAGCTTCTTCAACAAGTCCTTAAAAAGAAACAAAAAGTAAGGGGCCTACACATGAACAGAGACTTAAGCAATATCAAGCAATAGCAATGTATGGAGCTTATTTAGAGCCTTCATTTAGACAGGCCTCTGTTTTGACCATGTTCCATGCTCCAAGCTCCAACCAAGGTCAGGACTTTCACATCTTGGGGCGTCAACGGAGGTCTATTGGAGAGACATCTTGAAATGAGAGCCATGGCCAGTCTCCACGTTCCCTGGACCTTTAATCCACCATCTCTCCCCTCCACCACACTCTCTAGCTCTTCCCACTGGCATCAGTGCTGAGCTGTGTGTCCTGCTCCTTGGCCTTTATTTCACCCTGTTCTTCATTCCCCTGCTGACAAACCTTGTTGTTCATTGTCCTGCCTCTGACTTCATTCATCCCTCCCTCCAAAGGGGATGCTCAGTACTACCCTTCCACTAACTGCTGGCTTCCCTTCCCTCTCCATCCGGTCCTTCCTCTAACCATGCTGCCATACATACGCTACCTTGGGTAAATGGCACTGCACTGCCCATCTCAGTCTCCAAACCCCACATTCCACTACTCAGCTCGCTGGGCCCATCAGTGCCACCCAGAGAGTCCAACACTCTCCTGACTGTGCTCATCCACCCTCTGCCCAGCCATCTTCCAGGGACTTGGAGAATGTCCCAGTGAGACGTGGCCTGCTTTTATTGATGGGTATTACACATGGGCCTCCAAAGGTGCCTCGTTCCCAGGAATCTGACAGGTAGAGGCTCCACACTGTGCCCACCAGGGTAGCCGGACCGAGGCCTTGCCTATCAGAAGTCAGGAATGAGTTGGACAATGACTTTCCACTCACACATTCACAGAGTGCTGACAACTCCCCAGAGTTATCTCTCCATTGAGTTAGCTCTAGGTGGGGTCAGAGCAGCAACATTGACCTCTAACCCTTTGCAGGACTCAGGACAGAGGCTCCAGGGATGGGGAGGCAACGCCACCTAAAGGCATTAAGGTCAAGTGGGTCAGTATTGTGCTAAGTGAAATAAGCCAGTCTGAGAAAGAAATGCCCTCTGATCTCACTAATATGTAGAATCTAATGAACAAGATGAACAAAGTAGAACAGACTGGCTGGTGCCAGAGGGGAGGGAGGTGGGATGACTGAATAAAGAAGGTGAAGGGATTGGCTAAAGAACAGACATGCCACGGACAATAGTGTGGTGGAGGCCAAGGGAGGGGGAGGCAGAGGTGAGTAGAAGTGGGCAAAGGGGGGCAGGGAACATGGGGGACATCTGCAATGATGTCAGCATTAAAATGTTTTAATTAAAAAAAAAAAATCAAGTGGGTCATCCAGCTCCAGACTGGAAAGTGCATCTTAAGACTTAAAAAGGCTTCTTTAAAGCTACTCACCAAAGACAACCAGCCCCCGGCTGCATAGAATCAATTGTGAGGACTAGATGCCTTGTACGTATGCATTCTACTTCTCATTTTTGAAGCATAAAAGATAAAAGGTAGCTGGATAATTAATATTAGGAATTTGACAAGGCAGGCCAAAGGGAACGGAAATAGTAGGGAAAGCATTCTTCTAGGAGAAAAGCACCAATATAAACAGCAACAGGAAAAGCAAGTCAGCCTGCAGAGCTGGCTGTGGCTGCTGCTTTGCTCCTGCCCTGGGTTCACACCCTGCCCCCTGCAATGACACGCCGCTCTTCTGAACGCTATGTGATCCCCACAAAAGCGGAAGAAGAAGCATTTCCTCCCCCATTTTATCCATTAAGTCCGGAAGCTTGAGAAGATCACGTGGCTTACCTGTAGCCACCAGGGACATGTGAAGGATCCAGTGTGTGAGCTCAAGTCTGTCTGGCTCTAAAGTTTGTGCTCTTTACCCAACTAATTGCTGCCTCCAGTCCAAGTCTGAATTCTTCCACACAGCCCTTCACAGTTTCAAAACCAACTCTCCACTCCCCCGTCTTCCCTGCTCCCAGGCTGATGCTCTGCAGCCAACAGTCCCAGCCCCTCCGTCAGTCGGGATGCCATGGCTTCAAATCTTTGCATCTTTCCTCCCTGAATATGTTCCAATTTGCCCAAATCCTCTTCAACATGTGGGGCCCGGAAACGGACACAGATTTTCAGATCTGGGCTGATGCGATGACCAAAGCCAAGCCTGGAGGACGATCTCCCCTCCGATCTGGAATGGAAGCTGATGGCGCGCACACTGGCTGAGAGGGAGTGCTCACTCAGCCACAGCTCCCCGCTGCTCTGGCCGGGCCTCAGGTAAGCCAGCTCTCCTCTTCCTACACTTGGCGGATTTGTTATTTTGAATCTCAACTCAGGATTCTTCCATTATTGACCTCAATTCTATTCAATAAACACCCACCGAGCTAGGCACGGTGCTGGTTGCTGGGAGCCGAGTGAACAAGGCACTATTGATCTCCACGCTGCGACTTTCCAGCCGCAGCTCAGCTCAGAGCACCCCTCTGGGCACCCCCACCCCACGCCTTCCCTCCGGGGGCCTGGTACACCCTGCACTTTCTGCCATCCGCTGCCCAGACCTTCCTCAAGAGCAGAGCCACACCCTGGAAACTGCCAGGACCCTGGAGTGGTTCTGAGCTGACCATAATTATGCCAAGCAAGGTATTTTTGTTAGTGAGTGAACAGCTGCCAAGAACACTTCAAGACATGATTTACTGCTTCTCTGAGGGTTGTTTACACCAGAGCTCTCTGTTCCTGTCACAGCCCGCGCCTCCCATGAAAAACCTGTCACAGTTTGTGATCTGAGGGGAGCCTGTTTGCCTGAAGGAAGAAAGCAGTATATTTTTTCCCACATAGGAAGGAATGCAATGTTTGCTCACCTGGCCTGGAAGTCGGCATGGAAGCACAGGGGGGCGGGCATTAGCTGACCCAGGCCCAGACCCTGCCCAGTCAGAGGTTACCCGTGGTTAGAGGGGCTATTTCATGTGGCCTTGATCCCCTGGCGAGCTCTAGCGCCTGAGTCGAGCTATGAAAGATTGAACCCCATAAGGCCAGGAGACCATAGTAGGATTCTAGTCCTTTCCAGTCAGTCAACACAAAGCTTGAGCTTTAGCTAAAATGACTTGAGGCTTGGTATGGCGTGAATGGTGGCCACCGTGACAAGCGCTCTAGGCTGGGAGACAGAACACCTGGGTCTGGGTCCCAACTCTACCACTTTCCTGACTATGTCACCTTGGGTAGGTTAATCACACTCTCCGGGCCTTAGTGTCCCCATCAGCCACAGGCAGAGAGTTAACGTGCAGGCTCCCCAAAGGTGCTTCAGGTGGTGAGGCTGTTCAGTCTTCTGGGTCGTGAGAGTGGCTGGGGAGCCAGCGTGCCGGGTTTATACCCCAGCTCTGCACTGACCAGCTGGGTGACCGTGGGCAGGTCACCTAGTTCTGTACACCTCAGTTTCCTCTTCTGTAAAGTGGGGATGATCCTAGTGCTCGTCTCAGAGGATTCTTAAGAGGATTAAATGAGCTCAGAACGTGCCTGGCGCGTAGTAAATTCTCAATAATTGGTGAAACGCCACCACCAATTCTTATCTTGTTGTTTTTGTTTTAATTACCAACCTGGGCCTAGCCTTCCCTATCGATGTTAAACTGCTCTTGACAAGCCAGTGAAATGCAGGTTTTGTGCCTTGAAATAAATGTTCCTCTTACAGAGGTTATCTGCAGTTTGAGATCCCTCAGAGCAAGGATGGGGAAGGCACCCATGGCTGCCCTAAAGCCCCAGAAGGCGCAGGGGACCTTGCTTTGGCCCCACTCGTCTGCATGGTCACCTGAAACTGTGTCGTGGGCAGGACCCAGGATAGCTCTGCTCCTCGCAGCACAGGCCACACTCCGCCTCCTCTTAGCAATCAGGAAGGGCTGGGGGAAGAGGCAGGAGGCTCTGAGGCATTGCACAGGGATCCATCCCTACCCTGTCTGTGCCAGAGGGGTGACTTGGGGTGTGTGGCCCTCCCTGCTGCCTGCTCTTCCAGGCTCCCTGCAGGAAGATGAGTCATCTCGGCAGCTTGAAAGGCCTGTCTTCCCCTAGAAAAAGCCCAGTGAGAGCTTGTTCAGAGCGACGAGCTGCAAAGCTTCTGGAGCTGCTGACCAACTGAGCCTGAACCACTAGGGCAGTGGTCGGCAAACTCATTAGTCAACAGGGCGGCAAACCGCGCGCGGCTCGCGAGCCGCAGTTTGCCAACCACTGCACTAGGGGGAGACTAAAATTCCTGATAGCCTTTTCCTGAGGTTTAGCATGCCCATGGGTGGTGGTAGGATGAGGCTTAGCTGGCTCTCACGCTTAGCTTCTTGGATCTTGCTGATTTACCTTGTGCCTAAAATAGCCTGAGGGTCCCTCCCTCCGCCCGCCCCCCCCCCCAGTGGCAATGCCCGTTTTTCCTACTGAGATCTCTTATTGCACGATAAGATGAAAGTTGGAGCTTTATTACTCAAATTGTTGATACAGAAGTGTATGGCTCAGGTACTCAGCTAAGGGCTAACCAGTACTGAAGCCCAGACTGGCCGCCCCAGTCACAGCAACACTGGGCAACACAGTCCCCCACACAGAGGCCTGCCCCCCCCCACCCCGAAAATGTGCCGCCTCACTCCCACTCCTGTAGTCAGCTCCCCACAGGAGAAAAGCGTTGAGCTGCACATGCCCATGTCCTTGTCCCAAACCCACTCGTCCAGGGAGAAGCCAGGAGGGTTGTGCCAACTTGTCCTCCACATGGAGGGCACATCCAAAGTGGGGAATAGGTGTCTCCCCCAACACCTCCTGCCTACTTTGCCAGTTCCTCTCAGCCTTCCGCACTCAGCTCTGGAGCCTACCTCAGCGACTCTGGTGCACATCAGTGGCTTGGGCTCCACTAAAGCACAAGATCTTCAAAAGCCAAATGGTCTTCTTCATCTACACAGTAGCTCAGAGTGTTGGTTGTGCATCTCTGTCATGTACTAGCTGTGTGACTTTGTCCAAGTTACTTAACCTCTCTGTCAACTTCAATTTCCTTCTCCATGAATGGTGTAGTCAATGTGCCTACCTCATAGGGTCTATAAAGATTATTTGCAATAATTTTTGGAACATTGTCAGAGCTATAGTTAGTGATGATGATGATGATCTGTGATGTCAATATCTGGCAAAGGCCCACTTATGGGAGGGGATGAAATGGAGCAAAAGAGAGTGCCCTGCCCTGTTTCCCAGTGTGAGCAGCCTGGCTCCCACAGGTGTTCTGGCAGCGGTCCACTGTCATCTGCCTGGGCCTCACAAGGACTTGTGTATCCCAGAGAGCAGACAGCCATGGCAAATAAAGATAAGGACATCTCAAAGGATGTCGCCCCTGCCCTGCTGGACCAGTATATGTAACTCAAACAAAAGAAACGAGAGATAGGCCCTTGAGATCCCTGTCACCTATGAATGATGAGCTTGGCCAAGACAGAGACCAGGACATTTGTCCCTCAAGTCCCAAAGCCTGCTTCCTGCTGATAAGCCCCAAGTCCCAGAGTGGGACTAGCTTAAAACCAATCTCCTCACTGGACTGGAGGGATGGGGGCACTGGGGAGCTTCCTATAGGAACAGCTGTGCTGGCAGCTCTGTTTTCCTGACAGAGTCTGGGAAGTTGATTTCAACAACAGGAAAGCTGATAACCTAGACACCAAAGTTAAAATCCAGGCTAGCCCAGCCCCAGGCTAGCCCTGGAAGTGGCTTAGGTTTGAGGCTTTTCAAGGGGGCCCAGCACCAAACTCCCTTCCTCCCAAACTCAGGCAGACTCCTGGGCCTGAGGGATGGGTTCACACATCTGGGCCCCACAAGCCCGGAATCATCAGGCGATTAAAATTGCCTTTTATTATGGCCCTGAGGGCTATAAACAAGCAAGCCTGACATATGGGTCATTCCTGAGACTCCTGCTCCATTGGTTTTAAGGGCCCCTTGGCGTAAAGAATTTCAAAGCTGCTAACTTCATAGTATATTAAAGTGGAATATATTCCTCTGAATGGTCCTCAGGTGAGAACCAGTGCTTAGCAAATGCCTCTTGGCTTCCTCTTGAAGAACCCAAGACTGACCCCTGGTGGTCTCGAAGCCCAGCTGAAGCCCAGCCTTTCCTATATCCATCAGTGAGAACCTTCCCTGTCTCAATCTCTCTCTCTCTCTCTCTCTCTCTCTCTCTCTCTCTCTCTCTCTTTCTCTCTCTCCCTTTCTCCTCTTCCCTCCCTCAGTCTTTTTCTCTCTGTCTTTCTATGTGTCTCCATATATGTGTCTTTCTTTCTGCTTATACATCCCTTCTTCCATGAGATGCCCAGACCCTTGGAAATGCAGGGGTAATCGCACATAAGAATGAGATTCTTCTCACCTTAATCTCAATTGAGGCACCAATATGTGAGAGAACAAATAAGGAGATAAGATATCAAAATGAATGTAAAATAGAGCTCACTCCCCCAATTATGCAAATTCAACAAGGAAATAGTCCCCAGTATTTGTTTCATAATCTTTTAAAGCCCCTTAGTCCGTTTCTAAAGGAAGTTGTTTTCACCTTCCAGTCTCACTTCCATTACACGCCCACACGTACTCCCTATGCTGTGTTAAAGCTGATCTGCCATCCTAGGCACCTCTGTGCTCCAGCAGGCCAGAGGTTTCCAGGGCTCCATGCCTTGGTTTCTACTGCTCTTTCATCCTGGAATACTTTCCCCTATTTTGCCCCTCACAGTCCTGTTTAACCTTCAAGGCCAACCTAAAATGTCTCTCCTTCCTAAAGCCACCCCAGGGCAGCCAGGGATGAACGGTACCTTCCTCTGTGCTCCCTGCTGAAATCAGAGAGGGTGTGTGCACACCTGTCTCCCTTACCAGCCTCTAAGGTCCCTAGGACATGGGTTACAGGTGGGTGGTTCCTGGCAGAATGCATCACTTTGGGAAATGTTGATGGATGAGCTAATGAGCGGATCCTATTGGCAGCAGTGCCTCAGAGAGTTTTCTCTGTTCAGAATATCAAAGAAAAGACAGAGAGAAGTGAGTCCCTTGTAGGTGAGAGTGGAGTTGGAAGGAAAGTACCAAAGCCAGTGCTCAGAGCAGGGAGTGGCTCAGAGCCACCTACCTCCCTCGACCTTCTGTGTAGGCATCAAAGTCCCTATCCAGCTCATGTCCAGACAGCTGTCACTGGGCGGCTGCTGCACACTCTGCCTTAAGGCCAGGACAGACGTGTTTGTCACAGGCTGTGTCTCTAAGATCCATGCCTTCAGAGCAAGTGTCTACACTACACAACCTGCATCTATAATCCAACTGCACAATATGCTTTTGTAACCCCTGTCGATAAAGCCTGTGTCTCTACAATCCAATATTTGTGCAAACCATGTCTCCTCAACCTTTGCCTCTACAGTGGGTCTGTATATCTCTCCCACATCTGTCAAAATCCCGTTTGTGATTTCATCTTGGGCAGCCCATCTCTGCACAGCAGGCCCACACTGTCACCCTGAGTTTCTGCACAATATGTCTGGGTAAAGAATAAACGATCAAACAGAAATAGCTTTATTTGTGGCCCATTTTGAAAGGAACATCTTCCCGTTCAATCCAGGTGCTAAGATGGTGACTGCAAAAGCCATCAGGATTGTTCCTTCTGGAAACAGATCCTTTATCTCAGAATTTTATAAAGACAGAAAAAAGGGGGAAAGGACCTAAATAGACATTTTTCCAAAGAAGACATTCTAATGACCAACAAGTACATGAAAAGATGCTTAACATCACTAATCATCAGAGAAATGCAAATCAAAACCATAATGAGATATCACCTCACACCTGTTGGAATGGCTATCATCAAAAAGACAAGAGATAACACATGTTGATGAGGATGTAGAGAAAAGGAACCCTCGTGCAATTTACTAAGAAAACGCATTTTTTTAATTCTCTATTATGTTTTCTAGGTCATCAGATTCACTATATTTTAGTTGTAAGATACATTTTAAAGTGAGGCATACCATAAAAACAGACACATAGACCAATGGAACAGAAAGAATCGAGAGCCCAGAAATAAACTGATGTATGTACAGTCAACAAATATTTGACTGTGGAGAAAAGACAGTCTCTTCAATTAATGGTGCTGGGAAAATTGTATATTCAGACATAAAAGAATAAAACTAGATCTCTATCTTACACAACTTTCAAACATTGACTAAGTGAATTAAAAACTTAAATGTAAAATTTGAAACCATAACTTCTTAGAAGAAAACATAACGAAAAAGCTCCTCATGTCCTAACTAGTTTGGCTTAGTGGATAGAGCATCGGCCTGTGGACTGAAGGGTCCCAGGTTCAATTCCAGTCAAGGGCATGTACCTTGGTTGCAGGCACATCCTCAGTGGGAGGTGTGCAGGAGGCAGCTGATCGATGTTTCTCTCTCATTGATGTTTCTAACTCTCTATCCCTCTCCCTTCCTCTCTGTAAAAAATCAATAAAATATATTTTTTTTAAAAAAAAAAAAAAAAGCTCCTCAACATGGGTCTTGGTCATGATTTTTTGGATATGACACCTAAAGCACAAACAACAAAATAAATAACAAGTGGTACTACATCACACTAAAAAGCTCCTGCACAGCAAAGGAAACAGTCAGCAAAAGGAAAAGACAACCTGTGAAATCTAGAAAGATAATTGCAAATTATATCTGATAAGGGTTGATATCCAAAATATATAAAGAGCTCATACAACTCAATAGCAAAACAAAGCAAACAAAACAAATAATTTTTAAATGGGCAAAGGACCTGAATAGACATTTTTCCAAAGAAGACATTCAAATGACTGACAAGTACATGAAAAGATGCTTCACATCACTAATCAGGGAAATGCAAATGAAAACCATAATACGATATCACCTCACACCTGTTAGAATGGCTATCATCGAAAAGACAGGAGATAACACACGTTGGTGAGGATGTGGAGAAAAGGGAACCATTGTGCACTGTCGGTGAGAATGTAAATTGGTGCAGCTACTATGGAAAACAGTATGGAGGTTCCTTTTAATTTTAAAAAATTAAAAGTAGAACATGTGATCCAGTAATTCCACTTATGGGAACATATCCAAAGGAAATAAAATCACTATGTCAAAAAGCCATCTGCACCCCCATGTTCACTGCAGCATTCTTTACAACAGCCAAAGCATGAGAACAACCAAAGTGTCTATCAACAGATAAATTGATTTAAAAATGTGATTTATGTACACAATGGAATACTTATTCAGCCATAAAAATGAAGGAATTTCTGCCATTTATAACAAGAATGGACCTTGAGGGTATTATGATAAATGAAATAAGTCAGACACAATAAGTCAGAAAGACAAATACTGTATGATTTCACTCATATATAGACTCTAAAACAAAACAAAACAAGAAACCTCATGAAAAGGAGATCAGTTTTGTGGTTGCCAGAGGCTGGAGGTGGGGGGAGGGGGGCAGTGAGGAGGGTGTGGTTGGGGAATTGGATAAAGGTGGGCAAAAGGAACAAACTTCCAGTTATAAGATAAATCATTAGTGGGGATGTAATGTAAAACATGATGACTATAGTTAACACTGTTGTATGGTATATTTAAAAGTTGCTAAGAGAGTAGAATCTAAAGTTCTCATAATAAGGAAAAGCATTTTTGTGTCTATATGAGATGATAGATGTTAACTAAACTTATTATGGTAATCATTTCACAATATATATAAGCCAAGTCATTATTCTATACACCTTAAACTTAAACAGTGCTGTGTGTCAATTATATCTCAATAAAACTAAAAGGTATATCTATAGCTATGTTTCTACTTCAAAATCATCTACACTGTCCTTTTATTCTAATTAATTATTCTAATAACATTCTAATAAATATTTGTTTTCTGTAACAAAATTTTAGACTCTCACCCAGCCAGTGTGGCTCAGTGGTTGAGAGTCAACTCATGAATCAAGAAGTCCCTGATTTGATTCCCATTCAGGGCACATGCCCGATTTGCAGGCTCAATCCCAAGTAGGGGCCGTATAGAAGGCAACCAATTGATGTCTCTCTTTTATCAATGTTTCTATCTATCCCTCTCCCTTCCTCTCTCTCTAAAATAAATAAAAACATATTTAAAAAATTTTCTTCAGAATCTCAAGCTTAAAAATCCTTGCAACTTAACAATACAATTTTTTAATATTGAAGGAAAATTCTGTGCATTTTAATAAACAAACTTGGAAATTCAACTTATAGATTTCATTTTCATTTTAGAGTATAGTGTATATAAATAGTTGCTAAGATTTTAGCTATTTAATCCAATATTTCTCAGTGGGATGCCACTGGGATTTGGGAGAAGAATAGTCCCATTATGGAAGATGCCCCATGCACTGCAGGATATATAGCATTCTTGGCTCTGTCCTTTAAATATCAGGGACACCTCTCAGTCAATATGACACAAAAAAACACTCCCACACATTTTCAAACACACTCCAAAGAAGCAGTATGGATCCTGATTGAGAATCACTGGTTTAAACAGTTTGTATAACCATTCACCTGATGTAGGATATCTGGACTGGTTCTAGCTTATGGCTATTACAAATCTACACTAATAAAAGAGAAAGATGCAAATTAACCATACCTTCGTGACACCCACCAGCCAATCATGAGTGAGTATACAAATTAACCCACCAAAAATGGTGGGTTAATTTGCATATGCAGGTGCCAAGCGGCCAGGGGCAGGGCAGGATGCTTGCATCATCGCCATGGCAACAACGCAGGCATTCCGCACCGCCCCAGCCGCTCCGGGCCTCTGTGCAGCGTGGGAAGGCAGAAAGGTGGCTCCCGCCAGAGCGAAATGCGGTGCCGGCAGCCATTGGAAGAAAGGCCCATTCTTGCACGAATCTTCGTGCATTGGGCCTCTAGTAAAGCTATAAAAGCCCTAGCAGGTTTGGTTCAGTGGATAGAGCGTCAGCCTGTGGACTAAAGGGTTCCAGATTTAATTCTGGCCAAGGGCATATGCACAAGTGTGGGTTTGATCTCCCCCAGTAGGGGGCGTGCAGGAGGCAGACAATCAATGATACTCTCTCATCATTGATGTTTCTATCTCTCTCTTCCTCTCTGAAATCAATAAAAATATTTTTTAAAAACAAATAAAGCTATAAATATTTGGACACTGGCTTTTGTGTGAATGTAAGTCTTCATGTCTCTAGGACAGTGGTTGGCAAACTCATTAGTCAACAGAGCCAAATATCAACAGTACAACGATTGAAATTTCTTTTGAGAGCCAAATTTTTTAAGCTTAAACTTCTTCTAACGCCACTTCTTCAAAATAGACTCGCCCAGGCCATGGTATTTTGTGAAGAGCCACACTCAAGGGGCCAAAGAGCCGCAAGTGGCTCGCGATCCGCAGTTTGCTGACCACGGCTCTAGGATAAATGCCCAAGAGTTCAAATGCTGGGTTCTATGGGAGTTGTATCTTATTTTCAAGAAACTGTCAAACTGTTTCCCAGAATGGTTGACCATTATTCTGGCACTGTATATATTTCATCCATTTTCTAATTGGATAGTTTGATTTTTTTTACTGTTGAGTTTTGAGAGTTCTTTATATACTCTAAATACCAGTCGTTAGTCAGATTTCTGGTCTGCAAATATTTTTTCCAGTCTACAGCTTTTTTTAATCCTCTTTACATGGATTTTCATAGAGAAAAGTGTATAATTTTGATGAGGCCTAATTTGTCCATTTTCAAATTATGCTTTTGATGTCAAGTCTGAGAATTCTTTACCTCGTGCAAATCCCAAAGATTTTATCCTATGTTTCTTTCTAAAAGTTTTATGTTTTACAGTTGAGGTCATTTTTTCCACTTTGAGTTAATTTTTGTATAAAGCGTGAGACTCAGGTCAAGGTTTATTTTATTTGCCTATGGATATCAAATACCACTTGTTGAAAAGGCTATTTAACTTTCATTTTAATCTAGGCTAAATTGAAGAGATTTTATATTTATAATCATCTGTACCCCCAATTATCTCTCTCTCTCTCTCTCTCTCTCTCTCTCTCTCTCTCTCTCTCACACACACACACACACACACACACACACACACACACGTAAACAGCATAGAGTTTTTTAACAGTCAACACAAACATACATATTTACAGCTAGCTACTAACCAATTAAAATAGTGACATTATAACTTTCTTCAAAAATAGATTTGCCAGCTATATCACAGCTAAAGGTCTAATATCCATAATATATAAAGAACTTTTTTTTAAATGAGGAAACAGGGAACAAACAACATAGAAAAATGAGCAAAATTCATGAACAGACAATTTACCTAAAAAAAAGATAAAAACAGTTAAACTTACGAGAAGTTATTCAACTCATAAAAAGATAAATGCAAATTAAAACCACACTGAAATACCACTTATCAACTATCAAATTAGCAAAAATTTAAAAACTTGGCACCACACTGTGTTGGCAAGGGCTGGAGAGAAATAGGCACTTTTGTGCATTGCTGATAGGCATGCAAAGTGGTACAGCCTTATGGAGGGGAATTTGGCAGTATTTAACAAAACTATATATGCATTTACCTCTTGTTCCAGAAATTCACTTCTAGGAACTTACGCTGAAAATACACCTGCAACAATATAAAGCTATATGCACAAGTTTATTCATTGCAGCATTATTTGTAATTGCAAAATATTGGAAACAACCTGAATGCTCATACATAGGAAATGTATTGAATAAACTAAATTATATTCACACAATGGAGCACGATGCAGTGCTAAAAGAAAACAAGGATGATCTCTATGAAACGACATGGAGAGATTTACAGGACATACTTTGTAAGTGAAAAAGGCTAAAGTATTACACCTTTTGTGAGGGAAGAGGAAACAAGAAAATTCTATATACTCCCTTACTTCATTGCAAAAGAAAATTGGGGGGAAAAAGAAACCGAAAATTAAAGAGAATGGTTATCTACAAGGCTGGGGGTGGGGGAACAGGTGGATAAGGGAGTGATGCTTTATTGAGAGAAAATTTTGATATAGTTTGAAGTATGGAATCATGTTAATGTTTTAAATACATTCCTAGAAACATCAAGTCAAACCTCTGAAATAAACGGGAAAAAATGAACCTAATTATAACTTAAACCCAAGTAACTTTTTAACACAGAACCTTGACTATGTACCTTTAATCTAAAGACAAAAAGAACTGTAAATGAATAATTCTACTTATAGACATGTTTTCTTGTGTGTGTGTGGTTTTGTTTTTCGTTGTTGTTGTTTCTGGTTTTGTGTGGAGGTTTTTTGCAGTGGTATGGGTTAGCCATTCTGAAACTACGTTCTGTGACAAATAGGATTGAGCAAATGAATAAATAAATTGAAATTGTGGGATCCAGGATTCTCACTGTGAGCAACAGCTGTTACAAATATGGAATCGGAGAAGCTTAGGATGAACCCTGTGGTGTAGGACTGGAATTAGAGATAGGGAAAAAACAGATAGGGGTGTGTGTGTGTGTGTGTGTGGTCTTAGATCTATAAGCTGAAGGGGCCTAGAAGCAATGATACACCAGTAGCAATGAACACACCTGCTACCCAGGTCTTCTAAATATTATTCCTTATAATAATAACGAGGGTTCCTTGGAGAAATGGCTGACTCCAAGGTTGAGGCAAGAAGGACCTAGAATATTTTGCTACAGAAAGTAAAGAAGTGCTCAAAAAATTATAGGAACAAATCAAAACAGGTAGGAGCCAACTTGATGGAGTTCGGACTACCAAATCTGAGTGCATGTCAGCATCAAAATAAATAGTGATAATATTGACTTACAACCCATTGAATAAAGTAAGAACCATATGTGTATACATATATAATTAAATAAATGAATATATCACTGGGAGGTAAGAGAAAGAGCTTCCTTACAGAATTATGACAACTAATTAATGTAGAAGGAATGATGGAGTTAGAAAAACCATTTTGATGCTAAAACCACTGGGTGATAGTTTGATAAGGACTAGGATGTTTACATAGTTTAAAGTATCTTCCCACAAATTACTTAATCACAAGGGGGGAAATGAGAAGTTACAGTGGAGAAACTTGGAGGACACCACCTTAACCATGGGGTCAAGGTCACCATCCTTTGACAAAGCAATATCACATCCCTTCCAATACAATGTTCTGACAAGGACACAGCACCACTTCCATGGTATACAAACTAAAAATGCATGATCTTATCCTGTCATGAGAAAACTTTATACAAACTGAAATTGGGGGTAGTTTACAAAATAACTGACCTGTATTCTTCAAAAATGGTGAGGCTGTGAAAGAAAAAAGCTGAGGAAATATTCCAAATTAAAGAAGACTGGAGAGATGTGATACCTAAATGCAATGTGTGAGCCTGGATCAGATCCTGGATGAAAAAAAAATAGCTATAAAGACAATTGGCAGGGAGAAACCAAGATGGCAGCATAGGTAAACACCTGAACTGCTGCCTTGCACAACAACTTCAAAACTACAACTAAAAGACAAAACGGACATCATCCAGAACCACAGGAAGGCTGGCTGAGTGGAAATTCTACAACTAGAAGGAAAGAGAAAAGCACACTGAGACTCAGAGGAGCTGCGGAAGTAAAGGCAGAGGTATGGAGGCGTGTGCACGGAGAGGGCTGGCAACTGAGTATGCAGCTGGCTTTTACAATCTGCAGGGAGACACAAGCTCCTGACTGCTCTGAACTCCAGTTCCGGGCGAGACTCTGGGGACCCACACTCATACAGGGAAAAACTGGACTGTCTAGAAGTAGGCAGAACTCGAGGGCGGCTTTCTTTCAGAGGCGCTTGCAGGGATTACTGTGGGACACTGAGACCTGGGGGCCTCTTAGGGCAGGGCTGAGGGGAAACCATTGCTGTTCACTCCGCCCTGAGACTCTGCCCCATCCAAGCTGTGTGCAGAGGCTTTTGCATATGAATGGCCTGGTCCTTTGAAAACTAAACTTACCTAACAAACTGCAGCTGAGTCAGTGAGACCCAGAACATCCAAAAGAAGGCCCAAGGTCCCGCAGCAGCTTGCATTCCTTCACAGCTGGGCCTCATCTGGGCACCTCCAAAACCCAAAAAAAGAAGAGGAATCTGCAGATCTCTCTGTAGCTCCTGCTGGGCGGCCCCAGACAGTGGCTGACCTTGTACCTCCTTGGAGATCCAAGAGCCAGTGTACCCAGGGGTCAGAGTAGGACCATCCAGATTACAACTCCTCAGATCCATAAGGGACACACTCAGGGGGCAGACTCAATGAGCATCAAAGCCCCACTGAAGCAAGTCTTGCCTCATAAGGGTGTCTCAAGCACAGAAGTTCTCCCATCGTAGACACAGCTGATCCTCACAGCCAGTTGGCCTGGAGGTCAATTCCTCCCAGTGATACCAACAACAATCAAGGCTTAACTACAACAAGACTGTGCACACAGCCCACAAAGGGGTGCACCAAGAGTGTCCACCTCAGGTAACTGGGGAGGCTGAGCCACTGGGCTTATAGAACACCTAGCACACAAAGCCACTGTATCAACTCAGGGAAGCAGCCAAAATGCAGAGACAAACAAACAGGTCACAAATGAAAGAAATGGAGGAAAACAAACGACTGGATATAGAGTTCAAAACCACGGTTATAAGGTTTTTCAAGAATTTTCTAGAAAAGGCCGAGAAATTTAGTGAGACCCTCAAGGATATGAAAAAGGACCACCTAGAAATTAAGCATACACTGACTGAAATAAAAAATAATATACAGAGATCCAACAGCAGACTAGAGGACCACAAGAATCAAGTCAAAGATTTGAAATACAAAGAAGCAAAAAACACCCAACCGGAAAAGCAAAAAGAAAAAAGAATCCAAAAATATGAAGATAGCGTAAGGAGCCTCTGGGACAACTTCAAGTGTACCAACATCAGAATTATGGGGGTGCCAGAAGAAGAGAGAGAGCAAGATACTGAAAACCTATTTGAAGAAATAATGACTGAAAACTTCCCCCACCTGGTGAAAGAAATAGACTTACAAGTCCAGGAAGCACAGAGAACCCCAAACAAAAGGGATCCAAAGAGGACCACACCAAGACACATCATAATTAAAATGCCAAGAGCAGAAGACAAAGAGAAAATATTAAAAGCAGCAAGAGAAAAGCAGTTAGTTACCTACAAGAGAGCACCCATATGACTGTCAGCTGATTTCTCAACAGAAACTATGCAGGCCAGATGGGAGTGGCAAGAAATATTCAAAGTGATGAATAGCAAGAACCTACAACCAAGATAACTTTACCCAGCGAAGCTATCATTCAGAATTGAAGGTCAGATAAAGAGCTTCACAGATAAGAAAAAGCTAAAGGAGTTCATCACCACCAAACCAGTATTATATAAAATGCTGGGGCATAGAAAGGGAGTGGACTGACAATTCTTGGGGGGAAAGGGGTGTTGGGGGTGTGAGAAGAAACTGGACAAAAATCTTACACCTATGGATGAGGACAGTAGTGGGGGTAAGAGCAGAGTGGGGGTGGGAACCGGGTGGAGGGGAGCTATGGGGGGAAAAAAGAGGAACAATTGTAATAATCTGAACAATAAAGATTTATTGAAATGAAAAAGAAGACAATTGGCAAAATTTGAATTTGGACTGTGGATTTGATGACAGCATTTTATCAATGTTAAATTTCCCAATTTTGATCACTGTACTGTAATAAAAATTTTACAAAATGTCCTTGTTCTTATAAAATATACATTGACATATTTAGGGATAAAGGGATATAATGCCTACTTACTCTAAAATGATTCAGACATGTTTATACTTAGAAAGAGAGAACAAATGCTCATGCCAGTAGGGCAAAATGCTAACTCTTGGTGAATCTGGATGAAGGCTATTTTGTACTATTGCAACTTTTCATGGCATTTAAACATATCAAAATTAAAAGTCACAAAAGAACCTTTTTTTTTTTTTACCAGTGGAATATTTTCTTAAATGAAATCCTACCTGGAAGCTTGATGTGTCCAACATAAAAACTCAGTGTTATTCTGAATGAAATAAGAATGGCAGATCCAGAGACCTGCACACTCAGATCCCATCCCACCCTCCAGAGCAACACCTGAAGGCATGACCACAGACGCTGGGCTGTTCGCTGCCAACCCTCTTCACAGGAGCCCTGGATGCGCGTAGGCAGCACCTCTGGCTTCATCCCTGTCTGGATTCTCTCTCTGGTCACCTCTGCTCTCCAACTTCCTCTGGCCTATGCTCTCCACGCTTATCTGGCCTTTTCCGAATATTTGTGCAACTATGCCAATTGCTGAGAATTCTTAGTCTGTCTACTATTGCCTACTCTCCATGATGCTCAAAAATGGTCTTCCCTGCCCAGTCGGAGTGTCTTAGTTGGCTGAGCATCATCCTGTGCACCAAAGGGTTGCCGGTTCAGTTCCCGGTCACAGCACATGCTCTCTCTAAGCATATCCTCAGGTGAGGATTTAAAAAAACAAATGTTCTTCCCCAACCCCACAGAGCTCACAGTTGCTATTCTATTTCCATTTCTGCTTCCAGCTGCAGCTGCCCATACCTATACCAAGTAGAATCTTCCTGAGGAAGTGAGTGCATTGTGCGGATCCCCTCCAGCTCTCCTGGCCCCTATAAAATACCTGCTGGAGGGGACCTCTTTGGCATTAGGCAAGGAAAATTTACTTGTATTCATTCCCTGTGGCTGCGGTAACAAATTACCATGAAGGTGGTGGCTTAAAGCAACACCAATTTATTCTCTTTCCGTTCTGGTCGTCAGAACTCCAAAATCAGCTTCCCTGGACTGAAGTCGAGGTGCTGCCAGTCCTGGTTCCTTCTAGAGGCTTTGCAATGAAAATCCATTTCCTTGTCTTCTTCAGCTGCTTGTTTCTGCCTGAATTCTTTGGCTTGTGGCTCCTTCCTCCATTTTCAAAGGGCATCACTCCAATCTGTGCTCCATCATCATCTCGCCTTCTGCTCTTCTGTGTAATCTCCCTTTGCATCCCTTCTATAAGGACACTTGTGATTACATTTAGGGCCCATCCAGAAGATCCAGGATACTCTCCCCATCGCAAGAGCCTTAACTTGGTAATATTGGCTAAGTCGCTTTTGCCTTATAAAGTCACATTCACAGGTTCTAAGGGTTAGAACCTGGATGCCTTCCAAGGCCATTATTCAGCCTGTCACAAATACCTAGGTGGATTACTGTCCAAGAGCTTTTCCCTATTATAAATACCCCCAGCCTTCAGGATTATTTGCTGGTTTTTACCTGATTGTTCCCCCCAAGAGATTCAAGTTCAAAACTGTTCATTTACAATAATAGACACTGCCTTCCTTATGCTGCTCTGCTCCATCATGGCCCCTAACTGTAGGTAAAATTACAGAGCTGTGTCTGTCTGCACAGCTCTTCCTACACCACCCCTTTATCAGCTGAATTGATGAATTGCCTTGGTCTTGTATAGCCCTAGCCTGGGATACAAGCTTCTGAAAGCAACAGAAAAAGGAATGAGCTAAAAGGTTTCTGCTAATTTTCCAAGACTATGGCTGGGGTGGGTGGAGGTCTCCCCGGGAGCTCTCAACAACCACACACATAAATCAAGAAGGAACTGAGCCACAGTGCTCCCAAAGAATGAAAGAGGAAAAAGAACCCTAGCTCATGTTTGGGCTGATTCTAAAATATATGGGAATGAAAGCCTTTGGGGTGATGAATTTTCTTTTAATGCTGTCACATCTGTAGTCCTGGAGGTTTAACCTCTGATTTTTGGCTATAAAACCAACATTATTTCTGCAAACTTGACACCAGATGCTGCCAGGGAGATGTAGCTGAAGGGATAAAAATCTATGTCATAGATTTAGTGAAGCAAATACAAACTAATTAACAATTTTGGAATTGGGATTAAACACTAATTCTTTTAAACTATAAAAATTGAGATGAACCAAAGAGAAAAAATTGTTCTCCCTCTGAATAACTCATTGGAGCCATCTGTTTGTTATTGAGAAAATGGCCCAATTGATAGATTTTGAACAAAGCCCTACATATCTTTATCTGGATTTGAATGCACTGTGGACGAACAACCCAGAAAGAAGGCACATTACTTCCTGGCTAACATGTCCATCTGAGCTTCCCTGAAGCTCCAGAAAACAAGCTATTTTTGTACTGACTCAGAAATAAGGAGACAAAAAAAGAAATGGTATCTTTATAAATGTGTTTGTATGTTTTCAGTTTTGGGAAGGAATGATGGCCTGAGGCTCCTTCTAACTTCCCTGTGCAGTAGCCACTGGCAGGACACAGCGCTTTTGCTGTGTCTTCAGTGTCATCGCCAGTGAGCGTAGAGGGACCTCAGCTGCCACCATTATGAGACTTTCCAAATTAAGTGAAGTCCAAGCTATGGAACTGTGGATCCTCTCATCTTCCCACCTGGACACTCTTGCCCTCAATATGCAGTGGAATTCTAGAACACAAGCTCTAGAATTCATTCCACCCTAATCAGAGTTGGATGATTGGGAGAATTCTGTTTGCTCTGGTTTCAAATTCTGTTGATTTGGCATCAAATCAGTCTATTAATCCCACTCTGAGCAGTTCCTGAAAAGACCTCAGATCTGTTATAAGCAGCTTGAGGGTGGAGAGAATTTGGTATCCCTTGTGCCTAGCCCAAAGATCTGTGTACATATATACACATATATACATTATATATACATGTATGTTCAATTAATGATGATGATGATATTACAACTTATTGAGTACCTATTATGTGCCAGACACTATGCTATCTCATTTAATCCTCTCAACAACATTATAAAATAGACTAGTGACCCGGTGCATGAAATTCATGCACATTAAAAGGAGATTAATTAGAGGAAATAATTTAATATCTCTATTTTTCCTTTCTCTATAATAGAAGTGTCAGAGATGAAATAAAATTAGTAAAATGTATATGAAAACCTTCCTCCTCTCAGAGTCTGGGGCTCACCAGGGGACCCAGAGTCAAATCCCCACCTACCCACATGCACTTCAAAATCACGTGAGACCCAGACCTGGCTGGTGCCCCCCATTGGGCTAGATCCAGACCCAGCCAGTCCCACCCTTGTCAAGTCCTGCCGGGCAGGGGGTGTAGCCTCAGGTCCCCTGGCTCAGCACCAGGACGGGGGGAGTGGCCTGAGGTCCCCCAGCCCAGACCGGGGCTGGGGGTGTGCCTTGAGGTTCTCTGTCAAGCCCCACCAGGCAGGGGGGCACAGCCTTAGGTCCCCCGGCCCAGCACTGGGAGGGGGATGCAGCCTCAGGTCCCCCGTCAAGCCCCACTGGCAGGGGGGCGCAGCCTCAGGTCCCCCGTCAAGCCCTGCTGGTTGGGGAGCATGGCCTGAGGTCCCCTGTCAAGCCCAGCCAGGCAGGGGGGCGCAGCCTCAGGTCCCCAGGCCTGGTGCCGAGGTGAGGAATGCAGCCTGAAGTCCCCTATCAAGCTCCACCTGGTGGGGGGCCCGGCCTGAGGTCCCCTGGCCTGGCGCTGGGGCAGGGGGAGCAGCCTGAGGTCCCCTAGCCCAGCACCAGGATGGGAAGCGCACCTTGAGGTCCCCCGTCAAGCCCTGCTGGGCAGGGGACATGGCCTCAGGTCCCCTGACCTGGCACCGAGGCAGGGGGCACAGCCTGAGGTCCCCTGTCAAGCCCCATGGTCCCTGCTGATTGCTCGTTAAGGCTCCTGATGGGAACTTGGCCTCAGCTCTGGGTGCAGCCATCTTTGTGACAGAGTGATGGTCAATTAGCATATTCCCTCTTTATTAGATAGGATAGTATTATGATACCTATTTTACAGATAAGAAAACTAAGTCCTAGGAAAATCAAGCAATTTGTTAAAGGTCATATAGCTCATAAGTGGCAAGACAAAGTTAAAACTCAGGCCTATCTGATTCTAGAACTGACCTCTAAGCACCACACATACCCTACTGTGTGTACATGATCATTCATTCATTCACTCAGAGCCCACTTCATCCTAAAATATATTTGAAATTACGTATAGAAATATAACCTGAGCTCAGCTGGTATGGGTCAGCGGTTGAGTATTGACCTATGAACCAGGAGATCACAGTTCAATTCCCAGTCAGGGCGCATGCCCGGGTTACAGGCTCAGTCCCCAATGTGGGACATTCAAGAGGCAGCTGATCGATGATTCTCTCTCATCATTGATGTTTCTATTTCTCTCTCCCTCTCCCTTCCTCTCTGAAATCAGTAAAAATATATTTTAAATATATATATATAACCTGTACAACTCAATTGAGAGTATTGAGTTTTAGGGAAAATAAGAATGGAAAGGTCAAATTATTAAGTGCACTGTCAGTTCAAATAAGGTTGGTAGCAGCACTTGGGAAGGAGTTTGAATTGTTCCTTGAGATTTGGTGCTTGGATTCCTGGGGCAGGTGGGGTTATGGGCAACTGGCTCCAGGAAGCAAGACACAGTCTGTCCTGGGCTATGATAACCACTGAGACTGGCCAAAGACCATGCAGGGTGAGCTGCAGGTCAATCAAGCCTGTTGCTAGGACTTTGGAAACAGGCCCCGTGGATCAGGTGTTATACAGCCTGTTTTCCCCAGGTGGAGTCTGAAAACAACTCGTTTTAGAATGCTTTCCTGGGTTTGGGGGATACAACTGCCTGCCACAGAACAGTCCATACTCTTTTTATCTGCCCATCTTGTAAAAGGCAACCAAGCTATGTGTTCCTGTAGTTGTGTAAACATTTCCTCAATCAGAGTTCTTTACTTACTCTGAAGACCTTTTACAACCAGACCTATGCAGTTCTCTCGGGCCCTCTCATGGCTGTTATCTAAAATATCCTGATGATGCCTGGCCAGTATTGCTCAGTGGTTGAGCATTGACCTATGAACCAGGAGGTCATGGTTCGATTCCCAGTCAGGGTACATGCCCAGGTTGCAGGCTCAATCCCAGTAGGAGGCGTGCAGGAGGCAGCTGATCAATGATTCTCATCATTGGTATTTCTATCTCTCCCTCTCCCTTCCTCTAGGACAGTGGTTGGCAAACTCGTTAGTCAACAGAGCCAAATATCAACAGTACAACGATTGAAATTTCTTTTAAGAGCCAAATTTTTTAAACTTAAACTTCTTCTAAGGCCACTTCTTCAAAATAGACTCACCCAGGCCGTGGTATTTTATGGAAGAGCCACACTCAAGGGGCCAAAGAGCCGCATGTGGCTCACGAGCCGCATGTGGCTCTCGAGCTGCAGTTTGCCGACCACTGCTCTAGGAAGTCAATCAAAATATATTCATAGATAAATAAAATAAAATATCTTAATGATAAATATATACATTCAAACATAGAAATAGCTTGAAATTTTTTCAGACTAAGGTTTCCAATCTGTCTTTCTGGACAATGAGTGATCAGATTCATCTATTAGTACATGAAGCCCCAATTCCTATGCCCAGCACTCAGCAGGATGACAAGGAGCCACTGTCAGAGAGGGATGGCTGCACAAAGCCAAACCCAGAATGAGAGTCAAGGATCAGGCCCCAAACGAGTAGTCGATCTGCCTTGGTTTCCACAGGCAGACAAGCTCTAAGGGAATTGGATTTAAACAGGTAGAAAATGATGTGGGCACTCTGACAATTTAAGACCCTGGTCCCTCCCTCCATTTCCCACCAGGGAGCCGGTCTTGCCATCAGGCTTTTTGTGCCATTGAAACTAGGCCTCACGTTAGGGCCTATAGACATTTTCTCTGGATTCATGAGTTTTTTACATTTTTTTTAATTTTGTGTTTTGATCTCAATAAAAATCTAAAAATAATCAATGTAAGTATCTTGTGGATCAACTGACTGACCAGCTCAAATCACAAAATTTTTACGTTCACGTGTATAATTGTGTTTATGACAGCATAGGACCAAACAAAAGGGCTTTAACTGTCTCCAGCTGGTGAAAACTGAACAGGATGGACTTCGGCATTGATGGTATGATCATTGTCAAGTCAAGAACGAACAGCCTCATGACATCCTGTGAAAGAAAAGGGGTCGTGATATTTATAACAGAAGCTATGTAGAATAGCTTGTATTAGCTTTGTGGAGCTATTTATATTTTACAAATTTGTCAAAGTTTATCTGAATGTTGTTTATATTTAAATTTATACATTTGTTTTGGTTTTAAGGAGATTAGATTTAGATTAATATCTGCACATATATAAATTAACTAAGATAATAAAATAACTTGTCATCATTTTTCCTTTAAAGGATATATATATATATATATATATATATATATATATATATATATATATATGTGTGTGTGTGTGTGTGTATATATATATATATATATATATATATATATATATAACTTAAGCTTAAAGCACTATTATTTTCTATTACACCATCAATTTCTCTAATACAGTGGTGGTTTGCTCCTTATTAGCTAGTGTGGCAAATATTTTTATTGATCAAACTAACTTCTTTAGTTTTGTTTTTTTTATGGCCTCCTTGTTCATAATCCTTTTCCTTGAAGAATGCTGAAAGGACCAGTAGCTTGAGTGAAAAAACTGTCCATCTGACCATATTAACTCTTCTAAACAGGAACAGGAAGGTTCTGGAAGTTCCTTGAGGCAAGTCCTCAAGAGCTAACATTTGGTCAGAGGGATGAAACAGAAGCCCAGCACCAGATCTGGGTAAGAGTTAGATCCACCCAGGCAGCAGGATAGCACTAATGCTCATCCCCAGGATTTCTTCATCTCCTCCCGCCCCCACCACTGAAGCCAGGACTAGCTCCAGGTCCTGGAGGAAGGAGGCTAAGGAGGACCGAGCCTGAAGTTGAAATCCATTACTCCAGTTGTGAGTGGTCAGGGCTGGGAGGCAGGAGCCAGATTAGTGAACTCACAAATCGATTGCTGGCCACAGAGAAAACAAATTACTTTAGACATAATTAACTGTACGCAATGAAACACCAAGGCCATCCCAATAAAATATCGCATTACTTCGGGTTTGAGTTACAATGAAGAAGGAAAGCAAGGACCCATGAGAAAAAATTGTTGAAATGTTAAGGTCTTGCCCTTAAGTCCCATCCATGACTCCTTAACTATGGCCACGCTACTGGTGGACAGTGCTGGGATTGGGGGAGAGGATGCTACTAGAGAGGAGATGACAATCAACATCAACAATGCCTGCTCTGGGACACTGCCCAGGGCTGCTCCTGCTTATCCTGAAGCAAATACAAAGTCTAAGAACATGATATGATTGGAAAAGATGGACAAGCTCTAAGACTCAGACATACTTTATATATTAAATGCGTATGAATATTTTTTAATCCCACAAAGAAAGAAGCTTTCCACCATTTTTCATGAAATAAACAACCCCTTTTTGGTCAACCTTTCATTGGTGTTACTAAAGACATGGATATAGAAAAACAGTACTTCTCTATCATAAGGAGAACGATAGCGCAAAGGTGATGCAGAGGTAATGGACAGACGGTTTAAAGTGAAGAGGCGATTGGGAATGGTGGGGACTGTGCCGAACTGGAGAGCACTTATTCTGTCTGAAGGCAGCTTAGCCAACTCGGGCCTGCTGAGCTCCTGTGTGCTTTGCTAAGGCCAATGTCAGTGCTGCTCAGCATTTGTCCCAGGAGCCTGTAAGGGAAACAGAGGATGACTGCTAAAGGGCCATCCATCCTTCAGACGTGGGACAAACACTTACCAATGTGATCGGTTTGCTGCAGGGCGTTTTTTCTGTAATGCATTTATCAATTAACAACCTGTAACAGATAACAGAGGCAAATTCCCGATGCAGAACACCATTATGTGTTCAGCCACATATAATGAGGCCATTTCCACATCTTGGCCAATAGCCCACACTAACACAGCTCTGCTGATGTGAGTATAACAAATTCTATTAAATGAAAAAACCAACATAATGGCAACTATTAATACCTTCTAATATTAATAGGGAGCATTAATCTTATGTAATAGAATCTGTTCCCTTTGTCGGGCACTTCATTTCATAGCTCTTCTTCAGTTTCTTTAAATGTCCTTCACCACACAGATCACATCTCCTGGACACCTTCCAATTTGTCATTACTACTAAGGTGGGGGTCAGAAGGCCAACAATGTACAATACAGCGCAGAAAAGGTAGCCCCCACAAAAGGGGAATGAATACAGGAGACATCCTTTTAATCTAGCACACTCCTACTTGTCTTTCAGATCTCAGTTTAGGTGCCACTTCCATTAGGAAGCCTTCCCTGCTTACCTCCTTTATCTCAACAACAAGAACTGGGTTGAGCGCCCTCTATCAAGATCCCCAGTACTGTTGGTTTGTCCATATCTACTATTACCATCTGTGGGGTCCTTCCAGGCAGGGCCCTGGCATCTCCCAGACCAAAGCATAGAAAGCATTCAATAAATGAATGAATGATTGAGTGGATTATTAGATGGGTGAATGGACAAATGGATGGAAGAATGGAAGGAAGGAAGGAAGGAAGGAAGGAAGGAAGGAAGGAAGGAAGGAAGGAAGGAAGGGAGGGAGGGAGGAAGGAAGAACAAATGCTGTCTGCCTTCTAAGAGGTCTGCATAGGGGAAGGAATACTGGTCTTCTCCAATGACATTTAAATAGAAATCTTACCACAAGATGGCGCTCATAATTTTTCTAATTTTTGGTTTCCATAGAAAATTTCAAATTTTAAATTTTTTCATTTTTTAGTTAATGGAACTTGTTTCCCATACTGTCTGTGTTTCATGTTCCATCACATTTCACACAATTACAAACCTGTCCTTTGCCCTGGGACATCAAGACCCAACCCTGTGGAATTTTCTTGGACATTAGGCAGGCTGCTCTGTGGCTAGTCCGATTGCTACAGAGTACGAGGAACAATGCCAGTCCCTAGACAGCACAGGAAATGAAGGCATTGTTCTTCCACCACTCCATCTCCAAAAACAAACAGTCAGCAGAAAAATGAAACCTTGGCTTGAAATAGCCATTAACCTTTGGAACCATGAATTTTGCCTTAATAAAATAATAGCTTCTTACAGTATATAGTGCTTTATGCCAAACAAAGCAATTTCACATCACAATAACTGTTTTTGAGCTCCTAAAATCTATGCCAGGCACTTTAGATTTATTATCCCCCTTTAGCCCTCATACCAACCTTTCGAGTTAGGTCTTAATACTTCCCATTCTACAGATAATAAAATGGGGATTCAGAGAAGGGTTGTAATTTGCCAAAATCATATGGGTGGTGACGGAGCTATAGTTGGGATCCAGGTTTGACTCTTCTCTATATTAATTCGCCTTCTTTTATTCCCTGGGATACAACCCATTTCAATATCAAAGACAGGGTATTAAGCAATGAGGGGGAAGTAGGCTGCCATGTATAAGACCCTGCTGTGTGCTTGTTATCTTCCTGTATTCATGTGCACACACACCTCAGAGAAGCTCTGTACAGAGAGTAACATTTACTGTTTTCAAGTACCCACAACATGCCAAGCACACCATCAAGTGCTTTCTCTTACATCATTTCATTTCATCTCTAGCTACTTTTATGAGGAAGATATTATTATCTCATTTTACAGATGAGGAAATTATAGCTCAAAGAGATTCAATAGCTTATTTTATGTCACAGAGGACCCATGCCAGAGCTAAGATTTAAACTCAGTTCCATCTGACTTCAAAGTTCTGTGTCACCATATGAGGTTGCCAAAGGCCACATGACTAAAGGTAACTTGGGAATTCTGGGAAGGATTCCTGGAGCTGCCTCTTTATCTACTCTTATCAAACTACTCACATTTCCCAAAGGTTCCTCTGGGCCTTTGCATTTTTCTGTTCCTCTGAGGAAATGCCCTTCCATACAGAGTCTGCCTGAAAAGTTCTTACTCACCTTTCAAGACCCAGCTCAATGTCATTTCTGCCACGATGCCTCCTCTGATGACCTTCTCACTAAACATACACACACATCCCCATAGCATATCCATTGTCCTTCCTCTAAGTCACACACACACACACACACACACACACACACACACACACACAGTCATCTTGTGTTTCCTCAGAGAATAATACATGTCCTATTGCGTGGTGTCCAGGAATGTGAAGGGTCTGAGATTTCAACTACCTGCAAGCTAACAAGTAGGCCTGCCACAGGTGCATGATGCTGGCAGAAGACACAGATTCTGTCCCCAGTCTCCATCTCCAGCACCTTTAACAGAGACCTGCGCTGTGGCTCCATTACAGATTGCTGAATAACTGAAAGAGTTCAAAGTCCAAATCTTTTTCTTTTTTTATTAATTTCAGAGATGAAGGAAGAGGGAGAGAGAGATAGAAACATCAATGATGAGAGAGAATCATTGACTGGCTGTCTCCTACATTCTCAAGCCTGCAACCCGGGCATGTGCCCTGACTGGGCCCTGACCGGGAATCGAACTGTGACCTCCTGATTCACAGGTTGATGCTCAACCACTAAGTTATGCCAGCCAGGCTCCCTGAATGTTTCTTTAACAAACACACATAGAACTTATTCTATGCCAAGCACTAGCGTGAAGAACTCTATGTATATTCACTGTGTTCATCTTCATAGCCTTGGTGACTGCCACTGCTCTGGAGCAATACACAACTGAAACAGGTTTTGGTTCCCTATGAGACAGGTTTTGGTTCCATATCAGCCCAAAATACATGTCCCTAACCACTGCATAAGCTCTCTCTCCATTTAAGCCCATAAAATAAAACCAACTATATAATCCCACTCATATGCCAGGTTTTCAAGTCATAATAGCCTGTTCATGATGCCTGCATGTTTTTAAAATGTGCTAATGCTTCACTGTTTTGTTTGTTCTGCTTAGCATGAATCAGAGGTAACTCTAGTGTTGCGTTCCTTTCAGCTCTTCCAAGGTATACATACAAACAGGCTGACATGAAGCCTGGGAAAGCAGCTAATGTCCACAGCAAAACAAAGATGAAGATACGTGAGAGCCCACTCTTCAACCTTGACTGGTGGTGAGGAGAGTCTGAACAACAAATTGCTGTCAGTCAATCTGTAGCTTTGCAGGTTGGAAGTACAGCTATCCCACAGAGCCTTATTTAAAACACATTCTTTTTTTTTTTTTTTTTTGCATGTATCTGTCCAATGTTCCCAACACCATTTATTGAAGAGACTGTCTTGACTCCATTGTATGTTCATGCCTCCTTTGTCAAATATTAATTGCGCATAGTGGTTTGGGTCGATTTCTGGGTTCTCTATTCTATTCCATTGGTCTATATATCTGTTCTTGTGCCAGTACCAGGCTGTTTTGAGAACAGTGGCTTTGTAATACAGCTTGAAATCTGGTATTGAGATCCCACCTACTTTGTTCTTCTTTCTCAGGATTGCTGTGGCTATTCAGGGTCTTTTTTTATTCCAGATGAATTTTTTGAGAGTTCTTTCTAGGTCTGTGAAATATGCCGTTGGTATTTTAATGGGGAGTGCATTGAATCTATAGATTGCTTTGGGTAGTATGGACATTTTAATGATGCTTATTCTACCAATCCATTAACACGGTATGTTCTTCCATCTGTTTACATCTTCCTCTATCTCTTTTTTCAGTGTCCTGTAGTTTTCCACATATAGGTCTTTCACCTCTTTAGTTAAGTTTATTCCTAGGTATCTTAATTATTTTGGTGCAATGGTAAATTGAATTGCTTTTTTAGTCTCTCTTTCTGTAAGTTCACTATTGGTGTATAGAAATGTCATAGATTTCTTGGCATTAATTTTGTATCCTGCTACATTGCTGAATTCATTTATTAAGTCTAATACTTTTTTGATGGAGTCTTTCGGGGTTTTTATGTGCAATATCATGTCATCTGCAAATAAGGACAGCTTTACTTCTACTTTTCCAATTTGGATGCCTTTTATTTCTTCTTCTTGTCTAATTGCAATGGCTAATACTTCCAGTACTATGTCGAACAGGAGTGGTGCGAGTGGGCATCCCTGTCTTGTTCCTGTTCTTAGGGGAAATGATTTTAGTTTTTGCCCATTGAGTATGATGTTGGCTGTGGGTTTATCATATATGGCTTTTATTATGTTGAGGTATGATCCTTCTATTCCCACCTTGCTGAGAGTTTTTATCAAGAAAGGGTGTTGGATTTTGTCAAATGCTTTTTCTGCATCAAATGATATGACTATGTGATTTTTATCTCTCAATTTGTTTATGTGATGTATCACGTTTATTGATTTGCAGATATTGTACCATCCTGCATCCCTGGGATAAATCCTACTTGGTCATGGTGTATGATCTTTCTGATGTACTGCTGGACTCGATTTGCTAGAATTTTGTTGAGGATTTTGGCATCTATGTTCATGAGGGATATTGGCCTGTAATTCTCTTTCATTGTATTGTCTTTATCTGGTTCTGGTATTAGGGTGATGCTGGCTTCATAGAATGAGCTTGGAAGTGTTCCTTCCTCTTGAATTTTCTGGAATAGTCTGAGGAGGATAGGTTTTAGTTCTTCCTTGAATGTTTGGTAAAACTCCCCTGTGAAGACATCTGACCCCAGGCTTTTGTTTGCTGGAAGCTTTTTGATGACTGCTTCAATTTCTTCCATAGTTATTGGCCTATTGAGGTGTTTAGATTCTTCCTGATTGAGTTTTGGGAGGTTGTATTTTTCTAGGAAAATGTCCATTTCCTCCAGGTTGTCCAGTTTGTTGGAATAGAGTTGTTCATAGTATTTTTTAACAATCCTTTGTATTTCGGTGGAGTCTGTTGTTATTTCTCCTCTTTCATTTCTGATTTTATTTATTTGGGTCCTCTCTTTGCTTCTTGGTGAGCCTGGCTAGAGGTTCATCAATCTTGTTTATCCTTTCAAAGAACCAGCTCTTGGTTTTGTTGATCTTTTTTATTGTCTTTTTGGTCTCTATGTCGTTTACCTCTGCTCTGATCTTTATTATTTCCTTCCTTCTGCTTACACTTTTCTTGTTGCTCTCTTTCTAACTCTTTGAGTTGTAGGGTTAGGTAATTTATTACCATTGTTTCTTGTTTTTTTGCAGTAGGCTTGTAGAGCTATGAACTTCCCTCTCAAGACTGCTTTCGCTGTGTCCCATAGATTTTGGATTGTTGTGTTTTCATTGTCGTTTGTTGCCATGATGTTTTTTATTTCTTCTTTGATCTCTCTGGTAACCCAGTCATTGTTTAATAGCATGCTTTTTAGTCTCCATGTGTTTGATTTTTTTGAATTGTTTTTATTGTAGTAGATTTCCAGTTTTATGCCACTGTGATCTGAGAAAATGCTTGATATGATTTCTATCTTCTTGAATTTGAAGAGACTTTGCCTATGACCCAATATATGGTCTATCTTGAAAATGACCCATGTGCACTTGAGAAGAATGTATATTCTGTGGCTTTGGGGTGAAATATTCTAAAAATGTCAATTAATTCCATCTGGTCTAGTGAGTCATTTAGGATTGATGTTTCTTTGCTGATTTTTTGTTTAGAGGATTTGTCCAATGGTGATAGGGGGGTATTAAAGTCTCCTACTATGATTGTATTGCTGTCAATCTCTCCCTTGATATCCTCCAGGAGTTTTTTTATGTATTTGGGTGCTCTTATATTGGGTGCATATATGTTTACCAGAGTTATTTCTTCTTGTTGGATTGCTCCCTTTAGTATTATGAAGTGGCCTTCCTTATCTCTTTTTATGTCCTTCATTTTGAGATCTAATTTGTCAGAAATAAGTATTGCTACCCCAGCTTTTTTTTTTCATTTCCATTTGCCTGAAAAACCTTTTTCCTTCCCTTCACCCTCAGTCTGTGTGCATCTTTTTTTCTGAGGTGGGTTTCTTGTAGACAGCAGATACATGGGTCATGTTTTCTTATCTAATCCATTACCCTATGTCTTTTGATGGGGGCATTTAATCCATTTATATTTAAAGTTATTATTGATAGGTACTTGTTTGTCACCATTTTTATTCTTTACCCCTGTGTTCCTTCTTCGCTTCCTAGTTCTGCTTTTTTTGTTTGTTTGTTTGTTTTTGTTTTTTACAGCAGACCACTTAGCATTTCTTGCATTGCTGGTTTGGTGGTAATAAACTCCCTTAGTCCTTTTTTGTCTGTGAAGCTCCTGATTTCACCTTCAATTTTTATTGATAGCCTCGCTGGGTACAGTATTCTTGGATTCAGACCCTTCCTTTGCATGACTTTGTATATTTCATTCCATTCCCTTCTGACCTGATGTGTTTCTGTTGAGAAATCAGTCGCTAGCCTGATGGGTCATCCTTTGTAGGTAACTTTCTGTCTCTCTCTGGCTGCTTTTAATATTCTTACTTTGTTGTTGATGTTTGCCAATATAATTATAATGTGCCTTGGCATCGGTCTTTTGGGGTTCATTTTGCTTGGGACTCTGTGAGCTTCTTGGATTTGTGTGGGTTTTTTCTTCCCTATATCAGGGAAGTTTTCTGTCATTATTTCTTCAAACAGGTTTTCTATTCCTTGCTCAGTTTCCTCTCCTTCTGGCACCCCTATTATGCGGCTGTTGTTTTGTTTTGTGTTGTCCCAAAGTTCCCTTAGGCTCTCCTCCGGCTTTTTAATTTTTTTTCTAGAAGCTGCTCTATTTGGGTATTTTTTCCTACCCTGTCTTCTAGCTCACATGCAAAAAATGAAACTAGACCATCAACTTACACCATACACAAAAATAAACTCAAAATGGATTAAGGGCCCTAGCCAGTTTGGCTCAGTGGATAGAGCGTTGGCCTGCGGACTCAAGGGTCCCGGGTTCGATTCCGGTCAAGGGCATGTACCTTGGTTGCTGGCACATCCCCAGTAGGAGGTGTGCAGGAGGCAGCTGATCAATGTTCCTCTCTCATCGATGTTTCTAACTCTCTATCTCTCTCCCTTCCTCTCTGTAAAAAAATCAATAAAATATATTTAAAAAAAAAAAAAAAAAGGATTAAGGACTTAAACATAAGACGGGAAACCGTAAAAATACTAGAGGAGTCCACAGGCAGAGAAATCTCAAATATATGCCGAAGCAATTTCTTCACTGATACTGCTCCTAGGGCAATGGAAACTAAAAAGAAAATAAACAAATGGGACTACATGAAAATAAAAAGCTTTTCACAGCAAAAGAAACCATCAACAAAACAACAAGAAAGCCCACTGTATGGGGGAACATATTTGCAAATGTTATCACTGATAAAGGTTTAATCTCCAACATCTACAGGCAGCTTATACAACTTAATAAAAGGAAGATAAATGATCCAATAAAAAAAAATCGTCAACGGACCTAAATAGAATCTTTTCGAAAGAAGACAGAAGGAAGGCCAAGAGACACATGGAAACATGCTCAAAGTCATTAATTATCCAAGAGATGCAAATCAAAATGACAATGTGGTACTCTCACACCTGTCAGAATGGCAATCATCAACAAATCAACAAACAACAAGTGCTGGCGAGGATGCAGAGAAAAAGGAACCCTCATGCACTGCTGGTGGAAATGCACACTGATGCAGCCACTGTGGAGAACAGTATGGAGTTTCCTCAAAAAACTAAAAATGGAACTGCCATTTGACCCAGTAATCCCACTTCTAGGAATATATCCCAAGAAACTAGAAACACCAATCAGAAAGGATATATGCATCCCTATGTTCATAGCAGCACAATTCACCATAGCTAAGATTTGGAAACAGCCTAAATACCCATCAGCAGATGAGTGGATTAGAAAACTATGGTACATCTACACAATGGAATACTATGCTGCTATAAAAAAGAAGGAACTTTTACCATTTGCAGCAGCATGGATGGACCTGGAGAGCATTATGTTAAGAGAAATAAGCCAGACAATGAAAGAAAAATACCACATGATCTCACTCATTTATGGAAAATAAAGAACGTTATAACCTGATGAATAAAAAGGTAGATACAGAGGCAGTAAAGCACCAAACAGACTGTCAAATTACAGCGGGAATGCTGGGGAGTGTTGGGGAGGGGGGGGAAGAGATCACCCAAAGGACTTGTATGTATGCATATAAGCACACCAATGGACACAAGACACTGGGCGGGGGGGCGGGATGAGGGCATGCCACAGGGGGTAGGGGAGGCTGGGGAAAGATCAATGGGGGAAAAAGGGAGATATATGTACTACTATATGTAATACTTTAAACAATAAAAAAAAAAAGCACATTCTTGGGGAAAGACACATGCCTGTTAAGTAAATCTCTATATCAGGGCTCAGCAAACTGGGGCCTATGGATAAAATCCACTGGCCATCTGTTTTTGTAAATAAAGCTTTATTAGAACACAGCCAACCTACTCATTTGTATATTGCCTATGGCTATGTCCATGCTACAACACCAGAACTGAGTAGTTGTGAGAAACTAGCTTGCCCTTTAAAGAATAAAATTTGTCAAATTCTGCTCTAGATAAGTGACATTTAGCTCTCTTTTTCACATTCTAAATATCTCTCAAATCATTTCACATTTTCTTTCATTATTGTTTTTAAATTTTTAATTATGAGATATTTCAAACATATGTAAAATTGACTAAGTAGTAAATAACTCACATACCACTGAGATTAAGCAGATGTTGCCATTTTACCACATTTGTTTCAGTTTGACTTAGAAATTTTAAAAAAAAGTACAAAGACAGCTGAAGTACTCTTATCTCTTTCCCTTCCCTCCATCCCAGCCTTTACTGTTATCTTGAAGTTGGAGGTTATTTTCCTATTCACATTTTTGTACTGTTACTACAACTTATGCAATTTCTCTATTCCTAACAGTGCTGTCATAAACAACTTTGTACACATCTCCTTGCATACAAGTGTATGAATTTCTCTAGGTGTGTTCCTAGGAGTGTAATAGCTGGTCAAAGGGCACAAGTGTGAGTCATTCTCCTCTGTCCACTCTTTCAGATGCCACTCTGTACCTTTTCTTTCCTGCTGTGGATTCCAGGAAGCTGAATTATGTGGACTAATCAGCAGGCTTCCTTGTCTTCTGCTTCCCATTGTGTTTGGCCCATGAAGAGGACCCAAGGGAAATTGGAAGGGGGAGGAAATCAAGGTCAGGGTATTCATTTTCCCAGACCCCTCCCTGTGGGATTGCAGCAGGCTGACTAGGCCCCTCCATTAAAGGTCACAGGTGCCTTCGCCTCACAGCCATCTTGGTCTTCAGTTTCCAGTAACTGCAGTCAGCTTCCTCCTTCAGGTCTAGGGGTGGTAACATCCCACTAACACTTGTCCCTAGGGGTTACCCTATTCCTTGTGCTTTTGCTGCTCCTTGTCCATAATTTTCTAAATAGTTCCATTATTAAACTTTCCTCAGATTATCAAATTTGAGTGTGCCACCTGTTTCCAGCCAGAACACTGGCTGATACAATGCACATCTTCAGTTTTACAGTCTATAAATTGCTCCCCAAAGTCGCTGGATTAATCTGCACTCCCATTGATTTGTATATGAGTTCCTACTTCTTCAAATTCTCTCCACAGTCTGAGGTGATTTGCTTTATAATTTTGGCCAGTGAGGATGAGCATGAGAATCTTTCTATATGTTTATTGGTCATTTGGGTTCCTTCATCTGTAGTTACCTGCTAGTATTCTTTTCCTGATTTTCTGGCTTTTTTCTTCTTACTGATTTAAATAGGTCCTTTAAAAAAAAGAATAAATAAATAGGTCCTTTAGATATACTGAATGCTAATTTTTCTTGGACTGAAATGAGCCTTCTTTCAACCTAAGTCTTGTTACTTTATTTAATTTATGGTGTGGCTTTCCACTTTAAGGTGGTCCACACTGTCAATCTTTTTCTGATTTCGCTTTGTATAACTTAAGAAATTCCTTCTTAATCATAAAGCTATAAAAATATTTCTTTATATATTCTTCCAAAAATGTTTATAGTTTTGCTTTTCCATTTATATCTTTAGCCTTCCTGAAATATAAACTTGTAGTTGGTGAAAGGTGGGGTATAATTTTATTTTTCTACATAAAGAAGTAATTCGTTTATTGATAGTCCCTTCTATTGTCACCAACTTATAATGCCACATCTGCCATATTCAAAACTCCATGTGCATACAGGGCTGTTTCTGAGCTCTCCTATTGGTCTGTTTTCCATACCTCTGTTGGTAATGCAGTTTTTATAAAAAGTCTGGCTATCTGGTGGAGAAGCATCATATCAACTCCTCCCAAACCTGTTTCTTCTTCAAAGTTATCTTAGGTATGCTCTCCCAGGTGTATTTCCGGGTTTTGGTACTCTATCTCTAATCATGATCTTTTTTTTCTATTTGTAATTTTCTAATAATCTTAATAACAAAAGACAATATGTTGATATTATAAATTCCATATAATACATTATATAAAAATAAATGATGTATAAATAAATTTACAGAATGATTTTTTTTCTGCATTAAAAAAATCATATGACTTTTCATTTGTTAGTGAGGTATATTACACCAACATATTTCTAATATTGAGCTGTCATTCAATTCCAGGGGTAAGTCCTATTGGGTGTAATATTTTTCTTAATGCAACTGGTTTACCTAGGATTTTTGCATCCATGTTAATATTATTACCCTATATTCTATTTCTTATCCTTATCCATTTTTATTAAATAGCTAAGAAGGATAGCTTCTTCTCTTTTCTAGGAAGGACTAGAACCACTTGATGCTCTGTGGTTCTAGTCCTTCCTCCCCGCTCCCCTCTCCAGAAATGGGCAGAAGATAATCGGGTTGGGTGTTCTCTTTTTATATTATCTGAATTAGTTGAAGAGGGATTATCTGATTTTTTAAGGTTTCCTAGAACTCTCCTATAAAAACATCTATGCCTGGTAGCTTTCAAATTAGATTATTATTTATTGGTCTAGTTCATATAATAGTTGTAGATCTAGTCAATTTTCCTGATTCTTGTTGAGTCATTTTTTGTATGATACATTTTTCAAAGCAATTATTTATCTTACCACTGTTTTCCGATGCGTTGTGGAAGGAGCAGCTCTGCATGGCAGCATAATGTCCTTGCACATTTCCACAGAGATCACGTAAGCAAGGCTTCTCCACTATCTGACCTATATCTTTACCAAACACCCTGTCATCCTCCAAGCACATGGTTATAATTGCAGTGTCTTATGAGGAATTGTCACAGGCTGTTTGCTATCCACCTCTCTATCTTGCAGAACACCCCCTATTTTATGAGAGGTTGTCATGAGACAACAACATTTTGCTAAATGAATGAAACTCACTCCTCCTATCTCCAAACCCAGTAAGCTTCCATCTGTCCCACTACCTCCTGGCCATCACAGGAAGACTGAGCCCACCTGAAATAGCTCCACACCAAGTGCTCCTGGGTCCATGTTTCTCCTCCAAGGCCAGGGACTAGCTGAGGCCCTGGATAGCAGAGGCTAAAGCCATATTCATTGTCAGGTTCCTCTCTAGACTTGGTACAATATCTGGCATAGGGCCGGGTACATCTCAGGTGCTCAGAAAGCCTGAGCAATTGAAATGGATTGGCCTTTTGAGTTGAGAAGCCTCAGACACGGAACAGTGCTGACTCAGGGGATCAGAGCTCCCACAATGACTCATACATTAGGACCTCTTTAATGGGGGATTATGAAAATGTACTGCCTGGAGCAGTCTTAATTAAGAACAACTTATTCTTGACTGCAGCCTCTGAACAGACTCTTCTCTTCGTCCTCCCATCCCCTTTTCTCCTCGACATCTGGAGGCAGAATCCGGCTGCCTCTGACAAGGTTCTCCTTCTCCCAATAACACTGCTGACAGTCTTGGTTTGGAAACAGTTGAGCTAGTTGGGGATGGCAGCCCTTTGGCCAGCATGAGGCTCCCTAATAGGCAACCTAAATCAGTGAGTAATAGAGATGTCGCTGCATCGGGTAAGGCTGGGCTGAGGTTGGAAACGGGCAGAAGGTAATCGGGTTGGATGTTCTTCCCAGGACCCACTCTCCCCACCTCTCTCTCCATGTTAGTTTATCCCAGGCAGAGAATAGAGATGGGCTTCCTCTCCCCGCACCACCTCTCAGCTCCAGTCCTCGAGGGAAGGGCAGGCAGGGCTTGAGCCCCAAAGGGAGGAAGGGCGAAGCCATTCTCTCTATATAAGAAGGGATATCTTATGTGTAGGCTCAGGGGCCACAAAAGAGGACTGGGCTCCTGGAAGGTCTGGCTTCTCAAGCCAAGATTCTGAACCCTAGCCAGAGCCAGACACCACTGGCAGCTTCCTGGAAGCCCACAGTCCCCCACTCACTGTCCCTGGATTCTCCATCACCATGCTCAGGCCATTTGTCACATCTTCATTCAGCAAACATTTACTACTGTGTGTGAGGTCTTGATACTCTGTGGTTCCAGTTCTTCCTTCCCCCGCCCCTCTCCATGCACACACACACACACACACACACACACACACACACACACACACAGTTTATGAAAATAATAAAAGAGTTTTCAAGGAAGCTTAACCATTAGGTATGACTCATCTTTTAGTTGGTGGGTTTAGGTTCCTCTGGTCCCCACCTTCTCCAGGGAGTAATTAATAAAGGGTAAACAAATATTTAAATCACATGGGAGCTCACTATTTAAAAGCTCAGGGGTGAGCTTCTTGTAATATTATGACCACTCCTTAAAACATCTGTGAGCAAAACTTCCTTAAGCAGGGGCACGATTGGGTAGAACTCCCATTTGAATGAACAGATCCATTAAACTTGACCTGGCAGGACAAGATGGGGAGTACTGTGCACCCACTGTCCTTGAGATATATATATATATATATATATATATATATATATATATATATATATATATATATATATATATATTCAGCTGCCCGACTGTTCACAGGGGAATGAAAAATCTTAATCCCAGAAAACAGATCCTCCTAACCTGGGGCACTGGCTCTGCTTCTCCTATCTAACTCTTTCCAGTGGCTTCCTATTTCCCAGATCAGAAGTTCTTAGAGTGTGTTTCCTGGCCCAGCAGCATCAGCATCACTTGAAACATATTAGAAATGCAAATTCGCAGGCCTTACCCCAAACCTACTAAATCAGAAACCCTCAAGGTGGGGCCTAGCAATCTCTGTTTTAACAAACCCTCCAGGTGACTGTGAAGCACAGAGTTTGAGAACCACTGCCCCAGATAGAGGTGAACCCTTAGAGCAATATCTCCAAGGCCCTCCACAGAGACACTGCTGGCCCATAGTAGCCTTTGTGCAAGTTATAATAGAGCTTCCTCTGGAAGGATGTAGCTGCCAGCACATGCTTGCTAAGGGAAGCCAGAGCTCTATCTCAGCACCCGCCCCCCATCTCAGCTGGGTGCCCTTGTAAAGCGAACAGCCTGCACAGTTATACTTTGACACACTGACCCCACAACCAGACCCACCCACCCCCAGCCAATATCCCTCCTTATCGCTATGCTCCAGCCACTCTAAACACTTTACAATTCCCTGAACACATCATGGTACTTCATGCTTCCTTTGTGCCTTTGCCCAAGCTGTTCTCTCTACCAGGAATGCTTGTCTCCCACTTTCCACCTAGAAAACTCCTACAACCTTCAAATCTCAGCTTAGTCATCTCTTCCAAGAAATATTTGCTGACTACAGAATCAGATGCCACTCCTCAACGCTCCCTTATCGCGTTGCATTCCCCTCTGACATAGTCCTGGCCTTATTGCATTTTAATTGTTGGTTTTCATGTCTCTGTCCTCCTCCAGGGCAGGGTCTGGATCTTATTCATCTTTGCATCCCAGTATCAGCACGGTACCTGACATATTCATACAATGACAAAATACTGAATGTCAATTCTGTGCCAGGCTCTCGGCACCCAGAGATACAGTGAAGGTCATGTCAGACTGATCAACCTCATGGAGCTAATTCATAATGAAGCTAATGGTACAAAGGGAAAAGGGGGAGAAGGAAGAGGCAAGGCCCTTGCCCAAATGGTGGCAGTCAATTGCTTTTCGGAATGATTTAGGAGCTGCCTAGAAAGCAGGGTGACTTTCTGCTCTCAGAGGATGAATTCCTGTCCTCTCCAGATTCACTTGTGAAGTCAAAAAAGCCAGTCCGAAGCAGAAAAAAAACTCTCATGGGGACACCTGCCCTCCCACAGAGCTGGGTTAAGCCCCCGCCATGGAAGAGCCACCTTGTGGCCCAGAGTGTCCAGCGCCTTCCCACGGCAGCTGCAGCCAGGAGTGTGAACGGGGAAGAGGCCGAATCAGGAGTCTTGATGCCTCTCCTCCTTGAAATTAAGGCTCAAATCAGTGAGTCAAGACTCAAATCAGGTTGGCATGCCCCTCCTCAGTTAGCACTTATCTAATGATAAGACATGAATTGCACACTTCTGCTTACTGCAGGAATGCAATAATGGGGTTCCTTGTGGAAGCCATTTGACTCCTGGAATAACTTCTACACACAGTGAGCCATGGAGGGGCAAAACAGGGGTTCAGGTTATATGCAGGAAACATGAACTTTCTCAAAGTAAAAGAATAGGTTTGAAGGTAGAAAGGAGGTGATCTGGAGAGGCTGCTACAGACACCAGGAGAAGCAATGCACTAGGGCAAGGCAATGAGGATGGAGACATCATTCTAGGCAGACAGAGAGCAAGAGGAGTCAGGAGGGGAATGAAGGGGCCTAGCCTGGATTCTGAAGGTGCTGCAGAAATAGCTAGGGAAAACTCTCTGATAGATAGAGAGATGATAGATAGATAGATAGATAGATAGATAGATAGATAGATAGATAGACAGACTTTATTAGCACTGTCCCAGCCTGAGCCCAGGTGTGTGTGCACACACGTGTACATGCACACTCACACACTCACACGCCCAGCTCCACCTCTTTTTACTGACATGGCTGTGCTATAAGAGCTTCTTCGCTGGCTAGCTCAAACCAAGCTAAATCCAAGTCCCTCTCTGTGGTCCCAGTTTCTTCAATTTTTCACCATAATGACCAATTGTGACCCTTTGTTCCTGGTGCCTAAAAGCCACTCCTGGGCAAGAAAGCAGAGAGTGTGGCCAAAAGAAAGGAGATAAAAGGAGCTCAAGTGTGCTGAGAAAGGTGATTCTCACATCCTTACGAAAGTTTGGAGTGGACACACAGAGACATCAACAGAAATCACAAAGAATATGTATACAGAGACACTCCAAAATGGAACACATACACACACACACACACACACACACACACACACACACACAAACACACACACACAGAGGTGGGGAACAGAGAGAGAGGCTTTCTCACTCATAGACTCCCACACAAACACAAAGAAAACAAAATTGCACCTGCAAAACCATCACACAATAAACAGATACTCTCTGACAAATGCACATAAATATAGTCACTCCCTTAAAACAAGAGTTTTGAAATAATCTTTCAGAAAATTAAAACAAAAAATAATTGTCAGTTATCTGGATTTTGTTTTTTAGAAAAAATGCATTGTTTCATTGAAACATTCTGCCTATGATTCTGAACGCTCTCTGGCTACGAAATGCCTTATATTTGCATCACACATTTTCCTTGTCAAAGAAAATTCACAACTGTGATCTCCTTAACACCTCCCAGGGCTTTTTTTGGTTGGTATGTTTTTCTAATTTCTACATGCATGTTATGCTGGATACTGACTGTTAGCCCTCAATACTATCCCAGCTCTCCTGAGCTCCTCCTGTGTCACCAGTTGCTGGAAACCAAAAGACTACATTTCCCAGATTCCTGTGCCAGCAGGGTGCTGGCTTTGATTCCACCCATAAGAGACATTCCTGCGAGATTTGGAAGGTGGGGGAGAAACAGAAGCCATTATTGCTCCGCAGACATTGGCAGGCAGGTGAACTTCCTGGGCAGGTGCAGTCAGGAGGTTTTGCAGTGGCTTCCATACATCCCCCTGTGAATCATCCACATCAGTGCTTCATCCACATCAGTGCTTCAGGCAGCTCAGACCATTGGTGGTGGGTTTGGGTTTGGGTTTGGGTTCGGGGGGTTATTTTTATAACTAATGTAAAGCTCAGATTTTATAAACATTTAAGCAACAAATAAGTACACATTACTGGATCAGCTCACCGAATTGATGAAGAAGATAAAGAAGCAAGCAGTTTCAGGAGCCACAGGGGTTCCAGCAAGCAGACTCTAAGGTGAATATTGGCAGGGAGGAAGTTTGGTAGAGAGGGCAGTGGAAGGCAAGGAAGCAGGACTGGGGGGAGGGAGAACTTAAGTGTGAGCTTGACAGATGCCCCAGGCCATTTGAAGCTGGGGTGATCCTTCGGGGCTGGGTGAGCATGCCAAGCCTCTATCCCTGCATACTTTTCAGTTGTCCTGAGTTGAGGCATTGATAACCCACAGGGCAGCTCTCTTCAGCTGAGGCAATGCCTGTAGGAGACAGGCAGCTCAGGGCGTTCAGCCAGCAGCTCTTATGCTGCTTGAGGTAAACAGTCCTTCATTCCTGTTATGGACTGGAAGTGTGTATCCCCCTGTAAAATGTATACGCTGGAGCCCTAGCCTCCAAAGTGACTGTATTTGGAGATAGAGCCAAATACAGTCATTTGAGGAGGAAGTCATTAAGGTCATAATAGGGCTGGTGCCTAATGTGTAGAGAAAGAGACACAAGAGTTCTCTCTCTCTCTCTCTCTCTCTCTCTCTCTCTCTCTCTCTCTCTCTCTCTCTCTGCCATGTGAGGACACAGCAAGAAGGTGGCTGTCTTCAAGCCAAGAAGAGAGTCCTAAAGAGAACCCAATCATGCTGCCATCTTTTTTTTTTTTAATTCTCACTGATTTTAGAGAGAGGAAGGGAGAGGGAGAGAGAGAAACAGCAATCGGTTGCCTCCTGCACATGCCCCAAACGGGGATCGAACCCGCAACCTGAGCATGTGCCCTGACCAGGAATCGAACCCACCACCTTCAGTGCAGAGGATGATGTTCCAACCAACCGAGCCACACCAGCCAGGGCCATGTTGCCATCTTGATCTTGGACTTTTCAGTCTCCAGAACCGAGAAAATTAACTCTGTTGTTTAAGCCACCCAGTCCATGGTTTTTACTTTTAGGCAGATCAAGCTGACTAATCTGATTTTTGAAGGAGAATGTGGACAGCACACAACAGGGTCTAGCACAGGAGCTGACACAGGGATCTAGTTGCCATCAGCTTATTCTCACTCTCCCCACTCTGCTCTTTTTCCCTACGTTGTGAGAGAAAACATGACCACCTCCAGCCTCTCACCCTTCCAAAGCCATGATCCAAGAAAGAAGAGAGCTCTCTCTCTCTCAGGCTCCAATTTGGAAAATTCCAGGAAAGGACTCTGGTTCCCCAGCCACACTATGTGTACCCTCCTGGACCAGTTCTGAGGCCAGGTACATGGGTACTAGGACTGACTTTGCCTTTGACTTTAGGCCATATTTATTATCCAACCAGGCGCCTAACTCATCCCAGCCCAGGGTTACAGCTTCTCTTTCCTCCCAGACACCCAACCTGTATGATCAGGTCCAAGGCTCCTCATTGAGCACTGCTGGGATGGAATTGAAACCCAATGGGGTATCTGGAAAGCAAGTGGAATATCTGGGAGTAATTAACTTCCAACTGCTTGTTCATTTGGCATCCAGTGGGTAGCACAGATTCCTCTCGTCTCTCTTTCTTAAGAATCAATAAAAAGTTAGTGATGCATTTTACAGAGATCAGATAAATGCAATTAAGTACCTTTTTTTAACCTTTTATAGGACTGATACTTTGGTTACATTCCTTAAAGTCACCCCAGGTAAATCTGCCCCATCATCTGGTAATTGCATTGCAAATTTTTAAAACTGAGTATTAGTGTAACTGAGAAGAAAGAGACTAATTTGATTGGCCAGCGGAGGTGCAAACAACAAGGGAACAGTAGCAACTTAGGCTGAGCCTTGAAAGACTGGTGACTAGGGTGAGGCAGGAAAAAACAGCATGAACAAGGATATGAAAGTAAGCAACATGGAGTGTTTGGCACTGGCAGGACCATGTAGGACTTTGGAGATCCTTTTGAAAGTGTCAGAGCTGACTGGGGGCAGGGTGAGGCTGGTCACAGCAGCCCCAGCACTGCCCCCAGGCTTTGGCAGAGGCAGGTCAGGGATTACCATCCCCGTATCACAGAGGAATAAAACTGGAGTTCCACTGGGTAACTGCCTATGCAGACCCTGGGCACTTTCTGTTCCTATCAAAGCTGCCTTCAGCTGCCAAAGAAATCAAAGAATCCAGAGAACCTGCAGGTTAGGCCTAAATACACATTAAGAAACAACAGGAAGAGAGAATGCAGGCCAGCTGCTCTGATGGGGACTCTCAGTAATAATAGGCTTTGGCTTCCTTAAAAATCTTTCACACCCATTCAAATCTGTGCCTCAGGATGCTGAAGCTGAACTAATATCACTGCCCAGATTACGTCCTTCTTCACCACGTGGCCTGGGGCCTTTCCGTGTCTCTGAGCCTCATTCATATTATGTGGGGTTCAACTGGCTGGTCTCCAAGGCTCATGGCTCCAACATCTCAGGATTCATGAGGAATGTGCAGGACCTTCAACACTGATGTTGGCATAATAATGCCATGCTACTCGCATCTCTAGTCTCCAACCTACAAGATTAATGCCCAGCAGGAAACTGCAGGCAGTAATTTATTCTGAATTTTCCCACCATGGGACTTGCTTTACACACATTGCTACATGAACCCTAATAAAACATTAAACAGATAAAAAAAGGTTTCTGTCAGCTTCCCAGCCCCCTGACATATGCTCCTCTTCCTCCCAGACACCCTGGAGAGGGGACTTCCTTGGGACTACAGCTGTGATCAAGAGTAACTGCAGAGAGCCAGGCAGGAGGTTGGATACAGAACAACCAAGCCTCTAAAATAAAAAGGAATGACAAAAGAATGAAATAAAGCAATCCTATATAATAAAAGCCCAGCGACCAAAACAGTGGAATGACCAGAACAACCAGAGACCAGAACACCATAGCCCCTCGCCCTGGCTGGCCCTGCCCCCCAGGGAGTGGTTAGGGGTGATCCAGCAGGCAGGCAGGGTGGTTAGGGGCGATCAGGCAGGCAGGCAGGATGGTTAGGGGCGATCAGGCAGGCAGGGGAGCAGTTATAAGCCAGTGGTCCTGGATTGCGAGAAGGATGTCCGACTGCCAGTTTAGGCCCGATCTACAGGATCGGGCCTAAACTGGCAGTCAGACATCCCCTGAAAGGTCCCAGATTGTGAGAGGGTGCAGGCCGGGCTTCAGAACACCTCCCCACCCCTCCGTGCACAAATTTTGTGCACCAGGCCTCTATTCTATATATAAAAGGCTAATATGCTAAGTGTCCCTCTATCTAAACAGTCGCTGTTAAGTGCACTGACCACCAGGGGGCAGACGCTCAACACAGGAGCTGCCATGCACTGGCCATTTACAAAGAAACGGCAGTGTGGTCTGGCACCCACAAAGCAACACTCAGTTTCCCCCATGTGGGACATAGGCCCTGCCACCAGCCCAGAGCAACACCCCACCAACGCTGCCAAGACCCCATAGTGCAAAAGGCGGCCCACAGCCCAGCCCAGGCCAGAAACAGTCACTGTGGGCACCAGGTAATGATGTCACGAAGCAATACCTGGCTTCCTCTCCCTAGTGACAATTAGCCTCCTTGGAGTTTCTTCAGCCCAGGAACATGACTTGCTTTATAGCCAGGTGCAAACATTTTACACTTTAACCAAATGTCTATGAAGCATTTTCCCATGCCTCATCTCATTTGATCCTCACAGAAGTCCTGGAGTAGGTAGATAGGAGACTCAGTAGATTTCCTATTTTCTTTTCATTAGCCCGAAAACAGAGATTTAGAAAGTTTAGAAACTTGACCTGACTGAAAAGAAGTAAGAAATGGTGGACCTTGAAAATGATTTCAGTTTTCTCACTGTGCAGAATATAGTCAAACACTGCTGCAGTTAAATATTTTACCCTTGGTTCTCCCTGTGTGATCTACAATAATAATGTGCTTCGTGTTATTTACTGCTGTGTTGCTGACAATTACCTGAAAGAGAAGTTGGGGTGCTTCACTGAGCTGGAAAAAGTTTAGCTAAATCAGAAAGCAGGTCTAATTAAGCAAGTTTATCTATATAAATAAAGCTCTCACCGGCGCCAATCACATGTGTGTTTCCATCTGTCACTGTAGATCATGAATTTGGTTGACACTTCTATTATAGAGAAAGGGCAAATAGCGATATTAAAATATTTCTTCTAATTAATTTCCTTTCAATGTGCACAAATTCGTGCACTGGGCCTATAGTATGAAATAGAATAAAAAAATGACCAAGCTGGATTGATGTCAGAGGACCCTCTGCCCAAGAGAGGAGGGTGACATATTAGAGTATGCATCTGTCCAGCCCTACCCAGTTCACGACCTGGGGCAATGGGAGTCACCCTGGCAACACAGGAAGATGAAGTGGGGTCTGCATTGACCATAGTCAGTGCTGGCGCCTGGTCTGCTGGGCTTGGCTCGGGGGGCTCAAGTGAGCCCTAAGCTGACATTGCCTTTTGGGAACCGCCATTATCACTTCACATGGGAGAACAGCAAACCTCCACGTATTCCCTATTACATCAGTCTCTGCAGTAGCACATAGAAATAGAAACCCAGAAACACAGTAATGAAAACTCGGTAATCTGAAGGCTAAATTTGATCCCCTGAAGCAAGATTGGGAGAGTGGCATGTCTTTTCTAAAACAAGGAAATGACCAGTGTGGAGCTGTGCAGGTCATGGGCAGGCATGGGAAGCAGAAATGGTTTTGCAGAATATGCAGAATCAGGATAAGGCAGGCAACTGGGGGACTGGATGGTACTTAAATTGCTTGTATCTAACGAGGTCAACATCGCCCTGGGGAGCAGAGTTGCAATTAATGCACAGCCCCCTCTGAAATGAAGCCTCATATTGAGCGTGGCTGATGTAAGTACAATTATAATTAGGCTAAATACTGAGTAAACGAAACGCAGTGGGCTCACTTCTTAGATAATCTGTGTGTTGTCTTTACAGCTTCCTAAGTAAAGGCTTCTTGTTGAAACCTTAAGGCAGGCTGACTAAACGGTGAAGGCACAGGCGATGTGCACAGTAACCACCAGGACACTCAGCAGAGACAGGTCAGGGAGCAGGTCCCCTCTCCTCCCGCCCCCAGGAAAAAAGAGAGAATGCCTCTTTCTGCTCACGTGTGTGAGCCTCCCTTGCCCTTTAAACTCCTTCTCACTTAGTGAGAGGCAGATGCAAGAAGAAAATAAAACGTAGACTAGGGGTTAGTTTTCATCTGAAATAGGGGCAGTAGAGTAGGCTCCATTGAGGGGGTGCATTTGAGTGGTAAAGGCTTAAGGGAGGGCCCTGGCTGGTGTGGCTCAGTTGGTTAGACATTACCCCGTGCATGGAGAGGCTCAATCCTGGAGGAGGGGGGTGGGGAGAGTGCAGGAAGCAGTCGGTCGATGTTTCTCTCTCTTTCCCTCTCCCTCCCTCTCTCTAAAAAATCAATAAAATTTCAAGGTAAAATTTCAAGCCATAGAAATATCTGAGCAAGGAGCATTTGGGACAAAGGCAATAAATACAGCAAAGGTTCTAATCAGAGAGCATGTGCCATGTTAAAGACACAGCAAGGAGGCCAGCATGTCTGTACCAGAGAAAAGGAAAAACAACAGAAATGAGGTCAGAGAGGTGAGGGGGATGGAGAGGCAGGTCACAAATAACCTAGTAGGTGTTCACTCTAAGCTCTTTAGATTCTATAAACTTGCTCCAAGGCCCCAAGGCTCCCAGCTACAGGTGGCCTTTGACATAACTGGGCCCTAGTAAGAACTTCAGGATGGTGATCGCAGCCCAGCCTCTTCTGCAGGTGAGGACTGTGGCACTGTCTCAGGAACGGCTGGTATGTGTCTCAGCACTGAGCCTGGCAGCCTAGACTCAGGCTCACAGTGTGGCCCTCACACAGACAGGCCGCGTGCCCGCCGCTCCTGCCCTGCCCACCCCAGCAGGGCTGTCTCTCCCTCTAGCTCAGCCTGTTTCCTCAGGGCTGGGCACAAAGGGGATAGGAGGGAGGGCACTGGCTGTGTTCTGGGTATAGATGCTTGTTTCCCAGCCTCCGCCATCACGGCTAATTGACCTTTATTGTTCTCTCCATCACATGGAAACCCATTTCAGCCCCGTTTCCCTCTGTACCTCTGAAAAGTGAAAGTTCGCCTACGCTTCTAACTGAACAATAATTATCTTGGCAGTACGAGGCCCACAGGGCCTCTCCCCCTAGCCCATTACCTCTCTCCTCTTTCCAACTTGGAAAAGAAAACTACGAATCAATGTAAGAAAGCCATTTACTCTCCATTTTACAGGCTGTGCACCAAATAGTTTGTCAGGGTCTTTTAAAAGCAACTCTCCTCACCCACATTTTGCTCAGAAGGTTGCTTTGTCTTTTCCCGCAGCAATTGATTTTCGCATCTCGTTAGGATTGTTCTAAGTTTACCTAAGGCATTAACAACCGATTTGCCCAAGTCTGTGAGCTGTAGCTCAGCTGGCGGTGTTCACCTGGACAGCCATTCGGGGCTCTGCTGCACTTATTTCACGTCAGGAGAACGGGGTCCCGAGGACGGTGCTGGGCTGGAGTGCATTGGGGTTCTTACTCTGCGTTGCCAAGGAGTGAGGACTGCTCTGGGCTTCCTCTTGGCGTCCTGAGAATCGAATGTAGATCTCCGAAGGTAACGGGGTAGCCACAGACAACAGTGAAAGGGTGTGGTTTGGGAACCATACAGACCTGAGTTTGAATTCACACCTAACTATTTACTGGCTGTGTGGCCTTCCTTACACTCACAGGCAAGTGTTCTGGTGTTTGGGCTTTGGAGGGCCCCCAGGGTGTCATAAACCATGAGCATCCAGCCTCATGCTGAGTCCTAGCAATAGGAAGGGGCGAAGGAGGGTGATGAAGGAAGCTAAGGAAGAGCAAGCCTGGGGTTGGCTGTAGTGTAACTAGAGAACAGCTCCCTGCATGGGAAAACCAGGAATCCAGACCTCAGTGTTCAACCTGAGATCACTGCATATTGCAGTCAGTCCAGCCTCTGCGTCAGTGTCCAAGAAGTTCTACCTGGGCCCTTGGGTGCAGAAAGGACTCCAACTGGGACACTATACTACATACAAAACAAGAAACAGCACGGTAGCTGAGAGCATGGACAGACTTCCTGGATGCAGATGCTGCCATAAAGGTTTCAACAAGAAGCCTTTACTTAGGAAGCTGTAAAGACAACACGCAGATTAGCTAAGAAGTGAGCCCGCTGTATTTCGTTTACTCAGTATTTAGCCGAATAGCTAGACTGCCACTTACCAGCTGGGTATGCTTAGGCAAGTTTCTTAACCTTTAGTGTCTCCGTTTCCTCATCTGTAAAATGGGACTAATCACTGTACCGCATGGAGTTATTAGGAAGATCAATGAGTTAATATATGTAAAGGGCGTAGAAAAGTATCTGGCACCTAGTAAGTGTGATAGAAGGTTAACTTTTGAAAAATAAGAAAAATGAGAGCTCACCTATCACAGAAAATATAATCACAATTTCCCCTTACTATGTACTTGTTGTATGAGTAAAAGCTATTGATGGATTTACAAACTCAGGCATCATCTCTAGTGCTTCCTTCTCTCCTGTCCCTCCCTGCCCCCCAACTGATTGGCAACCCAATCAATCACCAAGTCTTTCTGCCCCTTGTACTACGGGCCCATGCCACCATCACTCCCCCTCTGGACCATTGTACCAGCTCACCTCCTAACTACTCTCTGGTCTCCCCAGCTCTAGTCTTACCTTCTCCAACCCATTTGTCACACTTCCAGCAAAGTGATCTTTATAAATCACAAATCCGGCCAGATTGCCCATTTTAAACCACTCCATTGGGCTTCTCCCATTATCTATGGGAGTCAATGAAACTCCTTGGAACACAAAGTCCTTCATGGTCCTCTATAAACTGCTGCAGCCTCATTTACTGCCCTTGGCCCCATACTTTATACTCCAGCAACACTAAACTTCTTATTGTCACCCTCACCACACACGCGCAGACACACCTACACATACTATCCCTTCATGCATACACACACACTGCATGCTTCATTTGTTCTATTCCCCCTGCCTGCAATATTCCCCCAGTCTCCCCCGCCTCCCTTATCCACCCCTCATCTCAACACCACCACCATCCCCACACATTGTTTGGCTAAACCCAGCTGGCACCTGAAGACCCTGGTGTTTCTTCTTTCTATAGTCCCTGCCTGGAGCGATCAGTTGGATTAGACATCAGCACTCGTAGAGTTTGGGCTCTTTCTGGCATTGTGTCTATAGGCTAATTCCAGATAATAAGCTTCTAAATTCCAGTGGCTTAATTCTACCAAAGTTTAGTTCTCGTTCCAGGATAGAGTAATGTAGGTGTTCCTGGTCAGCAAGCAGCTTTCCTCCCCATGGTCTTTTAATTTTTCAACGCAGGGACGCATCTTTTGGCTCCATAATCCCTGGGATCTCAGAGTCTTCTGCATCCAGTTGACGAAAGGGTAAGAGGAACTGGCAGAGGCACACCTGCTTCTGAAAACCCCTGGCTGGAACAGAGGTGGTACACCTCACTCCCACTCATTCCATTGTGAGAACTAGTCACTAGTCACTAGTCACAGGGTCACTCCTGGGTGAAATCTAGTGCCAGGGCCATTCAGTGGCCCTTGCAGCCTCAGGGCCACTTCTCGGTTCTCCTCTGACACCCTGTCCCTACTTCCACCTCCAAGTGGCTCAGTTCTGTTTCCAGGCCCATCTGCTCCACCAGATTGTGAGCTCCTGAGGACAAAGGCCTGTTTCTTTCCTCTTTATACACCCAGCAACTAGCTTAGTACCATTGTTAGATGAATGGGTGACACAAGTCAGAACCAGCTCCGTGACTGGGTGGCCTAACCCTTGCAGAAGGTCTTCCTGCAAGCAGCTCGGCTAGACTGGGGAAGGTGGGGGCTGCCAGGATGGGGCGTGAAGGGGGATCTTCCAGGGAAACATGGAAGGCAGGGAGAATGATGTGACCATTTGGAGAGATTTGCTTCTTCATTTCCACAGTATTTCTCAGGCCAGAAAGGGCCCAAACTCCAAGAGTGCTGAAACACCTATCTCAAAACTAACACTTACAGGTAGCCCATACCATGTGCCAAGCACTGTTCTAAGTGTTGCATCAATTCATCAGTCCTCACAATAACTCCATTTTACTAATGAGCTAATGGAGGCTCATCTCAGAAAGGTTGAATGACACATGATGCTTTCTCTGCCCAAGGGTTTTTCTTCCTTATCGTGGAGGCTCTTGAAGCCCTAGGACAAGGATGACTTCTGCCCGTTTTCCAGCATTTCTGTCCGTGAGAATCAGGTGTGGGAACAGCAGAGATGTGACTTCCTGGAGGCCAAAGCAGACATTCTGAAGCTTTCTTACCCCAATCTGAACCCTAGGGCTCAGGTAGCAGGCCAGTGGCCTGAGAACATTTCCAAGATGATTCTTCAAGATTATTTCAAGCTAAAGAAGACTAGGCTTTCCATTGATTTTTATGTCTTAGAATATCCTTTGTTCAAATTAAAAAACAGTAGAGGTTGGAGCCAAATAACAAATTGCAAGGCTCCAAGCCCATCTGAACATGACACTTGTGCAGAATTAACAGTGATAATATTATGACAGGGGGCTGATCTCTCTGCACAAAGCGCCAGGGCTGACTACCCAGCAGCCAGCGGTGCGGAAACACAGCTCACTCAGCCGGGCAACTCGGCCCCTCCACCGAGCATTTCCATAGTCTTAACTGGATAACAACCACTGCCCTCCTGGGAAATCACCGCCTCGGAACTGCTTTACACCGATGACAAGAGAAACAGCTGCAATTTGTCATTATAGAAATATCCAATTATCAAGCTACTGAGTGATGACTGCAGCCTCCTGTCTGCACGGCCTTTGGTTTAGGCTCTGAGCTACATACCTGTCATTGCCAGGGTCTCAGGTGTCAGTCTCAGAAGAGCCTTGCTTCTCCCCCACCCCCCCACCCCATCACCTCAGGAGGGCCCAGCAGCCCTGCCTTCGGTGGGGGCGGTGGGGGGAGGCGGCGGTGGGGGAGCATGTGCTTACAAGGCCTCCTCCTGCTACAGGTGCAGGAAGAACAGATTATGAGCAACAGCACCTGGCTGAACTGCCACCTCCTCCAAGATGGTCGCAGAGGTCACTCCTGCTCCTCAGTTTTCCCACAAGAGGAGGGAGTGGCCTGTGATAAGTTAAGGTGCTTCAACAAGTGGGGCTGGGTTCAATTCATGTCTCCAGAGCATCCTCGCTATGTGACCTGCGAGGCACACTGGAGACAGAATCTCCCACGGGCATTAGAATGCACTAGGAAAAAGCAAATGAATGAAAAACAGCCAAACCTGGTGCAATAGTGATAAGCCACCACTGTCGGTGCTCTTTTACATGTGGTAACTCATTTTTATCCTCACAACATCCCTACACAATGGGTGCTATTACCGTGTCTATTTCACAGTTAAGAAAACAAAGAGAGTCCCCTGGCTGGGTAGCTCAGATAGTTAGAGCATCATTCCGGTATTCCAAGGTTTCAGGTTGGATTCCCTGTCAGGGCACATGCAAGAATCAAGCAATGACTGTATAAATAAGTGGAACAACAAATTGCTCTCTCTCTCTCTCTCTCTCTCTCTCTCTCTCTCTCTCTTCTTCCCTCTCTCTCTAACATCAATACTTTCTTTTTTTAATTTTTAAAGAAAGGTTAAGGAATTTAACCAAGGACACCTGGCTGTGAATGGCAAACATGAGATTTGCACCCAGCAGTCTGGTTCAGAGGTTGTGCTCCGAATGTTTTATATTCCGCTTTAACAAGTGTTACTGTTGTCTATGTCCAAGAACTGTGTTAAGTTCTTTATACATATTATGTAATTTAATCCCCACAATACATTATCCCCAGTGTACTGCTGAGTAAATTAAGGGACGGAAGGGTTAAGTAACTTACCCAAGTTCATTAGCAGAGCTCAGACTCAAAGCCAGGCTTTCTGGCACAGACTGTGTACCAAGCCACTATCTATATATACTATGCTATGTTTCCTTAATTACGTTATATACACACTTGCATTGAATTAATCTTTCCAATACTCCTGAGAAAGGTACTGTTAGTAACTTCATTTTATAAATTGGGAAGGTGAACATTATAGAATCTAAACAAATTATAATCAGTAATTGAGGATTCAGGATTCAAATCCAGACATTGTCTGGAACCCTTTATTTAAACCCCTGTGTTGGCCCTAGCCAGTTTTGCTCAGTGGATAGAGCATCAGCCTGTGGACTGAAAGGTCCCAGGTTTGATTCCAGTCAAGGGCACATGCCTGCATTGCAGGCTTGATCCCCAGTGTTGGGTATGCAGGAGGCAGCCAATCAATGATTCTCTCTCATCATTGATGTTTCTATCTCTCTCTCCCTCTCCCATCCTTTCTGATATCAGTAAAAAAATAATAACAAAATAAAAAAATAATTATTAGGGTAGGAAGTCACAGTAACTTCCTACCCTAATCTAATGGCTGCTCATATACAAAACATATGAATTTAAACTCAATTGAGCTGAAGCATGAATGACCTGCTCAACTCCTGGCTCAAATGCCACTTCCTCCCAGATGGCCTCCCATTCTCCTGGCAGAAGTTGTATCTCCTTCCTCTGTTTAATATCTGAGCTGGTTCTTCATCACTTGCATGGGCAATCCTACTGTGAGAGAAATTCCCTGTTTAGAAGAGTTCAGTGTGCTCTGGCCTGGCCCAGACCTCACTGGTGTGACACTGGAGGGCAGTGTCAGTAAAGAGAGGGGAAGCATCTATGGGAGAACATGGTCCACAGGCAGGGCCTTATGAGGAACAAGAACCACCAGGATAGAAAAAACAGAGACTAGATCATAGCAACAAAATCCAGAGCAGCAGTAAGCAGCTGGGTGAGTGGTTACCAACTCGGCAGAGCTGAGGAAGCTACACCCTAAACGGACAGCAATAAAAGGCACAGAAATCAGTAGCAGAGTGAAGGGGGTGAAACAAGATAGATTGGTTGAGAATTATTTAAGAAGCAGCTGAAACCCTAGTTCCCTTCCCCAACTCGATGCCCCGGGGTTACTGTCCTGCACAGTCTAGAGAAGATGAGAGGTTTATTTTTGGGAGAGGAAAAAACAGAGGTGTCTGGACTGGGGGACAACAAAGCCAGCTGAAGGTACCATTTTGAATAAAGTGACCATGACCTACAGAATGTTCAGGCTCCTGTCTGGCCTCCTGCCCTGAGCCCCAGACATCAGGACCCAGGCCTCTGCCTTCCAGGCAGGAGAATGGAAGAGGAATAATAGGAATTAGGCTGGTTCAAGAGGAAGGATGTTTTAAAACTAACATTTGTCTCCAACAAATGGTACAGCTGGATCACCCTACAGCAAAGATCCTGGTGACAAACGCCACCTACAGTCCCCCACTCCTAAACATGAGCAGATAAAAGGGGTTACCAGGCACCTCAGGAAGTTTCTGGCATGATGGACATAGACTGAAAGAAACATGAGGACAGGGGAGCAACCTGAAGGAAATGGACCATCCAAGGAAGAAAACGTTAAAATAACGTCATTCCTCAGATATATAAAAGAGCACATTACATCCATGAAACAAGAAGAGGGGCCTGGGACATTCAGAGAACAAGGAGGGGCACTGGGGAGTTAAAGACATGAGATCAGAACTGAGAAACTCAATAGAAGGGTTGAAGGTTGAGGAAATCTCTCAGAAAGATGAAAAAGGAAGAGAATAAGATAATAAGAACCGGTTTAGTAGGCCCAACATCTGAGCAATAGGAATTTCAACAATAGAAATCTTTCTAACACCAAGTCGAGGTTTTTCAGATTTGTAGGTCATGGGTTTCCAGATAAAAAGGGCCTCTGAGTGCCCATAGAAATAGATAAAAATACCCAAACCAAGGCACATCCATGTGAAATTTCAAAACACAGGGGCCAAATAGAAGAGGCTACAAGTTTCCAGAGGAGTGGGGGGGCGGGGGGGGATAGTTTGCATGCACAGAATTAGGAGTTAGGACGGTTTCAAAGTTCTCAAAAATAACTTATATCCAATAAATAGAAGTAATAAACTAATAAATAACTTCTCAATAATAAATAGAACCAATATATAACTTCTTAACAATAACTGGAAGCTACAAGACTATGGAATAATGCTTTCAAAACTCTCAGGGGAGCCAAAACCGGTTTGGCTCAGTGGATAGAGCGTCAGCCTGCGGACTGAAGGGTCCCAGGTTCGATTCCGGTCAAGGGCATGTAACTTGGTTGCGGGCACATCCCCAGTGGGAGGTGTGCGGGAGGCAGCTGATCGATGTTTCTCTCTCATCGATGTTTCTGACTGTCTATCCCTCTTCCTTCCTCTCTGTAAAAAATCAATAAAATATATTTTAAAAAAAAAAAAACTCTCAGGGGAAAAATACAGACAGGCAAGATCTCAAAAATATATATTCTACCCCCCATTTCTCAGGAAGTTACTGATGATGTGCTCCACTCAAATTAGAGTATAAACCAGAAAAGAGGAAGAATAGAATACAGAAAAGAGGAGGCCTAAGGTGAGAGGGAGGTGAAGAAAATTCCTATGTTGACGCTGAAGGGAGGTCTCAGGACAACAGCCATGCACCGAGCAGGGAGGGCAACTGTCCACCAGCAGTTCAGTGGCCATGGAAAAACTCCTTCATGAGGAGGAATTCATAGACTCTCTGGTGCTAGTGGAAAGAAAAGTGGACAACCTTTGGAGAGTTGGGGTTGAATTGGTGACAAATACATGGAATATCCAACACAAGTACAAATAAACAAAAGGCAATTAACTCCAGGGAAAACAAAAGACTGTTCAGAAAATGAAAAGTAATCAAAGTTTACTATAAAGACCTGAATAGCATACATGGCCATAAAAACCCTGAATTTGGATTGAAGCAAAATTATAATTATGTTGGCGGGATGGGAAGAGGAAAGGTTGCATGTATTTGGTGGGACAAGAGAAAGAAAGGGAGCTGAATAGCTTAATCTATATCTTCCATTGTGGGAAGTTAGTAGATGATGCCTTTAAAAAAATTTTTAAAAATCAAGAAGGAGCAATACAAACATATTGTTGGAGGTAAGGTGATAAGGACAAAAATGTATCTAGAAAGGCAAATGTGTATGCCTCTGTGGAGAGGAAATGGAGGGAGTGACTGGAGACGCTCTTTGTTTTAGCAAATCTTGTAGAACAGCTGAGTCTTTAAACTATGATCATGTATAATTCTGACAAAAATAAAAACTTTTAAAAAGTTTCGCCTGGTTTTGGAGTGGGAGCTGAGCGAACAGGACGGTGTTCTCTAAAAGAACCCAGGCTATTTCATGCTTTGATGATGGAATAAATAGTTACATCCATGCTGCTGTACTTCTGCACCACCTTAGTGATTATTCATTCATTTGTTCAACAAATATTGATCAAGATCCCACTCTATGTAAAAGCAATTTCACATCCATTTTCTCTGATGACGTGGCTTTTAGAAATTAGAGAGAGGTAATGTGGGCTCATGGCTTCCTCTCATCAAGTTCATGCAGAGGCCACTGACTCCCCTGGCGGGGCGGGGGGCGGAGATGAAGGTGGGGTCTGGTGCTGTGATGCTGGCAGGTCTCCTCTTCTGAGGGGCAATGGCTGCTCCTCTGGTATGTGAAACATCTCACTATTCAAGGATTGGTTTTCTTCAAAACTAATTCTCACCAACAATATAAACTTATGTTTCCCTCTTGATGGGATGCATAAGGGAAAGAGGAGAGGTGAGGAAATCAGTTTCTATTCTCCCTTTTGTGGAATACTTGTGCCCTAAAAAAAAAGTTCTACCCCCTCTCTAATGAGTGGAAAGGAATCTACATAACACACAATTGGTCACATGAAATTTGCCCTCCCTGACCATGTCCTGATCATTGCGTAAGTCACCAGAAAATTTGGACAGCTTCCCTGTCCCTGCCACAGGGAGCCTGCATCACCTCCTCTACTTGGGAAGCAGTTCTGACTTCCTCAACCTCGTCGTCTTCCACATGAGAGATGTCAGAGCTATATGCCAAGGCACTACTGAAACTGCCTGAAGATCAGGGTGCATGAAGGCAAGACCAATGACTCCCATGCTAAGAAAAAAAGGGTCACCAGGGCCTCCCTACTCAACAGGGTCATCTACTCTACCATGGAGGAAGAGGGGAAAAAGGCAATTTCAAAGTGGACAACTAGATCTCCCTCTGTAGCCTATTTAATATCACACTTGGCATTCAATCATTTCTCTTCATTATAGCTCCCTGAATCACATCAGCATTGAGATTGTTTGTTGCACTTGCCCATTATAAAAGCTACATTTCAGAGCCAAAAGATGAGCTAATATTCTACTTCAATGTCAGCAGTAAAAAGCAAATAACTTTGGGCATGAGAACCAAGAAATGAGAAGGAAGCTTTAAAGCTTTATAGAGAAGCAAATATTTGCACTTATTAATATCCTGAAACCCATGTTACCATGACTTCTCCTTTTATCCCACATCTTTTGTCTAGCACAGTGATATATTGCCATTCTTTCAAAATCCTGACACAGATGACGTTAAAACAAATTATGTACCTCGGCCAGATTTCTCAGTTGAAATGGAGATAGCTGGTGTGTACACTTTTCCATCTAATTAACTCCACAGTTTGAATAGCTGTTATCATGCCCTGGGTCCCCTATGAATGGGTGAATAGATAGAAAGATCCATAAACAGCTTGGTTTGCATCAAATGAGATCTTTCTCCCGACAAAGAGAAAATGGAATGAATCGTCTTCTGGATGGTAGTGGCATCAGAGACTAGCACAAGCACACTCTCCCCTGTGTGCAAAATACAAGTGTGTTGCCTAGCACCAGCAGCCACCCTGGAGGATCTTTGCCCACTCTCCAGCACTTCATTTGGTCATGTAATTTTTTTTCAAGCAGGTCTTTGTTTACACTGTGTGGTGGTTTCCAAAAATATGTTCCAAATTTTTTGAGACTCCTCCACTCAAGAGGTGTAGATTAATTCTCCTCCCCTTGTACTTAGTGATTCATTTCCAACAAAAATAGAATAGGCATAAGTGGTGGTGCGTAACTTCTGAGATGAGGTCCAAAAATGCTTGCTCTCTCTCTCTCTCCCCCTCTCTCTCTCCAGTCGATCTGGGGAAACCAGCCATTTGCAAGAAGCCACTCATACTCATACAGTTCCAAAAGAGAAACTGAGTCCCCCCTGCCATCAGCCATGAATGTGAATCATCCTGGAAGTGAATCCCCAGTCCCAGATAAGACTTCAAATGAGACCACAGCCCAGGTTGATATCAGGACTACAACTTCATGAGACCCCCTGAACCAGAACTACCCAGCTAAACTGCTCCTGAATTCCTGGCTCTCCGAAACTGTGAGCCAGGAATTCAGGAAATTATAAAAAATATTTGTTGTTTCAAGCTGCTAAATTTGGTAGCAATCTACTATGCAGCAATAGATAATTAATACACACTGTGACTTCTCTTGATTCTCATCATCATATGTATGGGGGGAAATCTTTTTCTCCCAAATATTTAAAAGTCAATATGACTACCACCTCCTCAGCAAGACTCCAGAGGCTCTGTGAAGTGAGTGTGAGGAGATCAGAAGCTCGCTCAGGCCTTCCACAAGCTAGACAGATCTCTGGCAACTGCACAGCTTGCTGGCGAAGAAACAAGAGAAATTGGAGGAAAATGTCAAAGGCCTGCCTCAAGCCACTCATTACTCACTCCCTCCTTCCTCCATGCAACCCCTAAGCACTGTCTCACCTCTCACAGAATTGTTCATGTTCTACAGCCTCTTTCATCAGCTGTATGCATGCTCTTGGCCCCCTGCCTAACACCTTGCATATTGTTATTCTCCCAGAAATCCACAGCTGGCCATACTGGTGCTTACATCTGCAGACCTGGTCCATGACAGTTCCTTGGCCAAGCCTGGCCAGAACAGGTAGTGTCAGAGGTCCCTTGGTGCTTTCAAATCCAGCTGGACATGGAAAACTCCAAAAGTGGAGTAACTGCAAATTAGCAGAGTGGTTAAAGTTTTCTGTTTTGGAACTAGACAGAAATGGATTTGGTGCCATTTGGTGCCTGTTAACTAGCTGATTGCCCTCAGACAAGATAAATAACTCATCCTTGAGTTCCTCCTCTATAAAATGGGAGCATAATACTATCTACCTTAAATCTATGTAAGCTCTTAATACCGGCCCTGACACCTTACTCAGTAAGTGTTGGTGCTAACACTAGGAGTAGAAGAGTTGATAACACAAAGCTAGAATCCCTTTCTAAGTCCTATGAAGTTACTACATCCCATCTTATTGTACATTCTGGTAATTCTTCAACCTAGTGCAAGAGGTCTGCTTTCCTGTGGCTAGTTTTGGGTTTTTCCTATTAGTGTGCCCATTCTTCCCTGGTTTCTCTCAGTTCTGGTCCTGACTTCTGGCTCTTGTCCTGACTCCCAACCCATTCCTAGAGACCAGTCATGTTCTGCTTTTGCTGGTAACTGCCCATATCCACCCTTGGACATCCCGTTTCTCACCCTGGCCAGCCCCAACTGGTCCATGGGACAAAAAGAAGAGCTCACCCATCCTACCACAACATGTTTCTATGCACACTCTAAAGTTTTCCCCTCTGTTTGTCTTTACGAGAAAAGAGGGAATCTAGTTGCCTCCTTTTGTGCAGGGAACTGCCTATTCTAGGGAAAACCAGCTGAGGTAATTTATATGCCCTGCTTAATTACCTCACCACCAGACTCCCAGCTAAGTTGCCCTAGCAACACCTAGCAACCAGCCACCAGTTACCAGCTGCTTCTATAAGAGAGTTCTTCTGTTTTATAAACTGGCTTTATTTGGTAGCCTTGGTGCAGAAAAGAGTAAGTTAAATAGGACTTTGGTATGTAAACCGGTTTCATGCCACCCCCTTTGCTTGGCCTTACCTCCTTTTTCCTGCATAAGTGTAGTGGCATTCCTCCGGGGCTGGCACTCCCAATCCACGATGGGTAGAGGCAGTAAAGGGCACTGCTTTGAGCACATCTTTAGAGTTGCATGGGCATTGTAGTTGTGTAACATTGAGAATATTATTTAACCCTGCTGTGCCTCAGTTTTTTCATTGTAAAATAAGGGTAATAATACCCCCCGCAAGATAGTGTACAGTACCTGGCATGCAGTACATACTCAATGCTGATTGCTACGATTATACATAATCTCAGATGAGATAGCAACATTGTCTTTCCAAATGACACTGCAGCAGAGCCAGCTGGGCTGGTCGCCCACGTGACTAACCGCCTAGTCTGCCTCTGGGGTGACATAAACTGTGCCCTTCGCCCTCCATCCTGGTCCCCTAGTTACCCCCCACCCCTCATGTTCTACCCCCACTCCACCACAACATAAGCTCCATGAGGGCAAAAATTTTTGTCTATTTTGTTCACTACATTCATTATCCCACCAGCTGGAACAATGCTCAACATGGAACCGGTGTTCCACAAATATTTGTTTGCTGAATGAATATTTGCAGAGTGTTGTCTTATGCATACAGGTTCCATTAGGAATTTCAGGTGCTGGGATACAGAAATTCCTGGGCCCTGGCCTTATACATCTTAATAACACGCCAACCCCTAACAGCTGCCATGCTTTGCCTATGTATAAAGCCAAGTCTAAGCAAAACCCCAAATGTGACATCTAAGACTGCCCTAAGTGGTCATTCATTGCCAAGACTGTCCTATGTAATATATATCCCAAACCAGTTTCTTTAAAATTCAAGTTACCACCACAACAGAGTACTTGAATCCTCAGCACAGTCCTGTCTCCCACCTTCTCTCTGCCTCCTTGGGGTGGTGCTAGGCCTCCAGCTCCCCAGGCCCCTGGTGCCCTAGCCTGCTCAACTTCCCCTTCGCCACCTTTGCTCCTTTTCAGACCTTTTCAGACAGGTAAGATCTCAAGAGATGTAGCTATATGCACCCTTTCTGAAAAAGAATCTGGAGGATATACTCCAACAAAACAGAATAAACAAGAGAGAATAAGATAGTGAATTCAACCCAACATGGGAGAGAAGAAAAGAAATTAAATCAAGGTTCAGCTGGTCCTGAGACCCAGAGACCCACGAGCCCGAACTGGAGCAGGTCACAGGGCTGCGGGAGGGATGTATCCAGGGAAAGAAATAGAACTGCTGGGTTCCCTGGTGTGCTACTTGACCTTTCTGAGAGGGGTTTTACAGCTCTGTAGAAGAGCTTGGGGGAGATTGGGGATTTGGGAATGAGTTCACACACACACACACACACACATACACACACACACACACACACACACACACACACACACACAATAAAACAATCCTTAACTCAAATAAAAAGAAAAAAAAATGCCCTAAAAGAAAGAAAATGTATTTATAGATTACTTTTTGGCTAGCTGTAATGTAATTAAATGGTCATATGCAAGTAAATATTCAATGTTGATTTAACTAAAAATTATGGTACAACATATTGGGAGGATGATGAAGGAGAGAAGTCTGTGGGGTAAGGAAGAAAAGGAATAAGAGAACTAAAAGATATCTTTATAGTGGGAAGTTAATAGAGAATGTCTTAAATTGAAAGTTTAAGAAATAGTAGTATAAGCATATTATTTAGAAATCTGGAGATAAACACCAGTAGACATAGACATAGAGTCAAAAGTGTCTCTGGGAGCAGAAATCAGGCCTGGGGGCAGGCCACAAAAGCGCTGCTGCTTCTTATGATCTGTATAGTATTCTGCCTTTTCAAACTACATATTTGTGATGCTTTTAAAAAATAAAAATTAATTTTTAAAAAAAGTAACAGACAATGGAAATTTGGGATGTACCTCACTTCACAGAGGGGAGGTGGGTCTAGTCATCCAAGGCAGGTCTTGAATGACCAGACCAGTCTCTGTCTGGTTTCAATGCCAACAATTCAGTGTTGGTTTTAGCTGATCACTTTTGCTTCAACTCTGTGAAACCATCAAAGAATAGGATAATTGAAAGATGGTTAATCCCAAATTTCATGATTTTTTAAAATTAGGTAAATGTTTTCTGTATACTTTTTGTAGCAGGTGCTGAACCATTTCTTAGTCTTTGAGTTTTCATATCTGTTATCACCTTTTCTAGCTCTTTCAACTCAAAGTGTTTTCTTTAAATTTTGAGCGTGCATCTCACATTTGACCTCTGCTCCAGAGGCAGAATTTCCTTCTCAGCTTTCAGCACTTTGCCAGTTTCTCAGAAATGGCCTTGGGCATTTTAGCACTGAGAGTAAAAGTAAGAGAAAGGTCAGGATTTTTCCTTAAGGCAGAATAAAGAAAACCGGGGTTATAGAGAGCAATAATCAATAACAATTGAAGTCTAGCACAAGAGAATTTCTACATGGTATCTAGGTAGTTGGGCATATACTTAAGTGTTAATGTTGAATTATCATTTTGTGTACATTTCATAACAATTAAATTATTTTAATATAGGATTTTGAAGGAGAAATTGTGACTAGACCAATGCTTTTAATCACCTGGAAGCTTTTATTTATTTTTAAATATATTTTTATTGATTTCAGAGAAAAAGGAAGAGGGAGAGATAGAAACATCAATGATGAGAGAGAATCATAGATCAATGCCTCCTGCATACCCCCCACTGGGGATCAAGCCTGCAACCCGGGCATGTGCCCTGACCAGAATCAAACCCATCACCTCCTGCCAGGCACCTAGAAGCTTTAAAAAGTGCTGATGCCTATGTCAGTCCCACTCCCCAAATGTTCTGGTTTAATTGGTCTATCAGCCGTGGTCAAACTACGGCCCGCGGGCCGGATCCGACCGTTCTATCAGGTTCTCTTGCTCTCCCCTCTGCTCCTTTACTTTGAATTTATATTAGTTCACAAAAACACTCCATCCATGCTTTTGTTCCGGCCCTCCGGTCCAGTTTAAGAACCCATTGTGGCCCTCGAGTCAAAAAGTTTGCCCACCCCTGGTCTAGGTGCAGCATGCTCGTGGCAGTTTTTTTAAACTCCCCTTGTTATTCTGACATGCAGCAAAATTTGGGCAACACGTCATTGGATCATGTCCCAGGTGTTATCTCTCAGTTAAAACATCCAAGAAAACACTAATTCAGTAACTATATCTAGACACTCATTTCACCTTGTGACAAGTGCCCATATGGCATATGGATTCCTAGACTAGAGGATACAGCCAGTGGCTCTTGCAAAATTAAATCTTAAAGTGGCAACAACTATTACCCAGGCACCCCTAAACCTCCTCCTCCGTTTGTACTAGGTTTCCAAGGTGGCCTTGCAAGGATAGTGTGGCTGGCGGGTAACTCTCCTTCATTATGGCTTCCCTCTGCACAGGCGATGCTCATTTCTTGTTGAGCGGTTTATTTGAACTACAACATTGCTCATTTTAGAGCCACCCTGATTGCCCAGACAACCTGCTTCTCTGCACTTTTTAATCAAAGAACTGGATCATCCAATCATGGTTAATTTTAAGTCCTTTTGTTCTGGGACCTGGTGCATTGGATGAACAAAGGTTTTATGGAGCGCATTGCCTATGTGGAACTGGAGGATGCTTTGTGAGCATATGTGAAATGGCTCTTCAACTACTGCAATGGCGCCTCCCCCCCGCCCACCCCCTCCCCATGGGTAAGCATGTGTTTGGAGAGGATGAATCGAGTCCCACAGCTGAGACCTAAGATTGGTGATCGCAGTGGGTGAGTGGTGCCTATTAGTGAAGCAGGGGAGGGGGCTGTTGAAAGGGAAGCCTGAACCAAAAGCCACAGTTCAGACTAGACCAGGGGAAGCATTCTGAACTTCATATAGGCAAGAGGTAAGTGCTGGTGAGCTGATCCGGAGCCCAGGCAGAAGGTACCGGGCTGACAGGGGGGCCATACTGGCCTGACTCCTGGAACAGAATCACCCCTGCACCTCCTAGCAGTGCCCGGCTGGGCTCAGGGAGCAAGAGGAGGAGCCAGAGAGGGAAGAAAGCCAGGATCATCTTCCACAGATGATCAGCACTTCGGTCTAATTGCTGAAGGAGCAAGGGAGGGAAAGATGACCCAGGGAGCATCTCTGGGACCAGCATGGCTCAGGGCCAGAAGCCTCCAAGAGCAGGATGGGAAATTCCCCTGTCCTAAACCAAAGCCACCCTCCTCAGCAGCAGCCAGCAGCTCCTGGTGCTGCAAAGACCTGGCTGGTATGTCCCTGGCTGCTCCATACACCGTTTGAGTGTTATCAGGTCATTTTACTGGAGCTCAGGTCGGACCTGCGTGACAGGGAGCACACTCAGAATGGTCCCCTGAGTGTGGGCCTGGCAGAGGTAGGAAGCCGCCTGTGGGTAATGACTGCAATCAGAACTTAAGTGGAAACAGAAGGTCACACCTATTCAGACTTATGACAGCTAAACTAGTTTCTAATTTTCCTTGTTATACTAATGAGCCAACTTTTTTTAGCTGATGTATGAGATGGGACATAGATGCACACTCCATCCTAATTATTAATAAAAAAAATGCAAAGTATCTTCCTCCTTATATGCCTAAAATATACAAACCTTTGAGCAAGACCAAAAGCTCCAGAAAAAATACTGGTCTTCTCTCCCTAGGTTCTAAGTGTTGAGAAATCTCTACAAATCTACAACAGATGTTACACAAAATCATAGAGCTATGGGCTGCTTGACCTTAGTTCATTAAGTGTTAACTGAGCATCTACTTTTAGGAACTGGGGATATCTAAATAAACCAGACGCAGTGCCTACCTCCAGAGGCTCTTGGGAGAAAGATGCAGAAACAGAACATTTTAATACAATATAATGTATGCAAACCACAGAGGTATGAATAAGCGATGGGGATATTGGCTCTGACTGAGGAAGGGAGAAGAGAATCTGCAAAGGCTTCAAGGAGAAAATAGCACTGAGCCTAACAATGAAGAAAGAGTAAAATGGAGGTTGACGTGTTGGTTGTGTTATTTTATAAAATGAGAATAAGGTCATTCATTTTAGAGCATAATAGAAAATAATAAATAGTATTTGGGGAACAAAATTTTTCCCACCCCAGCTCAACAATTATTTGAGCTGAAAAACAAGATGGCAAGAGATTAAGAGGAAAGACAGCAACATCAGAAACCATGCAAAAATGACCAGCTCATCACCAGTGATGGCATTGTTTGGCTCACAATTGCATTACTCCACTCTCTGCCTTGGTCACCGGGTGGCGTTCTCACTGTGTGTCTGTCTTCACATGGTATTTTCCTTTTCTTATAAGGACACCAGTCATATCAGATTGGAGCCCACCCTAATGATCTCACCTTAACCTGATTGTGTCTGCAAAGACCCTGTTTCCAAATAGGGTCCCATTCACAGGTATCAGGGAACTATGGACTTCAACATATCTTGGGGGTGGGGGTGGGAGAGTGGGGGGAGACACAGTTCAATCCACAGCAGGCCTCTCTCATTAGTTTCTCCACCACTACTTGAGGAATAACGAATGAGCAACTGCAGTTCTTTACCTTAAAAGATAAGCATGTATTTCCCTGTCTAGTCTCCCTTGATGGATTTGGAAGGCGAAGCAAAGGGACATCCTGTCTGCTGGTCCTGCGAGAACATACACACTGGCTCACCATGGCTGCAGGGTCGGCCATTTCTCTGTTGAGCCGGCCTGACTATGTGTGAACGCTCATCCTGCTCCATGGCTTCCTGAGCCAGAGAGTTATACCAAAGCTGCAGTCAGGCCCTGGAAATACACACCTAGCCTTGCTCTCCTCTCAGGGCCTTCGTTCCCTTGTCTGTGAAGAGACTTCTACTGCCGTTGACAGTGACTATAAAGTGGGCACATCTGGCCCAAATCAGCTCCACATCCAAATTCCCAGTTAATTAGCATATGGCCATTTAGTGGGTGCCCTCTGTGACCTGCAGGGAGGCTCATTGGAGTATTAAAACACCCCCTGGGGACAGTGCGTTTTAATGTGCAGATTCTGAATTGAGATAATAAAGAAGCTACTGATCTTCTCTGCCCAGGAGCTAGTGCTTTGTATTCATAGAGAATCTCTGGACACCTGCGCAGACATCCCTTTAATCACGCATTAGAAATCGTGCAGGGTGAGAGTGAAAGGCAGGGCCAAATGTCTGTATTACAGGAGAGTTGGATTTGTTCACTCTGCAGAATCACTCAGCAGCCAGCGTTCTCTTGGCTTTGGTTTGGCTGCACAAAAGCTAAACAGCTTCCCCTACAGAAGGAAGGAAAAGAATCTGTGGCCCATCAGGACAGAGATGGAAAAACACACAGCTACAGAGGCCTGCAAGGGGCAGCAGGGCCATCCGGAACCATATCCAAAGGCCACGGGTCCTTTGGGGCAGCCATGTGAAATTCAGCAATCAGCAATGAGCCCATTCAGTAAGGCCCTGCTGAGGGCTGGGGATCCAGAGAATAGGACCAAACTCTCTAAGGAGAACCAGGCAGAGAATCAGGACCCAATCATGTGGCTGATTCAAGCCAGCAGGACTCCCAGCCCAGCCTGGAACATCCACACTCAGCAAACAATCTGATGGGGGCAATGCTGACTGAATGCAGGGGAGGGGAGGAGGGAGAAGAGGAAGAATTCAGTGATAAAGGACAAGCCATGTGGGGGGATGGGGGAAGGAGATCCTTTGACTTGGTGGGCTCTGGAGTCTCAGTGTTTCCCCAGGCTTGTGAAATATCAGGGCCCTAAGTAGCAATTCCAGACCCATCCACTGGTGGGCCAAGGTCCCCAGAGGTCTCCTTGCCTCTGCGTTGGGTAGGCTGAGTCTGGACAGGGCTGGAGGGTAAACACTGCACTGTGCAGGGTGAACCTGTTCCTCCAAGTCCTCAAGAAAGGGCACTCCTGCTCCCCCAAAATCCAACCCATCTTCACCACACCCCAAATGTTGTCAAAAGGCAGGGTAGTCAAAGAACAATATCTGAACTCAGATGACTGAACTTGAATCCTGCCTGTCATTATCAGCTTTGAAATGCTGGTCACATTATGCAACCAAAATAAGTCACTATATCTTCACCTGTAAAATGGGAAAATTCTAGTACCTAATTCCCAGGATTACTGTGAGGAATAAGTGAGACGATGCATGTAAGTGGCATAAGCAGTTACCATAGTGTCCCCTACACAATATGACTAAATATGCACTTATTCCCTTGCCTGTGTGTAAAAATGAGGAGGGCCTATGGGTGAAATGAGTATTGTCTGCAGGACAGAACCCAGGGTCAGTCTTAAAATTCCTCACTTAAAGTTACAACTCCCAAGGAGCAACCAAGATGGCGGCATAGGTAAACACCTAAACTGCTGCCTCGCACAACAATTTCAAAACTACAACTAAAAGACAGAACAGACACCATCCAGAACCACAGGAAAGCTGGCTGAGTGAAAATTCTACAACTAGAAGGAAAGAGAAAAGCTCACAGAGAATTGGAGGTACCACAAAGGGTCTTTGTGCGCGTAGAGAGGAAGGGTGGCTGAGAGCCTGGCTGACTTTCTCTGGCGGAAGGGGGAAGGAAGCCCCTGACCGTACTGAACCCCAGTCCCGGGCGAAACCCCGTGGACCCAGGCTCATACAGGGGGAGTCTGGACTGACAGATAGAGAGAAAGGCACCCGGAGACTCGGAGACCCGGGGGAGACCCGGGGGAGCCCCGGCGGGCAGGGGTCTGGAGGCGCGCGCCAGTGTGCACAAAGGCTGCGGAGGTTGCCACAGGCTTTCCCTAGCAGAAGGGAGTCAGAAGCTCCTGACTCACTGAACCCCAGTTCTGACTGCACTGAACCCCAATTCCAGGCGAGCCCCTGGGGACCCACGCTCTTGTGGGGGGAATCTGGACACTTGGGCGGAGACTCGGGAGCCGGGAAAGGCAGAGGTCTGGAGGCACGCGTGTGCAAGGGCAAGGCTGACTGGAAGCCAAGACTGTCTGCTCCGCCCTGAGACTCCACCCCATCCAAGCTGAGCACAGAGGCTATCGCAATTTGGCAAGTCTAATCTTATAAGGCTGTCTCCAGCACCGAACTTCTCCCAGCGTAGACACAGCTGATGCTTACAGCCAACTGGCCTGGAGGTCAATTCCTCCCAGTGATACCAACAACAATCAAGACTTAACTACAACAAGGCTGTACACACAGTCCACAAAGGGGTGCACCAAGAGTGTCCACCTCAGGTTAACTGGGGAGGCAGACCCACTGGGCCATATAGGAAACCTAGCACACAAATCTACCCTACCAACTCAGGGAAGCAGTGAAAATGCAGCGTCAAAGAAACAGATCACAAATGAAAGAAATGGAGGAAAACAAACGACTGGATATAGAATTATAAGGCTTTTCAAGAATATCCTAGAAAAGGCCAATAAATATAACGAGACCCTCGAAGATATGAAAAAGGACCAACTAGAAATTAAACATACACTGACTGAAATAAAAAATAATATACAGAGACCCAACAACAGACTAGAGGAACACAAGAATCAAGTCAAAGAATTGAAATACAAAGAAGCAAAAAACACTCAACCGAAAAAGCAAAAAGAAAAAAAAATCCAAAAAGTTGAAGATAGTGTAAGAAGACTCTGGGACAACTTCAAGCGTACCAACATCAGAATTATGGGGGTGCCAGAAGAAGAGAGAGAGCAAGATACTGAAAACCTATTTGAAGAAATAATGACTGAAAACGTCCCCCACCTGGTGAAAGAAATAGACTTACAAGTCCAGGAAGCACACAGAACCCCAAACAAAAGGAATCCAAAGAGGACCACACCAAGACACATCATAATTAAAATGCCAAGAACAAAAGACAAAGAGAGAATCTTAAAAGCAGCAAGAGAAAAACAGTTAATTACCTACAAGGGAGCACCCACACGATTGTCAGCTGATTTCTCAACAGAAACTATGCAGGCCAGACAGGAGTGGCAAGAAATTTTCAAAGTGATGAATAGCAAGAACCTACAACCAAGATTACTCTACCCAGCAAAGCTATCATTCAGAATTGAAGGGCAGATAAAGAGCTTCACAGATAAGAAAAAGCTAAAGGAGTTCATCACCACCAAACCAGTATTATCTGAAATGCTGAAAGGTATTCTTAAAGAAGAGGAAGAAGAAAAAAGTAAAGATAAAAATTATGAACAACAAATACATATCTATCAACAAGTGAACCTAAAATTCAAGTGAATTAAATACCTGAGGAACAGAATAATCTGGTGAATATAATAGAATCAGGGGCATAGAAAGGGAGTGGACTGATAATTCTCAGGGGGAAAGGGGTATGGGGGGTTCAGGAAGAGACTGGACAAAAATCATACACCTATGGATGAGGACAGTGGGGGGGAGGTAAGGGCAGAAGGTGGGGTGGGAACCGGGTGGAGGGGAGCTATGGGGGGGAAAAGGAGAAACAATTGTAATAATCTGAATAAAGATTTATTTAAAAAAAAAAAAAACTACAACTAAAAGACAAAACAGACACCATCCAGAACCACAGGAAAGCTGGCTGAGTGGAAATTCTACAACTAGAAGGAAAGAGGGAAGCACATTGAGAATCAGAGGAGCTGCAAAAGGCTGAGGTACGGAAACGCATGAGTGCACAGAGAGGAAGGGCGGCTGAGTGCACAGGAGGCTGAGTGCGCGGCTGGCTTTCTAAAGCGGGAGGGAGACAGAAGCTCCTGACTGCGCTGAACTCCAGTTCCGGGCGAGTTTCTGGGGACCCAGATTCATTCGGGGAGAAACTGGACTGTCAGGAAAAGAGAAAGCACACTGAGACTCAGGGGAGCGGTGGAGGCAGAGGTCCGAAGGCACGCGTGCGCACAGAGGACAGGTGCCTGAGTGCACAGGCGGCTGAGATCACGGCTGGCTTTCTAAAGCGGGAGGGAGACAGAAGCCCCTGACTGCGCTGAACTCCAGTTCCGGGCGAGTTTCTGGGAACCCAGACTCATTCAGGGAGAAACTGGACTGTCTGGCAGTGGGGAAAACTCAAGGGCGGCTTTCTCTCAGAGGTGCTTACAGTGATTACTGAGGGACACTGAGACCCAGGGGCCTCATAGGGCAGGGCTGATGGGAAGCCAAGGCTGTCTGCTCCGCCCTAAGACTCTGCTCCATCCAAGCTGAGCACAGAGGCTTTTGCAATTTTGCAAGTCTTGTCTCATAAGTGTGTCTCCAGCACAGAAGTTCTCCCAGCGTAGACACAGCTGATCCTCACAGCCAATTGGCCTGGAGGTCAATTCCTCCCAGTGATACCAACAACAATCAAGACTTAACTACAGCCGAAACCGGTTTGGCTCAGTGGATAGAGCGTCGGCTTGCGGACTGAAAGGTCCCAGGTTCGATTCCGGTCAAGGGCACGTGCCTTGGTTGCGGGCACATCCCCAGTTGGGGGTGTGCAGGAGGCAGCTGACCGATGTTTCTCTCTCATCGATGTTTCTGACTCTCTGTCCCTCTCCCTTCCTCTCTGTAACAAATCAATAAAATGTATTTAAAAAAAAAAAAAAGACTTAACTACAACAAGGCTGTGCACACAGCCCACAAAGGGGTGCACCAAGAGCAAGAGTGTCCACCTCAGGTAACTGGGGAGGCTGAGCCACTGGGCCCTATAGGACACCTACCACACAAAGCTACTCTACCAACTCAGGGAAGCAGCGAAAATGCGGAGACAAAGAAACAGATCACAAATGAAAGAAATAGAGGAAAACAAACAACTGGATATAGAGTTCAAAACCACGGTTATAAGGTTTTTCAAGAATTTCCTAGAAAAGGCCGATAAATTTAGTGAGACCCTCAAGGATATGAAAAAGGACCAACTAGAAATTAAGTATACACTGACTGAAATAAAAAATATTACACAGAGACCTAACAGCAGACTAGAGGACCACAAGAATCAAGTCAAAGGGTTGAAATACAAAGAAGCAAAAAACACTCAGCTGGAAAAGCAAAAAGAAAAAAGAATCCAAAAATTTGAAGATAGTGTAAGGAGCCTCTGGGACAACCTCAAGCGTACCAACATCTGAATTATGGGGGTGCCAGAAGAAGAGAGAGAGCAAGATACTGAAAACCTATTTGAAGAAATAATGACTGAAAACTTCCCCCACCTGGTGAAAGAAATAGACTTACAAGTCCAGGAAGCGCACAGAACCCCAAACAAAAGGAATCCAAAGAGGACCACACCAAGACACATCATAATTAAAATGCCAAGAGTAAAAGACAAAGAGAGGAATATTAAAAGCAGCAAGAGAAAAACAGTCAATTACCTACAAGGGAGCACCCATATGATTGTCAACTGATTTCTCAATAGAAACTATGCAGGCCAGATGGGAGTGGCAAGAAATATTCAAAGTGATGAATAGCAAGAACCTACAACCAAGATTCTCTACCCAGCAAAGCTATCATTCAGAATGGAAGGTCAGATAAAGAGCTTCACAGACAAGAAAAAGCTAAAGGAGTTCATCACCACCAAACCAGTATTATATGAAATGCTGAAAGGTATTCTTTAAGAAGAGGAAGAAGAAGAAAAAGGTAAAGATAAAAATTATGAACAACAAATACATGTCTATCAACAAGTGAATCTAAAAATCAAGTGAATAAAAAATCTGATGAACAGAATAAACTAGGGAATATAATAGAATCAGGGGCATAAAAAGGGAGTGGACTGACAATTCTCAGGGGGAAAGGGGTGTGGGGGGTGCGGGAAGAGACTGGACAAAAATCATAAACATCTATGGATGAGGACAGTGTCGGGGAGGTAAAGGGCAGAGGGGGGGTGGGAACCGGGTGGAGGGGAGCTATGGGGGGAAAAAGGAGAAACAATTGTAATAATCTGAACAATAAAGATTTATTAAATTTAAAAAATAATAAAAATTAAAAAAAAAAATAAAGTTACAACTCCCTGCAGCCTGTGGCACTTGGACCCCCAAAGGCACTACTTTGTGTCTAAAAACAAGAAAATCAGATAACAGGAGGCCTCTTTTCCCAGCCATTGGAAATCCAGGCAACACACAGACTGACAGCCCTATGAGCAGGAGGCTGCTGTTGCCCCTTCCACCTCCCACCAATGCAACTTAGCCCCGCAACAGCTCCGACACTGAAAAAAGCTCCAACACTGAAAAAAGCAGCCCCATTGGCTGAGCTGAGATCACAGCCCACCCCCTGGCTATCCCTAAGCACCAGTGAACCGTTTGAAGTCTGGGCTTTGGCTTTTTAATGGAGTGTGCAATGTCAGACCTTGTGAGGAAAGTAATTCCTTTACAGTGGTGGTTCTCAAAGTACAGTCTCCAGACCAGCAGCATCAGCATCATCTGAGAACTTTCTAGAATGCACATGCCCAGGCCCCGCCCCAGACCTCCTGAATCAGAAACTCGGCTTTAACAAGCCCTCCAGGTGACCGTGAGAAACACCAGTTTGAGAACCACTTGCCCCACAGAAAATCCAAGGGATAAATGCCATCAAACCAAAAATAGCAATTGCCCAGGATGGAGGTTAAAAGTCAGTGTGCCGAGCCAGACTGGCAAGAAAACTAAAGTAAAATACTGGGAGCCTCTTGAGAGTTTTTTCCTACTGATGTGTGACATAGTGTGCCTGTTGTGCAAACACAACTTCAGAACAAATCTCCAACCCCTCCTTCCAACCACATTGCTGACCCTTAGTCCTTCCATAAAAAATCCTGGCCCCTCCAGTTTCTCAGCCCCCATTCCAGCTTCCTTCCTGTCCTTCCTCAAGTTATTCCACTCCCTGGGAACCGGCCCTCCTTCTCGGCAAATCGAAAACCTTCCAGTTCCCTGAAATTTCAATGTCAGAACTGTACTCTGAGACCCTTGGAAGCAAATAAATCACCATCCTCTGGCCTAGGAACCGTTCTGTGCCCTCTGCCCCCACAGGCCATAGAGCCCTTCCAGTGCCTGCAGCAAGAAGCTGCCTGGACTGCGGTGGCTTAGGATCCACTCAGCATCAAGTAGCCCTGGCCTTGCCACTCAGCCTGGCAGACGCCGGTGTTAGTCGGTATCTCGAAGGTTTAGCCTGAGCTGGAGGGACACCGTGTGGCCATACCTGGTATGACAATCAAGCCAGAGGCTTCTGTTGTTTTTGAGAATAAAAATAGAACTAAAGTTAGAACCCACAATTATGCTAACAGAATTCTTTTCATTTGTTTCTACTCTTAAATATTTTCTGACAGTTACAACCACGGCACCCACTCCCGCTCTTTGCCATGGGAATCTGATCATCAGCATTTTCCATGTTCATTCCAGGTTTTCGCAATCATTCTCTTCAATGATAGTCAACAGCAGACCCTCAATAAATGTTAGTGCAATTAAATGGAATGAAAAGGCATTGAATTGTTTGGGAGGCATGTGGTTTAACAGCTCCATTTCTGGAGAGACACAGGCAGGGGTTCAAAACCCAGCTCTGCTGCTTGCTAGCTGCGTGATCTTAGGCATGTTTTTTAAACATTCCATATCTCAGTTTCCTCATCGGTCAAACAAGGAGGGGGAAGAATATTCCCTACCATATAGGATTGTGATGAGAATTAAATAGCAATGTGTAAGAAGTCCCTCCACACAGGGCCTGGCCATAGCACCATTATCATTTTTAAATGCATCCCCTCTGGAACCATCACAACTGATGCCAGCTGAAGACCTCTCTTGGATGGGATCCCTCAAATGGCAAAACTGTGAGTTGACTCACAGCTGGCGAAAACATAACATTAGACAGTCCAGACTTTAGAGGCTAGGACCTTGGATCCGGCAAATGGGATTCCAGGCCAGATTGCCCTGTCCCCACTCCTCAGCGTTACTACCTCATGACCGAGCTGTATGTCCCTGGCCCCGGCTCCTCCCAGGTGCTGCAAGCCCCAGCTTCTTCACCTGCAAAGAAGGAAAGAGATGACCCACCACCGCCTTCATCCAAAACACAATGTGCTCAGAAAAGTGGAACAAGCTTAGGATTCTCTCCAGAACAAATTACTCCACAATGTACTCAAGATTCATCCGAGGAAAACTTGACCTATATCTGCCTGAGATCACTAAGTACTCTGCTCAGAAAGTTCTTTCTATAGGAAATCATGCTACCAAGTAAGCCCCAGTGAACAAAAGAAAACAGAGGGGGAAACCCAGAGACACCCTCCCCCCAGAAGAACATGCAAGGGGGTTCTCTCTCCCTGGCCTCTTCCAGGAAGCCAGGTGGCCATCTGGTGAACAAGTCCTCCTGAGACCCCCTGTGTGCCAGACCAGAGGCTAACAGATAAATTAGGCCCTGCTTCTGTCCTCAAGGGCTCATCTTTTTTGGGGGGACAGGCATAGGGAGAGACAGACACATATATCAACAATGCTGATAGAATACAGGGATGTTCAAGGTGCAGTGGGGATGGAGAAGTGAGCCATTAATTCCGCCTGAACCCTCAGAGGAGATGAGATGTCCACTGGAGGAGGATCAGATTACAGATAGTGACACTAAAGCAGGCTGGACTAGGAAGCTCAGGGCCCTGGGCTGGGGGGAGGGGGGGGCATCAGAACAGCTGAAATACAGATTCCTGGGCCCTGCCCTGAGACCCAGATCTCGTTGGTCTGAGGAGGTACCCATGACTGAATACATATTTAGCAAGTCCCTTCCGCAGGGTGATGCTACTGCAGGTAATTCACATACCCATCACTCTCACTAACTCCACCGTCCTCCTAGTCACCCCTCCTTCTCCGGGGCCTTTGCCTGGGAGCTCCCTCCCGTCCTGCTCCCACCCGGGAAATGCCTTCTTCTCCTTCAAGCAGCTCAACACTGAGAGGGGAACCCTGGCAGAGTATTGCTTTGTCTCAGGTGCCAGCTTAGTACTCGGTGTGGATTATTTAATCCTCAAAACAACCCTACAGAGTCCATCTCCTAGCAAACCCCATGTTACAGAGAAGGAAACCGAGGCACAGAGCAGTGAAGTCACCAGGCCATTGAGACGCTGCTGGGCTGTGTGTTTTGTCTAGATCCAGGGGCTGAAGTTCCGTGTATGTGGCCCTGGAGCCTGGGCCAGGGCCCTGCACATTGTCATTGCTTAGTAAATATCTGTCGCATAAATAAAGGAATAAACAAACACCACCTCCTTCCATCTGTGACCCTCAGCCAGTGCTCAGGCAACAGATCTGCCCTCTTCCTCTGCTGTCCTTCCTGTCCTCCCCCCTGTCATCTCCTCTCCTGGGGGGGCCGAGGGGGGGCATCTGGGGCCTCCAGGGAGTATGCAGAGCCCCTGGGCACAGCCCCTTCCCCCCCCATCACCCCTCCCTCTCCGCCTTCCCGTGGTCAGTCGTTAACTGACATGAGCACCAAGGAATGTGCTTTCCCAGTTTGTTGAGCCTTTTTACTGGGTAATAGAGAGAGAGACCTCTCTCAGCTGCCAGATTTGCCTCCCTCAAAGTCTCCTCCTTCTGGGGGCTTCTGGCCAAGTCTCTCCCTCACAGCTGCTCCCACCCTTCCCTCTGGCTCAGTCTCTATCCTGCCTCCATTTGTGGCCCCAGCCCTGCCTTCTCTCTACCTGTCCTCCACCCCTTCCCTCCCTCCTTTGTCTCCTTCTCACTTCCCTCTAGGTTTTCCTCCCTCTCTCTTTCTCTCTGCCCCCTCCCCTCCCCCTTTGTCTTTTTCCCCTTCTCCCCTCACTCTCTGTCTCTCTCCTTTCCTTCCTTCCTCCCTCCCTCCTGATCTCTGTGTGTGTGTCTCTCTGTCTCTCTCTCTGCTTCTCTCTCTCTCTATTGCTGTCCGTGTGTGGGGTCTGCGGGGGACTGTGTGTCTCTCTGTCTCTCTCTGCTTCTCTCTCTCTCTATTGCTGTCCGTGTGTGGGGTCTGCGGGGGTCTGTGTGTCTCTCTGTCTCCCTCTTGCTGTTGACCTGTGTGTGCCGGCTGCCCTTTATCTGCGTTGCGCTCTCTCTCTCTCTCTCTCTCTCTCTCTCTCTCTCTCTCTCTCTCTCTCTCTCTCTCTCCTTCCCTTTCTCTTTCTGCTTCTCTCTTCTATCCTCTTCCCCCTTCCCTTCCTCTTCCCTCCCCTTCAGCTTCCTGCCTCTCTCCAAATTCAGCACTATTTCTCCTGGCTTCCCCCACAGTCCCCAAAGGAGGTCAGTTAGCTGCCGGGCTGCCTGCTCTCTGTGTCAGAGCCTCCAGGCCTGGGGGCCCTGGGCCCTTCCTCCAGGCTTCTCCACTTGCATCCCGGCCCCTTTTCCCTCTGAGTCCTCATTACCGCCTTCTCACCTCAGACTACCCTGCCCCACCTCCCTCTGGGGGCCGCGCCTGGCCCTGTTGGGGACTGTTCTCCCCCAGCAGCCCCCACAGCTCTGCTCCCAGCTCCTGGCCAATCTGGCCTGGGGCCCGGGGCCAGGCCCCCACCCTCCCCTCTGCTGCCTCAGACAAACCAGAAACCCTGGAGCGGGAGCCAGAGGGCCGCCCCCCTCCCCCCTCCCCCCTCCCCCTCACATCTGGAAGCCACCCAAGTGAGGGGCGGAGGGGCCTCCACATCCATCCTGCGGGCGCTGCGCTGACAGAGGCTAAGCTCCAGAACAGTTCCTACGGCCCCCGCCCGGCATCTCTTAGCTGAGGGCAGGCCCCTGGTTAGCTCCAGTGCCACAGGTCCTCCCTCAGAGCCCTGGGGCCTCACTGGCTCGCTGAGGCCCAGGGGTGTTGCCCTCCGGTCTTGGTGGGGCCTGGGAAGCAGCGAGCGAGCCTTCTGAGAAAGCCCAGATCTGCAGGGAATTCGTTACTGTTCCTGCCCTCCTGCCTCTCCGCCAACAAGGAGCTGTTGGCAGAAGCCTTTGTTCCTGGGCAGAAGCTGACAGTGAGATTCCTGACGGACTTAGGGGAGATGGTGGGCCCAGAGGGGGCTTAGCAAGTGAGTATACTAGTAAAGAACCAGCTGTGGGGTTTTTAGAGCCCATACCCTAAATCCTTCTAACAGTTCACTAGGTTCCTTTCTTCAATAAACACTTAACTGGCAGCCTGATGTGTGTCCTGGGTGCTGGGTACCGGAAATAAATAAAATGTTGTCCCTGTCCTCTAGGGGCTGGTGAGAGAGAAAAACAAGTAAGCAGCAAACACGGTGTGATAGATGCCATCACAGAAACGGTTAATTATAAAAAGAACCATTTCTTGAGCACATATTAAATGCCATAAACTAGCCTAAGCATTTTACATACATTATTTTATTTCCATCCTATCGGCTTAAAAGGTATCATTAGCCCCATCTTACGGATGAAAATTGAGGCTAAATTAAATAATCATTGCAAATAGTGGGCCTAAGAGTTCTAAAATGCCTAATTGACTCCAAATTACTCCTTCCTACTGACATATAGTAGGTGCTATGGGGAAACAGAGTTACCAACAAGTAAACTCTGTGGAAGGGTGGGTGGGATGCAAGGGGACAAAGTGGACTGTGAAGGTTTCAAAGAGAAAGCAAAGCCTGGTTGGCCTTTGAAGGATGAATAGGAGCACAAAGAGCACAAAGGCAATCCAGGCCAAGAACTAGTGTGTGCAGTCTCCCTTGACTTGTAAATCTGTTCTCCAATGAACTTTTTAAAATCTGAGATAATTTCTGGTCACTAAAAATTATAAATAACTTCGTTACTATTTAATTCAGAAATTCCCTTAGAATCTCAACATGATTGAGCATGGGAGCCGGAGGGTCCCATAAAAAATATGAATTAGGCCCTGGCCAGTGTGGCTCAGTTGGTTGGGCATCAGCCAGTGCACATGAGGTTGCTGGTTCAATTCCCTGTCAGGGCACATACCTGGGTTGTGGGCTCAATCCCCGGTAGGGGGCATGCAGGAGGCAGCCCATCAATGTTACACTCTCACATTGATATTTCTCTCTTCTCCCTTCCTCTCTCTAAAAATAAATAAACTATTCTTTTTTTTAAATGTCAATTAGTATTTAAGAGTAATATTAAAGTCAACTTTGAAGAGGAAACAAATCCCCCATAATGCCACCATCCTAACACAACTCTTTTAGTCACTTTGTTTCCTCCCAATTCTTGTCAGTAAATGCATGAGCACTTACCATGGGCAGCATGGAAGGCAGCTCCATTAGCGTGTTTCATGGGTGTGGCCAGGAGAAGGTTAGAGTCTTTACTAGGATTTACAAATGTTCTCTAAGGGCTGTTTCTGCATATTTTATGTTGGAAAAACATTTAATCTATAATAATAAAAGCGTAATATGCTAATTATACCAGACAGCCGAATGACCTTCCGGACGTCATTCTGGATGAAGCCTTGGAGGTGGGGGCTGAGGCAGAGGCAGTTAGGGGCAATCAGGCAGGCAGGCAGAGTGGTTAGGGGCGATCAGGCAGGCAGGCAAGTGGTTAGGGGCCATCAGGCAGGCAGGCAGAGGGGTTAGAGCAGGGATGGGCAAACTTTTTGACTCGAGGGCCACAATGGGTTCTTAAACTGGACCGGAGGGCCAGAACAAAAGCATGGATGGAGTGTTTGTGTGAACTAATATAAATTCAAAGTAAAGGAGCAGAGGAGAGAGCAAGAGAACTGGATAGAACAGCCGGATCTGGCCCGCAGGCCGTAGTTTGCCCAAGGCTGGGTTAGAGGCAATCAGGCAGGCAGGCAGAGGGGTTAGGGGCAATCAGGCAGGCAGGCGAGTGGTTAGGGGTGATGAGGCAGGCAAGCAGAGTGGTTAGGGGCGATCAGGCAGGCATGCAGGTGAGCGGTTAGGAGCCAGCAGTCCCAGATTGCAAGAGGGTGCAGGCCAGGCTGAGGGACACCCACCCCCCCCCCCCCCCCCGTGCACAAATTTCATTCACTGGACCTCTAGAATAACTATAAAAGTCATTCACTCTTGCTTTACAAAGACACACCCAGAATATGTGTAGCTGCTTAAGGGAACTGTCTTCACAGAAAAGACTGAACCCTTACCTGGTGGCCAAGGCCCAAGCCTCCTTCCCAAATGAATCTCTTGCTCTCCAAACCCTCTGCTAGTGTCAAGCAGCCACACCTACCCAATGTTCTTTGAGCATACCAAGTATACCCCATCTAGAACATACCAAGTATACCCCATCTCCAAGTTGTGCTTCTATTTTGGTTTTTTAAATTTAACAAGAATGTATGTTTTAAGATTTTTAAATTCAATGGAAAGGACAGAGTTCTATCAAGTCCCTTTAAATTGCTGTCAGGCATTAAAGGAATCAGCCTGCAGTCAGTTTCTTTCTGGGACAACAGTTCTTTGAGTCCCAATTTCAATGTCCAACAGTTTTGAGTCCCAATTTCAATGTCCAACAGTTCCTTATGTGTACATGTCAGCAATGATATTTCAGTTCTGGATGGTGGACAAACAGTGGCAATGCAGGTCCGACCTTCTCTGGTTTGGTCCTGGGCAACCTGCAGCAACGCACAGCTGCTGACTGCTAGCATGGCAAGGCGTCTTTTTTTTTGTTTGTTTAAATATATTTTATTGATATTTTACAGAGAGGAAGGTAGAGGGATAGAGAGCTAGAAACATCGATGAGAGAGAAACATCGATCAGCTGCCTCCTGCACACCTCCCACTGGGGATGTGCCCGCAACCAAGGTACATGCCCTTGACCGGAATCAAACCCGGGACCCTTCAGTCCGCAGGCCAACGCTCTATCCACTGAGCCAAACCGGTTTTGGCAAGGCGTCTTCATCATCTTCATTTCTGGATTGTTTCTCCTCTGTTCTTGGGGGCCACTGCTATTTCTGTGGCTAGAGCAGTCCTGTCAGTTCCGCTCTGGGATCCATTGTTGCAGGAATCCACAGGGGCTTGGAGGAGTTTTCTGGAAATATATAAACATATTCTCAACCAAAGGTTAATAAAGAAATCTTTTCTATAAATTAGACTTGGGGTTCTTTTTATTTTTGCCCAAACGATTTTCCTTTGGCTTACTTTAACACCATGTGTGTTTTCATGGGTGTCTTGCTCTCAGCATTACAAATGAAAATTAATTTTCAAAGTAAAAAATTTAAAGCAATTAAGGCTTGATGTAATTTTCTTACAAGATATTTTCTTCCACTATCCCCCCCTTTTTTTATTTAAATATTAGGAGGTTTTTGGAAATTTTACAATGCAGTCTTGATAACTTTTAATTTTTCTGTATAGAAATATGACTACTTTGGATTCATTGCCTGTTAAGCAAGTTTACTATGAGATGAACCATCAGTAAAAAAAATTTAGTTAATACTTCAGGAACAGTTTCCTGCCCAGTACAATTAAGTTTTCTTAAATATTCACTTATTTCAATTAGCCAATTTAAATCAATCTGAAATAAGATTTATTTTTTAACTTCACTTGTCCTAGGTTATGGACAGTAAATGACATTAATTAAATTTCTGCAATTAGTCTTTGAATAACTTTACATAAACTTAGCCAGGGAGACAAAAATACAATTCATATACTTTTCTTTTTGAGGCCAAATATATTGACTTTTTTTTTCACATTATCAATTTTACTTTTTTTTAATTTCTTTATTGATTAAGGTATTACATTTGTGTCCTTATTCACCCATTACCCCCCACCTCCCACCTCCCATTCATGCCCCACCACCCTGTTTTCTGTGTCCATTGATTAGGCTTACATGCATGCATATAAGTCCCATTGACTTTTAATTACACTTTTCCAGAGGTTTGAAGGAAATCTCTTTATTTCCTTCTAAAAGAATTTTCAGATTACAAAGGGCTTCATTTAAATATCTTTGTCTTTCTTTTTTATAGCAAGCAACCTACAGAGGTGCTGCTTAAGTGCTAAGTCATGCGGCCAAATAGCCATATTGCAAGCACTCTCATTACAGTTAAGTTGACTACTATATATTATCAGATTTAATACTTTAACAACCTTCAGTTTACCCTGTAAATATTAAAGGAAGATATTTCAAAATTTTAAAATTTCTCCTTTTTATTAAATTTAGAATTTTATTTTTAAAGAGTATCCCCTTAGGCTTATTTGCATATATGGAGGGATCATGGGAGGTCTCCATAACTTTCTTAGATTTTACTTGGATTCAATTACTTATAAAAATATTGGCTTCTTATATAACTTAATTTATATGAGACCTTGATAATATTTGGCCTAAAAAGCTAATTTATTAAGTAATTTAAGTAGGTATCTTTATTTAAAAAACAAAGCAAGTAAATTTAGTAAACTTTTATGTCTGATTCACAAGGCACAAATGCTGCCCCACCTCCAGTCTATTTAAAAATGCAGGCGGCTAGAGGCTTTTGTTATTAAAATTTCCGTCTTAAAATTCTGCTGTTGGATTTTAAGAAATATTTTGTTTTATTTTATATTGACCTTCTTAGAGGCCAAAACCTTCATAACATTTAAAATATATGTATATAAGTAAAATATATTGATTAATTTTTATTTGATAAAGCTTTCCATGTGATTTCAAGTATATTAAATTGGTTAAATTAAAAATATTTCCTTTAAGAAAAGAGTACAAATTCCTTGAATTACTCCAGGCCCTTGGGTTTTCCAAGAATCACTTTTTATATTTATCTTAAAGGAGATCAAATAAATTTTTAGCTGGTTTTTGTACTAAAAATTTCAGTTGGGATCACAGAATTAATCCTTCTTATTTAATTAGACCAATAAACACCATATTTTGAATTCCTAACTATTTCAGAGAAAACACAAAAATCATTTTTTCTAAAACAAATTCTTATACTTTAGACATTTAATTACCACAACTATATAATTTCTCCTAAATTAACTTGAATCTTGAACTTTTAGAGCTGGCAAGTCAAATATTTAGATTCTTTAGATTAATAACACTTTATATTTTTAAGAATAAATTTCAAAAATACGAGATATAATCAATCAATAGCTTTAATTTTGTCCTCTAGATTTTTCAATGAGGAAGCAAACTTCCAAAATTTTAAGCTGCCAAACGAGTTTGGAGGAAGTTTGTAGCCATTCAAATGCAAAATTGTCACATTTCTTAAAGATGGCTGCTGGTGGGGAAACCTTGGCCTATCTGCTTGTTCTGCTGGGGGAAGGGCAACTAGCCCCTTCCTCCATTAGAAAGGCACAGCTAGCTTTTACCTGGGCTACTTAGATCTTTATAATATATTTTTCAACAATTTTTGAGATTCAAATCCAATTCTAATTATTTTAAGGCATTTACTTTGGATAAATTCTATAACAGAGACAATTTACTGATTTTCTTGGAGGCCTTAAATTTAACTTTTGAACACCCTTCATTAGCATTTTAAAAACTACTCTTTATTATGGAAATACCAATCTTGTTGCTAGAACCAGTTTGTATCTTTTTTCCCTGGTCAAATCCGCCATCTTTCTGAGGAAAAAACAGTCTTGGGGATTTTTTTGTACCATCACAAAGAGAGATTTAAGCTTAGAACCCTATCTAAATGTCCAAAAATCGGACAGTTGCGCGCATTTGTTTTAAGCTAGCTTCTCTCTTTATGAGCACAGAAATCCCAGACACATTTCTAAATTTTTATGGCAAGAAGGAGACTTTAAATTAGCATACTGGAGGAGTGGGTGTCCATATTGCATTGCCACATGTCTCCCTTCCCCCATATCCTGCTTGCTTTGGGGGAAGCGCCAGTAACAGACCTGGCTGCATTTAAAGGCATGCTTAATAGATAAAGACAGATTTTAAATTTTTTCCTATTTCCAAAGTAATAACTAGCACCCAAGGTGACCTTAGCCAAATTTTGGGTTTCCCTACAAGTTCTTCTATAATTTTTAAACAAAGCTTTAAGTAGTCTTTTTTCGGGAGAGCTGATAGCTCTGCCCTCTCCTGCCACCTTTGAATCTCTCCACACCAGAGGTGGATTCGGCAGCGGGGTTTTATTTCTTATTACAAATTTTTGATTCCAAATACCAATTAGGATTTAAATTTGAACAAGAAACCACATTAAAGATGACCACAGCACTCTTGTTTTCAGCCTGATTTTAAAAAGTACCTTTTGATATTCCAATTTCTTTATAATTTTGCCTTCTAACCAAATTTTTCCCCGTTATAATCTGACTTAAACACAAAGTATAACTCACGCACTTGCGGATCCGTGGGTTTCCCAAGCTGACATGGGCTCTACACACAGTTAATCTTACCATCATCACTGGTGTTGTTTCCGCTCAGGCGAATCCTTCTTTCTCCAGAAGCACGCCATTAATGTTGGTGTTGCAAGGGTTCAGGAAGCCCCATGTTGGGCGCCATTAATGCTGGGGTTCTTGTCCCAGCATTAAGAAGGGTTCAGCAATCTGGAGAAAAGCTGTGCGTAGATGAAGTAAGAGCTTAAAGACAAAAGATAGTTTTGAAAGGCATTGGGGGCCAGAGGAGCTTCAGCTAAAAGAGCTAACGGTTTCCCTTGACTCAGGACCCTTGCTTTTTATTAACACAATTTGTCCTAAGGCAAGGTGGAGATAATACACTTCAAAGGGTAGGGTACAGAAGCATTGTCAGATTGGGGAATAGCCTACAGCTGTTCAGGTGTTTGGCCAACAGGAGGCAATAACATGTAGATTAAGAAGCCCTGAGCTGTCTGGCAGAAAACAATCATCCTATTCAGGTTTGGGGGAAGTGCCCTCTAGGCACTCCAACAGGTAATTACATATGTGACTCAGCCCTTATTGAGCCCCAAGTTTCATCAACCTTTTGATAAAACTTTTGTAATTATGACATGCTGGAATTGGCTTCCAGAACTCCTACCCTTCTTTCTGCCTCCAGTATCTTTCCTCTTCCCTCTGTTCTCCTCAAGGTTTTCTCCAGCCTTCATTCTTAAGGATCCCAATGAAGTCCCAAGCTTCTTCAGAATCCTCAGGGATTTTTCCTGCTCTGAGCCCCTCCACTTCTAACTATTAATACCATTCATTGCCTTTTGCTGTTTATCACTTCCAGACATACTCTGTCTCCTAGTTAGGTTTGAAGATCTTAAAGGTAAGGACTATATTCAATTTCTCCTCCTCTACCTTTTGCTCACAACTGACAGCAAATATGTGTTGATTATAATAATGCTGGTCATATGGGATACAAAACACTAGAATTCCTAGCCATAAGAGAAGAGCATAGACTCAGAAGTCAGAGTGAGCCAGAATAAATTGTAGTGCAACCATTTACTAATGATGTGACCTTGGAAAAGCCTCTGAACATCTCTGTGCCTTAGTTTTCTCATCTGTAAAGTGGGGACAATAATAATAATAAAGATATTGGGAATATCTAATGAGGTAATGCTTAGCACAGCATAAAAAGTGCTTAGTTCATCATAAGCATTGACTATATAATTGATGCTTTTATTTTTTACTACTAATAATAAAAAATAAGAGCAGACTGGAGTTTGCAAATACAGGCATACCTCATGGCACTGTGCTTCACTCTGTTGCACCTCGCAGATATTGAGTTTTTAACAAATTGAACGTAAGACACTCCACCAGCAAAAAGGTCATGACTCTCTGAAGGCTCAGGTGATGGTTAGCATTATTTTAGCAATAAAATATTTTTTAATTAAGGCATGTGCATTATTTTTTAGATAAAATGCTATTGACTACACTTAATAGATTGCAATACAGTGTAAACATAACTTTTATATGCACTGGGAAAGCAAAAAGCCCGTGTGACTATTTTGATATTCATTTATTACAGTGGTCTGGCACCAAACTCGCAGTACCTTTGGAGTATTCCTGTAGATTTCAGAAAGCAGTCGCTTAATAAAAGTCATTATCCCCAAATGTGATGAAATTATCTATCAAAAATTTTACATTATAAACTAGTGAAAATTAAGTAGCTGTAGGGACTTTGCACTTGATGGAGTTCCATAGCCCTGAGATATCACTCTCTAGCGCCCAATGACTGTGACCCCTGCTCAGAGTTACCAAGGATACACCAGTTCCAGCAGTCATTATGTTGTTTCCAGATTTCTGAATGACCCGTCAGCCTCCTAGAATGTTGGAACTGCAAGTAACTCTAGGGATCACCCCCTTATTCTTCAAACAAAGAAGCAGCAGCCCACACAGAGTCAAGTCACCTGGCAGGTAAGGGCCAGACCAGAACTTGGAACCCCAATATCCCCACCTCCAGGTCAGAGTTCAGCATTCACCACATCATGCTGACTCCTTGGAGAAAGAGCAGCCTTGGGAGACCTATGCCCCATACACAAGGGCACTGGGATTTGATCTCAAAGTGTGTTTATTACTGTGAGCTCCACTGAGGGGCCATAGCTATAGACTAAGGAGGATGACTTGTTCAGTAGCTTTTCAATGTAACAGAATTCTGTCGCTAAAACCTCGGGCCTCCTCCAGTGATTGATATCTAAATACTCCATTTTCTGATAGTGAGAATAGTTAATGCGTGAAAATGCTGAGCACCAGCTACGATGCATATCTTCTCTCAAGTGTTCCTGCTCAGCATTTGCATCCAGCTTCTGTGCTGGAACTCAGGTAACCTCACTGCTTTCAAGGGTAGCTCTGGGGAGTATTAAAGAGTCACCAAACCTCCTGGGATTCATATGCAGAGACACTTGTCTATGGAAGCAAACAGGATGAAAACACCTGCACAGAAGCATGCCACGCTCCTGGCACGTTATGGGCCCAAATATGTGGTCTCTCCCTGATACAGCTTCACCTCAGAGGAAAGCAAAGAAGGGAAATACATTTTTGTTGAGTGAATGACTGATCACCAAAAGTGTAATTTAGTAACCACCCACAGCACCATCAGTCATTTCTGAGCAATTAACATTTCACTAACTGAATCATCACCCATGTGGCTTACAGGGAGAGGCTTGGCTCCTGTCTCAGTGATCTGGGGCTTTCTCAGATGACAGACCATAGATGTTCCTGGCACGTAGAACTCACAATAATATTTGCCCAGTGGTGCATCTTGCTGGAATCAAATTTAGCAGTCATGATGGCTCCATAAAAACACTTGGCAGGGAAGGTCCATCCCTGCTAAGCAGAGGCATGCCCTGATTGATAGGAAGCCCATTCAAATTTGAGACCCAGACTAGTCCCAGCTAAAGTGCCCTTCCGTCACTCATCTTCTATGAACTCAACCATAACTCTTATCCTGAGAATCAAGCAGATCTGCTTCTGGCTCCGTGTGACTTTATCACGCGCCTTACCCTGACCTCATCCCTACACATGTGACCACAGAACTTTTCCTCATGACTCATGGCCCACACACCTGACACAATAATCCTGACACTGCAGGGTCCAGAATCCATGATGCTGCCTACTCTAGAAATGGTGATGAGTGCTGTTCCTCCCAAGCCACCTCTCTGTGTATATAGCATTGCATCTACAAATGCACAGAATCCCAGATGGGCCCATTTGTCGAGCCCTTACTGTGCGGCAGGGACTTAGCTAAACATTTCATAGGCATTATTTTATTTTATTCTTCTGATAGTCAAATAAGAAATATTTTATTATATCCATTTTATATGTAAGGATACAGACGCTCAAAGATCAAGTAACTCAGTGGTTCTCAACCTTTCTAATGCCGCGACCCTTTAATACAGTTCCTCGTGTTGTGGTGACCCCCAACCCTAAAATTATTTTTGTTACTACTTCATAACTGTAATTTTGCTACTGTTATGAATCGTAATGTAAATATCGATTAGGCTCTACAGCAGCGGTTCTCAACCTGTAGGTCACGACCCACAGGTTGAGAACCGCTAGCAGGGTCACCTAAGACCATCGGAAAACACAGATATTTACATTACGATTCATAACAGTAGCAAAATTACAGTTATGAAGTAGTAACAAAAATAATTTTATGGTTGGGGGTCACCACAACACGAGGAACTGTATTAAAGGGTCGCGGCATTAGAAAGGTTGAGAACCACTGAAGTAACTGATCTGAGGTCACACAACTAACAAGTGACAGAGCTAGGATTAGTGCCTGGATGTTTCTGACTCCAACTTCCAAGCCCGTAGCCTCTGCTCTCCAGCAGCCTCTAGATACCATCTTCCATTACTGAGGTATAGCATGGCATGCCCATGCATGAAGGAAGACCCTGCAGGCAGGACTGGAGGCAGCTGGACCTGGTCCTAGCCTACCTCATTCATCCATCTGTTCATCCAGCAGATGTTGATAACTACTGTGGGCCAGATGCTGGGGCAGGAATAAACAGCACAGGGGTCCTGCCCTTAGAATGAGGACCTCGAAGACAAAGGAGGATGTATTTTGAAGGCTGTTCGCTTTTACATCCAGGTGTCATCTTTACTAAGAGCCTCAGAGTTGGACTAAGTTGGCTCTTGAGATCCGGATCTTGCAAAAGTCCGGAGCACAGGGCCAACTGCCACTGCTGTTGATCCCATGCTAGATATTTATCTCAGGGGAACTTCAAACAAGGGAGTAATTCAAAACCTCTCCTTACCACCTGTCTGGAATTGCTTATGGATACACCCATGAGTGACTCACTAGTAGCATATTTCTGGAGCCATTCCAATGCAAGTGAAAGCATTTGGTGTTTTTCAGTTACTGCCTTAACCTAATATAAAAGGGCTGGAAGGCCCTGGACAACTTCCGTTTAATGGGCCCAAATAACCCTAACACTACCCATTCCGTTAGTGATATTTTCTTCTTCCTCATGAGAAACTAGTGGGATTAGGCCATTGTGACTGACCCTGTGCTTATGTCACATCAGGTCTGTGTGTGCCCTTCTAGAAGATTATACTTCTTGCAACAAATGGAACATGAAGTGGGTATAAGATTTCTGTAATAATTTCTCTAGGTCCAAAAATTACATTCACTTGCACGTTAAGTGTTCTTGTTAAGGATAGAGAAAGTCTGCCCACTGCGACTGCCCACCTCAAGCAGAGGAACGTTCTAATATCTTCCTGGGGGAGGTATCCAAAGGAGCTTGATAGCGCTCACAGGGACTTGGCCAAGAGCTGTAGGCAAATGACTTCTGTCTTTACTTACTAACACAGAGTGGGCCGTGCCCGCTAAGGGGTGCTAGACTATTCAAACTTCCAGAACAGCCCCACCTTTGGTAAAGCGCTGCAAGATCTGAATGTTGCATGGCAGTGCCTTTCATGGAGAATAAAAGTAAACAAAGAATATTCCTTTGAGTCATCTTAGCTCTTGATGACCTAAAATATCCATTTCATTCCTTAATAAAAAGAATATAGGTCAGGCTAACCCAGAGAAGGTACATCCCTGATGTTAGCAAGACCCTAAATAGAGGCCTCTTAATAGGGTAAACTTCCCTTGGTTAATAGATTGGGAAATGGAATTATGAATGGTGGGAGGTGATAGGTTTTCAATTTAACTAGTTTTGTGCTTTTTGTGTACCAATGGTTTTATAATGCACTGGTTTTTGGCAAGGTGCCCCAATTGGTCGTTGCTCCTACAAACTATATAAAATCCACTCATCCTCTTCCTAATGTTACCCAAACATAGTTCCTGCCTCAAGCTCTGCCTCCTTCAGGAAGTCTGCTCTGACTTATATCCTGATTATTTTCCCAGCTTTGATAGGGTGCTCCCTCTAAGCACTGGGCATTTGGCATTAATGGCCTGATATAACTCCAAAATAGGATAGTAATAGTCATCTGGAAAAAAAATATGCCCTTTGTCCAGTAGATGAGAAAGCAGATGGGAAATCAGAACTGCCAAGTGACTTTTCAAAGACAGATCAACTGTCAACCAACTGACCTTTCCCAGGAAACTACTAAATATATACAACTGTAGCTTAGTGTTCTTGTCCAAAGTAGCAATATACCACTGATATTTCTTTTACTTCCCTACTTTCTATGAAAAACATGAATATGGTGGTACCACCTTTCCAGGAACAAACCCACTTCTAAAATTTATCCTACAGAATTAACTGCATCTCTACACAAAGATGCTCCTTGCTATACTATATTAGAACAATGTGTAAGTAAATTGTGGTACATCCATTGGAGGAATACTAAGCAGTCATTAAAAATCATGTATAGCCCTAACCGGTTTGGCTCAGTGGATAGAGCATTGGCCTGCGGACTGAAGGGTCCCGGGTTCGATTCCGGTCAAGGGCATGTACCTCGGTTGCGGGCACATCCCAGTAGGAGGTGTGCAGGAGGCAGCTGATCGATGTTTCTCTCATCGATGTTTCTAACTCTCTATCCCTCTTCCTTCCTCTCTGTAAAAAGTCAATAAAATATATTAAAAAAAAAAAAAGAAGAAGAAAAAATCATGTATAGTAATACCTAAAAATATTCACAATATATTGTTAAATGATAAAAGGTTACGAGATGAATAACTATTAAGAATTTTGGAAGCAGCATCTCTGTAATTGAACACTAAGATAGCTTTCAGCTTTCTGAAGCTGAGGAAAAATGGAAAGTTTTCATGTTTCATAATAATTATTGGATAAATGTTTATCTTCTAAAGAACACTTTTCTTTATCATTACAGTAAACCTATGAGTTAAGCTTTTGTAACATGAAAACATGTTTATATTGTAAACTATTCTAAGGAATAAAAAGGGGGGAATGATTTTAAAATACTGTTTGTACTGAATATCAGTTGTTTTCACTATGCAGCCTACATTTAACTTTCTTCTAATTTTCCTTTGGAACCACCCCCACCCTCACTCTTATGAAGTCCACAGGCAAATTCCAGAGATGGTCATTATCTCAGACCTGACCAGTTGCAGCATCACAGTCCCCAGCCCATAGTGGCTGCTTAAGGGATAGACTTTAACCTAATCACAGCCAATGATATGCAATAGAACTTTTTGGGATTGCTAAGAAAAAAACATATGATCTTGTCTCTTGGACTTATGTCTGGGAGGACAAAAGGCTGATGCTGTCAGAGCCTTCTAGCCACCACATAGAGTCTGAAAATGAAGCCAATATAAAGAAAACTAGTGCCAAGAAATAGAGTGAGATTTGGACCTAGTATTAGCTCCTGGATCAAACTATTCCTATCTACCCTGCACTGTTTAGTTGTAGAAGCCAATAAATCCCCTCCTTTTTTGCTTATGCCAGAATTTGTTGAGTATTCTGTTGCTTGCATCCAAACGAGTCCTAAATAATATGCTTTCAAGTTCCATACCCATTTCCAAATCCTATAGGGATGGTCACACATTTTAGAAATTATAAATATTCTGCAGAGGCTAAAAACCTGTCCAGGATAGTAATTAAGGGAAAACTGTTAAAAAAAGTATTAATACCCCTATTAGAAATCTTAGGTCAGATGTCTCCTTTTTTTTACCTTCTCCTCTTTGATTGAATAATTATACTCCTCAATAATAACCCATCCCTAAGAGTGTTGTTATAAAGAATAAATGAGGATAAAAAGACATTAAAATGCTTACAACCATGCCTGACACCCAGAGGGTTTCCAACAAGTTTTAGTTTCCTTCCCCTAAATACCATCAGAAAAAACAAATGCACACCAACAAGATGCTTATCCATTATCAAAACCTTCACAGTTGTGCACAACAATGTTCTTTGGACATGTTTTGAACTGAAACATGATCAAAGCATAGGATACTTGCAAGAAAACATCCCCAAAGCAATGGTACTGCTATATTTACAAGTGATGGACCAAAGGAGGAGGCCATCACAGTGGGCACTTCTGTAGAACACCTGCCACAGCAGGACAGCTGACCCTGAGCAGAGTCTGTCAGAGGGGGAAGCAGGAGGGCCTACCACGGACTAGGCCCAGTGATGTATTTGATGGGCTGAGAAGGCAAAGAGCATGAAAACAGCCCCAGAGAATCCAAGGGACCCACGTCGACACATGACTACAAGGAAATATAAGTCCCTGGCGAGATCATAGAAAATATATATTGGCCTCTGCCCCCAATTCCTGGCACAGAGGCCCTGAAATCCTTGTAATTTCCTTGGTGATAGAAGTGTCTTTTGCTCTGATGCGGTGACTCTTGGTGGGTTCCTGGAATGCTCCAAATATGAGGCCTAGTCACCAGAAAGATGAAGCTGTGAATAGAAGCTTGGAATGTTCAGCCCACCCCCATTCTCTTGAGAAAGAGAATGGCTTTAAATGGAGTTAATAATCCACCATACCTACAGATGAAGCCTCCATAAAAATCCCAGTAGTGTGCTGTTCAGGGAGCTCCCAGGTTGGTGCACACATTCACGTACCAGGCGGGTGTCGAACCCCAACTCTACGGGGACAGAAGTTCCTAAACTTGGGACCCTCCCAGACCTGGGCCTATGTAACTCTTCATCGGGCTGCTCATCTGTATCCTTTAGCATATCCTTTAATAAATTTATAAATGTAAGTAAGTGTTTCCCTGAGTTCTGTGAGCTTTTCTAGCAAATAATCAAATCCATGGGGGAAGAGGTCATGAGAATCTCCGATTTGTAGCCAAAATGGACAGAAGTTATGGGTAATCTCAGGACCTACTACTTGCAAATGGCATCGGCAGTTTTGTGGGACTGAGCGCTTAACCTGTGGGATCTAACGCCATCTCCAGGTAGATGGTCTCAGAATTGAGTTAAATTATAGGACACCAGCCTAGTGTCATAGAGAATTGTTTAATGTCGGGGGGAGAAACCCACACATGTGCTGTCCAGAAGTGATGTGTTTTGCGTAAGTAGTAAAAGAGACACACAGCGGGGGAGAAGCTAGCTTTTTTCCCCCAATACAGTCCCAAAACGTGGAAATGCTGCAGATGCTCCTAAGAGGATAATGTAGTACAAAAAGCATATGTTTTAAGCCATACTGGCCTAAATTACAACTGCCTCTTACAAGCTAAGTGACCTTGAACTATTTCTTAAAATCTCTACATCTCAGTTCTCTTATCTGTGACATTTAGATAATAATACGTACCTGGAGTAGCTCCTTTCCTCCAGTCATTAGGGAAGCTCACGGATAGTCAGTCCCATTCTCCTAACAGGTCTGCACTTCCCTATTCCCTTGGGAGTCAGGTGTGTTCTTGTGGTTTGCTTTGAGAAATGAAATGTGAGCGGAAGCACCTGTATCTGGTGAGGTAAAAGCTTTAAGAATCAGAACATGATTGCTAGGCCTTCTTTTATGTGATGAGGTAATTCTAGAAACAAGGTCAAGATTGGACCTCTGTCAGCCTGTCACCTGTGTCTACAGTGAACAAAACTCCACTTCTGAACTGCACTGAATCATGAGTGAGAAATGGACTTTCGTGTGTTCCTAACTTTAGCATAACCAAGCTTATCCTATTTGATACACCCAGTTACACCCTTTCACTTGCATGAAATCATTTAGAGACATATGGTACATAATTAAATTATATGATTTAGATATTCACTCAAAACTTTGAATGTCCCCATGTATTATAATCAATATTAAGATACTTCCAAAACTTTAAAAATAAAATGAGTAAGGTTTAAAATAAAATGGACATGATTAGAAAGGATTGATAATACCCAGTACTGGCGAGGACGTAAGATGACATTCTCATACCCTGCTATAAGGAATGTAAATTGCATAAGCTTTCTGAAGGACAAACTAAAATTAAACCTAATTTAGAAATGTCTTCCTAGAAAATTATGAGATACTACTAATAAAGCAAAAAAGTATGTATAAGGACATTGATGTACTAGTTGTACGAGTGAAAAATTAGAAATGACCTAGATGTCTAATAGGAGACTAGTTATAGAAAGGATGGTAAATATATATATGGAATCCTGTGCAGCCATGAAGACCAATGAGGTCAATTCATATTTTTAATACAAATATATCCATGATATGCTATTTGTAAAAGGCAAAGTAAAATAGCATACATTGTATGATTTCTTTTTCATAATTGTATTAAAGGCCCAGTGCATGGATTTGTGCACATTGAAAGGAAATTAATTAGAAGAAATATTTTAATATTGCTATTCTCCCTTTCTCTATAATAGAACTGTCAACCAAATTCATGATCAACAATGACAGATGGAAACATACATGTGCGATTGGCGCCAGTGAGAACTTTATATATAGATAAGCTTGCTTAATTAGACCTGCTTTTTGATTTAGCTAAACTTTTTCCAGCCCAGTGAAGCACCCCAACTTCTCTTTCAGGTAATTGTTAGCAACACAGCAGTAAATATCAACACAAAGCACATTATTATTGCAGATCACGCAGGGAGAACAAAGGGTGAAATATTTAACTGTAGCAGTGTTTGACTATATTCTGTGCAGTGAGAAAACCTGAAGTCATTTTCAAGGTCCACCATTTCATACTTCTTTTCAGTCAGGTCAAGTTTCTAAACTTTCTAAATCTGTTTTCCAGCTAATGAAAAGAAAATAGGATTCTACTAAGTCTCTTATCTACCTACTCCAGGATTTCTGTGAGGATCAAATGAGATGAGGCACAGAAAAACACTTCACAGACATTTGGTTAAAGTGTAAAATGTTTGCACCTGGCTATAAAGCAAGTCGTGTTCCTGGGCTGAAGAAACTCCAAAGAGGCTAGTTGCTAGGGAGAGAAACCGGGCATTGCTATGTGACAACATTACCCAGTACCCACAGTGACTGTTTCCAGGCTGGGCTGGGCTGTGGGCCACATTTTGCACCATGGGGTCTTGGCAGCGTTGGCTGTGATTTGGTGGAGTGTCACTCCGGGGTGGTGTCAGGGCCTGTGTCCCACATGGGGGAAGCTGAGTGTTGGTTTGTTGGTGCCATGTCCACAGTGCCGTTTCTTTTTAAATGGCCAGTGCATGTCATGGCAGCTCCTGCATTGAGCATCTGCCCCCTGGTGGTCAGTGCACATCATAGCTACCGCTCAGATGGTCGGACGGACACTTGGGCTTTTATATATATAGATAATTGCAATACTAAAAGAGCTACCTCAATGTGACTAATGGTTATCTTTCTATGATAAGCTGCAATTGATTTTTACTTTCTTCTTTTTTCATTCTTAGTGCCTGATTCTTTTTTTATAATAAACATATCTTATTACTTTTTTTAATCAGAAAAAGAAAGTAATGAAGCTGTTTTTATTCTTAAAATGGAGGGGAGGAGTGAAAGGTGAGAGGCAGAGGCAGAAAGAATCAGGGAGGCAGAGAGGGTGACCGAGAGACTAATCAACCATCGGCAGCGGTGAGCAAGAGGTTGTCTGTAAACCATGGCTGCAGGGACTGGGAAACCCAATTTCTGCTGAGAAGGGTTCTGTTTAAAATTATTGTAACCAAGCAATACCAAAAACTGATCAACTGTAATAGGGCCAGAGAAAAGACATTTTTACAAAGTTGTTCAGCATGGAATGCAGAAAAAAAATAAATCAGCCATAGCCAACTTGGCTCAGTGGATAGAGCATTGGCCTGCGGACTGAAGGGTTCCAGGTTCGATTCCTGCCAAGGGCACATGCCCAAGTTGTGAGCTCGATCCCCGGTAGGGCGTGCAGGAGGTAGCCAATCAATGATTCTCTCTCATCATTGATGTTTCTATCTCTCTCTCCCTCTTCCTTCCTCTCTGAAATCAATAAAGAATTTTTTTTAAATGAATCAAACAGCCAAAATGTGTCTCTGTGTCTAGAACTGCTCTTGCCAATAGGACAGCCACTAGCCACATGTAACTGTTGAGCACTTGAAATTAGGTTAATCCAAACTGAGATGTGCTGTAAGTGTAATATCAACACTGGACTTCAAAAACTTAGCATGAAAATAAAAGAATGTAAACAACGACTCCGTGCTGAGCCCTGGCTGGTGTGGCTACATTGTTTGCGCATCATGGTGGTTCAATTCCCAGTCAGGGCACATACCCAGTTGCAGGTTTGCTCCCCGGTCAGGTTGCATACTGAAGGCAACAACCGATTGATGTTTCCCTTTCTCTTACTCTTTCTCAAAAATCAATTAAAATAACATTAAAAAAAAAAAGCAGATTCTGTGCTGAAATTATAATATTTTGGGTATATTGAGTTAAGTAAATACATTTGTTTAGATCACCTTTTAACTTTTTAAATGCTGCTGCTAGAAAACTTAAAATTCCATATGTAGTTCACATTTTATGCCCATTGGACAGGGGTGGTCTAAACTGTTGTCCAGAGGAAAGATTGCCCACTCTTGCTTAATTTACTTAAACCAATTCATCTCGAATTTGAACTTATCAAATGTATGTTTTATATCTGATAAAATAGTTTCCAATACTATTTTGAAAATTTGACTTTTTTTCTATTTAAGATATATTTAGGCCAATTTATCTAAAGCTAATTCTGTCTGAATTTTAAGCTAAAATGTTAACCAGAAGGTGAGAATATTTACAGAAAGTAAGACATATTCAGAAAAGGGAAACTTCCTCTTTGTGACTAGAGAAACAATATAGCTTTTCAGACCTTTCTGACACCTCTTTTATTTCTTTTCAGTGAAGAGGGAAAAGACAGGTGGCTCAGTGCAGAGAACTCATAAGTACAAATCAGGCCCCTCCATCGGGTAAAATTTAAGCAGTAGTCAGATCTTCTCCATGGATTTTATACCAACATAAATTCCAGTTGGATTGAAGAGACACTTTTTAAAACATAAGAAAAATTTGAAGAAGGGGGGGAAGAATGAATTAATTAGACCATTTACAAATTAAAACTTCTAGACATAAAAAGTATAGAAACAAGAAACTAGAGAAAATAATCATAGAAAATATCATAAACATTAAATAAACTTTTAAAAATGTATAGATCTTAGATAAATTGGTTTAAAAATACTTTGACACCTCCCCAAAGCAAAAGACCTAAATTAATTACTCATCAAAGAAAAATTATGGCTAATAAACAAGTCCATGAAAAAATAGTAATCTCCCTTATAAACAAACGAATGAAACCTAAAACAAAAGAAAGTAATCTATTGCACTTACATAATTGGCAAGATTATTGTGATTGTTATTTTATTTGGTGCTGGTGAGAATGTAGCAAAATTGGCACTAACATATATCTTGTGGTTCTAAATCCTATTTAATAAAAGAGTAATATACAAATTAGCCATCACTCTGTCACACCCACAAGCCACACCCACCAGCCAATCTGGAGCGAGTATGCAAATTAACCCAACCAAGATGGCTGTGGCCATGGAGCGAGCAGGAGGCTTGGGTCTCCCCGGCAATGGAGGGAGCCAAGCTTTCCGCACACCCTGGCTGGCTCAGGCCTCCACTCAAGGCTACAAAGTTTCAATTATAGAAGATAAATAAATCCCAACAAAAATGGCTGCGGCCATGGAGCAAGCAGGAGGCTTGTCTCTACTCAAGGCTACAAAGTTTCAATTATAGAAGATAAATAAATCCCAGATCCCAGGGCCTCCCCTTGGGTCACCGGGGGGCGTGGCCCACCTGCAAACCACCACAGGCCCCTCCCCCAGGCCACCCCATGCCCCAAGGGAACCCCCACCCTGATCCGGGACACCCTTCAGAGCAAACCAGCTGGCCCCCATCCGTGCACCAGGCCTCTATCCTATCTAATAAAAGAGTAATATGCAAATTGACCATCACTCCAACACAGAAGATGGCTGGCCTCATGTGGTCAAAGACCCTGCCCCCATGTGGACACAAGATGGCTGCCACAAGATGGTCAGCAGGGGAGGGCAGTTGGGAGGAACCAGGCCTGCAAGGGAGGGCAGTTGGGGGCAATCAAGCCTGCAGGGGAGGGCAGTTGGGGGGGACCCAGGCCTGCAGGGGAGGGCAGTTAGGGGCAATCAGGCTGGCAGGGAAGCAGTTAGGCATCAATCAGGCTGGCAGGGGAGTGGTTAGGGGGTGATCAGGCTGGCAGGTGGAAGTGGTTAGGAATAATCAGGAAGGCAGGCAGGCGTGCAGTTGGGAGCCAGCAGTCCTGGATTGTGAGAGGGATGTCTGACTGCCCATTTAGGCCCAATCCAGGATCAAGGGGTCCCATATTGGAGAGGGTGCAGGCTGGGCTGAGGGACACACCCCCTGTGCATGAATTTTGTGCACCGGGCCACTGGTATTTCTATAAGCCTTTGAAAAACATCTGCTATAAGAAGGCTTTGATGGCCCTGGCCAGTGTTGTTCAGTGGTTAGAGCATCAACCCAGGGACCAGAGGGTCAAGGGTTCAATTCCCACTCAAGAGCACATATCTGGTTTGGTCCCAGGCCCTGGTCTGGTAGCATACAGGAGGCAACCAGACAATAGATGTGTTTCTCTTACACAGATGTTTCTTTCCTCTTCCTCTCTCACTCTCTCTCTCTCTCTCTCTCTCTCTCTCTCTCTCTCTCTGCTTTACTTCCTCCCCCCCCCCTTTCCACTCTCTACAAAAAAATATCAATAAATGGAAAAAATATCCTTGGTGAGGATTAACAACAATAACAACAAAGACTTTGATTAAGTAATTCCACAGATGGGAATCTATCCCAAGGAAAAACTTATAAGCACAAACATAAAAATTATGTGCAAAAATATTTATCACAGAGTTATTTACAATATTAAAAATTTTTAAACAATTTAAATTTCCAAAAACAAAGAAAGGCTTAAGTAAAATGTCGTATATTCACTCAATAGAATATTATGTAGTCAATAAAAATGTTCAGACTATGTACTAACATGGAAAATAGTCTGACATAATATTTAGTGAAAAATCAGGATTTCAAATTGTGTGCAAATTATAACCATGCAAACACTATTCAATTAAAAAAAAGATGAAAGAAAATGTTCATTATGTTTATCTTTTAGAAGTCAAACCATGACTAATATTTTTCTTCTTTCTACTTTTTCCAAACAATATTTTATTACTGCTTTATGAAGGAGTGTTATGGTAGGCCAAGTAGTATAAATGAGTATTGTGGCAAACTGCCCAAAGATGTCCATATCCTAATCCCCAGAACCTGTGAATATGTGCTTTACATGATAAAAGGGATTTTGCAGATATGATTAAATGAATCATTTCGAGATAGGGAGCTTATCCGGCCCAAAGTAATCACAAGGGTTTTAATGAGAAGACAGCAGAAGGATCAGAGAGAGAAGGCAACGCAACGACAGAAGCAAGGGTTGCAGTCAGAGAGAGAGATTTGAAGATGCCGCACTGCTGGCTTTGAAGATGGTGGTAGAGACCATGAGGCAAGGAATGTAGGCAGCCCCAGAAGCTGCAAAAGGTGATGAAACAGATTTTCCCCCAGAGCTTCCAGACAAAACGCAGACCTGCTAACACCTCGATTTTGGAACTTGTGATCTCCAGTACTGTAAGATCATAAATTTGTGTTGTCTTACATCATTAAGTTGTAAATAGTTATAGCAGCACCAGGAAACAAACATAAATATAGACCATTTTTATAGAGAAAAAAAACTTTATTTGGTTAAAAGTGACTTTATGTGGTTATAAAATGCTTTAAAAATAATGTGTGGGTTAATATTTATAGTCCAGTGTTACTTCATCATTTAGATATCACAAAATATAAAATTGCAATTGAGCTTCCTATGTTTCTGATCAACAGGTCTCATCTTTTCACTCTGCCTGCCAACACAGAAATGCTGCACTACAGAGCGATAAACATTGGGTTTAGGGTAATTTGCTTAATATTGAAATCTAGTACACAAAATCTAAAAAAAAAAGCAGACAATAAGCAGCAGGAAGGGGAAGCTAAAAAAAAAAAAAAAAGAGAGAGCAAATTTGATGAATCATATATAAAACACCCCCTGACTTGAGCAACACCAGATTTATGCAAATCCAGCATTGAACAAAATTTTCCAAAAGCCACATACTACAATTTTAAAGAAATTGCAAAGTATGAGATAGTTAATGGGCAATGGAAATACACAGCTATTATTATCTCCACACTTGCTTTCAGCCTGTCTTCCTTCAATCTAGTCTCCTCTCCCATCCGGATTCCAAGTTTGATTTCAAGTTGACAATCCTGCTTCTGTTGATTTGGTCATGGTGTTTAAAGTCACCTGGACCCCTAGCCAGTTTGGCTCAGTGTATAGAGCATCGGACTGTGGACCAACAGGTCCCAGGTTCAATTCCGGTCAAGGGCACACACCTCGGTTGCAGGCCTTGACCAGGAGGCAACCAATCGATGTGTCTCTCTCACATGGATATTTCTGTCTTTCCCTCTCTCTTCCACTCTCTCTAAAAATCAATGGAAAAATATCCTTGGGTGAGGATTAAAAAAAATAATACTAATTTTTTTAAAAAAGTAAATAAAGTCACCTGGAGCATCTGGCTCTTGGCCTTCAGCTCCCCCTCCAACTTGCCCCACCACCCTCTAGCTTAGATTTGCTCCACCCATTTCCTCCACTGGGCACTACATCTGCTTTTAATTAGTTCGCCTCTTAAGACCCAACTTCCAGTCTTGGGCTCTAGGAGATGCGGGGAGCAAAGGGGAGGAGGTGTATCTTAGACCCAGGGCAAAAATATAAAACCAGTCGTTTTAGGGGAAAATATTCAGAAAGCTGTGAAAAACATTCCATCACGTATAAAATGTTTTGACAAATGCTAATTGTAGGTGAATGTCTCATTAGCTGACTTGGCTCGAGGGTGAACTGGTTTCAGTGAGTTGGCCTATTTTCCAAGCATGCCCTCACATATGCACCTACCACGTGGCAGGTTCAGCACATACTGAAACTGGAGAAAAGCGCCTCCGACCACCCTGGCATGGAGACGGTCTGCTCAGATCCCCTAATTATCTGGTTCTCTCTGTACTCATCAAGCTGCCTTCTCACTATAATTTGGCTTCCCGGGTAGATTTTCCTACTGGGAGACACAAGCTGCCCTGTGAGCGAGAGTATTCTGGTCCCACTGGCATTTACTCTGCAGGGAAATTAATAAGTCAGCATTCTCTTGGGAACTTGATTTGCGTGTCCATTCTCCATAGTCTAAAAAATTTTACTGCGCTAAAATAATAATGTTCTGTTAGTGGCTTAGTTAAGGCTTTTTGAGTTGCAAGTCAGTGAAACCCACTTTATCTAGCACTAACACAAAGCGGAAATTTATTATAAGATGGTAGTGGCATGTCACAGAACTCGAGGGCAGAAAGGGTGGTTAGGACTAGAAGTAGAAACCAGAGAGCCGTCAGAATTGAAGCCTCTGTCCTCACTCTTGGTCTGCGTCTCACCCTCCTGCTGCTGCTCCCCTTCGTCCTCACACTCTAACCCAACCGTGGGCAAACTACGGCCCGCGGGCGGGATCCGGCCCGTTTGGCTGTTCTATCCAGCCCACGGAGCCAACAGCAGTGTTAACATGGCAACGTCGGGAAACACAGCCGCAGCTCCTTCTTCTGAGTGGGCGGATTTATATCCGCCCATTCAGTAGAAGGAACAACCTCTCAATCTTCCAGAGGCTCCTTGTAATGCCCTCGGACGCATCCCCTGACATCACCCTGGGAATGCGTAGACACCTTATCGTGGTGATGTAGGGAGACACGCCCCTGGAGAGCACAGTATCAGAGCATTAGCTAAAAAGGAGAACAACAACACTGTTCCCACTGAAGTTGATGTTTTAAAGACCAAAAACCTTTCAACCCAGTCTACATTGCCATCTACATCTACGTCCCGGGCATAATTTGGAAGTTGCACTAAAGAAAATGTTTAATTTACTGTTTACACATTTTGTTCTTTTCTATTTGTTTTAGTTTTAAATTATTTTATTATATTTAAGTTTAATTTGAAAGGCTTTTGTACCTTTACTTTGTTAGGCAATTTTATTTTGCCTTTGCCATCTTCAATATAAGGTATGTTATTGTGCTATGATTCCTCCATTTTTTGAAGTTTCAAATTATCATAATTAGTGTTTACATTCTTCTTGTTAAAATGTTTGAAATGAATAAAACTATTGAAATAAAAAAAAAAGACCGTACCCTTTTATGTAATGATGTTTACTTTGAATTTATATTAGTTCACACAAACACTCCATCCATGCTTTTGTTCTGGCCCTCCGGTCCAGTTTAAGAACCCATTGTGGCCCTCGAGTCAAAAAGTTTGCCCACCCCTTCTCTAACCCAAACCTGTTTCCCTACATTTCCTGTCTCAGTACCACCACCATCCACCCTGTCATCCAAAACGCTTAAAAAGTATCTTTAGCGTCTTCCTATTCCTCCCTCTCAAACCAATCATACACCAACAATTGCCAGTTTTACCTCTTAAGGCATTCCTGACCCCACTACTCTTTCTCCATCCCTGCCACCTCGCCCTTAATTCAGGCTACCTCACATACCCAGATTATTTCAGCAGCCTCTTCAGTGACCTCCCTGCCTCCAGTATTATCTCCCTTGGACCCATTCTTCACAATGCATCCAAAGTAATCTTCAGTTATGTCATTACCCTGCATTACAATAAAACAAAATAAAATTAATACACGTTTTTAAAACTCAATGCTCCCAATTCCCTACAACAGAGATACTTAATGTGGATGGGGATCAGAGATATCTATATCCTCCAAAATCATCCATAAAATTTTGAGTGTATGTTTATTTTACTAGAAGAAGTTTCATGGCATCTGTTAGTTTTTCAAAGAAGTCTATGATCCCAAAAATGGTAGGGGTTAATCTTCTGGCAAATCTGAACTATTTATTGTTTCCCATACCTTTGTATGTGTGTGTGTGTGCTTAAAACATTTCCTCGGCTGAGATTTCTTTTATAAATTCACTGTATTAAATGCCCACCATGTGCTAGATGCGAGGAATACCACAATGAACAAGCCAAGAGGGCTTCTCTCACCACATGACATCTGGGTGTTGCTCATGCTTCCAGGCCTAGCTCATCTCCTCCAGGAAGGCTGAGGTACACCCTTCATTGTTGACCCCTTGACTCCTTGTACTTGTGGCTAAATCCACAAAACAGACGGTAATAATGATGATTCCACTTATTCTCAAAGTTCCTGAGTTTCATAAACAAAAGTAAGAGCTATATAGTCCCTATATATTGGCATTTGTAGCTCTGCTTGAAACAAAGATTTTAAATTAAAGGATATTAATAAATTAGTCATCATCAGAATAAACCAGATAATAATTATGCTATTAACAAGTCAAAACAAATTAACAAATCCAAAGGTTGCCGATCTTTACCAGCCAATAGCTACAACTAGGGTTACATTCACATTAATATCTGTATCCCATTGGCCCAGCCTCTGATTCCTGTCTGTCAAGAATTACAGTCTCGCCCAGCTGGTGTGGCTCAGTGGCTGAGCGTGGACCCATGAATCAAGAGGTCACCAGTTAGATTCCCAGTCAGGGCACATGCCCGAGTTGTAGGCTCAATCCCCAGTAGGGGTTGTGCAGAAGGCAGCTGATGGATGTTTCTCTCATCAATGTTTCTATCTGACTCTCCCTTTCCCTTCCTCTCTCTAACTCAATTAAAAAACATATTCAAAAAAATAATAATTACAGTCTCTTACAAATTTCCTCCCTAGGATTTCCCAACTGCCTTGGGGTGGGGAGTGGTGGGGGGTTGCACGTGAATGTGAATCAGCTCAGGCATCCCCATGCTGCTGGCCTCTGTCCATGCAAACTAGAGCTGCTCAAGCGCCCTCCACCAGCCAGAGAGCTGGGATTCCTATTCATTTTACATCATCGGAGTGACTAAAGGCCCACCACCGTCACTGCACTGACTCTCCTGAATGGGCAGAGGCCCCCTCTCTGACACCAGATTGCTGAGCCACTGATGCTCACAGAAGTGCTACTCTGCTCCCTAGTCATTGCCACGGGCAAGAGGAGAATGGTTACCTTCATGCCACTACCACTTCCCTTGGCAGATGTGCTTTGGGCCCCAAAGCATTACAGAGTTTAGTCTAACAGGTCTTCTCATTTTTACACCTGGCCCTTCCTCCCAGGGTGCTCAGGAGACTTGTTGCTGTGCCCTGAGCATGCGCAGGCTCACCGTACCACCCTACATTTTCCCTTTCAGTGAATTATCCAAAAAGAAAACAAACAGCCTTCCTGAAGCTTGGCTTCAGTCAGAACCCCACAAAGTATGAGCCATGACACGATCTGCTTGAAGCCCATTGGTGGAGATGGTGTAAGTGTCCTTTCTGAGGAGTTCCTCAGCGCCCAGGTAAACCATCAGATATAATTAAACAATTGGGCGGAAGAGCTGTTGCCCAATAACACATACCAGGTGTTGGAGTCTCTCTCAGCTCCTGCCCAGCTGAGACTCGGGTACAGATACACAATATATTTTATTTATTACTTAATGAAGTAAGTATGCAGCTATAAACAACACCTACAAAACTTGAACTGTAACTTTACATCTGTAACCTCAGAGCTACCACAGCACAAACCAAAAAGTAGGTATGTCCATTCAGCCTTTCCCTCCCTAAGTAGTTTCTGGGAGAAAGTGTTGGTTTTGTTTTGTTTGTTGTTGTTGTTGTTGTTGTTTAATCTATTGCTTAAACATTTCTGGGAATTTTAACTCGATGAAAATATGAATGAAGAAACTATGCTGAGAGAAATGAGTCAGACAAAAAGAGTCAAATACTGTATGATTCTACTTACATGAAGTACCTACGGTAGTCAAATTCATAGAGACAGAGAGTAGAATGGTGGCTGCCAGGGGCTGGGAGGGGCCCTGGGGAATTCCTGCTTCATGCGTGCAGAGTTTCATGATGGGAAGATGAACGAAGTTCTGGAGATGGATGGTGCTGACGGCTGCACAATAACTAATGCCACTGAGCTATACACCTAAAAATGGTTAAAAGGTAAAGTTCACGTTATGTGTATTTTACTACAAGAACTTATGGAGCACTCTTCCCCCACCCCCCCCACCCCCCCAAAAAAGGCAGACACAAAGGTGTTGTGAATTAAGCAGTTAAGGTGTTGGTCCCGCCTCGGGAGACCAGATTGAGGCAATTTTCCTGAGATACCAGAGAAGTACTTCCGCTGAAGGCTAAGTTGAGGGTGAAGAAGCTAAGAGGAAGAGAAACTTTTTTTCTTTGGCATGGTTTTTTGTGGCAGCGATTTCCAACCAGTGTGCCACAAGAATTTTTAAAACATGCAATACCTGACCTTTTAGTCAGGGGCACTGACTTCTTTTTTTTTTTTTTTTTTTTTAAATATATTTTATTGATTTTTTACAGAGAGGAAGGGAGAGGGATAGAGAGTTAGAAACATCGATGAGAGAGAAACATCGATCAGCTGCCTCCTGCACACTACCCACTGGGGATGTGCCCGCAACCAAGGTACATGCCCTTGACCGGAATTGAACCTGGGACCTTTCAGTCCGCAGACCGATGCTCTATCCACTGAGCCAAACCGGTTTCGGCGGCACTGACTTCTTTTCCCTTAGGTCAGTGGTCGGCAAACTGCGGCTCGCGAGCCACATGCGGCTCTTTGGCCCCTTGAGTGTGGCTCTTCCACAAAATACCACGGCCTGGGCGAGTCTATTTTGAAGAAGTGGCGTTAGAAGAAGTTTAAGTTTAAAAAATTTGGCTCTCAAAAGAAATTTCAATCGTTGTACTGGTGATATTTGGCTCTGTTGACTAATGAGTTTGCCGACCACTGCCTTAGGTTGTCAAATAACAAAGTGACAACAGCCAACACAACAAGAGCAGTCCAGTGTGCATGAATCAAAATCATACCTGTTTTTTTGGCAAATCAGCAAAAAATATAACTTTTTTTTTTCGTGTGCTGCAGAATGTTAGTAGTTTATGTGTGCCGTGAAATGAAAAAGGTTGGAAATCACTGGTGCATGGTAATATAGTTACCCCTCTCAGGAACGTAGCACGCTCATTTTCAAAGCTTTTGCAGGAGTGATCTAACCCGCTGTCATAACAAGCCTGGGAGGTGAATGGGGAAGAGCAGGAGTTCAGACTCCAGGGCTACAGAGAAGGAGGGAACTGGCCCTGCCCAAGGGATGCTCCCAGTGTCCTTGGGGAACTGACACCCCATTTTGTAGACAGGAAACTGAAGCTTAGACCAATGAACTGACTTGCCCCAAACCCCAGTTACTAACAAGCAGAGCAGAGACTGGACCCTACCTCTTGACTCACTGCCTAGTGCTCTTCCAACAACCAAGTATGAATTAAAACAGAATGAAACTGAAAAAGCCCAAGAATGAATGTGTCAAAGAATGAAAGAATCCCTATGCTACACTAAAAGAATATAATTTGGGGATGTATTTTAAGCTTTATGAAATCCTGCCACCCCCGCCTCTGAGTAGGAAAGTGGTAAAAAGAGAATCTGAGGTGAGAAGGCATCTGACTCACCCACGAAGCGGTGGCGGAGAATCTGTAAGCAAACACCCTGCGTTTATTTCAAGTCCTGTGCCTCCCTCTGCCAGCCTTGGCATCCAGCCCACCGCGCTTGGTTCAGGGGCCCACCTTTGGACCCATGGTCTGATCCCTATTTTAGGGTGATAGAAGTCACCTAAAACACATGGCCATTAAGCTGGCGTTTAAAAGAACAGACACATTGCGGAAGATAGGGTAAGCCATCTGGCTGCCATCATATGCTGGGAATTCATCAGCCAGATGTGTATTCTAGGCCCTGTCTGACACAGCACAGCCCTATCCGCAGAACATCATCCCTGTGTCCCGGCCTGTTCCAGGAAGCAGCTGGCAAAGTTGCCGGCAAGAGAAAGCACGTGGCCTCCGAGGTGAGCCAGGGACAGACTCTGAGGTGCCAGGGATTTATCTGAGTCGTCAAATGTGCCCTGACAGACAGGTCTGTGTGTGCTGAGGCGCTTGTTCTGCGGCTCAGATGAACAACTCATTGCGGAATTCACCCACAAGGGGAAGTGAGTTAATGACTGGAATGGTTCACCTTCTGCCTAGATGCGTCATAAAATCAGCTTGTCAATCCTGGCTCTGAGAATACATTTGCACACCCAAATGCAGTTCTGTGGGGCTAGGCCACAGTTCAAAGAGGGAACGCTCGCAGAGAAAGAACATAGGCTTTCTCTGTGCTCAGAACAGGCCAGTGAGCCTGACAGCTGCTCCAGGCGTGGTCAAATCTGCTGGCAAGCAGCCCAAAGCTGTCTGCAGCATCTGCTCCACATCTGGGACTTGTGACTCATCAGCCACTCTCTCGCGCTGCCCTACATTCTCCTGCAGGCCAGAGCATGCAGGCCCCATAGTGCTGAGGCCCTAGCACTCAGAGGCCCATCAGGATTCGTCCTTATCTCCAAATCTCCAACATTGCCTTCCCCTGCCCCATAGACTCAGTCTGGTCCACCAGCTCCAGGTTCAGGGAAAACTGTGCCCAGACCGTCTCAGATGCAGCCTGGGCTATTTTAAGAGGCTCAGGATGAATCCAGATTCCTGGACACTGCTGTCTGTTCCAGCCCTATAAATTTAACAGACCCATACTCCCACCAGGCCCAGCTGGCCCCCCAGAGCGAGCCACAGCAGCACCTGTTCTAGTCCAATCCTGTTTACCCTGACCTACTATTTTTGCTCTCCCCTCCCTGGTTCTCAGATTCCTGGTTCCATATCCGTTGCCATAACTGCTTCTGGCCCCTTCACTTTGGTGACCCTTTGGACTTCTCTTTTTAGACCAGAGCTGCTCACATGGTTCTGACTCAACTTGCTCCTGCAGTGCTGGCTTCGCGCTCAGGCTTAGGTGAGGGCTCCAGGATTCAGCCCAGCCCAGGGCACCCCCTCAGCTGGAATCAGGAAAGGCAGACGGTGAGGATTGTTTCTATGGTCCCTGCCTGCTGCTGGCCCTCAGCCTTGCTTTGCCCTCCAGATCCAGCACGTGGGGGGCTCCCTGATCCAACTTGGGTTCTGATCCCTAGAGTCCCCCCTCACCTGTGACAGCTCTGTCCTGGGCTCAGTTCCCCGTTTCATGCTGGCCTTGCCCGGGTTACACCAGGCCCACTCCCCCGACTGTCTCATTGAGATCAGAGTAGGGAAGACTGCCAGGCCTCTGAGGGAGTGGGGGTGTGAGAGGACAGGGAAACCCTGCCTCGGGTGGAGCCCTGACTATCTGCGATCATATCTGTCTAGGGATTTGGGGGTTACTTATGAGGAAAAGCCTAAGGGGGAGCAGGAGGCAAGGCACTTGCCATCTCAGGCCCTTATTTCCTACTCTCTAAATTGGAGGGTGGAGGGGGGCATTTTGTTCCAGATGATACCTCACACAGCCTGGAAGTTAAAAGTGCCCCATATGACTCAGACCCTTTTCCTTGCCTGCCAGACTCCATGTCTGACTTTAGGGACATGTCATGAACGTTCTTCCTCCACCAGTGAGCAAATGAGCCCACCTGGGATTCCCCCACCTCTGTTCCCTCCACTCTAGAAGGTGCCAAAACAAGGACCAGAGCCAGCACTTGCTCCACTTTTCCTCCTCTCCAGCCCTCATTAGCTCCTTCCCTGGAAACCCAGGGACCCAAAGACCTCTTCGCTGTTGATTCTCTACTGGTTCTCTTTTCCTCAGCCCTCTAGGTAGCAGCTCTAATGAGCATGCACGATGGTGGAAAGGTGAGTAGGAAGACTTTGCCCCCAGAGTGATTCCAGCCCTGTCAGATGACCCTAGACCAGTGGTCGGCAAACTCATTAGTCAACAGAGCCAAATATCAACAGTACGATTGAAATTTCTTTTGAGAGCCAAATTTTTTAAACTTAAACTTCTTCTAACGCCACTTCTTCAAAATAGACTTGCCCAGGCCGTGGTATTTTGTGGAAGAGCCACACTCAAGGGGCCAAAGAGCCGCATGTGGCTCGCGAGCCGCAGTTTGCCGACCACTGCCCTAGACAAGTGATTTAACGTTTCTGTGCCTGTTTCTCCCTCTCTAAAATTGGGATACTAATAATCCCTCCCTCTCTGCATTGCTGTGAGGATTATGAGTTCAAGTGTGCAAAAATGGTACCTCACATGTAATAAATGTTGATGCTACAACTCTCATTTACGGATTCCCCACTCTATGCCTTATTCTAAATACTTTACCTCCAATAATTCATTTTTCCTAGGCAAAGTAAAACAGGGACAGAAGGATCATTTCATAATTTTAATTTAAACTATCATTAATGATTATTGTGCTCATTAACTGGGGTTAAAAGGCGTTACCAAAGTTGTCATAATTCCTGTTACTCCAAAGAATCTAATTGTTTTTATTTTTGTGGTGCTCTCCCTACTGGCTTTGGTAAGGATTATGTTTAATAAATATTCATACCTGATATAAATAAATAAATAAATAAATAAATAAATAAATAACTGAAGTTGCAAAAGGTTAGAGAATTTCCCCTTCTGAACACAAATCCAATGTGTGAAGATGACAAAAATGAAGCACCAAGGCAACAGAGACTCCCGATAGTACCCCTCATCTGAACCTAAGTCTGCCTCATAGTATAGACACAAATCTGTATGGATCTTGTGACTTAATATTAAATTGTAAGCAGCTTCCATGTTGCTGGGTAGTCCTTGCAATGATCATTGACGACTGCAGAATAGCGCCCATTTAATTGAATTGCCGTAATTGAATTGAATTCATTATTGGATATTGGTGGGTTTTTACCATTATAAATAACACTGTGGTAAACATCATAGCACAAGCAACTTTTTCTTTCTTTTAGATTATTTCTTAGTCTAATTCTCAGAGATGGGGTTACTGGGTCCAGGAGGCAAACTAAGGCTATTTGAAGCTATAATTGCTTTTATAATCTCATGCATCCCTCCTCAATTAGTGGAGGATTCTATGCATTTGAGGGATGAACACTCCAGGGAAGGCAGGAAAAGGGAGAAAGGACTAGCATTTGTTGTTGAGTGCCAGGCATCATGCTGGCTTAGGATTGACTCTTTGAGGTGCTGCAATCCAGATTTGTCATCATTGATGTTGTTTTGGCCATTTATGAAGACATTTACGGAGCAGTACATTAGAGGCTTTCTTCATTCAATCTAATTTAATCCTCACAACGCATGCTCTGAAGAAAATAATATTATCCCCATTTTACAATAAAGAAAGCAGGAATTTGGGGAGGTTAAACCAAGGTCTCACAGCTAATGAGTAGAAGAACCTGGGTCCAACTTGATGCTCCATCTGTTCTGTCACATTGTGCACTGGTCCTGTCCTTATGTTAAAATAGCTCCAGCCCTTCCCCAACCCCCAACTCTGAAATTACAGATGGGATTTTTCACCCTCAGTTCTCTATGGATAAAGGGAATGCTGGAGATGGGAGCCGGGGGAAGTCTATTCTGAAGGCAATTGGACCCTCCTTGCCCTCTGCCTTTCTTGCTGGTGCAAAGCATAATATTAAAAGTCACACACACACACACACACACACACACACACACACTCCAAGGAGAGGACTCTCTGTAAATAAAGGACCCACCACCTATCAAAGATGATAATCAAAGACTTAACAGATGTCCTTTGAGGCTAAATAGCTCTCAGAACAAATATTACTGAAACCTGAGTACGTGCACTGGTCCTGTCCTTATGTTAAAATAGCTCTCTCACCCTAGCTGGTTTTGCTCAGTGGATAGAGTCGGTCTGTAGACTGAAGGGTCCCAGGTTTGATTCCTGTCAAGGGCACATGCCCGGTATTGTGCAGGAGGCAGCCAATCAATGATTCTCTCTCATCATTGATGTTTCTATCTCTCACTCCCTCTCTCTTCTTCTCTGAAATCAATAAAAGTATATTTTTTAAAAATAATAATAAAATAGCTCTCTCCTGGAATTATTTGATCTGGCCCAACATTTACCAACTTTGCACAATTTCAAAATCTCAATAAATCATCTAACCTCAGAATATATTTTAACCTTTTTTCCCTACCAGGAGTCCTGTATTATTTTTCCCTCATATTTTGAAACATTGTCTTTCTCAATCACACTGAATTAATAAAATTCCAGATGTTGCCTAATGATATATATCTGGGCCACTGACATCCTGGATATCTTAGTTAGAACTACCAAGGAACAGGCTGCAGATGAATACAATTATGGAAAAACAAGGGTTGGAATGTACACAGACCAAGGAGACCAGACTTAGTGAAATGAATGAGTTAGGAGCCCCTGCTGGGTGTGACAGAGATCATCTGCCTGGCTCTATGAGCTGAGTTCTGCAGCACCCTGAATGGTGCAGACCACGCACTCATCAGCCTCTTTTGGATGAAAGTAACAGAAATCTGACTGGTGGAGTAAAGGGAAATTTATTGGCTCCTAGCTGAACATTCTAAGGGTACTCTTCAAGTGTAATTTGATCAAAATGTTTAAATGGAATCATCAGGAATGTGTCCCCATCTCTTTGCTTTCCTCTCTCCAGAGTGATGACAAGATGATCTCTAGAAGCTTCGGGCTTATTTTCCACAGAAATCCTAGTGGATATTATGTATTTCCCAGTTGTCCCATCAAAAATCCCAGGACTGACTCTCAATTAGCCTGAATTGGCTCCTCTCCACCCTTTTCCCTCCTTTGTAGCTAGGAGGATGACCTGTGTTGATGCATCAATGATTCCATTCCCTTATGCCTTCCTTTGGGCATTTTCAATGAGAAGACCAGCAGAAGATTGGAGGAAGAGATATGAATAAAGATGCTCATTTTACCCAGATCCCTTTGCAAGGTTACTGTGTCTCATGGCCAATAATCACAGGTTGTGCCTCAGTTCTTTCCACATAGCTTTCCCTCTTTTAGTGCTAGTAATGGCTCCTCAATCTTACCTCTACAACCTCTGGGCGGTACCAATGACCCAATGACCCAGGAATAGCACTATCTCTTATGGCTTTTCTATACTCTGCCCATACCTCTGTGGGAAGGTTGATAACCCAATCTGAGAGTTTAATCTGTTTCCAGGATCCTAGCTGATACAGCTAACATGCCCATCCCTGAATAAAATCCATGTTTCTTTTTTTTTTTTTTAAAGGTCAATCTTTTTTTAAAAATATATTTTATTGATTTTTTACAGAGAGGAAAGGAGAGGGATAGAGAGTTAGAAACATCGATGAGAGAGAAACATCGATTCAGCTGCCTCTTGCACACCTCCTACTGGGGTTGTGCCCGAAACCAAGGTACATGCCCTTGATCAGAATCGAACCTGGGACCCTTCAGTCTGCAGGCCGATGCTCTATCCACTGAGGCAAACAGGTTAGGGCTAAAATCCATGTTTCTTGTTGGACAGTCCTGAGTCACATGCCTACCCCTGACACAAAGGTCTGAAATTAGCTCCACCCAAGCCACAGTTATTGAGGGTGGAGGAGCAGTAGTCCCCCAAAGGGACAGACAAAAACAACCTGTGATCACTACATTTAGCAAAGTAGATAAGGAGGAATTCTAATCATCTGTGTTAGACTACCCAAGCATTCTTCAGAAGCAGCACCAAATAGAAATAAGGATACATTTCAGGGAATAAATTCACGCTGAAACAGCCTTTCATCCATGTACATGCAAACCAATAGCCACTCATTTTCCGAGTTCTGGGTCTGTTGACAACTCTCTCCTGAAACAAATTGAAATTTCTATCATCGATTCGCTTTGAAATATCATAAAGCAGTATAGGCCTTAGCTGGCTGAGCAATAAAGCAGGCCCTTTGGCAACTTAAATGAGCTGCCCCTGACAGCAGGACAGAGGACAAGGCATTAAACATTGCCAAGAATGGATAATTTGGAAGCCGCCTAGTGGCAGAAATGACAAGGCCAAAATCATAATGCTTTGGGGAAAAATGACATCAGTTGAAGGATAAACATAAAATGGGAAAATAGCAACCTCATCACAGAGCAGTAAATGCTTAGAAGAACATTTAGCCTGATACCACATGAAAACCCTATATCTTAGCAAGGAATCCCTTTTATATATGGTTAGCTGCCATTATAATGACTGGCTCTGTGATGGATGAGTCACCTTGCAGGTAAAACCATGGACCACTACCCCAATGACTCTCAGCCCTTTACCACTACTCAGAAAACCAGTGCTGCCTTAGCCAGTTTGGCTCAGTGGATAGAGCATCTGCCTGCGGACTGAAGGGTCCCAGGTTCGATTCCAGCCAAGGGCACATGCCTGGGTTGTGGGCTCGGTCCTCAGTAGGGGGCATGCAAGAGGCAGCCAATCAATGATTCTCTCTCATCATTGATGTTTCTATCTCTCTCTTCCTCTCCCTTCCTCTCTGAAATCAATAAAAATATTTTTTAAAAAAACAAAAAAACTAGTACTGATGTCAGTTACCTCAACCCCCAACCCCATGTTTTGATAGAGGATCCAATGTGCCTTTTTAATGAACAGATTAGCATTCAATGACATGCTGAGGCTATTTGGCTTTCCTTGTTGGTTTTCTCAATACAGCCTCAGATGCTGCTTTAGTTGAAGTTCAGAAATATGCGTTTGCCTGGAGGACAGGCCTCCTGAGCCACTTGTGTGTCTCTCTTCGTCCCACTAATAACTCCTTTGTGATACAATTCCAACATAGTTCTCTTGATCCATAAAGACACTTCAATATCAGCTCTTTGGAGAAAAGAGGGGTCTAAAGGATCCCTTTGCTTCAGTGCTTCTGGAGTTTAGGAAATGAAGAGTTTGGAGCCAAGAGAGAGAAGAAATCTAATCTCTAGTTAAGGTAACGCACACTTGGGCCCATTGGGTATAATGAAAAGTCTGTGAACATTACAGGCAAACGAACCAGGCTCACGTCCTAGTGTGTGACCTTGAGCAAGTCACACCTTTGTGAGTCTGAGTTTTATCTAGTATTATTGTTTCCAAGACACTAATGATTTGATAAGCATTAAAAATAAAAATAAGTAAATGAGTTTTCTGAGCCCAGGTACCTCTGATTAGTATTTCCAAGGACATTCCTGCTTTAAAGGACCCTTCTAAGCAAAAGTCATCAATAAACTTAGAGGACAGAATAGAGTAGTGGAAGCATGTCACAAAGATTTCATCTCACCAGCCATTTCTGCTTGATTTGTAGTATTTCCCTGGAACACTATATTCAAAAGGATTCTGAGGTCATATTTGGGCTCATATCTGGGCTCAATGGAAAAGAATGCCCTCATCAATGGGCACAAGAAGAGGATCTGGCACCAGGCATAACATCTCTGTTGTAGTGATTGAGAGCATTGAGCTTGAAAGTCAATTCTTGGAGAAAGTAATGTGTATTAGCTCTTGCTTCAATAACAAACAACACAAACTACAATTTCAACGGCTTATAAACATAAACACTTATTTCTCATCACATAGAGAGTCAGGCTGTGGGTTGGATTCGGTCTGCTCCACATTTCTTCTTATTCCAGGATTCAGGCAGAAGGACCATCCCTCATTTGGGATATGTTGTGCTGTGGAAAGAGCAGAAATTCCAATGGGTAAGCCAAATCAGACAATCACATTTAAAACTTCTGCTCAGACATAGAATAAATCATATCATTCACATTTCATTGGCCAAATCAAGCCATATGGCAAAGCCCAAAGTCAATAGGGAAGGAATATATAATCTTCCTGAAAAAAAATGGCAATCAATGCAATCTACCAGATGGTGTTTAAGAAAGATATTTTTAGAATTGAGATGCTATATCTGTAATGGGGAATGAATATGCTATACTACTTATACTAGTCTGACTAGCCATAGAATAAAACTAAAATTAAAATGTACTAACAAAGTAAACTTATAAAGGAATTTATATAAAGCTACCCACATTAATCTTTGTAAGTGTTAAACCCAGTTTGTTCACCTCTGGCCAAGTTCTCTTTACAGTTTAACAGCCTGTCCCAGGAACAAGGAATGCCAATGCCTACAGTTAAACCACAGATGTCTGGTTGACACACATTGAAAAATAACTTTGAAACAGAAAGAATGAGCCTGAGCAAAGACTGCACATTGCCAGAAATTACACTGACCCCCTCCCCTGATCTCTTTGTTCTACCCTCCCTCACCCTCCTTATAAAAACTTCTGCCTGCACTGAGATGTTAAAATGGTTTTTGAGCCCAGCTGGTGTGGCTCAGTGGTTGAGTGTCCACCTATGAACCAGGAAATTTCGGTTTGACTCCCAGTCAGAGCACATGCCCTGATTTTGGGCTAAATCCCCAGCAGGGAATTTGCAAGAGGCAGCTCATCGATGATTCGCTCTCATCATTGATATTTCTATCTCCCTCTCCCTTCCTCTCTGAAATCAATAAAAATATTTTTAAAAAATAGATGGTTTTGGAGGCATGAACCTGCCATCTTCCCAGGTTGCTGGCCCCTGAATAAATCACTTTACTTCTCACAAGCACTGGTCTTATGAGTTTGACTTTCATGTTGACAGGCAGCCAAGCCTGAAGGTCATTTCCCTGGTTTCATATCTATTTTTTTCTTATTTTTAATACACTACACATGTACTATACATGTAATTTAAAAATTAAAAGTTGTAAAATGCTCATGTGTCTTATGGATATTGGGAATCCCTGAGGAGAGAACAAGCTGATACCTGGAAAGTGGAGGTGCCTATGTTGATGAAAGTAGGGGGAGAGAAAGAACACAAAAAGCTGGGAGCCCTTTAGGGAATATGTGAGTTTAAAGGAGAAGATGGCAAGGGAACTAAGTAGATGACAAGTAATCCACAATGGAAGCCCTCAACAGCAAGAAAATCATCAACAGCAAGTTTATGAGCACGTGGGGTGGTGTCCTGGCTGTGCCACTTGGATAGCGTAAGACCTGCAGAAGGCACAAAGGTCTTAGAACAGAGGTGATTGGGTGAATGACTGAATGAATGAATGTTAAAGATATCTAGAAGGCAAGGAATATGGGACACTTACAAAAAACAGGTATCATCTAAGAGAGCAGCTTCAACAGAGAGTCAAGCATTACTAAATAATTGAGTATTTATTGAGTAACTACTAAGTATCAGGTACCATACCAGGTGCTGCAGGTACAACAAAAGAGACAGGGGTTTTTTTAAAGCAACTAACAGGTCACCCTCAACCAATATTTTGTTTTCACCAACATAATACCATCCTACCCACTCAATAGACATTCTTTTTGCTTCCTTTCTGTTACAGTGAGCAGTACATGACCTATCTAGATCCCATCCCTTTTTCATTGTCTTCACTCCTGCAATTAAGCCTTTTCTCTCCCAAATTCTCACTCCCACCAAATCATTTGCATAGTTACGCAAACATACTATAGCTGCATGGGGGAAAGCAAGATTTTCCTTTCTAAAAAGAATTTGGAAAGGAATGCAAGTTGCATTTCAATTGCCACAGTGACCAGGGACTGTACTGGCATTTAGTGAGGGCCAGGGATGCTAATTGTGAAGTATCTTATTTAAAAAGAAAAGCTCCCTTGCCCGGCCAGTGGTTCAGTGGTTGAGTGTCAACCCATGAACCAGGAGGTCACGGTTCAATTCCCAATCAGGGCATATGCTCGGGTTTCGGGCTCAATCCCAGGTGGGGGGCATGTAGGAGGCAGCCAATCAATGATTCTCTTTCATCATTGATGTTTCTATCTCTCTCTCCTCGTCTTCCTTCCTCTCTCTAAAATAAAATAAAAAGACATTTTTAAAAAGACAAGAAAAAGAATAACTCCCTTAAACCTCACAACGTTCTCCAGCCATTACCAGCTACTCCTAAGACCTTCCACAGAAAAACTTCTTGTTGGAGTTATCTATATCTGTGGTAGGCAGTTAGACAAACATGAGCAGAGCTCCAGGCCCAGAAAAGCAGCAAAACCAGGCAAGTGACACCATGACTGTCTCAGGACCAGAAGCACTGTCCAATGACCCCCTGCCCTGGTGCCAACTAATCAGTAAAGACCAGGAACCTGAAAGGACACACCTGGAAAACCGATGAATATTCTATTGAGATCCTCCCCTGAGTCCGTCCCGCCCCCCCCCCCCCCCGCCGCCCTCCCCCCCCCCACCCCCCGCCATGATTCCTGCTTACAAGAGAGAGATAAAAGGATTGAATTGGAGAAGGGGAAAATAGACAATTCTACAATATTAGTTGGAGATTTCCCCACCCCACTTGGATGGATAGAACAATTAGACAGAAGATCAACAGGAAATAGGGGACTTGAACAACACCATAAACCAATTAAACCTAACAGACATACATGGAACACTCCACCCAACAACTGCAGAATAGACATTTTCTCAAATACACATGGAACAGTCTCCAGGATAGACCACATGCTAAGCCACAAAACAAATTTCAATAAATTTAAAAGGCTTGAAATAATAAAGTATCTTCTCCCACCACAGTGGAATGAAAGTAGAAATAAATAACAGAAGGAATTCTGGAAAATTCACAAATATATGGAAATTAAACACACTCTAATAATCAATGGGTCAAAGAAGTTCCAGGCAAAATTTTTGAAAATTCTGCCTCACCTAGCATCCCATTAATTATAGTGCCAGTTCCTTAATATCTTAGAGGAAGCAACTGTCTGATGTATAAGGAATGCTATGAAACAGATCAGCTTTTTGCTGAATAACAAACCACCATAAAATCATGATGCAACAGTAAGCATTTATTTTCATACTTACAGGTATTCAGATTGGCTAGAATAGCCTGCTTTTGCAGGTCTATGGGAAAGCTGAGATATTCAGACTGAAGGTGCAACAGCTACCTGGGGTCATTTTCTTCTCATGACAAGAGGACAAAAGCTCCCAGAGCAATGAAGGGATGCACATAATTCCTTGTAAGGCCTATACATGTTGTATATTATCACTTCTGCCCATGTACCCATTGGCCCAAGTGAATCACAACCAAGTCCAACATCAGTGGAAAAGGGAAGAATACTTACCCCTACCATAATGATTGAAGGGAAGGGAATGAATATTTGCTGAACAATAATCTACTTTTCCACAGCCCCCTTGGAGAAAAACTTGGAAAAATGGTGCTGTCATTACTACTGTGGATGCTGAATTGTAATGTCTTCTTATTAACCACTAGTGGCCCGGTACATGAAATTCGTGCACATTAAAAGGGAATTAATTAGAGGAAATGTTTTAATATTGCTATTTGCCCTTTCTCTATAATAGAAGTGTCAGAGATGAAAGAAAATTAGTAAAACGTATATGAAAATCTCCCTCCTGTCAGTCTGGGGTGTGCCGCAGGACCTAGAGTCAAGTACCCACCCACCACCCGCACGCGCTTTAAAAACTCAGGAGACCCAGACCCGGCCAGCCCCATCCTCACTGGGTGAGACCTAGACCAGGCCGGCCCCACCCCTGTCAAGCCCCTCTGGGCAGGGAGCGCAGCCTCAGGTCCCCTGGCCCAGCACCAGGGCAGGAGGCGCAGTCTCAGGTCCCCCAGTCTGGTGCCGGGGTTGAGGGCGCAGCCTGAGATCCCCCATCAAGCCCTGCCAGGTGGGGGCCATGGTCTGAGGTCCCCATTAAGCCCCGCCAGGGGAGGGGCTTGGCCTGAGGTCCCCCATCAAGCCCTACCGGGAGGGGGGGGTCACAGCTTGAGGCCCCCCAGCCTGGCACTGGGGTGGGGAGCACAGCCTGAGGTCTCCTGGCCCAGCGCCATGGTGGGGGGCATGGCCTCAGGTCTCAAGCCCCGCGGGGCAGGGTCGTGGCTGAGGTCCCTCACCCCAGCCAGGCGCCATGGTTCAGTCATGACATTACAGTGTCCTGGCTAATTTGTATATTCCTCTATTATTAGATAGATTATTAGATAGATGTTGGTTGTATTAGAAATGAATGTTTAAGACTCATCTTCTCTCTGTATTTGTAACTATTAAAAGCCATATAGAAATGTTAAATTCTTCAAAGCTACTTTACCTGATTTATTCAATTACCATTGACTTACTAATGTATTCTTAGCTCAGAAGCATTATCACCTCAAGAATTTTTGTTTCAACACAATTTCTTCTTGTACCAAATAGAAAAATTTTTAAATATCTGTGCATATATATATATCAAAGCAAAAAAATGAATCTGACACTATCAATAGGAAGTGAATTAATATACCCTTTCTGAAAAATCTTTCTAAAAAAAAAATCCTTCTGACATCTGAATTTTTGACTTATTATTGAAAAATTCAACCCTCAGAAAGAATTTTAGTGAACTTTATCTCTGTTGAAGTAAAAATTACCCAATATAAATACAATAAGTCTAATCTTCCCTAGCCTATAAAATCTTGCTAATATTTTCACATGCCAAAAAAAAAAAAAGCTGATTGTGAATGATAACATTATTCTGAATTCAGCATTACTCAGTCAATTGATGATACATAGCCTCCTCTCATGCTATAACCCCCCTTCCAATAAATATCTCTCCCCCAGATTGCTATCCTATTTGTTTTATTAAGAAGCTACACCAAAAAAAAAAAAATGGTGAAAAGAAATATATTTTTATCTTAATTTCATGCCAGGAAATATGAAGTCATGAGAGCATACTGAAAAGGATAGACATTTTTTAAACAGGACCTTAAGAGCTGGGCCCAATGTTCCTGTTGCCAAATTCAATGAAGAATTGTTTGAAGAACAGAACATTGTTCTGAGATTGAGCCAACTAGAAAGGTTGATACACCATGACATTTCTAGCTTGTATAACCTCCCTGCCCTTGAAATGAACTCTGGACAGAGGCAGCATAGCCAAAGTTGACAATGAGATAAAGAGTACATGTCTAAGTCATATAGCACCCAAAACCTCACTATTCAAGCCAGCCTAGTGGAGAAAAGATTCAATTGGTAGAAAATCTCAATCCCCATTATTTCCAAGTACAAGGAATACCTCTGGATTTAAGAAACTGACAAATGGAACCAAAGTTTTTTCCACTTCTCCTTCCAAAAATGCCATTGAAATAACAAAGATATTTTTAAAAAGAAGAAAAAGAAAACACAAATAGCCGTACTAGGAAAATTGAGAGGAATGCTATCACCACCAAAGAAATGTTGATGAATTGCTGAAGATATGAAGCCGGTAGGATAACTATAAATCAACGTGTAATTTTAAAATCCAGAAGTTATTGTGTAAGGCCTGTGAAATAAAAATTATTTTCAAAATATTAAAAAGATATTATTTGTTGGCATTTGTACTGATGGAACAAAAATAATTGTGGGTACCTTAGGCACCTAACTGGTACAAGTAGTCATTGTATTCTTTTTTTTTTTTTTTTTTTTTTTTTTTTAATATATTTTATTGATTTTTTACAGAGAGGAAAGGGAGAGGATAGATAGCTAGAAACATCGATGAGAGAGATACATCGATCAGCTGCCTCCTGCACACCCCCCACTGGGGATGTGCCCGCAACCAAGGTACATGCCCTTGACCAGAATCGAACCCGGGACCCTTCAGTCCGCAAGCCGACGCTCTATCCACTGAGCCAAACCGGTTCCGGCAGTCATTGTATTCTTAATCACCAGACATGGGAGGGGGTGTTTTACATAAGAATGCTTTTGACTAAGCCATAAAAATGATTTATGTTATTAAAATATTAATGTTATTATTGTGAAAAAATTGGAAGTATATATAAAGCATTTTTGTTGAATACCAAAATATGATGGTTATCTTGAGAAAAAGCACCTGTACAATTAATTTGAGTTGGAAGCTGAATTAGTTGCTTTTTTTCATGGAACACCATTTGTTCTTGAAAGAATAACAGACAAACCATAGCAATTGAGAATTGGGTATCTGGAAGACATTTTCTCAAAAATGAATGAAATGAGCCTGTCACTGCAAGGAAAATAGCTGGCAGTATTTGTTGCCAATGATAACATTCTAGCTTTCAAGAGAAAATTAGATTTTTGGAAAATTTGTACACACCTCCATAAGCCTGACATCATCCTAATACTTAAGACTTTTTTGATGATATCAGTGGCACTATTAATAAATGTGATTTATTGATATTGTATAATTAAAGGTATCAACATTTGAAAGATCTTCAAAATGCAGTGAGCCAATATTTTCCAAATGATGAATATATGATGTTACAAAATCATGCATGGGTAATCAAAAATGTTAAGGTGCAAAATAGATGACTCGATTTAAACATAATAGAATACAAAATTCATCTCTAAGGTTTCAGATTCCACATTTGAACCATCCTTTAAGAAATTTGCATTTGTCAATTTTTGGTGTAGTATCAAAGAAGATTATTCATATTATTCTAAACAAGTTATTAAAATACTCCTCTTTTTTCCAATTACATAGCTGTGTGATGCTGGATTTTATTCATATACTTCAACCAAAGCAATCTATATATATAAACAGGGAATATGCTAATTAGCCAGGCATCACGACTGCTCAGGAGAAGGCTGCATCACAACCACTCAGGAGGAGCTGCACGCGCAGATGGGTGGGAGGGGACTGCGTGCCACCCCCAGCCCCAGCGGTCAGGGGGAGGCTGGGGCTGGGAGCAAGCCAGAGTGGAGACACAACACACAGGAGCACCTGCCCCCACTCCAGCGGACATAATGCGGCGGCCAGCGCTACGCGGGTCAGGCATGGGTCCCAGCCCCCCGCGGGGTGCCTCCTCTCATGGCGGGAGGCGGGGCGCCTCCTCACGTGATTTCAATCGCACACTGGGCTTCTAGTCCTATATAATCCTATATAATAAAAGGCTAATATGCAAATTGACCAAACATGGGAATGACCAGTTGCTATGACAAGCACTGACCACCAGAGGGCAGATGCTCAATGCAGGAGCTGCCCCCTAGTGATCAGTGCACTCCCACAGGGGGAGCACCTCACAGCCAGAAGCCAGGCTCATGGCTGGCGAGCACTGCAGCAGTGGCGGGAGCCTCTCCCGCCACCACAGCAGCGCTAAGAATGTCCGACTGCAGCACTAAGGATGTCCGACTGCCGGCTCCATGGGGAGCGGGCCTAAGCCGGCAGTTGGACATCCCCCGAGGGCTCTCAGACTGTGAGAGGGCACAGGCTGGGCTGAGGGACCCCTAGTATATTATAAAAGATTGACTGCAGAAGCAGATGTAGGAACCTGTCTTCTATTAAGCAGTTATTAAAGAGCTCTAGCCAGTTTGGCTCAATGGATAGAGCATCAGCCTGCAGACCAAAGGGTCTCGGGTTCAATTCCGGACAAGAGCATGTACCTCAGTTTCAGGCTTCTCCCTGGCCCAGGTCCTGGTTGGAATACATGCAGTAGGTAACCAATGAATCTGTTTCTCTCACATCAATATTTCTCTCTGTCTCTCCCTCTCCTATCCACTCTCTCTAAAAATCTATGGAAAAATATCCTTGGGTGAGGATTTAAAAAATAAAAAAGAAAGAAGGAAAGAAAGAAAGGAAGAAGGAAAGAAAGAAAGAAAGAAAGAAAGAAAGAAAGAAAGAAAGAAAGAAAGAAAGAAAGAAAGGAAGGAAGGAAGAAAGGAAGGAAGGAAGGAAGAAGTTATTAAAGGAATTTGTAAAAAATGTAAAACAATGCTAGTCTTCTAAATTTTTTTGAAAAACACCGTCATTTTTAATGAAATATGTTATTTACATTAACATGTTATGGATTTGTATTTTAAAATATATAAATATGTTTTCATTCCTCTAATTTTAATTTCTAACACAGATAGCCCTCACACACAAAAGCTCTTTGAAATCCTTAGTTATTTCTAAAAGTATAAATTGGTCCTGACACCAAAATTTTGGAGAATCAGTGCTGTATTTACTTTCACATTTGCTATAATTGGTTTCTACCTTCCAGAGTAAAAAAGAAGATGGGGGCGGAGGAGGGAAGGAACACTGATAGTGTCCCAACTGCAACCAAAAATGGGAGGGAGGAAGACACACCACAGGCCGTCATGAGGGTAAATCTCCTCATACTTTTCATGAGACTAAAGTCCTGGAGGGAACATGGATACCTCTGCGATACATCAGTAATGGCTAGAAATGACAGATTGAGAGCAGGTTTGGGGAGGCAAATGAATGGATTTCCATATAACTCATTCATACCTGGGGTTGCTGGTCTGGTCCCATACATATCTGAGAAAAGTGGGAAGATCAAATAAATAACCTGTGATGAAAAGAAAAGAAAAACATCTGATTTCAGTTTGACTCCCCTGTCTTAGGCAAGCATACTATGAGTCTGTACATTGGAACAGGCAGTTTCTTCTAGGAATTGCAAGGTCAGGCCAGGGCCCTGGCCGGCTGTAAAGATGAGGAATTGGTGATATTCAGGGTTTCAAGGCACAGGCAAAGCCTCAAAACAAGCATTCATATTCTCACAGAAGATCATGGTTAAGCATTCAGTCGTGTATTTAATCAGCAAGAGCTTAGTGTATTCACCAAGACTTGGTGCATTTACCACTAAGAAAAGGTTTTTAAAGTAAACTTAAAATATAAATGGATCTGCTACAAAATCCACTCTCTTTCAGAGTGCCATACATTTTCTTTTCCTTTTAGAAGTAACTTTTTATTCTCAGTCCAGTGAAGAAATTATTACTAAATCAGTAATAAGGTAGTTCAGTAAATTGATGTTTCAATAATTCTGAGAACACAAAAAATCATTCTACTAAAATTATCAGTGAAATGACTTCACTTTCCAAACTATCCAATGTAGTTTTCTAAAGACTTATAAAATTAACTCCTTTTTCTATCCCTATTCTGGTGACTTAATTTGACATTTTTTAAAATAAATCTTTATTGTTCAGATTATTACAATTGTTCCTCTTTTTTCTCCCCATAGCTCCCCTCCACCCAGTTCCCACCCCAACCTTTAATTTGACATTTTAAAAAGCACATTATTGATGGAGTTATGAGTCCTGAAAGAACTAGAAAAAAATGGCTCACTCTGTCATTCATTCACTCAGACATCTGGGGGTGAGACTGAAAGTTCCAAACCTCTAATAACACTATTGGTTCCCCTGGCAACTAGCATAATCCATAGTTGCTTTCCAAAAGTCACCTGACTAACATAAACTCAGGTGTGGTTGGAAGAGTTTTGTTATATATTAAGACATCTTTATCGCTCTTATCATTTAGGAAATTCTAAGTGCTCCAGGAACTCTGTGCCAGAAATGAAGATGAAAACCAAATACATATCTTACATTATAAGTCACAATATCATAGCAGGTCACACATGAAAATCTATTCCAACACTCCCACCTACTTTGGAATCTTTCCATATACTATGTGATGGAAGATCTGGCACCAAATTTCAATGAATGTAGGCCATCACTGAGTCCAGAATTTAGTCATCCAAGCTATGAGACTCATTTCTAGCTTTAGCTAAAACATTAAATTCAGAATATCTGGTAAGTGTACCCATATCAATATTACAAAACTATAGTCTGTGCTTTTTGAACACCCTATAATCTATCCTCACACATATTTCCTGGGTTTCTACTTATATGAATTATCAAATTCCTGCAGTTATTTTGACATATAATCAGTTTTCTTCCCAGGTCAGAATCTTCTTTTGTCCTTCTTGAGCATCCTATATAATAAAAGGGTAATATGCAAATTGACCCTAACTGTGGAACTACGGAAACAACCGGTCGCTATGACGTGCACTGACCTCCAGGGGCAGACACTCAATGCAAGAGGTGCCCCCTGGTGGTCAGTGTGCTCCCACAGGGGGAGCTCTGTTCAGCCACAAGCTGGGCTGATGGCTGTGAGCACAGGGGCGGTGGCAGGAGCCTCTCCCGCCTCCTCGGCAGCAATAAGGATGTCCAACTGATGGCTCCCAGTCTGCAAGAGGGACCAGGCTGGGCTGAGGGACATCCCTGAGTGCACAAATTTTCATGCACCGAGCCTCTAGTGCTAAGATATGACTCTAGTTTAGATCTAGAATAGGAAATAAAGGAGAGTTAATATGGGTCTTGAAGGGAATAAGCATCCCCTTGTAAGCAACTGCCTTCAAATAAGGTGATTATAGAGCCTTCAAGAAGGAAAGGTCAGTCTTCTCAGTCAAAAGAAAAGGGGCTGTTTCTGCTTGCTTAGAAAGACCTTGACATTTAGCTTCACCCAAGACAATTCAAGTCTTCGAAGTCCACCTGTTCCCAATGCCCTAGTTGTCACATAAACAATTTTTTTTAATTTAATAAATCTTTATTGTTCAGATTATTACAACTGTTCCTCTTTTTTCCCCCCATAGCTCCCCTCCACCCGGTTCCAACCTCACCCTCTGCCCTTACCTCCCCCCCCCCCCGCCACTGTCCTCATCCATAGGTGTACGACCTTTGTCCAGTCTCTTCCTGCACCCCCCACACCTCTTTCCCTCTGAGAATTGTCAGTCCACTCCCTTTCTATGCCTCTGATTTTATTATATTCACCAGTTTATTCTGTTCATCAGATTTTTTATTCACTTGATTTTTAGATTCACTTGTTGATAGCTATGTATTTGTTGTTCATAATTTTTAACTTTACCTTTTTCTTCTTCCTCTTCTTAAAGAATACCTTTCAGCATTTCATATAATACTGGTTTGGTGTTGATGAACTCCTTTAGCTTTTTCTTATCTGTGAAGCTTTTTATCTTATCTTCAATTCTGAATGATAATTTTGCTGGGTAGAGTAATCTTGGTTGTAGGTTCTTGCTATTCATCACTTTGAATATTTCTTGCCACTCCCGTCTGGCCTGCATAGTTTCTGTTGAGAAATCAGCTGACAGTCGTATGGGTGCTCCCTTGTAGGTAATTAACTGTTTTTCTCTTGCTGCTTTTAAGATTCTCTCTTTGTCTTTTGGTCTTGGCATTTTAATTATGATGTGTCTTGGTGTGGTCCTCTTTGGATTCCTTTTGTTTGGGGTTCTGTGCGCTTCCTGGACTTGTAAGTCTATTTCTTCCACCAGGTGGGGAAAGTTTTCAGTCATTATTTCTTCAAATAGGTTTTCAGTATCTTGCTCTCTCTCTTCTTCTGGCACCCCCATAATTCGGATGTTGGTATGCTTGAGGTTGTCCCAGAGGCTTTTTACACTATCTTCACATTTTTGGATTCTTTTTCTTTTTGCTTTTCTGGTTGAGTGTTTTTTGCTTCTTTGTATTTCAAATCTTTGACTTGATTCTTGCAGTCCTCTAGTCTGCTGTTAGGTCTCTGTATAATATGTTTTATTTCAGTCAGTGTATGCTTAATTTCTAGTTGGTCCTTTTTCATATCCTCGAGGGTCTCACTAAATTTATCGGCCTTTTCTAGAGAATTCTTGAAAAACCTTATAACCATGGTTTTGAACTCTATATCCAGTCGTTTGTTTTCCTCCATTTCTTTCATTTGTGATCTGTTTCTTTGTCTCCGCATTTTCGCTGCTTCCCTGAGTTGGCAGAGTAGCTTTGTGTGATAGGTGTTCTATAGGGCCCAGTGGCTCAGCCTCCCCCACTTACCTAAGGTGGACACTTTTGGTGCACCCTTTGTGGACTGTGTGCACAGCCTTGTTGTAGTTAAGCCTTGATTGTTGTTGGTATCACTGGGAGGAATTGACCTCCAGGCCAATTGGCTGTGAGGATCATCTGTGTCTAAGCTGGGAGAACTTCTGTGCTGGAGACAGCCTTATAAGACAAGACTTGCAAAATTGCAAAAGCCTCTGTGCTCAGCTTGGATGGGGTGGAGTCTCAGGGCTGAGCAGACAGCCTTGGCTTCCCGTCAGCCCTGCTCTTTGAGGCCCCTGGGTCTCAGTGTCCCTCGGTAATCACTGCAAGCACCTCTGAGAGAAAGCTGCCCTCAAGTTTCACCCGCTGCCAGACAGTCCAGTTTCTCCCCCAATGAATCTGGATTCCCAGATTCTCGCCTGGAACTGGAGTTCAGCGCAGTCAGAACTGGAGTTCAGCGCAGTTGGGAGCTTCCATCTTCCTCCTGCTAGAGAAAGCCAGCAGCACACTCAGCAGTCAATCCTCTCTGCGCGCACTTGCGTGCGCGCCTCCAGACCTCTGCTTTCGCGGCTCCCCTGAGTTTCCGTGTGCTCCTCTCTCTTCCCGGCAATTCAGACTCCCCCCCGTATGAGTCTGGGACCCCAGGGTCTTGCCCAGAACTGGGGTTCAGTGCAGTTGGAACTGGGGTTCAGTGCAGTCGGGAGCTTCCATCTCTCTCCCGCTAGAGAAAGCTAGCCAGACATTCAGCCGCCCATCCTCTACGCGCACGTGTATCCATACCTCAGCCTTTTGCAGCTCCTCTGAGTCTCCGTGTGCCCCTCTCTTTCCTTCTAGTTGTAGAATTTCCACTCAGCCAGCTTTCCTGTGGTTCTGGATGATGTCCGTTCTTTTAGCTGTAGTTTTGAAATTGTTGTGCGAGGCAGCAGTTTAGGTGTTCACCTATGCCGCCATCTTGGTTTCTCCTCCACATAAACAATTTGATGAGTCTGTGAATTCAATATCTAGTATAATTTTGCAATCCACCCAGTCATATTTTTAATTAAGTTTGCCTTACAGCTATAAGAAATAAGAGACTTTTTAATGGTTACCATAAAAGTTCCCTGATTGGCATGGCTCAGTGGTTGAGCTTCGACCTATGAACCAGGAGGTCACGGTTCCATTCCAAGTCAGGGCACATGCCCAGATTGCAGGCTCAGTTCCCAATGGGGGGCATGCAGGAAGCAGTTGATCAATGATTCTCTCTCATTATGGATGTTTCTATCTCTCTCTTCCTTTCTGAAATCAATAAAAGCATATTTTTTTCAAAGTTCCCTGATTGTCTGAATGTGACTTGAGTTTAGACTTTAAAGCCTTGAGCTTGTCATTTTCTGTCAGTTTTCTAGTAGTCATAAGATATCATCCCACCCCACAGTTCTTGTTGTCATCATTACCACCATAACGGTTAAATGCAACATCTACTTGGTCTCAAAGGCAACTACTTCAATAGGTATTTCTTTCCAAACAACCACAGGTCACACTTAAATTAATCATGATCCTACTGTATGTTATAGATTGCTGGAATCCTGACAAGGAACTAAACACTCCATTCAGGGCCAAGAACATCAACAAACCAATTCCAGAACTCTATCTTTGAGAGATAGAAGAATTAAGTATAACATTTCCATAATTAAGTAGTACTGAGCTGGGACTACAGCTGGCCCTCGTTATGTAAGAGTCTAGTGAGAAGAAGAAACCAAACCAGGTATTTCAGCAGAGGAAATTGGTTACACTGTGCTAAAAGGCTGAAAAAGCAAAAAGTAAATGTTGAGGTCACCTAGAAATAATAACTTCGGAAGCAACTACCACCTCTAGGGCTGGAGGAACAGAAAGAGAAGAATGCGCTAACCCAAACCTAGACTCTCAGAACAGAGACCCCATAGAGCTAGGGCTCAAACTTCCAAGGAGGGTGGGACCAGCTGACTGCTGCTGATAGTCTCTAAAGCAAACATGTCAAACTCAAAGGCTAACACGAGCCAAATAAGGTTTAAGTTTATGTGGGCTACAAAAAAATAAAAGCTTCAATTTTCATAGAAACGTAGGTTTATTTCAATAGAGACATGCTGAATACAAAGGACTGAAATAAATGAGTAATCGTTAACATAAAATAATAGAACATTTTAATAAAAATTAATGTTTTCTTGAACATTAACTTACCAGACACTGAATAACTGAACAAATTAATAAGCATAATGCAAATAAACCTATTTTTCTTGTTCTCCAAAAGCGAAATATTTCCTGTTGCGCATACCAAACAAGTCAGTACAAGACTAATGACGTGGCAATTGGCAGCTAAAATATTCGCTGCTAGTATTAGTGGAGAGAAATGGTGTGCCTGCACATAAGGCTCATAAGGGAAATGAATGCAACACGATTATAGTAATCAGTCATTAGCAAATGTTGTAGTTCGTTATTAATAACTAGAGGCCTGGTGCACGAATTCCTGCATAGGTGGAGTCCCTCAGCCTGGCCGGTGATCAGGCCAGCCTGCGGCAGGGAGGGGGGGACCACAGGAGGTTGGCTATGGGAGTGCACTGGCCACCAGGGAGTAGCTCCTGCATTTAGCGTCTGCCCCCTGGTAGTCAGTGTGCATCATAGTGACTGATCAACTGGTCATTCGGTTGACTGGTTGTTCAGTCGACCAGTCCTAACGGTTGCTTAGGCTTTTATATATATAGATTATGTATAACAGGATATTGTAAAAATTAAGTTATGAAATTTTAAATATATATTTTATTGATATTTCACAGAGAGGAAGGGAGAGGGATAGAGAGCTAGAAACATCGATGAGAGAGAGACATCGATCAGCTGCCTCCTGCACACCTCCCACTGGGGATGTGCCCGCAACCAACGTACATGCCCTTGACCGGAATCGAACCCGGGACCCTTCAGTCCGCAGGCCGACGCTCTATCCACTGAGCCAAACCGGTTTCGGCAAGTTATGAAATTTTTATTAAAACATTTCTTACATACCATTATACTGGCTGGGCCACAAAAATATTCATTGTGGACCGCATGTGGGCCCCAGGCCACGAGTTAGACATGCTTGCTCTAAAGGATGCAATGAGACTGTTTCCAGTAGTAATGAATGAAGCCGGAGGCTGGAACCAACTGCCATGCAAGTAAACTGCCTACAGTAAACTGCCCTGCAAGCAACACTAACAAGAACAGCAAGAATGGGCAATAGGTTCTCCCCTCCTCCTGCTTTCCAATTTCCTTCTAGTGCCCCCTATTGGCAGAAGCAAGCTGACAAAGGAGTCTGGGAAACATTTTGTGGAGAGCTAGCCCCATAATCCCAGAGTACAGAGAAGAATTTGGAGCTAAGAGACAATAGGTAAATGATTGGCATAGAGGGTGTTTAGGGCCAGTGTTTCTCTTTGACTAAGAGGGGTTTATCCCAGGAATACAAGATTAGATTAACATTTAAAAATCAAGTAAAACAGCGATTTTTCAACCTTTTTCATCTCATGGCACACATACATTACTAATTACTAGTTCTGTGGCACACCAAAAATATATTTCTTGCCGATCTGACAAAAAAATAGATATAATTCTGATTCATTCACATTGGACTGCTATTGTTGTGTTGGTTGTCATTTTTTTTTATTTGACAACCCAAGGGAAAAGAGGTCAATGCTCCTGACTAATAGCTATTGCATGTTTTAAAATTTTTTGTGGCACACCAGTTGAAAATCTCTGAAGTAGGACATAGTTTTTCATAGATTATTAAGCTTACAGTTTTTTAAATTTCAAGTGTAAGGTCTTAATAGTTTGGCTAATTGTGGAAAGGTTGATAAACTTATAAGAAGACACTTAACCTTATTAATCAAGAAAATGCTAACATGAGAAAATGCTGGCAATCTATACAGTGAGAGTTTTAAATCTATCAAATTGCAAATTTTAGACAGACTGATAAATATACAAAATAATGTTGGCACAGATATGAGAGATAGGCTCTCTCATGTGCTATTTTATGGAAGCTGCCTCCTGCATGCCCCCCACTGGGGATTGAGCCTGCAACCCAGGCATATGCCCTGACTGGGAATTGAATGGTCACCTCCTGGTTCATAGGTTGACACTCAACTACTGAGTCACACTGGCCAGGCTAGAACCTGAATTCTTGATATAAATGGTATTCCTGACCCATTGGTACAGGCTTTGCCAGGCACAATTTAACACATTCTTTACAGCTTAAAATTTAAGCCAATGATTCCACATAAGGAATCTAACCCATAGAAGTACACCCACAGATGCACAAAGATATATACACAGGATTTTTATTGTAGCATTGTTTCTACAAGGAAGATTTCTTCAAGGCATATAGATAAGGGCTAAACATGCTGCAGAATAATTTATAAAATATGTATATCAAATAATTATATACATTTGCATGTGTACATTATATATAGATGTGTATATATATATATGTATATACAAAAAACATTAACTGTTATTACCTTTAGTGAGTGAGGGAATGGGAGGGATGGAAGGAGATAAAATGAGATTATACTTATTTTTTGTTCAATTCAGCACATAAAAATTATATTAAGAATAATTTCTTGTGAAATGTTGAACTACAATATTTTAAAAGAATATATGCTTCTTGGGAGGCACTCAAAGCTTCTCAGAGAAATGATACTGCATAAATCCAAGACATTGTTGTTACTATCAGCATCCTTACCTTGCACAACTATCAACACTGATATGCCTTTCATCAGATAAATTTAAACAAGATTTACAAATACAGGTTCATTTATTCACAGGACACACCTTTGAAGCAAGGCTATAATTCCAAAATACAGACATAATGAATGACTTGCCTAGATTTTGGAACAAGTCAGGAAATGATCCAGGGCCAGGATTCCACTCTTGTACAAATAAATGTATACGTACTGGCTCTCAGCACAGCACCATAAATAACCCCATCCCTGGCATTTCAGTCTCTCCCCAAGTAATTGAGTGTTTAAATGATGTGCAAACCTTCACTGTGGCTTTAAAAATTGTCTATGTCTAGCATTCTTTTTAAAGGAATAGCTTTTAAAAGTTTAACATTAACCTTCCTAGGAAAGTCAGAGAATAATACTAGTTTTCACCTTCTATAAAAGGACAACCCTAAAAGAATATTGTGCTTTTTGAAATAACAGCTCTGATCATACTATTTAGCCTAAGATCATTAACTTAGCAAGAGTATTCTAAAATGCATTATCCTAATTATGAAAACTTTCTAAAGAAAAGGAATCATAAAAGACACAGATCAACTTCCCTAACCTCAGCTTCCTTATTTGTAAAATAGCAGGGAAGTATTCTTATTCCTCCCTGCTTAACTAATTGAATTGTCTTGAGGTTCAAATAAAAGATTGAAGGTGCTTTGTAAAGTCTGAAGTTCCAGGTAAAATATTATGTATGTATGAAACCTGAATTCTTTTTTTAACATATTTTCATTGATTTCACAGAGGAAGGGAGAGGGAAAGAGAGATAGAACTTCAATGATGAGAGACAATCACTGATCAGCTACCTCCTGCATGCCCCCCACTGCAGATGGACCAGCACCCCAGGCATATGCCCTGACTGGAATCAAACTGTGACTCAACCACTGGGCCACACTGGCCAGGCTGGAACCTGACTTCTTTATACAAGTATAATTCCTGCCTCCCACCCATCCCAATGTGAGAAAACATCTGACTTGCCAAATTCAAGGCCTCTTAATTGGGAGCCTATATATATTTTTTAGACCAACAGGTCTCAACTGCAGTGTCTAGAAAAGGAGTGTGTGGCATTTATTTGTGCAATATATCACAATTTAAAGTGACAGTGTCTTAGGCCTTTTATAAAGAGGACTAGAGGCCTGGTGCATGAAATTCATGCACTCAGGGGGTTGGATGGGGGGGGGCCCTGAGCCCGGCCTGTGCCCTCTCACAGTCCAGGGTGGGATGTCCAACTGACAGCTTAGGCCCACTCCCCGCCCTCTCCTTGCAGGGAACAGGCCTAAGCCAGCAGTTAAACATCCTTAGCACTGTCACAGAGGCAGGAAAGGCTCCTGCCATCACCTCTGCACTCACCAGCCGTGAGCCCTGCTTCTGGTTGAGCGGTGCTCCCCCTGTGGGAGTGTACTGACCACCAGGGAGCAGCTCCTGCATTGAGCATCTGCCCCCTGGTGGTCAGTGCACATTATAGCGACCAGTCATTTGGCCATTTGGTCGATTTGCATATTAGCCTTTTATTATATAGGACTATGCTAGAATGTTACTCAGTGCAATGGCTGCCACAGTCCTTTTCTGAGTGGACTGCCCCATACTTCAGCTTCTGCTTCTCACATAATCTTTCCTTAACCACAGCCAGAGCTGAATTAAAAGGTGGGCAGTTGGGCAGCTGACCAAATCATTAATCTGTAGAAACTATAGGGCACTAAAACATCACTGGAATAATTAGTAACTAAGAAACAATTAAGGTTTCCACAGGCAAATTCTTACACAGTTGGGAGAATATAAATTTGCCCCTGCTTGAAATACTGTACAGGGAAGTAGAAACTAAAAACAATATTATTAATCTAACATTTATTAGATACTTATTTCATACCAGTCCCTATAGCAAGTGTTTTACCCATATGATTCTATTTAAACCAAGATATTATTGTATATTATTATTTTCAAGCCTATTTTTCTGATGACAAGGTTGAGATGTGCCCAAGACTGCACAAGAAGCAAATGGTGGAGGTGCAATTTGAAACCAATCTTCCTCCTCACAGCCTTCCCCAAGTTTAGCTAAGCTTGTCATATGTTTTTGTGTCTTGCATTTATAGACAAAATTCATCAGGCAGGCTAAATCTGAAACCAAATAATTCATGGATAGTACTGTTGGCCAGAAATCAGTAGTCCATTTTAGAATACAAATTTCAAACCTTTCAATGTGTTTTCAAAGAACATGTCTGATTCAGAAAAATTGCAAAAGAAAAGTGAAAAGAGAATATAAACTCTAAAAAAGTGAAATATATTGCCAAAAGCTTTCAAAATATTGACACTGCTTAGGCATCTGTCTATAATATTAATTGAAAATTAAGTTTCTCATTGCCTCATCAAATAATTGTTAAACAAAAGTTTAAAGAACATTTTTGAAAGTGCATCAGTGAAAACTCAATTGTAAATAACAGATTTAACTCTAGCTAATTTAAACAAAAAGGTTTTACAAGGAGGGATTAGGAATTTATAAAGTCACTAGAAGGGTTAGTGGAACAGAGTTGACACTGCACTTCCAGGAACAACTTCCAGACACTATTGTAGAACTGATTCAACATGGGCACCATGCTTGTCACACTTATGGAGCTTGGGAATTAGGAAGCCGTCTCCATAGCTACTGACTCTGCTATAATCTGAATCATTAAACTAGAGGTCCTGTTCCCTGTCTCTCATCACCATGAAATTTAGAGACTGAACAATGCTGGGATCTCTGCTCAAGCTGTCTCAGAAAAACCAACATCTGCCAACAGAAATGACAAAAATACAGTGGTCTACCTCAGAATGGTCACTTTTAACTTCCATATCTCACTAAGGTACATCTGTTTTATAGAAACTAGGTTTCATGAATCCAAGCTAAAGGGGCTTCTGGGAAATGTAGTCTTTAGGTTTCCAGACTCAAGCATTAAAACTTGAGTATATCAATCTGTGATGTCAGCTACATCAGACACCAAATTATTAGAGCCAGCCTAGAGCACCCACCCATCTTGTTCCACCTTGGGACATAAAGACAGCCCACGCAAATGTTGGCTAGTGGTAGCTGACATGATGAAACAACATTTCTTGGGGCCAGTTTTCTCTCAGGATTTTGGGATTGGGACACTGAAGAATTGAGCCAATAAATAGAGGGCTTTTTAGACTTTAGATGAAGTATATTTGGAGTTGGAATGATGACAGGTTGTGTGTGAACAAATAGCATTATACACATATTCATTGAGAAATATGAAGGTAAATACCAAAAGAAATGACATATGTTAAATTCTGAAGAAGGGGCCAAGGAATTTCTTTTGTTGTTTATAATCATTTTGCTATTTGAATTTTTTAACTTTATGCTTGTATTGCTAGAATTAAAAATTAAATTACTAATTAAACAACCAAATGAATGCCCCAAACTTGGGCCTTTAAGCCAGAACAACTAACTTCCATATCATAGCACCACTAGCTGAAGGGAGGGAGCTCCAGACAATCTAGTCCTTACTTGCCTCACTTTCCACCTAGCACCTCCACTGCTAAAAAGTTGGGGAGGAGGGGGGGATTTTATATCCAAACTAGTTTCTGAGAACTTTGAATGCCAAGCCAAGGAGCATATCCTCAGGTGAGGATAAAAACATATGGAAAACATATGTTTTTCCCTTCCCTTCCCCCCCTCCCCCGCCCCTCTGATCGCAGGCTTGGGAAGGGCCCCTCCTCCCGCCCCTCCGATGGCTGGCTGGGAGTGACCTGGGTGCTGAGGAGGTTCCCAGGACCCAGGTATGTATGCAAATTAACCGCCATCTTTGTTGGGTTAATTTGCATACTCACTCTGATTGGCTGTGGGCGTGGCGGAGGTACGGTCAATTTACATGTTTCTCTATTATTAGGTAAGATATATATATTTATTGATTTCAGAAAGAGGAAGGGAGAGGAAGAGGGAGAGAGAGAGAAACATCAATGAAGAGAGAGAATTATTGATCAGCTACCTCCTGCACACCCCCATTCTGGCGGGCATGTGCCCTTGACTGGAATTGAACCCAGGACCCTTCAGTCTGCAGGCTGACGCTCTATCCACTGAGCAAAACCAGCTAGGGCTAGATGTACCAGTTTTTAATCCACTTATCTGCTGATGGGCACTTAGGCTGTTTCCAAATCTTAGCTATTGTAAATTGCACTGCTATGAACTAGGGGTACATATATTCTTTCTGTCAAGTTCCTTTTTAATGGCCTACCTCCTTAGCCAAAATATTATTATCCACAATAGTTTTCGATCTAAGTTTGCATGCACACACCCCACCCAGACACACATGGCTTAAAGTTCCCACAACCAGCACTGCATCTAATCTAGGTAGGCTCCATCACCAATTACCTTTGGGAACCTGGGCAAGTTATCTACCAATCTGTGCTCTATTTCCTTATCTGTAAAATAGGGATAATTGTCTGATAGGGTTGTTGTGATGAGTAAATGAGCTATTACATTAAAATGTGTGTAGAGGTAGAGGATCCAAGATGGCGGCGTAGGTAAACACCTAAACTGCTGCCTCGCACAACAATTTCAAAACTACAACTAAAAGACAAAACGTCTATCACCCAGAACCACGGGAAAGCTGGCCGAGTGGAAGTTCTACAACTAGAAGGAAAGAGCAAACAGCATTGAGGGGTGCACAAGCACAGAAAAGCTGAGGTACGGAGACGCGCGAATAGGGAGCACTGCTGTTTTCAACCCGAAGGGAGATAAGCTCCCGATTACTCCGAACTCCAGTTTCTGGGGAGACACGGGGGACCCAAACTCCTACGGGGAGAAGCTGGACTGTCTGCTGTGGGGTCGGAAAGTGAGGGAGGCTTGCTTGCAGGGCTGCATGCAGGAATAATTGTTTACTGTGCTGGGCGCGGGATGCAGGGACACGGTTGGAGACTCAGAGCCGCAGAGCCGGCTTACTGGCAGCCATCGCTGTTTGCCACGCCCTAGCCTAGTCACACCCTGAGACCCCGCCCTGCACAATCTAGGAACCCACCCAAGCTCCAAGCAGCGGCTTTAGCATATGAATGGTCTGCCCTATTGCAGCTTAACCTAGCAAACTTGCAGCCCGGGTCAGACAGCTCCAAAACCTCCAAACCCCAAGCAAAGAGGAGAAAACTGCAGTTCTCGCTGTAGCGCCTGCTGGGTGGCCTCAGATAGTAGCTGACCTGCACCCCATTGGAGATCCAGAAGCCAGTGTACCTATGGTCAGAGTGAGACACCAGATTTCAACTCCTCACATCCATAAGTGACACATTCAAGAGGCAGACTCAGTGAGCACCAAAGCCCCACTGAAACAAGTCCTGCACCATAAGCGTGTCTCCAGCGCAACAGTTCTTCCATTATAGACACAGCGGGCCCTCACAGCCAATTGGCCTGGAGGTCAATTCCTCCCAGTGTACCAACAGCAATCAAGGCTTAACTACACCAAGACTTTGCACTCAGCCCACAAAGGGGTGTACCAAAGGCGTCCACCTCAAGTGATTGGGGAGGCTGAGCTACTGGCCCCTATAGGTCACCTATCACACAAAGCCACTCCATCAACACAAGGAAGCAGTAAAATGCGGAGACCAAGAAACATGTCACGAATGAGAGAAATGGAAGAAAGCAAACTACTGGACGACATAGAGTTCAGAACCACATTTATAAGGTTACTCAAGAATCTTCTAAAAACTGCTGAGGATCTTAGTGAGACCTTTAAGGATCTTAATGAGAATACCAAAAAAATGGAAAAGGACCAGTCAGAAATTAAGCATACACTGTCTGAAATTAAGAATATACAGAAACTCAACTGTAGATCAACTTACCCCAAGAATCAAACCAAAGATCTGAAATATGAGGAAACAAAAAACACCCAACCAGAAAAACAAAAAGAAAAAATCCAAAAATATGAAGATAGTGTAAGGAGCCTCTGGGACAACTTCAAGCGTACCAACATCCGAATTTTTGGGGTGCCAGAAGAAGAGAGAGAGCAAAATATTGAAAACCTATTAGAAGAAATAATGACAGAAAACTTTCCCTACCTGGTGAAAGAAATAGACTTACAAGTTCAGGAAGCACACAGAACCCCATACAAGAGGAATCCAAAGAGGACCACACCAAGACACATCATAATTAAAATGCCAAGGGCAAAAGACAAAGAGAGAATCTTGAAAGCAGCAAGAGAAAAACGGTTAGTTACCTACAAGGGAGCACCCATACGACTGTCAGCTGATTTCTCGGCAGAAACTATGCAGGCCAGAAGGGAGTGGCAAGAAATATTCAAAGTGATGAACAGCAAGAACCTACAACCAAGATTACTCTACCCAGCAAAGCTATCATTCAGAGTTGAAGGTCAGATAAAGAGCTTCACAGACAAGAAAAAGCTAAAGGAGTTCATCACCACCAAACCAGGATTACATGAAATGCTGAAGGGTGTTCTTTAAGAAGAGGAAGAAGAAGAAAAAGGTAAAGATAAAAATTATGAACAACAAAATGACATCAAATACATACCTACCAACAAGTGAATCTAAAAATCAAGTGAATAAAAAATCTGAAGAACAGAATGGACTGGTGAATATAATAGAATCAGGGACATAGAAAGGGAGTGGACTGACAATTCTCAGGGGGGAGGGGGTGTGAGGGGTGTGGGAAGAGATTGGACAAAAAGCTTACACCTATGGATGAAGACAGTGGAGGGGGGTAAGGGCATGGGGTGGGGTGGGGAATCAGGTGGAGGGAAGCTATGGGGGAAAAAAAGAGGAACACCTGTAATAATCTGAACAATAAAGATTTATTTAAAAAAATAATAATAAAAAAAAATAAAATAAAATGTGTGTAGAACAGCCCTGGCCTGTGTGGCTCAGTTGGTTGGGCATTGTCCTGTGCACCAAAGGGTTGCCAGTTCAACCCAGGTCAGGCCACAGCCCCCAGTTGCAGATTCCTGGTAGGGATCCTGCAGGAGGCAGCCAATTGATGCTTCCTTCTCACATTGATGTTTCTCTTTTCTCTCTCTCCCTTCCTCTCTGAAATATACAAACATTTAGGACCAGCCTGGCCAGTATGGCTATGGTTGAGCTGTACCTATGAACCAGGTCACCCTTGGATATCAGTCAGGGCACATGCCCCAGTTGTGGACTTGACCCCCAGTGGGGGTCATGCAGAAGCAGCCTATCCATGATTCTCTGACACATGATTCTCTCTCATCATTGCTATTTCTTTCTCTCCCTCTCTCTGAAATAAATAAAAACATATTTTTAAAAAACTTAGGTACAGCCCTAGCTGTTTTGGTTCCATGGATAGACCGTTGGCCTGCAGACTGAAGGGTCGCGGGTTGGATTCTGGTCAAAGGCACATGCCCAGTTTGCAGGCTCAATTCCCAGTGGGGAGCACGAAGAAGACAGCCAATCCATGATTCTCTCATCATGGATGTTTCTATCTCTCCCTTTCCCTTCCTCTCTGAAATCAATAAAAATAAAAAAATAAAAAACTTAGGGACAAGTATTTGCTTCTATTATCAATCCTAGGAATTCATCTATGCAGCAGTCGTGAAAATTGTGTTCAATTAAGGGTTAAGCTTTTTTTCAATGCCTATGAAATGTATTCACATATCAAAGGAGCATATTTAAGAAAAATAATAACTGTCCTGGCTTTTGACTACCAGTTGGATACTTTCTGTCATTGGTGCAGTGCCTGAAAACATGATCCAATTTTCATTTAGCTATTTCTACCGGGCCTCGAAAAGCTAAAATATTGCAAACATTGGGACCTACTGTTTAATGTACTTTAACAATCTTCCCCCAAGAAATGTAAATATTTCAAAGTGCCAGTTTGAAAAACCGACTCCACGGATCTCACACAAAATGAAAATACACAACCCGCAGGCTTTTGCGATGTTGTTTTTTAAAAGAGAGGGAGTAGGGCTGCGGCTTAAAAACCCGAATGCTGAGGCTAGCAAACAGTTCCAGAGACTGGCCGGTGGGTGCGGACGGCCGGGCGTTCCTTGGGGAGGGGTGCAGCTGGCGAGAGATGCCAAGACAGAGCAAGCCGACTCACATCTTTCCCGTGGACACTGCGGAGACGCCGCTATCCCTACCCACTCCTACACGGCGCCTCTCCGGTCCCATTTGGGGTCACCACCCAAGAGCTCTGGTGGAATGAGCGCCCCGAAGGCTCAGCTCTCGGCCGGGGCCAGCTGGGGCCCCAGACACGCCAGCGCCGGGAAAGGGGGGGGTGGGGCGGTGGCCGGAGAAGGCACAGGGCGTTTTCGACCCAGATTTCAGTGGGAAAATCTGAAAAAGAGGAGGTGGTTGTGCAACCGGAGCCTGGGGTGTGGCTCGGAGAACAAAGAGGCCGTGGTAGCCCAGAGGCGCTCCGCTCCTCCGCGCGCACCTCGCGGTCCAGCGAATGCTCTCAGGTCCTCGCCGCCGGGGCGGGGCGCCAGAGCTAAAAGCTTGAGGATTCTCGAATGCAGCCCGGCCCTGCAGGATCACAGACTCCATCTGGCAGCACCAGGCATCTGCATGCTAAACGAGCGTCCGGGCTGGCTCGGGCCTGGGAAGTCTGAAAACCATCGCCCAAGCCTGACAGCACCGCGGCCTGACAGCACCGCGGCCGCACGGCTCCAACTCGCCCAGCACCTCGGCGGCGACTTGGCCACGCCCACCGCGCCGGGTCCTTTCTCTTAGTCCCGCCCCACTGCTCAGCGCGAATTGGTGACGAGGAGCAACGGTGGCGCTGATTGGGTAGCGGAGGAGTCGCTCGTGGAGACTGTGATTTCGAGCGCTCCAGGGTGCTAAATTTATCTTCTGAAGAGCGACCGCGCCAGCCGCGAACCGGATCTCTGTGGAGGTGGCATAGGCGATATCCCTGAACTGAGAGCATCACCCTGTCCCCGAATCCTTCTTCCCTGTTTTATTTTTCATTTCCCCCTCTCGCCTCCTCCCCCCAGTCCGCGACGACTGGCTCTTGACCCTGTCCAGGCCTCGGTGAAGGTGAGGACCCGCGCGGCCGCGGCGGCTGGTGGTGCGCTCTGAAATGGCCGCCGCCTGGAGCTGTCTGTCTAAAATGGCGGCCGCGGGCTCGCTGGGACCGCGGCGCTGCCCTGCAGCCTGGCCGCACTAGACCATGCTCTCCATCACTGACGGAGACAAAGTAGGAAGCTAGTATGGGGTGCTCAGACGCGTACATGTGGTAGTTAGCCGAAGCGGCCGTCCGGGGACGCAAGAGGAGATTTGTGTAGGCGAGGGTGGGCTCCGACAGGAAGCAAACCCAGATGTGGCGGTCTGCGAGCATCGCACACCGAAGACAGGGAAGAGCTGAGGGTTGGCTGTCCCGGGCCACACATCGAGGTGACCATTGCTAAAAGCATTTCGGTGCTGGAAGGGGTGTCCATACCCACCACCTGCCTAGGCTTTCTGAATGGACTGCACTCCTGCCGAGCCCTCTTGTCCCGGAGGGTATTGTTCAAACGCCTGAGGGTGGTGGTGAAGGGATTGTGCTACCTTTCAGTGTAACCGGAAGAAACAAAAAAATGAGGGAGCCGCCCTTTTCTGGGAGTGGAATAGAAACTTTGCTCTCTAGGGAGTCCAGACTTCGTCCTCGAGAGATTGGGGGAAGCACCTCTATAAAGAGGTGGGGTTGAGGCCCACTTTCCTGAAAACAGGCTTCCTACTCCGTTGTGTCCTCTGGCAGCAGGAGAGAGGGTCCTCATCTTTTAGATCCACCAGCAACTCCACGAAGTTCTCTGTTGCTGAATCCAAATAGAGACTATGGAAAGGAAATCTGCTCTTTTGCTCCCAATAGGAGAAGTGGGGCTTTCTGCTGCTGCCAGTTTTGAGATCCTCAACTTTCTGGCAGTTGTAACCCATTTCTCCCTGCACCATCCAACTTCTGATATCAGATATTTTAGTGCTTAGAAAATTAAGGTTATTCAGGGACACACAAGTAATGGCTAGGCATATAGGTTCTGCACTCAAACTTTTTGGGTTCTGTTAGTTCTTCACTTAAAAGGTGACTTCTCTGTGTCCATTTGTTCATCACTAAAGTGGCGTTATTGATAGTCCCTGACTCAGGTTTGTTTTAAGGATTAAGTGAGTTCTATAAGGGATTTAGCAATTACTGGCTAAACAGTGATCACTCAGTATGCATTGGTAACCTTGGAGATTGGTTAATGAGGGGACAGATGGTTATAGCAAAAAGGCATATTGCATGTAACACGTTCATGTATAGGTTGCTTCCATTTTAGATTACACTTAGTGCTTAGTTTTAGAGACAAAGTGTGGCTGTACTTTTAAAAGTTAGGTTTAGTTTTTGGACATTTCTATGAAGTCACTGGATGGAAGAGCATCTCAAAACAAATGAAGTTACCGGGGCATTAAATAGGACAAAAATATTAGCATATTTATTATAGGCATTTATGTTTCAGTCCAAGATCCGCATTGCAGTGAAGAATCATTTGCATTGCCAGGATCTAAAATAAATTGTAATGGGTGGTCACTTTAGAGGTATGTAGTTAGTGCTGCTTTTACAGTCTCTAATTTTAATTTTTCTCATTCTAGGCTATTGGTTACTCCCCTTCCATCCCACCCCTTAATTTTATTCTTTTGAAGAGTCTGCATTTCAAGCTGCCAAGGTGGAGAATGTGATTCCAGAAGGGGAGTACTCCTCATTTCAGGTATCTTACCCTCTAGCTATTAATAGGAAAACCATTTTGATACAGGATCTAATGTGAGACTACAAAGCTTACTCTGTAGCCAAGGCATAAAGTGTAAATCAAGAGTAGCTGTATTTGGATAGATACTAAATTCTTCTATCTTAACTTATGAAGCTAGTATTATTCTTTAGAGGTCGTAAAATTTGTGTTACCCTTGCTTTTAATTTATGCTTTAAAAAAGTATATGAGGAATAAACCTATTAAAATTACAATTTATGTTTTTAGGTCTTGGTTAAGTTTTCATCTATAATCTAACGGGATGCAGAGTAATCAGTAAAATATACATTATTTTGAATGAGTCAATTTGGATAATATAAATACGTAATTTTAAGTTCAGAGAAATAGTAGCTAACTTTTGGTCTATAGTTTATTTTTCAATTTCAACACTGTATTTAGGATATAGCAGAATTCCATGTCTTGCAAAACTTGAACTCTTTGTATGTTTTTAATACAGCTTCATAGTTATTAGCCCTGAAAGGAGCCTTCAGATATATAATGGTATCAACAATGAATGTATCTAATGACAACAGGCATCAGAAAGCTAAGAGAGATTCCAAGATACCATGAAAAGGGGTTGGTAAATTATGCCCTATGCTGTTTTTTTAAAGAGATTTATTGAAACACAACTGTGCCCATTTTTTACCTATTGTGCTGCCATGCCACAACTATAGAATTGAGTTGCAACAGAGTCCATATGGCTCATAAGTAAAAAATATTGATTATATGGCCCTTTACAGAAAAAGTTTGCCAACCCTTGGCATGGGACATATTCTTCAAGTTCCTTTAAAAACATGCTTATCAATTCTATTATTTCTTAACCCAGTAGTTCCCAAATTGTGTTTTATAGAATATTAATGTTTTCTAATAAGTGTTCTGAGAAAAAAGGTCAATGCTAACAATAGATTTTTTTAATAGTTTATCTTAAGATATAAGTTTAAGACTACTAAACTCATTTCTATAGCTTTTATTTTTATGTGATAATCTACCTTTAAGAAAAGGTGTGCCATACCTGAGAGCACCAGGAAATCGCATGAGAGATCACCTGATAGACGAACGTGTGATGCTCCATCTGCGCATTGATGCATAGGCAGCATTTACAAATTAACTGATGTGTTGCTATATATCATCTCTTTGATGATTGCTCATCTTCTATGTATCCTGTCTTATAATTTCAACAAATTTGTGATACTCAATGTTTATTCTAAACTAACCATGTTTTGTACCACAAATACATTGCCTATGGATCTATTGCCGAAACAAGGAAGTCTTAAACAAGAAGTAGAATCATTTTATCAAATTGTGTCTGAATCAAATGATCAAAAAGTTGGAATATTACAAAGTGATGATGAACAGTTGCAGCCATCAGTTTCTAAAAAATCAGAAGATGAGCTTTCCAGGGTTCAATTTATGTCCAATTCCAACAAAATAACATTTAGTAAGAAACCAAAAAGAAGAAAATATGATGAAAGTTATTTGTCTTTTGGATTTACTTACTTTGGAAATAGAGATGCACCTCATGCTCAGTGTGTATTATGTAAGAAAATTTTATCAAATAGCTCTTTGGCCCCTAGTAAGCTTCGAAGACATTTGGAAACTAAACATGCTGCATATAAAGACAAAGACATAAGCTTTTTCAAGCAACATCTTGATTCACCTGAAAATAACAAACCCCTACCACCTAAAATTGTCAATACAGATAATGAAAGTGCTACAGAGGCATCGTACAATGTAAGTTACCATATAGCCCTGAGTGGAGAGGCTCATACTGTTGGAGAATTGCTTATCAAACCTTGTGCAAAAGATGTCGTGATGCGGATGTTTGATGAACAATACAGTAAAAAAATAGATGCAGTGCAACTATCAAACAGTACTATTGCACGCCGAATTAAGGATCTAGCTGCTGACATTGAAGAAGAGCTTGTTTGTAGACTGAAAATTTGTGATGGGTTTTCGCTGCAGCTAGATGAATCAGCTGATGTTTCAGGACTTGCTGTGCTACTTGTGTTTGTTCGTTACCGATTTAATAAGTCTATTGAGGAAGACCTACTCTTATGTGAATCTCTGCAAAGTAATGCTACTGGTAAAGAAATTTTCAACTGCATCAACAGTTTTATGCAGAAACATGAGATTGAATGGGGAAAATGTGTTGATATTTGTAGTGATGCTTCTAGGGCAATAGATGGAAAAATTGCTGAGGCTGTCGCCTTGATTAAGTATGTGGCTCCGGAAAGTACCAGTAGTCACTGCCTATTATATAGACATGCACTAGCAGTTAAAATAATGCCTACATCTCTAAAAAATGTGCTAGATCAAGCAGTACAAATCATCAATTATATTAAAGCTCGACCACATCAATCCAGACTACTAAAAATTTTATGTGAAGAAATGGGTGCCCAGCACACAGCACTTCTTCTAAATACAGAGGTGAGGTGGCTTTCCCGAGGTAAAGTTCTTGTAAGACTTTTTGAGCTTCGTCGTGAACTATTGGTTTTCATGGATTCTGCTTTTCAACTGTCTGATTGTTTAACAAATTTATCTTGGCTCCTAAGACTTGCATATCTTGCAGATATTTTTACTAAATTAAATGAGGTTAATCTGTCAATGCAAGGAAAAAATGTGACAGTGTTTACAGTATTTGATAAAATGTCATCATTGTTAAGAAAATTGGCGTTTTGGGCCTCATCTGTAGAAGAAGAAAACTTTGATTGTTTTCCTACACTAAGTGACTTTTTGACTGAAATTAATTCTACAGTTGATAAAGATATTTGCAGTGCCATTGTGCAGCACCTACGGGGTTTGCGCTCTACTCTGTTAAAATATTTTCCTGTAACAAATGACAATAATGCTTGGGTTAGAAATCCATTTACAGTATCTGTTAAACCAGCCTCATTAGTAGCACGGGACTATGAGAGCCTGATTGATTTAACATCTGATTCTCAAGTGAAACAAAATTTCAGTGAACTTTCCCTAAATGATTTTTGGAGTAGCCTAATTCAAGAGTACCCAAGCATTGCAATGCGTGCAGTTCGTGTACTTCTTCCTTTTGCTACAATGCACCTGTGTGAAACAGGATTTTCATATTATGCTGCAACAAAAACGAAATATCGGAAAAGGCTTGATGCTGCACCTCACATGCGGATCCGACTTAGCAACATTACACCTAATATTAAGCGGATATGTGATAAAAAGACACAAAAACACTGTTCTCATTAAAATTAAAGGGTTTTGCATGTCTCATGATAACCAAATATAAGATGAAAATAAAAGGTGATTTACTTTATATCTGGCATTTTGGGATTTTAAATAAAATTATTCAAGTTTTTTATATTTCTTCGATTTTAAGAAAACTGAAAGAATCAAAAATTTAAGTATGTATTATGAGTATTTCTTCACATAATTTTAAAGGGTTTCATGGTTATAACTCTATCTTGACTCACAAGATAAAGTCCCAATTCCTTAGCATAACATACCTCTTTAGGGTCTAATCCTTGCTAATCTTTCAAGCCATGTCTATCCTGCAGCCCACCAATCTCGTGGAATTTCTTGCCATTCCATAAATATCACACTGTTTTCATGCTGTCAGGTCTCAAAAAACTATTCCTTCCCCTTCTTGCTTCCTGACAAATTCCTATTTGCTTTTCAGCACTATGACTTAATTTATCTTAGGTATCTTCATTCTCTGTATCTTTCTATTTTGGCCTTATTTTTTATGTCTGTCTCAACTGTGACAGTTTGGAAGTCTCATGATTCCCAGTTGGACTGAGCTCTTAAAAGGTCTTATCCAGCTCTGTGTCTTCATTATTGGCAAAAGGACTTACTGAAGTGATGCTCAATAAAGAAGGAATGTTGAAGGTGAACAACAATAAATGGAATAGGGTGTGGTGGATTATATGTGTATATTCTGCATATTTACAGAATGCTACCCTTTGTGATTTTAGCTCAATTGTTCTCTTACCTAGAATTCAGTATGGCTGTTAGGCAAAAGTCACTAAGAATGTCATGGCTCTGATTTAAGTTGAACTATTGGGGAAGATGGGAGGAAGTATGAAGAATATTTTCAGATATCTTGTTTCTCAGTTCCTATATACATTTTGCAAATTCCATACACTGTAATCTAAATTAATGAGACTTGACTGTACTTAAACCTCTATCAATTTATTTTTAGAATACTATGAAAAATTTCTGACATTCCTGTCTCTAGGCTTCTCTTCCCATGTCACACCACACAACACAGATCACCAACTCAAGAGCTACTGTGATCAAGAGCTACTGCAGATAGCCATTATTTATTTAATCTCACTTACTCAAACCTGTCTCCCATTTTGGGGAGTAGGATAACTTCCCTCACTATAGCAGGATTTGGTAGAATCACTAGATCTAGGTACCTACTCCACTGTTCAACCAGCTACTTAACATGGGTCAATTGAGCCTTCCTGAACCCCAAGTATTTCATCTGTAAAATAATTATGCCTTCTCTGAAGGGTTATTCAAATTAAATGAGAATGCATAAAGAACTTATAACAGGGTGATTAGGAATAGATATGCAGCATATATTAGTTCCCTGCATATCCAACTATGTCTCAGTTAAATTTCACTCCACACTCACACTTCTAGTCTTGAGTTTTTATTCTCTATGCAAACAGCCCTCCAGGTGACAGTACCTGAGTTCATCTGAGGCAGCAGGATTAAGCATCTCTAGCCCATGCTTTTTCCCCTTTGTCACATTATTAAGCAGCTGTTTATATGTCAGGTATCTTGCTAGATGCTTGTATGTTATCTATGATCTTTACAACAATCCCAAAGGATTAGGCAATTTTTGAATTTGGCCATGGTCACACAATAAATGCCAGAACTTGGTTTTAAATGGATCTTTTCCAAAGACTCCTTTTTGCAGTTACTGCCTTTCACATTTTCCTAATAGCATCAAATAGTGACTTAGAAGTATAGCTAAAACATCCTACTAAAATCTGAACATCTCTTTGAAATTTTGTGTTATTTTTTTCTAGATTCATCCAAAATTAGCTATTTCAAAGTATTACTGCTTATTTTAAAAATATATATGTAAAAAACAGATTACATTGCTATCAAGTAAAATTAATTTTTCAAAAAGATTCATTAATATAAAACACATGCAATACTTTTTGTCAGCTAATCCCAGAATTAAATCTACCCTAGTTTGAGAAGCATGTATAATGCCATAATGTCTATATCTGACGGATACCTCAAGTCTGGTAACTAGTCCCCTTATGTGATTGCTGAACCAGAGCGCTTGATTATGTCTCCAGGATGTCAGCCTTTTAAGAAATAAGACCTCTTGTGCTTTACAATTTCCCCCCTAACCTGAGAGTTTAGATTCCTGCATTTAAACGTATCTATTGACTGGGACCCTCCTATCTGCTACTAAATCTCTTCAATCCCAATCCTCCCCAACTTGGTTCTTGATGCCAACTGCTCACATGTTTTATAATAACACTACAGGCCCGATACATGAAATTGTGCGCGGTGGCGGGGGTGGGGGAGGAGTCCCTCAGTCCGGCCTGCACCCTCTCCAATCCGGGACTCCTCGGGAGATGTCCAACTGCCACAGGGATTGGGCCTAAACTGGCAGTCGGACATCCCTCTCATGATCCAGGACCGCTGGCTCCTAGCCACTCGCCTGCCTGCCAGCCTGATCCCCCTAACTGCTCTCCCCTGCCAGCCTGATCTCCCCTAACCGCCTCTGCCTCGGCCCCACCACCATGGCTTTGTCCAAAAGGACATCCAGTCTAATTAGCATATTACTCTTTTATTAGTATAGACTAGAGGCCCAATGCACGAAATTCATGCAAGGGGCTTGGCCCTTACAGCTGCGGCAGCTTACCTCAGCCCTCACAGCCCTGGCTTCCTCCAGAAGGTCGTCTGGAAGGTCATCTGGCTGTCCAGTCTAATTAGCATACTATTCTTTTATTATTACAGATTCTAAGTAATATTTTCATGGTGTCTTCATATGACATCTACCCTTCTGCCTGCTCGTGAAACAGTAAAATTTCCCTAATGTGTTCAACCTGAAAGGACTTTCCCACTTTTAATCCCTATATTTCTAGTAATTGAAATTGTCTTCATTTCTTAGGGTTATTTCCTATGTCAGTTTTGTGCTATTACCATACATACGTAAATATACAAATTATACTTTCTTGTAGCTAAGACTTCTTTTGGACCACTCACAGAACTTAGCAAATTTTTAATACAAAAAGTGCTCGGTGAATTGAATTCCCTAGCTTAAAGGGTGAAGTATTAATGTGAAATACAGTTCATACTATAACATGAAAATTAGCTTTAAAATCCTTAGCCTCACTAAAACAGATAAGGCAGTAACTATTTGCCCTTCAAAGACTTCAAAAACATTTCTTTAATAAGCCCCCCTTTTGCTTTAAAAAATGCACTTTAACTCCCCAAAATATAACTCAGCTTTTTTATTTGTTTTGTGGGGTTTTTTATTGTCTAAAGTTTTACATACCTCCTTTTTCCCTGATTGATGACCTCCCCCTCCCCAAGCCTGGTTTTGTTTTTTTGTTGTTAATCCTCACCCAAGGATATTTTTCCATTAAATTTTAGAGAGAGTGGAAGAGAGAGGGAAAGACAGAAACTTATTGATTGCTTGCCTCCTGCATAAGTTCTGACACTATCCACTGAGCCAAATTGGCTAGGGCCACCTACAATTCTTGAAAAAACATCTAGGTGCCTCTGAAATTTAGCATGTTGGTTATTTACTTTCATCTTTTGAAGTTGCTGTAATTGCACTGTTAATTAGTACAATGGAAAGAATTCTAAGCAGGTATCAAGAGACTTGTGTTCTGCAACTAATTAACTGCCTTAGATAAGTTCATCCTCTCTAGAACTTAGTTTCTTCATTTATTAAATGAAAGACGTTGAACAAGAATGAGCCCTAAAGTTCTTGTCAAATAAGATCAAAATTTAAACCTAAATGAAGGCTAGCACAATGGTAAGATGTGCTCAGTTACTTAAAACATGGTGGTTTTCTAGGAAGCCAATCTTTTTAAAAAATATTTTTATTTCAGAGAGAGAGAAACATGAATGATGAGAGAATCATTTACCAGCTGCCTCCTGCACACCCCACACTGGGGATCAAGCCCGCAACTGAGCATGTGCCTTGACTGGGAATCGAACTGTGATGTTCCGGTTCATTGGTCAATGCTTAGCCATGCCGGCCAGAAGGAAGCCAAGCTTTTTCAATGACTCTTTTTATCATAATATTTTCCACCAGCCAAATTATAAGATGTATAAATTGCCTCATCATGAATACTTACTAGACAGAAGGAATGAAGTTTTTTTTCAGAAGGGAGATGCACTTCGAAATTTAGAAAGCATTGGAAAAACTAAAATATGTTTGATTATGACTATATTGAAATCCAGTGTAGATTAAATAATAACTAAAGTGGCAGGCAGGCTGCAGTGGAAATTGCTATGTCCCCAGCATCTCTTTTCCTCTCCCAAACAATACCCTCATTTTCTTTCAAGTGTCCATTCTTCCCCTATACCAGTATAATCCATGTATGTAAGCAAAAGCTAACCCCATTCCAGCTTGGGGAATTTGCCTTAAGCAGTAGCTTTCAATTTTTTTTTTTTACTCCAATTCACATTAAAAAACAGATTTTACATTATAATCTAGGTGTGTATAATATATGTATGAACACCAAAGTCATAAAACAGTACTAACACTTCATATGTGCAATGCAATCTCAAATCTACTTTTTTAAAATAATTAGGACCCAAAGATTAAATTTATGATCCATTCTGGTTATGTGATCCACCACCATTTGAAAAATACTGGTGAATGTAATGCCATTGCCCTTACAAAAATTGTTCAGGAACTTGGATCTAAGCCTATTAAGACATAGTATTGCTCTAGCCACAGGAATTGGTCCAGGAATAGTATGTGACCCAATACAGGCTAATGAAAAGCAAGGGCAGTATTGTAGGGGCTTTGAGAAAAGATGTGTCCTCCCTCTTGAGGAAGAAATAAATGTCCTGTGTACTTTAGAAGCCTGGAATTGCTACAGCTCTCTAGCTACCAGCATGGGGATGAAGCCAACATATAGAAGAGGAGAGCCAAAGAATTAGTGAGAAATGAAACCAAAGTTCTGATTGAACGACGCTTGATCACCATTCTGCCTTTAATTTTTTTGTTACCTAGGCCAATAACTGCCCTTTATGTTTAAGACACTTTACATTGGGTTTTCTATTACCAAAAGCAAAATCATCTAATATAATGGTCTAAAATGAAAGCAATATAAAACTAGGATGTATTAGTAAACTTAGCTGCAGTGATAAGTGCCATCCCAAACTAAGATTATCTGATTTCTGGTTATTCAGCCATCTACCGCAGTGTTATCAGTCAAAACTCTGTCACTGGTAATATCTTATAGACCAGAAGCTAAATCAGCACACACTTTGACATTATTAGATATCAAATGCCATTTATTTCTCTTAGTGGAACAACTTGATAATAATGGATTTTACTTAGTAGCTTGGGCTGGATTCCTTATGAGTCAGTTATATAATTCAAATTAGAAATTAACCTTGAGCCCAGCTGGCTTGGCTCTGGTTGAGTATCGACCTATTCATGGTTTGATTTCTGGTCAGGGCACATGCCCAGGTCACAGGCTCAATCCCCAGTGTGGGGCGTGCAGGAGGGAGCCAATCAATGATTCTCCCTCATCAATGATGTTTCTGTCTCACTCTTCCTTTCCCTTCCTCTCTGAAATCAATAAAAATATTTTTTAAATTAACTTTGAAAACAAATCTGTTCATTTTTTCTTTAATTTGTAAAAGACCCTGGTGGTAAATACGATGGAATTTTTAAAGGTTTAATCACATCCTTTGTGGGAGAAATAATCAGCCAGAAATAGTTTGGGTAGTCCTCTATCTTAAAAGTTGCTCTTTGTCAAAGAGGTAAATGAGTCCCCTAAAGGATTATTTTAACTTCTCAGAATCTCACTAAAGAGTTAGCATTGATTTTCTTTACAAATACCTTTGAGCAAAATAAACCATTCCCCAAACAATCTGTGACTTCAGGTTTAAAGTGGTGATCTAAATGCCTACATTTGACCCTACCTTCCTAAAATTCTGTTGACATGCTGAAAGAAATACCAAATTTAGTTTAAATCCATAGCAATACTACAAAACAAAAAGGAATAAAGGTGTCATAACTCTCAAAGAATTTACATCCTAGTTGGAAAGACAAACTATTAATTGCTCTGTAGAAAATAAAACAGGTTAATGTCAGTAAGGAAGAGTGTTAACTGAGTTAATCTGCGAAGGTCTCTTCAAAAAAGTGACATTTGAGCTGAAGCAAAAGGAAGGAACCAGATTACTTAGGTTATTAGAGGCTAACATAAGGAGTTTGGGTTTTACTTCAAGTACAACGGGAAGCAATTGTGTATCTCAAACGAAAGAAGGGGTTGTGGGTTAGGTTATCACCTCCAAGGGGTATTTGTAAATGTGTGAGGGCATTGAGGGAAGAGTTATTATAAGGGTGGTTTAGATCAATTAGTTCAGACAGAATATCCACCCACATAGGACCCTTTCGTTTGCAGAACACAAAGTTTGGATGATACTGGGGCCTTCATTACTTCTGAGGAGACCCAGAACTTTACAGACTCCACTTTGAAAAATGTATATATTAGTTGAAAGCTCCTCCATCTACATTTTTAAGAGCAGGGAACATACATTGGATCTCTTTCATCTGATATAGCACCACGTTAGACTCCTTGTGGCACTGCTTTGTTGCACAAATTTGACAACCATTTAAATTTGGGAGAAAAGAAATCAATTTGGGAGCATGCAGAATTTAATGGCAGTTATCTTTTGTCATAAGGAAATGTAGTACATTAAACAAAGGCCCATGATCTATAAAAATCCCAGATTTGGCTTTCAGTATGTTTTTATTATGCCTCTTCTAGTAGCCCTTCAAGTTGGCTGCTCCACCATGTTCTTTTTGCTGCCATAACTTTTTCCCATCCTTCCCCTGTCCCTCAAGAAAGAGAATCCCTTGATTCTTAGTGAGTGGGAAATTTCACTGTTGGAATTATTTTTTCACTTAATTTTTCAACTTCCTCCACCAGATGATTTCAAGATTTTATGTAAAGAAGTAGCCCTAGCTCGCTGCCCTAAATATATAAGGAGAATGGTGTCCGAATACTACAACACTGGGTTGACTTAGAATAATAAGAATTTTATTCCAAGGCTTTTCTCCATGCTACTAAAACAGTGTCTTAAAAATCACTGTGGATGTCCATTTCCAGAGCACTTCATAGATGTCAGTCAATTAATTCTGCAGTAGGTTACAGCTATGGAAGAATTAATTGCTTAACACTTAAGAGCTGCTTAGGATTTAGAAAAGGACCTTTGAAATGTAAAATGTTAGAGTTCTTAAAAGGCTCCCAGTTTCACTCAGCAACATTCATTCACCATTTTTTTCTCAACCTAGCACCTATTTCAAGAAGCACTTTAGAATACACCTATATTAACACCAATTCATTTTTCAAGTACCTGTCACAGCTTGTATTAAATATCCATACAGTAGTCCCCCCTCTCCTTATCCAAGGGAGATACATTTTAAGTATTCCAGAGGATACCTGGAATCCTATATGTAGCACCGAACCCTATATATACTGGTTTTTTTCTGCACATACATACTTTAAATCATAGTTTAATTTATAAATTTGGCATAACAAGAGGTTAACTATATAGTGAAGTAGAACAATTATAACAATAAACTGTAGGAAAAGTTAATTGTGCTCACTCAAAATACTGTACAGTTCTCACCCTTATGATATGCAATAATAAAACGCATATGTGATGAGATGAAGTAAGGTAAATGACATAGGCATTGTGATGTAGCATTAGGCTATTATTATTATTAGATTATCTTCATGTGATCCTGGATGATGGAGCCATGGTTGATGTTGATGGTTAGATGTCAGGAGCAGATGGTATTGATGGTTGGAGAAATTTATTGTTTTCGGACCGCGGTTGACCATGGGTAACTGAAACTGCAGAAAGTGAAACCTCAGATAAGAGGAGACTACTGTATAATAATATATCAAAGCACCATAAATCTACCACACAGCTGTATCAGGAACTAAGTCACTACCGCTTTTCAGGAGGGCTTTGGAAACATTTTTTTCTGACAGTCAAATTTGTTCTATAAAACAAGCTATTCTCACAGCTTCAATGTTTAGTCAGATACAATATAGAGTTCTAGTCTGTTGTGGGTTTGAAGTTCTAAGGCTTACTAATTTTACAATAAGTTGACAACCGGTTAGGTTCTCACAGTATTCCTGCAAGCATCAAATAAGTCCAGCACTCCTTAAATTGTGCAACAGCAATAAACTACCTAGTCTATTTTTGCTTAATTTTGTAGTCAAGATAAAAAGTAGGCTTTCATCAACTAAACTTTATACCAAAATATGAGAAATGAAGAGAGTTTATGAAACAAAAGGCCTGTTATGAAAATCAGTGAAGAATGTTTGGTGTATATATGGAGCATTTATCTAGTAGTTAGCCAGTCAAATACTGAAACACATAACCATGCCTCTGCCTTTTATTATATCACTGCTAGTGAAATTTACTTAAACTAGGACAAAGTTGATAATAAAGTAAATGTTGCATTTCCAAGTCAGATTAAAAACACATTAATCCAGAATAAGCATAGGAAAGAAGTAATAAAATGTTTAAATTCTCATATCCAATGTTATAGTGAAAGAGGGAATATAAGCTCCATGAGAACAGAGATCTTGATTTATCCACCTTTGTGTTCTCAGGACCTAAGGTAATGCCTGACACCTAATAGTTGTTCATTAAATAAGTGTTGTATTAACATGGTAATGATGAGGGAAAACTAGGTTTAAATATAGGCTCTGACATTTTCTAGTTGTGGAATATTAGACAAGTACATAAGTTCTATGGCCCTCAGTTTCTTCATCTGTAAAAGAGGAATAATTTATTCTCTTTTTCCGGGGGGGGGTATTTTTTTAACACCTCCAAGCACCAGGTGGACTACAATCTAGTTCAATTCTGACACTGTCTACCTGGTTAAGGATTCAGTCCTACAAGACTGAGAAGAGAATGAAGTTGTATCTGTGACACCCTTCTACCCCCTTAACATGATATTAGCAAGTCCAGGTCACCTATGCCACTCTGTCTGAGATGCTATAGATCTGACCTCTATGAGGCTGTTTACAACATGGTAGCTGGCTTTATCAAAGTGAGCAAGTCAGAGAGTGCCAGTAAGAGAGAAATCACAAACATTTATAACCTAATTTTGGAAGAGTTATCCCACCAGTTTTCTTGTGTTCTATTAATTGAAAGCAGGTCCCTTTAGTGAACCAGGATGCAGGCTCTCAATAGACATCAAATCTTCTGGCACCTTGATCTTGGACTTCTCAGGCTCCAAAAGAACTGAGAAATAAACTGTTGATTTTTTTTGTTGTTGTTTTTTTTAAGGATAGCTAGATCCAGCCCACACTCAGGAGGAGAGAGTATGACACAAAGGCATGAATACCAGGAGGCAGAGATCATCACTGTGAGCCATTTTAGAAGGCTGCCTGCCTCCTGCAGTCTCAGAGTGTTCAAGTTGCTTATCCAGTTTTACAAAGCTAATACGTAGCAAACTGAAATTCAAAATCACATCTGCCCGACTACAAAGCCCACAGTGTTTTTATCTATTACTCTTTCCCAATGCATACATAGGAATAATGTCAAATTAGCATAAACTTGTCGGGAATAAATCGAGTGTTAAAAGTCTGTTCTTGTCCTGGCTAGGTGGCTGAGTTGGTTGGAGCATCGCCCCATACACCAAAAAGATTGTGGGTTTGATTCCCAGTCAGGGCACATACCTAGGTTGCAGGTTTGATGCCCAGTCAGGGCGAGTATGGAAGGCAACCAATTGATATTTCTCTCTCACATTGATGTTTCTCTCTATCCTCCCCCCTTCTCTCTCTAAAATAAATAAAACATATCCTTGGGTGAGGATTTTTAAAAAATTTGTTCTCGCCCTAGCCGGTTTGGCTCACTGGATAGAGTATCAGCCTGGGGACTGAAGGTCCCAGGTTCGATTCCGGTCAAGGGCATGTACCTTGGTTGCAGGCACATCCCCAGTAGGGGGTGTGCAGGAGGCAGCTGATCGATGCTTATCTCTCATCAATGTTTCTATCCTTCTCCCTTCCTCGCTGTAAAAAATCAATAAAATACATTCTTAAATAAAAAAAAATTGTTCTCTAGGATGAAATAAAGCCATCTCCTTCCTAATTGTTTTTCCTAGGATCATTCATCCCAATCATTTTCTTAATGACGGTGAGACAGACCAGTAAGCCAGTACCAGTGGAATAGGGAAACAGCTAGCTGAAAAAACTGACCAAGCAATTTACAGCCAGATACAGAATGTAACCTCCAGCCTATAGATAACCCCTAGGCTTCAGTTGTATTTCAGCTCCAGGACCAGAAAAGCAGCAAAACCAGGTGGGCCAGCTGCAATGACTAGAGATCCCCTGCCCTGGCACTGACCAATCAGTAGAGACCACCACCCTGAAAGGATACACCTGGAAAACTGATGAATATTCTGCTGAAGCCCTCCCCTAAGACCTCACCTAAGATTCCTGCCTGGCAGAGAGATAAAAACCATCAAGATATAGGAACCAGCTAATGCCCTTTCCCTCTGCAGAGCAAGCCCACACCTTCCCCTTCTCCCTCTTCTGCCCCGACAAGCACACATCTCAACTGTGAAGGTCATCACAAGACTTGCAACCAGGGTAGCAATGGGCAGCAGCAGCTTGTCCCAGGCTACTCCCTGAACCTGTCTTCAAGGCTCCCTTTTCTCTGACTTCCCAGTGAGCTAAAGCAACCCAGCCTTGGCTCTCCTGTTGCTGCTTCTGTGCTAAGTCCTTCCTTGTTTCACTGCCCCCAGCTTTAGTAAATGTACTCTCAATCACCTGGATTCATGCTGTGAAATCTTTCCTACACATACACTACTGGCTGGCCTGACCCTAGGCAGACCCGCTCAGGGCCAGGTCCCCTGTCTGGTAACATTAGCACAACTTAAACCTTTTTCCTTCTTGGTCCATGGTACTATAAATTCCAAATTTTAGTGATATCAGAATTTTTATTTTTAAATTTTCCCTGGCCAGGTATCTCAGTTGGTTAAAGCGTAGTCCCAATACACCAAGGTTGTGGGTACAGTCCCCAGTCAGGGCACATGTAAGAGTCAACTAATGGCCCAGCCGGTGTGGTTCAGTGGTTGAGCATCAATCTATGAGCCAGGAGGTCACATTCGATTCCCAGTCAGAGCACATGCCCGGGTTGTGGGCTCGATCGCCAGTAGGGAGCGTGCAGGAGGCAGCCAATCAATAATTCTCATCATTGATGTTTCTCTCTCTCCCTCTCCTTGCCTCTCTGAAATCAATAAAAAATACTTTTTATAAAAATCAACCAATGAATGCATAGATGAATGCAAGAACAATGTTTCTCCTCTCTCTCTCCCCCCTTCTCTCCTTCTCTTTCACAAATAAATAATAAATAAAATAAAAAGCATACAAAATGTAAATTACCTCTCAGCAAGACCATAAAAAAAAAATAATCTGATAGACACATTAGTGTTACTAATAACCTGGAAAGCATATCTTTTATTTGTTAATTTATTCACAGTTTAGTAGGGGAGAACATAGCCATTTGTAAATGAACAATAAAGGTATATACAGGAGCTATGTAAATTCATAGAAAAATATGGTTACTTATGAATCAAAGAAGAGGAAAAAACACTCTTTGAGTCTTGAAGCATGAATCTGAATTTACCAGAGGACCTAGGCACAGAGTTTTATTTTGTTTTTAAAAGCATGGCCCAAGATTTTTGGAATCCAAGATTACCAGCAGATGTGGAATTTTGAGAATCCCTGCAAGTGAGAAGGCAGATAGGATCAAATTAGCAGAGCAAGAATCAGATTTCAAACTTAGAGGCAATGGATACAGGAAATTGGGAGAGTCAGGGAGGGGGAAGGGCATAATGTCTTAGAGCAACCATAAAGGGTAGCTTGGAAATGGAATTTGAAACCTCTGGTTGAGTTGGCTTCTCCCTCCACTCAACCTTCAAAGCTAAGGGTATCCTGGAATGATATTTGTAGGCTGACATAGTGATTCTGGAAACTTGGGGCAGTTTCCCATCAGGCAGTACCTCAGATAGCTACATCTAGGAAAGGAAGCCTAATTTCACACCCAGAATATTAGCCACTGGCATGCCCTGTTCAAGATTACATATTATCCCTCCCCACAATCACCAGAGAAAACTATGATAATAGAAACAGCATCATGCACAGAACAAGTAATACTAAGATGAGAACAAAATTAAAAACCACTAAATACCCAAGGAAGACCAATACCATGAAAGGGTGGTACCAATCAACAGAAGAAAGAATACCCAAGCAAATAGTTATTAGAGTAAACAGAGGAGGATCTTGGAAATAATAATTATAATATTTATTTAGTGCATATTGGGTGTAGTGTTAGGCATTGTTCTAAGCATCTTACATGTATTTTTTTAAATTTAATTCTTATACAGAATCTCTCCAGAGGAATATGAGAGAATGTTGCATCTAACTTTTATATAAAAGGATGAGTTGAAGATTATTCAAATTAAAAAATGGTCTAAACAGCAAGTGGACTTTGATGAATAGCAAATTAGCGAAACTGGAAGAATAAGCTGAAGAATTATACCAAAAGAACACAGATATCGGGGGAAAGGTGATATAAGAAACAAGATAAATCCAGAGATTTCAGTATCTCTCTCATAGTTCAAAAAAAGAGATAAGAGATAATTTTAGGTCAGCAAAATTGAAAAAATGATAGAAGAAAAATTCCTGTTATGACTAGTGTAATTCAGAAGAAATTCTTAATGTCAAGTATTATTTTTTTAAAAAAATCAAACAGTATATAAATGTATCTTATTTTTTGTTGTCTGGTTGCATCTAAAACTTCATCACTTTTTATTTTATGTATTTCTAAATTATATATTTTTTATGTTTTCATGATAATTTTGCTTTTAATTTTAATTTAAAATAGCTTTTAATTTTGAAACTTAGAAAAGTTGCAAACATAATACAAATGCCCTTCACCTAGCTTCCTATAATGTTAATCTTTCATATAACCATAGAAAATTAATAAATTAACTTCAGTACAATATTATTAACAAAACTATGAATATACCTTATATAAACTAGAAGGAAAAACAAGTCAATGGGAATGATACAGGGTGGAGCAAAAGTAGGTTTACAGCCCTGGCCGATGTAACTCAGTTGGTTGAGCATTGTCCCATACACCAAGAGGTCTCTGGTTTGATTCCTGGTCTGGGCACATACCCAGGTTTCAGGTTCAATCCCCAGTAGGGGACTGAAGGGGGAGGCAGCAGATCAATGTTTCTCTTTCTCTCCCTCCCCCTTCCCTTTCTCTCTAAAATCAATAAAAACATATTTTTTTAAAGTAGGCATACAATTGTAAGTATGCAAAACACAGGATTTATTCTTGTATTATAATGTATCAATGATTATGTTATTTTCCATACAAAGAGCTATAAACCTACTTTTGCCCCATCCTGTATGTACAAAACAGAACAAAGGAGATGGGTAGCTACTACATCCTTATTTCAACAACTGGTCTTGAGGCTCTATTTAAAACATCCTTCCATCATCATCTAGTTCCATATTTATTTTGCCAGCATCTACAGCTGGTTGAGGTTTGCACGTGCACATGGCAATACTAGGAGGTGATCCAAAGCATCCCCTGGGTTCAGACATTCTCGTTCTTGCTCCATTATGTGGCAGTAATCAGATTTTCCTTTGATATCAAGGAATAATCTTCCCAACCTGCACTGTAACCTTTTTTTTCCCTATGGTTTCAATGTTACAAAGAGCCCATAATAAAGTATAAACTTCCAGTTAAATAGAACCATTGTCGGATTTTCTGGGGAGAGCATTCCTCCCTTGGATACTAGGACCTTTAAACTGGCAAAGCTCAAACTTGTGGGAATAGAAAGCAAAACATTTTATGAGTAGATCACCATGTTTAAATTGGCAAAGCTCAAACTTGTGGAAAGCAAAAAAATTTTAGGGCTAGATCACTGTGTATAATGTTCTATCTCACCCCAGTATTGTAAATAAGGGAGAAGCAGCACTCTTATATTAGTTGCTATTTCGAAGCATGTAATGCTGTAAGACAGGAGTTGGCAACTTTCCTGTAAAGGGCCAGATAGTAAATATTTCAGCCTTTAAGGACCACATATGGTATCTGTCACATACTCTGTTTTTGTTCACAAACCTTAGAAAGCATAAAAGCCATTCTTAAAGGCTATACAAAAACAGGATATAGGCCAGGTTTGGCCCTCAGACTGTATTTGCTAATCCCTGCTATAGGATAAAACTCTAATTTTGCAAAGTGTTACCTCTCTGCTGGCACTGGGATGGAGTCTTCAAAAGACCATTCCAGAGTTCTAAAAGCCAGCTGCTACTGGATGATGGGGATATACAGTAAAACCAGTGAGTCTTATTTGCTTGGTATTCTGAGTCAACAGGGATTAACACCATTGCCTGATAATCCCTAAAGTCAAGATACCACCTATCTCCACCCGCCCACATAGTTTTACACTCGTAAATAGCTGTCTATCCCTTTGGGGAAAGGTTAAAAAAAAGATTTACACATACTTTTCTATTAATATATATTTTTTATTTCAGAGAGGAAGGGAGAGAGATAGAAACATCAATGATGAGAGAGAATCATTGATTGGCTACCTTCTGCACGTCCCCTACTGGCGATGGAGCCAGCAATTCAGGCATGTGCCCTGACTGGGGATGGGAATCAAACCGTGACCTGCTAGTTCATAGGTCGAAGTTCACCCACTGAGTCACTCTGGCCGGGCAATTTATACATACTTTTGGTGTTATCACATGGTCTTTTCTCAAAGGTACCTAGCATACTTTTTTTCAAGAGCCTCTGAGTCTGCAAACTTCCCAGGATTAGGAAATGAATGAAGGCTGTTATTCTTAATAGTGTCTCTAATCAGGCCTCTCTTTTTCCAACCTAGAGTTTGTTCGGTTACATAAAAATGTAAGTCTTAGTGAGCAACCCATCTATTTTAGTACTGGAAACTCTTAAGATCAATTAACCACCAAAAATCTCTGTAGGTCACACATTTCAATTACCATTCAGAAATTGTGCCCACTGAGTCCTTGGCAGTTATGTTCTGTTATCTGGCATCTCAGGATCCTTCACCATCATTGAAATTAGAAAGCCCATTTCAATGGCAACACATGCAACCTTTGTCCCCAGAAGACAGCCATTACAGTAATATTTAGGCACGCTTGTGCTGTTCTCACCAATATATTTCTTCATGCTATAGGGTGATGGAAAGTGTGCTCTAGGCCCTTTTGGGGAACATAGTGGTGGAAAATCCAATCTGAATAACAACCCTCTTCAGTATTGCTTTCCTCACAAACCTTTGGAGCTTGTCTTCAACATTATATCAAGAAATGTATGTTAACCCAACTTTATTAAGCTCCATTCACCAGTTGAGTGGTTTTTAACTAACCAACTAAGTGTAATCAGACCACTCCTAGGTACCCAAACTCATACACTAAGTCCAAAACATCTGGTAAGTGTTCTCTAAGAGGTGCAAATCACTAATTTTCTAAGAGCCTTCTTAGAGATTGGTTACCACAAGATTTCTATAGGGTTTTCAAGAAAGGTGAAACCAGCCTCATTAAGGGAAGAAGAAAGCTGCTTCTGCGGGCAAGGGCCATTCATTGGAGTTTGGCAGCACAGGGTACCATTTTTGTTGTACCATTCTTTTACAGTCAGTACCCTCATTTCCACATCAGAGGTCAAGTGAGGCTGTTAATTCTACCTCTAATAGTTCAGTGTTTTACTGAAGAAGATTCTGCTGCTAATTTTTGGTGTGTTAGACCTATGGCTATAAAAAATATGTTTTGGGGGCAATAATAGAAAACCCCTGCTTTTCCTTAAACATGCCCTATGCTAAAAATTTGGAACCTATAATTTTCTTCAGTTTTCTAGCACAGTTAGAAACAACCAGTACAATACTTGCACTTTATTCATTCCTTGTGCCTCTTATAGTGGTCTAACTCAGCAACTAGTTGGTTCACCAAAGCCTTACTTTTAATAGGCACTTCATTCCAGATTACCCCAGGTGATAATTTTTAAAGCAAAAATGGAATATATTTTCTCATGTAACTGAAAAGTCTATGGATAGACCTGGATCCAGGGACTCAAAACATGTAAATAAGAATCCATTCCTTGCCATCTCTTAGCTCTACCTTCCTCTGTTGTCTTTATTCCCAGGGAGGCTCCATGTGATAGCAGAGATGGTCTCTGGCTTACATTTTACTAATTTAGCACAACATCCATCAAACTGAATTATAGCTGGAGTCCCAACTGAAAATCAGTCTGGGAAATATCACTTACAAGCCTTCTAACTTTTTCAGATTAGAAAGGGTTTGAGCATCAACCAACAGCACCTATATAATTTTGTTTATATCAAATATTATTATTACACTGTAGTCGTGGCCGGGTAGCTCAGTTGGTTTGAGCATTGTCCCAATACACCAAGCTTGCAGGTTCCATCTCCAGTCAGGGCACATACAAGAAGCAACCAAAGAATGCACAAATAAGTGGAACAACAAATCAATGTTCTTTCTCTCTCCCCCCACCCCACCCCATTCCTCTCTCTAAAATCAATAAAAATTTAAAAAATATATATTATTATTATACTGTAGAAATTTTAGTTGTATTTGCTATGTTAGAATGAGAGTTCTTTAAGAACAGGGACAGCCAAAACCGGTTTGGCTCAGTGGATAGAGCGTCGGCCTGCGGACTCAAGGGTCCCGGGTTCGATTCCGGTCAAGGGCACGTACATTGGTTGTGGGCACATCCCCAGTGGGAGGTGTGCAGGAGGCAGCTGATCGATGTTTCTCTCTCATCGATGTTTCTAGCTCTCTATCCCTCTCCCTTCCTCTCTGTAAAATATCAATAAAATATATTTTAAAAAAAAAAAAAGAACAGGGACAGAATTGTATTCATGTTTAGGATATGCGGTATTCATTAAAGTATTACAATGTCTTCCCTTGTACCTATAACTTTGGAGTTAGAAGAATTACCTAGTCCAGCTCCGTAATACCTATGAATAAGCCCAAAACTAAAGAAAGCGAAGTTTCCCATCTGTTTTTACCTTCTCCAGCTCTTCATGGCTTAACCTGCTCATCTTTTATCTGTTGACACAATTGTACCTTAGATTCCTACTAGATACTTCTTTGGGTAAATTTTTATCTTCCCTTTGAATAGAATTGGAATTATCTTCCCTGTTCAGTTGTCCCAGAAATAGCTACCTAGTCCTAGTCCTGAACATTGGACAGTTAGCCTTAAAACTTACCCCTATGTCTTATGCTAAAAGGGAAGTTTTCACCTGGCATTCTGAAATTCAGGAACCCCCTTCTAGACACCAGAATATATATTAATGTTGATACTAACTATCTTATCATAACTGTAGATCGACACATCTTTGGCTACTGAATCTCTCCTATATTGCTGAACCTCCCTCTGCCATCAGCAAGGGTTAATGTGATGGCAGGATCTAATGTAGTGGTTCTCAACTGAAGGGATGACTTTTGCCTCTCAGGGGACATTTAGTAATGGTAGGAAACATTTTTGGTTGTCGCAATGGGGAGAATGTTGCTACCAGATGTAGTGGGTAGAGGCCAGGGATGCTGCTAAATATGCACAGGACAGCCTCCAACAACAAAGAATTATTTGGCCCAGAATGTCAATAGTGATGGGGTTAATAAATCCTGGTCTAAGTGTAAACCCCAGCCTGTATTGGAGTGTCATAACTCACCAATAAGCTCCAAAATAGGACATTTCCATCATGACGTCATCCCTTATCATTCCTGGTCATATCAACTTCTTCCTCTGCCTTCTATAAAGCTTTATTCAATTTTAGTCTCCTAACGGCCCTCTTTTATTTCTTCTGTTTATATGTTGCATCTCCAACCAGGCTATGAGCTCTTCAGGACAATAGCTCCATCTCCCTGTTGTGTATAACAATTTAAATTAATTCCTAAAAATAATAAAAGAGTCTGGATTCAGACCAAATCTTACAGAATGCTCCCACTCTCTAGACAAAGGCTAAGAAAGAAAAAGAATACAGTTCTTAAGTAATTGAAATATTCAACCCACTTGAAGTCAAGTAAATAAAATCTTGAATTTATAATATCCGTCTATTCCCACTCATTCCTGAGAGTTCTTGGTTTTTATCTTGGCTTTTGATTTCTCTCCAGAGAATTTATCTTCTGTTTATGTCTAATTGCTCTCTCCACTAATACCCATAGCAACTTGTACTTCCTTTTTCATTACATAGCACATCTTAATTTCTTTTTCAAGTTCTATCTTCCCCAAAAAACTTTTAGCTATATGAAGGCAGAGACTATTTTTGCCTTCTTCATTACAATATCCCCAGTACCTTAGCACAATGTCTGGCACCTAGTAGGTAATTTCCCTTGTTATTAGTGCATATGAGGTTTTCATGATTTTTTTCAAAATAAAGTTTATTAAAACAATAGGCTCAATAGGAAGTTCAACAAAGAAACTACAAAAAGGAAAAGTCAAATTCAGAAACTATATTCTTCTGTTCTAACACGGGCTGATTGATGCCCAGGCTCATGATATCTTTTTGAAAGTCTACTTGAGGGTGCCACTCACTCACAATGACTTGTAGGTTCCACTCACCTCCTTTCTGCCCTTCCTTCCTTGAGATCTCAGACATGTAAGCCCTGAGGAAAATTGCACATGAGTGGGATAAGTTTAGGCCTTGAAATGACTCTGGTTTTTTCTTTTCCCCTCTATGCCTTTGATTTGGTGGCATGCCATTATACAGTCATGCGCTACATAATGATGTTTCAGTCAATGATGGTCCGCATGTATGGTGGTGGTATACCATATAGAATAGGTATGTAGACGGCTATACCATCTAGGTTTGTGTGAGTACACTCTATGATGTTCACACAACAATGAAATCACCTAAGAACATGTTTCTCAGCATGTATTCTGTGGTTAAGCAGTGCATGGCTATATATGTGTTTGTCCTTTGGCTCTAGTGTGATGTGAAAAGGTGAGTTGTAATCTGAAAGGTGTGAGTGAATTTACTATTGAATATATGTAGTACATATTTAAGTGTTTTTCTCACCAGTTATTTCCCAGATCCAGCTGGGTTTTATCTCTGGCTTGCAATTATAGTGAAAGAATGCAGAAAGGAGACAAATTTCTAAAATGTTCTGTCCAGAAGAGAATAAGAACCCTTTCTAAAACAAAATATGAAGTTCTAGTATAAATGATGCATGAAGGGAATAAAGCATATAGTGAATTAACTAAAAGTAAAGGCCAGTCCTTTGTTTTGGTTTATCATTCTACATTAAAAACTAAGACATTTTGTTGACTTATATACATTCTTTTCTAAGGGAAGGGAAGGGTTATGGACAGGCTCTGAGCTCATTGTACAGATGTGAAAATGGAGATGTGCAGTTCTCTGGGACAAAGATTAAAGTCTCTGAGACAGCATTTGGATAACTAACTGGATCTGCATTGGTTCACCATAGTATCCTTGTTTTCTGTATTGAGTTCCTTGGTGGTTCACAAATGTTCTCACTTCACCCTTTATCTAGTCAGCCTCAATAAAATATAACTGTCAACCAGAATGCATTTAAAGCAAGGAAAGGTAAGTATTTGGTACTTCACAGCAAGTACAACTCTGTTTTACTTCCTAAATCTGGAGGAGAATCAGAAATCTTGAATTCCCAGCCCAGGAAACATATGAGGCAAACAAATTTAAAAGAAAGGATGGTACTTGGCCAGCGAGTTGGTATCCTGGTTTCTAGACCCTGCCTTTTGCAACTTCAGAGGCAAGACCCTAATTATAGACCTCAGAGTGCTTCAGTTGCATCATCTGGAATTAGGGTTGCTGAAGGAGGAATGCACGAGGCCAAAAGTGGTGAGGGATTATAAATTTATTAAGCCATCTGGAAATCCAGATGGGCTGAGCCCCAAAATGGTGTCAGCACCCAGGGACTGGGAGTCAGAGATTTTAAAGGACTCTAGGTGGGCTTTTTCTGAGCGGAGAATTCTCTGGGTAGGTGTGGATCCTAGGAAGGTCTGGAGGGGAGGGATAATGTGGTCTTAGCAAGTGGAATGTGGTCTAAGCGAAAGGAATGTCAGTTGTGAAGTGGTCTAAAGGTCAGTTCCCAGGGGAGGGGGCATTGATTAAATTATTTGTTCAGACCTAACAGAATTGTGATACTACTACCTACACCTTAGCATTCCCCCTCAAATATACTGCAGTCTGACAGAAGAAAGTACTACTCAGAAAAATAATGTTTTGAAGCATTATTAGTATCATTAACAGTCATCTTTATACTTGGTACTTATCATTATTGATACTTTTTTCATCAGAGAAACTCAAAATTTTATAAAGAGAAACATGTACTCATATAGCATATCTCCAGGAAAATGCTAGAATTCCAATATACAAAATAAGAAACTTGCTTAAGTTTTCAAACAAGTTTGTAGATAATCCAGAGCCAGAATTCCATTCCAATGCATATGAATACATATATACACTGGTTGTCAGAGCAACAGCATAAATAACTCATCACCTAGCATTTTAAATGCACCTTCTAGTAATTATTTAAATGTATTTCATACCTATACTTCCACTTTAAAAATTACAAGGCATTCTTTATTTTAAAAAAAATATTTGTATTGATTTTTAGAGAGGATGGGTGAGGGAGAGAGAGAAACATCGATGTGAGAGTGATCGGCTGTCTCCTGCACCCTGCATGTCCCCTACCCAGTCAAGCCTACAACCCAGGCAGGTGCCTTGACCAGGAATCAACCAGCAGCCTTTTGGTGCATGGGGCAACACCCAGTCAACTGAGTCACACCAGCCAGGGCTACCAGGCATCCTTTTTAAATGATTGGCTTTCTAAATTAACCATCAATGTTTCAAAAAATAGTAAGAGAATGGGAAGTACATATAGAGAGAGACGTATTTTAAGGAATTGGTTCACATGACTGATGCGGTTTGGTGAGTCCAGAATGTAATGGGGTAGGCTTTCATGCTGGAGACTCAGGGAAGAGTTGCAGTTGGAATCCAAACCCAGTTAGCTGGCAGAATTCCTTCTTGTTTGGGGTAAGTCAGTCTTTGTTCTATTAAGGCTTTCAACATTACAGAGAGTAATCTGCTTTGATCAAAATCCACCAATTTAAATGTTAATATCATCCAAAAAAAACCCTTCACAAAAACATCTAGAATGTTCAACCAAATATCAGGGACCATGGCCTTAGCAAGTTGACACATAAAATTAACCATCACAGCTGGTTTAATTATATTCAGACTTAGGTAAATAGTTTAATAGCATTAAACAAGTAATATATATTATTTATATAAGGTATCAAAGTTTGCAAATGATTTTATTTTTTAATAAATTACAGTTAATGCAGTATCATTCCTGTAATACCATTCTTTGTAACTTGCATTCATATATGCTTTATTACCTTGGAAAGAAAGAAATTGCACATAACTTGAAAACAATGTTATCTAAGATGCTGCCAGTAATCTTGATTACCTTTCAGGAATATTTCTTGCAGATGAATATTACCTATTTTCTAACTTTAGTTTTTCTTAAAAATTCTGAAATACAGTGAACTGAAAGTATTCGTTGTCCTCTTCTACTTAAGGCTCATCTATAGCCTATTTAGTATAGAAAGTTTTGCCCTGAAATGGGCCTCCTGCTTCCAGGTTACAAGCCCAGCATCCAAAGGTATAAGGGGTCTCCAAATTGACAAAGTCCATCGAGATCACAGTAGTCATGCTACCATCTAGCCATTTAAGAACTTTTAAAACTATGTTAGACTTTAAACAGAGAAATGGCAAAGGGAAAAATACTAGGCAGGCAGGATCTTGATTTATTTCATCCTGTTTGCCTAACAATATGCATCATGAATACTGTAAGGTGATCATATGCCCTGGTTTGCCTGGTATAGTCCTGGTTTATGCCTGCTGTCCTAATATAATTATCAGTAGCACCCTCTTTTATGTAAAACATAAAGTGCTTACAAGTGTTTATCAATTTCTGTACACAGCATGCATTAAGTGCTCACTAAATATTTACTAAGTGAATGAATGTTGATCCAAATAAAGAGAGAATGGCCCACTAAATAGTGTTCCAAGAATTTAGATACTAAGATGCTGTGAACAGTGTAGTGGGCTGAATGGTGGCCCCCAAAAAGAAATGTCCATGTCCTAATCCCTGAGACCTGTGAATATTACCTTATGTGGCAAAATATGTAATTAAGGATCTTGAGAGGTATTTATCCTGAATTATCTGAGTACAATCGCATGTATCCTCATAAGAGAGAGTCAGGGGGAATTTTGTGACACACATGGAGGAGAAGGCAATGTGAAGACAAATAAGAGAGAGATGCAGCCACAAGTCAAAGAATGCCAACAGCCAACAGAAGCCGGAAAAGACAAGGGATGGATTTCCCTCTAGAGCATTGGTAGGGATTACAGCCCTGCCAATACCTTGACTTTGGACTTTAGATCCTCAGAACTGTGAGAAAATTAATTTCTATTGTTTCAAGACCACCCACTTTGGGACGATTTGTTATGGCAGCACAGAAAACTAATGGAAGCACCTTCCACACTGCATGCAAAAGTGATTTAGAAAATAAAAAGAATATCCTTATTATGGTTACTCAGTTTTCTGTAAGAAGCTTGGCACACTTGGAAAGTATAATATTCTGCCACATACTAAATTACATTGGAAAAATCTCCTAACTTTCAATTTCCCTGGGTTGTAAAATGGAGGAAATGACACTTCCACTTGTCCCCAAATGATTTTTACTGAGACTCAAATGAAAAAGTTTATATTTTTGTATTCAATAAATATTTATGGAGGCCTACTATATGCCAGGAACTATTCTCAGCACTGTATCTAAGGGATATAACAGTGAACATAACAGACAAGTTCCTGCTATAATTGAGCTTACATCCTAATGCAATAAGCAGGCAATACACATGAAAGAATGCAAAAAAATCATTTTAGATAGTGATAAAACATTTAAAAAATATATGAAGTAATGCATAGAGTGCCTGGAAAATGAGTCATCCTATATAATAAAAGCCTAATATGCTAAGTGTCTGGTTGACCAGTTGGCCATTCAACCAACCAAAGTGTAATATGCTAATGATATGCTAAGGCTGCTCAACCGCTCACTATGACATGCACTGACTACCAGGGGACAGACGCTCCAACCAGTAGGTTAGCTTGCTGCTGGGGTCCAGCTGATTGGGACTGAGCAAGATGGGCCGGCCATGCCCTGGAGCCCTCCCGCGGTCCCTCCCCTGCTGGCCAACCTCCTGCGTCCCTCCCCGGCCCTGATCGTGCACCAGTAGGGTCCCTCAGCCAGGCCTGCACCCTCTTGCAATCCAGGACCCCTTGGGGGATGTCGGAGAGCTGGTTTCAGCCTGACCCCACAGGCATAAAAGGCTGATATGAAAATAGACCAAACAGCAGAATGACCAGTCGCTATGACATGCACTGACCACCAGGGGGCAGACACCCAACTCAGGAGCTGCCCCCTGGTGGTCAGTGTGCTCCCACAGGGGGAGCACTGCTCAGCCGGAAGCCAGGCTCACACCTGGCGAGCGCAGTGGCAGTGGCAGGAGCATCTCTTGCCTCCACAGCAGTGTGAAGGATGTCCAACTGCCCCTGAGGGCTCCTAGACTGTGAGAGGGCACAGGCTGGGCTGAGGTAACCCCCCCCCCCCCAAGTCACGAATTTCATGCACTGGGCCTCTCGTTATATATAATGGTCAGGGAATTTTGTCTAAAGAGGTGACCATAAACTCATAAAGCTGTGACCTAAATTATGAAAAAGAACCAGCCATGTAAAAAATAAGAGTTTTTTGGGTAGTGGAGCTTGAAAAAGAAGTAGCCATACCCTTTGCATGTTTGAGAAATAGAAAGCTTTGCTTGAACTTGATATGCTTGAAGAATAAAAAGAAGGGCCTGTGCAACTGAAGTATAGAGGTCAAGGAGGAACATGGTAGGAGATGAGGTCAGAGTGGTATTCAAGGGCTGGAAGATGTAAGGCCATGTAGATCACAATAAAAATATTGGATTTTATTGTGGATACTAGATGCCTGGTACACGAAATTCGTGCACGGGGGTGTGTGTCCCTCAGCCCAGCCTGCACCCTCTCCAATCTGGGACCCCTCGAGGGATTTCCAACTGCCCGTTTAGGCCCGATTCCGGTAGGATCGTGCCTAAACGGGCAGTCAGACATCCCTCTCACAATCCAGGACTGCTGGCTCCCAACTGCTCACCTGCCTGCCTTCCTGATTGCCCCTAACCGCTTCTGCCTGCCAGCCTGATCACCCCCTAACCACTCCCCTGACAGCCTCATTGATGCCTAACTGCTCCCCTGCCAGCCTGATTGCCCCTAACTGCCCTCACCTGCAGGCCTGGTCACCCCTAACTGCCCTCCCCTGCAGGCCTGGTCCCCCCCCCCAACTGCTCTCCCCTGCAGGCCTGGGTCCCCCCCAACTGCCCTTCCCTGCAGGCCCGGTCACCCCCAACTTCGCTCCTCTGCTGGCCTAGTCACCCCTAACTGCCCTCCTCTGCAGGCTTGATCACCCCCAACTGCCCTCCCTTGCAGGCCTGGTCCCTCCCAACTGCCCTCCCCTGCTGGCCATCTTGTGGTGGCCATCTTGTGTCCACATGGGGGCAGGGTCTTTGACCACATAAGGCCAGCCATCTTGTGTGTTGGAGTGATGGTCAATTTGCATATTACTCTTTCATTAGATAGGATAGAGGCCTGGTGCACAGGTGGGGGCCAGCTGGTTTGCCCTGAAGCGTGTCCCGGATCAGGGTGGGGGTTCCCTTGGGATGTGGGGCGGCCTGGGCGAGGGGCCTGTGGTGGTTTGCAGGCCGGCCACGCCCCCCAGTGACCCAAGCGAAGGCCCTGGTATCTGGGATTTATTTATCTTCTATAATTGAAACTTTGTAACCTTGAGTGGAGCAAGCCTCCTGCTTGCTCCATGGCCACAGCCATTTTTGTTGGGATTTATTTATCTTCTATAATTGAAACTTTGTAGCCTTGAGTGGAGGCCTGGGCCGGCCAGGGTGTGCGGAAAACTTGGCTTCCTCCATTGCCAGAGAGACCCAAGCCTCCTGCTCGCTCCATGGCCACAGCCATCTTGGTTGGGTTAATTTGCATACTCACTCCTGATTGGTTGATGGGCATGGCTTGTGGGTGTAGCAGAGTGTTGGTTAATTTGCATATTACTCTTTTATTAGATAGGATAATGTATATTCATGATCAAAGGGTTTTTAATATGGTAATGATGTTATCTGATTTACATTTTTAAAAGATGACTGGCTTCTGTATAGAGCAGTGGTTCTCAACCTTTCTAATGCCTCGACCCTTTAATACAGTTCCTCATGTTGTGGTGACCCCCAACCATAAAATTATTTCGTTGCTACTTCAAAACTGTAATTTTGCTACTGTTATGAATCATAATGTAAATATCTGTGTTTTCCGATAGTCTTAGGCTCTACAGCAGCGGTTCTCAACCTGTGGGTCACGACCCTTAGGCTGAGAACCACTAGCAGGGTCGCCTAAGACCATCAGAAAACACAGATATTTACATTATGATTCATAACAGTAGCAAAATTATAGTTATGAAGTGGCAACGAAAATAATTTTATGGTTGGGTGTCACCACAACATGAGGAACTGTATTAAAGGGTTGCAGCATTAGAAAGGTTGAGAACCACTGGTATAGAGAATATATTGGAGAGCAAGAAATGAAGTTGAGAGACCAGTTAGGCTATTACAATAATACAGGCTAGAGATAATGATGGTTAGATTAAAGTGATAGCAATATACTAAATGGGGTGATAGCCTAAATAGGTTTACAGTGTGAGTGCATGAAACACATAGTTTATTCTTGTATAATTTATTAATTATTGTACTATTTTCCATACAAACAACTTGAAGCCTATTTTTGCCCTACCCTGTAGATCAAGGGAAGTGGACCAGTTTAAGATATATTTTGAAGATAGAGCCAATAGAACTTCTGATGGCTTGAATTTGGGAGATGAGAGACAGAGACGAATTAAGAATGATTCATAGGTTTTGCCTTAGCAGCTGGCTGATGGTAAATAATGGAAGAAAACCTATTTCAAACATGTTAAACTTGAAATGCCTATTAGATATCCAAGGGGAAATTTCAGCAGGCAATTATATATATATATATCACTTGCATGGGGGCACGGATGAATTAGAGATGGAGAAAGGAATTTTGTAATCATCATCATATAAACTGTACTTAAAGTCATAGAATAGATGAATTACCTAGGAGGAAAGTATTCAGAGAGAAGAGAAAAAGGTCCAGCATAAATCCTAGGGTACATCAATATTTAGAGGTCAAAAATAGAAGGAGAAGCCAGCAAAGATAGCTGAAGTGATGGTCAAAGAGCCAATCAGGTAGAAGGAAATCTTGAAAGTATAAAGTCATGGAAGCCAAGAGAAAAATGAATGAATAAATATCAACAAGATAATATGCACAAATATTTTCTCAGTTTCTGCTGTGTGCAAAGAACTCTACTAGAATGCAGAGGAGTTCCCAATCTCAAGGACCTTATTAGGTCCTTAAAAATAATATAGTACACTAGAGGCCTGGTGCACAAATTTGTGCACAGGTGGGGTCCCTAGGCCTGGCAGGCAATCAGGGCTGATTGGGGCCAGCCGGCCAGCCAGCTGCAGGGAGGGACCAGGGGAGGGACCACATGAGGTTGGCCAGCCACGGAGGTTGGCTGTGGGAGCACACTGACTGCCAGGGGGCAGCTCCTGCGTTGAGTGTCTGCCCCCTGGTGGTCAGTGCATGTCATAGCAACTGGTCATTTGGTTGTAATGGTCACTTAGGCTTTTATATAGAGAGATAAAAATAATACAGTATATAGCCTTCTAACTGATATCCCTATCTCCAGGTTTCTTTCATTCCATTTAACACAAGCCGAAAGGTTAATGTTCCTAAAGGAACACTTTGGTCAATTAATACTATCAGCTTTAAACTAAAATTCATCAGAATTCTGATCAGCTTAAGAACTTTCTCCACCCTTATAGTCAGTTTTAAATCATCATTCTGGCACTAAAGGGCACAGCTTCATCTATTATTCCCCTTATGAAACACAGCATTTTTTCTTGGTTGTTCAGTTTAACATTAATTCCACCCTTTTCTGCCTTTGTGTGTAATTGATGTATTCAGGGGTCCTCAAACTACGGCCCGCCGGGTGCCGCTGCCTGTCCTGCTTAGCAACTGACTCGTCCCGGGCCCGCAGTGCGCATAGGAATTTGTTCATAGTTTTTTTTTTAAACTATAGTCCGGCCCTCCAACGGTCTGAGGGACAGTGAACTGGCCCCCTGTTTAAAAAGTTTGAGGACCCTTGGTTGTGAGCTCCTTGAAAACAGAGATTAAGCTCAAGCTCCTTGCCTAATCATTCGTATATTAATTCATTAGCTTTATTTTTTTCTGCCAAATTTCTGACAAAGATCACTAAATTTTAGTCATATAAAACACTATTATAACAGAGCAAATTTTGAGTACCATAGAGCTAGGTTATGGATAAGTAGGACTGGAGGTGGGATGTAGCTAGGAACAGGGAAGTAGTCTGAAACCAGATTACAAAGGGCCAAACTAAGGAGTTCTGATATTCTGTTAGGGAACATCTACTGACATTTTTGAGCAGGGCATTTATATATTCATGTCTGTGCTTCAGGAATAAATAGGTAGAGGGGACAAATGAGATGGCCTCAAAATTACAAGCAATAGCCCATTAGAGGGAGTGAATTCTTTGAGGCAGCAATACCAGCCTAACTGGCTCTCTGAGAGAAGCCTGAGTGTCTGGGAGTGGTGAAAAATAAGACGAACAGAAGAGGTAAGGTAGGGCCAGGATACGAAGGGCTTGAGAGCCAGACAAAAGCATATGAACTGGGATCCCTGGGTTCGAATGCCTGTTAACCTACTTGGGGAAAGTTCCTTTTCTAGAACCCAGTTTCCTTTTCCTAGGGTTTTCTTTTTTTTCAGCTGTAAATGTTACCATTTTCTATAATATTCTGACCTGCTACAGTGGTTCTGAAACCTTGCCTGCACATTGGAATCACAAGAGCTTTAAAAGCTGTTGATGTCTGGATCCCACTCTCAGAAATTCAAATTTACTTGGTCTTAGATGCAGCCTGAGCACTGAGAATTTTAAAAGATCCCCAGGTGATTTTACTATGCAGCCAAGATTGAGATAAACCCAATCTTGAAAATAGTAGAAAATAGTGAAGCACCAAGATCTTAAACATGACAATGATATGTTGGGGATGGGGAAAGTGTTTTAAGGAAGACTAATATGAGTATCTAGAGGGAAAAGATTATAGGAGACTTAACCGGAATTTTTTAATAATCCAGGAGAAAATTTTATACTAAGGCCTAGATTAATATGCGTGCAATAATGTTGTGGGATAGATGAATGTAGGAAGAAGTTTATTTACAAGGAAATATCAGGACTCAGTAACTTATTGAATATTAAACCTGATCAAAGGAAACAGAAAATGTAGAGTCAAGTTTCTAGTACAGAAGAGTAGTGGGATCCTTAGCAAAACTAAAGTAGTTGTGAAATAGGTAATTAATCAATATTATTGATAATATAGTAATTGACATGTAATTACTGTCAGGGACTGTGCTATGTGCATTACATACATTATCTCATTTAATGCTTGTAACAACTCTATAAACACTGTTATTCCTATTTTACAGACCCAGGAACTAAGAAGAGAGCAATTATATAACTTGCTCAAAGTTACATAGTAAGTGGTAGAGAAGATATTTAACTAACTAGTCTGACTCCTTTTCATTATAATAGGAAGATGATCAGTTACATACTGAATCTTTTGAATTGAACAAATAATTCAAAAGAGCAAAATGGCTATAGAGGTCAGACTGGAACACAAATGAGTGAGCCAAGTGAGCTTTAACTATAGTGGAATAAGGAAAAACATCTAGATAAGGCCATTGCTACTCAGCTATACTCAAATATCCATTGGAATATTCCAAATATCCATTGGAATATCAAGACCCTTATTGCCATATTTTAGGATTGTTCATGAAAGATGGAAATATGGATTTGTATGTAAAATTTCCTAAAATTTCAATGTCAACTAATTCAAATGTTTAAAATTACTGTGTGGCCCAAAGTAAATGTGGCTGTAAGTTTGCATCTCTGATCAAGAATAGGCTATTGGAAATTGAGAATTGAAGTTAGTGAAAGATCTGGGCTGGAGATGTATGATTAGGGAATCCTTAAGTTCAGAGAGGATAGCAGATGCTCCAGGAGCTATATATATTAACCAACATTTAACATAATTAAAAATACAAAAATATGACAGTTAACAAGTCAGGACTCTAAGAGGTTTTCAATCTTAGAGAAAACGACATAAAATAGAAGTGTTAAACATAGCAGATTGAAGTGGGTGTATTTAAAATTCTATTTTCTAGAAACTAAAATCTAAATTCCAGACAATGACTTGAATTTTCATACATCCATGATGTGATGAAAATATATCAAAATTGTTTCAAGTTCCTCAATTAAAAGGCCATCCAGGTTTTAGGGGTTGGTAACATAAATGAGCTAAGTGAGGTTTAACTATAGTGAAATAAGGAAAACACACCTAGATGAGGCCGTTGTTACCAGCTAAACTTAAAAATCCATTGGAATTTTAGGCCCCTAAATATCTCTTTGAAGTCTAGACTAGAATAGTGTTTTTAAACACTATTTTATCAGATTAATGTATTATTAGTCATGAATAATGTAAAGGAGCTATGCAAAAATAAAAGATTACATATATGAAAGTATATTATTCTGTTATTTTGAAGCTAGAAGGGTCCTTTATAACTGAAGTTATAAAGTGAAACCTTTTGTATTTGAAACACAATTTATGCCTTTCCCCCCAAAAAGCTTTTTTTTTACATGTAACTCAAAGAGTGAGAATCTTTTCCAGTTGTTGAGGATAAATTCAAGTGACGTTGACTTAATAGCAATAATTGTGGTAATATAATGAAGGGGAATGATCAGTCTAATATATGGCAAAGATCTAAAGATGCTGGAATTGTGTTTCAAACCTTCAGAATTACACCACAGCCTAGGTAGGAGTCCTATGATCAGGTTTAAATGTCCTAGGAAAAGTGCAACTCTCTTGAAACTGAATTAAGGACTAGGTGCTTTCAACCCCAAGAGCTGTTTTGACACGTCAAATATAAGTTTGGGTCTTTGAAAATCCTGCCCTTTATCGAACACTTTAAAAGTCATGCGTCTTCTTACACACACACACACACACACACACACACACACACACACACACTTTCTTTTGATTACACATATCAAGAACTGTACATCCAAAAGATGGGGAAATTTGTTGGTTAGTATATGAAAATATGACTCCGTTTTTTGGATAGCTAAAATGTCGCAAACGATGTAACACTTCATTTTACTGTACTTCTGTAAAATACTACCTGAGAAGTATAAATAGTTCACCCTGTCGGCTTTGAAAAGCCTAATCCTATTTGTTACGGTGGACCTTACATAAAATGGAAATGCACAGCTGACAATCTTCAACATACTTTAAAAACAAACAAAAAAACACACACACAAAAAAAAAACAAAAAAAAAAAATCCAGGCGCTAGCAGTTAAAAATCCTCGGCGCCTGCGTTCCGCAATCACTTCTTCCAAATTGGCCTGCATATTCTGGGTATTGCTCCTTGGCCACTGGCCGGACATTCCTTTGGGAAAAGCTGTTTTTGTGTGAGGTGTTAAAAGAGACAATAACCTTCCCCCCTCCTTTCAACCTTGCCTCGTTCACTCTTCAGGGGGTGGAATAACTGGGGAGCGGAATGAAGCTTTCTTTACGCACTGGGGTGCACCGTCCGGCTCCTGTACCCTACTACCCGCTCCGCCACCCTAAGGCAGCAGGAGCCGAGCCCCCGGAGACCTAGTGAGTCCAGGCGCTGCGCCCCGAGCGCCAGGCTTCATCCTGCAGGCCCGTCCGGGAAGCCGGCTGCGAGGGGCAATCCCGGCTCCATGGAGGCGCCGAGAAAACCAGGCTCCGCGCAGGAGTTGGGTAGGGCAGAAAGGCGAGTTTCCTCCCCCCACTCCGGGGAGACGAGGTGAAAGGGAAGGGGGGCGGTGGCACTCCAGCGTGCGGCCGGGAACAAAGACGGGAGGAAGAGGACCCGGCCACGCCGACGCCGACGCCGAGGACGCTCCGACTTGACGCACGCCGGCCGTGCCCGCTGCCCTACGCCGCCGGCGGGCCCGCAGCCTTCGCGAATACGGCTTTGCGCACTGCGGCGGGCTGCGCCGCAACCGAGCTTGCCGGCGGCTCCTCCCGCGTCCTGCGCGGATTGGCGGCGGGCGGCAGCCCGGCTGCTGATTGGGTGGCGCCGGAGCCATTCGGGGCGGCCCCGGCGGGTTCGCCGCCCCAGAGTGATAAGTGCGGCTCCGGACACGCCTCGGCGCCAGCGGTGAGTTGGAGCTCTATGGAGGCGGCGGCGAGTCCCGGGTGGTGGCCGTAGCGGCGACTCCTCTGAGCTGAGCGCTTCCAGCCGGTCCCGATCTTTTCCTCCCCCTTCCCTCCCCCTTTTTTGTTTTCCGTTCCCTTCCCCCCCTTCCCCGTCCCCGACAGCCGGATCCTGAGGCGGCAGCTGCAGTGGCGGCTGCTGAGTTCTGGGTGAAGGTGAGTGCAGCGCCGCCGCCGCGAGGAGCGCTCTAAAATGGCCGCCGCGCTCAGTCCGCTTCTTCTCCAGCGGCACAAAATGGCGGCCGCGGGCATCGGGCGGGGCGGACCTTAATAGCGTGTCCTCCGCGCTTCGGGGCCCGGGAAATTCTTCCCCTTTGTTCTCCCTTCGCGTTGTCGACCGAGTAGAAGACAGCAACCCCTGCGGCCCGCGCCGTCCTGGCGGCTGCGGGGCTGAGGTCCGGGCGGGCCGCGGCGCGGGTGCGTTCGGAGAGAAGAGCGTGGAGGGGCCGCACGCGCCGCAGCGGGGAGGACGCGGGCCGCGGGGGGCCCAGCCGTTGGCGCGGGACCAGCCGAGGCTCAGGAGTCCCGCAGACCGGCCTCCCGGCGGGGAGGTGTGTGAATCCCTGGGGCCGGCCCGGAGCGCAGGGGGTTCTAAGTGGGGGAGGCGGAGGCATCCCCGGCGGCCCCTCCTGAGCCCGGAGAGAAGAGAAAACGAGGGTTCCTCCTTTGTCAGTTGGGGAGGGAATGGAGAGGCCGGTGTTGGCCCCCTGGGGGTTGATAGGCTGTGGGGCCCTTGGGGGCGGTGGGTGGGAAGGAGGCCGCCTTCCCACGGAGAACAAAGAGCCGGGCGCCGCCGGCCTCCCCTCGCCAAGGCTGCGCCGGCCGCTTCGTGGGGCGCCCGGCGGAAACGCTTCCCCGCCTCCTGCCCGGCCGGGAGGACTCCGCGCTCTTTGTTCCCAGGAAGGGAAGAAACGGGCGGAGGTTCCCGCTGCCATGTTGCGGCCCTGGCCTTCCGCCTGTTAGTGCCCGCCGCTGTGCACCCCTCTGGGCGTCTTCCCCGGTGCCTCCGCGGAGGAGTTAAATGTATGGACAGAGAGGAACTGCTGGACAGTCGGTTGTCCCTGTTCCAGGCTTTGACTTGTCGTTGGGGCATCAACTATCAGGACCTTTTCCCACGTAATGTGCCCGGGTGGATGGTTAGCTTTTCTATTGCTCTCAGTGCTCAGTTTTAAAGGAGGGAGAATGGCTTTTTCTCAAAGATTCTCTCTTAGCAGTTGAGATGTTTTTATATGTATATGAAGGTTCTTTGCATCCTTGAACACAAGGGAATTTCCAATTGGCTAAACAGAACTAAAATTTACTGCCCGTGTGTGTGTCTTATGAGGTCTGCAGTGCAGGGAAAGTTCCATCAACTGCGGGGCCATGGTCCGAAATAAATTAAAATTGGAGGGTTACAGGTTTTTATATGAGCTGTGTCTAATCTTGTGCTCTTTCTCATTCTAGGTTTTTCATTTCTCCCATCCCCATCCCTCCCCACCCCATCCATTAATATTATTCTTTTGAAGATTCTTCATTGTCAAGCCGCCAAAGTGGAGAGTGCGATTGCAGAAGGGGGTGCTTCTCGTTTCAGGTATGTGTAGATTTATTTGGGCAATTGTTAAAGACCAAAAACCAAAAGAATCACCACACTAAATAATTCTGAATAAATGTGCTGTACATTTAATTTATAATGTGTCTTGTTCGTTTTTCTTTGAAGTCCTTAAATGTTCATTATCTTCTGTTAATTGCCATGTGAAAATAAATGTAATCAATTGTTTGGCTTTCCATTTGGCGCAAGTTCAGTCTTCATCTGTGGTGTAATTTCTAAAATACAGAATAATTAAAGAGATCCTTTATCCCTCTGAATGAAACATAATTGGGGTCTTGTTTTTAAAAATGTTTTTCTTTTAATTAGTGCTTCTTCGGGCGGAGGAGGAAGTAGGGGTGCACCTCAGCACTATCCCAAGACTGCTGGCAACAGGTATAGTAAAACAATGAGTTTTATAAATAACAGATTGTATTAATTTTGTCATGCACAAGAAAATAATTATGGCACTGCACATCAGGAATCCCAACCTGATTGGGCATGATTTCTGCAAAATAAACTAAATTTAGGTTCTACATGCAACGAGGTCATGAAAATGTTGGTTCCCAAGGTGGGGCAGCATTGGCAGCACCTGGGAGTCTATTAGAAATGTAGATCATGGGGCACTGCCTGGACCCACTACAGCAGAAACAGTGGGCCCAGCAATCTGTTCTAACAAAAGCCTGCAAGGAGATTCCGATGCATATTTGTTTGACAACCACTGATTGAGTTTTTTAGTTGTAAGAGAAATTGAGAAACCCTAAACTGAAATTTGTTTTATTTAGAAGGATTTCTGATCAGTATGATAGTTGATAAATGAGACTGGGTGCTACATTTTAAATTGTCTTAATTTTAATTATATTTTTATTAGCGAGTTCCTGGGGAAAACCCCAGGGCAAAACGCTCAGAAATGGATTCCTGCACGAAGCACTAGACGAGATGACAACTCCGCAGCAAACAACTCCGCAAATGAAAAAGAACGACATGATGCAATCTTCAGGAAAGTAAGAGGGTAAGTTTATAGGTCTACTTGGTCTGTTTTAACAAATGCAGTGTGGATGGTTTATATTAAAGAGCAACACCGTCAGTATTTAGGGTTTAGAGTTGCTTTCAGCCAGTTGTGCTGACATTGCCCATGTCTGGTGTATAACCCAGTGAAGTGCACAGGACAGGTGTTAGCTCCTGCATCTGGCCTTGATAATAGGGAGGCTCTTCTCTGGTTTTTGAGTACGAATGAAAGATTTGTCATATAGCTGGGAACCCCCAATCAGGTACAGATATCATCTAAATTACAGTGACAGGTTTTTTTAAATGTCTCTTTGGTTAGATGGGTACAAAAAAAGTCTTGATATTAAAGGGAAATGATAGAAGAAAAAATGAACATAATTTAAAAACTGTTTTTCGAGTTAATAATTCTTTGTGTGTTAGCTGACACTTAAAGTGTGATTCCTTTTTCTCCAGCATACTAAATAAGCTTACTCCTGAAAAGTTTGACAAGCTATGCCTTGAGCTCCTCAATGTGGGTGTAGAGTCTAAACTCATCCTTAAAGGGGTCATACTGCTGGTAAGTTAACTGAAAGGGAAAGAAAAATACTTAACAAACCAATGTTGGTTTTTGCACACTTGTATTATTGCTTAAAACTCTATGAGCTAGGTAAATGTGTTTTTGAATAATGGTGATTTTTTTAAAACCCACTAACTTTTAATGGCATCAAATTTAAAAGGTGGTTTTTTAATTGTTCATACTATTGTTGCTTGGAAAGTTAATGGACTTATCATAAATAGGCTATTTGGGTTTTTTTGTTTGTTTTTCGTTCTGTGGAAAATACCAATTTTGATCTCGGGTGAATTGCATAATAGTGATAGAACATTCCAGTGTCTGTTTACAGTTTTGATGTTCAGCATATTTTCAACACCTGGGTGGGGGGGGGGGCAGTGACTAGTATGAGATCTGTATAACTGGGCTTTAATATACTATAATAGCTAACAGTTAAATGTGTTTTTCCAGGCTGTGTGCTAAGCACTTTACTTGCATTGTCTAGTTTATACTGTAAACCTTACAAAAATGGGGTTTTTTTTATTGCTAAATTACAAATGAGGTATGGAGAATTTGTCAGTAAGAAATTTGAGACGATTAAGAGTGCAAAGAATTACGTTATAAAGGAGGGGGGGGTGTGTTCGTTGTCATAGTTAGTATTTTAAAAATGACATTTCCTGTAGATTGTGGACAAAGCCTTAGAAGAGCCAAAGTATAGCTCACTGTATGCTCAGCTATGTCTGCGATTGGCAGAGGATGCACCAAACTTTGATGGCCCAGCAGCAGAGGGTCAACCAGGACAGAAGCAAAGCACAGTAAGTGGTAGTGTTTGCTTTGCCTGTTTTAAAGTTGATTTGAAAGATTTCATTAATAAGACTTTCCAAATGTCTTGTTTTTAATAGACATTCAGACGCCTCCTAATATCCAAATTACAAGATGAATTTGAAAATCGAACCAGAAATGTTGATGGTGAGAATTTATATTTGTTATTAAGTAGTAGTACTGTACATTTTCAACTTAATTCTGAATGTTGACTTTTTATTTTTCCCAGTCTATGATAAGCGTGAAAATCCCCTTCTCCCCGAGGAGGAGGAACAGAGAGCCATTGCTAAGATCAAGATGTTGGGGAACATCAAATTCATTGGAGAACTTGGAAAGCTTGATCTTATTCATGAATCTATCCTTCATAAGTGCATCAAAACAGTAAGTATGATTAAGAATTAGGCTTAGAGAATCACAATTATTTGGGGGAAATGAGTCAATTATAATTGTTTCTGCCATCTGAGAATTTTAGACTAAGTATTTTAGATGAACAGCAAAACTTGAATGTTCTGAATATGGAAGTATGCGGTGCAGTAAGGGAGGGGTAAAACTGATTACCTATGTTAAATTGCATAATTGGGGATTCCTTCACAGAAAGTACTGTTAGATACAATAGGAACTCTGAGTCAATGCAAACATAAGGGAAAGTACTACATAAACATAAGATTTTTGTCAACATGGGTCATTTCTTTTGGTAGCTTTTGGAAAAGAAGAAGAGAGTCCAACTCAAAGATATGGGAGAGGATTTGGAGTGCCTCTGTCAGATAATGAGGACAGTGGGACCTAGATTAGACCATGAACGAGCCAAGGTATGTGTGTTACTAACAAATAATATGAGTAGTTTGTCTTAATTTTATTAAAATCAGATGACTTTTTATGATATAGGGGATTGCCATATTTAATCATTAACCTTGATTAGAATTTGGAAGTCTTAAAAGCCTTAAATAATACACATTTGCCATAACACTTTCTTTTAACAATTTTTTAATTTTACTTTATTAGTCCTTAATGGATCAGTACTTTGCCCGAATGTGCTCCTTGATGTTAAGTAAGGAATTGCCAGCGAGGATTCGTTTCCTGCTGCAGGTAAAACTGGTTTCTTTAATTATGTTGATGAGCTCACTTTTTCTGCTTAGAATATTAAAATGAAATTTATTAAAACTTTTTAAATTAAAGGATACCGTAGAGTTGCGAGAACACCATTGGGTTCCTCGCAAGGCTTTTCTTGACAATGGACCAAAGACGATCAATCAAATCCGTCAAGATGCAGTAAAGGTAAGATTTTTCTTTTATCAGGTGGGCCTTAATATGACCAAAGGACCCTCTTAAAACTTGTTTGAGACTATCTCATCTTACTGATGGAGCTCAGAATTATAAATAGCACCCTGATAGTCTATAATTTTTCTGATTTTCCCAAAAATAAGAATTATAGTTTTATATAAAAGTATCCAAAACAAGTCTTTTATTCACTTTACTTCTAAAGGATCTAGGAGTGTTTATTCCAGCTCCTATGGCTCAAGGGATGAGAAGTGACTTCTTTCTGGAGGGACCGTTTATGCCACCCAGGATGAAAATGGATAGGGACCCACTTGGAGGACTTGCTGATATGTTTGGACAAATGCCAGGTGATTTTGAACAAAACAGTGGTTTGGTTAAATTTAAAAATGAGTATAACCTAGTAGTAGAATTGTAAAAAGTTGTCCCATGTATGTATTTCAAGGTAGTGGAATTGGTACTGGTCCAGGAGTTATCCAGGATAGATTTTCACCCACCATGGGGCGTCATCGCCCAAACCAGCTCTTCAATGGCCATGGGGGACACATCATGCCTCCCACACAATCACAGTTTGGAGAGATGGGAGGCAAGTTTATGAAAAGCCAGGTAAGAAAAACTTAAGAATATTAAAGCAACAAGTATTAAACCCTGTAACGTGATTTAGTTTTGCTTTTTAAAAAACTGCAAATATTTTAGGGTCATATGTGTGCTTTTCTAAACCAAATTTACATACGTGGCAGTTGTTTTAAACTGGGTTAAGTACTTACCCTTAAGATTAGTAAAGTATTAGTAAAATCACATCACTTTATTTCCTATTAGGGTTAGATTTTTATTCTTCCCTGTTTCATCTTTTACTTTCTCTGGGCAAATTCATTTAAGCTTTCCTTATGGCTTGGCTCATCCCTTTGGTACTTTATTACCATAATTTGTGGACCCCTTTTTATCTAGACTTTCTTTCTCCCTTTCTGAAATAGGGGCTAAGCCAGCTCTACCATAACCAGAGTCAGGGACTCTTATCCCAGCTGCAAGGACAGTCGAAGGATATGCCACCTCGGTTTTCTAAGAAAGGACAGCTTAATGCAGATGAGGTACATTTGCCTATGTTACTTGATATACCAGTTTGTCAATTCAGAAATTGCCCGATGATTATAAAAAGACGCGTTAAGAGGACTTAAATGCTGGAGTTCTTCATCTTCTTTCTTTCTTTTTCTGTACTACTTTTTCTTTCTTTGTATGTCCAGCGTCCTGTGAGCGAAGATTATGAGATATGAGGGCAAGTTTCTTAAAGTGTTTAGTGAGAACAAGGAAAATGGTTGTCAAGATTTTGATGGTGATTTCCCTCTGACTAGAATGACTTAACTAAACAAAGCAAGATATTTTCTAAACCCTAATTAAATTTTCTGGTTATTTTAGTGGTGCTAGTCCTAGGACAGTGGTCGACAAACTGCGGCTCACGAGCCGCGGTTTGCCGCTCTGTTGACTAATGAGTTTGCCGACCACTGACCTAGACTCTCGATTCCAATAATTACAGGCTGCTGCTGTTCCTTGTGATTAAGCCCCTATCCCAGTGGTCTGCAAACTCATTAGTCAACAGAGTGGCAAACCATGGCTCATGAGCTGCATGTGGCTCACGAGCTGCAGTTTGCTGACCACTGTCCTAGGAGAATTCTGATATAAGTGTAAGAATTAATAGTATCTGATTCTCCTGTGGATCAGATCTTCAGTGTTGTTGACAGAAATTAAACCTGTTAACAAGGAGTACCTTTTTAGTTATTGGTGAAACTTAAATTCCTGTCCTAGGATTTTTGGAATGTTGCATTTGGTATCTTACCAACTGCATGTTGTTAACTTGGATATCTGTTTTGATTTGTTTTCCATTCTAGATTAGCCTGAGGCCTGCTCAGTCGTTCCTAATGAACAAAAATCAAGTGCCAAAGCTTCAGCCCCAAATAACTATGATCCCTCCTAGTGCACAACCACCACGCACTCAAACACCACCTCTGGGACAGGTATAGCAACTTCTACTTCATACTTCTGAAGATGTCTAAGATTTTCTTAGTGTATACACCCTCTAAATTCACAAGTTTATTTTAAAATTTTTTATTAAGCATTCACACCTATTATGTTTTTTAGACACCTCAGCTTGGTCTCAAAACTAATCCACCACTTATCCAGGAAAAGCCTGCCAAGACCAGTAAAAAGCCTCCACCCTCAAAGGAAGAACTACTTAAACTAACTGTAAGTTTCAGATATTCTCAGTCTAGATCATGAAGTATATTTGGTTTGGTGGGTTTTTGGTTTTTTTTAGAAAAAGCACTGAAGACATTTGGATTGTGTTCTTTTCAGGAAACTGTTGTGACTGAATATCTGAATAGTGGAAATTCGAATGAAGCTGTCAATGGTGTAAGAGAAATGAGGGCTCCTAAACACTTTCTTCCTGAGATGTTAAGCAAAGTAATCATCCTGTCACTAGACAGAAGTGATGAAGATAAAGAAAAAGCAAGTTCTTTGATCAGTTTACTCAAACAGGAAGGCATAGCCACAAGTGACAACTTCATGCAGGTAGAACACATTCCTGTTTCTATGAGAACTCTTCCCATTCAAATTTAAGAATGGATAAACTGACTGTTACATATTCCTTTTAAGGCTTTCCTGAATGTATTGGACCAGTGCCCCAAACTGGAGGTTGACATCCCCTTGGTGAAATCATATTTAGCACAGTTTGCAGCTCGTGCCATCATTTCAGAGCTGGTGAGCATTTCAGAACTAGCTCAACCACTGGAAAGTGGCACCCATTTTCCTCTCTTCTTACTTTGTCTTCAGCAACTAGCTAAATTACAAGATCGAGAGTGGTTAACAGAACTTTTTCAACAAAGCAAGGTCAATATGCAGAAAATGCTCCCAGGTAAGAGAATGCTGGGGAGGTTTTTTTTGTTGTTGGGTTGTTTTTTGGTTTATAATGCTATGTCTAGATTCCTTAGTACCTTGAATGGACTTGTGTTGGTCAGATGGTGTGCTTGTCCTGTCCAAATAATAAGCATTACCTCCCACAAGTAGATTTCACTTTATTAAAAAGTCACGATTTTTAACTACTTTAATTTGCTTCAAATGTCAAGAGTTTTCTTTGCTTGGTTAGCTCTTTATTCTTTTTCATGAATCTTGTACATTTGGGAAATCATTACCTGATACAAAAATGGTTTTGTCTTTTCAGAAATTGATCAAAATAAGGATCGAATGTTGGAGATTTTGGAAGGAAAGGGACTGAGTTTCTTATTCCCACTTCTCAAATTGGAGAAGGAACTATTAAAGCAAATAAAGTTGGATCCATCCCCTCAAACCATATATAAGTGGATTAAAGATAACATCTCTCCCAAACTTCATGTAGATAAAGGATTTGTGAACATCTTAATGACTAGGTAAGAAAATTTTGGCCACCTATAAAAAGTCTGTAGGATAAGGGATTAAGAATTGTATGTTTTTAGTTAGAAAATTTGTTTTGGGGTTCTAATAAGATCTCTTTCTCTATAGCTTCTTACAGTATATTTCTAGTGAAATAAACCCACCCAGTGATGAAACAGATTCTTCCTCTGCTCCTTCCAAAGAACAGTTAGAGCAGGAAAAACAACTGCTTCTTTCCTTCAAGCCAGTGATGCAGAAATTCCTTCACGATCATGTCGATCTACAAGTCAGTGCCCTCTATGCTCTTCAGGTGCACTGCTACAACAGCAACTTCCCAAAAGGTGAGAGGACCAGCCTCAGAAAAAGGGCAGGTAGGGGGCGAGTTTTAAACAGCACAATAAGCCCTAACCGGTTTGGCTCAGTGGATAGAGCATCAGCCTGCGGACTTGAAGGGCCCCAGGTTCAATTCCGGTCAAGGGCATGTATCTTGGTTGTGGGCACATCCCCAGTAAGGGGTGTGCAGGAGGCAGCTGATTGATGTTTCTCATCAGTTTCTAACGTTCTCCCTTTCTCTCTGTAAAAAAGTCAATAAAATATATTTTTAAAATAAACACATTAAATAATGAGATTACATTTTGTCTTTTAGGCATGTTACTTCGCTTTTTTGTTCACTTCTATGACATGGAAATTATTGAAGAAGAAGCTTTCTTGGCTTGGAAAGAAGATATAACCCAAGAGTTTCCGGGGAAAGGCAAGGCTTTGTTCCAGGTAAATGTTTTGTTGGAGAAATTTGGTCTGCTTTTTCCAGTTTACTTGGTTTTACTTTAATGACAAGCCTTTAAAATCAAAATACAATCAAAATAGTCAATGTTTTAAAGGTATCATTCTGCGCTGTCATGATGTGGTAGAGTAGGTAGTTAGCTTTAGCAAAATGAGGTAGAACTAGGACTATGAAGTAAAAGGCTTCAGTCATTTGTGTAAGATGTTAGGTTAGAGGTGGCTAATTTTATTTAAGTAAAGCCACTTAAAAAGATTGCAAGTTGGGTTTAAGCCTTTTTTTTTTTTTTTTTTAAGACCATTAAAAAGGAGATTGCTTCTCATAGCTTGATTTTCAGTCTTAGTGGAATTCTAGCTCTAGGGCAGTGGTCTGCAAACTGCGGCTCACAAGCCGCGGTTTGCCGCTCTGTTGACTAATGAGTTTGCCGACCACTGCTCTAGGGGATTCTAAATGACAGCAGGTTCCAGGCCAGTTCACAGAGATTCTGAGTTAATAGGTCTGTGGCACACGATCCAGGTGATTGTTAGTTTTCCAGGGGGCCAGGCCTTGAGAAACACTGGTCTACAGTATCTTAATCTGTAGTCCGAAGGCTCACAAACTAGTTTTATGAGCATCACTCACTCTTGCAGCATTTACACTTAGCTCTACCCTTGGAGAGCAGCAATTTTGGGGTGCTAGAAATCTATTTAGGAATCTTTTGACAGTTTTTAAGAGAGGGGAAGGGAGAAAGAAACATCAGTCAGTTGCCTCACACACACAAGCTGGCTGGGCATCGAACCCACAGCCCAGGCATGTGCCCTGGCCTGGAAGCATACCCACAACCTTTGGGTGTTCAGGAAGACACACCAACTGACATAGACCAGCCAGAGCTAGGAATCTTTTCCCCCCTCCCTTTCACAGTATAGCTTTAACATATTTAGGTTTGGAAAGAGCGTCTGTCTCCTAAAATGATCCTGAAATATAACTGGAGCGGTGTCAAAAAATGACATCTGAGCTAACTTACCATAAATAGTTTGTATCAGTGGTCACCAACCTTGCGAATCTCATGGACACCAGTGATCCGCTGACCACTGGTTGGCGACTGCTGGTTTATATGATATCCAAAATCTAAATAATGAATACTTGAAATAACTTTAAAGCTGATATATAAATAGTACATTTGTTCTATGTCCTGGAGACAATTATAAAAGGTAAACATAAAACTTCTGTCCTTGGGTGGGTGCTAATTTGGTCTTCAATCAAAGCTTCTGTTTTGGGTTTTTCTGTGTCAGTACTACCTATTTTTTTACATTACAAATTAATTTACAGGTGAATCAGTGGCTAACCTGGCTAGAAACTGCTGAAGAAGAAGAATCAGAGGAAGAAGCTGACTAAAAGAACCAGCCAAAGCCTTAAATTGTGCAAAACATACTGTTGCTATGATGTAACTGCATTTGACCTAACCACTGCGAAAATTCATTCCGCTGTAATGTTTTCACAATATTTAAAGCAGAAGCACGTCAGTTAGGATTTTCTTCTGCATAAGGTTTTTTTGTAGTGTAATGTCTTAATCATAGTCTACCATCAAATATTTTAGGAGTATCTTTAATGTTTAGATAGTATATTAGCAGCATGCAATACTTACATCATAAGTTCGCAAGCAGAAGGCAGTCTATTGCAAGGATCTTCTTTGCTGCCAGTTATCATAGGCTGTTTTAAGTTAGAAAACTGAATAGCAACACTGAATACTGTAGAAATGCACTTTGCTCAGTAATACTTGAGTTGTTGCAATATTTGATTATCCATTTGGTTGTTACAGAAAAATTCTTAACTGTAATTGATGGTTGTTGCCGTAATAGTATATTGCCTGTATTTCTACCTCTAGTAATGGGCTTTATGTGCTAGATTTTAATATCCTTGAGCCTGGGCAAGTGCACAAGTCTTTTTAAAAAGAAACATGGTTTACTTGCACAAAACTGATCAGTTTTGAGAGATCGTTAATGCCCTTGAAGTGGTTTTTGTGGGTGTGAAACAAATGGTGAGAATTTGAATTGGTCCCTCTTATTATAGTATTGAAATTAAGTCTACTTAATTTATCAAGTCATGTTCATGCCCTGATTTTATATACTTGTATCTATCAATAAACATTGTGATACTTGATATAGTTGTGTGTGACTTTAAGTTAGCATCCACCAACTTTTAAAAAAAAGACAAAGTTTGGGAACTTCAAATTCTAAATACCTTTCCGTGATACAATTTCTCCTCAGATCAAGTTATTGGAAGTAACCAATATATAACCAGTTCCTATCATCAAAGGTAGTGCTGAGATCATAAGTCTTGAGTACATAGCAACAAACTCGGGGAGTGAGTAGAACCAAAGTTTGTGTCCTATTTGAGTCAGAGAAGCTTGTCCTTAACTATTTTGACAGGCCGCTTCACTGACATTCTAACATACATAATAGACTTAGAGATTTTGGTGGATATCCTGAGTACAATGAAATTAAGGCTAAGTAGAGACATGCAGATGAATTTTTTTTAATGTGTTTTGATTTTAGAGAGGGAAAGTTTAGAAACATCAGTGAATGATCTATCATTGCCTCCTGCAAGCCCCCTACTTACGATCGAGCCTGCAACCAGGGCATGTGCCCCAACCAGGAATGGAACTGACCTCCCTGCAGACACTTTAGATAAAAGAGAACTTCAGGAAGCTGACTTCTGGGCTGTGGAATTAATGAGCTATAAATTGCATTATTCCTGGCCTTCTGCCCAACCTTCTCCTTAAAGGGGACATTGGAGTTAACCTGGTAAATGCATATAGTAGGTCTTTGCTTCAGTTTACAGCCAGAATTCCTCTAATTCAGCTAGGGGACTGGACCAAAGGAAGTCTGAGGCCTGATGTGCAGTTGTCATTGGTTACAGAAGTCGGGCTTTCACACACCCTTCCCATGCTTCAAGAACTACTCAAACCGATGATCCCTTGAATAACCCATATTGCTCCAGACATTAAACAGTATTGTATAACGTACCATACTAGGGAACATTTGGATGTGCTCAGCGTGCACCTTGTATGAATAATGCCTTTAGTATCAGCACACAAATGCAGTGACTTACCTTAAAAATAAGATTCCACATCTTTTACTGCCCCTTTGAGAGAGTTATCTCTTAATTTGCCAGTTCCTTTTCCATTCTCAAACAGGCTGTACTCAAATACATTAAAGCTTTCTCAAGATCAATAACCAGGGCTATATCCAATAGTTTTTATTCTGTCGGCAGAATTGGACAGTAAATAATTTCCTGGGATTTCTTTTCAGGTCAACAAACTTAGTTTCTACCTTGTTTGTTGGCTATTCCGTCTCAGTCTCCAGTGGGAAATGCCTGGTGTCAAAAACAAACACCTCAGCTGCTTAACTATCAAATCCTGTGTCTAATCAACTCTTGGCTCTCCCTCCAAAACAGGAATCGGACAGCTTCTTACCTCTCCACTCATTTCTATTCTGTATGCCCCAATAGCCTTAACTGGATTCTCTAGCCTGGCCTCCATTGGTTCCTGTTACATGCCAGGCATTGGAGGTTTTTAATGCCTAGATAACTGGATGACTGGCTACCTCAGCTTCATTGGGTCTTGGCTCAAATGTCACATTTATTAGTAAAGTCCCTACTGTCTACCTCTTTAAAATGTAACCCTGCACACATACCAGGTGTACCAGTTAATGCGGATTTTTTTCAATAGATGGTGTTATACATATGTTGATATGTATGTGATTTGATACGTATGCTATTTTGTATTGACAGCAAGCTTCAAAACTTCATATGTCAAATTTTCTGAAGGTGTCAACATCATAGATATTTTTTACACTTAAAAATGTCGAATTTTGTGCCAAAAAAGATTTGCAGGAAGTTTTCATTATTTTGAAGAAACGTGTTGCTGAATACTTGGGGAAGCTTATGGTGAACATGCTGCATCTCAAGATCCTTGTGAACGCTGGTTTAAACGCTTTAAAAGTGATGATTTCGATGTGAAAGACAACGTCCAGGTCAACCAAAAATGTTTGAAGACCAACCATTACAATCATCATAGGATGGAGATGCATGTCAAACTCAAAAACAACTTACAGAAAGATTAAACATTGCTCAGCAAACAATTTCCAATCATTTACAAGCAATGGGAAAAAATTTAAAGGAAGGAAAATGGGTGCCACATCAACTGAATGAAAGAAACGGGAAACCAAAAAGTCGTCAGTAAAATGTGTCAACGGCGCGAAAGTAAGTCTTTTTTGCTTCGAATTGTGACTGACGATGAAAAGTGGATTTATTTTGAGAATCTCAAACACAAAATCATGGGTTGATCCAGGTCAACCATCAACATCGACTGCAAGGCCAAATCTCTTCAGAAAGAAGACAATGCTCTGTGTTTGGTGGGATCAGGAAGGTGTGGTGTAGTGTGAACTTCTAAAACCAGGTGAAACCTTTAATACTGATTGCTACCTATAACAAATACTCAATTTGAACCACGCTTTGATCGTGAAACAACCAGAATGTGCCAGAAGACACTGCAAAGTAATTTTGCGTCATGCTGACGCACCATCCCACTCTTCAAAACCAGTTAAAGACATGTTAAAAGATCTTGCCTGGCCCTGGCTGGTGTGGTTCAGTGGATAGAGCGTCGGCCTGCGGACTGAAGGGTCTTGGGTTCGATTCCGGTCAAGGGCACATGCCCGGGTTGCGGGTTCAATCCCCGATAGGGGGCATGCAGGAGGCAGCCGATCCATGACTCTCTCTCCCTCTCCCTTCCTCTCTGACATAAATAAAATATATTTTTTTAAAAAAAAGATCTTGCCTGGGAAGTATTAACCCACCTGCTGTATTCACAAGACCTTGCTCCTTCAGATTTCCACTTGTTCCGATCGATGGTACACACACTTTCTGAGCAGCGCTTCAAAACGTCTGAAGTGGGAAATTGGGTCTCTGAATGGTCTACCTCAAAACAAGAAAAGTTCTATTAGGACAGTATCCACAAATTACCTGAAAGATGGGGGAAATGTGTAGCTAGCAATGGACATTACTTTGAATAAAGCACTTTGATGTTTCTCTTGAAATTACCGTGTTTTCTTTGATCACAAAATCCGCATTATTAACTGGTATACCTGGTATGTCTTTCCTGCTTTAGGTAACTCCATGCCTACCCTTATATGACATACTGAATATATCTGACCCCCTACAGAATGTGAAGAGATTGAACTTTTTGTTTTGTTCTCTACTGTATCCCCCACGCCTAGAATAGTGCCTAGCACACAGTAAGCTCAAGTATTTGTTGAACTAAGTCACAAATTAATAAAATCTTACACAGCAGGAACTGGACATAAAAAAAAAAAAAAGATTGTGGAAAGAACTCGGACTTAAGTTATAGATAGATCTAGGATTCATCCCTGCCACTTAGTAGCAGTGATGTTTAGCAAGGTCATTTCAATTCTGAGCTTTTAATTTTTTATAATGGAGCGAGTGGTTAAGCATTGCCAGAACTAAATAAAGTAATATCTAGTATGTGAGTCAGAGCCCCGCACCTAAGTCCTTCAATATATAGAGTGGGGCAAAAGTAGGTTTAGTTGGGAGTACATGAAACAGTTTATTCTTGTATGGAAAGTAATACAACAGTTAATAATACAAGAATAAACTATTTCATCTACTCCCAACTAAACCTACTTTTGCCCCACCCTGTATGTGAATTCATGTCTGACCTCAGTAGTTTTTTTTTTTTCCTATTTTAAATATTTAATTATCTCAGTAGCTTTTCTAAAACATCTCAAGAACTTCCATCCTGAGCTTGCAATCACCAGCTACAATCTAATGGGCATTGCTCGGTCTTATTTGACTATCAAAAGCGACAGTCGCCCTAGCTGGTTTGGCTCAGTGAATGGAGTGTTGGCCTGTGAACTGAAGTGTCCCAGGTTCGTCCAGTCAAGGGCACGTGCCCAGGTTGTGGGCTCAATCCCCAGTAGGGAGCATGCAGGAGGCAGCCGATCAATGATTCTCATCATTGATGTTTCTCCCTCTCCCTTCCTCTCTGAAATCAATAAAAATATTAAAAAGAAAAAAAGCAACAGTCAACTGCTCTTTGTCTTCCTCTCAGGCTTCTCCGTCTCCTTTTCAGGCTTTTCTAGCCTGGTTCATGAATACTCTGCTTTCTTCCCTCAATTCTTATCACTTACTCTTGTAGCTCCAATTACCATCTATCTGCTGATGACATCTATGTCTTGAATCAAACGTCTTTCCAGAATGTCAGACTTGCACATCCAACCAGATCCTGGACATTATCTGAATGTGCCATAAGAACTTTAAATGGAACATAAGTCATCCTTGACCCCTCTTCCCTCTCAACCAATCATTGCATTCCGTTCATTTTGTTTACATTATAGCTGTTGAAGCCACTTTTCTCCATCTCTCTTCACTGCACCACCCTAGTCCAAGCACCTGAATAACTCATGCAATAAACTTCCACTTGGTCTCCCTGCCTCTCACCTTGCTCTCCACATTACAATCAGAGTGGTCTTCCATAAGCATCTGGTCTTTCCTTGGCCTTGCAGTGGCTCCAGGTTTTCCTCAGAATAAAACTCAAATTTCTTAAGTAAACAAGGCCTCGAGCCATCTGCTGTTCCGTGTCCCCCCACCCCCGCCTTTTACGTTTTATTTGTTCATCTCTCCTAATCTCTGAGCCTTTGCAAAGGCTATTTTCTCTGCCTGGAACATTGCTCTCCCTACTATTCACCCCTCTTCATCTAACTTGATCTTACTCTCCTCCAGGTGTTAGCATAGATATCCCACATTTGGAAAGCCTGCCTTCCTCTGTCAAGGTTGAATTTGGGGAGTTCTTGGTAGCAAAGAAGAGAAACTCACTGTGGACAAACTAAGTAGAAGGGGAGTTTATTGGAACTCCACTTGAGAGATCCACCAGGTTTTGAATGAATGGCGACTAAGAGAATTGGATAGAATAAGCCAGAGAGAACCTGGCTAAGACTGGTGTAACCACCCCCATCAAACCCTGGAGCTTCCCGGGCCAGTATGCGAATGAATTCTCCAGTGACATCTGGTCCTGGTTCAGAGTCTCAGGCAGAAGTCCACAGTTAACTGAGTTTGGATCCTGGGTTCACCCCTTGCTGCCTCGGTTTTATTTAGCAAGCAAGGACTGGCCTTCTGGGCCCCTGTTGTGTCAAGCAGGCCCTGACTCCCACCAAGACTTACAGTATGGGGGGAAAACAAAAAACTTCGTAAGGGATCTGGGTGGATAGTAAAAAAAATATAGTAATTGTCCACTCTGTACCTCACTCCCCCATATACAACTACTGCATTGTGACCACGGCTTACTGCCTGTCTTTCCACTGTACTGAACAGAGTGCCAAGGTCGGGGTGTCTTTCTCATTCGCTGCTCTATTCCCGGTGCCTAGCACAGTGTTGGGCACATATCAGAGATCAATACACAGCTTTTTTTTTTTTTTTTTTTTTTGGCTTAAAATTAGATATATGTTTGTTTATTGTTATAATGAAGCCATCATTTATTTGTTTCTTTTTTTCTTTTTTTGTATTGTTTAAAGTATTACATATGTCTCCTTTTTCCCAATCGACCCCTCCCCATGCAATAAATAGTTATTGAATGCAACGATAAGTCCAGGTTTTGTGGAACCTGAATTTGATACAATTGTGGGGAGAAGGTGTGGCCCTTAAAGAATTAGGTTTAGGATCCAGAAAGAGTCCTGTGTAAGAGGATGGCCTTGAAACTTTACTGACCTCATGGTAACTGCGAAAGACTGACCATAGTCGATACACTACAGTATAAAAATGTTTGTACCTACCTGCACCAGGGCACTAGATGGAAACTAAAAACGGTAGTCATCAGTAGGTGCTCGTTGAAGTGACAAGATTTTTCATTTGTGGCTGCCCCGGCCTTCCCATTTCCCAATGCTTCCAATTCAATTATAAAGCCCCCTTTTCCTACATTATGTTAATTTATTCACTTGTGCGTTCAAAAGTGAGTGCCTCATCACTGCCAGCCTTGTGCCAGGGTCTGGGTACAGCATGGCTAAGGCAGTGTCTCTTCCCTAAAGGAGTCCACTGGTCAGCAGGGGAGACAGATCATGGAGCAGATCATGGGGACACCGGCAGGTGATAGGCCACACTCAGATGTGAGTAAGGTGTCACCTATGCTGAGAAAAGGAAACATCCTGGGGCAACTGAGACTTCAAGGAAGAGTCACTTTCCCAGCAATCATTCAAGGAAGAGTTTTGTAGGCAGAGCCAGGAACCCAACTGTGCTTTCTCCTGGCTCCACAGAGCTCCGCCTCCCTTCTACTCTATAACAGAAAGACCAGAGTCTGAATGAGGGACATCCTTCACCTTCTGTTGGAGGTGGCTGTGCAGAGCAGTTTCAGATACCAGCTGTGTAGGACAGGGACTTACTCTTTCCCACTTACCTCACCAGATTTAGAGACAGCCTTCCAAGGGGTGTCCAAGGAAAGCCAGGGCTCTGGCCCAGCAAAAGCTGGCACCAGACTGCCTGCTTCTGTACACACCTGCCTGCACTGTTCCTGCCATCTGAGCCAGCCCTTTAAAGGAGTTCTGGAATCCTATTTTGACCAATAGGACTGAAGCTTTCCCCATCCAACAGGAACTGCATAGCTCCAGCCAATCAGAGAGGCTCTATTCTGACCAATCAGGACAGCACCTTTTGGACCAATCAAACTTCCAGGACTTGGAGTCCTCATTTGCATGAGGACGGACCAGTCAAAGACAGGAGCAGGGACTTCTGTCCATATAAGCCAGTTCCCTCTGGCTCAGAGGGAACTGGCACTTTGCTTTTCCATTCAGGACTGTGTCTCTTTGGGCTGAGCTGAAACACGGAAGATGTCTCACCAGAGCAGAGCAGATCAGCACAGCATAGAGCAGATTGGCATGGAGCAGAGCAGACCATCAAGACACAGAGCTGTGCAGCCAGAGAGGGGCCTGGCTATTTTCGCAGCTGAGCTGTATCACAGTTGAGCTGTTTTACACTGAATATAGGTTTTCTTCTTCACTGCACTCAAATTAGGGATTCCTGTTGGCAATTAATTGGCGCCAACGAACATCGGTTGACACACATTAACCTGACATGGCCCAATCGTGGCTAGTTTTCTATGTTTATGAAGGCCCCCTGATGGGACTTTGTACAAAACCAAACCAAACCAAACCAAACCAAAAATAGCACAAAGAAGTTTAACACAGTTTTAACAATTATTCCTGGAGACATGATCACACAATCTAAAGAGTTAACAAAAGTTATAAACAAGCATTTTAAGGATTGCTTTAAAAATCATACTCAATTGAGATTGAAAATACCCACCTACTGGACAAATAAAAGGCCTGATGTCCCGATGTGATCCAGATGAGCACTGTAACTAGGCGTAGTATTTCCAGCTGAATATGGTCAGGTTCTCAGGCCTGCATCTCAAGCACTGCCATGGAAGGGAAGGGAATGTTCTCTCAGAAGCCATGTTAGATGATTTGGAAAGCAGTTCAAGATCAAGACCCTGGTCAAAGATTTCATCATGAATTTAAATAAAGTTATTTAATTATTTTATATAATTTCACATTATTTTATGAAATGTAAATGAAGCTCTTTTTTAAAAATATATTTTTATTGATTTCAGAGAGGAAGAGAGAGGGAGATAGAAACATCAATGATGAGAGAGAATCATTGATTGGCTGCCTCCTGCACGCCCCCCAGTGGGGACCGAGCCTGCAACTTGGGCATGTGCCCCCGACCGGAATCGAACCCAGGACCCTTCAGTCCACAGGTCAACACTCTATCCACAGAGCCAAACCAGCCAGGGCAAGAATGAGGTTTTGATTACATTATATTCAGGCCACCATATATTGGGGCATATATGATATTTAGGCCTCAAAACACAATTATCACTGTGTCTTTAGAAATGCTGAGTAGGGAATATTAAGTCGCCAGTGTAATGTAGAAACTGCATTGATTAATTACGTTGCTTTAAAAGAGCAGCATCAGCTCTGGCTGGGTAGCTCAGTTGGTTCGAGTGTTGTTCTGATATGACATGGTGGCAGGTTTGATTCACGGTCAGGGCACATACAATGAATGCATAAATAAGTGGAACAACTCACTGATGTTTCTCTCTCTGCTTCCCTCCCTCTCTCTCTAAAATCAACCAATAAAAAAATTACAAAAGCAACGTCAATAGCAACATGTCATGGAGAAACAAGGTTGCGTCCATATGCCTCATGCTCCAGTGCCACAGTACAACAGGGCCCTTGAGAAGGAACGCCCCAGCTTCCTGCACCAGGAGTGACATCACCCCTGTAGTTCTTGTGTGCCCCCCACCCCTGCCCGAAAAAAGATGCGTGCATTACTGGAGCTGCAGGAGACAGTACTCACCAATAGCCCCCTATACAACATGAACTTAATACCCGTCTTCTCATCATGCCTTACTCCCACCTCAGCCCACCAGAGCCCGAGGCGAGGCCCCCAGACCCCATAACTTCTCCGTATCTATAAATCTGTCCCAATCCCCCACCCCTTCTCTCTTGAATCCTTCCTCCACACCCACTGTGTCCCACAGTCTATCACCAGCAAACGTCCCTGTATCATCAGTCTCTCTCTGAACATTCCTGTCACCTTCTTGCTCTGAAGGAAACCTGCTGGTGTCCCCCCCCCCCCTCCACCCCCCCCCCCCCCCCCCGCCGACACACACAATGCCATTGCTTCCCTGCTGTATTTCCTCTCACACCAATGGCCTTGGTGTGGCCAGTGTTCACCTTGCTTCCCACTAGTGCTTTCCAACTGCCCTGCCCTCCTTTCCACCAAGGACTCAGATCCTTTGAAGTTCTCACCACCAGACTTCACTACTTCCCTGGTGAGCTCCCTTTTCATTTTATATCTTCTCCTCTTTCCCTAAGCCAGGGGTCCTCAAACTACGGCCCGTGGGCCACATGCGGCCCGCCAAGGACATTTATCCGGCCCGCCGGGTGTTTTTGCCGCCGCTGCCTGTCCTGCTTAGCAGCCGACTTGTCCCGGCCCGCAGTGCGCATGTGTGGAACGTGCGCCGCACTCTCCGACTCCCCTCCTTCTCTCTGTCTCTTGACGCCTCCTCTCAGTCTCAGGTGTGATGGGACGAGTCACGAGCTTGCCTGTGCAGAGCCTGCTGTTGCCTGAGGTCCGAGGTAAGAACAAGTTAGGATTTATTTCTTTTTCAAGTTAGGAGGTCTATTTTTTTTTTATTTTGCAGTTAGTAGGGCCTTTTTTTTGCGGTTAAGGGGGGCCTTTTTTTTCTGAAGTTAGGAGGTCTTTTTTTTGCAGATAGGGGGAGCCTTTTTTTGAAGTTAGGAGAGCCTTTTTTTTCTAAGTTAGGAGAGCCTTTTTTTTTTTAAAGTTGGTTAGTTGGTTGGGGGTGGTTTCTAGGGGGTGGGGGGTTGCATCACAGTGATAACACAAATAGTCACCGCTCAGTGCTAATGCAAATTGTCAGTGCTCAGAGGTAATCCAAATGGTCAGCGCTCAGAGGTAATGCAAATAGTCAGTGCTCAGTGGTAATGATAATTGTAAGTGCTCAGTGTTAATGCAAATTGTCAGCAGTCAGTGTTATCGCAAATGGTCAGCGGTCAGTGTTAATGCAAATGGTCAGTGCTCAGTGTTATCCCATGGGGGCCCCAAACTGGTAATCTGCCTAGGGCCCCATGGGAACTTAATCCGGCTCTGCAGACAGCCGAGGAGTAGGAAACCCAATTTAATTGACAGTAAGTGCATTTATATTTTGATTGCTATTCAGTTGTGTATGATGCTGTATGTTGTAAGCCCCGGTTCACACTGTTGTGATCTCTGAGCAGTGCGAGTTCAGCCATATGCTTGTATGGCTGAACTCGCATTAGATTCGGAAGAGAAAAGGCATACGTGCCTTATTTTCTCCTGCAGTGGAATCTGATTGCATGGGTCTTCTCACCCATGCGATCAGATTCCTGTGCGAGTTCACAGATCGCAGTGCGGTTCGCAACAGGGTAGTGTGAACTGGAAAGGTGGTGGAGGAACTGGCTCTGTAATTGTGCCGGTTCCCACACTGCACCAGTGTGAGCCTGAGGTAAAAGCGGAGTTCCACCAATATGGGCACTGGTGAGGCTGAAATGATGTGGACTGGCAAGGCTGCATTGATGGACACTGATCAGACTGCACTGAGGGGCAGTGATCAGACTGCATTGATGGGCAGTGCAGTCTATATGTCTCTGTGTGGGCAAAGTTATTGCTGGTATATTGTTTTTGTAGCACTGTATATATATATATTGGTATTTTACTAATAGCAATTTGGAATCCCTAGGAAACAATGATATCAAGAAAGAGAAAAATTGACTCGGAGTGTAGGATATTCAAAGAACAGTGGACTTATGATTACTTTTTCATGCAGTACAAGGAAAGAGCTGTGTGTTTGATATGCCAGAATATAGTGTCTGTGTTCAAAGAATACAATTTGCATCGACACTATCAAACTCAACATAAAGATAAATATGATTGTTTGGTCGGAGAAGTGAGAAAAGATAGAATATTAAAATTGAAAAATACATTGACAACTCAGCAAAATACTTTTGTGAAGCAGAAGCAGCTAAATATTTCATCACTGCGAGCAAGTTTTCAAGTTGCCAAGCTAATAGCGTGCACTGGCAGACCATTCGTGGAGGGAGAATTTGTTAAAGAATGCCTTCTTTCTGTTGCCAAAGAGATGTGTCCAGAGAAGGCCGATTTATTTAGTACAGTGAGTCTTTCAGGACCTACAATTACACGAAGGATTGAAGAAATGGGAGACAATTTGCATCAGCATTTGCAAAACTCCACAAAAAAACTTTCCTATTTTTCCTTGGCACTCGATGAAAGTAATGATGTTCGTGATTCTGCACAACTTCTAATTTTTAATCGTGGGACGAATGACTATTTCAAAGTCACAGAAGAGCTTGCTGCACTGCAAAGCATCAAAGGAACAACTATAGGAGAGGATATCTATGAAAAGGTTTGCCAAACTGTGAATGGTTTGGAGCTGGACTGGGCTAAACTAGCCAGTGTGACAACTGATGGTGCTCCTAGCATGGTGGGGTCTAAGAAAGGAGTAATGGCTCACATTAACCAAGAGATGGACAAACATAACCATTCTCATCCAATAGCCATACACTGCCTCATCCACCAACAAGCGCTGTATAGTAAATCACTGAAGTGGGACTCTGATATGAAAATTGTGGTATCTTGTGTTAACTTCATTAGAGCTAATGCACTAAACCACAGACAATTTCAGGAATTTCTGTCTGAGCTAAATGTTGCCTATGAAGATGTTCTGTACCACACAGAAGTCCATTGGCTGAGTCGAGGGAGAGTTTTGAAACATTTCTGTGACTTACTTCCACAGATTACAGCTTTTCTGCTTTCAAAAAACAAAGAAGTACCAGAGCTCAATGATGCAGAATGGAAATGGCACCTTGCCTTTCTGACAGATGTAACAGAGCTACTCAACAGTATCAATATGCAACTTCCAGGAAAGGGGAAGCTCATCTGTGATATGCAATCACATGTGAAAGCATTTGAAGTAAAATTAGGCCTCTTCATCAAACAAGTGAAGGAGGAAAATTTCTGCCATCTCCCCACAACTCAAAATCCGTTAGCGGAAAAACCATTGGTTGCATTTCCAAACAAAACATGTGTGGATTCACTGGAAAAGTTGCAAAAGGAGTTCCAATTTAGATTTAAAGAGCTTCATCTCCATGAACAGGACATACAGCTTTTCCGTAACCCATTTTCTATTGACATTGAAAATGTGGATATAATTTACCAAATGGAACTGGCTGAACTGCAGAATTGTGACTCTCTGAAAGACGCATTCAAGTCAAGCAGCCTTCCTAATTTATATGCATCTCTCCCCACTGAGACATATCCTAATCTCAGGAACCATGCACTCAAAATGGCAACCATCTTTGGCAGCACTTATGTCTGTGAACAGACTTTTTCCAGAATGAAACATCTGAAATCTCCAACCAGATCTAGGCTAACTGATGCACACTTGCATCACTTGTTACGACTAGCAGTGACAAATATGGAACCGGACATTGACCATCTCATTAGCCAAAAGCAGGCCCATAGTTCCCACTGAAATACTGGTAACTTTGTTGATTTAACTTTACTTGTTCTTCATTTTAAATATTGTATTTGTTCCCGTTTTGGTTTTTTACTTCAAAATAAGATATGTGCAGTGCGCATAGGAATTTGTTCATAGTTTCTTTTTTAAACTATAGTCTGGCCCTCCAGCGGTCTGAGGGACAGTGAAATGGCCCCCTGTTTAAAAAGTTTGAGGACCCCTGACCTAAGCCTTCTTTGATTCTTCCCTCCTATTTTATGAAATTACTTTGTCAGGCCTTTCAGCTATATTGGGGAAAAAAAAAAAAAAACACCAAACCAACACACTGTGGGTGTTCCCCCAGCAAGGATGCATTTACAATGATATACAACCTGCTACTCAAAGTGTAGTCTTTGGGCTAGTAGCACCTGGAAGTTTGTAAGAAACACAAAATATCTGGTCTCACTCCAGTCACACTGTATCAGAACCCCTAGGTTCTTTGTTAGCCCGTTCAAGTTTGATGAGCTCTGATACACAACCTAGTACAGGCCCCTTGGTGACCAGCAAGAATTGTACTGTGTCCCCAGCCACAGTGTCCTGGGACTCAGCTTCTACTTCACTGAGAATCAATTGTATCCCCTTCATTTCTTCCTACCATGGAAACTACCAACTGGCCAGCAATTGCCCCTACACGTGACTTCCCTCCTTTTTTCTATGGATGAAAGGTTTTAGTTCTTTCCAAAGGCCAAACCCTCTCCCCATTCTCAGACTCCATTCCCTGGGGCCAAAAAACTGTAAGGTACGTGCCATCCCCACTGAAGGGAACAAGGGGCCACTGGCTAGAGCACGCTGTCAGCTCACATAAAAATGGAGAGCTTCAAGGTTGCCTTGCATAGGGGCTGTGAAGATCAGCTGTTTGCAATGGGAGATTCCAGCAAGAAGAATCCCCGAGTCCTCTTGCATGATCAGAAAAGTGGAAACTTGATTTCTGTGAACCATAGAAAAGAAGGATGTCTGGTTCCTACGCCAGAAAGTTCAGACTAGACCAGCAAGAGAGCTGCAGGTTGCTGAAGCAAGGTTTTACCATCCATTAAACTTCTGGCTCTCACATAATTGCTCAAGGCCAAGGAATATAGTGGCTGGTGCTCCCTTCTCCTAACTCCTTGGCCCAAGCGTGGTCCCTGGCATTGTTTCAGCTGCCGCTCTAAGCAGCAGGAGGAGAGATAAGTGAGGAGTGTGTCTGCACACAGGCAGGGGAACGCACATGTGGGCCAACACAATTCAGCAGCAGGCTGAGGCAGGAAATGAAGTCTCCGCTTCTTTCCAGTGAAGGAAATGGAAGCACTGGCTCCCACTGGAGAAATCAAAGCAGCATTGTTTCAAATCACAGAGCAGTCCAGGAGAGAACAAAGGCTTTGGCATGGATCCCTCTCTGGAGAAGATGCTATCACAGACACTCCACCCCACTCAGATGAATCCAGCCTGCTTGGGACTAAAGAGCACTTACAAGTTTGTTTATGAGGATCGTGCTCAAGAGTAGTGGTCCTCTGGTCGTTTGACTAACACTCAGTTGTCAGAATGAGAACAAGATCTGGTGAGCAATGTGAACGGTTTCTAAGAAACAGCAACCTGACCACTTACAGCCACGTGGAGAGTCTAGCAGCTCATCTGAGGGTCACCATCTGAGTGCAGGTGCCCCTGGTCTCAGAGCAAATGGCTGCCTTTGACAGGCCAAGTGTAAACATCACTCCAACAAAATGAATTTGCTAAAACACATTGTAGGAGAGGACGGAGCTACCAGAGACCGCAGTGGAGAGAGTCCAATCCTTTCCTGCAACCTCTATTTTTAGATAAGAAATTTGATTTTTAAGAACAAAATATCAATTAGCACCCACTTCTTGCCAAGTCTTACACTTGGCCCTTGGAAAATAGATGAAAAGATAGAATCCATGTCCTTGAGCTCACTACCTGGTGGGGACATAGGAGTAGATCATTTCAATCAATAATCTGGGGTAATTTAGGACAGAGGTGAGAAGCCTAACACACCTCCTTTCTTTTAAAAAAATATTTTTTTATTGATTTCAGAGAGGAAGGGAGAGGGAGACAGAAACATCAATGATGAGAGAGAATCATTGATTGGCTGCCTCCTGCATGCCCCTTACTGGGGATCAAGCCTGCAACTGGGGCAAATGCCCCGACTGGGAATTGAACTGTAACCTTCTGGTTCATAGGTCGATGCTCAACCACTGAGGCATGCCAGCTGGGCACACACCTCCTTTCTATAGGAGCACACAATAACCAATGTCCAAATTATGACCCTGAACCTTCAAGAGGATTAAATATCTCACTCAGAAGTATCATATATGGGAATGGAGAGGGGTGCAACTAAGGAAGGATGGATACACAGGAAGATTCTAGGGGTGTAGGCATTGCATTACCTTCACATTTTACTACATTACATATTCTTTTGTGTGCATGACAGAAGGAAGGAATGAGCGGAGTCGGACAATACTGAGTCTTCCGATTTAACTGTACCTTCTTTTCCAGTCCCCCCAATGCCCAGGACAGGACCTTTCCTGATTGTTAACTCAGTTTGAAACTGTTTGCTGTGATTTGTCACCCAAAGCACCCTCATTGCAATCAGCTATAGAATACAGTGCTTTCCTCACTTATTTGCCTATCCCATTATTTCTTGAGGAGTATCTTCTGGGACTGGTGTCTCATGGAAAACATTCTGGGGGACACATGGATCAGCGATCTAGTCAGGAGGCAGAACTGACAAGAATTGAAAGTGTAGTGACTTCTGGATAAGAGACTTGCTCATCCAGCCCAGATGTCCTGCCCCTTGGTGTCCTCTTCACTACACAGCCGTGGACCGCACGAACAAATACTGATATGCCCCGCGAATGTTGTAATAACGGCAATCTACAGACTCAGCTACATCAAGGAAAATGTATACAAAGTTGATATATTTTCCGAAACTCAATATTTTCAAAATGAGAAATGTTACTGAAACATTTTTGCTGTAGTAAGCAGAATAAAGAAAAGCAAAAAGCAGCAGTAAATACATATTTCATTACCTTTGGCAATATTAGGTCCGAAATAGCAGGCATGGTTTTCAATTACTTAAAACAGAAAGACCTCAAGTTACTAATGCAGTGGAGGCTGATCACACAGTCTGTTTAAAATTCTCTGCAGTGGAGACAACAGACGCAAACCACGGGCCCTGCAGTGAAGGCAGGTGCAGAGGAGAGAAAGACCTCCAGCTGCACCTGGAACCAGAGGCCCTCCCCCCACCCCAGGCCACGCCCCCATGGGACCAAAGGACTGGGATATGGATGAAACCTGAAGCCCAGAACCCTTTCAGAAATGAAGGGTCTGTTGCCCAGGAAGATCTGGCTGAGCCCCTTACCACGCCTGGCTAAGTCCCAGGGCCCTGCATGCAAAACTTGCCCCACCAGCCTTCTCCATGCCTGACCCACCTAAGCCCTCAGAAACCCTTAACCTAGGGTTAAGCAAGCACGATGGATTTGAGGCACTATCTTCTCAGTTGGTGCCTTCTTGATCAAGAAACCTTTCTTTACTCCGGTAAATAAATAAAAATAAAACTGTGCAATGACCCTGAAATGTATAACTTAAAAGGAGCCCCAAACAACCTTATTTTATAGATCAGGATGCTGAGGCTGAGACCTGAAGCATTTTGTCACCTCAGTGTCAGTGTCAGAGTTGGGCTGGAGGCCAGGGCAGCCTTCCTATTGTCAGGGCCTGATGCAAACTGAGACTGATGACAGGCTGACTGAGACTGATGACAGGCTGCAGTCTGTGGATTGCTCCACTAAGTCAAGGACACACAGATCTCGATGAACTTGATTTACCTGTAGCACACCCCCTGTCCTGTGCTGCTGATGTACACGGCAAGCATCGCAACGAACCTGTCCTGCTCCCACACATCCGGAAAAACAGAGCGCCAGAAACCACCTTTAGAAAACATCTGCATTGGCTTAGGCTCCAAATTCTAGTTCTAGATTTCGGAGCTGAGACCAGTCTCCTTGAAAAGGTCTTTCTTGCCTCTATTGGCTACTTACTCTCCCAGGGAAGAAACTGCTCATTAGTGGAATCAAAACAAGGGATACTTTGAAAGGTCCAGGAAAGTCGTATTGCCTGGAGAGTAAACATTTTTTCTCAAGGAGAACTAGGAAGAAGCCAGAATTTTTTAAGGGAAGGACCGATGAAAAAGAGTAACTGACCCAGTCCCCAGTTGGCCTGAACAGGGCTCAGGGAGCTTGATGCCTGCCAGGCATTCAGAACCGATCCGCTCCTGGGGGGACTCTGGGAACTTACCAGGTGCTCACCCCTGAACCTGCCTGCATGATTCTTGCAACAATCTCATGAATTAGGTGTAGTCTTCTGCTATAATGGAATCGTTGCTCACTTAGGAAACCTCATGGTATAAAAATAGTACTGTCGGAGGAGGAAGTGATTTAGTTACAGAGTCAGAATAACAATGTGGTTTTTTCCTGCCTAAATTTAGGCAAAATTTACTTTAAAATTAAGTAGCTCTAATTATGGTTGTGGTACTTGGTCTAGCTCTGAATTGACATCAGAGCCAATGCAATTCACATGCTCTCATTGTGACAGATCCAACGGAGGCTTTCCAAACTTGCAGTGCAGTGCTCACGTCAGCAGCCCGTGGACTAAGACTGGGACGGTACAGAGATGAGCATGGCTCCTGGGCAAGTCTGACGCGCAAATTCGTTGTGTTCCCTATTTTTAGTAAGAAGCACAACTTGGTAGTTACAAAATAGTCATAGGGAAGTAAGTACATCATAGGAAATATAGTCAATAATATTGAGATAGCTCTATATGGTGACGGTTGGGCTACTGGAAATATCGAGGGGAATGCTATGTCAAGTACATGGTTGTCTCACCATTATGCTGTACACCTGAAACCAATACAAAATAAAGTTGACAGAAAAATAAACTTACCGTGCAGGAGAGATGGCTCGTTTGAGGTGAGGAAAGTGGTCCAGCCGGGGAAGTGACTTGCCCGAGGTCCCATGGCTTGTCCGCGACACAGAGCTAGGTCCTGGGACGATCGCAGAACCCCTGGAATTCGCAGGTGTGCACTTAACCACCGACGCAGGTGTTGCTGCCAAGTGGGAGGCTGAGCTTCCCTTCAAGATAGCTCCATAGGAGATCCCGACCTCTCCCCACCGAGGATGCACCCAAACCAGCGCTTCATATGGGACCGTTTCTCCTAAAAAAACACCCCAAGAGCTAGTAAAATACTCCTTCAATTCAGGCAAATGAGAAAAAAACACTTCGAAGGGGGTAGGAAAGGCTGACACAACTTCACCTAAATCCCACCCACAATCTGAAGGGAACTCACCACCCGGAGCTTCTCCGAGGAGCGAGTGTATACCCTACATCTGCACCTGGGAGACGAGCCCCCAGATATCTCACGGAGAACCATCGGGGCTGATGCCCCAAAGACCCGAGGCCTGTGGTGAACTGAGAAAGGGCTGGCGCGCACCCACTCACCCCGGCCCAGCCGGCAGCAGCCCGGGGAAAGCATGCCCGCAGGTGCAAGAGCTCACCTGCCTGTTTAAAGCCGAGGAGGAGGGCAGGGCCTGATGGGGTGCCAGCCTGTGCACTCCCTCTGCCTTGGGAAAGCCGTCTTTCTGCTCCGGTGCCCTCTCCCTGCTCTGCCTTGCAGGCACCATCTTCTTTTTTTTTTCTTTTTTCTTTTTGGTGGGTGACATTTTTGCACGCCCCCTCTGCCTTCGCCACTTCCGTGCACTCCCTCCGCTGCCCTCGAGAGCCCCAGTGTCTCTCAGAGGGGAGCTTCTAGGCGTGGCCGGTGCCCTGGTGTTTGCATCTGGTGGCCCAGTTTTTGTGGTTGCTGCCCAGGGAACACCACAGGGGAGGCCAGAGGGGCTTGTGTTCCTCCGTCCCATGAAACTGTACCATCAGAGACAGTTCTTGGCAGGCCAGCACCCACAGACAGCAGTGCCACCCCCTCCCCCATCTTTCTGTGAAAGAGGCTGATTTGCATGTCTGGGAGCTTTGGCCACACATGGAGGGATCCGTGGAGCTGCTCTGAGAGCAGAGGCTGGAGCACTTTCTTTACCCTCCGTGGACACGGAGGTTTTTCCATTATTTAGGTTGTAAATAATGCTGCAACAAACACAGGGGTACAGGTATCTTTTTGCGTGTTTTCTTTTTTTTATAATTTTTTTTTTTTTTAGTGTTTTCTTTTTATCTGATAAATCCCCGGAAGTGGAATTGCTGGCTCATGTGATAGTTATATTTTTAATTTTTTGAGGAGCCTCCATACTGTTTTCCATTTTTGTAACTAGGTATGGTGGTGGATTTTTACTAGACTTAATGCAGTATATCCAAATGGCAAGTCATGCTGCACACCTGAAACTAATACACACTTCAAAAACAGGAAGGCTAATCCTCACAAGCAGGCTCCGGGACAATGAAGCTGCTTGGCCCCGAGGGCAGTGGCAGCAGATAACAGGTCAGGCGGGTTTCCTTTGTCACAGGAGGGACCTTCTCCTTCCTCTGTGGGGCATTCCACACATCTGTCATTTCGTCGCCTCCAGGTCCCAAGGGGAGCTGCACCTGAAGAAACTGTGGCTTCTGACGCAGCCAAAGTGGGCAACGCGACTGGGGAAGAATATTGCTGTTCTGCTAATCTGAGGGCTCACCTGGAGCAGGTAGTGAAATTACCATCAGCACTAGGTTAAATCCCTACATAACCAGCACTCCAGGGACCACCTACCAGTGAACTTTGGTTTAGATATTGCTTGAAGTTATCAGTTGGGAAATGCTTTTTAATTGAGATGGACTTGTGTCATTTGGGGATTAACTAACTCACCTCAGTTATGTGACATTGGAAAAAGCAGGCAATTTGAACCTCGCCTTGAAGAGCTGCATGAACTTCTGAATCTCAGGCTCTTCACCTTTCAAAGCCTCGCCTCCCTTAGTTATTCTGGTTCCTGCCATGGCCGGTAATGCCCGCCCTTAATTCTCCACCTGGCAGGTCCTGAGTCACCCCAGGTGTCCATCCATCAGGAAACTTGGCCTAGACTCCATCCTCCCTTTGCTCCCACAACCTGTCCAACATTACCCCATTTTTCATACCATAGAGACAATGAACTTTCACCATTAAATTTTTCAGGACAGAAAAGACTTTTTTTTAATCTCTCCATTCTCAAAACCTAATAATACTTGTTGAATATATTATAGCTTTTACAAACTGTACTAACTAAAAATTCTGCTCTTAGATTGTTAATGAGTAACTTACTGAAAGTAAAACTCTAGTACCTTAGTTTCCTTGCAACTTAAAAAAAACACCTCCACAAATCTACAAAGAATCACAAAAGTTTTGAATAAACATTTGACTTAGTTCAGGTTCTTCCAAATACCTGTCTAGTCTATTTATGCTAAACTTTCACAAATAAAAAAGACACAAAGTTACCCATAAAAGTTTGTAAAGAATTTTATTATGCAGCTTAGGTAGCTCTGCATTCTACTAACAAAAAAGCATTTTCCACATCTTACTCAACCTAACAAATTATATATAGGTTTGTGATTTTTATCTACATCGCTACAGTATTACACTACTGAAGAAAACCTTCCTTTCATTTGTACTTTGGTACAATTATACAGTAGGTGCCTCTTCCCCCAGAAAATAAAAATATTCTTAATCTAAGATTAAAACAGAACAAAGACATTAATGCCAAGTTTCTTGCACCACTTGGTAAAAGATTGCAATAAAAGTCAAAACTGGATGCTGCTTAACACAAAGAGCATGAGACTGCCGGTTTCAGTCAAACCTTGTAGGAATGGTTTAGCATCGGGTTTATCTTCACTGCAGTTTTCACATATGATAGGTGGGACTGTACCATAAGGAAGAATAGTCACATTCTTCACTTGCACAAGAGATTCAAATATTGGACTCGCACAGAGGAAATGTTGCTTGGGGCTTAGCAATATACAAACAGATAAAAAATATTGCCATAGGAAAAATTTCACAACTGTTTGACTAAACATTTGAAACACTTATCACAGCTTCATATATTAAAAAGTTTCCTCCAGAGATGCTTATTTATGAAATAAAACCTAGTCGCTATCATCTGACCCATGTTCTGAGCCCCGATCTGAGGCCTCGTTGTTGGATCCCTCTGGTTCTGACTCGTTTCCGGAACCTCGGCCAGAACCCTCGTTATCAGATCCTCTCTCCGAATCTCGCTCTGACTCAGCACTCGGGGAAGCCGGCCGAGAGTCCACCTCCGATCCAGCTGAGGGGCTCCTCCCAGACTGCAGCGATTCATTGTCCGACTGTTCGGACCCCGAGGGCCTCCTCTTCCTGGGCGGCTGGTCGCTGTCTGAATCCTCATCTGACCGCTGTCTTCGGGGCCCCCGGGGACTGCCCGCCTCACTGCCAGACCTATTCTGGTTCTCATCTGAATCGCTCTCAGAAGAGGCTCGGTCCTTCCGCGGCTCACCCTCGTCCGAGTCGCTGTTGCTGTTGCGGGGATGTCTGACAAAAAGACAAACACTGTCAGGTACCAGGATTCTGGCCAACCAAGAACTTGACAAGTAGAGAATGTGCTTTTAGCAAATAAGGGCATTTAATGTTCTATTTCTTGACTTGAATGGTGTTTATACCGATGTTCATTTGTGATATGTTTTGGGTACTTTTTAATAAATGTGATATTTCACAATAAAAAAGGATTAAAAAGGAAAAAAGAATCAGGCACTTTAGCTATAAGCAATATAAACAGTGAAGGATGGTCCTCACTGGCTTTATTAGGCACCTTTCATTAGAACAGAGCATTAAATTTCATATATAAGATTATGAAAAAGGGTAGTTTATTTTTATAAGCAAATTCATAGCAGCCCAGGAAAAGCCCAGGATCTCACTTGGCTGTAGAAACTGGAGGTGAACCCTGGCCCAAGGCTGGATGACTGGGACACTTCCTGTCCTGCCACCACCTGCTGTCAGTGCCGAGCAGTCAGCTTTTCTCCCCTGGATCTGCTACTGCACTGGTGCCCTCCAGCCAGACACCTACTCAAGCTGGGAAGCTGGGCTGGGGAGTTCTGCAGCTTGTTTATTACCAGCTGTGAGGTAGAGCTAGGGTGCCTGTGCCTCTGCTTGGAGTGGTGGTGGCACCAGGGAATCTGCTTCCTGAGGGCTCTGGAGGAAAGAATATCCCTTTAACCACTCACCCCCTCAGAGCCTTGGAGAGAGGACATACTTCTCTGGCATATTCCTCAGTTCTGGTTCCCACTGCAGATATCCCAAGAAAGGAATACTGAATCCTACAGGGTTCAGTCTAATCCTACAGGGTTCTTTTCTTTGTTTTTATTACTCAAAAAGCTTCATTTTTTAAATTTACCTTTTTGACTCTGTGCTTGTGTCTTCAACACTTTCACAATGATTTTGTGCTCCTCAGTAAGAAAAGCATGCCTGATCTTGTCACAGCACAATTTACATACATGGGCCCACCACAGGCCCTACTGACATGCTTTTTTCATTTTAGACAACCTCATTAGAACTTTAGGTCTCACACACTAACTCCATAGAGAGTGCTTAGGCACACACCCCATATGGATTTTGGCACTTTCCCACCCTTTTTGGTGGAAAGGTAAACAACTCTATTATCAGGGATTCGGGCTAGCCTAGTTTCGTTAGAGGCTGTATTTTAGGACAGCCTATAATGGTATGTCAAACGCTGGACCATTCTGAATGCTTATAGAGACCGTCCCTGGAAGAGCTCAGTTATTTTTCATTGGAAGAATATGCCTACCCTTCATCAGCAATCTTCAGTTTATCCTCATCCGAAGAATCATCACTTGATGATATTATGGCTTTGGATTTTATTTTTCCCTTCATTGAAGGAGGTAGACGTTCTGGCTTGGGCTAAAGAAAAATCAAATATAACAGATCAGTCAAGACTCTCATCAGGACATTTTGTTAAATTGGGTTTGTACTATAATGATACATTCAAACAGCAACCAATAAATTCCAAAATCAAGAGTCAGCGCTTGAAGAAACTGCAGGGAAAGAATGTACTTTAGTGTACGACAACCTTTTATGGAGAACCACAGTATTATAAACTCACCGCCTTCTTCTTCTCTGCTCTTGGTGGGCGGCGCTTTTTCTGTTTGGGGCCATTTTCTGTGTCTTCTTCATCAGATCCTTCTTCTCCCTTTGTAGGTCTTAAGTAGTGAACACCAAAAAAAAAAGTCTGTCAAGATTCATGCATGCCTATAAAGTCTACTTGCCATCAAAACATTCACGTTCGCCAATTAAGTCACCCTTGGGCCCTCTTATTGATCTAAAATAAGGCTGAACCTTGCATGTGGTGGTGACAGAGGATGTGAGACAAGACCCAGGTTCCAGACCTCAACATCTCCCTGTCCTTTCTTCCTTCCTAACTACTCATTCTAGGCCAGCTGATATCCTATTACAGCTTCAATTCTATGGGTCTGTGTGAGTGAATTAATCAGATTCTTTCCCAAATATAGTCATCCAAGGGTCGGGAAGAACAGGCCCAGGTAAGAAAGCCCATTGAAGGTTCCTGGACAGGGAAGCACCAGGGAAGAGGAACGGGACAGCTTAGAGGCACCTCCAGGTGAGAAATGGGCAGGGCACCACTTATCTCAAAGTGGATGGCACTGGGCAGATTAAAAGACCTTTCTTTGGCATGAATTCACTTTTTAAAATATCCATCAAAACCATGAAGTGGGCATCGTTATTACCATTTACAGGGAGGAAACTGAGGCACAGTGACTTATTCTAAGACTGCACAGGGACAGGTAGTATGGACACACGGGGTTTTCTCATTCTAAATGCATACATCCTCCAATACATACTACAATTTTAAAGATACAAGAAAGGCAATTAGTTCTAACTTGTGGCTCTCAGAAGGGAAGCTGTGAAGGTGTGAGGTGATTCCAGTACTCAGGGGACTTTAGTGGTCTAAGGATTAAACAGGAAGTGGGGTATCAAGAGGCTTTACTACCTGGAAGATCAAGTGATTTCTGGGTGTTTGCAAATTCTATACAAAAGATTGGTTCAGAAAATGAGAGGTCTTTTGCCACCTTTATAAGGTTATTTATAACACATTGATAATACCTTCTCCTCTTTTTCTTCTTTCTCTCGCCACCTTCCTCCTCTTCGCCTTCTTGCTCACTACCACTGCCCTTTCTTCTCTTCTTCTTTTTGGATACTGGCAGGTCTTCATCGGTGTCATCATTGACAAATTCGTCAAACTCTCCCTTCTTAGAACGCTGAAATCCAAATAAGACTATAGTCAGCTCTTTCCTGGCTGATGGAATGTGGCTGGAATTCTAAGGTATAGAAAGAGGCCATATCCTCTCATCATGTGACAAATGGAGGATTTTGTACCAAGTCACATGGAAGAGGTGCTTGGTGAGGCCCATATTTTAAAGACTTCTAATTAGGAGGGCAAAAATCTTCAACAACTTAGGTAGTTCAATACAAGGTAGAATGTGCTCAGCTAACACTGGAATGTATTTCTTTTTTTTTAATATATGTTAGTTTTTTATATATTTTATTGATTTTTTTTTTTTTTTTTTTTTTACAGAGAGGAAGGGAGAGGGATAGAGTTAGAAACATCGATGAGAGAGAAACATCAATCAGCTGCCTCCTGCACACCCCCTACTGGGGATGTGCCCACAACCAAGGTACATGCCCCCGACGGGAATCAAACCTGGGACCCTTCAGTCCGCAGGCTGACGCTCTATCCCAGGGGTGGGCAAACTTTTTGACTCAAGGGCCACAATGGGTTCTTAAACTGGACCAGAGGGCCGGAACAAAAGCATGGATGGAGTGTTTGTGTGAACTAATATAAATTCAAAGTAAAGGAGCGGAGGGGAGAGCAAGAGAACCCTCCACTCTTTCGGCTCCACGGGCCGGATAGAACAGCCGAACGGGCCGGATCCGGCCCGCGGGCTGTAGTTTGCCCATGGCTGCTCTATCCACTGAGCCAAACCAGTTAGGGCTGGAATGCATTTCTAAATAAAAGCACTCCGTCTGGGAAGACTGTCCTTAGCTAAGGACTAAGTATAGAGTGAGTGAATGCAATCCTTTTTATTTTCATTTCTGGAAGTCAAGGCAGGGACTGGGGCCAGCAGTGTTAGTGGTAGGCATATCTTACCCGTCCACCACCACTGCCTCTTTTCTTTTCTTTTGCTGCTTCAGTCTCTCCAGTAAACATAAGAATATTTTTGGTCTTCTCAACATACTGGGCCCGCTGTTCTAAAAGTTTCTTTTGCTCTTCCTTCTCTCTCAGACGTTTCTCTTCCTAGGAGAAAAAAAGGGTAGAAAAAAACCTCATCAAAATGTTCTTATGGTGAAATAAATCATAGCTACCATCAAAAGGACTTCTTTTTTACCATACAAAGTATATGTGTGCACATAATTCTTTAATTCTAGTATAAGCCACAATAAATACCTGTTCTTTAAGAAGTTTCTGCCTTAACAGTTCTTTTTCTTGCTCTTGTTTGGCCCGCAACTCCCTCTCTTCTTCGTCCTGTTTGCGTGCCCGGGCCACATGGTATTGGGCCTGGCTCAGTAAGTCAGAGCACTGCCTAGAACATTTCAGATTTAGAGAAACATGAGTGCAGTCAGTGTACTTTTTGTTCAAAACTCAAAGCATCTGTTTTCCTTACACAAATTAAGAAGTCTGAAGCAGGACCATTAGTTGATATCTATGGGAAGTGTTAATTAGCAAAATTAACTTCATTTCCCATAAACCTATACTGTCAACTATGTTAAGTTTCCAAATTTTAAATGTCCGCCCAAAGCAGAGCTAAAACGGTCTTCAATATTATCTTCACATGTGACTCAAAGAATCAGGAATGATATCTTGATTCTGGTGACACAGCTGATGTAGTTTCACAGCCAATGTAAGCACTAAACAAATGTTGTCACATTCCCTGAAAGAACCCTCAGAAGAAAGCCTTGGTCCAGGCTGGGGGTCCCAGAGAGGAGTGGGAAAGACTGACCCCTGAGAGAGCAGGACCTGCTCACTGCGTCACTCTCCCAGCCCACCTTGCCATCACCGCTTCTCCCAAAGTCACCATTCACAAACAATAGTTACCTGGCTTCTGTGGCAGCAAGGGCCAAATCGAATCTCATTTTATCTCCCACTTTACTCAAGTAACTGAAGTATCTAAACAAAATGAGAAAATAAAATAATTTAAATAAAATAGGCCCTTTAGATTTTTTATCTGTTGTACAACAATAGTCTGAGAAAAGATTTATACATCAACTGACTTACATGCACGTATTTAATATATCAAGGGCCAGCATCTCAATAGGAAAATTATATATGCAACCCACTTTAAAAAAAAAGACTCTCATCAATATGCCACTCAATCTGTTCAATAAAAAACCAAGTTCATTAAGAAAAGCCAAGTTATACTTAATGTCATCAGTAAATTAACAACCAAAAATCTGTTCAAGCAATGAATATTTACCAAACACTAAATTTACTAAAAATGTCAGCATGGAGGTTAGGAGTCTGAGGCCACAAAAACACAATCTACCAAGCAAAGCAAGAAATGCTTAAGTAAGAATTCTAATAAGGTTGGACAAAACCTGAAAAGATGTCAGGTTTTAATTTTACCACACACTGAATTACAAATAAATACTATCAAGTTACACACATTTTAAGCTGAATAAACCTATTCATTATTTAAGAGGGAAGGCCTTAATCTTAACTCAATGAAAATTAATATCCCATGAAAAGACACATTGGCATAACAAAACCAACGTAAGTGGAATCTAAAAGTTTCAAGTGTGTAAAATGCGGGGTCATATTACTGTCAGGTTAATGAAAAATCTAAAAATGAAAAGCTTGCAAAGCTAGCCAGCCAATTCTGGGGATCTGGCTCTGTGATCCAAATCTGGCAGGATCCCAGCTACAGTTTGGCACCACCTGGTGGCAGCTATCTGCTTTGGTTTTAAAATCGCTGGAATGATTTGAATAGATTGCCTTTCAAGATTCTCTTTTTCTAAGAGATTCCCGAAAGAAGTGATTTTCAGCACTTTTTGAGACACATGTGTCTAAAGTAGTGGTCGGCAAACTGCGGCTCACGAGCCACATGTGGCTCGCGAGCCGCAGTTTGCCGCTCTGTTGACTGTGTTTGCCGACCACTGTGTAAGGCATTACCCTTACCCAGAAGTTTGTTTTTTTTAAAAAATATATTTTATTGACTTTTTGCAGAGAGGAATGGAGAGGGGGAGAGAGTTAGAAAATCGATGAGAGAGAAACATCGATCAGCTGCCTCCTGCACGCCCCCTACTGGGGATGTGCCCGCAACCAAGGTACATGCCCTTGACCGGAATTGAACCCGGGACCCTTCAGTCCCCAGGCCAACGCTCTATCCACTGAGCCAAACCGGTTAGGGCTACCCAGAAGTTTTGACTTCAGGTTAAAGACATTAGTACATTATTAAAATGTTTTTTTAAGTATTTTTCCCTATGGCAGTGGTCAGCAAACTCATTAGTCAACAGAGCCGCAGTTTGCCGACCACTGGTCTAAAGACATAAAGCATTTCAAGGGTTGTTTCTACAAACTCTTTACCTATGTGCAAGCTCCAGTTCTTTCACAGCATTAAGTACTTCCTTTAGATTACTCTTCTCATCTTTCAGGACAGAGGTAGCTAACCTTTGTAGGACCAAGGCCACATTAAACATAAGCACTGTATCACTGGGTGCCACATGTCTAGCCTATAAGTGAAAAACAAAGTAAATATTGCACATGATCTAATGACACAAAAAAAGATTTTAGTCAAATATGAGTGTCAGGTATGTGAACATGCATAAAACAGAATAAAATGTCTGAGTTATTTTTACCTTCAGCAAAGTCTGTTTGCATTCCTGCAACTTGCCACACTTGAAGAGGGCCCGGGCCAAATACAGCACAACTTCAGTGTTCTGGTGCTTATAGAACTTTCTGAGGCAGTTTTCATACTACAATGAAAGAGGAAGTTAAAGCTCAACAAGGATTAGATGATACTGTTATTCTGTAATAAAATTTCAAACAATCTTAAAGCTATATAAAAACATATTTAATCCCTTAAATAGTTAATTTCAAAGAATCTGAGAATGATTTTTGACTTTCACCAGGATACATTTTTACAACATAAAAAATCTGATCAAAAGAAAAAACTACTAGAAATAGCTTTTCCACTTGAAATTTGGACCAACATAGAAAGGATAAGCAGATTGGAAGGCCGTTTTCATCTTTAGCAATACGATTTAGAATCAGCTACTGACAACTTATTAGAAGTCACACACTCTGCTCTTTGGGTTACACTCTCTTCCACCTGTCTTTAGGATTGGTGGAACCTACTGGCAATGGGCATGAGAAGGCTCCTATTTCTGGCTGTTAACATTTTGGAAAACCAATAACATAACAATACTGGTATTACTTTTGCCATGAACATGCCACTTTTTGATCATGGAACATCTCTTGTCATAGGTAAGTTCTTTTTCATGAAAGATGCTTAGACAGTTTTCCCAATTATCTCTAGCAATCAATTGGCATTTAAAAGGCGACATTATCATTCTGCAGATCAGGAAGGCGCCTCTCCAAAAACACAACTTCTGAGACTATCCTATGCAATCTGGCTTCTGTAAGTCCTTGTGACTAGTGCCGTTCTGATATTCTGAATACAGTAATAATGTCCACCCTTCCTAGAAAAAAGGTTAACCACTTTCCAGAGCCTGGCTGCTCTTGCTGTCTACCTTTAGTAAGAAGCGTGCTTTCTGTTATCCTAGTATTTCCCTTGGAGCCCAAGAGCCTTTCCACTTTTGGACTATAGTATGAACTCTTTTACTTATGAAGCAACTGGTGGATCTAAGGCTCATATCTCTGGACACCAAAGACAGGCCTTCACATTATATAATTATAAATCTATGAACTGACACAGTATCACAAGAGAGCATGCAACTCCATGACAGGGCCAGAATGGTTCAGAAAATATCTGCTCAACAATGAACACAAAATAAAAATATCTTGAAAGGTAAGACGTTACCATCTGGACAGCACTGATATATTGCTTCTGTTCCACATAGATGTGTGCTAGGTTCAGCCACACATCACTGATATCTGCTGTTGCTTCTCTTACTTGGGCAAATACGTCACGAGCTTCACGGAAATATCCTTTGTGGGCCAAAACAGCTCCTAAAAGTTAGAAAAAGGTTCACAGTTTAGAATTTTCTATTTGTGGCGGGAAAAACAAGCCAAAGTCCATTTTAAAACAACTAACTTCATTGCACTTAGAAGAAAATTCTGATCTACAACATTCCTCCAAAAGCACTCATTTCGCAAATTATGGAGATCCAAGTCTCATAATCACCTATTCCATTAGCAGCATACAGATTCTTTGCATCATTTCTGAGTACTTGCTTGTAGATAGCCAGAGCACGATCTTGATGGCGCTTTTCCTATAAAAAAAAACCAAACAACCAAATGTTATACAAAAATTCAAACAAGAGGAAACAAGTATCAGTTTTGTTTTAAAGAGACAAAAAGAAATTTACTTTTTCTCTATCTCGGGTGGGCTGATGCAAAGTTTGGAGCCAGACGTTGCCAAGGGCCAGCATAGAGTACGTGTCACTCTGTGTAGACGGTTGTTTTAATATCCTCTCAAATTTCTTCTGGCCTGGACCCCATTCTTGTTTTGCCAAATGAAGATTACCAATCAAAGACCAAGCATCTGGATGGTCCTGAAACACATATAAAAATAAGTGAAATGTGTTGAATTCAGAGAGATCAATTATCTTTCCACACAGCTGATTACTGAAGAGGTTTATAAGCTACATTTGTAACAGTGTTTTCAAACTGAGAGTTGTTAATTCAATTTAGTGTGTAATTATCAACAAAAGAAGTGCAGTAGAATGGAGTAATACAGTAAAGATATCAGTGTCACCCACATGGCAAGAGCACACAATGACTAGCAACTTTCATTTCAGCTGTATGTATAAGTGTGTGTACTAAGCTAAGATGTGAAGCCTACTTCTTTTTTTTTATAATACATTTGTATTGATTTCAGAGAGGAAGGGAGAGGGGGAGAGAGAGAGAAACATCAAAGATGAGAGAGAATCATCGATCGGCTGCCTCCTGCATGCCCCCTACTGGGGATCAAGCCTGCAACCCAGGCATGAGCCCTTGACTGGAATCGAACTTGGGACCCTTCAGTCTGCAGGCCAACACTACATCCACTGAGCCAAACCAGCTAGGACGTGAAGCCTATTTCTTACTGTGGGCCATATAAAAAAGTTAAGATAAATTCTATACTCCTGAATATCTTTAACAAATGAAAAAACAAAACAAAACAGGGAGATGCCAAGATACCAGGAATATGATAGCCATTAAAAGGAAAAACAAATTAACTGGGGGGGAAAGATGAAATAATTATTTTTCAAACCTAAGTGTTAATATTACCAACCTGATTAATCTGAAGCGCTTCCTTAAACCAATCTGAAGCCTCATAAAAGTTTCCTTTATCTCGAGCCATGGCTCCTAGGCGCAGATAGCCTGAAAATGAACATTTAAAAGTTTTTTGCTTAAAATATTAGCTATAAAGGTCATAATTTTAAAGGCATACATTTGAAACAATTGGTTTTTGTTTACCCATTCATGTGATGAACAGGAAAAGTCCCACAGGTGAAAAAATATCGAGCATCAATATAACTAATTAATAATCTAACAAGTTAAAGCAACTCAGCCACTATCAAGTCTTACTGTTCGAAATCTCAGATTTACCTCTCCCACTCCATTTCCAATGCTAGCACCCTGTTCCAAGACCTTATCTCAAGCTAAATTGTTTTAAATGCTTAGAGCTGTTCTGTCTCCAATTTCTCTCAGATGCACAGCACTGTCAAGTTACTTTTTCTTACAAAGCTGCTTGTCATACAGCAAAATAGTGAAAGCATGGATGACTAGGGGTTACTTGTTAGAAAACCTGTACTCTAACTGTGACTCTTTCACTTAAGTAATAATAATAAAGGTGCCACACAAATGTAAGTTATTTTTTCCATAAAATGTCACTTTCCTCAAGAAACCAACCATGGCTGAGTACTGCTTATCAAATCAATTCAGATTCAGTCTGGCATTCCACTAAACTCTTATTGATTATTGCATCAATAACAGCATGTCAGGAGCCAAGTTAATAGCTCCTGATTTGATCAGTCAAAACACTATAGCTTTAGGTTCTTTTAAGGAAGTACAGTATGTAAATTATATGCAATTAAAAACTTCCCAAATTTTACAATGTTTAGGTTGTAAAAATTCAAGGTAGAACATTTTTAGTAATGATTATTTCAAGGAAAAACACTACTCTTTCTCACTATTACAAACATTGCAAAAATGTTTATATATGAAAGCAGGACCAACATAAAGGTAAATACATCACCAAGGAGTTGTAAGTCTAATAAAGGTAGCTGACTCACTGAGATAGCCTCACCCATGAAATAGGTCCAATTGATTTTTAGTTTTTAGCATAAATTTAAGGGAAGCTGCATTTTTTTTAAGGCCACAAATTTGCCTTGAAGAAAAGGGTACATTGTAACCTTCAAAAATTTTTCACTATTGGTTTTAAGGAAGATTTTTTATTTTTAGGCTAAATTTCCGTTGCCACTGTGGGAATTTTAATACATTAAAATGAGTTTCAAATTCTTACAATCAACATAGTTAGGATGTTCCCGTAAGATGTTCTTATACAGTTTTTCTGCTTCATGGAATTCACACATCGCTTCATACAGCCTGGCTAAATTGTAGGATGTTGTGACAGAAATGGCATTATAATAATGTTCATCATGTTCAGCTTCAGCCTTTGCACGATCCAGTGATGCCAAAAAATATTTCTATAAAAAAAGAAACTTATTTTGTTAAAAGACTTAGTGGATATAGCTAAAAAAGTATGCATTCAATTTGATAGTATAGTAAGAAGAGAATATCTATTTTCTTACCTTTGCCTCCCCTAGATTTCCAAGTCTAAAATGGAGGGCTCCCACATTATTTAGAATCTCTGGGGGGACATCGGCCTGTACTTTTTCCTGAAGGATCCGTGTTGCTGTTCCATAGGCTGAGAGGGCACCCTGTATTTTCAAGGTGAGCAGAATAAGGTGTAAGTGAAAGTGAGTGAGACATACACTCCACCAGGCTTACAAAAAACACATTAGGTAGGAGATGAAAAGCACTGGGAAAATACCTGGATATCAGTCTGTTCTAAGATTTGTGCCAATTCAATCCAAGCTTCAACATCATCAGGATACTGCTCTGTAACCTTCTTCAAATGGCCCTGGGGAAAAAGAGTGTAAACTAAAGCATTCCAACTACAAGCTGTCCAAGTAGAAAGTGGTGGCTACTCTACAACTGTTCTTTCAATTGGAGCTAGCTCAGCTAACAATGACAAGAAATAAGGAATGAGTCTAGGGAGAAATAGATAACAGAAAATAGCTAAGATTTTTTAAAAATGTACCTTGGCAATGTCTCGTTTTTCTTGATCTTCTGAGGCAGCATACAGAGACCCAAGAATTTTCATAGTTTCATAATTATTAGGATAAGCTTTCAAAACTTTCTCAAAGCACTGAGATGCATTTTCTTTGTCCCCTCGATAAATATACATTTGTCCCAAACCAAAAAATGGCAGTACAAAAGAGGATGAGGCAAACTGTGTGGCTTGATAGTAGTACTGGAAAGCTTGGTCATAATCTTCCTAAAAAATGAAAGTAAAGCAGGATCAACAATATGTACAAAGTTTTTCAAAGACATGAAAACTAGAAAACAAAAAGGATTTAATATTTAGAGAAGGCTGAAAATGATCTTACCTGAACATGGAATGATCTAGCCAGCTGGTAGCAACTTTCTGCTTGCATAGCCTCCACTTCTGTGTTATGGAATGCATGGAGGGCCAAGTGCTGGACTTTACTGTAATCCTGAACAATGAAGATCCGAAATCAGTGAATTCAAACTCTATCACTCTCAACTTTAAAAGGCTTCTTTTAAAATGTTACCTGAACTAACAATAACAGCACTGTATACAGATCACTAATCATTTTTTCTCATTTCACTTGCTGATAAGTTTAGGGGAAATGGGAACTAACATTTACCCAGTACTTAACATTTGCCCATTATATCTATTACTTTCTTAAACCCGACAACAATCCTTTGCAGTAATCAGCCCTATTTTTGTGATGAGAAAAACCTAAAAGAGGTTAAGTCCCTTATTAATAGTGACAGGAGCAGTCACAATTTATTGAGAACTACTACGTGCCCAACACTATGCTAGGGATACTTGCATTAGTTCCAAGTTTAGTCAAAATCCTGCCAAGAGTGTCATTATTACCATTTTACTGATGGGGAAGTGGAGGCTTAAAGAGATAAAATGTGTTGTCTAAAGTGGAAAAACTAGGCTCTGAATTCAGGTGTGTTTGTTTAAAATACATTTTTATTGATTTCAGAGAGGAAGGGAGAGGGAGAGAGAAATAGAAACATCAATGATGAGGGAGTATCATTGATCAGCTGCCTCCTGCACCCCCCACACTGGGGATCGAGCCCAGGACTGGGCGAACTAGCGATCTCCTGGTTCGTGGGTTGATGAGCAACCACTGAGCCACACCAGCTGGGCTGAATTCAGGTGTTTTTTACTCCAGGGAAATGTTGTATCACTCGAGAATAGCAACTGCCAGACTGAATTCAGCTCTATATGAATGCATGGGTCATGACCTTCACGACAGACCTGACTTCCACTTGGATTACCGAAATCATATAGGTTCCAAGAGTGTAATTCTATAGTACATCATTTGTATATTACACTGTATGTTTATCACCTAATGTCAAATCTCCTTCCGTCACCATATATTTGACCCGCTTTACCCTTTATTATCCCCTCCCAGCCTTTCCCTCTGGAAACCACCATACTGTTGTCTGTGTCTATGACTTAAAAAAAAATAAATATTTTTTTAAAAGCAAAGAACTTTAAGAAACTACTCCTCTTACCTTTTTGAAGAAAAAGTGATTTGCCAAGTGGTTCAATACCATAGGGTTGCTAGGATCAATGGTGTAAGCTCTGGAAAGAAGCTGGACACCATTTTTGATGGAATCAGCCTGGAAGAAAAACAATGATGACAGGGCTGAGTGAAAACATTACCTAATTAGCACTTTCCAGTTTTCTTTATAGTCTGAAGAAATAAGGTTACATAAATCTAAGTTCAGATGCCAAAATATAGCTCTTGTTTTAGTTTACTATCAGGGATAAAACACTTCAAGCAATGAATTAAATTATAAAAATTTAGTTTTCTTATAATTAATTGCAGAAGCAATTCCACTGAAAACCCTGTCTAGGCAATTATACAGGGAAGCATCTGAGGTGCCAAATCCAAGTCTAGCTGGTTTAGTACACAATGAAAAGCCTTATGCTTAAGTCACTTGTGTGTGCTTTTTGTTTGTTACATGCAGTTGAAAGCATTCCAAACTGATATATAGTCTATAATCTCATAACTGAGATTCTGAAATCCAAAAACCTCTAAAAAAAGTTTTTTATCTTGGAGCAAGCTCATTTGGTGGCAGACTTTACCTGAAGTGTGAGGCTATCCCTATTGGTGTGAACAGCCACTCCTTTTGCCATAGAAATGTAAGTTCACATTTGGGCTTGAGTCCTAATAACCAGGTTTTCTATATTATGCAGTGCAGGCACCACGTTACATTTCTATAACCTGAAATCTTGATTTCTGAAATACTCTGGCCTCAGGAATTTTAGATAAGGGACTGTGGGCCTGACTATCGGCCAGGATTTTTTCACTGACATACCTCTTTATTGTTGAGCTCTAGAACAGCCAGACCGACCAATGCTCCCACACATTTGGAATTAAGTTCCAGCGCTCTGCTGAATGCCAGACGAGCTTTCTCCAGTTTGTTAAGTTTCACAAAGCAATGGCCCATTCCTAAACGAACTTCCGCTAAAAAAATAAAGTCATTCAATATGTCAAGCTAGAGCATTTTAGGGTTTAAATTTTAAAAATGCTTAAACATTCTCTATTTATGAGTTGCAAAAAAAGCCCCCAAATTAACCTCAGTATAACTACACTGTTAAATTTTGTGGTATATTACCAACTTTATTCACTGTAGGTTAGATCATACTACTCTCTCCTTGTCCCCCCAACCCTGACCCCTTCACCATAGATATCTTTCTCACCATAGTACAGAACACCTATAACACTGCCATTTTTCTTATCTTCCAACACTCCTGGCTACACTGTCTCTACAATATCTAATTTTTGAAGAGTAATTTTAAAAGATAACAAAAAGCTTCATTAAGACCTTTTGTGACTGACTACATGCACATATTATCCCTCTGTTCATAGCTATGCTTATACACACTGCTTGATTTTAAGGCCATGCCAAAACACAACCATGCTCCTAAGGAAAGAACCTCTCCACTGGTCAGAAGATCCTAACCTTCATATCTACGTAAGGGTATTTTTCCTATATCATCCAATTTTCCTTCTCTACTAAATCATTCTTATCTACACACATTCTCCCATCTTAAAAAAAATCTTGATTCCATTTCCCTTTTCCTTTGTCAACCCATTCCTATTCTTCCCTTAACTGCAAAACTTGAGATCTAAAATAATGGGATTTTAGAAATAAAAGTAGTATAGGGCAAAAAGATTATAATATCATCTACTAAGTTTTTGAATCAAACATAGTATGTTTGTAAAAGTCTCAATTCTGTCATTTCAATAAACCTACAGTATCTTTTCAAAACTAACTTTATAAGCAACTGCCAAATCTTTAATACTTTAAGTTGGATCAAACACAGCTTAGACTTAAAATAAGGTATTCCTTTTACCTGGACATCCTGGGTTAGTACGCAATGCTTTCTTATAGTAAGCAAGAGCTCCCCTGTAATCCTTCTTGTTGAATGAAATGCAAGCTTTACCTGTAATGATTTTTAAAAATAAACATGCACTAATTAAAGAACACAAGTCTCACATGCTCTACACTCACCTAAATCAAATACACCTCAGTAAGAAATACTTGAAAATAGTGAAAGTGATTTCATATCAAAACTTGTTTTCCATAAGGGTATATTAATTTATGCCTATAAATAAAAGTCCTGTCTTTATACTGATTGTTAACAATAATTAAAATAGCTTAGAGTTGCCCTGACTGGTTTGGCTCAGTGGATAGAGCGTCGGCCTGTGGACTCAAGGGTCCCAGGTTCAATTCCAGTGAAGGGCATGTACCTTGGTTGCGGGCACATACCCAGTAGGGAGTGTGCAGGAGGCAGCTGATCAATGTTTCTCTCTCATCAATGTTTCTAACTCTCTATCCCTCTCCCTTCCTCTCTGTAAAAAAAAAAACCCAATAAAATATATTTAAAAAAAAATAAAATAGCTTAGAGTTGTCCAAATAGAGATTGTTTATTGACTCTTTAGAAGTGGATAACAAAATTGTTCTAACTGGTATATATTTTAGTTCTATAATTTCAACAGAAACAATGATCTATTACAGATAGTTCTATTTTTAATAAGGTGAAGCTCTCTACTTTGGTGTCCAGCCCATTACTAAGAAGCTATTATAAAGAGATACATTTCAGGCATATGCTGAAAAAGATAGATTTGTAAGATGTTTGCCGAAAATGACTTACCAAGGAGGGCTGGAATATTATTTGGAGACTGGTTGAGTACAAAATGAAACTGTGCATCAGCCTGATCCATTTTGTCACCTTCAAGTAGGCAGAAGCAGGCTCTTCCCAATAAATGGTTCTGAAAAAGCAATGCATCATGTTTGACTTCTCTTTACCAGGGCTAACTAACCACAATTTAACATGAATGTATAACACTAACATGAAACCATGTACAAAGGAGGTGCAGCATCACCTAAATTCCTCTATCAACTGTAAGGTGTTTAAACTAGTAATGAGCAATTCTTAATAACAAACTGAGAAATTATTCTGAAATGCAACAAGTCTCCTGTGCTAGGAACAATGACATAAAGAAAAGTTAAAACTTTAAAAAAAATATGCTTGAAATTCACCTGGAGATGTTGGAATTACTGACTAAATATGTGGATAAGTTTTGTATGCTAAATTACTTCAACAGTACAAGGACCAAAGAAATTCCAATTTTAATAAGGGGAAGAAAATACAAATAAAAACAAAAATCAAGGAACCCCTCTTCACTTTGACTATTTATATTAACCATGATATTTTAAGAAAAATTCTCTTAAAAAGATCTATTGCCTATATCATACACATTTTTTCATTTAATATTTTTTCCTTTCATAAATTCATAGAAATATGACTTATTTTACCTGATCATACATAATAATTTTATCGGCCATTGTATACAACAGGGTTGCCTGTGTAATAAGATCTTTCTTGTTGTCCTTATTCTTTTCCTTCCGAGCCTGTTGTACATAGTAGGCCGCCAATGTATCCAAGCAAGTCATCTGGTCTTTTTCATGGTCTCTATAGTCCAAATTGCCATCTATACGTGCTGCTTCCAACAACTTTACAAACTCTTCTGTTTTTCCTTGTTTGTAGTATTCCAACTATGAGGTAAAGAATCAAATCAGAATTACTAATGCATATGTCCATATAAAAAGTTGTACACAAATCTTTATAAGTTTTATTTGTAATAATCAAAAACTGAAAACAACCCAGTTGTTGATCAACAGGTGAATGGAGAAACAAGCTGTGGTTCATATGTACAATGGCTACTGTTCAGCAGTAAAAAGGAAGAATTGTTGATACATATTATAAACATAAATAAATCTAAAAATAATTATTTTGAGTGAAAGAAACCAGACAAAAAGGAATACGTATTATATGATTCCATTTATATAAGACTCTAGAAAATGCAAACTAATCTTTAGCAACAAAAAGCAGATCAGGTGTTACTTGGGCACTGTAGAGGGCAGGGGAAAGTTTTAGGGGGTGGGGGGAATGGACATATTCATTATCTCCCTTGTGGTGATGATTTCACAAGTGTTTATATATGATAAAACTTCTCAAATGGTACCCAAGAAATATATGCAGTTTATTATAGGTGAATTATATCTATAAAGCTATCAAAATTATAATCTACTACAAATGTTTCCAATTTACTTCTTACCTAGCAATAGTTGATTTCAAAATATATCAGAGCCCAAGAGAGAAAGCAATAATGAGAGATATAAAGAACTCCAAATAGAAAACTTGGGTTCTGGCTCTAGATCTATCAAAAATTATCTATGACTTGGGACTTGTTGAATAACTTCCCTAGGCATGTTTATTAATTAATAATAAAAGAAATATCAATCGTTCATTAACTACCTACTATGGGCCACATACTATGCCAGGAGCTTCATATACATTGTATTTAATCTGTACACCACCCTTAAAGTGAATACTAACATCCCCATATTTTAGATGAGGAAACAGGCTCAGAGGTAGATTACTTGTCCAGGATCACACAGCTAGTTAGCAGCCATGTTGGAATTTGAACAAAGGACTCTATAATCCCAAAGCCTACACTTTTTCTATGTAACAAGCAATGGCCCACAATGTTTCACCAATTTATTTTACCACCTGTGCCATGCTAATTCTTCACTACTCCAATTTTTGTATAAGTGCTGTTAAAGGAAACATTTGTACTAAAAAAAAAAAAAATCGAAATTACTTTCTGGTTTTAAAAAAGGTGTGGCAAGCATTAATGGCTTGTTCTGCAGAGACAAGAAAGCTTAGCACTCCAAGCACTGCTTGTCACTGAAAGCGCACTCAGTGCATCCATAGGTAAGAAACTCTGAGAGGCCCTAACTGGTTTGGCTCAGTGGATAGAGCGTCGGCCTGTGGACTCAAGGGTCCCAGGTTCCATTCCGGCCAAGGGCATGTACCTTGGTTGCGGGCACATCCCCAGTAGGGAGTGTGCAGGAGGCAGCTTATCAATGTTTCTCTCTCATCGATGTTTCTAACTCTCTATCCTTCTCCCTTCCTCTCTGTTAAAAATCAATAAAATATATTTAAAAAAAAAAAAAAAAAAAGAAACTCTGAGTGTTAGGCTGAGCACTGAGAACAAGCCCAATTCCAGACGTGCTCCTCTGACCCACCAAAACAACATTAGGAGCCTATGTATCTTTCCATAAAAGTGGCCCGTGGCACACTTGCTAAGGAATAATGATTATAGTGTTTACTCTAGTCCGATAATCACTATAATGTTCCCACAAAAAAGGAAACATCATTATGCAGCTGGTGCTGGCGAGGTGGAGGGTGGTAGAATTTTAGGATCTCTGAGGTGATTTTCCTGAGAATTTCCAGTAGTTTTGATGACCAAACAGGATAAAAACCTTAAGCCCAAGATAAGCTTCAGCCATAAGGGCTTTTGTGAGTTAGTCTGGAAACTAATCACCTTCTAGAGTATTTTATGGGCAATGTTTTATTTTATGGGAAATAATGTTAACTAGCAATGTTTACATCCTGACACCTTGTCTTTTCTCAGCATATCCTTAAACATTAAGCCATCACTGAATAATCAAATACTTAATACAGAGTACTATTTAACTTAAAAGAATTTTGCCTTTACCAATATATACTTTTTTGTTCCTTAAATGGTAATACAATTAACTACTATACACATGGTGTACAATTAAGTTATTTATGCACCCAAGCTGGCTATTACTGTATCTGAAAACAGTTTTCCCAGTCAACATATAAAAAAATACTTGTTTCATGAATACTGACCGCCAAAGCAATCCATATGTGCAGTTGTGTGTGTTCCTGCTTCAAAATACTGATAACTTCATCCCCCTCCGGTAACTGATCGAAGTCAAGTTCAATGACCTAAAACACAAAATGCAGGTTTTTAACCTTTACTCTTTTTAAATTCACATTTCTTTGCTGCTTTTCTTGAATATACATCAATATGGATACATGTAGAGTTTCTGCTCACTTTCAGAAGTGCTGAGCAAGTGTACTAGTATATATTAGGAAATGTATAAGGAGCATACAAGTAGGTTGGTTATAAGTAATATTAATAGAGAAGCAAACAAGTCCTGTTAGTTGTCTTCAAATCACAAATCACTACAACTATAAAATACTACAAAAGCTTTTTTTACTCAAAAACTACAAAACAAAACCCTGCTTAACATATAATTGCAGGCAGAGTGCAGATAAACATCCCAGAGGCAATGCCAAGTTGAATTGCACTGTACACATTAATCATCTGTGTCACAGACACACCTGAATGTGGGCACAACCACAGTAGTAGGAAAATATTCAGGAATTAGAAAGTGGTGATGGTTACACAGCTTTGTGAATATTACTAAAAAACACCGGGTTCTATGGTAAGCGGATTATATCTCAACCAACCAAACGAACAAAACAGCCACAGGCCTCCGTGAGTGAGGCGTCGGGAAGGGAAGGGGGTGAATTCAATCAGAACGTAGCACCGGCTATATCTTGGGGTTCCTATTTCGTGCACCGGGACAGACTCGAGTTTCTAAGGGAGAAAGGAAGACATCCTACCTATCCCCAGGGAAAGACACTTGGTCTGAGACGCAGAGAGATCGCGGTGACATCACCCACCTCTGTGATCTGTGAGGTGTTTTCCAGTTTACTGAGCACTCTCACCCCCCTGCGTCCGTGAATTAGGAAAATAGCCGAGTATTGTCAAACGAAAAGGCTGGAGAGGAATTTTCAAGAATTCCTTCTCCGGTGGCCCTAGGCTGCAGGATCGCAGTGTCCCCAGCCTGGGAGGGCGCAGGGGCTGGGGACAGAGGCGCGCAGAGCTTCGGCCGGGTTTCCGACCTGGGGTCCGGGGGAGTGGGTGCTCTCGCTTTGGAAACGAAGCGGAGAGTGGGAAGAGGGAACGGGCGAGTTCACCGCCCCAACCCTCCCCATACTCGACACTCACCTCGTCAGTGTCCCGGAGGGGAATCTCGATGGAGCCCCGCGACATGATGAGATCGAAAGGCGAGCGGGCGCCCTGCCCCGCCGCTCCGCAGCCGGTGCTCCTGGCGTCTGCCGCGTCCGGAGATCGACAGTGGTCCGGGATCTGGTCGTCCCCACCGCCGCGCCGCCGGAGCTCCGGTTTCTCCTTCCCGTCAGCCGCTTAAACAAGAGCAGCAGACGGCGTCCGGCCACTTCCGGCAGCCCGGCCCCCTGTCCCGGAAGCACTCCTGGCAGCAGGGCCTATTAGACAACAAATCCCAAAGCTCCCCTTTACTGGTGCACCCGTCCACCAGCCAGCCACTTCTGAGTCTGAGCTACCCACGGCCGCGGGCCAGAATATATAAGCCGAGGGCGGAGCCTCCCGCCCGCCCCGCCCAGCGGAGCGACCAATGAGGCGCAGGTTCGGGGTCTGGCCCTGACTGACGTGTGACCTCCAGGCAATGCTTTTAATCCGCTCCTCAGAGCTGGGGACGGGCCTCTGTGGAGTGGGCGTGGCCAATCTTATTTTCCTCAACTATAATGAACAAGTCACCTTTGTGATCATTTTAATATAAACATTACATGGATTCTGTAATCATTGTGATAGTTCATGTATTTTTTTGTGCTTATTTTTTTTTTTGGTTCTTTGAAGCATATGAGAATAGATTTGTGACTTTGATAAAATTGTTGAAGAATTTGATTAAACCTGTAATCAAAGTTTTGATTAAATTATAAATTTGATCAAATATGTTTTAATTACCGTTTTAATTAAATTATAGATATAATTACATTAGTCAGTACTCAATGTTTTGATTAAACCAGAGAAGAATCTTGGGGGTTATTTCTTTGTCTCCTCATTTTGGCTGTCTGTTTGGGTTTGTGACTATGCATAGGTAGATCCTCTGCATCTCTCCATCTCTAGTGCAGGACAGTGTCAAATGCTGTTTCTGACTAAACAGATCAGGCAAAGACTCAAAGCCTCCAGAAACCACTTCTGCCTACAGACTGATAGGATTTTCACTTGAATAATCCCAGGCAATTGTCCTCAGGTGTGGCAAAAGATTTTTTCCATAGGGTGGAGCAGTTTGCTTCTGCCTAGAAACTGTTACTTTTAATCTCTTAAGTAGCCTCAGGGCAAGGTGATTCCCAACAGGGTAGGTCAACTGTCTTTCCCCCCAGGCAAGGCAAATGTCTGTGTGGGGAAAGATGTCCTCCGCTGCATGAGGGAATGACTTAGCCCAGGAAACTGGGGGTGTCTGCCTTCTGAGCTCTATCCCCTGAGTCCCCAGTCCTGGCTTCTGCTCACACAGCTCCAGTCCACTCTGCCCTCCCTCTACCAGAGCACAAGGTGGGTGGCTCCACAGGGAATTCTGTGCCTGAATTTCCAGCTGTCTCTCCCTGACAGACAGCAACCCTGCTGCTTTTCACAGCCAGATGGTATGTGGTACCCTTCTCAGTTCTGGTGCTCTCTGCTGGAGGTCCAGCTTGGGGATTAGACCCCGAGTTCTCAGTGGCAACCCCCCATAGCTGAGATCTCTCTCAGGAGCGTCAGTTGCTGTCTGTGGGCGCCCCACCAGCCCTTTCTTGCCTCCACCCCTTGTACCAGTGTCATGTGGTCTCCGCTTTCAGTCCTCAGGTATCAGGGTTCTCTCCTGCAAGTCTTCTGTTGATTATTCAAGAAAAATTTTCTGTATTTTAGTTGTAATTCCAGTTTGCTCCTGGGAGCGTGTCTGTGCAGCATCCACTTACTCTGCTGCCATTTTTAATCTCCAGCCTTACTTCCCAGAGAAGAATCTGAATAAATAAATTTATGAACAGTACACTTTAAAAAAAATATGTATTTTATTGATTTTTTTACAGAGAGGAAGGGAGAGGGATAGAGAGTTAGAAACATCGATGAGAGAGAAACATCGATCAGCTGCCTCCTGCACACCTTCTACTGGGGATGTGCCTGAAACCAAGGTACATGCCCTTGACCGGAATCGAACCCGGGACCTTTCAGTCTGCCGGCCAATGCTCTATCCACTGAGCCAAACTGGCCAGGCAACAGTACACTTTTACCTCCCAAACTGTCTTTCAGCTGTATCTTCTCTTCATCACCACCTCCATTCTAGTCCAAAGCATTATCCTTGCTTTCCTACCTGTATTACTGCAATAGCTTGTTTTACCAATACTTCATCCACCCTGCCCTCAAACTCCAGTCCAACTTCATCATATTAAACACTTATCTTTGAAAAATACCAGTTTGATGTTTGCTTTTCCTCCCACCTCCCTCAAAGCCTTTAAGTGGAAACTTTGTTAAATATATACATATACATATACATCCTATATCCTATATAATAAAAGCCTAATATGCAAATTGTCCCCTCGGGCAGTCTTTTGACCGAGAGTTCAACTGGGAGACTGGGACTTCTACTGCTCACTATGACATGCACTGACCATGGGGTCTCACTGGCTACCTGGGGGTGGGGGTGACAGGGATGGAGGTGGGGTGAGAATGCAGGGTATCCACTGAGCTTGCTCCCACTCTTCCTGCTTCCCCCCCCCCCCCCCCGGGACGCCAGGACTCGAGTGCTGGGGAAGCCCTCCTCCCCCTACTCAGGTGCCAGGCACCGGCAAGGGGCCCACCCAAGACCTGCATGGCCTCTTCTGGGTAAGCCGGGCCACAGCCGCCAGGACCAAAGGGGCCAGTCAGGCTCCCTGTGGGTTTGCACAGGAGCAAGTCTGCGAGGCCCATCGGGAGAGAGTGTTCTTCCAGGTGGTGCTGCTGGGTGGCCCAGAGGCCCATGTTGTGCCCTAGCCCACCGCGTAGTGTCGGCTGCACTCATTGCATCTCTGCATGGGGACTCGGGCACCGTGACTCAGGCAGAGGGGGGCACGCGGGGGCCCGGGGGGGGGGGGGACCAGGTGCTGCCCAGGGCCCAGAGGTCAGTTTTTTGTTTTTTCCTAACTGTAGCAAAGACTGATTAAATTAGACATTTTTAAGCTGGAGATTCCATTTTGGAATGAGTACAAAGATTTTATTTCAGCTGCTATGGTCGGGCAATGTCTGTTCATAATCTGCTAAGCTCTATGATGGGCCTGAGTGCACCAGATCAAGGTAAAGCAATTAGTGTATTTAGTCAGTGTGGATTTTGTTGAATAGTATTCGAAATAGCTAAGCCCTTGGGCGGTGTGTCCCCTTTCCCCATCCCCATCCCCACGAAGGGTCGTGGGGTTTGATTCCCAGTCCATGGTGCCAGGTACCTGGGTTTCGGGTTCATGGCCCGCCCTGGTCCTGGCGCATGTGGATGGCAAGCGGTTGACTAACCCTTTCACACTGATGTTTCTCTTTCTCTTCCCCTTCCCTCACCCCCCCCACTCTGACAAGCAATGGGAAAAATATCCTCTGGTGAGGATTAACAAAAACCCCACAAAAATAAACAACAAAACAGCTAAGATTCTTTAGTTTTCTGTTGTTGATACTGTGATGGGTTATGTTATTGGTAAATACCTGCATTTAGCCAGTACAAAGACTGAGCTATTTTATATGTTGATAAAATATGATAATTATTAAAACGGATAAGGAATATTTTATCTTAACAAAGAATATTTGAGATCTTAAATTAGATAACTTTCAAATAGGACACAATGGGAAGTGTTTTAAATAGTTTGTGTACATTGTTAAGAAATAATAGGAAGCTGTATTCGTTTTCTAGGGCTGCCATTTAAGTACCACAGACTGGGAGGTTCAAACAACAGAAGTTGGTTTTCTCACACTTATGGAGGCTGGGAGTTCGAGATCAAGGTGTGCAGGAAGTTGATTTCTTCTGATGCCTCTCTCCTTGGCTTGTACATGGCCATCTTCACATGGTCTTCCCTTGTGTGTCTATGTCCTAACTTCTTCTTCTTATAAGGATACCATTCATATTGGAGTAGGCCCCACCCTAATGATCTCATTTTAACTTAATGGGTTCTTTAAGACTCTATCTCCAAATACAGTTACATTCAGAGGTACTGGGGGTTAGGACTACAATATATAAATTTTGGGTGGACATAATTCAGCCCTAACTGCATCTACCAATACAATAAGTTTTTTTGTTTTTTTTATGTTTCCACTATTCATTTATGACAAATTTCACATCTGTGATGTTCTTCAGTCAGAAGTTCTTTGAGACGATGCCATCGGCCTTGGCCAGTCGGAGTGGAGTCATCTGACTCACCCATCCTGCGGATAGCCCCGCAGATAGCATAGGTTGTAAACTGGCCGTTGAACCTGCCTGTCACCTTGTCAACCTCGGCCACGTTCATCTGGATGGACGCGTGGTCCTTGGCGCCGATGATGCGGTTGCTGGCGGAGCATTTCCGCGGCACGTGCAGGTCCACGAACTCGCCGGCGTCGTTCTGCATGTTGAGAGTGCGCCTACGAGACCCCGCGCGGTGCCGTGAGAATAAGCTGGGTCGGTGGTCTCACACCACTCCCCGCGCACCCGGACCCCCACCTCCGCGCCATGGCCTCACGCCCACCCCGCCCGGAATCCCGCGGAGCCAGCGCTGGGCCACGCGGCCTACCTGCTGCCACCAGCACGAGCCTTTTTGCAGCTGCATTTTTAAATTGTATTTTCTCTGTCAATTATTAAAATAAGGCTTGTCTCTGAAATTAGGACATATGATCATTAGTAAAACATTTTAGGCTAATAATTTGGTGTTACAGCTGTCTGGGCAGCTGTTTCAGAATTCATGCCATAGTTTGTTCTAGGTTTTCAATAAAAACTCAGCTCAAAAACATCAGCCTATTTTCAGGAATTTAAACTGCATAAAATGTTCCCTAACATAAGAACTGGGAAGGTAGAGATTAAAAGATCTAATTTGATTGTCAATAAAAATATTGTGATTGGAATCTTTGTTCTGGCAAATTAGAGTAACAAAAAAATTCTCCTGCTATAAATACCTAGATACCCTAGGTTAAAAACAATAAGAGCAACATAGTAAATGTCCTTGTAAATGCATAGCTGAGAGATCTAATAATCTGGACAGGAATTCAAGCCTATGCTAAGAATATCCAGATAGTGGTGGGTCCAAGCAGAATGTTGTTTTCCACTACTTCAGGGACTTGAAATTCTTTTAAAAATATTTTTTCATTGATTTTTTAAAAAAATTTAATAAATCTTTATTGTTCAGATTATTACAGTTGTTTCTCCTTTTTCCCCCCCATAGCTCCCCTCCACCCGGTTCCCACTCCACCCTCTGTCCTAACCTCCCTCCCACTGTCCTCATCCATAGGTGTATGATTTTTGTCCAGTCTCTTCCCGTACCCCCCACACCCCTTTCCCCCTGAGAATTATCAATCCACTCCCATTCTATGCCCCTGATTCTATTATATTCACCAGTTTATTCTGTCCATCAGATTTTTTATTCACTTGGTTTTTAGATTCACTTGTTGATAGATATCTATTTGTTGTTCATAATTTTTATCTTTACTTTTTTCTTCTTCTTCCTCTTCTTAAAGAATACCTTTCAGCATTTCATATAATACTGGTTTGGTGGTGATGAACTCCTTTAGCTTTTTCTTATCTGTGAAGCTCTTTATCTGCCCTTCAATTCTGAATGATAGCTTTGCTGGGTAGAGTAGTCTTGGTTGTAGGTTCTTGCTATTCATCACTTTGAATATTTCTTGCCACTCCTGTCTGGCCTGCATAGTTTCTATTGAGAAATCAGCTGACAATTGTATGGGTGCTCCCTTGTAGGTAATTAACTGTTTTTCTCTTGCTGCTTTTAATATTCTCTCTTTGTCTTTTGCCCTTGGCATTTTAATTACAATGTGTCTTGGTGTGGTCCTCTTTGGATCCCTTTTGTTTGGGGTTCTGTGCGCTTCCTGGACTTGTAAGTCTATTTCTTTCACCAGGTGGGGGAAGTTTTCAGTCATTATTTCTTCAAATAGGTTTTCAGTATCTTGCTCTCTCTCTTCTTCTGGCACCCCCATAATTCTGATATTGGTACGCTTGAAGTTGTCCCAGAGACTTCTTACACTATCTTCAAATTCTTGGATTCTTTTTTCTTTTTCCTTTTCTGGTTGAGTGTTTTTTGCTTCTTTGTATTTCAAGTCTTTGACTTGATTCTTGCATTCCTCTAGTCTGCTGTTGGGTCTCTGTATAATATTTTTTATTTCAGTCAGTGTATGTTTAATTTCTAGTTGGTCCTTTTTCATATCCTCAAGGGTCTCGTTGAATTTATCGGCTTTTTCTAGGATATTCTTGAAAAACCTTATAACCATGGTTTTGAACTCTATATCCAGTCGTTTGTTTGCCTCCATTTCTTTCATCTGTGGCCTGTTTCTTTGTCTCCGCATTTTGGTTGCTTCCCTGAGTTGGTAGGGTGGCTTTGTGTGCTAGGTGTCCTATATGGGCCAGTGGGTCAACCTCCCAGTTACCTGAGGTGGACACTCTTGGTGCACCCCTTTGTGGACTGTGTGTACAGCCTTGTTGTAGTTAAGTCTTGATTGTTGTTGGTGTCACTGGGAGGAATTGACCTCCAGGCCAATTGGCTGTGAGGACCCGCTGTGTCTATAATGGAAGAACTGCTGTGCTGGAGACACGCTTAGGTGGCAGGACTTGCTTCAGTGGGGCTTTGGTGCTCACTGAGTCTGTCTCTTGAATGTGTCACTTATGGATGTGAGTAGTTGAAATCTGGTGTCATCTCACACTGAGCACTAGATACACTAGCTTCTGGATCTCCAATGGGGTACAGGTCAGCTACTGTCTGAGGCCACCCAGCAGGAGGTACAGCGAGAACTACAGTTTTCTCCTCTTTGCTTGCAGTTTGGGGGTTTTGGAGCTGTCTGACCAGAGCTGCAGTTTGTTTGGTTAAGCTGCGGTAGGGCAGACCATTTATATGCAAAAGCCGCTGCGTGGAGCTTGGGTGGGTTTGTAGATTGTGCAGGGCGGGGTCTCAGGGAGTCACTAGGCTAGGGTGTGGCATACAGTGATGGCTGCCAGTCAGCCGTCTCTGCGTTTCCGCGTTTCCAAGTCCCTGCGTCCCGCGCCCCAGCGCAGTAAACAATGATTGCTGGGCGCACCTCTGCAAGAAAGTCACCCTCACTTTCCAACCCGATGGCAGACAGTCCATCTTCTCCCCAGTAAACAATGATTGCTGGGCGCACCTCTGCAAGAAAGTCACCCTCACTTTCCAACCCGATGGCAGACAGTCCATCTTCTCCCCGTAGGAGTCTGGGTCCCCAGCGTCTCCCCAGAAACTGGAGTTCAGAGTAATTGGGAGCTTGTCTCCCTTCAGGTTGAAAAAAGCAGCGCACCCAGTCAACCACCGCCAGCCCGATTCATGCACCTCCGTACCTCAGCTTTTCAGCGCTTGTGCACGTCTTAATGCTCTTTTCTCTTTCCTTCTAGTTTAGAACTTCCACTCAGCCAGCTTTCCCGTGGTTCTGGGTGATAGACGTTTAGTCTTTTAGTTGTAGTTTTGAAATTGTTGTGCAAGGCAGCAGTTTAGGTGTTTACCTATGCTACCATCTTGGTTTCTCTCCTTTATTGATTTTTTACAGAGAGGAAGGGAGAGGGATAGAGAGTTAGAAACATAAATGAAAGAGAAACATTGATCAGCTGCCTCTTGCACACCCCCTATTGGGGATGTGCCCACAACCAAGGTACATGCCCTTGACCTGAATCGAACCTGGGACCTTTCAGTCCGAAGGCCAATGCTCTATCCACTGAGCCAAACCGGATAGGGCAACAGGTACTTGAATTTTAAGGCTCATACAGAAACAGAATTATAGGCTTTGGACCACCCTGGAAGCCTGAAAAGACTACATTCTAAGAAAAAGTGGATGGGACTAAAGAAAAAAATCTCACCAGTACATATTACTGTCTGGCCTCTGGTTATAAAAGCTGCAGAGGCGGGTGGTAATAGTGATGGAGGCAGACTTTGATCAACTGTATTACCCCAAGGCCAGGCAAATGTCTTTCTTGAGAACCTGCAACCACGAGTCTGTATCTCCGGTAAGGTTGGTGTTTGACATTACCCACTTGTTCTGGGAATTCCCAAGGCAAGATATTAGCATAAGAACTATCCCTAAGTGTGTGGTATCTGTGGGATGCCTGGGCAAGTTACTTAATCTTTTGGATTGATCCTTACTTCCTCTAATGGGATTAAATAATAGTAACTAATAGGCATTGAAAGTGTATCAGCACTTTATATGCTGAAATCCATTTAATCTTCAGAACAGCCCTATGACGTGGGTACAGTAATCTGTCAATGGTGTGTGGGATTGGGGATGGTCATGTATGTCTCCTAGGGTTGATATGAAATAAGATGAGGTGTTACCCTAGCTGGTTTGGCTCAGTGGATAGAGCATCAACCTGCGGTCCCAGGTTCGATTCTGGCCAAGGGCACATACTCAGGTTGCAGGCTCACTCCCCACTAGGGGGTGTGCAGGAGGTAGCCAATCAATGATTCTCTCTCATCATTGATGTTTCTCTCTCTCTTCCTCTCTCTTCCTCTCTGAAATCAATAAAAATATATTTTAAAAAAAGATGAGGTGTAATGTGGCACATCAACGCTTATGTAAATCTACTTTGGAAACTGTGACCATTTGCTCTATTCCTTGGGGTTTTCTCACTTTAAGTAGGACAGAGACTCTCAAACACTTCTCTTCCTCTTTTTTGTTGTCCCCAAAGACAAGATGCACAAGATCCCTTCTTGTCTGAAGGATTTTATTATTAATCCATATTGAAGGAAAAAAAGAAGATGGAATTTGAGGTAGCTTTGAAAGATGGATAGGATTTGGATAAACAAAATGTGGAGAGAGTGTTTCAAGTAGAGAAGATATTGAACAAAATATTTTTAAAAAATCCTCACCCAAGGATATTTTTCCATTGATTTTTTGAGAGTGAAAGAGAGAGAGAAATATTGATGTGAGAGAAACACATCACTTGGTTGTCTCCTGCATGAACCCTGACCAGGGCCTGGGCCGAGGAGGGGCCTGCAACCAAGGTACATGCCCTTGACCAGAATTGAAACTGGGACCCTTCAATCTGCAGGCTGATGCTCTATTCACTAAGTCAAACTAGCTAGGGCTTGAGCAAAATCTTTACCCATCATTACTTTGAACTCTGTTTCAGATAAATTTATCTCTGCTTCATTTATCTCTTCTTCTGGAGAATTCTCTTGTTCTTTCACTTGGGGGTTATTTCTTTGTCTCCTCATTTTGGCTGTCTGTTTGGGTTTGTGACTATGTATTAGGTAGATCCTCTGCATCTCTCCATCTCTAGTGCAGACAGTGTCAAATGCTGTTTCTGACTAAACAGATCAGGCAAAGACTCAAAGTCTCCAGAGACCACCTCTGCCTACAGACTGATAGGATTCCCACTTGAATGGCCCCAGGCAATTGTCCTCAGGTGTAGGAGAGTTTTTTCAAAAGGGTGGGGCAGTTGCTTCTGCCTGGAAGTTAATTGTTACTTTTAATCTCTTAAGTAGCCTCAGGGCAAGGTGTTTCCCAACAGGGTAGGTCAACTGTCTTCCCCCCAGGCAAGGCAAATGTCTGTGTGGGAAAGATGTCCTCCGCTGCATGAGGGAATGACTTAGCACAGGAAACTGGGGGTGTCTGCCTTCTGAGCTCTAACCCCCAAGTCCCCAATCCTGGCTACTGCTCCCACAGCTCCAGTCCACTGTGCCCTCCCTCTACCGGAGCACAAGGTGGGTGGCTCCACAGGGAATTCTGTGCATTGGCCCTTTAAGAGGATACCTGAATTTCCAGCTGTCTCTCCCTGACAGATAGCAACCCTGCTGCTTTTCACAGCCAGATGTTATGTGGTACCCTTCTCAGTTCTGGTGCTCTCTGCTGGAGGTCCAGCTTGGGGATTAGACCCCAAGTTCTCAGTGGCAACCCCCCATAGCCGAGATCTCTCTCGGGAATTTCATTTGCTGTCTGTGGGCGCCCTGCCGGCCCTTTTGTGCCTCCACCCCCCCACCAGCCTCTATGCAGTTTCCACTTTCAGTCCTCGGGTATCAGGGTTCTCTCCAGTGAGTCTTCCATTGATCATTCAGGAAATTTTTCTGTATTTTAGTTGTAATTCCAGTTTGCTCCTGGGAGCGTGTCTGTGCAGCATCCACTTACTCTGCTGCCATTTTTTTTTTTTTTTTGAGCAAAATCTTAACAGCAAGAATAACACTCTTTAAAGTCCAGGAACAAATAAACACATCACAGCATTAAAATTTACCAATTCTTTGTCATTCATCACGTGTCCCATCTCCTCCAGGAAGCCTCCCTTGTTAACATCCTTCAAGGATCTCTCTCCTTTCTATTTTTCTTATCATCTCCAAAAATGGGTTGGCATTGATCTATAGTCTCTCTCCAAAGGCAAAAAGCATAGTTTCCTGTGATTCCTTCCAGAAAAACAAGATGCATTTATCCACATACACTGAGTGGCCAGATTATTATGATCTCTGAACGCATAATAATCTGGCCACTCAGTGTATATCCTATATAATAAAAGGCTAATATGCAAATTGTCCCCTTGACCAGAAGTTCGACCAGCAGGCAGGCCTGCCAACCGCCCATATCCCCTCCCCCTGGCCAGGCTGGCTGGACTCCACCCACGCACGAATTCATGCACGGGGCTTCTAATATATATATATGTGTACACTGAGTGGCCAGATTATTATGCATTCAGAGATCATAATAATCTGACCACTCAGTGTATATGTCAATGCTATAATTTACACAAAAGGATTTTTCTCTACAACATGCTTTTGAGAAGAAAAAAGGATTAATTTTCTTAACTATCATTAAAATTTATAAGACATATTAATTTTCTTAATTATTTTAAGAATTAATATGTCTTATAAATCTTTCCCCATCAGCACACCCAGATATTTTGTATTATCTTTAACCTTTGCACAATATTGTGTCATGTGGATGATGGATAATTGATATACTTTCAATGGATGCTTTGGGTTTTGCTTTTTAAAAATTCTGCCAAGAAGGTTCCTGTATAGCTATGACTGAATTTCTGTAGGTATAATCATGTCTAAATTCTTTGCCATGTGGAAGGATATGTGCCTTTTAAAATTTTGGTAGTTATCAAATTAACCTGCTGTAAGCCTGCTTGTACCCTCCCATCAAAAGTGATGACAGTATTAATTCCCACACATCCCTGCCAGCACCAGGAAAGCCATATGCCTGTTTGATAAGCGAAAAAAAAAGTTTTTTTTAAAAACAATTTTGATTTGCCTTTTTAAATTATACATGAAATAGGGCATCTTTCCATATGTTTTAGTTGTAATGTGTTTAGTTGTAATTCAACTTTTGAATTTGTTTTTCTATAAAATATTTCTATCCTTTACACAATTTTCTATTGGGCTATTTTTTTTCATATTCATTTATATCAAGTTCTCTTTAAGTTAAGGAAGAGAACTCTTCGACAAATGTTTTAAATATGTTTTCTTTGTTTGGAACTTAGTCTTTTTAAAAAATATATTTTTATTGATTTCAGAGAGGAAGGAAGAGGGAGAGAGAAATAGAAACATCAGTGATGAGAAATAATCACTGATAGGCTGCCTCCTGAATGCCCCACACTGGGGATGGAACCAACAACCCGGTATGTGCCCTGACTGGGAATTGAACCAGTGACATCCTGGTTCATAGGTCAACATTCAACCACTGAGCAATGCTGGCTGGGCTGAAACTTAGTCTTTTGATTGAAGTTTTAGTTGTGTGTTTTTTTCTTTCTTTTTTCATACCAAAGTTACATTACTACTTAGACGAATTGATTAACTTTTCCCTTTATGGCTTCTGGACTTTATAGCCTTTCAGAAATACATATATATATACTAGAGGCTCGGTGCATGAAATTCGTGTATGGGGGTGTGTGTCCCTCAGCCCAGCCTGCACCCTCTCCAATCAGGGACCCCTCGAGGGATATCCAACTGCCCGTTTAGGCCCGATCCTTAACCCTAAACAGGCAGTCGGACATCCCTCTCACAATCCAGGACTGCTGGCTCCCAAATGCTCGCCTGCCTGCCTTCCTGATTGCCCCTAACTACTTCTGCCTGCCAGCCTGATCACCCCCTAACCACTCCTCTGCCAGCCTGTTTGCCCCTAACTGCCCTCCCCTGCAGGCCTGGTCACCCCTAACTGCCCTCCCCTGCAGGCCTGGTCACCCCTAACTGCCCTCCCCTGCAGGCCTGGTCACTCCCAACTGCTCTCCCCTACAGGCCTGGTCCCCCCCAACTGCCCTCCTCTACCAGCCTGGTCACCCCTAACTGCTCTCCCCTGCAGGTTTGATCATCCCCAACTGCCCTCCCTTGCAGGCCTGGTCCCTCCCAACTGCCCTCCCCTGCTGGCCATCTTGTGGCGGCCATCTCGTGTCCACATGGGGGCAGCCATCTTTGACCACATGGGGGCAGCCATCTTTGACCACATGGGGGCAGCCATCTTGTGTGTTGGAGTGATGGCCAATTTGCATATTACTCTTTTATTAGATAGGATGCAAAAGCCTAAGTGACCATTACGACCAGATGACTGGATGACTGGACGGTAGCTATGATGCACACTGACCACCAGGGGGCAGACACTCAATGCAGGAGCTACCCCCTGGTGGTCAGTGTGCTCCCACAGCCAACCTCCCGCGGTCCCTCCCCCCAGCAGGCCAGCCCCGATCAGCCCTGATTGTTGGCCAGGCCGAGGGACCCCACCTATGCATGAATTCGTGCACTGGGCCTCTAATAGAGATATAATAGCCTTATCTTTCCTGTATTAGTATAAAACTAACTCACATTTTTAGATACTTTATGATTTATTTCTACATTTAACTTTTGATCTACCTGGGATTGATTTGGTTTGAGTGAGATGGAACCCCAGTTTTGTTTTTATCTCCATAGGCACTGACTAGTTGTACCATCACTACTTATTTGCTAATCTCTCTTTCCTCCAGTGATTTGAAATCTCACCTTTGCACTTTTACAATATACTAAATTCCCTTGTGCATTAAAGTCTGATTTCTGATTTTTCTTTGGTTTCATTAATTTCTTCTTTAATATCAAACTGCTTTATTGATTGAAGGTTCCAAATATGCTTTGATATCAGATAAATGTAGAAGAGGACATGCTGTGGGTGGGGTAGACAGAGATCTTGCTGACAGGTGACATTTAAGCTGTCATTTGAAGAATGAGCGGTAACCCACTTCATGGATACAGAGGCAGGAACATCCCAGGTAGAGGGAGCCACATATCCAAAGGTTGGGAGGCAGAAGACAGCTTGATGTTGTTTGAAGGAACTAAGAAAACACGGGAGAGAAGGAAGTGAGATGGAGTTGGAAAGATAGGCCAGATTTTGCTGGGAGAGCTTGGTTTCATGTTAAGCTCAAAGGGAAACAGTAGAGAGGTGACATCTCCAATTTCCTGGACTATAGCGTCATCCATCACTCTGGTTGTTTTGTGCAGAATGGTGGGCAGAGAGCAAAGGTTGCCAAGAAGAAGCTAGTTAGGAGATTGCTGCAGTGTTCCAGGCCAGAGGTGGTCGTGAACAGGCTATAGCGTGGGCAGTACTGTTGGGGAGAAATGGACAAATTTAAGACGCATTCTGGAAATAGAATTGATAAGATTTGTTGATAGCTTGGATGTAAGGTGAATAATAGAAAGGATTCATAGCTGAATCCCAGGGACCTTCTTTTCATTTTGTATCTTTCTGCACCACTTAAGTTTACTTATCTTATGAATGTACATATTTTAAAATGGAAAAATGGCAATGATTGGGGGACAGTTAAGGAACATTAGAAATATCATATTCTGTCATATTTACAACATAGTCTCAGCAAGTGGTTCCATTTGCTGAGATGGAGAGGAGTTAGAGGAGAAATAGGTTTAGAAGTGAAGGGGAATGGGCTGGGATTATATCAAGAGTGTAGGAGTGCAGGGCTGAGATGTTAAGTTTGAGACACTGGCAAAGTCCAAAAGCAGGTAGCAAGTGGGCAGCTTGATACAAGCATGCATCTGGGGCCAGAAGGAGAGCTCCAGATGGAGTCACATGCCCACATATGCATGCTATTTAGAATCATGGGACTGGATGAGATGATGGAGGGAGAAGAGAAGAAAAGAGAGCCCAGGACCAAGTTGCAAGGAACACCAGCATTTAGAGATGGGTGGTGAAATGGCCAGTAAGAGATTGGGGATCAGGCAGTGTGCGGGAAGAAGGGGGAGGGCGAGATATCAGAAACCCACCTCCTGCCCTGACCGGTTTGGCTCAGTGGATAGAGCGTTGGCCTGCGGACTGAAGGGTCCCAGGTTCGATTCCGGTCAAGGGCATGTACTTTGGTTGTGGGCATATCCCCAGTAGGAGGTGTGCAGGAGGCAGCTGACCCATGTTTCTCTCTCATCCGTTTTTCTAACTCTCTATCCCTCTCCCTTCCTCTCTGTAAAAAAATCAATAAAATACATTTAAAAAAAAAAAAAAAAAGAAACCCACCTCCTAACCCTTCTGTGGTTCTACTGAACTGAGAGTGAAGTTTTTTTTACCTTGTCTGAGGCTCTGCCCATTCTGGCTAGTATTCTGGCCAGTGTTTACCATCCCCTCAACCCCATTAGTCCTAGCTACTCCCACCTCCATCTTTTGGGCCTTCATAATGGTCTTTTTGCCTCTCTGCTTGGAAGACTCAGCCCCAGATTCCTTATCCCATTCTCAGTGGGAATCCTGTTCTGCTCAAGTTTTACTTCCTTCTCATCCAAGTAGCATCTTATTATTCTTATATGGGACTAGTGGCTCGGTGCACGAATTTGTGCATATTGAAAGGAAATTAACTAGAATAAATCTTTTAATATTGCTATTTGCATCTTGCTCATGAAAAGAAAATAGAATTTTACCAAATCTTCTATCTACCTACTTCAGGACTTCTGTGAGGATCAAATGAGTTGAGGCATGGGAAAACGCTTCACAAACACTTGGTTAAACTGTAAAATGTTTGCACCTGGCTATAAAGCAAGTTGGGTTCCTGGGCTGAAGAAACTCTAAGGAGGTTAGTCGCCAGGGAGAGGAAGCCGGGCGTTGCTATGTGACATCATTACCCGACGCCCACAGCCATTGTTTCTGGGGTGGGCTGGACTGTGGGCCGCATTTTGTGCCATGGGGTCTTGGCAGCGTTGGCTGCAATTTGGTGAGGTGTGGCTCCGGGGTGGTGGCAGGGCCTGTGTCCCACTTGTGGGAAGCCAAGTGTTGGTTTGTCGGTGCCAGGTGCGTGGTGCCATTTATTTTTAAATGGCCAGTGCGTGTCATGGCAGCTCCTGCATTGAGCATCTACACCCTGGTGGTCAGTGCACATCATAGCTACCGGTTGGATGGATGCACACTTAGCCTTTTATATGTATAGATAGTTTTTTAACATTCCTTTTTGTACAGGTGTTTAACAAACAGTAGGCATGCAATAAACATTTGATTCATGAATGAATAAGCATTTTTAATTTTTTTAAAAAATACATTTTATTGATTTTTTACAGAGAGGAAGGAAGAGGGATAGAGAGTTAGAAACATCAATGAGAGAGAAACATTGATCAGCTGCCTCCTGCACACCCCCCACTGGGGATGTGCCCGCAACCAAGGTATGTGCCCTTGACGGGGATCGAACCTGGGACCCTTGAGTCCGCAGGCTGACACTCTATCCACTGAGCCAAACCAGTTAAGGCAATGAATAAGCCCTTTTAATCTTTACCTTGAAGTGAGAGTTTTAAATTCCTTCACCCACCTTTAAAAATTTTTTATTTTGTGTTGAAGTACCTGAGTAGTGGGTTAAAATATTGTTTCAACGGCCAGACTGAAGGGGAACTCTGCAAGACTTCAGTTCAGGGAAGAGAGCACACCCCATGGGCCTCCCTTCCCCAGTTGCTGGTGAACTCCAGGGCTGTTTAAGGAAGGCCCCAGCAGAGGGCAGCAGAGGGCTGCACAGGACGGATTGGGCGTGTGTGGTGGCGGAGAGGGAGGCGGAGGAGGGAGACGAAGGGAGGGGCTGGGCAGCAAGCAGCTAGTAGGATTCTAAAATGCGTTGATGGAAAGCGTGAGGTCACCTTTCTGTTCGTGTTTAGATTGTACTGATTCTTATCACACAGAGTATGATGAAGCCGTTTTACTGTGAGTCTCTTGTTGGAAAGGGCTAAAAGAATCCCCTGGAACAGTGATGGGAGAGGGGAGGGCCGAGGCGAAATGGCGAGTACAGATGGGAGTTATTGGTCTTGGCTACAAGGGACAAGTCTCTTGGAGACTATTCTGCAAAAGAGGGAATAAGGTGGTGTCGGTCAGTTAAAGCCAGGCAGGAGCTGGGGAGGAGGCTCAAAGGCAAGATAGCATTTTGGGGAAAATAGGAGGTTATTATTGGTTTAGCGACATACATTGTCAGAAATAGCTTTGTATGTTTCTTACACTCTTCATTGATATAATTTCTGTTCTTTTGCCAGTCAAGCTGCTTTTAAAATTTCCAACCTATCATACGTGCTTAAGGGAAAAGGGATTTTTGTACACACTTTAGCTAAGGGTCAGAAGGGAAGCACAGTGCCCCCTAGGGGCCAGCAAGGTGCTAACAGCAGAGGTCAGGGTGAAAGGCTCCAAAGGGAAGGGGCATTAGTCTGAGAACATGGTCTTCTCAACTAATACACACACACACACACACCACATACACACATATACATAAAACATGTATACACTTATGTACACAAATATGCTCATGTAGATACATCATATACACACACACCAACACATCTCACACACACACACACACACACACTGACACACACAGCACAACACACTCACCGATAAAGGGTTTTGTAATGGATATTATGGTTGCCTGTCCAATAGCTATCCCACTGGTATAGCAACAATGGGGTTTAAGTCTAGAATCAAATCAACTCTTGGCTTCAGGGGTAGCTTCCAATTGGCCTAAGTCATCAACACAATCCCAACCCTCTTGGCATTCCCATGGCCACTGCAACGGCTTTAGGAGTGGGCATACAACCACATGGGTCCATTATATGTGAATGAGGAAGCATGTGGCTCTGGAAGCTGCCAGCAGCCACCCTGTTACCACAAGAAAAGACCTGTTTTACAAAAAGCTGATGGGGGAGGTGGAGGTGAGAGGTTCACAGCCAAACAATTTGTAGCCCCCCAAACATTGGGAGCCTCCAAACAACCTGTGCTGGGGAGGCCCCACCACCTCTGTACTTCAGATATTATGAACCAATAAGTGGTCAGGTTGTCTAAGGTCTCAGGGTGGGTTTTTTATATCAGCAAATCTTATCAGACCAGAGACCAACTCCTTGCAGACTCTTCTCTAAGGGGCCTGGTAAGGTCCAGCCTCCGCTGTAATAGGGAGGACTGTTCCTTCCCAGCTCTCCTTGGTCCCCTTCTCAAAGCATCACATGTATAACAGAGAAGAAGAAAATAATATTCAAAACCAAACCAATTCTAGCCCCTTGGCCTAATAAGGAAAGTGACACAATTCCCATGTGCAGAGAAATAAATCTCTAAATGGATTTCGGCCCTTGCAGAGGCTGAGATGAGATTCAAGCCAGTGGTTTTGAATTTCAAAAGGCAGGCAGCCCTAGCCAGTTTGGCTCAGTTGGTAGAGCATCCGCCTGTAGGCCAAAGGGTCCCGGGTTCGATTCCGGTCAAGGGCACATACCTTGGTTGCAGGCTCCTCTCCGGCTCGGGCCCTGCTCTGTACATGTGCAGGAGACAACCAATTGATGTGTTTCTTTCAGATCAATGTTTCTCTCTGTCTTTCCCTCCCTCTTTCACTCTCTCCAAAAATCAATAGAAAAATATCCTCGGGTGAGGAATAAAAAAATAAAATTAAATTGAAAAAAAGGCGGGCAACCTTGGCTGACATAAGAGATTTCATACATAAACAGCTGACCCTGGAATAACATGTATTTGAACTGTGTGGGTCCACTTATACATGCTTTCCCCCCGCCCATAAATACAGCTGCAGGTGGAAAACAGAATTTTTGCATTCCCAACCATGGATTCCCAAATGGAGAATCGAAAATACTGTTTGCAATTCGAGATTGGTTCAAAGTAGTACACAGATTTTTCAACTGGGGAAGGTGTTGGCACCCCTACCACCCCGGCTGTTCAAGGATCAACTGTCTACCCATTTAATCCCTGATAGACGAGCATGACTTACCTCTTTTACAGACGATGAATGAGTCTCAGATTGCTGTCACCTGCTCAGTGTCAAACTGCCCTGATGGGTGGAGATGGTCTTCCCCGCCCCCCTCCCAGGGCTCTTTGGCTCTATAGCTCAATCATGGTCTCCCTCCTGGGACAACTCGCCACCTGCCACACCCATGGCTGCCTCCTGGGTGTGATTCAGTCTATGGGCCTTTTGGGAAGAGGGGTGGGAAGAGGTACAAAGTTATCCTTGTATGTATATTTAACATTTCATGTGGGGGTGGGGTGGGAATGGAGAGGATAGAGGACCTGTAACACCAGGGTTCTGATCATGGTAGGAAAGAGCAAAGTGGACTTGAAAGAGTCAACCTCTGCCAGGGAGGAAGTGTGGCACAGAGCCTGGCACACAGCCTTGGAGCCCAACTCGACCTGGCCAGAGTCAGTTCCCAGGGACACAGTGTATTTATTAGCCCTGTGACCTCAGGCAAGTCACTTAACCTGTTGAAGGCTGAATTTCATTTTTAATAATGACATCAACTTCCTACAGTCTTCATGTAGGTGAGTAAAAAACACAAGCAGTCCAGCTGGTGTGGCTCAGCAGTTGCATTGACCCAGGAACCATGAGGTTTCCAGTTTGATTCCAGTCAGGGCACATGCCCGGGTTGCAGCCTTGATCCCAGTGAGGGCCTCCTCTATTGATGATGTTCCTCTCTTGCCGAGAACCAATTCCAGCATGTAATAATTACAAGAGTTTTACCAAAAGGTTGGTGAAGCTTGGGGAGCTCAACAGGGTTTAGTCACATGTAGTTTACCTGTTGGAAATGGCTAAAAGGCATCCCCCCAAACCTGAATAGGATTGTTAACTGCCAGACAGCTCAGGGCATTTTATTGCCTCCTGTTGGCCAAACAACTGAACAGCTGTAGGCTATTCCCCAAACTGACAATGTTTCTGTATACCCTTTGATACCGTACCCTTTGAAGTGTATATTTCCACCTTGCCTTGGGACAAATTGTACTAATAAAAGCAGGTTCCTTGGTCAAGGTGAGAGCCTTCTAGCTCCTTCAGCTGGAAGCTCCTCTGACCCCCAATGCCTTTCAAAAATATCTTTGGTCCTCAGACTCTTTCTTAATCATCTATGCACAGCCCTTTCTCCAGAATGCTGAACCCTTTGTAAGGCTGGGAAAAAGAACCCCGGTACTCTCTCATGGATGTTTCTATCTATCCCTCTCCCTTCCTCTATCTCTAAAAATCAATAAAAACATATTTTTTTAAAAAAAGAAGCACAAGTAAAGCACTTAGCACTGTGCCTGCACCCCCAAGTGGTAGCTGTTATCATACTATATCAAAACACATAGTGCTCTGCAGACTCTTGGGAGACATTCTAAAGGTCCTCTCTGGTCTAAACTGCAATGCTCAAACACCATGTAATACAGAGAAGGCAGAGGGAGGCATTTATGCAGAATGCTTTTTTGGGGGGTAAAATTTATAATTGTGGTAAGATACTAAGAATAAAATCTAATCATGTTAAGTATTTTAAAATGTAGTGTTCAGTAGTGTTAAATACATTCACATGTTGTGCAACCAATCTCCAGAATTCTTTTCACCTTGCAAAACTAAAACTTTATGCCCATTAAACTCCTCAATTGTCCCTCTCCCAGCCCCTAGCAACCACCATTATTCCACTTTCTGTCTCTACTAATTTGACTACTCTAGGTAAGTGGAATCAGTGCTTGTCTTTTGTGACTGGCTTATTTCACTTAGCATGATGACCTCAAGGTTCATCCATGTTGTAGCATGTGTCAGAATTCCCTTCCTTATTAAGGATGAATAATATTCCATTGTATGTATATACCACATTTTGTGTATCTATTCATCTGTCGATGTATAGTTAGGTGCTTTCACCTTTTGGCTATTGTGACGAATGCTACTATGAACACAGGTGTACAAATATCTCTTCAAAACCCTGATTTCAATTCTTTTGGGTATATATCCAGAGGTGCAATTGCTGGATCATATTGTAATTCTATTTTAAATTTTTTGAGGGACCATCATACTGTTTTACATAACAGCTGCACCATTTTATATTCCACCAGCTGTGTCCAGGCTTCCAATTTCCTCACACCCTCCACAGCACTTAATTCCCATTCTTTAAAAAAAAAACACAAACCTGAGCTATACCAGTGTGTGTGAGGTGGTATCTCAATGTGGTTTTGATTTACATTTCTTTAATGATTAGTGATGCTGAGCATCTCTACATGTGCTTATTGGCCATTTGTTATTCGCTTTGAAGAAATGTCTATTCAAGTCCTTTGCCCATTTTTTTTAAATGAGTGTTTTTGTTTGTTTGCTGATTTGTATGAGTCCTTTATATATTCTGGATATTAACTCTATATCAGATATATGTTCTACAAATATTTTCTTCCGTTCTGTGGGTTACCTTTCTACTCTGTTGACTGTGTCCTTTGATGCACAGATGTTTTAAATTTTGATATAGTTCAATTTATCTATTTTTATCACAATGCTTTTCTTCCTTTTTCTCTCTTGGGAGCAAGTCAGTGGGAAGTGGGGTAAGCTTAGCCGTGTTCTGCCTCTGTCATTGTCTATTGGTGTGAAAAAGGAGAAGGATCTTTTTATTAGACAAGATGAAAGACCAGCATCCTTCATGAAGACATCATAACAGAGGGATTTAAGTACATCTGTTTACTGAAGACTCTGGAATTGAGAAAGCCTGGCATAGAAGGACTGGCTCTCAGAAAGCCTGGCACCACCTCTGACATCTGGCCCAGGCATCAAGCTGGAGGTGGCAGAAGATCTGACTACTGTGGCTACCAGTGCCTGTTTCCAGTTTGTCAAGGCTGGAGTGGGAAGCAGGGAAGCTCCCTGGGAGTTGACTGGAACTAAGATGAGGCAAGTAAGGCACTGAGGGCACAAAGTTTAAGGAGACACTCATGCTCACTCTCACTCGCATGAGCCAGAGAGGATGTGCCTCATACAATTTTGCACCCTGGGCACCTTCCTTGCCTCACCACAGTCCTGGCTGTGCCTGGGACCAAGGGGAGGTGGCCCAGCATCACTGCTTCTGTTTCAGAGTGAGGGAGACTGCTGAGGTGGCAAAGGGCACGCAGTGTGCATGGCCCACATCACAAGGATGAGTGCTTAAGCTAGAGTCTACACCTGACAAGCAGGCCCGGTGGATCCTATGATAAACTCTCAGATTTCTTCTCCCAGTGGATGATCAGACCTCAAGGTTTGATGCAAAAGAGAGCATGTTCCTTTCTCCTCTTCACTCACAGACCAAGCTTTGGCCCAGAAATGGAACCCATGACACTGTATTCTTTATCCATCCCAAAACTTAGTTACTTAAAACAACATTTATTATTGCACCATTTCTATAAGGCACAGCTTAGCTGGGTCCTTCGTTTCAGGGTCTCTCATCACCTGGGGTATGTTCATCTGAAGGCCTGACTGGGATCTTCTTCTTAAGTTCATATTTCTGTTGGTCAGACTCAGTTCCTTCCCAGCTGTTGGCTGCAGGCCTCTCCCAGTTCCTTGCCATGTGGGCTTCTCCAACATGGCAGCTTGCTTCAATAAAGCCAGAATGCTGAGAAGGCAAGAGAGGGAGAAAGAATGCAAGCAAGATGCAAGTCATAGTCTTTTGTAGCCTCATCTTGGAAGTAACATCTCATCACTTTTCCATATTCTGTTTGTTAGAAGCAACTAACTAGACCCAGTCTACCCCCCGCCCTCCCAAACACACACATAATACACACAGAGGAGATTACATACATAGAGAAGAGCACAGCAGGGTGTAAATGCCAGAGACTAGACCATCAGGAACCACTTCAGAAGCAGCCTGCCACAGGTAGGAGTAGAGTTAAGCAACTAGCATTCATTGAGGTCTAAACAAGTGTCAGGGCAGCTCATAAAGGTCCCATAAAGTCCTCACAATAGGGTTGTAAAGAGACTGGCTTCAGTTATTCTCTGCACAGAAGAGTAGCAGGGAAGGTCTTTGAGGAATGAAAGGCCAGTGGGAGACCCACAGATGCATTGCTCCGAAGAAGAAAGTCTGAGTGCCATGAGACACTGCATGTGGGTTGGAAGCCAATTAGTCAAGTTTGTAGTGTGGTGGGCAACTGGCAGACAAGCAGACAGCAGAACTTAAAGCCACCGTTTGAATGGGAAAGGTGGAGAACACTTTCATGACAAATGAATGAGGCACAATGGTGAGGTCACCAGGACAATTCCCAGAGGCTGAGGTTGGGGTTGGATTTACGAAGCAGTTGCACAATGGATATTCCAGAATTGGAGATGTTGATGTTGGTGATGTTGGAGAAGTAGTGAGAGACTCCTACAAGAGGAAGGCATGTAAGAAGCAGCCCATGTACTTACAAAAGGGTGGCAATGGGTGTATGCACCCAGCAGGACATCGCTCTGGACAACAGTTTAGGCATAAGCTGGTGGGTGAGGTGGTTCCTGAGGTAATCAGTGGAAGTGAATGTTGGTCAAAATAGGAGTTGTGTACAGAGGGTGCCAAAATGGAGACCATGCAGAATATTTGGAATTTCTAATGGATGAACCTGTCCACTCAATTTTCCTTGTGTGAGCTCTGGGAGTGGGGGTGGGGCATCTGATGGGAACTGGGCAAATAACTTATCCAATTAGTAAGCCTTAATTCCCATACCTTTAATATGGTGATAATACCTACTCATAGTGTGCTGTAGAATTAAATAAGTAATGGATATAAATTACCTAGTGTATAATAGGTGCCTAATAAAAGTTAGCTCTTTTCTCCACTCAAACTCTTCCTCTCTTCCCTCATTCAAAATAATACAGTTGGTGTATACACAGTAGATTGGCACTCACCTTCATTCCATCTACCTTGCAGTGGACTGTCTAGTACTGCAAAGGGTGGAAAGCTAAAAACTACATTTCCCAGACTCCCATGCAATCAGGAATCCAGAGGTGAGGAAGAACCATTCATGAAATATACTTGTGGGAGATCAGGGTGGAAGCCAGGCAGAAGCCATACTTCTGCTGCTCCTGCTGTTTCTGTTGGCAGTGCAGCTGAGCGACTGACTGAGCTTCCTCTGGTGGCATGAGCAGACATCCTGGCATCCTGTCACTAGTCTCATGGATGTTGGGAGGCCAGAGTCATTCATTTTGCAGGTGGCCTTGTGGCAGGAGCAGTGCTGGTTCTGGAGTGAGCAGCTTCCTTGGTGGCCCAGATCTTTGGGAAGCTTTTCTGAAAGCTCAACCTAAAGTCTTTTCTAAATCCCTCCAAGTAGTTCTGTAAGACACTTAATAACATGTCATAACTTCTTTCTTGCTTAATCTAGCCAGAGTAGAGTTTGTTCTCTTCAACACCAATACAGGTGGGATGGAGAGACTTTTACTGCCGAATTCCTCTTAGAGAAAGCACTGTGTGTGTGTGTGTGTGTGTGTGTGTGTGTGTGTGTGTGTGTGTTTTGGAAGGATGCCTTGACAAGTGCTTAGAGAGAGGGTAGTCCCCCTCCCCCACCAACCCTCACCTCATCCTCACCCCCGGCCTAGGTGTCAGCTGACACTAAAGATCAGGAACTTAAAGGGGTGGGGGAGGGGAGAAGCAAAAGTGTGAAGAGAAGGCAGAACTCAGTGGATGGCATGACCCTTTTCCAAGACCCCTCTCCCATACTTTATAAAACCTGTATAAATGCTTGGTCTGATTGATTTTTGTTGTGGTTGTGGAAACCAGAGGGGTGACTGAATTTCATGTGGGGAAGACACAGTATGAGGACAGAAGTGGTGTGTGAGTAAGCCAGAAATTTGAGAGGTGGAAGGGATAGGAGGCCAAGGTCCCCACAGTGAACCAGCAGAAACACTGGAGAGGATGTTACACTCCCTAGTCCACGGTACTCAGAAGCCCAAGGCCACCTTGGATATCAAGGAGCCAAGGCCCTCAGCGGACATCTGCAGCACACATAAATAGCATTTTGGACTTCACATCTGTTGGCTCTTTGTCTTACAACTCTCATTCTCTCTTCCCCATGAACTCTCAAAATACTTAGGCACTACAATCCTTCAGAGTTCTGGCATTTTCTCACTTATATTTATATGCATTTTTATTTGTTTCTTTACCTTCTCTGTAAGACTGTTAGCTTCTGGAAGGCAAAGGCATGGGTCTAATTAATCTTTAACCCTGAAGTTACTACATGCAGAGTGTTTGTGTTTGTGCCTGTGTGCATTTTTTTCTGGGGAGAGTACCCAAAGCTTTAATCATATTCTGCAAGGGGTCCAAGACCTGGAAAATATTTAGGAGATGCAAAAGGAGGTCTTATTTAGGAACATCTGGATACTGAGTGTGTTTTTTTAAAAAATATATTTATTTATTTACTGCTATTCAAAAAAGAGTCATCTTTCAAAAGTCAAATCCATGTCATCCTCATGCTTGTCTTCCATAGAGGCTGTGCACCTTGGAGAGTGAAGGCTCATGGGCCGGGCAGGAAACTTAGATCAGCTTTCTGCTTTCAAGATTCTGTCAATTAGGAGCTCAGCCAAGCAGTGCATGTTTATAGCCTCTTCCCTAGGACGCCTTGCCCTCCCCTCAGAAAGATTTACAAGACAAGCTGACACCAGGCAGGTCCCACTGTGGGTGGGATCCACGGCTGTTGTGTGCTTTTCAGCCTGTCATCTTTTAAGCTATAAATATTTATCAAGTGAGTGTGGGGATGTCAGTCTCCAAAGAGTGTCTGGGGCGGTGTGTGTGTGCAGGGGGTGCTGGGAGAGTGAGAGCCCCACAGAGGCTGGCATGTGATGTTGATGCATTAGCGATAGAAATCAAGGGTAATAAAAACCCCATCAGGATTCAGTGTCTCCATCGCCCAGGGCTGGTGGGGGATGAGCTCTGTCCTAACCTTCACATCTTAGCCCAGAAAGCCTGGGCAAACACCAGTGAAGCAAAGCTTGGTTCTTGACAACTGCTGAGTTTATAAACTTTCTTAAGTTCCCATATTTATCTCTTAAATGAATCCAGTGGCAACTCCATTTGGCTGACAGCTTTGCCTGTGGAGTGTGGATGGGTTCAGTGAAGGAGACAGGAGAAGACTGGAGAGCGCAAGATTAATTTTTTGTTGCCATTTTATGGTTTTTAACTTGGAATAATTGGTTGTTAAAATGAAACTGCTTTGTTCTCAGTTGCAGCTAAGGCTCCAAGATCCTGGCATTTTCCAAAGTAAGATCATCTTTGAGTGCTTGTGAAAGTGGGTGACCACTCAGTTAAGGACAAAAGAGCTTTGAGGAGTGGACACAAGAAGGAGTTTGAGGAAAGGTGTTCGTGTGCTCTGAGTCTTCCTTCCCCAATTCTAGAATAGGTGCTGGAAGGCCTGCATCTTTTCTGTTCTCAGGGAGCCACTCACCAATTTGCACTCCATACCGGTCACAACCTCACTAGCAAAAGGATGTCCCACTTTTTCTCTGGACACCCGTGAGCCAGTGTCTGAACGCTGGGGCCATGTCCACCTGTGCTGCAGAAAAAGCAGACACCTCCATGGCAGACTTGTCAGTAGAGACAGCAGAATGGGAGCTTGACTCACGCCTGACTTCTGCCCTCCAAATATTTTGTGCATCTTACTGGTAGAACCTAAATCCTAGCCAGAGTATTGCCTGCAAGGGAGTCTGGGAAATGTAGTTTTATATTTTCAGCTTCTGCAGTACAGAAAGGCATACTAGAGGCAGGTTAGAATGAGTGCTGACCACCAGTTCATTTTATCTAACACATTCCTACTCATATTCCAAGGCCCACATCAAAAGCTACCTCCTCTCAGAGGCTCCTCTCCCACTGTGTCCTCTCCCCCAGTAGAGAATGTTCTCCTCTGTTCCCACAGCTTATGTCATCCAGTGAAACATGTCAGTCTCCTTTGTTAAGCTACACGTTTCTTTAGGATAGGGATTTGTATGACTCATGTCTGTGTTCCTTGCACTGATACAAGTTCTGACAGGTACTAACTGTGGTGGCTTTAAAATATGCCCACAAATTCTTTGATACTTTTCTCTTCAAAATGTAGAGCCTAGGCCCTGGCTAATTAGCTCAGCTGGTTAGAGAATCATCCTGATATGCCAAGGTTGTGGGTTCGATCCCAGGTCATGGCATATACAAAAAGCAACCAGTGATTGGCCAACATGGCTCAGTGGTTGAGCATCGACCCATGAACCAGGCAGTCACAGTTCGATTCCCAGTCAGGGCACACGCCTGGGGTTGCAGGCTTGATTCCCAGTGGGGGGTGTGCAGGAGGCAGCCAATCAATGATTCTCTCTTATCATTGATGTTTCTATCTCTCTCTCTCCCTCTTCCTTCCTCTCTGAAATCAATAAAAATACATATTTTTAAAAAGAAGCAATAAATGAATGCATAAATAAATGGAACAACAATCGATGTTTGTTTTTTTTCGATGTTTGTTTCTCTCTCTCTCTCTCTCCCTCTCTCCTTCAAATAAATCAACAAAAATTTTTTTACTAAAATAGTAGAGCCTCCTTTTGAACCTGTGCTAGACTTACTGACTCAGGTCTAATAAACAGAAAGTGGCAGAAGTGACATGTGATTCCTCAGACGAGGTCATAAAGTACACGACTTGGTCACTTGTGCCAGCTGCCATGTCGGAGGACACACAAGCGGCCCTATGGAGAGGTCCATGTGGTGAGGAACCGAGGCCTCCTGCCAACAACCAGCACTAACTTGCCAGGCGTTTCCTTCTCCCAGAAGGGAAACTCCCCTCTGACCTGGGAGGACATTTAAGACTCTTGCCTCCCTTGATCCATTAAAATGATTGAAAACCACAGTCTGTTGACTCATCCTCTTGGTTTCCTATTTGTTGACACGTGGTGGACAAAAGGAGAAGGAATTGAGGGTAGAACTGAGGCTGGGAGTTCCCTGTGTTCATTCAGAGTTATTGAATGGTTTTGGCCAAGCCTGATTAATCCTGCCAAGAAAGGTGAAAAGAGACATCAGCATCTCAGAATCTCCTTACCTCTTCTTGTCAAAGAGGAGCTTGTGGTCCTAGTGATCCCTAGGGTTTCCAGCATGTCTCTTGCCAGAGGATGGGGCACCTATTAAGGAGTGTTTCAGGCCTAGATTACCCTGGGGCACTGCGTGCAGGCGAGTGGTCTGGAAAGCTGCTCCACACAGTGGAGAGAGATGGGTTGTCACGCAGCAGTAATGCAAGGGCATTCAGTTTGGCTTTCCAAGCATTGGAAAGGAGCCCACCCTTTCCCAGCTTCCTGAGGCATTTGGGATAAATGAGCAGCTGGCCTCAAGCAAACCAGCTGAGGGTAAAATTTGCTTTTCCAAGAAGGCAGAGCTTTGGTGATTCTTGGCCTGTTTTCCCCATTCTGGAATCCTATACCTATTTTTTCTTACTTATACAATCAATACATTTTCACTGTAAAATAAACGAAGTTCAAACAACTCAGTTATATGAAGTAAAAGAACAAATGTTCTCCTTCATAGCCTACCACCAACCCCAATTCCTCACCACATGTAACTACCACTAACAGTTTGACATGTAACCTGCCAAACCTCATGGATATATAGGTATCACATGTTACATATTGCCCTGCAACTTGTGTGTTTGTTTTTCTCATTTGATGATAGATCATTGACATATTTTTGCATGTCAGTACTAACAGAGCTAACACATTTTTATATCCAATAGCTGTCTACTATTCCATTGTATATGTGAGAGGAAGAAAAAAACTATGTTAAGAATAACCACTTTTCACTGCCTTCTGTGGAGTGAGGGGTAAGAGTGTTGAATGGAGCATCCAAGGGGCTTGGGTGAGATAGTGTTGGGGAAGGAGTTATGGAGAGCTGAATTACTTTTTATAACGGGAGGTGGGATGGGAGGGGGACTCTGATCCTCCCTCTGAGGCCATCTGGAGTGGAGAAGTGAAAGGGCACAGGGAGAATGGGGAAGTAAGAGGTTGCTGACAAGATGTAATATGAGTACTTTGTAAGTAACCCCTCTGTACAACCCTCACATCTTCCATAAATTTATGAAATTCATGAATGAATATATCCTCCACCTCTTGAGTGTTTCCTTAGAATAACAATTCAAGGATGGTATTACTGGGGCAAAGGGTTAGAATTTCTCTGTGGTTTTTGTGACATTGTTTGTTAAATTGTTATCCTAAAGGGCTATAAGAATTATGCTGTTACTTATAATGTTTCCCTGTGTGGAAGATTGAAGGAACCCCAGTTTAGAATGTGTATCTCTAGAATATGACAGTTGAGATGATCTTCACAAAGTCTGACAGATCTTCACATAAATGTGGATGCTTGCTATGTTGCAGTCCCTGTGCTACATTCTGGCTCAGGTATCCACCTCAGCTCCAAGCCCCAAGGTGCTGACAAGTTGGGTTCAGGGCATGCATACAGAGAGTGGCCATGAGCACTAGAGAAACCACAGGCCAGAAGTAGTAAGTGTGTGGCACCCATGCCCCACTCCCCACCTTAATACATTTATTGGCCAATTGATCATGGAACTCTTTCCTGCTGAGCCCAGATGCTCCTTCAGAATTCCTGTCAACACAGTGCTCCATACAGTGATTACCAATCAATCAGAACTGGATGGAATGAAACATATTTCCCCTTCCTTCTATAGGCTCATTAATCTAAAATGGGATTCTAAAATTTTGCCTTTTCTGGAAAATTTATTTTTCAAAATGTGCATTCAAATATACAACTAATGACAAATAAAATGCTTATCCATGTCCCACCAAAGGTAGGTATGCACACTTGAGAAAATCCTGGAGTGGTGGAAAGGTGGGTGAGCGGAACCCAGAGGGGAAGCAAGTCCCCTGCCATTACTTCTTGAAGGCTGGCTGTGCTCCCATCTGGTAAGCCTATAAGCTCATATCTGAGATCCAAGACCCTTGGGGAAGCAATGGTGGCCGGCTGATAGTGGCTGAGAGACACCCAGGAAGTGTCTGGGCACATCTGCTAGGTCCATTGAGGTGCTATCTGGTAGGAAGTCAGGGTCTGGAATCAGAAGAGAAATGAGGAAGGCCTGTTCTGCCTAGAGCTGTTAAAGGCCTTTCATGACCGTCAACGGCATAGGTCTAAAGTAAGTTAGTGATGCATTTCAAGTGTTCAACATGAGGGCAGGGACACCCAAGTCAACAACAGCTGGAATTTCAGGCAGGTAACTCAGAGCCAGGAGTTCTGTTATGAATCCTGACTGTTGTGCAGTTTTTTTTTTTTTTTTTTTTTAAATAAATCTTTATTCAGATTATTACAATTATTTCTCCTTTTTCCCCCCATAGCTCCCCTCCACCCCTTTCCCACCCCACCTTCTGCCCTTACCTCCCCCCCACTGTCCTCATCCATAGGTGTATGATTTTTGTCCATTCTCTTCATGAACCCCCCCATACCCCTTTCCCCCTGAGAATTATCAGCCCACTCCCTTTCTATGCCCCTGATTCTATTATATTCACCAGATTATTCTGCTCCTCAGGTTTTTAATTCACTTGATTTTTAGGTTGGCTTGTTGATAGATATGTATTTGTTGTTCATAATTTTTTCTCTTTACTTTTTTCTTCTTCCTCTTCTTTAAGAATACCTTTCAGCATTTCATATAGTACTGGTTTGGTGGTGATGAACTCCTTCAGCTTTTTCTTATCTGTGAAGCTCTTTATCTGCCCTTCAATTCTGAATGATAGCTTTGCTGGGTAGAGTAATCTTGGTTGTAGGTTCTTGCTATTCATCACATTGAAAATTTCTTGCCACTCCCGTCTGGCCTGCATAGTTTCTGTTGAGAAGTCAGCTGACAGTCGTATGGGTGCTCCCTTGTAGGTAATTAACTGTTTTTCTCTTGCTGCTTTTAATATTCTCTCTTTGTCTTTTGCTCTTGGCATTTTAATTATGATGTGTCTTGGTGTGGTCCTCTTTGGATTCCTTTTGTTTGGGGTTCTGTGGGCTTCCTGGACTTGTAAGTCTATTTCTTTCACCAGGTGGGGGAAGTTTTCGGTCATTATTTCTTCAAATAGGTTTTCAGTATCTTGCTCTCTCTCTTCTTCTGGCACCCCCATAATTCTGATGTTGGTACGCTTGAAGTTGTCCCAGAGTCTTCTTACATTATCTTCAACTTTTTGGATTTTTTTTTTTGCTTTTTGCTTTTTCGGTTGAGTGTTTTTTGCTTCTTTGTATTTCAATTCTTTGACTTGATTCTTGTGTTCCTCTATTCTGTTTCTGGGTCTCTGTATAATATTTTTTATTTCAGTCAGTGTATGTTTAATTTCTAGTTGGTCCTTTTTCATATCTTCGAGGGTCTCGTTATATTTATCGGCCTTTTCTAGGATATTCTTAAAAAGTCTTATAACGGTGGTTTTGAATTCTATATCCAGTCGTTTGTTTTCCTCCATTTCTTTCGTTTGTGATCTGATTCTTTGACCCCGCATTTTCACTGAATCCCTGAGTTGGTAAGGTAGATATTTGTGCTAGGTTTCCAATATGGCCCAGTGGGTCTGCTTCCCCAGTTAACCTGAGGTGGACACTCTTGGTGCACCCCTTTGTGGACTGTGTGTACAGCCTTGTTGTAATTAAGTCTTTATTGTTGTTGGTATCACTGGGAAGAATTGACCTCCGGGCCAGTTGGCTGTAAGGATCAGCTGTGTCTATGCTGGGAGAAGCCCGGTGCTGGAGACAGCCTTATAGGATTAGACTTGCCAAATTGCAATAGCCTCTGTGCTCAGCTTGGATGGGGTGGAGTCTCAGTCTTGGCTTCCTGTCAGCCCCGCCCCTGCGCGCATGTGCGCTTTCAGTCCTCCGCCTTCCCCAGCTCGAGTCTCCGCCTGAGAGTCCAGACTCCCCCCACAAGAGCGTGGGTCCCCAGGGGCTCGCCTGGAACTGGGGTTCACTGCAGTCAGAACTGGGGCTCGGTGCAGTCAGAATCCTCTGACTCCCCTCCACTAGGGAAAGCCTGTGGCAACCCCTGCAGCCTTTGTGCGCACCGGCGCGGCGCGTGTGCGCACTTTCAGTCCTCCGCCTTCCCCGGCTCCCGAGTCTCCGCCCGAGAGTCCAGACTCCCCCTACAAGAGCGTGGGTCCCCAGGGGCTCGCCTGGAACCGGGGTTCACTGCAGTCAGAACTGGGGCTCAGTCAGGATCCTCTGACTCCCTTTCACTAGGGAAAGCCTATGGCTACCTCCGCAGCCTTTGTGCGCACTGGCCCGTGTGCGCCTTCAGACTTCTGCCTTTCCCAGCTCGCGGTCCGAGGCTTCCTTCCCCCTTCCGCCAGAGGAAGTCAGCCAGGCTCTCAGCCGCCCTTCCTCTCTGCGCGCACAAAGCCCCTTTGCCGTACCTCCAATTCTCTGTGAGCTTTTCTCCTTCCTTCTAGTTGTAGAATTTTCACTCAGCCTGCTTTCCTGTGGTTCTGGATGGTGTCCGTTCTGTCTTTTAGTTGTAGTTTTGAAATTGTTGTGCGAGGCAGCAGTTTAGGTGTTTACCTATGCCGCCATCTTGGTTTCTCCCTGTTGTGCAGTTTTGACTGGACACTTTCTCCATTCTGCTCCATGCTCAGGCCTCTTGGTCAGATCAGGTCAAATTCTGGGCTGGCTTATTTTCCACGTGTGCCCTTATTCAGGTGCTAGAGTCCAGGAACTGTGAATGCCATCCTCCAGCCTGACTCCTGTAGCCAGAGTTTCTTTCCCAACACCTCCCATATTTTCCAAGACCCAGGCTTCAGTTGCAAGAGAAATTTGAAAGTACCAACAGGTTCTGTGCTCTCTGGGGTCTTTGGTTATCCCTAGAAATGCTTCTTGGGTCTCTTCTAACAATTCTGTTGTTCTTCCCATGAAATAGCAGGAATGGGAATGGTAAGCAGATTGGGACAAACTCAACAGACCCCTTGTTATATCCCAGATACAAGGTATAGACTGATGGTTCACTTCCAGTTGACCAGGCCAGAGCAAGTGGACAATGACGAACCTCCTTCTCCCAGAGCCAGTGGCGGTCTGGCTCACACTCTCCCACACTTACTAGGTTATCCACGGATGGTTCTTCAGAAATGATACTACATCTCTTTGTTAGCTTCAGCTACTCTGCCTCTCAGGGATATTTTATTCTTCAAATGCTGGACATGGGGTCGAGTTGTTTTACTTTTTTTTTTTTTCTTCATACTATCTGGGATTTTTGCACCTCTGCTGATGATCTGCAATATAGAAAGGCTTGATTAAGCCTTTGGCATATTTCTCAAACAGGGTGACAAGCTGCTCCTTGTAACCCAGTTGTCATCTGGGGCCTTCTTAGTATTTGACCTCTGGAAAAGATTGCTTTCAACCCCGAATTCCAGTCTGGGCAAGTCCAGAACACTCCCCAAATCTACTGCAAATTCTTCTGGTGCTTCTGCTCCTAGGCTATAGCAACTGCGTGAGCCAACCTGATTCGAATGTCAACCTGAATGCACAATTCAGTCTTCACTGGTGTGCATGAGAGATACTCACAGTGAGTATTGGTGGACCTAGCAGAGGGAGAGGGGTCACATCATGCACCCCAAAGCCTTCCTTTTTCTGTCACATCTTCCTCCAGAGTATCCACAAGTTTCCTTTCTCCTTCACTGTGCAGAGCAGTCCCCCATCTGATACCTCTTTTCCAGCTAACACTCAGATCTTTAAAGCTCTGCTTTCTACCCCAACAATTCTCAGGGCGTTTTTTTTTTTTTTTTTTTTTTTTTTTTTTTTTTTTTTTTTAAATAAAGCTGTTCTCTCCCTAGAAGGATTTCTAGTGTCAGCTCTTGTTATAGTAAAAAATTTTCTCTCTGATTTCACATTTTGTCACACACAGAGTTGGGGGTTTTAAGAAGTTCCCTCAGTAATTAGAATGTTTTTTATGCAATTTAATAGGAACCCAATTCAAAGTGTCCTAAACAATAAAGATAATCATTATCTCACAAAATTAGAAGCCCAGAGACAGGTTGGCTTCAACCTTCAGGGTCCTCGCTCTGCCTCCTAGGTCTATTTCAGGCTTGGCCTCAGACCTGTAGCAAAAAGGCTGCTGCAGTTCAGGCATCATAGCCGGACCACACAATGCGCAGAACAAGAAGGGATGGCCTCTTCCTATCTCTCTTCCCTTGTAGGGAGGAGACCTTTCCCAGAACCCCTTCAGCAGAAGTTGCCTTCCCATCTCCTTGATCAGGTTTGGTCACGTGCCTAAGCCCATAGCTAGAAAGGAGAATGGGATCTGTGATTGGCTTAAATTAACCAGGAACCATCCCTGGTGATGGTGGGTGGTGAGTGGCCACTGAAGCATGAGGCTTCAGACAGAAGATGGACACCTGTACGGGAAGGGTGCCCCTTCAACACTACTGTGGCTCTGTCTCCCAGCTCAGTACTGTGGCTGGTTGTGCTAGCTCCTCCTCCAGCTTTAGTCTATTCCTGCAGCTGCCAGCCAGAGAGGGCACCAGCCAGCACTAAACATTTCTGTCTTAAAGTTTTCCTCTCCACTTCTGCACCAAGGACACATTATCTCCTTCCTGGAACAAATCATTCTCATGTTTTGAGGAATTAGTGTTCTCATTTTGTTTCTCTGTTTAAAACATACTAGCAATCATTGCAAAGTAATTGCATAGACTATTTTTTTAAAAATATATATTTTATTGATTTTTTACAGAGAGGAAGGAAGAGGGATAGATAGTCAGAAACATCGATGAGAGAGAAACATTGATCAGCTGCCTCTTGCACACCTCCTCCTGGGGATGTGCCCGCAACCAAGGTACATGCCCTTGACTGGAATCGAACCTGGGACCTTTCAGTCCGCAGGCTGACGCTCTATCCACTGAGCCAAACCGGTTTTGGCTTGCATAGACTATTTTTTAAGATGGACTATTTTTTTGAGAGAAGTTATAGGTATTTGGGGGATTCCAAAACTTCCATTTCACATAAGCTAGTTAGGAAGAAGTAGAAAAGATGCATGTTTATTGAATGGACTAGAGACCCGGTGCACGTAATTCATGCACTTGAGGGGGGGGGGTTGTCCCTCAGCCTGGCCTGCACCCTCTTGCAGTCCAGGAGCCCTTGGGGGATGTTTGACTGATGGTGGGGAGTGGGCCTAAGCTGTCAGTTGGACAGCCTTAGCGCTGCCACGGTGTGAGCCCGGCTTCTGGCTGAGCGGCATTCCCCCTGTGGGAACGCACTGACCACCAGGGGGCAGCTTTTGTTTTGAGCATCTGCCCCCTGGTGGTCAGTGCGCATCTTAGTGACTGGTTGTTCCACCGCTTGGTCTATTTGCATATTAGCCTTTTATTATATAGGACTAGAGGCCTGGTGCATGAGATTCATGCACTTGGGGGATGGGGATTCTTCAGCCCAGGGGGGTCTCGCAGTCCAGGAGCCCTTGGGGAATGTCTGACTGTAAGCCAGTTCCCCATGGGGAGCTGGCCTAAGCCGGCTGTGGGACATCCTTAACGTTGCCACAGATGCAGGAGAGGCTCTCGCCACCGCAGTGAACCCGGCTTCTGGCTGAGCAGTGCTCCCTCTGTGGGAGCGCACTGACCACCAGGGGGCAGCTCTCTGTTGAGCATCTGCCCCCTGGTGGTCAGTGCACATCATAGCGACTGGTCGTTCTGCCAGTAGGTCAATTTGCATATTAGCTTTTTATTATATAGGATAAGTAAATGAATATTAAGCTGTGGAGAGTAAGCTGTGACTTTGGGTCCCTGTTCTGGCCAGAGGCAATTCTCTGCAGCATGTACCATGTTCCCTAAGGACTCTGGTGGGTTTTCAGACTTCTGGAAGAGTAAAACCCTCCCTTCCTGCTCTCCTCTACTGACCTACAGATCTGCATCCTCTCCCTTCCTGGTAAGTCCCTTTGGCTGTAGCACCTGAGATCCTATCCTGTTTTCCTCTGTGCTCTCTGGTGTTTAGGGTGCTTGGTTGCAAGCTGGTATTAAGTCTGGTTCTGCACTTTGGTGAGCATTACTTCTTCACTTCTTGTAGTCGGAGCTGTCTTATTTATTAGCATCTTTTCTTAAAGGCTTTCTGGTTCACATCACATATTTAGCTCACTAGAATCCCTATCCCAAACCCTAAAGCCACATTTAAAGCACAAATGGGTTCCCATGGGCCATGGGATGACAGCTTTCACACAAAGCCAAGGTGGTTGCTAAAGCCATGCACCTTCGACGGGGTACCCTCTTTGCTTAGGCCCTTGCTGTTCTTGGGGAACCCATCACCCATGTGCCCCACCTCCAGGGTTCTGCCTTGCAGTTTTCCATTCCCAGAATGCTTTTACCATTCAGGAAAAAAGGCATTGTTCTCACCCAGGAAAGACAAGGAAGTTCCCTAGTGTCCCTCAAAACTAGCTTTTGGAGAACCCCAAACAGGCCTTGATGCTTTAAGATGTCTTTTGCTTTTAATCCAGATGAAGGAAGGAAGATCACAAAGGAAGGCCCAGATCCAAAGTGAATTCTTTTGTCTAGTAAATGGTTTATTTTAAATGTGAAAGTTCAAAGTTACAAAAACAAATGGATTGAATGGGGGCATTTGTGAATTCTGAAGTGTAGATATTTCTCCATGTTTGGAGGATGTGCTCAAATATTTGTGCACGTTTTGTCATTGTTGAATTAAAAGAGTTACTGAGGCCGTGGAACATTGCACCCAGAATGATGTGAAAAATAAATAAATGATGATACAGGGCCCAGAATCCCAGGGAGGGAAAGGAGAGAAAATATGGTTGGTGTTATCCTCATGTGGCCCCAGGACACCTGGTTGGAAAACCTCTTTCCGACATACCAAACCATAAGGTGGATGAAGTTACTGATTTGATGGAATAAATTGGGCAGGTCAACTGCTGTCAAGAAGACTGACCTATAGCAGTGTTCTTTCTGCTTTTTTCCCCTTCATCCTTACTTACCTAATTTTTTTAAGACCTCTCTTTAAGAACTTGACTTTAGATTGCATTGGCCTGATCAAGCAGCTTTGAGAAAGAGATGTCCTGTGGGGGGAAAAATAGACTTCTTCAGCAACTGGATTGAAAGAAAGAGCATGCATTTTGGGGTGTTCAGGTCCAGCTCTTTCATAGAGCAGCTGTATGCTCTTATATAAGGTATTTCATGTCTCTAAGTTTCATTCTCTTTGCTGGAAAATGCAGACCATACATTTTTTGAAAATCAGTTCTGAGAATGAGTGATGTATACAAATTGCTGTGTATGGTACCTAGTGCAAAATAAGTAAGATATGATATAATGTATGAAAATAATCACTCTGCCTTCTTTGTGGGGGCAGGAGAGAAGTTAGGAGGCGATTGCATGGATAACGTGGCAAGAAATTATGGTAGCCTATGATAAAATAAGAAACAGTCCAATTCAGGTCATATTTTGAAGATAGAGCAACAGAATTTTCTGATGGATTCCCTATGGGGTATGTGGGGAGCAAGAGGAGAATCATGAATAACTCATGTTTTACGCTTGCTCAGCTTAAAGGATGGACTTGCCATTTACTGAGACAGAGAGGACTGAGGGAAGAGTAGGTATTGGGGGAAGTTGGAGTTGTCTATGAGACACTAAAGAGGAGGGTTTGAGTAGGCAGTTGGATATGTGACTTTGGAGTTTGGGGAGAGGCCCAGATTGGACATAAACATTTGAGAGTCTTTAGAGTATAGATGGTATTTAAAATCATGAGCTCAGATCAGATCCTCTTGGGAGTGAGTGAGAATAGAAAGAATCTAGGTTTGAGAACTAAGCCCTGGAACAGCCCAGTGCTACACTTCAGGGAGATGAGAAGGAACAAATGCATCCCCCACCTCCTCTTCTCCTTCCCTCCTTTTCTCTCCCCTCTGCTTTCTTCTTCTTTTATCATTGTGAAAGGGAACTGTTCTATTTAATTCAGTTAGCCTTCACTTGAACAAAGTTGCTTACAAAACTTTTTTGGGTTTGCTTTTAAAAAGTAATATATGCTCTTTGAAACTTCAAAGTCTTTTAAGAACAACAACAACAACAACAACAACACACCCAACTCCAGGCTGTAGAAGAGGCCTTATGGTGCAGGCATTGAACCAGCAAGTCCAGTGCATCTGGAGATCAAGTTCCTCTCAGAATTAGTGAAATCAAGCTTTTGTTAGCATTAATTTAATGGTGGAATGTCAACTTGAAAACCTCAAAAATCCTTTTCTGCTTCGCATCTTTTTCCCTTTTTCATCCAAAAGAAAAACTGTGAAGCCAGAAGAGAGAATCTGAGAAAGGTTTGACTGTTCCTTTGGTGAGATAAACAATCTGTTGTTTCATGGCACCAGCACAGAAATCCTGTGTTTGAAGAACAGGCTGAGACGACAGTGTTACTCAGGGTAGTTTAGGGAGGGCGAGGTAGGAATAGCTCAATTCTTGTGATAAAGGTCTGGGCGTCTCAGTGGACCATAGGTTTTCTAGGAGCCAACTAAATGACATGGTTGTTACATGTCATCACAGAGCCATCACAATTGTAGGCTGAATTCAAAGAGATCTAATATCCTGGCCATAGGAAGTTAGAATCCCCTGAATAAAGAGACGTCTGGTTGGCTGATACCAGCATCTGAGGTTGTTGGCCACCATATTTATCTCATGGCTCCAGCTAGGACTATTACATCAGAGACAGATAGTGCACCTAAGGTAGCTAGTGACTTAGGAGACCTGATTTAAACAGTCAAGCTGGGACAGATGCTTTTGAGAATCTGAAACAATATAGTTGTCAGGTGATTGAGGGGAGAAGAGAGCTGGAATGGAGAGGCCATGTGAGACGTAACAAGGTGCGTGTCCAGAAAAAGCAGGAGTAGAGCGAAGAGAAGGAGGAAGAAGCAGATGCACAGAGAGTAGAGAGGCCTTTGGGAGACAGAAGGATACAGACATTAGGACAGATACACATAGTAGGGGCCTCAGGTCCTGCCAGCTCTGCTCCTTTCCTGTCCTTGAGTTCTCTGGAGTCAGTTATCATTGACACAAGCACCTTTACACTTGAGCCAGCAGAGTGGGTTTCTGTTCTTTGCAACTGAACGTGTCCTACAATTTCCCCATCCCTTATAGCCATTAGGTTCTGCTCATCTGTCAGCCCAACCTGGAATTCCTTCTTCCTCCCTTGACTTGCCCTGTTTTACTCTGCACTCAAAGCCAAGCTGAAGTTCCTATCTCTCCTATGAAGCCCTTCCCAACCAGACCAGGTTCCAGAGGACTGACTCTCTTCCCCCTGAGCTTCTACAGCTTTTCTAGCCTTCCCAGTCCACCCCATCTTCCCATGGCAGACCAGGGACATGTAAGCACAGAGTGCAGGGGAGCCCAGAAGAGGGGAAAAACTCATCCAGGCTTCTCCAAGAGCAGCACTGCTTTCTCTGAAATCCTCCTCTGACCTCCATCTCCTTATGGGACTTCCAAGGTCACCCTGGTATCACAGCCCATCCTTCCCCACATCCTTCTACCCTCTTCCCACACACTGTCAGCACATGGTTGCCAAGTAATGAAAAACTGAGCTTCGCTGCCACCACATCCAAGACCTACCTGACCAAACCTCATAACTAACCTCTGCAAATTGGCTTTTGATCCCATCAATCTATTTAAACAGCTCTCTCAAAGGTCCAATAGCTTGTTCACCATCTCCACCTGTGACTTAAAGCTCTTTTAGAAACCCATCTTTCTAAAATCTATTCCACCAGTCTAGATATCACTCAAACAATAACCCTTACAATCCTGTATTTCTAACCATCTTCTGGGTATCTCCATCTGGGTATTCCACTAGCATCTCAAAATGAACTCATATCTTCCTTTACCAATGCATTGCTGCTCCTGGCTTCCTAAGGCATTCACATTCTCTGTACTTGTCCAGGGATCAAAAGTTTGGAATCACCCAATCTCTCATTTCCACTCCCCACATGCAGTTTGGTCACAAGTTCCTGCCCACCCTCATTACTGCTGTTACCACTTCTCTGCAGAGCTCCAAATGCCCATGTGTCAACCTCCATTGGGATGTTTCATAGTCACCTAAAACTTAACAGGTCCAAAATGGAATTTTTGAGCCTATTATTCTGTCCCCTCAGCTCACTTTCCTACCTCCATAAATGACTTCATTATAAGCCCAGTTGCTCAACCTGGCCATCCTTGACATCTTTTTCTCTCCTGAGGGCCACATTTCTATGGGGTATTTCAGGAGCACTCAGAATTGCTAATCCCTATGTCTATAAAAAATCTACTCAATATTCATTTATAGTTTGCTTATTCCTTTAGCCTAAAGGTATTTAGTCCAAGTGCTGCATACAAAAACTATTTGAGCAAATTTCTTTTCAGCCCCTTCTGTCCATAGACTTTCAATTGGACCCTCTATGTTTGCTCCATATCTCATTTCTGTCCCTGTCACACCTGGCTTTTCAAGTGAAGTGCCTCTCTGGGGCACCAGAGCCCCTTTCTCTGTGGGTTGTCTAGGGCTAGGCTGGGGTCTCCTCCTCCTGGCTCCATTAGGCATCATTCCTCTATCCTCTTGCCTGTTCCAGAAATGTGTTCACTCATGCCTGCCTCCTCCAGGTTTCTTTGTGGCTAAGGGTTCCTTCGTTCTGAAGGAGCCCTTTGTTATCATTTTAATGGGATCCTGGGAGGGAAAGGAGACACTTAGGCTCCCAGTCTGCTGTCTTGAACCTGATTCCCAAGGACTCCAGAATCAGAAAGATCTGGGTTTACAAACTGAGACAATGGTCAGCTTCTTGACTTCTCCAAATCTCAGATTCCTCATCTAAGAAATGGGGTGAGAACCCTACATCACATGAATTTGGGGAGAACGGAACTAGATCTTATATGTAAGGTGGCTGACACAGTGTCTGGCACCATGTTTAGTAAATGACACCTGGTATTGTCCCCTGGATTCAATTTCTGCTGATCTGGCCCCTGATTTGTCTAGTTATTCCCTTAGGGCCTACTAAAGGGGCATCGCAGAGCCCTTAAGCATAAATGGGGCAGGGAGCAGTCACCTCAGCATCAGCCCTGAGCTGACAGTGCTCCTTTGCAGGATGCTGTGTCTCCTGGCTTGGCTTCTCTTGGTCCCAGGATGTGCTTTTGGCCTGGGACTTGCACATTTCTCCCCTGGCCTTGAGTCAAATGGCCTGTGGTGCCTCCACCAGCCCACTGCTTTTATGCTGAGGACATATGATTGTCTCTGATGGGCCTGAGTGATGAGCTGATGATTTGGGTAGAGTGAGGCCAAATCCCTGTGTGGCTCCAGGGATGGGGATAAATATAGCTCAAGTAATTGCTCATGCTCTTTTAAGGACTAGAAGTCAGCTTCAGGCAAGCTGGGAAGCTCCATGACCAGGACAGCAAGGGACACAGTTCCTTTTTTTAGAGCTGTGGTCAGCACCCCCCTGTGCACTGCTGGATTCCGGACCTCTGTGATGTGATTTCTACTGAACAAAGGGGCCCCCTTCACTAGTCTACACCCCATGAGGGCAGGGATGTGTCTGAGGAGTCCCCACCACATAAGGGAAAAGAACTTTAGGGCCAAACACCCTAAGTTCACAGTTACTGGCTATGGAACATTAGTTGTTTCATCTCTAAATCTCCAACACAATGTCCAGCCCACTACAGGGGCTCAGTAAACATTCTAAATGGATAAATGAGCAGTGAGGGAGCTAGATTTTAAAAATAACTTTAGGATAAGATCTGTAGCCTAGTTAACAGTAATGGACCAATGTTAACTTCCAGGTTTTGATACTATACAACAGCCATGTAAGATGTCTCCGCTGGGAAGAAGCTGGGTGAAGGGTACATGGGACTATTTTTACAACTTCCCATGTGTCTGTAATTATTCCAAAATAAAAAGTACAAAAAATAAGTAACCTTTAGTCAAGCTCACACCAATCCTCTGTGACATTTGGAGGAAGCAGTGCTGAAAGATGAATTAATGAAATCCCTGTCCACAGCAGTGTTTTGTTTCATCATTTATCTTTGAATTTAAATGCATGATTTATTCTTATTATTCAAAACTTTAAATGTATAAATAGACACTGTATGCTCTTTCCCTCCACTAGGTTTCCTCCCCCTGGGCAACTAGTGTTGATGTTATTTGTTTATTGTGTTAATTTTAATGAAATTGTGTGCACATACATATATGCACTTTTGAGTGTGTATGTGTAAATATAAATGTATCTATGTGTATATTTATATACTATTAGGTTATCTTACTTTTCCCACTTAACCATATAGCTTGAGGGTTTTCATATCAGCTCATAAAGAGCTTCCTTAGCCTTTGTTATGGTTATACCCCATCATCTTTTATGGCTCCCAATTGGTGGACATTTGTGTTGTTTCCAATGTTTTGGCTTTTATGATAAAGCTGCAATGAATAATCTTGTTCATTTGTCATTTCCCAAGTGTGGGAGTGTGTTTGTAAATTCTTAGAAGTGGAACTGGGTCAAAGGATATCAGCCTTGCAATCTTGATTATGCTAAATTGCTTTCTATAGAGCTTGTTCCATTCCACACACCCGCCAATGATGTGTTTAAGAAATGCTTGTGTTAATGAAGTGATTTTAAAAGTTATTTGGTGACCTATTTGTGAGTCTGGTGAAAGCTATGGGCCTATACACAAGAAAAAACACAACTCACACAGTGTTTTGAAGACAGTTTTAGTTGGCCCAGAGACCTCTGAAGGCTATCCGTGAACCCTAGTTTTTAGTAACCCTGGCTGAATGGGAGGATATATGGTACAGGGGAAAGAGCTTTAGAGCCAAACAGCCTAAATTCACACTTATGGGATGTGGAACATCAGGCAAGTTGTTTCACTTCTTCAACTTTCAGTTTTATTTATTTACTAGAGGTGCAGTGCACCGGATTCGTGCATCAGTGGGGTCCCTTGGCCTGGCCTGCACCCTCTCACAATCCGGGACCCTGTGGGGGCTGTCAGAGAGCCTGTTTCGGCCCAATCCCCACAGGCCAGGCTGAAGGACCTCTTTGGGTCCAGGGTGTGGGTGAAGCAGATTCGGGGCCAACAGTGCCCCAGTAGCAACCTAACCCATGGCCAATTCCCAGAGGAATCAGGGTCCCTCCTCTACTGGTCGAGCTTCTGCCCCCAGGTGGTCATTGCACATCATAGCTACTGGGTGAATGGTCAACAGTCAGATGGTTGCTTAGGCTTTTATATATATAGATTTATTTTCACCCTCACCTGAGGACGTGTTTTTATTGATTTTTTTTTTTTAGAGAGAGAAGAATGGGGAGAGAGAGAGAGAGAGAAACATCATTTGGTTGCCTCTTGTACAAGCCTGACAGGGGACTGAATCCACAACCCAGGTATGTGTCCTGACCAGGAACGAAACCCACAACCTTTTGGTGTACAGGGTGATGCTCCAACCAACTGAACCACCAGGCCAGGGTTCAGTTTTATTTTCAATGGAGACATATAATAATTCCATTTCATAGGATACTTGTGAGGACACATATATACATACATACATGCAGAGCACCTAATATAGTGGTTGGAACAAAGCAGGTGCTCAATATACAGTTTGTAAACACACACACACACACACACACACACACACACACACACACACGTGCGCGCGCACACATGCACCCTCCCGCGCATTCACACAAAGCCATCGTTCCATTTTGAGCTGTTTCTAGTTTTCTCTGTGGTAACTCCTGCTGGATTCAAAGATCAGTATTTGGAGCATCACTGGCCAAGTAGAGCCCAAGGATCAATAGCATAAGCATCACTCGGGGCATGAATTAAAATGCAGGTTCCTGGGTCCCTCTTTAGATCTGTGGAATTAGCCTTTGTGGGAGATGGATCCTAGCATCTTTGCACTTGGGGATTCTAACTCACAATGAAGTTGGAGAAACAATCTAAAGAGTTTGGAAAATTCCTTCTAGACCTCTACCTGCAATATTAGTAGTTCACCACTGTGTGGCTTTGCCCGTGGGGGCCTATACCTAGTAGATGGTTGGTGTAGACACCTGAGAAAAAGCATGATTAGTACCCAGGATAGTCTCCTCTGGTTCCATCTGCAAAAATACTATTAATTATAGGTATCACGGACAGCATGCACGGCATTCCCATCAGGAATTTCTCTCATAGTAATCAGGGAGGAGAGAGAGTCCAGGATTAGATGCCTGTGGACAGGCTGGGGTGAAGGCACAGTGGGCCAGGGTTGGTAGAGAAAGCCCATCATGACTGGGGTGACTGACCCATGGCCAGGAGCTGGGGAGCCATCACCAGGAGGGCTTGAGGCCACAGGCCTTGAAGCACCAATCGAGCTCTCAGTATGACTATGAATACATTCTGGGTGACATGTGATGGCCCAGGGCTAGAGTTCCCAGATTTTGCAAATGAAAATACAGGATGTGCAGTTAAATTAGAATTTTAGATTAAAAAAACATTTTTTAGTATAAGTATGTCCCATGCCATATTTGGGACATACTTATACTAAAAAAGTTATGTGTTGTTATCTGAAATTCATATTTAAGTGGGTGTCCTGTAATTTATCTGGCAACTCTACCCAGGGATTGTGTGAACCAGCGGTGGTTTGTGAGGTCTGAAAGGTTGGTGACCACTGGTCTGAGCTGCCTCTAACCTCAGAAGAAGGCTGGAGCCTGGGCTCCGTGATATTGGCTGAGTGGGCACTGCACCCAAAGGAGGTGAGGAAAGAGTAAGGACAGGGTGTGGACTTCCAGGAGAGAGGCAGCCTTTCCTCACCTGTGTCTGGGAAGGAGCAGGAAATAAACTTGTGCTGATGGACACCTGTGAGATGCTGGCACTGTGCTAAGCCTTCCAATATTATTTCATTTAATTCTCTTACAACCCTATGAGTTAGGTACAATCACTATTATTCCCACTTTAGAAATGAGGAGACTGAGGCTGCACAATGTTCAGACAATAAGGCTGTGGAACAGGGGCACAGCGATCGAAGGCCCTGGGGCTGATGCCAGGTCTCAGATTAGCTGAATCTCCCAGGCCCTTCTCTCTGATAATCCCAAGGGTTTAAGGTGGGAGCAGCCCCCACTCACAAGTCCCTGGGACAGGAAATGTTCCCAGTTTCTCCTGGCTTGAGGCCAGGGTCCTGTCTAGGCTCCCATGCTTGCTGAGGAGTCCAGGCTGGGAGGCAGATCTGCAGAGCTCCCTTGGTCCCCAGCTGGCCAGGACAGTGCCCAGTGGCATGAGATGCCCAGGGGTTTTGCCATGTGCTGCGTGGGTGCCCATGGGAGGGGCCCAGGGCCAGTTGCTGCCTGGCAGGCCCAGCCTGCCCTGAGCCCTGGGCCAGTCTGGTTAGCTTCCCCTGCCCTTAGCCCCCTGAGCCAGGCCAGAGGGGGCCAGAGAGGGCTCCCGGAGGAGCTCTGGGCTCTAAGTCCCAGCCCCTCGGAGGAGGCGGGCGGCTGAGGCTCTGCAGCCAGAGACTTCTCAGCTCTGAGCTCCGGAGCCAGATGTAACATTGACCTTAAATGGTAAAAGCTCCCCAGAGTGAAGAGAGGCTGGCCAGAGGAGGAACGGGGAATAACTCAGTTTTAGGTAAGTCGTGCTATATCCAAGAATAACCTGCCTCTTCAGCTGGGAAGCAGAGGGAAACTTCTCCTCCTTAAAGGTACAGGGTTGTGGGAGGGGGGCACTTGACTTTAACTTTCCCAGGTTGTTGGCTTTGTTGGGTGACATTTCAGCTGACTATTTTCATGTCCTAATTTTTCAATAAGAAGGGAATTTTGCCAGTCCTAACTTAACGAAATTGTGCTGCTTTTACTTGCTGTTGGAGAGCACACACAGGTTATGGTAAAAACGTGGATTCTTATAGGAGATCCCCACCCCCAGATTTCCTGTGGGCCCCTTTGGGGCAATTGAGTGTCCCTAGATTATGTGAGCCTGCACCGCCTGTGCCCCCTTTATCACCCCAGCTCTGCTTACTGTGCTGTTCTCTGCCCCCCAACCACCCACCTTGTGCACTGCCCCCATCCCCCGTGGTCCCTGTGCTGGCCTAGCCCTGTCTCCATCCTTCACCTGCCCTGTTTCTGTTCCTGCCTCTCCTGTCCTGTGGTTCGGTCACAGCTCATTTTTATCTCTATCCCCAACTCTCCTATCTCCAGCTTTGTCCCCCTGTGCCCTAACCCTGCTCCCTAGAGGGTGTGTGTGTGTGTGCCCAATCTGTCCCCAAGCCCTGCTCACCTCCAGGTGCTCGGTGTCAATCTATTCCTAGAGAGAGTGGCATGGCACCGAGGCTGGCTTTCTCCAAAGGAAAGGCCAGTGGGAGCCAGCGGGGCCCAGCTGGACTGCTCCCTCCTGCCCAGTAACCAGTTGTCAAGCCTAGAGATGCTCTGTAGTCTGAGTAAACAGTGTGAGTCTGGCACCCCTGGCCAGCACTCCTGCCTCCCAGAGCCACTGCTGTCGTCTTAACACTCTTCAGGCTGCTCTTTGGGGGGTCTCAGTGGGAAGTAAAGCAGGCCATGGGTTTGTCTGAGCTGGGTCTCCTGCAGGAAGAAGAAGGAAGCTCCCCAGAACTGCAAGGCTGGGAGCACTAGGGAGTCAGAGCCTGCTAAGGGTTCCCTTGTCCCCACCAGAGGGCAATGACAGGCTGGTGGAGCAAGTGGAGTTAACTCCTCCAACTTCACCCCAACATTTTTATGGGGAGGCAGCTCAGGTTAAGTGGCTTGCCTAAGGTCAGAGGCTAAGAAAGAGCAGAGCTAGGGCTCTAACCCAAGTCTGTGTGGCTCTAACTCCAGTGCTCCTGCCCCTCATCACAGATGGGAGTGAGCACTTCTGCTTTGAATATGTCTCCTGAGTTTTGATCTAATGGACAAAACAGTTGTCATCATTATGTTTGTTCTGTCCATGATTCAGTGGTGTCTCTGTGTGTGTGTGTGTGTGTGTGTGTGTGTGTGTGTTCACAGCTGATGTGTCTTCCTGTGTGCTTGGTGGTGAGGAGGACATTCCTGCATTCCCTCTAAGATCATCTGGGAGGTGTAATCATATGCCAGTTGCTACAACATGATCAATGATTCCCATCAACATGTTTCCCGAAGAGGAAAAAAAGCAAGCACGCTGTTCTTACTATGCATCAGACGCTGTTCTAAGCATGTCCCCTGCAGGAGTTCAAGGTTTCCACAACCCACAAAGCAGGGGCCATTATTACTGCTCTCATCTTGCAGATGGGGACGTTTTAGCACAGAGACATCACACAGCTAGCATTTGATCCCAGGCTGCCCATCTCTGGAGGCCCTAATCATAAGCAGTACCCTCTGCTCATCTCTGGTTGGTAGCAGGGCAGTTGGAGGAGCACCGGCTCCTCCAGGACTGCACCTGAGGCTTCCTACCTGCGTGTGGGGTCATGGGCTCCTTCCTTCAACTTCCTGCGTGTGGGGTCATGGGCTCCTTCCTTCAACTTCCTACGTGTGGGGTCATGGGCACTTTCCTTCAACTTCCTACGTGTGGGGTCATGGGCTCCTTCCTTCAACTTCCTATGTGTGGGGTCATGGGCGCTTTCCTTCAATACTATGAGGCCTCTGTCTTCACTTTTGTTTTACAGGGGAGGACACAAGTACTAGGGGATGTTAAATGACTTCCCAAGGCTACCCAGACACAGAGTGGGGGATTTCGTATTTTAGATGAGGAGAGTGATGGTTATGTAATACCTTCTGCTTGAAACTAATTGCTAGGTGGAGTGAGGGGGTGCTTATAATTTCAGGGTGAGGGGTTCTGTTTGTCTGTGAGAGGAAGCTCCATTCCATGCATGGTGGGCTTAACTACACTTAGGGTTCTCAGCTTCCCAAACTGTCCCCACCCTTTCCTTTCAGTCTTGGTAATACAGGGGATGGATGCACCCCACATCCCCAGTAGGAATGGAGACTGAGCCCCATGAAGGCAGAGACCGTCTCATTCTCTCCTGTGCGTCCTGCACCCAGAATGATGCTGGGAGTGTACCATGCTCAGGATCTTTTTTTCTTTCTTATGTAGAAATGGACAGAATGCTTATACAGTATATTCTGGTTAAATAGGGCCATAATGTTTGTAAGCATGAGGGTTTATAATGTATGTAAGCATGATGATCAGATTCTCCTAGTCTGGCTTCAGAGGATGCAAAGTGGGGGGTCTTAAGTAATCCACCCCCCTCCCTACCCTGTCACCGCTCCTGTGTAGCCCCATGGAGCCACTGGGCTGCCCCTCAGCCATGCCCTCTGTGGCTTGGCAGTCAGCAGGGAGATTCTGTTTGCTGACTGACGAAAAACAGAGGCATGGATGGAGGGGGAGGAGAGGTCTGGGAGCCCCCAGACTCTGTCCCTGCCCCTTGGGGAGCTTGTGAGTCAGGAGAGGGAGACAGAGAACTGAGTTCTTGTGTAGTAAATGTAAAAGGAGGAGAGAAAATCAATATAAGTTGAGTTCCTATCTGTGTCAGGATCTGTGCTAGAATGGCTATTTAATTTAGTCCTGTGATGGGACGAGGACGCTGCTGTGAGGGAGGTGAGGTGACATGCCCACAGGCACACAGCTGAGAGGTGTGAGTGGGGATTCCAGCTCAGGCCACCTCGGTCCCAGGTAGGCACTTCCTGTGTTAGATGCCACCCTGCCAGTTAGTAGCCTGCCTCTCTGCAGTTATCATGTGTCACAGTCCAAAAAATGGAAAAATGAAGAAAAGAGGGAGAGGGAGTGTAGTTGTTTGCTCTGTGCACCTTGCAGGCCAGACTCTGAGTTCAGGTGACAGCCCAGGGCACCCTCCCTGGATAGGCCTTCAGACCCAGAGTCCTAACAGGGGAGAAGTGACCTTGGAGAGCCCTACTTTTTCTGTGAGGCCCTTGCCAGGGGAGACAGAAAGCAGGTGACAGTCAGTCAGGCAGACAGAAAACCCCACTCCCATCGGCCACAGAAAACCAGTTTGTGAAGAATGGGTGTAATTGGCTCTGGTTAGTTTCTCCCTAGAATTTTTTATTTATAATTTTTACTCAAGAATTTTCCTGGTAATAAAAGTAATGTATGTTCTTTATTAAATTTTCTTGGAAAATGTAGAAATTGGTATAAGTAAGAAATAAATTACTTGGAAATAAATACAAAGAAATTTTAAAAATCCCTCCCGAATCCTTTTACCAAGAGATAAATATTATTAATAATATGGTGTGTTTCTTTATATGTCTCTATATTTTATAAAACTAGGGTCTTACTATATGTGGTTTTACAGTCAGCTTTAAAAAAATTTTTTAAAGACTTGATTTTTTAGAGCAGTTTTACGTTCACAAGAATATTGAATAGAAGGTGCAGAGATTCCCTGTATACCCTTGCCTCCACGCATGCACAACCTCCCCATTACCAACACCCTCCACAAGAGTGGTACATCTGTTACAACCGATGAACCTACACTGGCACATCATTATTATCTAAAGTCCAAAGCTTACGCTAGGGTTCATCCTTGGTGTTGTACCTTCTATGAGTTTATACACATGTATAATGACATGTACATACTATTACAGTATCATAGAGCATTTTCATTGCCTTAAAAATCCTCTGTGCTCCACCTATTCAGCTCTCTTCTCCTAACCCGTTGCAAGCACTGATCATTTAACTGCCTCCATAGTTTTCCTTTTCCAAAATGTCATATCATTGGAATCATATAGTGTGTAGCCTTTCCAGAATGGCTTCTTTCATGTAGTAATATGCATTTCAGGTTCCTCCATGTCTTTTCATGGCTTGATAGCTCATTTCTTTTTAGCACTGAATAATATTCCATTGACTGATGGACCACAACTTGTTTATCTACTCACCTAATGAAGGACATCTTAGTCTGCTTTTTAAGTGAACATTCTATCACCATCATTTTCCCAAGTCATTAAAGATACTTCAAAGTATGATTTTTCAATGGTTGTCTAATGTAGAGTAATTTTAGTTGTGCAACAGTTTAGTCATCATTCCTCTCATTAGACATTTACACATGTTTCTTTGGGGACAGTCTCATGATGGCCTTTCCATATGTTTATGGAATTTGGAAACTTGGCTCTCAGAGACGGGCTTGTTCGGTGTGCCCATGGCGTGGGCTGCAAGATGCTGATAAGTGGGATACTGACTCAGCCTAAGCACGCAAACTCACATCAGAAGAACATTGTTCCCCTTTGAGTTCTTTTCAGTCCTTTGCTGAAGGAGAAAGCCTCCATCTGAGGCATCCAGAAGTGAGGGGTGCCGCAAGACTCCCAGTGCTGCAACGGGAAGTCCAGGCCAGGCGGGACAAGTGTTCCCTTGGCCTGAGCCTGGAGTGCTTTCTCCATCTTTTGGATACTCATGTGTCTCCCTTCTTGACAAAATGAGAGCAAGCCTCAGGCCCGGAACCTTTGTCAGGCAATTGCTAGAATTTAGTAGCTGTTTTCATTTAATTCACTTTTACTATTCCTCTCTATTAGTGGTATAAGTGGTACTGATTTTACAGTAGAGATATGAGGTTTCCTTTTAAAATAAATGTAATGACAAGAGTAGCTAACACTTAGAGTGCTTGTGTGTGGTAGATACTGTTTTATAAAAATACTACAGGCCGGGTGCACGAATTCGTTCACAGGTGGGGTTCCTCGGCCTGGCCAGCGATTGGGGCCAATCGGGGCCATCTAGCCCAGTCCCGATCAGGCTGATGGGGCTGGCTAGCTGGGCAGAGGGACTGCGGGAAGTTGGCTGTGGGAGCTGCACTGACCACCAGGGGGCAGCTCCTGTGTTGTGCATCTGCCCCCTGGTGGTCAGTGCATCATCATAGCGACCAGTAGACAGGTTGAGAGGTTGAGCAGTCATAATGGTCGCTTAGGCTTTTATATATATAGATATTTTTATTGGTTTTAGAGAGAGGGGAAGGGAGAGGAAGAGAGATAGAAACATCAATGATGAGAGAGAATCATTGATCAGCTGCCTTCTGTATCTCCCCACCTCCCACTGAGATCGAGCCCACAACCTGGGCATGTGCTCTGACCAGAAATCAAGCCATGATCTCTTGGTTCATGGGCCGATGCTCAACCACTGAGCCATATCAGCTGGGCTGCTAGGTACTGTTTTAATACTTTACCTGCAATATCTCACTTAATCCTTATAGGAATCCCCTAAAGTAGTTACCAGTATTATCCCTGTTATACAGGTGGAGAAACTGAAGCACAGACAGATTAAGTATCTTGCTCAACAACACAGAGCTGGTAAATGGCAGAGCTGGGATTTCAACCCTGGCTTTCTGGCTATTGCTAGTCAAATTAAAGAATATTAAGTCAATAAATTCATAAGTGGCACACAGACGTGGCAGAAACTATGAGGATGGTGTGCAGATGACTCAAGTTTAGGAAACGCTGGCTTAGAGGAAAACGGGTTCTATGAGCAGGGGTACCAGTGAGTGCAGGTGTGGGGAAGCTGAGCCACCCTGGCTAACCAGGGAAAGTTAGGAACCTGTGGCCTGGCAGGAGATGCTGAGAGGACGAGAAGATACACTGTTCATGGGGGGCTATAGGTCTGGGACGGGGTGCAGTGGGCACGGTGGCCATCCTGGAAAGGACACACAGAGGCCAGAGGGAGTTCTGCCACTGACAAGCTAACAGAGAGGATGTTTCTAGAGAGTCCAAGATTCCTAGTTCATCAGAAAGAGAAGAAAACCGGAAACACCCTTGACTTTGCTCATACAGGTATAGTCAAAAGAGCGTTGGCCCCAAGTTGGGGCTGAGTTCCGCATTGACCAATCTCCCCTCATTGTCACAGTGGGAGAGGACGCCACGTGCTAGAGGCAGCACAGTGCCACTGCTGACCCACTGTACACCTCAAGCTACACCTAATCTCTCAAGTCTCAGTTTCCCCTCCTGTAAAATGGAGATAAAGTAGTGCCCACTTTGCAGGGTTAAGTTTCTTATCCCAGTGTCTGTTCTCGGCAAACAGTAAAAGTTAGCTGAGACTGTTCCTAGTCTCTATCTATCCCCCTTCACAGATTCCATCCGGGAGACTTCTGCACTGGGTTTGAGGTTCTGACTGCCCATAATCCTGGGTCCCATTCTCACCTTCATTTAATACCCCAAGGAGAGTGGCAGACTTATTCTTTAGATGATTGGCCATTGGTGACAGGTAGGGTATTAAGGAGGCCCAGTGAACATCACCTCCCTCCTTTGATTAATTTCTAAAGCTTGTTGAGAAGTCAGTCTAATATCACCCTGTGTCAGAAAGCTGGTATTGGAGAATGTGGTTTACACCCGCAGCAAGTAGGCTTTCTAATATTGAATGAAGCGGACTTACCCCCAGCCCTCTGCAGTGTCCTCTGCTGGAGGCAGGTTCCTTTCAATCTTGGTGCAGGTAGAGCACAGCAGAATGAATGTGTGTTCCTTGCAGGTTGCTCATTCCTAAGAAAGGGAAGAGGAAAGACAGTGGAAGTCTTCCAGTATCCATTTCTGTTGCCACTTTGTAAGCTGAAATGAAGACAGTGTATAAGCAGGGCTCCGGGGATCTAGACTTGGCTCTGTCTCTTAGATGTTGTGCCCTTGAGCAAATCTCTTCTTCCTTCCCAGGCCTTGGTTTCCTCATCTGGGAACTGCTTACCTCCCAAAGCCTAGTGACTCACCCCCGTAGTCTCATGTTTGAAGCCCCCCCAGAGCAATAATGGTATCAGATACTGCGTCTGTGACAGGGAGGGCTGCAGGTGTGTTAGAAAACTCAGCTATTATTGCTTATTCTCTAAAAGCCCTATGCAGTGCCTTTAGGGACAGTCAGAACCAGACAGGTCCAAAGGAAATGGAAGGCTGTGTTTTTAAGAAAACACTCACTGCTGAAGGGAATGCCTATTCACTCTCTTGTTAACAAGGCATTTGACTCATGCTTTGGACATTTGCTGCTCAGATCAGAGACGGTAGTCTTATGTTCGTCATTAACAAAAGCAGCCTCTGGAGCCTGGTCCCACTTCCCTCACACCATAGGGCCAGCTACACTGGGCTCTCCAGCTCTGGGAGCAGGTGGGGGGCAGGGACACAATTGGATTTCAGTCGTTTGGAAGAGATGAACCTCACAGGCACCAGAATATGGGGGGCCTTCAGGAGACACTGAGTACACCTAAGAGCTCCCTAAGTGGAGAAGCTCTGGGAAGTGAGGAGACCCAGGGACATGGTCTGGCAGCTAACTACCATGTGCATGGCACGTCCTCAGATGGCATCTCTTGTGTTTTCTGTGTGACCTTCATGATTTCACAGTTCTGTGCCCTGAGATAGCATAGCCTCTCCCATCCCACCGCCAGGGCCATGTTAGGATTTTTAGGGGCCCTATTAGACACGTTTGTACTTAAGAAATTTATTTTATAACTCTGTCGGTGGAGATAAATATATCAATGTTACCTATGGAAACATTTTCTTTGACTAAATAGTTCATGTTGTCTTCTGATTTGAAAAGAAAAGAGAATATATATATATATAAGAGAATATATATATAATTGATTTTTTACAGAGAGTAAGGGAGAGGGATAGAGTTAGAAACATCAATGAGAGAGAAGCATCGATCAGCTGCCTCCTGCACACTCCCTACTGGGTATGTGCCTGCAACCAAGGTACATGCCCTTGACTGGAATCGAACCTGGGACCCTTCAGTCCACAGGCCGATGCTCTAGCCACTGAACCAAACCAGTTAGGGCAAAATGAGAACATTTTTGTGGGCACTAGGCACTGTTTCTCCCAGACTTTCTGGAGGTCAGCCCTGCCCCATCACCTTATAGCCAGAGCATGGTCTAGGGACCCGCAGCATCAGCACCACCTGGGAGTTTGTTAGAAACACAGACTCAGGCCTCCAGAGTCAGCGTCTGAGGCTCAGCAAGACCCCCAGGTAATTCATGTTCATGCTATAGTCTGAGGCAAGCTGCCTATCACAGTTGCCATGTACTACTGGGAATATTTGAATGACGGCGCACTGTATCCCAAATTACAGCAAGAAGTTTAATAACAGAAAATTCTATAGGAAAGAAATACCTGGCATTAAATGGCCATGTCAATGCCAACAATTCCTAGATGGCCCTGCCAAAATGGTTCTCCTCTCTTTCCCAGTCAATGCTTTCTCTGCCACTCAGTGCAGAGGTGAGACCCGGGAGAGGGGCTGCATCGGCTTCTGAGTTAGTTCTTCCAGCTTTCCCATGAGCACTTGGCCTCCAGAGCCATCTTGGCAGAGGAAGAGATGGATGCAGTAGGCAGACAGCTCTTGGCCTCAACCCAGAGGTGACACACAGTCTGTTGGCCAGAGCTAGTCACACCTGCCCCCGCACCCACTCCAACCAACTGCAAGGGAGTCTGGGAACTGCAGAGAGCACAGGAAGATTCAGGAAGCACTAACCATCTCTGCCATGGGCAGAGAATTAGTAAGGCCAGTACCAGCTCCTGCATAGCCTGAGGCCTTCTGGGGGCTAGGCATTAAGGAAGTCCTAGAAAAACTAGGAGAATTCTTTCAGAAGCAAAGGCACGCTCTCCACCAGGGTCTTACATCTGCAACAAGGCAGAGTGGAGCATCAGTTGGCCAACAGAGGAAAAAGGCTTTGGCAAGTAGGGTCATCCAGGAATTCTTGGCATCCCACTTAATGCTGGCTATATGTTCCCTTAGGGTTTTCTGTTATAGAACTTCTCACTATAGGGCGGAGGTGGCCATCCTAATATACATTAGATCTAAGTCAGCAAGATGTACTTTCTTTTTTTTTTTTTTTAATTTTAATTTTTATTTTTATTATTTTTTTTAAATAAATCTTTATTCAGATTATTACAATTATTTCTCCTTTTTTCCCCCATAGTTCCCCTCCAGCCATTTCCCACCCCACCTTCTGCCCTTACCTACCCCCCACTGTCCTCATCCATAGGTGTATGATTTTTGTCCAGTCTCTTTATGAACCCCCCCATACCCCTTTCCCCCTGAGAATTATCAGCCCACTCCCTTTCTATGCCCCTGATTCTATTGTATTCACCAGATTATTCTGTTCCTCAGGTTTTTAATTCACTTGATTTTTAGGTTCACTTGTTGATAGATATGTATTTGTTGTTCATAATTTTTATCTTTCCTTTTTTCTTCTTCCTCTTCTTTAAGAATACCTTTCAGCATTTCATATAATACTGGTTTGGTGGTGATGAACTCCTTTAGCTTTTTCTTGTCTGTGAAACTCTTTATCTGCCCTTCAATTCTGAATGATAGCTTTGCTGGGTAGAGTAATCTTGGTTGTAGGTTCTTGCTATTCATCACATTGAAAATTTCTTGCCACTCCCGTCTGGCCTGCATAGTTTCCGTTGAAAAGTCAGCTGACAGTCGTATGGGTGCTCCCCTGTAGGTAACTAACTGTTTTTCTCTTGCTGCTTTTAATATTCTCTCTTTGTCTTTTGCTCTTGGCATTTTAATTATGATGTGTCTTGGTGTAGTCCTCTTTGGATTCCTTTTGTTTGGGGTTCTGTGGGCTTCCTGGACTTGTAAGTCTATTTCTTTCACCAGGTGGGGGAAGTTTTCGGTCATTATTTCTTCAAATAGGTTTTCAGTATTTTGCTCTCTCTCTTCTTCTGGCACCCCCATAATTCTGATGTTGGTACGCTTGAAGTTGTCCCAGAGTCTTCTTACATTATCTTCAACTTTTTGGATTTTATTTTTTGCTTTTTGCTTTTTCGGTTGAGTGTTTTTTGCTTCTTTGTATTTCAATTCTTTGACTTGATTTTTGTGTTCCTCTTGTCTGTTTTTGGGTCTCTGTATAATATTTTTTATTTCAGTCAGTGTATGTTTAATTTCTAGTTGGTCCTTTTTCATCTCTTCGAGGGTCTCGTTATATTTATCGGCCTTTTCTAGGATATTCTTAAAAAGCCTTATAACCGTGGTTTTGAATTCTATATCCAGTCGTTTGTTTTCCTCCATTTCTTTCGTTTGTGATCTGATTCTTAGACGCCGCATTTTCACTGCTTCCCTGAGTTGGTAGATTTGTGTGCTAGGTTTCCAATTTGGCCCAGTGGGTCTGCCTCCCCAGTTAACCTGAGGTGGACACTCTTGGTGCACCCCTTTGTGGACTGTGTGTACAGCCTTGTTGTAATTAAGTCTTTATTGTTGTTGGTATCACTGGGAAGAATTGACCTCCAGGCCAGTTGGCTGTAAGGATCAGCTGTGTCTATGCTGGGAGAAGTCCGGTGCTGGAGACAGCCTTATAGGATTAGACTTGCCAAATTGCAATAGCCTCTGTGCTCTGCTTGGATGGGGTGGAGTCTCAGTCTTGGCTTCCCATCAGCCTTGCCCTTGCTAGCACGTGTGTGCCTTCAGTCCTCTGCCTTCCCGGCTCCCGATTCTCCGCCCGAGAGTCCAGACTCCCCCCACAAGAGCGTGGGTCTCCGGGGGCTCGCCTGGAACTGGGGTTCACTGCAGTCAGAACTGGGGCTCACTTCAGTCAGAACTGGTGTTCAGTGCCGTCAGGAGCCTCTGACTCCCTTCCACTAGGGAAAGCCTGTGGCAGCCTCCGCAGCCTTTGTGCACACTGGCGCGAGCGGACTTTCAGTCTTCCGCCTTCCCCGGCTCCCGAGTCTCCGCCCGAGAGTCCAGACTCCCCCCACAAGAGCATGGGTCTCCAGGGGCTCGCCTGGAACTGGGGTTCACTGCAGTCAGAACTGGGGCTCACTTCAGTCAGAACTGGTGTTCGGTGCCGTCAGGAGCCTCTCACTCCCTTCCGCTAGGGAAAGCCTGTGGCAGCCTCCCGCAGCCTTTGTGCGCACTGGCGCGAGCGGACTTTCAGTCTTCCGCCTTCCCCGGCTCCCGAGTCTCCGCCCGAGAGTCCAGACTCCCCCCACAAGAGCGTGGGTCTCCAGGGGCTCGCCTGGAACTGGGGTTCACTGCAGTCAGAACTGGGGCTCACTTCAGTCAGAACTGGTGTTCGGTGCCGTCAGGAGCCTCTCACTCCCTTCCGCTAGGGAAAGCCTGTGGCAGCCTCCCGCAGCCTTTGTGCGCACTGGCGCGAGCGGACTTTCAGTCTTCCGCCTTCCCCGGCTCCCGAGTCTCCGCCCGAGAGTCCAGACTCCCCCCACAAGAGCGTGGGTCCCCGGGGGCTCGCCTGGAACTGGGGTTCACTGCAGTCAGAACTGGGGCTCACTTCAGTCAGAACTGGGGTTTTGTGCCGTCAGGGGCCTCTCACTCCCTTCCGCTAGGGAAAGCCTGTGGCAGCCTCCCGCAGCCTTTGTGCGCACTGGCGCGAGCGGACTTTCAGTCTTCCGCCTTCCCCGGCTCCCGAGTCTCCGCCCGAGAGTCCAGACTCCCCCCACAAGAGCGTGGGTCCCCAGGGGCTCGCCCGGAATAGGTGTTCAGTGCAGTCAGAACTGGGGTTCAATGCGGTCGGGGGCTCCCTTCCCCCTTCCGCCAGAGAAAGCCAGCCAGGCACTCCGCCACCCTTCCTCTCTGCGCGCACAAAGACCCTTTGCCGTACCTCCAATTCTCTGTGAGCTTTTCTCCTTCCTTCTAGTTGTAGAATTTTCACTCAGTCAGCTTTCCTGCGGTTCTGGATGGTGTCCGTTCTGTCTTTTAGTTGTAGTTTTGAAATTGTTGTGCGAGGCAGCAGTTTAGGTGTTTACCTATGCCGCCATCTTGGTTTCTCCAGCAAGATGTACTTTCAACGCCACTGAGATGTTGGGTCTGTTGCAGCAACTACTGTTAATGATCCCAATTTAATACCCAAGCGCTCTGGCCATGGGCCCCCTCTCCTGTTTCTCACAAAGGGCAGGACACTTACTACCTGTCACCGGTGCTGTCCCTTCTCTTCAGCTTTGCCATCCAGCTTCTCTGCCTGCTTAGAGCTCTAACCCCACCCCTCTGGGCCATGTCCCTGGATTAGAGGCCTGTTCTGTTCTCTGGTATAGGGAAGGAAACTCGAGATCCCAGTGAAGAGTAAGTTGGATTTAGAATCTCAATCTCTGACTCTCAGGTGCCCATCCGTGAGGAAGAAAAAACGAAGTAGAAGTCTTCTCCAGCCATCAAGAGCTGGAAGGGTTACTCCTGGGGAACAATGGCAGTCTTTTACTCTGCTTCACTCTATCTTCCCTGACAGGTCTTATAGAACAAGTGGCTGCTGTGGCCTGGGGGCGTGAGTGCCAGGTGCAGACTCTGTCTCTGATGTATGTGGGAAATATTTACACTAATAAAAGAGAAACATGCAAATTAACCATCACTCCGCTACAGCCACCAATCAATCAGGAGCAAGTATGCAAATTAACCCAACTAAGATGGCGGCTGCCACGGAGCTGGAGCAAGCAGGAGGCTTGGGTTGCCCCTGGTGATGGAGGAAGCCTAGCTTCCCCCACTGCCCTGGCCGGCCCTGGCCTCCGCTCAAGGCTACAAAGTTTCAATTACTGAAGATAAACAAATCCCAGATACCTGCTTCCAGCTGGCCCTGGCCTCGGCTCAAGGAGGCACTGAAAAAAAAAAAAAAAAAAAAAGAAAGCCCCTTACCCAGGCTGGCCACACCCTCATGGAGTGAGGGTCCCCGCTGGGGAGCTTGGCCAGCCTGCAAACAGCCATCAACCCTCACCCAGGCTGGCCACGCACCCTAGTGGGGACCCCCACCCTGAAGGGGGTGTGACCAGCCTGCAAACAGCCCCCAGCCCCTCACTCAGGCTGGCCACACCCCCATGGCTTGATCCCTGTAAACGGGCAGTTGAACATCCCTCCAGGGGTCCCAAATTGGAGAGGGTGCAGGCTGGGCTGAGAGACACCCCCCCCCCCCGCATCCCCCCACACCCCCCCCCCCCTGTGCACAAATTTTGTGCACCGGGCCTCTAGTTTTCTTATAAAGGCTTGCAGGACAGAAGCCTGTCTCATACTAATATCCCCAAATGTATTGAAACATGGAAGCCTGTATTTTCACAGCTCCTAACAACATCACTGAGAACAAGGGTGGCAGAGAAGAGACTTTGGGAAAAGCTGGCTAGGGACACTCTTGCTTGAGAGGAAGCAGGTGGATTATGTGGCATCTGGAAAGCCCTCACTGCTTGTAGAACTCCCCAGGCAGGTGCTAAGTGGGCCAGGTCAGCTCAAAAGCATCTCCCTGGGATGCAGACAGTGGCCAGTGGGGATAGCATGGGTTCTGCTGGTTTACAATCCCACTTGGCTACCCATCAGCTCTGTTACTTTGGAAGAGTCATAGCACCACACTGAGCCTCAGTTTCCTTATTTGCAAGCTAGCACTCACCATAGTATACCGTAGGTGGGGGATTGAGGGAATGAATATGCCCAAAGTGTCAGGGACATGGTATGCCTTTGATGAACTGTGAGTGTTGTCGTTGTTATCTGTTGTCTAGTTTGCTTGCTGTATTTTTTAGTCTCCTATGCACTCCAGGTGTAAATAGGAAGTGCTAGGGTTGGAGGCTTTAAGCAGCAGGCTGGGCCCAATTCCATTGTGTCATACCCAATTCCACTGAGGTCATTGTGCCTCTTCTCTGCTCCAAAGAGGTCCAGGGACTCTGCAGTCCAAGATATAGTTTCCCCCTGAGAAGGGAAAGGAGGTGCTCTCTGGGTGAACTTGGGTGAACAAAAGAATAGGGTGGAAATTTCAAGAGCTTGAGGGTCAGCTTATGGGCCACACTCAGATTCATCAAAAAGGAGCATTGCCCTGGCCGGTGTGGTTGAGCATCCTGTGTGCCAAGAGGTCACCGGTTTGATTCCCTGTCAGAGCACATTCCCCGGGGTTGCAGGCTCCATCCCCAGTAGGGGACTTGCAGGAGGCAGTCAATGGATATTTTTCTCTCATTGATGTTTCTCCCTCCCCTACTTTCTCTCTAAAATCAATTAAAAAACATATTAAAAAAAAAGGAGCATTAACCCAGGATTCCAGGAGTTCACAGAAGACCCAGAAAAGGCGAAAGTACAGGCAGAATCTAGGAAAACGTTTTGATTATAAATGAGATCCCACTGGCAGAGTGTGTGTGGAAGTCTGTGCCAGCATTGACTAATCACCTAGCAAGAGGAATTCTAAGCAATGGTGAATCTGAGAATAAATTTCAGGAGGTTATTTTTTTCAAAGACCTTGGACAGAGAGGCAAATTGGAGAGAGAACCACTGTGGTGGTGTGGAAAGGGCCTGGGCTGGGAGTCCGTCTCAGCTGGGCCCTAATGGCTATGACCTTGTCAAGTTGCTTCACCCCACTGAATCTCAGCCTCCTCATCTGAAAAACAGACATAATACTATCTACCTTATAAATTGCCCTGAGGAACAAATTACATAGAGGATCTGAAATAGATTAGACAATGGAAGACACTAAACAGCCTGAAGTTGATATAAAAAAACTAGGAACACCCTTTAAGGTTTTCCATCAGGAGACAATATCAAGATAAATAGTTCCCTTCTACAAAGCCAGTGGTGACTTCAGCCAAGCAGACCCAGAATGCTGGTGAGGATCGGAGATGGCAAGTGTAAGAGGCTCCTGGTAACCACAGAATTAACTTCTGACCCAGCCATTCCTCTTCTAGGTATGTATGTACCCAAAAGAACTGAAAACAGGTGTTCAAACAAAAACTTGTACAAGAATGTTTATAGCAGCACTATTCACAAGAGTCAAAAGGTGGAAACAACCCAAAATGTCCATCAACAGATGAATGGATAAACAAAATGTGTCATATCCATGCAAGGGGATACTACTCAGTCATAGGAAGGAATGAAGTATGTATACATGCTACAACACAGATGAATCTTGAAAACATTATGCTAAGTGAAAGAAGCCAGACACAAAGACCACATTTTGTATGATTCCATTTATATGAAATGTCCAGAATAAGAAAATTCATGGAGACAGAAAGCAGACTGGTGATTTTTGGGACCTTGTGGGTAGGGGGAAGGGAGGAATGGGAAGTGACTGCTGAATGTGTATGAGCTTTCCCTTTGGGGTGATGGGAAAGCTCTGGAACTAGATAAGTAGTGGTATTAGGTACACTGTGAATGCACTTAATGCCACTGAACTGCACACTTTAAAATGGTTAAAATGATGAATTTCATGTTACGTGTATTTTACCATAATTTTTGAAAAAAGTTTTCTGATGAAGAAGAAATGTAACCCAAAGGTCAGGATCCACTCTCCTAGAGTGTGGTTGAGGGAGGGTCAGGGGATTCAGAGTTTGTCGCTGAAAGCTGAGGTCTTGTGTCAGCAAACTGACCAAGGGCCTATGTTGGCAAACCTTCTGCAAGGCCCTCAAGGGGATTCACAATTGAGTCAGACATGCTCTCTGCCCTTGAAATGTCTATATAGTATGTTATTCCCACGGAAGGACAGCGTGAAGGGACTATATATAACAAAGGGGTAAATTCAGGGGCGCGCGACATTTATTCTGTCTTGGCGAACAGCGTAGGTGGGATTTTGGCAGGCAGGTTAGGAGTGGAAGGGTTTCCTACAGGAAGCACAGGTGGGAGAGTGGGGGAGCGTTTCCGAGTGGGAATGGGTTGATAGGAACTGTGCACAGTACGCGCGGTGCCACGGAAGAGGGTCTTGAGAGATAAGCTCAAAAGGGAATTAGGGTGGATGGCTAAGAGAGTAAATCTTAAACATTCCCATCACAAGAAAAAAAATTTTTGTAACTATATATGATAATGGATGTTAACTAACAAATCAATAGCTGTACATCAAAAACTAATGTTTTATGTCAATTATATCTCAATTAAAAAAAGAGGGAACTGGGGTCTGATTGCGGAGTGCTTTGAAGGTGGAGCTGAGGAAGTGGGAACTCGGTTTCAGGCAGCAGGAGTCAAGGAATCTTCTAAGATGGGGAGTAAGATGACTAAACCTGTGTTTGAGAACGATCAGGCTGGTGGAAGATGGACTAAAGGGAGAGAGACTGGGGACAAGGAGATGGCAAGGATCACGGATGTCCCCCAGAGCAATGTCAGTGGCAAGGGGGAAGGTAGGCCAAATCTGTTGAGCTTTGCATTAACCAAGATTCTTATTTGCTTGGGACAGAAACATTCAAATTTGATTAGACAAGAACCAGACTTTGCTGGAACACATATTTGAGAAGTCTAGGGCAGGTTCAGTTATGGCTGGAGCCATGGGGCTCATTCCTTCTATCGTTCAACGATCCTGAGTATTGGATCTCTCTTCTCAGGTGACTCTTTCTCATGGTGACATCGTGGTACTTGCAGTTCCAAGTTTACATCTATCCTTTCAGAACCCCCAGTATCAACTCCCCCCAGAATTTCAGAAAAGTTGCAAACTTGAATTTATTGGCCCTGTCCAAATCATGCGTTTATGCCTCATTTAATCACCAGGGCCAGAGGCCTGGGGTGTTCTGATGAGCCAGGGCTGTGTGACCGGACCCCTCCTACAGTGGGGCCAACACCCACTCCAACCACAGGGACAATTAGGATGCTACTGTTACTAGAAGAGGAAGGACTGGGTGCCAAAGGGGCAAAAACTGCAGATGTCCCCTCAAAGCACCAACTCTTTGCCAAGTAGTTTATGCATCTCATTCCATCCTCTCAGCCATCCTGAGACAGAAACAATTATCCCCATTTTTCAGAGGAGGAAACTGAGGCCATAGAAGAGCTTGTCTTCACTCCCCACCCCTCAAGCACTTCCTATGTTCTGAGCTGCATGACATCTCTGAGGGAGGCAGACGGAGCCACTGCAGAGGGTCACAGCTCAGAAAATGAGAACTAAAGTGCATGATCTTCAAGCTGAAGGACACTCAAACTGCATTGCAATCACACAGCCCATGCAGTGGTTAGAGATCCTGACCACTAATTGTTAGACAATCAGAAGTCAGTCTCCAGGAGGCAGGGGAGACCCTCATGGCCTGTATCATCCCTGTCCCATGGGCAAGCAGCTGGGAATCCTGGTTGATCAGGGGTGGTAGACATGGGGTGTAACCTGGTGGTCATTCAGAGGCATTCACTGCAGACAAACTTCGTGAATACCACATCGTCCTGCCCTTAGTAGACATCGAGGGAGAGGGTAATGGGGCATTTGTCAGGCAGGGCAGAGGGAATACAGGGCATTCCACACATAGAGCACAGGATGTACGGAGGCCAGAGGCATGCCTGGAGCGACCAGTCTTCATGACGGCAAAATTCCCTGAGAACCCAGAATAAATTTGTCAGAGAAAGACAAACTGCTGTGGGAATGGCTTCTTTTGGCATCGCAGCAAGCCAGAGCTCAAGCCTCGCCAGGTGACTGCACTTCCCCAGTTCTCATGTTTAGCAATTAATTCACAACTAACGACAGAGAGCGCCCAGGCCACTTCTCCAAGGGGCCCTCTCTGCCCTTTGGAGCCATGCACCAGGTTAAAGGCCTTTGGCTTGGGTGCAGCAAGCATAAATCTTGAGCATTTCCTGTTTAGGGTGCAGAGCGAGTGGTGCAGAGTTGAGAGGACTGGGCAGGCGTGGAAGGAACAAGAGAGTTTAATGGTTGCCCAGACCCAAACTGGGGTCTGACACAAGGCACTCTGGATGAATAGAGATGTTTTAGAAATGCTACCATTCCCAGGGGACTGGCCGGGCCCAGGATGGAAGATAAGTTTAGATGCTCTGACTATTTTTGGAGCTTGGACCACATTAATTCACTACTGCTCCAAATGGTAGGCAGCTGGGGAGGTCTTCAGGGGCCCGAGGGCCGTTTCCCAGTACAGATCTGATTCAGCCTGTCCAGTATCTGCAGGCCAGTGTCCCCTCTCCCCTACCCCCAGGATCTGCTGTGCATTTCCTAGTTATGTGGGGGCACACAGCATCCAACACCAACTCCTCAAAACATCCTTCCTACTAATACAAGGGGATGGCCCACCATCTTAGGATGTGACTGAAGGCTATTTCAGCAAATTGTGCTGCTTGGGCTCTGGCTGAGTCTGGAGTAAAGGGATCAGAGCAGACATCCAGAAACTTCCTTGGCTTTCCCTTCTCAGAGGTGGTTGACGTCTCAGAGAGCAGGCACTGCAGGGAAGCGAGTCAGTTTTCCTGCTGAACTGAGTCCCTTGCACATGCCTGCCAGCAGTAGAAAGGTCACGAGACAGTGGACACGGGCATTACATGCCTTTATTGGGCCAGGTCTGGATGGGATAGAGGAGAGTGGAACAGAATGTGTTCTGGGAACTTTCCAGCTGAAAGTTGTGTGCTTGTGACAGGCTATGTTCTGTTTCCAAACCCATTTCTCACTGATGAAGAAAAAGGAAAGAGGACGGGGCATTTCCAGACTAGGAATGAATCCTGCTCTTGAGCTTTGTGTCATAGAGACTTCAGGGGAAGAATAAAAGGTGTAATTCCCATTCATGCCCATACTTGTAAAAACACAACATATATTTATTTATTTATTAATTTTTTTTAAATTTAATAAATCTTTATTGTTCAGATTATTACAATTGCTTCTCCTTCCCCCCCTCATAGCTCCCCTTCACCCGGTTCCCACCCCACCCTTTGCCCTTACCTCCCCCCACACTGTCCTCATCCATAGGTGTACGATTTTTGTCCAGTCTCTTCTTGCACCCCCCATACCCCTTTCCCCCTGAGAATTATCAGTCCACTCCCTTTCTATGCCCCTGATTCTATTATATTCACCAGTTTATTCTGTTCCTCAGATTTTTAATTCACTTGATTTTTAGGTTCACTTGTTGATAGATATGTATTTGTTCATAATTTTTCTCTTTACTTTTTTCTTCTTCCTCTTCTTAAAGAATACCTTTCAGTATTTCATATAATACTGGTTTGGTGGTGATGAACTCCTTTAGCTTTTTCTTATCTGTGAAGCTCTTTATCTGACCTTCCATTCTGAATAATAGCTTTGCTGGGTAGAGTAGTCTTGGTTGTAGGTTCTTGCTGTTCATCACTTTGAATATTTCTTGCCACTCCCTTCTGGCCTGCATAGTTTCTGCCGAGAAATCAGCTGACAATCGTATGCGTGCTCCCTTGTAGGTAATTAACTGTTTTTCTCTTGCTGCTTTTAAGATTCTCTCTTTGTCTTTTGCTCTTGGCATTTTAATTATGATGTGTCTTGGTGTGGTCCTCTTTGGATTCCTTTTGTTTGGGGTTCTGTGTGCTTCCTGGACTTGTAAGTCTATTTCTTTCACCAGGTGGGGGAAGTTTTCAGTCATTATTTCTTCAAATAGGTTTTCAGTATCTTGCTCTCTCTCTTCTTCTGGCACCCCCATAATTCTGATGTTGGTATGCTTGAAGTTGTCCCAGAGGCTCCTTACACTATCTTCAACTTTTTGGATTTTTTTTTTTCTTTTTGCTTTTCGGTTGAGTGTTTTTTGCTTCTTTGTATTTCAATTCTTTGACTTGATTTTTGTGTTCCTCTAGTCTGTTGTTGGGTCTCTGTATAACATTTTTTATTTCAGTCAGTGTATGTTTAATTTCTAGTTGGTCCTTTTTCATATCTTCGAGGGTTTCATTATATTTATTGGCCTTTTCTAGGATATTCTTGAAAAGCCTTATAACCGTGGTTTTGAATTCTATATCCAGTCATTTGTTTTCCTCCATTTCTTTCGTTTGTGATCTGATTCTTTGACGCCGCATGTTCACTGCTTCCCTGAGTTGGTAAGGTAGATTTGTGTGCTAGGTTTCCTATATGGCCCAGTGGGTCGGCCTCCCCAGTTAACCTGAGGTGGACACTCTTGGTGCACCCCTTTGTGGACTGTGTGTACAGCCTTGTTGTAGTTAAGTCTTGATTGTTGTTGGTATCACTGGGAGGAATTGACCTCCAGGCCAGTTGGCTGTAAGGATCAGCTGCGTCTACGCTGGGAGAAGTTTGGTGCTGGAGACAGCCTTATAGGATTAGACTTGCCAAATTGCAAAAGCCTCTGTGCTCAGCTTGGAAGGGGTGGAGTCTCAGGGCAAGGCAGACAGTCTTGGCTTCCCGTCAGCCCTGCCCTTGTGTGAGTCTCCAGACCTCTGCCTTCCGTGGTTCCCGAGTTTCCGCCTTACAGTCCAGATTTCCCCCGTAAGAGCGTAGGTCCCCAGGGACTCGCCCAGAACTGCGGTTCAGTGCAGTCGGAACTGGGGTTCAGTGCAGTCATGAGCTTCCGACTCCCTTCCACTAGTGATAGCCTGTGGTAACCTCCGCAGTCAGTCTTTGTGCACACTCGCGCCTCCAGACCCCTGCCGCCGTGGCTCCCCTGAGTCTCCGAGTCTCCGTGTGCCTTTCTCTCTACCTGACAGTCCAAACTCCCCCTGTATGAGCCTGGGTCCACAGGGTTTCACCCGGAACTGAGGTTCAGTGCAGTCGGAACTGGGGTTCAGTGCAGTCGGGGGCTTCTTTCCCCCTCCCGCCAGAGAAAGCCAGCCAGGCACTCCACCGCCCTTCCTCTCTGCGCGCGCGTGTCTCCGTACCTCATCTCTTTGCCGCTCCTTCTCCGTGAGATTTCCTCTTTCCTTCTAGTTGTAGAATTTCTACTCAGCCAGCTTTCCTGTGGTTCTGGATGGTGTCCGTTCTATCTTTAAGTTGTAGTTTTGAAATTGTTGTGCGGGGCAGCAGTTTAGGTGCTTACCTATGCTGCCATCTTGGTTTCTCCACAACATATATTTAAATGTCTTTGTTAGGAGAATTCTAACTGCTTGGGATGAGAAATAGTGCACCCTGCAAAAATGATTTTTGGGAATGTTGCATGTTGAGTGTGGTGCAGTGTGAGTGTGGATTGCGTGTGTACATGTGCATGCATATTCCCTGTGTAGTCTTGAGCAACTGCAGCCCGGGTCTCTTATCACTAAGCTCAGCCTGGCCCACCTGGTTTACTGCCATACACAGAGCTCGGCACTTTGCGGGTACTCAGTAAATATGTGCTACATGGAAAAATGGACATCTCAGTGAGTTTCTCTTTCTTTGGGGCAGAATCTTGTTTCCATGTTTCTATGTGCCTGTCTCTCTGAGCTCATGTCCCTTGTCCCTGCAACTCTTTCTATTTCTTTTACTCTATTGTTGTCTCCTCTTTCAGTTATCACCACGTAACCTCATCCTAGACACTTTCACATTACTCCACCTCTTTTCCTCAACCTCTTTTTTTACATGACATACACATGAAATGGGAGGAAACTTAGAAGTCACTCAGCTTAATTTCCATCTTTTATGTTTGAGGAAACTGTGTCCAGATTGCTCACAATGTACTAAGGACAAAAGCTAGTTTTCCCCTCCCTTCCTCCTCCTCCTTCTCTTTTTCTTCTTTAGAAGTTTTATTTTTAAACATTTTAGAAAAAAGAATTTACATACTATACAATGAACCCATTTCAAATGTACAATTCAATGTTTTTTAATATATTCAGGGAAGTATGCAGTCATCTTCACTATTTAATTTTAGAATATTTTTATTACCCAGAAGAAACTCTGTACCTATTAATAGTCACTTCTCACTTTCCCCATCCCTCCCTAAGGAATCACTCATCTACTTTCTGCCTCTATATTGCTCTATTCCAGACATTTCATATAAACGCAATCATAAAATATATGGTCTTTTTTGACAGACTTTTTCACTTTGCCTAAAGTTTTTAAGGTCCATCCATACTTCATTCTTTTTTATGGCTGAATAATATCCCATTGTATGAATAGTCCACTTTTTATTCATCCATTAGTTAGTTGTGATCTACCTCTAAAAAAAAGAAACTATTGAAAAATTAGTTAAAACTATTAATCTTTCTTTTTCCAGCTTTATTAAGATGTAATTGGTAAATAAAATTGTAAGACATTTATAAAAACATTTGGTTTGTTTACACCTTTTGGCTATTATGAATAAGGCTGTCATGAATATTGTGTACACAATTTTGTGTGGACATACATTTTCATTTCTCTGGTATATACCTAGGAGAGCATTGGTGGATCATATGGCAAATCTATGTTTAACCTTTTGAAGAACTATCAATTCATTTTCCAAAGTGGCTGTGTCATTTTACATTTCTACCAGCAATGAGTAAGGGGTCCAGTTTCTCCACACCTTTGCCAATACTTGTTCTTCTCTGCTTTTTATTTTAGTCATCCTAATGGGTGTAAAGTAGTATCTCATTGTTGTTTTGATTTGTATTTCCCTGATGGTTAATAATGTTGAGCATCTTTTCATGTGTTTATTGGCCATTTGTATGTTTTCTTTGGAGAAATGTCTATTCAAATATTTTGTCCTTTTTAAATTGTTTGTCTTTTTATTATTGATTTGTGAGAGTTCTTTATATATTATGGATACAAGTCCCTTATTAGAGATATTATTTGCAAATATTTTCTCCTATGGGTTGTGTTTTTACTTTCTTAGTGGTATCATTGGTAGTGCAAACGTTTTAAATTTTTTAAAAATATTTTATTGATTTTTTACAGAGAGGAAGGGAGAGGGATAGAGAGTTAGAAACATAGATCAGCTGCCTCCTGCACACTCCCCACTGGGGATGTGCCCGCAACCAAGGTACATGCCCTTGATCGGAATCGAACCTGGGACCTTTCAGTCCGCAGGCGGACACTCTATCCACTGAGCCAAACCGGTTAGGGCCAAACACTTTTAATTTTGACGAAGTTGAATTTATGCGTGTTTTTTTCCTATTGTTGCCTATGCTTTTGGTGTTTTAAGAAGGAATTGCCTACCCAAGGACACAAAGATATACTCCTATGTCTTCATCTAAAGTTTTAATAGTTTTAGCTCTTCCCTTTAGGTGCTTGACTCATTTTGAGTTAAATTTTGTGTATGGTACAAGAAAGGGGTTCAACTTTATTCTTTTACATGTGATGTCCAGTTTTCCAGAACTATTTATTAAAAAGGTTATTCTTTCCTCATTGAATTATCTAAATCAATTGATTGTAAATGTAAGGGTTTATTTATGGACTCGCAATTCTTTTCCATGGGTCTATGTCTGCCCTTGTATAGTATCCAGTATCAGACTGTCTCACTGTAGTTTTACATTACATTTTGAAATTGAGATGTGTGAATCAACACCCTTCCCCTTCTCTTTTCCAGATAGTTTTGGTTATTATTGGTCTCTTGAATGTCTTTATGAAATTTAGGATCTGCTTGTCAGTTTTTGCAAAAGGTAGCTAGGATTTTGATAGGGATTGTGTTGAACCTGTAGGTCAATTTGGGGAGTATTTCCATATTAACAATATTAAATCTTCTGATCTAGAAAATGTGATGACATTATCTCTATTTAGGTCTTTTTAAATGTCTTTCAATGATATTTTGTCATTTTCAGTGTATGTTTCTTTTGTTGAGTACATTCCTAATTATTTGTGATTTTTTATGCTTTTGTAAGTGGAATTGCTTTCTTAATTTCAGATTGTTCTTTGCTCGTGTATAGAAACATAATGATTTTTGTATATCAATCTTGTATACTGCAACCTTGCTAAACTCATTTATACTTCTAATAGTTTTTTAGTGTAGTCTTCAGGATTTTCTATATACAAGATCATGCCATCTGCAAATAGAGATAGTTATATTTTTTTAAAAACTAGAATCTTGGGGCTTAGTTCATTAGATTTTTATTTTATTAGAAGGAACTTTGTGATTGGCCTAGAAAAGAAATATTAAAGTAGTTATTTCCCAAAATTCATGGATCCTAATTCCAAAGATCAGATGTTTGAAACAGATTTGAACTTAACTCTGATATGGCTAAGAATTCCATCAACAGCTTTGTTAATTTGCTAGGGCTATCATAACAAAATACCACAGACTGTGTGGCTTAAACAACAGAAATGTATTTTCTCACCGTTCTAGAGAAGTCCAAGATCAAGGTGTCAGCAGGTAACCAATCAGGTGTCTCCTGTGGGCTCTCTCCTTGGCTTGCAGATGGCCACCTTCTTATTATGTCCTTACACAGCCTTTCCTTGGTGTCTGTGTATCCAAATTTCCTCTTCTTATAAGGACACCAGTCAGATTAAATTGGGGCCCACACTAACGGCTTCATTTTAACTTACACCTCTCTGAAGGCCCTAACTCCCCATACAGTCACATTCTGAGGTACTGTAAGGAAAACCTCAGGTCCCAAATATAGAAATTTGGGGAGGACACAGTTTAGCCCACAACAGTATCCTTCTTGGTTTTCCTCTGAAAGATATAATCTCTGGTGAGTTGTAACTAGCGAAACCAGAATTTGTTAACTAACTCATTCACCATGACAACCAAATGAGATTGACCTATAGTCAGAATTAAAAGGCACTGCTAATCATCCCTGAGCTAAAGGATCCTCATGTGTGGTTCTGCATGTTCCAGGAGCTCATTTGATCAGGTTTACTCTATTGCCACATCAAGGAGGGTTGATGACCAGCTACCAGACTCAGACATGCACATCACACCTAGAACTTCTATACTGCCTGCTTTAAAAAAGCAAAGGTAATCCCAGGGCCTGCTGTTTAACAGTATGGCGATGTACTCACACAAGAAGTACTTCTGTGAAGTGGTATTTGAAGTTAAATGCAAAGACTCCTGTGAACCTTAAAGTTCTTCAATGCAGAAGCGCACTCTAATTGTATTCTCTTTTGAATGGCAGGTCCATTTTGGTGAGTTAGCTCAAGATATAATAGTCATGCTCTGTAATTTTTACAGTAGCCAAAAACCAGCTGCTGCTGATCCCAATGAGCTATGTCAGTAGAAAATGAAAATCAAGATTTCCCTCGAGGTCACCTGAGCTGAGGAGTCATCCCACCTTGGCTGGAGTTATCGTCCTCTTTCCTGTGTAGTCTCTGATCCTTTTTTTTTCAGTGCTTTATTTTTAACTCTCTTGCCCTCTGAGTGTTTTTACTGACATCTGGCCACAAACCATTTTTTAAGGAAGCAGGCAGTTATAAATCACCTATAAGGCAATCAATAAAAAAAAGTACAATCCACAGTAAAGACTGATTTGCCCCCAGATATCCAGGATCCTGCAGGCTCAGCAGTTATGCCCCCGGGGGGGGTGGGTGTCTGCAAGAAGGGTGAAAGACAAGGGGGTATTGCATTCTGAAAGAGGGGAGGCTGCTGGCTCCCAGAGGCTCAGGAAGGAATGGACTTTGGCCTCCATCCACGCACTTCTCTTCTGGCCTCGAGGGAGAGCTCTGTGTTTCCACTTCATCCAGCTCAGATTTTTCCAACCACATCAGTGGCATTTTCTTATCTCCCAAGGATCTGCTTCAGAGCTAAAGTCTCCTCTGTACGCCTCAAGAAAGGGCAGTAGGGATGCATTGCTGTGTTTGCTGGGGAGGGAAGGCAGGGCAGTGTGTTGCTGTGGCACAGAGGCATGGCAGAGAAGAGAAGCTCAACTAAGCTGTCGTAGTCAGGCTACTGCTTTCCTCCCAGAGCCTGGGGAGGCCATCCCTCTGACCAGAACTCCAGGGAATCAAAAGTTTGAAAGTCATTGTGCAGAAGCTGAAATCGAGGTCCAGAGAAAGGCATGGCTGCCCCAAGGTCACAGAGTGGTTTCATAATCAGCCCACAAAGAAAGGCCTCACTGCTTTGAAATCCTAGTTCTCTTCCCAAAAGGAACTTTGCTCAGAAAATGCTAGCTCATGGAAAGTCAAAGTAAATATTATATATTTACAGAGTAAGACTATTAATTTTAGTTCATTTAAAAAAAAAAAGAGTATATTGCCCAGCTGGCGTGGCTCAGTGGTTGAGCTTTGATCTATGCACCAGGAGGTCATGGTTTGATTCCTGGTCAGGGTACATGCCCAGGTTGTGGGCTCGATCCCCAGTAGGGGGTGTGCAGGAGGCAGCTGATTGATGATTCTCTCTCATCATTGATGTTTCTATCTCTCTCTCCTTTTCTCTCTCTGAAATCAACAAAAAAAAAACATTTTAAAAAATGAGTATACAAATTGCCCATGTAAGGACCATGAAGGTTGTCAGACCCACTATTTATGTCCTCTTGGATAATGGGAAAAGAGAATTTCCTAGAAGGGGCTTTTCCTCTCCTCTCCATCAGGGAAAAGTGTTTCAACTGCAAAGTTCAGGTGCTGGGGGCGAGGAGGTAGTGAGCTGATCTCCCTAGGAGGGGGAACAGGCTCAGAACATGGCTGCAGGGAAGACCTCAGGTCCCAAGAATGGAGGAAGATGGGAGAGATGAGCCTTCGAGGCATAAAGAGTGCCAGGGAGGCTTGAAAGTACGTGAAATATTTTGGAAACTAGGGCATGAGGTGATGCTGGGGTGTGGGGTACCATGGTGGTAGTCTGTAGAAGAAACAGGAGAGGTTGGTAAGCTCAGAGCAGAACATGCCATCATGCCAATGAACCAGAACTCTGTGGACTGGGGTTTCCAGTTCTGATGTTCTGAATGTGCCACACCAGACTCCACTGAGGGACTGCCAACCCTACACATTCCTGCGCCCTTTCCCCTAATATTTGGATTCAGTAGATCTGGGATGGGCCCAGGAGTGTGCATTTTATGAAACACCACAGATGATTCTAGTACGCTTTCTCAGGTTTGGAAATCAGTGCATTGAGTGCCACTGCAAGGTTTTACTCAAGGGAGGAATAGAACCAAAGTCATGTATTAGGAAGGCCACTTCCACTTGGAAGGTGGATGACTTCATCAGAAGAACCCACCCTCCCAGAGGTCTATTTTCTGGTTAGTTATCTGCTTCTCTCATCTGGAAATGCAGGTGATAATTTCCAGAAGTTTCTTAAGAATGACTAGGCTTAAACACTAGATTGAACTTCATACTATTCACCAAACAGTTAACTTAAGGGAAGATATTATACAAATAGCAAACTACAATTGAACAGACAGAACATTTGTGAATCCGATGTTAAGGATAACACCTCCAGGACGAGTTGGTGAATCCCTAGCCAGAAAACCCTCTCCTGGTCCTTTCTTTTGTGACGGTGAAGTGGCAGTGCTGGTGGTTGTTGCTGGTTCTGTATTGCCCTAGAAGCCTCACTGTGGTGTGTTGAATGAATTACTTATCTTTCCTGAGTGTTAGTTCTTTCTTATGTAAAATGGGAATAATAGTACCATGTAAGGAATGGATAACATCAAGGATATAAAGGGCCAGGTAGAGAGCCTGGTGCAAGTATCAGTGCTCTTCTGCTGATGCTGTGGAATTGTTCCATGGGCTCCCTGCCTTTCCATTGTGAAAAGATGACAGCTCCTCCGGGGAGAAGTCCTCTGTGGTTACTTCCTGTCTCATATCATTAAGCAGCAGCACATGCCTGTTTAAGTAGCAATACAATGAAATTCATGTGTCTAAGCCACCAAAGTTTGCTGTTGGGAGAGCTATTCCCAAGCTCCTGCTTTCCCCCTCTCGACCCCTACCCTCCCAGGTCATTTCTGTTTACCAAAGCCTGTTCTCAAGTGGTGTCTACAGACTCAAAGCCTGCAGCTATTTGCAGAGATTTAGATACCAAGGGAACTACTCTGTTTACTTTTGCTTGGCTTCTTGTTGCCATAGCCTCTGTTCAAGGAGCATCTTTTGAGTTGACCAAACTGCAAATGCAGTTCAGCTCAAAATTTTTGGTGAAAAAAAAATAAAATAAAAAAAAAGACAAAATCCACAACTGCTCCTCCCCCTCCATTGGCTTTGGTGGGCAAGTTTGCACTTCTTCCTTGTCCTGCAAACTGGAGTCCAGGGCAGAGGGTCAAGCCTGTTCACACAGGCTCTCAATGCTCGAGTCTTGGGGTTTACTCTCCAGGGAGGGTCAGATCCCATCAACTCTGAGCTAAGGAGTAGGTGGAGGGGGTCCCTGGAAGTTATCAGGAAGGAGGCAATGGCATCATTTGAAGGTTGAAATTTGACTCCACAAAGTTGTCCTTATGTTCACTGGATTATGTTTTTAGATAGGAACATGGAAGCTGGTCAAACCTAGTCCCTCCTCTGGAGCCTGAGTTTAAATGTGTGTGTAGTAGGGGGGAAGTTGGGAGTTAGGCATTGTGGGGGTGGGGAATTCAGAGGTTTGGGCTGTGGTTTCTGGGAGGATGCTGAGCTCAGCAACAGAGGCAGGGAAGGCAGAAGGAGGAGCAGGTTTTGAGGAAAGGGGCATGTTGATAAGTTTCACTAGGGAATAACTCAGGGCAAGTTCATTTGCTCTAGATCTAAGTTTTCTAGTTAAAACTCTCAAGTAGGCAGCAGAGAAGCCTTTGGTGTTGAGGCTGTTTGTACCAGTTGGAACTCTTTACTGCAAGAGCCAAACAAGCCACTTTAAGCAAAAAGGAGTATTAATTGGTTCTTGAAACATAAAAGGCCAGGAATATCAGGCATAGCTTGATCAGGGCCTTAGATGACAGGCTCAGGACATAGTTTCTTTCTGGCTCTTTGCTGTACTCTCTTTCCCAGTGATTCCTTTCTTAGACAAGTTCTTCACCATCACAAGAAGGATTATGTTTTCACCCTCTTATATTCAAGACCTGCAACAAAGAGTAAGAATCTCCTTCCTGAACTGTTACCATTTGCAACAGCATGGATGGAACTGGAGAGCATTATGCTAAGCCCGTGGTCGGCAAACTGCGGCTCGCAAGCCACATGCGGCTCTTTGGCCCTTTGAGTGTGGCTCTTCCACAAAATACCATGGCCTGGGCGAGTCTATTTTGAAGAATTGGTGTTAAAAGAAGTTTAAGTTTAAAAAATTTGGCTCTCAAAAAAATTTTCAATCGTTGTACTGTTGAAATTTGGCTCTGTTGACTAATGAGTTTGCTGACCACTGTGCTAAGCGAAATAAGCCAGTTGGAGAAAGATAAATATCACATGATCTCACTCATATGTGGGATATAATGATCAATTTAATTTGATGAACAAGAATAGATCCAGAGAGAAACCAAGATGGCGGCATAGGTAAACACCTGAAATTGCTGCCTCGCACAACAACTTTAAAACTACAACTAAAAGACAAAACGGACATCATCCAGAACCACAGGAAGGCTGGCTAAGTGGAAATTCTACAACTAGAAGGGAAGAGAAAAGCACACTGAGACTCAGAGGAGCTGCAGAGGTAAAGGCAGAGGTACAGAGGCGTGCACACGGAGAGGGCTGGCAACTGAGTACGCGGCTGTCTTTTTCAAGCGGGAGGGAGACCAAAGCTCCTGACTGCTCTGAATTCCAATTCTGGGTGAGACTCTGGGGACCCAGACTCATACGGGGAGAAACTGGACTGTCTGGCAGCAGGCGGAACTCAAGGGTGGCTTTCTCTCAGAGGTGCTTACAGTGGTTACCAAGGGACACTGAGACCTGGAGGCCTCTTAGGGCAGGGCTGACGGGAAGCCACTGCTGTTGGCTCTGCCCTGAGACTCCACCCTGAGACTCCGCCCCATCCAAACTGTGCGCAGAGGCTTTTGCATATGAATGGCCTGGTCCTTTGAAATCTAAACTTACCTAACAAACTGCAGCTGAGTCAGAGAGACCCAGAACATCCAAAAGAAGGCCAAGGCCCCGCAGCAGCTTGCATTGCTTCACAGCTGGGCCTCATCTGGGCACCTCCAAAACCCAAACAAAGAAGAGGAATCTGCAGATCTCTCCGTAGCTCCTGCTGGGTGGCCTCAGGCAGAGGCTAAAAAAGCACTTCCTTGGAGATACAAGAGCCAGTGTACCCAGGGGTCAGAGTAGGACCAGATTACAACTCCTCAGATCCATAAGGGACACACTCAGGGGGCAGACTCAGTGAGCACCAAAGCCCCACTGAAGCAAGTCTTATCTCATAAGGGTGTCTCCAGCACAGAAGTTCTCCCATCGTAGACACAGCTGATCCTCACAGCCAATTGGCCTAGAGGTCAATTCCTCCCAGTGATACAACAACAATCAAGGCTTAACTACAACAAGACTGTGCACACAGCCCACAAAGGGGTGCACCAAGAATGTCCACCTCAGGTAACTGGGGAGGCTGAGCCACTGGGCCCTATAGGACACCTAGCACACAAAGCCACTCTACCAACTCAGGGAAGCGGCCAAAATGCGGAGACAAAGAAACAGGTCACAAATGAAAGAAATGGAGGAAAGCAAATGACTGGATATAGTGTTCAAAACCACGGTTATAAGGTTTTTCAAGAATTTCCTAGAAAAGGCCAATAAATTTAGTGAGACCCTCAAGGATATGAAAAAGGACCAACTAGAAATTAAGCATACACTGACTGAAATAAAAAATAATATACAGAGATCCAACAGCAGACTAGAGGATTGCAAGAATCTAGTCAAAGATTTGAAATACAAAGAAGCAAAAACACCCAACTGGAAAAGCCAAAAGAACCCAAAAATATGAAGATAGTGTAAGGAGCCTCTGGGACAACTTCAAGCGTACCAACATCCGAATTATGGGGGTGCCAGAAGAAGAGAGAGAGCAAGATACTGAAAACCTATTTGAAGAAATAATGACTGAAAACTTCCCCCACCTAGTGAAAGAAATAGACTTACAAGTCCAGGAAGCTCACAGAACCCCAAACAAAAGGAATCCAAAGAGGACCACACCAAGACACATCATAATTAAAATGCCAAGAGCAAAAGACAAAGAGAGAATCTTAAAAGCAGCAAGAGAAAAACAGTTAATTACCTACAAGGGAGCACCATACGATTGTCAGCTGATTTCTCGGCAGAAACTATGCAGGCCAGAAGGGAGTGGCAAGAAATATTCAAAGTGATGAACAGCAAGAACCTACAACCAAGACTACTCTACCCAGCAAAGCTATTATTCAGAATGGAAGGTCAGATAAAGAGTTTCACAGATAAGAAAAAGCTAAAGGAGTTCATCACCACCAAACCAGTATTATATGAAATGCTGAAAGGTATTCTTTAAAAAGAAGAAGAAGAAGAAAAAGGTAAAGATAAAAATTATGAACAACAAATACGTCTATCAACAAGTGAATCTAAAAATCAAGTGAATAAAAAATCTGATGAACAGAATAAACTGGTGAATATAATAGAATCAGGGGCATAGAAAGGGAGTGGATTGACAGTTCTCGAGGGGAAAGGGGTGTGGTGGTTGCGGGAAGAGACTGGACAAAAATTGTACACCTATGGATGAGAACAGTGGGGTGGGGGTAAGGGCAGAGGGTGGGGTGGGACCCGGGTGGAGGGGAGCTATGGGGGGAAAAAAGAGGAACAATTGTAATAATCTGAACAATAAAGATTTATTAAAAAAAAAAAGAAAAGATCCAGAGACAAATGGTAGGGGAGGGGAGGGAGTGGGTTAGAGAGCAACCAAAGGACTTGTATGCATGCATATTAGCATAACCAGTGGACACAGACACTGGGGCAGTGGGGGCTTGCCCAGAGTGGGAATGGCTGGGCAGGGGGAACTTTTGGGGGAAAAGGAGACATATGTAAAACTTTAGACAATAATTTAAAAAAAAATCTTTTTCCCAGAATGCCCAGTAAAGTCTTATTATGTCTAATGGGCTCTGGGCAGGTCATATGCTCACCCTTGAACCAATCACTGTGATTGGAGGGATGTGATGCAAACATGTCTGAAGGCTGCCTCCAGTGGGAGTTGCCAGTCAGACCTCTCGCTACTGACTGCATGTCTACTCTCAATAGGCAACGAGGACCCCAAACTCATGGGGCAGAAAGTGGGGCATGGGCTGGCAACTTAGCCCAACCCTGTACTAGGGAGATGGAGACCCAAGTGGTGAAGGATCTCACCCCTACACAGGTGGTTGGTGCACAGTCTGCTCTTTCCTCCCCAGAAGCCCCATTGCGGAGCCTGCTGCAATCCTTCTTTGGCCTCCTGAAGCACGAATTAGGCCAGACTCTGCCCTGCAGCCCAGTGCCAGGTTACTGGGCTTAGTTTCATAGCTTCTAAGAACCAGGTCTCCCAGAGTGGAGATAAACAGTAGTTGGGACTTGGGGTGGGGGCACTCTATCCCAGCAGGGAAGAGCCATCTTCTGTTTGTCTTAGATGAGGCAGCTGCTTCCTGTCTCCCCTGGGGATGCCAAGGACTGTTTCCAGTTCTGTGCCTCAACTGGAGTTGTCCTTGCTGGCCCGAAGGAAGGCAGGGCTGTGACCTGGAACAGTCAAAATCCCCATCAGGGAACATCTCCCAATACTCTGTTCTGTCTCTACTGAGGCCAGAGAAGAATTGGGAATGAGCCCTTTCTTTTCTTTTCTTTTTAAAAATATTTTATTGACTTTTTATGGAGAGGAAGGGAGAGGGATAGAGAGTTAGAAACATCAATGAGAGAGAAATATCAATCAGCTGCCTCCTGCACACCCCCTACTGGGGATGTGCCCACAGCCAAGGTACATGTCCTTGACCGGAATCGAACCTGGGACCCTTCAGTCCGCAGGCCGATGCTCTATCCACTGAACCAAACCGGTTAGGGCATAAGCCCTTTCTTGAGAAGGGTTGGAGACCCAATTTTTGGGCCCAGGAGGCCCAGGTTTTAGTCCTATGTGACCTAGAGCAAGTCACTATACCTCTCTGAGGCTCTATTTCCTCGCCTGTAAAAATGGAGCTATAAGACTGTCCTCACAGAGCTGAGAGGATTCAAGAGCTGATATGTACATGCTGTGCTGGATGTGTACACAGGAAAGCGAGGTTTGATTCCTAGAGTCATTTCTGGCAAAAGAAGGGGTACACCGGGCTTTGAGCAATTGCTCTGGACCTGTGCAATGTTCCCACAGCTGGGGCACAGAAGAAAGCTCTCTGCTCTCAGGCTTGGCAAATGTGCAGGAAACAGAAACCACCGCATGGCAGACAGGGGCAGCTGTACAGTGGCATATAGACCAGAGAGCTCACAGCACATTGGAAAGATCCTAGGTGCCGGGTTGCCAGGAAGGCTTTCTGGGGAGGCAGCCCTAAAGGACACACTGCAGAGCCCCAACCTACCAGAGCATCTGACACTGAGCAGGCGCTCAGAAGCACTTCTTGAATGAGTGAAGGATTTAGGCAGGTATTGTGGAGGCCAAATTTTCCTCTGACTTGCCCAAACCAGTTCCTGTATATAGGCCTTGATGGTCACTCCCAGAACAAAGCTGGGAAGGGAGGGGGAGAAGAAGGAGAGGAAGGAATGACAAAAAAGGCACATGGGAACTGGATGTTCATTTATTTTTTATTTATTTTTATTTTGTGGGGGATAGGGCTGTTGCTGAGTCAAGGAAGACATTCTATTTTTCTTTGGAATAAAGTTCCCAAGGTGAGAGAGGGCTGATCCTGACTTTTCAGACAGGCTGCTCCTGATGGTCTAGCTGGCCCTGGACAGATCTCATGTCCTGGACAAAAAGCAGGTTGTCTTTCCCCATCCTCATGCCCATCCTAAGGAATGGACATCTTCAGGTGCAGAGGCCAGAAGATCCAAGGAAGGGGTTGTTGGCTCAGACTTGGTCCCACTGTTGGCTTCTGAGAGACTCTGCATGTGCAGTGTGGACAAGACTGGCTGTTGCCAGGACCCATTGAGGCCCATTAAGCTGACTTGGTTCCTCCAGTCTTCTCCCTGAAATAAGGGACAACAGTTCCCAGAAGCCTGCCTCACAGAAATGGGTGATCCTAGGTGCCGGGTTGCCAGGACCCCCAATATCAGAGTCCTCTTGTCAGAGCAGAAGTTTGGGAAGGGAAGCTATGACCACCTTGCAAACCCTCATGGCTCTACTTGTCAGGAAGCAGGTGGTTCCAGGAGTGCCATGGCAGCAGACGTGAGGGTGATGGCTTGTTTGAGCACATACCACCAGCCGTTCAGGGAATGCATTGGCTAGCTTTTCATGTGGAAGCAGAACGGCCAGGAGGCTGCTCTGTGGTTTCCTGCTGGGTTTAGGTTAAAGCTGAAGGCCTACTGATAAGTTAATTCTAAAAGTCACTTTGCAAAGTACTCCTGGATGGTCACCCAGAAGCATGAAGATGGCAGAGGAGTCCCTGCCCTTTGTGAGGTTTTAGTTGGTAGACTCCCAGGAGAAAAATCTGCACATGTATGTCAGGGAAGACAAGAAACCCAGTTACATCATTCAGAGAAAAGCTCAGCTGTTAACCTGGGGAAGTAGAAATGGGGAGGCGGGGGGAGCAAGGCCATCCATCTGCACAGGCAGCTGCTAAGGTGATGTGTGCTCATGTCATGTCAGTAAGAGGAAAAGGGAGCCATTTCTACCCCACTTCTCACATGAGGGGCTCCAAGGCCATTATGGGCCACAAGTGAAATCAGCCCTGAAGGAGTCACTTGACTTCCTAAGGCTTCCTCAACAACCAGGGTTTGTTCTCTTAACCCTTCTGTATCATCGAGTGTACGACACATTTTCATTCATCCATCCATCTATTCAAGAAACCCTGAAAGGTGAATATACACTGCCCTTGCCTTCAAGGAGCCCAAAGTCTAGGACATGATTTTTATTTTTTAGTATTTAGAAGTATTTTTAATAACAGGAGCACTATACAGGGACTCAGAGAAGATAAAAGGTTAAAATTAGGACTCTGGACTGGAGGATCTTAAAGGTTCCTCTCTCATTCATAATCTCTGATTCTTCACATGACTACCTATTTTATTTTTGTCATATATCTTGTCTCTACCATTTAATAAATATGATCTTCAGCAAGTTACCGGACTTTGTTTCCTCTTCTGTAAAGTGTGGGTAAAAATGGTACCCACTTCTTAGGACTACTGTTAGAATTCAGGGAGATGAAACACAATAAGAGTTTACACTTTCCTGGCAGACAGTCCCTACTCAATTAATACCAGTCTCATTGTTGTTGTCCAGGGCACTACAATGATTAAATGAGATTATATATGTTGAAAACATGGCACAGTACTAAATAAATTTTAAAATAGTTATAAAAATATGAATAAAAGTATAGTCCCTGTTATCGAGGTACTCAAATTCTAGCTGAACTGAGGTCTGTGCAAAGTGCTCTGGGCGAGTAGAGAAGTGTGATGAACTGAATAACCCTCCTGCCCCCTGCCAAGTCCCTGGAACCTGTGTATGTTACCTTAAGTAGAAAAAGGAGCATTGCAAATATGATTAAAGCAAGGATCCTTGGATTGAGAGATTATCCTGGGTTATCTGCATGGGCCCAATGTAATCCCAAGAGTGCTTACAAGAAGGAGGCAGGCTGGTCAAAGCCAGACTTGAAGGAAATGTGAGGATGGAAGCAGAGGTCAGAGAGGAGAAAAGATACTACACCGCTGGATTTGATGACAAAGAAAGAGCCACCAGCCAAGGAATGTAGGCAGCCTCTAGAATTTGGAAAAGCCAGGAAACGGATTCTCTCCTAGAGCCTGCAGAGGGAACACAGCCCTGCTGATACTCTGGTTTTACCCCACAGAGACTGATTTTGGAATTCTAAACCCCCGAATTGTAAAATAATAAATTTATGTTCTTTTAAGACACCAAATTTGTGATAATGTGTTAGAGCAGCCGTAGGAAACAGGAAGGAAGTAACTTTTCCTGGGGTGAAGAGGTGGAAAGGGTTTATGAGGAAGGGGATATTTTGAACGGGTTCTTGGCTGAGTAGGAGTTCATCAGTTATAGAAAGGGGAAGGAAGGGAGCCCAGGCATAGGCAAAAAGATGTGCAAAGAGCGTGAAAAAGCAGGGCATGTTTGGAGGTTGGTTGTTGGTCCATTGTGGTGGAAGCATAAGGTGTATCAAGGCTGAAATAGGAGATGAGGCCAGAGAGAAGGGCGAGGGTCTTCACTTAGAACTGGTTCCATGGAAAAACAGAGTCCTCAAAGATTTTAAGAAGGGAAAAGAGGATCTAATTTATGTTTTAGAGAGACTGCTCTGGTGTCTTGTGGAGGGTGGTTGGAAGGGCCAGACCAGAGGTGAGGAGACCAACGAGGCTGTTGCAGTAACACAGTGGGGCAGCGTCATTGCCAGGGTGTGGCCATGGGAAGTGGGAAGTGATCAAAGACTTTCTGACTAGGATTGACAGGGCTCAGAGTCTAACTGAAGGGGGGAGGGGTGATAAGAGGGAGGGTAATGACTTCCATGTTTTTAGCTTGGGTGTCATTCATGAGGGCCCAGGAAGAGTGAGCTTGAGGAAGGGCAGAGCTGGGAAGGGGAAGGCATGGTGGTTTCTGGGACTTGGTGAGTGGGAGAGGCCCATTGTACACGCAGGAAGAGTTATCCAAAGGCAGTTGGCAATCAAATCTCTACAACTATACTATCGTGGGTTAAGATTAAAGTCATCTGCATTCCTTCTGTGCCCTGGTAGGGGCAAGGAGGAGAGAGGCTCAGTGGTGTGCTAGTAAGTGTTTAACAGCCAGCTCTCTGAGGGAAGAAAGGCCTTGATATGTAGCATTTGCTGGTTCCCACTGTATAAATACTCCCATCACGACTCATTGCAAGGCATTAACTCCACATCACTGAACATGGAGTGGGGAAGAGGTGCACAGTAGCACATCATTACATAGTGCTTCCACCACAGACCATTAGAAACAAATCATCTCAAGAGCACAGATAATAGTAAAATGTAGCCACATAATCAGAGCATGGTTATTTGAGGTATTTATTTCCTTTGTATTTAATGTAACTTACTTGTAATTTAATTATTAATGATGTCTGTGTTTAATGACCAGCTCACAATATTGTTGACAATTTCACTTTTTGGCTCTCCATACAAACAATTTTACTTTGGGCTGTTGTGGGCAGGCTCCTGCACATCACTGGAGGGGCTCCAAACCAGCCCAAGTTGGAAGGGCCTGGAAATGCACCTCCTCCTCAAGCAGGCCGAGGGACTCCTGAGGTCACACGCAAGGGAGGGCAGAGCCAGCTCCAGGACCCAGGAGGCAGTCTTCAGTCCTCCACTTTTTCTGATGGCCCCTGGGAGCCCTGGCCAGTTTTTCAGACCCAGGAACACCGTGTGGTCCTTGACCCCAGGAAGATGACTCATGGCACCCTGGAGTGAGTGACTCAGAAAGGAGGCTGCTGGGCAGCCTGGAACAAAGAGAACCGGATGAGATCCGGATGAGATTTATTTCTGCTGGGAGCTGAATGGGCAGCTCAGATAGGTTCTGCTGTTCCTGGTGCCTTTGAACCACCTCCGATTGAGCAATTGCACATGTTTCCAAGAAGCAAAAAAATTTTCAAGTGGACTTATTTTAAAAAAAGAATTGCTGAAGTGAGGGAGCTGGAGAGGAAACCTGGGGAGATGTTCCGGCTTATTTCTGGTTACGGCTGGAGCCGGGGTGGGGTGGATGGAAGTCTGGCCTTGGCTTGACCATTTTTTGGGTGTGTTGAACCTGGGTCCCAGGCATTTCAGGGTCTCTCTAACCCTCCTCTTCCTCTACTGTGGCATTTAAGGTCCGAGTGTTGGGGAGTTGGGGTGAGGGGTACCCTGGTGCCCAAATGTCATCTGTCCAGGCTGGCATTTGACAAGAAGTCCATCATACTTTCCGTCAGTCCTTGGTCGGTAGGTAACCTCTGAATCAGCTTCTTAAAGCACCTTCCGTTCTGGCAACTCTGCTCCTGGATACACAGAAATTATTGTGCTATTCACTCCCCACACCCCTGCCCAGGGGTGCAAGAACCAGGCTGTCTAAAGGCCTTATCTATCAAGTCATACCTAATAGCCATTTCTCCCTCTCTTTGGGCCTTCTCCTCTGGATTCTGCTTGGGAAAAAAGCTCAGGACCTCTCTGCTCTCCGATTTAGGGATCTTTACCTTCTCCCCAGGGAAGCAGGCTCAGGCCCTTTTCTCAGGGACTCGCCAGAGTAGCCTCTCACAGCTTCTACTCCACCTCTCCTGTATCTCCCTTGCCCCATAATATTTTACTAGTCTTGGGTGGGGGCGGAGGGGGAGTTACCCTTACTTAGGATGTTTCCCCCAAATCTGTTTTCTGTGTCTGAGCCCTTTCCTTGGTGACATATAAGGCAGAGATACACTCCCTTTCTACCTCCTGCTGCTACAACCCTTCCCAAGGCAGAGAGTACAGAATGGCCTTGCTGTTTGTGTGAGGGGCAGGGCCAGGCAGCGGGGGTGGGATGTTACTATTTTAAATGTGTCATCTCTCCCTCTTCCCCTTACACCCCTATGCCTCCCCCCCTGCCTCCCACACACACACACACACACTGAGCACCATACCAACTCCTGACCTCTTCCTCTGGGAGCTGGCCGGCCTCTCCTCCTAAATGTGGCCCTGCCTGAGAAGATGCTGGCTCACTCCCAGGGCTAGAATGGGTTCTGAATCAGGGAGCAAGGCACTCCCAGCCAACAGAGCCTGTAAGAGATCCTCGGGGCTGGTGAGCGTGGCAGGAGGGTGCAGACTCCAGGGTGGTTGGCATGCTCAAGGTCAGGCTCACCGAAGCACCCTCAGGCCGCAGCCCCAGTGCTCCCAGCTCCTGGATCAGAGGGGTTGTGTGGAGGGTAAGAAGTCCTTAGGGAAGTCCCTCTGTTCCCTCCTGCTCCCTTTCCTCGTTCTGCCCTTCTACATCCCCACCCTTGCTCCACCAGGACAGACTGCAGCACAGGCCTGGGACTGATCACTGTATCCTCTCTCGCTAAGCCCACCACCTGCAGCCACCGCTGCCCAACGGCAGAGAGGATGTCAGCATCATCAGATGCATGGCCCCTGGCAAGCTTAGTTCCAATCATGCCTGGTGGTCTTTTATCTACTTGTCAGCACAGAGGAGAAGCCCTGGCCAGGCCTGGACCATGTCTCCTTTACCCGCAAGAGGCAAAGCTAGGAGCTCTGCCACCCAGGATGAACACAGACTACCTGGGCCTGGTTGGGTTTTGATGATGCTGTGGCTAAGAGAACTCGGCCGCCCCATTCAGAGAGTGGGAATGGAACTCACTGAGTACAAGTTGGCACCTTGCATGTATTTCCTAACTTAATCCTGACAACAACCCTACAAGACAGGTACTATTACCTTCATTTTACAGGTGAGGAAACTGAGGCCGGGAAAGACAGATTCAGCAAGAAAGAGGCAGAGGGAGAATTAGAAGCCCTTCTGCCAAGCTCCAAAGCCCTCTCGTAGCATCCTGACTTTAGGAAGCAGGATGGGGCCATCCTGAAGTGGACCCCTATTCGGACTGCCTCGTAGGGGTATAGGACCCAGCTCGGCAGTTGGCCAGGCCCAGGGACCCACAGAGGTGCCTCTCAGCACTTTGAACTGATAATTGATGCCCCAGGAGATTCTCCAAATCTATATAGGACGGCCCTGGGGTGAGCAGTGGGAGCGGGGAGCACTCTCTCTTTCCCAGGAGAATGACCAGGAGAGAAAAGAGAATTGGAAGGCTTTGCCCAAGGACTCCTGCTTTCACAGCATGGACACATTCACTGATTATTTACTAAAAGTAAACCCTGCACCTGGGGTTTACTGACTGCCCCTCATCCACAGACATGGCTTTGGTCAAGTCCTTGCTTCTGTCTGGACCTGTGTGATGGGAGCAGGGGCAGGACTAACCCATCTCCACTGGCCCAGCCGTCATCCCTGAGGCTGCAGAGGGACTGAGAGATGTGTGTGCAGCCACTCCAAACAATCCGCTCCATCCAATTCTTCATCTAGACATAGACCAGTGGTATTAATAGCAACCTAATCTCTTTCAAATTCTTTGTGTTGCTAAAATGAAAGCAAAAATTCAAAGCTGGAAGAACAAAAAAACTCCCTTCTGAGAATTCTGAGTCATTCCAAAAAGGTCAGTCGAGTCTGGGTTAACCCGTTGTTTACCAGAAGGGCCTTGGCTCTTCCCCAGACACCCAGAGATTCACGAGAGAATAGGAGAGACACTCAGCTTATGGGCTGTGCTCCTGGCCACTGTGGTTTCAGTGAGGGTTTAGTGTCTTCTGGGTTGACAGCAAGGCTCTGGGAGAGGCATTCTTGGGGCCATCGTGAGAGGCCATTGCTTGTCAAGAACGCCACCAACGAGCAGGTGGGCTTGGCCCTACAAGGAGCTGGGGAGGCAGACAGACCTGCTCTGACTTTCCGCACAGTCACTCCTGGACAAGTCTTCGGGCCTCTGTTTCCTCTTCTGTAAAATGGGACTAATCATACTGTTAATAATAATAGTACTCATGGCACCCACCTCACAGGGTTGCCAAGAGCACTAAAGGGGTGGTCTCTGTACTGGCCCTTGCTAAGTCATGACTCCAGACGATGGCCCAATGCTTGCTGGGACACAGGCAGCCCAACCCCCAGCTGAAGTGTGCAGAATGGACGGTTCCTTCAGCTGTAGATGGGCATGCCTCTGCCTGTAGAGCCGCTCTGTCAGAGCAGCCCTCTCCTGCCCTTTGTCCTCTCCCCACAGCCCACAGGGTCCTGCAGAGGCTATTCCCAGGGGCAGAGCTTGTGCTGCTGATGCCACAGGCATGAAACTTCCTGGGGTGAAAGGTTGGATGGAAAACTAACGAACACTTGTGTAAATGGAAAAGTCCGGAGAATAGGTAAATGGATGGACAGCAGACAGATAAATGAATAGGTGGGTTTGCACCCCCACAATGTGGGTCATACAACCTCAAACTATGGGCCCACTGTTTTGTCCTCATAAGACCTCTGGCTTGACCACCTGCTGCTTCTTTCCCTGCCCCCTCACCTTTCCTTAGCCTCACGGGGAATGCACACTCCAGTTCTCGTGGGGCAGCTGCTCATGCTGGGTCCTGCTGCTGAAGTCTAGCAGAACTCCTGGTGGAGGAGGTGGAGTAGAAGAGGGGAAAGATAACGGGCCTTGGAATCAGGCTCTCCTGGGTTATAATCATTGGCCTGCCACTTATTAGCTGTGTGACCTTGAGCAAGTTGCTGCACCTCTCTGTTTCTCAGTTCCTTAATGTATAAAACGGGAACAATAAAACCCATCTCACAGGGGTTAAATAACATAGCACTTGAAATGCAGTTGAAATCATATTCTTATTGTCAGATACTCAGTAGGCAACCTTGAAATACCTGATGAATGAACGAGTAAAGAAAGTATGTTAGTTTGCTTTCTCTCATGAGCATGTCCAGGGGGCAGATAACATATTTAATATGGTTCAGAAACTGCTGGCCTTTTCAGTTACACAAATGATTGGATACTTTTACCAACAGAGGCTCGTAGATAATTTGCACCAGATACAAAGCTAACTGGACCCAGTGAAGATGCTTTCCTTCTCTGCACCTCAGTTTTCCTTCCTGTAAAGTGGGCCAGGTTAAACTTAAACACTGGCTGGGGGGCAGAATGAGTAGAATCCAAAGAGCTGATTGGCTAATGACTCACCTAACCCTTTACTGACCAGGCCTGAGGCAGCAAGAAGAGCCTTGAAAATGCATTAAAGAAGGAGCGGCTGGAGACCAAACATTACTAAATATTTTTCCCTTTTATGGGTTGGTGCTCTAGATCACCACTTCCTGGAGATTGTATTCTAAACTTTGCTGTGATGGATGTGAGGTCCGAGTGCCCACGAACTCCAGCAGAACCCAGATGTCACCCTGGGGGAGGGACTCTGCTTTTACCTTGCTATTTTAAGCAGCAAGTTTATAATAATGGGAGGGAGAGAAAACAAAGGGGCAGGAGCAGCGTGGGAATGGCCTGGGCAGGCGCGGTTGCTGGGACTCCCCTTGAGGAGCAGGGGGTTCCGATTTGTCAAGTGTGGGACCTAGCCAGCCTCTACTCTGCTTTATCCTGCAGCAGCTGACACCTTGCAGGGCTTGTCTGACTTAATTCATTTCTGTTTTACTTTGCTTTCTGACCCAGGAACTGAATTAAGATGCTGCTTAAGGAGTATAGGATGGGAATATCAAATCTGTGGTTTATTGTGACTAGAAAGGGTACAGGATTTTAGGGGCATCCAGGGTTGGAAAAGACCCCTGAAGTGGGTAGGAATCCTGTGATCCTTGTCACGGCCTTTGCTGGAACTGTCCCCGGAACAGGGAGCTTAATACCTTAAAGAGCAGTCCATTGCATCTTCAGACGGTTCCAACCACTAGAAAGTTTTCCCTTGCTTTGATCTGGCCTTTCAGTCATTGTTCATGAACCTGTCCTTTGGGAACAATAGGACTACACAAATGGCTTTCAAATATCTGAGAAGAGATTTATTTCTCCCCGGACCTTCTCTTTTCTAGGCTAAAGATCTTTAGTTCTTTAAACACAACTTCTTGTCTCCCCACATCCTGCTTCCCTTTTTTGAACATTACCAATTTATCTGAATCCTTCACAGCATGCAGAGCACAATATGCTGTGTGCAGATTAAGACATAAAGAAAAAGTGGAACTGTCATCTCCCATGTTTTGGGAATCATACTCCTATTAAGACAGCCTGGACCTGGACCTGCATATACATCACGTATCATTTTAAGTGGTTTCTTGGGAGGTGAAGCGAACCTCCCTGACAGAATTGGGGTTTGTGGGTACTCTTGCTACCTTGCTACCAACACCACCGATATCGCTGCTGCTGAAGTCCGAGTAAAGATAACAGAAGTTATCTTTGGGCAACTACAAAGCTCAATTTATTCCCATAGTGACCATTTGGGATGGAGACAGCATGGCCTGGCCCCATACCTCTCATTGCTGAGAGCCAGGTTCTATCTGTCCATCATGGCTTCTCTCTTCCTGTCTCACCTCCCCCTCTAGGCCTCCAGCCAGTCTGTTCAGATAAATCCCATTCAGCATTTCAGTGTTCCTGGCTCAGTTCAAACACCATTTCTAATGTAAAATCTTCATTATATTCCATCCATCATAATTTTCATAGTTAAAACCTTTTTCTGGGATACTGCAACTTCTCACTTTCAAATTATTTATCCCATTATATGCTGTTTTCCATCTGCCTCCTGCCACTGGACTCTGTTCCTCTTGAAGGCCAAGACCACATCTTTATCATCTTTATGTCACCAGCACCTAGCACAGGGCTTGGTAGAGAGGATGTAAAGTCAGTGCTTGTGTTGAGTGAATGAATGAATGAATGAATGCTCAGTTCATAGTCTACTTGAGATGAGATTTCTTGAGCTGTCCAGTAGGGGTCACCCACACTGTTTCAGAGATGAATGGGACTATCTTTCCACTGCAGAGAATGACAAGTCAAGATGATAGTCACACCAACCAACCCAAGGGTTTAAGTTTTCTAGACTTTAAATACAAAGCAACAAAAAATTTTGGCTAAATCTTCTGGTTACCCATGAGGAATCAGACCTCTTGCCTGCATCTGGGAGCTCAGTCCGAGGTACATGTGTCAGGTGTGGGCATTGGTCAGTACCTAGTATTATGGGAGGTGGCAGGGCTTTCTACTTCTTCCTCCTGCAGCCTCCAGCAGTCTGTACCTTGCATACGACCGAGGACATAGCAGGTGCTCAGCAAATGAGTGTCCTTTGTTCTCTGCATGTGTGTCCAGCAGCCCCTGACTGTGGCTGAGGACAGGATCTAAAGATGACCCAGTGTCTGGTGGTTTTCATCTGCCGTCCAGCAGAGCAGGGAACCTCTGAAATTGTAGAACCAGGCTAGTTGTTGGTTTTGCATGTCCATGAAGGTGTCCACATTCCACTAGGGGAAAGGGACCTGAAGGAGTTTAGAGGTGGGGAGAGGCCAGGCAGAGCTCTCTGGACTCTGGCCAAGGTTCCTGGGCTGCAGACCTCCTGCAGCTCCATGGCCTCTGTGAGCACTACTGCATGCTGGGTACTCTACCTCATTTCATCCTTGGAACAGTCCTATGTGGGAGGCATTCTTATCTCTGTTTCCCTGACTAGGAAACCGAGGCTCAGAGGTGAAAACCAATGTTCAAGGCCACATAGCCACTGAGTGGCAGAGAGGGGTCTCAAACCCAGGAATCTGGTTTCAAAGCCTATGCTCTTTCTACCTTGCTATCCTGTCTCTCCAGATGGAGCCCGACATCACTGGTCTCCTTTTCTAGGAGGAAGCAGAGGAGCCAGACCCATTGGCTCAGCTCTGTTCGAGAGATCATGATCCTAGACCCCTTGACTGGCAAGAAACGTGAAAGAGCAGTTAGTGGTTACACATGACAGTATAGGAGTTACAACAAGTTAGCAGTTATAAGTAAACCCAACCTGAATTGACTTAAACACTAAAAAATTTGTTTGTGTAACTGGCTAGTTTAGAAAGAGTTCAGCCTGCAGGTGAACTTTGATCAGGGCTCCAGATCCATTTCTCTGCAGATCTGTTGGCTCTGCCCCAGGCACTGTGTGTGTCAGTTTTATCCTCAGTCTGGCCTTCCTCATGGAAGCAAAATGGCATCAGCAGCACCAGGCTTACATCTGCACACTCTACCACCCAGGGCAAGAGAAAACATCTGGGCCCCAAACACTGCCACATGCTCATTGGCTTAGGCTAAATCTATTGTCTGTCCCTGAGCCAATCACTGTGGCAAGATTGATGGGATTATGCTAATTGGGATCAATTCAGCAGGACCTCAAGGCTGCTACTCCATGGAGAGGGGGTAAGTCTAGTTTGGGAGAGGCAACCCAAGGTTTCTGGGGTGAACACTGCACAAGGCACATGATATCCACCAAGGCCAAGCCTCCAGAATTATGGCTTTAGCAGGGCTGACAGGGCAAAGGAAGTCTGTTCACAAGTGACAGAGACCCCCACTGAGGGTTAGAAGAGCTGCTAAAGGGTGTGAGGTGAGCTATTGGGCAGGAAGTTAGGAAACACCATCCCTTCCTCTTTCCCCACTCAGCCAAGGAAGGCTGTGTGGTATAGTAGAGAGAGCCCTGGCCTCAAAATCAGGAAGATCTGAATTCAAATGCTTGGTTTGTCATGAGAACCAAATGGATGCCACTCTCTGAAGCGGTTTTTGCATCTATGAAATGTGAATACTGATGCCTGCATCAGCGGTCATTGTGAGGATTAAATTAAGCAATGTTGATAATGCTACTAGGATAGTGCCTGGCACCCAGTAGGTGCTCAACAAATGGTAGATAAGTAGATCGATCCCTATGGAGTATCCTCCATTAGTTCTCCCTCCTGGGATAGCTGTGTTTACTGTAAAGACCAAATTAGATGCAAAATCTCTAAGGCCACCTCTGACTTTGTAAACAGAGCTAGTGAACAGGAGGAAATGCAATTCCAAATGACCTCTATTCCCACTTCTGGTGTTGACGCAAACTGAGGCAGGCTCTCTCTGCAGCTCATGACCCCCGGAAATGGAACCCAGCTTGGCTCAGGGATATGAGTGGATTTGACTTGTCCTTTTGGCATCTCCTCAGCCTGCGGAGCCCAGGCCTCTTGGAGCATCTTTGGGGCTGACACAGCAGAGGTTCCGGGCACCCGCGGCCAGTCCTGCCAGAAGGCTGCCATGCCCCACATTCCCGAGGACGAGGAGCCCCCCGGAGAGCCACAGGCAGCTCAGAGCCCCACCGGCCAAGTAAGTGCCCCCTCCCTGCCTGCAGCTAGCCTGGACAGGGCCAAGCCAAGCGCCCTGCACTGAGGCCATAGTGTCCGGTCTGGCCAGAGGGTTTGCTGACAGCCCGTGCAAGCTGCACTGGGAGGCTGGGGAAGGTGTGCAGTGTCCACACTGAGGAATAGACACACAAAGTTCCTTTGAATTGCTCGAGGTCCCCACATTCCCTGAGACTGGAGCCTCCTAGGCTGTGTCTGAGGCCTCCTGGGACGTAAAACCATCCTAACCCTGTAGGCTTCCTCCTAGAATGGAGAAAGACTTGGAGGAGAACCTCATCATGGCAGGGTCATGAGCAACAGCAAGAGTCACTTAAAATGAAGATCAGATTTTCATAGTAAATAGTGAACAAGATTTTCAGCAAAAGTATATTATAAAAAAAGGAAATTGTAAAAATAAGTTGAGATTGCATTGCACAAATGAAATTATGAAAGCAAGTTATCTTTAGCTATATATACTATGAAATACAGATTATATGTCACTTTTTAGAATGAACAAAGAATTAATCAAGTGTGTTGATTTTGGTGTGGGCATATTTACTTTTATACCAACAAGACGATCTGTTCACTTGATACCACTTCCTTCACATTTTACTGTACAGTGCCTTCATTTGGAGATTCTGTTTGTTTCATGTTTGAGATCTTCATTTGTTTTCCCAAGGACCTCTTTCAATCCTTCAATATTCAAATTATTCCCTCGTGAAGAACCTATCTTGCCACCTCTTCATAATTTTGTTCTTCATTTGTTAACTAATCCAGCTTCATCTGCTCCTCATTGGTCCAAGACCTTGCATGTGAAGTTCTCCAACCTTGTTTTCTTTGACTTTTCACTGAACTTGTGTGATCCTGATATATCTGACAGTCATCCCAACTGCCCTCAGCCAGAAGGGATAGACACTTGCTAAGTGAGGGAAGAATGTACGAGTGAGCATTCATTTGACAAGTGGCAAGATTCTTAGTGAATGTTTTCATGTTACGATGACATTTGTTTTCTTACACATCATAACTCTGGGAACTTAGATAATAAATACTTAGAAAAGAATGGCCTTTTGTATCTCCATGTCCCAAGCTCATGCTGTTGCAGAACTTGGCAGCCTTGGGAATTCTTGAATTTCTAAATGACAGTGGACCAAGCCCCCATGTCTTTTGCTGAAGGCAGCCAGCTCAGGGTTTTATTGAGCCCCCCTCCCAGGAATGTCTTGGACCATGGGGGTGCTGCTCCTCATTTACTCTCAGTGGCTCCAGACTGCTCCTCTACGGTGACCGCTGGCTTTCCCCCAACTCAGTGCTCTGCCCCTCTCCTACTGCAGTTCCTACCAAGTGTGGACAATTCCCCCAAAGCATTGCCAACAGAGGACTAAAGGTTTAACCAACCATAAAATGTGTTCATCTACTGAAAACTTGGAGATTAAAGAAAGGAATGACTACCAAGAACAAAATATTCCCATCTGTAGTCAAATGTGACTATTTGCAGTCTTCAGGTCACTAATTTCCAAGGTTCTGTCCCCTTAGCCTCCCTACTCCTCAGCCCTGGACTCCTTACCTTCGCTATTCCTGACCAATTCCACTTCACTAACAATGGTAGTGCCCGTAAGCCAGATTTTGATGCAAAACCTAGCTCTGGAATCCTGGGCAGCTTCCCCAAACAGCTGCCATGCTGTGCTCCCCAAGAATACTAATACAAGTATTCCTAAAAAATAATATTAAAATATGGGCAAAGATGCAATTCCACCCTCAGTGAGGAGATCCTTTTACATTGAGTTCAGTTCATCTTGGTTCCCAACTTCTCTAAAGGATTCTTCACACCTTTCAGGAGACACAAAACCAGACAGCACAGAAGCTTGCTGGCCATTCATGGCTTCAAACCATACATGGGTGCAGCTGCATTGGGTCAGAGATGAGGGTGAGTGTTTAGGGATAGCCAAGCAGGGGATGGGCTCCAGGAGCCCACCACACAGTTGAAGGACAGAGAACCCTAGTTGAATAGCTGAAGCTCCAGATTCTGGGTCTCCACAGCTCACTCTCCCTATGATCTTGAGCTAAAAGCAGACTTCTATAACATGAGGGGGTGGTTTTTAAAGGTCCTTCAAATGCCATGACTCTATCTCTGTGCTTTTGAAAAGTCAAGAAAATAGACTGTTTGTGCCTTGCCATTCAGGTGAGCCAGAGCCAGCATGCTCAGGTCTTGTAAGGGAGGACCATGAGCACAGGATTTAAGAATGTGGACTCTAGAGTCACTGCTGCCTGGTTTTCCTGCTCCCAGGGACTCAGGCTCCTGTCCCTGGAAGCTGGGCTGGAGTCACTCGTCTTCCACATCCTGGTCAAGAGATCTTGTGTGAGTCTGTTAAAATTTCTGTGTCTCCAGTTCCTCATTACCCCCCGCCCCCTCACCCAGGGCAACTATTAGTGGTTGGTTCCTAGACTCTGTCTGTTCAGCCAGCCTTTAAGTGTCTTCTTTGGCCTGAGGGACAACAGAGCCAGGGCAGGTTACACCTCAGACTGAAGGCCACATCACTTTCAGTATTATTTTATTCTTTGCCCTTATGGCAGGCACTGGGTCTCCTTGAGTTCTCCGGAAGCCCACAGTCATTGTCCATGAAGAGTATCTCCTTCTATTGCACCCATCAGACAAGCCTTGTCAGGCAACCATAGCCTCAGGGGAGGGTCAGGCCTATGAGCTAGGCTGGAGCCTCCAGGGTCGGGGCCTGAGTCTCTGGGAGCAGCAGAAACCAGGCAGCCAGGGAAGTAGGGCTGGCCAGGAGGGCTTGGCTGCAACTCCTGGTAGCGTGTGAATTCCCTCTCTATGAAGCAGGCAAAGAATGGAGCATCCTTCTGAGTTTACAACTCCCCGGGGTCCAGCCCTACTTCTGGTTCCTCAGGCCCCAGCCCCCATTTCCCATCACGGACATGAGCACTAGCTGAGGCCTTCCCACACAAAAATAATAAAGCAGTAGACCCAGATTCTGTTTTTCTTTCTACTCACACACAGACTCACACACATACACACGAACATAGACACACGTACACTCACACACAGAGACTCTCAGACATACATATAAACATAGATACACACAGAGAGACTCTCACCCATACACGCAAATATAGATACACACTCACATACGGAGAGACTCTCACACATACACATGAACATAAGCAAGCGTGAGCGCGCGCGCGCACACACACACACACATACACACCTTTTAGAAGCCTCATCAGAAGCTGTAATCAAAACCCACGAAGAACTGAAGCCTCCTGCCAGTGCACTCTGTGAGGCTGTGCCCTGAGCTTGTTTTCTGAACAGGGAAGGTCACCTCCCTGAAGACCCCTTGGAAAATGTGTATTCCCTCATGGGGCAAAAAGGACCCAAAGAACTGATTCTCTCTGTCAGGAACGAGGTGAAGACAAAATAGATATTACATGTGAAACATGTACATGGGACCTGGTAAGGACGTGCAGAGCGGGGATGCCTCCACAGTTCACCGACTAAGGACCCTCATGCCATGTTTCCCACGTGACAGACACTGCTCTGAGAACTCTATACTCAGTAACTTCACAGCTCTAAAGGGTGATTATTATCCCATTTACAGATGAGAAAAACATGGTGGGTAAGCACACTCCAGTCACTAGAAACCAGGCGGTCCCTTGAAAGCTCCAACTGAGGATTTTGAATTCATCCTCTCTGAACTCATTTCCAGTGGTCTTATCACACCCTTTGCAAGAACAGCCTCTATTAAGATTCTCTATGAGATAGCTTTAAATAAATGATCAGGAGCCCTAGCTGGTTTGGCTCAGTGGACAGAGCATCGGCCTGCAGACTGAAGGGTCCTGGGTTCGATTCTGATCAAGGGCACATTCCCTGATTGTGGGCTTGATCCCCAGTGGGGGGCATGCAGGAGGCAGCCGATCAAAGATTCTCTCTCATCATTGATGTTTCTATCTTTCTCTCTCCCTCTCCCTTCCTCTCTGAAATCAATAAAAATATATTAAAAAAATAAAATAAATGATCAGGAAAGCACTAGGATCTATTGTATAAGATGTCAGAGACATCTATTGGGCACCTGCTATGTGCTCATCCCTCCAAGGTAGATATTATTATCTCTATTTTATAGAAGAGAGAATGAAGTCTCGGAGGTTATGCAATTGTCAAATGTCACATAGTTGTGTCATGTTGAGTGGAGACTGAAACCCAAGTTTCTGCTGAAGTGTTCCTGCCAGCTTCGTGTCCTCCCTGGCCCCACCCAGCAGTAAAGCCAGTGCCCTGGACAGCAGGTGCTTGATGCTCTGTTCTCCATGGAAAAGAAGCTTGGAAAGGGTCAAAAGTTCAGTTCCACCAGGATGGCTTCTAGTGGTCCTGGTCACACAGCGAGAGCTGTGCCTAGGACAAAGCAGACCATGTTTTAGAAATGTTGGATGTTACAATGGTCAGAAATGTATATTACAATTATTTGTCCTTGGAGTTGCTTGTCATTTTTTGTTTCTCTGATTCCCCTGTCAGCCTATATGTGAACTAGGAAAGGTCAGGGGCTGTGTCTTTCCTGAGTGTTTCTCCAGTTCTCAGCATAGGCTATAGCTGCGGTGGTTGCTTGTGGGAGGAGGCTGGCTGGCTGGATGTGTGATAGGCTGGGTGGATAATTGGCAGGCTGGATGATTAAATCTCTGGACTGAAGGGAGGAAGAAATGGAGGGAGGAGGAGAGGGTAGAAGACAAAGATGGATGAATGACTGACAGGCTGGCTAGGTGATAAATACTCTCCATTGAGTAAGACTAATAGACATTGTGTGCATGTCTATATTCTTGAAGTCTGATGGCATGAGAGCCAAAAGAGTGATGAAAAAGGCAGGATAACCTGGTGATTATTGGTCCCTGACCTCTAGGAATACAGTGGGCAATGGCAGGAAAGAGGGCCCACCAGAAACATGGCAGGGCGAGGGTGCATGAGGAAGGGGGAATCTACACGGTGGGCACCCGGAGCCTTCACAGACCCGGGTCCCTAGAGCTCGGCAGGAAGGAGCCACATCCAACAGACCTCAACAGAGGCACTTCCGCTCTCTCCCGTGCTCTTAGGACTTGCCTCTAAAATAATCATGTTCTCACAAGTCCCCAGAGTGTCTTTCTATCCTGTCACAGGAGCACTAATTCCTCTTTGCGGCCAGGGCCCCTCTTCCAGAGGCAGTCCCTGTTTGCCCTCCAGGCTGTGAGGGACCTGGGGATGCAGCCACCACAGTGTCTACCCTCCCCCGGCCCCCCTCCATCATTATTATTATTGCTTTAGCTCATCAAATCCTTAAAACAAGCCTGGAAATTGGGGATTATTAGCTCCACACAATGTTTGTTTTTTGTGTTGTTTTTTTTTAAAATATATTTTATTGATATTTTTACAGAGAGGAAGGGAGAGGGATAGAGAGCTAGAAACATCGATCAGCTGCCTCCTGCACACCTCCCACTGGGGATGTGCCTGCAACCAAGGTACATGCCCCTGACTGGAATCGAACCCGGGACCCTTCAGTCCGCAGGCCGACGCTCTATCCACTGAGCCAAACCGGTTTCGGCTCCACACAATGTTTGAGAGCATGAAACCCATAGAAGTTAAGTAACCTGTATACAGTCACCCAGGTGGGATTCCAGTCGAGACCTCCTGACTCACTACCCACACTGCCTTTGGCAGGGTCCTTCTCTCTGCCAGGGCCCTAGTGCAGGAACTAAACTCCCCACTCCCCCTGGGCTGGGGCTAGAACTATTGCTTAGAGCTTCCTAGCCTAGGCCTAGTCACGTGACATTGGGGGAAGGAAGATAATATTCCCGTCTATGACACCGGCCTATATTTATCCCTGCACCCCAGGCAGTTAGGAAACTGTGGTGCATTCCTGGGAAGTTATGAGTGAAATAAATATTTAAATGTTTCTATAAGTTTATTTAAGGAGAACAAAATGTGACCTGATGGCTTATTATAGGGTGGGTGAGCTTGCAGGATAGCCCAGCCCCCCAGTACTCGGCTGACTCCAGGGGAGGGAAATGGACCCAGGGGGAGGCTGGGTTCCTGGAAGGGTGAGGGGTGCCCCTGCTATCCTTACTCAGCTGTGTGTCCAGCCTTGCGCTTTGAGGGCTGCCTGGAAGAAAGGGCTTATGAGGGAGGGTGCAGCTTGGAAGAATAAGAAAGGATTGTTGGAGACCTGTGGATACCAGGAATGGGGAGGTGAGGCCAAAGACCTGGAGATGACTGTAAGGGTAGCTTGTGTAGTGGGAAAGCCAACAGGCCTAGTGTTTAGTCCCTTCCACCATTTACCACCTGCCCAGCCCTGAATAAGTCTGTTTAAGGGGGGGATAGAAAGTGAGGAGAGAAGAAATGTACCTATCACCTCAGGTCCTTCACGCTCAGGTCCTTCACTTTCTAATTTCCTCTTCACGATTCTATGAGCTTGGGAGGTATAACCAGCCCCAAGTTGTAGGTGGGCATTCTGAGGTTCATTCACAGAATTGCTGGTAGAATTGAATGCTAAGGCACCCATGAAGCATCTGAGAGAGGGCCTGCCTGGCACACAGCAGGTCTGCGAGTGTCATTTCCCTGTACTCACATTTGTTCCTTTGCTTCCCGTGTCTGACGTCTGACACCCACAAGGACATCTGTCTTTGGTCTGAGAAGTAGATGGTGAGAGAGGGGTATGTGGCCTTGGAGGTGGGCTTCTTCTCTGGGAGTCATTGATTATTCAGGCCATGTGGTCAGGTGCCTGGGGAAGGTGCTCTGTGGCGCCACCAGACAGGCTGGTCCCCCTAATTTAACTCCAAATGGTTGCTCAGACCCAAAACCAAGAAGGACAATCTCTTCAAAACCCAATTCCAAAACAATGAAGTCAGTTCCAAAAGTAGTAATAACAGAGTAACACCTGACACTCGTTGGGCATTTACTAGGGGCCAGGTGTCCCCATAAGCTTTCCATCTGGAGCTGCCAGATTTAACAAATGAAAATACAGTTATGTCCATGCAATATTTGGGCATACTTATACTAAGAAATTATTCAGTGTTTATTTGAATATTGGGCATCCTGTATTTTATCTGGCAATCCTACTGCTATATCAACCAATTATTTGGTTCTTGTAACTACCCTGTGACATAATTATTTTACAGATAAGGTAACCAAGGCACAGGGAGTCAAGGGAACTTGCTCAAGTTCACACAGCTAGTACATGAGAAACTATCATGAATTAATGTGGCTCCCAAGGCCCAGGCCCTTGCAGTCCTAAAATCAGGAATTTATCTGTGGTCTGTATTTGAACACACTGCCCCACAAGCTTTCTTCAGGCCATACCTCTATTTGGCAGCTCAGAGTGAGAGCCCAGATGGGTCTTTATACCATATTAACACCTGGCAGAATTCACCCCAGAGGGCCCTGATTCTTCCCACACTCTCTCCTGGATCACTGTCTGCCCAGTGCCTGCCAGGGTGAACCACAGCCCACAAAAGACTGAATGTTCCCCTCAAAACAGTTCTGAAAAAAAACTAGAAATTGTACAGAACTTGCTCAACCATTTCGTGAGCTGATTAGGGAAAGAACACTTTGATTTTATTACTGTGCACTTTGTACACATTGGAAGGAGAGAGTGGGGAGCATTCCATCAGGGATAAAGGATTTCTCTCTGATTGCACATGCCTCCTGGCTTTTAAGCAGCTTAAAATTGTGTGGTTACATGCTTGGCACTTGCTACCATGGTTTGTTTCTGTTTTTCCGTGTGGGCACCTCTGCCCCAACCCTCCTCTGAGTGAGAGCTTTGATGCAAGTGGCCTTCAACCAGAAGGGAGAGCAAACTTTCACCAGACAGCCCCCACAGCTTGCAGGCCATTTACCTCACAGGTGTCAACACGGAGGGCATCAGGCCCTGGGAGCTACCTGGAGTTGGGGGTTGGGGAAGGATAACTCCACCCCATTTTCCGTCGCATTTCACTAATTGGGAAGCATTTCAGAGGCCTGCCTGGTTTACCTTTGTCTTCCCAGGCCCTACCATAGATCCCCCAGCACATATTAGGCATTCAGTAAATGTTTGCTAGATGGACAGAATGAAGCATAATGGTGTGAGAGTGTTTACAGATTGACCTTTGTCTTATACCAAAAGACTTTTGAGAACTTTTGTGAGTGAATCATAAAAAGAAGTATCAAGACAATCTGTTCAATAAATAATTGGGTGGAGCATGAATAAGCAGAGGAGGGAGGAAGAGAGAGGATTTGGGTGGGGAGGGTAAACAAGTGAAGAGTCAAAGGGAGGGGACAGGCAAGGATGGGAGTTAAGATTCGTTCCCCTTTCATGTCCTTTGAGAGGTGAGAGTGAAGACAAGTTCTTTTTGCATTGTTTTGTCTGCTGAGGAATTCTTAAAAGCTTCCTTCTTAAAGCCTGGACCACATGGATCACAGCTTCATTAGATTTCAGGTTAAATTGTTGAACTGCAGAGTCAAACCCTGGATGGTTAGAAGGAGCATGCATTTCTCTTCATCTGCTAGGGACGTTTATATTTACCAAATAATTCCCTCATTTTTATAGTCTCATGTTTTGCTTATCTTATATTTTATTGTTGGTTACTTCAAATAGTTTTACAAAATAGGTAGTGTGTCAATAAAATAAAACAAACTATATTTTACTTACTTAGCAGCCTGAATACATTAAACTCTTGGACATGGGTAGCCTAATATGCTAAGTGTCTGGTTGTCTGGTCGGCCATTCAACCAATCAAAGGGTAATATGCTAATGATATGCTAAGGCCCCTCAACCTCTCGCTATGATGTGCACTGACCACCAGGGTGCAGACACTCCAACCAGTAGGTTAGCTTGCTGCTGGGATCCGGCCAATCGGGACTGAGTGAGACGGGCTGGACATGCCCTGGAGCCCTCCTGCGGTCCCTCCAGGCTGGCCAACCTCCCGCATCCTTCCCTGGCTCCAATCGTGCACCAGTGGGGCCCTCGGTCTGGCCTCTAGTATAGTATAACCACATCACCACCACCATGATTTTTTTCTTTTTCAGAACACAACATGCAGAAATTAATGATTGGCCCCTCCTGCCCCTTTACATAGATCTATCCTATCTGCACCAAAGCATGTTGGGAATTTGTAAAATTTGGCCAAAACCTTATAACTAGAATAAACATGATATTTTAGCCAAAGTACATTTTTTTTGTTCACCAAAGGATTCATACAAGAAAAAATTCTAAACATGACAAACATGAATATATTCAGAGCTCAAACTTTCATGACCAAAATAAACTCCACCCAGGGAAGGAACCTCACACATATTACAAGCACAGTCAGTGTTTCGGTTGACATTCCTATGGCAGCGGTCACCCATGAGGCTGTATAGGAAAGAAGCTCTATCAAGATGATATGGGAGTTGTGCAAGATGAGTGGGTCCTAGAGATCCAGGTGCCTAGAAGTAACAATACTGTATTCATACCTAAAACTTTGCTAAGGGGGTAGATCTTATAAGTGTTTTTCTCATCATGATCATCATAAATAAAAGGCAAGAGGAAACTTTTGGAAGTGATGAATAGGTTTATGTCACAGATTGTAGTAAGGATTTCACAGGTGTGTACTCTCTAAACTCATTAAGTTGTATACATTAAATATGTACAGATTTTTGTATATCGATTGTACCTTAATAAAGTGGTTTAAAAAGAAAAAAAGATGGCATGGGTGAAGGAGGTTTTAAGCACATTTACCCAAATGTAGGATTGTCACTGAATATCAGGAATGTGTGGTTGCCACCACCTCTTCTCCTGACCTCCATTTTTCCCCCAGTGAGGCTGACCACAGCCTGAGCACTCTGCCACATTTTCCCTAGATTGTCAGAAATTTCTGAGAGTGTCACTAGGGATGGCTTAGAGGTTCCCTAATCTTAGTGCATGAAAGGTGGACCTTGTTAGCTCAGGTGAATGCCTGCTGAGGAATGAAGGAGAAAAAAAAAATATATATATATATATATATATATATATATATATATATATATATCCCCCCTCCTCTCTCTGAATAATCCAAATACACTGCATTTGTCCCTTATCAAGATGGCTCTGAGAATCCTGATGCTAGAATACAGGCTCCAGCTCCAGCTCCTGGAAGCTTCCTCCCAAGCCTAACTCCATCTGTGTTTTCATTCTAAACCACCAGGGCTCTCCCACCACAGGAATATCTTGCAGTCCACCCACGATCGTCCTGACTGGGGATGCCAGTTCACTGGAAGGAGAAACTGACAAAAACCTGGCCAACAGGTACATCCCAGGTGTCTGATCTTTGTGCTGTGAAGAACAACATTTCCTAGCACACAGGGATTAGACAGCTATATTTTTATAAATCTTTCCTTCTTTCTTGAATCATTTTATTGATGAAAATACAGTCATGCAAGTTTTCAAAATGTGAGAGAGAGATTGGGATTTTTCCATTATCTTCCTCCCTCCCCAAATTCTTTTTCTTCTCCTGGATTTGGTTCTTTGCACCCTGCTATCCTTTTAAAAAAGCACAAAACACAGCATAGGAGTTTCCTGTATAACTGCCCAGATGTTTGCAAACAGACTAAAGGATGTGAGTCTCTGACTATAGAATCCTTCCCCTGGCCAGGGTGGGTCCTGGGTGGAGAATGATCTCTTGGAAGAGACATTGGCTCATATGCACAGGGATGTCTCTGCCTTGGTTTTACACAGCACTAGCCCATGCATTAATCTAGCTAGTATGAGACTGTCTAAGTACAATTCACAAAATGTTACACAGATAATTCTCATACAAATATATAGTGAGCACATGTCAAAGATATATTCAACTTATGGATGTGGGACCCGTCAGGGTAACAAAGCCAGTTCAAAGGAGGATATAAGAATGGATATATATATATATTTATAATCAGCGAGGAGGAAAAGAATGCTGGAATAAAGCTGGTAAGTTAAATATGAAACAGGTTAATGCTCTACTGGACAATGAAATCCTATTTTTATCTTTTCTCCTTAGCAGAAATCATATGCATCTTTACAATTGCTTATATTTTATGAGTTTTCTATGAGTCAGATGTCCATTCAGTCTGAGCCCTAATACACAGCAAGTAGTCAAAATTACATATCATTAGGGCAGTGGTTTGGAAACTTCAGCATGCAGCAGAGTGCCCTGGGAAGCCTGGTCAATTGCAGGTGGCTGGGCCTCACCCCCCGAGTTTCTGATCCAGTAGGTCTGGGGTAGAGCCTGAGAATTTGCATTTCTAACAAGTTCCCAAACTTCGAAAGCCTGTAAGATGATGCACTCATATGACTTTGAAAAAAGATACAGGCATCTGTTTGCCTGTTTCCAAGCTGTGGATCAATTTTCTTAACAAGATGGCTCCATTCTTTCAGAGCTCACAGTCCCCACCGGAGGCTTTCTCACCGACACTTGAAGGTTTCCACTGCTCCGCTGACTTCTGTGGGTAAGGGCTAGGTCAACTTACCTTACTTCTGCAACCAGAGATAGGGGTCCAGCTGAAGGTGTGTTTGAGTAGGAAGTTTGAGGCATGGTAGTTTGACCGGGCTGGGCCCCTTGCCCTCTCTGTTCCTCAGGCAGGCGCATCCCTATGAGCCCTACAGGACAAAGTCAATTAGCCACTCAGTGTTGGTGCCCAAAAGAAGTATGATGTGTCATCTCAGTTTCTTTTGGTAAAAAGACAAGACCATGGTGTGAAGAGGAAAGAGAGGAAGTCAAAGAGATATAGAACAGCTGTGTGAGGCTCAATTTCAGGGCTCAGGGAGGACAGTCCTCTGTCCCTCAGGTAGGCATGCGCCTGAATGCAAGGCTACCTACCTCAAATGGTCCCTCAGAGCCTATGATGGACCATCAGAGCACAGTTTTAAAAAATATATATACTTTATTGATTTTTTACTGAGAGGAAGGGAGAGGGATAGAGAGTTAGAAACATCGACGAGAGAGAAACATCGATCAGCTGTCTCCTGCACACTCCCTACTGGGTATGTGCCCGCAACTAAGGTACATGCCCTTGACCAGGATCGAACCTGGGACCCTTCAGTCTGCACACCGACGCTCTATCCACTGAGCCAAATCAGTTAGGGCCAGAGCACAGTTTTGATGCAGACTTGGTCCCTGCTTTCATATTGCTCAGAGTCTATGAAGAGACCGAGAAGTGAACAGATATAATCAGGACACTATTGTAAGGCCCTTTATAGAAGTGTTAAGGAAATAGGGGCAGGAAGGGGCCCGATTCTCCCTGGGGAGGGAAGTTTGGATAGGTATTTCAGAGGAGAGAGTATCTGAGTTACACCTTAGCAAGTTGGAGAGATAGACAAGAGGGAGGGAAGGTGTTGCCTTCCAGGTAGAAGAAGGACCATGCTGGGGAGCAGAAGCCCTAACAGAGCAACTGAATGTTCAGCTGTGTGTATCAGTCAGGGCTCTCATGTGATAGAAACCCAACTCAAACTAGCTTAAAACAAAGAAAATGAAAATGAATAAAAGCTAGGTCTTGTGGTTTCAGGTAGCACTGAATCCAGATGCTCAAGTTGGATCATCAATAATTGTCCCATCCCATCTCTCAAGTCCCCTCTCTTCTTGGGAAATGGCTACCAACAACTCCAGGCTTACTTCCCATCATTGGAAAGAGAGTTCCTCTTCCCCATTATCCAATACAATTCCCAGGATTGCCTCTCATTGAACTTCCATGGCTATCCCTACACCATTCACTGTGGCTGGGGTATTGAATTCACTGACTGGCTGAGGATGGTACACAGTCCCATTCCTGGCACTTAAAGTGAGGTGGGAAGTAGGATTAGCTCCTTCCTGATGTAATTGAGATGAAGAGGGATTTCACTCAATGCAGATAGGGAAGTTACGAACAGAAGGGGTAATGGAGGCTGGAGAGTCACAATGGGAGTGGCCTCAGGAGGAGTACATGGGGTCAGCAAAAGTGGCTGGGTCCAGTTTGGCATTGGACATCATTCCATGAGGAATCCTGATGAGGTGAGACAGGAGCATGGCATGGTTGGATATGGCTCTTAGCAAGATCACCGTGATAGGCACTGGAGGATGAGATGGAGGTGATAGCCTGGAGGTGGGGGCAGGGGGTATGAAATGTCTGATATAACTGGTAAAAGCTCATGAGCAAGAATGGAGATGAGAGGCACATTCCAGAGATAGGTACCCATACAGCATAAATAATGATCAGGACTTGATGACCAGTTGGTTGGATGTGGGGGATTGAGGAAGAGGGAGGAATGTGGAGTGACTCCCATATTTCTGAGCAGCTAGGTGTCATTCACCCAGAGAAGAAACAGTTTTGAACAAGAATGGAAGTAAACAGTGTGAGTGGAGGAAAGAAAGGAGAGAAGGTGGCCATGGGATTGTGTGTTTGGCCCATGATCTTCTGAGTACTCCCTGTATCCACACACCTTGAGCTCACTAGCTTGTTGAAGAAACATAGACCTGAAAGAAGAACATGTTAGCAGGGCAGATAGCACAGAGTGGGGCTCCTGCTGGCCTTCCCTAACAGCAGAGATTAGGATAGTACTGGGAACCTAGGTGGCTTCATGACCATTTGTGACAGAGGACCTGCCACAGCCACAGGCTAGAAGCCACAGGGGCCAAACCTGCTGAGGAAGCCCTGTCTGTCCCCACACAGCCCTCTCCATAACCCAGTACTGGGCCCAGGCGAGGTCTGGCTGGCCAAGTCTGCTCTGGGGCATGGAGTAGCAGGGACTCTCACCCTGTGCTCACCCTCCCTCTGCAGACCCTGCGGGGCATGTTATTGACCTGGTAAATGACCAGCTGCCAGACATCAGCATCTCAGAGGAGGACAAGAAGAAAAACCTGGCGCTGCTGGAGGAAGCCAAGTTGGTGAGTGAGCGATTCCTGACCCGACGTGGGAGGAAGTCCAGGAGCAGCCCCGGAGACTCTCCGTCAGGTAGGATGCACATGGGCTGCCCTGAGCTCCTCTGAGGAGGGATGGGGGGGGGGGGCCATAGCCAAGCCTGGCTGCACTGGAAGCCCTGCTTTGACTTGCCTGCCCCCAGCCTCTAAGCACAGGAGGACTGAGTCTTGTGAAGAGGTTCCAATGAGGCCCCATTTCAGAAGCTCCAAAATATTGACCCAACTCTAGCCCAGAAAACTCTGCTTTTTGTTTTTGGGGCCTGTGTGTGACCATTATGGCTTCCGGTTTCTATGAGAAATGTCTGCCCATATGAAACCCATGAACTTAACAGGAGATCCCCCAGCTCTGAATCTTTGCATGGAGAGAAATCCTCTGTGTGATGCCTGTGTGTGCAGACTCCTGGGTCAGCCTGCATGGACAGAGTCTGCATGACTTCCCACACCTTCCCCAGGAGGTCCTGTTCTATGGGCACCTCTCCAGCAAAGGTCTGGAATGGCTAGCACTGGGCTCCCTCTCCCTGATTTCCAGCTGGGGCCCCTGGGAAGGATCCAAGGCACTGTAAGGAAGGGGAAGGTGGTCTTCGGTGTCTTCATGGAATTTCTGGATTAAAAGGAAGGTTTTCCAGGGCCTAAAGTCTACCCTGCTACACCTTTGTCTGAAGTCACTCTTTGTCCTGAACACAGAGTTGAGGCAAATTTTAGACAAGTCTGAATGTACTTGGAAGGCAAGGGGAGCCTCTGAAATCAGGGCCATCCTGTCAAGTCTGGGTCCCAGCAGTTTTTGGAGCTGTATCTGCCAAGCAATAGCAGGTCCTCTGTTTCTAGAAGGTGCTTTGAGATCAGGTCAGGCCAGGCAGGCTGAGGAGTGTGACCTCAATCCTCACCCCTGCAGGTGACCCAGTGCCCCCTCTGTTGGGCTGGCAGCAGGGAGGCATTGAGCTGTGGTAGGATCTTTTTATGACAGTGCAGAACCAGCTCCTGATCTCAATGAGGCAGACCAGTTCCCAGAGGTCAGAAGTACCTGCAAGCATGTATGTGTTAAGCGGAAGTCCTAAACCTTCACTAAAACTGGCCAATTTGTGTCTGTCTCAACAGCTGTTTCCCCAAACCTCAGCCCCAGAGCTTCTCCTACATCCTCGCGGAGCAACTCACTCACCATCCCCACGCTGCCTGGTGAGGTCCAGCCCCCTTGGCAGTTCCTGCCCTGTTTCTCCCTTTGGGTGGCAGCTCAGCCCCTCCTTTGGCCTGACCACAAGGCCTACCAGGCTTCCCAGGTAGACCCTCTGTTTGGCCCTCTCTCCAGGGGCTCCCAGCTGGGCCTGGCTGGGCTGCCTCATACGTGGGAGATATATGTTACGTTGTGGTTTTGAGTTAATGTGGGGAGACAGGTCTAGCCCAGGATGAGGTAGGTTGTGGGAGGGAGCTATGGCTTGCATTCTTTGCCTAGAGAGAAGTCAGAGAGAGAGAGAGAGTTCATTTCAGAGCTTATTGGAAAGGCCTCTGTTTGAGCCACTCTTTTCTTTTTGGTTTCTTTTCTTTCATTAGGCTGTGTTCTGGGCCACACCCTCAGACCAGCAGGGGAAGGAGGGTTCCAGGGAGAATAGCCTGCTCATGTCAGAGCTGTGGGGCAAGCTCAGGCTCAGGCCAGGCTGCCTGGGTTCAGATCCCAGTGCTGACATGTCCTGTGTGACCTTAACCTCCCTCTGCCTCATTTGCCTTGTGTGGTTTCTGGGATGACTAAATGAGGATTCAGCACAGAACCTGGCATGTGAGAGGCATTCAACAAATGGTGGTGTTACTGGCTCCCAGGCCTGGGGGAGATAAGGGGGGACATTCTGGGGCGGTAGATGTGCTTCACTAAAGGAACAGCTAAGGTGTGGGGTGTTGGACAGCTCTCAGCAGTGTCTGGACCATTCCAGGTTTGGATGCATGCAGTGGCCCACAGCCCCCTCTGCCCGGAGCACCAGCACAGGTAACACGGGCCCCATTTGAGTTTTCTATGCCAACTTGTCTCTCCTCTTACTCCTTAACCCTGAGAAGCCCTTCACAACCCATTGAAGTGAGGGTGCTGGGTGGGGGAGGCACCTACGCCACTGCTAGAAATACCCTCATTGGGGTTATTCGAAGAGGAGATATGGTCCCTTCACATCACTGACTGACTTGTGTTTAATTTCTCCAGCAGAAGGGGGATGAGGTCGAAGTCTCTTCACATCACCTTGGCGAGCCTGTGAGTTTGAGCTCTGCCCAATTTGGGTGCGGGAGACACAGTGTCCTAGCAGCCTAGGCTGGTCCCAGGCAGCTATGAGTGGGTGGACATGAGTGGATGGTCAAGGCTGGGAAGCAAGAAAGTTGCTCTGCCCCATTGTGACAGGAAATCTGAAGTGGAGGGGGGTGAGAATGCAGGATTCCATGGGGTGACCTCCATGGTGGTCCTGCCTGTAGCCCTGCACCCCCAGCCAAGCTGCTGGCCAGAGACCAGGGGGACCTCGGGGCCCAGCAGGAGCCAGGCAAGGCACTTGCTCTAGTGAAAGTACAGGAAGGCTCCAGCCCCTGGTTGGAATTCTTCTTGGGGCAGCAGGGAAACCTCATCTTTTCCTCACACCTGCTCAGAGGGAAGTGCTGGAGAGGGTGTTGAAGGCAGCATATAATACAGTCTCATCTAGAACGGGGTCTGGGTTAGAGTCCTCTGGGGGAGTTTCAGCACACATGTAAACAGCCACACAAAGACCAGACACAGAGCCACATGCTCCTCACAAAGCAAGCTTCCCCTGGGAAATGAAAGGAGAGTGAACCTCTGAGCAGTGAGATATCACCTTTGCAAGAATCACCTCATCTAAATATTTATAACCTCTTTTGGATTATGGAACTCTCTGAGAAATTGTTAAAAGCTATGGATTCTCTTCCCCAAAAAGTACATAGAGCACACACACACAAACATGCATATACACTGAGAGGCCAGATTATTATGACCACCTGATATTTGTAGTCAAATTAGCCGTACACTGCATCGTATGGGATATGGAAGCCGAAGGCCTGTTTAAACACCTTTGCTGTCTGCAGTTACCAAGATAAAATGTCTCCAATTCGCACAGAACACAGGATTGGACAGTCAAGCATTGGAAAAAAGTCATGTGGTCCAATGAATCACGTTTCCAGTTGCATCATGCAGGTGGCAGAGTGAGAATTTGGCGGAAACAGCATGAAAGCATGCACCCCACATGCATGAGTACAACCCTTCAAGCTGGTGGGGACAGTGTTATGGTTTGGGGCATGTTTTCCTGGCATGATTTGGGCCCTTTAATTCACGTGGAACAACGTCTGAATAGCACAACATACCTAAGTATCGTTGCTGATCAAGTTCATCCTATCATGTTGATGGCGTATCCCAATGGAGATGTCTTCTTCCAACAAGACAATGCGCCATGCCATGGTGCTCGTATTGTGCAGGAGTGGTTTCAAGAACATGAGGGAGACTTTACCTTGCTTAGGTGGCCCCCACAATTACCAGATCTAATCCAATTGAGCATTTGTGGGACGAAGTTAAAAGAGCCATCAGGCAGCTGGTTCCACAACCATCAAATCTCACAGAACTGGACAGTGCTACTCATCAGGCACGGTGTCAGATTCCTCGCATCACCTTTCAACATCTCGTGGAGTCAATGCCAAGAAGAATCGCCGCAGTATTGAAGGCAAAAGGTGGCCCAATGAAGTACTGATGGGGTGGTCATAATAATCTGGCCACTCAGTGTATATTTACATATAATTTCAGAGGGTTCACAAACCTGATGGGAAATCTAAGCCCCTAAAAGTTAAGGGCTTTGCCAGGCAGAGCCAGGACTAGGATCTGGGGCAACTGAGTTAAGGCCAAAACATGTGACTGCCCCGAGCTGCCCTTGGTTCCACTCTTCTCTCTGGCTCCTAGCCTTCTGGAGTTCTTGGCAGGTTTTGAATGACAGGTCCCTGGTCCTGGGTGTTTTACAAACCTTAGGCTTGTCTGTGGGTCCTCTTTACTGGCGCAGACTTCCACCTATCTCACGCTCACACATGTCCCTTAGCAGGGTCTATGGTCCCACATGTCTGCTCCCCAACCTGCCTCCAGGGTCCCCATTCTACCTTGTCTCTTGCAGAATATCCCCAAAGGGCTAGCTGACCGGAAGCAAAATGACCAGAGGAAAGTGTCTCAGGGCAGGCTGACTCCTCGCACTCCCACAGTTGAGAAGTCCAAAGAAATTGCAATAGAACAAAAGGAAAACTTTGATCCCCTCCAGTGCCCTGAGGCCACACCCAAGGGCCCAGTTTCTGGCTTAGGCAGTGTCGGGAAAATGGCCCTGAACAGCCCCCAGCCTGGCCCTGCTGAGAATGAGCTGGACAAGCTGCTCCTGAAGACAGCCAGGGAGGGCAACCCTCTGCCCAGAAGTCCGGCCCAGGGCCCTGGAGGGGCAGCTCTCCCGGCCCTCCAGGAAAAAGGCACAACTGGAGAGCCAGGAGGGTCCAAGGTTGGCTCCAAAGCCGAGCTTCGGCCCCCTCCTTCCCGGCCGCCCCTGCTTCGGGGGGTCTCCTGGGACAGCGGCCCTGAAGAACCTGGCCCCCGGCTGCAGCAAGTGCTTGCCAAGCTGCCCCTAGCAGAGGAAGAGAAGCGTTTTGCGGGCAAAGCTAGCAGCAAGCTGGCCAAGGTGCCTGGACTCAAAGACTTACAGATACAAGTGCAACCCGTGCGGATGCAGAAACTGACCAAGCTCCGTGAGGTGGGTTTCTGGGAGCAGCTGGGTGGGGTGTGCACACCAGGTCCCCTCTGGGAGGAAGACCTCTGTGGGCTGAGCTGGGCCCTGGGGCAGGGCAGTTCTGGCCTGCACATGGGCCTCATAGGGCCCTAAACTTCCCCACCCTGATAAATCAGGTCCACTGAGCAGCATCTTCATAAACACCAGTTTCAGGTGCTTTTACCCCACTTGCTCAGGTGAGGTCAGTGTGGGACACAGTTGCCACACAACACCACATTCAGGGGGAGGTGGTGTGCAGAGGTACATGGGCCCTCAGTCCTGGGCTTGTTTCCCCTTCCAGCTGGAGCTGGTGGCTCATAAACAGGAAGCCCTTGATGGAGTGCCTTGTCATGCTTAGGACTGGGTTAGGCAAGGATGAAATATCTTTTCCTTTATCATGTCCCCAAGCTTTCCTTCCTGATGTCTCTTAACAAAGGGCCTCAAATCCATCCCTAAGTATAATAATGGCCATGAGTGGCTGCCCCCCTCCTTGGTGAATTTCTTCCAGCATCCATGATGTCCCCCAACTTTCACTGGCCATCAAACCAGGCACAGTGGTCTTTCGTGGGCTGTCACCCTATGCATGGGTGATTGGGGGTATCCAGATTTGGAGGAGAGAGAGACCAGGATGTGAGGGACGGAAGAGGTCAACAGAACAAAGGAGTCTTTATCCAATACCCACTTCCCAGAGGGCCAACACAGGCCACAGGCCAGCCAACCAGTACTCCACAGGGCAGGACCTGGCACCCCCACCGCCTGAGCTGGACAAGACTCTCCTGGCTCCTTACAGAGGGGTGTGGGACAGAGAAGGAATAGAGGCACCCGGTAGCAGTCAAGCACAAGTGAGGAGGTTTCTGTGCTAGCAGGACACACTCTAGTGCTGACCACTGTCCTATTCAGAAACCTTCCTTGATGCTGAGTTATAGGCTCAGGGGACGCTGGGGCCTGGCTGCTGATGTTAACATTTCACACTAGTCAGCACAGGCTGGAAGGGCTGCCTGTGGTGGGCCATAGTCCCAGATCTCTGGAGAAGGTGGCACCAAGGGGGCCAATAGCCAGGTATTTGCCTTCATGGACCTCTGCCAATGAAGAGAAGAAGTCCCAGGCAACAGGCCACTCCTGCAAGCTTTTCTCTGCAGCAAAGAAAGCCACAAAGAACCTTGGGGCCCTATCCCACTAACCTCTGCCCTGGCAGCTGAGTATCCCCATCCCAATCCAGTGTGCTGAGAGCTGATTGGCTGTGGGCTTCTGGCTTGCTAAGGAAACAGGTAAAAAGCTCTATCCTGTGACTCCTGTTTGGGCCATAAGCTCTATCCTTTCCTGCTTTATCCAGGGGGCAAACCATTCAAGTGGCCTCTATCACACTGAATATCTCTTAATAGCTCCAGCCATAGGGGTGAGGAGCTGGGTCAGGCATTTCCACTTGGGGGCATTGATCTGGTGCTGATGGACTTGGAGCAGGTGTGAGCCAACCTATGCTATATACTGTGGTCAGAATCCTCATCTCTCCCATGGCTCTGTCTTTTGGGGCCCCAGGCAGGACATTGGCTGCTGAGCCTGCTGCCTTGAGGCAGCACTTCTCAGGCCTCATCTGTGTGGAGTTTAGTAACTCAGGCCACTGAGAATGAATGGGGGCAAGCCACAACTCCTGGGAGTGGGAAGCTCACTGCTTAGAACAATAGGGCAGGAAGCTCCAGCCGCTCAGAGGAGCTCACCAAAGATTGTTTCCAGGGGCAGCCACATACCCATCCAGGGACTCTCCCTTCCCCAGAGCTCTGGGCTCTGCTTCTGTTGTTTTCCAGTCTCAGCCAGTGTGGCTGGCAGCTCATTCACCCGGAGGCCCACAGGCTTATTTAAAATGCAATAGTTCTTCACTCAAGGAATGTGGTGCCACTGTGGGTTTCAGGCACCTTTGTGGGCTGGGAGAAGGGCTGGCTTTCTGGTCCCCTCAGATGCCACCTTGGTCATGATTGTCCACCCACTTTGGAGGCTGTCCCTGGCATCTCCCACATTAAGTTGAGTGAGCACAGAGCCATAGACAGAACTGAGAAAAGAGTCCAGTCTGATGTCCTCATCTGAAATGTTGTCTTTTGCTTTTTCTAAAAAGGAGCACATCCTGATGAGAAATCAGAACTTAGTGGGGCTCAAGCTTCCAGAACTTAGTGAAGCGGCGGAGCAGGAAAAAGGTAGGTGGGGCCTGGCAGAGGCACTCCTCAGGCCAGAGCTGGACTCATTTTTGCCAGATCAAAGTGTAAACACTAGACTTCGCGTCAGAGCCTTTGTCTGTCCCAGTGGTGAGTGTGGACCGTACACAGAGCAGACCCTCGGTAAATATTTGCAGATGAATACATTAATCAGATCATATTTCCTGCCCACTCAGAGAACCTCTAAACTTGTCTCCTTCCAACCAACCCTCCTTCTAGATCCTACTACTCTTCCTTGCGCCTTATCAGCACCGAGTATGCCTGGAAGGGTGACCCAGCCTTGAACTTTTGACACTTCCTTCTTTTCCTCTCACACCCAGGAAGCCACCCAAATAGAACAGTTCCTCTTTTCAAGACATCAGAGTCATCTCTTGCTTTCGAATCTGCTGCCACCACAAAGTTCAAACCCCAGCCCTTCCTTTCCAGTGACTGCAAGTCCCCACCCAGCCATCCTGCTAGACTCATCTTCTGAAAAATGAGACCTTGGGTCTTTTCCCCTAACCCCCCATCCCTGGCTCACCTCTCCTGATATCTCATATCTCATGCTACCTGTAGTCAGTCTCAGCATAGAAGACTTCTGCTTAAGGATTGTCATATGGGCATGTCCAGGGTGCCACCAACCATGTTGGAAGACCCTGGTCTGAAATATAGTAACTAACACTTACCTATTCAACATTAACAGAAGATTCCAAGTAGTAAAATTTCCAACAATGCTTTATTTTTTATTCTTATTTATTAATTTTTGTATTATTTTCCTTTTTATTGAATTTATTGGGGTGACAGTGGTTAATAAAATTATATAGGTTTCAAGTGTATAATTGTATAATACATCATCTGTATATTGTATTATATGTGTACCACTCCAAACCAACAACTTTTAAAGTACTAATTTTAGAAAAAATTAAGCATCCTTAGAGAAAATATGGAAAGATTATTATATAATGATCCACTTCTAATTTTTAATTTATTAAAGCAGATTCAAAACACTAGGAAAATATTTATCTTTTTTTTTTTTTAAATATATTTTATTGATTTTTCACAGAGAGGAAGGGAGAGGGATAGAGAGCTAGAAACATCGATGAGAGAGAAACATCGATCAGCTGCCTCCTGCACGCCCCCCACTGGGGATGTGCCCGCAACCAAGGTACATGCCCCTGACCGGAATCGAACCCGGGACCCTTCAGTCCGCAGGCCGACGCTCTATCCACTGAGCCAAACCGGTTTCGGCAAGAAAATATTTATCTTAAAATTCCACCATAAATTCTGAAAAAGCAACAATTTCTATTTTCCCTCAGTATTTACACATATTTTTAATTTTTTTCACAGTTAATTTGACAGTAGATATAACTTCCTATTCCTACTTTTAAAAGTTATTTCATAACTAATTTCATGTATTTTGACTCGTTCTCATATTTATCATTTAATGGGTACACAATATCCTTTTGTGTTGCTGTATCTATTGTTAGGGATTTCAGATGTTTACAGTTAACTATGATGAAGAGCCCTATTATAAACAGCTTTGTACTTGTAGTTTATTTTTTTCTTCCTTTAATTTACCCCCTTGGGATAAATTCTCATGCTTGAGAGTCACTGGGTCAAAGTGTAGAAACATTTGCATTTACCGAATTGCCTCCAAAGTATAAAGCTCCCTGCAAAGGCTGAGCGAGGAGCCTTTCTCCTGAGAACAAACAGCACTAGACTTTGCTTTGCTTTTTCTCCTTATTGGCCAGAATACAGTGAGAACCAGATAATCAATAATTGCTCTGACTGGTTTGGCTCAGTGGATAGAGCTTCGGCCTTCGGACTGAAAGGTCCCAGGTTCAATTCCGGTCAAGGGCATGTACCTTGGTTGCGGGCACATCCCCAGTAGGAGGTGTGCAGGAGGCAGCTGATCAATATTTCTAACTCTCTATCCCTCTCTCTTCCTTTCTGTAAAAAATCAATAAAATATATATATAAAAAATAATAATAATAACTATAATGTATTATTAGTATCAGTGTGAAATGCTACTTCATTATTACTTCAATTAATCTGCTAACAAGCAAGCTCAAACTTTAAATTTTTAAATATTTATTTCCTCCCCCCTCCCCCCTTATTGGGTGAATTACTATTTGGATCTTGGGTGTTTTTTTGTTGTTGGTTTGTTTGTTTTTGTTGATAATGTATATAAACTCTATACATAATAACCATTTGTTGGCTGTATTTTTCTATTTTTCATTCTATCATTTTTTTGCTTTTAAACAAGTTTTGTGTTATTTTAGAGAAATCAAAGTTTTTATAAAATCTTTTTTGCCTATCTTTTCCTTTGAGAAGTCTTCCATTATTTCATTTAATCATTATAAAACCATTAATTCTCTTTAATTGGGACAGTAAGTCTATTTTCTACTAGTTTGTCTATAGTTTGATCTATTTATATTGTTTTGCTAATATCTCTGAAATTTATTTTACCATAGATATTTGAAGATTTAAGACCCTGTTACCTCAATCATATTTTAATAATTTTATTTTTTACTTAGATAAGTATATACTACATTCTTTTTAAAAAATATTTTTATTTATTTCAGAGGGAAAGGGAGAGGGAGAGAGAGATAGAAACACCAATGATGAGAGACAATCATTGACTGGCTGCCTCCTGCACGCCCCCTTGACCGGAATCGAACCCAGGACCCTTCAATCCTCAGGCCTATACTCTATCCACTAAGCCAAACTAGCTAGGGCTACTACATTCTTTTTTTATATATTCCAAAGACTAGCTCTGAGCCTTTGATTCTGTTTTTTCTTCTGACCAGAGCTGCATCATTTTAATTACTGCTGCCTTGCCATTTATTCTAGTGTGCAGTGGGGTTACTTGTCCCTTATTGCTCTTCTTTTTCAGAATATTCATTATATCCTAGATGCAAAGACTCAGTTGAATTAATGGAAAACAACTGGACAAGAAGTCAGGAGATTTGAGTTCATGTCCCCAGTCCAGACACATATTAACAAAGTCTTTAAATATTTTCCTCATCCTCTGTGGGTCTCCACTTCTTGTTGGATTAGATGACCTAAGATTCAAGGATTCCAGGTCCTTTCCAGTTTGCCTCCTAGTTACCAAATTCTTTAAGTGAAATTTATACCATTTTATACATTTTAATTGTGATTGCTCGAAAGCTGCACATTGGATTCAGAACTGTCCAAGTTTTGTTTGTTGCAGCTTATAGATTATTAAATTATTTAATTTGCAAACATTTAGTTCTCATTCAGGCACATGGTTTATCCCTCTATTAATTTAGGTATTCCTTTCTTTTTCTCTAAAATATAGGTCTCCCGCCCTGACCAGTTTGGCTCAGTGGATAGAGCATTGGCCTTCGGACTCAGGGGTCCCAGGTTCGATTCTGGTCAAGGGCATGTACATCCCCAGTAGGGGGTGTGCAGGAGGCAGCTGATTGATGTTTCTCTCTCATCGGTGTTTCTAACTCTCTCTCCCTCTCCCTTCCTCTCTGTAAAAAATCAATAAAATATGTATTAAAAAAATAAATAAAATAAAATATAGGTCTTCCATCTCTCTCATTGGGGCATGTTGTACATGATTGATATTTTTTATTATTTATGAAGAAGACTCTTTTTTTCATTAGATTTTTCTAATTGATAGTGGCATAGATGAATGCTGCTTGGTTATTATACGTATTTCTTGTATAATATTATCAAATGGGAGAGGGCGATTACTATAGTGATTAAAGGGCATAATTACTATAATTAAGTGATTAATAGGTCCCAGGTACTGTGCTAAGCATTTGACAATATTTCATATAATGCTCACAACAACTCTGGGAGGTGGGCCTTATTATACCCATTTTACAAAGGAGGAAATTGAGGCTCAGGGAGGACATGTTCACATGGTTAGTAATTGTTGAAGCCAGGACTAGAACCCAGATATATCTAAATCAAAAGACTCTTGACCACCTTGCAGAATGCCTTTCTTTTTCTGATTCAATCTTTGTATTTTATCAAATTCACTATTTGTCTTTGTTGTGTGATTGTGTGAAATGTATGTGTATTTTTCTTCTGTATCTATTCATGTTTTATTACTGTGTAACATTCTCTAATGTGATAATGGTGATAAGAAGAACACTGCCCTGGTTTCTGTTTATGATTGAATTGTTTTTGTGTTTTTCTTTTAAGGATCATGTTGTGTCTGATTATTAAATGCACTATTTTAATTTTTAAGTATTATTTCATATTTATATTATTTCATATTATAAAATAGAAAAAGATAGAATATGTAATCTTTTATTATATATCATACTAGTTGCCCTGTGCACAAATCCGTGTGCCAGTAGCTCGCTGCCCCGCCCTCCTGTAGCTCCCTCTGCCCCCTGCCTCCCCCTTATAGCTTGCTGCTCTGCCCCCTCCTGTAGCTCTCCGCCACCCGCTTGTAGCTCACTGCCCCACCCTCCTGCTGATTCGTGATCTGATCATTATGTGGTTGGTCGTTATGCTTCATGGCGTAATGAAATCGTAACAACCATTTGCATATTACATCTTTATTATATAGGATTTTATTTTTCCATTTTATTTTATATATTATATTCTATATATTTCTTATAGTTTATGTTTTTATTTTTAATTTAAGGAAACATTCTTCTCTTGCAAGTTTCAAGATTTGTGTTAAATTTTATCAGGTTGCTTTGGATATGTATTGAAAGAATAATGTAATTTTGTCATTTAATATATCAATGAATAATTTTCTCTACATAGAAATAAACCCTTGTGGTTCTGGAATAAGAAGAGTTCTTGTTATCTAGGCGGGCAGAGATTAGAGAAACAAACATTCCATTTCATACTGTGATAGATTTTATAAGGAAGAAGGATCTGGAGGTGCTGGAAAAATCCTTCCTAGAAAAGTGACATTTGAGTAGATACATAAAGACTGAATGGAAGGGGCAAGGGCACTCGAGGTAGAGGCAACAGCATGTGCTGAGCCTAAGGAGGAGGAATGAGTTGTTGAATATCCCAAGATGCTGGAGAGGGTTAACTACAGAGGGTATTGTAGGTCCTACTATGGATTCTAATGCTCGTCCTAAGAATAGCTGAGCTGGGTTTGCATTTCAGAGATTTCTCTGGCTTGTGGCCAGTGAATTGAGCTGGGAAAGGGACTCAGGAGTGCAGACCGAGTGAAGAGATGGGAGGCTATTGAGATAGCCAGGGGACCTGATTATGACAGCTGGGACAAGGCCCTCTCCGTGGTGGCAGGGCCTGAGCCCTTTTCATCTCTGCATCCCCAGCGGTCAGCCCTGGAACTGGCTCACAGTCAGTCTTACATCTTTGGCTTGAAATGACCTCCAAATGATCCTACATCCTATGAGACTCAAACATCCTACAAGTGGTTCCTGTGAAGAGAACTGGAGAGACCACATGCAAAAGCCGCCCCCTCTCATACCCACGGTCCTCAGAAACTAAAGAAGAGCCAAAGTTCTTAAGACTCTGGAATGTTCTGATAAGGATCTTCCCCATCTCCCAAAGGAACAGCAAACTATCATAAGAGACTCGCGTTTACTCCATGAGCTCATATGCACTGCTGTATTTAGAGACTGTTAAAGGGTCAGCCTCTCCAGCTCTCAGGGAGGCCTCCAAAACTCATTTGTCCTGGATACAGAAGGAATGCAGCTCTTTGACAGGGCTTTCAGAATGCAGGGAAAAGAAATCAGAACTCTGCAGATATCAATCAAAACACACGTGGTTGCCCACCACGTCTCCAGCAATGTCCTAAATACTGTGGAGCACAGGGTACAACATCCCACTTAGGTGGCAAGATAAGAGTTCCACAACCTTGATGGTAGGAATTAAAATATGTGTCAGGATTCTGATAGAATAAAGACCAGTATCACATAAAAACATTGTATGAGCTGAGTGAAGTAGGTACTGTCATATATAGCTGAGCAAACTGAGGTATCTAGAGAACAAGAAACTTGCCCAAGGCTATGCAGGTGGCAAGTGGTGAAGCTAAAGCTCTTAACCACACAGACTCTAAAAATTAGAGAAAACAGGACGCAGGATGCATGTACTGAACACCTTCCATGGTTAATTTTCATTTTTAAAATTTGGTGTTTATAAGAGTCAAATTCATTTATCTGATAATTTGACTTCTGAGATCCATTTTGTTCCCTACCAGCCTTGGAGAGCAAGGTGTTGCTGTACACAGAGGCAAGAACCTGGAGGAAGAAGCTGCCAGCTCAGTAGTGGTAGTAAGTCAGGACAGGTTTCCAGGAGGAGAGCTTTGAGACAAGGAAGAGAAGGCAGAGGGAATAGCAGGAGCAAAGGAATGCAGTCATCTTCTAGAGCTTGGCATGTCCCGGGAACAGAAGAAATCCATTTGAGTCAAGTATGGGCCATGTGTCCCATAGAGATGGACAGCAAGGGTGGAGAGTGGGTGGGAATCAGGGAGAGTGAAGGCTTTGAGGGGCAATTATTGAGTTTGAACTTTATTCAGGACCTCTTGTAAAGCCAGAGAAGTCTGCAGGTAAGGAAGCATCAGGATAAAAATTGACGTTTAGAATAATTTTGGACACATTATGAAACCTGGCCTATAAAAGAAGAGTCTGAAGGCAGAGAGACCAGATAAGAGGGTATGGAAACAGCCTGGTGAGAGGAGATGAGACTGTAGACTGAGATGGACAGGTGAGGTTGTGAGGACAGGTTTGGGAGTTATTTGGAGGTCAGCTTGGCAGGACTTGGTGCAGAGATAAGGTAGAGAGGGAGACCAGGAAGACCACCAGACATCTGTCTGCATGGCTGAGGAGGTGATGGGGTCATTAATCAGGACTGGGAGTGCAGAGATGCTCCCTTGAGAATGAAGACAGTGAGTATGAGTTTGGACATATTGAATGTCCGTAGGGATGCCACAATCTGACAGACCTGGTTTTGCGTCCTATCTCTCAGCTAACTAGTTGGGACCCTGGGGAATCTAATTAACTTAGCTGAGCCTCAGTTTCCTAGCTTGCAGTTTCCTCAGAAAATGAGCTTAGCAATATTTACTTTGCAGAGCTGTTGTAAGGAAGAATGAGGAAGTATGCCTAATGCATAGTTGATGTTCAATAAATGGTAGCAGTTGAAATGGCTTTTATTATCCTGATCCAGGTGGCAATGCCTAGGAAGTGGGTAGGTTTCTGGACCTGGATATTGATAGAGGTGTGGGCTTGAGGCAGAGACATGCATTAAACAGATAGCCCTTCCAGACACCCCAGTCTGGGCTCTGAGTCCTCTGTCTTAGGGAAGGAAAAGGCTTCCTAAGAAGACTGACATAGGAGAAACCAAGATGGCGGCATAGGTAAGCACCTAAACTGCTGCCTCGCACAACAATTTCAAAACTACAACTAAAAGACAGAACGGACACCTCCAGAACCACAGGAAAGCTGGCTGAGTGAAAATTCTACAACTAGAAGAAAAGAGAAAAGCTCACAGAGAATTGGAGGTACGGCAAAGGGTCTTTGTGCGCGCAGAGAGGAAGGGCAGCTGAGAGCCTGGCTGACTTTCTCTGGCGGAAGGGGGAAGGAAGCCCCCGACTGCACTGAACCCCAGTTCTGACTGCACTGAACCCCAGTTCCAGGCGAGCCCCTGGGGACCCATGCTCTTGTGGGGGGAGTCTGGACTCTCGGGCGGAGACTCGAGAGCTGGGGAAGGTAGAAGTCTGAAGGCGCGCACATGCCAGTGCGCACAAAGGCTGCGGAGTTTGCCACAGGCTTTCCCTAGTGGAAGGGAGTCAGAGGCTCCTGACTGCACTGAGCCCCAGTTCTGACTGCACTGGACCCCAGTTCCAGGCGAGCCCCTGGGGACCCACGCTCTTGTGGGGGGAGTCAGGACTCTCGGGCGGAGACTCGGGAGCCGGGGAAGGCAGAGGTCTGCGCGTGCGCGCAAGGACAAGGCTGCCGGGAAGCCAAGACTGTCTGCTCCGCCCTGAGACTCCACCTCATCCAAGCTGAGCACAGAGGCTATTGCAATTTGGCAAGTCTAATCCTATAAGGCTGTCTCCAGCACCGAACTTCTCCCAGCATAGACACAGCTGATCCTTACAGCCAACTGGCCTGGAGGTCAATTCCTCCCAGTGATACCAACAACAATCAAGACTTAACTACAACAAAGCTGTACACACAGTCCACAAAGGGGTGCACCAAGAGTGTCCACCTCAGGTTAACTGGGGAGGCCGACCCACTGGGCCATATAGGAAACCTAGCACACAAATTTACACTACCAACTCAGGGAAGCAGTGAAAATGCAGCATCAAAGAAACAGATCACAAACGAAAGAAATGGAGGAAAACAAACGACTGGATATAGAATTCAAAACCACGGTTATAAGGCTTTTCAAGAATATCCTAGAAAAGGCCGATAAATATAATGAGACCCTCGAAGATATGAAAAAGGACCAACTAGAAATTAAAACATACACTGACTGAAATAAAAAATATTATACAGAGACCCAACAACAGACTAGAGGAACACAAAAATCAAGTCAGAGAATTGAAATACAAAGAAGCAAAAAACACTCAATCGAAAAAGCAAAAAGCAAAAAAAAAAAAATCCAAAAAGTTGAAGATAGTGTAAGAAGACTCTGGGACAACTTCAAGCGTACCAACATCAGAATTATGGGGGTGCCAGAAGAAGAGAGAGAGCAAGATACTGAAAACCTATTTGAAGAAATAATGACCAAAAACTTCCCCCACCTGGTGAAAGAAATAGACTTACAAGTCCAGGAAGCGCACAGGACCCCAAACAAAAGGAATCCAAAGAGGACCACACCAAGACACATCGTAATTAAAATGCCAAGAGCAAAAGATAAAGAGAGAATATTAAAAGCAGCAAGAGAAAAACAGTTAGTTACCTACAAGGACGCACCCATACGACTGTCAGCTGATTTCTCAACAGAAACTATGCAGGCCAGACGGGAGTGGCAAGAAATTTTCAATGTGATGAATAGCAAGAACCTACAACCAAGATTACTCTACCCAGCAAAGCTATCATTCAGAATTGAAGGGCAGATAAAGAGCTTCACAGATAAGAAAAAGCTGAAGGAGTTCATCACCACCAAACCAGTATTATATGAAACGCTGAAAGGTATTCTTAAAGAAGAGGAAGAAGAAAAAAGTAAAGATAAAAATTATGAACAACAAATACATATCTATCAACAAGTGAACCTAAAAATCAAGTGAATTAAAAACCTGAGGAACAGAATAATCTGGTGAATATAATAGAATCAGGGGCATAGAAAGGGAGTGGACTGATAATTCTCAGGGGGAAAGGGGTATGGGGGGTTCATGAAGAGACTGGACAAAAATCATACACCTATGGATGAGGACAGTGGGGGGGAGGTAAGGGCAGAAGGTGGGGTGGGAACTGGGTGGAGGGGAGCTATGTGGGGAAAAAGGAGAAACAATTGTAATAATCTGAATAAAGATTTATTAAAAAAAAAAAAAAGAAGAAGAAGACTGACCTAAAGAAAGTTTATCCCGCCGAAACCGGTTTGGCTCAGTGGGTAGAGCGTCAGCCTGCGGACTGAAGGGTCCTGGGTTCGATTCCGGTCAAGGGCATGTACCTTGGTTGCGGGCACATCTCCAGTGGGAGGTGTGCAGGAGGCAGCTGATTGATGTTTCTCTCTCATCGATGTTTCTAGCTCTCTATACCTCTCCCTTCCTCTCTGTAAAATATCAATTATATATATATGGAAAGTTTATCCCCAACTAGAAGGTTTGGCCTTTTGGGGGTGATCCTGGAGCTCAGAGCACCTTTAACTACAATCTCCAAAAGTTACTTTTCCAAGTTCCTGAGATTGCCAGAAACAAATGTTTTCATTGGAATGAGCTAGTATAGACAGATATTTTAAAAATAACTTTACTGCTTTTGTTAAAAATAACCTCATGTTCATTATTTTAAAATTCAAGTAATAGTGAAAAATACAAACAAGAAAGTAAAAACAGCTTACACCAAATGTTCCCTTCCCCATAAATACAGGAGGAGGAAGGGAGGAAGGAGAGAGATTATGTTAGATTGCTAGAAATACTTTTTTTAAAAAAAAATACAAGGTATTCAAATTCAACTGAATTTCAATTAAAGTGAATTGAAACTGTAGGACTTACTGAATTTTGGTAATTGCTTCCTCCAGAAAAAAAAAAAGATTAGTTTTTAAAAAAATATATTTTATTGATTTCCTACAAAGAGGAAGAGAGAGGGATAGAGAGTTAGAAACATCGATGAGAGAGAAACATTGATCAGCTGCCTCCTGCACACTCCCTACTGGGTATGTGCCCACAACCAAGGCACATGCCCTTGACCAGAATCGAACCTGGGACCCTTGAGTCCGCAGGCTGATGCTCTACCCACTGAGCCAAACCAGTCAGGGCAAGAGATTAGTTTTTAAAAGTTTAAAATATATATTATAAAATGCATTAGTGTTTAAAAGTCATCGAGGTACTTATTTTATATCACATGTTTCAAATTTGGATTGACTTCCCACAGGAAAAGATGAAATGGTAGCACTTCTTCCCACCTTTATTATTTCTTCCCACCTTTTACTTCCACATATACAAATAACAAATTTTTCTTTTTATATTAAGTTTATAACCTTAACATATTCATTCTTTAGCCATAATTTCCATAGTTGCTTAAGCCTTAAACTGGTATGTAAAAGGACTTAATGCTCATCACTAATTGCTTTACTATGGCTGCTCATCCCCAATTTTATGATTTTAATTTATCTCTTGTTTAGCTGGATTTCATTATTCAATAGTTTTCCTAGAAGGTCTCAGAGGTGCTATGTTCCCTGAATTCTAGCACGTTTGAAAATGTTGTCTTTAATTCTTGAAGGACAGCTTGGTTATAAATTTGGGGTCATTCTTTTCTTCAGAACTTTGTAAATGCTACACTGTATTCAATGTTGTAGAGAAGTCTGGGACCAGCTGATTTCCAGCACTCCAGTCCTTACTTCTCCCTGTAGATGACTTATTCTCCTGTGAGGGTGTTAGAAAAGCATTTTATCTATAAGAATAAAAGCATAATATGCTAATTAGACTGGACGTCCTTCCAGATGACCTTCCGGACAAAGCTGGGGCTGTAAGGGAAGCCCGGGTCCCAGGTGCCTTCCGGGGGCAGGGAGAAGGAAGGCCTACTCTTGTATGAATTTCATGCATCGGGCCTCTAGTCCTATCTAATAAAAGGGTAATATGCGAATTAACTGTCACTCCATCACAAAGATGGAAGTGCCCATAGCCACAAGATGGCAGCCCCCAGTCCCCTCAGCCTTGCCGGAGTCCCCCAGTCCTGGGGGGGCTGCCGCTGAGAGTGGGCAGCGTGAGCAGCCTGGCGGAATGCTTGCTTCATTGCCGCGGCGACACCCTGGTCACGGAGGGCCTCTGGGGGACAAGGGGCCAGCCTGCAGCCTCCACAGCCGAGCACAGGCCTGGAGAGGAGATGGCGGGCCCGCCTCCCACAGAAGCAGCCCGGCTCCTGGCAGCTTCTGCAGCAGCAGTAGGTGGCCTACTGCACATAGTACATTATGGGCTACTAGTACATATATAAAATACAATCTACAAGTTCAGCTTTTATCTCAATTGGGGAAATTTTTCTTCTCTTCTATCCTTGGATATGTTCTTTCTTTTGTTTTGTTCACTACTTCAGGGACTCCATAATCCCTACATTTCTCATCAATGTCTCAAGTGCAAGTCCATTATTCCATCTCCATATACTTTAATCTTCCCTTCTTTACATTCCTTGTGCTCATCTCAGTCTCTCCCATCCTCCTCACTAATTCAGTTTGAGGCTGTATCTGTTTTAGTCTTTCCTTTTTCCACACATTAGTTAGTTCTATCTTTTTATAATTTCTTGTTTAGTTCTGTTGTTTTGGTCTTCAATTCTCATTTCCTTAAATTGTAATCTTCTTCCATCTTTCTGTGATCCTCTCATCTCATCTCTGATTTCCTATTTTCATTTTTGTCGGGTTCTAATTTTTCCACGAGTCAAAGAATTTGTGGTATACATTTTGCACAAAAGTGCATTTTTGCGGTGTTGTTGCCTCTGTTTTTATCCTGACATCTGTCTCCTGCATGTTTCCTTTCTCCTTTCCTTTATACCTTCCTTCCTATTTTGACTATATAGTATTTTGAAATAGCTGCCATGACATTTGTTTTTATTTCATGTCCTTTTTACATGGGCATTCTGGATTCTCTCTTCACTCATATATATTATGTAGGTCAATTTTCACTGCCTCTTGCACCTTATCTGAGACCTCTGTCCGCCCTGCAGCATTTAGTTGGGGACTGGGTGTTCTGTGTCTGCTTTGCTACCGCTTGGATAGTGGGGAAAAGGGAAGTTCAGAGGGAGCTGTGTGTAGTGGTGCTTGTGGGATTGGTTTCTGCTCTTTTTCTAACTTTGTTCATAGTCCCAATACTTGGTTTATTACACCAAAGTGGGGGCTTATTTCTTTAGATGGGGAGTAGTGGATTATGGATTACTTCACCAATTCAGGGTAGAATCATAGAAACAATCTACTTAGGTATTTATTTCCCAGATGTGAGCCAGCTATTTCCAACTATCTTGTCAGGTAAAGGAAGGAAAAGAAACAAATTCCAAGGAGTTTGGACACTGTGCTATTTCTTAGAAGTGGCGGGGGCGGAGGGAGGGGGGTAGAACAGCCTCAGTTGGGGCTTTCCATGTGTCTCACTCAATCAGAGAAGCGTGTTTTCCTTATTTTCTCTTCATTTTCCTTTCTGGTAAATCCCTCCATATTGTTCTACACAATCAGCTCCAGTAGACTACTGTGCTGTCTTTTCTTTCTGTCTTTCCTTTCCTCTCCTACTTGTCAAGAAAAGCAAACAGCAGCAAGGCAGTTTTTCTCTGGTGGGATTTCTGCTATGGTGGGATAGGGACCTTTCTGCTCTAGAGAAATGTTCTGAATCTCCTCTGCAGGCTGCCTGCTCGCCTCCTCAGTCTGCCACTCTGTGGTATTTCCCCCTCACATCTTCCTCTCAGTACTGAGTCTTTGAGGGTTATCAAGAGTGGGAGCTCTACTTTTATTTCTAATAAGTTTTTGTTTTTCTCCGGCCATTATGTTGAAAGACATTACTTTTTTTCTGTATTTGAGAGTGGTGGCTATATTTTTTGGCTGATTTAAAAATTTGTCATTATTGTTAAGTTAATTTGGTTGAGCTTAGAAGAGGTTGGCTGGTTTGGGGATCTGTCAGTTCTAGGGTCCCCCTTTAGACAGCCATTTTAGTGGGGGGTGCTCAACCTAGGGCACTTTTCTTGGTAAAGGTCCCTGGTATGACTTTCACTTGATTATTAGACTTTGGTATGGTTCATTCAACCGTACAGATTTCTCAGGAGATCATTGTTTAATTATCTCTCGGCTGGGTATTGGCAGAGTGAGGCCAGAAGCAACACAGGACTTACCATCTGTCACATGAAATGTCAGAGAATAGTATATGCCAGGACAGAACCCAAGAGGTGACAGATAGCTAAGAGAATGTCTAGTCCAATCATATATTCAAAAAAGGACCACTGACTATCCTGACCCTGATAAATGGCCCTCCAGACTTTGCCAGGATACCTTGAGTACCAAAAAACTCATGAACACCATTCTGTTATTGGAAAGCTTTAAGTATTTTTTAAAAATCTGTTTTTTGTTAAATTGATTTTAGAGAGAGGAAAGGAGAGAGGGATAGAAACATCAATGATAGAGAATCATTGATCGGCTGCCTCCTGCACGTCCCCCACTTGGGGATCGAGCCCGCAACCCAGGCATGTGCCTTGACCAAGAATTGAACTGTGACTTCCTGGTTCATAGTTGACGCTCAATCATTGAGCCACATGGTTGAGTGGAAAGCTCAAAGTATTTTAAGCGTTCTTTACCTTGAGCCAAATTACACCCCCTCTTCTCTGCATGGTCTCCCTTGGTAAGGCTTCTAATTCACATGATTCCCAATCTCAGCTCCACTTGCATGGCTACCACAACTGTGCCTATAGTCCTGATCTCTGGCCTGGCCTACAATTCTGGAAAGTGATTGAGCAGGTTGGAAATCTTCTGGGTCAAAACCCACTTGAAATGGTAAAACAAAACTATAAACTCCTGCTTGCAAATGGAAAGTAACCATGGTATGGGATGACGATACTTGTTTTGGCTCAAGTAAAAGAGATTTGAGGCTTTTAATCCTAAATGCATTGTGAGCCCACAGTAAGGCATGCCAACTCTATGCTGTGTGAATAATAAATGTGAATGTCAGGGACATGTGCCAATGTCCTCCTGAGCTAAGAGCATGTAAGAGCACATCTGGGCCTCTAGGACAGCAACAACCAGAGTGCATGCAGGCAGGGGAACATGTCTAGAGGCCATGGGCCACAGTGGGCCACAATGAGCAGTTGGGAAATGGGGCTAGCGCCTGGAGAAGGAAAACTTTGGGAGAGGTAAAAGACCTGTCTTCAAACAGGAGAAAGACTTATGGAAAGGAAATATTTCATTTGTTCTTTCTGCCTTTAGAGCAAGACCCTGGATAGTTTTAGGAGATAACAAAAGCCTGTTCATTCATTTTGTTGACTACAAGGCATTTATTTCTGAGATATTTAAAAAAAACGTAATGACCTTAGATTTACCTTGAAAAAATCCTATTTCTATCCCTGCCTATTGGGGATATGGAACCAGACACTGATTTTGAGGTAGGCCACAGATGATTGAACTGTTGAATTCAATTGAGGAAGAATAATTCGGCAACAGGCCTCTTGAAAAACCTGCTAAAGAGAGGGGACCTTTGCAAACATTATGCCAAATAGCCAACCAGCTTCCATTTGCCAGAAACAAACCTTTGACTCCAGACATAACAGCCTGCTTGGTACTTTGGAAAGCAATAGGAAGCATAGAATTTGGAGCAGACAGAATTGGTTTGAAGTGTTCCTATGCCATTTACTAGTTCTGTGACCTTAAACAAATTCTTAAACTTGCTGAGTTTTGGTTTACCTACCTGTAAATTGAGAAAATTAAGTTCTGGCTTATTGAGTCATTATAAGGATAAAATAATAATTATGAAGTTCCTGGAATATAATTAGGTTTTTAAAAATATATATATATTTTTATTGATTGCAGAGAGGAAGGGAGAGGGAGAGATAGTAAGAAACATCAGAATCATTGATCAGCTGCATCCTGCACACCCCCCACTGGGGATCAAGCCACAATCCAGGCATGTGCCCTTGACTGGAATCAAACCCGGGTCCCTTCAATACACATAGGTTCTTATAAATGTTAAAGCTCTTCCTATCCATTGAAGCAAATTGTAACAGTACTACTGCGATTACAAACAGACATTTTATAAGTTAAGCACTTTTTTTCTTTTAGGGCTCCATTCTGAACTCTCTCCAGCTATTGAGGAAGAAGAGTCAAAGAGTGGCTTGGATGTCATGCCCAATATTTCTGACGTGCTGCTGCGCAAACTGCGGGTCCACAAGTCTCTCCCTGGAAGGTAAAATCAGGGCGTGGGTTGCAGAAGACCTGTATCATGCAGCCCGTGTTAGATTCTAGATGAGACAAAGAAGTGCACCAGCCTTGATCTTGGACCCCAGATGGGTCAGAGTCTAATGGTCCAAATCTAAAACAAAAAGAATAATAAAGGGCCAGGTGGGGTTCTTAGGCATGCACAAGGGTCACCAAGAGGCTTATGGCAGCAGAGGGTGGTGGGCTTTGGGCCAGGAGACATAGTTTTTTTTTGTTTTTTTGTTTTTTAAATATATTTTATTGATATTTCACAGAGAGGAAGGGAGAGGGATAGAGAGCTAGAAACATCGATGAGAGAGAAACATCGATCAGCTGCCTCCTGCACACCTCCCACTGGAGATGTGCCCGCAACCAAGGTACATGCCCTTGACCGGAATCGAACCCGGGACCTTTTAGTCTGCAGGCCGACGCTCTATCCACTGAGCCAAACCAGTTTTGGCCAGGAGACATAGTTTTAATCCCAGCTCTACCATCCTATATAAAAAACCCTAATATGCAAATTGACCAAACAATGGAACAACCAGTCACTATGATGCGCACTGACCACCAGGGGGCAGATGCTCAATGCAGGAGCTGCCCCCTGGTGGTCAGTGTGCTCCCACAGGGGGTGCACTGCTCAGCCAGAAGCTGGGCTCATGGCTGGTCAGTGCAGTGGTGGTGGCAAGAGCCTCTCCCACCTCTGCTGCAGGCAGGCGGTAAGGAGCAAGGGGTCCCGGACTTTGAGAGGGCGCAGACCAGGCTGAGGGACCCCCTGCCCCCTCCACCACCAGTGCACAAAATAACTGAGAGATTCTAGGTCTGATATCTGCATAAAGATGTAGAACATTTGGAACCACACGAAGAAGGATGCTTGAAAAACCTACCAGGCTCTTTCACACATGGGGAGAAAGTGGCTTCACTTCCCAAGCCTCAGCCGCCTCACCTATACAGCAGGGATCTGTCATTGGTAGCTACATGAGATGGTGTGTGAGTCAGGACTTAGCATTTTATCAGCACATAGCAGGCCCTGGGTTGAAAAGTGAATAGTTTAGAGTATAAAGGAGAGAAAATAGGGTACCACTAAGCAATAGGGATTGGGAGGGTGCCTGCAAATGAGGCCTCCCACCAAGCCCAGCAACCTGGGGACTAAACTGTTGGGAACAAAGGCCACTGGGAGGAGCTACCAGACATAACAGAGGTTCCCGATTTAGGGGTAAATATGAAAGAAAAACAAATTTTGCCCATTGGGTGTTATGTGTTCAAATTCCACACTGTAATTACCTAAAACAGAACCATCAGGGCAATACTCAGAGGGACCTAGCAACTAAATCAACATCAAGAAAAGAGCTAGAAACGAGTTGAAAGCAGGCTGAATTCACAGCTGGAGGAGGGTATGAGTTAGGCCAGTTCACCTGGTGAAAAGGCACAGAAGGGGTGTCCAGAGACGGGAAGCCAAAGGAGAAGCACCCCAAGTGCACTGCAGGTTACAGAGCACACGTTTACATGCTATGTGTCTTTTGGTGTTTGTGACAACCCAGGGAGGCCGAAAAGGAAGATTTTATTTTGTTCATCGTCAGTGAGAGAACAGAGAAGCAAAGCAACATACTGGCAGGTGACGGAGACAGGAATTGAACTCAGGGTGGACTGATCTGCCTTTTCAGCTATACCACGGGCCTGTCAAAAGTACCAAAACAATTATCAGTGCTCGTCAGTCTGCAAGGAATAAGAGTGCTACTGGCTTCTTTTTCCTCTGTGAAGTTGAAGTTGGTATAATTAGGGCACTCCTCCAGCGAATTAAATTTCCCCAGCTTCCCCAGGAAGGGGAAACTCAGCAGTTCTACCATCCTTGAGAATGTTAACAGCTACTAGCCACCAGCCATGAGGCCAAACTGGGTTTTCATGGTCCATGAAGAAGATCAGCTTCTGAAGCATGTGGTTCAGGCTGTCAGATTGAGGTCAGTGTCTCTCATGCATTATGTCAATAGCCATATTGCCCATCCCCAACTTCCTGCTCCAACCACTAAATCAGCTTCCCTGATTCTGGCTTCAGTAAAGGCTGTTTCCAAATTGGGCCCTTGGTTGGGCCTAGAACTCTGTAGCTCTGGTTTGGGATTTGGGAGATATGGACAAACTGTCATGTATACTGTCATCCAGAAGAAGGAAGCCAGAGCTTCAAGATTCCTTTCCTCAGCAGAAATATGGAAAAATTACAGTTGGGTTTAATATGCAAAAGGAATTTGTTTCATGTTCTATGTGAACAACATAATTTTGGATTGACCCTTACCAAGAAGGAGCTTATAGGGTCAGCAAACGGAATGGATTCAGTAGAAAAAACAGGTCTAGAACCCAAACTAGAAACATAGTCAGTGGCTGGATAATAACCATGCAAAGTGGAGATGTCACAGGGTAAGGTATCTGAGGGTCAAACACCAGCAGGAGCAATAAATAGGCATTTAATCAACCAATATTCATTAAGTGCCCATTATGTGCCATTAAAATGGAGAACAAGAGAAACCAAGATGGCGGCATAGGTAAGCACCTAAACTGCTGCCTCGCACAACAATTTCAAAACTACAACTAAAAGACAGAACGGACACCATCCAGAACCACAGGAAAGCTGGCTGAGTGAAAATTCTACAACTAGAAGGAAAGAGAAAAGCTCACAGAGAATTGGAGGTACGGCAAAGGGTCTTTGTGCGCGCAGAGGGAAGGGCGGCTGAGAGCCTGGCTGACTTTCTCTGGCGGAAAGGGGAAGGAAGCCCCTGACTGCACTGAACCCCAGTTCTGACTGCACTGAACCCTAGTCCCGGGCGAATCCCTGTGGACCCAGGCTCATACAGGGGGAGTCTGGACTGTCAGGTAGAGAGAAAGGCACCCGGAGACTCGGAGACCCGGGGGAGACCCGGGGAAGCCCCGGCGTGCAGGGGTCTGGAGACCCACGTGCCAGTGTGCACAAAGGCTGCGGAGGTTGCCACAGGCTTTCCCTAGCAAAAGGGAGTCTGAAGCTCCTGACTGCACTGAACCCCAATTCTGACTGCACTGAACCCCAGTTCCAGGCGAGCCCCTGGGGACCCACGTTCTTACAGGGGGGCGGGGGAATCTGGACTCTCGGGCAGAGACTCGGGAGCCGGGGAAGGCAGAGGACTGCAGGCGCGTGCATGCCAGTGCGCACAAAGGCTGCGGAGGTTGCCATAGGCTTTCCCTAGTGGAAGGGAGTCTGAAGCTCCTGACTGCACTGAGCCCCAATTCTGACTGCACTGAACCCCCGTTCCAGGCGAGCCCCTGGGGACCCATGCTCTTGTGGGGGGAATCTGGACTCTCGGGCGGAGACTCAGGAGCCGGGTAAGGCAGAGGTCTGCAGGCGCACAAGCACGCAAGGGTAAGGCTGACTGGAAGCCAAGACTGTCTGCTCCGCCCTGAGACTCCACCCCATCCAAGCTGAGCACAGAGGCTATTGCAATTTGGCAAGTCTAATCCTATAAGGCTGTCTCCAGCACCGAACTTCTCCCAGTGTAGACACAGCTGATCCTTACAGCCAACTGGCCTGGAGGTCAATTCCTCCCAGTGATACCAACAACAATCAAGACTTAACTACAACAAGGCTGTACACACAGTCCACAAAGGGGTGCACCAAGAGTGTCCACCTCAGGTTAACTGGGGAGGCTGACCCACTGGGCCATATAGGAAACCTAGCACACAAATCTACCCTACCAACTCAGGGAAGCAGTGAAAATGCGGCGTCAAAGAAACAGATCACAAACGAAAGAAATGGAGGAAAACAAACAACTGGATATAGAATTCAAAACCACGGTTATAAGGCTTTTCAAGAATATCCTAGAAAAGGCCAATAAATATAACGAGACCCTGGAAGATATGAAAAAGGACCAACTAGAAATCAAACATACACTGACTGAAATAAAAAAATATTATACAGAGACCCAACAACAGACTAGAGGAACACAAGAATCAAGTCAAAGAATTGAAATACAAAGAAGCAAAAAACACTCAACCGAAAAAGCAAAAAGAAAAAAAAAAAATCCAAAAAGTTGAAGATAGTGTAAGAAGTCTCTGGGACAACTTCAAGCGTACCAACATCAGAATTATGGGGGTGCCAGAAGAAGAGAGAGAGCAAGATACTGAAAACCTATTTGAAGAAATAATGACCAAAAACTTCCCCCACCTGGTGAAAGAAATAGACTTACAAGTCCAGGAAGTGCAGAGAACCCCAAACAAAAGGAATCCAAAGAGGACCACACCAAGACACATCATAATTAAAATGCCAAGAGCAAAAGACAAAGAGAGAATATTAAAAGCAGCAAGAGAAAAGCAGTTAGTTACCTACAAGGGAGCACCCATACGACTGTCAGCTGATTTCTCAACAGAAACTATGCAGGCCAGACGGGAGTGGCAAGAAATATTCAAAGTGATGAATAGCAAGAACCTGCAACCAAGATTACTCTACCCAGTAAAGTTTATCATTCAGAATTGAAGGGCAGATAAAGAGCTTCACAGATAAGAAAAAGCTAAAGGAGTTCATCACCACCAAACCAGTATTATATGAAATGCTGAAAGGTATTCTTAAAGAAGAGGAAGAAGAAAAAAGTAAAGATAAAAATTATGAACAACAAATACATATCTATCAACAAGTGAACCTAAAAATCAAGTGAATTAAAAGCCTGATGAACAGAATAAACGGGTGAATATAATAGAATCAGGGGCATAGAAAGGGAGTGGACTGATAATTCTCAGGGGGAAAGGAGAATGGGGGGTTCAGGAAGAGACTGGACAAAAATCATACACCCATGGATGAAGACAGTGGGGGGGAGGTAAGGGCAGAAGGTGCGGTGGGAACCGGGTGGAGGGGAGCTATGGGGGGGAAAAGGAGAAACAATTGTAATAATCTGAATAAAGATTTATTTAAAAAAAATAAAATAAAATGGAGAACAAGAAGACACAGTCCCTGTTCTCATGGCACTTACATTCTGGGTGGAGAGACAAATAATATTCAAATAACAAATTGGATGATTTCAGATAGCAAAGCTGTTAGGAAGACCATGAAATAGGCATATAGGGAGAATGACATGAGAATGAGCATTGGGTAGAGGGTCAAAGGAGGCCTCTATGATAAAGTAGTAATTAAGTTGAGACATACAAATGACAAAAATGTTACCCATGCAAAGATATCAGGGGGAAAATTCCCAGACAAAAAGCATAGTAATTTAAACAAATCATTCTTGGATGACTGGATAGCCACATACAAAAGAGTAAAATTGGACCCTACCTCACATAATACACAAAAATTAATTCAAAATGGATCACAGGCCTAAATATAAGAGCCAATGCTTTAAAGTATTAAAAGAAAAAAAATAAGAGCAAATCTTTGTGACCTTGGGGTCTATGGTTTCTTAGATATGACTCCAAAAGCACAAGCAACAAGAGAAAAAAATAAGTGAATAGTATTTCACCAAAGTTTTTTGATACAAACAATATGATCAAGAAAGTGAGAGGACAACCCAGAAAATGGAAGAAAATATTTGCAAATTATGTATTTGATAAGGGACTTATTCCTAGAATATATAAAGAACTCTTATCATTCAATAAAAAGACAACTATTTTTTTTAAATGGTCAAAGGATTTAAGTAGACATTTCTTTAAAGAATATATATGAGGAGTTAATAAGCATATGAAAAGATGCTCAACATTTTTAGTCATTGGGAAAATGCAAATCAAAATGATAATGAGATACCATTTTACATCCACTAGAATGGTTATACTAAAAAAGATGAACAATGTCAATGTGGAGGACTTGGAATCCTCATTAAAATGGTACAGACACTTCGGAATAACAGTTTGGCAGTTCTTCAAAAACTTAAACATAGTTACCATATGGCCAGCAATGCCATTCCTAGGTATATCACAAAGAGAAATGAAAATACTAGTATATGTCCACACAAAAATTTGTACATAAATGTTTACTAGCCGCATTTTCATAATAGCCAAAAAGTAGAAACAACTCAAATGTCCATCAACTGATGAATAGGTAAACAAAATGTAATATATTCATACATTGGAATATTATTCAGACACAAAAATAAAATACTGATATATATTACAACATGGATGAACCTTGAAAACATTATGCCAAGTGAAAGAAGCCAGTTACAGCAGACCACATGTTGGCTCCATTTATAAGAAATATTTAGAATAGGGAGATCCATAGAGAAAAAAAGCACATTAGTGGTTGCTTGGGGCTGGGGGTGAGGGGTTTGGAAAGATGAAGAGTGACTGTTGATTAATGGGTACAGGGTTTCTTTTTTGGATGATGAAAATGTTCTAAAATTGACTGCAATGATGGTTGTAAAATTCTGTGATATACTAAAAACAACTGAATTGTATATTTTATAATAAGTGAATTATCTACACTAATAAAAGAGAAATATGCAAATTGACTGTACCTTCACAATGCCCACCAGCCAATCAGGAGTATGCAAATTAACCCAACAAAGATGGAAGGTTAATTTGCATACGCAGGCACTGAGCGGCTGGGGGCAGGATGCTTGCGTCATCACCATGGCAATGATGCAGGCATTCTGCACCCCCCCAGCCACTCCGGGCCTCTGGGCAGCGTGGGAAGGCAGAAAGGCAGCTCTGGGCTGGAGCAAAGGCAGAAAGGCGGCTCCAGCTGGAGCGAAGGCTGTGCCGGCAACCAGGGGAAGGAAGGCCCATTCTTGCATGAATCTTCGTGCATCGGCCCTCTAGTATTTCAATAAAGTTGTTACAAAAGAGAGTGAAAAAAAGTAGAGAACAGTAACTGTAAAGGCCCTGGGTCACTGAGTAAGTGTGTTTGAGGAGCAGATTGGTCAATGTGGCTGGAGAGTGGGAAGAGGAGAGTGTGGTCGAGGCTGGTTCAGAGAAGGCCTTGATTTTGTTCTAAGGCCTATTAAGGGAGTTTGAATTCTGAGGCAGGCAATGCCATCCAGAGGTGTCTCCTTGCATGTCCCCTGCAAGCCTCTGTCTTTTTGGAGGCCTGAGGCTCTGCCCCCTACTTGCCTATGCCAGTTCACAAGGCATAGCTCTTTGCATCAGGAGTTGACTATGTCTGCCACGTGGCTTCTTTAACTAAATCACACCTCCCTGAGTCCTCAGGGCTTTGTACATTTTTTAAAAAAGTGTGCTCAATATCAAAATAGCAGAAAATGAGTCATCAAAATAGAAAAATCAGTTTGGTTAATATGTCATAAAAATATGCAAATTTCACACAAAGCCAGGAGTCAAAAGCAAGCTTAACGAGTTTTGATAAATCATTTAAGCAATATGTACCTGCTCTAGAAGATTATGTTGGCTGGCCCACAGCAGAAAGGGCCTGATGGGTGGGGTTGTGACAAGAATTGTAAGCATTAACCATCTTTGCAGTTGTTTATCCCGTGCTCTGTACTCTGCTGACTTGCTGGCCATGGGGTCTTACTGCCTCATCCTGACAGGAAGGCTCTCACAGTTCCTTGTCAGGGTGAGAATCAGCTCTTGCAGTGATAGCTGACCCTTACCTTTGCTCTTGGGGTCCCTCCACACCTGTCAAAGGGAGGAAGCTGTGTTTCCTGAGAGTCTTATCAATGGCACGCTCTGTTGCCACGTCCTATGACGCCGACCCACCCCAGCACAGGAAAGGGCCTGTGCATTATTTACATTGCCTGGGTTTCAGAACAGGGCTAGCTTTCGTTACCAGTAGAGTGGTGGCGGCAGCAACACAGTGAGCATGCAGATAAAAGGACTGCTTGCTGTGGGAACCACACACAACGAGGAACCTCTCAGAATGACATGGCTGTGCTAGCCAGGACTTTCTTGCTGGATCTCTGAGTCCAGCTGTGAAGAAGAGCTCTGGCCACTCTTTCCTACCTTTTATTCTTTGGCTCATATGCACCCTTGTCACAATCCTCAGAGACAGGAGGAGGGTCAAGCTTTGTGGACCTGGGTAGTCCCGAAAAACTATTGTGTACAGTCTATAAAGTATGTAGCACATGCACTTTCTTAGTAAATCTTCAAAACCAGCCTGTCGAATAAGTTGTGATAACATCTGAGTGCCTCCTGAGTGTGGATGTCATGTATATACATATGTGTACACACACATATACATGTATACATAAATACCTGTGTATATCATATATGTGAATACACACTTGTACACATATGTATATACATACATATATTCCTTATAAGATTCCTGTAAGATAAATATAGTATTCCCATTTGACAGATGAGCAAACAGAGAGAGATTAAAAGAACCCATCCAAAGTCATGTCTAGTAGAGGCACTGTTGGAGGACTGCCCCCAGGATCTAGTATTTTCCACCATACTTCCTCTGTAGGAGTCAATGTCTGATAGAATATCTCACAGATTACAGAGCTCACACAAAGTATACTCTGAATCTTTCCCGTCTCATTAACTCCCTTACTCCGTTTCTGGAAACCCATGGTCTGTTGGTTGTTCAAAGTCACCTTTTTCTTCTTTCATAAATCAGATTTTATGAAATAAAATAATCTCATAAGTTCATTTGTGTGTCTTTTTTTTTTTTTCACAGTGCCCCTCCGCTCACTGAAAAGGAAGTTGAGGTAAGTAACTCCAGTGCTTTGTGAAATTATGAAGCCTGGGCTTGACTGGGTTTTACTTATACTTTCATTGAAGGGCTAACCCAGGAATGGAGAATCTAACATTGAGCATTATTGATAAACTTGACTGAGAATCCCACCCACTGACACTGGTGAAGATGGCCATGGGCGGTTTATAAGGGCCAACTCCTGTCCTCAGATGGATGCTGATACAATCAGTGCTCAGCAAGGTGGAAGCAGCACAGGCTTTGGAATCAGTCTGTGGTTGAAGCCTGGCTCTGCTACACTGTCTCACTTTGAACAACTTAATGACCTCTCTGGTCTTAGTCTCTTTATCCATATAGAGATATAACTTACCATAGAGAGGGCTTTGTGGGAGTAAATGAGGTGCATAAAACTCATGGCATTGCTGGCATATAGATGCTCAATGAGGAGTAGCTTTCAATATTGCCATCATTGTCATCATTGGGTAAGTTCAGGGCGTTCAGTCCTCTGTCTGGAGATTTCTGCCCAATGTAGGCCTTGTTACATGAACTTCAGAAGCTCAGGCAGAGTTCTCTCACCCCAGTGGTATAAATCTGCTACCACTTGACTCAGGCCGGGCAATGAAAGCTGTAAAACGAAGGCCATTGCTTCCTTCCTGTGTAGTCCATCTGTCTACTTCTCCTCCCCAGTAGTTTCCTATTATTCCAGGAATTCCATGTCTGATCAGTACACCTTTCAAAGTTCATTCATGCAGGCTGCATTTTTGGCATGGAATATTTGTTCCAGAAAGTTTCTCCTGACAGAATCATACCTGGCCTTACTCCATCTCCTGGCCTGCTTTCAGTGGAGGATTTGGAATACTCAGGCAAGATGCTGGTTGAAGTTTGCTTCAAGTCAACAAGGCTTACATCTCAAATTATCTTTATAGTGGTTTCATGTGAAACCTCCAAAACCCACATGTAATAAATCCTAGCGTGAATACAAACTGCTTACACAATCAGCTGTGTTGGCCCAAGTTTATCTAAACCTAAATACAGGATGTTATTTCCTTGAAGTTCAGGGAAAAGCAAAGTGTTATTCTCTTATTATTCCTCAGTAAAATGCATTTGGTCTCTGGTCCTGGGAAGGACCTAGCATGGACCTCGGGTTACTAGCTCACCATTCTTGGTGCAGTTGGCCGTAAGGGAGAGTTTCACGTGTGCACTGTTACTTTGGTGACTGGTCCAGGAGGTGATATAAAATGCTCATGCAAGAAACACACCTGCAGCTGCCTGCATTCCCTGCAATAACTCCTCCTAGCACCTCTCACACACTCTTGTTCCCAACAGAACGTGTTTGTACAACTGTCCTTGGCCTTTAGAAATGACAGCTACACCCTGGAATCTAGAATTAACCAGGCTGAAAGGGAACGCAACCTGACAGAAGAAGACACTGAGAAGGAACTGGAAAACTTCAAAACTTCCATTATGGTAATTGTGGAGCCTGACTGGGAATCCTTGGAGTTAGGACTATCTTCAAGGGCCATGCTGAGTACCCTGCTTTTCTCAGTCACCACGTAGTTTCCTGAAATGAGAAATCAGGCCAAGGCTCTGAGCCAGACAGTCTTTCTCAGAGTGCTGAGAGGAGCTGAGGCAGAGATCCTGAAGGACTGGTGACCTCAGGGCAGTGTGTAAGGCCACTGAGCCCTTAGAATCTTCTCAGGAGGGGGCTGGGTGACTGGGAACCAGAGACCCAGATGTGATTCCCTTCTCTTAGGCCAGCCAAGTATAGAGTGTCCACATGGGGCATCTCCAGTGCCCAGAGGAAGCTGTAGCCCAGGCCCTGCAGAGGCCACTCCTCTCAGGCAGGACGAGGACCGGGGCTCATCCAGTGAGGACCCCGGGTGATTTCCTTCTCACTCCTCAGTCTTCAGCTTCACTCTGGCACCACTGTGAGCACCGGGAGACCTACCAGAAGTTGCTGGAGGACATCGCTGTCCTGCACCGCCTGGCTGCCCGCCTCTCCAGCCGGGCTGAGATGGTGGGGGCCGTCCGCCAGGTGAGCCTCGCCAGCTCCCAGCCCTGCTGACTGGCTCTGCTCTGCCCGCAGTAACTATAGCAATAATATAAGCAGTGACAACTACAGATACCACTGATTGATGGCTTCCTCTGTGCCAGGCAGCCTATGTACATTATTGTGGTATTTTTCAGGTTTTTTGGTGGACCACTAAACCCTCAAGTTTAGATCAAAAGTTTCTGTGGGCACATAACATACTCTCTTCTTTTCTTGGAGATTTCTAAAGCATATTGCAATAATCAAGCCTTTAAGAAGTCTTATAGTGAAGAAGCCTGTTTAAGTTTACCTCTGTATTTCCCAAATTTGAAGAACCAACACCACTCCTTTTATTTGTCTCATAAAATATACCTACTCAGCTCCCATGGAACTAGTATTTGGCAAAACATGCTTTAGGAAAAACGGTTCTGTTTCATTTAATCCCCGCAGCAACCCTGTAAAGTAAATATCCTTATCCCCCGATGAAGACATGAAGTCTCAGAGAAGTAACAGCAGGAGTAGTGGCTGAGCTGGGGCCCTGGCTGGGCTTCCTCTCAGCCACATGGCAGTCCTGAAGCACACAGAGACTGCCCTGATCCGGGATGGTGTGTAGGATCAGGCTGCCTGAGATCTGATCTTGCCTCCACCAGGGTTCACTGTGTGGCCTTGGGCCAGTTACTGAGCTCTCTGTGCTTCAGCTTCTCCAACAAAACATGTGGCTGTTGGTAGTATCTGCCATATAGGGTTGCTGACATACTTGTAAAACACCTGGATGTTGTTATCACTGCTGCTATTACCGTGGACCCATGTCCTGCTACACTGACTGCGTCAGCAGGGTGTTCCTGGGGCAGTTCTTGTAGAACAAAGGAAGGACAAGACACTGGCTGTCCCACCCCTCTGTCTTCCAGGGGAAAAAGCTCCTGACTCAGCAGCAGCACCCAGGAAGTCAATCCAGCTGGGAGCAGCCACAAAGGAAGAGCTCAAAGGAAGTGGCTGGTCTCAGCTCACGGATATAGGGAACTTTTCCAGGGCACGGTCACTGAGCATATCCCTCTGTGGTTAGGCAGGCCCTGGGCTAGGCACTCTGGGGGATTCAAGGGAGATCTATACAGTTCTCCCAAACATGTTTCTAGGCCCACGTGTGTTGCTCACTTCAGTCTTTATCCATCTCCAAATGGCTTCCTACCCCTAGCTTCTGAGTCTAAGTCCTCACCTCTCTATCTAGTTCTACCAGACTATAGACACACCTTACTGCCACCAGTCCCACTCCCTCAGTCTAATTTCCACTGGTGGCCTGATTATGTCACTTTAAGACAAGGCCCTTCATAACCCAGCCCTAACTGTCTTTACTGTGAACAAACCCAACTGCTTGCTGATTCCTACATAAGTGGGATGGCCTGTACATCCCTAGTTTTCCAGACAGTCCTAGTATTTGCCTATTGTCCCAGCATAATTCTTTTAAAAATTTTTATTAAATTTATTGGGGTGGCATTAGTTAATAAGATTATATGTTTCAAGGGTACAATTCTATATCTCATCATCTGAATATTGCATTGTGTGCTCACCATCCAAAGTCAAATCTTCTTCTGTCACCATGTATTTGACCCCGTTTACCCTCTTCTACCTCCCTCTACCCCATTCCCTCTGGTAACCACCATACTATTATCTGTATTTATGAGTGTTTGTTTGTTTTTGTTCATTTATTGCTTTCTGTTTTATATCCCACATATGAGTGAAATCATATGGTTCTTGTTTGTTTGGTTTTTGTCTGACTTGTTTCACTTAGCATGATATTCTCAAGATCCATACATCTTGTAATGAATGACAGTATTTCATCTTTTCTTATGGCTGAGCAGTATTCTATTGTATGTATATACCACATCTTCTTTATCCAATCATCTACTGAGGGAGACTTAAGTTGTTTCCATGTCTTAGCTACCATGAATAATGCTGCAGTGAACAAAGAAGTACATATAAATATTTACAAATAAATGTTTTCAAAATTTTCACGTAGATGCCCCGAAGAGGTATTGCCAGGTCATATGGTAGCTCTATTCTTAATTTATTTTGGAACCTCCATATTGTTTTCCATAGCGGCTGTTTACATTCCCACCAGAAATGAATGAGGGTTCCTTTTTCTTCACAACCTCTCTAACACTTGTTATTTCTTGTCTTATTGATAATAACGATTCTAACAGGTGTGAGGTGGTATTTCATTATGGTTTTGATTTGCATTTCCCTAATAGCTAGTGAAGTTGAACATCTTTTCATACATCTGATGGCCATTTGTATGCCTTCTTGGGAGAAGTATCTGTTCAGGTCCTCTACCCATTTTTTTTTTTTATTAGATTGTTTTGTTGTTGAGTTGTATGTATCCTCTATATATTTTGGATATTAGCCCCTTGTTGGAGGTATCACTTCCGTTTGGCTGCTTGCTTTTTAGTTTTGCTGATGGTTTCTTTTGCTCTGCAGAAGCTTTTTAGTTTGATATAGTCTTATTCATTTATTTTTGCTTTTGCTTCCCTTTATCCAATCCCTTGCCTTTGAGATCAAATTCATAATATCCTCTCTAATACCAACGCCCATAAGTTTAGTACCTATGTTGTCTTCTATGTAATTTATTGTTTCAGGTCTTATACTTAGGTCTTTGATCTCAGCATAATTCTTTTTTTAAAAATTTAATAAATCTTTATTGTTCAGATTATTACAATTGTTCCTCTTTCCCCCCTCCCAAAGCTCCCCTCCACCCGGTTCTCACCCCACCCTCTGCCCTTACCTCCCCCCCACTGTCCTCATCCATAGGTGTACGATTTTTGTCCAGTCTCTTCCCGCAACCCCTTTCCCCCCAAGAATTGTCAGTCCACTCCCTTTCTATGCCCCTGATTCTATTATATTCACCCGTTTATTCTGTTCATCAGATTTTTTTATTCACTTGATTTTTAGGTTCACTTGTTGATAGATATGTATTTGTTGTTCATAATTTTTATCTTTACCTTTTTCTTCTTCTTCCTCTTCTTAAAGAATACCTTTCAGCATTTCATATAATACTGGTTTGGTGGTGATGAACTCCTTTAGCTTTTTCTTATCTGTGAAGCTCTTTATCTGCCCTTCAATTCTGAATGATAGCTTTGCTGGGTAGAGTAGTCTTGGTTGTAGGTTCTTGCTATTCATCACTTTGAATATTTCTTGCCACTCCCGTCTGGCCTGCATAGTTTCTGTTGAGAAATCAGCTGACAGTCGTATGGGTGCTCCCTTGTAGGTAACTAACTGTTTTTCTCTTGCTGCTTTTAATATTCTCTCTTTGTCTTTTGCTCTTGGCATTTTAATTATGATGTGTCTTGGCGTGGTCCTCTTTGGATTCCTTTTGTTTGGGGTTCTCTGCACTTCCTGGACTTGTAAGTCTATTTCTTTCACCAGGTGGGGGAAGTTTTCGGTCATTATTTCTTCAAATAGGTTTTCAGTATCTTGCTCTCTCTCTTCTTCTGGCACCCCCATAATTCAGATGGTGGTACGCTTGAGGTTGTCCCAGAGGCTCCTTACACTATCTTTAAATTTTTGGATTCTTTTTTCTTTTTGCTTTTTCAGCTGAGTGTTTTTTGCTTCTTTGTATTTCAACCCTTTGACTTGATTCTTGTGGTCCTCTAGTCTGCTGTTAGGTCTCTGTGTAATATTTTTTATTTCAGTCAGTGTATGCTTAATTTCTAGTTGGTCCTTTTTCATATCCTCGAGGGTCTCACTAAATTTATCGGCCTTTTCTAGGAAATTCTTGAAAAACCTTATGACCGTAGTTTTGAACTCTATATCCAGTCGTTTGTTTTCCTCCATTTCTTTCATTTGTGATTTGTTTCTTTGTCTTTGCATTTTTGCTGCTTCCCTGAGTTGGTAGAGTAGCTTTGTGTGGTAGGTGTCCTCTAGGGTCCAGTGGCTCAGCCTTCCCCAGTTACCTGAGGTGGACACTCTTGGTGCACCCCTTTGTGGACTGTGTGCTCAGCCTTGTTGTAGTTAAGTCTTGATTGTTGTTGCTATCACTGGGAGGAATTGACCTCCAGGCCAACTGGCGTGAGGATCAGCTGTGTCTACACTGGGAAAACTTCTGTGCTGGAGACACTCTTATGAGACAAGACTTGCAAAATTGCAAAAGCTTCTGTGCTCAATTTGGATGGGGCAGAGTTTCAGGGCGGAGCAGACAGCCTTGATTTCCTGTCAGCCCTGCCCTAATAGGCCCCTGGGTCTCAGTGTCCCTCGGTAATTGCTGCAAGCACCTCTGAGAGAAAGCTGCCCTCGAGTTTCACCCACTGCCAGACAGTCCCGTTTCTCCCCGAATGAGTCGGGGTTCCCAGAAACTTGCCCGGAACTGGAGTTCAGTGCAGTCGGGAGTTTCTGTCTCCCTCCCACTTTAGAAAGCCAGCCGCGCACTCAGCCTCCCGTGCATTCAGCAGTCAGTCCTCCAGACCTCTGCTTTTTGCAGCTCCTGAGTCTCAGTGTGCTTTCTCTTTCCCTGACAGTCCAGATTCCCCCCTGAATGAGTCTGGTTTCCCAGTGTCTTGCCCAGGATTGGAGTTCAGTGCAGTCGGGAGCTTCCTTCTCCCTCCACTTTAGAAAGCCAGCCGCACACTCAGCCGCCCGTGCACACAGCCGCCCATCCTCTCCGCGTGCGAGTCTCCGTACCTCAGCCTTTTGCAGCTCCTCTGAGTCTCAATGTGCTTTTCTCTTTTCTTCTAGTTGTAGAATTTCCACTCAGCCAGCTTTCCTGTGGTTCTGGATGGTGTCCATTTTGTCTTTTAGTTGTAGTTTTGATATTGTTGTGTGAGGCAGCAGTTTAAGTGTTTACCTATGCCACCATCTTGGTTTCTCTTCTCAGCATAATTCTTAATAGCACTCCCTTTCACTCTCCAAAGGATTTCTGTTTGGAGGGTAAATCCTTTACCCAGATACAAGGCCTATGGTTTCCTGTCTCTGTACCCTTGCTCTTAGATTTCCCTGTCCAGAATGCTCGTTGTCCCTTATGTCCATGTCTAAATGCCCAGCTTTTGCCTACACCCTACAGCTACTTCACTCCATCTCCATGAAGCTCCCTGACCCATTCTCTGTGAGCAGAAATGATTCTCTTCCACCTGCCATCACCTGAAGCTTTATGGCTGTGCTTGTTCTTGTTCTCTGAGGGCAGGTGCCTGCAACCCTGTCTCAGCTCACATGGTGGGCAGCAAACTCTTGGAGGGCAGGGTCATGTCTAATTGGTCCCTGTATCCTTTTGATTCACCCAGGCCAGAGCCTCATTCAGTGCAAACAAGTGCTGATGAGCCTTTACCCCAAATGCCTGTGTTTCCTGCTCTCCTTTCCTGCAGGAAAAGCGCATGTCAAAGGCAACAGAGGTAATGATGCAGTATGTGGAGAACCTGAAGAGGACGTATGAGAAGGACCATGCAGAGCTCATGGAATTTAAAAAACTGGCAAATCAGAATTCAAGCCGCAGCTGCGGTCCCTCTGGTAAGGAACCAGAGTCCTGCCCTTATCTTGGGCCTGCAATGTGGATCCCTGATGTCTCCAGGCTGGAATTGCACCTAACAGGGCTGCCCCAGGACGCATTTCAGATTGAGCAAGGTTCACTGCCCCTGCCAAATGCTGCCCACAAAGGCTTCCAGCAGCTGCTCCAAAGGGGCCAAACATGAATGGCCCCAAAGCAACTGTGACACAGAGAACCAGAGCAGCTAACTCTGACTTGAAGCCCACGGTTTGTGAGAGCTCACTCCACTTTGTGAAATGAGAGACCCCAGACCCTTTGTGCTTTGGGGCCTCCTTCAGGCAACACATACTTTAGACCTTATCCTGGAAAGCATTAGGGATCCAACCAAAGATTTTAGTCAGGGAAATGACATGATCATATGCGGAGTTTAGAAGGTTCCCTCTGACTATTATAAGGCCAGTACATTCCTGGGCAAAGCCAGAGACAGGGAATGCCACGAAGCTGCTATTACAACAGCCCAGGTAGAAGATGAAGTCTGGGTAGTGAAGAGGGAGTGAGAGCCTGGCTAAGGGAGACACTGCTGAGATGAATAACAGACTCATGAGCAAGACAAATGTTTTAAAGAAATACTCTTTTATAAAAGGTTCTATAAAATTGCTATAGGACAGCCTTGGGCAAACTACGGCCCGCGGGCCGGATCCGGCTGTTCTATCCGGTTCTCTTGCTCTCCCCTCCGCTCCTTTACTATGAATTTATATTAGTTCACACAAACACTCCATCCATGCTTTTGTTCTGGCCCTCCGGTCCAGTTTAAGAACCCATTGTGGCCCTCGAGTCAAAAAGTTTGCCCACCCCTGCTATAGGAGCACAGAGGAGGGGGGCAAGCTGAGGTAGTCAAGGAAAGTGTCTGGGCAGTATTTTAAAGTAAAAATAGGAGTTCTTCAGGTAAAAGGGAGAAACACATCCTGGTGGTATTAACAGCATGTACAGAGGTGTGTGGTTGCCGGGTTGAGGTATGATGACAGGCTGAAGGTGAGACTTGGTACATCAGGGCCACATGCCAGGCCTTTGTCCCTTAGGCAATAAAGGAGTCACTGGTGAGTTGACATCACCCAACATTGTCAGATTGTATTTTGAGGAGATCTATCTGACTTGAGGGTGGGTGATGCTTGAGGGAAGGGCAGACGCTAAGGCATGGAGACGGGTTAAGAGGCTCCTGAGGCGCGCAGGAGGAGGACAGTGCCTTGGAACAGAAAGTCTCCTTAGGCTGCCAGGGTTTAGGCCAGCCGTGGGCAAACTACGGCCTGCGGGCCGGATCTGGCTGTTCTATCTGGTTCTCTTGCTCTCCCCTCTGCTCCTTTACTTTGAATTTATATTAGTTCACACAAACACTCCATCCATGCTTTTGTTCCGGCCCTCCGGTCCAGTTTAAGAACCCATTGTGGCCCTCGAGTCAAAAAGTTTGCCCACCCCTGGTTTAGGCTCTGGCTGATGCTGGTGGTGTCAGTGGGAGAAAACAGACATTTTAGGGACAGGAATCCCCGTGGAATGCAAACATCCGTGTTACCAAGAGCGGGAGGAGGGAAAGTACAGAAACTGTAACAGATGGAGAAACCTTTATAAACAGGAGGTTTCACAAGTTTCCTGGGGAATATCACTGATGCTTCCCAGCTCCAGAATGTCTGCTCTGGATCTTGGCAGCGAGGTTCCTGACCCATATGAGCCTGGGCCTCTAACAAACCACTCCCTGTTAGTGCTGGAAGTTGGGGAAGTTGCCATCAAAGAAACCTTAGTACCTGGCTCTCATATTATCGCCCTGCAAGTTGTAGTGTCCCATGTGGACCACCTTAGCCAAGATTTATGAAATGAGCAGGTACCCATTCATTCTACAGGCGTGTATTAGCACCTTTGGTGTGTCCACATGATAGAGAGGTAAAGGGCACACAGTCCTGACCAAAAGGAGCTCCCAAACCTGTGGGGAGAGCAGGGCAGAATAGCCAGTGCTGTGACAGAAGTAAGCAGACTTCCATGGGGAGCACACTGCACAGCCCCCCCTTCAGTCTGGGGGGTGATGAGAAAGTGCCTACAGTAAGAAGGGAGCAGGTAGCTGAGTCTTGAATGGTGAATAAGGCTTCAGACATTTGTTCCCACTCCACTGTTTTTTCAAGCTATACCTCAGCTTGGCTCATACAGAGGGGCCAGCACCCACCAACAGGTGTGTCCATCAGATACTCTATGACCATTCCCTAATATACAGTGTTTGTTTGTAAGCCTTTACATGGTTTCTGGCAATCTTTGTCTTTGCCGGAGACTCTAAAGACTACAGTGAAATAAAAATACCTCTGATTTCAAAAGAAGTGATACACATTTAAAAGAAAAATATGACGCCTATTTTTTTCCTAAATATGAAACATGCAGATTGTCTGCATTTTGGATTTTTTTCTTAAGAAAGATTTTAGGAGTGTAACTATTAGTCATGGGAAAAACATACTTATAAGGCTCTTAAAGCAAATTATTTTCAAATAACCCATTGATATTTCCATTTAATGAGTTACAATAATGCTCAATTCATTGTGCTGTTGACACTTTTGCCCTTCCCTTTAAAAAATATCTTTGACTTTGATGGGTCAAAATTGTATCTCATCTCATAGTTTTAATTTGTATTTTTTGACCTTTTCAAGTGTTCCCTGGACATTTGTATTTCCATTTTCATAAATTCTCTAATTATAACTTTTGCTCACTTATAAGATTAGTATTTTATTAATTTGTATGAACTCTTCATATATAAAGATTATTTTTCTGGTTCTGCTATTTTGGCTGACTAGGACACTTCAAACCCTTTAACCACAAATACTTTTTGCTGGAAAAAGATAAAGCAAACATTAGTCTAAAAGAATAGCTGAATCTACAAGAACAGAAATTGAAGTACTCAGATACAAGAAAAGAAAAGAGAACTGAAACCAAGCTGACCCTGCAGCCTCCTTGAAACCAGAGTCAGCCTCAGTTATCTGGGCACTGGGCTTTGCGCTTGCACACAATCTGAGATGTGGCCCTCAATACCCATGGCAGAGGTGACTCTGAGCCTCCCATAGACTTTCCAAGGTCTGCATCTTTAGACAAGAAAAAAACAATCACCAAACAGCAGAGAAAGAAATCAAGGAAGTTTGTCTGTTTTTCCCTGAGCTCTAGTAGGAAAAAATACTTTCTCCTTCCTCATAGGAAAAGTGCCTGCTCCAAAAGTACAGGCCATTACAGAAGTGATGATGCAATATGCAGAGAATCTGAGAGGAGCATGACATGAGGCCTCTGGCCCATAGATGCCATGGTTTAGTTTCTAATTATCTGTTCCCTGCTGAAGGCTACTCTGAAAAACTTACCTGAGTTCTCTTCTCTGTTCCCTCCTGTTGCAGAAGACGGGGTCCCTCGCACAGCGCGGTCCATGTCCCTCTCTCTGGGAAAGGTATGCATGTTCAAGGGATACCAGGGCTCCTGGAGGAAGTACAACAGAAGTTTCCACAGTTACCCAGGAGATCATTCATTCCTGGACCCACAGGGGATTGCGGGGCCGGGGGGTGGGGGGGGGGGAGGGGAAGGAAAGAACCTCTGGATAGAGTCTCTAATTTGGCTCCCCACACCTTCTAGCTCATCCTCCAGCCTTCTCTTGCTCATAGTTTTCCTGACTGGAACATCCCTTAAATGAACATAAAATGATGCATAAACCTTGGTATTGCTATAGTTTTCATACACTATCAAGGATGTTACCCAGAGACTGGGGGTCATTTCTGTTTAATTTCTTCAGTATTTAATAACCTAAAATAGAAACATGCTGAGACACCACTCACCACTGACAGAAAAGTTGTGTCAACTTTGGCTACTCTCTCCATACCAACTCCCACCACCATCATTACCCCAAAGCAAAACTATCCAGTGAATGTTATTACAGGAGTAGGAATGAGTAGGTATATTCAGGGCCTTTCTGAATGGTGGGTGCTGCTCCCTTCATGACAGTGAGCCTCCATCTTTCTATAGAACATGCCCCGCCGGAGGGTCAGCGTTGCTGTGGTTCCCAAGTTTAATGCCCTGAACCTGCCCAGTCAGCCTCCAAGCTCATCACCCATCCCCTCCTTACCTGCCCTGGTGAGTATGATCATGTTTGCCAGCTGACCCTATTTGACCTCTCCCTCAGACTCACTACTATGTGGGTGACCTAGGTGTGGGCAAAGTCAATAAGGTGAGTTCATTCCCAGCACAGATTCTGGGCCATGGGCTTAAAAAGCCAAATTTAGACTAGGCTCCATGTTTTCCACTGCCCTGAGAAGATAGTAAGTGGTATCCTTTTTCATGCTTAAACCACACCATCCAAGGTGGGTACGATTTTGTCCCACTCTGCAATGGGCTTCAACACCTGAGCTACATTTTGTAGTGGTAGAGCTGAGCTTTGAACCATAGGCTCTCTGATTCTAGAGCGTGTATTCTTTAAAAAACAAACAATTCATTTTATTTTAAATTTTTTATACTTTCAGTCACTTTCAAACACATTCAAATTTTACAAAGTTGCAACTTTGGCATATAAAAAATTGGGGGTAGGAACAAAATTTCTTCCAGAACTGGCTAAAGAATGTCACAGTGTTTTAGAGTTTGGACTTCAAAGTAACACCAGATCTGAGTTCCAACTATGATTTCCCCTTTTTAGCTTGTGACATTAGGCAAGTTATTTCATCTCTCTTTGTCTCACTTTTTCCAAAGCTTGAATTCTTAAACCCAATGTTATTCTGTCTTGATTCTTTGCAATCTTGTTTATAACAATGAAAAGATGGAGACTACTCAAATGTCCATTAATAAGAGATTGGTTAAATAAATTATGGACATCCCTATAAGAAGTTTTTATATGCAGTTGCTAAAAATGATGATTAGAATATAAATACAGGGTGGGGCAAAAGTAGATTTATAGTTGTGAGTACATGAAACAGAGTTTAGTGTTATATTATTGTTTATTAATTGTTGTATTATTTTCCATATCAACAACTATAAACCTACTTTTTCCCCACCCTGTATTTATAGACATGAAAAAATTTTCAAATTAGTGAAAAGGAGTTAAATACAAAAACAGTATATACTGTATAATTCTGTTTTGTAGTTTTTAAAAGTGGTTTTCTGGGTGTAGAAAGAAAATTCTGGAAGCATATATGTAAAACTATTAATAATGGTTATCTATAGACAATGATAAAAACACAGGTGATTTTTAACTTCTTTTTTTTCAGTTTTTTTTAATTTCAAGAAAAACGATCTTAAATATAATAATGTTACATGAAATAAACACTAATATCTCAAGAAAAATGATTTTAAATATGTTACATGCAATAAACACCAATTATTCAGGAAAAATGATTTTAAATATAATATTACATGCAATAAACATTAATATTTCAAGAATAAAAGGATTTTAAGTATAAATATATTACCAAAACTGTACTAACATAGTATGATATCACAACAGTTGTAGGAAATATTAAAAATCTGCAAATAACAGGATTACTTCTATTATATTCTAGTATATTTTTTCCTCTCTGGCTCTATTTTGGTTCATCAGTTTATGTTGCTCATTATATTCCACAATTGAGTGAGATCATAGAATATTTATCTTTCTCCAACTGGGTTATTTCGCTTAGCATGATGCTTTCAAAGTCTATTTTGTCAGGTATGAGTATTGCTACTCCAGCTTTTATTTTATTTTCCATTTGCATGGAAAATTATTTTTCATCCCTTCATTTTCATCCTGTGTGTGTCTTTTGTTTTGAGGTCAGTCTCTTGTAGACAGCATATAGTTGGGTCATCTTTTTGTATCCATTCAGCTACCCTACACCTTTTGATTGGAGCATTTAATCCAGTTACATTTAGGGTTATTATTGAGAGGTACTTATTTATAGCCATTTTAATTCTGTACTAAAATGGTTTCTCTCTCTGTTTCTTCTCAGCAATCTCTTACAGCAATCCGTTTAGCATTTCTTATAATGCTGGCTTGGTGGTGATGAACTCCTTTAGCGTTTTTTTGTCTGGGAAGCTCTTTATTTGACTGTCTATTTTGAATGATAGTCTTGCCGGATATAGTAACTTGGTTTCAGATACTTGCTTTCCATTACTTTGAGTACTTCATGCCTTTCCCTTCTGGCCTGTAGAGTTTCTTATGAGAAGTCAGGTGTCAGCCTTATGGGAACTCCTTTGTAGGTAACAGTTTTCTTTTGTCTTACTGCCTTTAAGATTCTCTCTTTGTCTTTAATTTTTGGTGTTTTAATTATGATGTGTTTGGGCATGGGTCTGTTTGGGTTCTTCTTCTTTGGGGTTCTCTGTGCCTCCTGAACTTGTGTGATTTTTTCCTTACTAGGTTAGGGAAGTTTTCTACCATTATTTCTTCAAACACCTTCTCTATTCCTTTCTCTCTTTCTGCCTTTTCTGGCACACCTACTATTCTAATATTGTTATGTTTCACATTATCCCACAGCTCCCTTAAGATATCCTCCTGTTTCTTAATGTATTTTTTTTTTTTTGGTTCTCTAATTGAGTGATATTTTCAACTCTGTCTTCTAATTCACTGATTCAATCCTCAGCTTCCCCTAATCTGCTGTGTATTCCTTCCAATGTGTTCTTTGTGTTATGTCATTCTTTATCTCAGACTGTTCTTTTTTCATAGTTACTATATCTTTTTTCATACTGTTGAGCATTTTAAACATCATTACTCTGAACTCTGTTTCAGATCAATTTCTTATCTCTGCTTCATTTATCTCTTCTTCTGGAAAATTCACTAGTTCTTTCATTTGGGGGTTGTTTCTTTGTTTCCTCATTTTGGTTGTCTGTTTGGGTTTGTGACTATGTTTTAGGTAGATCCTCTATACCTCTCAATCTCTAATGCAGGACAGTGTTAAAGGCTGTTTCTGACTAATTGGATCAGGCAAAGCCTCAAAGCCTCCAGAGACCTTGATGCTGTCTTATAGTTCTATAATAAGAATGTATTACTTATAATCAGAAAAAAAATCAATTTCAATTTTTTTAAACAAAGACAGTTCCTATATAACAAGATATTTTCCAGCTCCCCAGTCTTTGTGAACCTGCTTAATCCTGTCTAACACTTCTAATTCTTTCTCCAGTTGTTCCTCCATGCCCTGTCCATGACTAGCAGTACTCTATAAGGAAACAATCTGATATGTAAGCAATAGGTGAAGTAGATTCAAGCTCTATTGTGCCAAGAGGTGGCAATAACTCCTAAACTTCTTTCACCTCTTCCTGCCTTGAACATTTCAATCATCTTTGAAATCAACATAAACTCCCAGATCATCCACTAAACCAAAGGAGCCTAAAATTTTTTTTAAAGGAGCTTAGGGAGGGCTAGTTAGTATGCTTTAAAGAAACATACTAACTAGTCCTCCCTAAGCTCCTTTAAAAAGTGAGATAATTTGAGGGGAGAAAATTTAAAGGACCTATTTCCCATACTATACTAAATGTATAAATGTGGTTTCCAAATATATTCCTTTAGGCTAGGGGCAACCAGAGCTATACATTCAAATGATGTGGGGCTAAACATTCCATGCTGGAGCCCACCCCAAGATTCTGGATTGGATCAGTACTTTCAAAAATCTCTCCCAGGTGATTTGATGTGCAGCCAGAGTTGAGAACCATTGTTTAAATCAAATCCATTACAACAAAACAATGTGATAGTCCTTGGATATTTATCATAAGAAGTTTATGATGGCTTGAGCTTTTGGTAAGGACAGGCATCTCCTGAGAATTTTATCTCCAGGGCAGTGATGGGCTTGCATGAATCTATCCCAGGGACCTTGGGGTCTGTGTTTAGTAGGAGGCCCACTGGTATTTAATCCAAGTCAGTAAATGGGACAGAGAAAAATGGATCGCTCCCCTCCAGAACAGAGCCTCAAATAGAAACACTCTTTGCTCAACAAAACTCAAAGAGGAAAAGTAAAAATTGCAAGTTGCATGTGCCCCAGAGGTAAACAACACCTAAGAAAGGAGGTCAGAGAAGGCCTGAGAAAAGAGTCAACACATGGTATCAAGTGAAGGTTAGAGAGTGTCAGGAGTGAGGGAAGGGAAAGAAGAGGAGCAACAGCCCCTCTACCCCCAGTATCATCAGACACCCAGCAGCCCCAGTTTCTTCCTTCCTCTCTAATCCTTTATTCTCTGTCTCCGTTCAGTCAGAATCGTCCAGTGGGAAAGGCAATCTACCTGTTGTCACCTCAGCACTGCCTGCACTTTTGGAAAAGTAAGTGTCGATTTTTTTCCTCTGAACTTTTGGGATCTCTGAGGAAAATTTCCTCAACTCACCTTTCTTCCCATCCTTACTCCCTACATGCTACAGAAAGAAAATTAAGTTTTAGGAGAAATAAGTAGCACTCTGAGACAAAGATTTCAGACCTAGTTTGCAAAATTCCTAGACCAGGGAGATGCTATGGCATTGGTCAAGAGTACCATGATCTAAGGAGAGCCCACTGGAGATGGAAGTCTTCTCTGTTAGTTGGGACTCTTTTGGATACAGATATAAGAAATCCCCAACTCAAAGGGGCTTAATTAAATCCAGAGGAGGGGCTTCCCCAGATGTGGTACAGCAGGGCCCCAGCTCAGCCTCTCTACAATTTCCTGGCCTCTGCCCACTTTATATATTGATTTAATCATCAGTCTTATGGCAAATGGCTGCTAATTCAGGTATTCTATCTAGACACAGCATTTTCTAGAGGAAAAAGGACCATTTCCCCCCATGTTTCTTTCTTAGGAATGAACCCAAAAGCCTTTCTTCAGTCTTCCTTATCTTGTTGGCAGATTTGGTCCTTTTGTAAACCAATCACAGGCTTTGGGAATGGGATTGTCATCGTAGTCTTAAACTATCCCCTGGAGATAGGAAGAGAGGCCCAGCTTTCCATAAAGGAAAATGGCTTTGTAAGGAAGAATAAATTCTCAAACAAAATCATGTCACTGTTAGGAAGTAGGAAGGAGATGAGTATCAGATAGGCAAACAACAGTGTCTGCTATGCCTAACTATTCTAGGCATCTTTACAATTTGTAGGTCTTTTCATCCTCAGTCAAAGCAAGGCAGGCTGTTTTCTATACACTCAGAGGAGTTTGTAACTTGCTTTTCTAATTCTTTCATTTGCTTGCTGGAAAACATCTGGACCACAGCTGCCACCTCTCAGAAATTTTCCCTTGTGTCTTTCCTCACTTGGTAGAACATACACCTATATTCTTCCTTCTTCCTTGCCTTGAGATAACTTTAGTCCTTTATTTTTCATTGCTATTAGAATAGTTTTGCCTGACCGGGTAAAAAATGTCCATGTTGGGCCCCTTTGCAGTACAGACAAGTTCCCAAGATCCTCACCCCCAGACCTAGCAATGTTTTCCTCCACTCTCAGTACATTAACCACAAAGCTATCCCTCCATGACTCACCCCACATTGGTCTTAAAGTTTTCCCAGCATTTCTTCTTTTTGCCACCTAACCCCGCATAAGCTTACAGTTCCTTGATGTTGTATAGGGTATTTTTGTTTATTTGTTTCCCTGTTTTCCTGATCACTATAAGGAAATTATAAAGGGATGACAAGCTAACAACCATGTGGACGTAACCAAGTTTACATAATCTTACCAAGTCCCTAGAGTCATAGTGTCCCGTGGTCTCTGAATCTCTCCAGAAATAGTCACTTATACCCTGAATGAGAAGCACACTAAAATTCTCCCTTCCAATCCTGCCTTTTAGATGCACCAACCTCTTTTCCAGGAAGGTCCCCAACATGGCCCTGTTTCCAACTCTTGGCCCACAGAGCTAATAAGAGCAGAAGATTTATGTCCCCACTCTCCTCAAGGAACTGACAATGATGAGGCAGGGCCTGGACCCTGCAGAACTAATGTGCAGGCCAGCTGAGAACGTCTATCTGAGGCAGTGAGGAGCATCAAGAACCTGAGGTAAACTTGGTAGGAAAAAGTGAGGTGCAAAATTGGAGACAACAGGCAGCAGCCCCAAATTAGAAGTGGCAAAGAATGAGCATCAGTGGTGACAAAAATGTCTATAACTCATTTTTTTTAACGTATATTTTTATTGATATCAGAGAGGAAAGGAGAGGGAGAGAGAGAGAGAAACATCAATGATGAGAGAGAATTATTGATCAGCTGCCTCTTGCATGCCCCACACTAGGGATTGAGCCTGCAACCTGGGCATGTGCCCTGACTGGGAATTGAACTATGACCTCCTAGTTCATAGGTCGATGCTCAACCATGAGCGATGCCAGCTGGTTAGCAGCTCACTCTTATGGGCTACCCAGAGAGATCACCATAATACATTACCTCTACTGTGGCTGACTCACCTGTTGGGAATACACCCAGCCAATAAATATGGCTGTAAAAAGGGGAGGGAGTATTCAAAGGAGGAGGGATTCAGGACTAACAGCAGCTTCCCCCATGGATTTCTAAAAGGTGCTAAATGATTTCCATCTGAATTCATGAAGCTGGAAACATTTAACAGATTGCTAAGAGACTTAAGAGTGAGACCATCTGTGAGTGAAAATAAATTCATATCTTCTAACAAATACAGTCAATTCTAGCTACCTTCTTCATATTGTTAAAAAGAAGATATTCAGCTTGATGTTAAAAAGATGTCACATTTCTCTAAGCATACAGTGACTAAACAAGAAGGGAAATGGCTAAGCAGGTGAAAGATGATGAGAAGATAAAATTGCCTGCAGCTAGTTTTTAGCAAATACCTACATTGACTGCATGCTCAATGTGATTTGAGAAAATTCTGAGCCTTGTTCTTGTAGGTCACTTCCTAGTAAACTGCTCTTCATTTTTAACAAGGGGCTAAGAACCTGTAGATTTAGAGAAAAATAAGAAAGTGACACATGCAGTAGTCCCCCCTGATTCATGCAGAATACATGCCAAGACTCCCAGTGGATGCCTGAAACTGTAGATAGTACTGAACCCTATATATACTGTTCTCTCTCTCTCTCTCTCTCTCTCTCTCTCTCTCTCTCTCTCTCACACACACACACATAATAGTTTAATTTATAAATTTTCCTCTGTAAGAGATTAACAACAACTAAAAATAAAATAGGACAGTTATAATAGCCTATATAATAAAGGAGTAATATGCAAATTAACCCACCAGCCACACCCACCAGCCATGCCCACCAGCCAATCAGGAGGGAATATGCAAATAAACCCAACCAAGATGGCTGCAGCCACAGAGATCAGGAGGGAGGCTTGGGTTTCCCTGGCAATGGAGGAAGCCAAGCTTTCCGCCTGCCCTTGCCGGCCCAGGCCTCCACTCAGTGCTACAAAGTTTCAATTATAGAAGATAAATAAAGCCCAACAGAAATGGGGCAGCCACGGAGCTGGAGAGAGCAGGAGGCTAGGGTTGCCCGCGACGATGGAGGAAGCCAAGCTTCTGCAGCCCTGGCCTGTTTGGCCTTCGCTTAAGGCTACAAAGTTTTAATTATAGAAGATACATAAATCCCAACAGAAATGGCTGCCACCATGGAGCGAGCAGAAGGCTTGGCTCCACTCCAGGCTACAAAGTTTCAATTGTAGAAGATAAATAAATCCCAGATACCAGGGCCTCCGCTTGGGTCACCAGGGGGCGTGGCCGGCCTGCAAACCACCACAGGCCCCTCGCCCAGGCTGCCCCACACCCCAAGGGAACCCCCAGCCTGATCCAGGACACCCTTCAGGGCAAACCAGCTGGCCCCCACCCATGCACCAGGCCTCTATCCTATCTAATAAAAGAATAATATGCAGATTGACCATCACTCCAACACACAAGATGGCTGCCCCCATGTGGTCCAAGATCCTGCCCCCATGTGGACACAAGATAGCCACCACAAGATGGCCAGCAGGGGAGGGCAGTTGGGGGTGATCAAGCCTGCAGGGGAGGGCAGTTAGGGGTGACTGGGCCGGCAGAGGAGGGAAGTTGGGGGTGACTGGGTCTGCAGGGAAGAGCAGTTGGGGGGGACCCAGGCCTGCAGGGGAGAGCAGTTGGGGGGTACCAGGCCTGCAGGGGAGGGCAGTTAGGGGTGGCCAGGCCTGCAGGGGAAGGCAGTTAGGGGCAAACAGGCTGGCAGGGGAGCAGTTAGGTATCAATCAGGCTGGCAGGGGAGTGGTTAGGGGGTGATCAGGCTGGCAGGCAGAAGCAGTTAGGGGCAATCAGGAAGGCAAGCAGGCGAGCAGTTGGGAGCCAGCAGTCCTGGATTGTGAGAGGGATGTCCGACTGCCCGTTTAGGCCCAATCCCACTGGGATTGGGCCTAAACGGGCAGTCGGACATCCCTCGAGGGGTCCCAGATTGGAGAGGGTGCAGGCTGGGCTGAGGGACACCCAACCCCCTGTGCACAAATTTCGTGCTCCAGGCCTCTAGTACTATAATAAAAGTTATGTGACTGTGGTCTTTCTCTCTCTCTCATATTTTATTGTATGTACTCACCTTTTCACTTAAAGGAAGCACTTTACAGCTTCTCTTTGGCTTGTTCAAATTGCCAGCATCACTACTCTTGCAGTTTGGGCCCATTATTAAGTAAAATAAAGGTCACTTGAGTACATGACAGTTGATCCACTAAGTGATTACTAAGTATAAGCCGTAGCATATACAGCATGGATATACTGACAAAGGGATGATTCAAGTCCATTGCAGGATGGAACAGAGCAATGTGAGATTTCATCATTCTACTCTGAACAGTATGCAATTTAAAACTTATGAATTGTTTATTTCTGGAATTTTTCATGTAATATTTTTGGATTGTGGTTAACTATGGGTAACTAAAACCACAGAAAATGAAACTTGGGATAATACGGGACTACTATATATATTTTTAATTTTTTTATTAAAATTTTTTAAATTACAGATTACATTCAATATTATTTTGTATTAGTTTCAGGTGTACAGCATAGGGGACTATTATATTTAAAGTTTCATGAAGATTAAAACAGAACAAAACTCAAGAACAGTTTCACAAAGTAGAAGAACTATTTATTATTTTTCATTCTTTCATTTCTTTAACAATTAATGACCAAGGGCCAGGTACATAGAATGCACTCAGGGAGCTCAAAGTCTAATGGGAAAGATGGGTGGGAAACAGGCCAGTATAATGCAATGTGATGGGTGATAGCATAAGGAAGTACAGGTTGCTAAGGGAACAACACACACAACAATCAGCACCTTACCCCATATTTTGTATTGTGGGAGGGAGGGCTTTCCAAAATGTTTCCTCTAGAAATTTACTTTTAAAGTGAAACCTGAAAGGTATACAGTTAACTAAGTGACCTAGAGGCTAACGACATTCCAGATATGTGAGAAAGTATGAAGTCAAGGAATAATAATGATGATGATAATTACTCTGGCTATTTCAAAAGTGTAGAAAAATTGCCAGTGTCTCACTTTATGCGAAGTGCTATTTCCAATTGCTTTACATTAATGATATAATTTAATCTTTATAATAATCCCATAAGATAGGTATAGTATTAATATCTCTATTTTATAGATGAGGAAACTGAAACTCAGAGAAATCATCCCTTGCCTGAGGTTACACAGCTGATAGCAGAATTCATACTCTTAACCTGTTAATAGGTTCTCCAACTAGAAGAATAGAAGGAAGTCCAGTATGACTAGAGAGAAGAGATGGATTTAAGAGCTGTTTTTGAAAGAGCTCTTGTGGAAGGACCTGCTGATTGGCCAGGTGTTGAGTGGAAGGCAGAGAATGGTGGGAGTGAGGGTGTACACGGAGCCATTCACTGGGATCAAATAAGCCACATATATGGCTAATGTACAGGACTAGTATATAAAAGGGATCATTATACTGATAAATTACTGGACAATTTTAACTATGATCTCTAAAATAACAATTTTTCTACACTTTTGAAATAGCCAGGGTAAATTGCTTAAAGATTTCATATGACATCACATATGTACTGTAAGCAACTCCCCTTTGCAGATAGTATTCTGGAATGAATTAGCCCTCAATCAACTAGTAGAGGGCCCCAGGAATCTGGGACTGACTAATAGGGATTAAGGAAGCTTTTGTAGCTCAGGTCCCCTGGGTTGGTCTTGTCTGAGGGAGCTGTGGCAGTAGTGGTGACTTAGAGACATTGCTGAGCCCAAGAAGGTAAGATGTGTCCATTAGTAAGTGTTGTAGTCACTTTCAAATGTTGTTTACCACATGGAAAAGATACATTTTAATATACCTGCTGGTCAAACACATTTTGACTAAATAACCCTCATGTCACTGAGAGCTGAGCATAATGAAAAACATTGTTGACTTGGTGGACATGAGAGAACAATAAGCCTCATTATCATGAATCATCCCCCCAAAAAAAGCATACAAAATTTCAGCTGGGAATAGATACCACAATCCATGAGCATTTGGCTCAGAAATCCCTAGGTTGGGCACAAGCTGTGTGGGCTCAGCTCCAAGTTTAAAGGTATGAATAAAGATTCCTTCAGCTCCACCCAAACACCGGGTTTCAGAAAATAACCATCTACAGTGAGAACCTGCCTATTTTACAAGATCAATAGGCAGCAACTGGATGAGCCACAGTAAAGTCAATGTAACTCAGCAAACACTTAAAGGCACTTACTGCCAAGCACCTTTCCAATTCAAACATTCTCTTTCCCTGCAGTCACAGTCACATGGAGAGATGGGCATGTAGATAAAACATAAAATCACCCCATCTCCAAGTTATGCTGTAACAGATGTAATGAGGGCACAGAGAAAGGGAGAGATCAACTTTAACCACAGGGTGTGGGAGAAGGGAAACACTGGCAAAAATGCCACAGAGGAGAAGGTATTTGACCTGCGTCTTAAAGATACTCAAGGAGAAACTTCCAGGTAGCTGGAGAAGATATTTCAGGCACTGTAAGCTCAGTCTGGAGGTCAGGATATAACTGCAAACGTTTCACATATTGTGTGTTCCCTCTACTTCCCATCCTCCCCAGTATTAAATCAAGGTTTCCCTAGCCTATCTCTCACTCTAAACAAGCAACCTTTAAAAGAAGGGCCCCGGTGTTATTGGGGGGAAAAATGGTGGCGGAATAGACAGACAAGTCCCGAGCCTTGTCCTGGAGCAGATAGAAAGAACAGCTGAGGGTCGCACGGGGAGTGTCTGTTGGTGAGTTGAGGGACAGCTATACTCCAGGAGAAGGTGGGGGACTGCTGGACAGGGCTCCCCTGACCGGGCAGCCCCCACTGCTGCTGGGTTCCCTCCCGGAGCCACCGGCTCGGATGCGGAGACCGCGCCATCTTGAAGGGGAAAGTGGATGTTATCGGAAGCCTGAAAATCTACAACTGTGGCACCCACCGAACAGCTGCGAACCCCAGAGCACCGGTCCCCAATTTGCGCAAACACACGGATTCAGAGGAGCTCTACACTCCACCACGGAAAGGTCAGATTTTGCCTGGGATAAGAAGAGAGAACTACATAAACAGACACCCGGAGAAGAGAGACCCTGGGGAGACAAAGACACAGCCCGCATATGAAAGAAAAGCAGGCATCACCAGAAAAGGAAGTAAACAAAATGGAGGCAAGCAACCTGTCAAAGAAAGAATTCAGAGAAATGGTCATGAGGTGGCTGAAAAGAATGAAAGACAAATTCGACAATATGAGTAAGAACCAAGAGGAAATGAAGAAGAACCAAGAAGAAATGAAAAATGACATCGCTGCTGTAAAGAACTCAATAGAAAGCATCAAGAGTAGACTAGAAGAAGCAGAGGACCGCATCTGTGAGCTAGAAGACAAGGTAGGAAAAAATACCCAAGTAGAGCAGCTTCTAGAAAAAAAAAAAAATTAAAAAGCAGGAGGAGAGCCTAAGGGAACTTTGGGACAACACAAAACAAAACAACATCCGCATAATAGGGGTTCCAGAAGGAGAGGAACTGAGCAAGGAATAGAAAACCTGTTTGAAGAAATAATGACAGAAAACTTTCCTGATAGAGGGAAGAAAAAAACCCCACAAATCCAAGAATTTCACAGAGTCCCAAGCAAAATGAACCCCAAAAGACCGATGCCAAGGCACATTATAATTAAACTGGCAAACACCAACGACAAAGTAAGAATCTTAAAAGCGGCCAGAGAGACAGAAAGTTACCTACAAAGGAACCCCCATCAGACTAGCAACTAATTTCTCAACAGAAACTCATCAGGCCAGAAGGGAATGGAATGAAATATACAAAGTCATGCAAAGGAAGGGTCTGAATCCAAGAATACTGTAACCAGCAAGGCTATCAATCAGAATTGAAGGTGAAATCAGAAGCTTCACAGACAAAAAAGGACTAAGGGAATTTATTACCACCAAACCAGCAATGCAAGAAATGCTAAAGGGTCTGCTGTAAAAAAAAGAAATAGAAGTGAAGAAGGAACACAGGGGTAAAGAATTAAAATGGCGACAAATAAGTACCTATCAATAATAACTTTAAATGTAAATGGATTAAATGCCCCAATCAAAAGACATAGGGTAATGGATTGAATAAGAAAACACGACCCATATATCTGCTGTCTACAAGAAACCCACCTCAGAAAAAAAGACGCACACAGACTGAGGGTGAAGGGATGGAAAAAGGTTTTTCAGGCAAATGGAAATGAAAAAAAAAAAGCTGGGGTAGCAATACTTATATCTGACAAATTAGATCTCAAAGTGAAGGACATAACAAGAGATAAGGAAGGCCACTTCATAATACTAAAGGGAACAACCCAACAAGAAGAAATAACTCTGATAAACATATACGCACCCAATACAGGAGCACCCAAATACATAAAAAAAAAACCTCCTGGAGGAGGATATCAAAGGAGACATTGACAGCAATACAATCATAGTAGGAGACTTTAATACCCCACAATCACCATTGGACAAATCCTATAAACAAAAAATCAGCAAAGAAACATCAATTCTAAATGACTCACTAGACCAGATGGAATTAATTGACATTTTCAGAACATTTCACCCCAAAGCCACAGAATATACATTCTTCTCAAGTGCACATAGGTCATTTTCAAAGATAGACCATATGTTGGGTCATAGGCAAAGTCTCTTCAAATTCAAGATCATATCAAGCATCTTCTCAGATCACAGTGGCATAAAACTGGAAATCAACTACAATAAAAACAATCCAAAAAAATCAAACACATGGAGACTAAATAGCATGCTATTAAACAATGACTGGGTTACCAGAGAGATCAAGAAAGAAATAAAAAACATCATGGCAACAAATGACAATGAAAACACAACAATCCATAATCTATGGGACATAGCGAAAGCAGCCTTGAGAGGGAAGTTCATAGCTCTACAAGCCTACTGCAAAAAAACAAGAAACAATGGTAATAAATTACCTAACTCTACAACTCAAAGAGTTAGAAAGAGAGCAACAAGAAAAGCCCAGTGTAAGCAGAAGGAAGGAAATAATAAAGATCAGAGCAGAGATAAACAACATTGAGACCAAAAAAACAACAACAATACAAAAGATCAACAAAACCAAGAGCTGGTTTTTTGAAAGGATAAACAAGATTGATGAACCTCTAGCCAGGCTCACCAAGAAGCAAAGAGAGAGGACCCGAATAAACAAAATCAGAAATGAAAGAGGTGAAATAACAACAGACCCCACCGAAATACAAAGGATTGTTAAAAAATACTATGAACACCCCTATTCCAACAAACTGGACAACCTGGAGGAAATGGACATATTCCTAGAAAAATACAACCTTCCAAAACTCAATCAGGAAGAATCTAAACATCTCAATAGGCCAATAACTATGGAAGAAATTGAAGCAGTCATCAAAAAGCTTCCGGCAAACAAAAGCCCGGGACCAGATGGCTTCACAGGGGAGTTTTACCAAACATTCAAGGAAGAACGAAAACCTATCCTCCTCAGACTACTCCAAAAAATTCAAGAGGAAGGAATACTTCCAAGCTCCTTCTATGAAGCCAGCAACACCCTAATACCAAAACCAGATAAAGACAACACAATGAAAGAGAATTACAGGCCAATATCCCTCATGAACATAGATGCCAAAATCCTCAACAAAATTCTAGTAAATCGGATCCAGCAGTACATCAGAAAGATCATACACCATGACCAAGTAGGATTTATCCCAGGAATGCAAGGATGGTACAATATCCACAAATCAACAAACGTGATACATCACATAAACAAAATGAGAGATAAAAATCACATAGTCATATCAATTGATGCAGAAAAAGCATTTGACAAAATCCAACACACTTTCTTGATAAAAACTCTCAACAAGGTGGGAATAGAAGGATCATACCTCAACATAATAAAATCTATATATGATAAACCCACAGCTAACATCATACTCAATGGGCAAAAACTAAAACCATTTCCCCTAAGAACAGGAACAAAACAGGGATGCCCACTCTCACCACTTCTGTTCAACATAGTACTGGAAGTATTAGCCATTGCAATTAGACAAGAAGAATAAATAAAAAGCATCCAAATTGGAAAAGAAGAAGTAAAGCTGTCCTTATTTGCAGATGACATATATTGTACATAAAAAAAACCCGAAAGACTCCATCAAAAAACTAATAGACTTAATAAATGAATTTGGCAATGTAGCAGGATACAAAATTAACGCCAAGAAATTTATGGCATTTCTATACATCAATAGTGAACTTACAGAAAGAGAGACTAAAAAAGCAATCCCATTTACCATTGCACCAAAAAAATTAAGATATCTAGGAATAAACTTAACTAAGGAGGTAAAAGACCTATATGCGGAAAACTACAAGACACTGAAAAAAGAGATAGAGGAAGACATAAACAGATGGAAGAACATACCATGTTCATGGATTGGGAGAATCAACATCATTAAAATGTCTATACTACCCAAAGCAATCTATAGATTCAATGCACTCCCCATTAAAATACCAACGGCATATTTTGCAGACCTAGAAAGAACTCTCCAAAAATTCATCTTGTATAAAAAAAGACCCCGAATAGCCACAGCAATCCTGAGAAATAAGAACAAAGTTGGTGGGATCTCAATACCAGATTTCAAGCTGTATTACAGAGCCATTGTTCTCAAAACTGCCTGGTACTGGCACAAGAACAGACATATAGATCAATGGGATAGAATAGAGGACCCAGAAATTGACCCAAATCACTATGCACAATCAATATTTGACAAAGGAGGCATGAACATACAATGGAGTCAAGACAGTCTCTTCAATAAATGGTGTTGGGAAAATTGGACAGATACATGCAAAAAAATGAAACTAGACCACCAACTTACACCATACACAAAAATAAACTCAAAATGGATCAAGGACTTAAACATACGACGAGAAACCATAAAAATACTAGAGGAATCCACAGCCAGAAAAATCTCTGACATATGCCGAAGCAATTTCTTCACTGATACTGCTCCTAGGGCAATGGTAACTAAAGAGAAAATAAACAAATGGGACTACATCAAAATAAAAAGCTTTTGCACAGCAAAAGAAACCATCAACAGAACAACAAGAAAGCCCACTGCATGGGAGAACATATTTGCCAGTTGTAATCACTGATAAGGGTTTAATCTCCAACATTTACAGGGAACTCATACAACAATACAGTATTAATACTGGTTTATTAATTGTGACAGATGTACCATACCAATGTGAGATGTTAACACTGGCAGAAACTGGCTGTAGGGTATATGGGAACTCTCTGTATTACCTTAGCAATAATTCTGTAAATCTAAGATTTCTAAAATAAATTAAAAAAATTAAAAAACCTAAAAAACACACAAACAAACAAACAAAACAAACAAACAAAAAAAGAAGGGCCCCATCATAAGGCATGGCTCAGCCTATGAGCAGGCCTGGCCTAACTCAGCCCATTTCCTGGAACCCTTCACACTGCTTAGAGCCCCAGGAAAAGACTTCTGTTTAAACAGAGGGCTCATGGAGCTGTGGAAAGTGTACTTTGACATGAAGCTAGAAGACCAAGGAGAGAGTCCCAGCCAGGTCCACCAACTACCAATAATGTGAACATAGGCAAGTCACTTACTCAACTTGAATTTGGTTTCTCATCTTGCATATGGGAAAATCCCCCACACGGGTTGCATATAGTGCCGTCAAGAGAATGGGCAAATGTCAGCCTGCATAGGATCAAATCTGAGCTCTATCAAACACTGTCTGATCTTGGGCTGGTTATTTAACTTTGCTGAGTCTTGGTTTTCTTGCCTGTCAAACTGAAAATAATAGTGTCACTTATCTTATTGAGTCACTGTCTTAAGTGAGACCTTATCACATAGCCTGACACATAGGATGTTAGCTCTTCTCATCATCAGGAGGGTCAAGTGAGAGAACATATGTGAAAGCATGATAAGAACTAAAGCCCCATAAGTGAGTTGAGTTGAACAGGGTGATCAAGTCAACCTGGGAGATCTGGACCCTGGACAGAAGATCCACATGTTAAAAAGTTGTTGAAATGGGCTTCCTGGCTCTACTAGGGGAAAGTTTTAGTCTCTACAGAGCACTAACCTGAGGGCAATGAAAGTTTTGTTTACCATCACTTGGTCAACAAAACTTGAAAGTGCTTGAGTGTTTTATGGCACAATATACGCACATTTGATAAATTGTATGTTAATTTTACCATACTTTAAAGTCACATTTAGGGTTCCTCTGATTCTGAAGTGTCAGAGAAATCTATGTCAAGTTCTCTCTTGAAGATATAAATAATCCCCTGATAATTTATCAGCTTGGATTTTTTTTTAGATCAGATTTGAAAGAACATCAGATTGCTACCAAACTCTACCAATAAATTCAATGTATAACTAAGAATAAATAATATCATTTGTTGAGTACCATATTGCAGAAAATTTACTTATATTTTTTCATTAATTCTTATACTACCATCTTCAGGTATAGAGTATTATCCTCATTTGACAGTTGAGGAATCTGAAGGTCAGGATAGTTAAGTAATCTGCACATGTTAGAGCTGGGGTTTGAACCCATGTTTGCCTCAGGAGGGTTCTTCTTCCTACACTATATTGACCTCCTTCAGACCCGTTTATCATTTACCTCTAAGGTTGACAGCTGTAGGTAAAAGAAATTAGAAGTCTGATACCAATAGTTTATTTCTAATATAGAAATTTATTTAATAAAGTAATTACTTTACAGGCCTTTGGCTGTAGCTATGTTTTTTCTGCTCTTGTTCCAATTGTTTGGACAAATAGGAAACTGCACATTAGGTAGGCAAAGGTCACATGGAAGGGAGTGGATAATGTAATTTGCAAAAGGAGAAATGTTATGAATAGATGATATTTTTAGAGTTTTCTTTTTCTTGTTCACAATGGGTTTTGGTTTCCAACCTGATGAAATTTAAAGTTTACAAGATCTGAGGAAAACTAAGAGATTAGCCTTTATAAGCCTCACTCATAAAGCCTGTCTGAGGGGTTGGAGAGGGTGGCAGCTGTGATCTTTCAGAGTCCTGGCTAAAAAACTCTGCTCATTCTTCTACCTTATTTGAGGGTTCCTCCTTGACATGACTCCTGTTGGGATTCTGGTGACCTAGGAGGGCTGCAGAATCTATACTGTAGCGAAGGCATGACCATCAGGATACTTCCTTATACCTTGTGATCCCATACCTCAAATAGGCTCCCAGCACTGCCCAGCCATCCTACTATAATTTTCTAGCATGTCTGTCTCCCCCACCCTCCCCCTACACACACATGACTCTTTTATGCCTTCTCCTCTCTCCTCAAGCCTTCCTAGGCCTCTCTACCTCACTCTCTACCTTGTCTTTCACCTTATAGAGAAAATTTAAGCTATTAGATAGTAGCCCTCTCATCTTCCTTCACCAAAATCCCAACCTACAGCCTACCATCCTCTCTTTGTTATAACCAAGGAGAAGTTTCTCAATTTTTTAAAGATCTGTCTCTGCTTCCCTTTTCATAGAATTTGTTCCTTTGGTTATCCTCTTTCTCTCATCCCCTCTACTGTATCATTTCTATCCACATTCAAATGTGCTTTCATCTTTTAACCCACTTCTTTAGCTATGCATTCCCCCAACACACTCTCTATTCCTTTTCCTAGTCCAATTGTTGTGTCTATATCTTCCCCTTTCTCACCTCCCATTCTTTACTAAGCCCATTTCAATCTGTCTTTGGCTTCTGCCATTTCATCAAAACTCCTCTTGACCTTCATATTATCAAATCTAAGAATCACTTTGTACTTATCTGACTCAGACTCTCAAAAGTGTGTGTATGACACACAACTCTCCCTTCTTGGCATCTTCGCTTCTCTGCGCTCCCAGGACTCCATGCTCTCCTGGCTTTTTCTCCTACTTCTCTGACTGCTACTTTTCAGTCTCCTCTGTCACTCCTTTTTCACCTGAGCTAAGGACAAAGATGTCTATGGCTTGGTCCTGGGTCCTCATCTTTCCTCATATTATTTCCCTAGGCTTTAAATATCATCTATATGATGATGATACCAAATGAATTTATTCAACCTTTGGTATATCCAACTACCTACTTGATATCTCCACTTAGATGCCCCTTGTCCAAAAGTTACTAGTAACTCCTGCCTTACTGCCTCCTTTCAGGTCCTCGAGCATCCCTGCGCCTTTTGTGTCTTGTGGTCTTTATACATCCTGCATCCTCTATCTAGACTGATCTTCCCTCTGTTATAGATACAACTAACGACTTCTCATCTTTTAAGTCTGTGCTTCAGTTACACCAGCTCAGGCCTTTTATGACCACTCTTTCTAAGCAGATTCTCTCATTACTTTCTGTCACTGTACAGAGTTTGTTTCTATCATAAAAGTTATCACAACTTGCAATGAATTATAGATTTTTCTTTCCTTTTTTTGGATTTTTTTTCCTTCTAAGCTCTGTGTTGGCAAAGACCATTTATTTTATTTTATGATGTATCCTCAGCCTAGTATTACAAGATGCCTATGACTCAGTCAGTACTCAGTAGATATTAACATGAATGAAGCAAAAGATGGACATAGGAATGGAATGCCACTGAACATTTTGGTTTGCCTCCATCTTTCTCATCTTGATGCTGTCTGCCCCAATAGCTGTCTGTCCACCTACAGCATCTCCTGGAATAAGAATAAATGTGATAAAAAAGAATAAAGGTGGATTTGGGACCATGAGGAAAAGGGGATCTGAAGCAGTATTAGATGTTTGGGGGTCCAGGGAGGATTCATGAACTATGTCTTATAAATCTTGTCTCAAGGTAGAAAGATTGAAATTAACTCATTGCAATGAGTTTCCTCACTTCTGATCAGCAATCAGGCCAAAGACGTGGTTTGGTTTTCAGATGCCCAATCTGTCCCTGAAAGGACGCCCTGTGCTTCCTTCTTCTCACTAGTGGAAAAACAAATGGGGACCCAGATTGTGAAGCTTCTGCTCCCACACCAACCCCGAGCTGCCTGGAGATTAGCCAGGAGACCAAGGCCAAGATGGAGGAAGAAGCGTACAACAAGAGGTGAGTTAGAATTCAACCCCTCTGAGGTCACTTGGCAGATCTCAGAAGATACTTTCCCACAGGCCTTCCCATCTCTTAGAGGACTGAGGGAAGCAACCAGTGACCCCGGGACCTCCTTGCCTCAGTGGAGAAAATAGCAGTACTGTTCCACAGGAAGGACAGGAGGAAGCAGGGAGAGAGGGTGTGGTCAGACAATAACAAGACTGCCCTTTTTTTTTAGGCAAAATGCCACCAGAACGTCACTGCCCAGAATGATCTGAAAATCAAGGGCTATGGGTGGGTTCTTCTTGATGGTGCCTGAGGCTTCCTGAGCACCCAGAACAGTCATGTTGCTGCCAAAAATGCCCAGGAGCAGCGGCAACTCCATTTGCTACAATTGTCTCAGCCTTTCCTTCTCCCTGTCAACTGGAGTATCCTTAACTTCCAACTGTCCTCTTCTCTAATTGAGCTTCAATAGCAACTCTGGTTTGTCAGTCACAGATGGGACAGAGTACTGACTTGGCCAGACAGAAAATTACCTCTGACCAGGCATCACATCCTGAGCTTCGTTTCCTGTGGCTCCTAGGGAGACACAGCTTCCCACTGGTGTGAAATCTGTGGGCTTTTGTGGGGCAGCCATGCACATTATCCTGGGATTGCTCCAGCCAAGCTGTGCTGGCCTTAAACACTCAGCTGTAGGACAGGCAGAAAGTGTATATTCAGTGTAATACTGATCCTGGGATAAGGAAATCAGAAGGGTTTCTCTAGGAAAGCCTGTCTTTTAACCCACAGCTGTCCTCTGTACTCAGAATGCGTGAGGGTAAATGACTCCATTGGCTTTGTAAACATTTATTGAGTACCTCTCTAAGACAAGCTGTGTGCCTGCCACTTTGGTAAAACTTCCCAGCAAGCCTGTGTAACAGGTGTCACCCTCACTAGATCAAGTCGTATGCCTGGTACTTCCTCAGAACATTCCCACACCCTGTGAGATGAATGACACCCTCTCCATTTTACAGGTGAGGAACTGACTCACCAAGGTTACATAGAAAACAGTTGTAATCTTAGCCCCACTGAATGTTTGATAGAACAAGAACCCGGTCACATTTTTCCCTGTCAGTTTTGTCACACTTTCATAAACAGGAAGGATGACTGAAGATTGAGGGGAAATTGTACTGACATGAGCCATGGGATTCAGTGGAGCTTCCCAGCTTTTTCCTGTTTGTGGAACCACAGGAAGTGCGTAATTATTGGGGATGCTCAAGTCCTCTCCTCTCGGACCTCAGGAAAGGATGCTCTGTGCCTGGCCTTCCCAGACTCGATTGTTCCTTTTTTGCCTTCTAGATACCAGGAAGATCTAAAGAAGATCAAAGAGTTTAAAGGCCTAAAGGAGGAGGAAGAAGAACAGAAGAGTGAGGGTCCTGAGGAACCTGAAGAGGCAGAAGAAAGTGAAGAAGAGGGAAAGGACAAGAGAAGCAGGTTGGAGCCCTTGCCACTGCCAAAATGGGTCATAATTCATTAACTGCACAATATCTCTGGAGGTGCCAGTGCAGGGCATAGTGGGTCTAAGGCCCAAATGAGCAGCCAACAGAAGTCAAGAGGACACTCAAGTTGGGAGAGGAGGCAGAGGAAATTCCAAAGAGCTAAATTAGTTAACAAGGGGATATTTGCAAGAGCCAAGAGGTCATAGGTGATGGTAGTGGTGATGGTATTGATGGTGGAGAGCTATCATCAGGAGCCAAGAAACAAATTGCGAGGGACTCTGACTGGAGTCCCTCCTAGCCCAGCCACAGTTAGCTTCTTTTCCAGCTACTAGTATCCCCATGAATGGACCATGGTCTAGGGAGCTGGTCTAAAGCCCTAGAGGGGCTTTCTTACATGAACAGAGGCAGAGAGAATAGATGGGTGCAAGGGACAAACTCAGCTTGGTGACAAAGGTGAGTTTCCAACAGGACCCTTCCATTCTGATCAAACAAGCTTGGTCATCTGGACATTGGTTTCACTTTGGGTTGGAAATACTTGGGTTTTTTTGTTTGTTTGTTTGTTTTTAGATATACTGTATATTTCAAGTGTATTTTTCTCTAAATCTGGAAAATATATATAACATGTAGATAAAGATAGTATAGATCCTGCATCTTGTCCTATCTATGTCCTGGATTTTAACGATAGCCCCACCTTCACATATTCTACCCTCTTGTCTCTATTAGTACATTCAAACCAGAAGTCTTGAATTATGATGTCTGAAAATGTAGTTACAGCAAACTTGGAACACTTCACCAAAAGCTTTGTTTTTAGACCCCCAGGCTATTCTAGGTTTGAGAATGGCTCCAGCCAAAAGGATTAATTATCTAATTAGCTGCTAAACTTGGGATAGGATATGTGTCTATGCTTCATTGCTGACAGACTCTGGAAATCACATGCATGTAACAAATAAGGTAATAAAATGAAAATTAGACATGAGATAGATATGCTTCAAAACACAGAGGGACAATAGAGCACAGTTAGTGGAAAATTCAACCAGAGTGAAATATCTCAGCCTACATGAATTCACCCCAATGTTCAAGGGAAGAGTTATCTAGGAGAACTGGAGAAAATGCTTCATCAGTGAAAACAACCTATATTAGGATGTACCACCTCTCTTACTGAAAGAACCCCCAAGTTTCAACAGTGAAAGCATAGTCCCTACCCCAAGCAGTTGGATCCTGATCTCCTTATGTCTCTTCTCTCTCCTGGGGTCGTCTGCTCTTATTTTGCAGACCACCACAATGCCTTCCTTCCCTTAATGCAGTCAAGCCCAGGCCAGGACAACAGCTCTTCCTTTGACTCCCTTCAATACAGCTAACACAGGCTGGAACTTCTAACATTTCCAAACACCAAAAAAAGAACAAAAGAGAACTAAACAGAGAGTACATGGAATATAAACAGTTTGGTTTACAAGGCACAGGGCTGGAATCCTTATCTAGCTAATTTGATCTCAGAAGATTGTTGGGTCCCTCCCATTTCATGAAATCCCAGAGAAAATAAGGCTGTGCCTGGGTCCCTCTCTGTACAGCTCCTGGTCAGCTGCCTAAAGAAATGGCCACCCTATGCATCCATCATCTGAGAGTGTCCTCTTGGTCTGCCTATCCTGAGGCCTTGTTCTCTCTCCCACCTTGGCTCCCTTTCAGATTTACATTTGGTCTTGAGTACATGCGTATACCACAGGTGATGGATACCAGACATCAGCACAGCCCTCAGAAGGGTCCTTGTCCTTCAGCACAGGGATATAGCTTCGCCTTTTCAGGGCCAGCATGACGACAGACACTGCTATCATATAAACTGCACACTCAAAGTTGTAGTTTCCCTTCCTCAACTGTGACCAAAGCCAGACTAGCCCTGAGAGCTGTTGTCTTCAATGCCAAGCAGTCCATTCATTTCTGAGTCCCTTACACACACAGTTGTCTGCAGGCACCTGCATTCAAATGTGATTCCCCATGAAATTTTGCCATCTCATCAACAAGCAAGGTATTAAGTCATTAAAAGTCCATGTCCTACTTAGTGAATTTCAAAACAAAAAACACTGGGGTAACCCCAGTAGTTGATCCCGTACATAAGAGATTCAACAACAAACACTAAAGTCTTTTTGTCTGAATGTCTACTATGTTTAATATATAATAATGTAATCTGTTATAAATATTATTTTCTAGAGGATCAGCTTAAATGAACTTTAGTGAATCAATCCAATATCTTAACCATATTAAAACAGAACACAGTCTTCTGACATTTACATTGAACAAGTAAGTAAGACTCATAAGGTGCAACAGAAAACTTTTACCTTTTCTCCCACTGCCTGTTCAAACCTGCTCTATGGTTTTAAGTACATTCCTTTACTTTTCCAATAACTCTCTGAAAACATAAGTCCTCTGGTCAAGTTTAAATCCCAATAATAACCTCCTTCCAGCAATTAAAATGGGCAGTTCCCTGAAATAGTGAAAAGCTTGAACTTGTAAAGTTCAAGTGTCTCACCTCCTTCAGTGCTGGTCTGCTTTAGGAAGGAAGTCTGAAGTGGGGATGGGGAGCATGGCTTCTCTCTCAGTCTCCTAATTACACTCCTACCATCCACCCCTGCTTTGCTGTTGCAGTGTCTGACCTCTCCAGGATGAACACTGAGAACGGGAATCTAGATTAAGGAGTAGGAAAGGCAATACTTGACTGGTATTATTGTGACTGAGCCTGAGGCTTTGGCAGGCATTTAAAGCTGACTTTCTGACTTAGTTTAGTATGGCGTTGTATGGGACCTTCAGAGAAAACCATTCCTCCCATCCCAGCATCACACACATTCAAACCATTGCTCAGGCTCTCTCAGTTGCAGGTCCCTTTATGAGGTTGAATGCATCTCTTCCAGCTGGTTACTTAAAATATGTCTCTTGGTCCTTGAACATCTGGAAGTATACCTTCCTTGTTCAGCTTCTAGGTAGCATTTCCAGACAGAAACCATGACATCCAATGCCAGCTTCCCTTTACCTGACTACATCCAAGTGAGGTGAAACATCTACCTTTGGCCCACCATTGGTGGGAGGATAGTTTTCCCCATCATGACCCCCCTACTCTGATGCCACAAAGGACTTCAGCAAAACCCCTGCTCTTTAGATTTCTCAGGTGCGAGTCACACACAATAGTACACTGTCTCCCTCTTATTGCAACATATCGAACTCTCCAATCAGCATCCCCGAAGCCCCTCTCTAGGCCCAGGTGAGGGGGAAGCATCTTCACCCTTCCCTATGGAGGAATGGGTAGAACTCAGTACAACCAAAAATTGATTTCCAAAGGAATTCTATTTCTAATCTAATTCTATTTCTAACCTCTTTTATAGGCTGAAAACAGCTGACCAGCTGAAGGTCACGAAACCAGATCTTGACCTTCTCCTCTGCTGTTCCACATAAGGGTGGGGCTAGAGTGGCATTTTCCCCACTGTAGCAGTTTGCTTTGGGCATGGAAATATAGCTGAAAAGAAAGGTTGCATTTTAGCATACAATTATATTTAAATAGAAAGGAAATAGTTTAAATGGAGCTGAAAGAAAATAAGCTTCCACTTCTAAGCTCTCCCTTCCCAACAGTTGAAAAATAGTCGATGATTTTCACCTCAGATGATGTGATCACTATTTTGCTTTGCTTAATTGTCCCTGAAATGATCATCAGAGGGTTCCCACATGGAAAATAAACTAGTTAGTGCCTTAGTGTAGCATCTGAGGCAGGCCCTCTTGAGTATCTGGCCCCTTTATAAAGAGGGTATTTGTTGAGTCATTTTATCCATTGTTATGGTGTCTTTTTTTCTACTAACTCAGAAGTAGAGCTCTTTACTTCTCAGCAAATAGCCTGCATATTTCAGTGTCTATGTGAGCCTCAAGATCTTCAGAAAGCCCTGTCACTTTCTCACCTCCTCCATTTGTTAATCCTCAATATTCTCATATATATATATATATATATATATATATATATATATATATATATATATTATATATTCAAAAATAGATGTGTCCAGGGCTTCTTCAGAGAGATCTAAGAATGGACTCTTCAAAGTGGGCCATCTGACAGAATGTCTTTTCACTAGGCCATAAAGAGTGGAAAAGTTGAAAGGCAGTTGGAAAGAAAAGAGTGAAGCAGGCAAAAAATGGAGGAGGACTGAGATGAAAAGCAAGGAGGGAAGAGAGAAAAGAGTGAATGGAAAGGGGAGAGAAGGGTATGAAGAAAAAGAGGAGGAGGGAAAGATTAGGGAATAAAAATTAACAGGGTTGAGAAAACATCTTGAATAAGACATCTAGAGGTTGCTGGAGCTACTAGTCCTCTGGTTGCCCTGGGATGGTTTAAAGTGAACTCTTGAGGTTGATCTGGTTCTTTGTCATTTATCATTGACATCAAGTCTTTTATGAGTTTAGCATAATCCTCCCACTCTGAATATAGTCAGATGTGGAAATGAGGACAACAAATTATGTGTCTGAACATGGAGGCAGACAAAGATTAGAACTTGGAACTGATCACTAATACTGCTAAATGCAGAAAAGATGCTGGTCCTGTCTGAATGTGTGGGAGTGTGGTCAGCCAACTTTATATCTTGGGGCTTGGGAGATATCTATGACCACCTCATGAACAGATGAGAGCATGGGTAAATGGGTGAAGAATCAAACAAGCAAATAGAGTATTGTATCTCGGTAGCTCCCAACATCAAGGCTATGGGTTGGTGGCATCAAAATCACTTGAAGGAAAATTTAAACTATGGATACCTAGACCATACCTTTGGAAACTCTTTCTTATTCAGTAGGCCTGGGTATTTTGAATAAGTGCTGCTAAGAGACTCTATAGTATACACTGCTGAGTTTGAGAACCAGTGCTCTAGATAGTATGGCAAGTGTTCCAGAGAGAGAAGTATGGGTCTGGGCATCATATTTGTGCTCAACATACTAAACTCTCCACCCATTTTTTCATTTGACAGCAAACTTGAAGAATTGGTTCATTTCTTACAAGTCCTGTATCCCAAACTGTGTCAGCACTGGCAAGTCATCTGGATGATGGCCGCAGCAATGCTGGTCTTGACTGTGGTCTTGGGGCTGTACAATTCCTATAACTCTTGTGTGGAGCAGCCCGATGGGCCCCTTGGAAGATCCACTTGCTCAGCAGCCCAGAGGGACTCCTGGTGGAGCTCAGGACTCCAACATGAGCAGCCTACAGAGCAGTAGGAAACCTGACATCCAGCCAGTACTCTGCTCCTGCACACAGCCCATCACCCTTTCCCCAAGTTATAGTGCTGTCAGGCCCAGGTGTGAGCACGCTGCCACCGGTCCATCAGAGAATGAGCAGGGGTTCTTTGACAATCAGCTCCCCTGTGGGAGCTCTTCATACATAGTAACTGATGTTCTCGGAGGATCAGCAAAACTTTCCTGGGAAAGCAGCCAGTAGATGAAGAAGTCACCTTCACCAAGGAACTCTAATAGAAGGGAAGGTCGCCTGCCTTGGCTCACTGCAGGGGACAGTGACAAGCTCACTCTTCCATTTCCTCTTTGCAATAGAAAATCAGGAAGAATTGTGCCTAAAGGCCAACTCCAACCCCAAGGAACAGGCCTGGAATTAGGAGTCACGACGTCAATATCTTCCCATTTCCTATCTCATTCTCACTGACTCTCTTTCTGCCCCTTTGGAACAGTGTTTATCTTTACAGAAATAGAAAAGGTTTCTCAGAAAAATATTTAGACTGAGTTTAGCTCTGTGCTTGAAATGCAATGGGAAGATGTGAATTAATATATATGTATCTGTACACACAAACAACACACACATACACACAGCACACATGTGCATGAAGCCAACAAGCCTCCAAACGTGTGCTATGGGTGCTCTGGATAAAGCCAACCCACAGATATTCACTAGGTATGGGGCAGTCACCAGGCACCTGTTCAATGAGCTCTCCACGTGGATTTAAGATGTTTGAAAAACACTGCAAACTCATGGCTTTAATATTGAACTTGCTGGTCTCCATTTCAAGTACAATTCCAAACTGCTGTACAGCACAGTCTATTCCCTATTTGTTCTCTCCCCATTGGGAGAAGTTAATTGGACTCTCAAGTGAATAAGGAGATCCGGTGTGCTTTCAGCATCCATGCACCCACATATAAGTGTGCAGCTACACCTAGTGCTTCAGTTCAAATGGAATTCTCAACTCAAACATGTGTTTCAGAGCATCCCCAGTTGTTTAGTAGAACACTGATAGAGCACACCCCAACTTCAATTTGACCTCTCGCTCCACCTTCACAGCCTTCATTCATCCCTCATCAGTTTTGGGGGGTATTGGTTTCTGTGTGGGTTTTGGTGGGGTTGTTTTGCTTTTGTTTTGTTGTTGAAGTTGTTTGTTTTTGTTGCTAATACTAATAATATAAAACTTACTATGATACAAACACAGTTCTAGGTACTATGTAGGTATTAATTCATTTAGTCCTCAAGGAAAACAAATAAAAACAATGAGGTGGTACTAGTCTTCTCATTTTCAGCTAAGGAAACTGAAGCACAAGAAATACAAGTAGCTCTCAGAGGACACCTAGCTAGTAAATCATGGGGCTAGAACTCAAAGCTGGGCAGGCTGGCCCAGAGGCTGTGCTCTTAACCACTGCACTAAATGGCCTCTTCCAGTGGTCTCCTAATTGTATACCTTACAGTCCAGACCCTTTAGCACCTCCAAACCATTTCTGGTGCCTAGGCCAGTGGTCGGCAAACCGCGGCTTGCGAGCCACATGCGGCTCTTTGGACCCTTGAGTGTGGCTCTTCCACAAAATACCACATGCGGGCACGCACGTACAGTGCGACTGAAGGAGTACCCTAATTAAGTTAATAACAATGTACCTACCTATATAGTTTAAGTTTAAAAAATTTGGCTCTCAAAAGAAATTTCAATCGCTGTACTGTTGATATTTGGCTCTGTTGACTAATGAGTTTGCCGATCACTGGCCTAGACTAACCCAGTGGTCGGCAAACTCATTAGTCAACAGAGTGGCAAACCACGGCTTGCGAGTTTGCCGACCACTGGACTAACCTGTTTTCTCTCACAGCTCTGTTCCTCCACCCACTAGTTTTTCTTCCTGCGATTTTTTTCTGGTCATTCTTCAGGACCAAGCGCAAAAATCATCCCATATAGGCTTTAATTACCTCCTCCAACTCCCCACTATACCCCACACAATAGGGCACACCCTTCTCTGTGCTTTCTGGCACTTTTTAAACATCTTCCTTATTGATCATTAAGACAATGTATAACAATAACTTATTTCTATGTCTTTCTCCCCCTAGCAAATTTTCCTCAAAGACAAGAACCATGTCTTACCCATTTTCTGGGTAAGGGCTTAGCATGGTGGCTAATGCCGGGGAGGTTGTCATTAAATGCTGATCAAAAGAACAAGGGAGCCTTCAAGGTGGTGGAGAGCAGCTTGAGGACAGCTGACATTTTGCATACTTCCCAATACCAGCACCAGCACCACCACTATTTCTATAAGAACAATAACATCTTTATTAGCCTCAACTTATTCTAATACTTTTCAGTCTGCTCTGAGAGAGAACAGAAATGAGGCCGGACTAGCAACATCATTCCCAAGCTCAAGAACCAGGCTTAATGCAACCACTCCTTTCAGGAGACCCACCTAGATTAGCCCCACTTTAGAACAGCATGTTGATTTAAGGGGGACGTCCTTTACAGTGGCTAGCAAATCACTGTGAGAGAAGCCCAAGCCAGGATGGACCACGGATGTGCCACTAGGTAAAGAGGTGCAGATCAAGGTAGACAGACTTTGGGGGCATGGATGGATGGTTTACCTTCCCTTTCCAGGGAGGCTGGACATACTGAAGGAGGTCTGGGTCCTCAGAGCCCAAAGACAGGATGCAAATAGAGCTCTTGAGAGAGTGGCTGTGAGATGGAGCTTTTGGCTGGCAATGTCCAGTCTCAGCCACTCTTAAAGGACCAGGCTAAGAGAATGCATTGTCCACTGGGCCACAAGGTTGTGACCTTTGTTTCCAGTTGAAACAAAGGCCAGGAGAGGGGGTTGCAGTGAGTTCCTGAACCTCCAGCTGCTCCAAAGGAAGACCTGCAAGAGTCCTCCCAGACAAGGTCCTCACTCAAACTACTCTGAGAGTAAGGGGGGTTGAGAAAAAGAAGGGGCATAGGAGTAATCACATTTCCATGAGTATTCCTGAAAAAAAGTACTTATCGGTATTTCTTTTCTGAAAAGCAAAGATTGACCTGAAGCAGATGGAACTGTTGTCAAAGCAGCAGTGAAAAGGAGAGAAACAGGCCCTGTATTTCCTAAAGTGATATTGATCTGAAATAAAAATTCCCCTCAAAATGCCTCTGAAGTCTGACATTCCTGCTTAGCCCTAGGACTCTGGTGCCTAGGGTCAGCTGCAGAGCGATGTGTTGTTTTGTGCTATTGTTGATGATGTCACCTCCTGAAAGGAACTTCATTTTCTAGCTACTACAAAGCCAATATATATTGCTGTACAGCCTGCAGAGTAAACAAAGAGGGAGAGGCTGGATTTGTGTAGCACTGGCTGTCGGTTCCAAATATTGTTAACCCTTACACAGGTGTGCTAAAATTGAACTGTAGCATGTCACATGCCTGAGTTTGAAAATAAAAGCACATTTCCAAACCTTTGACAATAGCTAAATGCCTCCTTATTTTGTGGAGCCAAGCCAACAATATTGCCCCATTGGCTATTAGTGTCTCTCAGAAGCAAGCCAAAAGTCCCCAGTCACAGCAGCTGGATCAATTCTTCTCCTCTTCCCTATGCCTGATCCTAGCCTCCAGTACCTTCTTTGCCCATGGTTTTTGTAATTAATACATTTTGCTGTGATTGAGACTGCTGAGTGTTTACCAACCTAATTTCCATAGGTAGACTACATCTTTCAGTCTTTCTTGCAGCTAGGTGCAGGGGAATGTAGACCTTCAGATCTAGTTTCCTAAAAACACGACTATCTTACCCAATACTCTACACTCTCTTTATCCCCCTCTGTTCCTATCAAATTCAGAGGATTCAGTTGAGGCCCAAGAAGATGGAAGAACCACTAGGTGTAAGCTGAGTTTTTGAATGGGCACTCACAGTATTCAACTGTGACATAAGCAAGAAACAAAATGTTAGTGTATTAAACCACAGAAATTCAGAAATATTTGTTATAGCAGTTAGTCTACCCTGACTAATGCATACATTTGAACCAGAAATGGGGTTCTTCAATAACAAATTTTCAAAATATGAAGCACTGGCTTAGCACTCAAGTGGCAGGAAATAAGAAACTGATATCAGGAACTGGAAACAGTGTGACCCATGTTGTGAATAAAACAAAAATATTTGGTCACGTCTTAACCATGATAATTTAGGGTAAACTCAAGGGTAGCCTATGTATAGGAGAAGTGGTTGGAAAGAATCAGAGTGTTAGAGTATGTGAACTTTTATTGGCTTCCTTTGGCAAGGTACTGCAAGAAAAAAATCACTAAGCAAAATATTGGCTATTTGGATGGAGAAAGGAGAAAAATAGAGTTTTCAGACTGAAGGGTTAGAAAATGTGACTGCATCTAACCCCCAAAAAGTAAAGCTAAAAAGAGCTGTGAGGAAAAAAGAACCCATAAAATTTCTCAGTTGAACCCAGATCAACTTAGTCCTACCGCAAAGACCAGATTAAGGATATTCCATTCATGCTTTTAAGTGAACTAGCCACCATTAAATTAGAAGGGAGGGAGGGAGGAAGGGAGAGAGGGAGGGAGGGAGGGAGGGAGGGAGGGAGGGAGGGAGGGAGGGAGAGAGAGAGAGAGAGAGAGAGAGAGAGAGAGAGAGAGAGAGAGAGAGAGAAGAGAAGAGACAAGGGGCTGAGAAAACAGAGAAATATATCTTGAGAATGATAACTGAGAAAGGATTTGGAGTATAATTATTGACACATGGAATCAAATGGAAGCAAACAGATCAGAAATCTAAGTTTGTGAGGAAACTGTATTTACAAAGAAACATAACCCAGAACTAAAAACCCCTTTGATTATTCAAGTTGGAAAACAACTTTGGGAATCCTAAGCTTATACCAGCAGAAAGCAGATAGTAAAAGCGAGGCATAACTCTCTAATTCCCACTTAAAATGGACCAAAAAAGATGGTACAAAATGAATGGCTGCAGAGAACAGTGGACATGGGACATGGGAGTTTCTCCCAGAAAGCAGAATCAGGATCTGATCAAAGGTAGGCAACTGTGGTAGGCAGAATTTCTAAAATTCTTCCACCAATCTGAATAAGCATGGAAATGGATTCTTTCCCAGGGCCTCCAGATGAGAGCCCAACCCAGCTGGCACCTTGATTTTAATCTTGTGGGACCCAGAACAGAGGACCCAGCCGAGCCCATTGGGACTTCTGATCTACAGAATAGTGAGATAATAAATGGGTGTTGGTTTAAGTCATTAAGTCTGCAGTAATTTGTCACGCAGCAAAAGAAAGCTGATCTAGTGGCCTTTATAATGTCTCTTCATTGGTATTCCAGAACTCCTACAGCCGGTGACTGCTGTGTCACCCATTCCTCTCCTTTGCACATGGCAGTTTTTACTGAGGTTATCAAGATCCTGCTTCACCCCAGATTACATTTAGGGGGCAGCATACAACATTTTTAGTTCATAGGTTACCAGACCACAAAGTACCACAGCTGGACCTGACAGAGATGGCTGAACATAACTCAGAGATCATGGACTTTGAGCTGGAAGGGGCCTGGAATTGTCTCTTGTGAGAACAGAGTGACTGTATTCTATGTGTGATAGGAATAGTGAAACCTATACAGGGTGATCAAAAGTGTAAACTGTGGCAGAAACTGTGTTCACCAATTCACTTTTCCTTTTGCTCCTGGGCACACAGCTAAATTGCATTCCAGACTCCTTTGCAGTGAGATGGGAACATGTGACAAAGTTCTGTCCAATGGGATATGGTTGGAAGTGAGATAGCCACTTCCCAGGCCTGACCCCCTATAGTAATCTCCAGCATCCTCCCCCACATGCCGTTCCCTTGGTTGCTGGTTCAATGTCAATCTTGAGGTGGAGGGAACTGAGGTATTAAGTGATGGTAGAGCTACACAGTTTCTGAATAACTGTGTGTGGCCAAATCCCTCCCACATATATACACCAACACTACCATCTCTATAACTGTCACTACCACCACCACCGCTGTCACCACTATTGTCAGCCATTGGATTGCAACATGAGAGAAATAACTTTTATTTTATTAAGGTATTAATATTTGGGGTTGTTTGTTATAACAGACTACACTGACTAATACATTTATTTGCCTATTTATATATGGTAGAAAATAACTAGTCCCTGTAATAGCAGTATCATATAATTATATTTCTATGTTATTTTTAAATTCATATAATTCAACTCCCTTATTCAGTAGATGACAAAACTGAGGCCTAGGGAAGTTAAGTGGCTTGCTCAAAGTCACACAGATAATTGGTGTTAGAACTTAAACTAATATTTAGATATTACCCTCAGCTTAGGAATTTGCGTTGTACTCTATTACCATATTTCTTGCCACATTTCAAAATGTCTATTCTATTTAAATTTTATATGCATACATCAGATTAAATATCACTTTAACTCATGTTTTCTGTGATTCCTTTCCCCCCTTCCTATCTTCCTTCTTTCTTTCCTTTTTAATACTTAGCAAATGCTCTTTTTCAGGCATGATGCTAGGCTTTAAAGATAATGATGAAGAGGATATGATTCCGGCCTTCCTGTCTACCTGGTTCTATGGTGATAGTCACATATGTTTCTGAGGTACCCATAGCCCGAGGCTTATGCTCACCTAAGTAATGAGGTCTAAAGATATTAAGATATTTAGATATTGGATATATTTAAGGGCTATCTGCCGGTCTCTTAGAAGTTCCCTGTGTTTCTGCAGAGCAGATTCTCCTTTTGCTATTGGTATTTTCTGTACAAATATCTAAGTGGATACCATTTATATAGAAAAGAACTAGTTATCCATTCACTATTCCTATAAATAACATTCATTTTGAAGAAAACTCATAAACCTTTGCTCAAGGCATTACTCTCAAGCCAGAATTCCATAATTAAAATGGGGATAAACCACTGAAAATCCAGGCAAAACAGAGCATAGTCTGCTCGTACACAGTACAGATAAACCTCACATTCATCAAATGAGAAAGGGGAAGTCTAAATTGAATTTTGGTCTATCATAGAAGTTATTTGGTTTATAATAGAAGTTATTACAGAAAGAGTTATTATAAAGGACCCTTGTAGTAATTCCTATTATAAAGTCAAAACCCTTTTTTGTAAAGTATAAAATGACTAACTTTGTCAACTGTCCCCCTACTTTGATTTTTTAAATATGATTTTTGTGTGTGCCTGGTTTCTTTGAAGAAGGAATCACCTGTAGTGGTATAGAAAATTTTAATGTATAAAAGAAGTCCCAAAGGGAGACATGAAGACTCTGTCTTTTGTATTTAAATGGGCATTTGCTTTCATGAGCCTATTAGCACCATTCCCCTACAGATCAGAAGAATATGCAGCTGGGAAAACCCCCACTGATTATGAGAGGAAAAGCACAATCCATGCTCAATCTCCTTTAGAGACAGAGACATTCCTAGGACTAAATGAATGGTCTCCACAGGCAATAGCAGTGGATGTGTGAGAACTGATCTAGTGGGGGTGGTGGGCAGTGGCAGGAATATGGGAATTGGAAAAACCGTCAGCAGTTCACATTGTGCTATCTGCCTTCCTCATTTCTGTGCTTTCTGAGTCAGCATTAGCTAAATTTTCCAGAAAGCTATCCACAAAGTACAGCCTGAGCATTCAAGGGGCGTCACTCATTTCCCCCAGTGACCTTGACAAGTCAGAAGCTTGAAAACAGGGAAATCCGGATGTCTCGATTATGAAGTGGAGCAGTGGGGTCCCAACATATTTCCAGAAGTCTCCATCCAGACTGGTGATTGCATGCCTTTGTTACTGCCAGTGACTGTCTGAGGTGTTTCTCTGGCTCTGAAGGGGCTGGCACAATGACCAAGTACTTTAGTCTGGTGTTGCTTCTTGCTTCCATCTGGACCACAAGGCTCTTGGGTCAAGGCTCTCCCCAGGTACAAGGTAAGTTTCTTAGCAGAATGCCAACCTGAGGTAAGCCAAGATCTTACAACCTGTTCTAAGTCTACCAAATTCTTTACTGTGGATTGCTGGGAGTGCGGAGAACCCTCAGTGTACATAGAAGATCTAATTAGTAGTATCAGTCTGCAAGAAATGTCTTCACCATATTGTCAATTTCACCAAAATGATTCATATTTTGCCTTTATGTTATCTTGACTTTTATTTTTGGTTATGGACTATTTTTAATGAGAATATTTTGAAGCAAAACATTAAGGAGATATCATTTGTTTTTATTTTATTTTTTTAATCCTCACCAGAGGATATTTTTCCATTGATTTTTTTTATTTTTATTTTTTGGAGAGAGTGGAAGGGAGAGGGAGAGACAGAAAGAGAAGCATCTATGTGAGAGAGACACATCAATTAATTGTCTCTCGCATGCGCCCTGACAAGGGCTGGAGATTGCACCTGCAACCGAGGTTTTTTCCCTTGACCAAAATTGAACCCGGGACCCTTCAGTCCACAGGCCGACTCTCTATCCATTGAGCCAAACCAGCTAGGATGAGATCATTTGTTTTAAAAATGTTTCATTGAAGAAGCAAATCATGATTGTAAACATTTTTAAGCAATCTCTAAGCCCAAGAAAAATAGCTAACTTTTACAGAATATTGGCCTGTTTTATATTTTTTAAAGTGAAATATAATTATTTTAATTTTATTATATTATCATGGGATGCATATGTTTTTAATATGTAGTAAATAGCAAATTAACTGGAAAAAAATTGTGAAATATAGGTTTGAAAATTAGCCATCAGCTCTCTACAAAAAGAATGATTTGAAATGATTTCTGGGCTTTGAGATGCCTAAATGGTAAGTAACCTCATTCTGCATTGTAGGCAAAAAACTGTAACCACAAATCACTCATTTCAGCTCTGGGCAAAATGAAACTCTGAGTACATTAAAAGAAAAATTGAGTATTCCTATGCTGGAAGCTGCCCTGAGATATAAAATATGTCGGAACAGACATCCAGAGTTGATTCATATATTGTTGTATTTAATATTACAAAGGTGGCTAGAGTTATATAATTGATTTTTTCAAATACCAGAACTGTTACTGTCAAATAAGTTGGTCCTCTTTGAAATCCCCCTGAGAAGACTATTCACTTTCCCCCAAAATGTTGCCATTACTCAAGCTATTTTGGAAATTGTTCATTGACAATGACTCTATCACACTCTTTGGATCATTGTCAATAATGGTAAAGATTTCCTAAGGAAATTAAATTTTTGGAAACAACTGACAGTTATTCAGAACCATGATTAAGGAAAAGGTGGCTGATGACGGTGAGTGGATGAAGATGGGAGACAGTATCCTTGAGGACCTATTATGTAGAGATACAGAATTAAGCGTGTGTGTGTGTGTGTGTGTGTGTGTGTGTGTGTGTGTGTGTGTTATATATGAAAAAGGAATGACTTGAAATGGTTTCTGGGCTTTTGAAATGCCTAAATGGTAACCTCATCCTGCATTGTAGGCAAAAAAAATTGTAACCACAAATCACTCATTACAACCCCTGGAAAATAAAAATCTGAGCACTTTAAAGGAAAATTATGTGTTCTATGCTTGAGAATATATCTCAAGAAGACATTTTATAGATGAAGAAACAGGTTCGGTGAGGCCAAGTGACTTGCCTAATGTCACACAGGTAGTAAATAATAAAGCTTGGGTTTGAATTCAGCTCTGTCTGCTAAACATATACTATTTCTATTATGCCTGTTGTTTCCTGAAAACTCTTAAGAGATTACTGGCATATCCCTTAAATACCAGCTCCCTAGTTTTATCGTTAATAAAGTAGAAAAGCTTAAATTTGCCTAATATTTGTTAACTGCCTAATATGGACCCAGTCTTTGCTAGGTACAAGTTATCTAAATTAATTCTGACAAAATTCTATGAAGAAGAAATAACCATCTCCATTTTATAGATGAGAACGCTAACTTGTCCAAGGTCTCACAGCTAATTAACATTACAAGAAATATTCAAAGCTAGGTCCATTGCCCAGAATAGGCCTGTCATTACTACTACTACTACTACTACTACTACTACTACTAATAATAATAATAATATTTAGAGTAAAAATGAGGTATGATGAGAGAGTATCAAGACACAAAAATTTATAGTGTAATTAGCAAGCCTACAAGTATCCCCCCCAGCAAAGAAAACAGCCCTAAGAGGTTTGAGCAATAGCACACTCATGGGCTAAATGAATCAAATTCTAGGACAAATGGTGTGTTTCAAGAGTTCAGCTCTAGTTTTGTGTGTGTGTGTGTGTGTGTGTGTGTGTGTTTTCATCTTTTTCCCATAGCACAGTGGGAAGCAGAACAGTGTCCAAGTTAAGAACTGGGGTTTTAGAGTCAGTTGTAATTGGGTTTGTGCCCTCAATTTTCCACCTAGTTGTTCTGTATCCTTGGGCTTGGGAAAGTTATTCAATCTCCCTGAGCCTCAATTTTCAGTTAAAAAGAGACTGGGTAAATAAATAAATAAATAAATAAATAAATAAATAAATAAATAAATTTAATTAAAATAAATAATAATAAAATGTTTTTTGTTTGTTTTTTTTTAAAAAGAGACAGGGTTTGGCACAAAGTAGCATCAACAGGTTATAGAAGTTGGAATTTTATTGGTATTAATATTAGAGGCTATTTTGTCACAAACACTCACATTGGAGTGTTGGCTCTCAGGTTTCTCTTTTGGTGAGAGCAGGGTCTGACAGCAAACAAGGCCATCACAAATATTGTACATAATATATGTATTCCTTCCTGCAGTCCTCTGATCCAGAGCAGAGCAAGATCACATGGAGGACTTAGAAATGCTCCCTCCATGTTCTCAAGAAACTTCCTTTAGATGCCAACCTAGAAAGTGTTCAAAGCATTTGACTGGACATCCAGTGCACAGATCTGAGTACAGGCAATTACTTGGGAGATTGAAATGCTCTTTTATGAACTTTTGTGGATTAAGCCCAATAGAAATAATATACCTGAATGCAATGCAACTCACAATTTCATACAAGTCTATAAATCTTAGAACTCTGAGGGAAGGGATCAAAAGAACTCTCAGATTCATTAAATTTTGAGTAAAATATTCACATGTTAACTAGTCAACTGCTTTGAAGATAACATGATAATGTTATTTATGATTTGATGAGTAACTACTGTGTAGCAGGCACTATGCTAACTATTTTTATTGGAAGTAACTCATTTAACTCTCACTACCCTATAAAATTCATATTGTTACCCTCCCAGTTTTATAAGTAAGGGAACTGAGGCTGAGAGATGAAATAATTAGCCTAAGGTCACAGAACTAACAGGTGACATAGGTAGATTCAAATCCAGGTCTGACTCTAAAACTCTACTTCATTTAGTTTCTCTGCCATGCAAGGTTTACTGCCCAGCTCCTCCAGGAACTTCTGAGTAAGTCTGCCCCCCAATGGTCAGAGTAGACTTGAGACTAAGAAAGCTCATATACCAAATGCACCATTTTTCAACCCATCTCAGAAATAGTGGTATCTCCAAAGCACATTAGTTTGGAGTGTCACTAACTATTCTATTAGCCCTGAATTCTATCTTTCTCAAAGTCTCAAACTCTTCATTTAATAGACTCCAAAAGGTTTGTAGCAACAGCATCATCTAGACCCCACCCCAGGAACTAGTAGCTGAAGCCTCCTCCATGTAATGGACAAGGCACCTTAATGCAGTGTAATAGAGTGAACTTGGGTCTGACGAGAGGTACAGCTTGGATCCGACCAAGTACCCACCTAACCCAGCAGGATGTCCTTGTGGGAAATGTCTGGCCTGTGTCCTGTTATTCCTAAACTTCAGTCCCAACCACAATGACCTCACTGCTGCATCAAGCCTATAATGCTGTGCTGGGACGAGGAGCCTAAGGGCTATGAACAAGGATAGCAGCAAACTGAGGATGTATGTGATTCTTTTGCAGAGTTTTCCTTCTTAGTGCAATGCAGAATTATGGGAGTCACACTTTTGACCAAAAAGACAAATGAGCAGCTGAATTTCACAGAAGCCAAGGAGGCCTGTGGGCTGATGGGACTAACTTTTGCCAGCAAAGATCAGGTTGAAGCAGCATGGAAGTCTGGCTTTGAGACTTGCAGGTGAGAAACAGCTGGATTCACAAACACGGTCAGAGCTCTTTTGGCTCTGTGTTCTTGTTCAGCCATAGAGATAAATGTATCCATTCAACTAATATGTATTCTGTTACAGCTATGGATGGGTTGCAGATCAGGTCTTAGTCATCCCTCGGATTCGCCCAAACCCAAAGTGTGGAAAGAACGGGACGGGTGTCCTGGTTTGGAGAAATTCACCACACCTAAAGTTCAGGGCCTATTGTCACAACTCATCTGGTAAGTCAGATCTGCAGACTCTCCATGTGCTCTTTTCTCTGGGTTTTGCTAGCTCTATGATGTGTCTGAGAAGAGTGACCCTGAGCAGAAGCAATCATAGTAATGGTTGTTTAATCCTCCAAAGACTCACTCTGTGACAAGACTAGAAGTGGTAGTGTGCCCCTTGGAGGGAAAATATGATTGACTGACAACATCAGGGGAAGGGCATCCCAGGAGGCTCCACTACTTCCCCACTCCACCCTATAAAAGTAACAGGAAGAGAAGGAAATATCCACTATAGACAAAGTAATGTATTAAGTTATCTCACTGAAACTTGACAATCTCTCTATGAGGTATGCTTTGTCATCCCTATTTTGCAGAGAAAAAAAAAAAACACCTTAGCTCAGAGGATGTAACTACAGTTGTCTAAGATCTCATTACTATAAAGATTCAAACACAGGTCTAACTCTAAAATGATGCTCTTTCCATTATTCTACATTCCTTCATGGGAAAGGAAATTAAAATGCTACATTTGACATTTTTTAGAACAAGACCCAATCTCCATTTTATGAAGGAAGGGGTTGAATCTAGAAAGTAGAACTGATTTTCTGATGGACACACAGTCATCCTTTTAACCTCACTTGGAGACCTTGGTCACCTTAGCCCAAGTGCTTTACCTTCCCAGAAAGGTTTAGCTACCTTCTCAGAAAGGTTTTGCTTTTACTAAATGCTAGTTCTCAGTTTGTCATAAGACCTCTTCCTGATTTATTACTCTTCACACATACTAAAAAATCTGACCTTCTAAAGGTCATACAACTGAGTGGTCATACACAAGGATCAATTCCAAAATCATTCTCCAAGATCCAAGAGATAAATGTGCATCAACAATATTATGTTTCCTAAAGGCAACATAGGGTCCAAGCAGTTCTCTGTACCAGGAGGCTTTGGCATAGGAAGGACCCTGGGAAATGCTTTGTCTACTTCCCTCACTCCAGAGATGATACTACTATAACTCAGAATGGAGATTCGATTTGTTCAAAGTCCTACAGTCATTTGCAGTCATGACTGGAACATAAAGCTTCTTTCAACATTTTTTTCACCACCCTTCTCTCCTCTGCCTCTTCAACCTATCACTTTTCGCTGGGGAATTGGTGATTCACATGCCTATTTATCGCATAGCCAGCCCATGCCTGTCAAATGGCCTGGATTTTTAACTGCCTGGCCTTCCTGCCAGTGGTCAATGTGATAATATGATAACCAGCCCTCTAGACCAAGCATGTCAAGCACTGCATATGGCCCACAATGAATATTTTTGCAGCCCAGCCCAATACAACAGCATGTAAAAAATGTTTTAATAAAAATTTTGTAACTTGCCCTGGCTGGTTTGGCTTACTGGATAGAGCATCAGCTTGCAGACAGAAGGGTCTCGGGTTCGATTCTGGTCAAGGGCACATGCCTGGCTTGCGGGCTCAATCCTCAGTGCCCCAGTGTGGGGCGTGCAAGAGGCAGCCGATCAATGATTCTCTCATCATTGATGTTTCTACCTTTCTCCCTTCCTCTTTGAAATAAATAAAAAAATACATTTTTTAAAAATTTTGTAACTTAATTTTTATAATATCCTGTTATACATAATAACAAACTACAACATTCACTAATGACTGATTACTATAATCGTGTTGCATTCATTTCTCTTATGTGCCTTATGCGCAGGCGCACCGTTTCTCCTCACTAATACTAGCAGCGAATATTTTAGCAGCTGATTACCACGTTATTGGTCTTGGACTGACTTGTTTGTTGTGCGCAACAGGAAATATTTCTCTTTCAGAGAACAAGAAAAATAGGTCTATTTGTGTTACGTTTATTAATTCGTGCAGTTATTCAGTGTCTGGTAAGTTAATGTTCAAGAAAAAATATTAATTTTTAGTAAAATGTTCTATTATTTTATGTTAAAGACTAGAGGCCCGGTGCACGAAATTCGTGCATGGGGGGGGGGGGGCGGGTGTCCCTCAGCCCAGCCTGCACCCTCTCCAATCTGGGACCGCTCGAGGGATGTCCGACTGCCCGTTTAAGCCCGATGCCGGTGGGATCGGGCTTAAACGGGCAGTCGGACATCCCTCTCACAATCCAGGACTGCTGGCTCGCAACTGCTCGCCTGCCTGCCTGCCTGATTGGCCCTAACCGCTTCTGCCTGCCAGCCTGATCACCCCCTAACCACTCCCCTGCCAGCCTGATTGATGCCTAACTGCTCCTCTGCCAGCCTGGTCACCCCTAACTGCCCTCCCCTGCAGGCCTGGTCCCCCCCGCAACTGCCCTCCCCTGCAGGCCTGAGTCCCTCCCAACTGCCATTCCCTGCAGGCCTGGTTGCCCCCAACTTCCCTCCTCTGCTGGCTCTGTCACCCCTAAATGCCCTCCCCTGCAGGCTTGATCATCCCCAACTGCCCTCCCTTGCAGGCCTGGTCCCCCCCAACTGCCCTCCCCTTCTGGCCATCTTGTGGTGGCCATCTTGTGTCCACATGGGGGCAGGATCTTGGACCACATGGGGGCAGCCATCTTGTGTGTTGGAGTGATGGTCAATCTGCATACTACTCTTTTATTAGATAGGATAGAGGCCTGGTGCACAGGTGGGGGCCAGCTGGTTTGCCCGAAGGGTGTCCCGGATCAGGGTGGGGGTTCCCTTGGGGTGTGGGGTGGCCTGTGCGAGGGGCCTGTGGTGGTTTGCAGGCCAGCCACGCCCCCTGGCAACCCAAGTGGAGGCCCTGGTATCTGGGGTTTATTTATCTTCTACAATTGAAACTTTGTAGCCTGGAGCAGAGCCAAGCCTTCTGCTTGCTCCGTGGCAGCAGCCATTTCTATTGGGATTTATATATCTTCTATAATTGAAACTTTGTAGCCTTAAGCGAGGCCTGGGCCGGCCAGGGTGTGCGGAAAGCTTGGCTTCCTCCATCGCCGGGGGCAACCCTAGCCTCCTGCACTTTCCAGCTCCGTGGCTGCCGCCATTTCTGTTTGGATTTATGTATCTTCTATCATTGAAACTTTGTAGCCTTGAGTGGAAGCTTAGGCCAGCAAAGGCAGGCGGAAAGCTTGGCTTCCTCCATTGCTGGGGAAACACAAGCCTCCCTCCTGCTCTCTGTGGTGGTAGCCATCTTGGTTGGGTTTATTTGCATATTCGCTCCTGATTGGTTTGTGGGCGTGGCTTGTTGGTGTAGCGGAGTGATGGTTAATTTGCATATTACTCTTTTATTAGATAGGATTACTAGTCTTGTTGATAATAGCCATTCTAACAGGTAGTTTTTGTTTGCATTTCCCTATTGGTTAGTGAAGTTGAGCATCTTTTCATGTATCTGTTGGCCATTTGTATGTCTTCTCGGGAGAAGTGTCTGTTCAGGTCCTCTGTCCATTTTTAAACTGGATTGCTTTGCGAGGGGTGAATTGTATGAGTTATTTATATATTTTGGATAGTAACCCCTTGTCAGAGCTGTTGTTTGCAAATATCTCCTCCCATTCGGTTGGTTGCCTTTTTGTTTTGTTGGTGGTGTCTTTTGCTGTGCAGAAGCTTTATAGTTTGATATAGTCCCATTTATTCATTTTTGCTTTTACTCCCCTTGCCTTTTGGGTCAAATTGACAAAATCTTCTCTAAAATCAAGGTCCATAAGTTTAGTACCTATGTTTTTTCTATACAATTTATTGTTTCAGGTCTTATATGTAGGTCTTTGATCCATTTTGAGTTAATTCTTGTATATGGCGACAAACAGTAGTCTAATTTCATTCTTTTGCATGTAGCTTTCCAATTTCCTAGCACCACTTATTGAAAAGGCTTTCTTTTCTCCATTGTATATCTTTGGCTTCTTTGTCATAAATCATTTTCCCAGATACATGTGTGTTTATTTCTAGGCTCTCAATTCTGTTCCATTGGTCTGTGTGTCTGTTTTACTGCCAATACCATGCTGTTTTGATTATTGTCACTTTGTAATATAAAATGAATTCAGTGAGTGTAATACCTCCAACTTTGTTTTTTTCCTTCAGGATTGCTTTGGCTATTTGCAGCCATTTGTGGTTCCATACAAAACTGATTTTTTGTTCTATTTCTTTAAAAAATAAAAATGGTTATTTTCTAAGTCTATTCTTCTTTCTACATGTATTAGCTGGCATCTTTGATAAAGAAAAACCTCTCTCTCTCTCTCTCTCTCTCTCTCTCTCTGTCTCTCTCTCTCACACATACACACACCTCTTCCTTCCCCCTTATACTATCACTAGAGGCCCAGTGCCAAGGGGGTCCCTCATCCCAGCCTGGGCCCTCTCATAGTCCAGGAGCCTTCAGGGGGATGTCTGACTGCCGGATGAGTGGGGGCAGAGGGGAGGGCCATCACTCAACCAGAACCAGGGCTTGCTGCTCCTTAGTGCTGACCCTGCCCCCCAGCCAACTGGTGGAGGGGGCCCGATCAGGGGTCAGGCTGGCTGGGGGAGGGGCCATGGGAGGTTGAGGTGCTGCAGTCACGCCCTGACCACCTCTGCAGAGGCGCCAGGACCATGCCACCAACTCTCCCGCTGCCTCTGCAGAAGTAGAGGGGGGGGAGGAATGCAGGCTCGCTGGCCCTGCTCCCCACCCACTGGTCGTTCTGCCTTCTGGTCTAATTATCATATTAGCTCTTTATTATATAGGATGGACACATGGCATTTTACTTATTCTGTGTTCAATATGTTATACAATTTTCTTTTTGATGCTCAATTTGTCCCAAATTTGGCAAGTGGGAGCCCTTTCAGTTGACTTTTGTCCTTAATCCCAATAGTATTTGATCAATTCCTTACTTTTTGGCCTAATAACATGTCCCAGGCTCACTTTGTAATTTCTATGTTCCAGATATGTTATTAGCCATTTATTTCTCCAGGAGTCTTGGTTCTTTTTAATAGAGAATGTTAATGAGAAACCAAGATCCAGATGCAACTTGTTCTCACTACTACTGGAGTTTTCATTGCTTCTCCATCCTTTTTAGTGGACAGCTAGAAAATAAATTTTAACATAAATATATATTTAACATATAATATAATATATTAAATATAATACTTTCTAACTGTTCACTGAAAAGGATATATTCAAACTTAGGAGCTCCCCAGATATAATCTTAAACTGGTCCCTGTATGCAGAGGGCAGGGAGAGATTAAAGTAAGAGGCAAACCACTCCAGACTGGTGGGTGGTAGGTTTAGTAAACCAAGGAATTTATGAGGCTTATCTTGGGTGGCCTCAAGACCAGTAGATTCCCACACTGCCTGCCAGAATCGTATAAGCTTATATAGAGGCCCTAACTGGGTTCAGTCACACACATAGGAGGTGTTAATTGGCTCAGTTAATTAAGATGATCTCAACCAACACCTTACTATCTCAAGACTGTGTCCTTGGGCAGCTTCTAGCACTAGGAAGGAAAGCAGAAAGCACATTTGAGGATGATGGCACAGTGAGGAGCCTCCACTTACCAAGGTCTAACTCACAGGTCATCTGGGGGTCACATCCTCCTGATGATTTCTCCCAACACACTGAAATAGTGTATATATGTTTTTAAATTATAGATTTTTATTGATATATAGAACTCAAATTTAACAATTCAAGTTTTTCCTTAGTTTACTTTGTTTTATTTGTATTTATTTTTTCTTATATGGAACATCTTAGTCCCCAATAAATAATATTAATATGTTTTCTTGTTTTATAATAGTCTCAAAATTACAAAATCAACATTAAGAATAAACCAACTGAGTGCAATTTAAGGTTTCTTTGCATTTCTTTTAGTCCTTAGAAGACATCCCTCTAAAGATGTACTGTCAGAGAATTGTGTACAAAAGCAACTTGAAAAAATTCACTGCTCTGTGTGGTTATATTATCATTTTTAACTAAGTCAGGTTTACCTGCTTCTGTTTGTGAGGATCAGAATTACCTTAATCCTCATCCTAATGTTAATTCTAACCTTACCCCATGTTTCTTTATTTTTCTAACTTCCTTTTTTATTTTTACCTTGTGAGGTCTAGGGATCACAGAAACTTTAACCCTGATTCTCAACCTTATCCTAATTTGTCTTTCTTATTGCTCTTCGTGAGCTTTGGGGATCAGACCAAAGTGCTTTGAAAGCTCTGCGGGCACCATGTGTTTCATACTGTTCCCTCTGCCACAGTGTCTGTCCTCTTCTACTTGGCTAACTCCTTCTCTTTATTCACATCTCAAGTGCCATCTTCTCCAGGAATCCTTCCTATACAGACAGTCCTTGGGTTACGTCGGACTTGACGTACATTGTTTTGTGGTCACATCGCCATCTCCCATTTATTTATTTAAAAAAAAAAGTTCCATCATTTCGACATATGTACATATGTACTTTATGTTTTTTATTATTTATTTACCACAAGTAAAGGTCAGGAATTGTTATCTTTCTTTTAATTTTTTTTTTACTGTTTCACTTCATTACTGCTGTGTATGTGCTCCATGTGAATGACGTAGGTGCTTATGTAGGTGGGTTTCAACTTATGGCGAAAATCACGTTATGTCGCACCGTGGGAACGGATCTCCAACGTAACCTGAGGACCTACTGTACTCCTTACTCCTACCTTGCCTCTTGTACTCCAACCCCACTCTGTGTTTAATATCTACCAGAGCACTTGGCACATTCTGGAAATTATATTTATAGGTCGGAGGGGGAGGAGAGCCAGGTCCTAGCACTTCCAAGTGAGATATATTGCGTCCTTGACCAGTTAGGGATCACAGAACCAGACTGCTGTTGCTCCCTCACACTATGGCCTTCTTGGCTACACTTAATGAAGGAGGCAAAGGAAACTAATTCTTACAGATCTGATCTATTCTGTCCACTCACTATGCTAGGCCCTACACATTTACTCTCTCATTGATCCTCAGTGAAAGGACAAGTGTATCATTTCTCCTCTGCAGGGGAGGTAACTGATGCTGAGAGTGCACCATGCTGTGGGCAGTCAATAAGGGAAAGAGCCAGGATTTAAATCTCAAATCATGTTACTTCCCTATAGCACCTTCCATGGTGATAACCGCACATCAGTAACACAGGCCTGGAATGGGTCCTGGGCATCAATATTTTTTTAAAGCTCACTAGATGAGTCTAACCCACAACCAGGCTGAGAATCACTTTTCCCTAGAAGGTCTCTAAGATCTAAATTCCAGGATTCCAGACATTTCTGGATTTCCCTATTTCCATGCAACTGCATTCCTTCTTTGCTACCAGATTGTACTCTCTGCTCTCTGTATTTCATCCTCCACTGCATCCACTAATGATTATGTTACTCCTCTGCTCCACAACCTTGGATAACTTCCCATTTGAGAATACAATGTAAACTATAAAGCCTTTTGCACATAAAAGTGGGCATGTATGAGAACTCGTGTATCAGTTGAGAACTTTTGTATATCGGTTTGTAGACCCCAGTAAAAAATTCCTGCTCCTAAGAATAAATTCCAAATTCTTTAACATGACAATTATGAATCTCAATACTCTGGCTCCAAATTATCTTCCCACTCTCATCTCTTGCTTGCAGTCTTCCATGCTGCCAATCATACACACACACTATGCTCCAACCACACTGTGCTCCTTCTCCTTTTTCTAACATAACTACACTTTCAAATTTCTGGATTCTTGGATCATGCTCATTCCTATTGACTGGGATATTCTATTCCCGCTTTCATACTAGATTAGTTGCTCCTCAGTTCCAGCCATTCTGGCTTTTTTCTCCCCATCACACATGCTGAGTCCATTCAACTTCAGGCTCTTGAACTTCCTGTTCTCTTTACTTGCAATTCTTTTGTCCTAGATCTTCAAGGACGGGCTACTTTTCATCATTCAGGTCTCAGCTTAAGTACCACCCCCACAAAGAGGTTTTCTCTCATCATCCTATCCAGAGTATCTGTCCCCCATCCCTCACTCCTTTCAGTTTAATCTTCATCCTGTTCAACTGTCTTCTCAACATTTACCATCCTTTGACATTGCTGGCCTTAAAAATTATTAACTCTATCCTTCCAATAGCATATAAGCACCTTACAAGCAGAGATTTTTGTTTTTATTACACCATGTCCTTAGAGATTAGAATAGTGCCTGCACAAAGTTAAGCTCAATAAATATTTGTTGAATGAACATATTAATTCTCAACACTCAGCCCAAATGCCATATCCTCTGTGAATCCCCAGTGATCTCTCCCTATCCTTATCAAAATACTGTCCTCCCAAAAACAGGAACCATGCCTGATTTGTGTCTATATTTTCAGTTCCCAACACAGTATATTGTGCCCAGTAGTTTTTTACCTCTGATATTTTCAAAAATATTCATTTTCTGAGGGAAGAACTCAGCATTGCTCAAAAATGGAAAATATAACTAAAAGTTCAGGGCAGAGAAAGTCAAGGATGATGTCTATGTGAATAGAGGTCTTTTCAAAGGAAAATAAATGAATAGCATAAAATTCTGCCTGAATGCATGTGTAATCCAATGTTTTATCAGTACTATAGTATCCATGACCTTGACAGATAATTTAATTTTCAAAAATGAATGGAATGACTTTTCTGCATAGCTAACATTCTAGCTAATGCTACCTCCTGCCACAAATAACTAGAGATTTTAAATAGGTGCAAATTCATATTAAAATATATTTATGGCTCTGCTATTTACTAGCTCTGTGACTCTGGGCAAGTCATTCAGTTTCTCTGAACTTCAGTTTCCTCCTGTATAAATGAGGGTTTGATAAAATTTTTAAATGAAGTGCTATGGGACTCAGAGCAAGATGTTTAATAAATGTAATTTCCTATCTACCACATTCAACAGATTGAAAAGCAAACCTATCTCTCTCCCTTTCCACTTCCCTTGCCCCCTTTTTAAAAAATATATTTTTATTGATTTCAGAGAGGAAAGGAGAGGGAAAGATAGATAGGAACATCAATGGTGAGAAAGAAACATTGATCAGCTGCCTCCTCTATGTCCCACACTGGCGATTGAGCCCACAACCCAGGTATGTGCCCTGACTGGGAATCCAACCATGACCTCCTGGTTCATAGGTTGAAGCTCAACCATTGAGCCATGACACCCAGGCCCCTCCCACTTTTTGATGAGCACAGAGAAATCTGGTTTTAATAGATCTTTGTCCTTAAGTGGTCTCCCTATCTACTTCCTTTTGCTTTTCCTTCCTTGATTTATTCATCCAACATTAACCATGTATTTTTGACAGGCACAGTGTGCATATAATGCTGACCAAGACAGACCAGTGGGGAGGAGTGTAATGAGAATCATGACAAAGGATGTACAAGGAGGCATAAGAACATATGCCTAGGGACCCAATCTAGTCATCAAGTCTGCCTAAGAAAGTGTTCAATCTGAGACCTGATGGACAAGTAAAAGTTAGCTAAACAAAGAGGGGCCACGAGTCCTACTGTTGAAGAAAGCATCAAGGTCTAAGGCTTGTAAGGAATGTGAAAGCATATCAAAGAACTGAAGGAATTTCAGTATGATAGGAGGAATGACAGAAAGGCTGATCAGATGAGCAGGACCAAATCATGGAGGGCCTTATAGGCCATGCAGTACAGGCAGTCACTGAAGGATTCTTCTAAGGAAGTGATATAATTAGATTTGCATTTTTGGAAAACCATTCCAGCTATAGTATAAGGACTCTGGAGGGGAGTAAGACTAGAGGCAGGAAGACCAGTTAGGAGGCTAATACAATATTTACTTCTTATTTCATTTCTTCTTCCCTACAGATCTTTGGATTAACTCATGCTTTCCAAAAATTACTACCACCACAGATCCCATATTCAACACTCAAACTGCAGCTTACATAACAGAAATGATTGATAGTGACACGATACACTCAGCATTATCTACTGATACACCTTACTCTACTACAACTCCTCCTGCCCCTACTCAGGCTCTGGCTCACGCTTCTCCACGAAAAACAAAATTAATTTGCATAACAGAAGTTTATATAGAAACCACCACCACATCTACAGAAACTGAATCACCTATTGAATATAAAACAGCGTTCAAGAATGAAGATGTTGGATTTGGAGGTAAAGCTTTCTGTGTCTGTAGTGTTTGTGAGTGAGTGTGTGTGTGTGTGTGTGTGTGTGTGTGTGTGTGTGTGTGTGTGTTTAACAGATAATACATAGAAACTAGCTGTCTCTAGATCAGTCACTCAGGACCTGCCAAATACAAATAAATGCTAAATGCAAACTCCACTTTCATAGACATAGAACTTGAGAGCTCTAAAAAACTATAATGATTAAACTAAAAATCATGAGTACGAAAGTTTCACTTTTCAAACTCAACTTTAAAAAATAAATTACTATCTATGAATGTGTAGAAGTTCTTTTTAAAATATATACCTTAAAAGCATAGTATCAGAGATTTGGTTTTCTTATTTAAAAGTAAGGGTCTTATACTTAATTAGCTCCAAACTTACCATCTCAAGGCCACAGAGAAAAATGGACTTTCTGTCATATTGCAACTTATAGAATAAAAGAGTATGAGAGGCAGGGCCAAGGGTTCTATAGGTGAGAAGCAAAGAAGTAGATGTGGACCCAACATCCTAAGTGGCCCCTGTGTGGTCACAGAGAAGGCTTTTCTCCTTCACTATCTGTGTCTCCATCACAGGTAAAGATGAATGTTAGAAGAGCAGTGCACAACAATGTAAAAGTGAAGGACCAACAAACCATGTTTCTGTTTCCTCCAGGTGTTCCCACGGCCCTGCTAGTGCTTGCACTCCTCTTTTTTGCTGCTGCAGCTGGTCTTGCAGTTTGCTACGTCAAAAGGTGGAGTTGTCGGAATATCATTTACCTTGTAACCTCTGTTGCATCCCTATCTTGTGTTTTTCCAAACTTGTTATTAGTATTTTCCTGGTCAAAATGGAGATGGCAGTTCTCTTATACTGCAAATTTTCTCCCTCACCTCACCTCTCCCCGCTACCACACAGTCTTTCCTACTATATCAGCACATGCATATCAGACAGCCTTTAAATATAGATTATTGGCTGTCCCTTTGAAAATAAACAAATAAAAGATTGACATCTAGGAGAAAATGTATATGCTTTATTTGATTTTCAATTCTTTGCTTTTGGTGGGAGAGTGGTGAGGTCAGCCCAAAGTTTGGCCTGTGAGCTTACTATCCAATCTAAATGAATCCATTAGAATGGGGATGTGTTAATGTATTTGAGTGTGCATGTGTTAGCATATCTCAGAAATAAAGTACCCAGTGTGCTGTGCCAATATGGCCATCACAGGCAAAGTGTTATCTATTGTTATAGGTGTTACAGAGAAGCCTCTCACTTTAATTTCATGTTTATGCCTACAGGTATGTAAAGGCCTTCCCTTTTACAAACAAGAATCAGCAGAAGGAAATGATTGAAACCAAATTAGTGAAGGAGGAAAAGGCTGATGATGGCAACCCTGGTGAGGACTCAAAGAAAATAAATAAAAAGCCAGAAGAGCCCAACAGTCCACCCAAAACTACAGTGCGGTGCATGGAAGCTGAAGTTTAGAAGAGAAAAAAATGAGAGCACACACCTGAGGCTGATTTCTTTCCTGACACATATCCTGGTCCCAGATGGGGAAACTAAAAGGGCCAAAGGACCAAACAAGAAAGTCCAGCCTTGCTTCCTAACTGGAATCAACTCAGGGCAATCTTTGGACTATGTAGGTAACGAAACCAACGTGAATTCCTGTTTTACTGCAATCCTCGCTGGACCCTATCCTCCTGCCTCAAAAGCTTCCCACAGCTTTTCTAGCCTCGTTATGTCCTAATAATATCCCAGTGGGAGAAAGGAGCTAACAAAGCACAAGGATCTAAAACAGCTAATCCAAACACATTTGTAAAGAGACCTCGCAGCTGGCTGAGAACAGGTGAGTTGAGAGCCAAGAAATCACCAAAACCAAGGCTTTCTCTATTGACTCCACAGCCCAGATCTCTTCTTCAGCTCTGAAAAGGAAACATTTATACCACCTGGCATATTCTTCTGAGCCAGGCAAGAGCAAAAGAAGGAAGGAAACGTTTAGTAACTCAAGGCCATAGAGATTCCCGTGACTTGAGACCTGATCTCTGTAAAGCCAAAACAAACAGAGAAAAATAATGAGGCTGAGGATATTGACAGCTTATCATCAGCAGAGACTACAAATACAGAGAGGGTCAAAGTATTCATCTCTGAATAACTGGAGTTGGAATCGCTTTTTAGAACATACACACATTTTCTTTCTCTTTTGCTGCTGCTATTTTCTGTAGAAAAATATACTTTTGCGAGAAACCAAAAAAAAAATCTCTTAGAAATTTCTATTTTTATCTGAGTTATAGATATTATTACTGAGGAAAATTACTGTGTTAAAAAGCAATGAAGTTTAACAAACATTTGCCAAATATCTACTATATATCAGGTGTTGTGCAAGGTATTACATTCTGTAATTGAACATTATTCATCAAAAGATTGCACACAGTATAATAATGTCTGAAGCTAATTGTTTTGTTTTGATATCCCTAGCTTATCCTCTTTTAAAACTAATTTTTCTGCTGAGACTAATCTATTAATTATTTTCTCTAATATGATAACCATTAGGACCTTAATTTATTATTAACATACCTAAAATGTACATTACCTTTATACAACAATACACATTTTTAATGTCATTAACAAATGTATCACTAGCTCTCCATTTTCCAAGAAGAACCTGAGAGGTGCAGAAATATTTATAAATATTTGTGCCCCAAATAAAAGCATTTAGAAAACTTCTTTGCTCTCTTATTTACATAGATGTATTTTAACTTTCATGCAAAGTAAAAGTTGTCTGTTGTTTGCAAAAGTAAGAGACAACTATGGTTGTTGAACTACAAACAATTATAAACCCAATAGTATATACATCACCATGTGGGACTGTTCTTGCTTCATATGGTCTTAATTTTTAAAGTTTTTATTGATTGACTTGAGAAAGAGGAAGGGAGAGAGAGAAAGACATGGATTTGTTGTTCCACTCATTTATGCATTCATTTGTTGCTTCTTGTACGTGTCCTGACCAGGGCTTGAACCTGCAACCTTGGCCTATCAGGACAATGCTCTAACCAATTGAGCTACCCAGACAAGGTGATATCAGCTTAATTTTAAGTTGATCAAGTACACACACACACAAACACAAGTCATTTTATTGTGATTCAGATCCTACATTCCAACCCATTTCAGAGTTCACGGGAAGTGGGAGATTCAAGATAGTCCATTTGTCTTTTTTTTCCTCTAGTTTTATGTCTTCCCATCTCTAGTTTTCCCTTCTGAGACTGCTATTAATTTCTTCCCCTCACAAGTGACCCCATAGCGTCATGATCCTTTTATCTCAGAGGCCATAACTGGTTGGCATACTCTTCTTTGGTTGGCCCACAGAGTAGTATCTTAATTTTTGGTTTAATTGCCAAGAATTAAAATTTTTTAAATATTGTTTTTCTTGATGACTTTCTTTGGATATAGATTGTAGCTGTGAACAAGCCAGAAGAATGCGCAAAGGCTATTGTACTTGAACTTTAGTCTCTGAGGTGGCCATCGACTTACCTCTGTGAGCAATCTCATATTAATATTTGTTTTAACACAGAAACTTCAGTGTGTTTTGGATTATGGTCAAGTCCGAGAAAGTTGAGCTCACTCAGCAACCACAAAGTCAATAAATATTGGCAAAAATTTTAGTTCCTTGGTCTCTGGATTTTTATTTTAGTCTTCAAAGTCTAGGGTGGTTTCTTGGCAATGTGGACTTCTGCATACCAAATACTATAATTATCTAGAAATTAGAACCCTTTGGGGACATTTCTAAGACTTTTATTTATTACTACTCAAATTGTTATTTTATTTGGGTTTAGTCTTTATCTAAGTTGAAGACATTTTTCTGTGATCAAAATAAGACAAAATTAAAAGTAAAATCGCTATGAATATCAAAAGACCAAATAAAATACTCCTTTGTGTATATTACTTTACCTATGAAGATTACAGTTTCAGCAAAAGTCAACATCACAAATAATAGTAATAACAAACACGTTATGAAACTTGATAAAATATAGTGTCATAACAAAATATTTTAAAATCATGTTGTTTTCTCTTTTATATATACTAGTACATATATATAAAAGAACTTGTTAAAGATATACTATAAGTAGAAGAACACAACAGAAACTTCAATATAGTAGAGGTATAAGGAAGAGATGTCTAAATCTAAAGATCCAGCTTAGAAAATATGTCTGGGTAGTACATCTGGAAAGGAATGTGGGATGAGTTATATGCTGCTATGAGACATCAGAAATGCTGTAAACTCTCACTGGTATTGACTAGTGTCTGGGCAGAGGCAAACATGATCCTAATTTAAACTAAAATATGGCTTTGTCTACAGGGGATCTTGCCTTGTGTCTGAAACCCCAATGCAGGTAGATTAGAGTATACGATGTCAGTCAAAATGCAGGCTACCCATCTTACTCACAATACCACTTCAGTAAGTAGTATTGCATCTGCATGGAGGGAAACAGTCATGTGGTGGCAACCACAGCTGAGGAACACTTCAAACTTTAATGTAAGTAAGAGAATATTCCCACCCTTGCTCCCACCTCTACATGTCCTCTTACTAATAACCCCTTCAATACATCCCCTTGGAAGAGAGATTGCTAACTTCATTGATAAAGGCCAAGACCTCTACTGGACTACATATTACTGGTGGGTGGAGTTTTTCTATCTTAAAACTCAGTACCCATTCGTGGCACGCAATTGTCTAATCCTGGCAAGGCCTGGTCCCTAGAGACATGGTAACCATCCTCATCCATCACTTCCACTTTACATATGTGGTTAGATAAGTGGACTTGTGGCTCCTGTAGCATCATTCTCTTTCTGGATCCTACTTAGGCCTTCAGGCTTGAGCCCTATGCTCAAAAGAGGGTTCACAGAGAGCCCTGGACTGGTGGTAATTGGCTGAGAGCAATAAAGTGTAGGTGGGTGGCAGAAATAATTATCCTTCTTACTCTATCTATATACTTCCTTTATTCTCTTTTTCCAGAGTGATGACTTGGGAAGCACCAATATAACTTGCATTTCTCTGTACCCATTAAGGAACAATCCTGTTACTTGAAAAAAAAAAAAAGTAACCTTCCAGGTTTATTTGGAAGCAGGAGACTCAAATGGGCTCACAAGCAAGTGTGATCACTTTCTATATGGCATTAAGGTTTTTCTCACCGATCTTATCTAATTCCACTCCAGTGAGTACTCTCAAACCTTCCACTGGGCACACTACCACTTCTGCTGGTTTCTTCCTTTCCCATCAAGCACCATGACTATTTTCTCTAGGTATCACCACAGCTATGAGGCACCAATGCCTCTAAGAACTGCTTCTACATCCTCTGGCAACTGCCACACTCAAAAGACACCACTGACTGCCAGACTCTGCTGCTGCTTCCCAGGTAATAGCCTCATCTGCACCTACCAAGTAGCTATGCTTCTTCCCTAGATGATGACTTGACCACTAGAGACTGCTGCCTTTTCCTCCAGCAACCACAAAATTCTCCAGGCACTGCCTTTCTGCCAGGTACTACTGCAGTTGCTGTTGCCTGACGCCAGTGCTGATGCACTGGAATCCTTCAAGAAGCAAAGCTAAGAAATGTTTGATATGCTTGCTGGATTAAGCAAAACAAACACCAGGAAGTCCAATTAAATTTGAATTTCAGGTAAACAACAAATAATATTTTAGTGTAAGTATGTCCCATATATTTGTGTGAAGTGATATTTGGGGCATACTTACACTAAAAAAATTATTTGTCGTTTACCTGAAATTCAATTTAATTGGACGCCACGTATTTTATCTAGCAACATTAGTGTAGAACTAGAGGAGAACTGGTTAGTTATCTTTCCATTTGTGATTAACTCCATTAGAAATGGATCAAAGCAGTATTTACCATAATCTAAGATACTATCTTTTTAGTGCAGAAAGCTTTTGCAGTTTTTATTACCATCCCTCTATAAATCTGACTCAGACTTGATTCCATGGGAATTGGTTCATGGACAAAATCTACTCAAAATCACCTCACTCCAGTCTACACCCCCTCCCATGACTAAGGCTTTAAGACCTGGTTATTCATAATAACCTGACTTATTTTTCCCTTCAGATGAGTTGTCTCCCCAGGGGAAAGCAATGGAAGGGAAGGTTATCCCTACCAGATATTGAAACATATTATAAAACCCCTATAATCAAAACAACATAGTACTAGTACATGAATAGAAGACCAATGTAACAGAATACACATCTCACAAATAAGTCTAAATGCATGTGAGAATTTAATACATGTTAAATGGAAACAAATAAAATAGGGAAAGATAGACTAAATGGTATTGGAACAACTGGAAAACCATTTAGTAAAAAGGACAAAATCAGATCTACCTTTGATATAGTATGCCAGAATAAATTCCAGATGGATCAAAGATTTAAATGTAATAAACAAAACCTTATAACTACTAGAAGAAAATATGGGTGAATTCCTTTCTAACCTGAAGTAAGGAAATCTTCCTAACTATGCTGATGCAGAATCCAAAAGCAACGAAGATATGATTTGGTATCTTTATTGATACTAGACTACATACATACTTTGATGAATTTGAATAAAATTTAAAAGTTTGTATGGCTAAAAATTCTCATTAAACAAAGACAAATGACAAATGATAAATTTGGAAAAGGTATCTGCAATTTAAAACACAGACAAAGGGCTAATATCTATATATATAAAAGTCTAATATGCCAAGTGTCCCTTCAGGAGTTCGACCAGGAGACTAGGAGTTCAATTGCTCGCTATGACATGCACTGACCACCAGGGAGCAGCATGGAACCAAGGGAGGCCCCAGGCAGCAGCCAGAAGGAAGGCCCCCGGCCTGCAGCCGGAAGGCCCCGATTGGCTCTGATCACTGGCCAGGCCTAGGGACCCTACCCGTGTATGAATTTCCTGCACTGGGCCTCTAGTATTTAATAAACAAGAGCTCTTAAACATTAAAAGACCATTAACCAAATGGGGAAAATAGATAAAGGTAATAAGAGACAACTCACAACAAAAATGAAAATGGTATATAAATAATATATAAGATGCTCAGTAACACTCATAATGAAAAAAATTAAAATTAATGCCCTGCTCAATGGTTAAGCATCTACCTATGAACCAGGAAGTCATGGTTGGATTCCTGGTCAGGGCACATGCCGGGGTTGCAGGCTTGGTCCCCAGTGGGGGGCATGCAGGAGGCAGCCAATCAATGATTCTCTCTCATCATTGATGTTTCAATCTCTCCCTTCCTCTCTGAAATAAATAAAAAACATTTTTTAAAAATTAAAACTACTCTCTAATACACCACTTTTATCAGATTGTCACAAATCCAAAAATATAGGATTTTGGATGGCTTTGCTCCGTGGTTAGGCCTGAAGGGTCGTAGATTTGATTCCTGATTAAGGGCATGTGCCTGGGGTGCAGGTTCCCCAGCCCCAGTGGGGGCAGGTGGGGGCATCTGGAGGGGGGGAGGGGAGAAACTGATGTGTCTCTGATGTGTCTCTCATGTCAATGTTTTTCTCTCTTTCTCCATCCCTCCTCCCTCCCTCCCTTTCACTCTCTCTAGAAATCAATGAAAAAAATATCCTTGGATGAGGATTTTTTAAAAAAGTAAAATTAAATTTAAGAAGCAATCCCTAAAAATTAAAAAAAACTGAGAAATCACTAAAAAAAAAAAACAACGAACTATTTCAAGGAACTAGAGCAGCCTTGGGCAAACTACGGCCCACGGGCCGGATCCGGCTGTTCTATCCGGTTCTCTTGCTCTCCCCTCCGCTCCTTTACTTTGAATTTATATTAGTTCACACAAACACTCCATCCATGCTTTTGTTCCGGCCCTCTGGTCCAGTTTAAGAACCCATTGTGGCCCTCGAGTCAAAAAGTTTGCCCACCCCTGAACTAGAGCATAGTATTTCGACTCTACATCCTTAGTGATATATATTCTAAGAACATAGTAATCAGAACATGTAAACTTAATTTGGTAACCTAATAGTCAATAGTAACATTGGAATTTTGTTATCTGAATCTATATTCTATACCTTATAATGTAAATAATTTCTTAACTTTATTAAGGTTTAAGATTTTCAATGTAAGATAAAAATCTTAAACCTTAATAAAGTTAAGAAATATATATATATATATAAAAGCCTAAGTGACCATTATGACCGGACGACCGGTTGGTAGCTATGACACGCACTGACCGCCAGGTGGTAGATGCTCAACACAGGAGCTGCCTCCTCATGGTCAGTGCACTCCCACAGACAACCTCCCACGGCCAGTCAACCTCCCACGGTCCCTTCCCCAGCCGGCCGGCCCCCATCAGCCCCAATTGGGACAGGGCAAGATGCCCTGATTGGCCCCAATCACTGGCCAAGCTGAGGGACCCCACCCGTGCACGAATTCATGCACTGGGCCTCTAGTATAAGTATAAAATCAAAGTTAGATTTAAAATCTTATAATATTAAATTTAAATTAGGAACATAAGTTATTTTCAAACATTTATAGTCCCTAGCTCTGAAAAGAACTAGAAGTAATGACAATCCAATAGCTATATCTACATTTGGCAACCAAATTGTGGTCTCTACATACCATTGCCCAGTGAAAGAATCCAAAATTCCTTAGAAGAATGGCTAGTTCCAGGTCTACAGCAGGAAATTTAGACAATAAGCCAAGGACCAGAACACAAGGAAGCTATCCAAGTCTTGTCAAAAAGACAAGGGACTATATAAACATAAAAACTAATAATAAATGTAATTGATCAAATATATAAAATTCATGAATTTATAATTATACTAAAAGTTAAAATTCCACACGTTGTATATGACTGCATGTAAAAAGAAAGAATTTGGCATTTCTTCTGCCCTTCCTATATGGACTGTATGTATTTCAGGGTAACCAAATAGCTCTGGTTCATAAGGAGAAGTTTTTTGTTGTTGTTGTTTTACAGAAGTGACACTAATAAATAATTAGGAAAGGTATCTATTTAGGTCTGTTGCCCATTTTTTGATTCGGTTGTTTATCTTCCTTTTGTTAGTTGTATGAGTTCCCTGTAAATGTTGGAGATTAAACCCTTATCAGTGATAATAACTGGCAAATATGTTCTCCCATGCAGTGGGCTTTCTTGTTGTTCTGTTGATGGGTTCTTTTGCTATGCCAAAGCTTTTTATTTTGATGTAGTCCCATTTGTTTATTTTCTCTTTAGTTTCCATTGCCCTAGGAGCAGTATCAGTGAAGAAATTGCTTCGGCATATGTCTGAGATTTTGCTGCCTGTGGATTCCTCTAGTATTTTTATGGCTTCCCATCTTATGTTTAAGTTCTTGATCCATTTTGAGTTTATTTAAGTTGGTGGCCTATTTTCATTTTTTTTTTTTTGCATGTATCTGTCCAATTTTCCCAATACCATTTATTGAAGAGACTATCTTGACTCCATTGTATGTTCATACCTCCTTTGTCAAATATTAATTGAGCATAGTGATTGGGGTCAATTTCTGGGTTCTTTATTCTATTCCATTGATCTATATGTCTGTTCTTGTGCCAGTACCAGGCTGTTTTGAGAACAGTGGCTTTGTAATACAGCTTGATATCTGGTATTGAGATCCCACCTACTTTGTTCTTTCTCAGGATTGCTGCAGCTCTTCAGGGTCTTTTTTTATTCCAGATGAATTTTTGGAAAGTTCATTCTAGATCTGTGAAATATGCCATTGGTATTTTAATGGGGAGTGCATTGAATTTATAGATTGCTTTGGGTAGTATAGACATTTTAATGATGTTGATTCTACCAATCCATGAACACAGTATGTTCTTCCATCTGTTTATGTCTTCCTCTATCTCTTTTTTCAGTGTCCTGTAGTTTTCCGCATATAGGTCTTTTACTTCCTTAGTTAAGTTTATTCCTAGGTATCCTAATTTTTTTGGTGCGATGATAAACAGGATTGCTTTTTTAGTCTCTCTTTCTGTAAGTTCACTATTGGTGTATAGAAATGCCATAGATTTCTTGGCGTTAATTTTGTATCCTGCTACATTGCCGAATTCATTTATTAAGTCTAATAATTTTTTGATGGAGTCTACAGAAGGAAGGCCAAGAGACATATGAAAACATGCTCAAAGTCACTAATTATCCGAGAGATGCAAATCAAAATGACAATGCGGTACCATCTCACACCTGTCAGAATGGCTATCATCAACAAATCAACAAACGACAAGTGCTGGCAAGGATGCGGAGAAAAAGGAACCCTCGTACACTGCTGGTGGGAATGCAGACTGGTGCAGCCACTGTGGAGAACAGTATGGAGTTTCCTCAAAAAACTAAAAATGGAACTCCCATTTGACCCAGTGATCCCACTTCTAGGAATATATCCCAAGAAACTAGAAACACCAATTAGAAGGGATATATGCACCCCTATGTTCATAGCGGCACAATTCACCATAGCTAAGATTTGGAAACAGCCTAAGTGCCCATCAGCAGATGAATGGATTAAAAAACTGTGGTAAATCTACACAATGGAATACTACGCTGTGCTAAAAAAGAAGGAATTCTTTCCATTTGCAACAGCATGGATGGAACTGGAGAGCATTATGCTAAGTGAAATAAGCTAATCAGAGAATGATAAATATCACATGATCTCACTCATCTATTAAATATAATGAACAACCAACATAAACTGATGAACAAAAACTGATCCAGAGACAGAGAAGCATCGATCAAATCATCAAACCTCAGAGGGAAGGTAGGGGAGGATGGGGGTAAGAGGGATAAATCAACCAAAGGACTTATATGCATGCATATAAGCCTAACCAATGGACACAGACAACAGGGAGGTGAGGGCATGAGTGGGGGGGGGGGATAAGGACACATATGTAATACCTTAATCAATGAAGGAATTAAAAAAAATTAAAAAGGAAAACCTTAACCATTAATAAATAAATAAATAGGAAATCACCATTTTGTAATCCCGAATAAAATGGACTTAGGCTACCATCATAATGGATAAAAATCATTAGATTAAAAAAAAACCATTAGATGAAATATAGGTGAGAACCCCAATGTTCAACCTTAAAGTGTGCCAAGCAGATACTGTGAGCCTCCCAATGTGGTGCAACATGAAGACACACCACCACCTATGAAGTATTCATGTCAGAATAGTAAAACCAGAATATAATCAAGCCTCTAAAGCCAAACTGCATTTATAGGAACTATGGAAAGGAATGACACCACAAGGAAGAAAACAGATAAAGAATGTAGGATTTACCTAATAGTAGACTGTCTGTATAGCAATTGACACAGTGTGATAGTCTTTATGTGTCACTCTGGCTAGATTTAATCAAAGACAAAGTGTTGCTGTGAAGGTATTTTGTAAATGTAATTAAAGTCCATAAACAATTGACTTCAAGTAAGGGAGACTATCCTAGATAATCCAGGTGGGTCTGATTCATTCAGCTGAGAGAATTTAAGAGTAGAATTGAAGCTTCCCACAAGAAATTTTACCTGTGCATAGCAGTTTCCGTTCAGGCCCAAGAGTTCCAGCCTGCCCTTCCTGACGGCTTGCCCTACAGATTTCCAATTTGCTTTGCAGCCCTCACAACTGTGTAAACCAACTCCTTGCAATTAATGTCTTAGTATACGTATATTTCTTTCTTATCTGTTTGTCTGGTTGAACTCTAACATACCCAAACTTCTACAACAAGTTAATAGCATGAAAAAAGGAGGAGAGGAGGACTGCTTTGAATTAAAAGACTTGAAATGTAACAAATGCAATGAGAGGATCTTGTTTGGATCCTAATTCAAATCAAATTAGTACAAATTACCTATAAAAAAGGACGATCTTTATAAAATCTTGGAAATATAATTATGGATTGACTGCTTCCATGTAGCAGAGGGATAAACTGACCTAGGTTTTGCTCTCTTGTGGTAGTGGTCATTTCCCATTTGTCCATCCATCCGGGAACTGGCGGAAAGCTCCCAGGATTGGAGCAAGTATATACTCTCTATGTTCTTGAGCTTTCTCACTTCATTTCCTCTGGCCCTGTTAGTACTCATTGGATTGATCTTTCTTTACATTATACATAGTAATGGTAAGGTCTGAGTCTTGTATTTGCATAAGGAGAAACATGACTTCTTTGATCTATAGTTATTAGACTTAGCTGGCTTAGGAAAAACCAGACTGCCAGATGGAAGTGTTCAAAGGAGCAGAGATGGCTAATTGATAGTAATTAAACATTAGTGTGAAAGGGAACTGACAGCTAGAAGAAAGAATGTGAACTTGTCTCCTAGCCAAAAAGGTCATCAGGGAAGCGGATTCCTCTGGATTCAGAAAGGTAGAAAGTGTTCAAAGGAAAATCAGATAATGGAAGCAGAGTTGTTGACAGGCATATGGGAATCCCTGAGGTCAGCTGAGATGGCTAAGGCAGGGAAGAAGCTAGCCTAAGGTGGGTGAAGATGAGAAAGAAAACTGGGCCATAAAGAGTTGCGCTGAGATCAGAGACCATAGAATATAGCAATGAAGGATTATGAGGGGCTGGCCTGAACTGACATGATAACAATGAGGGTAGGTCATATACAGAACCGACTCTCTCTAAGATCCAGATACATCTTTGGGAAAATGGTGTGATCAAATCATTCATTTAAAATGGGTTCTTAAAGACTGGGATCCAGTCTGTTTACCTGCTCCGGCCTAATATTGAACACCAGCACCTTTATAGTGTAGATTCAATGAAAATATTTTAAGTTGTTTGGTCAGACAGCAAAATACAAGATGAACTGAATAAATACGTTTCAGGATAAGTTGATCAGCTAAGATGTTATTATACTAACCCAGTGGTCGGCAAACTGCGGCTCGCAAGCCACATGCGGCTCATGAGCCACGGTTAGCCGCTCTGTTGACTGAGTTTGCCGACCACTGTACTAACCTATCTATGAAGTAACATGGAACTTAGGCTGAGATGACAGTATGGAATGGACAAGAATGGGTTGAACCCAATAGTAGAAATATAGCGCAGTAACTAAAAATTGAGGTAGGTTCTGAAGTCAGACAGTGTATTTGAGTCCCTCCTCTGTAGTTTATGAACTATGTGAACTTGGGCAAATTGTTTCACCCCTCCCGAACTGCTTTCTCTTCTGTAAAATTAAGATGTTAGTATCTATTTTTAACACCTTTTAGGACCAGGGTGAGGCTTACAAAATATAATAAATATAGGACATTCTTAACAGTGCCTAGCACACACTAAGAAATTTTAAAAAAGAGTTAAAAAATTAAACAAGGAGAAATTTTAAAGAAAGTATAGGACACCATGACAGAATGCTTGAGGAGACAGAAATTTCTTCCTGATTTAGCCTGGGAGACCAGAAGAACACTGAAGCCACTATGATATGGAAATTGTGGAATTCAGGTGCCATTACTGTGGCACATTCATTCCTATGGGAGATATTCTATGTAAGTATGGAAGTACAGGACTGGAACACCAATGGAAGAAAACAATTGGCAGTGCTGATTTGGGAATAATCTGAATACAGGTGATAACTGAAGTTCTGAGTGCATGAGCTCTCCAAATGTGTAAATAAAAGCAGAGAACCAAGGACAGATCTTGAGTAGAAGCAGCCAGAAAGGAGAATTCTGGAAGATGATGAAGCCTTAACCTTCACTGTAAGTGACCAGCTGTTCCCTCATATTCTACACAAATAGAATGAAACACAATAACGTACTGAGGAAAAGTATCAGACTAGTGGCCAGGAAATCAGGATCCTAACCCAGTTTAGTTTACTTGCTCTGTAGTCTTTAGGTGAACTATTCCCATCTTTGGATCTCAGCTTCCTCATCTATAAAAGAATGTTGGACTAGATGATTTATTAGACAGTTCTTTCAACTTTATGATTTTTACATCAGGAAGTTAAAAATGTTTACAATCCATAACCACTAAAAGCCTCCTCATACATTCCCACAGTCCTGTCACAGATGTTTAGTGACCTTACAAAAAGCAGGAGGCATTGAACATACTTTCCTAGAAAAATATTTCAAAAGTCTCTCAGATTTTCCTGGTCTTCACTACAGAATTGTGTTTACTACAATTTTATTGAAGCCTCTGCACTTTAACTGGAAAATACCTATGCAAACTGAATACACATTACAAATTGCAAAATTCATTATAAAAGGATCCTTCTTATAAAACAATTAACTTAGAGATTTCTTCTTTCATAACTTACTATTTATATTTATGGTATCCTACAAACATTTTTCCTACATTTTTTAATACGTAAAAAATAAAATAAAGGTTTCCTTACCCTATTACAAAATAACTTCATGATAAGAATTCCAGAGAGAATTTTTAATCTCTTCTACTATGGTTTTTAAGATAATCCTTATTACTGTCTTACTGCTTTACATTCTAATTAATTCATTATGCTTGTGCAAACGTAAGAAAAAAGCTGTAGAGATGGAAGGAATTATCTAGGGATATCAATAATTATACTAATTTAAATTAGTCTTACAATCTCTCCTATAGTTCATTCCTCATTACTCTCTCCATGAGGTATAAAAAGGAGTAATGGCCCCACTTTATAAAATTGAAGGCAATCTGTACAGTAATTTTCCTGAATCCAACGCTCAGATTAGGTTGAAATAGAAAGTCCTTTCCCTCATAATGCTACTATGATTGTTCATGTAGTCTTTGTGGGCAAATACCTATGAGTGGAATGAATGGCTGGATCACATGGTGGGTATATGTTTAGCTTTTTAAAAAATGGCCAAGGAGAAACCAAGATGGTGGCATAGGTAAACACCTAAACTGCTGCCTCGCACAACAATTTCAAAACTACAACTAAAAGACAGAACAGACACCATCCAGAACCACAGGAAAGCTGGCTGAGTGAAAATTCTACAACTAGAAGGAAAGAGAAAAGCTCACAGAGAATTGGAGGTACGGCAAAGGGTCTTTGTGCGCGCAGAGAGGAAGGGCAGCTGAGAGCCTGGCTGACTTTCTCTGGCGGAAGGGGGAAGGAAGCCCCCGAACGCACTGAACCCCAGTTCTGACTGCACTGAACCCCAGTTCCGGGCGAGCCCTTGGGGACCCACGCTCTTGTGGGGGGAATCTGGACTCTTGGACTCTCGGGCAGAGACTCGGGAGCCGGGGAAGGCGGAGGACTGAAGGCGCACGCGTGCCAGTGCGCACAAAGGCTGCGGAGGTTGCCACAGGCTTTCCCTAGTGGAAGTGAGTCAGAGGCTCCTTACTGCACTGAGCCCCAGTTCTGACTGCACTGAACCCCAGTTCCAGGCGAGCCCCTGGGGACCCACGCTCTTGTGGGGGGAATCCAGACTCTCGGGCGGAGACTCGGGAGCTGGGGAAGGCAGAAGTCTGAAGGCACGCTCGTGCCAGTGCGCACAAAGGCTGCAGAGGTTGCCACAGGCTTTCCCTAGGGGAAGGGAGTCGGAGGCTCCTGACCGCACTGGGCCCCAGTTCTGACTGCACTGAACCCCAGTTCCAGGCAAGCCCCTGGGGACCCACGCTCTTGTGGGGGGAGTCTGGACTCTCGGGCGGAGACTCGGGAGCCAGGGAAGGCAGAGGTGTGCATGTGCGCGCAAGGGCAAGGCTGCCGGGAAGCCAAGACTGTCTGCTCCGCCCTGAGACTCCATCCCATCCAAGCTGAGCACAGAGGCTATTGCAATTTGGCAAGTCTAATCCTATAAGGCTGTCTCCAGCACCGAACTTCTCCCAGCAGAGACACAGCTGATCCTTACAGCCAACTGGCCTGGAGGTCAATTCCTCCCAGTGATACCAACAACAATCAAGACTTAACTACAACAAGGCTGTACACACAGTCTACAAAGGGGTGCACCAAGAGTGTCCACCTCAGGTTAACTGGGGAGGCCGACCCACTGGGTCATATAGGAAACCTAGCACACAAATTTACCCTACCAACTCAGGGAAGCAATGAAAATGCGGCGTCAAAGAAACAGATCACAAACGAAAGAAATGGAGGAAAACAAACGGCTGGATATAGAATTCAAAACCACGGTTATAAGGCTTTTCAAGAATATCCTAGAAAAGGCCGATAAATATAACGAGACCCTCGAAGATATGAAAAAGGACCAACTAGAAATTAAACATACACTGACTGAAATAAAAAATATTATACAGAGACCCAAAAACAGACTAGAGGAACACAAGAATCAAGTCAAAGAATTGAAATACAAAGAAGCAAAAAACACTCAACTGAAAAAGCAAAAAGCAAAAAACAAAATCCAAAAAGTTGAAGATAGTGTAAGAAGACTCTGGGACAACTTCAAGCGTACCAACATCAGAATTATGGGGGTGCCAGAAGAAGAGAGAGAGCAAGATACTGCAAACCTATTTGAAGAAATAATGACCGAAAACTTCCCCCACCTGGTGAAAGAAATAGACTTACAAGTCCAGGAAGCACACAGAACCCCAAACAAAAGGAATCCAAAGAGGACCACACCAAGACACATCATAATTAAAATGCCAAGAGCAAAAGACAAAGAGAGAATATTAAAAGCAGCAAGAGAAAAACAGTTAGTTACCTACAAGGGAGCACCCATACGACTGTCAGCTGATTTCTCAACAGAAACTATGCAGGCCAGACGGGAGTGGCAAGAAATTTTCAATGTGATGAACATCAAGAACCTACAACCAAGATTACTCTACCCAGCAAAGTTATCATTCAGAATTGAAGGGCAGATAAAGAGCTTCACAGATAAGAAAAAGCTAAAGGAGTTCATCACCACCAAACCAGTATTATATGAAATGCTGAAAGGTATTCTTAAAAAAGAGGAAGAAGAAAAAAGTAAAGATAAAAATTATGAACAACAAATACATATCTATCAACAAGTGAACCTAAAAATCAAGTGAATTAAAAACCTGAGGAACAGAATAATCTGGTGAATATAATAGAATCAGGGGCATAGAAAGGGAGTGGACTGATAATTCTCAGGGAAAAGGGGTATGGGGGGTTCATGAAGAGACTGGACAAAAATCATACACCTATGGATGAGGACAGTGGGGGGGAGGTAAGGGCAGAAGGTGGGGTGGGAACTGGGTGGAGGGGAGCTATGGGGGGAAAAAGGAGAAACAATTGTAATAATCTGAATAAAGATTTATTAAAATTAAAAAAAAAAAGCCATGGTACATTTACATCATGGAGTACTATGCAGCAAAAAAAAAAAAAAAAAGGCCAATCTGTTTTCCAAAAACAGTTGTATCATTTTACATTCCCAACATGCTGTCAGTCGGCAGTCAGACATCCTTAGTGCTGCCCTGGAGGTGGGAGAGGCTCCTGCCCCGCCGCTGCGCTCGCCAGCTGTGAGCCCAGCTCCTGGATGAGCGGCGCTCCCCCTGAGGGAGCACACTGACCACCAGGGGGCAGCTCCTGCGTTGAGCGTCTGCCCCCCCCCTCCCCCCCCCCTCCCCGTGGTCAGTGCCTGTTATAGTGACCAGTTATTCCACCATTCAATTGATTTGCATATTAGCCTTTTACCATGAGGATGCTGCAATGAGCATGGGGTTGCAAATATTTCTTTGAAGTTTAACTGCTTTCACACATGATGGAGCTTAGTTTCTGCAGCATTCAAATGTTCATCAAGTGTTCAAATATTGAACAACTACTGCATGCCAGGTTCTGTGCTAGCTATTAGGAAGAGAATCCTCAGTATGCTCTAAAGGAGTACAGCCCTAGCTGGTCTGGCTAAGTGGATATAGCGTCAGCCTTCGGACTGCAGGGTCCCAGATTCAATTCTTGTCAAGGGCATATGCCTGAGTTGCAGGCTCAATTCCCAGTGTAGGAGCCAGCCGATCAATGATTCTCTCTCGTTATTGATGTTTTTTCTCTCTCTCTCTCAAATCAATAAAAATATATTTTAAAAAGTACACAGACAGACATGGACCTGGCCCTGCTAAAGTCTTATCATCTTACTGAGATATTTTAGTACAAGAGTTAAATGCATGGGCTCAGGGTTCTATTAGCTTGAATTTGAATCTGGCTCTGCTCCTGACCTGTCGGTTGACCTTGGAAAACTTCATTAACTTTCCTAAGCCTGTTTCTTCATCTGTAAAATGAAGATATTAATAATAGATACCTCATAAGATTGCTGTGAGAATTAAATGAATTAATACCTTTAAAGTCCTTATAACAGGGTTTGGCACATAGTAAATGGTCAATAAATGTGAGCTATTTATTATTAGAGGGCAGGATTAGTTCTTCAAAGTTAAGTCCACAAATGATTGGGAAGGACAGGTGTGGAAACATTAACAAACATGAAAAGTAATTTAATTTAGCTGCTAAGCATAGAGGCTCTAGAGCCAGCATACCTAGGTTAAAACCTTGCTCTGCTGTTTACTGGCCGAGTGCTTGGAGCAATGCCCGTAAGGTGTTTAGCATCGTTTTTGGCACACAGGATACATAATGGACCATAATTATTGACTATGTATGTTCTGAAAAGCCGTAACATCGCCAACACCTGTTCATAATAATAATAGCTGTCATTTATTACTGTCCAAATGTTCTCTTTTATGTTTCTTAATCTAGTGAGGCAAGCATAATTAACCCCACTTCGTGGTAAGGAACGAGATAATCTTTGTGTAACTATGACCAGTGGGAGGTTGGAGGCCTAGTAAGTGGTGGCTTGGAATCCAACCCCTGACCAAACCAGGGCTCGAAGTGGCCTCTGTCACCAAGGGGCCCTCCACCCCTCGCAGATGGCGCCAGGAGAGGCAGCAGTCGGCCAGGCCGTACCCATGGCCGCCCCATGGAGCCCCTACCTCGAGGAGCCTGCCTGAGGCCTCCACTTGGGCACCGCCCCCACCAGGGCCTTTGCAACCACCTTCCCTCTCAGGTTCCCCGAAGCAGCAGAGCACGTGAGCCAAGGCCGAGCTCTGAGGAAGGATGGGCGCTGTCTCCAGGCAACGCGGTTTACGTCACTGAAGTGCGACGGTCGCGCGCCAAGCCGCCGCCGCCGCAGCCCGCCGCCGCCGCCTGCCGCCGCCGCCGCCGCCTGTGGGCCTGAGTGACGGGCTGGGGCGGCACCTGTGCCCCCGGAAGTGCGATGCCTTGAACCTGGGTGAGCTCCGCACCGCCGTCCTTTCGTCGTCTCCCGGCCTGCCTGCTCCGCGAACTTGAGGCTGGGACTGGAACCCTGGCCAGGCCTCGACTGCCGAGCCGGGCTCCAGTGGGAGCCGCCCTTCTAGGTCCGGCGGTAGGGCGCGGACCTGGCCTGGGAGGCCCTGCGGGGACGCACCGGCTCCCACCCGGCTGTTTCCAATGGCCTGGTGTGGGGAGGTGGCTTGTCCCGTTTGGGGAAAGGATCTGGGGGAACTGGAGACAGCTTTTCCTTCTCGAGCTCGGAACCGCTTTTGAATATTGCCGCCTGCGCAGTCTGTCGGATAGCGGACTTGGCTGTTGGTTAAAAGCTCCAAGTTCAAGTGCGCTTGAGGAGGGGCCGAGGCGGCGGGGGTGGCCGGCGTGTTTAGTAAACACACCGGTAATGTTGAAAACCACGTGCGCCCCGCCGCACCGGACATCCCAGATTAAAATCCCTCTGCTTTGTGACCGTAACTCACACGGCCAAGCTGATCTACTTAGCGTAGCTGGCCTTCCGTTTCTAAATTAGTTTAGGCTGCTCCTCTTCCCAAAGGTCTGACCTTGTTGAACAACTGCCTTGAGACCCGGCTAAGACGAAATGTTTCGTTGCTAATAATTGTTATTTGTATGTTTGCTGCAAAATGTGGACTTACTATTATTCAAATCCATCCCCAGCCCCTTTATTTTAATTACAGTGTACACCCATATTCTGACCCTGCATAAAATTATTCTTTTCCACTCCCCTCCGCCCATTCTTACTGCTATGAATTGAGCTCCATCCATTCAGAATTTCATCTGGGACATCTCGGACCAAGACCCTAAATTAGTCACTGCTATATTGAAGTCACCTCTCTAAGAAGTGATTCTTTCTGAGCTCAAAAATAGTGTGGATTTTTTTTTTTCTTTCCTTTGATGCTGCCTGGCTGCCATTTCTAAATTATTTCCTCCTTAGTATAATTGTAGATTTCCAAAAAATATGTTCTTTGTTATTTCTTGTAATTGAACTTTGTATTTGATATGTGTTGCCCCATCTTTCTTAGTTCACTTCCAAACACCTAACACATTTAACCTTACCCTTCTGCCAAAAAAGCAGGGAAGGTCCAGAGAGGATTCTTACAAGTCTAGTTAGTGTGTTTTTCCAAATACGTATGTAATGTATTTAGTAAACATACTGATGTGCTCAGAAATCAGTATTCTTAATCTCCAAGTACTCTCTCTCCTTTTGTAGTTTTTCTTTATAAAAATTTTCTTCAGAACAGGCATTCCAGGCTCTATAGTGACTCTAATTTAATTTGTTTCACTGCATATCTGTTGTAGCTGCTGTTAATTTCTTATCCTGCAGAACAGCTTACAGATACAGAGGTTGAGTAAGGAATGAGTAATAAAAGTGTATTCTTAGGGACCTAGTTTTTAGTGCTTAGTTTTTATCACTGATGTTTTTTTATTACTGACCTCATGATGAAAATAATCGATTATTTCAATTACGTATAGATATTTTCTAAATACTACAGTACTTGTGAATTAGTCATTTTGTTTCACTTTCAGGCTTTTCAGCTTTTCTTTAATCCTTTTGTGAATGGATATGGTTTAAATTTTACCGGATGTTTTTGGGTTGGGTTGGGTTGGGTTTGGGCTTGGGGGTTGGTTTGTTGGTTTTGCCAATTGCCCATGATGTGATTTTATATCTTTATAAAGGATATTTGAACTACAACAATTCACTTGTTAGAAAAGGAAGTGATCAAGTTTATATTACCACCCACTAAAGAATGTGGCATTTTTGGAATCCTTGATATTCTTATATTTCAAAATAACAGTTCTTTATTTTAAAAATCTTCAAAATGTTTTTTGAAAGCACATTATTCTGCTATCGAGGACTAAATTATAGGTGGCACAGTAGTATGAGAGCTGCTAGTTCTTTGAGAAATCTTGACCAGAGATTTGTCTTTTGCTGAATTCTATGCCAGTGGTTTGCAAATTATGTTCCCATGCAATACTACTGTTCCATGATCCAGAATAGGGGTGGGGAACCTTTTTTTCTGCCAGGGACCATTTGGATATTTATAACATCATCGAGGGTCATACAAAATTATCAACTTAAAAATTAGCCTGCTATATTTGGTCAAACATTTAATTAACTCACCCCTAATGCCTTGGCAGGACCAAACCAAATGATTTTGTGGGCCTTATACAGTCCTGGGGCCGGACGTTCCCCACCCCTGAGCTAGAAGGGGTGGATATATTGCTGTTTTTATATTATATATAGTAACTTTTATATATATATATATTTTACAGAAACTATGTGAAGCAACACTCTTTCTGGATTTCAAAAGACATCATTTCATCATGGGACAACAGATTTCAGATCAGACGCAGTTGGTTCTTAACAAGTTACCAGAAAAAGTAGCAAAACATGTCACATTGGTTCGAGAAAGTGGCTCCTTAACTTACGAAGAATTTCTTGGGAGAGTAGCTGAACTTAATGATGTGTAAGGCTTGCTCTTTTTCATTTTATTTTCCTGCTTATGTATGGCCCACATGTCATGACTGCCTATGAGAGGTAATCAGAAGTATTGATGACTTAATGTTTTCAGCAGCAGTTAGAAAATATTTATTGAATACCTACTATAAGACTTTCTATGTGGCTATTTTAAAATATGTAATAAGAACAAAAGAGATCGAAGGAACATAAAATTAAATTTTAAACACAGGCATATAAATTGTTCTTGTTTGAAAGCACTAAAGAGGTACATAACGAGAGTATGACAATTAGCCACTCTGGAGAAAGGCTCCTAGGATAGTCCTTGGGCACTCAGGTTTCTATATATCAGCCATTTCATCTGGTTAATAAATAAATCTTCTGTGTTTGTTCGCAGAGCTATTGTTTTACCAGAGAAATACATATATAGTAATAATTCATTTATTACCACAGAAGAATAAGATATTTCCGTTATTAATACTTTCTAATCAGCGAACATCTTTAAATCTCTAACTCTTGAATAGATTAATGTTTTAAACAGAATATATATTTTTCTACCTTAATGAGCATATTTAATAGAATTTAGTCTTTTGTTTGTGAATTTATTCTTTATTATATCAATTTTTATACCAATCTGTTATAGCAGCTATTAAAATACACAGGGCTCTTTGTCCCTAAATGGCCCCAGATTATTATGCTTTTAAAATAATTACTTTTTCTTTGTGTGTTTTTTCCCCTAGTGACAGATGAGCAGATGTCACTTCCTTCTATTAAGTCTTTCTTTGGCAGCACCTACATCCATGTATATATATCTCTGTCTCTCTTGGCATGTAATTATGAAATTGCCTTTTAAATAAGATTTTAAAGGTTCTCTCTTAAGTCTATTCAATTTAGCTAACATTCACTGAACCCATAGTGTGTGCAAGACACTGTGCTGAGGGTTGGACATTTTAACTGAGGCCTAAAATGATTGCCCAAGGATTAATGGCAGGTCAAGCTCTCCCTACGTCTGAAGTTTTTTTCATTAACCCACCTTAACTATCCCACTCTAACCTCTCTTTAAACCCCAAAGAAGCCAATCAAAATCACCAGGCAGTCTGGACCCACTTAGTATAAATATAAACTATTAATAGTCCCTATTCATAGTTTAGGGCAAGGTACATGAACCTGGTCCCTAGCTTTGTGATAGCTATATTGCTTGATAAGAAGCATACTTGGCTATGTGGAACACATTTAGATAAAAAAAAGGAAATACAGTCTTTTTATGGACATGACTAGAGTCTACTGTTATTAGCCAATCATGAAGAATAAAGAATATCTTAAAAGTTAAAGTTGTTTTAGAAGATCATTCCTTTTAAGAGCACTGGATTTTGTTTTGTTCTAAGTTCTGTATATTTATATTGGTGGATCCTGTATTGTTATATATGTAAATACATAGAAAAAGAGCTAGGAGGCTGCATACTGGGTCTCTGGGGAGTCAGTGGAAACGGGGGGGGGGGGGCATCAAGGGAGATTTTACATTTTACTGTGTGTTTGTGTATTGTCTGATCTTTTATAATAAAAATGTAGCCATCAGTTTTTAAAACTTTAGTCTCAGAACTTATGTAAACATAGTCTATTATAACAAAATTTTGCCTTTTCGTCTAAAGATACTGAATAAAATGTGTCCTGTGAAAGCATCCACAAGCTAAGTTTACTGTGTAATACAGAGGTGATGGTAAAGAATATCTTCTCATTTATTTAGCACAGAAATTTTCTGACTGGATTTGGTTCATAAAACCAACTTTCACGGTCAGAGTTGGGCATTCGTAAGTGCAGTGCTATCTGAGAAATAAAGCTAAACCTATACTGATGAAGCGTGGCTTGATAGCTAGAAAACAACTGGGAACTGGCATAGTTGAATTACATTCCCTGGCAGATTTTGTTACCTCAGGCTAGTTGCTTAATTTCAGTGGCCTCGATTTATTTAGCTGTAAGTCACTTAGTTCTGAGTGTGATATCCCCATTGATGCACAGACATAAATGTGACTTATGATAGAAAGGAGCAGTAATGTTTAAGTATGTCTTTGAACTGATTTAAATTAGCATTGATGGCGATATTATTCTCTAAAAGTCATATTTTTATGTTAGAATCCTGTGGCTCTTTAGATGAAAATTGATCTGCTCGGGGAAGCTATTTTAAAGTGTCTCAAAAGCATTTGCTTGATCCAGTCCACATTACCTAAAAACTTTTTCCCCAAAGTGATGTGTTAGTGTTGTTGCTTAAATAAGGATTCAACCAAAAGCAAGATTTTTTTTCACACTTTATGTACATTGAGGCAATAGTCAAATTTTGATAAGTGAAACCAGCTTGGTTTTTCTTTTAAATACCTGTTTCCTTGGATATGTTTTTCGTGGATGTCTTCGTTAAAAATTTAAAAACCATTAAGATATTAGATATGACATACAGATTTATAAGTATCACTCCACTATGCTGTTGACTTTAAAAACCTTGGAAATTAAGTTGTATGTTTAATCAAAACTTTCTCTATCCCTCTGTTTTAAGAATCTAATTACAATCATTATTATTGTTTGACTTTGTGTTTTTTCTTCAAATTTTTTTCTCTGATTTAAAGTGTTTCTTGAATCTAGTTTTATGGTTCAATTATTTTATATGACTTTTCATAAAATAAACAAATGTGTTTGTCTCTTTTCAGAACCGCTAAAGTGGCTTCTGGCCAGGAAAAACATCTTCTCTTTGAGGTACAACCTGGGTCTGATTCCTCTGCCTTTTGGAAAGTGGTTGTACGGGTGGTCTGTACCAAGGTGAGAGTGATAGAGACTTCTAATGCAGAACTTGAATTATTTTGGTGGTTAGAACCACATTTAATTGTGTAATATAATATGATTGAAATAAATGTTAATAATTTGGTTATTATTAACTATTTAAAACATAGTTTTGGTACTGCTATTACCTTCCAGGTTAACTGAATCTCACTGGTTATATAATTACTATATAGCAGAGATTTTTATAATCAAGAAAAGTGGTAGTTAACCCTCTACCTCTCTTTTTATATTTAGCTAGCTATGGAATCCTAAGGCGACAACCTACATAACTCTAAGATGACTCCTTAAAAATTAGTTATCTTAGGAGATCATTTCTTTTAAGAACACTGGGTTTTATTTACTTAATAACTTTTAAATCCATTAGAAAGGTTCGTGTGTTTTTTGTTTTGTTTTAGTAATTTTTAATTAGAGAATGGATTTTTCACCATTAATACACTCTTAGTTCATCTTTAAATTTTAGATAATTGACTATATCAACTGTGTTGAAAAATATAATAGCCTCTGTCATAGAGTATTAGGAAGCCTCATCCACCAATGGGTAGATTAGAATAGATGGTTTTTAACCTTTGTGAGGCCACAGAACTTTTGGTGAAAATGAAGGAACCAATTTTATTAGGCCTTCTCATATCCCAGCTCCTACTCTACAACAAACAAATGGTGAAATCATCCATGTGCATATAAACAGTAAATTGGGCATTCATGAGTGCCCTAAAGTCCATTCCTGACCAACCCATAAAGAACTTGTGGGTAAGGAGATTTTTTTCCTTTTGTGTCACGATCAGCAAAGGCTATACATTCTATCCCCACCTCACCCCCTAACCTTATTTTTTCCAATTCCTCCCTCCCTCATTCTATTCCAACCACCCTGGGCTCCTTGCTGGACTCTTTGTGCTCCTTGCCAGGTACACTTCTGCCTAACAGGCTTTGTACTTCCTATTCTCTCAGCCTGGAATGATCTTCCCCCAAATGTTGATATGATTCATTCTTGCACCCCTTTCAGTTCTTAAATGTCACCTTCTCTGTGAGGCCTTCCCTACAACCCTTTAGCATTTCATCTCCTGTTTTATCTTCTCCATAATATTTCTATCTAATCTGTATTTTATTGTCTGTCTCTCCTACCTATAGTATAAATTCCATGAGGTCAGGGGTTTTGTTTTTTATACACACTATGTCACCAGTGCCTAGAGCAGTGCACATATTACCTATAATAATAATGTGTACTTAATAAATATTTGTTGTGCCCTGACCAGTGTGGTTTAGTGGTTAGAGCCATGGTCGGCAAACTGCGGCTTGCGAGCCTCATGCGGCTCGCAAGCCACGGTTTGCCGCTCTGTTGACTAATGAGTTTGCCGACCACTGACCTAGACTCTCGATTCCAATAATTACAGGCTGTTGTTGTTCCTTGTGATTAAACCCCTATCCCAGTGGTCGGCAAACTCATTAGTCAACAGAGTGGCAAACCGTGGCTCGCGAGCCGCATGTGGCTCTTGAGCCGCAGTTTGCCGACCACTGGGTTAGAGCATAGAACATCAGCCCACCCACTGAAGAGTCGTGGGTTCGATTCTCTGTCAAGGGCATGTACCTGGATTGCAGGTTCAATCCCTGGCCCCGGTCGGGGCACATGCAGGAAGCAGCCAATTGATGTGTCTCTCTCACATCTATGTTTCTCTGTCTCCCTCCCTCCCTCCCTTCCACTCTAAAAAAAATATCAAAGGAAAAAAAATATCCTCAGGTGAGGATTGAAAAAATAAAAAAATATTTGTTGCAGTTTGATAAACTTTGCTGTTAAATATTATGTCTATGTAAATTATTCCCTGATTTCTTCTAAATTATACAGTTTCAAAGGAAGATTGGCCCAGTTTCTTTAGCTCTGAAAATCTGTTTTATAATTTATAAATTCCTATCACCTTTATTTCTATTTGTTCTCAACTGCACATATAGTCTTTTATTACAAAGAATATTACATATTTGCATTTCCATTTAGATCTTACCATCCCAAAATTTAATCAAGTTTTTTAAAATTAGCAGTGGTTCTGCCATTTTTACACATGGAATCTGATTCATACTTGATTCTCAGTTTTTCTTCTCATCGTCTTCTCAAGTAGTAAACAATAGATGTTAGTTGCAACTATTATTATTTTCATTCCAGATATGGAAATGTTGCTATAATAATGTTTTTTTAATATGTAACCTCACACTTTATTTTCTCATATCCCCAGTTCCATCAACACCTACTTCATTCACAATTTTAATGCCCTCTCTCTATATTTCTCCATGCATTCTTCATTTCTTTCTAAGTATTTTGATTTTGTTCTATTTATTTTGATATGTACTTAATAGGTTTAATTGCTTACTTCTGTCCCCACAGTCTTCCTTATCATCTCCTGTGCTGAAAGGAAGTCTTTTACATCTCTAATGTATTGCTGATAATTCATGTTCTTTGCCCTCAATCCTACTGGCTTTGCTCATTTCAAAAGTGAAGATATGCCCCACTCCATGAGTCCTCAAACCTGAAAGCAATATTATCCCTCCTTACCTGTTACCTCACACTTGCCCCAAATATATCCTCACATTATAATGTAAGCTAGAGCAAGGCTAGGTAAATCTGTAGACACTGGTTCATTTCATTTAAAATGAGTTTTTACTATACCTCAAGATGGCCTTCTGAGAAAAACTCAACCACTTTTTGTTAGGATTTACTTCAATATAATTTTCTCACTTTAGTTTGGAAGTTTGGTTATAAAGTAGAACTTAAGATAGTCAAGAAAACAATCTGTTGTTTCAATTATAGTAGAATGGCATGTGGTTGTTGGATTCAAATAAATGCCTTTAATTAAGAAATCATTTAAGAAGTTAAAATGAAGAGAATTGTCAATACTGATCTCTAAAATTCATTCCTTAAGTCTGGGAAAGTTGCCTGACCTCACAAATCTAAATGAGATGATGCCTAATCAACCCTACGGAGTTATTTTGAACATCAAATTAGATAAATTTGTGTAGCTCCTTTGAACCCCACAAATGTAGGAGACATATTTTTCATTTGCTCAAACTCTTGTTCTTTTGTTGGAAACCTGGCAAACTTCTCTTTCCTAGGATGTTTGACTTAGTATTTGTTCCCCTTTTTTGGGAAAAAATGGACCAGAGAAATTATCAATGTTTTGTTTTGTTTGTTTGTTTTTTGGGGGGGTTATATGTGTGTATTGTTACTGTTTTTTTTTTCCATTTCCTTTGTATTTTTAGATTAACAAAAGCCGTGGCATTGTAGAAGCATCACGGATCATGAATTTGTACCAGTTTATTCAGCTTTATAAAGATATCATAAGTCAAGCAGCAGAAGTGTTGGCACAGAGCTCCACCTCTGAAGACCCTGACGAAAACTCGTCATCTGTAACATCTTGTCAGACTAGTCTTTGGATGGGAAGGTACACAATACATAAGCACCATGTTTCTCTTATTTTCCAATATGCAAGCTATTGAAATCTCATTAATATTTTTGCTGGTGCTCTTTGTGACATCTTAAATCACATTACTTTTTGTCTCAATTGATATTATATCTCAGATCAGCTTTTGGGTCATTCTGTACTTAAGGACATTGTTAGAGGGCCCAATCAAAGAAAAGTTGAAGTGGCTTATACCAGGTAATATTTCTGTCAACTTCATTTCCATAATCCACTCTGTACTCTACATGCTTGCATTTAATGACAAAAGAGTTATAGTTAATACCCCTCTTATAATAGATATTTAGGTTCTTACATCAAAGCCCTTCAGGAAATTAGGTCCAAGAACGGCAGAACCATTCCAGTATGTTAATTGGAGCATTAAAATTGTAAATATTGGCTCCAGGATTTGGCAGTGCATTCAGGAATGAGCAAGTAGTTGGTGTACATATTGCATGTGCCAGAAGGAAATGAAGTCAGCCAGAGTTTTCTGTGATGGTCCTTGTTTACTCAGGCCTAATACATTATTGTTCTATCTAAACTTTCTTTTCCTTCTCTATAATGTTTTTGGCATGTGAAAGCTCCCACCTGTTGCCATTTGACAACCATGATCATAATTTAAATTTGTAAACACCTCATTGGAAAGTCTTCCCTGGGTCCAGACATGTTGACATCCTATGTTATTGTCATACAGAGTAGACAGCAGAAACCTGTATTGACAGTGCCTTTTACCTTAAAGTTAAAAATATGATTAACAAGAATTTCTCTTCTATTTCTCTAGTTGCATTTTCTGGTCTATTCTTAACCAGCTGGTCTCCAAATACTATGTTATAGTAAAATTGTATATTCCATTTATCATTTTCTGTTTATATTTAATAGGATTGTTTGGTTTTCTAGGTTTGGGCTGTACAAGTGTTACTGAAATTCCAAATGAGTTTTATAGCATCACTAGAGGCCCAGTGCATGAATTTGTGCACCAGTAGGGTCCCTTGGCCTGGCCTGTGGGATCAGGCCAAAACCAGCTTTCCGACATCCCCTGAGGGGTCCCGGATTGCAAGAAGGCACAGGCCAGGCCGAGGGATCCCACCGGTGCACAATTGGGGCTGGGGAGGGATGTGGGAGGTTGGCCAGCTGGGAGTTGACTATGGGAGGGCTCCAAGGCATATCTGGCTCATCTTGCTCTGCCGGACCCCAGCAGCAAGCTAACCTACTGGTGGGAGCGTCTGCCCCCTGGTGGTCAGTGCACATCATAGTGAGCAGTTGAGCGGCCTTAGCATATCATTAGCATATTATGCTTTGATTGGTTGAACTGACAAGTGGACACTTAGCATATTAGGCTTTTATTATATAGAATAGGCAGTGTTAAGGCTTATCTTTCCTGTATTTTGTAAAGTTAATCTTTCAAAGACAACTATCTGATTTTCTGCCTTTTCTCTTTCCTTCAAAATGATGATTATTTATACACTAGAGCAGCCGTGGGAAACTACGGCCCGCGGGCCGGATCCGGCTGTTCTATCCGGTTCTCTTGCTCTCCCCTCCGCTCCTTTACTTTGAATTTATATTAGTTCACACAAACACTCCATCCATGCTTTTGTTCCGGCCCTCCGGTCCAGTTTAAGAACCCATTGTGGCCCTCGAGTCAAAAAGTTTGCCCACCCCTGCACTAGAGGCCCGGTGCACGAAATTCGTGCATGGGCCTGCACCCTCTCCAATCTGGGACCCCTCGAGAGATGTCCGGCTGCCCGTTTAGGCCCAATCCTACTGGGATCAGGCCTAAATGGGCAGCCGGACATCCCTTTCACAATCCAGGACTGCTGGCTCCCAACTGCTCGCCTGCCTGCCTGCCTGATTGCCCCTAACCGCTTCTGCCTGCCAGCCTGATCACCCCCTAACCACTCCCCTGCCAGCCTGTTCAACACCTAACTGCTCCCCTGCCAGCCTGTTTGCTCCTAACTGCCCTCCCCTGCTGGCCTGGTCACCCCTAACTGCCCTCCCCTGCAGGCCTGGTACCCCCCACCTGCTCTCCCCTGCAGGCCTGGGTCCCCCCCAACTGCCCTTCCCTGCAGGCCCGGTCACCCCCAACTTCCCTCCTCTGCCAGCCTGGTCACCCCTAACTGCCCTCCCCTTCAGACTTGATTGCCCCCAACTACCCTCCCTTGCAGGCCTGGTCCCTCCCAACTGCCCTCCTCCTGCTGACCTGATTGCCCACAACGGCCCTCCCTTGCAGACCTGGTCCCTCCCAACTGCCCTCCTCCTGCTGGCCTGATTGCCCACAATGGCCCTCCCCTGCAGGCCTGTGTCCCCCTCAACTGCCCTTCCCTGCAGGCCCGGTCGCTCCCAACTTCCCTCCTCTGCCGGCCTAACTGCCCCCTCTGCCGGCCCTAACAGCCCTCCCCTGCAGGCTTGATCGCCCCCAACTGCCCTCCCTTGCAGGCCTGGTCCCTCCCAACTGCCCTCCCCTGCTAGCCATCTTGTGGCAGCCATCTTGTGTGTTGGAGTGATGGTCGATTTGCATATTACTCTTTTATTAGATAGGATAGAGGCCTGGTGCACGGGTGGGGGCCAACTGGTTTGCCCTGAAGGGTGTCCTGGATCAGGGTGGGGGTTCCCTTGGGGCATGGGGCGGCCTGGGGGAGGGGCCTGTGGTGGTTTGCAGGCCAGCCACGCCCCTGGCGACCCAAGCGGAGGCCCTGGTATCTGGGATTTATCTTCTACAATTGAAACTTTGTAGCCTTGAGTGGAGGCCTGGGCCAGCCAGGGTGTGCAGAAAGCTTGGCTTCCTCCATTGCCAGGGAAACCCAAGCCTTCTGCTCACTCTGTGGCCGCAGCCATCTTGGTTGGGTTAATTTGCATACTTGCTCCTGATTGGCTGGTGGGTGTGGCTTGTTGTGGTGGAGTGATGGTTAATTTGCATATTACTCTTTTATTAGGATAGTATTTTAAAAGCCAAGAATAGTATTTACTATATTTAAGCTCTATGGTAATCAGTGAAATGAAAGTAATACTTTTTCCCTATTGCAGTCATCTTAATGAAGGAGATAGGGTGTTACTTCTTTTCATGTGACCTCGAGACTAGAAAATTCAATGCCAGATCAGTAGGTTAAGGCTGCTTTTTGCTTCTGTATGCTTTTTGGTTTTCAGTTACACCCTGATACACTAGTTCATAGAAAACCAGACTTTTTAAGTTGAAGGGAATCTTAAGAGGTATTTATTTGCTTTAGCCTCACATCTCATGCATATTTCTATTAGTGGTTTACATTTATTGAGTACTTATAGGGTAGTAGGCATTGTGATGAGTGTTTTACATGTATAGACTCATTAAATCCTCACAACAACCCTATCGGAATACAATTATTGGCCTATTTCAGATGAAGAAACTGAGATTAGACAAATAATGATAGATGTTGGCCTAGCTGAGATTCACATTCAGGCCTGTCTGGCAATTCAGCTGTGCTTCCAACCTGCATTGTTATTCTCTGGTGCATAAAGATCCTGTATTACAGTGCTTCCTAACTTTTGACATTCAGTGGTTTTGAGGAGGAACTTAAGATTCTAGCAAGCTGCCAGGTAATATCACTGCAGCAGATCCATGGGTAACACTCTGAATAGTAAGATTCTGCTGATGCCATTTAGCCAAGTGAAAGTGCAACTTGTATTTGAACACCTGCAGTTAAATGGGGCTCATAGCCTCAGAGAAGCAAGTCTTTTCATATACAGATGGTTCTAATTACTATGAATTCTTCCTATAATATAGCTCCTATGAAACTATAATATCTGTTTCATAGGACTCTTGAGAGAGTTAAGTGAGTTAATATATGTAAAATGCTTAGAATAGTACTTGGCCCATAATAATATGTAATAGTTAACTAGCATTAATTATCACTAAATTATTACTGTAGTCTACATATTTCAGTAGCAGTGCCTTTTGGAATCCTACCAAAAAAAGTCTGTTCTCTTTTCCAGCCCTTCACATATTTGAAAACAGTAATCAAATCCTCACTGAGCTTCTGTTCTCCAGGATGATCATCCCCAGTTCCTTCTGATTTGTTTATATGAGTCTCTTCTATGTCCTGGAGGCTTTCCTGGATAATCCTTTATCTCTCAATGTGTCTTTCAGGGTAGAGAGCATAGAACTGAATGCTCTTTAAGTGATCTAACAAGTTCAAGTAGAGCAAGGCTCTTCTTCTTCTGGTCACTGCACTGCTTGGGAGGTAGCAAAAAATCAGGTGAACATTATACAGGTTCCATTGGCTGCTTTTGTGTCTCCTGTTCTTTCTTTTGCCCCTATCCAGAATGCTGTTCTTCATAGCCCTCAGTTCTTCACTTTTAAATTCTAACCTGTCACTCTATGGATTCAATTATATTCTCTGCTATTGACACCCAAGTCTACATCCTTAGATGTAAATTGTAAGCTTCTCAAAAGCAGAGACTCCTATTCATCTGGGTCTGGCACTATATATAGCACCTAAAAAGCACCTAAACATTGAAATGAAAATATGTAGAAAAAAATAAAATACATTAGATCCACATGCATCTAGGTTTTTATCCCATTTCCCCATTTCAATTCAGTGGCCACCCTATTTTGCCCAATACTAAAGCATAACATTTAATCTATTACCACATCCTGATGATTTGTTTTTTGTAATGACCCTTACTTAGACCAGGCCCTAATTATCTCCCAAGTGAATTGCTGAAATAATCTAATTGGGTTTCCTCCCTCTACACTTTCCCTCATGCTGCACTCCCAATTAATCTTCCTAAAGTATTATTTCAATGGAGTTACTTTCCCCTTGATAAAACTCTGATTTGTAGTTTGCCAGTCAGAACAAGTTTAAACTTTTCATTTTGATATTCAAGGATCAGATTCTCCTTGCTATACTGGTATTTAAGCAACCTTTTCTCTCAGTTTTCTTCCCAGAGCATCGCGACAGGCTCCTTGTTGCATGCATGTATGCATACACAGGTTTTTTTTCTACCTTCACAGCTTTGTTTATTCATCTAGCATGTTCTGTGACAAAACCTTATCATTTCTTTACCTAATCTTTCCAATAAGTTTGAAATACACTCATTTCCTCCTTCTTTACTTTGCTCTTACTACATGTAATGCACATTTGATATTTGCTTATATTATGTTTCATGTTCAAATTGATGAATTTTAAAGTGACATCTCAATATCTTATATACATGCACTGGTATAAGCACAGCAGGGAATTAAAAACATGTTAGCAATAGCTTCTCCTTTTAAAATTATAGTCTAGTGCCTATACATTGAAACATTCAATCTTTAAAAAAAGTAATACATGCCTGATGAACAAAACCTAACAGTAATAGATAAAAGGCTAAAGGATACAGCACAAAGGATAAAAACAAATTAAAATCACTTCAAGAAACATTTATTGAGAACCTAAGATAAACTCCCTTTATTCAAAAAATTTTAAGTTTATGGATAGCCCGTAAACATCCAGTTGAAATGAAGCATGTAAGTACTTTAATTAAGGCACATGTTGGTTTTGAGAACAGGCAGGTGATATTTTGAGCTGAGTTACTGATGTTGGAGTTTACCAAACTCACAAAAGTATTCCAAGAAAGGAAAACACCACATGCAAAGGCACTTGGCCCATTCGGGGCACTCTAAATGGTGGCTGGAGTAGAAGATTCAGCATCTCTTTCCTTCCCAAGGTGGGAGAGCTCCTTGAGGACCAAGACTGCGCTTTCTATCTCTTTTGTATTTACTGTAGCACCCAATACTTAAGACTACGCTACTTTTTCATTTATATGCTCATTATCAGCATCAGCAATGGAAGACCCTGATGGCAAGATCCATATTTTAGAGTGCTTTTGTATCCTGTATAGTGAATAAATCATGTATTGGTTGAATTCACTTATATAAATTTAATATGATTTAAATGGGTTAAGCTATTTGCAGAAAGACCTGAATATTTCCAGTTTTTTTGTCCATATTTTCCTTTTAATCACTGCAGAATTTATCTTTTATCTAGTCTTTCTTTATAAAATTTGCACCTTTTAGTACTTCTTCCCTAATATGATGCCTTCCCTAAAAAATATGTTGATTTAGTGTGATATTGCATGAGTCATTTGCTTTATACTGAAGGCACATAGATGTTTGATAATGCTTTTTCAGGTGATGGAAACAGTTTAAACCAACAGTCACCAACCTTTCGGACCTCATGGACCACCGGTTGGCGACCACTGGTTTAAACTATAATGACAGCAGAGAACATCATTGTTCTAGCTTACCTTTCACATTGCAGGGTGAAGCAGCTGACTGATGAGGAGGAGTGTTGTATCTGCATGGATGGTCGAGCTGACCTCATCCTGCCTTGTACTCACAGCTTTTGTCAGAAGTGCATTGATAAATGGTAAGTTATCTGGTGTCTTCATGGAATAGGAAAAGGTCAAATGGGAACATGTATATGAATAAACTTCAAAAAAATACAAAAATATTGTAGTTAAGTATAAGATTTTGTTCTTTAGCACTTCGGATTTTATGACATGCCTCCTAATGGTTAAAAATATTTTTATACCTGAAGTTTATAAAATGTGGGGGTGTATTTTAGTTTTGGCAGTTTACTTTGGCTATAAGGAGATTTGTGCCTGACTTGAGTCAGAATCATATGCTTCCCTTTTTCTTATTTCTGCATTGTTCCTTTATGTGAGATTAGAAGAAATAATAATTGGACCTGGAGGGAACTTGAGAGATCAGCTGGTCAAGCTCATTAGTATTTTATAAATAAGAATCTCATTTAGGAGAATTTATATTTGATATACAATTAACTATATTTCAAGTACAGTTCGATGTTTTGACATGTGTACACATGTACATCTTCACTATACAGATAATGAACCAGTCCATCACCCCAAAAAGTTACCTTTGTGTCCCATTGTAAAATCTCCTTCCCACCCCTTCCTTCCAGTGCCCAGACAACCACTACTCTGCTCTCAGTCACTATAAAATAATTGGGATTTTCTATAATTTGTATAACTGAAATCATATATAACCTATTTTTGTCTGCCTTCTTTCATTCAGTATAATTATTTTGAGATTTATCTATGTTGTAGTATGTGTCAGTAGTTCCTTTTTATTGCTGAGTAGTATTCATTGTATGGATACCAGAGTTTATTTTTTTTAACTTTTTTTTTAATTTAATAAATCTTTATTGTTCAGATTATTACAATTATTCCTTTTTTTCCCCCCATAGCTCCCCTCCACCCGGTTCCCACCCCACCCTCTGCCCTTACCCTGCACTGTCTTCATCCATAGGTGTACGATTTTTGTCCAGTCTCTTCCCACACCCCGCACACCCCGTTCCCCCTGAGAATTGTCAGTCCACTCCCTTTCTATGCCCCTGATTCTATTATATTCACCCGTTTATTCTGTTCATCAGATTTTTTTATTCACTTGATTTTTAGGTTCACTTGTTGATAGACATGTATTTGTTGTTCATAATTTTTATCTTTACCTTTTTCTTCTTCTTCCTCTTGTTAAAGAATACCTTTCAGCATTTCATGTAATACTGGTTTGGTGGTGATGAACTCCTTTAGCTTTTTCTTATCTGTGAAGCTCTTTATCTGACCTTCAATTCTGAATGATAGCTTTGCTGGGTAGAGTAATCTTGGTTGTAGGTTCTTGCTGTTCATCACGTTGAATATTTCTTGCCACTCCCGTCTGGCCTGCATAGTTTCTGTTGAGAAATCAGCTGACAGTCGTATGGGTGCTCCCTTGTAGGTAACTAACTGCTTTTCTCTTGCTGCTTTTAATATTCTCTCTTTGTCTTTTGCTCTTGACATTTTAATTATGATGTGTCTTGGTGTGGTCCTCTTTGAATTCCTTTTGTTTGGGGTTCTCTTCACTTCCTGGACTTGTAAGTCTATTTCTTTCACCAGGTGGGGGAAGTTTTCGGTCATTATTTCTTCAAATAGGCTTTCAGTATCTTGCTCTCTCTCTTCTTCTGGTACCCCCATAATACGGATGTTGGTACACTTGAAGTTGTCCCAGAGGCTCCTTACACTATCTTCATATTTTTGGATTCTTTTTTCTTTTTGCTTTTCTGGCTGAGTGTTTTTTGCTTCTTTGTAATTCAAATCTTTGACTTGATTCTTGCGATCCTCTAGTCTGCTGTTAGATCTCTGTATAATATTTTTTATTTCAGTCAGTGTATGCTTAATTTCTAGTTGGTCCTTTTTCATATCCTCGAGGGTCTCACTAAATTTATCGGCCTTTTCTAGAAAATTCTTGAAAAACCTTATAACCGTGGTTTTGAACTCTATATCCAGTCGTTTGCTTTCCTCCATTTCTTTCATTTGTGATCTGTTTCTTTGTCTCTGCATTTTGGCTTCCCTGAGTTGATAGAGTGGCTTTGTGTGCTCGGTGTCCTATAGGACCCAGTGGCTCAGCCTCCCCAGTTACCTGAGGTGGACACTCTTGGTGCACCCCTTTGTGGGCTGTATGCACAGTCTTCTTGTAGTTAAGCCTTGATTGTTGTTGGTATCACTGGGAGGAATTGACCTCAGGCCAATTAGCTGTGAGGATCAGCTGTGTCTATGCTGGGAGAACTTCTGTGCTGGAGACACCCTTATGAGACAAGACCTGCAAAAGCCTGTGCTCAGCTTGGATGGGCCAGAGTCTCAGGGCGGAACAAACAGCATTGGTTTTCCATCAGCCCTGCCCTAATAGGCCCCTGTATCTCAGTGTCCCTCAGTAGTTGCTGCAAGCACCTCTGAGAGAAAGCCGCCCTCGAGTTCCGCCCGCTGCCAGACACTCCAGTTTCTCCCCAAATGAGTCTGGGTCCCCAGAGTCTTGCCCGGAACTGGAGTTCAGTTCATTCGGGAGCTTTTGTCTCCCTCCCACTTGAGAAAACCAGCCACGTACTCAGTTGCCCGCCCTCTCCGCGCGCACGCCTTGGTACTTCTGCCTTCCGCAGTTGCTCTGAGTCTCAGTGTGCTTTTCTCTTTCCTGACAGTCCAGTTTCACCCCGTATGAGTCTGGGTCCCCAGAGTCTCACCCGGAACTGGAGTTCAGCGCAGTTGGGAGCTTTTGTCTCCCTCCCGCTTGGGAAAGCCAGCCGCGCACTCAGTTGCCAGTCCTCTGGCACGCGTCTCAGTACCTGTGCCTCCTGCAGCTCCTTTTGAGTCTCAGTGTGCTTTTCTCTTTCCTTCTAGTTGTAGAATTTCCACTCAGCCAGCCTTCCTGTAGGTTCTAGATGATGTCCGTTTTGTCTTTTAGTTGTAGTTTTGAAATTGTTGTGCTAGGCAGCAGTTTAGGTGTTTACCTATGCCGCCATCTTGGTTTCTCCTGAAGCTGGGGTGGACGCCACTGGGCTTGTGCAAATTCACAAGCCGGGTCCTCGGCGCCCCGAAGCGGCAGCGGAAGCGGCGGTGGTGACAGCAGCTCTGCCCCAGAGTCCCCCCAAGGAGACCGCATGTCCTCGCCCCCCTGCCTGCGTCCCGATACCAGAGTTTATCCATTTACCTATTGACGGACATTGGGTTGTTTCCAATTTTTGGCTATTACAAATAAAGTGGGGTTTTTTAACTTTGTTTTTTTTTTGGTTTTTTTTTTTGTTTGTTTGTTTGTTTTTACAGTTTCTTTTGCTTATTTAAATGGAAATGCAGTCTCCAAATTTAGGAGCTAAAAACACTACTTTTTTTTTTTCCAGAACCTGCCTATCTATTTAAAAGTATGAAATCTAGATCTCTTCGAATATCATCTGAAAGACATTTACCTTTATCATTATATAAATAAAAAGTAAAACAATATTACAGAACCACTTTCACTTATAAGAAGGACAAGGTTTTAGCACAGCCATGGGCAAACTACGGCCCGCGGGCCGTATCCGGCCCATTCGGCTGTTCTATCCGGCCCGCGGAGCCGAAGAGCGGAGGGTTCTCTTGCTCTCCCCTCCGCTCCTTTACTTTGAATTTATATTAGTTCACACAAACACTCCATCCATGCTTTTGTTCCGGCCCTCCGGTCCAGTTTAAGAACCCATTGTGGCCCTCGAGTCAAAAAGTTTGCCCACCCCTGTTTTAGCACATACAGTCTTGGCAAGCTTGTGGAGAAACTGGCATTTTTATATATTGTTATTCAGTATATAAATTGGGTACAACTGCTTTCGAGGACATTTTGGCAATATCTGTTAAATTAATATTTTTTAACCTTTAAAAGCAACTTTATTGAAGCATAATATACACACAATAAAATTGCCAATTTTACATATATATTGACATTTTAACAAATTTTTACAACCATGTAACCAGCATGACAATCAAGATATAAAACATTCCCTTTCCCCAAAAGTTTAGTGCCTGTGACAAAGTTAATAATAGGAATCAGAGTATTTTGCTTACATTATGTTGATATGGAAGTCATAGATACTTTCTTATCTCTCTTTACTACTTTGAAATCATGGCAGTTTTCAGACTCACTAGCTTTACAAATAAAGCTTTCTATATATTTGTGGACAAGACATTTTATGAACATATATTTTGGGGTTTTTTCCTTGTATAAAAACCAAGAGTGGAATGGCTAGATCATATGGTAGGTATATGTTTAAATTTTTAAGAAACTGCCAACTGTTTTCCTAAGTGGTTGTACCATTTTACACTTTCATCAGCAGTATATGAGAGCTGCAATTGCTCCACAACCTTGTCAATACTTGGTTTGATCAGTCCTTTTAATTTTAGCCATTCTGTAGATGTATAGTGTTATCTCATTGTGGTTTTAATTTGCATTTCTGTATTGACGATGTTGAGCATCTTTTCATGTGCTTATTTACCATCCATATATCTTCTTTGGTGAAGTGTCCATGGACCACCAGTTGGCAACCTCTGTACTAGAGGTCTGTGCACGAATTTCGGGTCCCTAGGCCTGGCCAGTGATCAGGGCCGATTAGGGCCCTCCAGCTGCCAGCCGGGGCCTTCCTTCATTCCGCACCACCCCCTGGTGGTCAGCACATGTCATAGCAAGCAATCAGACTCTCAGTCGAACTCCCGAGGGGACAATTTACATATTAGGCTTTTAGATAGATAGATAGATAGATAGATAGATAGATAGATAGATAGATAGATATCCTTTATCAGATATATGATTTACAAATATTTTCTCCCATTTTGTGATTTACCTTTTCATTCTCTTAAGAATACCTTTCAAAGAGTAGAAGTTTTTAATTTTGACAAGGTCCAATATATCAGTTTGTGATTTATGGATAGTGATTTTAGTGTCATATCTAAGAAATCTTTGTCTATCTTCTGAAAATTTTATAGTTTTTAGGTTTTACATTTGGGACTGTGATCCATTTTGAGTTAATTTTTTAATATGGTTTGAGGTTTCTATCAAAATTCTCTTTTTACATATGGCTTCAAGTTGCTCCATCACATTTTGTTGAAAAGACTATCTTCACTAAATTGCCTCTGCACCTTTGTTAAAAGCAATTGTTCAAATACATGTGAGTATATTTCTAGGTTCTATTCTGGTCCACTGATCTATTCATCTATTTCACACCATTATTGCAATATCTTGATTATTATCTAGCTTCTTAAAATCAGGAAGTGTTATTTATCAAACTTTCTTCTTTTTTGAGGTTGTTTTGACTATCCTAGGTCTTTTGAATTTCAATGTGAGTTTTAGAATCAACTGTTAATTTCTACAAAATAAGTTGTAAGGATTTTGATTGGGATTGCGTTAAATAGTCAATTTGGAGACTTGACTTAATAATATCCAGTCTTCCAATCCACAAAAAAAAATATTTTATTTCTCCATTTACTTAGTCTTGTTTAATTTCTCTTATCAATTTTTGTAGTCTTCAGTGTTGCATATCTTTGACAGATTTATCCCTAAGTACTTTACGTTTCTTATACTATTTCAAATGATATTTTTAAATTTCAGTTTATAATTGTTCGTTAGTATTTAGAAATACAATAGATTTTTGTGTATCAATCTTGTATTCTGCAACCTTACTAAACTCATTTATTAGTTTTGATGTTTTTTGTAGGTTTTATAGGATTTTCTTGAATGTCTATTTAAACATCATTTTAAAAAATATTTTTTCTGGATAGAGAATTCTAGATTGATAGTATTTTTTTTCAGTACTTTCATGACATTGCTTTATTCTCATTTTTCTTGCATTGTCGCCTATGAGAAATCTCTATCATCCTTTTTTCCTATGTGGGTATTGTAATTTTTTCCCTCTGGTTGCTTTTAAGATTGTTTTTCGTTATCACTGGTTTTGAGCAGTTTGATTATAATGTGCCTTAGATTAGTCTTTTCCCGTTCCTTGTGCTTAGGGTTCATTGAGTTTTTTAGATTTGTAGGTTTATGGTATCATCAATTTTGGAAATGTTTCAGCCATTATTTCTCAAATATTTTTTTCTGTTCTCTCCCCTCTCCTTTGAGACTGCAGCTACACATGTTAGACCATTTTGAAGTTGTCCTACAGTTCACTGATGCTATTTTTTTCTTCTTATTTTAGTCATTTTCTCTTTTGGGATAATTAATACTGCAATGCCTTTTCAAATTACTAATGTTTTTTTCTATAGTGTCTAACTTGCCATTAGTTCCCATCCAGTATATTTATTACTTCAGATATTGTAGTTTTCATCTCTAAAAGTTTTTTAATATCTTCTATGTCTCTACTTAATGTGTTTGGTCTTTCCTCTAGTTCTTTTTAAAATATATGGTATATGGTTATCATAACCTTTCCTTTTCTTCTCTGCTAATTCTAACATCTGTGTCAGTTCCTGATTGGTTTTGACTGATTTTTCTCTTCATTTTGGGTTGCATTTTTCTGCTTCTTTTTTTTTGCCTGGTAGTCCTTGATTGGGTGCCAGACATTGTGATTTTTACCTTTTTGGGTGCTGGATATTTTTATATTCCTATAAATATTCTTGAGCTTTGTTCTGGGATATAGTTACTTGGAAACAATTTAATCCTTTTGGGTCTTGCTTTGATAATTTGTTAGGCAGGACTAGAGCAGTGTTTAGCTTAGAATACATTATGTCCCACTAATGAGGCAAGACCTTTCAGAGTATCCATGCTCTGTGAATTATGAGGTTTTCCAGTCTGGCTGGTGGGAACAGGCAATATCCCAGACCCTTTGTGAGCTTTGAGTACTGTCCTCTCAAATACTTCTGGGTGATTCTTCAGCCTGGAGTAGTTTCCTCACATGCACACACTCTGCTGAATATACTCTAGGGGGACCATCTGTAGATTCGGGAATTCTCCCTTTGTGCAACTTTCTCCACACCAGTTCTCTGCCCTGTAACTCGGAGCTGCCTTAGCCTCCTGAGACTCTCAACTAGGTGAGGAGCCTGCCAAGTTCCATCTGGGTTCCCCCTGCTTCCTCTGTGGCCTAGAAACTCTCAAGGCCGTAAGCTGGGGCAGTTGTAGGGCTCACCTTCTTTGCTTCCCACCTCTCAGGAATCACTGTCCTTTGTTGTCTGGTCCCTATTGGCCAGAAGCAGAAGTTGACTGTTTAAAATTGTGACTTGTGCACAGAAGAGCACACATAATTATCTTTGTAAAGTATCTCTCTCTGAGGAACCAGAAAGGAATCTGAATAATATATGCCAGCTCTAGCTTTCACATTTAGTTTTGAAACAGATCTCTTAGTTTTGCACAACAGCCAAAGAGCAATTGATATAATTTAATTACTTTGGTCTCAGATTTCACTGAGAGATGAAGAGAAAAGCATTCTCCCTACATGACATGTTTCTGGCTCAAATATGGTAGTTTTTAAATTTCCAAATTAATGTTTGACAAGACAAAAAACATCCCTTTGAAAAACATAATCTTATTTAAGTGATCATATATAAGCTCTTTTTCTGTCAGGAAAATTATTCTGCATGTAAAGTTATCTTTTATTTTAAATCTTGAATTCTTCCATTTTGTTGTTTGTAGTGGCAAAAGAAAGGAAAAAACGTAAATGTTCTTCTATGGGAGACTAGTTACATAAAAGGTGGCCTATTCATACAATGCATGTTTAAAAGAATAGACAGCTGTAACATGCACTGATACATAATGGCCTACAGGACATACTGATGAACTGGTAGTGGTTGCCCCTGGGGATAAGAATTAAAGATTGGGCTGGAGGGAGAGATTTATTTTTCAGTGTATACTTTTATGCTATTTACTTTTTTTAAAACCATGTATATGTATTACTTTTCAAACAAACCTGTTTTTAAAAAGAAGAAAAAGAACTATTCTTTAATCGACTTCTCTAACAGGAGTGATCGACACAGGAATTGCCCTATTTGTCGCCTGCAGATGACTGGAGCAAATGAATCTTGGGTGGTGTCAGATGCGCCCACTGAAGATGATATGGCTAACTATATTCTTAACATGGCTGATGAGGCAGGCCAGCCCCACAGACCATGACCTTGAGTGAAGTGTTTTGTTGCTATTGTGGGCTACAAACACTTGGGTCATGGGGAAAGAATGCAGGAATGTTGTGGCGCAGTCAGCGAGAACTCACTTTCCCCCACCCTCTTATTTTTGCTTTTCTGACAATTTGTCCCATTTCTTTTGATAAATTTTTCATGTCTTCCATTTATGGTAAATTAAAATTTGCTACTGTTCTAGACCATTATTTTCCTATTATTTTTCTGTTCTAATATAGCTTATTAGAACTAATTGCTCTTGAATCCTTTGCTGCAGTAACAGCAACATTTCCAGAGGCTTCTGAAACACTACTATTTTTCAGGGTAGGAGCATTCTGGAATAAACCATAAACCCTGGCCAAAGTGGCTCAGTGGTTAGAGTGTCCCATGCACCAAAGGGTCTCAGGTTTGATTCCCAGTCAGGGCACATACCCAGGTTTCGGGTTTGATCTCAGTCAGGGCACATATGGGAGGCAACCAGTTGATGTTTCTCACATCGATGTTTATCTCCCTCTCCCTTTCTCTCTCTCTCTTGAATCAATGAAAAATGTATCCTCGCGTGATGATTAAATAAATAAATAAAGTAAACCATGAATGTTAAAAAGTTGTAGCCATCTGAGAGAAAATTTTATATGACTGAAAATGTAAAATATGTCAAAGTGCTTGTTACTACTTAAATTAGTTTTTCTGCTGGAATCTAAGGAGTATGTATGCCCCCTTGTGGTTAATTATTGCTCCTTTAATAATTATTACTTGAAATGATCCAGTTATTTCATAACTTTAGCTGTGCTTTTGAAACTACATATTTTTTACTTAAAAGCCTTTTTTTCCCCCTCATCCTGTATAATTTGGGTGAAGACTAAAAGTTGGGTGTGATTTTGCCTTGTAAATGGATTTCTGCTGGGGAATCTTCTAGAAATGCTTTTCCACAGCTGGGGAACTGTTCTAAATAGCTTTTGATAAAGCTCATGTGTCTTGGAGTTTCAGAAGGAAATTTTTATCACAGATTCTAAATGTTATATGTCCAAATTATGGCGAATCATTCAATATTAGTTTATGGTGCTTTTATTTTAACTTGAAAGCATCTTACTGAGGCCAAGTCCTCAGACTTCTTAGATTAAGAAAGAAGAAAATAGGATGAAGCCTTTTAACCATAAGTACATAAAACACCTCTGAAAATTAGGAGATAATTTGGTTTTCTTACTGTTCATTCCACTTCCTTTGAAATACTTTGAAGGAATTATAATGTTCAGTGGCATTTCAACTATTTTTTTAAATTTTACTTAAAAAGTAAATTTTTGTTTTATGTTAAACATTATGATACCAGCATATAATAAAATCAGGGCCTGATGTCTCCTTTTAAAATAATGTTAACGTTCCATGTAACTTTTCTGACTTGTTGGTAAGACAAATAAATTCTGAAGTACCAAAGTATACAATTTAAGTTGCTTCATATTGATGGCAAAATTTTTGGATACTAGGATTTTTTTAATAGGCATGCAAATTAAAAAATTCATTTCTAAGCAAAATGTGTAACTAAATATGGTTTGATTTTTACCCCCAAAATACTGATAATGAAGTGGTTGACATTCATGATGGGGGCAGGTCAGTACCAAATAGCTAAACACTCAATGGATATTTATGCAGAGTACTGAGGGCTCTATCACATCGACCTGGCAATGCCTTTTATGGTCATGTGACCTTGAGAAAGTCCCTTCCTCTGGTTTGTAGGCTTATACTTTAGAAACTGAGACTTTATTTGTGGTTTTTCACACTTGTATTTCAGCAGTAGAATCTTTTTGTCCAAGTAAAATCTTACTCAGAACCTCTAGCTCCATGTGCTGAATGTGCACGCATGCACACACACCCCCTACACCACTTTATAAATCATATTTTATTAATATAAATTTATGTAAATTTCATATACTGTAATACTAAATATTATAAAGCCAATCAATGAAAACATGTATTAATGCATTGGTGTTATTCATTGTATTAGAATTTGGTGAGTAGCAAAGTTGTATGATGGGACTTGTTTTTTAAATTAATTTTTTACCAAAAAAAATTTTTTTTAATTAAATTCAGGTCAGATTTGCAGAACCCTGACTCTCCTCCATGATCATTAGTATTCTATGGAACATATTTTGAAAACGTTGGGATAGTGATCCCCCGATATCTTTTTCAGCTCTAAGATTTTAAATCCTTTGGATTAGACTTACTGAGTCCAGTTCAGATTGCCTAATTTAAGAATGTTTCTGAAAATGAGCAAAGTTGCTTTACAGATTTCTGGATCTTTCCCAGGTATAGCCAGTGATTTTATCCCTCAGAATCCTTCACCTTTCAAGGAATTATTTAACAGTGAGAACAGAAACTTGATATTGCCCAAACCTTTTTACTTTTCAATATGAGCTCCAAGACACTAACTGATCTACTGTGAAACAAAATGTTTTTATTAGCCTTATCTAATAAATGAGCAATTTTTGCTCACGCCACTAAACTGGGTGTTAATTCTTTAGATGTGAATATTAGGTATGTTATAATAACTAATCATAAAAAGTTGTAAATGTATTAATGGATGAAATGTACACTTTTTGTATTCTGTACAGCTTTGTCTTTTTTAATTATGAAGTACTTAAATGCACTTACTATGATAGGAAGTATAATGTGTGCCTTCTAGGATTGTGAAATGGTTTCATGAACTCTAAGGAATTTATTTTATTTTATGTTGTAAAGTTTTCCTTATCCTAACTCAATAGAAGGGTTGACTCATATTACAGTGCTATAGAATTTTAGTTTAAGAAAATAGATTTGACTATGTACTGAATTTAGAAGTGGAGAATAATAGTATCTGTTTTATTCTTAGGATAAACTGGTATATTGTGCAATAAATAATCTTTAACAAGTAAATTTTACATTGAAGATTTTTTTCTTATATAGTTTCACATTCTCATGTGCCAAATGCTTATATTCCTTAAAGGACTGTTTTGTGTTGTGCTCTGGGGGGTTGTGATGTTTGTGTACTATGTTTTAAAATTCATTTCAAATTGGACTCAATTTTCTTATACCTAATATATATCTGAGTAATAAGGCTTCTTGAAAGTACCTTTTGGTTCAGTGATTTTTAACAATGGTAAGTTGGATTTATTAAAAGGAAGTCTGAAGAATTTCCATTTTACTGGTTTCTTCTTCATTAAGTCAGGCTTATCCAGGAATAAGAAAACTACTTGGAGGTTAGGGAAATCAGCTGATCACCCATATTTATGCTGGACAACACAATGACAATATAACAAACAGTTTACAGCAGACTTTCACTTTTCTTTCTTATCTTTTAAAAATAATTGATAAAATATTCCATACTATGACAGTTTTTGTTTGTTTGTTTATATATATATATATATATATATATATATATATATATATACACACACACACACACACACACACACACACACACACATATATTTTTTATTGATTTCAGAGAGGAAGGGAGAGGGAGAGAGAGATAGAAACATCAATGATGAGAGAGAATCATCGACCGGCTGCCTCCTGCACGCCCCACACAGGATCAAGCCCGCAACCCAGGCATGTGCGCTGACCGGGAATCAAACCGTGACCTCCTGGTTCATAGGTCGACGCTCAACCACTGAGCCACGCCGGCCAGACCCTATGACAGTTTTGATGTTTACCTTGTAAAATCATTTCTAAGATAAAATTAATGTAATTAGAGAAGCATAGTAGAATTTTAGTGCTGAGAAAAGCCATTTATAAGAAGTGGTAGTTTATAATTAAATTTACTAATATATGTCATCATGGAGAACACATTTTGGTCTCAAAAGCCATAAAAGCCTCCAGATATATTTTAATCTTGCAGCTGTGTATGGTCTTACTCTCTGGCACCCTCTGTCTTTCTGTTAAGATATTTATTTAGAGGTTGAGGGTGTAAAAATTCCTGAGGAACTATATCTGCCTGATTGGTGTTCCTTTTATTGTAGTTGTAGTTAGTTACACATGTGTTTTTTGTTTTTGTTTTTTAATTTCTTTATTGATTAAGGTGTTACATATGTATCCTTATTCCCCCATTAACACCCCCCCATCCCTCCCACTCATGCCCTCACCCCTCTGTTGTCTGTGTCCATTGGTTAGGCTTATATGCATGCATACAAGTCCTTTGGTTGTTCTCTCCCCCACCCTCCCCTACCTTCCCTCTGAGGTTTGATGGTCTGATCGATGCTTCCCTGTCTCTGGATCTGCTTTTGTTCATCAGTTTATGTTGTTCATTATATTCCAAAAATGAGTGAGATCATGTGATATTTATCTTTCTCTGACTGGCTTATTTCACTTAGCATAATGCTCTCCAGTTCCATCCATGCTATTGCAAATGGTAAGAATTCCTTTTTTACCGCAGCCTAGTATTACACTTGTTCTTTATAATAGTTATTGTTCAGGTATGGAATACTTAGGTATATTATCAACATAGCTCTTTCAGCTGTGCCTAAAAATCCAGAAAAAGATGAATATTGTTTCACCTACACAGCACTTAGAAACAAGTAAAGTAAAAAGCCGGAGGGGTGGTTTGCATTTCTGCTTTAATCCAGGATATGAGGAAGTGAAGGCCCAGGACAGGCCTTGGTAAATACCAACCTAGGAGTTGTGATTTGTTTTTATGAGACAAAATGCAATGACAATGATAATTTCAGCAATGCAGTTTAAAGTAACACATAATGTGAAGTTGAGCCTTTTAGAGTAAGAGATAACATACTCAAAAACTGTTATTTTAAAAACATGGGATAGTATACAATTACCTTTGATTCCAGCTGTAAACGTGAAAGAAAGTCGGATTCATGCCCCCTCCCCCAAGAAAAGGCCAGTTACGTACAATGATGTAATAAAAGTACAAAGTGCTGTCTGAAAAGTTTACAGGACAGGTAAAATTTTTGCAATAAGTGCTGGCTGAACAGATGAAAGTAATATCTGTGGAAAGGGAAATGAACGTGTATGGACGAAGTTAGAGAGGAAGATAGCAAAGGTTTACTTTCTGGGCTAGTGAGCTCCAGTTTGAAAAGGTTTTGTTTCCTAGTGAATGTCATCCATGTCTCAGTCTTAGTTAAAAATGAATTAGTAGTCATTGATAGTTTTCCCTGATACCCAGTCTTTTCTTACAGTAAAAGACTTAAACATTTGCTTTAAACGGTATTAAGTTGAAATAGTTTTAAATTATGGAGCCATAGTCCTAACAGACTTTATTTAATAATTACAAACAAATACTTGTTACAGATAAAATGACAATGAAAAAAACTGTACAATGCTTGCAACGATAGGGCAAATGTATATAAATGGGGGCTTTTCAAAAATAATAAATGCCTAAGATAATGGCGGGTTTTCATTCAATTTCTTGATTAGTGGTAAGATAGCATATATGTTTGCCTAGTTAAAAAGAAAACACTACATTTATTGTTCTGTTGACCAGTGGAGGGGACATGCATTATAAAATAAAGTCACAGGACAAGAAAATCTAAAGTCAAATAAGCATTTTCACAGGCAAAAATAGGGTTCTTCCAATTTCATGATTCAGAATTTCCCATAGTCTACATTTGCTCACAGAAATAAACAAGAAGGTCCTTGAGCAGCACATATTCTACTAGGAGCACATATTCTTAAAAGGTTGCCAAAAGAGAAAGTCATTTATTCAACATACATTTAGTGAGCACCTACTATGTACCAGGCACAAGTAACACAGATGAAGAGTACATTGGTAAAGCTTAAATTCAGACTGGTCTTAAAAAATACTTTCTACCTGTCCCCATCCGGACCACTTATATATTGGGGAAAAGTCCGTATGTTAGGTAAGGGAGGAAAAATAAATGCATCGGGTTATAGTGATAAAAGTTAGAACTTTTGTGAGGCCTTGTGGAATAGTGGAGAAAGGACTGGATTAGGAGTAGGGAAACCTAGTTCTAGTCCTATTATTAGCTGTGTGACCTTAAGTAAATCTCACTTCTCTGGCCCCAATTCTTCATAAGTAAAATGATAATTGGGCTACAATCATTCACAGAATATTAGAGCCAAAAGGGAACAGAGATTATCTAGTCTGGTGCTTTTCAAAGTCCTTACTTCAAATGAAAATATGTAGAAGTCCCAATGAAGAAGCAAAAGCAACACCCAGAACCTCACTCCCCTCCCCTCTCCCACCCTGAAATTGGGAGGGGGATTCAAGACCTCCATTTGAAAATCTCTCATCTAGTCCAAACCCTCACTTTTCAGATGAGGAAACCAAGACACAGACCAGGAGTGACTTTCAATGTGCACATTTGGCTTCCTAAGTAGAAAGGAGAGAGGAGGGCTAAATAAAATAGTTTAAGAAATTTATAAAAAATGCAAAGAAGTCTTTTTTTGGGGGTGGGAGGGTTAATACGAGGATATTTTTTCCCACTGATTTTAGAGTAGAAAAGGGGGCGGAAGGAGAGAGAAACATCAATGTGAGAGAGACACATCAATTGGTTGCCTTCTACACACTCAACTTGGAGCAAGGAACCTGCAACCCAGGTACATGCCCTTGACCAGAATCGATCCCACAACCCTTCAGTTCAGGGGCCGACACTCTAACCACTGAGCATACCAGCCAGGAGAGAAGTTGTCCGTTTTAATTCTCTCCAAGTAGCTCCTTTATGAAAGGGAGCTTTGAAATTGATTTTGTTTAAGGCAGGCAGCCAGCCAGAGGCTGAAATGAACAACTACCACCAAGACTGGAGGACCTAGAGTGGACTATGGCAGAAAACCACATGGACCCCATGTCAGTAGCCTCTTGAACCGTGGAAGACCCTGGCCCCAACAATGCAAGCACTAGTGGTTTGAAGAGAAATATTTGGAAAATTAGGAATGAGTACAGACAACTGTATCTCCCAGATCCCCAAGGAGCAGTCACCACCTATTACTCAGAAATACTAACAGAAGTGGACATGTCAGGTCTTAAAGTGAACAGTGCAACCAAAATCACTAGGTTTGAAGGTTCTTCAGAGGCCTCCTATCCCGGGAGGAAAGTCCTAGTGTGGTATCTTGACCACTGTTAATCACAGCAGACATGAAATTAAACCAGAAAGTTAAAATGCATGTCCAGTGCTAGACCTACTTGGTCAGGGCTGTGATCTGTTCTGATTTCATGGCATCAGACAGGAAGCTGAGCTCGTTGCATAAGGTCTCGTATCGGAATGCCATCCGGATCTGAGCAACATTTGTCTTTCGAATATCATTTCCTTCAGGTCCTTCTTTATAATAATTTTGTCCCAGAAACTTCTGCTTTTCCTGTGGCCCAAGAGAAATACAAATCAAACAGTACACCTCAGATTCACGTTCTCTATCCACACGGCGGCTCTGGCATTCAGCCACACCAAATTAGACGTGCCCCTGAAGCAGGTCCCCCATCAGGGCATCTTTCCCCATGGGGCTCTTACGAATTTCCTCCTGGCCCCCATGTCCTCAGGGATGTCACCCTGACAACCACATTCATTCCCTTCATCTCTGCCTATGCCTTCCTTGATCAGAAAGGAACGATTCCTGCTGGTGAGGAAAATGGCAGGGTGAAGACTCTTAAGTCCCTCCTGAGAGCTGACAAAGACAGATGGGAGTTTGGGGAGAGCCAGTCCAAGGAACAAAGTGCACACGTTGAATCTGCAGCCTTTAACTCATCTGCATCAGCATCAAAAGAGCAACACCGATGCAGCCCTATTCCTGTATCAGCGACATCACCCAGAGGAGGTACCCGGGACCTGTGACACCATCTAGAGCAATAGTTCTCAACCCTGCACGTCAGAATCACCTAGGAGGCTGTAAAAAGCTAATGATGTCCAGGTCCCATCCCTAGAGTTTCTTATTCAACCAAGGTACTACTCTAGTCAAAAAATACTGAGGGCCTCTGTGCCAGGGGCTATTCTAGGCCTAGTGATATAATGCTGAACAAACAGCTTCTGCTATAATGGGACTTACATTCCAGAGGGAAAGACAGAAAAACACGTAACTACATATTACAACATCAGTAATAATAATATGAAGGAAAGAGTAAATGGATAGAGAAAGGTAAGTGTGTCTATTGCAGAATGGGTGGTCAGGGAAGGCCTCTGAGGAGGTGACATTTGAGTAGAGGTCTGGAAAAGGTGACAGAGCAACCAGGAAAATTCGAAAGTCTCCTCCCCGGGGTTCTTCCCTAGAACATGGGACAGAGACCCTACCTGTCCCCTTCATCACTGAACCCAGAACCTAGAAAGTACCGGGTCAACGGGCATTCACTGTACAGGTGTTGAAAGGCCAGGAGGGACAGCGCTGCCACACTGTACCTGATGTGAGAGGCCGCTCTGCAGCACGCTGTTCCTGGCGATCTCACACAGGTCACACGTGCTCAGCTTCCACACTTGAGCAGCAATGGCATATTCTTCCATAAGTGCTTCCTAGAGTCGCCCAAAAGTGAATGTATTAGATGGCAGAATATCCATTTCAATGCTGCACAGATTTCCAAAGCTAGAAACATCAGACGTTGCAGATTTAATTTTCCTTTCATCACTGGCACCTGGATAATCAAACAATGTCCTCCCCCTATGATCTTTTTGTGTGTGAAATCTCAGGTTACCAACGAGAGATAGATCAAAGAACACCTACGGAGGTGTTTGTTAACAGCACATGTCCAAAACCCTGTGCTGGTCATAGGGACAGTCTACTGGGTCAGGCACTCCTTTAGTACCTGCTTTTAGCTTTGTTATTTATTTAACAGACCATTTCCTTAAGATTGTCCAAAAGTCAAAGGTAATCTGAGTACACTACAAAGAGCAGAGATGGAACCTTCAATAAGGAGAAATTATCAGTATCTGCAGTGAGACAGTGTAATCCCCAAAGGATTTGGGTTTGAGCTGTGCTATCACTTTATCTTCTGGGATGTGAAATGTCTGACTAACCCAAGCCCTTCCATTACCCCATTGCCTCTTTATCTCAGAGCAGCGGTTCTTAAGATGTGGTCCCAGGATCCCTGGGGGTTCCCAAGGCCTTTTAAAAGGTCCTCCCTTTTCCAAAAATACGTAGTTGGAAAGGGGAAGGTTTTCTTCCTATACTTTGGTAGAAATAATTTAGCACAACAGATATGAGAATCCAGCTGTCTTCTATTAAACCAGACATTAAAAGAGATTTGCAAAAATTTAAAACAGGGCCATTATTTTAGGAAATATGGTTATTTTTCATAAAAATAGCTATTTATGTTAACCTCTAATAGGTTTATCGCTAGATATAACTCATGCTCTCTGAGGGCCTCATTTCTGGAGAGTATAAAGGGATCTTAGACCAAAGCTTGGCGAGCCTGTCCTAGGAGACTCTGGGACTTCTGTCTTCACTAATTGGTGGCTGTCTTATCAATACCATCAAAATGTGCTTGGCTCACTCATGACTGGTCCCCATGCATGACATCGCCTTTCCCTTCTTCCCTTTCCCCAGAGATCCAAAGTGTAACAATAATAACATTATTAAGAAAAATGGTAGCCAACATTTTGAATACAAGCTATATGCAGATGCTCTATTAGGCTCTTACCATCTTAATGAAACCTCCTCACACTACAGTTGATAGGTAGATGTGAGACAATTGTTTCCCTATTTTACACATGAAGAAGAATAAATTACAGAAACATCAAGTAACTTTACCAGCATCACGGAGCTAGTAAATCAAAGAACGAGGAAATAGAGAAAGGCAAGGAAATGAAATTGTACCTTCAAGATTTCAAAGACCCCAAAAGAGGGCTCCTGGAAGAACACTTCCTTCCTCACCAGGAGCTGGCCTGCTGTCTTCACGGGGCCACGCCCTCACCCTGACAGCAGAACTGAGCCCTGTGCTCAGGTGCTGCAGTGGGAGGCCAGGCCAGGACCGGTGCCTGCTGAGACACCTGCAGTCCTCGCCTCCCCTCAAGTCCTCACCTTTGTGTAGTGGAACTGCATGGGGTCGTCAGTGGAGAGGGAAACATGCAGCCCCTTGTGCAGGAATTCCCTCAGAGGGTTTTTGGAATATTCGAGGAACAGACTGTTGTTGCTAAGGGGAGACATGGCAATGGGGATCTGAGCCAGGTAGTAGAGATACTGCAACACCGGACTCTGCAAAAGAACCAGCAAACTCGGGTGACAAGGGCCAGAGAGGGGAGGGTGGGGAGGGTAAGGGTGGACAGGAGGAAGGGAGGGGAAAAGCCTCATCAGTGGAAGCCAGGGGTCTGAGCAGTGTCTGCGCAAGTCCCTAGCCAAGCCCGAGTTCCCCAAAGCCAGGACATTCCATCCCTCCTCCTTTTCCCCGAACTCAACATGCACCTCATTCCTACATCACATGCCCATCTCTCCCTGGGTCTGCCCTCCTGCCCACTGTTGGAAGTGCTCCCTCTTGCCTCCAAAGTGGAGGCATAGCTCAGGGCAGCTGCATGCCCCAGCTGACTCCAGCCTGCATACTCAGCTCCCCTCCCGAGGCGCTGACCTTAAGTGGATGCCCCACTTGGTGGTTTTGTTGCTTTGACTGCAAACATTCAGGTTGAGGCTATAAACACTCTAGCTGCAGATGGGAAGGGGCAGACCTAACTGGGCTAGAGTGGTTTCTTTGATACAGTACCCACCCCACACAGAAATGTGACAGGTGGTTAGACCTCACAGCGGGGGAGCAGTTTGAGCAAACATCGTCCCTGTGGAAGTGATCCAAGTGATGGAGCAGACCACATGCACAGAGTTCATGGGAGCATTATTTACACCAGCGAAAAACGGGTTCTCTGCCCAGCAAATAGAGATGGTTGAATCAAAGATGGACCATCCAAATGGCAGGCCGTCCATCCAACAGCCTTTACAATGAGGAGCATACATATGTTGCAGCAGAGAAAAATGCTTGTTAAATAAAGTTAAGGGACAAAGAAGGAACAAAAACCTCTCTTCATCTTACCTAATAATAGACAAACATGAAAATTGACTGTACCTCCGCTATGCCACCAGCTAATCAGGAGTAATATGCAAATTAACCCAACAAAGATGGCAGTAAATTTGCATACACAGGCGGGATGGTCTCTCAGGGCCTCTGGGCAGTGTGGGAAGGTGGGGCCGGAGTGGAAAGAGGTGGCTCCCAGAATGGAAAGAGGTGGCTCCCAGAATGGAAAGAGGCGGCTCTGGGCCTGAGCAGAAAGGGGCTGGGCCGGAGTGGAAAGGCGGTGCTGGCAGCCAGGGAAAGGAAAGCCCATTCTAGCACGAATCTTTGTGCATTGGGCTCCTAGTTATTATAATAAGCATTTAGAAATATGCTCTGGAAGAAAAAAAATGGAATAGGAAAAACTAAAAAGCTATAAATGGCTGTTTCTATTAAAGCAATAGCAATATGGGTGGGGGTTTTTTCTTCCCATTTCTCCATTCGTTGGAAATCCAAATTGTGTTATATTTATAATACCACTTTCATAATTAAATATGAAAACAAAATGACTACAGACAGCCCTGCCCAGAAAAAGGCCCAGAGGCTCCCAGGGGCAAACAGGAGCCCGGAGACCCCACTCCTCCCCATGGGAGCCCAGAGCAGGACTGTCGCTGAAGGCAGATGTCAGTGAATGGCTCATTACCTTCTTGAGGAGCAGCCCGTGGGAAATGTTGTCGGCAGTCAGGAAAGCAGACACCAGGTGGGTGATGGACCCAGCCTCGCCGCAGTGAGGCCGGAACAGGAACGTGCTCAGACCTCGTTCCCTGCAGAACAAGTGAGGCAGACTCTTGGTCAGCAAGGACCCCTGGTCCACACTGCGCAGGACCCCACAGGCTAGGCCTGCACCCCCAGCTCAGGGCTTACTCCAGGGGAGAGTAACCCAGCTGACGCAGAGCACCCTGGAAACTGCCCCTCCGAAAATGCAGCGGTCAGGCCCGATGCCTTGGAGCCTGAGACGCTATCCCTGGGGAACAGAGGGAGCCTAGTGGTAGAAGGAGACTGCCCTGTCCTCCATCCACTCCTCCCGTCCCCTCTTCACGGGGCCTGTAGCCCAGATTCACAGACCTGCAGAGCAGGAAAAGCCATGAGAAATCGCTGAGCCCAACTTCTCTGTTACACAAATGGACAAACCCAGAGAACCCAGAAGGTGGAGTGAAACATTAGATAAGCCATTGAGCAGGTCAGTGGCAGAGCTAGAACTAGAGCCCCATGTCCAAAAGCTGCTCCCACCCAACACTAGGCCATGTTCTTTCCATCAGCCTCATTCAAAACCTCCACCCCACAAACTAGTGAGGCCCCATGCCCAGCAGGGGCGGGAAGGGTGCAGAGAGGGGCATGGATGGCTCAGTGTCCTGTGTGCTGGGCACCTGACTCCTGCCATGTGTGCCTCATCTGCCTGTGTGCCCTGGTGGGAGCCTGGCCTGTAAGACCATGGTGTGTAGGCTCCATGAGGGCATGGGCTTAGTCTGCTTTGTTCCCTACAATGTGTCCAGTGCCTGTCATGTAGCAGGTGCAATAATTTGTTGCATGAATGATTGCACGTGTGAACACTTGCATGTGTGTTGGCACGTCCTATGCCTGTATCATATCAGGTACAGGCAGGTACACATGTAGGTGTTAGTGTGTGTGTATGTGTGTGTCTGTGTGTGTGTCTGTGTGTGCGCGCGCACATGTGTGTGCAGGCTTGGGGTCTGGCCTCATGGTATGTATGATTGATTGTGTCTGTTGTAGTGGGTGTGACTGCCTGTGTACCTGGCCCCGTGTGGGAGGCTGGGGCACGTCCTTGGGTTTGAAGTGTGAGGGCCCATGGCCGTGGGTGCAGGGCAGTTCACCCACCTGCGGAGGTTGTTGAGCACCATAATGTTGGCATACATGTAGTACAGGTAGTAGCTATAGGGCGGGTTCTGCTCACTGGTCCAGATGTCCGGGTTGGGGCTCTTGTCCGAGAACATGTGGTCGCTGTGCTTGGACTCATCATCCACACTGTCAAAACCTGTGACCTGGGTGGGACGAGGGGCCCTACATCAAGCCAAGGCAGATGAGCTGCTGGAGGCCTTGGAGGCCGGGCCTCTCAGGTTCATGCCTCAGCTGGGGACCCCAGGGCCAGCCTGAGGCACAGTGCCCCCAGGGATGGGGAGTGGGCATAATGTCATCATCTTTCCTCCAGGGCTTCCAACGGTACCCAGAGGGCCAGATTGGAGAGTGCTAAGCCCCTGTGTGGTGGCGACGATGGCGAGGGGACACTCGGGCCAGGTGAACAGTGAGGCAGCCTTACCCACTGCTCATCCCTCTGCTGTGCCAAGGAGGAGGCCAGCGCTGCAGGGTAGCCAGCAGTCCTGCCATCAGCAGCAGGGACAGCAGCTCAGGGGGAAGGGGACAAGCATGTCCCACGCACCTACTATACATCAGGCCCTGCTTGAAGAACTTACCACACATCAACTGATTTAATACTCAGTGGCCCTGTGAGGGAGGGCTGGGCTGCAAGCATACCAGAGCCAAGGCGATTAGCCAGAGACCACAGGCTCTGAGCCTAAATGGGCTCAACATCTGGACTCCAGGGCTGTAGGTGGAGAGTGCCCAAGGGCATGTCCCAGGTGTAGTCACGAAAAAACAGCTGGGATGCTTCACAAACAGGCCAAGGTGGGCCCCATCCAACACGGCCCCCTTGGAGGGCTGAGCCATGGTTCTGAGAGGAGGTGGCTCTACGCACGACCTCTTCCCTGGGAGCTGCCCTCTGAGCCAGGTCAGAGAAGCTCCGGAGACTCCCACCTTCCACTTCAGTTACACCTCGGCTAGGGCCCAGACTATGCCCTGGGGCCCCACCCTAGGCACCGGCTTCCTAGTCACATGCTCCCAGAGGTCAGGCCCTGACCACAAATGTACCTGTGAGGACACAGCCGCTTAGCCAGCATGTGGGGCAGTTTTGCTAACACGTGTCCCTCCTTAACACTCAACCAGGGTGGAGCTCTAGGAAGGGCCCCTGAAAGACTGCCCACTTCGCTCCACACTGGCCCCAGCTGGGTCTGACAGCCCCTCTCAAAGGAGCAAGGCACCACGAGCGGGTGGGCAGAATCTTCCCCATCACAGAGCCCTATGTGTCAAAGGAACAATGCCCCCACTATAGCTTTTGGCGTGACCTGGACGGGCATGGGGGACTGGGGAGGACTCAAGTTCTGCTCTGTCCCCACTAGCTCCACCAGGACTCTCAAGGCTGGGCTTGGGGGTAATGTCAGCCCCTCTACTGAACTCTATACCAACGGATGCAGGGCCTGGAACTGGACCTCACACAGGCCTCAAGCACAAAATATATACGAACCTTAACTCTTCCTTTTCCTGCTCAAGTCTGCTCTTCCCCCATTGTCAGCAATGGACCCTGACAGGCACACTGTCCACCTCCCCAAAACCCCTGGCACCAGGAGGCCCCCTGGACCTCTCCCTGGAGCCCACCTTCAGGCTCCACCCAGGTCCTGTCAACCTACACCCATGCCCAGCACGCTGCTGCCCGGAGTCCTGGCCTGCCTCCTGCATACGCCACTCTTTTCTTACTTAGGAGGCTGTCTGGGATGGGGATCACAACCCCTGCTCGGGAGTCAGGCCCCTGGATAATCCCAGTTCTTCCACTTTTTTGTTTGTATCTCCTCATGTGTAAACTGGAGCTAGTAGCTTCGTAGGGCTGGTGTGAGGATTAAATGGGGCAGTCCCTGGAGAGCACCTAGCACAGGGTCTGACGCACAGCAAGCACACAATGCTGCTTATTATTAACACTGAGTCCAACACACGGCTAGTACATAACACTCTTATTATTAATACCAACCATGGGGTAAAGTAGGGCAGCCATGAGGCTGAAGCAGGATCGCGTCACGTGCAGACCCCGGAGCAGGCAGCAGCAGTAACGGAGCTGTACGGCTAGTTCAAGCCCCCGTCTGCCTGACTGCTGGGACAGGCCCCTGACTCATCTTGACCCTTTCCCCCACCTCCAGCCACCTTCTGTTCCAGGCCACTCACCACACAGCAGCCAGGATGGTGTTTGTCGAAAACAGATTCAATGATGTCCCTCAGCTTATTCAAACTCTTTCCTGGTAGGCCCCTGCTCGCCCCCCCCCCCCACACACACACACACACATTCACAAACTCAACCACCTCTACCCCATGACCCCAGCCCTCTGAAATCTCCCTTGCCTCCCTCCTTGTCAGAAATCTTCCCCAGAACCTCCACCAGATACTGACCTTGCTTCTCACTGTCATCAGCTACCTCTATGCCAGGCACACAGAGCAAGCGACCAGTGCCTGCCCCACTATGCCCTTTCTGGTTAGGTCTCCTACGCCCCTTCTGTCCCTCTCGCATGGAACTAAACAGACATGTAAGATAAATACATTGTGTGGGACTTGTGTGCTTAAGGTGTGAGCACCGTCTTTCTAGGTGAAAGCAGGAGAGCTGAAATGTCTGCGTCTCTAAAGAAGCCGGAGGCTGCTGCTTGGTGCTGCTGGGTCAGGACCCAGTCTTTCCAGCCCCACCTGGCCAGGCACTGACTCCTCAGTCTTTCCCCGTGCTGCCCACCCCAGCACCCACCCAAGCCCCAGGCTGCCCCTGAGGAGCCTAGGGGGGCTGGCAACCCCATGCCTGGGCATAGGAGTGACAGACCTGAGAAGGGAAGCCTGATCGGCCCACAGGGAATCCTCTCCTCTCTCTACCTCTGTGCACATCGACTGGGCACCACCCACACTTACATATTTGAGGAAGAGGTGAAGCTCTCGGTGATCTTGGGGGTTGATTGTGGCCTCAAAAAGGGGCAGGAAGATGTTCTCCAGCATTTTCCCAAAGCTTGGCAGCAGCTTCTTTGACCTAAATATGTCACTGGGGAAAGTGAAGATGATGATCAAGGTGGACCCAACAGCCCCCTTGGCCTGTCTGAGATCAACCTCAGTCACTTCCCATTCAAACAAAACACCCTGAGTGGAGGCAGAGATGTGGCTTGAACACGGTCCTTCCCCTCCTCTCTAACTCACAGCAACGTCTGCACTACTAGCATTGGCAAAGTCAGCACCTACCCAAGTCCCTCTGAGAGCTTTCTCAAGCCAGAGGCCACACTTGGGAGAAGGGTGGAGGGATTCAGGGATTCAGGGTGACCAAGGAGATGAGTCTTCCTATTCCCCACTGATCCAAACTCTCTGCCACTCAGCTCAGTTCCCCTAAACCACAGGCCTTAGTCCGCCCAGGGGCCATGAACCCCCCACATCAGCCAGACAGCTAGAGAGGACAGTGGTGGTCTCTGAGTCAGATCCAGGGGAGGGCCAGCAATGCAGGCCACCACCAGGTGCCCCACACTCTGGTGCTCACCCAAAAGGACCTCCGTATCCTGCAGTGAGAAGACAGGCAGCAGTTCCCACCAGGCATTTGCACACATATGTTCTTTAAAGGGTAAGAGTGTGTCACAAAGACATCCCTGCTGACCACCCCTTCCTATAGGAAAATCCCTGGGGAGAAGAGGCCTAAGTGGGCACTGGAACAGGTATCAATAATGCAGACTCAGCGGCCAGGCAGGACAGGTGGGGACCCCAGGGGGCACAGGCAGACAGGGGGCTGCCTCACTTACTAGATCCGGGGCACCTGGATGATCCAGCGCATGTTAGGAGAGTAGACCTTGTGCTGGATGAACCAGTGGGCCAGGTTGAGCCATTCATCGGGACTGCGGCCGTAGATGGAGAGTCTCGGCTCTGAGTACTGGTACTTGCTCTCCTCCAGCTCCCGGGCCACCTCCTGGGCACCAAGAAGAGCTCAGGTCAGGCCATGAGCACCCCGGCTTCTGGATCCTGCAGCTCCCTCAGCCACCTGCTCCCAGGCTGGGGAGGCCTCATCTACATCACCTGGCTGCCAAGCAAGTACTCACTCGCCTCAGCAGAGGCTCCTTCCTGGAGAGAAAGGCCTTGGGTCTGCACCATCACAGCGTAACCAGGCCAGGCAGCAGACACGGCTCCCCATGGAGCTCAGCTGCTCCCAGCCAAGCTCAGGCTGCAAATAGACAGGGCAGCAAGGCTGGACGCTGTGAGTGCTCTCGGGGTGGACACCGTCCCCCTCCTCTTGCCCACAGTCCACGCAGTGGACACATTCAGCACCAGCCTGTCCACACTCGGAGCTGACAGCCGGGGCCAGAGCACTGGGCCTCTGAGCACCTGAACTCGCCAGAGTTGGATGGTGGGTGGGCAGGGATTCGGGAAGGAGATGACAACGAGGCCAAACGCAACCCCCTTCTGAGGGCAGATGCTGGCAGGTGTCTGAGGAGGGCTTGGAGAGGCTGAGGGCCCACTCACCTTGACCATCCGAGCAAAGTACTCTCCTCCCAAATAGTTTTCCGTTTTCAAATACAGGTCACGCAGCTCACTGGCCCCCACAGGATTATACTTAGAGTTGAACTTGTCGAAGCGGTGGAATGTCTGCCGGCCCTGGAGAGAGGGGGCCACAGCCAGATTCACCGCATTGTTCTGCAGCCACCACACCCATTCCCCTCTCCAGGCCTTTACAAGGTGGTCTGACACAGGGCCACACTGAAAGGTCTTCTCTGTCAGTTCTTGCATAAAATCAAAATGTCCTGGGGCCAGGACCATGCATCCTCACTCTGTCAGCCTTGGGGTCCTTTTGTAGGGGGGCCCTGGTGAAGGAGGACCAGGGGCATTGTGCTGTAAGCTGCTATGGCTAAAAGCATGGCTGGCTGAGTGAGCAGAGGATTATAAACTATTGAATGATCAAAAAGTGTGCCCTGCCAGGCCGGGGTGGCTCAGTGGTTGAGTGTCGACCTATGAACCAGGAGGTCACGATTTGATTTCCGGTCAGGGCACATGCTGGGGTTGCAGCTCGATTGCCTGTGTGGGGCATACAGGAGGCAGCCGATCAATGATTCTCTCTCATCATTGATGTTTCTATCTCTCTCTCTCTCTCCCTCTCCCTTCCTCTCTGAAATCAATAAAAATATATTTTAAAAAAATAAAAATAAAGTACGTCCTATTACTACTTAAATTTCGTAAGGCACTTTCTCCACCTTATTGCATTCAGTGTTTTGTTTGTTTATTCAACAGATTTTTTTATTGTGGTAAAATATACATAACACAAAATTTACCATCATAACCATTTTTAAGTGTACAGTTCAGTGGTATTAAGTACATTCATATTGTTGTACAACCATCACCACCATCCATCTCCAGAACTCTTTTCATCTTGTAAAACTGAAATTCTGTACCTATCCTATATAATAAAAGGCTAATATGCAAATTGACCATACAGTGGAACGACCAGTCGCTATGACACACACTGACCACCAGGAGGCAGATGCTCAACACAGGAGCTCCTACGGGGGAGTGCCGCTCAGCCAGAAGCCAGGCTCAGGGGTGGTGAGCGCAGCAGCGGTGGCGGGAGTCTCTCCCACCTCCGCGGCAGCGCTAAGGACCCCTTGGGGGATGTCCGACTGCCGCAGGGAGCGGGCCTAAGCCGGCAGTTGGACATCCCCTGAGGGGTCCCAGACTGTGAGAGGGCGTAGGCTGGGTTGAGGGACCCCCTCCCCGCAGTGCACGAATGTCATACACCGGCCTCTAGTTAAACAGTAACACCATTCTCCCTTCCCCCAGTCCCTAGCAATCTCTATTCTCCTTTTTGTCTCGATGAATTTGCATATCCTAGGTCCCTCACACAAGTGAAATCATACACTACTTGTCCTTTGGTATATGGCTTCTTTGACTTAGCATAATGTTTTCAAGGATCGTCCACATTATGGCAGATGTCAGCACTTCATTCTTTTTTAAGGCTGAAAAATATTCCATTGTATGGATATACCACATTTTGTTTCTTCATTCATTTATTGATGGATCCTTGGGTTGCTTCTACCTTTCAGGCATAGTGAATAATGCTGCATTGATGTGCAAGTATCTATTTTAGTTTCTGCTTTCAGTTCTTTTGGGTACATACATAGGAGTGGAATTGCTGAGGAAACTCCATTACTATATAGCTGCACCATCATTTAGTATTTTAATAACTTTGAAATGTCAATAGGCATGTTGCATTAAGCATTTTATAGGCCAGGAAATTAAAGCTTAAGTGAGTGGCTTAGGGGCACACAACTGCTAAGTGACCGAAGTGGAAATAGAACTGGGACCTGCCTGACTCCATGTCACATACTCATGTCCCCTGGCCCAGGGCTACTCCCAGCCAGTTATTCTGAAGTCAAATTCTCTCTCACACTCGCCATGGCTAGAAGAGAAAGAGCTGCTTGCACAGCCAGCCTCTCTCCAAGCACAATCATGGCTTCTTTTCAGGCGGCTGATTCCCCAGCCGGGACTGCCTGAGGCCCCGGGGCGGAAGCTCACTCACCGCATGGACATCCAGCGAATCCACAGTGAGGTCGTAAGGGTCCATGTGCAGGCTGTCAAACACCTGCCGCAGGGTGATCTTCTGGCCCTGCTTCTCGGCCACAATTCTGTCAGGCTCCGTCTGGTACGTGTGCTTGATAAAGCGCAGCAAGTGCTTCTGATTCATGCAGGCAGCCGCATGGATGTGCGTGTCCACCTGCAACACGGCACGCACCAACCCGTGAGCCGGGCCGCCTCCTCTGGCAACAAGAGTTAGGACGCCCAACCCTCAGTGTGTCACACAGAGCCCCCACCAATGCCTGGATGCCCACTCCCCACTTCTTCTCTAGACTTTGGAACTGGTCTCCCTCCAGCCTTGCTGCCCAATTCACCTCCTTCCAGCATCTAGAAATCTTTTTAAGCTGCAGATTGGATCCGGCTACTTCTGTTAACAAAACATCAATGTCTCTCGTGTCCTCAAGATTAAGCTCAAGCACCTTCGCCTGGGATTCCTGGCTTACATCAAGCCTTACCTCTTACCTGCCATGGCCCTGCTTTATGCTCCAGCCATGCCACACCATTGCCAGGTGCCCCTGGCACCATGCTATTCCACACCATATCTTTGCCCATGCATGTCCTCAGCCTGGCATTCCTTCTTTTTTCCTCATCAATCTCAGCCACCTGAAAACTTCCTAAAACCTCCTCCATTTGAAAGCTAGTCCTGATCCCCTAAGCACAGCTCATCAGTCTCCCTTACGCAACCTGGGGAGCCGGCACAGACTCTCCCTGTACTGTACATGTCCTCTGATCCACGCCAATATTTTCCTAGCTCCTCCTTCACTAAACAGGACAGGGACCATGTCCAATGCATGTAAGTCTCCAGAGCCTGGTACAATGTATTACTTAAATCGAGGGATGGCCAAATAAACAAATGAACTGGTATAATAGGTTCCAATAATTTTGATGATGTTCATACCCTCATATAGTCTCAAGGTCCACCAACTATCCCACAAAATCCCACTCTACCCATTGACCTCTCTTGAGCCTTCCATTCAGATGCCAGCCCCAAAGAAACAGAGCCTGGGCTAAGCTGAGGCTAACCTGAGATCACAGTGGGCATCCTGGTCCCCCTTCCAAGAGCCCAAATGACCTAAGGGAGGTTCGTGAGGAGGGTGGCAGCAGCCTCACAGGCCAGAGTGCAGCTGGCTGCCACATCACACTCTGCAGTTACTGCTGTGGCTGACTGGGCACTCTGCCAGGGCTGGGGTGAGGAGGCAGCTGACCTCAGGCCTGGGAATGCTGTCCCGCTGGCCGGGCATCTCCATGTCATGCCAAACCAGACATTTGATCCACTGAACCTCTCTGGGCATTATACCAGGCAGCCCATGTTGTTGGCCACATCACTTACTCATCAAGGCCCTTCCTGCCATTAATCCAGAAAGACAGACCACTAGACATCAGAGATATGCAGCCATTCAAAGCACCAAAAGCACAATGTAAAGGCTCAGACACCTCAGGGCTGAGCTGGGCTCATGTGGAGGCACAAAAGAAGGTCAGCTTGGCTCAGTCCAGCCAGACACAGCTGGTTCCACCACCTCAGCATGACTCAGCATATTCGGGGGGTTTCTGGTCGTGTCCTCCAGTTTACCAGTAACACACTGCAGGGGGTACATTCTGTCTTTAACCCCCCTGAGTCACAAGATAAGGGAGCAAAACAACTGGACCACCCAGGAAGCAGCCACACTTCAAAATCTCCAAGATAATTGTTTTTGGAACAAGTAAAAGATGGTAGTGTTTTCAATTCATTGTAAGATCCAAATGCATTCCTTCTTTCATCTAAACACCCAGGTCTAGTAAACAAACATTAGAGTTTCCAAACAGGGCTGGCCAAACCTGGCTCCTGAGCCAACAATGACCATTCCACACCCACGGTGGACACCAATAATCAATTCCAGCACTCTTTTCACTAAGCTTTGGGAGCAACCTGAGGTAGCCACTCCCAATTGGTTGAAGATGAAACCTATTTGCTACCCTTGATATGACACTTAAGCTAGAGTGAATATGGCCTCATTCTTCCCAACTCCTAATCAGCAAACACACTCAACCTCTCATTCTTAGCTCTGAGCAGAAACCAGCTGTCTCAGTTACACAGCTGCTGGCCTCATGATGCCATAACCCATGACCTGCTGCAGTGTTGCAGGTACTTTCACAAACACTGTCCACATCATGGCTATGCACAGCTCCTCATAGCCCGGCCCTAGCGTGTCCCCAGGACACTGCCAGCCACCTCGGGAAGGTGGAGGCCACCCTCCCAGCCCAGCCTGGATTTCAGAAAGCCAGCTCTTCCCCCATAGTAGATGCTTCCAGGGTAAGATAAAATAGCCAGCTCCCAGGGGGTGGGGAGGGGCAGGCACAGGCCTGAACTCAGAGCAGACCTGGGTATATGGACTGACTGTGGGGCCAGAGAACAGGTGACTGCGTTACAGCACAGGGTCAAGGCCATCTCTGTCCAGACAGCTCATTAACCCCAGAGAGACAGGGAACCCTGAGGATGGGCTCTGATATGTAACACAGCCCCCACAAGGACTCTCCCACATCATGGCTATAGAGCAGCTGATTGGCCCAGGAATACCCACTGGGCCCCACCTCTGAAACCAACAGTGTGGGAACCAATGCTGTCTGCAAGGCCACCTCGGCCCCAGGCAACAGGAAGCAGTCAGGCCCAGAGCATATGCGTACAGAGGGCAAGAATGCATTGAGCTTGGACACTCATCTGGGCCGGTGCTGGACATGTAGGTGCATCTGGGCAGGGCTGAGAGGAGCTGGCAGAGACACGGAGGCACCCATCTGTATGAACACCTAAGGTTCACAGAGAAGGAACAAATGGTGCTTGAAGGTGAAAATGCCAGGTAGGTGGTATCTACGTACATCCTTCCACCTCTGTCTGGAAATCCCCAAACACTTCCAGAAGCCTCACAGCCCAGGAGCTGAAGCCAAACTCTCATTTCTTAAGGATCCCATCCAAGTGGGAGTCCATGGCAGACTCCATGATGCTTAACAGACAGGACCCTGAGGCTTCCCCAGAGGAAGCCTTCCGTCTCCCATTGCTGAGTGCTGCCCACCTGAGCTGGGCTTTCCCAGAGGAGCCATATCCTCCCTGGGCCCACGTACCTTATCGAAGCAGACCCAGGGAGGGGCAGTCCCTGAGATCCCATCTGGGACAGAGGCCCCTACGGAGGTGAGGACTCTACTGTGACTCAGATGTGGCCCTTCCTCTCCAGGCAGACAGCCTAATCCCCACCCTTCCCCTCGAGCTTCTCTCCCAACTCATTACCAAACCTCTGTCATCTCCCTGCTTCCTCTGAGAAACCCACGGGCCCCTGCATGATCCAGAACCCCACACACCTCTGTAGCCTCACTCCCTCCACAGCCCACCACTATTCTCCCCGACACCTGAGTTCAAGCCACACTTCTCTGTGTGCAGTTATGCCAACACAGAACTGAGTCTCTCTCCTTTAAGACCACTCTCTCCCTCCTGGTATGTGCATATGTTGTTACCTCTGCCTGGAATGCCATCACTTCATCCCCCTACCCCACCCACCCTCTTCCTAGCTAAATCCTACTCTCTAAGTCAGCTCAGTTCCAGCCTCTTCCAAAAGCCACTCCTGGCACAATACTTGGAACTTCTTGTAGATAGGAAGTGACTCTTGTTCAACATCAAATGCCCCATGCTTAGCACTACTCCCTTGCTTCACTGTATATTAGTTAAATGGAAGAAAATGGAAAAACCAGAAATTGAGATAATTTACCACCTGAGTCCAGGCCAAGCCCTCTCATCCACTCTAGGGGAGGGGCAGAGAGGGGGCACACACTTTTCTTTAAATACACCTGATCCCAAAGGAAGCAAAATCTCAAACTCCCAAGTCCAAAGAGGTCTTAACAGTCTTTTCTCTCCGTGATGAATTTAATACATCCTCTACCTTAAAAATAACCTGGACTCAACTCATGACCAATGAACAGGTCATGCCTATTTTCCAAAGAAGAGGATATACAACATGGGTACCAAGAACCATCTGGGGCATGATGGCCTGACACACAGAAGGCAACACGCTGGTCTTCCTTCTGCACATACACATCACCTGCTCTGGTCAAGGAAGGCCACACAAGGGGACCAGCCCCAAACCAGCTCAGGGCATCCCTGTAGGTTGGAAGGCAATGAATGGAGAGGGGTCTAAGCACTGGCCGAGGAACGCACCTTTCTCACATTATAGAAGTCTCGGTGGGGGTTACTCTTCAACTCTTTGAACTCAGACATCTCATTTAACATCTCGTGAAGGCTGAACTTGGATTCCAGAAAGTTCAATCGCCGGTGACAATATGTTTTCCTGCATGTTGGAAAGGGAGAGAAACCATAGTTGAGAAGTCTCATCGAGTTCTCCGGTTTGGAGACCTCCAGGGTCTTCAGGGACTGACCCTCAAGTGGAAACGTCAGGATGGAGTGGGGAGGGATGAGGTTCCAGCTCCCTACACACCCAGCTGAAGGAGCTGTGTAAGCACATCTGTGAGCTCTGAAATAAATGAGCAGCTGATACAGGGCAGTAGAGCTGACTTTGCAACCTCATACGGGTTCTTTGACTTCTAGCTCTATGTGCTTAGGCAACTGATCTTAAGCCTCTATTTCCCATGAACAAGTAAAAAGCTGGCAATGCCCAAGATTAACGGGAGGGTGAAACTGGTTTATGCATGTAAAGTGAATTCTCAATAAAAGTCTCCCTCCTTGACTGCTTCCTTTTCTTTTCCTCCCATCTATCCTTAGCCACCTTTAATTCTTTGAAAAGAGTTTAACTTCTTCCTAGGAGATTAGTAATACAGTCAAACTCTTAGGCATGACCTTCCCACCTTGGCCTGCTCCCAACCCCGAGACCCAAGGACCTCTCAGTTCTGAGGTTTCATTGTGGGCAGATGAGGAATGTAGAGATGTCTGTTACTAGGAGAGAAATCTCTGCTCTGACTGATGCCCCCACCAGCTGGCAAAAAAAGCCATTAGGGGTGAATGGGGGAGCCCACTGCTCAAGGCCAGCTGCCAGCCCACACCTAGCCCGGATGCCTGGCCACACGCCTGTGCCCACAGCCACACAGAACCTTCAGCCACAGTTCATGCCACGTGCTTCCTTGTGCCCCCCACAAACAGCAGCTCCTTTAGCATCCAATTACTCAGGCTTTCATAAAGAGCGGCTGTGGCCCCTGGAACAGCATGGTCATCTGCCAGTCAAGATGAGCCACAGAGAGGACCGCAGGAGTGTCTCGGGTCACCAGGGATTTCAAAGATCATCTCAAGCAGTCCCTCTCCCCAGTAGGATTCACCTTAACAGCCTCCCAGACAGGACAGCCACTGAGCACACACCCTCACCCTCTTTCTCTCTCTCCCAAGGCTTTCCCTCAAAGCTCCTCACTTTGGCTGAGGTAAGCCTCCCAGGAACTATGCCTCCCCTCTCCCAGGTCTTATCTGCCCTCATATTAATAAGGGGCAAGAGCCACCTGCCCATCCCCCTGGGGCCCACTCTCCTCCCTTGGGGACTGGCCTCACACTCATTTCCAGTAAAACTCAAAAGGCAGGGCAAGAAAGAAGTTCCTCAGTGGTGACCAGAACCCTCTCCCGCCCCGAGGCCCCTGGTCCCGCCTGGGCACACCCAGCACAGCCACCCAGGGTCCAGTCATGCTGCACTTCCATTGCTGATAGCTTAAGTGCTCACCAAGAAGTGAGGGGCCTAAGTTAAGAAGACAAAAGCCTGCCAGGTTAACAAGAGCCAAGCCCACAAGCATCATGGGGGTCGTGGCACCAAGTTCCCAGGCTCCCTGCATTCTCCCCTCCAGAAACACAGAAAACCCAACACCTGAAGCAACAGCCTTGATCGCTCCTCCACCATCTACAGGAATGCCCTGGGCTGGTGACTGTGCACGGCAGTCATCATGCCTGGGGAGAAGAGTGACAGCCATTCTCAGGTGCACAGGTGGCCACCAGCAAACAGAAGCTCCACACCTACGCATTCAGGACAGGAAATACCAACTCTAATACCCCAGCCTGTGATGGAGAACTGTTGCAGAAACCCACAGGGCACAGGGTAGAGGGGAAACCACTCTCTTTCTGGGGTGGTTTAAGTGCGAGAAAACCCAGAGCAAAGGGGTGACCTAGATGGCTTTTTCCAGCCTCCTCCCTACAGAATAGCACCCACGCAAGGAGAGGCAGACTGGGAGCAGCCGGCTTACGTGGGGCCATCAGTGATGAGGGCCAGGATGTGGCTCATGTCCACCGTGTAGGTCTCCAGGTCGGGGTAAGGCAGGCTGTGGGGCTCCTGGCGCTCCAGCATCTCCTCGTCGTCGTACACGAAGAGGATGCCCCCCTGCATGCGGACCAGGTAGCCCAGGTTTGGGGGAGCATCATCTACACAGTAAGGGTCTTCCTGGGGCAGTGGGAGAGGGTGGAAGTCTGCAAAACAGGATTGAGCGATGGCAAAGTGACCTTGACCTCATGAGCTCACATGGGCTCCAAAGGCACATTCTCGGTGAGGCTTGCTCAGGTCATCCCATATAAAAACCCCCACCCCCACCTCCACCACCCCCACCCTGGCATCTCACACCCCTTTCCCCACTTTGTTTCCTTAGCACCTGCGACTATGTAAAATAAGTTAGTTATCCTGGGTGATACATGTTTTCTGGTTCGCTTCTGCATCCACAGACATAGTCTATTATTTCCTAGAATAATCCCTGGAATGTGGCTGGCAAATTTTTAAAATTTAACTGAAATGAGCTGAAGCCTCCTGAGCACTTCAGGGCCACCAGGTGCACTAAAAAGGGCAGCTGTGTCCTCTCCTAAGAAGAGAACAGACAGCACAACTATCCCTGTCCTCCCATGGCTTTCCGAGCCCAGGTCAGCCGAGGGGCTAAGCCACCCCCCACCCCCAGATGAGCACAGAATGAGGCTGGTCTCCCACAGAGCAAGGAACGCCAACTACTATGAGTTGAGTTAGCCCATGGTGGGCAGAAAACTACTCTTGGCTATTGCCCAGCTATGAGACCTTGAGCAAACCACTTTACCTCTGATCCTGTCTGCTCATCTGAGGATTACACACCCTGCCTTAACAGCCCATTGTGAGGGCTGCAAGAGTGGGTATAGGAAAATGCTTTGTAAATATCAATGCCCGACATGTAAATTACTAGGCATTATTCTCATAATGACTTTTCCTGACTCTTGCTAAGCTCTGTCTCTGGCCAAGGAACAGATTATGCTTAATAGCAGTGGAACTGGGGGCTTCGCTCAGGAGTCCCTAAAACGTGCCAGTGGCCTGTGAGTTGCCAGCAGTACAAAGGCCTGGGTGAAGCCACAGCTCCACCCACCACACTCATGCCAGGACCCCTGGGTGTTCTGCTTTGTAGAAAGTACACATTTGACAGTCATTCCTGCCAGGCTTTGCAAAAAATGGGGCAGATGGGATCAACTTCCCTCAGACAAACAGGGAAATGGGTGAGAAGGGCTGAGATTTACCCAGGGCCCCTGGTGGTAACAGATACTCAAAGTCCAGGTCTCAGAGCTTCAAGGAGGCCAGAAATGGCACTAACTACACCCAGGGGGCAGCCTGGGTCATGGGCACTGACACAGACCATCAGGCCCTTACTGGATCCCCCACCACCAACTTTCAATGTTGAGGTTTCCTGTGGTGCTCATTCATCTTACAGTCTCTACTGCTCCTGGGTCCTTCCCGGGCCAAACAGAGCCCACCAGAAGTGATCCTGCCCTCCCCATTCTCCCAAACCCCACAGCATAAACCAGCTTCCATTTACTGAACACTCACTGGATGCCAGAACTGTACTCACTGCTTCACATTCATACCTTCATGCAATCCTCTCAGCAGGCCCAGGTGACAGGTAATATTAGTATTCCCATTTTACAGACTGAGAAACTGAGGTTTGGAGAAATCTTTGCCCAAGAAAGTGACAGAGCTTAGATCAGAATACAGGTATGTTTAACCCCTGAGCCCCTATCCCGGAACATGCCACCTGTACGTACCGCCCCCCACCCCCACCCCCACCGCCACACACACACACTAATTTGGCATTTAATGTTTGATCATGTTTTTAAAAATACCCCACATGAGACTGCCTGTCTCCCTGGAAAACTCCCAAGATCCAGACTTTCATTTCTCTCCTAACTTCCACAGCTCAGTTCTGTGTGGGGTGAAGCCAGCACCCTGCCCTTACAACACCATCTGGGGGGAAATACATCCAGCTAGTAAAAAACCCTGACCAACTCTTGGACCATGTCCACGTGAAACCCCACCTGCAGCCACAGCACCGTACCTGGGAGGCCCTCCCCCGGAGGTGCTGTGTCCACCCGTGAATGACCCAAGTACTGGGCGGTGGTCCGTGGGAAACGGTGATAGGCAAGCCGGGCATACTTCTCCCGGATCATCAGGGCCTTGGCCAGGCTCTTGGCGGCCTGCTCATAGTCCTCCACGGTGATCTGCAGAGGAAGGTGTGCAGAAAGAGTGCATGTAGTCGGCCTGAGACCGCTGTCCTTAGCAAGATCTGCTGCGATGCTGGCCCTCGGCTGGCAGCTGGGAACTTGGGTTTCGGGAGCATTCCCACCATTCCCTGACTTGTAAGAGTGGCTCATTGTGCCTACGCTGCTTGCACCAACAGGTGTATGCTGAACACCTGATTTCCTTCCGGGAGTCTGGAATGTGGGGACGTGCTATGCAGATGTGAGACCAGCCTCAATAAAAGCCTTGGGCACTGAGTCTCTCATGAGCTTCCGTGAGAGATGACACGCCACACGTGTTGCCACCCTCTGAATTAAGTGTGCTGTGGTGACTCCACTGGGAGAGGACCTCTCCTAGACTCTGCCCCGGGGACCTGCTTCCTGGACTGGTTTTGCTCTGTATCCTTTCTCTGTAATAAATCCTAGTCAGAGCACAGCTATGTGCTGAGCCCTAGGAGTCCTAGCAGATCCCTGACCTGGGGACAGTCTCGTGGACCCACACAGGAGGAGAGTTAGGTAGGGAGGCAGGTACTCCAGCCTGCACACCCCCAGCCAGCCTCCAGTGCTGCTGATTAAAGCACAAGCCTGTGGCTGCACCCTGCAGCACACAAAGAGGCAAAGCCTGTACCTCGTCCCTCATGAGGGTGAGCATCATCGCTCTCAGCTGATGGGTGGGTCCCTTGGAAGTAAAATAAAAACGTCTGCATGCTCACTCTGCTGCTTTGCCGCCCCCAGGCTCTGATTCATCGGCACTCACCCAAATTCACCCAGCCGCAAGCACTTAGGGACAGGTGTCGTGTGCTAGACCCTCTCCATAGATTTCATTGGGTCCTCACTGCAACCTGTTTTATAAATGGGGGAACCGAGGCCCAGCGAGGATAAATCACTTGCCAGGAAGGCACAACATCAAACTGCAGAGCCTGATCTGACTGATTCCCAGAGCCCAGGGATGTTCTGCATTCCCAGAGCTGCCTCGTGTTCAAAGACAAATGAGATAAACTCCCACCTCCCAGTGGGCTCATCAGTCTTAGTCAATTTGGGAAGGATGTGTGGGGCAGAATCTGAATGTGCTCGGGAGACAAGCAGCTAAACTGTCATAACACCGGATATGTGACACAGCAAAGGGTGGACAAAATGCGGGTAAGAGGAATGTGGGAGGGTTGAGGCCTGAAAATGTCCTCCTCTGCTTTAATTAAAAAAATCACTTTAGTTTTGAAACATTTTAAACATATAAACAAGCACTGGCAGACATCCAGAGCTAACAATTTTAATATTTTTTCATCATGGTTTCAGATCTCTTATAGGTTTGAATAAATAAATCATCACAGATGCAGTTAAAACTCCACCCTCTACCCTCCACCCTCCCCCACCCCGCTAGGTCCTCAGAGGACCAAAACTGGCATGTCTTTTCCAAGCATGTTTTTATCCTTTTACTAAACGTTACTCCTTGCTCTTGGCTAAAGAAGTAGCTTCTCCTTTCCTGACTCCAAGTGTCCCCAGGAAGGTGTGTTAATTCCATTTTAGCCCTTCTGGATGGCTTCTGAGAGCAGCAGGAATAAACAGGTGCGGAGACACAACACCTTAGAGTTAGACAAAGGCAAACACGCTGTCTGCACAACCAATGGACCCAGCACAGCCAGGGGCTCAGGTCACAGCTGAAGATGTCAGAGTGGGTATTCAGGGGACCAGCAACCACCAGCCAACTTGTAGGCACTGCAGGCCTCATGCCTGACAGCAGACCCACGGGGGCCAAGGAGATCTGCAAGGTCAGCCTGCCTGACATAGACTTGTAGCTCTCTGGGACCAACTGTCCAGTTCAGGGACTCCATGCTCTACGACATGCCAGCCAGGAGACTGACTGAAAGAAGCTCGACTCTCCCTTTCCACTGCTCTGCTCACAGGCCACAGGCTGGGGGGACACCAAGGACAGGAAGCTGCATCTTCAGGCAAGGCCTGCATTGCTTCCAACCAACCAAAATTCCCATCCATGGGCACTTAAATAAGATAGCGGACATCCACTGAAACCGGTTTGGCTCAGTGGATAGAGCGTCGGCCTGTGGACTGAAGGGTCCCAGGTTCGATTCCAGTCAAGGGCATGTACCTTGGTTGCGGGCACATCCCCAGTAGGAGGTGTGCAGGAGGCAGCTGATTGATGTTTCTAACTCTCTATCCCTCTCCCTTCCTCTCTGTAAAAAATCAATAAAATATAATTTTTAATAATAATAAAAAAAGATAGTGGACATCCACACAGTGGAATACTATGCGTTCGTTAAAAAGAACAAGGAAGTTCTTTAATGATATGGCATTATCTCCAAGAGGTACTGTTAAGTGAAAAAAAGCTAGGCTCACTTATGTCATGTGTATAGTAAACTACCGTTTGTGTACAAATAAACAAACCATGTGTATATAATTAATTATAGGTACACAGGCCAGCTATGTGAGAACACACAAGAAACCAAGCCAAGGGCTGCCTCTGAGAAAGGGAACTGGGTGCTGAAGAACTATATAATTTTTTGTTTCTTTTATATTTTGTACCATATGCAAGGATTCTCTATTGCCCCCAAAATAATATATGTTGTTATGGCTAGGGGGAAATGTGTAAGGAGAGTCATAAGCCACTTAGCTTTCTCTGGTATAGTATATATTCTAAAACTACCATGAAAAAGGAAAGAGAAAGATAATAACATGGTCAACTGAGGCACAAGTAGTAGGTTGAGGGCCAGGTAGATAGGACCAAACTTAACCCTGGCACTAACTTCAGTGATATTTCTCTTTCTGAGTAAGCAATAAAAATGCATCCTCCTACCAGGTGAACTTAGCCCATTTTCAGTGACTGAGTTAACTGACTTGGGGTATACATCAGCTCATTCACTTCCTCATCAAGACCCTCTCTTCCTGGCTGGACAGCTAACCTATATCAAAGGATGCTGAGAGAGCCGAATCAGCAAACCAATCCACAACAGGACTTTGAATCCATTCAATATCTGGGAACACTAAAGGGGCACCTTCCTCAATGGGCTTCAGGGCAGAGAACATAGGGAACTGTTAGGCCATGGGCACAGCGTGCTAGCTCACAGCCCCAGCCCTTCCTCACAGGAATGGACAGCACCCTAGACACCCATACCCCACAACCTCCGCAGGACCCTCCTTTTCTAATTCCTATACCTCCTGCCCACTCCAGACACCTACAGACTGGGCCAGGCTTCAGGGCTGGGCATAACCCAATGGGCTCTGGCCTCTGCACAAGGCGCATACCACCCTCACACAGCCCCCAGGGGATCCCACGGAGAGGGAGAGTGGGAGACACCTTACCCCGGCACAGTAATCTCCGCTGATGGTTACCCGCTGGTACTCGGGCATAGCAAAGGGTGCTGGCATGAGCTGGCAAGTGGCTCCAGAGAGCACAGGTGTTGCAGGAGACAAGGCTGGAGTGGTTGTCGGGGGGCCCTTCCAATCTGGCTGCGTTGGCATTTGCAGAGACAGGGACTGGGATCGAATCATCTTGAAACTTTTCTTTCTAAAAGCCAAGCACAAGGAAAAGTGGGAGACGTCAGTAGCTAATTAGGGCAAGTGATAAAGAGTCTTGTTATACCAGTGGCAGGAGAATTTTGCTCTGATTAATCACTGATGCTGGCCTTACTGTTAAGATCTAATTAGTTATGCTTTCCTCTTAAACACACCTGCGCAAGATACAGAACAGCCATCTAGACACCCATCGCTGTGGTCACTAAGAATGGTCATGGGCTGTTTGCTCTGTTAAGAGGAGGACAGACCATCCTGCAGGGGTCTAACTTCAAGGACAGAAAAGGAAGGACAATGCCAAGTCAACCAGCATGCTGTCTTCAGACAACCCAAAGTCTAAGTCCCAGCGTATGACAGTCTCAGGAAGGACTATGAGCAGGGTCACAGAGACAAGTGACACTGTTTCCCGGAGTTGGAAATTTGGAGCATTGGCGCCAGAAGACATCAAGACCATGGACCAGGCACACTCCTTGTTTCATAAAATAAAAGTCAGGGACCCAGAGATGGGAAAGGGCTTACTCAAAGTCACGAGGCAAGGTGGCAGCTAGCCCTGGGCCTCCTCCCTCCCTGGTACTTGCTCCACCCCGTTACCCCCGCAGCTCCTCCCTCGAGGCTGCCATGTGCCTTCCTAGCTGCTTCTGCCTGGCAGGCACGGACCTGAGTCTCTGAAATGGAAAACTGATTCATCAGCATCAATTTCAGGTCCCTCTGGACCTGTCACCTTGGCACCGATAGATGACTTTACAAACTCTTGGAGAAGTGGGCAAAACAAGGTCAGTTTAAAATGCTACATCTCGCTCACCCACCTGACGTGGCTCAGTGGTTGAGCGTCAACCTATACACCAGGAAGTCATGCCAGGGTTGTGGGCTCAATCCCCAATGTGGGGCATGCAGGAGGCAGCCGATCAATGATTCTCTCTCATCATTAATGTTTCTATCTCACTCTCATTCTCTGAAATCAATTTAAAAATATATATTTTACATGCTACATCTCATGCTTATTTGCAATGCTCATTTGTGAATACTCACCTTCCTCATTAACTAAATAGTAATGTTTCCAATGACATAAACCCAAGTCCTAGGATCCCAGGAAAGGAATTAACAGCAGTGAGGTGAGGCCCTGAACACTCCGCTCTCTCTTGTCTCTTTCTGCCTCCAGTGGAGCCCAGCCCCCTAGCATTGCCACCCCGTGGTGTCAGAGCCTATAGCCACCAGCAAAGGACGGGGTGACAACCATGACCCTCCAGAGTCCACAGAACCCCTCCTCTTCTCTAGGCACCAGTGACACCTATAGGGTGTGGAGAAATCGGTTAATCTCTAAAAGAGTTTCATGGCTCACAGGAAGCAGCTGACTTCCTCCTAGCTCTTGGCCAGATCTCCTCATAGACCCACTGGTGATTTTTCAGGAACCACAGTTCCTTCCCTTGTTTATACACCCACCACTTGCCATGGCTCGCTGGTCCTTATCACCTCTTTGGGGACAAGGCTGTTTACACCTGGTAAGTGGAGGCAACCACTTTCCCAGAGTCCATCTTTGCCCAGCCCCTGGCCCTGCATAGCAGGTGCACTGCGTTGTTTGGGAAACTCAGCCTGAACGAATGCCAGGAGCCTCAGCCCAGGCCTCCCCAGCCTGCCATCCATTCATCACACAGAGCTGAGCCAAGGACGATGCCAGTTCATGTCAGTCCATCATCACCCTGAGTAATGAGGTTCTCACTTTGGCATTGTTTGGACATTCGCATTTAGAGGAAGAGCCATGCTTTGGGCTCCCTCTCACATTCTGACAGGCTCCCTCGAGTCCCATGAGACTGGCTTCGGTGTCACTCACATGCCTGCCAGGTCACTGTTGTTAATCTCTAAGCCAAGTGCCACACATGCTTCAGCCAGTGCCACCTGATGGCTGGTCCCGCCAAGGAGAAGCAAGGTGACGTGTAAGGTAAGAACAGTAAAAAAGCACCCCATGATCAGAAAGCTGGGAGGCTGCCTAAGCCAACACCCCACCAGGCTTGTCCTAGAAATGTCCACATCCTTCTGCCCATTGAGGAAGCCAGTGTCCACATGCTAGTGTCCAAAGAATTGTCCTTCTTGAAGACGTCCATTATGGCTCCAGCCTTGGTCTTCAGGTGAGACCCAGATGTCACATGTAAACATCCATGGGCTGGAGCTCAGACTTTGCAGACACAAAGTTTAACACGAGATGGGTCAACTCCTCCTCGGGGCCCACTCACCTTAGGAAAGGGCTTGGAGTAACTGGAGCTAACCACTAAGTTTGTGTCTCAGATAACTGGGAAAGCTCAATGGAGTGCATGGAGAGGGCCCGGTGTTCATGTTCTCTTGCTGCATGACAAGTTGCCACAGCCAGATGGCTTCAACAACACACAACACAGGTCTGCAGCTGAGAAGTCTGGGTGGGCATTCCTGGGCTCAATGCTCAGGGTATCAAAGGGCAAAATCAAGATGATGGTCACACTGAGCTCCTATCTGAAGACTCCTGGAGCAAACCCACTCCCAAGCTCATTTAGGGTATTGGCAGAATGCAGTTTCATGGTACCACAGACTGAGGCCCCCAGTTCCTTGCTGGATCCTGGGCAGATGTCACTCACTTGCTTGCTCACAGACACCCTCCATCTTCAAAGCCAGGCATGACCTTGGTTCTGGTGCTCCGAATCCCTGACTCCCCCCTCTACGACCAGCCTGTGATTAGGTGATGCCCACCTGGTAATGTCCCTATCTTCAGGTCCACTGGGCCACATACCACAGCATAATCACAGGAGTGATGTCTCATGATATTCAAAGGGTCTGGAAATTAGGGAGGGACATCATAAGCCCATATCTAGTGTCCATTCTATACAACCGAGGCTCAGCCAACAAAAATGAGAGCAGCAGCTGTGTGTGTGGGGGTGTGTGTGAGCGTGCTGAGAGACTACCTGAAGCTCCCCATACGTGTCACAACAATAAAAGCTTACCATAACTGTTATGTGAATTTTAGAACCATGGGGGTCTCCTGGCTGGAAAGGACTTTAAAGATGATATACTCCAACCCTTTCACAAAGGAGCTTTGGCTTTAATATCTCCAGTGACAGAGAGCTCACTACATTTCTGAGTAACATAACAGCATTCAATCGTATTCAAAAAGCCATTTGCCAAGCACCTACTCTGGGCCAGGCCAGTGTTAGGCACGTAAACACAAGGTGAACAAAACATGACCCATTGCCATTTGTTAGAAAGCACTTCCTTTTGATGGGCCAAGATCTGTCTGTCCACAGGCGCACCTGCTGCACCTCATGCTACCCCTGGGGCACCAGAGGAAGCCAACTCGCTCTGCCACAGCTGGCACACCCCCTCCTTCCCTGCCCACATGTCCCCCTGGCAGACACACACTCCTGCCAAAAATCTGGCGGGGTGTGGGGCTATGAGTACACCAGCTCCAGGCCAGGCCAGAGAGCCCACAGGCCAGGAAGCAGCTTCGTCCTCCTGGGCCACAGGGACCTTCTTGCCTGACCAGCTTGTCAACACAAGATGGTGAACAGCCTCTCTCTGTTGTTCTGATGCCTGCACCAGCATGCTCTAGGGCCCTTGGCTGCCTCTGCCATTCTTGGTGTCCCAACCCTTCCCCTGCCCCACTCCCCAGCCCTCCTCAGCTCCTGGAAACCAGACGCCCCAGAGTCTTCGGTCATAACATTTGATTGATTTATATGCTAAGCCCAAGGTAAGAACCAGGGCCCCTCTTGCTCTTCTAGAGAACAGCTGGCATCTTCCCAGGGGCCTTTGCAGCCCACCGCCCTGTGCAGTCTGCCAGGCAGGGAGCAGCACCAGAGCAAACCTTTCCCCAAAGGCTCTCAATCATGTACAATGAATCAGGGGCCACAGAGAGACCCTTCTCCAATGAATAAACTACCGTGTGCCAGGCCCTGGGGGTAGACGGATTGATGACATATCACCCCTGACTCCAGGGGCTGACTGGTAATGGCACTGATGTTTGGACAGTTCAACAGACTGTCCTCATTGTCATCATACAACGTGGTTGGTGTGGTAAGAAACCTTGATTGTTGGGGATCCCAAGGGAGACACCTGATCCAGACTGGGGGCAGGTGCAGCGGAGCAGCAGATCCCTGCATCACTTCCTTCTGAGAGAACCAGCCCTCACCTATGGCTGTCCCCGCTCCTCCCCTCCCTCCTGACCAAGGGCAGGTCTCCATTCACCTGCCTCCCCCCTGCTCCCCTTCACCAGGCCTTACCAGCTGCCCTTCTCCAGAAAGATCCCAGAGGTCAAAATGAAGTACAATCTTTACTACCTTTTAAATTAAGTTTTAAATGTTCCATTCTCAACTTGAAAGGCAGATGAATTGGCTGTTTCAAATGAAGTTCCTTTGTCAATGGCCATGAATGAACAAGTTACCTCCCCCTGATTGAAGAAGTGTCATAAAATAAAATGATGTAACAGCACTTTCTCTGGTCTATACTCAATTCATAACAAGTATCTATTTATCTGCTTTACTCAGTACATTCTTGAGGAAGTTGCTGTTTTGGAGAGCTACATTTTTCAGATGAAGTCTGTCCCCTAATTTTTAAAAATACCAGCTTTGGTGTGGCTTTTTACAATGAAAATCATAATCCTGTGTCTTGGTCAGAGCGTGCTGCACGTCATTTAAAGTTTTCTCAGTGACTCAGCGTCATCACTGTACAATCCAGTCACCATCTTCGAGGCGTTCTGCTCTGAGACTGCAGTGCTTCAGATTCTTCATCTGCCTTTCACAATTACTCCGTTTCCTCCCTCACTGTTGCCTGTCTAACACTAACAATAACAAAAACAGGAACACTAATACTGTTCCGAGTACTGTGCTAAGCAGTCATGCGTATTAGCTCATTTAATTCTCACAAGATGGTCCTTTAATTACACACATTGCACAGATGAAAATGGTTCTCCTGCGGTTAGAAGACTCGCCCAAGGCCAGACCCGCTAAAAGACGTGGGCTGTAGTTTGAACCCAGTGGACTGGATCCAAAGCCTGGGCTCGTAATCACCGCACATCACTTCTGCGACCCTGTCTCTAGAAGTCCTTCTCTCACTTCTAATTTGCTTCCTTAAATTTGAGACCATATGATCTCACTTAAATGTGGACTCTAATGAACAAAATAGAACCAGAGGCATGGATACATGGAACAGACTGGCAGACGTCAGAGGGAGATGGGTGGGGCAGACAGGACGAAAGAAGGTGAAGAGATTAGCCAAGGAACATGTATGCAATAACCCATGGACACAGACAACAGTGTGGTGATGGTCAGAGGGAGTGGGGCCGGGGGCTGGGTAGAGGTGGGTAAAGTAAAAGGGGTGGGGGAGAAATGAGGGACATCTGTAATAGTGTCAGTAATAAATTTTTTTTAAATTGTCACAGGATAAGAAACAAGATCACCAGCTTATTAGAATCTGTGCAATGTATTAATAAATAGGATATGGGATGGAAATATTGGGAGGATGATAGCTAAAGGGTATAGGTTTCTTTTGAGGATGATAAAAATATTCCAGAATTGATTGTGGTGATGGTTGCACAACCCTGCAAATGTAATAAAAATCATTGAATTATGTATTTTAAATGGGTGGATAGTGTGTTATATGGATTACATCCCAATAAAGTTATTTAAAAAGAAGAAATAGGAGAGGCCGGAGAGCACTAATGTGCATTTTGGTTGCTCAGAAATTTTTCGTGTTGTCAGTGTTGGCTAAGTTCCAACTCTGTACTTGTGTGGGGTAGGTGAACTCGGGCTATAGGTAATATGAAGAGATTCAAAGTGAACAAAAGATAGCTTCTGGGTACCACACGGCTTTTCCTGTCTTCTTGTCTTTGCCTCCTGACTTTGAGTCCATAGATTGTCCACCCCTCCCTCTCACCGTAAGCCATCCCCCATGCCCCGCCCCTCCCATTGGAGACCTAGACAATGCCATCTTCCTAAGGAGGTGGGGCCCTGCAGCAAGCCATCCCTGCAGGCCTCCTGCTTGGGGCCTCGCCTGTAAAAACAAGTGCTTCTCCCAGCAGCCTGGGGCACTGGCTTTCTGGACTCAGCCCCCCACGATGGAAGGGAGATGTCTGAGCCAAGTTCAGTTCTTACAGCCCCTGGAATCCTACACAGCAAGCCACTGCGTTCTAGGCGCTCATCTTTCTTATTCACAGACCAAGTTTTTCCTTTTTGTAAGAAGCTGTTTTACTTCCTGGTTCTATCTTATGCTTTTACAGTAGACTTAGAAGAGTCCCCCCCTTTTTTTTAATACAAGAGAAAAAGAAAATAGTTGTAAACATAAAAAATGTAAAAAGCCTTCTCCAAGCACCAGGAATATTCAGGCTTATCAGAGGAGCCAGGGCGAGGGAGGGCTTTTCCCAAACTGGAAGCCCCATCTCATGTCACAATTTGAAACAAATCCACTGACTGCGAACTTGGAGGCCGATGGACTCCTTTCAGGAAGGCTCCGTGTCACTGTTTATACTCAGAATGTGAGGGAGGAGCTAGAGAGGAAGAGGAGGCTGGGGAGAGGGTTCCTCCTCCAAACTGAACATTTGCATAACGGTACCTTTGCTGAACAGTGAAACAGAAAGACAAAATTGGGGGGGCACAGCCCCAGAGGACACTGAGACATCGGCCAGGTAGTCCAGGGACGAGGCTGTCATTGGCGGAAAAAAGCCAGTGGGTAGGGTAAGAGCTTCGGCCCAGTTTCTCTCCATCTCATTCTGAAGCCGCCAATTATATATTGGGGAGCCACACCCATGTCACGCCAGTGCCTACGCAGAGCCAAGGACCCCACCCCTGACTAACAGTGGGAGAGCCTCTTGGGCAAAGTGTGGGGTTCTGCATTCAAAAGACACGCGTTGTTGTTTTTAATACTCCTTTTTAAATGTCTTTCATTGATTGCTGACTTTTTTAACATTTTAAAATTCACATATATTGCCAACACCACAATAAAAGTGTTTATTTCTTGACAATCTTTTTACATATTTCACTATGATATATGTATGTACATTTGACTATGCTTATTCCAAGCCTTCTTCTTTGTTTCCACAGCAAAAGACATGAGTTTTAGTCCCTGCTCTGTCACTTACTTGCTACGTGTCCTTGTGCAAATTAACTTCTCTGAGTCTTAGCTTCCTAATCTGCAAAATCAAGGTCATAAGAATATCCACTTACTAAGATGTGGGGATTACAGAAGGACGGTAAACTGTGCAGCCTGGCGCTTACCCGACGGCGAGAAGCAGCTGCTATTGCAGCCCATCTCCATCTCAGCAGCAGGAAGTTGGATAGGGAACATATGCATGGGGTTTACTGTGACCCGGGCCCAGTCCTGAGCCTTTTACAGATGTGAACTCCCTCTCTCCTCAGGACACCTCATGAAAGCAACTACTATTACCATCCTCATTTTACAGATGAGGAAGAAACAGGGCACAGAGAGGTTTCTTAATTTGCCCCAGGTCACAGAGCACACTGCTGAGTGGCAGAACACAATGGTCCTGGGAGCTGTGGCCACGCCGATGCAGTACCTGTGGTGAAACGGGGGATACAGGACCTCTTTCCTCCGCTACACACCCACTGCTCAGGCCGAGTCCTGGGCTGGATCCCGGGATGCAGTGGGAGCCAGATACACTCCGCAAGGAGTTTCCAGTCTAAAGGGAGGCACACCAAGACCACCACAACCTAGGACGTAGGGACAGAACAACATTTCTGAAGAGGAATTTGCAGAAGAATTTTCTGGAATCACAGAGCACCATTTGGACTTGGAGGAAGAAGGCAGTGATAGGAAACAATCTCTTTTTACAGACGTCTGGCCCAGTGTCACTCTGTAATGGAAACTGGAGTCAGAAACCTCTTATTCCTGGTAATAAAAAAAAAAAAATGCCAGGACTCCTCTTTACTAATGATCTAAAGGCTCAAGCAAAAGACACAGAAGGTCCTACAGACCAGTCAGCCCATGAAGTCTCCATCTGAGAAGCCAGGGCGGTGGGGACGAGGGTCTCTAGAGTCATGTCCTTCTTTGCCCACCAGGGATGACCATGCCGCTGAGTCCCTCCTCTCCCAATACAAGGCTGGCACTCAGAGTTGGCCGATGGCACCAACAACCCCTTCATTTCATGGGCTCACAGCCCCTCTGAGGAGGGAGAGCATTTATTTTCTGGGTGGTGAAGCTCTGTTCTTGCCTTTGTACCAATACTCGACATTTTACTTCTTTCCAAAAAAAAAAAGTTAAGGAAAGACTGAACTTCTACACTACCAAGAAAGGAAAGGACTTGCCTTACAAAATAAGGAGGTGCCTTAGGAAGAACCTGATCGCCAACTAGGTTGCAGAAGAGACCCCAATTCCATTATATTAGCTGTTGAAGTCTGCAGTATGCTGGCCAGGCAGGCGTCCAGCCAGAGCCCCACTGGACACTCCATCAAAGGTTTTTACTTTTTAATTCTGCCCTCCCAGGTGAGATAAACTGTGGGAGGATGAGGGTTTCCCACTGTACTTGGACCAAGATCCAAACTTCTTATCAGGGAACACAAGGCCAGTCTGATCTGATGCCTGTCCTGGTGCTTGCTTACCCCTTTAACCACACCTCTACCCCACATGGGCCTTGGAGATAGAGGACCTTTTACGGTTCTAACCAGCTCTGCACATAGCTGGGTCCTTTACACCCTTACATCCTTTACAGCTACAATGTCACCTCCTCCAAGAAACCTTCCCTAAGGACCCCTTCTGAAAAAGGACTATCCCCCACCCCCACCCCACCCACGCACACACAACTTTACTTTCTCTCAACTCCTAGTCATCTCCTTCAGAGCCCCTGGCCTGGACCTGTTTGTCCTCGGTCCTCCCCCTCCCCTGTGTTTCCAGCTATGCGTCGCTGCCTTCTGGCTAGGTTTGGCCAATGGCAACCACTGGGGAAAACTGGAAGGTGCCATAAGGATTAAAGCCAGGTATCTCCTGCATCTATCTCTGCCTTGGGAGGCATCTCTGCAGCTGTTGCTTTCCCTCCTTGGCTCCAGTGTCCATGGGGAAGGCCACCGCAGTCTCAGCTTCTCCACCCCGGGCTCCAGCAACGCCACCTCTTTCCACTGACTCTCCAGCTGACGGTGGTAGCTGCTTCCTACTGTGTCCAATCTCTGGGTGGCCCCCCTTCCCCCTGCTTGTGTTCTCAGTTCTCTACCACCTCTGTAACCAACTCCCTGCATTAAATCCTATTTCCAGTACTCAAGTGGTTTCTGTTATTCTGATTAGACCTGACTGATACTGCACATAATTTGTCATTTTTTAAATTAACTTGTGCATTTACTTAATTATTGTCCAGACCACTGTAAACTCTACAGGGGAGGGACTACATCTATCTTGTTCTTTATTACATCCCCATTGCCCAGCATAGGACCTGGTAAATAGTGAACTGAGTTAATTAATAATGCAAAGTACTTTTCAAGTGATGAAAAGTGAAGTAAAATTGGTATTTCCCAGGAAATTCTAAAATTTACAAAAAGAAAATAGAAATTTCATTTGGAAATAGTGCGTATTTATGTACTTGGTTCATTATTAAAACAACAGCAAACAGAGAGCGGTTTTTTTATCTTTTCGACTAAACAGACACACCGAAATGTCTTTCGTGAAATAAGTGATGGTCAAGTGGTTTTGGCTAAGAAATAAGCTCAGCTCCCAGGGTCAGGCCACTTCCCATGAGCCACCTCAACTCAGAACGAACGTCCACAGGTGGCCTGGGTCTGCACACCTGTGCACACGACAGCTGAGTCGTGGGGACAAACCTTTTCACGGTCTCCACTGACTCCTGCTCCGCCAGCTCCTTCTGCAGCTCCCTCTCCTTGGCCTCCTTCTGGCCGATGGGGCAGTCCTCGGGGACGGTGAAGAGGGACAGGGCATCTTTGCTGTCCTCTTCTCGGAGCACTTTAGCGAACACCTTCTCGGCCAGGAGCCGGACTTGCTCGTCCACCTCAGAGATGTTCAGCTTGGGGAACTGGCGCGGCATCTCGGCTAACAGAGAAAGAACAAGCGTTAACCTTCACGAATTACTGGGTGGCCGGAGTCACCATGTGGGAAGAAGGTACCGAAATAAGGGCCAGGCCCCCGGTCCTTGGAGTCAGCTGCCTACTCAGGATTTCCCCCGACACAACCCAGCATGCCAATGTCTAGAACTAGCTCAACAAGAAACTGGATGTGAAGAGTGTAGGGCCAGTTACATTTCATGAGAAAGCAAGTGTCCGGAAGTCAAAGAATGAACTGTCGCTAAGTATGCTTCCACTGGCCTGAACTCAGGATCCGAAGCACACCCGCAGCCCTGCCTTTTCCGGCTCTGTTTCCGTGGGGGAGAAGGGAGAGGTCAGACCCTCCTCCCGCAGACTGAGGAGGCCATTCCAGGTGCAACAGTGCCCAAACCTCATTCCCACTGCACAGAGGGGAAGCCCAAAGCCCAAAGGGTTTGATGATTATCTTAAGGTCTCACGGGAGGACAGCAGAGCCCTGGGGAATCCCAGGCTGCATTCCTCTTCACATGAAACAAGGTCGTTTGCTGAAAAGAAAGAATTTTCAATCACGGTTCCACAGTCTTCAGAGTCCTCTGGAACTTCTAATAAGACACAATAAATAAAATACAGTAGTCTCCCCCCCACCCTTATCTATGGGAAATACGTTGCAAGACTCCCAGTGGAAGCCTAAAACTCCAGATAATACTGAACCCTATATATACCATGATTTTTTAAAAATATATTTTTATTGATTTCAGAGAGGAAGGGAGAAGGAGATAGATAGAAACATCGATGATGAGAGAGAATCATTGACAGGCTGCCTCCTGTATGCCCCCTACTGGGATCGAGCCCAAAACCCAGGCATATTCCCTGCCTGGGAATAAAACTATGACCTACTGGTTCATAGGTCGATGCTCAACCACTGAACCACACAGCTGGGCAATATACTATGACTTTTTTATACATGTATACCTATGATAAAGTTTAATTTATAAATAAGGCACAGTGGGAGATTAACAACAATAACTAACATTGAAAATAGAAATAGAAAAATCGAAAAATTATAGCAATATACTGTAATGAAAGTTATGTGAATAAAAGTTATGTGAATGGCTTTGGGCCCATTATTAAAAATAAGGGTTCCTTAAACACAAGCACTGTGACACAGTCGATCTGATGACGGAGACAGCTAAGTGACTAACGGTGGGAAGCATCTACAGCGTGGGGACGCCAGACAAAGGGATGACTCACATCACGGGAAAGACAGAGCAGGCCCACACGAGATTTCATCACGCTGCTCAGAGTGGCATGCAATTTAAAATATATGAATTGTTTATTTCTGGAATTTTCTATTTAATATTCCCATACTACAGTTAACCGTGAGTAATTAAAATCACAGGAGGTAAAACTGTGGATAAGGGGGGACTATTGTAAAGGTTGGAGACAGGAATACTCTTTACCTTTCGCAGCCCAGCTGAAAAGTCGCTTCTTGTAAGCAGCGTGCCCTTATCCACCTCCCTGCATACCGGTTCCTTACCGGCAGTGGCTGGCCTACGTCACCTGGTTAGTTCCTTTCTTTTCTGTTTTTCTGTCTTTCTGTCTTCTTTTTTTTTTTTTTTTCTACACTTAGATAGCACTGATTAAGTACATTCTGCCTTTTTATTTGTTAAGTCTGTTAATCCTATTACTGCCATTTTACAGATGACACCATGAAGGCACAGAGAGCTCATTGGCCAGTGAACAGAGACGTATGCTGTTCTCAGCTGTGGCTCCCCTGTCCTGTTCCTCTCTGCGCCTCTGCTCGGGGATTCGAACCCAGCACCTGGTTCCATTTGTACTCTTAACCTGCCGCTTCTCTTTGTCCATCTGGGTGTCAGGTGGACACGCAGCATCACACTTATGGAATGGGTGAATACTGCATCGTTTCAACAGCCACCTCACCGGGAGTGGCTCTGGAAGAAGAGCTTCCTGTCCACCTATCACCATGGTTTCTTTAGGGAAGGTTTAAAGAGAAAAGTGGCATTGTCAGCCCAACAGATGAGGATGAAGGTGAGACGGTGCCCAGTTGGTGTCTGGCAGGGAGAGGAAACAAATACGGGGGAGGAGGGACTCACTGAGCAACCTTGGGACAGACATTCTCTGCATCTGCCCAATTTCTCAGCTGAGAGAAAAGGGGACTAAACAGTCCCCAAGGCCTCCTCAGTTGTGAGTGCCTTAATTCTAGGTACCAGAGAGGTTTCCACTGCCCTGGAGGCTTGCTGCCCAGGTCTTCTCTACGGCACGTGGGTCTCATTCATGACACAGACAGGAAGAAGACAAGCACGCTAGTAACGGGCAGTAAAGAACATCTGTGGGCCCCTTAACTGTGAAACCAATTTCCTCCTTCCCTCCACTCCAGCACTCTGCCTTTCCTGGGCCTCTCTCACCATTAGGGGGTTGAGTGGGAGGGAGCTGGTTAGGACAGAGGAACCCCAACACACCACGGCTTGTCTGTGGTGGCAGAGATCAGGACAACAGCAAAGGCCTGGCCTGCAAAGAGGAAGAGCAGAGCTGACTGGAGATCACCATGTCCTACAGCAGAGAGAAGGGGAAGCTGGAAACCATCAGAGCAGAGGCTGGGAGACGGTGACAGGGGAGATAAATGGAAAGAGAGACAGAGAACCAGATCCAGAAGGAGCTGTTAGGTCAGAACAAACCTGGACCTTCACCTCCCCAGCCTAAGGCCACAGGTCAGGGGCAACGTTTCAAAACCTCACATCTCAGAAGGAGACATCCTATGGGCCCCAGGCAAGGAGCAGCCAAAGCCAGGAAGCACCCACACCATTGAACACCCCCTAGAAACTACTTCTAAAAAAGAAGATCTGAAGGAAGGAAAATACACATGAGGTTTTACAGGCATAGCTTTAAAATGTCTGCATTAGAGCAGACTCCCTTGAAAAAATTGCTAAGCAACCAAAATTGTCATTAAGAGGACAATACAGCCACATAAAAATGTCTTACAAAATAACAGTAAGTGGGGGAAAAATACATAAAACGATACCCAGGCTTGGTTGCAAATATATGAAAATGTATCCCCTGGTGGACAAGGGCTGTAGAGAGACATACACTCAGATGGCCAGATGGCAGGACTGCCAGTGTGAGAGGTAATGTCTGATTTTGATAATTAATGCTGTTATACTGTCATTTTAACAAACATAAAGGAGACAGAAAGGAAATGGAGACTGAAGAGCTTATAAAAAAGAGAGAAAAATAGAAAAACAAACTTCAACATTGCAGGTTTTGACCGTTAGAGTCCTCCCCCACCGAACCCACCCCAGGCAGGCCAGCCCCAAAGGAATCACACCACTGAGACCCATCTCTGCATTAGCTCTCACCCTGGACAGAAGCTGCCCACCACCATCTTCCCTCCCCTACACCTAACCCCACAAACACACACCAGCCACACACCCCAGGCCCCCTCAGAAATGGGCATTTGGGGGGGTTCTTTGTGCCTGAGGGCTCTGATGCCCAATCCTGCCATGCTTTTCCATGAAGCATTTTTAGCTTGCTCAAGTCAACAAAACATATTTTTCAGGATGCATCTTTCTACCAAAGATCCCCCTCTTCCTTTAGCTTAAATCAGCCTTTTTCAAACCGGGTCCCTTAAGATGCTCATACCTATTGCTGGTAGAACAGGTCCTATAGTCAAGTATTAGAGAGATGCTATATCCCATAACCCCTCAACCCAGATTCACAAGGCACATCAAAGACTCAAGGATCACAGAGTACCATTTCCCCACAGACCCCCGCCTTTTTTTTTTACAGAACCCATATTAATCTCCTGCAGTGGGCCTCAGGCACCTACTGTACCCTTGCTGCCTTCTGGGCATCCTTGGCAGACAGTCCCCACATGCCAGCCCCTCCCTCCATGGCTCGTCTGTGTTCTCAGCCCTACAGACACGGGCCACATGGGGAGGAAAGCCCGCTCTGCAGGTGCAAAGCAGAGCTTTAGCTCCAGCTGCTTGTTCAAAGCTGGCTTTCAACTTTCTGTCAGCCAGAGCCAGCAGGCGTGGGAGGCTTCACTGAATTCACCGGCACTGGCTCATGATACAGCTTATCTCACCCTTACATACAACACCCTGCCATGAGTCTGTAGAAGTGGCCCGGAGTTAGAAAGCTGTAAAATGCCACCAATTTCAACAAACAGGAACTGTTCATGGCACCACAGTCCCTCCAGAAAGGAAGCACCATGCCACGTATGTAAACAAATGAAGCTGTTTCCTGCTCTCGCCAGACTCCCACCGTCAGAACCCGCGACACAGACCTGATCCTGGCACTGGAGTCTCCATGGCTGCTCCTGAGGATGCCACACAGGCAACGCACTCAGGCCGGGGCTGCAGGCTGGGCTGGGCAGGAGGCTGAGCTGAGTCAGTGTCAGCACAGCAGCTGCTGGCTCCTATCTGCAGCTGCTGAGGTGGGAGGGCTCTGCTTTGCATATCTGTGAGCAGCCTTGAGCGAGAGCTGGAAATTCTCCCGTGAATATGAAATGGAAGTGGAAATTTTCCAAGAGTCCTAACAGGCTCAGGTCATGCCAATCATCCACGGCTCCTATATCCTGAACGCAGTGCCCTGGCCCTGTTCACAGCCCTCTCCAGAGCAAGCAACTCAAGCCACTGACCAGCCTTCCTGACCCACCACAGAAGGTAAGCACCGCCTCCCTCTAACATCCAGACTCCTCCTGAGAGCTGAGCAGTGCCCTGCAATACCATCACCTTTGCTGCCTCCCCTCAGAAGGCCCCGTCAAAACAACCTACTGGGGGCACCCCAGGACTGGCAGGGGAGCTCTGAGCCCAGTTGCCAAGACGAGCTCCTTCCTGAACCTCCTCCTCTGAAAAAGGGAAGGTCTATGAACTGCTGCAGCCTTTCCCAGTAAAGGACAGAGACTTAGACAGAGGGGAAACAAGCAGGAGCAAGCTGAGATGAAAAGCTGGCAGACCTTATTCCAGCCCTTCCTTTCTTGTCCCAAGGAACCTGCGTATCACAGGTGACTGGGCGGCCCGACAAGGTCTACCAGAGTGTGACTGTGCACACGTGTACTCACTCACACACACACACACACACACAGGAAGTATGTCCCACCCCACCCACCTGAGCCCAACTCCCCATCCTCTCCTTACTGCTGCTCACGGCTGCCATGTGGGCCTCCAGCTCTGAGAAGCCTCCAGAACCCTGGTTGGACTCAGTCCCTCTACTACCAGCAGCTGCGGCTCCCACTGGGAAGGTGGGGCTGCCTCCAGTGACCCACAGAGCAGTCCTCTAAAAGCAACCAGGGTGGATTACAGCAGAATCAGGACGCAAAGTTCCACTCTCCAACTGCCCTTTAGAAAGACAGTCCTGGGTGGGAAGGCTCAGAACAGACACATGGCCTCCCAGTGACTTAGATAAGTGGCGTGGGTCAGGGAAATAACCGTGAGCAAAATGGCTATTTCTGTGGTGCTGTTGAAATCCTGGGGAGAAGAGCCCAGAAAGGATGGGTCAGTTGTTTACCAGCAGGCTGGCTGTGGCCCTCATTTGGGCCTGAGTCACCTTCTCATGTCCAATCGTGAGGTTGTGCCTCCCTGAGCCCACATAATAGCTCCAGTGCGGACAGAGCAGGATTACATGGTTGACACACGATCCTTGGGCCACTGCTGAGCTTTAGCTACCCAGGGATTAGGACCCACCTGTCCTCACAGCTGTTTCATAAACAGTGCAACCAGCAGGCTGCAATCCACCTAGAGGGAGCGTAATATTTATTCATTAAATAATTAAATGTCCTGAACTCATAAACGAATCCAATCCCTTAGTCCTGTTCTGCCAGAGGGAGAAGAGGCAAATAATACCTTGTACTGGTGTGTTTGGTGGAGAGGAAGGCGGGGGCAGGGGAAGGGGAGCATCCCAGCCCATGCATCTGAGAAACTACCTGGGCCCAGTACTTTCAGGGAATTTCATCTGCACCCTGAACCAAACTATGGCTAGCCTTAGCCTCAACACGCATACTCCAAACTGTAGTCTGTAGAACATAAAAGGTTGGAAGGCTTGGAAAATACCGCATACTATCGTCCCTTACGGGGAGTCATGCACAATTCCTACTAGTGGATTCTAAACATCTGAGAAGCCCTGCAGTAAAGAAAGCTGCTTACCTTCGTTTAACCCAACAGGCTTATTTGGCCCTCCCACCCCTGCCATCAAAGGAAAAAAGTGCCTATTAATATCCCGTGGCCTGGGCTTTGGAAAATGCCTTCTACTATGAGCCTTCATTTCCCAACCTAGAGAAAGCCGTCTTCCTGGGCCCAGCTATGGGTGTGAGACCCTTCCATCGGGCCCAGTCAGAGACAGGCAGCACCCCCGCTAACGTGACACAGGATGGAACAATGGGCAAGGGTTCCACTGCAGCCAAAGGGATTCAAGACCCTCCAGAATAGTGGTGGTTTAAGAGGAAACTGGCTCTGTCTTAGGAGGGCAAGCTCCACTTAGGCCCTCACCGTTCCACCTTGAGCCTAACATGTCAGTGCTCCTCTTGGCCTAGAAGTCCCCTTAGGCTGAGAAGCACAGGTCCGAAGCTCAAAGCCCTATTTCCCTTCTGAAGAAACATTAAGACAATCTACGATAACCAGGCCCAGGCCCTGTATGTCCTGCCCAGGAGACCAGAATACATTCTCTTTTATCACTTAAGTGCCCCTTACAAACACCCAGGAACAGGAAAGGCTGGAATCAAATTATGTCCCCTCCCCAAAAGAATGCTGTGGGTTTGCCTATCGGGGTTCATTTTCTGTTGTATTTACTGTACATGACTCACAGGGGAGTTGGCCAAAGGGGTTTCACCTGCTAGCTATCGGCTCCATGACAGACCTTGACCATCTCATTCACTACTGTGTTCCTGTACTTGAAATATAGTAGGCATCAGTAAATATGATGAGTGAAAACATAAAATAAATAAGTGAATGAGCTCATAATTAATCTACTTATAGCATGCTCAGAGTCATTACAATGTATGGTTAAAAATATGGACTCTAGCCAGACTAACTAGGTTTGAATCCTGTTCCATGACCTTGGGCAAGTGACTAAACTTCTCTGGCTCAGTTTTATTCCCTATAAAATGGGGTTAATAATAGTACTGACCTCATAAGTTGCCATGACAATCAAATTAGTTATCATGTGCTTTCCAAATGTTATCTATCAACATCATTGTCGCCAAGACATCAGGCACAGGAGAATCCAACTGAGAACATGAACATGAATTTTCATCTGGACATTGTGTCCTTTTATTCAACAATATTTATGGAGTATTATTGTGTGCCTGGCTCTCTCTCAAGCTCCCCATACTTAGGTACAAGGAAAAAGAAACCATGTTTAAATGTGAAATCTGATCAGGAGAAATAGCCTTCTCTATGAATGATACTTCTTGCTGAGTTTGCATGGCCAGCACTCCACCCTGAGCCCATCCTCTTATGCCCTAGACACGTGGTCAGCAAACTGCGGCTCGCGAGCCACATGCGGCTCTTTGGCCCCTTGAGTGTGGCTCTTCCACAAAATACCACGGCCTGGGCAAGTCTATTTTGAAGAAGTGGCGTTAGAAGAAGTTTAAGTTTAAAAAATTTGGCTCTCAAAAGAAATTTCAATCGTTGTACTGTTGATATTTGGCTCTGTTGACTAATGAGTTTGCCGACCACTGCCCTAGACCCTCATATATCAAAGCCCAAAGCCATGGTCTCCTGTCCTAGGTAGGGAGCCAGCACACAAAAGAACAAAGAGATTAATATTTGGGGGGAAGAACTAGGAAGGCCAGTGAGCAGCTTTAGGGAAGAAAGGGTATCTTCCTGCTTTTCTCTGAGGCTACTGTTTTATCTTCCCATTATGTGGGATTGATTTTGAGGCCATCTGAAGATTAATTCGCCTAGTGTAAGGACAAAGGAAATAGGCCTCATCTTGCACCATTTCTTGACCTAGCTGAGAGGCACTCACCCCTTATCCAGGATCTCAGAAGGACTGAGGTGGGCTGAGGGTGGGGATGAGAGGCCCAAGAATCTTCCAGAAACCCACCTATGCAAGCCCCATGACTTTTAGACAGGGCAGCCTCCAACCACCATCCTCAGAGTTGCAGCCAGGCCAGCCTAAGGACCCCAAAACTGCTGTCAGCCCTCAGGAGGTGAGAGCTGATGGGGCTCTGTCTGCCTGGCTCCATGGCTTCAGGACCTCAGGCATTAATGCTTCACAGCCAGGGAAGGAATTTCTCCCATGAGGTTTCCAGCTGCAGCCAGCTTTTCCCTGAAGATGGACACACATTGGTCACCACATCCAGGGGGAGAGCCAGGAAGGGCTTAGGACCATGCTAAAATTCCTCCCAGTGCTTCCAGCTTTCACCTTAGCTCCTTTGCTGATTTGTTATCACTAAGCTTCCAAGCACATACAAGGACCTAAGGCTCTGGGGAAATGACACACTGGTTAGCAAGCCTCTCCTACTCCAGGGCCTCTCAAACGTCACCCAGAGCCTGCTGCCAGCCCAGACAAGCCATTAGCAGCTCCCCGGCAGAGCAGCTACCAGAAAGTTCAAGGGCAGAAAGCAGACAGCCAGAACACAATACACATCCCTTAGAGGGAGAGAGCCAAAGAGGTAAGGATGAAGACCTGAACCGACCACATCACAATGTCACCCTGCCTTCCCCCTGGCTCCAGGTGGAAATCCACCTCAGCAGTGAGCATCAGGTCAGTCCTCAAGCACCTACAAACTTGTCCCCGGCGCTTAAGTGGCGGCAAATTTAATTGTTCTAAACCGTGTGAACCCAGTTTAGGCCGCCGGGGAGCTGAGATGCGGCTGGCTCACCTGAGGCCTCAGAAGCCCAGGCCACCGCAGAGACCGGACCCGGAGCGTAGGCGAGGACCCCGGCAGGGGAGGAGCCGGGTGGTAAGCTGGGCAGCCCAGAGCCCATGTCCCCACCCAAGGTCAACAGCACAGCAGTGCGCACTCACCGGGTTCAGGGCACAGGGCCATGCCTGGGCCGGAAGGGGACGGCCCGCGGGGCTGGAGCGCAGGTGGCAGCGCTAGGCAGAGCGCACCGTGGGCACCGCAACGGGGGCAGCCCGGCACCGCTGCCAGCCAGGCGGGATCCGGGCCAGGCCGCGCCCCACTCCCCTCCACCCCCACCCCTACCCGCCTGTGCAGCCTGCGGCAGGACGGGAGCCCAGCGTTCCCCGGGCGCAGCACTGCGGGGCCCGGGGCCCGGGACGCCCGAGGGAGGAAGAAGCCCGCGACCCGGGCGCCTCCCCAGTCGGTGCCCTACCTGGGCGCCGGGGCGAGGAGAGGCGAGGAGCCGACAGCACAGGGCCTCGGGCCGCGCGCCGCCACTCAGGTCAGCCCTGCTCGCCGCCGGCAGGCCCGCAGCTACCTGAGCGCCCGCCGCGCTGCCTGCGGGAATCTGAGACGCCGGGCTCGGCGGCCGCTCTGTCCTCGGCCAGAAGCGGCTGGGCTCCCCCGACCTCGCCTCCGCTGCCACCCACGGGCCCGAGGTCGCTCCCCACGGTGTGCGGATTCGCCCCAACCTCCTCCCCCGCCCAGACTTTTCTCAAGGTGAGACTCTGGGGTCACGGCTGTCAAACAGGTGACTTGCTCCCTGGAGCTGAACACACACACATACACACCCTACCTTCTGGCTTATACACCGCCCCCCAAGTCCGCACTCACCTCCTAATTGCCAAAGCCAGTGAATGCTCTGCAGCTCCCTTACTCGCTGCTCCCCCGTATTTGAACCTGCTGACCACGCCTTCCTTGAATGTTTGAGTACACAGTTTCCATAGTTGGCGCCACCTCCCCGCACTCCAAATTTTGCACATACCTCCACTAGAAGGCCAGCTGCCTGCCTTCTCTCTCATTCTTTTTTTTTTTTTAATATATTTGTATTGATTTCAGAAAGGAAGGGAGAGGGGGGGGGGGGAGATAGAAACATCAATGATGAGAGAATCATTGATTGGCTGCCTCCTGCACGCCCCACACTGGGGACCAAGCCCAAATCCCTGGCATGTGCCCCCTCCTGGTTCATAGGTCGAGGCTCAAGCACTGAGCCACCCCAGCGGGGCTCTCCTCTCTCATTCTGCTGGCCCACTTTGGAGATCACTCACTTCCATGGTTTTAACAACCTTCTGCCTGCTAATGACTCTTGAACCTCATCTCCAGCCCAGATGCTCCGGAGGCACCTCTCCATGAGGTTCTTAGGCCCATGAAAACCTATCCAAACTCAAACTCTTCATTTCCTTCCAGAAGTATGCCAGAACTCCCCATCTTAGCGGTGGTAGAGCCAGCCCCTCTCCCCAGACCACGCGTGGGACATCTTGACTTTCTCCTTTTCATCTTTCACATCAATTGTCATCAAGGGGGAAACGAAACTATTCATTGGTGAGCACCCACTGTGTGTCCTCACTGGTGTCTCATTTAAGCACTGAGTTTTATTCCTTCTACCTGTAGCCTGATATTTACAATTTACTTATTTATAAATGATATGCACCTACAACTGTATTAATAGGTATTATAAAGCACACTAAAAACTTTTAAAGGATGTGGTAAAAATGAAACAGTTTTAAATTACTTCTTTTTTAACAAATGGTAAATGTATCTTTTTCTTTTCACTTTAAAGTTATTAGCAAAAATCTGTTTGGTGAGAGCAACATGATTAAAAATTTTAAATTACTTCATTTTTAACGAATGGTAAATATATCTTTTTCTTTTCACTTTAAAGTTGTTAGCAAAAATCTGTTTGGTGAGAGCAACATGATTAAAAATGGGTTTAATAAACCTTAGTTCAATATTTTATGGCACTAGAAAGCATGCTTTTAAGTTCCGTTCATGTCAATACTTTGTCCTAATGGCTGTTATTGACACAACAAGATCTCACAAAGAAATAGACCCAAATAGAAGAATTATATCTTCGACTACTCTTACTAAATCACTAGAGGCCCGGTACATGAAATTCATGCATGTGGGGGGTGTCCCTCAGCCCAGCCTGCACCCTCTCCAATCTGGGACCCCTCAAGGGATGGCCTGCGGGATCGGGCCTAAACGGGCAGTCGGACATCCCTCTTACAATCCAGGACTACTGGCTCCCAACCACTTGCCTGCTGCCTGCTTGATTGCCCCTAACCGCTTCTGCCTGCCAGCCTGATCACCCCCTAACCACTCCCTTGCCAGCCTGATCGATGCCTAACTGCTCCCCTGCCAGCCCAATTGCCCTAACTGCCCGGTCACCCCTAACTACCCTCCTTTGCCAGCCTGGTCACCCCCAACTGCCCTCCCTTGCAGGCCTGGTTGCCCCCAACTGCCCTCCCCTGCTGGCCCGGTCACCCCTAACTGCCCTCCCCTGCCGGCCTGGTTGCCCCCAACTACCCTCCCCTGCTGGCCCGATTCCCCCTAACTGCTCTCCCCTGCCGGCCTGGTCACTCCTAACTGCCCTCCCCTGCCAGCCTGGTCGCCCCTAACCGCCCTCCCCTGCTGGCCTGGTTGCCCCCAACTGCCCTCCCCTGCAGGCCTGGTCCCTCCCAATGGCCCTCCTGGCAGGCCTGGTAGTCCCCAACTGCCCTCCTCTGCCAGCATGGTCACCCCTAACTGCCCTCCCCTGCAGGCCTGGTTGCTCCCAACTGCCCTCCCTGCAGGCCTGCTTGCCCCCAACTGCCCTCCCTGCAGGCCTGATCGCCCCCAACTGCCCTCCTCTGCCAGCATGGTCACACCTAACTGCCCTCCCCTGCTGGCCTGGTTGCCCCCAACTGCCCTCCCCTGCAGGCCTGGTCCCTCCCAACTGCCCTCCCCTGCAGGCCTGGTCACTCCCAACTGCCCTCCCTGCAGGCCTGGTTCCCCAAACTGCCCTCCCCTGCAGGCCTGGTCTCCCCCAACTGTCCTCCTCTGCTGGCCCGGTCACCCCTAACTGCCCTCGTCTGCTGGCCTGATCGCCCACAACTGCCCTTCCCTGCTGGCCATCTTGTGGCGGCCATCTTGTGTGTTGGAGTAATGGTCAATTTGCATATTACCTCTTTATTATATAGGATAATTCTCACTGTTTAAAACCCATCTATCAATTTTACAAATGTGAAATTCCACCAGAAAACTCTTTTGTCCATGAAGCTAATATCCTCAATGATATATATATTTTTTTTTAAATATATTTTATTGATTTTTTACAGAGAGGAAGGTAGAGGGATAGAGAGCTAGAAACATCAATCAGCTGCCTCTTGCACACCTCCTACTGGGGATGTGCCCGCAAGCAAGGTACATGCCCTTGTCCAGAATCGAACCTGGAACCCTTAGAGTCTGCAGGCCGATGCTCTATCCACTGAGCCAAACCGGTTAGGGCCCTCAATGATATTTTCATCAATTGTTCTTGCTAATATTTTTGACAATGGGATTTTTTTTTTTTTAATTCCTGAAACTCTACATTTGGAAGTATACTTCTTAATTTTGAAGACTATGGTTATGACAGTCTTATAGGTTACACTGACACTTAATTTTGGTATTAAAATGACATGATAATTTTGACAGTTCCAAACATCAATTTCTAAGTGCTTTTGCCATAACATGATTCTTTTAAAGCCCATACCTAGGTTGCGGATTCAATTCCTGATTGGGGCCTGTTCAGGAGGCAATAGATTGATCTTTCTCTCTCCTCTCTCTCTCTTTCTCTCTCTCTCTCTCTCGCCCCCCCCCCCCCTTCTTTTCTCTCTAAAGTCAGTAAACATATCCTCCAGTGAGGATAAAAATAAATTTAAAATTGTGATAGTTGTACTACATAATGTAATGGTTGCACAACATAATTAATGCCACTAAATTGTACATGTAAAATGTTACATAAAATTGTACGTGTGAAAAGGGCAAATTTTATTGGTTATTTTTACTTTTTTTTTCCTCTTAGAGAGAGAGAGTGGAAGGGAAGGAGAGAGAGAAAATGTAACCAAACAATGGGTCCATGCTGACTGTCACTACTCAAGCCAATTAAGCAGAGAAAGGGTTGAATCATATATGAGTGTTTATTCCAATATTGCTGGCAGTATGGGAGAGCAGCAGGTTATCCACAAAAATCTGCTCTGCAGCCCACCATAAGCCAGCTGCTTATATAGCAAAAGGGCAGTTTACAGATATGCAAAAGGACTGGGATCTTCAAAGGGCTTAATGATATGCAAGGGCTGGAGTTACATAGGGAAATAGCCAAAGGGTAGACCAAATGGGCAATTATCAGGTAAGCAGAGGACTGGGGATCTTTCTGTAACAAATCTTTGTTAATCTTTCCATGATAATAGGCTGCAGGTTCAATCTGTGATGGGAAGGGATGCATCTCCAGGTCAGCTCCAGACAGGGTAGAAGTGCCTTCTTTAATCAGAATAAAACAATAATGGTTAACATGAGAAGGCTAACCCCTATTTTGTAAAGCTACTGTTTGGAATTCTCTGTTTTTTTAGATGGCCTCTTATTCTAAAAAAAATAACTTTGCTTTCTAGCCTGCTTGAATAATGAGGAAGATAAACTTAGCTGTCTGACCTTGTAAGCCAGAGACTAGATATGCCCATACTCTCAATGCCATGCCAGGTGCATCTTCTAATTGGATAGAACTGTGGTGTTTTCAAGGCCAGCAAAGAGATAACCACTAAGCGCACATAGGGCTGGCTCTTTAATATAAAGGGAAGTTCTGCTTGTAGCCTTGCTTAGAATTTGAATTCATTTTCTCTAAGCCCACTGGTGAATAAAGTGTGACTCCAAACTCTCCAAGCATTGCTTGATTTATTCCGGTTCTCTGTAACAAACAGAGCATGATTGATATTTCTTACAATACTAACTGGTTCTCCAACATTCTATTTCTGCCCCCTTTCAAAGCATTGATTTGTTATTTCACTTATTTATGCATTCATTGGTTGATTCGTCTATGTGCCCTGATCAGGAATAGAACCTGCAATCTTGGAATATACAGATGACACTCTAACCAACTGAACTACCCAGCCAGGGCCAAATTTTATGTTCTATCATTAGGGAAATGCAAATCAAAACCACAATGAAATACCAATAATCAAAAAAATTGTTGAAAGCACACAAAATTTTTAGAAATGAATTTTTAAAAGAACAGTTATTTCGTGGCTTCTCTGTTTCTTTGCATCATAAGTGTGAACAGAACAAATGGCTCTTCATCAACTCTCCAACTATCCCCAAACCTTTAGGAAGGGTGGTTTAAGAAGCGCTCTGAGGGAACAAAGAAGGAAGAGTCATGTTCTGTTTAGGACGGATCCAGGAAAGAAAGAGCAGCTGCTGGAGCACTTAACAAGGAATGATAACCCAGAGGTCACTCCAACAGCTCCATCCAGGAATCCTCAGAAATCTTGCAGAAATCACTGGACAATCCCCAAACACCTCAGGATAGGCAAAGATTCCCATAGCTCATGATTTGTATAAAGGGTGAGTCTTTGAGAAAAAGAAAGAAATCAGTTGCAAGTCACCTATCAATGGTTCCCAAAAGGTAAGCTCCAGTCATTGGCCTATCTGTATATTTCATACCTACATCACCCTCCAGGTAATCCCCACTTGAACCAGATCAATTTCTAGTTACCTACAGCAAAGTTCCTATCTTTTCTAAATAAACAGTGAAAGCTTGTGATTTACCAATAATTTAGTATTCCCAAATGTATTTGTTGGAATTAGGTTCAACTGAGGGTAATAGAGACCCAAAACAACAGTGAGATAAATAAAAGTTTCTTCCTTCCTCCCTCCCTCCCTCCCTCCCTCCCTCCCTCCCTCCCTCCCTCCCTCCCTCCCTCTCTCTCTCTCTCTCTCTCTCTCTCTCTCTCTCTCTCTCTCTCTTTCTTTCTTTCTTTCTTTCACTAAATAGTCCAGAGTTGGGAATTATGGGCACTTCACAAATCCTCAGGCTCCTTCCAGCCACCACTCTACCCTCCTTCGAGTTTGGCCCTCATCCTTGTGGAAATTAGCAGTGTACCTTCCTTTGCTAAGAAAAGCCTACAGCTAGAGCTTTAGCCATTGTGTCCATGCTTTATGGAGCAAGGAAAAGGAAGTACTATATGATAGTTCTATTTTTAATTTTTTTGAGGAACCTCCATACTCCTTTTCATAACAGCTGCACCATTTTGCATTCTCACCATGTACAAGGGTTCTAATTTCTCCACATGCTGGACAATACTTGCAGTCTTTTGTTTTCTTGGTAATAGCCATTCTAATGGGTGTGAGGTGGTATCTCATTGTGGTTTTGATTTGCATTTCCCTAATGATTAGTGGTGTTAAGCATCTTGTCATATGCTTGTTGGGCTTATGTATATCTGCTTTGGAAAAATGTCTATTCAAGTCTTTTTTTTTTAATATTTTTCTTCCCAACAAATCACTCTTGCTTTTATTTTTTATTTTTAAATATATTTTATTTATTTTTTACAGAGAGGAAGGGAGAGAGATAGAGAGTCAGAAACATCGATGAGAGAGAAACATCGATCAGCTGCCTCCTGCACACCCCCTACTGGGGATGTGCCCGCAACCAAGGTACATGCCCTTGACCGGAATCGAACCCGGGACCCCTCAGTCCGCAGGCCGACGCTCTATCCACCGAGCCAAACCGGTTTCGGCATCTATTCAAGTCTTTAGCCCATTTTTAAACTAGGTTATTATTATTGTTGTTGTTGTTATTATTATTTGCTAATGAGTTTTATTACTATATGATCCATCAATCTCATTTCTGCATATTTATCAAAAAGAGTTTAAATCAGCATCTCAAAGAGAGAGTAGCACTCCCGTGTTCACTTTAGGGCTATTCACAAAAGCCAAGGTGTGGATGCAACCTAAATGTCAATGGGTGAGTGGATAAAGAAATTGTGACCTATACATACAGTGGGATATTATTCAACCTTAAAAAAAAAGGAATGGATGAATCTTAAGGACATCATGCTAAGTGAAATAAGCCAGTCACATAAGGGCAAGTGCTGCATGATTCTACTTATATGTTATCTAAAACAGCAAAACCCATAGAAACAAAGAATAGAATGATGGTTGTCAGGGGCTTGGGGGGAAGGGGAAAGAAAAATGGGAAGTTCCTAGTCAACATGCATAAAATTTCAGCTATGCAAAAATGAGTAAGTTCTAGAGATCTGCTGTTCAGTTTTGTGTCTGTAGATAACAGTACTGTCTTGTACACTTAACCTGTTAAGAGGGTAGATCTCATGGTAAGTGTTTTTACCACATAAAAGAAAAGACGAAGGAAGGAAGGAAGGAAGGAAGGAAGGAAGGAAGGAAGGAAGGAAGGAAGGAAGGAAGGAAGGAAGGAAGGAAGGAAGGAAGGGAGTACATGCCAAATGTTTTTTAATGAAGTCACATGTCAGACTTCCACTTATCTTCTATTGGCCACACTGAGCAACTTTGTAACATCACTGACCAATGACATTGGTATTTTTTCCTCTCACATATAACTTCAATAAGGCATAGCCTTTCTACCCAAATATAACTGCTGATTTTCATGTAGGCCCAAGGTTACCAGAATTATATATTGTTTCACCTTCTCTTACTGGGGAAGCCAATCTTAACATGTTGAAAGTCCTCCAGGCAGTCATCTGTAAAATATCAATTGAGCATCTGGCAAGTGTCAGGCACTAGGTCCTAGAACATTGATGGTCTAGAACACAGTTCTTGCCTTCATAGGGGTCATCAGCTAAGGAGCATTGATCAAATGACCCCACGAAAATACAACTGATTGTGCTGTAAAGGGAAAATACAAGAGTTGTATGAGAACAGAACAAGAAAATCTGACCTCCTTCTGGGTATGAGCAAGGAGAAGGTTCTAGACATTGGTAGACATTGGGATAGCATGTGCAAAGGCCCTGAGAGAATTCAGGGAAACAATACCCAAGTCATTCCCTCCCACTACACAGAAATAAAACTTTATTTGTTATGTATTCATGACTGAACGTTCTGTTATGTTTACACAATAAAAGCTCAATTTTCATTGTGTACAAATTTCTTATTTTATGAAGGGAAGTGGCCTGAGTAAATAAAACCAGATTTAGTGCTCCAAGGTAGTATCGTTTTTAAATTAACTTTTCCAAATCCAGTCACTCCCAGCGTTTATTAAACTTATAACAAACCTGTTTCCTCATGCCCACACTCCCCAACCTCTTACGTTTTCTGAGTATTTCCAGATCTGTCTCTGTCAAACATTCCTTCCCTGTGAGTGTATGCTGAAAGTCAGTGGAGAAAAATGTCCTTCACCCATGCTGTTTTGTAAGCATCTAGAATCTTTATTTCTTTTGCCAAAATTATAGAGGGGCACACTAGTGCAGACCCTGTGCAGGTACTCCAGTGCCAGCCCCCTCCCCCCACCCCCCTACCACCACCACACCCGCTCCTTGATCTTCAGTGGGCTCTAACTTGAATCACTCATCTTCCTCCAGAGTCTGGCCTTCTCTTCAGTTCTTTTCCAGAGAGCAAGTGAAATGAGATCAGAGTGATGTCAATGGTCCTGGGCTATAGAATCACTCTAGCCTTCCTGCCTCCTAAAGCCACCCTCACCACCACCCCTACTTCAAATCAGATCTACCTCATCGATATCTATCCCAATGTGGCAAGCCTAAATGCGTGGCCAAATTTCATTCCTACCAGGGATCTCTGAAGTATGTTAATGAAGTCATAATTTCTAGCCTTACCTTCTATGGTTTCCTCGTTCACCTCCCCTGCAGGAGTCCACCAGTTAAGCCTCTACCTCCATCCTCATCTCCAGAACTGATAAGCTGAGAGCCAGTCTCAAGCAACCTCTCAGGGCTATCAAAAGAATGGCCTCTATATCAGTAAGGTCCCAGCAGCAAACAGATGGTACATTCTTATTAGGATTGTTTGTTTGTTTATATTAATCCTCCCCTGAGGATATTTTTTCCATTGCTTTTTCATAGAGAGTAGAAGGGAGGGAGGGAGAGCAAGAGGGAGGGAAACATGGATGTGAGAGACACATTGATAAGTTGCCTCCCGCACATGCCCCAACTGGGGGCGGGGGGTGAATCGCAACTCAGGTAATGTGCCTTTGACCAGGAATCAAACCTGAAACCCTTTGGTGTGCAGGCTGATGCTCTAACCACTTAACACACTGGCCAGGGCAGGATAATTGATTTAATAGATAATTTAATACAGGGACTAAGGAATATTAGACAGTGGTAGATAATTTAATGGAGGGACAGATTAGGAGGTTGATTTAATAGAGGAACTGCAAAGATGTGGGAAGGGTATAGGAAACCATGAGGATTTGTACAACACTCCAGGGCTAGTAAAATCAGGTGTTACCTCCGTGGCCCTGAAGAGGGAAGGTGAAAGAGCACTGATTTCATGCAGGCTTCCAATAGAGCTAGATTCCAAGTTATCTTACTTGTCTCTTGTTACCTGGCCAACTCTTTTGGTCCTGGTAAGCTCTCTTCCTCACAGCCCAGCCTTCCATCTCTAGACCCCTCACAAGATCTCACTGAGTTCCTGTGCAGCAGTCACTCTGGAGCAAAGGGTTTTCCTGCCTCTCACCTGGCCTGCAGACCTCCCCATGAACCTGATGACTGCAGGCCCCTGGCTGACCCACCTGCCCCTCTAGCTTCTCTCCTTCTCAGTGGAGGATCTGGAAGCAGTACTAAGAGTCACTACCTTGGCCCTCTCACCTCCCTTCCTTTTTGTTAGCTGGTGACTGGTGCCCAAGCAGGCTGACCATTGAAGTCATGACCAGTTCTATGGCAGCCTGATGTGGAGTTCTCTGACCCTCCTTTTCAGACCGACATAGTGTGGTCTAGTTTGTGGGTCAGGCAGCTGTGTCCAATCTGCTTCCCAGGGTTATCCACCAAGAAGGGGAAGGACTCCTCCCACCAGCCCCTCCCTGTCCTCCAGGGGTCACTATTATAGAGAACACAACACAAGAGGGCCTAATACTCCCACAGACATTTCAATGAAACAGCCCTGTTTTTATTCACCTTCCATTACAGCCCCTCCCTCTGAGGCTGGGCCAGAGTAACATGAATGACATACAGAGGCTGGAGCCTTTCCCTAAAGGTTTCTAGATCCTTCTGAGAACAGATTGCTGCCTGCCCTCCGTCCCCACAACTGCTCCAGATGCACCCGAATGCATCTGAATCTGCAGTCCTGACTCTCAGGACACCAGCTGCCCCAGCAGGACCTTGGCTCTGGTACAGCTGTTAGGGGACAGCTCTGTCCAAGCAGTCACTCCACAGACTTTCTGAATATTCTTCTTTCTGTCTAGATGTCAGCAGCTAAAGTCATGCAGCCCAGTTTATTAAATGTTCTCTGTCCAGTGGGTGGGATTTCAGGGAGGGGAGTTGCATGTCCTTCTTATACCCCTTGCGATTGATAATTGTGGTTTTCATAGGAAAAAATTTTAATGTAATAGCATATTTACCAAGATCATATAGTAAATGCTCATGATAGAACATTACATTACAAAAGTAGGACACAGAGCAGGATTTCAACTATGTGAAAAATATGCAATGAAATAAATAAAAACCTGGGCACACAAAAAGTGGCAGAAACTGTTTTAAATACTGTTCTAGGTTCTGGGGCTAGGACAGGGGTGGGCAAACTTTTTGACTCGAGGGCCACAATGGGTTCTTAAACTGGACCGGAGGGCCGGAACAAAAGCATGGATGGAGTGTTTGTGTGAACTAATATAAATTCAAAGTAAACATCATTACATAAAAGGGTACAGTCTTTTTTTTTATTTCAATAGTTTTATTCATTTCAAACATTTTAACAAGAAGAATGTAAACACTAATTATTATCATATGAAACTTCAATAAATGGAGGAATCATAGCACAATAACATACCTTATATTGAAGTTGGCAAAGGCAAAATAAAATTGCCTAACAAAGGAAAGGTACAAAAGCCTTTCAAATTAAACTTAAATATAATAAAATAATTTAAAACTAAAACAAATAGAAAGGAACAAAATGTGTAAACAGTAAAGTAAACATTTTCTTTAGTGCAACTTCCAAATTATGCCCGGGACGTAGATGTAGATGGCAATGTAGACTGGGTTGAAAGGTTTTTGGTCTTTAAAACATCAACTTCAGTGGGAACAGTGTTGTTGGTCTCCTTTTTAGCTAATGCTCTGATACTGTGCTCTCCAGGGGCGTGTCTCCCTACATCACCACGATAACGTGTCTACGCATTCCCAGGGTGATGTCAGGGGACGCGTCCGCGGACATTACAAGGAGCCTCTGGAAGATTGAGAGGTTGTTCCTTCTACTGAATGGGCGGATATAAATCCGCCCACTCAGAAGAAGGAGCTGCGGCCGTGTTTCCCGACATTGCCATGTTAACACTGCTGCTGGTGAAGGAGCGGAGGGGAGAGCAAGAGAACCCTCCGCTCTTTCGGCTCCACGGGCCCGGATAGAACAGCCGAAAGGGCCGGATCCGGCCCGCAGGCCGTAGTTTGCCCACAGCTGGGCTAGGAGAAGGGCATTCCCTAATTCCCCAACAGGCTGCCCACAGTCCTTTCCTGCCCCAGACTTCTGGGTGTGCATTGGTCAATAGAAAAGACACCAGGACTAGGAATGTGATTTTATCCAAGGTAAGGGAAAGCTTTATGTAAGAGCTGAAGAATTTTGGGTGCTCTAGAATAGGAGGAATGGAAAGAAGAGAGAATGTGAACTGTGAGGGAAGAGTCTAAATAGAGAAGGAAACCCAAAAACTTGACAATAGGACAGAGCCAAATTGAAAAGACTGACAATGAAAAATTCCCTTTGAGCTGGAGGGGAATGCATATTAGATTTTTATTTATTTATTTATTTATTATTTGTTTGTTTTTTACAGAGAGGAAGGGAGAAACATCGATGAGAGAGAAACATCGATCAGCTGCCTTCTGCACACCCCCTACTGGGGATGTGCCCGCAACCAAGGTACATGACCTTGACCGGAATCGAACCTGGGACCCTTCAGTCCGCAGGCTGATGCTCTATCCACTGAGCCAAACCGGTTAGGGCTGCATATTAGATTTTAAGTTGTCTCCTGTTGTGTGCTGTGCTGTAATGCTCTACGACCCCCACATCTTCAGTAAAAATCTCTTATTAAAAAATCTCTTATTAAAAAATATCATAATGTTGATATTTGGGGGAATCAAAGAGAAGAGAGCATGGCAAACTGCAATGTGAACAAACACAGGAGCTGAAGTAAGACAAGCCATCTTGTACTAGTACAGCAAACATATTCAAAAGAAACAAATGAAACTCAGTAGTTTAACACATCAGAGTTATTATGTTTCTTTTCTTTTTATTGATTTGAGAGGAGAAACATGATGTATTGTTCTCCTCATTTATACAGTCATTGGTTCTTGTATGTGCCCTGACTGAAGATCAAACTTGCAACCTTGGCATATTGGGATGGCACTCTACTCATCGGAGCTACCTGGCCAGGGCCCAGAGTTATGTTTCTTATGTTGCTTCTATCACAGGCTATTGCAGGTCAGGCAGCTCTCCTGCTTGGTTTTCCGCCAGTGACTCAGAGATCAGGCATTTCCACTCTTGATGAATCTTTCACGGCTTGATGTGTGGAAGAAGGGAGGTTGAGTGACCAAGAACACCACTAAAGCAGTGCCTAGGAGAAAACTTACACCATTAAATCTATATCTTAAAAAATAAGAAAGGTTGAAAACCAGTGATTTAAGTTTCCAACTCAAAAACTAGAAAAAGAACGCCCAATTAAACCCCCAAAAGAGGAAGGGAGGAATAAAGATAAGAGCAGAAATAACTGAAATAGGGGGGGGAAAACACAAATACAATAGAGAAAATCTACAAAGTCAAAAGGTTATTCTTTGAATAGATTAATACAATTAATAAACCCCTAGCAAGACAAATCTTAGAAAAGAGAAAGCAAAAACATCAATACCAAAATCAATAATAAAAGTGGAATATTACCACAGACATTAAATACATAAAAAGGATAATGAGGATATGATAAAACTTATGTCAATAAATTGACATTTTATATGCCAATTATGCCATTAAATTGGAAATTTTAGGTAAAATATACACGTTTTTAAAAATACAATTTACAAAATTTCCACAAAAATAAATTGAAAATGCCAATAGTCTTATATGTATTTTAAAAATTGAATTTGAAATTAAAACTCTTCTCATAAAGAAAACTGTAGCCTAAATGTATTCCCAAAAAGTTAAGGAATAAATAATATTGACCTAAACAAGTGCATTTAGAGGCTAGAGAAAGAGGGGAAACATCCATTTTATGTGCCGGGATCGTTTTTTGAGGCTTGCAAAACCTTGATGCTGAAAGCTCAGAAAGACATTACAAGAAAGGGAAATTACTGGCCAACATCTTAGGCAGGGGAATTTAGAGGAGCACATGGTGAGCCTACTGGGTGAACAATAACCATCGCCACCACAGCATACTCTTCTGGTCATTAAAGACCCTTTTGTTCTCTTCCCACAAGTAGAACAAACACCTCAACTGCTCCTCACTGAAAACAACCCGGGCCCATCTGGCATTGCCTTTCACAGTGACTTCTCTTAGACCGAAGACCTGAGAACTAAAAGGGAAAGGAGTCTGCCTCATACTCAGACCAACATACAAATATCCAATGATGGAACAGGAATAGGATAACTTCACTAAACACTCCCATTGGGAAAAGGGAAGACTGAGAGACCCACAGCAGTCACTGGTCTGCAGATACACTGGAATTGCGATGCTGGAATACCAGTGGGCAGATAGTACACAGGATGCCTATCCTGGGCAGGAACTCTCTCATCCACTGTTCTTTGTCATCCTTGGCACCACCCGCTGAGGGGCTTCCCCTGGACCCTTACTCTCCTTGGCCACATCTAAAGAGGGAGTTGAGAATGCGCTCCTCACAGGCTGAGCAACTTCCTGCCAGAGGTTGTTTCGAAGCTAAACTAACAGACTCGTGCTTTTTACACAGGCTTGTGGTTTTTTGACAATACAGTTTCCTCCAAAATTTGGGAAGCCTCTGATCTATTTGCATCCAGACCGTTCGGTTTGCCAATATCCACACTCAACGTACCTTTTGTAAGACAGAGTTTTCAAATGTGCTTTCTTCTTACCCAAGTGATAGTGATTTCTAGCTAGACCAGAGGATCAAAACACCTTTACCAGCGATTGTTCATGGTTCACTTGAATCCACTGGGATGTGTTCTTGGGCCTTTGTCACTCCAAGTCTTTTACATTCCCATCTCTTACTATTTTTGAGAACAAGAAGCAGTCAACTTTTCTAATTCTGCAGGCCTCAATATTCTGGATTTTGTCTATTCCATTTTCATTTCTATTGGCAAAACATCCAATTCTATTTTTGTTTGTTCTGAAAAGCTGGAATAATTTCTTATATGGCCCCTCTGTGCATATGCTTCACGTATATCCAAAGACGTGGTGTGATTCCTGCTGAGTCTGTGCAAGGCACACACTTTCAGGTAGCTGAGCTACTCAAATGAAATTCAGTGACCTTTCCTTCCAGAGCAAACCTGACATTCCACTAACACATTAGGCTGTTGTGTACCTGCAGAAGCAGTGAGCGACCCCTCTGTCACCGTTTGGGTCATTGCCTGGTCCCTTTCTGGGTATAAGACCTTACTCAGTAAAATGAACACAGAGAAGACCAGAAGGAAGGGACCAGTGACCCAGGGATGAACCTCCAGCAGTGACATAAATTCTCTAGCTACCTTACCTCCTGGGAAGAAATTTTGATGTATTTTTAAAATAGTCTCACAGAAGGGCCCCAGTAGGATTGAGCCCCAAATGTCCAAAGAAGTGACTGGGTATTAATTCACCCTTCATTGAATGTTTCCATTTCCCTTTATTATTTATCCAATCCCCAGATAAACTAGTTGCACCCAAATCCTTGTCTCAAGATCTGCTTTTAGTTAGAACCAAAATTATTTAAACTGGTCCAAATGAATAGAAAATAGCCAAAGCTATGCACTGTAACAAATTGCCCACTATCCATGTAGAATATTAGTATATTATGTGCCAGGATTGTGAATCTTATTGTTAAGGGAAGGGGATCAGAGTTATTGTGCCTCTGTTCTTTTTTTATTTTTAAATTGAGATCTAATTTGCATACCATAATATTCACCCTCTTAAGATGTATACTTCAGTGGTTTTGAGTATACTCACAAAGTTGTACAACATGTTCACATAACTCCAAGTCTGTAGAGAATTTTTGTGAGTTTATTTGAGTCACGTTGATGACAATTGCCAGGAGGCAAAATCTCAATGGATTGAGAAAACGCTCCGGAGAATGGCAGTTTTTCAGTTTATTTTATACGTTAGAATAAAAGGAGGAGATGTAAGGAGGGTTACATGAAATCCACTGGTGGTAGAATAAGGGGGTGGGAGAAAACAAAGCAAGGAAATGTCTAGGATTGAATAAAAAGTAAATCAGAGGGACATATACTTTCACGTTGGTGGGTACAGGATAGTTAAAAATTAACATTTATAGCACATAGAGAGGGTATGTGGGAAACAAGGTAACAATGTGGTCTTGTGCTCTAGGGAGTACAAGGGTTGGGCCCTGAAGGGTCTGGAAAATGAGATTACACTGACATTTAAAGGTATATTATCTTAGATGCAAAATGGGCTCACTTAAGGTAAAGATTGATCTTTGTCAAGGAAGCTACAAGCCTAGACCATGACTACCAGTCATAGCTTGCTTTTAGTTAGGAAATTTTATGTTCAGAACATCCTATGTGGAGTCTAAGTTTGTAAGGCTCACCTGAACTTTCCAGGTTTAGTATGTGGCTTTTTTTTTTTTTTTTTTTTTTTTTTTTTTTGTCCACAAACAGGAGGAAGCATCATGGTTAAGTGGTATGGGCTCTGGAGCCAGGCTGTCTGGGTTCAAATCTTGGATCTACTACTTAATAACTATGTCACCTAAGATATCATACTTAACCCCTATAAGCTTCAGTTTTCCTCACCTGTAAGTAGAGATTAAGTAGTACCAATTTCCTAGGTTTATTGTCAAGCTGAAATGAGACAGCCCTACCCAGTTTGGCTCAGTGGATAGAGTGTCGGCCTGTGGACCAAAGGGTCCCAGGTTCGATTCCAGTCAAGGGCACATGCCTTGGTTGCAGGCTACTCCCCTGCCCCGGACTCTGGTCGGGGCTCTTGCAAGAGGCAACCAATCGATGTGAGAGTGTTTCTCTCACTTCGATGTTTCTATTTGTCTTTCCCTCTCTTCTACTCTCTCTAAAAATCATTGAAAAATATCCTTAGGTGATGTTTAACAACAACTAAAAAAAGATGGAATGAGACAATCCATGTGAAAACAGTGCAGTGCCTAGCAACCCAGTAAGTGTGTAATAGATGTTATGTAATATTAATTAAAGAGCTGGGAAATAATGGGACAGGAAAGAAAACCATGCAGTGAATGTTATTGCTGGTAATGATACTCCTTTTGCATGCCTGATTGGAAATGTGCTTATCTGGGAGCCCCAAGCAGTGGCAGAGCAGTACATAGTCAGATAGATGAGGTGCTAATGGACCTATTTATGTGAGATGAAAATGTATTAGCTCTTAGGAGTGCATGATCCAAGTCTGAGAATGTCCCCCTGAGGACTTAGAGAGGAGAGGCTTAATTGGAGTGCAATGTAAATCTCAATCACAATCCTGCCCACCGGAGAGAGGAGCTCCCCATGGCAGGAAGCTCGGACTGCACTTTGACTGTCCTGATATCCCACATCACAGGGCTCTGCAAGCCCAGGATGAGGGACTGGAGAGGAATCAGTAAGTGTGAGTATATTAGTATGACTCTGAGTGGGCTGGACTATGGGCTCTGGTTGCTGCTGCAGCTAAGAGGCAATGTTGCAAGGAAGGGGACCAGTGAGATAAAGTTCTCACCTGAGCTATGGGTGGTCAAACCAGTGTTTGAATTCAGGTCTTCATCTTAGAGGTGACAGAGCATATTCATTAAAAGCACGGGTTCTGGGGTTAGACCGACAGAGTTCAAACCTCAGCACTCCCCCTGAATTAACTGAATCTGAACGAGTCACTAACTCCTCCAAACTGAAGTGTCTTCATCCATCAGCTGAATTTGCATTATTGTGTTGGCTACTCTCTATTTGCCCCTCCAGATCCACTCTCCACCCTTCTCTACATGCCCAGGGGCACCATCGCTCTCTGCCTTCCAGTTGTGTCCAAGAAATGGGCAGATGGAAGGAGAGTAAAATCTTGATACTGTATGTATTTCCTTCCATCCCATGCTACTGGGTGTTAACATAAGAAGAATTTTTGTGAGTTTATTTGAGCCAAACTGTCGACAATTGCCAGGAAGCAGAATCTCAATGCACTGAGACAATGCTCCGGGGGAATGGTGGTTTTTCACCCATTTTTATAAATTACCATCAAAGCAGGAGACATAAGTGGGTTACATGAAATCCATTGGTGATAGATTAGGAAGGTGGGAGAAAGCAAAGCAGGGGAAACCCCTGGGTTGCATAAAAAGTAAAATGATAGATACATGCTTCTTTTACATAGCTGGGTACAGGATAGTTAACAGTCAACAATTAACACCATAACAATAACAATGAGGGAAATTGTGGTCTCTGCCCTATTGCCCTGGCACATTGGTTGTGCCCTGAGGGGTCTGGAAAAAGGGAAGTTATCAGTTACCCTGACATTCCAAAGGTATGTTACCTTAGATGCAAAAAGACAATAGGCTCAGTTAAGATCACAGTTGATCTTTGTCAGGGAAGATACCAGCCTAGGACATGACTAACCACCATAGACTGCTTTTTAATTTAAAATTTTTAATTTCGTATCATCCTTTGTGGTTACTTTAGGTCTCTGAGTTTGCAAGGCCGCCATGCAGGCCTCCCCTGAGCTAATCAGGTTAGCATGTGGCCCCTTTTCATCCACATGGGTTACTTCCATCCCACACTCTGGATATACTGTATGGTATGCAAATTATAATAAAGTTTACTAATTTTTTTTAAGTGGGAAAAAAAGTAGACCTAATAATTGCCTCACAGAGTTTGTGAAAATTAAATGAATCCATGTGGTCTCTACTAAACTCTGATGGTTTGCTACAAGTCTGGAAAGTGAGGTAGAGGGTCTGAGCAAATCTCAACCTGTTCTGATGTCCTGCAACAGAGATAATATCAACAATGCCTCAGACTGCAGTCTGGGAGTTAACGGGTAATTTGGTCTGTTTGTGTTTCCTCATTTAGAAACTGCCCTGCCCTCTTCTAAGGGAGTCAAGTCCTGGGGAGGAGGTGGGGCCAATGATCAAGCTGGCCAGACAGAGCATTCCATCCCCTGGACACAAGGAAACACAGGACATTTAAGCAAGGGCCAATGGAGTCCTCTGAAGAATTGGTTGAGTTACTAGGAGTCTCATCATCTAAATTCACCAGCTTAAGGATCCTAAAAGGCCTGGCGCTTCTGGGATTCTTTCAAAATGTAGAGAAAATGTGCTAGAAAAGAAATTCAACGTAGACAACAAAAGTCATCCCAAGGGACAGAAGAAAGTAGAGAAGCAGATTGCTGGCAAAATTTGTTGCGTTTCTTGGTTCAATTTTCAGTTATGAGATCCAATATGTTCTCTTTTCGTCTAGGCTAATTTGAGATGGATACCTGTTACTTGCAATAGAAATAGTCCTACCTATTATATAAGCCTTTCTTCTAAGAAGTTTAGGTACTTCCCTTGGTCTTAATAAAAGCTCTGAGAAATGAATGGGTGCTGAAAATTTTCTTTTCATTTTTCTGGTAGAAAAAACACACACACCACCTAATATGTTAAGAAACGTATCCAATTTGCACAGCAAGTCAATGTTGGTGCTGAATGAAGAGCACCAGTCCTGTCAGGGCTGTTTTATGATTTTCATGAGCCCCAGTCACTTTTGCTTTCATGAGCTCCTTCCTCCATAAAATGATAGTTTTAATGCATTGATATGAAGACAAATACAGTCCTAACTGGGTTCATTATTATTTATTAAATTATTTTTAAATTATTTTTTGTTCTGTTTTGAAAGAAATTAAAACGTTTTCATGGGTCCTTGGCCCTATTGAGCCTAAAGGTAAGTTGACACTGAGTCTTGTTTGCAAAAGAAAGTAGAACGAAGCATGGAAATGAGATAATATATGTGAATATACTAAAGTACTCTGTTGACCGTAAGTCGCTGAACTAATGTAAGGACTATTCATTACTAACAAGGTGTTCTCAGGCAGGTATGTGCATGGTCCACGTATGTGGTCATGAAAAGGTTAAACACCAAAACCTTAAGTGGTTACGGAAGGGAGATGTTTAATGGAAGGAGACCACAGGATGGAGAATCAATGACTTTGACAGTAAGAAGCCTTTTACAAGTCAGCAGCCATCCTTTTCAACCAGCCCCATGCTCATGGCAGGCCCAGCACGAGGCACAAAGTAGATGTCAGTCTTGGGCACAGCTGGAGGCTGTCAGAGACAATCAGACATGTCTAGGTCCTGCTCTTCAAATGGACAAGGCTGGCAGAAGCCGCCTAGAGGGATCTGGGCCAGGGAAGAGCTTTGGAAGCAAGGCTGGAAAGAGAGTTTTTATCCAGGTGGCCACAGGCAAAGTGGTGTCAGAAGCATGGACCAAATGTCAAGTGCAAAAGGTAAAGTGAATCCAAAGATGAAAAGATGACAGGTCAGGAGCAGCAGGGATCAGGAGCAAGCCCAAGCATAGTGTATGGAGCTGCCTGAAGAGGTTCTGGCCCATAGCTATGAATCAGAGGGCATTTGGGGCCGGTTTTAATGTCATGCTGACTCTGTGGACCAAAGGCAGCCTCTGGTACCTTGAGGAGTCCATGGGGAGCCTGACATACTGGGTGAAAACAACCCTCCTCAAAAACATAGCCACTGAAGATTTTCTCTCTTATTGTGAACTTCGAGCAACCACTATTGGACAGACTGGGAATTGTCTGCTCTTGATAGTAATCTCCATTTCAAGGAAGTAAATAGTTTCATTGCAAACAAAATAGGATTATGAAATAAAACTAGGCTAAGACAACAAAAGAACAGGATGCTGACAGGATCAGGACAGAGATGCATTCATTCCTCGGCCACATCTGACTCTACGTGTCCAAGTCCCCTAGCGAAGAGGGGTTAGCAGCAGTAACTGAACAACACTCCATCTTCTTTGTGGTTACGTGTGTATATACATTTGCTGAAATCCACTTGTATAGTTCCCATCTCCTAGTGCCAGCTAATCATTCTAGAGTGGGGTGGGCAAACTTTTTGACTCGAGGGCCACAATGGGTTCTTAAACTGGACCGGAGGGCCGGAACAAAAGCATGGATGGAGTGTTTGTGTGAACTAATATAAATTCAAAGTAAAGGAGCGGAGGGGAGAGCAAGAGAACCCCCCCTCTTTCGGCTCCACGGGCAGGATAGAACAGTCGAACGGGCCAGATCCGGCCCGCGGGCCGTAGTTTGCCCACGGCTGGTCTAAGCAGTGACTGTCTGTTGGAATCCAGCTGGCTGAGGTGTCTTTCTATAATAACAGGTGTTTCTTATTATCATATCTGGAGAAGGAACTCCAATGACCATGCAAAGGTTGGTCTAGACCAGCCGTGGGCAAACTATATCCCGCAGGCCGGATCTGGCCTGTTCGGCTGTTCTATCCGGCCCGCGGAGCCGAAAGAGGGGGGGTTCTCTTGCTCTCCCCTCCGCTCCTTTACTTTGAATTTATATTAGTTCACACAAACACTCCATCCATGCTTTTGTTCCGGCCCTCCGGTCCAGTTTAAGAACCCATTGTGGACCTCGAGTCAAAAAGTTTGCCCACCCCTGGCTTAGACCCTGGTGCCCAGATTGGGCAACCACTCTCTTCACCCACATCCTTAGAAACTATAGAACAAGCCAAAATGTTAGAGAACAAGGCCTGAACAGGCCTCTGTGGGTGTGCCTCATGTTCTGTAAGCACCTGGGTAATTTAAGAAGCAAGGTTTAGACTAAGAACTGGGTCAGACAGGAAGGGGCCCAAGAAACAACAAGTACTCATATCACCGAGAACATGACACAGAAACTTGTCCACCAGCTGTACTGGTAAGTCAAAAAGAGTGCGTTGCTGGGAGATGCCCAGTCTCTGCAACATGACAGCATTTTCCGCGCTGCCTCTTCCCTGAGCTGTGGCTAAAGCAGTGTCAATCACAACCCCAGGACTGCAGAAGCCCCCCTGGTTGGGGCGGGACAGGGCTGCAGGGGTGGCGAGTGTTCTCCGCAGAGGAGGATGCAGAGGTTTCAGAAGCTTGGCCCACCACTCCCTTCATTCTGTGAAATTCTGTAGGAGCGCTGTGACCCCTCTGGAGATGTGCTCAGGTCCCTGGCTTCCCTCTTTGCCTTCATTAACCACAGAGAAACACAGAGGAAAGGAAACTGTGATAAATAGTCACTTCCCAGACTACAGCCCAAACTCCTGCAGAGAATTTGTGTCCTAACATCTGCTCTGAGCAGCAGAACACAGATTTCAGTTTTAACTTGGAGGCAAAACGGGCTTGTTGGGCCATTCTCTCTAAAGAGAGCCCCAACAGAATAACCCGTGGGTCAGATTCCTGGACTGTCCTGCACAGGAGAGCTGGAATTACTATGGGTGCAAACAACGCACCACAACCTCCCTCGGGCCCTCGCAGCCACAATGAGTCCCACGGTTGCATTTGATGGAGCTGACTGACCACATGGAAAATTACCCGGAAGAAGCGATGAAAGAAAGCTGCACGGAAAGTTACATAAAGCCACAGTGGAAAACTGTGCTGCTTGCTGACCCTTTATAAAATTGCCAGACCTCATGTAGTAAGTACTCAGGCCCAGAGTGATGAAAGGAAGTAAAAGTTCAAGAGACACATTTAGAGGTGCCTGTTCTGCCTACATCTCTTCTCTGGGAATTGTTCCTGCTCCTAGGCCTTTAGCTTAGCTAGTTATTCATTCAATTATTACACAGATATTTATTGAGCATCTAATGTATTCCAAGCACTATGGTAGGTAAAGATATAAAATATGAAGAAGGCAGATAAGGGCCCTTCCTTACAGAGTTAATTTTTTAATGGGAAGTGTTCAATGATATGCAAGTAAACAAGTAAATGAACAAGATAATTTTGGATAATGATAATTGCTATGAATTTTTAAAAACACAAACAAAACAAGTGATGTTCTAGAGCAACTATTTTAACCTTTTTCATCTCATGGCACACATAAACTAATTACTAAAATTCTGCAGCACACCAAAAAATACATTTTATTTTTTTGCTGATCTGACACACACAAAAAAAGGTATAATTTTGATTCATTCACACCAGATGGCTATTGTTGTGCTGGCTTTTGTCATCTTCTTATTTGACAATCCAATGGAAAAGAGGTCAGTGCCCCTGACTAAATAGTCAGGTATTGCATGACTATTTGGCAAACCTGTTGACAATCACTGATCTAGAGAACGATCTGGGAAAAGGGCTGCCCACTCTAGATAAAACAGAATAGGAAAACCTTTCTAGAGAGGTAAGTATGAGCTTACACATGAATGATGAGGAGCTGTGGCTGCAATGAACATTCTGGGCAGGAGCAAAGGCAAGTGGAAAGATCCTAGGGCAGAGTAAGGAGAGCAACAAGAGAAAGGCCAGCGAGGCCAGAGCCTGTAAAACAAGGGAGGGTGGGGAAAGGAGTCTGCAGAAGAGTAGAGGCCTTGATAAGGAGCGTGGGTTTTATTTTAAAGACATCAGGAAATCGCTGGAGAATCTTAAACAAGGGAATGGCATGACCTGATAACTTTTTAAAAAATATAAACCCTCTTTTATGTTTTATTTTGCTAGTGTACAACTAATTTCTAAATTAAGAACCTGCTTGCAAGAAAGGCTAGGCAGTTATTCACTCCAATCCACTCCTAAGTCAGATTTCGACTAAACTTTAAAGTAACTTTTGATAACTATTACATCTTGGCTCTTCAATTTCAAATGCGGTGAAAGACTCTGTTTGCTTTTTTATTTAGAATCATGGTAGATTTATCCCAGTCCAAAGAGTTTCGCCCAATGAGACACTTTGGAGAATTCCTTAATTCTCACAAGTAAAACACCTGCTGACCATATACTCCAATCACCAAGTTTTAAATGATCCAAGTTAAACTACATGTGCGATTAGGTCATGGGTCAGTAAACTTTTCCTGTGAAGATCCAGATAGTAACCATGTTAGGCTTTGAGGCCACATGGTCTCTGTCCAAATAGCCACCATCTAACCCAGGTGGCAGCCATACCTCGGTTGTCACACCCGGAGCCTTGCCTTGAGCCTCTCTCTCAGAGACTTTCTGGAGGTGCTGCAGTGGGAGCTGAGGGGAGGTGGAGGAAAGGATGGGGACCATGCAGAGTCCCCCTAGCCTGGAAGAACAGAATGCATGCCTGGGCGTGGCAGCCAGCAGTCTGACCTCCTGGAGACTTTAGTGAAAACTGATCATACTTAACCCTTTCAGACACCCTCCCCCAATGCAACTGTATCCCACATAGTAGGTCCATTGGGAGTTTTTACAGAGGTGTGTGTGTGTGTGTATAAGACTGTGTGTTGGGAGGGGCTCATCCTGGGTTACCCTCCCAAGCCCTGGTGTCAAACCTTCCCAACTGCCCAAAGAGATAGACCAGAGCGCTCGCTCTCTCTCTCTCTCTCTCTCTCTCTCTCTCTCTCTCACCTCTATGCCTTTGCAAATGCTGTTCCCTTTGCCTGGAATTACCATCCTCCTGTCTCCGCACTTCCCATCTGGAAAAGTGCCCTTTACTCTGGGAAGGTGTCCTCAAGAGTCCCACCTCCAGGCAGAGATGGACAACCTCTTCTGAGCTCCTCCTCATCACTGTGTACAGTTCCCTGTTAAAGCAGCTGCCACCTGATTGTCTGCTTTCTCATGCATTTCCTCTTCCACACCCAAGGCTTGGAGCTTCCTATCAGTGCCTGACACAGAGCCTCATGCTAGAAGGTCTCCTTTGAATGTCCTCTTTGAGGAAAAACAAACCTGCTAAAGATGACAGCAGCAGCAACAACTCAGGCCACTGCCACAGAGGGCTGAGCCGTGTAGTCCCACCCACCAAGTTTCCAGTGCCTCCCTGGCGCCTCACTCAATCCACAAAGTACTGGGCCCCAGAGAAATCCCTTCCTGCCACCCAAACTGCCCTTTCCCACAGCAATTATCCTCTGGAGTCCTCCGCAGAGGAAACCTGAGAGTTGAAACTTCCTCTCACAACACCCCAGAGAGTAAGACCTCTCTTGGCCTCCATAATTAGAGCCAGGGATGCTGAAGGAGCTCTAACAAGCCTGTCCCTGCCTGTTATGGGTGGTTCTCTCTGGGAGAGGCAGGGCCTAGCAGGACACCAAGGGCCAAAGCTGGGGCACACTCCCCCTGCACTCTGCTTCCTGCTCCCTCTGCCCCTACACCATGTGAACGTTCCTGCCAAAGTCTCTTTCTATAACCCTGACCGTGTCCCTGCCCCTACCTCCATCCCTCTCCCTCTGTGGTGTTTTAGGGCTCCCTCCTTTGTCCCTGTCCCTCCCCCCCCCCCGAATGCTGTGTCAGTAAACATGACAGCTTGTTCTGAAATACTGTGACTAGCAGGCATCCTCAGTGGCTGATGGCCCTTGAGAACATGTCAGCAGTTTCTAGCCAGGATGGGAAGATCCTGCCAGTGAATTGCTGATTCAGTTCCAGCCAACAAACATGACCAAGGCCCACTCTGGGCCCAACCCTGTTCTGGCCCTGGAGGGACACACACAGCCCAACCCATGCCCTAAGGGGAGGCAGACCTGTGGACCACAGTCACAATCTGCTGACTACACAGAGAAGCTACCCAGTGAAAGGGAAGGGCAGAGGGAGTGAGGGAAGGGAGCAGAGAAGAAACCAAGGTGGCCAGCCTTCCTATGGCTTCAGCACCCCAGGGGCAGGACTCTGAAGGTTGATGGGGGTTGGGGACAAGGATGTCATCCAGCTTCACTCTTCCTGAGCAAAACTGCCATTTTCTCTCATCAATCCACAAACGGTTGGTCCAGGATAGCCACCAAGTGACTGAGGTGGGAGGCCCAAGAGCTGTGCAACAGCACCACCTTGAGGTGCCAATTCCTGATTTCAGCAAAACTCCCAAGAGCAAAACCAAAAGACTGTGCAGTGACAAGGAGACAAGGAAGAGGAGGAGGAGTGAAGAAAGGAAGGCTTCAGGGGTGCAGAATGAGTGAGATGTGGGCCGAGGAGGGAGGACACAGAACGCAAGCAGAGTTGCCTGTGGGTATCTGTGAATGCAGTCTGAGCTATTCCAGCCCTTCCCACAGGGGGGCACTGCGCACCCGGCCTGCAAACTTGGGGACCTGGGGGCATGACTGCAATGGACTCCTGAGCCAGTGTCCAATTAGTTCCCTATAATGGTACCTGAAGGGGGTCCCACACTGGACTTATTCAGGTAGTCACCTCATACACAGAATTTGATTACTCATAACCTTTGGTTCCTAATACATTTTTATGTCAATTTATGGCCCTCTTTTATTATTCTATGTATGTCATGTCTAATGATTGCTGAAAACTTATTTGAAAGTCAAATTCAAATGACTGAAAGCCAAATAATGCATTTGTATATTAGGGATGGTGGTCGTACTCAGAAAGTTAAAATACATTCGCTCCTTCAGGGGCTGAAAGAACTGGGTTCTATGCAAAATAAAGAGGAACTGAGAACATCCCAGCGAAGCCAAAGGTCATGTCTCTTTAACTATGTCGAAACCCAGAAACCCAAGGGGCATGCCTTTCCAGAAGCCCTGCACCCTCAGGATTCCCCCACTGCACACACATCTCTAGACAAGGAGTTGGCAAGCTATGCTGGGCAGGCCAAATCCAGCTTAATTGTTTTCTAAAGCCTATGAGCTAAGTATGGTTTTTACATTTTTTTAATGGTTGTGAAAAAAAATCCAAAGAAGAATTATATTTTGTGACACAGGAAAATTACATTCATTCAAGTTTTATCACCCATAAATAAGTTGTATTGAAACACAACCACGTTCATTCACGTCTGTATTGTCCACAGCTGTTTCTGTACTACAGCGCAGTTACATAGTTGCCATGGAGACCAGAAGTTCCACCGAAGCCTAAAATATTTACTATCTAGCCCTTCACAGAAAAGGGTGTGAGCCCTGCTTTAGACCAAAGTCCAGAAAAGGGATTTAATATGCATGTGTCTGGCTGCTCTCCCTTCTGTCCTCCTTTCCCTTCTCACTTTCCCCCTCCTTCCTCCCACATTTGGCTGGGACCAAGAAGTAGGTGTTCATTTATTTCCTTTACATAATCTTCCCCTTTCTGATTTCAGCCTCATGAGTAAGACTTAGGGACAGGCATAGGTACCTGTTCTAAGGGAAGCCGGAGCTCTCTAGTGGGAGTGCCTCCAATGGGCCATGGGTGTGCGGCAATATGGTGTGGTGATGGCCATGGCGTCAGCCCTCAGGGGGAGCACGTGGACAGCTGGAGCACGTGGGCTGGTTATTCCTGGGGAGAGCCTCACCTACAACTTCTTAAAGGACCGCCCTCTCAAGCAGGCCCCCTCAGGCAGCAAGGACAATGATCATCCCCCAGCATCCTCTGCCACCTGGGCATGTCCTTGGGCAGCCAGCTGCTGCCCATTGTGGACAAGGAGGAGTGTGTGTCCCATGAGCCCAGAGAGCACGGAGCAAAGGCCAAGAGGGGTGAGGGTAGGGGCAAGGAGAGCAAGAGGGAGGTCCTGGCGGGCACAGCATCAGAGGGCAGCCCTGAATCTCTCTATTCCCACATACAGAAACCACATTATTTATTGTCCAAACTGGTGCACTTTCTTCTTTTGAAGTCAACTTTAATGAGATATAATTTATATGCAATAAAATGCATCCATTTTAACGATATAATAGTATGAGTTTTGACAAATGCACATGTGGGTGATCTACCAGTGTAACCACTGCCACAACCAAGATAGAAAACCTTGTCATTACCCCCAAAGTTCTCATGTACTCCTTTACAGTCATCCCCCGGAACTCTCAACTGCTGCCCACACAACTACTCACCCGTCTCCCATCACTGCAGATTATCTGACCTGTTCTAGAATTTCAAAGAAATGAAATCAACCCCACAGCATGTAGTTTTGTGTGTCTCTGGCTTCTTTCACTCAAGATAATGTGTGTGAGATTCATCCATGTTATGGTATGTTATCAACACCAAACTGATGCACTTTTTCTTTCTTTCTTTCTTTCTTTCTTTCTTTCTTTTTTAGTGAAAGGAGATGCTCTTAATAGTCATGTCAGGTCAGAGGTATCAATCAGAACCTCTCAGGGAACGTTTGCTCTATGTACATGGGCTGTTGCTATCCTTTGCAGCAGCTGAGATTTTGTCGTCACATCCAAGCTGGCTGCAGGCTGGCTGCTGTAAGAATGTGTGTGTGGTTCGCGGCTAATGCTTCATTGTTATTCCAGACCACTCAAGTCAGAAAGATTTGGTGGGTTCTAAATCCAATGCCTTATCACAAAAACCTCAATCCTGCATTTGTCAATGGAAGAAGAGAAAAGGCTTATATTCCTTAAATCTAATTTCAGCTGCTATAATTTTTGAGTGGTTATAAAGTTGTTTTCAAATTTTTTGTATCACCAATTTGTACAAACAGAATTTCCTGTCAATGAGGATCATCAAGAATTTGAATAAAACATTAAAATTGTTTATCAGAAATTTTATCAGCCTGAAATTAGATATAAAAAGATATGTTTATGGAAGCAAGATCATGTTTAACAAGAATGTTATACAAATTCAGTATTAATGTTTTCCTTTGTGTTTTACTATAATTACATAACATGAGCAAATGTACCCGGGTCCCCTTCAGTTTCCCCCAGGGTGCCAGTCACACATTCTCTTTCTCCGTGTGCTGTGATGGGGAAAGATCAGGTAGCACCGCCCAGACAATGGAGAAGCTGTGGCCAGGCTGGAACCTGTTGTCTTCTAAAGAAGTCTCTCCTGCCCTCTAGTGATAATCTTTGTAGCTGGGTCTCAGCAGAAAAACAGAAAAACAGTGACGTACTAGTAAATGGTAATTCAATACATCAGTTTCATATTTGCAAAAATATCACCCCTGTTACTCAGGCATTATGCCTGCAGGTGAAAAACTTTATGGGCATCCCCCTTTTGCTTTGAGGGGTCTGGGGAGGCCAAGACTATAGCTTGTATTCCGTCACCCTTGTCATCCTCATCATTTTGAGACCTCTGCAGGCCAGAGGCCCTGGCTCCCTGTGGAGACCCCACTTTTCCTCTCTTGGCCTAAATCGTCTCCACTACTACAGCATGGGCAAAACCTCCACCATCCCAGCTAGAAGACCATCCTTGCCATCACCTAGACCCACCAGCCACCAAACCCCTTCCTCATCCCCATCAGATGCAAGGACTGCAGGAGGGCAGAGGGGAGAGAGAAGCGCCCACCCTGTTCAGCAATCTGATATCAATAGACAAGCTCCAGTCCTCAGGCATCCAAGGGGGTCCCTTAGAATGAGGGAAAAGGGGCCAGCTCCACCATAAAATCTTCCTGAACTCCACACCATGGAGACCCAGCCTTTTATCCCCTAGAAGCTGTAGATAACAAGTGGCCAAGAGAGATCACAAAATCATCATCCTACAGCTGACAGGTGAAGTACCAGTTTGAAGGTATCAATGTTTAGGTACATAAGTGAAAGTTACATAGCAATTGGAACACATAAACATTGGGGATCATTTATGCAGGCAGCAAAAAATGTGTTGAGGGTAACAGTGTTCTCATTTAAAATGACCATTTATTATTGAGGTAATTTCAGTTCTGCTCTGAGTACAAATCCAGAAAACTATCAATTCTATATAGTGTGTTTTAGTATTCACTCTATGGCATCTTCATCCTTGTCATCCTCCTCATTTAGAGACCTCTGCAGGCCAGAGGCCCTGGCTCCCTTTGGAGCCCCCACTTTTCCAGATCGAGACCCAGAAATCCATTTAGAAAGAGCTGTGATAAGGTTAAGTCACAACAGGAAATGGCAATTTCATGACTGCTGTGATGAAGAACATCAGAGGGACACAGAATTTCTCTCCTCACCTTTGTTTCTAAGTGGGACCTTCAGAGGTGCACACACGCTCCCCAAATGTGCTTGCCAGGAGAGTAAGCCCCAGTCTTGGTGTCGAATTAATACCTTTTCTCTGGACTACGTGACTGGACTTAGCTTGGGCAGCAGAGGTTGACAGTAATCAGTTCAACCTCTTCCTAGTCATAGTTACATGCGACATAACAAGGCAGGCTCAACGGTATTCAGTTGTACAAGCTCTTGGCATGTCTCACTTGCCCCCACTCCAGGCTGCCATCTCGGGATCAGTGGGGCCCCACTGGACCCTGCACAAGACAGCAGCCATCAGCAGATGAGCTCTATGAAGTCATTATAGGACTGAGCTCTGATGATCTCTCGAGGAATCTTCCCCTATCATACTGGTCTTCCTGAAGACAAACTGTATCATGGGCTCTGTGTTGGGGAAAACTCTTTTGGTTGCAAGTGATTCTTGCAATTCTAGCTGGACCACGCAAAAAAAAGAAAAAAACACAAAAAATATGGCCCATGAAACTAAAAGTCCCGGGGATGGCTAGCCTCAGGCAAAGCATCATGTGGGCTCAAATATGCTATCACCCAGTCTGGCTCTGCTCTCCTCTGTGTTCAATCTCAGATGTCACATCTAAGGGAGAATGACTACCAGCAACTCTAAGCCTTCGTCTTCTAGGATACAGTCCAGTGGGAAAAGAATAAGTCTCTTCCCCAAAGCTCCTGCTCCAGTCCTAGAATTTACCCTGGTGGACGGCTCTTGAGCCATGTGCTAATCCCTGAACTAAGCACTGTAGTCAAGTGACAGAGCAGGACACATGCTCAATATGTCCAGCCTGTCCTCTCTCCTAAAGTCTGGCCACCAGGACAGCAGCAAACTTAGGTCCCCATTTTTTTAGTCAAACCAACCCACCCAGGACCACTTTCTGGTCTCTTCTGGTTTCGGCTTCGCCAGAACTCCTTGTCCTCCCATCTTTCCTTCTCTCCCTTGGACTGTCCACCCAAAGGCCTACCCACTGAGCCCCTCCCAGTCAGCTAGCCCTCCTTATAACTTGCTTCCCCATGCCCCCTCCCATCTCTGAGGTTAGGCCTGAATTCAGTGACTGGGAGAGCTTCTTTCAAAATCCTTGGGTCTTTTAGCACCAGGATTCCCAAGAAATTCTCTGCACTGAGGTGCCCTGAGCAAGCCCCTGCCATCCTGCTGGCACGGGAGACCAGCTGCACTAGTATGTGAAGGACTGGGAAGCCAGGGCAGAATAAAAGTGGTTCAGAAGCAAAGCGTCTCATCCTGCTCCCTCCTTGACAGGTCAGATGGTGAAGGACCTGAAATGCCATGCTGAGGGGCTGAGGCTTTATCTACCAGCCCTAGGAGATAGGGAGTCATCAAAAAGGCCTGTTGGGTGGATGAGTGATAGATGAACAAGTAACCTGAGCCCAGAGATGGCAAGTGACTTGCCCTACATCACACAGCAAACAAACAGGAGCAGCAGTACCAAGCTCCAGGCCTCCTATGCCCATGCTGGGGCCCAGGCTGCTTCCATCTCAGCGGGGCTGTTTGGGAATCCTGAGGATCATCAGCCATGGTTTCACTTCTCAGGGCTCTAGACCTGTGCTCCTGAGGGCCAAGAAAATGCAGGAGCCTGGGGGTTAGAAACAGAGGGAGTCAGAGAGAACCAGTAACTAGGACATTTCAGGAAGGTTCAAGCTGATGCCTAAAGAGACCGGGGAATTGGAGTGAGACTAAGTTCTCTGAGAGCGAGGAAGTGGAGGGCAGAGGGACCCAGCCCCAAACTCAACTACACTTTGCTCTGGTTAAGTCCAGCCAAACTCTGACAACAACCCATGCCTGGCAAAGCCCAGAGGTTCCTGCCTCTTATAGGGGTGCCACTTCTGAGGAAGCTGTGGGACAGATGGGGGTGGGGAGATGTCATCTCTGGACTCCAAAAGCCTGGGCACTGCTCCTGCTGAGCTGGCATTTTGCCCCAGGCACAGGGCTCCTCCAAGGCTGTCTTTACCGAGGGCAGGGGCTGGGCCTGGGGTGGAGGAGAGGAGCCTTCTGACTCCTAGTTTGGGGGAGACTGAAACTCACCAGGGGCAGGAGAAGTCAGGGCTTCAAAGGTGAAAAATCGTCCAGAATTTCCATGAGAGCTCACCACTGTATCCCCAGTTCCTGGCAGACATATGTGCTCAATAAATATTCGTTGAGTAAGAAATGGACTTATCAAGTTGGAGGGAGCAATTTTTTTACTCCATTTTGCTGCTACAATCCCCTCTCTACTGCACCCTCATCCCGTAATAATAGTCGGGGCAGGAGTCAAGTCAATGGCATTGACAGTGGTCGGCGGAGAACTGCCATCCTTGAGTGGTGGCCCACCCCAAGTAGAACATTTGACCTTCAGCTCTGCCAAACACATTTGATGGATGCAAAAGGTATTATTAGGCTGGAAATCAGACATCTTAGGGATAGCCCAGCATCTCTCAGTGACAGACGAAAGAACACTTTTTACATTTAATGGTCCCATTATTATCCCCATTTCATAGATGCAACAACTAAGATTGTGGCTGGCACTAGATCACACAGCGGGGGAGTGAAGTGCGAGCCCTTGGGTGGCCGCTCTACATTCTGGGAACTCACTTTTCGACCACAGGCAGTTTCTTTGCCCTCTGTGGGCCTGTTTTTCCATCCAAGATATTGAGGTCTCCAAACAGTCACAGGTCTCCTGGGAAGGAGGCGCCCCCTGTGGTCCCTCAGGCATCGGTGGATTTGCTGCCCACCCTCTGCCTCCTCTAGGCGCTCAGCTTGCCACCTGGAGGAGCCTCCGTGCCCATGCTGGAGGTTGGTCTGAGCTTGAACTGGGCATCTGGGGCTGCTTGGGCCCTCGCTCATCTGAGGTCACGATCTGGTCTGGATCTTTCTATCACCCCTCCTTAGAACAGTATGAAAGAGCCAAGTTAGGAAGCTAAGAAAGAAAGAAGAGGAAAAGCAAAGGGCAAAGGAGACACCCAACCTCCAAGCATATCCCTTCCCCTTACTCTCAAGTGGGGTCCCGAGAGCCCCAGGTCTTGACAGGGCTCCTTAGTAAAGCCACAGTCAGGAGAGCCTCATTTCGGGACAGTTATTCAACACCCATAGGGGGCTGCGAACAGTATGCCAGGCTCAGGGGACCAACAGGTGAGTGAGACACAGCCTGTCCCCAAAGGAGTCACACAGCCTGTCCCCATGCCTCATGGCTGGGGGGGGGGGGGACGTGGGGAATGGGTGAAGTAGATGGACACAGTGGTCTTCAATCCAGCCTAAAAAGTGCTGCGAGGAGGCAGTGCAGGCGGCTAGGAGCAGAGGAGGTGATGGTCTCCACTTGAGAGGTTGAGGAAGATGAGCCTGGGGCTGCCACTGCCAGGGTGTGTCTAAGGTAGGGGTGTTTTTGCCCCAGGAAAGAGCACAGGGACATGGTCACCATGAGAAACCACCTGCCTCTTCCACTGGCTCTGGAATCCCCTTTTGAAAGCGCAGCCTCCAGTCTTTCCTCTTATTTGTCTGTTTCTGCCTAGCCTGCTCTTGACCTTCAGATGACCTACAGGCTCTCCATCTGTCCCAGTTCTTCCAGTGCAGGTCAGCTATACACCCTCTGGCCTCCCTGACTTCCGGTCTCCTCTTCCCTGAGCCACAAACCCTTTGCCTGTGAGGAGTGCAGGAGGGTCATTTCCAGGAGAAGTTTGGCCCCACTACAGAATCACACTCTTCCTCTATCAGGGACCTTCCAGTAGACCCTCATTCAGCCACGTTGTCTCCCCGCTTCTCTGGTCTCCCTTCAAGCCATCAAATCCTCCTCTGCCTACCTCAGAATTTTCAGAATAGCTTCTCCATCTACCCTACTGAGGCAGTGGTCATTCAGCTGACACTTCCTCAATATCTCTTTCTTCAAATCTGTATCTCTCTCATCTCCCATTCTTTCCTCCCCCTCTTCATTCTTACCCATCTCCTGTCCATGCTCCACCCAGCTTTCTGATACTGATAGCTGATTATAGATAGATAGATAGATAGATAGATAGATAGATAGATAGATAGATAGATGAATTTGTGTGTGTGTGTGTGAGAGAGAGAGAGAGAGAGAGAGAGAGAGAGAGAGAGAGAGATTCGTTCTCTGAAGAATCTCAACTAATACACCCCTTTCCTCCACTTAATTCTCAGAGAGGGACATAGTCCAGGCTTCCTTCTGGGGAAATTCAAGTAAGTGTGAGATCATTGTGGAAGTCCTGGGCATGCTATGGCCTCTTCTCAGGCACCAAGGGTCCAGCTTGAGCATCTCCATGATGGCCTGTGCTGCTCCTTGCAATCCTTCCAGTAATAATCTGACTCATGGCCTAACACTGAGGACTTCCTTGCACTGATGAGATGAGATTATTAGAAAAAGGGTTTACTTGAAAGAAAAATGTTGATAAATGTGACAAACATTTACTCTGCAAATTACATATCAATCCTAAAGAGTCACCAAAATCTCTATTCTCACCAGATTTACTCAGTCAGTCCGTCACTCAACAAGTATTTATTGAATTCCTTCATGTGCCAGACACTGTTTTAGGCTTTGGGAATGCAGTAGTGAACAAAACAGTTACATCCAAACAGGGACAGACAGACAAAAAAATAAATAAACAGATAGTTATGTAATATGTTATAAAGAGATAAAGAAAAATTTATCATGGTAAGATGGAGGGAGGAGAGTCGAATGAGGGAGGTAGATGGCAGGAGAAAGCCTTTTTGTTAAGGTAGCATCTGAACAGAAGCCTGAAGTGAGCTAGGTAGGACTGTGAGAGAAGAGCTTCATAGCAGAGGGAGCACCAAATGCTGATACCCTGAAATGTGACGTGCTGGCATGTTCCAGAAACAGCAAGGAGGCCAGTGTGGCTGGAATGGAGTGAACGAGGGAGAGTGTAGTAGGAGAAAGTCATGTGGGGTCTTAAGTCCACAATAAGAACTTTGGATTTTACTCTGAGAAAGGTGAGAAGCCATTAGCATGTTTTTCCAGAGTTGGTGTATTAACTCAATAAAACTCATAAAAGGTGGAGAAAAAAAGAGGGGAGGTGTGGCTTTACTGTCCAGAGCTTTTGTGCCAGCCTTCCTGAGCCACAAGATGCCCCAGAGAGACCTCCATGGTTGCATTTTCAACAGTCATTGCCTTGCCTTCCCAGTACATTGTCTCATGCCCACAGGAGGAGTAGGTTTTAACCTTAGGGAGAGGCACCTGCAGATGGGAGAAGGGCAGTGAGGGAGAAGGACCATCAGAGGCCACAATTTGACTTCCATCTCTACAAGTGTATACTTGTGCTTTCAGCATTGCTTCTCTGATCCTCTTTCATTATAATCTTAACAACTGTCATGTCAAAATATCACCTTAAAAATTGTCTTCTAAGAAATGTACCCATGGAGACCTCTGCTCCCCTTCTCCTTACCCACCCAGTGTCCATCTCAACGCATATCTCCGCCTGGATTACTGAGTACCATAGCGTGTGGCTTGAAGAAGTACCTCCTGGGGTCAATGCATGTAGAAGCTTCTCTGTTCCTTCCTCATTAACTTTCTGTTCCCACCACCATTCTAATTCTATGGCCAACATGATCACCCCCTACCCACTGCATCATTCCATTGTGAGAGAGAGAATCCAAAAATAAAGATATGAGAAAGGACGAGCAGAGAAAAAGAGAGGGAGAAGTATATCAAAAAAGTGAGGAGCAGAAGCATGATCCCTGAGGATGTAGCTCAAGAACCTCTGCTGGTGGGGAGCAGGGAGGACTCCATTTCCCCAAACGTGTCCTCTACAGTCAAGAAGATGGCAGCAGAAACCCTCATCAGAGGGTCCTGGGTCAAGTAACAGTTTTCTATCCCAGATAGCTCAGCCATAGGGAGAGACCAGAGCCCCAGGCAAAAAACATTCCTCCTGGAAGCACACTGTGTTCTCCTACACCACAGAAATGTTTTCCCCTTCTTTTCCAATTCTTCCCTTCCTGCCTTGAGTAACAGACACATCCGAGTGCCCCCCTCTGCCCTCCCTCCACATCGAGTGAAGCTATGCTGGGGTTTATCAGGAGTGAAGAATGGCGATGACTCAGCCTGGCCACCTGCATCCATTTTCCAGCCCTTGTGCCTGCGGTGTGACCTCAAAGATGACCTCCACACCACAGAGCAAGATGTGCCATCTCTGCCTTTGCTGAACCCAATTCCAAGAGAATTTTTCCATGATTTGTCACTTTCTGAGAGGACTTGCCTAAAAAAGTAGTTGTTTCCAGGGCAAAGCAAAAAATAATCAATGGAATTTAGAACAATCCTAGGAAAGGCTGGTCCCACTGGAGAAGAGAAAGTTTTCCTGCCCCAATTGAATCACAGTCCTGGTCCTGCAGGAGCCCAAGAGCCCTTGCTCTTATTGGAAGGGTGTCCCAGCATCCTCACCCCTGACCTTTGTCCTCAAGACAGCATGAGAGACCTTTGCTCTGGTGCAGAGCCCCCAGGGAAGCAGATAAGAAAAATCTCATCTATTCTCCATGTGCTGAATATTCGGATTTAGTTAACTTCAGCCCAAACCTTTTTGCTGAGTTCCATTCTCATTTCTCCAACTTCCTCCTTGACCCACTTGGATGTCTATCTAATAGAAATCTTAACATGCTCAAGTCTGAACTCTGGATTTCCTCCCCCAAACTCCGAAGCTTCTTTGCTTGCAGTCTCCACATCTCTCAGTAAATGGCACCACCACTCAAACCAGAAATGTGGGCGTCATTCATGGAGTCTTCCTCACCTACCAACTCTAATCTTCCCATTTTAGGTACAAAATATGTCTCCAGTGCCATGACCTCTGATCAAACCACCATCACCTCTCAACTGAAAGTCTGAAGTAGTTCCTACTGGGTGTCCCTGCTCCCACATGGCCCCTCTCCAATCTATGTTCCACGTGGCAGCTGGAGTAACCTTTTAAAAATATAAATCAGATCACATCAGTCCTTGCTTAACCCTTATCCCTTTTCAATGTCCTCACCATCACCCAAAAGCTGTGCATGAATGTCTCCTGCCTACCTCCCTGGTCTCATTTCCTGCTACTTTCTCATCCACTGTACTTCAGCCACACTGCCTTTCCATTCCTGGAACACATTTTCTTTCCCATCTCAGGACCTTAGCATGCTTTATTTCCTGCTGTTTGTACATTTTGTCCCTCCACCACATCCTTCAGATCTCAGCTGAAAGGACACTTCCTCAGAAAGCCTACTCCCAACATCCTTTCTAAATAGCTCCCCCCAATTTCTTGTTACTCACTTTGGTTTCCTATATAACATTTAGCCAATTAGCATGATGATAAGCATGTAATTATATGATTATATGTTTATCATCATCCCCCCCATTTTTTCTGTCATCCCCACAAAGATGAGCCAGGCCTAGGGGTGGACACATCAGTGACTTCAGCTGAGAGGTTCTAGGGAGATGGAGGCAGGACACAGTTTCCCTGAGGGAAGAACTCAAGTTGGACTTGTTTATTGCTGTATTCTCATTGCCTGGCACAGAACCTGGCAGAAGTACTTACGGACTGACTGGATGGATGGTAGGTTAGTGGTGGGTAGGTAGGTGGAGGAGGGAATTTCAGCCTTGGACAAAGGCTGTAGAAACCATGTCCAAGGAAGGGAAGTTAGTTAGAGAGAACAGCCCCTGCACCTGCAGAACCGTATAGACCCAAGTGCAGAGATGTAAACAATGTCATTTCAGTATCTGGATTAAGAAGGAGACTAGTAAAGGTCAGCCTTGAGTGTACCAGGTGATACCTGCCTGCATTACGGGAGGGAGAATTAAAATCAAAAGAACGAGGAATATAGTCTGCTTTTCTCCTTCTTCTCCTAGGGCAGAGTTGCTTGGGTTCAGGTTGATGAGCTGATGTAGGATGATTCATAAAATCTAGGGCATGTTTACATGACAGAGTTGATTCTAAAATGTAAGAATCCCTCATTGGTACACTAGGGGATCTGTTTCTGGCAGGGAAGGATGCTACCCATTGACTCCCAACAACATTTGCAACCAATAGAAGAAAGGCAAATGGAAAGGAGAGAAGACTCCAGTGCAGAGTCCAGTGGGACAGGAAGTACAGCCCATGCCAGTGTCATTAGAATGGGCACATAGAAGAAGTATGCAGGACCAAGGGAGGAGCAAGAGAAAATGGAGAAGCCTCTGCATGAACCCTGAACCAGGGGCCCAGCCTGGGGCTCCCTATGCCAGCCTTCAGGTAGGAAAATGATTCCATACCCCATAGAATGGGAACTTAGGCTTCTGTCAGGATTTGCTCAGGCCGGGAGATGGGCTCAGGCCTAGAAATGGGAATAGAAATGACTGCAGTCAGGAGGTGCTGGAGACATAGAAGCAGAAGCAGCAAGGTGCACACAAACCTGGCAGCATCCTGGGGAACATCAGCATACACTTGCCACATCAAGATGGTAGAATGAAAGAAAAATGTCATTGCCAGGAGAGTTGAAGGATAACCAAGAGATACCAGATTTCTCCTCTCAAGCCTCAGGGGAAAGCCTCTCCACAAAAGGCCATTTTATGACTCTGATTCCCTGGTTTGAGCAGGCACTCAAGAGAAAGAGGCACCTCCTCCCTGCCCTGGCCTGGCTTTCCCTATATTCTGTCTTGAGGCAACCTCCAGGTAAGGAAGATAAGAATAAGGGGCCATCGTTCCCCCAGGATCCTCTGAGAGAGTCCTCGCATCAGGAAACTAGGACACACACCTTCTGGTAGCTTCCCCAAGGCTTCCAACCAGCCACACACTGGTGTTGGCTCCCAGCTCGTTCCAAAGCCCACCAACAAAATTCTCTCCAATCAACACTGCTCATCCTGCAGCTGCTCCCAAAGGGGAACTGCATAGGCAGATCTATTTCACAATTGTTATCTTCACATCAGGACCAAAGGAACAGGGTGTATTGGAAAGAGCACTGGGCTGGGAGCTAGGAGCTCTGGGTCCAGCCCTGCCTAACACTAACAGGCGAGCCCCCACATCCTCGCCCTGTCTTCCTCACAAAGGTAGGGTCCGGACCAGGGGGATTTGCATCTTACTGTAAGCAAGCACTTTATATGAAGAAGAGCCCACAGGAATAGGATCTCAGGACGGGGAGAGGGGGCGGGGAGGAGAGCGGAGTGGTCCCCTTAACCACATTTACACATGTGACTCTGATCCATAGCCATAGCTGAGTTTACCAAGAGTGAGCCTGTCACCTTCCAAGCCCAATGAATTCCTTTCCCTAAGGAATTTGGAATTGGGGAAGGAAGAGAGAGAAGAGGGGTTTATGTGAACTCAGGAGAGTGGGGCAATCGTGTTTTCTTGCCATGCAATCGGGAAAGCAGAGAGACCCAGTCTGCAATGAGAGAGGAGAATGAAACAAATATGCAAGACAGGCGGATGTGAGGGGCAAAGAGAGCCATGGACATTTTGTCCTAGGTTCCAAGTCTCCCTGAAGCCCAGCTGTATCTTTTGTTAAGCTGGCTTTTAAAAATGGGTCCCTCTTTGATCCCATGTCTCCTGATAGCTTCAAAGTAGTAAGCGCTGACAGGGGCTGTCATGGGTCCTACTCACCAGTTAGATTATCTGGTTGGGCCTCTCCCCCACTGCTCTGTATCCTGGCAGGCGAGGGACAGGCGCTGGTTCACATCTGCATCTCACCCCCCACAGCACGACCCAGCCCAGGGCTTTGGCCACAGTAGGTGTTTGGTCAACTTTTGTCAGATTGAGACAGAATCCCAAGACATCCATTCCTCCGTGAGGCGTGTTCCTCAGAGCCGGCCAGGATGGTCAGTCCACAATGGTCACCACCCCTCCCTGTGCAAGGTTGTCTTCGGTGCCGGCCTCATGGTCAGTCCACAATGAAGCTATGACCCCTTCAAGCCCTTCCGGTCCCGCTATCTGTGACCCTGCATGAGCCCAGGACTCAACCCCTGATGCAGCCAGCCCACAACTTCCCAAGTTTTATTTTTATTAACCCAACTGGAAAGTTGGACTTCATTCAGGATTGTGCTGAAAACCAGATGCTGGAGCTGGGCTCTGGTTTCCTAGATAAACACATTGCAATAATATGCATCTACTCGTGAAATGCTCTCTGTGGCGGCACGTGGCAGCTCTCCAGAAGAAAGAAAAACAGTGTGAAAGCTACATTTGAAGCTTCTCACTCCTCTTCCTGGCCAGAGGGTGGTGATCATAGCCAAGTGTTTTGTTGGCCCCACTACAGGCCAGCTCCTGCTCTGCTGGCTCCCCTAGCCCTCTCTGCTACTCTGGCCAGGAATTTATCAGCTTCTAGAAAGAACTCAAGCCTTCCCCGACTCCCCTGTCTGGATGAAGGCCCTTCCTCTGAGCTCCCACCATGCCCTTGTTGACCCCAGGTCTAGCAGTGATAAGACAGGACTATAATTGCTTGGCTTGTCTGGTTCCTCCAGAACAGCTCAGAAGCTCCTTGAGGTGAGGAACCAGCCTGTTCTCTCTGGCCAGAGCTGGTGAGGATAGTTGTAATGTCACTGAATGAATGAACAAAATGGAGTGGGGGAGCAAGAGAGCTGCACATGTGGAGGAGATATGGGCTTCAGGAATGTTGGTGAGGTCTGCTCTTCTCTGGCCTGAGTGTTTTCACTGACTGACTTGTGCAACGTTCATTGAGCTTTTATTTTGCAATCGACCCTGTGCTTGGTGTGGGGACAGGAAGGACAATGGTGCATTCCTGCCCTCAAGGACCCACCACCTGGTAGAGGAGACAGACACAATAGCAGTGTGAGGTTTTCTTTCCCCATCGCCCACTTCTTTCCACACATGAGTCCACCATCTCTTGTGAGGAAGGCTTGTCCCTAGACAGTGGTAACATTTATGACAGAGACTTAACCTGGACAGAATTGGGAGAGCCTGTGGGAAGAGTTAGCACACCCTATGCTATCCCCAGACTCTCACAGGAAGAACTCTGTTTGCAACAGAGCCGTGTGGTTGTAATAGTCCCTCCCCTTCTCTTCCTTTTCCCCTCTGTACAAGGGGCCTCCTGTTTCTTTCTCTCCCTCCACATGGCTCACCATGGCTACATGTACTGGACTGCAATCCTTTCTTTTTCACAAATAAATCCTTTTTGGTGACGGGATACCTGGTCCAACATAGAAACTCTGTTAGCATAAAAAACCCAGACAATGGAAGGCAATCAATATTGAAAAGAGAATTGTCTGTTTTATGGGTGCCTCTTTCTGATGATTTTGAAAGACATTAAGACCTGAAGACCTCAGGACACGATGCCACAACTCTAGAATGTAACTGGGACCCTAGCAAAGGCACAAAGTAGAAAAAGAAACAGGGGATTATAAGACAGGTGAGAAGAGCAAAGGAATTTCCCATTTGCTATCTAAGGCTACTTCTATATGGACCCATGAATGATCTGATAGGAAAATTAAATCACTGTTTGCTGCATCCTCTGGACTCCACAGGTATATATGAATCCCTGACAGTAAGAGATGTTTCAGGTGGTGGACTATACCAGCCCCACTCCCTCACCCAGGTGTTACAAGAGCAGGCCAAGATTTACAGAGATACTTCCACTCTGGCATAATCAGGACTGTACAAGGAGCATAGAAGGAAGGGGAGCCATGCCTTCACTGAGGAAGGTATGCAGTCTGGCACCTGGGTTCAGTCCTGCCGTGGTGTTCCTTGCTTATATCCTTGGCCTTTCGGGACCTCAGCTGCTCAAGGTAGGCAGTAAACATCCTATCACATTGTGCATGTGAAAGAGATGGGGGAGGATGAGCACATGGATTCACAGAACTGCCAGGGAAATAGCAATTACAACCCCAGCTGTTGTTGTCGGGGACACTTCCCTTCCACCAAATCACATAACTGCAAGTCTGCTCCAGACCACATGGTGTTTCTGTGTTCTGAGGACAGTCAGATCCTGGAGAAGCATTCAGCGGCTGCCCCCTGTCCTGGCTGTCTGGTGCTGATCTGTGTGTCATTAGGGTAGCCTGGACTGAGGTCAGATCTCCTTCCAGGAGAATAGGAAGGGTAGAGCAGATTTCTTAGTAACCTCAAAAATTCCAAAAATAGGCTTGATTTAGACAATAAAATGTAATCTATGTAACTGGTCATTCACTTTTTTTTTCGTGGGAAAAGAATTGTGTTTTAATTAAAAAGACTGAAGTTATGGCCCTGGATGGTGTGTCTCCGTTGGTTGGGTGCAGGAGGCAGCCGATCGATGTTTCCCCCTCACATCAATGTTTCTCTCTCTCTCCCTCTCCCTTCCTCTCTCTCTAAAAGTCAACAAAAAATCTGTTTTAAAACCTGAAGTTACATTTAGGAAATCAGCACAATTATTACAGAGGTAGCTATAAAGACCATTTTTACTTATAAAAGACAGACCCCACCACCATTTTTAGCGTGTTTCAGACTTCTGTGTGATTGCCTCCCAGGAATGGCAGAATTTCCTTTTGTTCTAAATGAATGACAAGTTCTATGGAGGGACTCAATTGAGAGCTACGAGATTTCAAGACCCCCAGAATCTGAGAATGGGATCCCAGCTCTGAAAGAGGGAATCTGAGGGGTATGCCAGAGCACCCACTAAGTCACATTACAACATATTCAAATTGTTTGTGTATATCCTTGATCCAATGTTCTAATAGCACTTTTGCCTTTTTATAGATTTATAGTTGCTACATATTTTTATAAATCTTAATATTTTATTATACATAGCAGTGTCCCAAAAAATGTATACACACACATTGAATAATTTTAAAGGCAGTGTTTATTAAAATACATTTCATTTTCAAAATTGAGCTATCAGCTGTTAAAGTATGTATACATTTTTTGGGACACTCTGTATATACTACAAGTCTTTCTCCCTACTGTGCCATTTATTTTTCTTATTGCTTCCTCAATCTATGTATAAGTTCACTGTTTGTCTCTCTGAGACCAGTCAGCTTTTCTCCAAGAAAAAGACTGTTAGACAAACTCAGCGAGAACAGGGTAGAGACGAGTTAGGGGAGAACCCAAAAAGGGAGGAGCAGAAACTCAGAGAGGCAGACAGGGACTGGGGAATAGGAGAGTCATACAGAGAAAGAAAGGAACTAGAGAGAGTTTCTTTTGTGTTCATAACTTATGTTATCTTAGCTTGCACAAAAGTGTTCACTATTATGAGTTAAATCTGCCAGCCTCTTCCAGGCTTATAAATGTTTGTATCTTCTTTCAAATGGTCTTCACCACCCCAAATTAAAAAACAAAAACAAAAAAAACTCTCATATATTTTGTTCTAAAATGTTTTAGTTTTGTTCTTTAGTATTACTTCCTCTTTTGAGTTTTATTTTTGTTTACGTGTAGAGTAGGAATCTAACTTAACTCTTTCCTAAACTGATATCTAATAACACCTCTTATTACATAACTCACCCTCACCTCCCTCGCTTTATCCTCTCACTTGAAATACCTATAACACACTAAACTCCCACATGTGGATGAGTCTGTTTCTGGACACTATTCTGTTCCGTTGGATTATTTGTCTATTCCTATGCTAAAACCACAATGTTTTAGTCACTATAGCTTTATAGTATATTTTGATATTTTATAGGACAAATTCTTCACCATTGTTCTTTTTCAAAATGTTCTTGGCTAAGCTTGCATCTTTTCTCTTCCAGATGAACTCAAGAATCAGCAGTCAAGTTGCATAAGATGTTCTGAACAGATTAAATACTCTGTTTCTAAATGTTCCTCCTTTTCTAATAATGATGTGTTTCTCCTTCCTGCCCCCACCTCCTGGAAGCCATACATAGGGTCATCAGCAAGGCACTCCCAAAATTCTAAGAATTAAGTTATTAAATGCCCCACATTCTAAATAAAACTAAAACGAGAATCCTGGGATCAGAAGTAGGAAGAGTAAAATCTAATTGATTGGATTAAACAAATTTATTTTTAAAATAGAAAGAATGGACCAATCACAAACGGTAGTGGTCAGTCATACAAGCACAGTCGGAAAGCATGAGCATGAAAGGAAGCAGAGACAGCACCCAATTCACGACTGGTCACAACATGGTGATGGGGGTAAGGTGTAACATATGCTACCTGTGCCCCCACTTATATCCCCTCAGTACTATATATTTTGGTGTCCGCCAGACTGTTTTCTAACTGTCACACCTATATATCTTGATCTGAGGTCTTTCCCTGGCCACCAGACCTCATTCAATCCACATGTGCAGTAGGCTGGATATGTCGGCAGATTAACCAACCAACCCCACCCCGTGGTTCAGAGCATCACTCAAACGATGACTTATGATAGTTGATGGATAAAGAGCCCATATCTCTTGCCCCTAGAGTGGCTTAACACTGAGCTGCATATTGTGCACTGTCTCTCAGAGTCCCCAGTGAGATTAAGTTTCAGTTGTTCACGTTGATAACACACCTATATTAGTTTTCTTCCTTTCCCTGTCTCACTTCCCCACTCTGCTATCACTGTTTCCCAGGATCACCTCCCAAATAAACTCTTTGCACTCAGATCCTTGTTTCAGGGTTTGCTTTTGGAATAACCCAGTGTCAGATCCTTGACCCAAGGCCTTGACCTATTCAGCTTCAGTGGCAGGTCTTCCCCCAACCTGGATGTGAGGGGAATGACTGATCAGAGCCTGCTGCATCAAACCCGCCATCCTAAAACTCTCTCCCCTTATTGTCCAAGCTCACCAAGCAACCTTATGGTTTTTCTGTAAAAAAAAAAAAAAAAAGAGGAAGTAGTGACTAGAAGCAGCAAATGTCTAGTCCTCAAATTCTATTTTCTCATTGGCAGTGAATACCTGGCAAGTAGTTTACATAACATGCTCTTGTGAGCTTGGACAGTGAGACCCTGCTCTGAGTGAGATGGAACCACTCTCAGTATTGATGACTCTGGGCCAAGGGACTTCCCCAGGTCAAGGCTGATTTATGAAAAGCCTAATGTAAGCCAACCAGCCTCTCCTGTCAGCACCTGACCTAGCCACACACCTTTTTACAGGCTTCAGTGGCAGTGTTTCACTTAGATTAGCAGAGATGAAATCAGATTTTTTTCAAAGCTTTCCACTCACTCTTAGCCTGAAAATTTCTGTGCACCATCAAGTATTTTATTTTATTTTTTAAAATATACTTTTATTGATTTCAGAGAGGAAGGGAGAGAGAGAGACACACACAGAGAGAGAAACATCAATGATGAGAGAGAATCATTGATTGGCTGCCTTCTGCACGCCCCACACTGGGAATCAAGCCCACAACCCCAGCATATGCCCCGACTGGGAATCGAATGGTGACCTCCTGGTTCATAGGTTGAGCCACAGTTGTCGGGCCCCTCAAGTATTTTAATACGCAGGATGTTCTTAAATTCCAGGCTTTCTATTTCCAGTTAGACTTCGCTCTTCTACCTGAATCATCCTGGACCACCAGTTATGGACATGATCATTATAATTCTGGATTTTCTGGAACAGCCCAGATCTCAAGTATTCTGAACTTTAGTGATAAAACATTAAAATTCCAAGATTTCAGTATCCAACTAACCTCTCCCATATTGCATTAATACTGGGAAGTAACTCAAAACAATTTTTGTAAGATGATGTATCCTTGATGCTGATTTGGACTTGAAAATCCTGTTAAAGAAGATTCTTGAGCTATGACACACACATCCCCGAGCTGTTCCTCACTCAATTGCTCAGGTTCTTATATTTACCCAGAGGAATTCTTTGTTCAGAACAATTTGATGTTCCTTTTATACATTGCCTTAAATAGTTTAAAGAATAAAACCTCTTGAGTTGAAGCTCCCTTACAACAAAGTGATTTTTTTTCTTCAAAGTGATTTTTTTTTAAGAAGGAAAAGGAAAAGAAAGAGAGAGTGTGAGCAAAAGAAAAAGAAACCATTGTTCATAGAACTAATGATCCAGTGGCCTAGGGGCCCTGTAGATAGGAAGACTCTGATAGTTGCTATGGAGCTGTCCACATGGAGGTGCTGACAATATCCTGGAGTTGGAAAGGGGCTGTCCTCCTCAAGTTGTGACAAGAGCCCTTCCACACCCCTACCACCACCCATTCCCAAAGAAATATAAAATATTGTGAAAACTTAAGGAAACTTAGGCCATGTCCCCAGGTTGGAGCAGGGAAGACAATAATTTGTTGCAAAGGCTTCTGAATCTTCTCCACTTTGCTCAAATCCAGACACAATATCTGCCCAGAACTCCTTTTTTCTGATACTAAACATTCAGTATAGTGCATGCTGTAGATGCCTCCTGTGGGCCTTGTAGTCTGTAGAGATGCTAATACTGGCAAACCTAATAGGAAAACCAAACTAGCTGCTGGAAAGGGGGAGTTGTGGCCCCAGTTCCTCTCTCACACCATGACATGGCCCTTCCTTCTCCATTTTCCACACCAAGAATAAGGAGCACCTCTTCTTACTGGTGCTTGGAGAAAAATACTGACTGCCTTTGAAGGGACAATTGATTGTCTTGGATGCGCGTAACATGCTGGTGACTCTGAACAAGTCACTCTTCCCCTCCAGGCTTCGTCTTCTCATATTTGTGAGACAAGGAAATGCCAGGGACTCAGAGCCCTTTCCCTGTCTCCCTGTCCTCTGGCCATCTTCCTCCAGGCATGCCTCCCTGCCAGGCTATTCACAGTCTTTACAGAGACTTTCTGCCACTCAGGACCCCTGATGTTATCTCTGGGTGCAGGGGCCTAGGGTAGGGCCACCATGGATATTGGATCAGCTTGAAAGCCTTGGCTCGGGAGATAGGGAGTGGGGAAGGGTGGCAAGAGTAAGGAGACCTCAAATGTTAAAGGAAATTCAGAAGCATGGTCTCCCTCTCTTTTTAAAGATAATACTTTATTTTTATAAAAATGATGCATACTTATAAAGAATCCAAGATATTTTAAAATCTTCCAAATCCTGCCACCTCAAAACAATCATGGCCCCATGGCCTAGTGGCCCTGTTGCTAATGCAAGTGAACATCATGGAGCTGTTTCTCTCATTGTATATACAGAGAGAAGGATAAGTAGGCAAGTAACTAAGAAGGGATAGTGGGCGGGTGGATGGATGGATGGATGAATATAAAGAAATAGTTCATTAAAAGGGATCATACTTCACTTGCTGTTTAATAAAAGGTAATTTTAATAAAATTTAATTTTCCTTGAATTTAAAAGACAAAGACACTAAAAAATGAAGCTAATGGAATTGCTTAACTTTGTTTATTCTCCACAAGAGATATTATTTCTCAAGGATAACTCTAACATTAAGAAAATAATTATGAAAAATATTAAGAGACTGGAATCATTATTTTTTAACATGCTTCAATTTTAGACAGTATCAATTGACTATCTGCTATGAAAGATAAAGAAGTTAACATTCTTATACTTCCTCTCATTTCCCATCCCCCAACTACCTAAATATTATGAGTAATCCTGGGATTTTGTTTTCTATTTTTGTCTCTTAACATGAGTCATTGTCAGTGCAAATGATCAGGATTAAATAGGGCATGTAATGGAGAAATGTGATGACATGGATATCTATTATAGACACAAAGAATAACAAAAAAGAGGAAAATTAACATTTTTTTCAGCTACATAAATGTAATAAGAATTTTAACCATTTTTGTGAACCACTGACCTTGTGTGCCACTGACCTTATTATGCATCACAGATTATCTTCAAATGTCATATTTTTAAATAATAATAAAACTAAATCAGTGGACAAACTGGATTATCCTCTAAGGCTTCTGCTGCCCTATGACTTTTGCCCAACAGGATCCTCATCTGAGCTCAGAGGAGACTTGTCTTGTTTCGGAGCAGAGTCAGACTTGATGATAATAACAATTTCTAATATTACTCAGCGCCTAGTGACTGCTGGGTACAAGTTAAGTACTTTACATCTATCGGTTCACTTAATCTCCCAACATTCCAATGAGGGGCCTGCTATATTCTTCATTTTTAAAATGAGGAAACTGAGGCAAGGTGGTTAAGGAATGCTCAAGATTCCACAACTAGTGAGTAGGGGACTCTAAGTTAAAGTGACCTTCATAATAAATAGCAGAGCTGGGATTTGAACAGTTTCCCCGATCTTGGTAACTCACTAGCTGTGTGTGCTTGGGTCAGTCACTCACCCTCTCTGAGCTAGTATCATCTACAAACTTAAGACAAATAAAGACTTCCCTGAGAGAAACCAAGATGGTGCCATAGGTAAGCACCTAAACTGCTGCCTCGCACAACAATTTCAAAACTAAAACTAAAAGACAGAACGGACATCATCCAGAACCACAGGAAGGCTGGCTGAGTGGAAATTCGGCAAAGGAGGGCTGAGGTACGGAGACACGCGCAGAGAGGAAGGGCCTCTCTGCCTGGCTGACTTTCTCTGGCGGGAGGGGGAAGGAAGCCCCCGACTGCACTGAACCCCAGTTCTGACTGCACTGAAACCCAGTTCCGGGCGAAACCCATGGACCCAGGCTCATACAGGGGGAGTATGGACTGTCAGGTAGAGAGAAAGGCACATGGAGACTCGGACCCCAGGGGAGCCGTGGCGGGTGTGGAGGTGCGCAAGTGCTCACAGAGAAAGCTGAATGCAGAGGTTGCCACAGGCATTCCCTAGCGGAAGGGAGTCGGAAGCTCCTGACTGCCCTGAACCCCAGTTCCAGGCGAGCCCCTGGGGACCCATGCTGTTACAGGGGGAATCTGGACTGTCAGGCAGAAACTCAGGGGAGTCACGAAAGGCAGAGGTCTGGAGGTGCGCGCGCAAGGGCAGGGCTGACGGGAAGCCAAGACTGTCTGCTCCGCCCTGAGACTCCACCCCATCCAAGCTGAGCACAGAGGCTTCTGCAATTTTGCAAGTCTAATCCTATAACGCTGTCTCCAGCACCAAACTTCTCCCAGCGTAGACACAGCTGATCCTCACAGCCAACTGGCCTGGAGGTCTATTCCTCCCAGTGATACCAACAACAATCAAGACTTAACTACAACAAGGCTGTACACACAGTCCACAAAGGGGTGCAACAAGAGTGTCCATCTCAGGTTAACTGGGGAGGCCGACCCACTGGGCCATATAGGAAACCTAGCACACAAAGCTACTCTACCAACTCAGGGAAGCAGCGAAAATGTGGAGGCAAAGAAACAGATCACAAACGAAAGAAATGGAAGAAAACAAATGACTGGATATAGAATTCAAAACCTCGGTTATAAGGCTTTTCAAGAATTTCCTAGAAAAGGCCGATAAATTTAGCGAGACCCTTGAGGATATGAAAAAGGACCAACTAGAAATTAAACATACACTGACTGAAATAAAAAATATTATACAGAGATCCAACAGCAGACTAGAGGAACGCAAGAATCAAGTCAAAGATTTGAAAAACAAAGCAGCAAAAAACACTCAACCAGAAAAGCAAAAAGAAAAAAGAATCCAAAAAGTTGAAGATAGTGTAAGAAGCCTCTGGGACAACTTCAAGCGTACCAACATCAGAATTATGGGGGTGCCAGAAGAAGAGAGAGAGCAAGATACTGAAAACCTATTTGAAGAAATAATGACTGAAAACTTTCCCTACCTGGTGAAAGAAATAGACTTACAAGTCCAGGAAGCGCACAGAACTCCAAACAAGAGGAATCCAAAGAGGACCACACCAAGACACATCATAATTAAAATGCCAAGGGCAAAAGACAAAGAGAGCATATTAAAAGCAGCAAGAGAAAAACAGTTAATTACCTACAAGGGAGCACCCATACGATTGTCAGCTGATTTCTCAACACAAACTATGCAGGCCAGACGGGAGTGGCAAGAAATATTCAAAGTGATGAATAGCAAGAACCTACAACCAAGATTACTCTACCCAGCAAAGTTATCATTCAGAATTGAAGGTCATATAAAGAGCTTCACAGATAAGAAAAAGCTAAAGGAGTTCATCGCCACCAAACCAGTATTATATGAAATACTGAAAGGTATTCTTTAAGAAGAGGAAGAAGAAGAAAAAAGTAAAGATAAAAATTATGAACAACAAATACATATCTATCAACAAGTGAACCTAAAAATCAAGTAAATTAAAAATCTGAGGAACAAAATAAACTGGTGAATATAATAGAATTAGGGGCATAGAAAGGGAGTGGACTGATAATTCTCAGGGGGAAGGAGGTATGGGGGTGTGCAGGAAGAGACTGGACAAAAATCGTACACCTATGGATGAGGACAGTGGCGGGGGGGGGGCGGGGATAAGGGCAGAGGGTGGGGTGGGAACCGGGTAGAGGGGGGCTATGGGGGGAAAAAGGAGAAAATAAATAAGCAAGTAAGTAAGTAAGTAAGTAAATCTTCCCTGCCTATCACCCATGGCTTCCCTGGGGATTGAGTGAGCAGTGCCTGGAAAAGAGCTTTGTAAAGTAATGTTATCACCTTCTCCAGAACTCAGCATGGCGTGTAGCCAGCAACCTTGGTCAGGACTTAGGCAGGAATGAGCCTCTGCTGATAAGAAAGACATTATTGCAAAGCCACAGAAACAACACAGTCCTTCAGCCAGGAGACAATTAAATGGGGTAGGTGGGGAGTTCCAATGGCTGTGAATGCTTTACCAAGTTTATGTTCAGGGTGAATTCCAGCAAGACAGATTGTTTATTGGGTTCATTGTCACACTACCCTTTGACAAGAGAAGTCATTGCATGGAGAGAATGTCGAGGGCCACTGGATATTATGTTCCCTCCCTTGAGCCAGCTCTTTTTTTGCAGACCCTGAGCACTTGTTCTCTCCTAGAGCAGATGCTCTTGGCCTGGCTGAGCTATCCACCTGCCTGAAAGGTGAGGACCAGAGAAAGTATCTTTCAAAACCTCAGGCAGCATAAAGAAAAAGGTCACCAGATCAGCATTCTGAGCCCTGGCAGCCCTGGGAGGCCAGAGAGCTGATTTCTGACCCTGACTGAAAACCATGACCTTGGGCAAGACTCTTTTTCTCTCAGGTGGTTTGTTTTCCCATCTACAGTACTATGGTTTCCTGGATGCTCTCTCAAGGCCCGGATAATTCTCCTGCTGGCTATTCCGAGGAGAGTTGTAGCACGGGTATGACTGGCTGTGATTTACCTGGGAGATTTCCAGAGACAAGAATCAGGCAAGAATCTGGAGACCACAGGCAAAGATGAACTGCATTTTAAGAACTCTGGCTGGCAGTATCGAGTTATACAGCCACAGCGATTGGTTTGTAGGGCAAAGAGAAGATAGTACTCTTGAGAGGAGCATCTGGGTTCCTCTAGCTGGATATTAACCCTTTATCAGATGTATCATTGCCAAATATGTTCTCCCATACAGTAGGCTCTCTCTTCGTGTTGTTGATGGTTTCCTTTGCTGTGCAGAAGCTTTTTATTTTGATGTAGTCCCATTTGTTTATTTTCTTCTTAGTTTTCTTTGTCCTAGGGTTCCAGGTATTTTTTTTGTGATGGTTTTATCTGGGCTTCCTAGCCATGACCTGACAGTTTATCACCTGCTCACTCACTTCTCCAACTTGTTGATCCACATTGTGTACAGATTCACGCTAAACCTCGTTAGACCCGTCACTTCCTTCTATCAGATCCCATTTACTGAATAGTGATAATTCCCCAGATCTCCTTTTTCTTAATTGTGGTAGAAACACATAACACAGAATTTGCTTTCTTTACCCTTTTTCAGTGTACAGTGTAGTAGTGTTAAGTATAGTCACATTGCTGTACTCCATCTCTTCTTTTGCAATTGCCTGAAATTCAGTCTCAGAGTCCTTGGTCATTGTAACTAGATTGCTTCCAGGGGTTGCCTCCTCTTGGCTCCTGCACAGATCTGTGTAGAGCTGAAGTTCAGGAGGTTCATACTTCACCTCCAGGGCACTCTGCCAATGGCTATTATAAGTTATCTGCACATTCTGCTGACTCCATGGATAAAATAGCTCAGTTCCCTGCAGCCAAGAGCCTTGGGCTGGGCATGGCATGGGCTCTCTTCCATGGGACCTGTCTCACCAAGGGGCCAGATCTACATGTGCTTAGAACACAACCAGGATTGGGTCCTCCACGTCAGATGGGGGAACCAGAAGACTGTGTCTTTAAGAGTGGAAAGTGCCTGCTCAAGTGGCCCCTGCTTTGACTTTTGGAGAAAGCACTTGGAGGAAGCAAGTTTAGAATGTCAGTTTCTTCATCTGTAAAATGGGAATAATATCTACCTTATAAATTGTTTCAAAACTTGAAAAATAAGATGTACATGAACTATTTGCTTTGAAGTTAGTCATAGCAAATGTTTAATGAGCAGAACAGTATTTGGTGTGTTTGTTTGTTTTTTATCTTTGAACCCCATATTTTTCCAAGCCCTACAAGGCTATAAGCATGAGTGAAGATGCTTTAACAGCAATAGTTCTGATTTTACCAGCTGATTGCTCCCTCTCAATAACTTAGATCCTCACTCTCATCAAATGTGTTCCTTGGGGGGGATCTCTTTGCTCACCTGCCTGTGGGGCATCCATGACTCCTCAAGCTCTAGTTTCTGAGGCTTCTCCTCGCACTCAGCATCACCACAGTTGTGCTGGCATTCTTACAGTGACACACCGTCTCTCTCTCTCTCTCTCTCTCTCTCTCTCTCTCTATCTCTCCATGTCACACTCAACAAGGATATAAAGGAATGTGGATAATGTGTCACTGTTACAGTCTTCAAAAGTTGTTTCAGTTTATTTAGAACTCCCTGTTCATCACAAACAGGCTTGAGTGAGTCTCTTGTGACCGGGTTAAGAGCCATTTCTAAGGGATAGACACCAAGCTGTGTTCATATTTCCTGTCCCTCCTCGACTGGGTTGAGTGCTGTCCTGAGAGGTCCTTCTGCCATCATGCCCAAGGGGCACAGCCTAGGCCAAGCAGAGCTCCATCATCATCATCATACTGGGCTTTGACATCCCAAATCCAATCACCCCAGGACCAGCTCTGTATTATTGCTGCATAATGAGTTCTTCCATGCTTAGTAGCTTAAAACAACAAACATGTGTTATGGGGTCAGGAATTTGAGATTGGCGTGGTTCTAGCTCAGGGTCTCTTATGAGGCCACAATCAGGGTGTCAGCCAGGGCTGCAGTTACCTAAGGCTTGATTGGGTCTGGAGCATTTGCTTTCAATTCACTCACAGGGCAATTGGCAAGAGGCTTAGGTTTCTTGTCACATGGACCCCTCCATAGCATCCCAGGGTTTCCCCAAGTGAATTGTCAAGAGAGAGAGAATGAGTAAGACAAAAACTGCAATTCTTTATAACCTAATCTTGGAAATGACATACCACCAGTTCTGCCACGTTCTACTGATCACACAGACCTACACTACTATCAGGTGGGAGGGGCTACACAAAGGTGTGAATACCAGGAGATGGGGGTCACCAGGGCCATTTTGGAAGCTCTAACACACCCTCTGCTCTCTCCTGTCTCAGCAATCTTGCCCGAGGGGTGCCACCTGTCTTCATGGTCAAAGAGGAGACTTTGGAAGCCCCTGGGATGGAACTCAGCGATGACAAGGTAACACTGGACCCGGGGACATGTTGCTGAGGGTCTTTCCCAGCATCTATAAGCGTTCAGGAATCTGGAGAAGGCGTTGCGTGTAAATTAATAAAGAGACTAGAAATATAATATAACTTTGTAATCCATTTTGGGGAGCCAGAGGAAGCTTAGCTGTAGTAGCCAAGTTCTCCGAATCTCCGGACCCCTCCTCTTTATTGGCACTAATTGGCCTAAGGCAGTGGTCGGCAAACTGCGGCTCGCGAGCCACATGCGGCTCTTTGGCCCCTTGAGTGTGGCTCTTCCACAAAATACCACGTGCGGGCGCGCACGTACAGTGCAATTGAAACTTCGTGGCCCATGCGCAGAAGTCGGTTTTCGGCTCTCAAAAGAAATTTCAATTGTTGTACTGTTGATATTTGGCTCTGTTGACTAATGAGTTTGCCGACCACTGTCCTAAGGCAAAGCAGATGTACATATAAAAGGTTAAGGTTTGGTATACAGTAGGCATTGTCAGGTTTGGGGGAACTGCCTTCCGCTGTCAGGTAGCAGGCAATAATATATGCAAATCTTTAGGTTTGGGGAAATGCCTAAAGCTGTTCAGCTGTTTGGCCAGCTGCAGGCAATAACATGTAGATATTCAGCCCTGCTGAATAAGCCCCTAGTTCTATAAACCTTTTGATGAAACTTCTTGCATTTATGACATGCTGGAATTAGCCTCCAGCACATGTGTGTGAAAGACAGGAACCAGGAAAAGAAAGAGGAGGACAGAAGTAAATCAGGGGCCACAAAGTCTTGAGTGATAAAGAGTAGGTCTTCCAATATTGTGGGACAGTAAACCTGGGAATAGACAGGAGACCTGCATCTTCAGTGAGGTGGAGTTGATAGACATAAGTGGTTTATAACAACAAAGGTCTATTTCCATCATGCCACCTCTCCATGCTGGAGGCTCTGCTCCACACCTTTTCACTTGGGAACCCAGGCTAATACATTGCCCAAACCATTGGCAGAAAGTGAGCTCTGGGGGGTCTTGTATTGGCAATAAAGTCCTCTGGTCCAGCAATGATGCATGTCTCTTCCTCTCACAGCCCACTAGCCACAAATGGTCACTTTGGCTCCAGCCGCCATGAGGGTGCCTGGAAGTATAATCTTATCACATGCCTGGAAGAGAGAAGTGGGAATATTTGGCAAACAGCACTAATGATTTCTGGAGGTCTAAGAGAAAAACAAATTTTTCATAGCGAAAGGCAGGGAAGAGGCTAGGGCTGAATCCTGGGGCCTGGTTTTGTGCCAAATGAGGCTTTTCCAGGCTCTGCTCTAAAAGGCTCTCTGCTAGTTACTCCACCACTCCTGGGTTCGGTTCATCCTTTGTTGCCTCCCATAGCAATCGAAAGGAGCAAGCATCTCTTGAGTCCTGTGTGTCAGACTTGAGTTATCCCCTCCCTGAGACAGCCCTTTGAGCCAAAGGGAGGATGCCTAGACAGCAGTCACATGCCCACCCAATTTCATGCTCCAAGGCATGGCCAGACCTTTGGGACCCCTGGGGACAACCCCAACTCACTTTTCAGAGATGACCATGGTTCTTAGTAGATAGATCTGAGCCAAGCTCTCATCAGACCTGAGAGGTCCCTGGAGAAGTAATGTCCTTTCCTGCCTAGGCTTCAGTTCTCTTGCTTTTGACAAGAAGCTCCAGTTCTAGGGATCTCAAGTTCTCTCCCACACCAGCCAGTCCAGCCCAAACAACCCAGGCAAAGGTCCCATCTTCCCAGAAGATCTTTCCTTTCACAAAGAGACTATGGGACACCTCTAGGTGTGAACACATTGTGACACTCAGGCTTATCTCTTAGAAGAGGTCATATGACCAACTCATACTTTATTTTCACTTCCAAGAACAACTTTGGTAAGAGCTGTTTTAGTTATTGGCCAGGCCTAAGGACTCCATTTGCCCACTCACTGATTAGGAAATATCCATGGTTCAACAGCAGGACCAATACCATTTACCTCTAGCCCCTAAGCCATTTCTAAAAAACATACAATGCTGCCAAAACCGGTTTGGCTCAGTGGGTAGAGCGTCGGCCTGCGGACTGAAAGGTCCCAGGTTCGATTCCGTTCAAGGGCATGTAACTTGGTTGCAGGCACATCCCCAGTAGGAGGTGTGCAAGAGGCAGCTGATCGATGTTTCTCTCTCATCGATGTTTCTGACTATCTATCCCTCTTCCTTCCTCTCTGTAAAAAGTCAATAAAATATATATTTAAAAAACAAACAAACATACAATGCAAGTGAAATGATGGTGTTTGCCATGCAAAACAAAATGTCTAGCTTCCCCTTCCACCAGGTTGTCCTCTACTCCTTCTGAGAAATTGGAGTTAGCAGAGCCTCTAAGGAAGTGGTTCTCAACGTTTCTAATGCCGCGACCCTTTAATACAGTTCCTCATGCTGTGGTGACCCCCAACCATAAAATTATTTTCGTTGCTACTTCATAACTGTAATTTTGCTACTGTTAATGAATCGTAATGTAAATATCTGTGTTTTCCGATGGTCTTAGGCTCTACAGCAGCGGTTCTCAACCTGTGGGTTGCGACCATCGAAAAACACAGATATTTGCGTAACAATTCATTAACAGTAGCAAAATTACAGTTATGAAGTAGCAACGAAAATAATTTTATGGTTGGGGGTCACCACAGCATGAGGAACTGTATTAAAGGGTCGCGGCATTAGAAACGTTGAGAACCACTACCTAAGGCCTGAAGCCTAGAGATCAGATCTCAATGAGAGCCATGTCCATAGAAACTCGGGGCATTTGTCACATGAACTTTGACATTAAATTTCGTTCTCCGGGGCCAATCTCATCTCCTGGATTTTTTTGTTTTGTTTTGTTTGTTTGTTTTGATTTATTTTTGTTAATCCTCACCTGAGGATATTCTTTCCATTGATTTTTAGAGAGAGTAGAAGGGAGGGAGGGGGAAGATAGAGAAACATCAATGTGAGAGAGACACATCCATTGGTTGCCTCCCTCATGCCAGGGCCAGGATCAAACCTGCAACCCTTTGGTGCATGGGTTTTAATTACTGAGCAACATCAACCAGGGCCCATATCCTGGTTCCTGACTGAAAACTGTTAGAATGGTAATGCTCCCAGAGGAAGCAAAATGATTTTCTGAATAGGGCAGCCAGGAACTTTCCATGGCTTAGGTAGTATTTAACTTGGGCATTGACATTTGAAAAGATTCTCAGCAAATAATAATGAGAAGGGAGGAGGTTAAGCCTGCAGTGGTCAGCAAACTCTTTAGTCAACAGAGCCAAATATCAACAGTACAATGATTGAAATTTCTTTTGAGAGCCAAATTTTTTAAACTTATTCTAACGCCACTTCTTCAAAATAGACTCGCCCAGGCCGTGGTATTTTGTGGAAGAGCCACACTCAAGGGGCCAAAGAGCCGCATGTGACTCGTGAGCCGCAGTTTGCCGACCACGGGTCTAAGGAAACAGCATGAACAAAAGAAAGAAGGTAAAAATTTGGTTGATTAATAGAGTATCACAATGGAGCAGTGGTGAAAAGATTGGAAAGACAGCTTGGAAATTGATGCTAGAGGGTGTTGACTATCAAGGCAATGGTCAGCAAACTGCAGCTCATGAGCCACATGCGACTCTTTGGCCCCTGGAGTGTGGCTCTTCCACAAAATACCATGTGCGGGCGCGCACGTACAGTGCGATTGAAACTTCGTGGCCCATGCGCAGAAGTCGGTTTTTGGCTCTCAAAAGAAATTTCAATCGTTGTACTGTTGATATTTGGCTCAGTTGACTAATGAGTTTGCCAACCACTGATCTAAGGAGTTACCCTAATTCTCAAAACAATACAATAATTACGTGATCATATCAGTAGATGCAGAAAAAGCATTTGGCAAAATCCAACACCCTGATTTTTGATAAAAACTCTCAGCAAAGTGGGAATAGAGGGAGCATATCTCAACATGATAAAGGCCACATATGACAAACCTACAGTGAATATCATCCTCAATGGGCAAAAACTAAAACCAATTCCCCTAAGAACAGGAACAAGACAATGTTGTCCACCATCACCCTCTTATTCAACATAGTACTGGAAGGCCTAGCCACAACTATCAGACAAGAAGAAAAAATGAAAAGCATCCAAATTATAAAGGAGGATGTAAAACTGTCATTATTGGAGAAACCAAGATGGCGGCATAGGTAAACACCTAAACTGCTGCCTCGCACAACAATTTCAAAACTACAACTAAAAGACAAAATGGACACCATCCAGAACCACAGGAAAGCTGGCTGAGTGGAAATTATGCAACTAGAAGAAAAGAGGAAAGCACATTGAGACTCAGAGGAGCTGCAAAAGGCTGAGGTACGGAGACACACGCGTGAGGAGAGGATGGACAGCTGAGTGCACTGGCAGCTGAGTGTGTGGCTGGCTTTCTAAAGTGGGAGGGAGACGGAAACTCTGACTGTGCTGAACCCCCGTTCCGGGCAAGTTTCTGGGAACCCAGACTCATTCGGGGAGAAACTGGACTGTCAGGAAAAGAGAAAGCACACTGAGACTCAGGGGAGCTGCGGAAGGCAGAGGTCCGGAGGCGCACATGCACGCAGAGAGGACTGACTGTTGAGTGCACGGGTGGCTGAGTGCGTGGCTGGCTTTCTAAAGCGGGAGGGAGACGGAAACTTCCGACTGCGCTGAACCCCAGTTACGGGCAAGTTTCTGGGAACCCAGACTCATTCGGGGAGAAACTGGACTGTCTAGCAGCAGGCGAAACTCGAGGGCGGCTTTCTCTCAGAGGTGCTTGCAGCGATTACCAAGGGACACTGAGACCCAGGGGCCTCATAGAGCAGGGCTGACAGGAAGCCAACGCTGTCTGCTCAGCCCTTAGACTCCGCCCCGTCCAAACTGAGCACAGAGGCTTTTGCAATTTTGCAAGTCTTGTCTCATAAGGGTGTCTCCAACACAGAAGTTCTCCGAGGGTAGACACAGCTGATCCTCACAGCCAACTGGCCTGGAGGTCAATTCCTCCCAGTGATACCAACAACAATCAAGACTTAACTACAACAAGGCTGTGCACACAGTCCACAAAGGGGTGCACCAAAAGTGTCCACCTCAGGTAACTGGGGGAGGCTGAGCCACTGGGCCCTATAGGACACCTAGCACACAAAGCTACTCTACCAACTCAGGGAAGCAACGAAAATGTGGAGACAAAGAAACAGATCACAAACGAAAGAAATGGAGGAAAACAAACAACTGGATATAGAGTTCAAAACCACGGTTATAAGGTTTTTCAAGAATTTTCTAGAAAAGGCTGATAAATTTAGCGAGACCCTCTAGTATATGCAAAAGGACCAACTAGAAATTAAACATGCACTGACTGAAATAAAAAATATTATACAGAGACCTAACAGCAGACTAGAGGACCGCAAGAATCAAGTCAAAGATTTGAAATACAAAGAAGCAAAAAACACTCAATGGGAAAAGCAAAAAAAAATAAGAATCCAAAAATATGAAGATAGTGTAAGGAGCCTCTGGGACAACCTCAAGTGTACCAATATCAGAATTATGGGGGTGCCAGAAGAAGAGAGAAAGCAAGATACTGAAAACCTATTTGAAGAAATAATGACAGAAAACTTCCCCCCACCTGGTGAAAGAAATAGACTTATGAGTTCAGGAAGCACACAGAACCCCAAACAAGAGGAATCCAAAGTGGACCACACCAAGACACATCATAATTAAAATGCCAAGGGCAAAAGACAAAGAGAGAATATTAAAAGCAGCAAGAGAAAAACAGTTAGTTACCTACAAGGGAGTACCCATATGATTGTCAGCTGATTTCTCAACAGAAACTATGCAGGCCAGACGGGAGTGGCAAGAAATATTCAAAGTGATGAATAGCAAGAACCTACAACCAAGATTACTCTACCCAGCAAAGCTATCATTCAGAATTGAAGGTCAGATAAAGAGCTTCACAGATAAGAAAAAGCTTAAGGAGTTCATCACCACCAAACCAGTATTATATGAAATGCTGAAAGGTATTCCTGAAGAAGAAGAAGAAGAAGAAGAAGAAGAAGAAGAAGAAGAAGAAGGAGGAGGAGGAGGAGGAGGAGGAGGAGGAGGAGGAGGAGGAGGAGGAGGAGGAGGAGAAGGAAAGGAGAAGGAGAAGGAGAAGGAGAAGGAGAAGGAGAAGGAGAAGGAGAAGGAGAAGGAGAAGGAGAAGGAGAAGGAGAAGGAGAAGGAGAAGGAGAAGGAGAAGGAGATGGAGAAGAAGAAGAAGAAGAAGAAGAAGAAGAAGAAGAAGAAGAAGAAGAAGAAGAAGAAGAAGAAGAAGAAGAAGAAGAAGAAGAAGGTAAAGATAAAAATTATGAACAACAAATACATGTCTATCAACAAGTGAATCTAAAAATCAAGTGAATAAAAAAATCTGATGAACAGAATAAACTGGTGAATAGAATAGAATCAAGGGCATAGAAAGGGAGTGGACTGACAATTCTCGAGGGGAAAGGGGTGTGGGGGGTGCGGGAAGAGACTGGACAAAAATCATACACCTATGGATGAAGACAGTGGGGGGAGGTAAGGAAAGAGGGTGGGTTGGGAACCGGGTGGAGGGGAGCTATGGGGGGGAACAAAGAGGAACAATTGTAATGATCTGAACAATAGATTTACTAAATTAAAAAAATAATAATAAAAATAAATAAAAAATAAAACTGTCATTATTCACAGATGACATGATATGTATAATAATAAAAGCATAATATGCTAATTAGACCAATGTCCTTCCAGACGACCTTCCACACAAAGCTGGGGCTGCAAGGGCCGAGGCAAGCTGCTGCAGCTTCAAGGGCTGAGCCCCTTGCACGAATTTCGTGCATAGGGCCTCTAGTTGTACATAAAAAACCTTAAAGACTCCACAAAAAAACTACTAGATTTAATAAATGAATTTGGCAATATAACAGGATAAAAATTAATACCCAGAAATCCATGGAATTTTTATACAGCAATAATGAACTCTCAGAAGGAGGAACTAAAAAAAAAATCCCATTTACCATTGTAACAAAAAACATTAAGATACTTAGCAATAAAATTAACAAAGGAGGTAAAAGACTTGTACTCAGAAAACTCCAGGACATTGAAAAAGGAGATAGAAGAAGATATACACAAGTGTAAGAATATGCCATGCTCATGGATTGGTAGAACTAATATCATTAAAATTTTCACACTACCCAAAGCAATCTATAGATTCAATGCAATTCCTATCAAAATAGCAACAGCATATTTCACAGATCTAGAACAAATACTCTAAAAATTTATACGGAACCAAAATAGACCCTGACTTGCTGCAGCAATCTTGAGAAAGAAGAATAAAGTTGGAGGGATCACAATACTGAAAATCAAACTATACTACAAAGCCACTGTAATCAAAACAGCCTGGAACAGTCACAGGAACAGGCATATAGATCAATGGAACAGAACAGAGAACCCAGAAATTGACTCAAGCCTTTATGCTCAATTAATACTTGACAAAGGAGGCAAAAGCATACAATGGAGTAAAGACAGTTTCTTTAATAAATGATGTTGGGATCATTGGACAGGTACTTGCAAAAAAATAAAACTAGACCACCAACTTACACCATACACAAGAATAAACTCAAAGTGGATAAATGACTTAAATGTAAGTTGAGAAACCATAAAAGTCCTAGAAGAAAACGTAAGCAGTAAAATATCAGACATCTCACATAGCAGAATTTTCACTGATTTAAAGCATAGACCAAGAGAAAGAAAGGAAAAAATAAATAAATGGGAGTACATCAAAATAAAAAGCTTCTGCACAGCAAAAGAAACCAGCATCAAAATGAAAAGGGAATGCACTGTATAGGAGAACATATTTGCCAATGATATACCTGATAAGGGGTTAATTTCCAAAATATATAAATATATGATTTCCAAAATATATAAAGTACTCATACAACTCAACAAAAGGAAGACAAACAATCCAATTTAAAAATGGGCAGAGGACCTGAATAGATACTTTTCCAAAGAGGACATACAAATGGCCAACAGATATATGAAAAAATTGTCAACATCACTAATTATAAGAGAGATGCAAATATAAAATGACAATGAGGTACCACCTCACACCTGCCAGAATGATTAATATCAATAAATCAACAAACAAGTGCTGGCAAGAATGTGGAGATAAAGGTACCCTAGTATACTGCTGGTGGTAATGCAGGCTGGTATAACCACTATGGAAAATAGTGTAGAATTTGCTCAAAAAAATTAAAAATTGGCCCTGGATGGTGTGTTCAGTGGCTAGAGCATCAGCCCACGCACTAAAGGGTCAAGGGTTCAATTCCAGGCCAGGTGCAGGTTCCTGGGTTGTGGGTTCATTCCCTACCTCCGGTCCGGAGTATGCAGAAGGCAACCAGTCGATGTGTGTGTCTCACATCTATGTCTGTCTGTCTCTCTCCCTCCAACTCCCTCCTTCCTTCCACTCTCTCTGAAAAGCAATGGAAAAATATCCTCTGGTAAGAATTTAAAAAAAAAACAAAAACGTGGAACTGCCATTTGACACAGTGATCCCATTTCTTAGAATAGATCCTAGAAAGCCAGAAATACCAATCAGAATATATGCACCCCTGTGTTCATAGAAGCATTATTTACAAAAGCTAAGATCTGGAAATAGCCCAAGTCAATGAATTAAAAAACTGTGATATACTTACACAATGGAATACTATGCAGCTATAAAAAAGAAGGATCTCTTACCCTTTGAGACAACATGGAGGGACCTGGAGAGTAGTATGCTAAGCTAAATAAGCCAAACAAAGAATGACAAGTATCACATGATTTCACTCATATGTGGAATCTAACGAAGAAAATAAACTGATCCAGAGACATTGAAGCATACAACAGACTGACCCTTTTCAGAGGAAAAGAGGGGTGGGGGCTGGAAGAGATTAACCAATGAACTTATATGCATATATGCAAAACCCATGGACAAACAGTAGTGTGGGGAAGGCCTGGGGAAGGGGTGAGAGCAGGGTGGAGGGGGCCAATGGAGAGGGGGGTGGAGAGGGAAGGGGACATCTGTAATACTTTCAACAATGAAGAGAGATTTTTAAAAATAGTGATAAACAACATACTTACGAAACTGCTTCCCCATGGCCTTGGCCTTAGATGGCTTCAGGGGAGATGGCAAGGAAAGTGTCAGCCTGAGCCAGACAATTCATTGCACAGCTCAGCCCTAACATCTGGTGTCCTTCACAGCTGACAGCTGAACAGAAGGGCTGGACATACAAATTGTCTCAGGTAGCAGGAAAGGAGCTTGGGGTGGGGTGGGGGATAAAGGTGTAAGTCATGGAACACAGCTGTCTCTGGGTTCACCTTCCCCACTCTGGGGCTCACAGAGTTGTCCTGCCCAAACACACCAGGCTTTCTCAGAGGGGCCCTTTGGCAGAAATGCCCCTCTTAAGGGCAGAACCTATTTTGGTTTATTCTGCTCTCTCTCCAGAGGCAGCCAGAGCAACCATTGCCTCACTGCAGCACCCGCTTCAAACCAGCTGCTCGGAGACCACCTGGGGACGTCCAGACACCCATAAACCCTGAACCTGTGGAAGGGAGTCCCATTTTCGATGGCTCTGGCTGCAGGAAGCCATGACAAGGGTAGATGTGGTGGCCGGGGGGCAGGGGAGGGCAGCAGAGAGCTAGAAGAGACGCCCAGGAGAGCGCCAGTGACCACAGCTGGGAGAGCTCCAGGAGGAAGTGGGCGGGGCACATGGAGAACCTCCATCTGCCAAGGAAATCCCCTCCCCTGGGTTCACCCAGAGGCCAGGTGGAAGCGCTGATGCTGGGGGAGCACGTTGGGAAGTCAGACCAAAAGAAGTAGAGAGATGCCAGAGACAACACCACGGAGAGTCAGAAGAGAACCGGAACAAGCTGGAGGTCACCAGAGTCCTGGAGTAGCTCTGAGTGTGGGCCAGCCCTGCTCTCCTTGGGCCAGGAGAGCAGGGAGGAATTTAGGCCGAAAAGCTGCCTGGTTTATTTTATGAGGTCATCATAACCCTGATAACAAAACCTGTCAAGAACAGTACATACTCAAAAATACAAAGTACAAAAATACCAAAATAAACCCAACATACAAAAATACAAGTCTCACTGTTAAATATGAATAGAAAATTTTACAATTTAACAAACTGGATTAAAGCACATTAAAAAATCATTCATGATAGCCAAGCAGGGTTTATTCTAGCAATGTAAAAATGTTTAACAATAGAAAATGTGTTAAATTATACAAGTCATCAATAAAGAAAATAAATCATTCAAGTCCAGATTCTGAAATGCATTTGCTAAAATTCCACAGTCATTTCTGTTGTGTCTTTTTTTAACTTTTAAAATTTTAGGAAGAGTAGGATATTCTCTTCACATAAAAAGTAGCAATATCTTACTTAAAGTTGAAATCTATTGACTGTTCCATTAAATTCAATAACCAAAATAGGGTAATCAGTCTCACCATTATTATTTAATATGTTCTAGAAGTTAAGGCCAACGCAATAAAGAAGGGCATAAAACAGAAATAAGTGGGGGGAAAAATAAAACAGGAACAAATAGAGCTAAGACAAAATTATCATTATTTATCAATGCTATACCTTACCTACTCATGCTCTATATTAAAATTCAAAGATAACTTACAGGAATAAAGTAATAGTCAAAAAAGGTTAAAAATAATTCATAATGAAAGAAATGTGAATTAAAGTAATAGGCAGTGTAAGTTTGTTGTGTGTTTTTTTAACCGCTTAGAATGTTATAAAAATTTTGAAAACATTGAGTGGATGCAGGTAGATAGGCACACATAATTGCTGATAGTACTGTATATTGGTATAGCCCCCAGGGAGAGCAATTTGGCAAGAATGTGTGTGTTCTGCTGTTGCTGGGCATTCATGTTCAATAAATGTCAGTTAGGTCAAGTCACTAGATGGTGTTCAAGTCTTCTTTACTTTTACTGATTATCTGTCTGTTCTACCAATTAATGAGAATAGAGTGTTGAATTCTCCAACTATAATTGTGGGTTTGTCTATTTCTCCTTCCATGGTTGTCGATTTTTGCTTCATATGTTTTGAAGCTCTGTTATTGGGTGTATATACATTTAGAATTTTATCTTCTGGAGGAAATGACCCTTTCATTATTGGGAAATGTCCCTCATTATCTTTGGTAATATTTCTTGTCCTAGTGTTTACTTTGTTTGATATTAAGACAGCTACTCCAGTCCTGCCGGGTGGCTCAGTTGGTTGGGGCATCATCCTGTACACCAAAAGGTTGTGGGTTTGACTCCCAGTCAGGGCACATACCTAGGCTGCAGGTTCCATCCCTGGTTGGGGTGCCTGCAGGAGGCAACTGATTGGTTTTTCTCTCACACATGAATGTTTCTCTCTCTCTCTTTCTCTCGCTTCCTCTTTCTCCAAAAATCAATAAAAATATATCCTCAGGTGAGGATTAAGATAATAATCCTATCTAATAAAAGAGTAATATGCAAATTGACCATCACTCCAACACACAAGATGGACAGCAGGGGAGGGCAGTTGTGGGTGATCAAGCCTGCAGAGGAGGGCAGTTAGGGGGGAACCAGGTCTGCAGGGGAGGGCAGTTAGGGGTGACCAGGCCTGCAGGGGAGAGCAGTTAGGGGCAATCAGGCTGGCAGGGGAGCAGTTAGGCATCAATCAGGTCATCAGTGTTTAGGGGCAATCAGGCAGAAGTGGTTAGGGGCAATCAGGAAGGCAGGTAGGCGAGCAGTTGGGAGCCAGCAGTCCTGGATTGTGAGAGGGATGTCTGACTGCCCATTTAAACAGCCAGTCGGACATGCTCAAGGGGTCCCAGATTGGAGAGGGTGCAGGCTGGGCTGGGGGACACACCCTCCCGTGCACGAATTTCGTCCACCAGGCCTCTAGTAATAATCTTACCTAATAATAGACAAACATGCTAATTGACCATACCTTTGCAACGCCCACAGCCAATCAGGAGTGAGTAACCAACAAAGATGCTGGTTAATTTGCATACATGGCCGCAGTCATCCCGCCCTACCCCCAGCCGCTCTGGGCCTCTGAGCAGCGTAGGAAGGTGGAAAGGAGGCTCCAGACAGAGCAAAAGTGGTGCGGGCAGCCAGGGAAAGAAAGGCCCATTCTGGCACGAATCTTCGTGCATCAGGCTTCTAGTAATAATAATAAAGCCACTCTAGTTTTTTTATCAGTGTTTGCAACGTATATCTTTTTCTGTCCTTTAGTTTTAAACCATCTGTGTCTTTATATTTAATTCTTTTGTTTTTTAAATATATAGTTTTCATTATAATTTATTTTTAAAATTGTTAATACAATCACATTTCAAAATTCTAGAAGTACAAAAAGGTGTGTATATATGCAGAGTGTCCCAAAAAATGTAGGCACACACTTTGAATAATTATAAAGGCAGTGTTTATTAAAATACATTTCATTTTCAAAATTGAGCTATCAGTTGTTAAAATATGTATACATTTTTGGGGATATATATATATATCCCTGAAGTAACTCTTTTTTTTTTTTTTTTTATTCCTTGTCTCTTTGCAAACCTTGTAACTCAGGATATTTTTTTTAATTTTTTCAATTACAGTTTACATTCAATATTATTCTGTATTAGTTTGGGGTATAGAGCAAGTGGTTAGACAATCATGTGCTTTACAGTGTTTCCCCCGATATTAAACTGGGTTTCTTGTAGACAACACAAAGTTGGGTCCCTGTTTTTAACTGGAGTGTCTGAACCATTTATGCTTGATGCAATTATCTATATGGCTAGATTTAAATTTATCATCTTGCTATTTGCTGTCAACTTGTCCCATTTATTCTTTTTTTTATTTTTTTCCTTTTTTTTCTGTCACCATGTATCCCCCTGTACCTTCTTCCTTTTTTTTTTTTTTTCTATTTTTTCTTTAAGGAAAACTTACACATATGTTTTTACTCACATATCCCTAAATGTTAACATCTTACATAACCATAGCGCAATGAACAAAACTAAGACATTACCACTGTTCCAAGATCTAATCTAGGATCTCCCATTGCATTTGTCCCATTTGTTCTTTGTTGTTCCTTTTTTCTTCTTTTTTTCCTGACTTCTTTTGGATTACTTACATTTCTTGTGCTATTGTGGTCATACATTTTACTTCCATTGCATTTCATGTTATAAGCAGCATGAAACATTGTTATTATTTTTAACTGAACTATCTTTTAATAAAATGTTAAAATGAGGGCAATTCTTTTAAAATGGTCACATTTACCATTTCCTCCACTATGCTTTCCTTTGTGTAGTTCCAAGTCTCCATGTAGTATCATATTTCTTTAGACCTAAGAACTTCCTTTAACATTTTTTGTACAACAAGTGATAGTCAAAGATTGTATCAGCTTTTATTTATCTGAAAACGTCTTTATTTTACTTTTATTTTTAAAAGGAGTATTTTTCTGGATAGAGAACCCTAAGTTGACAGATTTTTTTTTTTTTTTTTTTTAGTATGGTAAACACATTGTTAGCAACAATGTCTTACTTTTGTAGTCATTCTTGTCTTTGTCTTCTGGCATGTAATGTATCTGTGAGTTAATCTGAATGAATTTAATTTTTTTTCTTGTCATTGGCTTTCAACAATTTATGTTGTGCTTTGTCTGGTTTTCTTTATATTTTTCCTGCCTGGAGTTTGTTGCACTTCTTGGGTCTGTGGATTTATAGTTTTCATTAAATATAAAAAGGTTTTCTGCCATGATTTATTTGCCCCCTCTCCCTCCTACACACACAGACACACACTTTAGGACTCCAATTATACACATATTATACCACTTGTTATTGTCCCATGGGTTATACAGCCTCTGATAATCTCTTTTAGTTTTTTTTCTCTTCTGTATTATAGTTTGGATAGTTTTGATTGTCCTGTTTACAAATTCACTGATCTTTTCTGCAATGTCCAATCTATTAAGCCCATCTAGTAAATATTTTGTTTGCTAATCCTCACCCAAGGATATTCTTCCCACTGACTTTTTTTTTTTAGAGAGAGTGAGAGGGAGGGATAGAGGGAGGTGGGGGGAGAGAGAAAGAGAGAGAGAGAGACAGACATAGATCAGTTGCCTCCCCCACACATCACACCAGGCCACAGATTGAACCTGCAACCCCAGTATGTGCCCTTAACTGGAAATCAAACCCTTGACCCTTCAATGTGAAGGTTAATACTCTAACCTCTGAGCAACACTGGCCTGGACCATCTAGTAAATTTTTATTTTATGTATTATATTTGTCAACTCTGGAATTTGCATTTTATTCTCTTTTATATCTATCACTTTCTTCCTCGTTATGTTCATACTAGAGGCCCAGTGCATGGATTCATGCACTGATAGGGTCCCTCAGCCTGACCTGCACCCTTTCGCAATCCAGGACCCCTTGGGGGATGTCAGACTGCCAGTTTAGGCTTGATCTGCACCAGGCCCGTGGGGATCAGGCCTAAACCGGCAGTCCAACATCCCCCAAGGGATGTAGCAGTGTGCAAAGTGGCAGACAGCCAAGGAGGAGCCTGAGCTGGCCTGCTACACCTGCCTCTGCTGCTTGGTAGCACTGCTGCAGAGGCAGGAGAGGCTCCCGCCACCATCGCTGCTCTCACCAGCCATGAGCCCGGCTTCTGGCTGAGCGGCACTCCCACTGTGGGAGTGCACTGACCACCAGGGGGCAGCTCCTGCATTGAGTGTCTACCCCCTGGTGATCAGTGCGCATCATAACGACTGATCAACCGATCCTAATGGTCGCTTAGGCTTTTATATATATAGATTATTCTTTAAATACTTGAATATATTTATAATAACTAGTTTAAAGTTCTTTTCTGAAAATTCCATTATTTCTTAAATAGATACATTTGTTTCTTCTCCTAATCATAAATCATATTTTCTTGCTTCTTCTCATAATTAGCAAATTTTTGGATGCTGGGCATTGCAAATATTTATTGTTAAGTGTCTGTATGTTGTCTTCCAAAGTAAGTAACCTGGATACTGGAATGGAAAAAGGACATTAGTGAAGAAAAAACAAACAAACAAACAAAAAAACCTGGTGAAATCCAAATAAACTTTGCAGTTTTGTTCATAATATCATATCAATGTTAGTTTTGACAAATGCAATATGATTATGTTAACACAGGGTAAGCTGGGTGAAGGATATACAGAAATTCTCTGTACTACCTTTGTAATTTTTATATAAATCTAAAATTATTTCCAAATATAAAGGCTAGTTTTTTAATTCTTCTTTTTTTTTTCTATTTATGTTAAGACATTACCAGTATGTATTGTTTTCCCCTAACATTTTCTTCTGAGTCTTCATTTCTAAAATAATGTTTTCTATTATTTCTAATTGTTTAATTATCTTATTTCATTTTCAAATTCTCATTTATGTTGTTCTCTAATCTCTTGTTTTAAATGGAATGTTATATTTTTATCTCCTTTTTGAGCATGGCTCTCTCATATGCTTTCATTGTCTGTAGGTGTATTATAATGCTGCTTATTCCAATTCCTCATAAAAATTTTGACCTTGATACTATTCTATTCATTATGTTGATGTGAATTTAGTTTTCCTGAATTTTGTTAAAATAGCTTTTCTAACTTCACCGAGCTCTCTCTTCTGTTGTGTTCATGTAGTGTCAAAAAGTACCAGTCTGCATTCTAAAAGTAAAAGTTTATTTTTCATTTTAAATAAATAAATAAATAAATAAATAAATAAATAAATAAATGGCTTTTGTTTTGTTTTGAAGTGTTTCTTTACTGACAACTTTTGGAAAGCAAAGTTGATTTATATTTGCCCATTGTGGAAAAATGTGAAAATATGGGGTACACTAGGATTTGGCATTCAAAAACATCACTGGTCTAACCATCAATGTCATAAATGGGGGGAAAAACTACCCTAAAAGTGTGTACTAATTTAAAATACTATTCCCAGTTCCACTAAAAAGGCATAAATATATGGCACATACTAATGACAACAGGCATTTCATGTACTTTTAAGAGCCCATATAGTAAGAAAATGTAATAGGGGACCTAAAAATAAAGTATTTACTGTATTTGACATTAAGTAATCTTATCTACTTAGAATTTAAGGTGTTGCTAGGGAAACAGATGGCACAAGACTCTTTAAAAAGTCATCCAGATATTTTAAAACTTTTTTTATTCATTTTCCTGAAACAAACAGAGGCATTCGGTCACCTCACTAATTCTAGAGGTATTTCTTCACAACATTTTTAAAAGATTTGTCATAATATACATCCCTTTTAATGTCTCTTCCAGTCTCAATTTACTGAGAGCTAAAACGGTAAGACTGCATCAGACAGATGCCTAGTGTTTGTTGATCTTGCTGTTATTAGAGTACTTTCTCACTCACGAGAAAACTAGAGAGGGGGCTACCTGGTAGTACACTGGCAGGAACTTTTACAGAAGCTTAAAAACATTTTGCCTTTGTGTTGAGTTGGCCAAAAGAAATAAGATAAACTGATGCTGGTTGTTTAAAAAGCAGAAAGCACTATATAAAGTCAACCTGAGATGCTATCCTTAAAGGTGCTTTTTCTGTAAAAACAAACGAACAAACAAACAAAAACTGACTCGGATGAAATAAATCACAGGACTGCTGTCCTTTCACTTTCTCAAGGTGGCTTTCTGGACCTGGTTTCATGTCTGCGTGTTTGGCAGATGGTGTTAGGTTATCTGGAGGTTTAAGGAACATCCTGTTTATTGACAAGAGCTAATTAAAGAAAAACCTAATTAAGGAAAGCTGGTCACACAAATACCTAGCATTAGGGCTGGGGGAAAAGCACCCAATCCCGCACACTAACACGTCTTTTTGGGTATTTTACAGTAGCAATGAGATCCCAAAGCCTTCCAAACCAGGTTTATGCAGCGCCTGAAAACACTTGTTCCAGGCATCACTGAACCAGTGACCGTTGAGGAATTCCTGTGGATTAACCCTTGGTTTGGCGCCCAGGGAAGGGGTTCTTGTGGCCTCTGCTGCACCCTGCAGTCCTTGCTCCCTGGATTAAGTGCTCCGTAGACCCATGTTCCCCCTGCGGCTGCTGCTTCTGGCTTTGTAAGGGGCTTTGGGTGGCCTGCGCCTCCGGCATGGCAGGGGCTGCTCCCTGACTCCTGGTGCGACCACTGGCTCTCTGTGAGGAGGTCGCTGCACAGCTCAGAAGCACGCCTCTCTGCGGCCACCTCCGAGGCCTGGCCTTCCTCTTCCGCGCCTTTCTTTCTCTTTCCCAACAGGCTGGGCTGGCTCGCTCAGTTGCTTCTCCAGGAATGCTTTTTCGTGGAGGCACCGGCGTGGGTCCTTGCAGCCGTCTCAGCTCCAGCTTTTTTTAGCTCCTCCTGTAATGTCTGCATTTCTCTCTCCTGTGTCTCTCCTTTATTAGTGAGACGTCCTTCACTGCCGCCAACGGCTGCTTCTCACCGGAGTCCATCTTCTCCTTCCCCAAGAGCTGTGTTTCAAGCTCCAAACTTTGCTTTGCATGTTTGGAGGCGCATTTGAATCTCGTTCGTAGGCACATAGTTGTTGCGCTGATTTTCAGTTTCCCTTCTATACTCCGTGCTTCTGTCCATCGGGTTTTCCAGCATGAATTCAGCGTCAGCCTAGACAGGTGACTCTTCATGGAGTAGCAGCCTAGTTTCCTCCACGACCACTTTTTTGCTGGATTTTGGTTTCTTTTATTTGCTGGTCCAGCTTTATCACTTCCACTGACATAAAAGTCTATTTTTAAAACTGCGCGCAGTTTTTCGCCCTACCTGGTTTTGTTCAGTGGATGGAGCATCAGCCTGCGGACTGAAGAGTCCCAGGTTCAGTTCCAATCAAGGACATATGCCCAGGTTGTGGGCTCCATCCCCAGTGTGGGACCTGCAGGAGGCAGCCAATCAATGATTCTCTCTCATCATTGATGTTTCTATCTCTCCCTCTCCCTTCCTCTCTGAGATCAATATATATATACTAGAGGCCCAGTGCACGAAATTCATGCACGGGAGAAGGGGGTGTCCCTCAGCCCAGCCTGCATCCTCTCCAATCTGGGACCCCTCGAGGGATGTCCGACTGCCCGGTGGGATCAGGCCTAAACGGGCAGTCGGACATCCCTCTCACAATCCAGGACTGCTGGCTCCCAACTGCTCGCCTGCCTGCCTTCCTGATTGCCCCTAACCGCTTCTGCCTGCCAGCCTGATCACCCCCTAACCACTCCCCTGCCAGTCTGATTGATGCCTAACTGTTCCCCTGCCAGCCTGTTTTCCCCTAACTGCCCTCCCCTGCAGGCCTGGTCCCCCCCAACTGCTCTCCCCTGCAGGCCTGGGTCCCCCCCAACTGCCCTCCCCTGCAGGCCTGGTCACCCCTAACTGCCCTCCCCTGCAGGCCTGGTCCCCCCCAACTGCTCTCCCCTGCAGGCCTGGGTCCCCCCCGACTGCCCTCCCCTGCAGGCTTGGTCACCCCTAACTGCCCTACACTGCAGGCCTGGTCCCTCCCAACTGCCCTCCCCTGCTGGCCTGGTCCCTCCCAACTGCCCTCCCTTGCTGGCCATCTTGTGGTGGCCATCTGGTGTCCACATGGGGGCAGGATCTTTGACCACATGGGGGCAGCCATCTTGTGTGTTGGAGTGATGGTCAACCTGCATATTACTCTTTTATTAGATAGGATAGAGGCCTGGTGCACAGGTGGGGGCCAGCTGGTTTGCCCTGAAGGGTGTCCCAGATCAGGGTGGGGATTCCCTTGAGGCCTGGGGCAGCCTGGGCAAGGGGCCTGTGGTGGATTACAGGCCGGCCATGCCCCCTGGCGACCCAAGCAGAGGCCCTGGTATCTGGGGTTTATTTATCTTCTACAATTGAAACTTTGTAGCCTGGAGTGGAGCCAAGCCTTCTGCTTGCTCCGTGGTGGCAGCCATTTTAGGGGGGATTTATGTATCTTCTATAATTGAAACTTTGTAGCCTTAAGTGGAGGCCTGGGCCAGGGTGTGCGGAAAGCTTGGCTTCCTCCATCACCGGGGGCAACCCTAGCCTCCTGCTCTTTCCAGCTCCGTAGCTGCCGCCATTTCTGTTTGGATTATGTATCTTCTATCATTGAAACTTTGTAGCCTTGAGTGGAGGCCTAGGCCGGCAAGGGCAGGCGGAAAGCTTGGCCTCCTCTATTGCCAGGGAAACCCAAGCCTCCCTCCTGCTCTCTGTGGCCGTAGCCATCTTGGTTGGGTTTATTTGCATATTCGCTCCTGATTGGCTTGTGGGCGTGGCTTTGTGGATGTAGCGGAGTGATGTTAATTTGCATATTACTCTTTTATTCTATAGGATTATATAGGATATTTTAAAGTTTAAAATAAAACTGTGGATTTTATTTCTGAGATTTTCTGTTTCTTTTCTCCTTCCCCGCTTGTATCTGAACCTTCGCTTTCTTTAGGTTGGGTTTGACTTGGGTTTTTTTAGGGAGAGAAGGATGTTGGTCTCTCTGTTATCAATTTTTATCCCCCTTCTAGAAGTCTCCCTTAGTGTAGGGCCCTATCTTTAAATGGCGCATGGGCTACTCAGTTTCAGGAGTTCATGTTCAAAGAGACTCACGTGCCCCAGTCTCTTTAGGCCTTATCACAAGCAAGTTCTCATCCATTATTGGGGTGGACAAAGCCCTTCCAGTTTTAGCTACTGCTCTCAAGTTCCATTAGGTCTGAGTCAGGTCCATCAACCACCCTGATGCTTCCCTCTGCTTTCTCCCACACAGATGCCCATAACACATCATGGTTGTTGGTGCTTGTACTTTGTCACCTAGCTTTGTTGTAAATGTTGTCCTTCGGTCTTTAATTTTGTTAGCTAGTTTCTTGGTCTATTATTTATATGGTGGCTCAAAAAGACTCAAAAACTACATTTCCCCACTGCTGCCATGCTCCCAGGATTCCAATATGTATCATTTTCTAAATCAGAGCTGGGGGCGGGGGGGGGGGGGGACATTAGATATCTGAAGTACCTTTTACATTTCTTTTGAAAGTTAACCACAGTAATAGGAACTAGGACAGATCAAATGGTTAAGACAAGAAGAGCACCCAACACATTTGCACTAATAATGTATGTAGCATTTCGTATACCTTTTTATGAAATTATCGATTATGTGTTTTTCATGTTCAATACATAATATTTGTAGTGATCTTTTTAATAGTGTCATAATATTCAGAATATTGAGTAGAGACACCAAAATTTACTCCGCCTGTCCCTTATTACTGGACATGTGGGCTGTTCCCATTTTTCTGCTAGCCTCAGATGATGCTATCATAAATATATTTGTGCATTTAACTTTTTTGTTGTTGTTGAATTACTTCCTTATGGTGGAATCCCAAGAGTGAGGTTATTGAGCTAAGGGTAGGAATATCTCCCTGATTCTGGCAATGTACAACCTGAAACTGTGTTTTGAGAATTATTTTTCTTATTACAGGGGAAAGGTTAAGGCTCAGCTGTTGATGGTAAGGATCACATGAGGGAAATAGGACTATTTCCCAGGATCACTGCTGTTCTGTCCTTTCTCCCAGCCGTCAGTCTTTCCTGTTCATTTAGTCAACTTTGATTTTACATTTATTTAACCAACATATATTAAGGGGTTACTATGCATCAGACAGTGTGATTTATCTCCCCCACACTGGAGTGAGCCCCACAAGTATGTGTGGTGTTCTGCCCAAGGACTGATCCAACACCCAGGATAGAAAAGGGCCCAATCCAGGTGTGCACTGGCCTGTACTCTCTGCACGCGCGAAGGGTGCTGTGGGTTGTCCTTCCCGACTCCTCCTAACGTGTCTAAGACTGTTCAAGGAATCCTAGACTCTTTTGCCTGGAGAGATCTAGTACCAGCAATCCACCTTCCTCCATAGGCAGATTTAGCCCCATTATAGGGCATCCTTGAGCAGAAAAGGGAGGAGCTAGGAAATTTGAACTGCATTAGCTAATATAGTTGCCCCAAAAAATAATCTTGTTATTTTTATCTCCCACAACTGGTAAGCTAGAAATAACCCCCAAGGTCTCCTGGTAACAACTTGCCAGCTATATGGATTAGGTCCTTGTAACTGACTTTCAGCCTCAGTTTCCCTGTCTTTCCATTGCCCCCTGAAAACTGAGTCTTGCCCGGAACTCAAGTCCTCTGGCTTGAGTTCTGGTCATAGTTCTGAGTCCCTGTCTACCCTGGCCAGCATCCTCCCACAGGGGGGCTGGACCCTGCTCCACAAGCCCCAGCCACTGATTGAGTTTGTGTGTTTAATGGCCTGAATATTGAAGACCAAGATTGTGTGCCTGTCTCTATTTTATGCTCCATGGCTGCATCCTAACACTTGATGGAGCCCTGTAATCACAAACCTAGACTTTACCACAACTTTATGGTCCCTGCCAGGATCAGTTGACTCGCAGGACCTGTCCCAGCTAGTCCATTACACAATGGACTATATAATGCATGTCCAAACCTGCCCAGTTAGTAAATCACCTCCTCACCGCAATGTTTTACAGGGGAGGAATCCAAGAGCCGGAGAGTAAAAGTGACTTTGCAAGAGTCAAATAGCAATTTTGTGTCAGATCTAGGCCCAGAGACCAAGGTTCCTCAGCTCTAAGAGATAACGAATAGGTAAAATACCAGAAAAAAAAATTAGAAATAGATTCCAAAGCAGAAGTTCAATTACAAGTCCTGAGACCTGCCCCCTCCCAGGGTGGGCCAAGAAAGAAGGCCCCAGGATTTGAGAATAAGATAAGTTCCAGTTTGTGAAGTCACAAAGTATGGGCAGCAAAGCTGACTTTACTAGTATGTGGAGCCCTAGACCCGTGGTTGGCAAACTGCGGCTCGCGAGCCACATGCGGCTCTTTGGCCCCTTGAGTGTGGCTCTTCCACAAAATACCACGGCCTGGGCGAGTCTATTTTGAAGAAGTGGTGTTAGAAGAAGTTTAAGTTTAAAAAATTTGGCTCTCAAAAGAAATTTCAATCGTTGTACTGTTGATATTTGGCTCTGTTGACTAATGAGTTTGCCGACCACTGCCCTAGACCATCAGGCTGGATCTAGTTAAATGCCTCTTGTCTCTCTAGAATGTCCCAGGGGCCTGAAGCAGGGCTGGGCCTGTAAGTGTAGGTCAGGGTGTCATATATATATAGACAAAGGGAAAAGAAAGGGTGGGAAACTGAGGAAGACATGGGGCCAGGAACTGGGCTGGCATGTAGATGCTCAGCTAGCCCACATGTCATCTGGGACTTCCCTGCATCATGAGGGTTAGGCAACACTTGCTCAAAGTATACATCAACATAGCCTATGGAAATCCAAGCTTTCTCCAGGATTTCTGTAAATGCCCAGGATGCATATATCTCATGCCCTGCTCTCTCAGTGGTAAAGTTCTTTGTCCAGCACCACATCAATCCAAGTACAGCATTTAGCTTTTTCATAAAAAATTTTTTTCAGATACACCATTGATGAGATTAATAGACTTGCTGAAAATGTTGGGAGTCATAGGGAGGGCGTCCCGTCACCCACTGTACAACAGACAACCTGGAAATCCTCATTGTACATCCCTGCTCTCCTCAGCCCTTGTTAGCCACTCCCTTACAGTGATTTCCTCTATTAGCCCCAACGCTACACCTGCCCTCACTGTACCCACCCTCACATGCTCCTCTGGTTCCTCTGTCTTCCTTCTGCCTGCTCTGCCCTCTGTTCTTTCCTCTTCCCGCCATCTCTCCAAAGTCAGAAACAAATTCCTTTCATTATCTCATGCAGAGAGGCTGGGGGGAGGGAGCACATGCTTGCACTCCTACTGCTTCTTGACCAAACTCTTTCTTCAAAAAAAAAAAAAAACGTCGCTTTCTTTCCATAGAGGAATTCTAGCTAAGGTAATTTAACACACATGTGTAAATAAAAAGTATACAGAATTATTCTGATGCACAGTTTATGCCAGACCCAGCACTACGATTGTCCTATTCAACCTGGATTGATAAGAAAGATTAGAACATCTTGTCTGATTCAGAAGTGTGCCCTAGTCATGAAAGCTCTGTTGAATCCAGAACCAAGCCTGAGAAAACTGTTTGTCCTGGGCCCCTTATGAAGGCATTTTACAATCTACAGAAAAGACACCCAAAGTAGGAGGCTACATTTTTTTTGATGAGCCAAATACTTAGTAGTGCCTATGGCAACCAGAAAGTTTCAAGGTTTTTGAAACCTGCTTGGACTCTTACAGTATTCTTAGGTTGCAAACTTTGGACTGAAATGTGATATCAATGGGCATTTCAAACCAGGTGAGCAATTAAGTTTTAAGATACGTGGCTTGTTCTAATTACTACCAAGTGGTGTAAAACAACAACTAGTCCATTATTCTCAACGATTACATGCGTCAGGAATTTGGAAAGGGAACAGCAAGAGCGGTTTCTATCTGCTCCACAATGTCGGGAGCCGTAGATAGGAAGTGTGAAAGGCTGGGGAGTTTACGCAATAGCTGGGCCCTGAATTATCTGAAGGCTCTTTCATGCATGTGTTTAATGCTAGAGCATCCACATGTGGCCTCCCCATCTGGGCTTTCTCATAACATGGTGGTTAGGTCCTGGGGTAAGAGGCCTCTAGGATGGCCCCCAATGACCCCTACCACCTGGTGTTCACAGCCTTGTGTAATCCTGTCCCTTTGAGTAAAACTTGCTGCTAGCCAATAAAATATGGTAACATTGAGGGGGGTATTTCTTTCATGATTAGGTTACGAAACATTGTGACTTCTGTCTTATTACCAGTCTCTCTCTCTCTCTCTCTCTCTCTCTCTCTCTCTCTCTCTCTCTCTCTCTCTCTCTTCTCTCTCTCTCTCTCTCCCTCTATGATAAAGCACGCTGCCAATCTGGAGAGGCTCACATGGCAAGGGATTGAGGGTTAGCCTGGCCAACAGCCAGTGAGGAACCAAGGACTTCAGTCCAATAATCCTCGAAGAACTGATTGTCGCCTTGTGAGAAATCCGACAGCAAAGGAGCAAGCCAAGCCATGGTCAGATTCCTCACTCGGAAACACTGTGAACTAGATAACAAATGTGTGTTGTTTTAAACCGCTAATTTTGGGGGTGATATGTTACACAGCCATAGATATCTAATAAAGGTTCCACAAGTGAGCGTCCCACAAGAACCAGGCAGGCCCTAGCTGGTTTGGCTCAGTGGATAGAACGTCGGCCTGCGAACTGAAAGGTCCCAGGTTCGATTCCGGTCAAGGGCACATACCTGGGTTGTGGGCTCGATCCCCAGTGGGGGGCTTGCAGGAGGCAGCTGATCCATGATTCTCTCTCATCATGGATGTTTCTATCTCTCTCTCCCTCTTCCTTCCTCTCTGAAATCAATAAAAATATATTAAAAAAAAAAAAAAGAACCAGGCAGAAACGGCATCCCTTCCTATGACCTAGGCTCAGTCACATAGCAATTACTTCCCCAAAGTCACTAGCCTGACCATGGGAACATAGATCCCATCTCTCAAAAGGAGGAATGTCAAATTATCACCATAGGAATAGCACGTGGGGAGAGAGATGGTGCTGTGTCCATCTTTGGAAAACACAATCTGCCACGTGGCTTTTGGGCTTGTCCCAAAGCTCGGCCTGACTTACTCACGTGTCCATTTTAAGAAAGATTTGTGTTGTTTTGCTATTTTGAAATCAGGGATTTGTTTGTACTCCTTCTGTAATGTCTCCTCTGCTTTTAAGAAATGCTCAAATAATATCTCAGCAAGTCACAAGATAAATGGGAATTGGCTCTCTTGCAACCAGGGAGACCTCAGAACCATGACTTCCAAGAATGCGACAGACTAGCTGAAGTATAAGCTTCTCCCCACTTAAGAATGACTCCAAATGAGTTACAACACTGCCCCTCGCTCCGTGTTGGGAAACATCCCGGTGTTGCCCCACACGCCATGCCAGGTGAGTGGAAGCAGGACGGTGAGTGGGGAGGAAGTTATGGGGAGAACCGATGGACACTCCAGCAGGCTGACCTCAGGGTACTTCCCACACCACGCAGACTCACAGAACTGCTGAGCAGGAGGGCATCTGAGAGCTCCATCAGTTACACTAGTAATGATCGTAGCTGCACTTAGTAAAGCCTGACTGAAATAACAAGCCCTCGACAGCTGAATGAAGTCCAGCTGATACCCGATATCACTCAGCTATGTCAGCCTTCACCAGTTTGTAAACTCAGGCTTCCACTGAATGCCCCTATCACACTGTAGCTTGAGCCCTATCCCATTTGTCTTTAAGAAATCCAGGCTTTTACCAAGTTAACCTAGGGAATGCCTACGTGGCCCACCCATTTCACCCGTACTTTCCACCTCAGCCAGCTGCCTGTTCCACGTGGGTACTCCTGGGTCTGAGTATGAGCTCTCCTCAGGGTCTGACTCTCCTAAGCCTGTGCTCTGGCCCAGCATGAGCCCTGCAGACCCTTGCCCCATTTTCCCATTGTGTCCAAACGGACTTGGAGAGAACAGAAGAGAATTACAACAGAGAGAAACTGAAGACCCAGGACTTTTGCTCAAATTTCCCAGGTCCCAGGTGTGTCTTCTACTCTCCTCTCCGCTGCTGCCATGGGGTAAAGGCCAGCCTGCCTCCCTCGGTGCAAATATTCTAACGGAGTCCCCAACCCCGTGAGGTCCACATAAAGGAGGCAGCTGTTTCTCCAACTTTAATCTAAGGCCCATCTCTTTTGTCTTTACTTCCTGCACTGGGATTGATCTTGGTCCAGGAGGCCAGAGAATACAAGAGTCCATTTCAGGGAGAACTCCAACTTCTAAACAATAATAAAGCAAGCATTCTGACCACAGAACACCACGTGTATAACACGAGCAGTCCAGCCAACGCTGAGCCCCAGAAAGCCCAGTTAAGTCCCATTTCACATTCTCTCCTCTGGCATTGATTTATGAGCAGGGTGACGCAATCTCCCAGCCATCTTCAGTGTCTCAGCTCCCAAGATCCTGTGATTGACCAGTTGAAAATGGCTCATGTTTTCCAAAGTAATGTGTACCTAGGAAATAAACACTGTTCCAGAGGAAACAATTTGGAGGGCTCAGCTCTGCCTAGTATAATAATAATATCGTACACAGTTTTGCTAAGCATTTCAGTTTCTTGGAGCCACAGAATACCAGACCCTTTCCATTCCAGAAGAAGATCTTTATCTATAGGAGACATTTACCCTGTTAGGAGACATAAAACAGCTTGCAATTTTTTTTATTTTATCCATAGATTTTTTAAAACACATTTTTATTGATTTCAGAGAGGAAGAGAGAGGGAGAGAGAGAAACATCAATGATGAGAGAGAATCATTGATTGGCTGCCTCCTGCACATCCCACACTGGGTAACGAACTCACAACCTAGTCATGTGCCCTGAATGGGAATCGAACCGTAACCTCCTGGTTCATAGATCGATACTCAACCACTGAGCCATGCCGGTAAGGCTATTCATTGACTTTTAGAGAAAGTGGAAGGGAGAGGGAGAGGCAGAGAGAGAGAAACATTGATGTGAGAGAGACACATCGATTGTTTGCCTCCCACATGAGCCCTGACCATGGCCGGCGATCGAGCCTGCAACCAAGGTACGTGCCCTTGACTGCAATCAAACCCAAGACCCTTCAGTCTGTGGGCTGATGCTCTATCCACTGAGCCAAACCACCTAGGGCTACTTGCAAATTTTAAATGACAATTCTTTTCTGCCTCTGATTATCAAGAAATCCAAAAATCTTTGGGTGCAATCTCAGCCAAGTTCACGTAGTTGTACTCACGTTATGGACAGAGGAAACTGAGGTTCCGTGAAATCCAGTAACTTGCCTGAATGGCACAGTTAGAAAGTGGGAAAGCTGAAATGTAGAACACTAGCAGCAGCAATGGGTGTTCTGGTTCTGCCACTCTAGTGGGCCACACTTGGACTGAAAGGAAACGTTGCACAGCACAAAAACATGCTGTGTGAAGACCAGCCAAGCATGCAACAAATCAGTCCCATTCAGCCTGGGATTACAAGCAAGACAAACAATAGAGCAGCCTTCAAAATGAACTTCCGTTTCCAGGATGAGAAGGAAACACAGGGATACGAGCTCTTAGGAGACACCTGCAGTGAGCAGGGACCCATGCCAAAGCGAGGGCCTAAAGAAGAGCCTGAAAACAGAAGACCCAAAGGAGGATGCTACATCCATTCTTCCATCCACAAACTTTCACCACATGTGTGCGCTGAGCCTGGCTCTGTGTTAAGCAGCAGGCCTGTGACAATGAATGAGTCAGAGCTCCTGCCACAATTGGATAAAGGGGGCAAAGAAGTGAATGCAAAACTTGCATTCCTCTGATTCCAATGAAAGGAACATCCTGGTTAAAACCCGTGGCAACTCTGAGAGTATTTGTACCCACGGACAGCAGGGGGCCTGAACTGGCTGTCATTTCCTTTGTCACCTGGAGTAGAATTCCTGAGTAGAATTCCCTGGCTAGGCACCCAATGTGATCCCTCCGGACATCTAGAGCAGCCCACCTCCCTCAGAATTATTTTACCCTGGAATGTTTTGGCTCTGAGGTATAACGCATAACTGTGATCATTGTCAACAGGCAATGACACAAAGCAACCGTCTCTTTGGTGAAGACCAGCTGAGCAAATGATTAACTCAGAAGCTTGTTATAGTTTTTGTGAAAACAAATTACATCAGCGCTTACCAGGACTCTCCCAAGCAGGCTAAAGAGCGTTTCTTTCGTGAATGTGTGTGTGTCAGCTGTGCTCCCACCTCACCGGGCATGCGAGAACTCTGCATAGAGGGAAATGGCACAGAAGTCTCCATAGCTCAGTACTTTGAATTGCTATCAAATCCACTTGGCAGGGAGGCAGATTCTGAGGAGTCTCAGCATGCCGAGCCCTGTGCTGTGGTCAGGGAGATGCAGGTGGTCAGCCAAGGTCATGGCTCTAAGGAAAATAGACATTTACTGAGTGACTTCCATAGGCCAGGTGCTGGGCCACAGCTTTAGTCAGCTCCATGCCATCACCCTGAACCCACCTTAAGACCGGCAGTTGGTAAGTTCACCTCTGAAGCAATAGGGAGTAATATAGATTTTACCAGATTCCATGGGGACAGAGAAGGGACATTTACACTGCAGACCACTAGCAAATCTTAACCCAATACCTCCATCTGTCTTCCCCTCTTCTCCTTTCCCAGTCTCTGTAACTTCCCTGTGGCAGAGTGTTCCCTCTCTCCTCTCTTTCATTCTCTTCCTCTCTCTTCTTTCCTATACACACAACTTCTTAAAATCCCCTCCACATCTCTCCCCATCACTTGCCTAATCCCACACTTACAAGTCTGGTCAGAAACAATGCTCCATGAAATACCATGTGAATAACACATTCTGTAAACTCCTAGAGGGTGGTTTTGGTAGAAGCATTGTGAATGGGGAAGGCAAATCTGTATCCAAAGTAAGTGTCTATTTCATTAAGAACAAAGTTCTGCCCTTTCCATGATGGAAGTGGTCTTTTGTAATCAACCTTCCACCAGGCTGCCTAAGCCTTTTTGTTTCATGTTTATTGTCGGGCCCTGCTATTGGCAGGTGGGACATTCAGCAGCGGTGCTCAGAAGTCATGTTGCTGAGACAATGAAAAACACTTTGCTTGGTTTTCATTGGAATAAGACAGAAGTAGCTGATGAAATGGGCTAACAGATGTCCACACGCGGGTCATCTCATCCACCTGCTTATTAAGGTTCTCTTCTGATGAGATTTCTGTGTGGTGATCATTCACCGGGACACACTCTCTTAACACTCTGTTCATATTCAGAGAGTTCCACATACAAAACTCTTTCTCAGATCTTCTTGTCACCACCAATTTTCTAATCATGATCCTTCTAAGTCTTGAACATCCAGCCAAACCATTAGCTGCTCCCCCTCAGTCAATATAAATCCATACATCTGCCCAATGAGAGGATTTTCCTTCATTCCTACCTTTCAAAGCCATTCCTCATGGTGGGACTGCAATACTATAACCATCCACTTTGGGCAGCGCCAGCATATTATATAGGCCTGCAATTTCCCCCCTCATCTGACTTGTCATAGGGAACTCCCCACGAGGCCACAGATTCAAGCTGAGCGAGAAGAGGCAGTGTGATAGGAGCATGGGGCCATTGGTGTGTGCAATGCATGTGTGCCTTCAGGACTTGCTTGAGCCTGATCTCATATATATCACTTTCATTTAATGATGGAATATTGCCGTGAATCCCAATTTTATGGCTTGGAGGGTCAGACAATATCCAGTTCAAGATGTTGCATGGTAACTTGGTGATTCATAGTCAAGCATTCAGTCTCTACTAGAGCTCAGTTACAACCTAGAAGCTGTTTCTCCAGAGAATAGTTGTCTTCAGAGGATGGTAAAGCTTTGCTCCAAAATCCTAAAGGTCTAGGCTGTGATTCATCTAGCAGGGGTCCTCAAACTACGGCCTGCGGGCCACATGCGGCCCGCTGAGGACATTTATCCGGCCCGCCGGGTGCCGCTGCCTGTCCTGCTTAGCAGCCGACTCGTCCCAGGCCCGCAGTGCGCATAGGAATTTGTTCATAGTTTTTTTTTTAAACTATAGTCCGGCCCTCCAACGGTCTGAGGGACAGTGAACTGGCCCCCTGTTTAAAAAGTTTGAGGACCCCTGACTAGAGCCTGCTAACATCTCCATACAGTGTCCTTATCTGCCACAGGCATCAAGCACCATTGATGTGCCACATAGACAGCCTGAGTGGTAGAGTGGTTTGCATGGCAGCCTGGACCTGATGCAGAGCCTTCTGCTTGGCTCTTTTTAGGTGCTGAAACTGGCCCTTTTTCAAGGTTCTCAGTAAATCAGTGAGAGTTGCATGTCCAAATGACTTTTATATTGCCTCTAAAATCTAAAGCGATCCAATAGGTATTGTACCAGATGCATTAACTTTTTCTTCACTTTGGAAAAGATATCTCATTGGCCTTTAGGAATTTTACCAGGGTGGCAAGCCCCTGCATTTTTGTGCAAGTTATTTTGCACCTGTGTGCATCTGTTTTTCCAATGTATCTAGAGTGGTTGCTACTTCCTGCTTACCAGGAAGCATGATTAATAGCATCAGCATGACATTATCAATGTGATGAACCAGGGTGATTCAGAATAGAAATGTAATCAAGGTCCCTTGGAACAAAATTATGATATAGGGCTAGAGAATTGATATACTTCTGAGGGAGGATAGTGAGGGTATATTGTTGGTCTTGCCAACCAAAAGCAAACTGCTCCTGATGCTCTTTTCCAACATGTGGAGACAAAGAAGCATTCAGAAAAATGGCTACATACTAGGTATGTTGACTTGTTCCAACAATGAAACTATATCTGTAACCATCACCTCATTAGATTTACAATTAATTTACTGCCATTCTTCAAGGTGTATCTGTCATAAGGTAGATAATATACACATTTACAGATAAAGATAAAGCCACAAAAATGTTCACACACTATTGAAGGGAAGAGCTGGGATTTGAATCCAGCATCCATTATGCTCTTACCACAGCCTTTATACCATGATTGTTCCCACTTGAACCAGGCGCTCACCTTTGATCTAAGTCATGTAAAGACATACCAAACCCTCCAGAAACTACAAGAGAATTCGTTCTCAGAAAAGGTATGCTGTTCTCAGAAGATGTGGAGGAAGTGAGTAATAGAGAAATAGGTATTTGCGTCGGGGGGCCAGATATGGCGGGGATCTCCCTTCTCCACGTCCAGCATGGAAAGAGAGATGAACCGGTTCTGAGTGGAGGCGGCTGGGGATTGAGAAATAAAAGAAAAAAGGAAACAAGACACAGAGATAGAAACAAAGCTGGGACCCGGTGGGACCGCCGTCCTCTCTGATGGAGGGACAGGACAGGGACCCAGAGCCCACGCAGCAAGTTTATTTTATACCCCCAAATACCAGGGGGTTTCACCAGAACTTAGGATCAAAGGAGCTTATTTGCATTCTTGAGTAGGCCCTAGCATTCCTGGTGCTTGACTGGATTTACATATCAAAGACCGCTCCCTGGCACCTGGACAAAGGTAAGAAGTCAGTACTGATAACACTTCCGCCTTCTTGGGAAATGTGTATGCAAGATGCGGCCTAGGACTCAGCGGACCATCATTTAAAGAAATGCCCATGTGCCTTCCCAGGCGCTGTGTACAGGTATTGGTTACACAAACTTTGTCTTTATCAAGCTTTATCTGTCTATATCTATACTAAGTTATACAGATAAATAGATTATTACAATCTATAATAATAAAAGTGTAATATGGTAATTAGACTGGACAGCCGAACAACCTCTGGAGGTCCAGACATCCTTCCTGACAAAGCCAGGGCCAGAGGGAAGCCAGTGCCAGCAGCCAGGGGAAGGAAGGCCTACTCTTACACGAATTTTCGTGCATCGGGCCTCTAGTATAGTATGATTAAGTGCAATAATAAGAAGAATTGGTCCTGAAGGACACATAGGAGGTACCCTTAACCCAAGGGTAAGAGTCAAGCTAAGTTTTCTAAGAGGATGTGATACTTAAACTGAGATGTGAAGGATCAGGAGTTAGGCAGACAAAGTGGGGCAGGACAAAGGGTTGGGGCAAGGAGAAGAAACTAGAAGAAGGAGCAGCAAGTTCCAAGGCTCTGAGATGGCAGATGAACGTTGGATTTATGGCAAATGCACATCTGGACCTTAGAATCTAAAGAAGAGAAAACAGGAGGCTGGAAGAGTAAGCCTGGGCCAGATCATGAAAGACTTAAAAACTTTGTTAAGGAGTTTGTATTTTACCCTAAGAACAATAGGGAGCCACCGAAGAGTTTTAAGCAGAGGGATAGCCTGGCAGTTTTATATTTTAGAAATATTACTAAAGCTACAGACTGAAGGCTGAAGAATGGGAAGGCTATAGAAGTTGAAAGAGAGGACAATGCCCTAAACTAGAACTGTAGCAAGGAGAGTTGGAAAAAAGTGGATGGATTGGAGACATAATTGATAGACTGTTTGACAGAAGTAAAAGGGAGGAGGATTACATCCAGATATTGGGCAATTGCATGTGAATTATGATGCCATTCTCTGTAATAGGGAATACAGTTTAAAGGATAAAATGTTATGCAACATTTAAGTGGTAATGTCTGCAAGGACACAGGAGTCTGGAGAATATGCAAAAAAATATTTAGATGGAACTTCATATGTGGGAACCATTCAGCACATGTTGATAACTAGAAGTCAGGAAGAATGTATAGAGTGAGAAGATAAGAGGAAAACAAGATGTTAACGGTAAAATTCCAACAGGGAATTCAATAGACATTGGTGTGGGAGGAGAGAGTAGGGGTTGTAATCCATGTCAGTTGAAGGTCTGGTGGAGGGGACTGGGGTGAGGAGAGAAATTCCACAAAAAGGGAATTCACTTCTGAGCATAAATATTCATGATTATGTGTTCAAGTTAATACAGATAATCATAATAATGATGTTTATTAGAGATTTAATATGTACTGGACACATTTTTAATGATTTACATGTATTATCTCATTTCATCTCCTTAATCTTTACAACAATATCCCCATTGTATAGATGAGGAAAGTGGAGCATAGGGAATTAGTAACATGCCCCACATCACGTAGCCATTAGAGGCAGAGTTGGAATTTGAACCCATAGCTTCTCATTCCAGAGCCTGCTGTGCAATGCTGCCTCCCATGAGGAAGAAATTAGCATGTATTTCACAAGTTACATGTAAATGGACAAAATTAATACTCTGTTGCTACAGGAATCCTCACTCAGAGCTGGGTCTTTCCATGGAAGAATATTTTTATGTACATTTTTAGATATGCTCTCAAGAAACAGGGCTGCTGCAAATGCCATCAGATGCCAATTTCAACCTCTCCTGCATCTCAAAGTGATTTGCAATTTAAAAGAAAAACATGAACCAAAAAAAAAAAAAAAGTTGTTTCTTCAAAAGAACTGAAACCTGAGGCAAGAACCCAAAAAAGAGGATTTGTTTACAGAAAAATTGAGGGTTTGCCCAGAACACTTTAAGTGTCTCATAGTTATACTAGAGTTATACGAATTCCTGCACCAGTGGGGTCCGGCTGGCCTGCCCTGAAGGGGGCCAGTTGGGCAGGGCCGGCTCAGGGGAGGGGTGGCAGATGTTGGGGGTCACTGATCAGGGTCCTGACTGGCCAGTTAGCCACTGCAGTGCACATCATAGTGACCAGTCATTTCGGTCGTTCCCATCATTTCATCATTCTGGTCGTTTGGCTTTTATATATATAGATACTTTACTTAATCTTAGATAGAAAGTTGGGAGCCATTCTTAAAACTTCTGAATTAGAAGGTTAGACTATCAACAAAATATTATTTTCTTTTATTTTAGAACTAGAGCCCCGGTACACGAATTCATGCACCTGTGGGGTCCCTCGGCCTGGCCTGCGGGATCGGGCCGAAACTGGCTCTCCAACATCCCCTGAGGGGTCCCAGATTGCGAGAGGGCGCAGGCCAGGCCGAGGGACCCCACTGATGCCGGAGCCGGGGAGGAATGCTGGAGGTTGGCCAGCCAGGGAAGGACTGCGGGAGGGCTCCAGGGCATGTCCAGCCCCTCATGCTCAGTCCTAATTGGCCAGACGCCAGTAGCAAGCTCACCTACTGGTCAGAGCGTCTTCCGCCTGGTGGTCAGTGCACATTATAGCAAGCGGTTGAATGGCCTTAACATATCATTAGCATATTACGCTTTGATTGATTGAACAGACGACCAGACGACCAGACACTTACCATATTAGGCTTTTTTTTAACAGTTTCAAATATTTTAATCATCAGAGGATATGAGCAGATATATGGGTCATGTTTTCTTATCTAATCAGTTACCCTATGTCTTTTGATTGGGGCATTTAATCCATTTACATTTAAAGTTATTATTGATAACGACTTGTTTGTCACCATTTTTATTCTTTACCCCTGTGTTCCTTCTTCTCTTCCTATTTCTTTTTTTTTTACAGCAGACCCTTTAGCATTTCTTGCATTGCTGGTTTGGAGGCAATAAACTCCCTTAGCCCTTTTTTGCCTGTGAAGCTCCTGATTTCACCCTCAATTTTGATTGATAGCCTTGCTGGGTACAGTATTCTTGGATTCAGACCCTTCCTTTGCATGACTTTGTATATTTCATTCCATTCCCTTCTGGCCTGATGTGTTTCTTTTTTTTTTTTTTTTTAATAAATCTTTATTGTTCAGATTATTACAGGTGTTCCTCTTTTTTCCCCCCATAGCTCCCCTCCACCTGATTCCCCACCCCACCCCATGCCCTTATCCCCTGCCACTGTCTTCATCCATAGGTGTAAGCTTTTTGTCCAATCTCTTCCCACACCCCTCATACCCCCTCCCCCCTGAGAATTGTCAGTCCACTCCCTTTCTATGTCCCTGATTCTATTATATTCACCAGTCCATTCTGTTCTTCAGATTTTTTCATTCACTTGATTTTTAGATTCACTTGTTGGTAGGTATGTATTTGATGTCATTTTGTTGTTCATAATTTTTATCTTTACCTTTTTCTTCTTCTTCCTCTTCTTAAAGAACACCTTTCAGCATTTCATGTAATCCTGGTTTGGTGGTGATGAACTCCTTTAGCTTTTTCTTGTCTGTGAAGCTCTTTATCTGACCTTCAACTCTTAATGATAGCTTTGCTGGGTAGAGTAATCTTGGTTGTAGGTTCTTGCTGTTCATCACTTTGAATATTTCTTGCCACTCCCTTCTGGCCTGCATAGTTTCTGCCGAGAAATCAGCTGACAGTCGTATGGGTGCTCCCTTGTAGGTAACTAACCGTTTTTCTCTTGCTGCTTTCAAGATTCTCTCTTTGTCTTTTGCCCTTGGCATTTTAATTATGATGTGTCTTGGTGTGGTCCTCTTTGGATTCCTCTTGTATGGGGTTCTGTGTGCTTCCTGAACTTGTAAGTCTATTTCTTTCACCAGGTAGGGAAAGTTTTCTGTCATTATTTCTTCTAATAGGTTTTCAATATTTTGCTCTTTCTCTTCTTCTGGCACCCCAAAAATTCGAATGTTGGTACGCTTAAAGTTGTCCCAGAGGCTCCTTACACTATCTTCGTATTTTTGGATTTTTTCTTTTTGTTTTTCTGGTTGGGTGTTTTTTGTTTCCTCATATTTCAGACCTTTGGTTTGATTCTTGGGGTCCTTTGATCTACAGTTGAGTTTCTGTATATTCTTTATTTCAGACAGTGTATGCTTAATTTCTGACTGGTCCTTTTCCATTTTTTTGGCATTCTCATTAAGATCCTTAAAGGTCTCACTAAGTTCCTCAGCGGTTTTTAGAAGATTCTTGAGTAATCTTATAAATGTGGTTCTGAACTCTATGTCGTCCATTAGTTTGCTTTCCTCCATTTCTCTCATTCGTGACATGTTTCTTTGTCTCCGCATTTTGCTGCTTCCTTGTGTTGATGGAGTGGCTTTGTGTGGTAGGTGACCTATAGGGGCCAGTAGCTCAGCCTCCCCAGTCACCTGAGGAGGACGCTCTTGGTACACCCTTGATTGCTGTTGGTACACTGGGAGGAATTGACCTCCAGGCCAATTGGCTGTGAGGACCCGCTGTGTCTATAATGGAAGAACTGCTGCGCTGGAGACACGCTTATGGTGTAGGACTTGTTTCAGTGGGGCTTTGGTGCTTACTGAGTCTGCCTCTTGAATGTGTCACTTATGGATGTGAGGAGTTGAAATCTGGTGTCTCACACTGACCACTAGGTACACTGGCTTCTGGATCTCCAATGGGGTGCAGGTCAGCTACTGTCTGAGGCCACCCAGCAGGAGCTACAGCGAGAACTACAGTTTTCTCCTCTTTGCTTGGGGTTTGGAGGTTTTGGAGCTGTCTGACCTGGGCTGCAAGTTTGCTAGGTTAAGCTGCGATAGGGCAGGCCATTCATATGCTAAAGCCGCTGCTTGGAGCTTGGGTGGGTTCGTAGATTGTGCAGGGCAGGGTCTCAGGGCGTGACCAGGCTAGGGCGTGGCAAACAGCGATGGCTGCCAGTAAACTGGCTCTGCATCTCCGTGTCCCTGCGTCCCGCGCCCCAGCACAATAAACAATTATTCCTGCGCGCAGCCCTGCAAGCAAGCCTCCCTCACTTTCCGACCCCACGGCAGACAGTCCAGCTTCTCCCCGTAGGAGTTTGGGTCCCCGCGTCTCCCCAGAAACTGGAGTTTGGAGTAATCGGGAGCTTATCTCCCTTCGGGTTGAAAACAGCAGCGCTCCCAGATGCCCGTCGCCAGCCCGATTTGCGCGTCTCCGTACCTCAGCTTTTCAGCGCTTGTGCACCCCTCAATGCTGTTTGCTCTTTCCTTCTAGTTGTAGAACTTCCACTCAGCCAGCATTCCCGTGGTTCTGGGTGATAGACGTTTTGTCTTTTAGTTGTAGTTTTGAAATTGTTGTGCAAGGCAGCAGTTTCAGTGTTTACCTATGCCGCCATCTTGGATCCTCTCTCTCCTGATGTGTTTCTGTTGAGAAATCAGTTGCTAGTCTGATGGGGGATCCTTTGTAGGTAACTTTTTGTCTCTCTCTGGCGACTTTTAAGATTCTTACTTTGTCGTTGGTGTTTGCTTCTTGGATTTGTGTGGGTTTTTTCTTCCCTATATCAGGGAAGTTTTCTGTCATTATTTCTTCAAACAGGTTTTCTATTCCTTGCTCAGTTTCCTTTCCTTCTGGCACCCCTATTATGAGGATGTTGTTTTGTTTCATGGTGTCCCAAAGTTCCCTTAGGCTCTCCTCCTGCTTTTTAATTTTTTTTTCTAGAAGCTGCTCTACTTGGGTATTTTTTCCTACCTTGTCTTCTAGCTCACTGATGCAGTCCTCTGCTTCTTCTAGTCTACTCTTGATGCTTGATGCTTTCTATTGAGTTCTTTACAGCAGCGATGTCATTTTTCATTTCTTCTTGGTTCTTCATTTCCTCTTGGTTCTTACACATATTGTCGAATTTGTCTTCCATTCTTTTCAGGCACCTTATGATCATTTCTCTGAATTCTTTCTCTGACAGGTTGCTTGCCTCCATTTTGTTTACTTCTTTTTCTGGTGATGCCTGCTTTTCTTTCATATGCAGGATGTTTCTTTGTCTCCCCGTGATCTCTCTTCTCCGGGTGTCTGGTTATGTAGTTCTCTCTCTCCTTTTTGTGAGGGAGTGTAGAGCTCCTCTGAATCCGTGTGCTTGTGGCATTTGGGGACCAGTGTTCTCAGGTTCGCAGCTGTTCAGTGGGTGCCATAGTTGTAGATTCCACGGGCTTCTCAGGTGTCCGATAACATCCACTTCCCCGTCAAGATGGCGCAGTCTCCGCGTCCAAGCTGGTCGCTCTGGGAGGGGACCCAGCAGCAGTGGGGGCTGCCTGGTCAGGGGAGCCCCGTCCAACAGTCCCCCACAGTCTCCTAGAGTATAGCTGTCCCTCAACTCACCAACAAACACTCCCTATGCAACCACACACTTGCCCTTTGCTTTCTCACTCACACACTATCTTGCAGACTGCCTTCCCGTCGGCAGCCATCTTCAAACTCCCCAGTTAAAGTTCTTTTAGGTATGACATCAAAAGCATGTTCTGTATTTCAAGCCAGCCTTTGGTTTTTTACTTAGGCTGAGGGACTGAAAACCTGACAGCATGCTTTGCTGGTCTGTGACAGAGGAGCCTGTACCTGGGAACCACAACCTTGACCACCTGTGGTTGCTTTACGGATGAACAATGCAACCTCTACCCCACCCACTCACTGCCGGTGGCATTTTCTGGGCCTGTTTGTGAGCAGCACTTCCTTTTTATCCAACAGCTCAGCACCTTAGCGAGGCTGCCACCATATTAGGCTTTTATTATATAGGATGCTAAAGGCAGTCTAGGAGAGGTGGTTTGGACGCTAAACTACTGACATTTCCCAGTAGTTCCAACAGTTTATGGAGGCAGAAAACTTGAAGTCCCCATTGTCCTGTATTTCTCTAGGCCAGTGGTCAGCAAACTCATTAGTCAACAGAGCCAAATATCAACAGTACAACGATTGAAATTTCTTTTGAGAGCCAAATTTTTTAAACTTAAACTTCTTCTAACGTCACTTCTTCAAAATAGACTCACCCAGGCCGTGGTATTTTGTGGAAGAGCCACACTCAAGGGGCCAAAGAGCCGCATGTGGCTCGTGAGCCGCAGTTTGCTGACCATGGCTCTAGGCTGTTGGCAATGTCACTTCTCAGGTCCCAACCGAATAGCCCCCAGACAGGTTTCTGTATTTGCAAACTAATATGCTTTTGTATGTGCAGAGAGGAAAATTTAAAAGAAGAGGCACAACACTAAAACCATGATTCTCCCAGGGATGACAGCAAAGACAGAGCCGATTGGAGACAGGGGATCTTATATGGTTTGGTTGTTTAAATATGGTTTCCACATCTGTACTGTAACAATAGCATCCACTGGACATAACAATAACAACAGCCGAAACCAGTTTGGCTCAGTGGATAGAGCGTCGGCCTTCGGACTGAAGGGTCCCAGGTTCGATTCTGGTCAAGGGCATGTACCTTGGTTGCGGGCACATCCCCAGTGGGAGGTGTGCAGGAGGCAGCTGATCAATGTTTCTCTCTCATTGATGTTTCTAGCTCTCTATCCCTCTCCCTTCCTCTCTGTAAAATATCAATAAAATATATATTTTTTTAAAAACAATAACAACAAAAGCAAAAACAAAAATCAGTAGCTTAAACCACTGACTCTCAAACTTGGCCACATATTGGAATCACCTGGGGAGGTTTAAAAGTTACTGAGGCTTTGGTCCCAGCTCCAGAAAGTCCTATTCAATTGGTGGGATACGGGGCAATTTAAGCACTGGGAAACTTTAAGTCTCCACAGGTGGCTCTAATGGGCAGCTAAGTTTGAGAGCCAGTACACCCTGATAAAAAAGTAAGGCTTTTTGCCCCACATAACACAAAATCCAGAAGTGGGTGGATCTGAGCCAGCATAGTTGCTAAAATATAGCACTAGCAATCAGGTTTCTTTATCCTCCTAAGCTTACAGCTTTCAATCTCTTGGTAACATGATTGCTGCCATTTCCGTATTGCAGCGAAGCTCCTTATTGGAAGATGGTAGAAGGGCGAGCAGGCTTCTCCCTACAAATCTTTGCCTTTCTATTCAGAAATGGAAGCCCACCTCAGGGACTTCTGGGAACTTCTCATTAGCCCAAACTATATTTCCTGGCCAACTCAGGTTGTAATGAGGTGTTGGAATTTGTGTATGTTGTTTTCCAGCCTCTAGGATAGAAGACAAGAGAGAAGTTGGTTAGAATGGCTATTGAATGAGCCAACGTTCAGTATTTGCAAAGCAGAAATGTACTACTTTTATAAATGTACTACTTTTGTAATTTTCTTTTAATGTAAATATTGTGGGATAAAGACTACAAGGAAATAACATACTGGGGAGCCATTTCATCATAAGCTGGTCTGTCCACAGCTCTATGCCTCACTCCTATAACTCGCTCCACACCCCACACCCCACACCTCTCTGCTCGTTTTTCTGAGGCTATATTAATTAGTTAATCCAGCAGCCATTTCAATTCCCAAAGTTTCATCCCAGCAGAAAAGAAGCAGTCATTAGCCTAAGCCTAGCAAATGGAAGGACCACAAAACCCTCCCCAAAGTCCTGGCCTCCTTTTGCCTGATAGTCTCCAAAATAAATTTAATTTCTCTGCTGACCTGAAGTTCACATTAAACTATTTGTTGCCAAGGGCTTGAATTACTGCAAATATGTCCCTTGGGTTTATCCCAGTTGAATTAATAGTCAGAACCCCCACCACAATCTCTTGTTTGGCAGTCTTGTTCCAATCTCCCTCCTAAACTTAAGACTCATCATTTCCCACTGCCTGCTGGACGAGAGCATCTCAATGTCCCACAAGCAAATCAAGCTTGGAATGTCATCGTGATCTCATGATGTTCCCCTCCAAACTCCCACATTCCCCATTTCAGTGAATGGTCAGGTCCAATGATCAAGTCATGCAAATTAATCGAGGAACTGTGCTCATATCCTCCCTTTTCTTTATTTCATATATCCAATCAGTCAACAGTCTGCCAATTCTGCCACATCTATGTTCTCTAATCTGCTCTTTTTCCCCTCGAATTTAAGCCCCACTTATATTCTACCTGGATTGTATAGCAAAAATCACTCTGAAGGGTCAGGACCTTGCCCATTTTTCTTTTTAATTATCTGTTCTGACCCAAAATCTGGTATATGGTAGGTGCTCAATATACTTTAAGGAGAATGAATTCACTGCATAATTTAAAGACAAATGACTGTAATGTCAGAACCTAAAGAATTTTTTTTTAATTTTCACCTGAGGATATGTGGTGGTGGGGGGAGTTAAATTGATTTGAGAGAGAGAAGCAGTGAGAGAGAGAGAGAGAGAGAGAGAGACACACATCAATGTAAGACAAAAACATAGATCCGTTGCTTCCCAACCGGGGATCAAAACCGCAACTGTGGTATGTGCCCTGTCCAGGAATCAAACTGGCAACTTTTTTGGTGCACAGGACAATGCTCCAACCAACTGAGCCACCCAGCCAGGGCAGAACTTAAAGAATTTACACAGATAATTGGTTAAACACTTAGAAAAGCATGAGATCCATACAAGTGAATGCTACTCAGTTATAGAAAGATGGCCAAAATAGATTAAATGAAAAATGCAGTTTTACATGGCTCAGTTTTTTAAAGAAAAAAATTACAGTAATGGATATTCATCATGATAATTGGCATAATGGTATTGTCAATCATAGCCTACATTTTATTTTTCTATAATGTGTGACATTTTTCATTTTTGTATGTAAAACAATGGAAAGGAATATAAAGAGCACTAAGAAGCCAAGTATCTCATCAATTAATAATGCTCCATTTCCCTTTTTAAAAATATGTTGTTATTAAGCTGATGATTCAGGAAATGCAATTTAATTCAACAAACATTTATGGTGCCACCACCATGTACAAGATATTGGACAAGTGCCAGACTGCTGGGGGTCAAAATGCCAAAGGTTGAGTAGCTTGATTTCAGTAAGTCAATAGAGCGTCTAACAATCCCATGATGAATAAAAAGGTGAGGAGGATGAGCGGTATAAAAGTACTGTGACGTGGTTTTTGCCGCTGACTGCATAGCTTTGTACACAAAAGGTTGATAAATAACTGGGTGTCTATCAGCAGGAAGTTTCCCATGCAGAGTCCCAGGCACGCTTCTTATAGTCTGTCCTAGTTAACATCTTTACATATGACATAAATGAAGAAGAATGTTAGCCCAAAGTTCAGAGTAATAGCTAAGAGATAAAAGAAGCAAGATGCAGCATGAAATTCAATAAGGATCATTGTTAAGTTCTGTATTTATTTTTTTTAAAATCAACAGTACAAATAAATTCATGGGGATTCCTGGCTTGTCGGCAGTTCATGTAAAAAAACAATTAGGTTTTTTTATTGACCACAGATTCATTATGAGGCATTAATGAAATGTGACTGATAAAAACAAAGGTGAGGGCATTTCTTGACCACAGTCATAAATCTAGTGTCCCGATAAGAGTCTGGCAGCTCAATCCTGTTCTAGTCGGATCACACTGGAGTTCTATTTGCACTTTCAGGCATCCATTCCACCGTTGGAACATGGCACCCTTGACCCGTTTTTGTGAAGATATGTTTTCTTACACTGTCTCCAAAAGCAGTGTGCTGGCATGGAACAAATGAGCTCACCCTCCTTATGCAAAGCAGGAATGTCACGTGGACCAGGTTCCTTGCAGAGATTTCAGTTGTGCCAGCTCTATGCGGGCTTCGTCTTTTATTGTGGTTTCCTCTCGCTAGGGACTCAAGCCTAAGCTGGGGATGATGAAATGACCAGAAATCTGACTGACAGCCATTACACGGACTCCAAATGACTCCTCTCTCCTCCCACAGTCATAACACAACCCTTTGTCCTTGAACCAGGCTGTGCTGCCTAGATTCTTATTCCTCATGCAAAAGCTGCAAGAGACCAGCCTTGACACCTTCCTGTAGGAGTTTAAAGCCACCATCTCGCTAAAACTAAGACCCCTGCTACTCTTAAATGCAAATAAATCATCAGAGGTAGATGGAAGTTCTTATTTCCCTTTCCAAAAAATACCTCCCCTCCCTTACCAGAGGTCCATCTCCACTCTGACTTCCCCTACTCCCCAGGCCTGGTGAGAATTGGGGGTGTGAAAACATGTAAGGAAGAGAGGACAAGAAGGAAAGAAAGAAAAAGATAAGAGACTAGAACTGATCCCAAAGATAGGTCCTTTGTTATTGCTCCAGCAAGTGATGGTTCTCTCCTTTCTTCCCTCTTTGTCCTCCAACCCTCCTCAATGAATATACCTGCCCAGGGCCTTTTTCCTGCCAAGGACTATTTGGATATTTAAAACATCATTTGTGGGCCATACAAAACTATCAACTTAAAAATTAGCCTGCTACATTTGGTCAAACATTTAACTAACTCACCCTTAATGCCTTGGCAGGGCCAGACCAAAAGATTTAGCAGGCCTAGGGGACCCCCAGGTTTACAAGACCCGCTCCCTCCAAAGGGTAGATCCTAAAACTTGAACCTGTCCAGCAGGGCCATCTCTCAATCCAGGCAATCTGCCCAAGCCCCCAAACAGGGTAAGGCCCAAGAAACTGTGGTCTTTCCTACTAATTCTCTTGGGCTGGAGGGGTGGGAGTTCTAACTTAAGTCAGGCTCTGTGCCAAATACATGAATGCTTTATCTCATTGAATAACCATGGAAAATCTTGTGCTATGATGTATTGATTAACATGTCTTCCATTGCATGAACAGAAAGCTCAACTCAAAATGGCATAATGTGAAAGAAATTATTGGTTCACACACTTGAAACAACAGAAGTAGAACAGGCTTCAGGATGGGTTGATTTAGGAATTCAGCAATTTTATCAAGGAGACCTCTGTTTTCCATCTCTCTACCCTCCCACCCACATGAGAGCTTCCATCTAGGGCTGGCCCCTGATACAGTCTTGAGGTGGCCTTTTATTGCTACTGGGACCACATATACCCCCCATTCTTACAAAAAGGATAAAGGGAACTTTTTTTTTCTGGAAGGAACCAGTAAGCTTCTGTAAGCTCATTGGGCTGAATTAGGTCAGCACCCACCGGTAGATCTATAATAAAGGCCTTGAAATGAAATTTCACTAGGCCTAAGCCTTCAGGAATGGAGTGGTCTGTGGGGGTGGTGGGGAGGGTAGAGGGGGAGATGTGAATACCCTAACAAAAGTCATGGTTACCAAGAGAAGGAGAACAGATGTTGGGGAAGCAAACCCAAGTCTCTCTTAGGTATACATGATCCCAATTCTGCTGAAGAGAAACTGAAGCTCAGAGAGGCTATGCAACTGTGTAAGTGGGAGAGCCAGGATTCTTACCCAGGCCTGTCTGGCCCAATACCAGGATGCTTGAAGAACCAAACTAAAGAAAAGCTGGAGTAGTCATCCCTTCACCCTCAGCCTAAAGCGTGTAGGCGGAGAAAAAGGGAGTGAGGGTTTCATGAGACAGGGAAGATCTCAGCCACTGCATTGGCACCCAGAGGCACCAAGTCAACCCACCCACCACCCTGAGGCATGCCCAGCTCAGAAAATGTCTATAAACTCACAAGAGGAGACTACAAATCTATGACCCATGATGGTGCGTTCTAGAGCTCTACTTTCCAAGTCCATTTTGGGCTAAATCAGTGCTGTGGGCTAGCCTGGGAACCTTGCCACGATGCATAATATGGCTCATCCTGGGGAATGTCTTCCAAGTTCCAAAGGACAAGTTTTCAAGTAGACTTCTGGAGCACAGCCCCATCCACTGCTGGGAACTGCCTTTCTTCAACTTGTTTATTCAGGAGAGCAGTTCTGGACTTTCACCCAGCAGCTGCCTGGCAGGAGGTAACTTAGCTTTGGCCAACAGAGGGTGGGCCAGCCAGTGGGTAAAGCTGATAGCTACTGCTCAGTGATAACTGGGCAATAAGCTATACCAAGGGGAAGGAGAAGAGCAGAACATTCAGAGGCATTAGTACAGCTGGTCTCTAACAAGGGACTTCATTTAAGGAGTGTGAGTCTCCCCTTCCCGCCCCACCTCCACTTGGTAGAAGAGGGAAAGACAAGGTTTGAAGGCTTTTGCAAGTTTTGGAGTCTGTGAGTATAAAGTTTCCTTTAAGCAGCTGCAGTTTTTCATTTCTGTCCAGGTCTCTCGGGAGGCTGCATCAGTTTGAGCTTCATGGCCTGCCACAGCCACACTGGCCTTGAAGATTTCAGAGGTCTATTTTGAGTGATTTTACTGTTCGTGGTCCTGGCAAACTTATCCACTTTCTGACAATATTTAGAGTCTGATGTAAGTGTGAACTAGATAATGACCTTTAAAGTCATGCCTTAATGTTCCGTTTAAAGCTTTAATTTCTTCCTCGGGGCATCTGCAAGGTCCTCTGACCCCTCTGCATGCCTCTTGGAGATTTCCCTGAGTTTCTGTCCATTTGCAGGGATGGGGGTTTGACCTTCACAGTGTCTTGAGCCATGAGGAGCATCTGAGCCTGCAGAGACCATCCCTTAACGCTTCTTGCAGCCTTAAGACATCTGAAGCTCTCGCAACCCATTCTTAGATGCCTAATACTGACTGGCTCATCTGAGGCATGTCTTTCTCTCTGGACATTTTAGAATCTTTCCCAAAACACATGTGAGAGCACTCCAGCAGCTCCCCCCAATGAGCAGTTACTAGAAGTTGGCTAACATTTCAAGCTTGACGTGGCTAAAACAAAACCATTTCTGCAGCTTCACTTTAGGTGACTCACCAGAAGAGCTATTTTAAACAGAATCTGTAGCAACTAAGATTACATTTGTTCTAGGAAAAACAGACTGAAGGGACAAAAGGCTAATGCAATATTTTTGAAATGCTCTTTTTAAGTCCATAGAAGCCCTGCTGTATTTTCTTAACAGCATCCTAGTTACCAAGCACAACAGGATGGGGCAAAAACTGGTATCTAAAACATTTAAATGACTATGTCCTGACACCATCCAGGAGGAGTATGTGTTCATCAGAGGACAGGTCTGCAGATATAGTGATGGTTTTGTTCATCTAGTCACCAGGGAGCCTCATAAATACCCTTGCAAAATAACCTTTGCAGGATGGAGCTCAGATAGTCTTGTGAGGGGAAGAGTTTACCCGTCACCAGTCACCTGTCTTACCTTATGGTTGTCTTCAGTTCTCTTTGCAATGACTACACTCTCTTCTCCAGGATCACCAAGGGATCAACAGATGCTGGGGATGGGGGGCTCCCATGCTATTAAAATCAAGCACACAAGTAAGCACCAACCTCATTATCCTCCTGAAAAAAAAAAAATCAGAACCTTAGAGGTCTGTGCACTACCAGACTCTCCAGAAGACAAATACTGTATAGTACTGTATGATCTCACGCCTATGTAAACTCAAAAAAAAAAAAAAAAAAAGCTAAAAAAAACACCACTAAATTCATAGAAACAAAAAGTAGAATGCTGGTGGCTAGGGGATAGGGGAGGGGAAATAGTAGCTGTTGGTGAAAGGGTACAAGCTTTCCATTATAAGATGAATACATTCTGGGACTATATTTACTAATACTGTATTGTATTCTTCATATTTGCTAAAAGGGTAGATCTTAAGCATTCTCACCAACCATGCACACATACAAAGGTAACTGTGAGGTGATGGATGTGTTAATTAACTGCGGTAATCATTTTGCAATGTATGTATATCAGATCATCACATTGAACACATTAAATATATACAATTCTATTCGTCAGTTGTACCTCAATAAAGCTGCGGGGGAGAAAAAATTAAACCTAACAAATGAAGAAAGGCTCTCCGGGAAAGGAGGGGTAACTGAAACCACTGCCCTTATCAGTCCTCACGAGTTTTCCTTCTCATTTAGGGCCTCCCACTTCATCCCCCATTGGCATCATCACAGTAGCCCCCAGGGGAGATACAGATATTTCCTTAGTAGAATACAAACCTCTTCCCTGGGCTCTTCTTTACATAGCTGAGACAGAGTGGAACTTGTCCAAAGCCTTTACAAAATTCTAAGAGAGAGCGATGGGGACATAAACAAGAAAAGACATGCAGCATAAACACCGTCGAGCTTGTGCAAGACATTAACTATGGTCATGTTTAGGGAATGAGACATGGAAGGAGGAATTTTGTGCATTATAATCTTCTTGTTCTTTCCTTTTTGCCCCCAAGAATTATATTTAATTTATAAGTAATACACATATACCTTGAAGCTCATACAGTATTAGTTCTGGTCCTACCATAGCATTCTAGCTCCTGTGATTTACTCTACACACAGACTTTTCACCTTATGAACTTTTTGATAGCAAAACTTCATTCTGTGTCCATCTACAAAGTCCCAGATCTTATTTTTGTAATAAAAAAGAGGAAGAATAGGCACTTAGAATTATACAAAAATACCATTAATAAATTCATTAATCTCTGCCAATAAAAACTTCTTGGTTGGAAGAATTCTCAAAGGACCGAGGATAGCAGCTCATTTACATACAAATAGATCTTCCCGGAGACTGCAAAGAGGAAAACCCCACATTCTGATTTTGGAACATCAACCAGCTGCCAATTAGTCAAGACTAGGAGGTCTCCGTCCCCTGGGGGCCTCCAATAAGATGACTAAGGTCCCTTTTCAAGCCCATCTAAGCTTTTGTGATTATCAACTCTCCCTGTGCTCTTTAACTGTGTGTGCTTCAAGGCTATACTATTTCCCTCCCCCTTCTTATCATCCAACTAGAGCCCAAGCATTCTCACCTGGGAGCAATTCAAATTGGTCTAGCCTTCATTTTCCTTGGAAGCTCTCCTCCTTAACCAAGGAAGACAAAAATAAAACATTTGAAGAAATCACAACCCAAGGTTTACAGCCACCTCAGATGAGGAGAGTGCTTCTGAGGGGCACTTCCAGGAAACACTACCCACCACATACCCCTGGGGAAAGGTCGGTCACTGGGGAATTTGTCTTCCGTTATGGCTTCCATGGCACCTTTGGCCCATGAGGAACGGACTTCCAAACCCAAATCTCATTGGCCAGAACCCTGCATGGGCTCCCTTGCAAAGTTGGCTGAGGTCAGGGAGTCTGCCTTGACCTCTTACCCCATCCCCATCTGCAAGCTTATACCCAAGGATGGGGCCCACAGGATTTAATGGCCTGAAAGAAGGAAGCCACCCATGTGGCCAACAATCCATCCTAGGAAATGACAGGCCTGCTGATAGCCAACTATACAAACATATTTTCTGAAATCCCCCAAATTCTTCAAGACACTATCCAGTGGTCGGCAAACTGCGGCTTGCGAGCCACATGGGGCGCTTTGGCCCCTTGAGTGCGGCTCTTCTGCAAAATACCACGTGTGGGCGCGCATGTACAGTGCGATTGAAACTTCGTGGCCCATGAGCAGAAGTCGGTTTTGGGCTCTCAAAAGAAATTTCAATCGTTGTATTGTTGATATTTGGCTCTGTTGACTAATGAGTTTGCCGACCACTGCACTATGCTAAAATAAACCAATTCACAACCATCCTAGGGTCATTTCAAGAATTTATTCCTAAGGAAACAGCAGGTGGCAGCAAAGTTTTACATTTTTTTACCCTTAGGCCTGGAATGCAAATAGTGTCATGGAATAATCTCATCTCTGAGTCAGCCAGCTGGCCCAGAAACGGGCATGCTGCCATCTTGTAATGTAGAAAATACAGATTTCTTGAGTGGGCTCTGTGCATTTTGACAAGGGAATCCAAAGAAAGTCTCCCCCCACCCCCAAGCGAGAGGCCTGCCTGGTTCTGCCAGCCAAGCAGGAAGCTGACGGCCACAGAGTGACCCCGATCACAGAGCAGAGGCTGTGGCCACAAATCTGAGGTTTTCTTGCCCAGTGTCAAGGAGGTGCTTGTTCACAAGCGGGTTTCAAAGAAACCCAAGTATGATTAAAGGAAGCATGCCTAAGATTTTTGTATACACATCACAGTATTTTCACCATCTATTATGATGTAACCATGGGGTGAAATGTGTGGGTAGAGAAAGATTGGGGAGAGAGGGGGTGTTTTAAATCTGGACTCTGGTGTACTTAGAGACTTAGAGACCACGAAAGGGTACATCAGCAACCCTCAGCTGCTGTAGCTCTGGGCTCAGAGGCAGGCAGTGCCAAGATCACTGTCTAGTTTGGCCTCGGATGTCTTCCTTGCCTTAGCATTGTGTTTGGCTCCCAACTTCAAGTTGTGGCTGGAATGTTCCCATTGCCACAGTGCACGCAGCACTGGAGTTTGGAACCCAAGTTTTTGCTGAATTGTTTTACAGAAAAAATCCAGTTTTGCCGTTAAGAAGTGATTGGGCCCTGGCCAGTGGCTCAGTTGGTTGGAGCATCATCTCTTACACCAAAAGGTTGTGGGTTCGATTCCTGGTCCTAGGCACAAACCCAAGTTCTAGGTTTGATTCCTGGTCGAGGTGTGTATAGAATGTTTATCTCTCACATCAGTGTTTCTTTCTCTCCATCTCCCTTCCACTATCTCTAAAATCAATAAAAACATATCCTCAGGTGAGGGTTTAAAAAATTATTTTTAAAAAGTGACTGATTGACCAGTTTATTTCAACTCACAATGGTACTTTGGAACTCTCTCAGATGCTCTTTAGATTGAGCTGCTTAATTTCCATCCAGGAGGAAATTCTAATTGTTTTAAAGTAGGTATGAAGGGTGGGGGTGGAGGATTTTGCATACTTATTATTTTTAAAGATACAAAACTTGTATGAAGAAGAAAAAAAAAAAAAAAGAATTGAAAACCTTGGTTCCAAGATACTACCCAGATTTTACTAACAGATGTATTTGTGGGTTGTCTTTTTGGAAGTGGTGGTGACAGAAAAGTGAGCAGCTTTGGTTTTTTGTAAGTTACGTAACTGTAGCTCTGCAGCAGCTCCTGGTGATCAAAGAGAACATTCCGAAAAGGTGCAGTGGAGGTAGGAGAAGTTCACTTATTGACACAACATGAGGCTTTAACCCCAAACACACGATTTCTTTCCTGCAGAAAATGTGATATTTTCCTGAGGACTTAAGGACAAACCTCGGAGCTCTCTGCACGGAAAGGGTCCTTTAAAATTATCTACTGAAGAAAATATTATATGATTCCTTTGAATGTAATAAACAATATCTTTGGGAGCAACTTGCAGCAAATGTTCCAAAATTCCTGTCAACATTTAATTCCCTCTCTGCATGTATGTTCTACACTCCCCAAATATGATGTTAAATCATTTAATGTGGAGAATTGACAGCACCAGGAAAATATTTGGATAACTGTCTGGAGTTGCCATTATTGGCTTTAATTATGACCTACTGGCTCTTGGGTCCTGAAGCAGCCAGAGAATGAGATATGTGTGCCAAAATGTTCATTAGAATTCTCTTCTCAGTCATTGTTCAGAAAGAAAAGTTTCCTTCTGGCTCCCATTTTCAGTCCTTTCAAGTGGAGTCATTAATATGCCATATTTTTCTAAAGTATCTTCAGAAAACAAGATTATGTGCATACCTTGTATTTTAGATTAAAAAAAAAAAAACATATTGAAAAGGTCCGAAGTCCCTTTGCTTTCATTCTATTACCCTGAAGAAATTATTGTTTTTGCAGCCACGAAGTTCCCTGGTATAGTACACCCAGACCTCCTTCTCAAAGCCCTCGTCTCTTCAAAAGACATAATCCTATAAGCTTTGGAACTGAATGTACTGGTGAAGCACAGCTTGAGCCTCCCGTGGAACTAGTCAGGAAATATATTTCTTTTGCTCATCAATGTTTATCTCCCCTCCCCTCCCCCCCCCCCCCCCCGATATAAGATCTTAGAATTTTGGAACTATAAGGGAGGAAACAGAGATCATTGATTCCATCTCCTCATTTTAAAGATAATTGATCTGCCTCTCAGCTGCCAGTAAGGTGCTCTGTCCTTTGAGGAAGCTAAGGCCATTTTCAGGTGAGGCCCTCACTTCATCCAGCAACTAGCACCACGTCCCTGCAGTGCATGTCCCCCAGTCACCCGCACCATGATCTCTATCTCAGGGATCGATCTCAGCCCTCACCCTGTAGTCAAAAGGGATAAAAGCAATGCCCTCATTAAAGCAGCCAGTGTAAACCTTTCTGGCCAGGGCTGGTTGTAAAGGCTCTGGCCAACATCAACATTTGGAGCCTCAACTGCAATCTAGGGGCTGGGGCATCTGCCACAGCAGGAGGTCCAGCCCCCTCCACCTCTGCTGCCCCAGCTGAGGAGAAGAAAGTGGAAGCAAAGAAAGAAGAATCTGTGGAGTCTGATGATGATATGGACTTCGGTCTTTTTAAACTAAACCTCTTTTGTGACACATTCAGTAAAAAGTTGAACTCTGAAAGAAAAAAGTAAAGATGATTAATCCAAGGTGAAATGGTATCTTTGGGTTCTGGCATGCAGAAAGAGTAGGTATCTGTATTTCTCTTTCTTTATTTTTTTTTAATTGGGGCATCCTCAGTTGTTACAATTAAAGAGTTGCCATTTAATGAGCATTTACTACACTGCCAAGCACTGAGTTGATGCTTTCATACTTGAACCATTAATCCTCACAACAAGCCTATAAGGTAAATATTATTATCCCCACTTTATAGCTAATAAAACTAAAACGTTGGGTAAGTGATGTGCCCACAATTACAGGGCTAGGAGGTGGAAGAATCATGACAAGCTCAAGGCTGCCTGACTTCAAAGCCTATGTTCTTTACTATTCCTCCATGCTGCCTACCAATGAAAGAACTCAGAGTTGGGCTTTCACATCACTCTAATTTTTCAAATAATGGGGTGAGGAAAGAGTCTCCCACAGTGATGAAGTAGAGAAGGATACCTGTGTCCAAGCAGTCCCCAGTTACCAGAACTGGTAAAGAAATCAACAGGGACCATGTAGATGCAAATATTTCCCATTATCAACTTGTCATATTTAACAAGGACAGTTTACTCTGAAAGCTTTTGAAAGACTTTCCAGCTTTTTAACCAAAGTTGGATGATTCAGTGTTGACAATGTGTCTTTCATTTAACAGAAAATTGGAAAGGGGAGAATTTGGGATGCATGGTTATTTTGGGGGGAAAATAATTTGGAGATTTTATTATGTTCGAGGTCATGCAGGATTTGGAGAGCAGATGTGGTATGAATTAGGGAAGTTTATCTAATGGTTGTCCACATTGAGACAGATGATCTAGTTATTGCCTGGAAATACTTGAGTTTTCTATTAAGACATAGTTTGGGAAAGAAATTGTGACATTTTAGAAAAACGAATGAAGTCAAATCAAGATAAAGTTGGAATGTTACGTGTTAAAGAACATGAGTTGGAGACATTTAAGGGAAATATCCAAGTTTGTTAACAGGTGCCAGTGAAAACTTTCTATAAAAAGAAATTTTACTTTCTCTCAAAGATAAAAATCCTATACCTGGATTACTAACCCATCTAGGACTTCCGGTCAAGATAGCAATGTAGGTAAATATGGTACTCACCCCTTCCCACATCCACAACTAAACTACAGAGCAACCTTCATTCAGAACTGCCTGAAATCTGGCTGAATGGAAACCCTACAATGGAATTAAAGAAGAGGCCACATCAAGACTAGTAGGCGGGGCAGAGATTCGGATGGGCTGGTCCCACAGTCACATGTGGCAGATAAAAATCAGGAGGGATATCTTGGCTCTGGAGGTCCCCTCTGAGGAGCAAGGGGTCCCAACCCCCAACAGGTCCCCCAGCTCAAGGTCCCAGTGCCTATAACTTCTGACTGTAAAAACTAGCAGGGATTGAGTCTGAGGGAGACAGAAGGCTGCTGAAGTCTCAGGCGGTTCCTCTAAAAGGGCCCATGCATGGAATTATTCAAACTCACTCCCTCTGAGCTTCAGTGATGGAGCAGCAGGTTGAAAGGCACTGGAGACATACAGAGAGGACCTGATTTGCCTGGCATCAGAGAGAGAGCTGGAAGGGCAGCTTTCCCTTAGACAGAAGTGCTGGCAGAGGCCACTGTTCCTTTTCTGAGCCCTCCCCCAACAAAGCATATAGGCAGGTGCCATATTTGAGACTCCATCAACCTAGCTCTCACTGTTTACCCATCCTTGTGGTTCCCCGAGCCCCACCCCACCCAACTTTCTGGCCCACCCAAGCTGAGTGTCCAGTGTCTTTTCCATACGAATGGCCTGTCTTAGCTCATGCTTCAGATTTTCCTAAAATCTCTCAAACAAGCAGCATCTGGCTCAGAGTGCCCTGTGCATTTCCCTAAGTGGCCCTGGGCAAGGCACTAGCAGCGGCTGGCCTTGGTTCACAGCTTAGCTTCGCCTGGGCACCTCCAAGCCCAGCACAAGTAGCAACCACCTGCACATTGCTTTGGAGCTCATGCCAGGTGACCCCTGGCAGAATTCAGGCAATGGCTGACCTTGACCTGTACCTCCACGGAAGCCCCAGAGTTAGTGCACCCAATGGACAGCTTCAGACCACAGCAAAGCACCACCACCCAACCTGCTCCATGAGAGACACAGTCAAGGGGTATGCTCAGTGGGCACCAGAGCCCTGCTGAAGTCCTGCTGTGTTGGTTGGGCCCCTGCATAGCTGATCCTCCATCGCGGTGGGTGGTAGCAGCCAGTCCTTGCAGCTGATCGTCCTGGGGATAAATCCCTCCCATTGACATGCCAACAGTAATCAAGGCTCAACTACAAGAGGAGTGTGTACACAGCTCATACAGGGAGCATACCTCGAGTGCCTAACTTGGGTAATCAAGGAGGCTGTGCCCTTGGACCTACAGAACACTTACTACACAAGGCCACTCTACCAAGCCCAGGAGACGCAGCAGCTCTACCTAATACATAGAAACACAGGGAGGCTGCCAAAGGAGGAAAAAAAGAACATGTCCTGACTCCAGAAAAAGAATTAAACAAAATGGACATAAGCAATCTACTAGGTGCAGAGTTCAAAACACTGGTTATAAGGATGCTCAATGAATGTAAGCAAAGAGTAGATGAACTTAGTGAGAACTTCAACAAAAGGATAAGAAACATGCCCAACTGGTGTTGCTCAGTGGTTGAGCATCAAACCATGAACCAAGAGGTCCCCAATTTAATTCCTTTTCAGGACACATGCCCAGGTTATGGGCTCAATCCCTAGTAGGGGGCATGCAGGTGGCAGCTCATCTCATCAATATTTCTATCTTTCTATCCCTCTCCTTTCCTCTCTCTATAAAATCAATAAAAACATTTTTTAAAAGGAGATAAGAAACATAAAAGTAGAACTTGAAAACATAAAATAGAACCCGTCAGATATGCATAGCCTATAAACATGGACAACAGGATAGTGAAGGGGAGTGGGTAGGTAGGGGCTAGAAGGAGGGGAGTAAAGGTGGGGGGGAATGGGAGACATCTGTAATACTATCAACAATGAAAAAATATATATATTTTTTTAAAAAGAACCCATCAGAAATAAGACTACAATATAGGGAATCAACAGTGTAGTACATGAAGCAAAGGATCAAATCAGAGATTGGGAAGATAACACCCAATCAGAACAGTAAGAAAAAAGAATCCAAAAAATGAGGATAGTGTAAGGAGCCTTTGGGAAAACTTCAAGCATACCAACATTCACATCATAGGGGTGCCGAAAAGAGAAGAGATACAGCAAATAATTGAAAAGCTACTTGAAAAATAATGACAGAAAACTTCCCTAACTTAGTGAAGGAAACAGACATACATGTCCAGGAAGCGAACAAAGTGAACACAAAGAGGACCGCACCAGACACATCACAACTAAATGTCAAAGGTTAAAGACAAAGAGAGAATCTTAAAGGCAGCAAGGGAGTGCCCATATGACTGTCAGCTGATCTCTCAACAGCAACTTTGCAGGCCAGAGGGATTGGCAAGAAATATTCAAGGTGATGAAAAGCAAGGACCTGCAAACAACATTACTCCACCCAGTAACTTATCATTTAGAATCAAAGGATAGATAGAGAGCTTTGCAGATAAGAAAAATCTAAAGGAGTTCATCACCACCAAACCGGTATTATACTAAATGTTAAAGGGTCTTCTTTAAGAAAAAAAAAAAGGGGGAAAAAAAGATTAAAAAAACATGAACAATAAAATGGCAATAAATGCATATCTATCAACAATTGAATTTAAAAAACAAAATGAACAAACAGAACAGAAACAGACTCATAGATGCAGAGAATATTTTGATGGTTGCCAGATAGGAGGGGGTGTGGGAAGATGGGTGGAAAAGGTAAAGGGATTAAAAGTACAAATTGTTTGTTATAGACTATTCATTGTGATGTAAAGGATAGCCTAGGGCCGTGGTCGGCAAATTGTGGCTCGAGAGCCACATGAGGCTCTTTGGCCCCTTGAGTATGGCTCTTCCACAAAATACCATGGCCTGGGCAAGTCTATTTTGAAGTGGATTTAGAAGAAGTTTAAGTTTAAAAAATTTGGCTCTCAAAAGAAATTTCAATCGTACTGTTGATATTTGGCTCTGTTGACTAATGAGTTTGCCAACCACTGGCCTAGGGGATATATTCAATAATATTCTAATAACTATATATGGTGTCTGATGGGTACAAGATTTATTGGGATGATCACTTAGTATGTTATGTACTATCTAATCACTGAGGTTTACTATATAATAATGTATGTCAACTGTAAATGAAAAGAAGAAAAAAAACACCTGATCCCTTTTCCACAGTTCCTTCTCTCTGAAAATGAGGTTGCTCAAACCCCTCTGCCGGTAGGTTTATGCCTGGACAGGAAGACTAAAGGAGCATCACCTCCATATTGGGTAGTTTTGTTATTGGAGTGCTCTATTCAAGAACGAGATATGGTTGTCATTGTTGCAAAGTAGTTTTATTTACTTGCAGCAAATAAAGGAAATGGGATTTATGCCCAAAGCTTTGTCTCCCACAATGGAGGCTTAGTCATTGCTAATATACACTATTCATTCAATTATACATTGATTTCTTCTTTGCAGTTGGCTGCACTTACCTGGTTGCATTCTTGTCAAGCTCATCCTGTTTACAGCTGCTCTGTAAAATACTGTGTTACATTTTAACATTTAGCAAGAACAGCATTTAGTAAGAACCACCCAGACTTGGAGACCCTTGTCCTATCTAATAATTCCCTCCTGAGATTTTTCACTCGTCTTTGAGTTAATGGGGACAAGGGTCATACTTCTGTAACTGCTTCCTGCTGAACATGGACAGAGTAACTCTTTTTGAGTTAGAGGAGTGAAATTCTATGCCTGACTTATGAAAGCCTTGGGGTCCCCTAGGTTCTGGGATTACTGAGAACAGGAGTGCATAATAGCCATGATTAGTTTGCCTTTTCAGAGCAGCTTGAGGTCAGACCAGAGTGTGCAGGAATACTGTGGATCTGGTTCTCTGTTGTCACTGGGTGACAGAGCTGGCTTCACTTGAGAGTGATATATGCAGGAAGGTGTATCTTGTAGTTTAAGAGAAGAATAAGTTGTTAATAACACCAAATGGGGACCTGTCCATGTTGGATTCAGTTGATCTTGCAAGGATCCTGATTTCCAACCTTTTAAATATACCTAGTTCCCTGGATCATATGGATGTAGCTTAATGTCTATCGATGTGGGTAAAATCAGATTCGCATATTTATTTGTTTTCAGTTACTTTTCCTACTTGAATAATCTGTTTAACAGCCTGTGTTATAAATGGGTCTGGGCATTCTAAAATTTGAGAGGAGCCCCCAAAGGCCTACCTTACATAAGTTCAAAAGGACTTAATATAGGTATTCCTAGGTGCTTCCCTGAAGGGTCAGGGCAATTGGTAGTAATTTAAGCCAGGTGTCATGGGTTTCCTGGCACAGTTTGGCCAAGGTCTTTTTGAGCATTTGATTACATTGTTCTGTTTTTCCTGAGGACTGTAATCTGCCCAAAGGATGTATGGCCCATCTAATTTGAGAGCCCATGCTACTCCCTTTGTTATGTTCACCTGCCAGAATGGCTACCATCAATAAATGAACAAACAACAAGTGCTGGCGTAGATGTGGGAAAAGGGAACCCTAGTACACTGCTGGTAGGAATTCAGACTGGTGCAGCCATTGTGGAACACAGTATGGAGTTTCCTCAAAAAATTAAAAATGGAACTGCCATTAATCACAATTCTGAAAATATATCCTAAGAATCCGGAAATACCAATCAGAAAGAATCTATGCACCCCTGTGTTTATAGCAGCATTATTTACAATAGCTAAGATCTGGAAACAGCTCAAGTGCCCATCAGTAGATCAGTGGATAAAAAAAGCTGTGGTACAAAATGGAATATTACGTGGCTGTAAAAAAAATAATAATAAAGAGCTCTTATGCTTTGTAGCAGCATGGACAGATCTGGAAATTATTATGCTGAGCAAAATAAGCCAGTTAGAGAAAGACAAATATCACATGATCTCACTTATATGGGGAATCCAATGAACAAAATAAACTGACAAATAAAATAGGTCCAGAGGAGTGGATGCATGGAACAGAATATCAGAGCTCAGAGGGGAGGGGGTTGGGCAGACAGGAAGAGATGAACCAAAGAACATATTTACATATATGCAAAGCCCATAGACACAGAATAGTGTGGGGAAGGCTTGGGATGGGACAGAGGCTGGGTGGAGGAGCGCAAAGGGTGGGATAACAGGAGACATCTGTAATACTGTCCAAAACAGAAAAGAAAGAAAGAACAATGCACTTGAACAGGAAGAGGGTATTGGGGATTGGACTCTGAAATAGGAGTCTGCCATTCTCCTAGGTCTTGTGGCTCCTGAATTAAACCTCTTTCCTTTTGCACCAGCACCTGCCTCACGAGTTTTGCTTTCATTGCAGCAGGAAGCCAAACCTCCATTGAGGGGGAGAGAGGGAACGAGGGGGTTCTTTGTTTGGTTACACTACCACTGCCCCATTTCTTACATTTCTTAATTTGTATAAGCACTTAATTTCTTAAATTCCAATAAACAGAGCTTTCTTTTGGGGCTGCATTCAGGGATCAAATTTGAGTTTCCCATGCTAGCACACTTACTTGTAAGATAACAAGGTAAATGCAAACATACACACAAAGAGCAAAATCCAACTCCTGCATGACAGACAACGACACCAGAGCTGTCACTCAAGGACATCTAGGATTATGGAACCAGAGATCATCGAAGATGATTTTTTTGACTACCTGTTGGTGTTCCTCAACCCTCCAGATTTAGACCTAGGTTGGGCCCTAAAACTGGCATTCTGGCGACAGTTCCTGCCCCACCAACCTGAAGCCAAGCATGAACCAGACAGAAACTACCTTTCCAATGACTCTATACCCCAAACAGGAATAGAAACACTACTTTAAGCGAACACAGGGGATGACCTACCCAGCTCCCTTCTGAAGTGCTAAACAAAACAGATTCAAGTGGCCACTCTACTTTGCTGTAGAAGAAGGCCACACAGCTGTTCTGGTGGGAGGTCAGCACCAAGTGGAGTCTCCTATAGAGCAGATTATCTGTCCAGGCGACTAAGCCATGGATCAGCTCCTGCTACCAAGTACTTTGCCAATGCCTCCACCAGACCAAAAGGGAGTCCTTTTAAGAGTGCCCTATCTGTCCTGACTGGTTTGGCTCAGTGGATAGAGCGTCGGCCTGCAGACTGAAGGGTCCTGGGTTCGATTCTGGTTAAGGGCATGTACCTTGGTTGTGGGCACATCCCCAGGAAGGGGTGGACAGGAGACAGCTGATCGATGTTTCTCTCTCATTGATGTTTCTAACTCTCTATCCTTTTCCCTTCCTCTCTGTAAAAAAAAAAAAATCAATAAAATACATATATTTTTAAGAGTGTCCTATCTGGAGTCACCAAATTGTTATCAAACTCAAGGGGTTCACCCACTTGGGGTTTTCCTTTTTTTAAAAAAAATATTTTTTTATTGATTTCAGAGAGGAAGGGGGAAAGAGAGAGAGATAGAAACATCAATGATGAGAGAGAATCATTGATTGGCTGCTTCCTGCACGCCCCCTACTGGGGATCGAGCCCACAACCCAGACATGTGCCCTTGAAGCCCGGGACCCTTCAGTCACAGGCCCACCCTCTAGCCACTGAGCCAAAACAGCTAGGGTGGGCTTTTCTTTTCAAAAACAAGACATGGTTGTAGCAAGGTACTTTTATTTACTTGCAGCAAGTAAAGGAGTCAAGGGGTTCGCTTCAAAGCTTCCTCTGTCAGAGGGAAGTTTAGCCATTGCTTTTGTATACACCAGTCAATCACATGTTGATTTCTTCTTTGCTGTTGGCTATACTTACCTGGTTGGGTTCCTGTCAAGCTCATCCTGATTATAGCTGGTCTGTAAAATACTGTGCTACATATTAACATTTATCAAGAACAGCATTTAGTAAAAAACCACCCAGACCTTGAGACTTTGTCTCATCTAACAGTTTCAAATCACCTATTAACCCTCCTAATACAAGCCAACAACACCTCTAACCTGGACCACAACAATAGCAATATACCCTGTACCTGGAACAAAGACCAGCACAAACTAGGAGCTTAATAAAATATCATTGAATGAATGAATGAGATCCTGCTTGCTCTGAATCAGTGATTCCATCCTAGTTCTCTGACCCTTGTTGTGTACCTCTACTGAGAACCAGCCATGATACCCTATCTCTAAGGCCACAACCCTGCCTTGTTCTCACCAGTCCTTTTGACAGCAGAGTATTAGTCTACTGGGACTGCTATAACAAAATAAAAATAGATTGGGTAGCTTAAACAACAGAAATTTTTTTCTCACAGTTCTGGAGGCTAGAAGTCTAAGAGCTAAGTTTTGGATTCTCCTGATACCTTGTTCTTGACTTGCAGATGGCCGCCATCTCTTTGTGTGCCCATGTAGTCACCCCTCCATCAGTGTGCAGTCTGTGTCCTAATCGCCTCTTTTTATAAATATACTAGTCATATTGGATTAGGGCCCACACATAGACCTCATTTTACCTTAATTACTTCTTTAAAAGTCTTATCTCCAAATACAGTCACATCCAGAGGTTCTCTGGGTTAGGCCTTCAATATATGAATTTGAGGAGTGGAGACACAGTTCAGCCCATAGCAAGCGTCACAGGCAGAATCCTCTCTCTGTCTCCTACAGCTGGATTCCTCTTGGTCCTGCCTATTCAGTTTACTCCTAGAATGCCCACTGCTGTGCTCTCTGCCATTTTTTGATGTCCTGTTGCTTCCTGCTATTCCTCCTTGATGCCAACTCCTTACAGTACAACCCCCTGTTGTCTGTTGCCTCGCCTGAGCTGGTATTCTTCCCATCACCTGCAGCTGGTCTTCTCCAAATACTTGCCCCTGCAGGCTGCACTTAATCCTTCTATATCTACTGTGTTACTGATACAAACCTAAATCTAAAACTGCATACAGACATACACACACTCATACACACATACATTCACTCGCTCTTGATTGGGTCTCAGTCTGTTATGATCACTGGGGTACATTTTTTAAATAGCTGAAGAATGATAATGCCTGACTGAACAAAGTTAAGTGGCCTCACAAAGACAAAATTTACTCACAATTACACAATGATATTATGCCCCACCCACAGACAATCTAGGTCAATTTATTTGGGATGGGGCCCGATATCTTTTTTTTTTTTTTAAACAGGTGGTTAAGGATCTCTAACTGGTAGAACAAACCAATCAAACTGAGACAAAAATCAGACTAGAACATGAGCAAAACTAGGCTGGAAGATCTAGGGTATCCCATATGTGACTTGTGAATGCCACCCAATACAGAGGTGGGTGGCTCTGCCTTCAGCCCCACCACTCCTTTGGTGTAAAATGCCCCCACCCTTTGATCTGAGGAGTTGCAGGTAACTTATTAGTGCCCTCTGCCATGCAGAGCAATCTGGATGGGGTTCAAAAATGACTCTAGGTACAGGCAAGTGTCACTTCTGCTGGGCCATCTGATTACGTCCTGCAGGCTGTTGAAAGACAGGGCAGTGGTAAAAAGAACAGCTAACCTGGGGCTCACTCAAATGGCAAATGAGCTCTGGACAATTGGCACGCCTCCCTGGATTCCGGGGCTGATGTATAATCCCCCAATGCTGTCCCTATAGGTGGGAATCTAACCCCCCTCCCCCCGCACAGGTCTTCCTCCAGCATCCTAGGTCCCCTCTACACCCCTGCCCCTCTCCCAGTCCAGAAGGCTCTGGTGAAGGGACTTGCTCAGGCTCTCCTTCTAGTCTCTTTCCAATGTGTTCTTAGGGAAAAGCTCAATCCCTCATGCTTCCGGGCCTTTCCTTTTGATTCTCAAGGGCCTTTTCTTCTCTCAATAAAACCTGGTTCTCAGCAAATAAAAGACTTTGGCTTTCAAAACTATTGTTTTTGATGTGGGCTTCAAGAGGCTATTTTAAAAGTCAGAAAACTGAACATTGTTTTGTTCTGTTCCTTTCTCTGCATTCCGGTTGTACCAATCCTTTCTCCTCGAGGCAATGCCTCTGATTTACTACGAGAAAGGTCAAGTGAAAAAAGTGTAGCAAAGAAAAGTACAAAGATTGCCATTTCAACATTCTTTCTCTCCATAAGGAATATTGCAAGTGACCACACCAGTTCCCTCATTTCCACCCTAACAAGTGAGCTGGCCACAGGCAAAATGAAGTAGAGAATCAAGATTCATCTTGATAATACAAATTCTAAATTACAATTATTAAAACATTATTTTCCTCAACAAGTCAATGGCATGAAAACAAAAAAGGAAGCAAATGGCTCTAGATTCAAAGAAACGTTAGCGATATAACAATCTTGTTTGGAGTGTGTTGTGAACAAACCACTGTCAAAAACCATTTTTGAGACAATAAGGCAAATTTGATTATGGACTGGGTATGAGATGATACCACAAAATTATTAAGTTAAATGTGACAGTAGGATTTGGTTATGTAATGAAACATTATTATTTTTTCTTTTTTTAAACAGATGCATACTGAAGTATGGGTGAGATGACATGGTGTTTGGGGAAAAGAGAGGAGAGTAAGACAGGAAAGAAGAAGAAAGCAAGGAAGGAAAAAAGAGAGAAAGAGAGAGCAGGAGGAAGGGAGGGAAGGAGGGAGGCAGGAAAAGAAAACCAGATACTTTGGCAAGAAACAAAACAAACAGAAAAGAAAAAGCAATATTAATTAAGTGTGGCAAAACCTTAACAACTGTTGGATATTAATGATAGGTACATGGGGATTCATTATGTTATTATCTCTATTTTTGCGTAAGTTTGGAAAGTTTCATAATAATGTTTTAAATTGTGAAACCTGTGCAAGAAAAGACAGACTGAGCAATGGAAAAGAATAAAAGGACCAAAACAGTTTCAAATATTTACTGTTTAAGAATTTATTATATTACTGATTCGAAGGCAGGTGAACTCTTTCTTCAGGTAAAATCTGACATGGATCCCTAATGTATAAAACAAAAAAAGTAGAACTGCTCTACTAGAAGCTGGAGAAAGAATCTAGCTCATTTACTGCCTCCTTGTCTCCCCAGGAAACTGCAGAAGTAACTCAGGGAAACCCTGTGGCCCTGCAGAACTCAGCTTGAAAACCTCTGCAGTTCCTGATGAAGGAAGCCTCTCAAATCCTGCAGAAAATATGTACTTCTTAATATATACATTAGACAACTGGCTAACAATATGGGAGAAAAAAATAAAGCTAAATCCCTACCTCACATCGTATACCAAAATAAAGCCCAGTTGACATTAAAATGTGTTTAAAGTACAAAATGAAGTCATAAAAGTATTAGAAAAAAATAGGTGAATATTCTAAAATATTGATACAGAGAAGGGCTTCCTAAGCCAGTCAACAAAAGCAGAAATAATAAAGGAAAAGTTGATGTTTTTGGTGGTATAAATATATGACAAAGAATAAAGCATACTCCACAAAAAGGATAAAAATAATGTATGTGACAAAACTTTAATATTTTTGACCATTAGGTAGAATTTCAAAACAATAGCAAAGAAACAACACTCCAGTAAAATAAAAGGACCAAGTACTAAAAAAATCATATAAGGAAATATAAATTATCATAAAGATATAAAAAGTATTTAATCTCACTATTGATCAGAGAAATACTGTAAATTAAAGTAATAATGAGAATAGTTAATGCCAACTCCTAGTTCAATATAGCAGACTTGATAAGCTGGAAATTCTGCCATTAAACATCTAGAAATACTAAGTAAGATATACTTAATTTCATTTTTAATGCATAACCGAATACAAGGTCTACATAAGAGACCAAACCAAAAACACTAAAAATCAGAATGGAAAACTTGAGCTGAAAAGTAGTTGCCTGGGTTTGAGGGAGGGTTGTACTCTTCTTGGTAGCACAGACTTACTTAGGGACAGAAGAAAAGGAACTGTGACACTCAGGTAAATCCAGAATTCTCAAAAGGCCGCACCCCACATCTCCAGCACCGATGCACGTGTGCATGGTTTAGGAACCCCAAATTAAGAAATTCATGTTAAGAATGGTTCCAGGGTGGAAATAACTCTGGGGCAATAAGAATAAGCAAACATAAATTTCCCTGGATGGGTTCATCTCAACCCAGGCCATACAGAATCACCAGAGATTAAGCTTTAATAAGAAAAGCTAAGAACCCAAAATTACAGAAGATAGAAGGAAACAAATCACAATGAACAAGAGTCAGCTGATAAAAATAATAGAATTGCTAGAATAAAACTATAAGTTAACTATATTTAAGAATTATTAAAGCCTCAGTTAGTTGAACCAGGAGGTTGCTGGTTGGATTCCCTGTCAGGGCACATGCCCAGGTGGTGGGCGACCTCCAGTAGGGGGCATGTATCTCTCTCATCCATGTTTCTATCTCTCCCTACCTCCCCCTTCCTCTCTCTGAAACCAATAAAAACATATTTTTTAAAAAGAACTATTAAGATACAAAAATGCTGTCTCAGAAACATAGGAAAAGAATAAAGCTTTCTACAAACTAGTAAGAAATATCATTTTTGCCTATTGAATGACAAAGTATTAGAAAAGGATAAAAAAATATAATGGTCAGTGTTGCTAAGACTATAGAAAACTTACATTTATATACTGTTAGTAGAAGTAAAAACTCATCATTCTAGAGGGCAATTTGGCAGTTTATCAAATGATTTAGCAACAACAAAAAAGTACATATCCTTTGACCGAGTAATTTTATTTCTAAGAATTTATCCTTAAAATCATTCATAATATTACCCTAAGACAAAGGCACAAAGATATTTATTGGTGCATTTTGCATGGTAAAAATGTAGGGAGGGAAACTCTCAATGTCCAATAGAAGGGGAATGGTCACACAAATTATGACATTTTCATCTGATTGAAATACTATGCAGGCAATAAAAATGATGTTGTAGAGATAGATTTATTGACATGGAAAGATGTCCAAAATATACAGATGAGTGACAAAAAGAAAGTTATAGATCAATGAGATTCAACTTTTAAAAAAACTGTGTGGCTCATTAGGGAAAACTCAAATGATCAATAAAAGATACGCTAAAATTCACAAGTAATCAGTAGTAAAAATTAAAACAATAGTGCCATATTGCTTTATATTCATCAGGATGGCAAACATCAGAAAAGTGGATCCATGAGGAGGCTGGCAAGGACTTGGGGAGGTGGGAACTCACAGGCAATGCTGATGGGAACACAAACAGGCAATCTCACTGAATTTAGCATAATCTGTATTAGAAGCTTTTTGACCAAGTGATGTCATCTCAATAAATTCTCATTCCCATCTATAAGAGGACAGCAAATAGGATGTTCATCTTATTTGTGGCCAAGGAGTGCTGGAGGTAATCCAAGTGTCCCTCATTAAAAAATAAGAAAAGTGAAATGTGGAAGATGCATATTATGGCATAGTATGTAGCAGTAAGAAGAAACAGTCTATGTGGATAATTGTTTTTGTTTTGTTTTGTTTTGTTTTTTTGTTAACCTCCCCTGAGGATATTTTAATTATTTTTAAAATCTGTATTGATTTCAGAGAAGAAAGGAGAGAGAGGGAGAAAGAAACATAAATGTTTTGAGAATCATTGATTGGCTGCCTCCTGCACACCCCCAACTGGGGATTGAGCCCACAATCTGGGCATGTGCCCTGACCAGGAATTGAACCATGACCTCCTGGTTCATAGGTCAACACTCAACCACTGAGCCACACTGGTGGGCCCTAGAATATTTTTCCGATAATTTTTAGGGAGAGTGGAAGGGAGGGAGGGAGAGAGAGAGAAAGAGAAGGAGAGAGAGAAACATCGATGTGAGAGACACATTGACTGGTTGCCTTTCACACACCCCAATTGGGGCTGGTATTAAACCTGCAACACAGGTATAGGCCCTTGACTGGAAATCAAATCCTTGACCCTACAGTGTGTGAACCGATGCTTTAACCACTTAGCCACACCAGCCAGGGCTGGATAATTGTTTTACACATGTTCGATGAGAAAAGCAGGAAAATTTTAAGTCAATATATTCACATGTCGGAGAAAGACAAGTACCATATGATTTCACTTATATGTGGAATCTAATGAACAAAATAAACTAACAAATAAAATAGAAACAGACTCAGAGATACAGAGAACAGCTGTCAGAGGAGAAGAGGTTGGGATCTGGATGAAAAAGGTAAAGAGATTAAGCAAAAAACAAACACCTCATAGACAGACAACAGTATGGTGATTACCAGAGTGAAAAGCGAGTGGGGGGAGGTAGGATAGGGTGGGGGGAGGTAGGAGAGAGTAAAAGGGGGCTAAATGGTGATAGAAGGAGGCTTGACTTGGGGTGGTAAACACAATACAATGTACAGATGATGTATTATAGAATTGTACACTAAACTTACATAATTTTATTAACCAACTAGAGGCCCAGTGCATGAATTCGTGCACGGGTGGCGTCCCTCAGCCTGGCCAGTGATCTAGGCCTATCAGGGGGCCAGCCAGCTGGGGGAGGGGCTGTGGGAGGTTGGCTGGTGGGGACGGGGTGGAAGGAGTCACAGGAGGTTGGCGGGGGTGGGGCAGGGGTCGAAGGAGGTTGGCTGGCCATGGAGAGGGGCCACAGGAGGATGGCTGTGGGATCCCACTGACCACCGGGGGTAGCTCCTACATGAGCGTCTGCTCTCTGGTGGTCAGTGCACCTCATAGCAACTGGTCAACTGGTTGTTCCAGTCATTCGATCTTAAGGGTCACTTAGGCTTTTATATATAGATGTCACCCCAATCCTATCTAATAAAAGAGTAATATGCAAATTGACCATACCTCCGCTACACCCACAAGCCATGCCCACCAGCCAATCAGGAGCGAGTATGCAAGATGGCTTCAGCCACAGAGCAAGCAGGAGGCTTGGGTTTCCCCGGCAATGGAGAAAGCCAAGCTTCCTGCACACCCTGGCTGGGCCAGGCCTCTGCTCAAGGCTACAAAGTTTCAATTATAGAAGATAAATAAATCCCAACAAAAATGACTGCAGCCATGGAGCGAGCAGGAGGCTTGGGTTTCCCTGGCGATGGAGGAAACCAAACTTCCTGGCCAACCCTGGCCTCTGCTCAAGGCTACAAAGTTTCAATTATAGAAGATAGCCCTAACTGGTTTTGCTCAGTGGTTAGAGCATCAGCCTGCAGACTGAGGGGTCCCAGGTTCGATTCCAGTCAAGGGCATGTACCTTGGTTGTGGGCACATCTCCAGTAGGAGGTGTGCAAGAGGCAGCTGATCGATGTTTCTCTCTCATCGATGTTTCTAACTCTCTATCCCTCTTCCTTCCTCTCTGTAAAAAATCAATAAAATATATTAAAAAAAAAAAGATGTTTCTAACTATCTATCCCTCTCCCTTCCGCCCTGTAAAAAAGCAATAAAATAAAATAAAATAAAAAGAAGATAAATAAATCCCAGATCCCAGGGCCTCTGTTTGGATCACGGGGGGGCATGGCTGGCCTGCAAACCACCACAGGCCCCTCATCCAGGCCGCCCCACCCTGATCCAGGACACCCTTCAGGGCAAACCAGCTGGCCCCCACCCGTGCACCAGACCTCTATCCTATCTAATAAAAGAGTAATATGCAAATTAACCATCACTCCAGCACAATATGGCTGCCCCCATGTGGACAATAAGATGGCTGCCACTAGATGGCCAGCAGGGGAGGGCAGTTGGGAGGGATCAGGCCTGCAAGGGAGGGCAGTTGGGGACGATCAAGCCTGCAGGGGAGGGCAGTTAGGGGTGACCAGGCCGGCAGAGGAGGGAAGTTGGGGGTGACCGGGCCTGCAGGGAAGGGCAGTTGGGGGGGGGACCAGGCCTGCAGGGGAGGGAAGTTAGGGGTGACCAGGCCTGCAGGGGAGGGCAGTTAGGGGCAATCAGGCTGGCAGGGGAGCAGTTAGGCATCAATCAGGCTGGCAGGGGAGTGGTTAGGGGGTGATCAGGCTGGCAGGCAGAAGCGGTTAGGGGCAATCAGGAAGGCAGGCAGGCGAGCAGTTGGGAGCCAGCAGTCCTGGATTGTGAGAGGGATGTCCTTCTGCCCGTTTAGGCCTGATTCTACTGGGTTCGGGCCTAAACGGGCAGTCAGACATCCCTCGAGGGGTCCCAGATTGGAGAGGGTGCAGGCTGGGCTGAGGGACACCCCCCCCCCCTGTGCATGAATTTCGTGCACCGGGCCTCTAGTAAATTCAATAAAAGGGGCTAATTAAAATATATATATTCATATATTAAAAATACATAGTCACAAAACAGCATAACAGATTTTATAACATTTAACAAGTGCAGTTATCAAACATGTTAAAGAGGGTCTCTATGAAGGAGATGGAAAGGGGTATGGGAATTAAATGAGAAAATATAAAATAATTAAAACAAGAGAAAAGCCTTGTATAGACTGGTAATGACAATTTGCCTTAAACGGAGGAATATGTTTCATTCACCTCTCTGTATTAAATTCAATTTTTAAAAGTATGCGTATATGTGTATGTGTATTATATATAAACGTCTGAAAGGGTATATACTAAAATATTAATAGAGGTTACCTCTGGGAGTGGTATGAAAGAGGTTTTTTTTTTCTACACTAAATAAATATTGTGTAATATGTAAAACGCACTTGTTATGTTTCAAAAAGTCATCTTAATATTCAGAACTACTTTCCTGCTGTTGGATAAATGTACAATAACCCACTAAATTCAGCTGCCTGTGTGGTCATAGTCCTTTTATTGTTTTTCCAGAATGTTCCAAAATAGCTCTGGAACAAGACCAGTGGGACCACCAGATAGCTATCTAGCCTCACCCTTGTTCCCATGCAAATGAAGACCAAGCCTCCAGTCCAGCTTTGGCAGAAACCTCTATGGGACGCAGGATAACAAGGCCCTCTCCTTCTTGGCTGAAGGAAGGAAGGGCAGCACTCATAGCTCTTTCAGAGTCAGTTTACAACAGTGTCTGAAAAGCTGCCTTGGGCAACAGTTGCCAAAGACAAAAGGTTCCACCTCAAGGGTGGAAACTCTATTTGCAGCTTTGTAGACACAGGTGTTCCTCCAGGAGACTCAAGACCTACAGTGCTGGACTGTGTTTGGCCAGGAATAGCTCAGAGTCTTCCCCTCAGAAGCCAGCTCTTGAGGCCTTCAGTGTATGTTCTAACTATATTTGGCAATGAAAACCAAAGAGGTCAGTGGTTTAGCTCAAGGGGGGGCAGAGGGAGAAGACTAGTCTTGATTTATAATCCCTACTTCAAACCAAGACCAAGAATTTTAAAACTCACTTCATTTATTTATTTTGCCCTCACCGAGCATACCACTGAAGCAGTTCTTCCCAGTCCAACCAGCCTCATGTAAATCTTTCAGAACCACAGGTGTAAATCACCTACCCAAGTCATCCCCGGATTAGAGGACATTTGGGGACATTTGGCTTGAGAATCCAAATGTTAAAATTATCCCACTTTATTCTCTCTGTCTTCATAACATCAAAATAGCCTGTAGCACTTGGGTGCAAATCCAAACTCCAGCACTTACTACTCACTGTGTGACCTTGGCTAGTTACTCTATGTCTCTGAGGTTCAGTTTCTTTATCTACAACACAAGGTAATAACACCTACTTCACAAGGCTGCTATAAGAATTAAATGAGATAAGGTGTATAAAGTGACCAGGAGAATGTCTGATACAAAGTAGGTGCTAAAAAAAAAAAAAAAAAAAAACCGTTTCCATCTGCCCCCAGACCCCCTCCCTGCCATCACTCCCTTCCACTTCCACCGTTAACTGTGCAGCCAAGGTGTTGAATTTTTAAGAAATCGCCCAGCACCCTGTTTGATTACAAATGTATGGTACCATTCCCACAGCCAGCAACAGTAGCTAAAGATAAAAGCTGTGTGTACTCCTTAGCTGCAGACAGGTCGAATCAGCTCACAAATGATTCATCACTGCTGATAAACGATGTGTTCTTGGCGTCAGAAGGCCTTATCCTGACAGGCTTCAACACCTTATGAAAAAAATCCAGAAGGTAGATGGCGTGGCTCCCAGAGTAGGTCCCCAAGGTTGATGGTGACCTCAGTCAATCCTGAACTTGTACCCGTCTGGTCTTAAGAGAGTCTGTCTCTTCAGACATGTCTCCAATCACAGGATTTTCAGCTGGAAAAAACTCCAGCTGAGCAGCTGCCTTATTCAGCTCAGAGCTAAACCATCTCCTTCACTGGCCTTGGATTCCCTGAAGGGAGTCATAAGACTCCCTGGGCAGAAGGCTAGGTGCCTGTTCCCTGCTCAGGACAGCCCTAAGCTGTGCCCAACCTGCCTTTGGCAGCTTTTTCTGCCGGCTGAAGCTCTGCCAGGGTGCGGTCTGGCTGGAGGGCTCTGTGGTGATGGGACAAACCTTGGCTCAAGGAAAAGGGTGAGTATTTCATCCCCAAGCCGCTGTCTGCGAGACTGAGGTGTCTGCTGCTCTTTGCAGTTTCTGTAGCCCCTTCAAGACCACCCAGAACACTCACTGGCACAGAAGTTCCGTGACTGTAAGTTTTAGTCACTCGTCCATTCATACATGCCCTGTACCTTTTGCAATGCCTAGCACGGAGTTCCCTCCAAGTGGATGTTTATTAAAAGGCCCTTGGGAACAAGAATGGTCTGTGGCTATATTTGCAGACCCCTCAATTCTAATGAAACCCACAAAATTAACATCAAATAGGAAAATGAACCCCATGGAGATTGACACCATAGACAGCCAGGTGCCCAGTACTGAGGCCTTGTCTGGTCTGAAGGAAATTCCATGTGCTGGAATTCCATATGCTGGAGTTTCTTCTAAATTGAAATGCTTCAGAAGCAGGTTGCTTTGGACCTAAGACCTACCTTTCTTTCTTTTTTAAAAATTTATCTTTATTGTTGAAAGTATTCTTTATGTCCCCCCCTTTTTTCCCCATTGACCCCCTCCACCCTGCACCCACCCTCCCCCAGGCTGTTACCACACTACTGTCTGTGTCCATGGGTCAGCATGTAAGTTTATCTCTTGCAATGTATATGCAAGTCTTTTCTGAAAGGAACTATTCTAGGCCCTCAGAAGAGGCCTTGTGATATGCAATTGATACAAAAGGCCTAGGAGAAGGTTGGATACTGGACACATTTCCATTCTCCAAACTCACTCTCCGACTTTCTTCACCAGGAAGATTTCTGAGATCACCTATAAGCACCAACACTTCAGCCACGCCTTGAAGTAGAAAGGCCAGGGAAACTTTCTGGAAAGGACAAGCAGTTGGTCTCCCCTTCCCCAGTAGTCTGGGTCTTCATGATACTGCAGGGGACGAATGGGGCAGGAAAATCAAAATCAGGGATGTCTCCTCTTTTCTTCCCCTTCTGTCCTAGTCCCATGTCCCCTTGCCCTGTTGTCGCTCAGTGGGGCTTAGCGTCCCCAGCTTCTATCACCGGAACTGGGGTCAACTTCTAAGATGATGAAGCATAAAGAAAGCAAAGAGGAAGGAAGGAGAGAAAGGAAGGCTGGAGAGAAGTGAGAAAAAAAATGAAAAAGGGTTGGGAAGGAGGAAGGAAGAGGAGAACAGCAAGGGGAGGTGGAACAATGAAGGTCTGAGGCTGTCAGAGGCGCACGGTTCCTGCGGCACGTCCGTCCCTCGTGCCTCCGGCCCGCAGCTGCACAGCGCGCAGCGTGTGGGCGCTGAGTCACAGTCCCCGAACCGGGAGCCGCCGTGCAGGTCTGGGGGGCTGGCCCTGCTTGGCATCTGCGAACTTTTTTTTTTTTTTCCTCCTTCATTAAGGCTATGTGCTGACTCCCACGTAGGAAAACTTATTAAACCGCACGTACTGCCTGACAGCTCTCGCGCTGGTCCGAGGCGGCCGGCTGGGGGCGCCACAGCCTCGCTTATGAGCCCGCCGGCACGCTGGGGCACCCGGCCTGGAGAGGACTGAGGTGTCTCGCCCCGCTGCCAGTTTCCTGGAGGAGTCTGAACATTTTGCTGGAGTATCCTCTCACTTTAACACCGCGGCAGCCCTGGGGAACTCCTCACTTAGCAGGCTCCGGAGACCCCCCCAACTATCCGAGGCGCGCTTTCGCGCAGGGCAGTGAGCAACTCCGTAAAACCTGGGACGCGCAACCCGGAGAATCTAGGCAGTACCTCGGTGTCTCCGCAAAGCCTTGGGCCATTTGTGCGAGGCTCCGCGCGCCCCGCAGAAAGAGGGACTCCTGACAGCTCAGCGGGCACGGAGAGGGGCCAGCGCCCACCCGCGCAGCTCTCCCACCTCCCCACGCCAGGCAGCGCGACCCAAAGGCTCCCAGGCCGCCGAGGACCAGGGACACCCTCCCTCCCACGACGCGTGACCCGAGAATGAATCAGCATCGAGACAGTTTATTGGTTTGCTAGTTCGCATATCACCCATTTAATGTAAATAGATTATACAGAGACGCGGTGTTTCCTTCTTCCACAAGAGGTAATCAGTCTCCTCCACACACACAAACTCGCACACGTCCCACGCAGCAAACAACGTTACACCTCGCTGAGACATTCACGTATTAAAATACTGAGGAGGGGGGACAATACAATTGCTTTAAAATGCCCTTAATACAATATATAATGTACAAAAATAGCTCTATATTTGAAGTTACAAAAGAAATCTTGACAACAACAAACTTAAATATCGATAGTTACCTCTGTATAGACAACACGCATTGCACTTTTCCTCTCTAGGTTTTGGAAGGTTCAAGTAATAGTGGGGCTTGCGCTCCGGTGGGGTGACACCCCGTGAGAAATCAGTTTGGGGGAAGGCACGGCAGTGGCCCAGACCCTTGCACCGGCAGGGTCTCAGCATTTTATTCTCAGTTTCTCTCCGTGAGCCTGCAGGTACTCCCTGGGATTCTCTGCCACCTCCCCGCCTCCCGGGACACCCAGACCGGGTTTGGGCGAAAGGAACGCTGCCTCTGAGGAGGAGAGACCCCTGCAGAGCCCAGGGCTCGCCGCAGGAAGGTGCCTCCGGGACTCCAGGTCTGTGCAGGGCTGGCTCAGCCGGGTCCCCAAGCGCTGAGAGGCTCGGCTCGGGAAGCCCTCCGCCTCGGGAGGTCCCCTCCAAATGCATATGCGACTGAAAGCTGCTACCACAGCTAAATCCTAAAGAGGGTAGCCAGCACTTGATTCGAGCGGGAGGCTGGAGCCAGGCGTGCGTGTGGCTGTGGGGACGGCAGAGTCCGGCCTGGGCCGGCCTCGGGCAGGGAGCGCCGGCGCCTGCGGCCGTAGCCCTGAGGGCTGATCTTGTTCCTGGGGGCGACGCCGTCCTTGTCCTTGTCTGTTAACTGGTAGATCTGATGCGCCAGCTTCTGCACGCTGCACGTCCCGAAGCGACAGCCTGAGCTCCGCAATCCTTGGAATCTGTTCACACTATGGCGGTAGCGCCTGACTCGGACGCGGGCGGTGAGACTGCTGGAGAGGGAAAGGAAGGCACATGAGACCCCTCTTCCAGCAGGGCTCGGGCCCCCGCCACCAGGAACAGGAGCGTTCTAGGACCAGAGGGGACTGGAAACTGCCACCGCGTCCTCAGCTGCCACACTGCCCTGACGACCCCAGAGCCAGGGCAGCGAAGAACTCCCCTTGCCCACCCCGCTGCTGCAGCGCCGGGCGTAGTTACCTGGCCTGGGTGCCGCGAGAGGGCCCCTTCACGTCCTGTGGCTGAATGATTGTCTCGGCAAGCCCGGCCTTCGTGTCAGCGAGCCCCGTGGGGTAGCTGCTGGATACTCGAAGTTCCCTCTTTCCACGACTTAGCGCCCATTTATTCCATCTAGAAAACACAAATAGACTCGATTCGCATGGGTCCAGGCGAGGTCCCGGCCCGTCGCTACCCGCGTTCACTTCTAGCCCCTCGGGACCAATGGCCACTTTCACGAGGATTGAGGAAAGCTCTGCCTGCGACTCACTTCTTTCGGAACTCCGACGCCACGTCGAGCTGCGCGGTGTCTGCGCCTAGGAAGGCGAGCGAGTTTAGGTACAGGAGGGCGACGGGAACCAGCTTCATCCCGGCGGCGATGCGCAGACCCTTGGGAGGGAGAGAGAAGAGTGTGAGCTCGGGGACCTGCCGCACCGCCCTGGCTGGGCATCGAGGGCGGGCAGCGTCAGCCCGCGTCTGCCTGGCTCGGACGCTTATCTCCCCGGGCGCAGAGAGGCGCCAGCGGCATTTGCACTCGCCGAGCGGGTGACAGGCCCCGCAGGGGAGACCCCTTCCCAGTGCCAGGTTCCCTGCTCAACTCTTCGGAATTTGGCTGACAGAGCAGAGGGGTCTGGAGTTCCAGTTGTGTGCACGAGCTGGGCCCAGAATGTGGGGCGCACCCTCGCAAAGGACTGCTCACCCAGCGCTCCCAGTCTCCCGCCTGGGCAAGGGCCCCTTCTTCACACGCCCCGCCTGCCGCACCTACCTGCTGAGCGCGTGATCTGCCAAGATCTGGGAGGAGAAAGTTCGAGACGGCGCTCTGGCTGTGGCAAAACCCCAACGTCCAAGCTGCAGTGAGAAACCAAAGGTGGTAAGGCTCCAACTGTTTCGTCTAGTGTCACCCAGAAACCTCTGAGTGGCTAGCGCTGGTTCCCCGGCTTTATAGGAGCGCAGGGGGCGGGGCCTGGGCTGCCCTCCCGCCCTCCCTCTCTTCCTTCCAGCGTGCGCGCTCCTTTACCGGGCGCGCTCATGGCTTGCCTGTGGGTGTGGGGTATGGAGTTTGGGTTTAGGGGTAGGGGTATCCTTATGCCCAGGGCTTAAGGGATGAGCCTCAGGAGATTGGTGCAGGCATTTCCACAGCCCCGACTCTGGGCACAGGATTCACACCGTAATCCCAGGCAAAGCAGGGCCGGTACAACCTCTTGGGGTCTTTACCGAGTATGTCTGCAGCCTACTGTGCGGGGCCTCCTGGCATGGAACTGCTGGAGCTAGCAGGGTACCACGCGGATGGGCCAAAGCCCGGCTCTCAGGAGCTGCGGTCTCCAGTGGACCGCGCCCTCTGCCGGCTCCGAGTCTGAGCTGGCCGCGACCCCAGACTCCATCAGAGCAGTAAGCACTGGGCACAAAGCATAGCCTAGAGGAGGGGGTCTCGCCAACACCCACCCCCGAGAGCGGCGGAGACTCCGGGGTTCTGGAATGGGCTAGTAAGATTTCACAATAGGGCAAGGCTCAGAAAGGCTAGTTTGAGAATTGGGGTGGGGGGGTGGGGTATTTTAAGTTTCAGCATTCCCGTGCACATTTGGAAATACAGGAATAACCAAAATTAGGGAAAACGATACCATTCCGGTTTCCCTTCCCCTTGTAATCGAATTATTCCTTATAAGGTTACAACCTGAGTTTGCCCGGTTGCCTCAGAACTTTCATTCACCCACTCTAAAGGTGAGGATTCACTGCCAGGGAGCACACCGATGCTTCACCCAGTTAATGGCTACAGTCCACAAAGCACAGCCACATCTTGATCCCCTTTGAGCCTCACACCTCACACCTCCGCTTGGATTAAGCGAGGAAGGTGGCATTACTTTCCTCATTTCACTAAGTGGAAAACCGAAGTTCAGAGGGAGAATGTATTTGCCCAGAGTCACAGCAAAGGCAGTCAGCAGTAGAGTCCTACCTCGGCTGGCAAGCAAGCACGGGAACCTGGGGCGCGGCGTGGATTTTTCCAAGCTAGGGTCATCATCCCCTCAAAGGGGAGAGGAGAGCGCTAGCCCCCGCCCAAGCATTTATGCCTGTTCGTGATGAATCACCCCCAAGCACGTTTGTCACCCCTTTGTACTCTCCCATCACTGCTTCTTGACTCTACTTTCTTGTCTTTTGGGGACCAAATTGGGGAGGGAACTCAGCTCCAAGAAAGGCTCCCTACTTCTTGAATGCGAGCCTGTATTGTCCTATCACCCACTCACTACCCCAGTCTCAAGTCCTGAAGCGCAGTGCCTAGACTGGGAGGCCGAGGGCTCTATGGCAATTCGCGGTGTGAACGTGGGCAAGTCACGTCCCTCCTCTGGTTTCCCCATCAGTAACCTGCCCCAGCAGATCGCTCAGCTTCTTGCCCGCTCTGCCTACTGGTTCTGCCATACATGGGAAGGCGGCTGGGCGCTGGGTCACGCGGACCTTTCCTGGACTGGGCCGCACGCGCTACTGGCTCAGATGCCCTTTTTATTTCCCAGAACCGTGGACATTGCACCTGGGGAAGGTAAGGGCGTGCCAAAGTAATTTCGTCTGAGGATTCTTCCTCGAGTCACCTGAGTGGACCTGAGTTTCAGCTGAGAGTAGGGGCAGATTCCTGGCCCTGGAGGGTCAGAGCGGTGCAGAGCAAACGTACTGGCTGGGTCCGGGCCTCCTGGCTGGCCGCAGGGCAGCCACCGCAGCAGACCGGGTCAGGCGGTTAGTCTGTCCACACCGCAGACAGCAGGTAATACTGCAAGTCTGCTTTGTTTCCAGGAGCCTCCCCATCCTGTTGGCTTTTTCTTGCTTGTCTCCCATTTCCCATCTCTTCCTTTTCAGTGCGTCCCCTGTAAGTCAAGCTCATCGCACAGACCCTGTCCAGGACTGGCTGTCTATCTTGTCTGGGGATGCGACTCATTTGTCGCCAGCTTTCAGCTGGGTCCGCGCCAAAACAAGGTTTTACTTTCATTTCCCCGGCGCGCGCCTCTGACTACTGGGGAGGTCAAGGACAGCTGGGCGCCGGCCTACAGCCAGGGAAGGTCCCGTGGTCTGGATTCGTCCCTTCCAGTTCACACCAGCCCTTGGAGGTTTGGTCTGCAGAGGACTCTGCTGCTGTACCTCGCTGTCTCCCGTGTCCTTTAGGAAAGCCTCTAATCCCATGGAGGTGAACCAGCTCTAGCTCTGGCTACAGGATCAGGAAGCGTGCTCTAGTTGTAAACTTCGCTCCGAGCTTTGGGCGGCTAGAACGAGCAAAGCAAATGCAGGAGTGCAAACTCGGATCTGTGTCTCTCCCTCCTCCCCCGCCCACCTCCCCAACCCCCCTCCCTCCCCCGTCAGCAGCTTGGTCGCGGTGCCAAAAATTCTCACAAGAGAGCCTAGGCACGCTCCTTATCAGCCCAGGTGCGCGGTGTAGCTCAGGCACGTAGAAATCCCATGCTTGATAACCCTGACAATTCTTTCTTTAAAGTTCTGTTTGGCAGCTCCGGAATTTGCTAACCCATTCGTATCTGACGGGGGAGGGAGAGAGAGAGAAGGGAGGGGAGAAAAGAGATAGATCGTGGGATATAAGTAGAAAAAAAGCTATAAAATTTGCCAAATATTGGCATCTATTTAATTTCCGTGTAACCTCGGGTTCCCGCTTATTTAATCAACATAGAAGAAAAAAATATATTACTAGAATGCGTTTTCGGTTAAATGGTCAGATCTAGAAGGAAACACCACAATGGGAGTTCCGCTTCTGCTGATTTGTTACCTTGGAGTTTCATCTATCCAAGTTACAGTGATTACAGATTCACACTGAGTACAAGGAAGGAAGGAAGGAAGGAAGGAAGGAAGGAAGGAAGGAAGGAAGGAAGGGAGAGCTTTAAAATCTCACTTGCAAAAGAAGAGAGAGAGAGAAAGAAAAGAAATTCTGGTTAGGGTGGGGGGGGGACAATGGTAAGATATGTACACATATAATACCTTAATAAAAAAAAAGAAATTCTGGTTAATAAGAACCCACATTTTTTTGTGTGCCCAAGAATTTTTAAATAAACTCCAATGCACTGTAATAAATGTGTGTATCCTGTTATCATATATACAGACGTACAAATATGCTGAAGGCTTGTTGTATAATGATGTCTTAACTTTTCTTCACCTTCCAACTGAATTATTTTTAGGCCCTCGGTCCAAGCCTTATTCTTAGTAATGTTTGGAATTTTAAAAAGTTTGTGGTGGTGGCTTCTCAGCTAACATGGACACAATTCCTAAAGCCAGTGTGACCACACTCAGGTCATGTAGAAAAGTAATAAGAAACAGTAAATGATATTAATGACATTAATAAGAACAAAAGTGAGTAGCTAAATGCATTGCATAATTATTTCAGATGCTTCTTTTTTCAAACAAGACATTTTATAATGTATTTACTATTCATATGGTTCAGAATGCCTCTGCTAACCTGAGTGCTTGTTTACCAAGTTCATTTGAAAACACAAAGTGGGGTTACAGAAAGGACACAATCAGCCTTGTGGATTTGCTCACCCACAGGGAGAAGTAAAGAAGGATACAAAACAAAGCTCAGGGCACTTTTGAGGGGTCTTTAACTTCTTCAAGGAGCTAATAAAATATAGGTTCTTTCCAGAAAAAAAAATGCACATGTACACAAACCAGTTTAAATTAGGCATACAGTTTCAGGAGGTTGACCAAGCTAAGAATGCTGACACAGAATAAAGACCACTGTTTCTATAGCATTAATTGGAATGATGGAGTATTAAAGGGCAGTTAACATCTCTCTTTAGGGCATAATATTTTCCAGAGTATCAGCATAAAGAAAAGTAATGCTTTTGCTGCTTCATTTTTGTGCTCCTGCACAAAAATGGAAAGAATGTAAGTTGATATAGGACAAATGAAAGAGAACACAGAGAAGATGGTTAACATATAGAAGCTTGTTATACTAACAGCTATAACAGAACAAGGTGAAATGACTTTGAGATAAATTTACTATCGATGGAACAATGAGTGGCATTCATAAATAGATTATAAAAGAGATTATTGGACCATTTGGCGTCATCCCTAGACAATGAGAATGGCTACCTGCATCCAGGTAGGGATCCTGCACTATCAGATTAGAGCCACTGGAATGAGGCAGTTCTTCTGTATGGACCTGCATGACTTGAAAGTTCCTTCATTCCTTTAACAAATATTTACTGAGTATGTATTACATGTCTAGCTCTGTGCTAAGTACTGGGCACACAGTAATCATAAATGCAAACATCATTCTTACCTTCAACATGCTTACATCGTGGTGGGGTAGTCAGTCATAAATAAATCCTCATAGGAATAAATATATGGTTATAAACTGTGGTAAGAGTTCTGAAAGAAAAGCAAGACTAGTGGGATCAAATGTTCCAAATGGAGGAAATGGCATGTACAAAGGCTTAGAGATGAGAAAGAATTTGGTACATTAGAGAAAAATGAAAGGAGGCCAGTGTAGTTGAAATGTATCAAGTGAAGAAGAGTGATGTGAAATGAGATTAAATAGGTCATCAGGATTAGAGTAAACAGCACATTTTGGGACATGATGAAAATTATGCACTTCATTTATAGTGATGTAGGAAGATATTGATAGGCTTGAAGAGGGGAGAGACATGACCTGATATACATTCACTTAAAATATCATTTTGGCTATCAAATATGGTTGATAGATTAGGGAGGAGCAAGAAAGGAAGCATTGGTGCTGCCCTGGAGTGGAGAGGGCCCAGTCCCCCCATAATCTCTATTAATCTACCCTTGCTCGTGCGCGCACGCGCGCGCGCGCGCGCATGCGCGCGCGCACACACACACACACACACACACACACACACACACACACACACTCTAAGCTTCACCAACAGAGCCAGTTTGCGCCATGGGACATGCAGCCTGTTCAGTTGCACAGGGCCCTGCACTTGGTTTAATGCTCTGCTTGGTACTGTTTTGAAATTTTTAAAAGTTTCTGAACAGAGCTTCCTACACTTTCATTTTGCACTGGGCTCTGCAAGCTATGCAGCCAATCCTGCTTACTAAATACACATGCACTCTAAGTAAACGCTCTGCAATCTTGCACAGCATCGATTTATACTGTAGCTGCTCACATCAGGGGTACTTCATGTGAGTGTCAAGATTCGACTAGTCATATAATCACACATGCGAAAGCAGCAGCTGGACAATTTCTAATAGCCATCTCTGACGCCACCTTCCTACACCCCAAACACACAGCCAAGGAAAACAGTGTGTTTGCTATAGAAATTTAATTTGAACAAGTGTTCATAACTCACTTGCTGTCCTTAAGTTTTACCTAAATGGAAAGCCTGGAACCACCAGTAAAGCAGGGAAGCCAGTTAGGAAGCTATTGCAATAGTCACGGTGGGAGGTGATAGTGGCTCTGGCTGGTGGGGTGTGGCAGTAAGAGTGCATATAGTTGGGAAGTGGGAAGTAGGATCAATAGGACTGAGTGATGAATGTGAGGCTGAGAGAGGCAGGTGTCAAGAGTAACAATCACTAAGTTTCTCACTTAGTCAACTGAGTGAATGGAGATATGGCAATGAATCAAGGAATTTTCTGCCACAGCTACTTAGTCTCACTTGTTACTGGTTGGAAGAGGCCATTTGAAGAGGCCCCAGCCCTGCCTGTGGACGTTTAGTCAAGTCACACTCTCATACCACCATTCTGAAGTGTAGTGGCTAACCACAGGAAGCACTTGAAATGACTGTACAGATTAACCACTTACTCCGCGACAGTCAACTGTAGGAGCAATGGACTGATAATTCTTGCTCACTAGTAATCGCCTCCTTTTTGTCTTCCAAAGCATACTAGTAAAAGAAAGGCATCTGCTCTGTACACATCATCATGTTGCATAGTCTTCCTCCCTTCCTGCTCCTACCAGCCTTCTGTAAACTGTCTGGGCTTGCTTTATATCCTCACTTTTTTTTTTTTTAATCTCCACCCAAGGATATGTTTTTTATTGATTTTAGAGAGTGAGGAAGGGGGAGAGAGAGAGAAACATCAATGTGAGAGAAATATCGATTGGTTACCTCCAGTAAGTGCAGGAATGGAATCCGTAACCTAGTTATATGTCCTGACCTGGAATTGAACCTGCGAACTTTTGATGCATGGGATGAGAGATACTCCAACCAATGAAGACATCCAGCCAGGGACGTCCTCATTCTTTGATGAAAGGTGTTCATGCTTATCTCAGGGGATAGTCTGACCTTCAGCCAATTTCAGTAATCAGGCTGTCTTGTCAGGGCTTATCAGGTTCAGCAAACTGCTAGCTGCTGGCTGAAAAGCAAAGCATAGCTCTAGTGTATGCTAAATATGTTCTTGTGTGCATACAAACACACGGTGCCTTTCTACATATACCTGGGATATCAAAATCTTTACGCTAAAAAACACTTTAAAAATAATTTTTTACTTTTCAATTATAGTTGAGGCACAATATTATATTAGTTTCAGGTGTGCAACTTAATGATGAGATATGTATATATAACTTACAATCTAGTACCTATCTGACACCATACATAGTTATTACATTATTATTGACTATATTCTATATGCTATACTTTACATGTCCATGACTATTCTTTAACTACCATTTTGTACTTCTTAATCCCTTCACCTTTTCCACCCAAAACTTCTCCCATCTGAGAACCATCAGTTTGTTCTTTGTATCTATGTGTCTGTTTCTATTCTGCTTCTTCATTTATTTTGCTTTTTAGATTCCATACATAACTGAAATCATATGGCATTTGTCTTTCTCTGTCTGACTTATTTCACTCAGCATAATACCCTATTGTTGCAGATGGTAAGATTCATTCTGTACTATGGATGAGTCATATTCCATTGTATACTGTATATGCATCAATTCTTCTTTATCCATTCATCTATTGATGGACACAAGTTCCTCCCATATCTTGGGCTATTGTAAATAATGCTGCAGTGAACATATGGATGAATGTCTTTGATTTAGTATTTTTGGTTTCTTCAGATAAATACCCAGAAGTGGAATTGCTGGGCCCTTCTTTCTCTCTTGTTATAGTCTTTTTTTTTTTTTTTTCCCAAAGTTTATTTTGTCTGGTGTAAGTACTGCTACCCCAGCTTTTTGTTTTCATTTTCATAAAATATCTTTTTCCATCCCTTTACTTTCTCTGTGTGTTTCTTTTGATCTGAAGTGAGTCTCTTGTAGACAGCATATGTAAGGGTCTTGTTTTGTTTTCTATTCAGCCATTATATGTCTTTTGATTGGAGCATTTAATGCATTTGCACTTAAAGTCATTGTCGATAGACATGTATTTATTTCCATCTTATTATTCGTATTTTTTATTTTTTTCTTTTCTTCTTAAAGAAGACCCTTTAACATTTCTTGTAATATTGGTTTGGTGGTGATGAATTCCTTTAGCTTTTTCTTGTCTGGGAGGCTCTTTATTTGTCCTTTGAGTCTAAACAATAGCTTTGCTGCGTAATCTTGGTTGTAAGTCATTGCTTTTCATCACTTTTTAAAAAAAGTATGTTTATTGATTTCAGAGAGGAAGGGAGAGGGAGAGAGATAGAAACATCAATGATGAGAGTCATTGATCTGCTGCCTCTTGCACGCCCCTCACTGGGGATCAAGCCTGCAACCCAGGCACGTACCCTTGACTGGAATTGAACCCAGGACCCTTCAGTCCGCAGGCCTATGCTCTATCCTGAGCTAAACCGGTTAGGGTGCTTTTCATCACTTTGAACATTTCCTAACAATCCCTTCAGGCCTGAAATGTTTCTGTTGAAAAATTGGCTGATAGTCTTACGGGAGCTCCCTTGTAGATAACTGCTTTTCTCTTGCTGTTTTTAAAATTGTCTTTAACCTTTTACATTTTAATTATGATGTGTCTTGGTGTGGGTCTCTTTGGGTTCATCTTGTTTGGAACTCTGTGTGCTTCCTGGACTTGTGTGTCTTTTTCCTTCACCAGGTTAAGGAAGTTTTCAGTCATTATTTCTTTAAATAGGTTTGGAATGTCCCTGAAATTGCTATGTTACAGTAGCCTTTTGGTAACTCTTCCTTTTTATGATACATAGCCACCAGCATGGTATGGTCTTTCCTGGAGAGGCAGACCAAGGGGGAGAATGGTGCTGAGACTGGGAACAAGGTCCCTAAAGAGTCTGCTGCTTAGGGAGCTGGGGAAGGGCCCAAAGCCCTTCTTCACCTAAAGCCAGTGGGTCCAAGGTGGTACCTCTACCACTGGCCAAGACAGAGATCCCAAGGACCCAAGTAAGCCTGCCATGCCACCAAGTCCTGATCATCCAAAGGGGCCAGTAAGAAGGCAGAAGCCAAGAGCTAGAGGCAGGGTGGAGAGAAACTAAGATTCTGTTGGAGTTTTTATCCCCAACAAACCATCACTGTAACCCATTTACCAACAAAAATCCTCCCCCTCACAAAAATAAGTAAAATGGGAGTCCTACCTCATGTCATATTTAAAAATTAATTCAAAATAGATCAATGGCTTTAATATAAGAGCTAAACTATTGCAGATTACAAACAAACTTCCCTCTACCCTCAAGGTTCTTCTGGTTGATTTAATAATTAAATAGACATATGACAGATTAGCAGTAGAAAATAACCAAATTTAATATATACATTTGTATGGGAACTCCACATACATGAGAGAGTCAGAGACCCCACACACAGGAGAGTTTCAGAGACAGAAGAGGAACATGAAGGATTGGTGAAGTAAGGTGCCTTGGGAATTTCAAAAGGAGAAGATCATTAGTAAACAGAAGTTTGCCCTGCCCTATAGATAGGTGGAAGGGAATTCTTTTTTATTATTTAAAAAAATTTAAAAATTTTATTGATTCTAGAGAGTAAGAGGAAAGGAGAGATTTGTTATTCCTCTTATTGATGCCTTCATTGGCTGATTCTTGTATGTGCCCTGACTGGGGATTGAACCTTGGTTTATCAGGTCAACACTCTAACCAACTGAGCTACCCAGCTGGGGCTAAGAAGTTATCTCTTATAATCTCTTATGGACAAGGCCTCTAATTCAAGTTCTTCTAGGTCTTTAGGGTTGGGGGCAAAAGTTTCTCTTGAGCCTGTGGCTAAAGTTACCTGTAGCTCAAAACAATCTGCACACCATAGAGGCATATCTTGGGGTGGCTCATTCTGGACCCACACACTATGATACTGTTAGAAGAAAACACAAGAATAAATGACCTTGGATTTGGCAATGGATTCTTAGATATGACACCAAAAGCACAGAAAACAAAAACAGAGAAACTGAACTTTATATACATACAATGGAGTATCATTATTCAGCCATAAAAGAATGGAGTACAGATATATGCTAAAATGTAGATGAAGCTTGAAAATATTATACTAAATGAAAGAAAAAAAAGTCATATACACTGAGTGGCCAGATTATTATGATCTCTGAATGATAATAATCTGGCCACTCAGTGTATTTGTGTGTGTGTGTGTGTGTGTGTGTGTGTGTGTGTGTATATATTTTAGAGGCCTGGTGAATGAATTCGTGCATGGGTGGGGTCCGGCCAGCCTGGCCAGGGGGAGGGGACTTGGGCGGTGGGCCAGACTGCCTGCTGGTCGAACTCCTGGTCGAGGGGACAATTTGCATATTAGCCTTTTATTATATAGGAGGATATACACTGAGTGGCCAGATTATTATCGTTCAGAGATCATAATAATCTGGCCACTCAGTGTATTGTATGATGGAATTTGTAATGAATATCTATAATAGGTATTAAAAAACAAAATCCAACCAAGTGAATTTAAAAATCTAACTGGCTTTAATTGATTCATGAATTAAGCAGCATCCCATTTAGCAACTAGAAGGGTGCTCTGAGGGGTTACACAACTGGTAGGTTTTTATCGAGAAGAGGCTGAGGCAAGAGAGATATTAACAAAAGAAAAGAAAGGATTATTCTTGGGCCCTGACATATTTTCTTTGAGGGAAGAGTAAAAGAAGGTTTTTTTCATGTAGATTGCCTCATCTCTCTACGGGCAATGGAGAGGATGCATGTGACAGATTGCCTTACTGGTACTTACCAGACAATTCCATACTGGTCCATTAAGATTATGTTTCTGGGAAAAGTTGAAAATGCAATTAGATCAGGTATTAAATCTAGGTTTGGTATCATGGGCTTTTAGCATGAGTGACCCCATTTTGGGCCTGTGGTTTTTTTCTTTTCTTTTAAAAACTATTTTTATTGATTTCAGAGAGGAAGGGGGAGAGAGAGAGAGAGAGAGAGAGAGAGAGAGAGAGAGAGATATCAATCATGAGAGAGAATCATTGATCGCTGCCTCCTGCATGCCCTTTACCGGGGAATGAGCCAGCAACCCAGGCATATGTCCTTGATGGGAATTGAACCCAGGCCCCTACAGTCCACTGGCTGACGCTCTAGCCACTGAGCCAAACTGACTAGGGCCATGGTTTTTTTCTTTGCATAGGTAAATCCACAGACACAGAGAGCAAATTGGTGGTTACCAGGGACTTGGGAAAGGGGAAATGGGAGTGACTGCTTAATGGGTGTGGGATTTTCTTTTGGATGATGAAAACATTTTGGGACTAGATAGAGGTGATAGTTGCACAACATTGGGAATGTACTAAATACCTCTGCATTGTACACGTTAAAATGGTTAATTTTATATGTGAATTTCACCTTAATTCTAAAAAAGTAAAATGGGGAAGGAACTTGATAGCTGCCTTAAAAATCTGAAAGGCTATCAAAGATAGGGATTTTTAGGTTTTTTTTTCTGGGTAGTTCCAGAGAGCAAAATCAGGGGAAGTTACAGGACAACTATGACTTTACAAGGAAGAACTTACTATGGAAGAACTAACAAAAGGTCTGTTAAACAGTGGAACTCGTTGCCTCCCAAGGAAGTAACATTACTCTTTACTGAAAGTGGATGATGAGCTTTCAGGGAAGTTATAGAGAGGATTCTTACATGAGGAGCGATTGAAGCTTTTGTTGTTGTTGTTTAATTACCTTCAAGATGAATCTGTTATGTTACCTCCACCCCTGCAATAAAGCTGAATCAGTGTGACAACATGCCATTTGCAAATACACTCCTAGAGTTCAAATAGTCCTTTCTGGGAGTTTAAGTTCTTCCAGGGCAGCCCAACCCTCTCAATCTGCAGATGAAGAAAATGTGACACAGAAAGAGGAAATGGTCAATTACAGTAAACTTTCAGGAGTTGAGACACCAACTCTCAGGACGCCCAGTTCAGAGTATCAGCCATTGCAGCTTCCTCCTGGTAGTTGGAGAAACTGGACATTCACTTCCTAAAAATATTTGTTAAGCACTTACCAGACACTTTGGTAAATGTAAATGGTAGTAAGGGTTAAATACTCAATTAGTAAGGAGTAGCGAAGTAAGCAACCACGAAGATGATCACATTTGCAAACTATGGAGATTCCCAAACGTCAGTCTACCACTTGTAACATATCCTGCTACTAAAACTTCAAGAGATAGAAACAGATGACAAAAGCATCTGGGTGTCTCACCAGCCAAATTCAAGATGATCAGCAAGAGGTGCAACAAAAAAGAAAGTAACCTAGATAATTCTTAAGGTTAGATGATGAGATTCATCAATTCATTTTTATTGCGTGTTTAACAAGGAAGTTGGAAGTCACCACTTGATCCAGCTACCAGAGCTGGGACTGGAGCAAGGGGAGAAAGCTAGGTGAGAGGAGCTCCCTGGGAGAGACGAGCCTCCTCCCTCGGACTCTGGTGGGACCGAGCCAGTTCAGGAGGATCGCGGGGATGCCGCATTCCAAGGCCGAATCCAGCCCCGCCCGGGACCTCCCGGGGAAGCCCAGGCCAGCCGCCCCCAGCCCACCCTGCCTTGAAGATTTAGACGCCTCGGATGATTGCGCAAAAGCCTCTCCCTCCCCCGCCTGCTGGGTGGCATGTTCCTAAAATTCCCATCTACACAACATAAACAGGAAACGTGCAGCAAAAGCCCTGGCGGTGCAAATTCCACGCTTCCAGCTGAGGGCGGGAGAATCTCATCTTGGGGGTGGGGGTGAGGGGAAGCAGCAAACTTTGCATGGGACCCCTTAACCATCCCTGTCTCTTCTTACCAAATCCAGAAAGAATAGAGAAGGCGGAAGGAAGGACACCCTGCTTTAGGAAAAATAGAGGAGAGGAAGGTGGAGATGAGCCACTAAGGAGCAGCCAGTTCTCAAAAGTGAACCACCTCGAGCTGCGGCGGTGGCCGCACGTGGCGGGAATACCTGGGGCTGACCACTCTCCACACCCGAGGGAGCCAGCCGCCCTTGGAGGGTTGGGGTGGGCTCCCCGGGCCCGGCCCTGGGGCCGGCGGGTGGGGGAGGGGGAGGAGCGGCGCGGGAGCGGCGCAGGCGCAGAGCGTGCCTCGGTTGTCAAACATGGCTGAAGTGTCGCCGCTGCCGCCACTGCTGCTGCAGGGAAAATGCTGAGCCCTCCTGGGCCCGGTGGGCGGCGGCGGCGAGGGCGGCGACGGGCACCCGCTTCTCGGGCGCGGCGGCGGCGGCCATGGCGCGGTTGGCCGATTACTTCATCGTAGTAGGCTACGACCACGAGAAGCCAGGTAAGGCTGGGGGTGGGCGTCGCCCCCGCCCCCCGGCTGCTGGCCAGTGGGCTGCGCGGGGCCGGGCGTCGCGGCGGGGAGGCGGGAAGGGCCTGGCGGGCCGCGTCGGAGCTGGGGGTCGGCGTCCGGCCTTCCGGGCCCCGCGGAGCCTCGCGGTGGGCGTGTGCGACCGGCACGAGGGCGGGGGAGGGGAAGAGGCCGCGTCCCTCCGGCCCTCGGCGGCTCCGCGGGGCGGGCTGGGGGCGCGTCCCACGCCTGGATCCTCGCTCGGGAGGGGGCCGAGTACCAAGGGCAGCGCCCGGGTGCGGGCGGGATTGGGCTCGGACCGCAGGGCTGGGAGGGCGGGAGCCCACTGTGCCGAGTTCCTCCGGGACCCACTCCTGCCCTGCATCCTGAGTGAGTAACGAGTGACGCAGGGGGCTGTCCTCTCCGAAAGGAAGTGCCGAGAGTCCCGTGCTCCCTCGCCCCTTGCTCCCGGGGACCGGGCGAGTCACTGCCCCAGTGAACTCGTGGTCCTCCTGGGGAAGGGAAAAGGATCCTTGCACTTTCAAACATTTCTAGGAATCGCGCCCTGTTATTTCAAGACAAGTGTGACCGGTCATTTGAGAATGATTCTGAAGACTGTCTTAAGTAGATCGCTTGAAGGTGATCTTGTTGCACTTTAAGGAGTCTTCACTCGTCTCAAAATTTTATTCATAAGGAACAACTTGGCAAACCCATTGCATTTTAACTTAATTGATAAAGTTCTACTTAGGATTCAGGGTACATGCACCTTTATTTTGTGTTTGAATCCCTTTGTACTACTGTATAGCTAAGCATCATGGAATAACTTGATCTGGGGAAACACATCTATTTCTGGGTAAATCTGGTTGCACATTTGCAAGGAATTTTATTTAGATTTCAACTAGACAGTCCCTTTGTTTTTCAGAGGAAATGTTGAGACTGGGTTTTGCTGATGGTTACAGTTATTTGTAGCGTCAAAATACCATTGTTCTACCCACTCTTAGTCCACTGTTCCTTTCACTATTCCTCTCCTAATAACCTTCTTTAGTCGGAACCCTTTATATTCTTTAATCTTTCACCTGCTCATGACTTGAGAGAGGTCAACTGTTAAGAAAAGGCGGTTGGGCTATGTTTAAAGTGTCTTCTGGATCCAAAATTTTATGTATTATTTCCTAGTAATTTTGCATAGTCTGGTGTCTCTTTCTTAGGAAGATCAACCATATGGAGAATCACAGTTGGTTTTTAACATAATTTCATTTTTAGTGACATTGTTCTTTTCTCACTTAAAAAAATTGGGAACGATCACAAACTTGCAGAAAACTTGCAAGTATGGTGCAAAGAATTTTCCCCCTGAAGCTGCTGACCTTGATGTCCTATCACCTCAGAATGCTTAAGTGTGTGTTTTCTACAAACAAGCATATTCTTTTACAAAGTCACAATACACTCATCAAAATCAGGAAATTGACACCAATATAGTACTCCACCAAGTCCTACAAGTGGTTTAAGTTTTGTTTGCTGATTGTGCCATTACTGGCAGAAGGGTCCAATTTGATTATGTGTGGCATTTATTTGTTATGTTTCTTTAGTCTTCTTTAATTTGGCACAACACCTTCATCTTTTGACTTTCATAATCTTGAAACTTACCAAGTTTACAGGGCAGTTATTTTGTAGTTATCTGTAGAACACTGTTCTGTTTTGATTAGACACATCCAGGTTATGTACTTGGGCAGGAATATCATAGAAGGGATGCACATCGCATCCTCTAAGTTGGTGTGCAATTTCACTTTGATCACTTGATATAAAGCAATGCCTGAGAGGGTTCTCCACTATAAAGTTAATATGTAAAGACTTTTTCTGAGGATTACTTGGAAACTATATAAATGTCTTGTTCCTCATCCAACTTTTAAGGCATTTCATTATATCTGTATGGCTTGTGGTTTTTTGCGTTTTTTTAGTGGATTATATTTTGTTAACTGTTTATTTGGATGTTCAAATTGTTTCCCATCTAGCCAGTGAGAGCCCATTCAAGCTGGCTACTGTGTTGTTAGGACATGTCCCATCATTCTTTGAGAGTGTCCTTACTTTTTGGCACAAGAGTATGTTCTGGGCTTATCTTGTATTGACCTTGCCTTAGTCCTGGAATCAGCCATTTATTTCTCTAGGAAACCCTGGATCCTTTTAGGAGAGAATGACATTTAGAAGCTAAGGTCTTAGTGCCAGTGTGTTTTTTGCTGTTGGGTTGTTACCCTGTCCCAGTAGACGGAGCTGGGAAATATATGTATGTATACACACTCACATGCACATTCACACCTATATTTTTTGCTTATATATTGAAAGCAATGAGTTCACACCAATAACTCCAATTTCAGTTCAACATTCCAGTATCCATTCTACTTTTTTTTCTTTTTCATATTTGTAACATTCTTCTCTCAGTGAAAAATCCAGCTTCTGTTATCCTTAATATATTTATTTATTTGTTTAATATTCCTGTATATTTAACTTGTTTCCAGTTTTGTGCTCTTATGATACTACTGTATTATACTACTCTCATGCTGAGAATATAGCTTGAAAACCACTGATTTTTATGACAGTTTAATTTTATTTTTTTAATCCTCACCTGAGGATATGCTTAGAGAGAGGAAGGGAAACAGAGAGATTGAGAGAGAGAGAGAGAGAGAGAGAGAGAGAGAGAAACATTGATGTGAGAAACATCGATTGGTATGTGCCCTGACTGGGAATCAAACCGACAACTTTTTGGTACACAGGATGACAATTTTGATAATTTGAAATCAGGACTTCATTTTCCTGATTTTGCATTTGTACAGTGGCACAATAATTAGGAAATATCATTTGTTCCTGATAGGTTAAGTTATTTATCCAGCTATCTTTCTTTTTCTTTTTTTCCCCCTTTCTTTTACTGAGATTTGTCCAAGAAAAATTGATAATGACCACATGGGTTAAGTCCTTGATAAGACTTTCCTTTTTCCTTTTTTATTTACTTTTGCAGCCCATTAATATATTTAGAATTTCATCCATTTATCTAGATGGTATTTAACTTAGTCAAATATCATAATCACCTGTGGTTCTTATATTTTCATATCAACCTGCTTATGTATAGTAGAGAAAGCATTTGAAATATTTCTTAGATATTTCATTAGTTTTATTTAAGCTGTCTAAGTGAGATAAACTAAAAGGTAAATTTATGTACAATACCTGAAATATCATAGTTTGAGACATTTTTAAAATTAATTGGTTATTATTGAACTACTAGTGGCCCAGTGCACAAAATTCATGCATGGTGGGGGGGAGTTCCTCCCAGCCCAGCCTGCACCCTCTCCAATCGAGGACCCCTTGTTGCCTTTAAAACCCCTCCTCAGCCCCTACCTTAGGTTCTGCCTTCACAGTTCACCCAGATTAGGTTCTCATTGGTCGGTTTCTATGCCAGTCAGCGTCAAAAGCTCCGCCTCTTAGGTAGCCATTGGCTCCTCGCAGTTCACCCAGATTTGGTTCTGATTAATCAGTTTCTATGCCAGTCAGCGTCTCTGGGCCTCATCCGCGGTCCCCTTGGCAGTCAGTGCTGGGTCGCTGCTGACTTCAGGACTCACTTCCAGTGTTCGGTCATCCATTCGGTCGTTTTGGGTGTTACGGACCCTGGCTCTTTGTATATACAGATTGTAACTTACAGTCAGCCTGGGTTTCTTCCCTCTCCCCCATTTTGTATTGAAGTAGTTGGGATTTCTTGGTTGCTATTTGTTGCCAACTGTCAAAAACCATTTGGGATTCATTGCTTTGACAGTATTTATTGCTTTCCAGGCATTGTGCTAATGATAAAACAAAAATACATGAGTAGCCGAAACCGGTTTGGCTCAGTGGTAGAGCGTCAGCCTGCGGACTGAAAGGTCCCAGGTTCGATTCCGGTCAAGGGCATGTACCTTGGTTGCGGGCATGTCCCCAGTAGGGGGTGTGCAGGAGGCAGCTGATCGATGTTTCTCTCTCATCGATGTTTCTAACTCTCTGTCCCTCTCCCTTCCTCTCTGTAAAAAATCAATAAAATATATATAAAAAAAAATACATGAGTAAAGAGTAAGACTCTGTTCCTAACAGTCATTAATGGATACAGCCTTGAAATAACTAATGATAAATGAAGAAGATGGATCCACTTTGCTGAGGGAAAAAGAAGACTTCTTATGAGAGGTCATGTTTAAACCAAGTTATCTAGGATGAATAAACATTTGTCCTGCAGAAAGGAGGGTAGAGGAGATTATAGGCAGATAGAAAAACATGTAAATGTCTTCTTTCAGGGATGGAAAGAAGTATAGTGTAGATGAGAATTTAGGTACGCTAGAATATTGGAGTGGGTTGGGATAAGATTGGGAAAAGTTCTGTATATCAGACTATCAAAGTTAGCCTTGCCTCTGTAGGCAGTGAGGTCTGTTGAGAAGTAGGGGTTCTTGAAAAGCAGGAAACAACATAGAAATGTGGTTCAGATGGCGATGCACTGGAGTGAGAAAGACAAATGTGGGAAAACTCAGGAGCTTTTACAGTGGGAATGGAAAGGGAGGTATGGATTCTAGAACTGGAAAACTAAAATTATCAAATTTAGTAATGAATGGAGGTGAGCTGTAAAAAAGAAGGAATAATTGAGGGTAACAAAAGTTCTAGGCTGGGTAATTGGGTGGGAGATAATGCTGTGAATGCAAATAGGGAATTCAAGAGAAGAAATGAATTTGGATGAAGGAAGGCTGCTGAGCTTAGCTTTGGATATGTTGAATTAAAGGTACCTCCCTATAATCAAGGTAGAGATGTATTTAGGTGTTTAGGTATATGGGTGGAGGTGAGGTGAGAAGTCAAGATTAGAGATTTAAGTTGCAATTACTTACAGCCAGCTGATTTTCAGATATAAAGGGAAAATGTTCGGGAAATGTGTATAAAGTGAAAAGAAGAGTGCACTAAGAATTGAACCCAGAGAAAATTCAATATTTAAGTGGTAGATAGAGCATAGCCATCAGGAAACTGAATAGGAGTGGTCAGTGGAAATGCAAGAGAATTGAGGTAGTGTGGTATCATGGAAATCCCAGGTGTAGAGAATTTTGAAGAAGAGGAAATGATGAGTAAGTATCAAAAGCTCTGAAGATGTCATGTATAATGATGACTAAAAATAATATCTTAGTCCATTTGGACTGCTATAACAAATTACCATAGACTGAGTGGCTTAAACAACATTTATTTCTCATAGTTCTGGAGTCTGGGAAGTCCCAAATCAAGGCACAGGCAGATTCAGGGTCTCATGAGGGCCAGCTTCCTGACTCATAGATGGCCCTCTTTTTACCACGTTGTCACATGGTGGAAGGGTCAAGAAAGCTCTCTAGGGTCTCTGTTATAAGGGCATTGATCCCATTTATGAAGGCTCTGTCATCATGACCTAGTCACTTCCAAATACCATCACTATGGCCCCACATCCAGATACTATCCGAATGGAGACTTCAAAAGATGGGACAGGTAGGGGCTGGACACAAAGGTTTGAGAGTCATTAGAGTAGACAGAGCTATGACACTGTGTGAGTACCCTCGGAAAGTAGGTGTAGAGACAGGAATAGAGGACCAAGGACTGAGCTTTGGGGAACACTATTGCTAAGAGGATGAAAAGGAAAAGGAACCATAGAAAAAGGTTTTGGGAGAGACATTTAATTTTCGACAATGGCTATTCTCTGTGGTGATCGAACCTCTGATTTTTTTGGCTACGTATTTGGCCATGCAGAAAAGAGACTGTTTTCAGGTTCCTAACAGATATTAAACATGTGAGTAAGTTCTGGCCAGTTGGATGTAAGCAGAAATGAGCACAGTATCCCAAAAATATTACTAAGGATGAGGGTATGCCTTCCTAGCTTTTCTCTTTCCTGAGACTAGCATGCTGATATAAAGAATGGAGCTCCAACAGCCAATTTGGACCATATAGCTAAGGGCCCACACCCTAGAGAGAATCTGGGTCTCTAATGACTTATAGAGGGATTGTCGTAATTGCCTTCTGGATTATTCTGTTTTTTACATGAAAGGCTAACTTTATATATTTACATGAAAGACATAACCACTATAAATTAGAATTTTCTGTTTCAGAAATCCAAAGTCAGAAAAAGTGATGGAATATTTCTCAGTGTCAGGTGTGGCAGATAGAGATCAGGGAATGATGGGGTTAATGAAGATCTTTGCATTTCATAAAATTTTAGAGTTGAAAGTTCATTGTAACTATCACCTAATTTAATCTGATGTATGGATAAGGAACCAATACACCTCTTTATCCCCTTACCCCCCATTGTTACTTGTGAGTGGTTACACAGCTGTTGAGTGGCAAATCCTGGACTAGAAATTTCTTCATGTCTGTATTCCAGTACAGTATGCTGTCTTTTCATAATTTTTATCAAGGATAATTTTACTCCAGAATTGTTTCAGCAGAATGTTGTGTTGTTAAATCAAGTTGCAAAACTTTAAGCAGGATAAAGAATAGGAAGTGGAGGCAGCAGATTAAGACCATTTGTTTGAATCATCTGATATTGAGAGGTAAGAATATCTGGTTGGAGCCCTGACTGGTGTGGCTCGGTTGGACGTTGTCCTGTGCACTGAAAGGTTGCTAGTTGAATTCCTGGGCAGGGCACATGCCTGAGTTGTGGGCTCTATCCCAGTAAGGGCATGAAGGAGGCTGCAGATCAATGTTTCGCTCTCTCACATCAATGTTTCTCTCTCTTCCTCTCTTTCTAAAAATCAATAATAAATTTTTTAAAAATAAAGTATCAGATTGGGAAACTTTGAATGCTTTCTCTTTAGTATGGAAAGACTTTAGCCCTAACCGGTTTGGCTCAGAGCGTGGGCCTGTGGACTGAAGGCTCCCAGATTCGATTCCGGTCAAGGGCACATGCCCGGTTGCAGGCTTGATCCCCAGTAGGGGGCATGCAGAAGGCAGCTGATCAGTGATTCTCTGTCATCACTGATGTTTCTATCTCTCTCTCCCTTCCTCTCTGAAATCAATAATAAAAAAATATATATATATATATATATATATATATATATATATATATTTAAATATATTTTATTGATATTTCACAGAGAGGAAGGAAGAGGGATAGAGAGCTAGAAACATCGATCAGCTGCCTCCTGCACACCTCCCACTGGGGATGTGCCCGCAACCAAGGTACATGCCCTTGACCGGAATTGAACCTGGGACCCTTCAGTCCGCAGGCTGACGCTCTATCCACTGAGCCAAACCGGTTTCGGCAAAAAAAAATATATTTAAAAAAATAAAAAGACTTTAATTTTTTATATTGCAGAGTTATCTGGCTGATTAGTGCTTAATAAGACATGTTTCGATTGAATAGTGGAAATAGTGAGGTCTAGAGAGAATTTACTTCTTTTCTGTCTGTGGTCTCATACAGGGGTATTGTCCTACCTCATTTCTGGTCTGCCGTCATATGATGGAGGTTATCTTTCCTTTCAACATGTCTCCTTAAGTCTAGGACTTAGATGGGGGCCAAACAGTCCATTCCTGTCAGATCTATCAGTGGTAGGCAATTAGACAGATATGGGCAGAGCAAGGACCATAGGCCAGGTACAAAAGGTTACAAGGGCAAAGAGCTCCAGGTGCCTAGCAAAGGCCCAAACTGGGAAGGAAAACAAGGACTTCCCTCCCTCCCCCTAGGGTAACACTTTCCCTGGGACACCTTCTCCTATTACTCCGCATAAAAAAGAAAGAAATCTTACCATTTACAACAACATAGCTGATGCTGGTCATGCGCTTAGACCCCCTGAGTTTCCTCCCTAGAGATAACTTCTAGGCCTCAGTTGTATTTCCGCTCCAGGCCCAGAAAAGCTGCAAAACCAGACAGGCAACCCCCGTGGCTGACCTCAGGACCAGCTGCATTGACTAATGACCCAAGCCCTGGAGCCAACTAATCAGTGGAGACCACTGAAAGGACCCACCTGAAAAGCTGATGAATACTCTATTGAGATCCTACCCTGGGATCTCCTCTGAGATCTCCACCCTTAAAAGCTTTTAGGGCAGGACCCAGGAGGACCCAGTGTGCTCTCCCTCCCGGGAGCACACTTTTGCCTTTCCCCTCCCTTTCTTCTTCCTCCACAGGCATGTTTCCAGTACCTGCCTTTCTCCTAAGCTCCAAGGGCCCTTCTTTTGCCTTTGTAACTTATTTCCTGAGCCCATTTCTTCTACCACTCACTTCTTCCACCTCTGTGATTTGTATATAAACTTACTCTTATAGTTTGAGTCTTGGCTCTGAATTCTTTCTTAGCCAGAACTGAAATATAGAGGTTGCTGAACCCAGGTCCTGTCTGACCCCACCTGTCTAACTCCTGGTGCCATTCTCACCACCACCAACATTCTAACGAAGGTCCACTTTACTATCCAAGGTTCTAATTTACTGTCCAAGGATCTACCTTTTCTGGATGATTATACCAGAACTGTGCTTCAGGGGATATTCCATTCCTTACCTTCAGGCCTTAAATTACAGTACCAACTGGTCTGCTGTATTAGAATTCACACAAGAAAAGGAGATACACATAGGGAAGTGTGGGAAGAGGGCGTCTTTGTATTTGTAACTGTTTTCCAGCCATTTTCCCAACACTGACAAAGCTTTGTTGCCCAGAAACATGGTCATAACATTCATGTACAAATCAAAGCACAGCTAAACAAGCATCATGTTTTTGTAACTTTTAAAAGAAAAATAAGTTTTGTAGAGCTATGTGTTCATATATATTTAATTAATGCTTTGTAATCTTTCCTGTTTGATTTTAATCTGAACAAATAATGATACCATTTTTATTACTCAGCAGGCATGAATGTTAGTTGAAGCAGTTTTAAAAAACAAAATAGTTGAAGCCTCAAAACATCTAAATCCTGGACTGATTTAATTTGTACAGTTAAATTGAAGGAGTGATTTCTGAAGGCTGTCTGTCCTATTGTTTTCTTTTTACTCTCTTGAATAATGATTCTGTTTTTTTCCTACTAATCTTACCTAATAATAGACAAACATGTAAATTGACTGTACCTCCGCTACGCCCACAGCCAATCAAAGTGAATATGCAAATTAGAAGGCCAAAGATGGCGGCCGCCCAGCTGCTCCAGGCGTGGAGTGGCCAGGCGGGGCAGGACACCTGCTATGAGAGGGAGGGTGGGGGGCAAAGGGATCTACAGGAGCGGAGTGCTGTAGCGAAGACAAGACTGTAGACTCTGGAGCCTGCAGCAAAGATGAAGAAGGCAGACTCTGGTCGGAGTGAAGCACCCTGGGTCCCGGGTGCTTGAGGAAAACCGGTGCTGGAAGCCAAGGGAAGGAAGGCCTATTGCATGAATCTCTTCGTGATTAAATAATAATTAGTCACCAAAGCATCTAATTTTTTAAAAATAAATCTTTATTGTTCAGATTATTACATATGTTCCTCTTTTTTCCCCCCCATAGCTCCCCTCCACCTGATTCCCCACCCCACCCCATGCCCTTACCCACCTGCCACTGTCTTCATCCATAGGTGTAAGATTTTTGTCTAATCTCTTCCCACACCACTCACATCCCCTTTCCCCCGAGAATTGTCAGTCCTCTCCCTTTCTATGCCTCTGATTCTATTATATTCATCAGTTTATTCTGTTCATCAGATTTTTTATTCACTTGATTTTTAGATTCACTTGTTGATAGGTATGTATTTGTTGTCATTTTGTTGTTCATAATTTTTATCTTTACCTTTTTCTTCTTCTTCCTCTTCTTAAAGAATACCCTTCAGCATTTCATATAATCCTGGTTTGGTGGTGCTGAACTCCTTTAGCTTTTTCTTGTCTGTGAAGCTCTTTATCTGACCTTCAATTCTGAATGATAGCTTTGCTGGGTAGAGTAATGTTGGTTGTAGGTTCTTGCTGTTCATCATTTTGAATATTTCTTGCCACTCCCTTCTGGCCTGCATAGTTTCTGTTGAGAAATCAGCTGACAGTCATATGGGTACTCCCTTGTAGGTAACTTGTGGGATCCCTTAACACGACCCGCGTGGTTCAGGGCCCACTCAGGGTCTGGTTTCTGGAGGAGGCCGCACACTAAAATGAAGAGAAAGACTAGAAAAGAGTTAATTTGGGAAAGTGGGGGGCCAGGCGGGAGTCAACCTCTAGTGGGAAGACTACCGCTAGGCTCTGGCCTTGCTATCCCTTTTATTGAGGCTATGGGATACACCCCTTACCCTTAAGCAGCTTTGGGAAACACCCATAGCCCTTAAGCAGGTAATAAGCGGATTATCATATCAGTAAGGATTTGCATGATTACAGGATGGGGAAGTTGCCTCAGTTACCATTGTCTCAATTAGATAGGGAGTGGTTGGCTCTGACCTTTCAGAGCTTCAAGGTTGACCAGCCTCTTTCTATTAGTGAGACAATGATTGGTTTCCGGCAGTAACTAACTGTTTTTCTCTTGCTGCTTTCAAGATTCTTTGTATTTGCCCTTGGCATTTTAATTATGATGTGTCTTGGTGTGGTTCTCTTTGGATTCCTTTTGTTTGGGGTTCTGTGCGCTTCCTGGACTTGTAAGTCTATTTCTTTCACCAGGTGGGGGAAGTTTTCTGTCATTATTTCTTCAAATAGGTTTACAGTATCTTGCTCTCTTCTTCTGGCACCCCATAATTCGTATGTTGGTACACTTGAGGTTGTCCCAGAGGCTCCTTACACTATCTTCAAATTTTTGGATTCTTTTTTCTTTTTTCTTTTCCGGCTTAGTGTTTTTTGCTTCTTTGTATTTCAACTCTTTGACTTGATTCTTGCGATCCTCTAGTCTGCTGTTAGGTCTCTGTATAATATTTTTTATTTCAGTCAGTGTATGTTTAATTTCTAGTTGGTCCTTTTTCATATCCTTGAGGGTCTCGCTAAATTTATCGGCCTTTTCTAGAAAATTCTTGAAAAACCTTATAACCGTGGTTTTGAACTCTATATCCAGTCATTTGTTTTCCTCCATTTCTTTCATTTGTGATCTGTTTCTTTGTCTCCGCATTTTCGCTGCTTCTCTGAGTTTGTAGAGTAGCTTTGTGTGCTAGGTATCCTCTAGGGAACTGTGGCTCAGCCTCCCCAGTTACCTAAGGTGGACACTCTTGGTGCACCCCTTTGTGGGCTGTGTGCACAGCCTTGTTGTAGTTGTCTTTTTTTTTTTTTTTAATAAATCTTTATTCAGATTATTACAATTATTTCTCCTTTTTCCCCCCATAGCTCCCCTCCACCCAGTTCCCACCCCACCTTCTTCCCTTACCTCCCCCCCACTGTCCTCATCCATAGGTGTATGATTTTTGTCCAGTCACTTCATGAATCCCCCCCATACCCCTTTCCCCCTGAGAATTATCAGTCCACTCCCTTTCTATGCCCCTGATTCTATTATATTCACCAGATTATTCTGTTCCTCAGGTTTTTAATTCACTTGATTTTTAGGTTCACTTGTTGATAGATATGTATTTGTTGTTCATAATCTTTCTCTTTACTTTTTTCTTCTTCCTCTTTTTTAAGAATACCTTTCAGCATTTCATATAATACTGGTTTGGTGGTGATGAACTCCTTTAGCTTTTTCTTATCTGTGAAGCTCTTTATCTGCCCTTCAACTCTGAATGATAGCTTTGCTGGGTAGAGTAATCTTGGTTGTAGGTTCTTGCTATTCATCACATTGAAAATTTCTTGCCACTCCCGTCTGGCCTGCATAGTTTCTGTTGAGAAATCAGCTGACAGTTGTATGGGTGCTCCCTTGTAGGTAATTAACTGTTTTTCTCTTGCTGCTTTTAATATTCTCTCTTTGTCTTTTGCTCTTGGCATTTTAATTATGATGTGTCTTGGTGTGGTCCTCTTTGGATTCCTTTTGTTTGGGGTTCTGTGCGCTTCCTGGACTTGTAAGTCTCTTTCTTTCACCAGGTGGGGGAAGTTTTCAGTCATTATTTCTTCAAATAGGTTTTCAGTATCTTGCTCTCTCTCTTCTTCTGGCACCCCCATAATTCTGATGTTGTACGCTTGAAGTTGTTCCAGAGGCTTCTTACACTATTTTCAACTTTTTGGATTTTTTTTTTGCTTTTTGCTTTTTGGTTGAGTGTTTTTTGCTTCTTTGTATTTCAATTCTTTGACTTGATTTTTGTGTTCCTCTTGTCTGTTTTTGGGTCTCTGTATAATATTTTTTATTTCAGTCAGTGTATGTTTAATTTCTAGTTGGTCCTTTTTCATATCTTCGAGGGTCTCGTTATATTTATCGGCCTTTTCTAGGATATTCTTGAAAAGCCTTAAAACCGTGGTTTTGAATTCTATATCCAGTCGTTTGTTTTCCTCCATTTCTTTCGTTTGTGATCTGATTCTTTGAGGCCGCATTTTCACTGCTTCCCTGAGTTGGTAAGGTAGATTTGTGTGCTAGGTTTCCAATATGGCCCAGTGGGTCTGCCTCCCCAGTTAACCTGAGGTGGACACTCTTGGTGCACCCCTTTGTGGACTGTGTGTACAGCCTTGTTGTAATTAAGTCTTGATTGTTGGTATCACTGGGAAGAATTGACCTCCAGGCCAGTTGGCTGTAAGGATCAGCTGTGTCTATGCTGGGAGAAGTTCCGTACTGGAGACAGCCTTATAGGATTAGACTTGCCAAATTGCAATAGCCTCTGTGCTCAGCTTGGATGGGGTGGAGTCTCAGTCTTGGCTTCCTGTCAGCCTTACCCTTGCGCGCACGTGCGCGCCTTCAGACCTCTGCCTTCCCTGGCTCCTGAGTCTCCGCCCAAGAGTCCAGACTCCCCCCACAAGAGCGTGGGTCCCCAGGGGCTCGCCTGGAACCGGGGTTCAGTGCAGTCAGAACTGGGGCCCAGTGGAGTCAGGAACCTCCGACTCCCTTCCACTAGGGAAAGCCTGTGGCAACCTCCGCAGCCTTTGTGCGCACTGGCACGCACGCGCCTTCAGACCTCCACCTTCCCTGGCTCCTGAGTCTCCGCCCGAGAGTCCAGACTCCCCCCACAAGAGCGTGGGTCCCCAGGGGCTCGCCTGGAACCGGGGTTCAGTGCAGTCAGAACTGGGGCCCAGTGGAGTCAGGAACCTCCGACTCCCTTCCACTAGGGAAAGCCTGTGGCAACCTCCGCAGCCTTTGTGCGCACTGGCACGCGCGCGCTTTCAGTCCTCCGCCTTCCCCGGCTCCCGAGTCTCCGCCCGAGAGTCCAGACTCCCCCCGTAAGAGCATGGGTCCCCAGGGGCTTGCCCGGAACTGGGGTTCAGTGCAGTCAGAACTGGGGTTCAGTGCGGTCAGGGGCTTCCTTCCCCCTTCCGCCAGAGAAAGTCAGCCAGGCTCTCAGCCGCCCTTCCTCTCTGCACGCACAAAGACCCTTTGCCGTACCTCCAATTCTCTGTGAGCTTTTCTCTTTCCTTCTAGTTGTAGAATTTCCACTCAGCCAGCTTTCCTGTGGTTGTGGATGGTGTCCGTTCTGTCTTTTAGTTGTAGTTTTGAAATTGTGCGAGGCAGCAGTTTAGGTGCTTACCTATGCCGCCATCTTGGTTTCTCCTCCCTGTAGTTAAGTCTTGATTGTTGTTGGTATCACTGAGAGGAATTGACCTCCAGGCCAATTGGCTGTGAGGATCAGCTGTGTCTACGCTGGGAACACTTGTGTGCTGGAGACACTCTTATGAGACAAGACTTGCGAAATTGCAAATGCCACTGTGCTCAACTTGGATGGGGTCGAGTTTCAGGGCGGAGCAGACAGCCTTGGTTTCCTGTCAGCCCTGCTCTATGAGGCCCCTGGGTCTCAGTGTCCCTTGGTAATCACTGCAAGCACCTCTGAGAGAAAGCCACCCTTGAGTTTTGCCTGCTGCCAGACAGTCCAGTTTCTCCCCGAATGAGTCAGGGTTCCCAGAAACTTGCCTGGAACTGGAGTTCAGCGCAGTCAGGAGCTGACGTCTCCCTCCCGCTTTAGAAAGCCAGCCGTGCACCCACCTCCCGTGCATTCAGCAGTCAGTCCTCTCTGCGCGCGCGCGCCTCCGGACCTCTGCCTTCCGCAGCTCCCGAGGCTCAGTGTCCTTTCTCTTTTCCTGACAGTCCAGATTCCCCCCCGAATGAGTCTGGTTTCCCAGCGTCTTGCCCAGGACTGGAGTTCAGTGCAGTCGGGAGCTTCCTTCTCCCTCCCGCTTTAGAAAGCCAGCCGCGCACTCAGCCACCCGTGCACTCAGCCGCCCGTGCACTCAGCCGCCCGTCCTCTCCGCATGCGAGTCTCCGTACCTCAGCCTTTTGCAGCTCCTCTGAGTCTCAATGTGCTTTCCTCTTTTCTTCTAGTTGCAGAATTTCCACTCAGCCAGCTTTCCTGTGGTTCTGGATGGTGTCTGTTTTGTCTTTTAGTTGTAGTTTTGATATTGTTGTGGGAGGCAGCAGTTTAGGTGTTTACCTATGCCGCCATCTTGGTTTCTCTCTCTGTCATTATTTCTTCTAATAGGTTTTCAGTATCTTGCTCTCTCTCTTCTTCTGGCACCTCAATAATTCGGATGTTGGTACGCTTAAAGTTGTCCCAGAGGCTCCTTACAGTATCTTCATATTTTTGATTCTTTTTTCTTTTTGTTTTTCTGGTTGGGTGTTTTTTGTTTCCTCATGTTTCAAATCTTTGGTTTGATTCTTGGGATCCTTTGATCTACTGTTGAATTTCTGTATATTTATTTCAGACAGTGTATGCTTAATTTCTGACTGGTCCTTTTTCATTTTTTTTTTTGGCATTCTCATTAAGATCTTTAAGGGTCTCACTAAGTTCCTCAGAGGTTTTTAGCAGATTCTTGAGTAACCTTATAAATGTGGTTTTGAACTCTATGTTCAGTAGTTTGCTTTCCTCCGTTTCTTTCATTTGTGACATGTTTCTTTGTCTCCGCATTCTGGCTGCTTCCCTGTGTTAATGGAGTGGCTTTGTGTGGGAGGTGACCTATAGGGCCCAGTGGTTCCGCCTCTTCAGTCACCTCAGGTGGACACTCTTGGTACACCCCTTTGTGGGCTGAGTGCAAAGTCTTGGTGTAGTTAAGCCTTGATTGCTGTTGGTACACTGGGAGGAATTGACCTCTAGGCCAATTGGCTGTGAGGACCCGCTGTGTTTATAATAGAAGAACTGCTGCGCTGGAGACACCCTTATGGGGCAGGACTTGTTTCAGTGGGGCTTTGGTGCTCATTGATTCTGCCTCTTGAATGTGTTACTTATGGATGTGAGAAGTTGAAATCTGGTGTCATCTCACACTGACCACTAGGTACACTGGCTTCTGGATCTCCAATGGCATGCAGGTCAGCTACTCTCTGAGGCCACCCAGCAGGAGCTATAGCGAGGTCTGCAGATTTCTCCTGGTCTGACCAGAACTGCAGTTTGTATGGTAAAGCTGCGATAGGGCAGGCCATTTATATGCAAAAGCCGCTGCGCACAGTTTGGGTGGGTTTGTAAATTGGACGGGGCGGGGTCTCAGGGAGTCACTAGGGCATGGCAAACAGCGATGGCTGCCAGTCAGCTGTCTCTGCGTCTCCACGTTTCCAAGTCCCCATATCCCGCTCCAGTGCAGTAAACAATGATTCCTGTGTGAAGTTCTGCAAGAAAGCCACCCTCACTTTCTGACCCGATGGCAGACTGTCCAGCTTCTCTCCGTAGGGGTCTGGGTCCCCAGAGTCTCGCTGGAAACTGGAGTTCAGAGTAATGGGGAGCTGTGTCTCCCTTCAGGTTGAAAGAAACAGCGCACCCACTCGCCAACCGCCAGCCTGATTCGTGCGCCTGCGTACTTCAGGTTTTACACGCTTGTGCATGTCTCAATGCTCTTTTCTCTTCCCTTCTAGTTGTAGAACTTCTACTCAGCCAGCTTTCCCGTGGTTCTGGGTGATAGACATTTTGTCTTTTAGTTGTAGTTTTGGTGTGGTTGTGAGAGGCAGCACGTACAGGTGTATACCTTATGCCGCCATCTTGGTTTCTTCAAAGCATCTAATTTAAAAGCCAAAACAAAACAGCATAACTGGTCTTTTTTCCTACGAACATAATATATAGAGGCTCAGTGGGGATTGTTTATTTTTAATGGATAATTTTAAAGAAATGGTATGGTGAAATCAGCATACTGTCAAGAGTTATTTGTACTTATATGTCATGAGGTTTGAGGCTATCAAAGAAATTGTTGAAAGACTTAAGGAAATTTGTGAGTAGCTGATAATTGGCAAATGAGTAAGTCTCAACTATAGTGAAATACTTGCCATTCTCCTAAGGAATCAAGGTTGTTCTCCTTGACTTTGCAATTGCTACTCCTTTGTTGTTATCTGTCCTTTTTATTTATAGCCATCTTAGTGGGTATGAAGTTGTGTACTGCTGACATTTTAACAGATAACTTTTCAGAGGTTTTTGTGTGCATACATATGCATCTATATGTATCATTTTTATTTTACTTCTTATAGAACAAGTTCACAGTTTTTGTTCGTTTATGCAGTCTGTGTTTTTAAAACTTAACTATAATATTGGTAACTTTCCATATTCTAAATATATATATATTATATCATATACCTAATTTTTAGTAGCCACAGTGTTTTTTTTTAAAATATATTTTTATTGATTTCACAGAGGTAGGGAGAGAGAGAGAGAGAGAGAGAGAGAGAAACATCAGTGATGACAGAGAATCATTGATTGGCTGCCTCCTGCACATCCCCTACTGGGGACTGAACCCGCAACCTGGGCATGTGCCCTTGACCAGAATTGAATCTGGGACCCTTCAGTCCATAGGCCGACACTCTTCAGGGGTCCTTAAACTTTTTAAACAGGGGGCCAGTTCACTGTCCCTCAGACGGTTGGAGGGCCGGACTATAGTTTAAAAAAAAACTATGAACAAATTCCTGTGCACACTGCGGGCCCGGGATGAGTCGGCTGCTAAGCAGGACAGGCAGCAGCACCCGGCGTGCTGGATAAATGTCCTCAGCGGGCCGCATGTGGCCCGCGGGCCGTAGTTTGAGGATGCCTGCTCTATTCACTTAGCCAAACCAGCTAGGAGAGCTACAAAGTGTCTTAACATAAGTTAATATACATATAATTGGTTACTTCTATATTTTTGCTGTTATAAATAGTGCAGTGATGAATCCTCCTAGCTAAATCTTTGTATTCATCTTTAATTTCTTGGAACAAGTAGATAAAGAGAGAGGCAGTAAAGTTTAATATATAAAAGCATGGGATGAAGCCAGGTGATCTGGGTTTGACTTATGGCCTTAGACAAGTTATTTAATTTTAGTAGTTCTGGCCTTAGACAAGTTATTTAATTTTTCTGTGTCTATAAAATGGGATAATAATAAATAGTAGTATCTACCTCAAAGAGGTAGATTTTAAAGATTAAATGACTTTATTTTTGTAAATTATTTAAACAGTGCCTGGCACATAATAATAGTGTAAGTTTTAATTCCTAGAAGTAGAATTGCTGGGTCAATGAATAAGTACATTTAAGTGAACATATGTTAATTTTCTGCCCAACTTCCCTTCCTTTGGGAAGCATGTCTTCTTTAATTTTATTTTTCAATTACTGTTTACATTCAGTATTATTGTGCATTTTTTTCAGGTGTATAGCATTGTGGGTAGACAATCATATACTTTATAAAATGGTACCCCTGATATTTCCACCTGGCACCATACATAGTTATTATAATATTATTGACTGTATTCCCTATGCTGTACTTTACATCCCTGTGACTATTTTATAATTACCAATTTGTATTTCTTAATCCTTTCACATTTTTCACCCAGCCCCTCCCCCGCAACCCTTCCTCCCCTCTGGTAACCATCAGTCTGTTCTCTGTATCTATGGGTCTGTTTCTATTTTGTTTGTTCTTTTATTTTACTCTTTAGATTACACATATAAGTGAAATCATGTGGTATTTGTTTTTCTCTGACTTATTTCACTTAGCATAATACCCTATAGATCCATCCATGTTGTAAAAAATGGTAAGATTTCATTCTTGTTTATGGCTGAGGAATAGGGGAAGCATGAATTCTATTCACTGTGGTCCCAGGGAAAGTGTCACTTCTAGTTACTCCCACCCCTTACCTTAAGCTGGGCCAATTAGAGCCATTTCAGGTCTTTTCTTTTGGAAGGTACAAGAAAGTCTTTATTTTTCTGCAGGATGATTCAGGTAGGACCCTGTGACTAAGTTGAGGCTGCCAATGTGTATTTTCCTTACTGTGTTTTGTGAGTATGTCTTAATATTGAATACTGAATACTACATTGTTGGCTATTTCTAATGTTTTCTGGTGTGTGTGTGTGTGTGTGTGTGTGTGTGTGTGTGTGTGTATTTCTTTTTTTTTTTTTAAGGCATTTGATAGATCAGTAGTTAACCACCAGGTGTCAGGGTCTGCTTCTAGTAAAGAGACCACATGTGAAGCATGGCTCTACAAGGTGAGGTCATACACCTTTAAGCAAGGCAGGTCCATTCTCAACAGCCTAGGACAGAGGGGTTGCTTCTGTTGGCAAGGGAGACTTCATAAAAATTATAGGATAAGGATACCTAGAATCATCCAAATACTCTCAGTGTCACCATTCCAATCTTGGACTCATATTCTTTCCCAATCACTTCCCCAGCTTATACTTAAAACACCTGATTAAGCTGTGGCTTCAACCTATATTGTAGTTCAACAACAACTTGTTGGATTGGGCTGGAAGGCACAAGAAAGTCTCTTTTTCTACAGGATGATTCAGGTAGGACCCTGTGACTAAGTTGGGGATGCCAATGTGTATTTGCCTTATTGTGTTTTGTGAGTATATTTAAATATTGAACAGAGGCTAAGAAAGTGAAAAACTGAAGAGAGTGACAGAGCTTTGAAAATATATTTAACTTCTTATTCCAGCTATTCCTTAAAGCCAAAAGAACATTTTAAAAAATAGTTTTGAGGTAGACTGCTCAACTGTCTTCCAGAAAGATTGTGTCAATTTATACTCCCATTTCCTTCAGGGGGATTTTATTTAGGGGAAAAATCATTTAATAAAAGTTATGGCTTAAGCAACAACAGAGGAAACTGCATAGCTTCACAAAGGTGAGAATGCTAAGGGACTGGATCGGGAAGATCAGACCATATACTTAATTCCAGTCATGTCTCTGAAAATAACTAATTGCTACTTGTCTTTGGCCTTTATTATATCCTAAGACTACTTAAAACTAGGAATCTGAATTCTGAAAATCCAAGGTCTTACCTTTTTGTATTTGTCTGATTTATTGAGGCTGAAAGAGCCCCTTTAAGACATGGTTTAAAATACATCTCAGTATTCTATGAGTAGAGAACTCTTTGAAATTGAGAAAAAGTCCTTTCAGCAGAGGTAATTCTTTTATTTTAGCAGACTACTTTACCTAATGGGATATGAATAATAATTTACTGAATACTGAGTAGTCAGATTTGTAGGGCTTTCTTTTTAGTGATTTTTCTAATAGACTGGGTTAGGAAAAAGAATTTACTAGTACAGTGGTTGGCAAACTGCGGCTCGCGAGCTACACATGCAGATCTTTGGCCCCTTGAGTGTGGCTCTTCCACAAAATACCACGGCCTGGGCGAGTCTATTTTGAAGAAGTGGCATTAGAAGAAGTTTAAGTTTAAAAAATTTGGCTCTCAAAAGAAATTTCAATCGTTGTACTGTTGATATTTGGCTTTGTTGACTAATGAGTTTGCCGACCACTGTACTAGTATATACTAGTATTCCTTTGAAAGGCCCATTTCCCACTGATGAGACCAGTCTGTACATTTCCTTTTCCTAGATTCATTGTAACTCTGTGTACTTTATTAATTTATAAGAACAATTACTACCATGATTTGAATAAAACAATTAACTTGTTTGGAATTTTGATATCTCAAGTTTTCTCCTTCAAGCAAGTATTATATTGTTCTAGTTTATTTTAAATATAACATTTAGCCCTGGCCAGTGTGGCTCGGTTAGCTGGTTGTCGTCCCGTATACCATTCTCGGTCAGGGCACATGCCCCAGTTTGCTCCTCCACAGAGGGTGTGCAGGAGGTAGACACTTGCAAGTGTCTGCCAGTGGAAATTTTCCATTCAATATGGCATATTTTTCTTTACATTTCCCTCACATCAATGTTTCTCTCCCTTTTCACTCTCTAAAGAAAAAAAAATCAATTAAAAATTTAAAATGTAAGATTTAAAAATTTGAAATGGAAGATTCTTGTTTAAAGAAAATAACTATCTTCTGGTCAAGTTTTTAAGTGAAAAAAATCTCTTTATAGTTAATGACATCTGCTTGTAGGTAAAAATATGTCTGATTTATTTTTTCCAACTTACTAGTAAGCTAAGTTAGATGAGATATTAAGTGTCAGAACAAACTTGGAAAATAATAGCATGAAAATTAATTTGCAATGGAAAGTAGCAGTTGGGACTGGAGTGAATTATACAAATGCTTTATATAATTGTCCCACGCGGTTATATGGAATTTGAAAAGAATGCTACTTGTTTTTCTTTTGAAACATGTTTTACCAAATAATTTTAGCCTAAGTAAACTAAAATCTACACAGGACTAATTTAATGAAATTCATTTTTTTAGAGAAAAGAAATGAGAGGGAACAACAGTAAGGATTAATTCAGAGTAGTGAAAAACTGTAGGTTTTTTAAAATACAAGTTAACTATATTACTAAAAAACTGTATTATCTTCCTTTCCTCCCCCGAAGTCCCTTTCATTGCTATTGTTCAGATTGTGTGTTTGAGGAATGTGGTTGTAGAAGAATGAAGGATGTTTGAAAATACTACAGCATTTGATAAAGTTATCATAATGTTTCAGGAGATCTTACCTAATAATAGACAAACATGTAAACTGACCATACCTCCGCTACGCCACCAGCCAATTAGGAGTGATATGCAAATTGACCCAACTTAGATGGTGGTTAATTTGCATACACAGGCGCCAAGTGACAGAAGCAGGACACTTGCATCGTCGCCATGGCGATGACGCAGGCATTCTGCCCCACCCCCGGTCTCTCAGGGTGTCTGGGCAGCGTGGGAAGGCGGGGCCAGAGTGGAAAGAGGTGGCTCCCAGAGCGGAAGGAGGCATCTCCCGGGCCTGAGCGGAAAGGGGCTGGGCTGGAGTGGAAAGGGTGCCGTAAGCCAGGGAAAGGAAAGCCCATTCTAGCATGAATCTTCGTGCATCGGGCTTCTAGTTATATGATAATAGTCTCTGGCCTTTTTCAATTGTGTGAAAGATAGGACACATAATTTGTATTAATGGCTGCCATTTATCAAATATTTTGTACAAAGCTTTATTTCACTTCACTAATATCTCACAACAAATATATAAAATAGGTTAAGTTACCAAGACTTGGAGACATTAAGTAATTTGCTCAAGGTTATACAGCTGAAACTGGTAGTATCCATATCTGAATCCTGGTTTGTTTGTTTTTTAGTCTAAGGCTCATATTTTTAAACTGTGCACAAATTCTCTGTTGAAACTGGGGAGATCCCCAGATAAGTATGTTATTTAATTATTCAAGAAATGCTTATTGACTATTATGTGCCAGGCATGATACTATAAGCCAGATAACTAAATACAAGCCAGATATCAAATGCTCTTATAGGTTAGACCAGCGATTTTCTTTCTTTTCCTTCTTTTATTGATTTTAGAGAGAGGAAGGGAGAGAGAGAGAGAGAGAAAGAAAAACAGAAACAGAAACATCAATTTTAGAGAGAAACATTGATCTGCTGCCTCCTGCACGCAGTCCAACAGGAGATGGAACCTGCAACCTGGGTATGCGCCTTGACCAGGAATTAAACTCATCATCTTTTGGTGTACAGGCTACTTTCAGCCAGCTGAGCCACTGTCCAGGGCTAGACCAGTAATTTTACCTATTTGCCACAAGAATTTTTAAAACATGCAATAACCTCTTTCCCTTTAGACTGTCAAATAAAAAAATGACAACAGCCAACACAACAATAGCTATCCAGTGTGAATGAATCAAAAGTATACCTTTTTTTGTCATAGCGGCAAAAAAAAATGTATTTTTTGATGTGCTGCTGAATTTTAGTAATTAGTTTATGTGTGCCATGAGATGAAAAAGGTTAAAAATCACTGGGTTAGACTAATAAAAGAACATTTAAGAAAAAGCTGGACTCTTCTGCTTTAAAGAAAGGTTTGCAGCCTTTCATAAGTGGAGTGCCAAATGACTTCCTTTCAGCCATTCAGTCAAGTGTCTGCCAGTGTAAATTTTCCATTCATTGTGGCATATTTTCTTTATATTTAGAAAATGTAGTTAAATATTCTCTAATTTGGTCAAGACTTTATGTTCCCAAGCACAACTTTGAGGTTTTGTACAAACTCTTCTCTTGAAATGAGGAATCTAAAGCCTATATATTTAGGTGCTTATTCTAGTTTATACATCAGATTAGTAGTAAAAGTTTCTTGCTTATTTAAAGTATGTAGTTTTATCCAGTAGAACTTACTGCATTTCTTTTGATATTAGTAATTAACATTTATATAGTTTTAATTAACCATAGTTATTAATATTTTAAGAATACAATAATCATTATCTTGGTCATTCATACATGGTCTGAGCGCTTTAAACAGGAAGTAAATTGTAGTTTCTTCCAGAGTATGTCATGACAATCCAACTAAAAACAAAACAAAAAAATGTGTTTGAGTATTTGCTATATCTGATATTTTTAGCTTTATGGTTTTTCTTTGGAGGATACAAATATAGAATCATTAAAATTACTATAAATATGAATGATATATGTGCTTAACTTACTTTTGTCCGTCCATACACAAATGTTGATTTCTTATGCTGATTTTTTTTTTTAAATATCAGCATAAGAAATGAGGATAACAGAAGATTCTTAAATGTTTTATTTTGGGCCTTTAACAGGAATAGAAAGAAGGTATCTATAAAATGACAGGAGACTATATACAGTCCTATATATGTGTATTGTGCGTAATTTTTGAAACAGGAAAATAGTAAAACTTCTTTAGGATTAATTAAATGTTTTACTGAACAATGAGAAGATGTTGATCAGTTTTAAAGAACGTCATCACTTTTTATATAAGTGTCTTATATGGTCATAAAATTATAAACTGCATGTAATTCTGTGAGGATAAGCTTTATCCTCAGATAAAGATCTAAGACCTCTAGTGCCATACCTCTTCAGAGAATATTTTGAGAAAGCACCAACCAATTCTGTTTACACAAGTGAATTCATTAGTTAAGTTCAGTAGGTATAGGATATCCTATATAATAAAAGACAAATATGCAAATCGTCCCCTCAACTGGGAATTCAATGGGGAGCTCTACCAAGGGGTGTGGTGGCCTGCCAACAGCCCGCGGCCCCTCCCCCCGGCTGGCAGGGCCGGATTGTCCCGATAGGGGTGGGCCGACTGGACCCCACCCGTGCACGAATTCATGCACTGGGCCTCTAGTTTTATTAACAATCAAGGATTTAAATAATCAAGGGCACTGGGTTAAAAGTTATGGTTTTATTTTCGTTTTCAGTATGTATATTTGTGTGTTGTGTATGCATATACATGTGTATATCTGTATCTTAGTTGATGGACAGGTTAGTTGTCTTTTGGACATTATGGCTTGTAAGAGAATTTATACTTACATACAAAGCATAAACAATAGATTACTATAGTCTTATCTGTCCCCACTATCAAGCAGCAGCCCCAGAGGCTTACCCTCTATTTCACTGAAATGATCTAAACTTTCCTCGTTTGAATTTAAATAAGACTGGTTGCAAGGAAGAAAGAGTAACTCAAATAAGTCCAATCAAAAGGGGGTACAATGAAAATCTCATAGAAATCCAAGGGCTTGGTTCACAGGAGCTCGAACTAGCCCCCAAATGCAGGCACTGCTGCTTATCTCTGTGAGCGTTCTTTGCTCTACTACCCCTTTTTTCTTTGGCCAGTTCCTTTGCTCTCTAGTAGTTTCATATTCCTTTGGGATTTTTACTGGCTGTCTACTGCTGCTGTGTGGCTCATCCCGTCCCCCTGCTTTATGGTTTGTCTCCCATTTCCTGGGATAAATTTTATTGTCCCATCTCACCTTTTTGAGGGAGACCACATAAGTGAATAGGTTGTTCATTGGTACCTATTCTATCTAGTCATCATTTCTGAACAGAGGTAAAGTCACATTATCCAAAACATAGTCACTGGCCTCAGCATGGCCATGACATTTTCACCTAGAAGTGGGATATGGGTCAGCAAGTATCATAAGATTTACTGGTAACTAACTGACCTAGTTTAGGTGATACTATCAAAGAAAAAGATAGTCATGTGAAATTTTTTACTAGATAAATATTTTCTTTATTTTTTTTTTATCCTCACCTGAGAATATTTTTCCATTGATTTTTAGAGAGAGTGGAGGAGAGAGAGACAGAGAGAAATACCGATGTGAGAGAAACACATCGATTGGTTGCCTCCAGCATGACCCCGACCAGGGCCGGGAACTTGCAACCCAGGGCATACTCTTGACCGGAATCGAACCCAGGACCCTTCAGTCTACAGGCTGACACTCTATCAACTGAAACAAACCTCTTAGAGTTAGATAAATATTTTCTAAGGTACATTCCACAAAATATTAGTTCCAGGCAATGGCCTGTGAAGAGTGGTAACTTTGGCTAAATATATATGGGCAACTCTGCTCAATGCATTTACTTGTTGGAGATTCACAGTATGATGGCATATTAAAAATTCTGAAAATTCCTGCAATATAGAACTTTGGTGAGCTCTTTTTAATATAAGATTTCCCACACTACTGGGTCACAAAACTCTTACTGTATGATCAATATCTCACTAAGCAGTGTTTGGGGAAGCATCGCATTAGAGGATGATAGGGGTTTCTTTTCTTTTGGGGGGAATGGTAGGATAAGTGTTATAAAATCTACTGGTAATTCTATCTGACAGTAGAAGATACCTGTTAAAACACAGGCTTTGCCATTACATAGATAGGATTTTAATTTTAACTCTGCTATTTATTAGATGTGATTTTGGATAAGAACTTAAGCTTTCGGGGCCTGTTTGATAATCTGCGGTATTTCCTGTCAGGTGCATACCTTAGAGCCTGTCACGGTAAATACTTAATAAGTGTGATCTATAAAATTACCTGTGTTTCTGCTAGAAAATGTTTGGGTGCACGAGTTTTGGAAATTATTCTTCTACAATCTTTCATCTGAACAGTTCTATCTAGTATAATTATGTGTCAGACATCATTTTAGGATAAATATAGAATATAGGTTCAAAGAAGAATCTCAATTAAGAAAAAAATATTGCCCTAGCTGGTTTGGCTCAGTGGATAGAGCATCAGCCTGCGGACTGAAGAATCCGGGGTTCAATTCCAGTCAAGGGCATATGCCCGGGTTGTGGGCTCGATCCCCAGTAGGGGGGGCGTGCAGGAGGCAGCCAATCAATGATTCTCTCTCATCACTGATGTTTCTCTCTCTCTCCCTCTTTGAAATCAATAAAAAAATATATTTTTTAAAAAAGGGAAAAAATATTGATGAGTGAGAGGCTATTACATTTTCTACACTTAGGAGTAGAAATGATGGGGGTTCGTGTGAGGTGAAGTTACTGTTTGAGAACTGCTGTGTAGGAGTGTGTGTGTTGGGGGTATGATATGGTGAGAGAGTATATATCAGGGGTGGGCAAACTTTTTGACTCGAGGGCCACCATGGGTTCTTAAACTGGACCGGAGGGCCGGAACAAAAGCATGGATGGAGTGTTTGTGTGAACTAATATAAATTCAAAGTAAAGGAGCGGAGGGGAGAGCAAGAGAACCGGATAGAACAGCCAGATCCGGCCCGCGGGCCATAGTTTGCCCACGGCTGGTATATATGCTCTGGAGAGGGTGGGCCAGGTTTTGAAGTCTCAATTTTCCTAATGATGTCTTGATTTATAAACCAAATGTATATGGACAAACGAAATGCTCTGAGTATGAGCAACAGCCACAGATCATTTCTGGAAAAAAAAACAGCTGCAAGGATTTGCATCAGTCGTTATGCTTTATATCATCAGCCCCCTCCACTTTGCTACGCTTAACTGGACCAGGAACTGGCATCAGTGATGTATATTTAGGTCAGTAGCTTATAAATAACGTGACCCAAGAACTGTCCAGTAGTTTTGTCTTACAAAATGATAAATTAACTCAGTCTGATCCATTCTTAGGGAATTTGAATATGAGATGGCAAAGAAGATAGTAAGCAGAAGCTGCAGGACATGAATTAGAAATCATGTATCAGAGCACTCATGATGGAGAGGAAACGAAACCACAGCCACCTAAGAGGTAGAGTTAGGAAACTGAATTATGACAGTGGTCAATCAAGTTCCTATTGGTGTACCCATTTTATTTTCTTCTGACCAGTGTTCCAGCTTTCAATGAGGCCTCATTGTGCAGACTTTTCCTGTGCTTCCACACTACCCAAATATTCTTGTAGTAAACTCTCATTATGAAGTAACAAATGAATCTGCATATAGTTCTGGCAATCCACATTCTTTAAGGAAAGCACAATAATTACCCGAGTTGGTGTAAATGGCATTGATTAGTTGGGTGGTAGGAACAGGGACTCTGCTTGTGGCATTACTGACCAGGGAAGTTGTGTTTCTTTCATTGTTTTGACACAGTTGCCTCAGTTATTGGGGTAAAGAGACCTGGTTTTATGGCTCTGCCCATTAGCTATGTGTGATCTTAGATAACTCTCTTAATTTAGTGGAACAGAGTTTTCCTCTGTAATTTGAATTAGTCAAATTTTTCTTTTTTGGCCCAGAAAAGAAGCTTTTAGGAAAACTGGTCATTATTTATAGCACTTAGAAATGGTTGAAGATGGCAATAAATCTGAAAAATGAGAGGAAATAATGAGGTCAATCTAAGTAAACATTAAAATATTGATACAGCTTAACTAGGAAAGTCTAATAGTATTCAGTGTTCTATTTTTGTTTATGAAAAAGGAATGTCTACGGGATATATCTTCACAGATGTGACATTAACTTATCTACTTTTGCTACCATGTATTTGTTTTTTTCTCTTTTATTTATATTTCAAATATTTATAACCATTTCCTCCAAAGAATGTGACAAACAGGTAGATTTGTTTTTCAAACAGTGCTTTCCTAGGCTTTTCATCCAGAGTCAACCTGATAAGGGGATAAAAGACCAACTACCTTATTTTTGTTGGAGAACTTTAACCGATGAATTGTCTTACACTGTTGACGAACTAAATTATACTATGACTTATTAGTACTATAGTAATATCTTAGTCAGTACTCTTTTTTTCTAGTAACTCTTGATTGTTGAAAGTATTACATATGTCCTCTTTCCCCCACTGACCCTGCCCCAGGCCCTCACCAAGTACTAACTCTTAACCTCTGAGAGGTTCTCTTCTTTCTGGGATTCCTCTTACTTTTCAGCATCTGTGGTCTTCCTGAACTCTGTCCTCTGGTTCCTCAAGACAGTAAGGTTGTAAGGTTTATATTAGAGTTTTGGGTACCCCCATGGTGCTGACTGGACCTGCCCTCAGGCAAGAGTTGTGAGAAATAATCTAATTTCCAAGCATTGACTCCCCTTTAATATTTGTCTTCTTTTGGTCACTATTTAGTGCCTTTAGGTAGTTTTGTTGTTGTTGTTGTTGTTTTACAATTTATAGTTATAGTTATCTATGGAAGATTTGATCTGGTAGGTGTTATGTAGTCATACGAGAAACAGAATTCTCTCTCATTCCTTTTTGTGTGGGGAAATTCCCTTCATGATTATGTTCCCTACTGTAGATACCAGCTTTTATATATATATCATGTGCTAATTACTTAAGAAATTGTCATTTTGAATAGTGCCTTTTTAAAATTGCCTGACTCAAAAACAAAAGTCATAATCCCTGATCTTAAGAAATAATTTAATGGGGAAGACAATCAGGTAAACAGAAAATAGTGATATAAGTAAAAGAAAGCATGACAGAGGGACAAACAAGATACTATGAAGAACATAGAGGTAGGTAAGCAATGAGACACAAGAAGACTTTTGGGAGGATGCAATTTCTTTGTTGTATCTGAGAAATAAGGGTATGCCAGCTGAAGAACAGAATAAGGGGCTTTCTAGAAAGAAGAGTGAAGCACATAAGTAAATATGTGGGGCTAGGAATGAATAACTCTGTGGGAGAATTAGAGAGTACTGGTGTGGCCAGAGTTGCAGGATATAGATGAGGATGTGTGAAAATATGAAGTCAGAGAGACTGGACTGGAGCCAGATCATTAAATGCCTTAAATGACATGCACAGGACTTTGTACTTTAAATTATAGATAGTGGGAAGCCACTGACATGTTTTAAGTGTGGGTGTGACAAATCAAATTTGAATGCTAGAATGATCATTCTGATATTAGTGCACAGACTGGGGAGCAATGGGAGATATGGATACCAATTAAGGCAAAAAATTATGAAGGCAAAGGGAGTGGTGGTAGAGAGGAGGGAATGAATCCAAGTGAGAATTTAGGAGTAGAAGCAGTGGGGCTTGGTAACACGTTTGTTATATATGTTGTATTAATGAACAAAGAGAAGTCTAGATGTTTGGAAGTTATCCTTCCTCTTAAGAGATTATTAGAAAGTACAGTGACATCTCTGTAGGGCTCAGAGTTTCCCCCCTCATAAATATGATCAGGAAGCAGCAGCACATTTCGGCCTCTGATAGAGGCATTACTATCTATGACTTGTAGCAGTAAGCATTTTATGATTTTACAGTAGTGATACTTTCAGAGTAATAAATAGAAGAAACTAAAGTTGTCAGTGATCATTTCATTTGCTCTTTATTTTCTTGAGCATGTAATCACAGATTTTACTACTTATTCTCCTCCCCGCCTCATGTTATATGAAGTAGTAACTTTTATTTTTAGCTGGTTGGTTTTGCTTTATTTTTAAAACAAAACAGTAAATAAATGGAAGAATATAAATTAAAAGGTCTCCCTAACAATGCCCACTCTCATTCCTGCTTCTTAAAGTAAGACCTCTTTTCAATTTATTTTGGTTCTGTTGGTGGACACATTATAGAGTAAATGAATATATTGAACAACTTTATTTTTTTAAATACATTTTTCTTTATTTCAGAGAGGAAGGGAGAGGGAGAGAGTAATAGAAACATCAATGATGAGAATCATTGATAGGCTACTTCCTGCATGCCCCCCACTGGGGACTGAGCCTGCAAACCGGCATGTGCCCTTGACAGGAATCAAACTCAGAACCCTTCAGTCCACAGGCTGACACTCTGTCCATTGAGCCAAACCAGCTAGGGCTATATTGGACAACTTTATAGAAAGCATATATTGTTCTCCAATGTGAAAGATGGGGAATTTAGTAAACCCAAAAACTAACTTCTCCCTCTACCTCCTATTTGTTCGGTATGTTAATATTGTTAGTCTTGAGCAGTGGTCGGCAAACTCATTAGTCAACAGAGCCAAATATCAACAGTACAACGATTGAAATTTCTTTTGAGAGCCGAAAACCTACTTCTGCACATGGGCCACGAAGTTTCAATCGCACTGTACGTGCACGCCCGCACGTGGTATTTTGTGGAAGAGCCATACTCAAGGGGCCAAAGAGCCACATGTGGCTCGCGAGCCGCAGTTTGCCGACCACTGGTCTAGAGACTACTTTGTTACTTTAAATATTATTAAACTTTTGTTGAGCCGAAACCGGTTTGGCTCAGTGGATAGAGCGTCAGCCTGCGGACTGAAGGGTCCCAGGTTCGATTCCGGTCAAGGGCATGTACCTTGGTTGCGGGCACATCCCCAGTGGGAGGTGTGCAGGAGGCAGCTAATCGATGTTTCTCTCTCATAGATGTTTCTAGCTCTCTATCCCTCTCCCTTCCTCTCTGTAAAATATCAATAAAATATATTTAAAAAAAAAAACTTTTGTTGAATTATCACATGTATAGTGTCTGCTGATTAGTTACTATGAAAGATAAATTAGTATTCTTTCTACCTATCTTGAGCTTGTATTACTGGTTGTGACTTTTTAGAATACTCATTTAGACATTAATTTATTTACAAATTTAAATATTTGCTTTCTCCTAAGATGAATTTTCTCTTTGTAATAGCTAAACTTTCTAGTTTTTAATCCATTAGATGTTTTTATTCTGAGCTAATTATTCTTCCACATTCCTTAAGTTGTTTAACTCTAATTGGACACTATGTAATAAGGTTCAGAGAAAGTTCTGATGGGAAAATTACTCAGTTCCATTAGAGGAAACAGGAGAAAGATGGAAGAATTATGGTTATGGCCTTCAAACAGCTGAAGAGGAGTCATATTAAAGAAGGAATAGATATATTCTCTGTAATTCCAGGTGACATCAACTGGTGAAAATGCTTGGAGAAGAGTTTAACTAGGTGTAAAGAAAAAAATGTTTTAAAATGACTTAGATATTTACAACAAAAGTGACATCATCTCTCAGCCCCCTTTTAGCATCATCTCCCCCCGCCTTTCCTATTTAGAATTCCATAGCTTTCCACTTCAACTTTGGTCTACTCTACCCTCAGCTTTCTTGTACTAATTGTTCAGTGTAATAATTTCAGCACTGAATGAGCCTAAAAATTCATTTATTTCTCTTATGTTTTACAGCTATTAAGTCCTGCTGGAGATTACATAACCATTTGGATTTGCCCCCTTAAAGATGAGAATAAGGTATTATGAAAGTACAGAAAAGGAACACTTAGTCTTGGGACACAAGGTGTCATGAAACATTTCTAAAAGGAGATGACACTTGAAGTTAATCTTGTAAAGTGTGAAAGAGTTAACCTGACAATGAGGGAAAAGGAGATGGGATTGAAGAGAGAGAGCTTCTGGCCAAAGGGACAATATATTCAAAAGCAGTTAGGTGAATTTGAATGGACCTGACTTGTTTGGGGTGCTGTTAAATAGGTTGTTGAAACTAGAGTGCTCATAAGGACATGAATCAAAGTTATGTGAGTTTTAGATTAATAGAAATTTGACCATTATCCTGATTATGGTGAGAAGTCAGTTAACTAGAAATAACATGCAATACAAATTCTGGCAGCATGATTTGGAGTGGGCAGCAGTGAAGTCAGGGAGAGCAGTAGGGAGCTGTTACAATAGTCCCTGCAAGAAAGGATGAGGACCCAAAACAAAACTGTTGTAGTGGGCATGGGAGAATGTTGCAGTTCAAAATCATAAGAGGTTCACACTCATTATTGATACTGGGAATTCTTCTTTATGGAAATCCAGATGATCACACACAGAGGTTCCTACAAGATGGCATTTACCTAGTTTTCAGTAATGCAGGCTCAGGAAACTGCATTACTAATAGGTTAAAACGCAGTTTGTCTTCTGAAGAATATCACTTTTTAAAAATGACAATGAGAGAATAACTTTCAGAATGAGAGTACTTAATAGTCTTCCTGACCAATACCTTCTTTCCCTATAGGCCAGTGGTCAGCAAACCGCAGCTTGCAAGCCACATGCGGCTCTTTGGCCCCTTGACTGTGGCTCTTCCACAAAATACCACGGTCTGGGCGAGTCTATTTTGAAGAAGTGGCGTTAGAAGGAGTTTAAGTTTAAAAAATTTGGCTCTCAAAAGAAATTTCAATCGTTGTACTGTTGATATTTGGCTCTGTTGACTAATGCGTTTGCCAACCACTGCTATAGGCTACTTTGTTTCTGGACATGATTTAGGTTCCACCCTTCAGATACATTTTGATTTGGAACTGAACCACGTGGATATAGAGGTGGACTTGAATTTTGCTGGCATGGATTATGAGAGTAAGAGAATGGTTGGTTCTGAGCTAGCAGTTTGTGGGGTAGCTTCCTAATTTAGTGAGTGGTTTTCTATTTCTAGGAAGCTTCCTTGTTTGCCAGCTTCCTGCAGTGATGGTGACAGCATTCCTGATGTGGCCAAAGCAGAGTGGTTCTGTGGGCTAGGAGTTGTTTCTGGGAGCTCTGTCATTCTAGAACAGGGGTGGGCAAACTTTTTGACTCGAGGGCCACAATGGGTTCTTAAACTGGACCGGAGGGCCGGAACAAAAGCATGGATGGAGTGTTTTTGTGAACTAATATAAATTCAAAGTAAACATCATTACATAAAAGGGTACGGTCTGTTTTTTTTTTTATTTCAATAGTTTTACTCATTTCAAACATTTTAACAAGAAGAATGTAAACACTAATTATTATAATTTGAAACTTCAAATTATGGATGAATCATAGCACAATAACATACCTTATATTGAAGATGGCAAAAGCAAAATAAAATTGCCTAGCAAAGGAAAGGTACAAAAGCCTTTCAAATTAAACTTAAATATAATAAAATAATTTAAAACTAAAACAAATAGAAAAGAACAAAATGTGTAAACAGTAAAGTAAACATTTTCTTTAGTGCAACTTGCAAATTATGCCCGGGACGTAGATGTAGATGGCAATGTAGACTGGGTTGAAAGGTTTTTGGTCTTTAAAACATCAACTTCAGTGGGAACAGTGTTGTTGGTCTCCTTTTTAGCTAATGCTCTGATACTGTGCTCTCCAGGGGCGTGTCTCCCTACATCACCACGATAACGTGTCTACGCATTCCCAGGGTGATGTCGAGGGACGCGTCTGTGGACATTACAAGGAGCCTCTGGAAGATTGAGAGGTTGTTCCATCTACTGAATGGGCGAATATAAATCCGCCCACTCAGAAGAAGGAGCTGCGGCCGTGTTTCCCGACGTTGCCATGTTAACACTGCTGCTGGTGAAGGAGCGGAGGGGAGAGCAAGAGAACCCTCCGCTCTTTCGGCTCCGCGGGCCGGATAGAACAGCCGAACGGGCCGGATCTGGCCCGCGGGCCGTAGTTTGCCCACGGCTGTTCTAGAACCTGCCTCTTCATTTTTCCAGTGATTTTGTGATTATTTGATACTTGTATTAAATCCTTTTTGCTTAAACTACCTAGACTGGACTATGATCCTGGACCAACATGACAATTGGTACTAAAAGTGTTACAGGTAACAGTTCCTCAAGGAATATGGAAGGATCATTGGCACCTAGTGGTGAAAGTTACTTTTCCCTTGGAATGAAATACCTATTGAAGGCAAAGCTGTGGTGCACTTGTAAGCAGTGGGAATGGCACCAGGTGTCTGACCGGTGGAGGGTCAGACCATACCTGGGGTTCAGCAACCTCGGTACTTGGGTTCTGGCTAGGAAAGAATTCAGAGCCAAGACCCAAACTGTAAGAGAACATTTACAGTATTTGTTAAATTACAGAAGTAGCAGAAGTAATTCCCAAAAGAAATGTGCTTAAACATGAGTTATGGAGGTAAAGGAAAGGCCCTGGGAGCTTGGGAGTGAAGAAACTAATGGTAAGGTGCCTGGACCCAGGAGGGGGAGAGGAGTGGGAAGAGATGGGAAGGGAAGGAAAAGGCAAGGCAGGGGCATGCTCGCTGGAGGGAAAGTGCACTGGGTGCTCCTTCCAAGAATTTTAAGGGTGGAGATTTTAGGGGAGGTCCCAGGAGACTATCTTAATAGAATACTCAGTAGTTTTCCAGGTATGTCCTTTCAGGGTTGTGGTCTCCACTGATTAATTGGTTGAGTCAGGACAGGGGGTCATTATTCCATGCAGTTGGTCCTGATGTCAGCCAGTGGCCAGTTTATTTTGCTTATCTGGGCCAGGAACTGAAATACAACTGAGGCATAGATGTTATCTCTAGAGAGGAACAGTCAGGGGATCCAAACCACATGACCAGCAATATGCGAGGAGAGGAAAAGTCACCTGCTCATGTCTGTCTAACTGCCTACAACAGACTGAGTGGTGATGTACAGGAGACAAAGTGATATAAGGATTATATGAGGATTGGATGATGTCTAACTCTACTGCAGAGTTTAAAGGAGTGCATCTTAGCCTGGGGTGATTTTGCTCTCCTATGGCTATTTAGCAACATGTGGAGACATTTTGGTTGTCGTAACTGGGGGAGGAGGATGCTACTGGTATCTATTGGTTAGAGACCAGGAGTGCTGCAATAGAGGACTGCTTCCTCCCCACCATAACAGCAAAGAGTTATCTGGACCAAAATGTTAATAGTGCTGAGTTTTAGAAGCTCTGGTTTAAAGAAAATGGCAGGGATAGAGTTTTAAACTCTTGTTTCAGTTTTAAAATTTAAAGTTATGGTTAGAGAATTAAAGAGTTTGTGATTGGCTTAAAAGAATCTTTCACATTTTTTCTAAGATTCTTAAAAAATTTATTTTTCGAGAGGGAGAGAGAAACACTGATGTGCTCTATATGCCCCCTACCGAGGATCAAGCCCACAACCTGGGTGTGTGCCCTGGGAACCCAACTGGCAACCTTTCTGTGCACGAGACAATGCCCAACCAACTGAGCCACACCAGCCAGGGCCCTCTTACATTTTTTAATGCCAGGACTGTCAGAGCCAAAATCAGGTGCACAGTCCGAGCCAACAAGTTGTTGAACTACAATATAGGTTGAAGCCACAGCTTAATCAGGTCTCTTAAGTATAAGCTGGGGCAGTGATTGGGAAAGAATATGAGTCCAAGATTGGAATGGTGACACTGAGAGTATTTGGATGATTCTAGGTATCCTTATCCTATAATTTTTATGAAGTCTCCCTTGCCAACAGAAGCAACCCCTCTGTCCTTGGCTGTTGAGAGTGGACCTGCTTTGCTTAAAGGTGTATGACCTCACCTTGTAGAGCCATGCTTCACATGTGGTCTCTTTACTAGAAGCAGACCCTGACACCTGGTGGTTAACTACTGATCTATCAAATGCCTTAAAAAAATAAAAAAGAATACACACACACACACACACACACACACACACACACACACACACACCAGAAAACATTAGAAATAGCCAACAATGTAGTATACTGTCACCATTTCACCATTTTGTCTCCATGAATAGGTCACCTTTTTAGCTCTGTGCCATAGTTTAGTCTGTAGAGATTTTGTTCATTTTGCCATCTCAAAGTGCACCGCACTGGCCCCCTCCAGTGATGACATCATGCTAAGTGATAAGACTTTGAGAGAGAGAACTAGCAGGTTCCCTAGATACTTTGAAAAAACCCAGATAATGGCAGTGCATAAAAATTTTAATTATCTGACACTTTAGGTGAAGTTTCTGAGGTTACTGCATTTTGAAATATGTTGAGCTGTCTCTTCTGAAGTAGAAGACAACCTACTGCATCTTATATTCACTGCTACCCAAAGGAAGTACAATAACTAGTGGGTCTCTTTGGGCTTGGGTTCAGGTACTACATTTAAGTGTACTGTCACAACCCCTTTACTGAGTACTTCATAAAACTGCACTTCGGTTGCTATATGGAGCTTGTTGCAAGCCTTGACAGAAGAATCTGAGCGCTCCTCCAGCTCCCCTCCCCCAATTTTGGAGCTAGGCTATATATCCTTTTTGGCAAGCAAATATTCTACTTTTAAAAAAGGACACAGGCTTGCTGTTATACCTGATAGAGAACAAATGTTCAAATACTTGGTACCAGTTACATGAGCCATCTATGCAGACAAGCCTAGTGGACAGCATTCCATCATTAAATAGAAGTGGTGTATCTCGGATTGGGCAAGACGCAAGTACTGAAGGCACATGTATGTTGCATGAGCAAAAGACTCTCTGTATGGCTCTCTCTCTCACAACCCCACACCTATGGCTTTATTCCTGGGGAGTTCCCTGTCTTCCTGGGTTACAGATAGTTCTGCACGAGGTGTTGCCAGTTGTTAGTCTAATGGACAGACTGTGGTAGAAAGTGCCAGTTGCCTCCTAATCTCTCTCTAGCGGTGTAATTGTCACTTAGCTAAGACTCCCTTTCAGTTGGGCTTGGCTATGTGACTAGGTTTTTGCCAATGATACATAAATGAAATTGTCCTTCTAGGAATTCTCCTCCAATAATCTGTGCCCCTCTCAATTTCTACTTGAAACATGGACATGTTCTTTGGAGCTCTAACAGACATACTAAAACAGGAGGCCCAAACCCAGTAGATAGCAGAGTGGTGAACCTGAAGAAGCTGGATCCTGAGCCTATAGCTCTGGCATTAGTTCTGGACTCCTACTTCTAGACTTCTTTTATATGAAATAAACTCCTATCTTGCTTAAACTTCTATTTTAGGTTTTCTGTCATATGCTGATGAACCTAATCCTAAATGAGAGACTGAATGCCTAGGTGGATAAGATGCCACTCTTGGAAATAGGGAATGCAGGAGAAGATGCTAGTTTAGTGGAAATGATGGGAAATGCGATTTTAGTCATGATTAATTTGCTGTGTCTGTGTAAAGGCTCGATAGGGGGTATAGATGGCATTGGGAGCTTGAGAAAGATCATTTTATGTAGGAGAAGGCAGTGTTTGTTTTCAGGAAAATGAAACCTCAGGAAAAACAACCTGTAGTAATGTATATTTTAACCACCTTCTCACTTGTTTAATGCTTTTTGCAGGATAGAAAGTTTGATTTTTTGAGAAGAGTTGAGCAGAAAACAAGGCTTGGATTATTTTTACTTTAGTTCTGCTCAAAGATGGACTTTGAGTTGGGAATAGGAAATTAGAGATGCGGAAAATATAAACTTGTGAAGGAGAGAACATTGTAGATAGATTACATGTTTTTAAACTCTTTGGGAATAAGAAATTTGGCATCTGGCCGAAACTGGTTTGGCTCAGTGGATAGAGCGTCGGCCTGCGGACTGAAGGGTCCCGGGTTCGATTCCGGTCAAGGGCATGTACCTTGGTTGCGGGCACATCCCCAGTGGGAGGTGTGCAGGAGGCAGCTGATCGATGTTTCTCTCTCATCGATGTTTCTAACTCTCTATCCCTCTCCCTTCCTCTCTGTAAAAAATCAATAAAATATATTTAAAAAAAAAAAAAGAAATTTGGCATCTGTATTCTTTAAAGGCCAGATTGATTTGCAAGGCACAGCACAGGTTGCTAGGGACGCTTTAAAACTTAGAGATTTTTCTTCCTTCTTTATTGACTTATGGTTAGTGACTCCATTGATAGGGACACATTGAGTGAGTTTTAATGAGAAAGGTATGTGCATCATGCTGGTTGCATTACACAACAAATAGGAATCTTTATTTAAGGAAAATGGACATGATGACCTTTGCTGTTGTTCAATCAGTAACTTTTCTCCCCAGTTTAAAAATTTTCTATTTTAAAACTCTTATGCTAAAACTAAGCACTTGTTCATAATAATCTTATCTTAATTAGAGGGATACTTAAAAAACAGTGAAAGTGATATAGTCACAGAAGAATTGTTTTCTATATTTGCAATTCTCTTTTTATTTTGAAAGGATTGATGTTATAGTTACTACTAACATATTGGTATTTTAAAGCTGTTGCTATGAAATTTGTTTGAAGTTTTTATGTGGGAATATTATTTTCTGCTGAACTATCAACAGGGGCTAAATATTCTGTGGTAAAATAGTAATATATTTCTATAATACTTTGAAAAGCACAGATATGCTGCAGAAATTTAACATCATAATCCCCAACCCTTCCCCCCCCCACCAAACAAAAACAAAACTCCACCTGCTTCTTTTTCTTCTCCTCCCTTCTACTTTCCCTCCACCTATGTTCTTTCTGCTCTACTTCTTCATGCTTCTTCCTCAGTTTTACACAGTAAGCATGTATTTGTGATAGTAACTTTGGTTTAAGAAAACTTTAATCAGCCCAAAAGATAACAGTGTTTGAGCAGTAGCCTGGAGTTCTTTTCCAGCAGACAAATTATTGAGGTTTAATTTAAATTCCTATAATTTAAATGAATATAGTTTGCCTGATACACTATCTGGAGGAGATTTTTGTCTACTTTTTAGATTGACAACCATAGTTTTATGCCCTCTAGTGGTAAGATGTTGGTATTTCACATTTTCTGATGCTTATGATGCATAGAATTTCAGAGCCCAGAGGACCTAAGATGACTTTATAGGTGAGAGACTAGCTCAGAGATGTTAGAGGATTTGCATAAGGTTGTTAGAGACAGAGCTAAGACAAGCCTAATATCTCCTGATTACCAGTGTAGTGTTCTTTTTAAAACAAGACTCAGTGGTGTATATGTATATCTGAGATTTGCTTAGAATAATTTGAAGATATTTACTGTGGGAAGATAGTTATATTTTGGGTTATTTCTATTCATTCATAATTACTGTTGATGTCTTTAATGTAGTGGTGTTTTGAGAAATAAAAAGACCATTGGGCTTAAAGTGACTGAGATGGTCAGGGAAATGGAAATCATATTTAACTCTGAGAAGATACAATAATTGTGTTTAAGCACTTGAAGCATTATTTGTGGGAGAGGGTTGAGAGCTTATTTTTAGCTTGTTACATTGAGAACAGAAATTGTTAATTGTTGTATCTCTGTGCTTGCCCTGGAATGGTCAGGTTTCTTTCAGTAGAATAGGAGGAATAGGAGAGAGTCTGGGCCTAGAACTAAACATATTTATTACAGTCATACCCAGATAAAGTTCTGTATTAAAAGAAGAGTTAATTTTGGCTGTTCTCCCTATCTGCCCTGTCACAGTACAGCAACTACTGATTCCAAGTCAGGCAAGCAGTAAGCTTCAGGGGTAGATAGAAACATTTTAAGTGATCACAAAGGTTGTTGGAATAAGGATAGAGGAGGGGAGGATATTGCCCTGAGGGGAGATTTAAGAGCCAGTTGACATCATGACACCAGCTATTGGTTGAGAAGCATTTGAGGACTAGATTTAGGGTGACTTGGATTTACATATGTGATCTGCCACTTATTTATACAGTTGACTTCGGAAAAATTACCTGATATGTAAATTTATTTCTTTATGTGTAAAATTGAGATTAATTTTTTTATTTTATAGGTTGTTAGGATTAAATGCCTCATGTATATAACTGCACAATACATGTTGATTGGGTCTAGATCTGAGGTGACTGACCTGAGCAAAAATAAAACCCCAGTCCTTCGGAGAGTTGGATTCTGGACAAATATTTCAACATGCAGAATAACTTTCTAATACTTTGGGAAGTAGTTATTTCATTTTTACTTAGAGCTATTAAAGCAGAAGATGAACAGTTGTTTGGGGATAATGTAGAAAGTATTAAAACATTGAATTGAATTGTTATAATTTTTGTTTTAATAATCAGATATGAAATATAAAACTCATGAGGAGAATGATAATTTATTTTATGTACCTACTAGTGGCCAGGTGCACACAATTTGTGCACTAGGGGGGGTGTCCCTCAGCCCGTCCTGCACCCTTCTAATCTGGGACCCCTTGGGATCTCCGACTGCCGGTTTAGGCCCGATCCCACACCGGCAGTCGGACATCCTTCTCGCAATCCGGGACTGCTGGCTCCTAACCGCTCACCTGCCTGCCTGCCTGATCGCCCCTAACCACTCTGCCTGCCGGCCTGCTTGTCCCCAACTGCCCCCCCCCCTTGCCAGCCTGATTGCCCCCAACTGCTCCCCCCTGCCGGCCTTCTCACCCCAACTGCCCCCCCCTGCTGACCTGATCACCCCCAACTGTCCCCCCACCAGCCTGCTTGCCCTCAACTGCTCCCCCCCCCCGCCGCCGGCCTGCTCGCCCCCAACTGCCCCCCCGCACTGGCCTGCTTGCCCCCAACTACCCCCCCCCCCCCCGCTGGCCTGCTTGTCCCCAGCTGCCCCCCCGCCAGCCTGCTCGCCTCAACTGCCCCCCCCCACCAGCCTGCTCATCCCCAACTGATACCCCCCCCCCCGCTGGCCTGATCGCTCCCAATTGCCTCCCCCACTGGCCTGCTTACCCCCAACTGCCCTCCCCTCCTGGCCTGATCGCCCCTAACTGCCTCTGCTTCGGCCTCGCTACTGTGGCTTTGTCTGGAAGGATGTCCGGAAGGTCTCCTGGAAGGTATCCTGGTCTAATTAGCATATTACCCTTTTATTGGTATAGATCAGGGGTGGGCAAACTTTTTGATTCAAGGGCCACAATGGGTTCTTAAACTGGACCGGAGGGCCGGAACAAAAGCATGGATGGAGTGTTTGTGTGAACTAATATAAATTCAAAGTAAACATTATTACATAAAAGGGTACGGTCTGTTTTTTTTTTATTTCAATAGTTTTACTCATTTCAAACATTTTAACAAGAAGAATATAAACACTAATTATTACAATTTGAAACTTCAAAAAATGGAGGAATCATAGCACAATAACATACCTTATATTGAAGATGGCAAAGGCAAAATAAAATTGCCTAGCAAAGGAAAGGTACAAAAGCCTTTCAAATTAAACTTAAATATAATAAAATAATTTAAAACTAAAACAAATAGAAAAGAACAAAATGTGTAAACAGTAAATTAAACATTTTCTTTAGTGCAACTTGCAAATTATGCCCGGGACGTAGATGTAGATGGCAATGTAGACTGGGTTGAAAGGTTTTTGGTCTTTAAAACATCAACTTCAGTGGGAACAGTGTTGTTGGTCTCCTTTTTAGCTAATGCTCTGATACTGTGCTCTCCAGGGGCGTGTCTCCCTACATCACCACGATAACGTGTCTACGCATTCCCAGGGTGATGTCGAGGGACGCGTCTGTGGACATTACAAGGAGCCTCTGGAAGATTGAGAGGTTGTTCCTTCTACTGAATGGGCGGATATAAATCCGCCCACTCAGAAGAAGGAGCTGCAGCCGTGTTTCCTGAGGTTGCCATGTTAACACTACTGCTGGTGAAGGAGCGGAGGGGAGAGCAAGAGAACCCTCCGCTCTTTCGGCTCCGCGGGCCGGATAGAACAGCCGAACGGGCCGGATCTGGCCCGCGGGCCGTAGTTTGCCCACGGCTGGTATAGATGTTTTTGCTGTCTTTCGTTCTTCCTTCCTGATGCTCTAGTAGTGCTTTGTTTATTTTAGCATTTCTTTTCTGTTTGAACATTTTTCCTTCAGCTGCTCTTTAAGAATGGGTCTGCTAGTGGCACATTGTTAGTTTATCTTTATCTGAGAATGTTTGTATCTTCCCTTAATTCCTGAAAGATAGTTTTGCTGGAAATAGCATTTATAGTTGACAGCTCTTTTTTTCAGTACTTGAAAAGTGGTGGGCCACTTTCTCCTTACCTTCATGGGTTTTAGTGAGAAATTTGCTTTCATTTGAATTGGTGTTATCCTGTGGGCAATATGTTGTTTCTCTTGGCTTCTTTCAAGATTTTTTTTTCCTTTTTAGTTTTCAGAAGTTTAATAATGATATGTGTCCTGGTGTAAATTTCTTTGAGTTTATCCTGTTTGAGGTTCAGTCAACTTTAAATTTTTTTGGTGCTTTGCCAAATTTGAGAATATTTCAGCTATTATTTTTGAATATTTGTTCAGTCCCACTCTCCTCCTTCTAATACCTCAGTGATACGAGTATTAGATACTTTGTTATGGTCCCATGGGTCCCCACAATTCTGTTCTTTATATTTTGATTTATTTTCTCTTAGTTGTTCAGATTGGGTAAAATCTATGGATCTGTCCTAAAGTTCACTAGTTTTATGCTGTGCCATCTCTATTATACTATTGAACCCATCCACTGAGACTTTTATTTTGGATATTTTATTTTATAATTTGAGAATTTTGGTTTGATTTATAACTTCTGTTTCTTTGCTATTTTCTATTTTTTTATTTGTTTCAGAGAATTTGTGATTGGTTGTTGATAAGTTTTTATGACAGCTATTTCAAAATCCTTGTCAGATATTCCAACATCTGATTCATGTTGGTGGTGCTGGTATTAGTTGATTGTCTTTCTCATTCAGGTGTGATTTTTGTGGTTCGTGGTATGATAGGTGATTTTTTTTATTATTATATCCTGGACATTTTGGCCTTTAACTTAGTCATTCTGCTTAGATTTACCATAGGGACCATGATCTATTTTTGTGAGCTGATATTCCAGTAGCAGTTTAATTTTCAGAGCTTTTGTGGTATTATAGTTTTATCTCCTTCCCCCACTGGTCCATGCTGGTGCTGCCTACTTGGCAGAAGATGTTGCCCTAGTTGGGATGTCTGATGTTTCTTGGTGGGGGGGAGAATCTCAGGCCCACAGGACCTAAAATATTGAGTTGACATTTTTTTTCCTTTTAATGTTTTAAAGATATGACACCACTGTCTTCTAGCTTGCATTGTTTATTATGAGAATTTTGTTGTCATTCTTATTTTTGTTACTCTGAACATAATGCCTTTTTTTCTCCATTTTTTTTTCAGATTTTCTCTTTATATCTTTTTAAAGTAATATGACTAAGATGTGCCTTGTTGTAGTTTTCTCCATTTGTGTGTGTGTATGTGTGTGTGGTTATATGTGTGTGTTCAGCATTTGTAGAGTTGATAATTAGATTTATATGTGTGTGTATATATATATATATAAATATAAATATACATATTTATTTTTTTTCAGTCTGTATTTCATTTTGGAGAATTTTTGTTGTTAAACTTCAAGTTTTTTGATCATTTTTTTTGTGGTGTCTAATTCATTAATTCTGTTCAGTGTATTTGTCATGTCTCTATTCCTGAAAATATGCAACACAGTTATAGTAACTTTGAGTGTCCTTATCTACTAACTTCATTATCTGTGTCAATTTGGGGTCTGTTTCAGTCAATTGATTTTTTTTTCTCAGTATGCCTCACACTTTTCTGTTTCTTTTCATACCTGGTATTTTTTTTTTTTTTTCTGGATGTTATATTTTTGTGTTACTACAAATATTCTTGAACTTTGTCCTGGGATATAATTAAATCACTTGGAAATATATTGATTTTTTTTTTTTTTCCTGAGGCTTGTTTTTCATTTGTTGGGTGTGTGGGCCCACAGCAGTGTTTAGTCTAGGGCTGAGTTTTTTTTTTTTTTTTTTTTTTAAATATATTTTATTGATTTTTAACAGAGAGGAAGGGAGAGGGATAGAGAGTCAGAAACATTGATGAGAGAGAAACATCAATCAGCTGCCTCCTGCACACCCCTCACTGGGGATGTGCCAGCAACCAAGGCACATGACCCTGACCGGAATCGAACCTGGGACCTTTCAGTCCGCAGGCCGACGCTCTATCCACTGAGCCAAACCGGTCAGGGCTAGGGCTGAGTTTTTTACCCTACCGAGGCAATACCCTTCTGATTGTCTGCCTGAAGCCCAGGGAATTAAGTTAGTTTTATTCTTGGCTGTTGCAAACACAAATTATTCCTGGCCTTGTGTGATCTCTGGGGATCATTCTTTCTGTTTCTTTCGTGGGGTTTATTCCCTGGCCTCACCTGGTTTTCTTAGTATACTCAAATACTAATCAATACACAGATCTTCAAAGACTCAGACCCTCTGCAGATCTTTGGACTTCTCTTTTCCCATGAATCTCTCTTTTCTTTGGGACTCCACTCTTTGAATTCTACCTTCCTTGATTTTCCTGGACTCCCAACTTCATTGCTTCAGCTCACTGTACTGCTGGACTACACTTGGATTTCCCCTTCCTGTTCTGAAGTCTTGAAATTCTCACCAGGAACTAAGCTGGGGGCAGTCTCTGCATTTGTCTTCACATGGTCTTTTCCCCGTTTGTCTGTCTGTATCTGTTTTTTCTTACCAGGGCACTAGTCATTGGATTAGGGCCCACCCTAATCCAGTATGACCTAATCTTAACTAATTATATCTTTTAAGACCGTATTTCCAAGAAGATTTTATTTTGTAGACATGAACCTAGTACACTTAATAACTCAATACATTTTCTATCTTCTGGGGCTTAGAAAGAGCTTAAAATTATTTAAATTCATCTAAAGATACCTAAGTACTTTGTGATTAAAACCCAAAAGGTATATATAAAAAGAGCTAAAGAAGAGCGAGAAGTAATTATGTTACTGAATTTTTTTGTTTTGTTAATCCCCAACTGAGGGTATTTTTTCTATTGATTTTTAAAGAGAGTGGAAGGGACGGGGAGAGACTGAGAGAGAAACATTGATGTGAGAGACACATCGACTGGTTGCCTCCCATATGAGCCCTGACCTGGAGATTGATCCTGCAACCGAGACACATGCCCCTGACCGGAATCAAACCTGTGATCCTTCAGTCTTGGGCCAACTCTCTAACCACTGAGCCAAACTGGCTAAGGTTATGTTACTTAATTTTTATTTTTTTTTTTTTTTTTTTTTTTTTTTTTTTTTTTTTTTTTTTTTTTTTTTTTTTTTTCAAATTTTTATTAAGGTATTATATGTGTACATATCTTATCATTGCCCCCGACCCCCACCCCACTCCCATATATGCCCTCACCCCCCAATGTTTTGCATCCGTTGGTTACTCTTATATACATGCATATAAGTCCTTCAGTTGATCTCTTATTTCCCCCACCTCTCCCTAACCTTACCACTGTAATTTGACAGTCTGTTTGATGCTTTACTGCCTCTGTAACTATCTTTTTGTTCATCAGTTTATAATGTTTTTCATTATCCCCAAATGAGTGGGATCATGTGGTATTTTTCTTTCATTGACTGGCTTATTTCACTTAGCATAATGTTCTCTAATTCCATCCAAGTGCCTACAAATGGTAGTAATTCCTTCTTTTTTACGGCAGCATAGTATTCCATTGTGTAGATGTACCATAGTTTTCTGATCCAGTCATCTGCTGATGGGCATTTAGGCTGTTTCCAAATCTTAGCTATTGTAAATTGTGCTGCTATGAACATAGGGGTGCATATATCCTTTCTGATTGGTGTTTCTGGTTTCTTAGGATATATTCCTAGGAGTGGGATTACTGGGTCAAATGGGAGTTCCATTTTCAGTTTTTTGAGGAAACTCCATACTGTTCTCCACAGTGGCTGCACCAGTCTGCATTCCCACCAGCAGTGCACGAGGGTTCCTTTTTCTCCGCATCCTCGCCAACACTTGTCGTTTGTTGATTTGTTGATGATAGCCATTCTGACAGGTGTGAGATGGTATCGCATTGTCGTTTTGATTTGCATCTCTCGGATAATTAGTGACTTTGAGCATGTTTTCATGTGTCTCTTGGCCTTCCTTCTGTCTTCTTTCGAAAAGCTTCTATTTAGGTCCGTTGCCCATTTTTTTATTGGATCATTTATCTTCCTTTTATTAAGTTGTATAAGCTGCCTGTAGATGTTGGAAATTAAACCTTTATCAGTGATACCATTTGCAAATATGTTCTCCCATACAGTGGGGTTTCTTGTTGTTTTGTTGATGGTTTCTTTTGCTGTGCAAAAGCTTTTTATTTTGATGTAGTCCCATTTGTTTATTTTCTGTTTGGCTTCCATTACCCTAGGGGCAGTATCACTGAAAAAGTTCTTTTGGCATATGTCTGAGATTTTGCTGCCTGTGGATTCCTCTAGTATTTTTATGGTTTCCCGTCTTATATTTAAGTCCTGTACCCATTTTGAGTTTATTTTTGTGTATGGTGTAAGTTGGTGATCTAGTTTCATTTTTTTGCATGTATCTGTCCAATTTTCCCAACACCATTTATTAAAGAGACTGTCTTGACTCCATTGTATGCTCATGCCTCCTTTGTCAAATATTAAATGCGCATATTGGTTTGGGTCGATATCTGGATTCTCTATTCTGTTCCATTGATCTATATGTCTGTTCTTGTGCCAGTACCAGGCTGTTTTGATGACAGTGGCTTTGTAATACAGCTTGAAATCTGGTATTGAGATCCCTCCTACTTTATTCTTCTTTCTCAGGATTGCTGTGGCTATTCGGGGTCTTTTTTTATTCCAGATGAATTTTTGGAGAGTTCTTTCTAGGTCTGTGAAATACGCCGTTGGTATTTTAATGGGGAGTGCATTGAATCTATAGATTGCTTTGGGTAGTATGGACATTTTAATGATGTTGATTCTACCAATCCATGAACATGGTATGTTCTTCCATCTGTTTACATCTTCCTCTATCTCTTTTTTCAGTGTCCTGTAGTTTTCCGCATATAGGTCTTTTACCTCCTTGGTTAGGTTTATTCCTAAGTATCTTAATTTTTTTGGTGCGATGGAAAATGGGATTGCTTTTTTAGTCTCTCTTTCTGTAAGTTCATTGTTGGTGTATAGAAATGCCATAGATTTCTTGGTGTTAATTTTGTATCCTGCTACATTGCCGAATTCATTTATTAAGTCTGTTAGTTTTTTGATGGAGTCTTTCGGGTTTTTTATGTACAATATCATGTCATCTGCAAATAAGGACAGCTTTACTTCTTCTTTTCCAATTTGGATGCCTTTTATTTCTTCTTCTTGTCTAATTGCAGTGGCTAATACTTCCAGTACTATGTCAAACAGGAGTGGTGAGAGTGGGCATCCCTGTCTTGTTCCTGTTCTTAGGGGAAATGGTTTTAGTTTTTGCCCATTGAGTATGATGTTAGCTGTGGGTTTATCATATATAGCTTTTATGATGTTGAGGTATGATCCTTCTATTCCCACCTTGTTGAGAGTTTTTATCAAGAAAGGGTGTTGGATTTTGTCAAATGCTTTTTCTGCATCAATTGATATGACTATGTGATTTTTATCTCTCAATTTGTTTATGTGATGTATCACATTTATTGATTTGCGGATATTGAACCATCCTTGCATTCCTGGGATAAATCCTACTTGGTCATGGTGTATGATCTTTCTGATGTACTGCTGGATCCTATTTGCTAGAATTTTATTGAGGATTTTGGCATCTACATTCATGAGGGATATTGGCCTGTAATTCTCCTTCATTGTGTTGTCTTTATCTGGTTTTGGTATTAGGGTGATGCTGGCTTCATAGAAGGAGCTGGGAAGTGTTCCTTCCTCTTGAATTTTTTGGAATAGTCTGAGGAGGATAGGTTTTAGTTCTTCCTTGAATGTTTGGTAGAACTCTCCTGTGAAGCCGTCTGGCCCCGGGCTTTTGTTTGCCGGAAGCTCTTTGATGACTGCTTCAATTTCTTCCATAGTTACTGGCATGTTGAGCTGTTTAGATTCTTCCTGATTGAGTTTTGGAAGGTTATATTTTTCTAGGAATATGTCCATTTCCTCCAGGTTGTCCAGTTTGTTGGAATAGAGTTGTTCGTAGTATTTTTTAACGATCCTTTGTATTTCGGCGGGATCTGTTGTTATTTCACCTCTTTCATTTCTGATCTTGTTTATTTGGGTCCTCTCCCTTTGCTTCTTGGTGAGCCTGGCTAGAGGTTCATCAATCTTGTTTATCCTTTCAAAGAACCAGCTCTTGGTTTTGTTGATCTTTTGTATTGTTTCTTTGGTCTCTATGTCGTTTATCTGTGCTCTGATCTTTATTATTTCCTTCCTTCTGCTTACACTGGGCTTTTCTTGTTGCTCTTTTTCTAACTCTTTGAGTTGTTGGGTTAGGTAATTTATTAACCCTGTTTCTTGTTTTTTGCAGTAGGCTTGTAGAGCTATGAACTTCCCTCTCAAGACTGCTTTCGCTGTGTCCCATAGATTTTGGATTGTAGTGTTTTCATTGTCATTTGTTGTCATGATGTTTTTTATTTCTTCTTTGATCTCTCTGGTAACCCAGTCATGGTTTAATAGCATGCTGTTTAGTCTCCATGTGTTTGATTTCTTTGGGTTGTTTTTATTGTAGTTGATTTCCAGTTTTATGCCACTGTGGTCTGAGAAGATGCTTGATATGATTTCTATCTTCTTGAATTTGAAGAGACTTTGCCTATGTCCCAACATATGGTCTATCTTTGAAAATGACCCATGTGCGCTTGAGAAGAATGTATATTCTGTGGCTTTGGGGTGAAATGTTCTGAAGATGTCAATTAATTCCATCTGGTCTAGTGAGTCATTTAGGATTGATGTTTCTTTGCTGATGTTTTGTTTAGAGGATTTGTCCAATGGTGATAGTGGGGTATTAAAGTCTCCTACTATGATTGTATTGCTGTCAATGTCTCCCTTAATATCCTCCAGGAGTTTTTTTATGTATTTGGGTGCTCCTGTATTGGGTGCATATATGTTTACCAGAGTTATTTCTTCTTGTTGGATTGCTCCCTTTAGTATTATGAAATGGCCTTTCTTATCTCTTGTTATGTCCTTCAGTTTGAGATCTAATTTGTCAGAAATAAGTATTGCTACCCCAGCTTTTTTTTCAGTTCCATTTGCCTGGAAAACCTTTTTCCATCCCTTCACCCTCAGTCTGTGTGCGTCTTTTTTTCTGAGGTGGGTTTCTTGTAGACAGCAGATATATGGGTCGTGTTTTCTTATCCAATCTGTTACCCTATGTCTTTTGATTGGGGCATTTAATCCATTTACATTTAAAGTTATTATTGATAGGTACTTATTTGTCGCCATTCCTATTCTTTACCCCTGTGTTACTTCTTCGCTTCCTGTTTCTTTCTTTCTTTTTTTTTTTTTTACAGTAGACCCTTTAGCATTTCTTGCATTGCTGGTTTGGTGGTAATAAATTCCCTTAGTCCTTTTTTGTCTGTGAAGCTCCTGATTTCACCTTCAATTTTGATTGACAGCCTTGCTGGGTACAGTATTCTTGGATTCAGCCCCTTCCTTTGCATGACTTTGTATATTTCATTCCATTCCCTTCTGGCCTGATGAGTTTCTGTTGAGAAATCAGTTGCTAGTCTGATGGGGGTTCCTTTGTATGTAACTTTCTGTCTCTCTCTTGCTGCTTTTAAGATTCTTACTTTGTCGTTGGTGTTTGCCAATTTAATTATAATGTGCCTTGGCGTCGGTCTTTTGGGGTTCATTTTGCTTGGGACTCTGTGAGCTTCTTGGATTTGTGTGGGTTTTTTCTTCCCTATATCTGGGAAATTTTCTGTCATTATTTCTTCAAAGAGGTTTTCTATTCCTTGCTCAGCTTCCTTTCCTTCTGGAACCCCTATTATGCGGATGTTGTTTTGTTTCGTGTTGTCCCAAAGTTCCCTTAGACTCTCCTCCTGCCTTTTAATTTTTTTTTCTAGAAGTTGCTTTTCTTGGGTATTTTTTTCCATCTTGTCTTCTAGCTCACTGATGCGGTCCTCTGCTTCTTCTAGTCTACTCTTGATGCTTTCTATTGAGTTCTTTACAGCAGCGATGTCATTTTTCATTTCTTCTTGGTTCTTCTTCATTTCCTCTTGGTTCTTGCTCATATTGTCGAATTTGTCTTCCATTCTTTTCAGCCACCTTATGACCATTTCTCTGAATTCTTTTTCTGGAAGGTTGCTTGCCTCCATTTCGTTTACTTCCTTTTCTGGTGATGCCTGCTTTTCTTTCATATGCAGGCTGCTTCTTTGTCTCCCCATGGTCTCTCTTCTCTGGGTGTCTGGTTATGTAGTTTTCTCTCTCCTGGGTTGATTTAAAGGCACAAAATACAGCACTACCAGGTACAACTCACAAGGCACTGAACAGGAATGTATTCACGATATTAATAACCTCCAATAAAGGTGACCACCAGAGAAAGGCAAATTAGGTGATAGGAGAGAAAGAAGAAGAGGAAAAAAGAAAGAAAGAAAGAAAAAAAGAAAAAAGGAGTGTGAAAATGAAATTGGGAAAAGGGAAAGTAAAGAGAAAAAAAAAAAAAGTAAGAGAGACAAGAAAGTGACTAAGAGAGAAAGGGGAACAGACTATATATATTGGGGATAAAACTCCAATAGAACAATCACTAATCCCAGCAAATGCCAGCAACAAGTGCCTGGGGATTAATACAAACTACAACACCAACTAATATGGATTGAGGCAAGGGAAAGCTGAAGCACAAAACAATCAAAAAAATAAACAAAAGAAGAATAAGCAAAACAATCTCACAAAAACAGCATAAAAATTGGATATAATCTACATTCAAGCAAACAACAACAAAAGGACAGAGAGAAGGACAAGTTTATGGATAGCTCAGACAGCGAAGGGAGAGGTGTATGTGGACTTGGAGCAGGGGATTAGAGATTAGATATGTAAGTAGGGTGAAATTTTAACAAGGGGTAAACAGAAAGAATAGGGAAAATCTAAAGCAGTAAAAGGGTAAGACAAACAGGACACTGAAAAGGGGGAGGTTAGGAAGAGAGTGATGGCCTAAAGGTAGAGTTGAGATAGAGTAAAACGATGCTAAAGGAAAGATAAAAAATAGAATGTAGAACCCTAATCCCAAAATAAAATGAAGAGAAAATAAAATGACACTTTAAAAAAAAAAAAGATAAAATAGCAGTAGTAATAATACGGATTGAAAATAAAAATGTAATCATTAAAAAGGTAAAATCAAGTGATGAAAAAAGAAAAAAAAGTTTCTTGATTAAAAGATGCAAAAAATGAAAATAAAAAAAAATAAAAAAATAAAAAAATAAAAGGTAAAAATAAAATGTGAAGTAGTGAAGGTCATTCACTTCCTCTGTTTTTCTGTTTGGCACGCCTGTTTCTCAGTCCAGACAGTATTGCAGTTCCCTGCGATCCACTGCTCTTCGGTGTTGTAAGCCAGTCCTGATTTTAAGCAGGCGGTGTGTCTTAATTTCTCGTATTCCTTTATTTTTGATTACGCAAGAGTCAATTTGTGATTCAGCCCCTGGGTGGCAGTGTTTCTGGATTGACTTCCGGGTCTATCTATGGCCTCTCTAGGCAGTGTTAGAGCCTTCTTTCCCTGTGGCACTGCCACCGGCCTGTGGGCGTGGTCTGCCTCAGAGCTGACTCTCTGATGGTCACTCCCCGCTCCGATCCCCAGGTTCCAGAAAAACAACTTTCCCCTGCAGTCTCCCAGGGTGTCCCCAACTGGGTGATCCTATGTATTGGGCTTAGTAATCAGAAGCAAGGATTTGAAGAGGAAAAAGCCCAAGTGTGCGAACTCCAGGACTGCGAGTAAACCCAGGCACAAAGGGAGCGCACGGGCTGCGCGTAAGTCTGGACAGCCTGAAATTCTTAGGGTGTCCCTGCACTTCAGATCAAAATGGGTTGCTTTTTAGAGTGCCCTTCTCTTAGCAGCTCTGAGGACCCCTTTCCACAATCACAGATCACGCCAGCCCCTACAGCCACGGATTTTTCTAGGCACAGACTTCCCTGGTCCTCCAGCTCCCGCAAAACGCGCGTTCCTCTCTCCCGCCGGGACCAGAGACCTCACCTTATCCCAGGCGAAATCTGACCTTTCCGTGGTGGAGTGTAGAGCTCCTCTGAACCCGTGTGCTTGCGCCAGTTGGGGAGCGTTGTTCTGGGGCTCGCAGCTGTTCCTGGGGTGCCGCAGTTGTGGATTCTCAGGCTTCAGATAAGCTCCACTTTCCGGATCAAGATGGCGCAGACTCCGAGTCCAAGCCCGCAGCTCCGGGAGGGGACCCAGCCGCAGTTGGTGCTGCCAGGTCTGGGGAACCCCGTTCAGCAGTCCCCCACCTCCTTCTGGAATTCAGCTGTCTCCCAACCAGCCAACAAACACTCCTTGTGCGTCCCTCAGCTGTTCTTTCTTTCTGCTCCGGGACAAGGCTCGGAACACGTCTGTCTATTCCGCCGCCATTATTCCCTCCCATCTATGTTACTTAATTTTTAACAGACACCATTGCCTTCTCAGTATATATTCATATCTTTAGCGCTATTTTTGAAATAAAAAGAATTTGATTATGATAGTACGCATGGCATAATTAAGTTTTCTATTTAAGTTTCTCTCAAAGGTCTTCTGTGATAATAATATAAAAGTTGAATAGGTTGCTTGAGATATTGCACATTTTTGTCACAGTACCTATCCAAACATAGACTAGAAGAGTATGTTCAAATATAGAATGAACTACTACAAGAGTAAAGTATACATTACAGATGAGTTATGCCAGGACTCTTTCATCTTTCGTTGATTATGATAGATTCCATTCTAACTATAAGCAAAATTCAAAGATGTATCTCTCCCAGATTGCCTTTTCCAGTAGTACAATTATTTACTCATATAAATACCACTGCAATAAAAATAAATTTTTTTGTGCCCTGGTCAGTGTGGCTCAGTTGTTTGGAGTGTTGTGCTAAAAGGTTTCAGGTTCCATCCCTGGTAGGAGCGTGTGGGGGAGGTAACCAGTCAGTGTTCCCCCCTCCCTCTCTCTCTTCTTCCCTCCCTGCCTCCTTTCCTTCCTTCTTTCCTCTCTCCTTCTCTCCCTCCCTCCCTCCCTCCCTCCCTCTACAACCAATTGGAAAAAAAATAAAAAATGTCTACCATTCTAAAAAGCTTTCTTGCATCCCCTTTTTCATATCCATCCCTACTACCCATCCTTAGCACTGGGCAACCAGTGATCTGCTTTCTATCACTATAGATTAGATTTGTCTTTTCTGAAATTTCGTATGAATGGAATCCTGTGGTATGTACTTGTTTATATTCAGCTTCTTTTGCTCAGCATAATTATTTTGAAATTTATCCATGTTGTTACAAATATCAGCAGTTTTTTTCTTTTTTAGTGCTGAATAAGATTCCATTGCATGGACACACTACAATTTATTTCTCCATTTACCTGTTAACAGCCCAATTTCAAGGTTTTTGAAGCTATGGCATATGGTATTTTTAACTTTTATTGCTAATGTATAAAAATACAATCATTTTTTATATTGACCCTTTAAGGCCTTGCTAAACTTATTTATTAGTGCTTGTTTTTTTTTTTTAAGATTTCTTAAGATTTTTCATAGTTGTCTGCAAATAAAACCAGTATTCTGCTTTTCCCATCTGTATAGCTTTTATGTATTTTTTTTCCCCTTTATTGCAGTGGTTAGGACTTACAGTACAATGTGGAATTGAAGTCATGATAGTGGACAATTTTTTTCTTTACTGTTGAAAGTATTACAGATGTCCCCTTTGTTTGTTTTTCCCCATTGACCCCCTCCACTCCACACTTGCCCCTCCCAGGCCTTCACCACTCTATTGTCTGTGTCCATATATGCATATAAGTTCCCCAGTTTATCACTCCCCAACCACCCACCCACCCACCCACCCACTCCCGCCTTCCCTCTAGTGGATATTCTTTTTTAAAAAATTCTTTATTGTTTAAAGTATTATATAAATCTCCTTTTCCCCCATTGACCTCTCCCCGGCCGCCCACATCCCCCAGCACATGCCCCTACTGTCTGTGTCCATTGGTTATGATCATATGCATATATACAAGTCCTTTGGTTGATTTCTTACCTCCCTCACCCCCCCGCCTTCCCTCATAGGTTGGACAGTATGTTTGATGCTTCTATGACTCTGGTTCTATTTTTGTTCAACAGTTTATGTTGTTCATTATATTCCACAAATGAGTGAGATCATGTGATATTTATCTTTCTCTGACTGGCTTATTTTGCTTAGCATAATGCTCTCCAGTTCCATCCATGCTGTTGCAAATGTTAAGAATTCCTCCATTTTTACATCAGTGTAGTATTCCATTGTGTAGATGTACCACAGTTTTCTAATTCACTCATCTGCTGATGGGCACTTAGGCTGTTTCCAAATTTTAGCTATTGTAAATTGTGTTGCTTTGAACATAGGGGTGCATATATCCTTTCTGATTGGTGTTACTGTTTTCTTGGGATATATTCCTAGAAGTGGGATTACTGGGTCAAATGGAAGTTCCATTTTTAGTTTTTTGAGGAAACTCCATACTGTTCTCCACAGTGGCTACACCAGTCTGCATGCATTCCCACCAGCAGTGCACGAGGGTTCCTTTTTCTCCACATCTTCGCCAGCGCTTGTTGTTTGTTGATTTGTTGATTATAGCCATTCTGATAGGTGGATTTTTTTAAGTTTTTCTGTTTCTGATTTTATTAGACTTACGACCTGATTTCTAAACAATACTGTTTTCGTTCCTAAACTTTACTGTCATGATACTGTGCTGTATCTGTCCTTGTATTTGCACTTCAAAAAATTCAGTTCAAGTCCTAAATATTCTTATAACAAGCTTTATACTTCTCTCCTTGGTACCTAATACAAGGCCTCACATAGTGTTATTGTTGAATAAGTGAATTATGTAATAGTCTACTTGTCAGACTTTCTAAATTTGGCCTGGTTTTTCAGACTACAGAAACGTGTATCTTGTACTGAAACTTCAGTCTGATCATTGTTTTCTGTGGCAATTCATTCTATTTAAAAAAAAGTATTTTTATTGATTTCAGAGAGGAAGGGAGAGGGAGAGATAGAAACATCAATGATGAGAGAAAATCATTGATTGGCTGCCTTCTGCACGCCCCCTACCGGGGGACTGAGCCCACAACCCAGGCATGTGCGCTTGACCAGAATTGAACCCTGGACCCTTCAGTCCGCAGGCCAACGTTCTATCCACTGAGCCAAACCAGCTAGGGCCATTCTATTTTTTTATTGTTCTCCTTCTCAAATGGTTCTTCCTTTATACTGAATCAAAATACATCCTCTGAATTATATCTTTGGCTCTAGTCTGCTCCACACTATCTTCTTCTGTATAATAGCTCTTCAGATATTTGGAGAAAGTTCTCATTAATGTAAGTTTTCTGACTAAACCTTTTTTTTTTTTTTTTTTTTTTTTTAAATGTAATTGTGTCCTGACCCTTTACTAGTGTGATTGTACTTCTTACAGTGCTCTCCAGTTTGGACTCTTTAGTGACAAGGAATACAGACGCATCCCAGCTTCAGAGGAAGAAATGTCATAGGAAGTTTGACACTATAATGCTGCTTGAGTGAACTGGAGGTAGAACCTAGGCAGCTGGAGAGCTTCTTTCTTGTGGTACCTTTGCTTCTTTCTACATGTGTATACGGTTAGCTTGTTTCTACTGGCAAGTCTTAGCCTGGAGTTTCTGTTGCTCTGTGACTTCGGTTTTACACGTGACCCCTTTCTGTCATCACAGCAAGTCTTTATACATCTTTTTGGCTGCTTTATTCAGTCTCTTCCTTTTAAAAATAAATTCAGAATTCCCTAGCAGAGGAATTTGATTTGTCTAGGTCACTCTGGTCATAAGTTGCTTGCCAGTTTATAGATGTCCTTACCCACCTTATAGCCCCATTCATTTGTTCAACAGCATGATATTAAGTATCTAATATATACCAGGAATTATTCTAAGTGTCTGTGTAGGACACATCAGTAAACAAAGCAGGCCAAAATTCATTGTTTTCATTCTAGTGAAGTGAGACAGACAAACAACAGTAAGTGTAATACCAAATAAGTGATTTAGTAATTCTTTCTGGCTGGTGGAAGGGGTATGAGCATGGCTACTGCCCTTCCTTGAACTGTGGGCAGTGCCATTTTGATAGAGGGGTGTGGGCAGATGGACATCATAAGACAAGTCGAGTGTAGATAATCTCTCAACTAGTTGTTTAGATAAACATATCATAGAAAAAGATTTAGTGAATTGTGTATTAGAGTAGCATTTCTTAAAGTTCAGAGTCTATATTTAAACAAACTTTCTACATCAGGGTGGGCAAAAGTAGGGTTACAGTTGTAATACAAATAAATGTCAATAGTTAATCTATACTTAATAATATGTAAATTGACCGTACCTCCGAGATACCCACAGTCAATCAGGAGTGAGTATGCAAATTAACCAGACAAAGATGGAGGGCCTGTGGGCAGCGCACACGAGTGCAGGCGCCGAGTGGCCAGGGGTGGGGTGGGATGCCCACCGGCCCTCCACATAGCCGGGGCGATGTGGCGGGCATCCCCAGGACCCTGCCCGCTCCGAGCCTGTGGCCAGTGCGTGCGCACACTGGTGCCAAGTGGCCGGGGTCCCGGGGACGCCACTGGAGTGTCCGGTCCTGTCAGCCCGGCCTGGGGGCGGCTGGAGTTTGCAGTCCTTTTGGTTTCTGCAGCCCCTGGACCAGAAGCGGAAACCAAGAGCGCTGGGAGCACCAGGGATTCTGGGAATAGTAGTTCTGGTGGCAGACGTGTTGCGGGATCTCCTAGACCAGTGGTCGGCAAACTCATTAGTCAACAGAGCCAAATATCAACAGTACAACGATTGAAATTTCTTTTGAGAGCCAAATTTTTTAAACTTAAACTTCTTTTAACGCCACTTCTTCAAAATAGACTCGCCCAGGCTGTGGTATTTTGTGGAAGAGCCACACTCAAGGGGCCAAAGAGGCGCATGTGGCTCACGAGCCCCAATTTGCCAACCACTGTCCTAGACACTAGAGCAAAGTGAGCCTGGAGCAAGTTACTGTTGCGGGTGGGGGATGGAGGGAAAGCAAAGGTGAGAGACATAAGTACAGTCAGACTGTCGAGGAAAAATTAAAGGGAAGATACCCTGCAATTTCTAGGAAATCTCCACCAATGGAGCAAAGAAAAAAAAAAAAGACCTCTATTATTCTGTGAGCACCAAACCAAACTGGATTGGGGTCTCAGACAATTTGCTTATATGATTGCAAAGACAGACAGAAACTCCCGGATTTGAGAGTGCTCCCCTGAGGGCTCCCAGATTGGAGAGTGTGCTGGTTGGACTGAGGCACCATTTCAGAATCTTCATGCACTGGGCTCCTAGTAAATAATAACACAAGAATAAACTTTCACAGACTCACAACTGTAAACCTACTTTTGCCTACCCCTGTATATACTTGGTATATCTACACTGTAACACACATAGAAGTCAATCAAATAATTTTTGTCAATTGTTATGGTCTACAAATACCAAGCATCCTGTTTTGTGTAGAGCAGAGTACTGTATTTTATTTCTCCATCTAATTAACCCCTATTATTATTTTTTAAAAGTTAAATTTATTTGGGTGACATTGGTTAATAAATAGGATCATACAGGTTTTAAGTGTACATTTTTATGATATTCTTAGTTCTTCTGCAGATTTACTTCTTCCTCCTAGCTATTGGCAACTTCACACCAACAGTATACTAGTTAGCAACCCCAGAGAATACTTTTTGACTCTTCTGGAGTCATTGGCCAAGGCTAGAAGACCTGCCAGGGCGGTAATGGATGGCTGGCTCATCCTAGGTCAGTTGCTAATCCTAGTGACTGGCCTGGGTAGCCTGATAGCTCTTCCAGGACCCAAGGGAAAGTGGGTTACCAAACGTAAAGGAGGGAAAAGTGTGCCTGACCACACCAGTATTTCCTCATCCTGTCTAAATTTGTTTTGAGCAGCTTGTCTAGCATGTCTACTTTTTTTTTTCTTCAAAGAAAGCCATTTCCAAATGTTCTGGTATCTTGCCAAGGATTTTTCCCCCTGCCCCCTTTTAATATAGTAACTCAATTTGGCCATTATATTTCTTGATTTTATAATGGGGTAGGAGAGTAGGGTCCGAAAAACAACAACAGGAAGGAAGGCACTGACTAATAACCGCTCCCTCCTTCTCTCAAGTCAGCTGCATACAATGCAGGGACAGTCTTTTGCTGCCTAGCACCCCTCCTTTCTAGGAAGTGGTCCCCTTTCTTTTGAGCAATTTCTCCTTTCCCCCTACTTATGTAATACAAACAAAAGCTGCTTTTACAGCCACTCTGATTGACATGACCTGCTTTGTGAAGACTCACGTCCCGCGTGGTTCAGGGTTTGGGCTCTGGAAGAGGGGCCGCATGCAAATGAAAGAGATGAGACAAGTAATAATTTGGAAATATTGGGGGACCAGGCAGGAGCCCAACTCAAGAGGAAGGAGTCCGGCTGGGCTCAGGCCTTGCCATCCTTTTATTCGATTTGGGATATATCTATAGCCCTTAGGCAGGCAATTTCCAGTAACAGACAGAGTATCTTATCAGTAAGGATTTATATGACTGTCTGGTGGGGAAGTTGCTTCAGTTACCATTGTCTCGACTAAACAGTGGGTGCATAGCTCTGACCTTTGCCAGGGCTCAAGGGTCACCAGCATTCTGGGCTCCTTGTCCACACCTCTCTGCTAGTGAAGACAATAGGCGGTTTCCCACACCCTTCACCTCTGGACATAAGGATCAGTGCACAGGTGTCTGGACACCTGACTATAGAACAGTCTTCCCTCACTGTTGTTTGTTCTTCAATACAAAAAGTCATCTCAGAATTTTTAAATACAACCAGTATTGCCTTAAAAATAGTTATCATATAAAATATATAGACTTGGGAAATGTTTAAACGTTCAGACTAAATACTTACAAATCAAGAAGCAATATTCAGAAAATATTTGTTTACTTTTTGCAGGGTACTTTCATAAGCTCCTTAACTGTTGTTAGCTCCAGCAATTTACATATTTGCAAACCAAGTTATTGTAGCTCTCTCTACATTTTATTTGCAGTGAAATATCAATCTACCATTTTTATTATTGCTTTTTTTCTAACCTAATTTCCATTTTCATATAACCGAAAGTCTTACCACCATGAATCATATTTCTGTGTGCATTGATAAATGTTATATCTCCATTTCAAACTAAACTTTCATGTTTTTGAAACTCTGCATGGTATTGTGAAATCAATAATAATATGTTGCTTCCAGAGACTTTTGAAAGTTATGCGCCTGCCAGAGAGGAATTTTTTATCTGTCAAATTTGCAATAATTAAAACAAGTAAAAATTTAAAATAACAGTTGTTGGTAAGGCTGTAGTGAAAATGGCAGTGTCATTTTTATACACAGAATGTTAAAAATTTTTTTAAAATGTCTTTTTGGTGGGCCCTTTGGCTTTGTGTGATCTTTAAAATTTTCATACTCTTTAACCCAGTAGTTGTATTTCTAAGAATTCTTTTTTCTGTGGAAAAGTGAGATGAGGATGAGTATTTATATAGAAAGGGCCTTATGTAGCATTATTTATAATAGTGAGAAACTAGAAAATGTACATACTACAGCAAAGGCCCATTGTAAAATATTAAGTACTACACCAATATATAAAGCTAGGTTTAGTATGATCTCAAGTCTGTAGAAAAAGTACATGTTTACAAAACCTCCCTATTTCATTCCTGGGATAAAATAGTCCAAAATGTTAACAGTAATTCTCCTCAGGTGTGGAAATGTGGATGATTTCTTCTTTATATTTTTATATATTTGAAAAAAATTTGCAGTTAACATATATTTTTATATTTAGTAAAAATTAATATGATAAACTATTTTAAGAGCCTAAAATATATTAGCTATGACTTTCAGAACTAAACAAACAATATAGGAAAACCTGATTAAACATGATGAGCTAAATAACATGCATTTATCTCGGTTTAAAAAGACAGGGAGATGTAAATTTAAAACTACTTATGTCAGTAGTAATGAATTTATTAAAATAAACCTTTAACTCTGTATGAACTAAGTGCTAGGGGATACAAAAATGGTGCTGAAAGAAAAAGCTGGCTGTCATTTCTTCTAGAAAGTTTTCCATGGTCTTCTCTCCTAGACTAGATTTGGTTCCCTTCTATCGTTGTGCTTATGATGATATACTGAAGTTATCAGTTCATTTGCTTGTTCTCCAATAGGTTATGAGTTCCTTGAGGATTGGGGCCATGCCTTATTCATGTGTTTATTTCCAGTACCTAGCCATTTTTTGAATTAGTTCTGCTTGAGATGTCAGAAGTGGTGATGCTTGAGGTGGATGAAAAATGAGTGCATGTGATACATCACTTTTAGTTTAGTTTACTCTTACTGAAATCCTTCATCCTATATCCTATATAATAAAGAGGTAATATGCAAATTGACCCTCACGCCCTCGCACAAGATGGCCGCCCCCATGTGGTCAAAGATGACCGCCACAAGATTGCCAGCAGGGGAGGGCAGTTAGGGGCGACCAGACCTGCAGAGGAGGCAGTTGGGGGTGACCAGGCCTGCAGGGGAGGGCAATTGGGGGGGGGACCAGGCCTGCAGGGGAGGGCAGTTAGGGACAATCAGGCCGACAGGGGAGGGCAGTTGGGGGCGATCGGACCTACAGGGGAGGGCAGTTAGGGGCGACTGGGCCAGCAGGGGAGGGCAGTTGGGTGAGACCGGGCTGGCAGGGGAGGGCAGTTGGGGCATCCAAGCCTGCAGGGGATGGCAGTTGGGGGCCACCAGGCCTGTAGGGGAGGGCCGTTGGGGAGGACTAGGCCTGCACAGGAGGGCAGTTGGGGGCCACCAGGCTGGCAGGAGAGGGCAGTTCTGGGGTACCAGTTCTGCAGGGGAGGGCAGTTGGGGGCGACCAGGCCGGCAGGGGAGCAGTTAGGCGTCGATCAGGCTGGCAGGGAGTGGTTAGGGGGTGATCAGGCTGGCAGGCAGAAGTGGTTAGGGACAATCAGGCAGGCAGGCAGGCGAGCTGTTGGGAGCCAGCAGTCCCAGATTGTGAGTAACCAGCAGTCAGACATCCCCCGAGGGGTCCCAGATTGGAGAGGGTACAGGCTGGGTTGAGGGACACCCCCCCACACACAAATTTCGTGCACCAGGCCTCTAGTTTCCCTATAATGATGGATATATGAGGAGTTACTGTACTGCAACAACTGTTAACTTTAATAGAGAATATTTTTATTTTGCCTTTTTCAAATGTGACTTCAGTTTTAGAACATAGTACTGAGTTGGTTAATAAAATGAACTTAACTTTCCATTTATCTTTTATAGGTAAAAATATGGCCATAAAGTGATTAAACTCTAGGTGAAGGGCAAGGGGGAAGTTAAATGTACAGGGATCAGAGTGAAGGATGATAGTGGATGTTTTAAAAAAATTAACAGAGAGGATAGGAAAATATATATTAACTATTTGAATCAGGTGTTACAGGGTTACTTAAGTTAGATGTACATATAATCAGAATGTTGTTGCTTTCACTTCATAGTAAGCTGGGACACAATGTAGAATATGCAAACTCATGAAGCTCTTTAAAAAGTGTAGCAAAAAGAATGGATTGATTTGTTCTTGAACCTTGGGGATGTAATCTGTGAGTAATTTGGGAATGGAAAGTATATGTTAGACCGAGCTGGTTTGGCTCAGTGGATAGAGCGTCGGCCTGCGGACTGAAAGGTCCCAGGTTTGATTCCAGTCAAGGGCCTGTACCTTGGTTGCAGGCACATCCCCAGTAGTTGTTTCTCTCTCATTGATGTTTCTACTCTCTATCCCTCTCCCTTCCTCTCTGTAAAAAAAATCAATAAAATATATTAAAAAATGTGTAGCAAAAAGCAGTTTAGATCTAACATATACTTTCTTTTTAAAAAAATAGATTTTTATTGGTTTTAGAGAGGAAGGGAGAGGAAGAGAGAGATAGAAACATCAATGATGAGAATCATTGATTGGCTGCCTCCTGAACATCCCTTACTGGGGATCGAGTCCACAACCTGGCATGTGCTCTTAACTGGAATTGAACCCAGGACCTTTCAGTCCACACGCCAATGCTCTATCCACTGAGCCAAACCAGCTAGGTCTAACATATACTTTCCATTCCCAAATTACTCACAGATTACATCCCCAAGGTTCAAGAATAAATCAATCCATTCTTTAGTGTCCCAGGATAATTTTAGAACAATAATGACACAGACAAGTGGTTTTCAACCAGGGGCAGTTTTGCCCCTACCAGAGGACATTTGGCAGTATCTAGAGATTTTTTTTATTATAATGACTTGTTGGTGGTAGGGTGCTACTAGCATCTAGTGGGTTGAGGCTAAGGATGCTGCTAAACATCCTACAATGTACAGGACTTAGACCCTTTCCCCCCAACCTTCCCATAAACACACAATCTGGCCCAAAATGTCAGTCATGCTGATGTTGAGAAACTCTGTCTAGACAATAGTCAAGTTCCCAGGCCACTGTAAAAGTCTTTATTTTACTCATAGCACTGTTTATAACCTATAACTGAAGTTTAGTGCTAACTACCATTTTGTCACTTAAAAGTACTTTGCCTCCATTGAAAAGTTCTTTTAAAGTTTCAACTTGAGATACTGAGAAGATTGCTTTCCTTATTGGGAACAAAGGCAGTTACTCTTATGGTGTGATAGAGACTCTAGATTTCAATGTTTCTGTCTATTTTTTAGCTTTTCATGTGTATGTCATTTTTGAGAGTCTGTTGGATATAATTGCCTGTCGTTTCAGTATTATGTTTAGAAGGTAAATGTTTTTGTGTCCTTTAAATCTTGAAAATATTTAACCAGTATATCAGTTTATTCAACAAACATTCATTTATAAGTAAGTATTTATAATGAGTATTAAGATTTTATAGTATCCCATTTATTTTGATTTTATTAATAGGGTCAGGAGCTGGTCTGGGGAAAATAATCCAGAGATTTCCACAGAAGGACTGGGATGATACACCTTTTCCACAGGGTATTGAATTGGTAAGTTGATGGTGCATTATTGTACTTTTATAATGATATTTTTCTTATGATTATATTTATGTTATAGTTACTGTTAAATAATTTGGTAATTTAACTGTAACATGTTACTAGAAATAATACCTCATCCCAGTACCCCAAGTACAGTAACCTTTGAATGTATTGATTCTGGAATGTGTTTTGCTGTCCTTTTTCCCATTTAAACTTCTCTCTAATATTAAAGATGAAATTGATGATCTTTATGTACTTGGGAGCTGAAAAATTCCATTGACTCTTCAGTCAAAATGTTAGCCTAGTAGTTTTAGTGATAGTGTGTCACTACACAAATGTTTGTTATATTTTTTAGAAAATTTCCAGATTATTGTTTTGATGAAAACTAAACAAAACAAACAAACAAACAAAAAAACAAAAGAAAGAAAAGGAAAGGTTAGTTTAATTGTGACCAGTCATGTTGAATTCACAAATCCAAATTGTCTTTTTAGGTATAGAATCTTTAGGTTGCTTTATCATAGTGCAGTTTAGCTGCTTTAATTTTTGTCAGCCATTTTATTTTATTTTATTTTATTTTTTATTTTTACAATTGTTTATTTAGAAATACCAGAATATGTTACTTATCTGGCACTCATTGTCTTTCCAGGATTTCTTTCTTTTTTTTTTTTTAAATATATTTTATTCTTCACAGAGAGGAAGGGAGAGGGATAGAGAGCTAGAAACATCGATCAGCTGCCTCCGGCACACTCCCCACCGGGTATGTGCCCGCAACCAAGGTACATGCCCTTGACCAGAATTGAACCTGGGACCCTTGAGTCCGCAGGCTGATGCTCTATCCACTGAGCCAAACCGGTTAGGGCTTGTCAGCCATTTTAAAGGAATGTAATGGTTGTGCATAATTAATGATAGCTAGGACATCCTATCTGGTGGCTACTTCATGATGGTTAAGTGAGGGACTGGAAAGATGATCACTAAAGTATTTTGCAATATGACTTTGCAGTTTGGTTCTCAAACATACTGTAGTATGTGTATATGTGTGTGCCTGTATATATTTATGTTGTTTGTGTGTATACACACACAAACTTATGAGAAGTTTTCTTCAAAGCAGTTTTTGCTGCGAGAACATTTGGTATAATATGATAGTGAAGTGTGCAGGCTCTGGAGGGGACTTCAGATCTCAGCTGTATGGTTTGACTTTTGACAAGTTAACTTCTTTGAGCAGCAGAATCCTCATTTATAAAATGAGGATAATGACGATACTAATCTCATAGGGTTTTTGTAAGATAAAATGGTTTAAAAATGCACATAAAATGCTTAGAACAATTTATTCCATAAAGTAAGTGCTCATTAAATGAGGTAGATAGTTTATTATTGTTGTTGCTGCTGTTTGTTCGACATCTTGCAACACCTGCCCCAGAAGAATTATTCATCTGTTAGCATGGATCAGAAATATCAATTAGAACAAAACTGATGTTGAAAAAAATTGTGAATTTTTAAATTTTTGCTAATGACTATTCATTTCTGCTTCACTAAAGATAAAAAATACATTGCTGAATGCCTAATTTTGATTATTTACTAGGTGTACCGGTTAATAATGCGGATTTTTTCAATAGATGGAGTTACACATATGTTGATATACATGCGATTTGATATGTATGCTATTTTGTTGTATTGCTCCTTCAGATTACCACTTGTTCCGATTGATGGCACAGTTTTTGAGCAGCATTTCAAAACGTACGAAGAAGTGGAAAATTGGGTCTCTGAATGGTCTGCCTCAAAACAAGAAAAGTTCTATTGGAACGGTATCCACAAATTACCTGAAAGATGGGGGAAATGTTTAGCTAGCGATGGACATTACTTTAAATAAAGCACTTTTGATGTTTCTCTTGATTATCGTGTTTTCTTTGATTACAAAATCTGTGTTAACCGGTTAATAATGCGGCTTAACTATTAACAGGTTAATAATGCGGATTAACCATTAACTGGTTAATATTGCAGATTAACTGTTAACCGGTTAGCAATATGGATTAACTATTAACTGGTTAAAAATACGGATTAACTGTTAACTGGTTAATAATACAGATTAACTATTAACCGGTTAATAATATGGATCAGAGACCCAATTTTCCACTTCTTTGTACGTTTTGAAGTGCTGTTCAGAAAGTGCATGTGCCATCGATCGGAACAAGTGGTAATCTGAAGGAGCAAGGTCTGGTGAATACAGCGGGTGGGTTAATACTTCCCAGGCAGGATCTTTTAACGTGTCTTTAACTGGTTTTGAAGTGTGTGATGGTGCGTTATCATGAAGCAAAATTACTTTGCCATGTTTTCTGGCCCATTTTGGTCGTTTTACGACAAACCGTGGTTCAAATGGATTATTTGTTATCGGTAGTGACCAGTATTAATGGTTTCACCTGGTTTTAGAAGCTCATAACACACCACACCTTCCTGTTCTCATCAAACGCAGATCATTGTCTTCTTCCTAAAGCAATTTGGCCTTGCAGTCGATGTTGATGGTTGACCTGGATCAACGCATGATTTTATGCGTTTGGGATTCTCAAAATAAACCCACTTTTCATCACTAGTCACAATTCAATGCAAAAAAGACTTTCTTTCGTGTCGTTGAAGCAACATTTTACTGATGACTTTTCGGTTTCCCATTTGTCTTTCATTCAGTTGATTTGGCACCCATTTTCCTTCCTTTAAAATCTTTTCCAAGTCACTGTCTGTCACCTGTGTCCCGATCTGAGCTGGGCGTGGGAAGCGAAGCAGCCATGGGGGCAGGAGACCTCCCTCAGACGGGGTGTGGGTTCAGGCCCCTGCAAGGTTGGGGGGGTGAGGGTCTGTGCCCCACCTCTGTTGATCCCCAAGTTCTCTCCTGGTGGCCCCTCTGCGACTGTGCCTGTCTTAGGTTGTTCCTTCCCTGAGGAATCTTACCCGTCTCTGGCTAACCAGTCATCCTCCGGGGCCAAGCAGGGTGATGTGAGGTTCAGTTCTGTCTCCTTGGTAGTCTATGCCCCCGTGGCCTCCACGCCCAGTACCTGCCTTGGGATCCCCTGGCCTGCTGGCGGGGCCTCAGCACTGATCACATATCTCGGGGAACTCAGGTTTCTTCTCCAGGGAGGGCCCAGCTCACACGATTGGGCGAGAGACAGATCCATGGTACCAGCCACCACGAGGCTTCAAGCTCAGCATGAACAGAAAGCTCAGGCAACAGCTGAGAGCAATTGGATTGTGAGAAGAGGGTCCCTCTTGGCACAAAAGGCAAGAGGGGCCAATATAGAATGCTCAAGTGCCTTCCCAATGCCTTAATTCCTTCTGAAAGGGATTATATCCTTTCATGTCCTTTTTTTTTTTTTTAAATTGCTGCCAAACATTCCAAGAATTAGTTTGTAAGTTTATTTGGGATAATTGTACAATATGCTGTTGTAAAATATCTAAAATTTTAATAACATTGTAGAATAATATCATGTAAGGATATTCTTTGCTCTAGGCCATGGCTATTAAATTTCAAACTGGCTGTCAATTTCTTTTTGTAACCTTATATAAACTTTGTCAGGGAGGCAAAAACACAAATTATTTCCCCATAACCCCCCACCCCCTACTTATGTCCCACCCCCTTGTTGTCTGTGTCCATTGATTAGGCTCATATGCATGCACACAAGTCCCTTGGTTGATCTCTCCCCCTTACCCCCACCCTCCCCTACCTTCCCTGTGGTATGACGTGCTGTTTGACGTTTCTCAGTCTCTGGATTTGTTCTTGTTCATCAGTTATGCCGTTCATTATATTCCACAAATGAGTGAGATCATGTGATACTTATCTTTCTCTGCCTGGCTTATTTCACTTAACATAATACTCTCCATCTCCATCCATGTTGTTGCAAATGGTAGGAACTCCTTCTTTTTTACCGCAGCGTAGTATTCCATTGTGTAGATATACCACAGGTTTTTTTTTTTTAATATATTTTATTGATTTTTTACAGAGAGGAAGGGAGAGAGATAGAGAGTTAGAAACATCGATCAGCTGCCTCCTGCACACCTCCCACTGAGGATGTGCCCGCAACCACGGTACATGCCCTTGACCGGAATCGAACCCGGGACTCTTCAGTCCGCAGGCCGACGCTCTATCCACTGAGCCAAACCGGTTTCGGCGATATACCACAGTTTTTTAATCCACTCATCTGCTGATGGGCATTTAGGCTGTTTCCAAATCTTAGCTATGGTGAATTGTGCTGCTATGAACATAGGGGTGCATATATCCTTTCTGATTCGTGTTTCTAGTTTCTTGGGATATATTCCTAGAAGTGGGATCACTGGGTCAAAAGGGAGTTCCATTTTTAGTTTTTTGAGGAAACTCCATACTGTTCTCCACAGTGGCTGCACCAGTCTGCATTCCCACCAGCAGTGCACGAGGGTTCCTTTTTCTCCACATCCGCGCCAGCACTTGTCATTTGTTGATTTGTTGATGATAGCCATTCTGACAGGTGTGAGATGGTACTGCATTGTTGTTTTGATTTGCATCTCTCTGATGATTAGCGACTTTGAGCAGGTTTTCATATGTCTCTTGGCCTTCCTTCTGTCTTCTTTCGAAAAGTGTCTATTTAGATCAGTTGCCCATTTTTTGATTGGGTTGTTTATCTTCTTTCCATTGCTTGTAAACGATCGGAAATTGTTTGCTGAGCAACGTTTAATCTTTCTGCAAGTTGTTTTTGAGTTTGACACGAATCTTCATCCAATAATGCTTGTAATTGTTGGTCTTCAAACTTTTTCGGTTGACCTGGACGTTCTTTGTATTTTACATCGAAATCATCACTTTTAAAGTGTTTAAACCAGCGTTCACAAGTATCTTGAGATGGAGCATGTTCATCATAAGCTTCCCGAAGCATATGATAACTTTCAGCAGCACTTTTCTTCAAAATAAAGTAATGAATTAAAACTTCCCACAAATGCTCTTTTTTTGGCATGAAACTTGACATTTTTAAGCGTAAAAATATCCATGATGTTAACACCTTCAGAAAATTTGACATATAAAGTTTTAAAGCTTGTTGTCAATACAACAAAATAGCATACATATCAAATTGCATATATATCAACATATGTGTAACTCCATTTATGGGAAAATATCCACATTGTTAACCGGTACACCTAGTATAAAGAAGGCAGCATGTTCTATAGACAATCATAAAAGGTAAATTTGGAATTTTGTTATTAAAAATGGGGAAAGAATGTGAGGATCATAGGAAAAGTAACTTTTTGGAAAGCCCCTTGTATTCCTTCTTCCCTCTCCCCCGACATGCCTACAAATACTAGTAATTGGCTTTCCTGTGTGAATAACTAGGTATTTATTTGTACTATTAAAGCTTCTAAGCCCTGTTTAAGCATCCTTTCAGTGATGACTGAAAGGAGAAATTTTTGTTGCTGGACGATTTTGAACTTTTTAAAAAAATATGTTTTTATTGATTTTTAGAGAGAGAGAGAGGGAGAGGAATAGAGAGATAGAAACATCAATGATGAGAGAGAATCATTGATCAGCTGCCTCCTGCACTCCCCCTACTGGGGATGGAGCCCACAACCTGGGCATGTGCCCTGACCAGGAATCGAATCATGACCTCCTGGTTCATGGATCAACGCTCAACTGCTGAGCCACACTGGCTGGGCCCTTTTTGAACTTTTTGTGAGTTCCTACCTTCTCTCACATCAAAGCATGGAGGGATATAAACTACAACAGTTTGACAATTTGAACAGTGAACCACCTTCATAAGTTTCAAGAACAGCAGACATTATTGGGGTAGAGAGATATGATTTGATACTAGATGTTTTTAAAAATATATTTTTATTGTTTTCAGAGAGGACGGGAGAGGGAGAGAGAGATAGAAACATCAATGATGAGAGAGAATCATTGATAGGCTGCCTCCTGCACGCCCTGCACTGGGGATCAAGCCCATACATAACTCAGGCATATGCCCTGACGGGGAATCGAAACCTGACCTCCTGGTTCATAGATCGAAGCTCAACCACTGAGCAACGCCAGCCGGGCTGGCACTAGCTATTTAGCTATGATTGACAAGGGATGATTGTTGTGTTTTGAAATTCTAGGGAATAGATGGGGTGATGTTTCTCCAGTAGTGAGGGAGGGACAGTTATTGATTTTGCTATTTAGTAAATGTTTTTTTCTTTGTATGACAGATGCTCCTGTGTTCAAGTGCTGTCAGTGGCTCTTTAGTAACAAGTAGAGTTATACGCTGCTAATTGATAGAATGGAGGTGATAATAAGTAGACAGAATTTTTCCTCACCTGACATTTTCCTAGATGACTTCTTGGCTGATTCTTAGCAAAGCATTTCAAGGTTTTTTTGGGCTAGATTTTATTTAGTAATAAAGGGTAAAGGGGGCCAAATATATGGTGATGAAAGATGACTGGTCTTTGGATGGTGGGCACACAATGCAATATACAGATAATGTATCATAGAAATGTACACTGAAACCTATATGATCTTATTAACCAATGTCACCCCAATAAATTAACAAAAAATATTTGAGCTGCTGGATTACATTAGAAATTTCTTTTTTCTTTTTCTGTAATTGATAGCAGTTCTAATCCTCTAATGTCCACTGTGCTGTGTCAAGTAAAAAATTAATTTAACTAACATCTGTCAAAATTCATTTAAAAACAATAGAATCATTAACTTAATTTTTCATTGTGTTTTTATTATTTATTTCTGTGGGCTATACTTTGTATAGTAGGGACATAACAACTGTTCTTCATATGAACAGCAATAATTTGAATAACTGTGAAATACTGTGTAACTAGAATAACTCCTATAGCTTCAAGACCAGAAATAAGCCTAATAAAATCTTAGACTAATTGAAGGTGATCTGGCTTGGACCCTAAATGGTTTGTTGATTGCAGGGTGGTAGTGGCCCTTTTGTGATGATTTACAGAGGGAAAAAAAATCTTACCCTTTCCAAGGTAGTAGAACAACTTATAGTATATAATATTAATGTTAATATTTAACAGTTGTATAGGATTGGTAGACTGTGATGAACTTACATAAATTAGATGATACATGGTAGTGCATCTAATTTACAGATAAGTAAATTAAAGATCAGGGAGTTGAAACAATTTTATTAGGATCTAACAGCTGAGATGCAGCAGAGTTAGGATTCAACCCAGGTCTTTTGACTCTTAGTGTGAGCTAAGATCTGAGAATGTTCTGAAAGTGACACTTTAAACTGGTTAGCATTTGTATTTTAGTATAAATGTAGGATTTGAAAACAGGGTTCTATGATTTGGAAGAACTTAGGTTTAGAAATGTTAAAAGAATGTTGCGTATTAGATGGATACCAACCTCACTTATTTTATCTGAGGACGTGTCTGTGTTCAGAGCACAATATTATATTGAAATTATTTTCTATTTCTACCTCTTCTTCTCAGACAGCATATATTTGATTTGTTTAAAGTCTAAAGGAAAGATAATTGTGTTCAGTCTGATGACTAAACTTTATGACTAGTAGGAAAGGATGTTAGGCATTCAGTCCCTAAAAAGTCAAATCCCAAATTTAATTTAGAGGATGCTGAATTTATTCTTTGGGCTTTTATGTAAAGAAATTGCCTTCTTTTTCTTTTCTTCCATTGGGAAATGCTGAACTTTAATTTGGATGGATTTTAAAAATAAAAATATGAAAATAAGCTAAACCAAACATAATGACTACTTTTTCAATTCTGGGATATTTTTATCTTTTTCTTGTGTTTTTTAAGCATACAAGGAAACCACAGACAGTCATATAAATAAAGTTTCAGTTAATTTTAGTGACAATATTTCAAAGAAAATTTAAGAATTGTTTTGCAGAGGCATTCTATGGCTAACAATCTATTTTGGACTATGGAAACAAATGTTTTTATTGGCTAGCTTTTGTTTTTTATTTTTTAAATACATTTTTATTGATTTCAGAGAGAGAGAGAGAGAAACATCAGTAATGAGAGAGAATCATTGATCGACTGCCTCTTGCATGCCCCTACTGGAGATCAAGCCCACAACCCGGGAATGTGCTCTTGATCGGAATCGAACCCAGGACCTTTCAGTTCACAGGCCGATGCTCTGTCTACTGAGCCAAATCAGCTAGGGCTTGGCTAGCTTTTGGATATCAGCAAACGAGTGTTGTTTTGGCACTAGCTTTTTTTATTTTTAAAGATGCCCTAATTTTTTTAATATTATAATTCAGAAAATGTGCCATATTTTTACTAGGGACTGTCTGCACTGGGACATTTGTAGATCTGTCTAATTGTTTTCTTTTAATCCTCACCTGAGGATATTTTTTTCATTGATTTTTCAGACAGAATGGAAGGGAAGGAGGAGGGGTGGGAGAGAGAGAAACATCAATGTGTGAGAGATATCGATTGGTTGCCTCCCATATGCACCCAGACTAGGGCTGGGGATCAAACCTGCAACTGAGGTATGTGCTCTTTTTTTTTAAAAAAAATATATTTTATTGATTTTTTACAGAGAGGAAGGGAGAGGGATAGAGAGTCAGAAGCATTGATGAGAGAGAAACACCAATCAGCTGCCTCCTGCACACTCCTTACTGGGTATGTGCCCGCAACCAAGGTACATGCCCTTGACCAGAATCGAACCTGGGGCCCTTGAGTCCGCAGGCTGACGCTGTATCCACTGAGCCAAACCAGTCAGGGCTGAGGTATGTGCTCTTGACTGGGAATTGAACCCACGACCCTTTGGTCTGTAGGCCCACACTCTAACCACTGAGCAAAACTCACCAGGGCTGTCTAATTTCTTTTTAGAAGGCTAAGGTACTACGTTAAAAAAATGCTGTGACTTGAATAAAAGAGGAATAAACATTTAGTTAGAGTTTCTAAATTTGAGGTTCTTAAGAAATTAGTTTCATTATTTAAATTATAGAATAGTGATTTGACTACCTTCAATATGAATCCATTTTTCTGTAGTTTTAAGTATAGATTGCAGAGAAGAGGGGGAAAATCTTGTATTAAACGTTTTGCAGTTGTAACATAGTAGGAGTAGCCTTAGTATAGGAGGCTGTTTGTGGGCAGAGAAGTATAAGTACCATGTATACTTTCATTCTTTAAGCTGTTTAGAATGCATTGAATACAAATGGGATAGTAGTTGTCATTCTGGCCTGGATATAGATACTGTTTGGTCAGGGAACTGAGTGTAGACGGATGGAAGAGACTTTTCTCCCTCTTTGTAGAGGAAAATGCATGAAAGGAGAATGAGAAAGGTAGTAAACATATTGGATAACAGAATCAGAGGCACAAATATTTTAAATGGTTGGAATTATAGGCCCTTTATTGAGAAGATGAAATATAATAGGTAAAAACATTAGTTCTTGCACGTGAGTATAATAAGTCAGCTGTGTAAGTAATCATTTAGAATAAAGATAGACGGGATAATTTGCCAGCTAGAGAGATTTGAGAAATACAAGAATACAGCTAAAAGTAAAAAATATATACTTATAAAAGATACTTAGGTAGCATCTAAACCCTCTGTGCTGAGGTAGGGCACTTGTTGATGAATTCAATTTTAAAGATGGTGTAAAGGATATGTGGAAGGATTCTTGATTTTGTGTAGCGTTGAGGCTGAAAACATAAGAATACTGCTATGAAGTATGAAGGCATGGCTTTTAAAATATACTAAGGACTACAAAAAGGAATTTTGAGTTCTGTTCACAACAAAGCAAGTGGATATAAATGGGGTTTAAGCTGGAAAGTGGTGATTTGAGCTCACATTTTAGTTTCCGACTTCCAGACAATTGTCTCTTTGAAGTAATAAAACCACATGGCAGGTTGGAATCTGATGAGTGAGTCTACAGGACACTTTTGAGACAGTAGATTCTCTTACGTCTCTGAGGTGGAGGATAGTCAATCTTGGTGTTATTTTTCTCACATTCCTCCGTGCTCACCAAAATGGTTTGTTCTTGTATACTAGACTTTCAGTTACTTACAATTGTGCTTATTTTACTAGTGCATCGGTAGCCTCAGTTACGCTACAGAATCTTTCACCTCCCCTGTCTCCATGTTCTGCTACTTCAGTACTACTCTCAGAACCTCCTTAGACAAGGTTTTCTTGCCATGCTGGGGTTCTGCTAAACCTGGTGCTTTGGGGCCATAGAGCACTTCCTGAGGAAGATGTAGAAACTACTCAGGTCTAACCTAGCACAAAGTCATGTTATTTGCAAATAGCCTGGTCCTATTACCACATGGAATATTGCTACTCATCTCTCATGTAATTTACTTATCAGAATGCTTTTGAGAGTGAAAAGTCGTATATTGGAAAATACACATAAACTGAAACTATTTTGAACAAACTGATTTGTTGGTTACTTATAGATATGCATGTATAAGGTTATTCATGGCAGAAGATTGGAAACTACCTAAATGTCCATCAGTAGGAGACTGATTGGATTAGTGGTACCACATTTACTCATCAGAATATAATGCAACTTTTAAAAGGTATGAGATAGAAGGTGTACAAATGGCTAACAAACACATAAATGATGCTAACATCACTAATCTTTAGGAAAATGCAAATCACAACCACAGTGAGATATCACTTTACACCTATTGTGATGACTACCATTAAAAACAACAGAAAATAGCAAGTGTTGCAAACATATGGAAAAATTAAAATCCTTGTGCACTGTTGCTGGAAATATAAAATTGTGGAGATGCAATGGAAAACTGTATGGTGCTTCCTCAAAAAGTTGAACTTATAATTATTATATGATCCAGTAATTTCACATGTGAGTATACACCCAAAAGAACTGAAAGTAGGGTCTTGAACTAGATATTTGTACATATAGCCCTAGTAGCATTAACTACAATAGGCCAAAGGTGGAAGCAACCCAAGTATCCATTGACAGATGATTGGATAAACAGATGGTGGTATATACACATAATGAAATTTTATTCAGTCTTTAAAAAGAAGGAAATTCTGACATGTACTACAACATGGATAAATCTTGAGGACATTATGCTAATTGAAATAAGCCAGTTACTAAAAGACAAATACTGCATAATTCCATTTATGTGAAGTCCCTGGAATAGTAAAATTCAGAGACAGACAGTAGTCAAATTTCTAGGCTCCTAGTGCTTGACCAGGGGTCGAGGAGGGAGGCATGAGGAGTTGTGTAATGGATACAGATTTTCAGTTTTGCAAGAGGAAAGATTTCTGGAGATTGATTGCAGAAAAATGTGAATGTATTTAACACTACTGAACTGTACACTTTTTTTTTTAATATATATTTTATTGGTTTTTTACAGACAGGAAGGGAGAGGGATAGAGAGTTAGAAACATTGATGAGAGAGAAACATCAATCAGCTGCCTCCCGCACACTCCCCACTGGGGATATGCCCGCAACCAAGGTACATGCCCTTGACCGGAATCGAACCTGGGACCCTTCAGTCCGCAGGCCGACGCTCCATCCACCGAGCCAAACAGGCCAGGGCTGTACACTTAAAAATGGTTAAGATAATAAATTTTATGTTATGTATATTTCATTACTAAAATATTTTTGAGAAGTATGAAATAGAGCTTTATGCAGTGACATGAACAAATCTCTAAGACATATTGTATAGCAAATAGCCAAACAATTTGAACAAGAAAGAACAAAGTTGGAGGACTTGCACTCCCTGGTATAAAGACCTACTTATTATAAAGCTCAATATGCAAGACAGTGTGGCATTTACTTAAGGATAGACATGTAGATCCATGCAAAAGTATAGAAGCAAACCACATCTATGATAAGTTGATTTTCAGTAGGGTTGCTAAGGCAATTCAGTTGTGGAAAAGATAGGGTTTTCAATAAATGGTGCCAGGACAACTGAATATCCATTTGGAAAAAATTAGCCTTGACCTTAACTTACACCATACATTAAAATTAATCTGAGATGGATTATAGACTAAATGTGGAAACTAAAATGATAAAGATTTTAAAAGAAAACTTAGGAGAACATCTATGTGACCTTTAGTTAAGCCAAAAGCACGACTGAATAAAGGTTTCCTGGAATACTTGAAAACTCTTGAAAAATAGTGCATCACCATGCAAAAAGGGTGGATAGTCAGATAGCAAGAAGTCCCATTTTGTTTCATAGATTTCACTTGGCTCTGCAGAATCTCTCGATGCTACTTGAGCCCTTTATTTTTTGATACTTAACTTTAGTGAGGAGGAGGACCCTGGAAGAAGTGAGGGGACATGGGAGACTAGCAGCAGTTTCCAGAGGCACTGAGAGCAGAGTTTTCTCAGGTGTTATCTATTCTGCTGAGCCAGGTTTTCCTCTTTAAGCCAGAATTTTGGGTATATTCAAATGTGTGGGGTAGATCTTCATTATTGAAGTTTTTTTTTTTTTTTTTAAATATGTTTCTATTTTTTTTTTTTTTTAAGAGAGAGAGGAAGGGAGAGGGATAAAGAGAGAGAAAAGTTAATGAGAGAAACATCATCAATGCCTCCTGCATGCCTCCCACAGGGGATTGAGCCCGCAACCTGGGCATGTGCCCTGACTGGGAATCGAACCAGTGGCCTCTTGATTTCTGGGTTGACACTCAACTGTTGAGCTACACCAGCTAGGCTATTAAAGTTTTAATTGGTATAGATGGTAGGCAACTTTAGATATAAAAACATTATTATATGTGACAGACTTTGTGAGATTTTAGAAAGAATACTGAACTCTGGGATTTATCTGTATCAGTAAATACACCTGTGTATAGATATATAGATTGAGTATAAAAGGCAACAGCTATTTAGAGAGAGCACCAACTTTCTAGGTTATATAATCTATTTTCAAAGGTATATAAGGAATGATATTTTAATATTATCTATCCTCTCATACCCAAGTTCTTGGTCTAATCAATCAAGGTCTTCGATGATCCAGAAATCCTGATTACTGCATGAAATATGTCCAAATCTTTTTGTTTGAGTTTGTATTGTGCCTTGAGTATTCATGTGCAGCTTTTCCAGTTATGAATATTACTGTGCATTGTCATCTCCGTATAACTTATAAATATGTACCTTTTAAAAAGTGAAGTATTTAGTGGCCTCTAGTGGTACTTATATGTCTATAAAATGTCACTAATATCACCAGTAAACAAAGATTTAGGAGATAGCATTACTAATGTGTATATTTATTAAAGAAAAGCTTTTAATGTTTGAGAATTAAAAGTTTATTAATAAGTTATGAATTTATCAGTGATGTGGCTGTGCCTACTATTATAGCAAATTTTTATCATTACCAGACTCCTTACTTTAAGTAATGCCTTGAAATTATATATGTATGCCTTAATTCAGTGATTCTCAACCTTTCTAATGCCGCGACCCTTTAATACAGTTCCTCATGTTGTGGTGACCCCCAACCATAAAATTATTTTCGTTGCTACTTCATTAACTGTAATTTTGCTACTTCATAACTGTAATCGTAATGTAAATATCTGTGTTTTCCGATGGTCTTAGGCGACCCTGCTAGCTGTTCTCAACCTGTGGGTCGCGACCCACAGGTTGAGAACCGCTGCTATAGAGTGGTTGATAAACAAGATGAGGTAGAAACCCGGATTCTGGTTTTAAATATTTTACTTTCAGACAAGTTTAATGGAGGAAGAGATGTGTTCTGTGTTGAAAAGAAGGCTCTGTGCTCATAATATTTTTCACTCATTTCATCAACTAGAGATTCTTTTAAACTTAATGTGGCCTCTTTAAAATTTCTGGAAAACACTTTTCAATTTTATATGAATATTTATTTATAGTAATATTGTTCTACTTAGGTATCATCTGTAGTGTTAGATCATAGAACAGCCTGTTTGTTGCCTGTTGGTGATAGAGACAACTTTAATCAGAATGATGTGATGCTATTACTAAAAGTGAAGAATTGTTTCTAAACCTGAAAAAGGGACAGAGGTGGAATTCAGAAATTAATAACTTAGATATAGATCATTGGTGATTAAAAATTATAATTAAAGGGCTGGCTTGTGAGTACTTAGGGAAATACAACTTTTTTGGGTAGGTTGCTCATTTTTCCAGACTTTTGCTCTAAAATTTATAGCCATTTAAAAATTTAGCAATGATTTAATACCAGTTCATTCATTTAACAGGTATTTATAGAATGCTTACTGTGTCAAGTACAGAGATGGGTATCGAAGATATGGTGGTGAATCAGCTAAAATCCCTCTCTTAGAATTTAAAGTTCTAGTGGAGAGAGACTGGCACTAACCATAACGAATAAGTAAATTATATGGTACATGTGAAGTGATACATACTATTAAAAAATAATAAAGCAGAGACAGGAACAATGGTGGCCCATAGTTAGTAAATAATCAAGGCAACCAGTTACATATTGCTGCTGGCCGAATAGTCTAAGGAAAGCAAATGAACTAAGTAAAATCGTTTCTATAATTTGCATATTTTTGATATTACAAACATTATAACTAGAACCTTACCAAATAATTAAAAAAACATATATAATATGAAGAATGATGGATATTAGTTTCTTGGCTGATACTAGCCAAGACTTACTCAGACATGACTTATACATGACTGTGATTATAATTATCTGTAATCACATAGGTTACACATTTAATGTATTCCATACAAGGACAAAGAAAAGGGTAGAGAAATGTGGAATCACACATTTACAGCTTGTCATTAAAGCAGATTAAGTACAAGTATAAAAATCCTATGTATTTCTAAGTCCTGTAACTGAGCAATTGCTTAACTGATACAGGACTTTTTAATTTGGGGTTGCAAAGAAAAAGGATGATTCTGTGTTCTTTTTATACCAGGGGCTTTTTTCTCCTAATTATTTCTTAGCATACATAATGCAGTGTTTAAGGATTTATTTTAATACAACTCGTAGACTTGGTTTAATTGTCTAGTTCAGTGGTTGGCAAACCGTGGCTCGTGAGCCACATGCGGCTCGTGAGCCACATGCGGCTCTTTGGCCCCTTGAGTGTGGCTCTTCCACAAAATACCACGGCCTGGGCGAGTCTGTTTTGAAGAAGTGGCGTTAGAAGAAGTTTAAGTTTAAAAAATTTGGCTTTCAAAAGAAATTTCAGTCGCTGTACTGTTGATATTTGGCTCTGTTGACTAATGAGTTTGCTGACCACTGGTCTAGTTTAATGATTTTCTTTTGCTCTTTTTTTTTTCTTTCTTTCTTTCTTCCCTCCTGCTTGATGAAGATTTGTATAAAAAGACTGACTGGTAGTTTGTGATGCAGCCTCTAGTTATTGGTAGAAATTTATCTAAAGGTCTTTCCTATAATGGAGTGTGATGCTCATTTAAAATCTTCACTAATGTACTGATTAAAATGCTATGGAATCTTAGGGTTTGGAAGAAACCTTAAAAGTTCTCTGGTCAAATCCCACTCCCTTTTGGTTATTAAATTAGTTTGTATACAGTACTCTTGCCAAGGGTTCATGTAGTTTTAGCCTATATTGAATACTTCCAGTTATTCATCCTTAAGTATTTTCTTAGTGCCTGTTGGGTACTAGACAATGTGTTGGTTGTCAGGAATACAGTGGTAAATAAGATAGGTGTCTTATTTAGTCTAGTAGCATTTTGATGGTGATGATGGACTTCACCTTCAGAGTCTGATACACACATCCTCCTCAATAGTCTTGTTCTTTTTCACAAGTGTGTAACAACATTAACCTGACCTATTTAGGTTAATATTCCAGTTGTTACTGTACTTGGAAAAACTATGCTTTTTCTCCTTCAAAAGCTTGTTGGCTAAATTTGTATTAAAATATATACCTATTGGTCTTAGTTGGTTTGGTTCAGTGGTTAGAGTGTCGGCCCACAGACTGAAGGATCCCAGGTTCTATTCTGGTCAAGGGCACTAACCTTGATTGCAGGCTTGATCCTGGCCCCGGTAGATTTGCATATGGGAGACAACCAGTCGTGTCTCTCTCACATGGATGCTTCTCTCTCTGTGTTTCTCCCTATCCCTTCCACTCTCTTTAAAAATAAAATCAATGGGAAAAATATCCTCCAGTAAGGATTAACGACACAACAACAACAAATATATATGTGTATACGTACTCAATTTTTTTCAAAAGTTAAAGGTTCTACCATGTTTAGATGTGTCATGAAATTATAAATAAAGAACTCTTAACCTAATAAAGTTATATTTTCTACAACATATGCAGGGCAGAATATGGAATCTTACCATCCTATTTAATTGTATTATGCTCAGGGTGAGAGTCCAGACACATAATCTAGGAAATAACTGAGATGGGGATCTGGTTCCATGTAATACTGGATGTTATACTATGTCAGTGTATGTTTAGGATTTAATTAAATTGCCTTCTGCTTTTCAAAAAGAAACTCCAACTCTGGCAAATCTTTGGACATTATTTTTGGCTAACTCTACATCAGACCCTATTGGAGACTGGAGACTAGTGCCAGCTCTGGCCAGTGGAGCCATGAGCTCTTGCTACTGCTCTGGCAGTCATTTTCAGAGGTGTTAGCTGCAGTGCCACAAGGGTTTGGAAGTATGACAAGGCATTGAATAATGTGAAGTTAATCTAATCCAGGTCACACTAAATTTATATCTGTGGCATGTTTCAGATACCAATAGTGATATATTTTATAATCTCAGGTCACCTTAGCCTTTTGGTTCAGGTAGCTACTTCTTAATATGTGGAGGTTAAGAGTACAGTAATTGACTAAAGTAATTTTTATTGTCAGTTACCAAGCAGATAGAAGAGTCATTTTTTTCCAGATTTAAAACAGAATAGGAGGAGTTGAGGTACAGGTCAGAATGAACTATTCTTCCTTTATGCCCCCCAAGAGGAAGAGAAGATAGTATTTCCCACATCCTGGCACAAAGGGAGTTGGGAATCAAGGGATCCATATTAGGGAACTTCACAGAGGTTTCAGGGCTTTGGATGATTCTCTGGTTTGGAAAAGATTAGGATTGATGAATGCTGAGGGCAAATATGCTGTGATAGCTGAGTGCGGCATTGTGCCACTTGGCTGGGCCATCATTGTGTTGAGATATTGAGACTATTGAGAATCTTATTATTTACCATGGTATACTGTGTAAATAACATCTATGTTTCAGGAAGTAAAAACGGTTCAAGAATACTGTGATTTATATTATGCTGCAGACTTTTTAATTTTGGCCTCTATTTCTGTTTGGTTCTCCCTATATGGTAAAGCCCTTTTAAAGTCTCACTGATACTCATTGGAACCAAAATGGATTAAAGAAAGCACTTAAGGGTCACATAAGTTGTGATTCTGGTAATTGAAGTGAGAGCACCCTACCCTCAAGTGTAATTTCAGAGTTAAAAAACTCACTTTCCTGTAGAATTTATTTCCAGTACTAAAACTTCAAAGCCTTTATGTGTCATTTGAATAGAGAATGTGATTGGTACATTTTAATTTAAAATTTTGCTTATCCAATTAGTGTTTGGCATATATCTGGAAGGAAAAGTTAATGTACAGGCTAGAATGATGGACTAAAGTTAATAAGGAGAACTTTTATGGGGGAATATAAATATTTTATTATAAACATATTCTATTAAATTGGTACTAGAGACTTGCAGTTCATTAATGTTTCATTTGTATGGTTAGCATGAGCTATTGACTTCCTGAAAAGTAGATGCAGTTTTTGGCTGTGGAATTTCAGGATGATGACAGTAAGAGTGGAAAGGGATTAATTAATAGAATTTGTATGACTAATTGAATATGGATTGTACTGTGGGGCTAAAAGTTATCTCACAGATTCAAATTTGGGTGACTGGGAGAGGAGCAGTACCTTGACAGGATAGTAAGAAGGAAATAATTTCAGCTCTGTCCAGTTTGACTCTCCAAATGACTTTAAGGTGTAACATTTAGAAATACATTTTGGTAAGTGATTGAGAGAGAGCATGGACTCCAGAGTAACCTATGACCTTGAGTGAATTATATAAAGACTCTGTGCCTTTTTCATCAATCTAATAGGAAAAAAATATTATAAGAAGCAAATGAATTAATACACATAAAGAGCTTAGAACAGTGCCTGGTACATAGTAATTATTATGTGTTAGCTGTCATTATTGTCATTATTAGGATATGTTTTCTGTGATTTTGGTATAAAAGTGATATATAAAGGATTTTTTTCATTTGGAGCAATCACAGAACACCCCATTTTCTTTCTTCCCCTGTCCTCTGTATCCTCTCAAATTTGTAGAACCAAGATATATAAAATTTGTTGTGCAGTTTTAATTATTAAATTATGTTAGTTTTATTGTTTATTTTAGAGATGTGGGAGGCGGAAAAGGTCTTTGAAAATGTTTTATTACTATAATTACAATTCTTTAAAATATTTTAATTTTTCAATAACTGATTTGTAATTAATTTGTTTTCCATCTGATATACATTATGTTTCTGGTGTACAACATAGTGACTATAGACATTTATATACCTTATGAAGTGACCAACCCATATACAGTTATTTCAATATTATTGATGATATTCATTCCCTATACGTACTTTACTAGTACATCCCTGTGACTATTTTTATAACTGGCAATTTATACTTCTTAAATCCTTTTCACCTTCTTCACCCATTTTCCCAACTCCTCTCCCATCTGGTGACAATCAATTTGTTCTCTCTATGGGTTTGTTTCTGTTTTGTTTATTCATTTATTTTGTTTTTAGATTGCACATATAAGTGAAATTGTATTGTCTTTCTCTGTCTCACTTATTTCACTTAGCATAATACCCATTAGATTCATCCATGTTGTCCCACATGGCAAGATTTCATTCTTTTTTATGGCTGAGTAAAGTTCCTTGTATATATGTGTACTGCATCTTTTTAAATCTATTGATCTATTGATGGACACTTGGGTTGCTTCCATATCTTGGCTATTGTAAGTAATGCTGCAGTGAAGATGGGGGTGCATGCATCAATCTGCATTCCCACCATGAGGGTTCCGTTTTCTTTATGTTCTTATCAACACTTTTTGTTGGTTGATTTATTGATGATAACCATCTTGACGTGTATGAGTGTATCTCATTGTGGTTTTAATTTGCATTTCTCTGATGATTATTGACATGGAGCTTTTTATATGTATGTTGGCCATCTACATGTCTTTTTTGGAGAAATATCTATTTATGGTTTCTGCCCATTTTTAAATCAGATTATTTGTTCTTGGGGGTGTTAAGTTGTGGAGTTTCTTATATACTGTATATGTACCACTTCTTTGGTCAGTCATCCAATGAATGATACTTCAGTTGTTTCCAATCTTGGCTATTGTGAATAATGCTGCAAAGAAAAAAAAGGTACACATGTCTTTACAAATAAGTAGTGCTTTTTAAAAAATATTTTTTATTGATTTCAGAGAGGAAGGGAGAGGGAGAGAGAAAGAGGGAGAAACATCAATGGTGAGAGAGAATCATTGATTGGCTGCCTCATGCACACCCCCACTAGGGATTGAGCCGTAACCCCGGGCATGTGCCCAACCAGGGATCAAACCATGACCTCCTGGTTCATAGGCTGACGCTCAACCACTGAGCCACGCTGGCTGGGCCAAATCAGTAGTTTTTCATTTTTTCAGGTAGATCCCTAGAAGAGGAACTGCTGCGTCATATGATAGCTCTATTCTTCATTTTTTGAGGAGCCTCCATACTGTTTTCCATAAAGGCTGTACCAGTTTGCATTCCCATCAGCAGTGTACAAGGTTTCCCTTTTCTCCATATTCTCTCTAACACTTGTTATTATTGACCATAGCTATTCTAACAGGTGTGAGATGGTATCTCCTTGTCTTGATTTGCATTTCCCATATAACCAGTGAAGTTGAGCATCTTTTAATATGTCTGTCAGCCATCTGTATGTCTTCTAGGAAAAAGTGTCTGTTCAGGTCCTCTGTCCATTTTTTAATTGAATTGCTTGTTCCTTGTTGTTGAGTTGTATGAGTTCTTCATATATTTTTGGATAATATCCCCTTAATGGAGGTATTATTTGCAAATATCTTCTCCCATTTGCTTGTGTGCCTTTTTGTTTTGTTGATAACTTTCTTTTGCTGTGCAGAAGCTTTTTAATTTAATATAGTCCCATTCATTTATTTTTGCTTTTTATTTCCCTGGACTTTGCAGTCAAGTTCACAAAACCCCATCTGAGACCAAGGTCCATAAGTTTAGTACCCATGTTTTCTTCTATGCATTATAATGAGTCATGTATTCAAATCTTTAATTTATTTTGAGTTAGTTTTTGTGTATGGTGTCAGAGAGCAGCCTAGTTTTATTCTTTGGCATGTGGCTTTGCAATTTTCCAACAAGAAGCAGAAAGGCCCTTTTTAAAAGGAGGAAGATGCGGTCACATTTTTAACCCTCTCATCCTTTCCCCTTCTTTCTGCCTAGAATAAGGACACGAAAATAAGGAGACATCCCATAAATGGAGGGATAGAAAATTAGAGCCTTAGTCTTCAATAAAATCACAAAATTGCAACACCAGCACCAAATCACCTACGTCTGGACTTTTTTATGTAATAAGGAAGAAAAATATATTCTAGCCTAATGAATGCTGATGATAACTAATGGAACTAAATTAAAACTCTGTCTTATGGGTCAATGGAAGAATATAATTCACAATAACATGCATAGCCAAGAGTGTAAAGACATACCCTAACACTGAACACCGAAAGCGGAGCTGCTTGAAATTCAGGGGTTAAAGCTGTCTAAGCAAGTCTCTTCCTTGGAACTGAACAAAGCATTAACTAAAATGGCATTGCTTTCTCTTCCATTCAAGAAAGGATATGTGAATGCAGCTGAGAACAACATATTAAGTACCTAAAGGCCTGGTGCACAGATTCGTGCATGGGTGGGGTCCCTCGGCCTGGCCTGCAGGGATTGGGCCGAAACTGGCCCAGTGCTTGGATTTGTGCACCGGTGGGATCCCTTGGCCTGACCTGCAGGGATCGGGCTGAAACTGGCCCAGTGCACGGATTCGTGCACTGGTGGAGTCCCTTGGCCTGGCCTATGACGATTGGGCCAAAACTAGCAGTTGGACATCCCCTGAGGGGTCCCAGATTGCAAAAGGGCACAGGCCTGGCCAAGGGACCCCACCAGTGAACAAATCCGTGCACCGGGCCTCTAGTATGCATATAAGATCTTTGGTTAATCTTTTCCCGCCCTCCCCCTCCCCTCTTCCCTCTGAGATTCATCAGTCTGTTTCATGTTTCCATGCCTGTGCGTTGAGCATCTGCCCCCTGGTGGTCAGTGCACATCATAGCTACTGGTCGAACTAACAGTTGGAGACTTAGCATATTAGCCTTTTATATATATAGATACTTAAATACAGGGTAGGGCAAAAAATAGGTTTATAGTTGTTCATATGGAAATATATAATAATAATAATACAAGAATAAACTCTGCGTTTTGCATACTTACAACTGTAAACCTATTTTTGCCCCACCCTATATTTTGGATATTAACCCCTTATCAGATGTATCATTGGTGAATATCTTCTCCCATTCAGTAGGTTGTCTTTTTGTTTTGTTGATGGTTTCTTTTGCTGTGCAAAAACTTTTTAGTTTGATTTAGTACCATTTGTTTATTTTTTCTTTTGTTTCCCTTGCCTGATGATCTTTTTAATTCTCTTAAAATTGAAAATCTTTATTTCTTTTGTCATCCTCATCTGAACACTGTTTTAGCTCAATTAATTTCAAAGCTCTGATGTCAGATTTTATTCTTCTACTAGACCTCACTCTATGACATTAGCATTGTCCTTCAATGAATTTATCTGGTTCTTTGGATTCTCCTACACAGTTTTGCTTACATCTACCCTCATATACTTTCTAATATTCTCGTGGAACCTATAGGAAGCAGTTTGCTTTCTCAGAGAAACCAAAACTAGCCTAAAGGCCTATCTGGAAAGACTGTCTTTCAGAAATTACAGATGAAAGGGACAGTGGGAGGAAAGCTTTTAGACTGGAGGAAGCCCCATATATAAACAGGACTGTCCCTAGTTATTCTTAGATCTGTGGAAATCACATGGTCTTGGATTTCCTTCTCTCTGATTTCCCTCTACCCACCAGTTTAAACAAGCAATGCATACCCATTCTTGTCAATTTCTCATAAATGTTTAATGAGCCTGTCTGTTTAATTGCATATCAGAAAAGTGTTTAGAATTTGGAGAGGGCCTGGCAATTTGGTACTGATAATTAAGTCCAAAATTTATTTTATTTATTTTTTTTTAAAAAAGAGTAATCATATATAGTGGAAACTACTCAGCCATACAAAGATGAAATATTGCCATTTGCAGCAACATGGATGGATCTTGAGTATGATGCTAAGTGAAATAAGTCAGATGAAAAATGACAAGAACCATATGATTTTACTCATATGTGCTACATAAAACAAAAAACAACAAACAAACAAACTCATAGACACAGAGAACAGTATGGTGGTTACCAGAGGGGAAAGGGGATGGGGGAAAATAAAGAGAATAAAGGTGGTCAAATATATGATGATGAAAGGAGACTAGACTTTAGGTGGTGAACACACAATGGTATATACAGATGATGGATTATAAAGTTTTACTCCTGAAACTTAGATAATATTATTAACCAGTATTACTCCAATAAATTTAAATAGAAAATATGAAAAAAAGAGCTTTCTCAGAAGTGCTCCTAATGACTTCCATTTGTATCTCTTTAGCCAGAACTAGTATATAACTATACCCGACTAAAAGAGATAGAAAAAAATTTAGTGGGCTTTTTGTTTGTTTGTTTGTTTTTGAGCTGGGGATATTGCCATCCCCAATAAAATCTCCAAGTAGGGGAAAAAAGGAAAAATAGATATTGGGTGGGCAGCTAGGAGTCTCTGCTACATTCTCCAATATAGAAGGCAGCCTTCAGGTGGTCCTCCTGGGACTAATCATTGTGGCCAGGAAAATTAGGATTGGTTTCTCTTGAAGTTCTGGCTTTGCAAGTCATAAAGAACTGCTTTGGCTTTTTTTTTTTAAAGAAGAGATAGTGTAACATGCAAGCACTATGAAGCTTCATGCCATGTTCATTAGTAGAGTTATTTAGCATGTTGTGGAAAGAATGCATAACTCTGGATATGCCCATGTATGTGGGAGCCAGAAAAAAAGATTGAAAATTGCTGTCTTCAAGTAACCTAATATCATTTCTAATTCAAAATATTTTACCTTTCTAAACATGATGCTGTCTTTCATTATATGGTCTATATCAAATGTATTTTTTGACATTTATTTAATTAATTTATTTTTAATTTAAATTCTTTATTGTTTAAGGTGTTACATATGTCTCCCTTTTCCCCCATTGACCTCTTCCTGGCTGCTCCCACCCCCCAGCACATGCCCTCACTCTCCCTACAATGTCTTTGTCCATTAGATATGCTTATATGCATGCATACAAGTCCTTTGGTTGATCTCTTAACTCCCCTGCCCCTCCGCCTTCACTCTAAATGTATTTCTTAATGTTAGGGATAAGTCACTAGTGTTTATTTAGTAGCTTTGAGTATGGAGCCAATGTTTGCCTTCTCCTCTCCCCACCCCAAAGTGTCATAAGAGAAGAAATCCTTTGTGTTCCCAATGTGTGACGTGTATGAGGTACTAAATAAATATTTGGTGAATAAATGATTGAAGGAACAAGAATGATGGCATTCTGTTTCACTTTGAATACTCCCAGACTTTATGCATTCACTTTACCAACGTTTATACATGTCTAGAGAGGCAACATAATAGAATAGAAATAATGACTTTGAAGCCATTTGAACAACTTCTTTAGATCTCCTACTATGTGTCAGGTACTGTGTTAGATGCTGCAGTAGGAAAACAAGTGTATTATCTCAATGAAAGAGGGAAACAAGCCTAGAATACTTTAATTATTGAACTTACTGTGGTAAGTGCCATATGTGTACACTAGATTCTAAAGGTGAATGTAGCCCTAGCCGGTTTGGCTCAGTGGATAGGGCGTCAGCCTGCGGACCGAAGGGTTCCAGATTTGATTCCGGTCCAGGGCATGTATCTCAGTTGCAGGCTCCCCCTGGTCGGGGCTCATGTAGGAGGCAACCAATCAGTGTGTTTCTCTCACATCGATATTTCTCTCTGTCTTTCCCTCTCCTACTCTCTCTAAAAATCAATGGAAAAATATCCTCGGGTGAGGTTTAAAAAAATAAATAAATAAAGGTGAATGTAGAAGGGGTATTTAACCTAGATTGGTACAGTGGGTTTGGAGAGAGCAGGTTTGTGGTCTAAGAAGACTTTCCAGAAGAGATAGTACCTGTGAGTGGTTTTGAAAGATGGGTAAGAATTAGCCTGGTGAAGGTGAATGGGGATTATGGTCTAGTAGAGATAGCTACTTGTGCAGAGGTACAGATATGAGAGGTCATGAGAGAGAGGGGAAGTGGAAGGAATCAAGTAATGAAGGATTTAGACTTTATCCAGAATATCATTAAATATATTTTCAAAACAGCATGTTTTTTTTTCTCTCTGATGAAAAGGAAAGCACATCTCTAATTTTTAGATCTCAGAAATACAGAAAAGTATATAAAGAATATGATTACTTGTAATCTCTTCAACCAGAGATAAGTCCTATCAACATTTTTAATTCCTGCCATAATTCCTCAATTTCTCTCCCTTCTCTCTTTCTTCCCTCCATTTCTTTTTTAATTCTTCTTTCTTTCCTCTTCTCTTTTCCCCTTCTCTGGCAAGATCGCATGTCTCCCCCCTCCCCCGACCCCCGACCACAATCCCCAAATCCATACACAGCTTTTATTGCATCTTTAAAATGTCACAAGTAAGTCTGAGGAGTTATCTGGCATCTTGCTGTTTTTGTAGCTGGACAACTTAGATCTTACTCATCAGCCTGCTAAACTGTTCCTTTTTCAGAAACATAGATAGCCATCCAAATTTTTCTGATATCCTTCTTTTTATCTTTTGTGGCTTGCTGAATCAAAGCAGCTGAAGTTGATACAAGTTCAATGTCATTTCCTCAAGAATTAACTCATTTTTTTTTGGGGGGGGGGGGCTTGAGATGCTGAACAAGCGATGCCTGACCTCATCCGAATCCTGTGGATACATTTTTTTGCCTAAGATATTTCTGATTTCAACAAGAGAACCATTCTCCTGAATAACACTGTTGATGGGGAAGTGAGCTTACACAGGCCTCATCTTGTAACAGAAGCCCAGTGTAACACCCTTGATCATGTTTTGTACATGACTACAGATGGTGTGAACAATAGTTAGTTCCTTTATATTTCCACACCATTTGTCAACCTGAAGCCTCTCCTTTTTCTTTTAAGGAGATGAAGTTCTATACTGATGCGATTGAAGTCCTTTCTCAGAGTGCCTCTGGGCCCTTCATAATAACTGTGCGTTCCTTCAGAGTGATGTCAACATTTTCAGGATTGTCAAGTCTGATTGCTGAGCATGGTCTTCATCCTTATTGACCCTTGTGACAAGAACTTTTAAGGACTCACTGAAAAAAAGAGGTTAGGGTATGGAAAGAGGCCACTTTTTTGTTTCGAGTGAAATATTACACAAGGAGGCACAGTTTTGGGGATGGAGACTTTAAATTTGGTTATTAGGTATGCTTTTAAAAAAATTTCACAAACACATCAATTAGGATGTGTCCAATTCTATCTTAAGAGCTTTCAAAAATTACATAGGTCTTTAAATCTCATGACAACCTTACAATTTAAGTATTATTGTTTTTATTTTGTAGATGAGGAAGTTGAGGCACAAAGAGGTCAAGTAATTTTTTCAGGGTCTACATAGCTGCTAATAGTAGGGCCTAGAATCTAGGCTCTGGATTGAATCATGGCCTCCAGTATTCAGGCTCTTCACACTATGCTACCTCTCTGGTTGAGGCCAAAATGTATGTGAAACAGTCAAGTAAGTATATTCATCCAGCATGTGGGTATAGGTTAGACTTGGGGATATGGATTCAGAAGTCATCACACAGGAGGATATTAAAGTCATGAGAGTTAATGTTTCCAATATCTCTAGTCATATATTCTTTTGTGATAATGAGTATGCCTTATTTCTTGGTTGCTTTTCTCTGGAAATCTCTACATTGAGAGTGTTCCTTTTAAAACTAACTGTGCCTTATATAACTATATGTAGATGTTGCAATGCAGAGAAAAAACAACTATACTACACTGCCCAAACATACATATTGACTTTTAGTTGCTATTCCACACCTGCTCTCCTATGGGTTTTATTTACATGAAAGTTTACCAAGATATATTTCCCCCATATACTATACAATTGATTTTTTAAAAATATATTTTTATTGATTTCAGAGAGGAAGGGAGAGGAAGAGAATCTTTGATAGGCTGCCTCCTGCATGCCCCCTGCTGGGGATCAAGCCCGCAACCCAGGCACGTGCCCTTGACTGGAATTGAACCCTGGACCCTTCAGTCCACAGGCTGACTCTCTATACACTGAGCCAAACCAGCTAGGGCACAATTGATTTTTTAAAATATATTTTTATTAATTTTAGAGAGGGGGAGGGAGAGAGATAGAGAGAGAGAAATATTGAGGAGAGAGAAACATCAGTTGGCTGGCTCCTGCATACCCCCTACTGAGGATAGAGCCCTCAACCTGTGCCCTGACTGGGAATTGAACCATGCCCTCCTGGTTCATGGGCTGACGCACTGGCCAGATTGCAATTGATTTTTATCTTTATTTTATTGTTGACAGTATTACAGATGTCTCCCATTCTCCCTCACCCCTTTAAGCCTGTCCACCCAGCTCCTACCCACTGCCCTAGGTCTTCACCACTCTATTGTTCGTATCCATGGCCTAAGCATATAAGTATATAAGTTCTTTGGTTTAATAAAAACAAAATGAGAACTTTATATGGTACCTATTATTTACTTGAAGTTCATTATTCTACATAGACATTTTACTTTTCCTTGTCATTAGGGAAGGAATCAATGAGCAAAGGAAATTTTCAGAAATAATTTAAAGTATACATAGACTTTCCCAGGGTTCCTGCTTTAGAATGTGTAGCATAAAATTGGTATACACTTCCAAGAGTGCCTTGTAATATAAAGGGAAGATGAAATAGGAGATGTGAAGTCATCTAAATCAGTTTTGCTTAAAAGTAGTAGTTGATTAGATCAGATAAAAGAATTTGTGGTGGTTTTTTTTGTATTAAAAATTGTTGCTTATCTTTAGAAAAGGAATATAGGGTTTGGTTGTGGATGATGGGTGATTTGCAGTCACACCACAAGAATCTGCATTTATTTGTATAAAATTTAGATGTTATGTCTGAAAACATTTAGATAAATATATGGAAAATACTGTTTTTTTGTGACAAGGAATTTTTAACATTAGAAAAGCCTACTTTACCATGGCAATTAGAAGAGTGAACTCTATATAGAAATGGGTTTTATTTAGTCAACTGTGACAATCAGTCACGTTTAGTAAAGCAAATGATCTGATAGCTTGACAAGTTGCATCTTTTTAAAGATATAAACAGTTTAAAATGCTTGGCAGTTTTCCTCATTTGTAACTGTTCCTATAATGTGAAAACACTGGCAAGCATGGAAGAATAAACTTAGGAGGGCAATTAAAAAGTTATTCTATTTTAGGATAAGATAGAATTGAAAATTTTAGATTGTTTAGAAGAAATATGATTAATTGCAGGATATTTTTTCCGTTTTATCGTAACTTAAAACTAAATTTTGAATTGTGTAAATGGGAGTTGTTCTTACAGTGAAGAAAATAAGCTCTGTACAGAAATGATGTTTGAATAGCACTTTACTGTTTTCAGGGCTTTCTCAGGTATGCTGTTTCTTGGAGGAAAGGAATTTTAGTGAAAGGCATCAATGAGAAATTTTAGTGAAAGACATCAATCTTTGGTGGTCATTCTACCTAATCAGTGGAAGAAGGATACATTAGAGAAAGGGCTAGGTGAACAAAGAAATACCAGCATTAGAGAACCTCTTTAGAATTGGATTACTTGGACTATATTATGAACATTTTTAGAGGTGTGGTGGGTATATGCATAGCTGAATATAGACATTTTCAAATGTCATTGAATCCTTGAAGATTAGAGGTCGAGAAAAACATTTATACATAGCAACATAAAAAAACAAAAAAATAAAAACTCCATTAAACAAAACTATACAGAATAAAAAACATGATCAATAAAAAAGTTAACAATAAATAGCAATACTTACACAACAAAGTATGTAAGTATATAAGATTTGATAATATAAATGTGTTCTCCAAGGGAGATACATATCAACCTTTAGCATAGAAAGTTGGGAGGAGCCCTTTAGTTATCTAGGAGTCTTAGAAGAAATGCTGACTGGTGTTTCTATAATGATTACACCCCAATTCCAGAAGGTTTAAGTCATGTATGATTGTGAATTTAATATATTAGGTAATTGCTCCAGTTCTGCCTTTATCCTTATTTGGTTATTTATCCTCCATTTCATGTCTGTTCTTGTTTTTACTTAGGGCTTGACCTTTTTATACACACTTGGGTGTGGGGATGAATACCAACAACTAATTGTCTCCATCTTATACCTGTCATATTTACAAATGATTTTCTTTGAAGTATTTGTTAAGTCTGAACTGTTTTATACAAGTGCAAAATGCTGGACATTTGTTTTAAAGTAAAATTAAAACAGATGATCAGTTATTTCTAAGGTGAAGCATTTCCAGCTGAATGGCTTAAAATATAGCTTTTGTAGTCTGGATAATTTTAGTCAATAAAATATTTTTAATTATTTAAATAAAACATCAATATAGTTAAAACTTAGTTATAAAAATAATAAACAAAAAATTAAAAAACCTTAGTTATTTTTAAAACAAATTTTAAACTATTTCAGTCACTTAAGATAAATTTCAGTGTTAAATCATTATGTTTTTCTTTAAACACCTCTGCTTCCATCAGTAGTCCTATTCTTCAGAAATAACCAGTCTTCTTTTTTTAATAAATCTTTATTGTTCAGATTATTACAGTTGTTCCTCTCCCCGCCCCTTGCTCCCCTCCACCCGGTTCCCACCTCACTCCCTGCCCTTACGCCCCCTCCCCATTGTCCTCGTCCATAGGTGTACGATTTTTGTCCAGTCTCTTCCCACACACCCCACACCCCCTTCCCCCTGAGAATTGTCAGTCCACTCCCTTTCTATGCCCCTGATTCTATTATATTCACCAGTTTATTCTGTTCGTCAGATTTTTTATTCACTTGATTTTTAGATTCACTTGTTGATAGATAGGTATTTGTTGTCACTTTGTTGTTCATAATTTTTATCTTTACCTTTTTCTTCTTCTTCCTCTTCTTAAAGAATACCCTTTAACATTTCATATAATACTGGTTTGGCAGTGATGAACTCTTTTATCTGTGAAGCTCTTTATCTGCCCTTCAATTCTAAATGATAGCTTTGCTGGGTAGAGTAATTTTGGTTGTAGGTTCTTGCTGTTCATCACTTTGAATATTTCTTGCCACTCTCTTCTGGCCTGCATAGTTTCTGTTGAGAAATCAGCTGACAGTCGTATGGGTGCTCCCTTGTAGGTAACTAACTGTTTTTCTCTTGCTGCTTTTAAGATTCTCTCTTTGTCTTTTGCTCTTGGCATTTTAATTATGATGTCTCTTGGTGTGGTCCTCTTTGGATTCCTTTTGTTTGGGGTTCTCTGTGGTTCCTGGACTTGTAGGTCTATTTCTTTCATCAGGTAGGGGAAGTTTTCTGTCATTATATCTTCAAATAGGTTTTCAATATCTTGCTCTCTCTCTTCTTCTGGCACCCCCATAATTCGGATGTTGGTATGCTTGAAGTTGTCCCAGAGGCTTCTTGCACTATCTTCAACTTTTTGGATTTTTTTTTTCTTTTTTCTTTTCCAGTTGGGTTTTTTTTGCTTCTTCGTATTTAAAATCTTTGACTTGATTCTTGGGATCCTCTAGTCTGCTGTTGGATCTCTGTATATTATTCTTTATTTCGGTCAGTGTATGCTTAATTTCTAATTGGTCCTTTTTCATATCCTCGAGGGTCTCACTATATTTCTCGGAGGTTTCTAGAAGATTCTTGAGTAACCTTATAACCATAGTTTTGAACTTTATATCCAGTAGTTTGCTTTCTTCCATTTCTTTCATTTGTGACCTGTTTCTTTGTCTCTGCATTTTGATTGCTTCCCTGTGTTGATAGAGTGGCTTTGTGTGCTAGGTGTCCTATAGGGCCCAGTGGCTCAGCCTCCCTAATTACCTGAGGTGGACACTCTTGGTGCACCCCTTTGTGGTCTGTATGCACAGTCTTGTTGTAGTTAAGCCTTGATTGTTGTTGGTATCACTGGGAGGAATTGACCTCCAGGCCAATTGGCTGTGAGGACAAGTTGTGTCTACAATGGGAGAACTTCTGTGCTGGAGACACCCTTATGGGGCAGGACTTGTTTCACTTGGGCTTTGGCGCTCAATGAGTCTGCCCCCTGAGTGTGTCTCTTATGGATGTGAAGAGTTGTAATCTGGATGGCCTCACTATGACTACTGGGTACACTGGCTCTTGGATCTCCAAGGAGGTACAAAGTCAGCCACTGCCTAAGGCCACCCAGCAAGAGCTACAGAGAGATCTGCAGATTCCTCCCCTTTGTTTGGGGTTTGGAGGTGCCCAGATGGGGCCCAGCTGTGAAGTAATGCAAGCTGCTGTGGAGCCTTGGGCCTTCTTTTGGAAGCTCTGGGGCTCTCTGACCCAGCTGCAGTTTGTTAGGTAATTTTAGATTGAAAAAAGCCAGGCCATTCATATGCAAAAGCCTCTGCACACAGCTGGGGTGGAGTTGTAAATTGGGTGGGGTGGGGGTCTCAGGGAATCACCAGGGTGGAGCAAACCTCAATGGCTGACCGTCAGCCCTGCCCCGAAGAGGTCCCCTGGTCTCTTTGTCCTGCAGCACCATGCAGGAACAATGATTGCTGCAAGCACCTCTGAAAGAAAGCCGCCCTCGCGTCTGGCCCAATGTCAGACAGTCCAGTTTCTCTCTGTATGAATCTGGGTCTCCAGAGTCTTGCCCGGAACTGGAGTTCAGAGCAATTGGGAGCTTGTATCTCCCTCCCAATTGAAAAAGACAACAGCATACTCAGTTGCCAGCCCCTTTATCGCAGGCCTCCCTACCTCCCCACTTCACTCCCGCACCTCCTACTGGACTCAATGCGCTTTTCTCTTTCCTTCTAGTTGTAGAATTTCCACTCAGCCAGCCTTCCCGTGGTTTTGGATGATATTTTTTTTGTCTTTTAGTTGTAGTTTTGATATGGTTGTGTGCGGCAGCAAGTTCACATGTTTACCTATGCCGCCATCTTGGTTCTATCAGAAATAACCAGTCTTAATCTGTTGATCTTAAATCTTCTATGTTGATATTGGTCCAAAGAATGAGAATAATATTCTTGCCCTGAGCAGTCTGAATTTGGGACCCACTGATTCCATGATCATAATAAAGTGGTGCTTAATTTAAGCTACTACCTTTTGGGATAGTTTATTATGCAGCAAGAATAATTGGAACATAATTGGAACTTGAACATGCTAAAGAGAAAAGGCATTTGTACTGCTTTAGGCCACTGCTTTAGGCCAAGTCCTGAGTTAGGATCTATGTTGCCTAAAGCTTAGGAGCTTTTTTGTCTGTCTTGTTTGTTTATTTTATTTTTCAGTTACAGTTGACACTCTATTATTTTAGTTTTAGTGGTTAGACAATTATATAATTTACAAAGTGATCTCCCTGATAATTCTAGTACCCACCCAACTGACACCACACATAGTTATTACTATACTAGAGGCCTGGTGCATGAAATTCATGCACAGGGAGGGTGTGTGTCCCTCAGCCCAGCCTGCACCCTCTCCAATCTGGGACATCCCTCTCACAATCCAGGAGATTGCCCCTAACCACTTCTGTCTGCCAGCCTGGTCACCCATAACTGCCCTACCCTGCTGGACTGGTTCCCCCACAACTGCCCTCTCCTGCAGGCCTGGCCCCCTCCAACTGCCCTTTCCTGCAGGCCTGGTCCCCCCCAACTGTCCTCCCCTGAAGGCCTGGGTCCCCTCCAACTGGTCCTCCCCTGCAGGCCTGGTCGCCTCCAACTGCCCTCCTCTGCTGGCCTGGTCATCCCTAACTGTCCTCCCCTGCAGGCCTGATTGCCCCAACTGCCCTCCCCTGCTGGCCATCTTGTGGTGGCCATCTTGTGTCCACATGGGGGTGGCCATCTTGTGTGTTGGTGTGATGGCCAATTTGCATATTACTCTTTTATTAGATAGGATTATTAACTATATGCCCTATGATGTACTTCACATCCTGTGACTACTTTGCAGTGTAGGATTTACTTACTTATTTATTTATTTATTTATTTATTTATTTATTTATTTATTGGGGTAACATTGATTAATAAAACTATCCAGGTTTCAAGTGTACAACTCTATGACACTTTTACTTCTGTTTTTACTAACCTGAACCTTACATCAAATGCTGAAGAAGTCTTATGTGAGCACCTTCAGGCTTAGGAACTTCATGGCATTGTTTCTTTTCTTTTTTCTTCTTCTTTCTTTTAAATGTTTTTATTGATTTTAGAAAGGAAGGGAGAGGGAGAGAGAGAGAGAAACATCAGTGAGAGAGTATCACTGATTGGCTGCCTCCTACATGTTCCCCTACTGGGGATTGAGCCCGCAACCCTGGTCATGTGCCTTTGACCGGAATCGAACCCAGGACTCTTCAGTCTGCAGGCCGATACTCTATCTGGCTAGGGTGGCAATGTTTTTTGATGAATATCAGTTTTGTATAAAGTTGGTGGTAACTGTTATTATGGTTATTTTTGAGAGGACATGTTAGTCAGGAGTCTTAGAGGAAAACTGGATAGATGTTTCATCATAATTTGCCTCATGATGGGATTTCTAGTCCTACACTTAATGGTATTTATGAAGAAAGCTGGGAAACAATGATCTTATCTCAAGACAAAAAGATGACTAATATTTTATCAAGCGGTGCACCTCATTAGAAGCCTGTGTGGTATTGGTAGAAGCATACATTCATAGATCAGTGGCACAGAATAGTGAACACGAAAATAGCTCCCTATGGTAAAAGCTACCAGATCTTTGACAAAGGTGCAAAAGCAATTCAATGTTTTTTCAACAAATGGTGAGAGGAATTGGATAGTCATAGAAAAAAAATTAATCTTGACCTAGAACTCGCAAATTATATAAAAATAACTCAAAATGGATCATAGATTTAAGTTTAAAATATAAAACAATAAAAATTTTAGAAGAAAACATAGAAAGAACATCTTTGGGAACCAAGACTTCAAGATTTCTTAGACATGATGCAAAAGTCATGATCTATAAAAGAAAAATTTATAAATTATAATTTCTTAAAATTAAGAACTATTGCTGTGCAAAATACCCTATGATGAGAATGATAAGACTGGGATAAAATATTGGCAAAACACATATCTGACAATGGCCTATCTATCTATCTACCTACTTACCTACATATCTTATATAATAAAAGCCTAATATGCAAATCGGCGGAACGACCAGTCGCTATGACATGCACTGACCACCAGGGGCAGACGCTCAAATCAGGAGCTGCCCCCTGGTGGTCAGTGAGTTCCCACAGGGGGAGCACTGCTCAGCCAGAAGCTGGGCTCACAGCTGGCGAGCGCAGTGGCGGTAGTGGGAGCCTCTGTGGCAGCAGCAGCGCTAAGGAGCAGAGAGCCGGGCGGGAAGGAGTGAGGGGTCCCGGACTGCGAGAGGGCATAGGCGGGCTTAGGGGACCCTCCCACCCCCAGTGCACCAATTTCGTGCATCGGGCCTCTCTAGTTTATATGTAGTATACCATGGCATACTAATGAGCAGTAAAATATAACAAACTATTGATAGACAACTTGAATGGGTCTTAAGGGCATTATGCTGAATGAAGAAAGCCAATCTGAGAAAGACTCATAGCATATGATTCCATTTATATAACATTCTCAAAATAACAAAATTATAGAGGCCATGAACAAATTAGTGGTTGCCAGGACATTGAGGTGGGTGAGGAAGTTGGAGCTATGAAGGAAAGTGTAGCCTGAGGGAGATCTTTATGGTGATGGAATGGTTTTCTTTCTTGTTTGTGATGGTGATTACACAAATATATACAAGTGATAAAATGACAGAACTGTGCACACACATTTGTACCAATTTTGGTTTCTGATTTTGATATTGCACTGTAGTTGTATAAGAAGTAACCATTGGGGGAGACTGGGTGAAGAGTACAAGAAGCCTCTCTCTATCTTTGCAACTTGCTTAGATTATAAGTTATTTCAAATAAAAAGTTAAATATTGTTCTGTCAGCGGTATATTGAAATTTAAGAGTATTTTGCCAATCCCTTTTTATTTTATTTTTATTTTTTTAAAAATATATTTTATTGATATTTTACAGAGAGGAAGGGAGAGGGATAGAGAGCTAGAAACATCGATGAGAGAGAAACATTAATCAGCTGCCTCCTGCACACCTCCTACTGGGGATGTACCCACAACCAAGGTACATGCCCTTGACCGGAATCGAACCCGGGACCCTTCAGTCCGCAGGCCGACGCTCTATCCACTGAGCCAAACCGGTTTCGGCTGCCAATCCCTTTTTAAATATATTTGATTAAAGAAGCTGTCTCTAGGTGAAAGCTACATGTATAATTAATATTCATACGATAATTTTTTGAGAAGTCATTTTGTATACTTTCAAAAAATTAGAAAATCATTCTTATATAAGGATTCAAATCCTTTGGTAAGTTAGATAATTTGTAATTGATTTCAACAAAATTAGAGGAGGACCTGATCATTTCACATTTAAAAAAATATATATATTTTATTGATTTTTTACAGAGAGGAAGGGAGCGAGATAGAGAGTTAGAAATATCGATGAGAGAGAAACATCAATCAGCCGCCTCCTGCACACACCCCACTGGGGATGTGCCCGCAACCAAGGTACATGCCCTTGACCGGAATCGAACCTGGGACCCTTCAGTCTACAGGCCGGCGCTATATCCACTGAGCCAAACCAGCCAGGGCTATTTCACATTTTCATACAAATATTGAATCACTGTATTGTATATCTGAAACAAATATAATGTTATACGTCAATTATTCCTCAATTTTTTAAAAAGAAGTATTGTGACACAGTTTTAATAGTTAAGTGTGGATCATGCGTATTTGCAAATTTCATTCGATTATTTTTTAAAATTTGAAAATTTTCATAAATTTTTTAAGCTTAGTGAAAAAAGTATAGAAATGGTAGTATGGGGTTTAGAAAGCTCACATACTAGCCTATACCTGAACAAGGGTGGAAACAAGAGATCAGGTAGTTAGCTAGTTAGTTAGTTATTACAATATCTCTATTGAAAAAAGTGCTTCGAACCAGGGCAATGGCAGTGGATGGAGGTGCAATATATTTTACAGATTGAACCTATCATTGCTGAGGATTTTTAGGTGGGTCAAGGTAAAGTGAGCGTCAAGGGTAATAGATAAATTTATAAAAATTATAGGAGGATCTGATATGGTTTTAAGCTGATACAAGAGAGCACCTTAGATTCCTCAAGGCTTAAGCACAGTGCATGGCTATCTATACTAATAAAAGGGTAATATGCTAATTAGACCGGTCGACCGGCCATCTTCTGACATCCAACTTCTTTCTGGACAAAGCCATAGTGTTAGGGGCTGAGGCAGAGGCAGTTAGAGCAATCAGGCCAGTAGGGGAGAGCAGTTAGGGGCAAGATCAGGCTGGCAGGGGGTTAGGGGCAATCAGGCCGGCAGAGGAGGGCAGTTGGGGGCGACCAGGCCAGCAGGGGAGGGCAGTTGGGGGCGATCAGGCTGGCAGGGGAGAGCAGTTGGGGGTGAACTGGGTGGCAGGGGAGGGCAGTTGGGGGTGACCAGGCCGGCAGGAGAGGGCAATTGGGGGTATTAGGCAGGCAGGCAGGTGAGTGGTTAGGACCCAGTGGTCCTGGATTGCAAAAAGGATGTCTGACTGCCAGTTTAAAAAAACTGGCAGTCAGACATTCCCTGAGGGGTCCTGGATTGGAGAGGGTGCAGGCCGGGCTGAGGGACACCAAGCCTCTAGTGTATTTAATAAATAGCCACTGATCGCTTTGAGGAGAGAAATTACATTCAGGTAACAACAAAACCATTTTCTCAAGGCTGCTTACCACCAAGGAAATAAGAGCAAAGGAGCAAGAAATAGTGTTTTGTGGGAGACATGACTCTTTGAGCCTGTGGTCAACTTGTTTGGTTACTGTCTGCGTTGGTTCAGGTGGACAGGAATTCCTGTTTTGATAGCTGAGTTAAACTTGATAAGAAAACAAGCAGAAATAATAAACATTTATTCAAATAAAGTTATTAGGACATATAGTTTGAAAGAAAACACAGCTATTTCCCCTACCTGTTTTAAACTGATGAAAGGTTTACAAGTATAAATTCACTACCTTTTATTTTGTTGAGAATTTTTTTTCTATAAATTAAGTTATAAATTAATAAAACTGACAAAACATATTATTTCTCACTTTCAGTCTAAAAAACTGTTTAGGACTTTGAAGTTCAGTACTATTCTTTCATCTAATTCCACAGTCATCAGTATCTTTAACAATGTGTGATTTTCCACCACAGAGTTTTTACATGACATATATTCTTGGTATTAGAATATGTTATAGGATAGGTGGCTGCTGAATAGATTGATATTCTGTGGTGATACTTGCAAAAATATTATGTTTGCTTTTAGTTTTCAGGATGGCAGAATCAACTGGTTAGAAGGGAAGAGGGGTTGTTGTTGTTAATGATATAAGCATATGTATAAATTTTGGACTATAAAATATTAGCCATTACATTAATTTATTCAATAGTTATTTGAATTCGTGTACAGTGTGCTTCACTGACAGTTTGATAGCTGCTTTGTCTATTGTAGTATGTAAAAGAGACTTCATCCTTGACTGCATGGAGCTAGTGTAGTTAAGAAGATAGATAATGATCTCACAAATATGTGCTTTATCATGTTATTTTCTAAAGTTTTGACAAGCTTTACCATAATTTGAAAGTTTTATTTATAATTAAACTGAGAAATTTGCTAAACACCAATTTTATTAAATACTATCAGGTACTTCCTAATAGTAATTCTAAAAGCTGACCTTTATTGAGTGCTTATATCTGTTATTTAATTTAATCTTCACATAATGTTTTCAAGTATAGATACTTTTATTCTTACCATTTTACAAATGAGAAAAGTGAGGTTCATAGAAATTAAGTAAATTGCTTCACATCATACAAGCTAGTAAGTGGTACAACTGGTTTTTGCATTTACTTCGAGACATTGAAGCTTGAACTCTTACTTGCTTTTGTTTTTTATTCCCCATTATTATTATTATTATTATTATTATTATTATTATTATTTTGTCAATCCTCACCTGAGAATATTTTTCCATTGATCTTTTAGAGAGAGTGGAACAGAGTGGGAAAAGATAGAGAGAAACATCGATGTGAGAGAAACACATTGATTGGTTGCCTCCTGCACGTGCCTGGACCAGGGTCTGGGCCAGGGTGCAGCCTGCAACCAAGGTATGTGCCCTTGATCAGAATTGAACCTAGGATCCTTTGGTCTGCAGGCCGACACGCTAGCCACTGAGCCAAACCGACTAAGGCTCTATTCCCTATTATTTAGCACTGTAATAGGCTATGTAGGGATATACACTGAGTGGCCAGATTATTATGCTCTCTGAACGCATAATAATCTGGCCACTCAGTGTATATCCTCTATCAGTGGTCGGCAAACTCATTAGTCAACAGAGCCAAATATCAACAGTACATGGATTGAAATTTTTTTTGAGAGCCAAATTTTTTAAACTTAAACTTCTTCTAACGCCACTCCTTCAAAATAGACTCGCTCAGGCCGTGGTATTTTGTGGAAGAGCCACACTCAAGGAGCCAAAGAGCCGCATGTGGCTCGCGAGCCGCAGTTTGCTGACCACTGTCCTATATAATAAAAGGCTAATATGCAAATTGTCCCCTCGACCAGGAGTTCGACCAGCAGGCAGGCCGGCCAACCGCCCATGTCCCCTCCCCCTGGCCAGGCTGGCCGGATCCCACCCATGCACGAATTCATGCCCCGGCCTCTGATATACACATACACACACACACACACACACACACACACACACACACACACACTCTGTGTGTGGCCAGATTATTATGCGTTCAGAGATCATAATAATCTGGCCACTCAGTGTATAAGGAACTGAATATATAAGAAACCTGGCTGGTGTGGCTCAGTTGCTTGGGCACAGGGGCAGGAGGGGTAGTCCAGTCAAGGGCGCATGCCTGGGTTGTGGGCTCTATCCCAGGTCAGGGACATGTGGGAGGCAGCCCATAGATGTGCTCACATATCGATGTTTACAACAAAATTGAGATGGAGGCACTGAGATTTTCCATATGTCCCTTGTCCCCACACATGCATTGCCTCACCTATTATCAGCACCACTCACCAGAATGGTACACTTTTTACCAAGGTCGACACATAATTACCTAAAGTCTGTGGTTTACCTTAGGGTTCACTCTTGGTGTTGGACATTCTATGGATTTGGACTAATATTCAAAGATATATATCCATCATTACAATATCATACAGATTATTTTTACTGCCTTAAAAATCCTCTGTGCTCTATTATCCCTCTGCCCCCAAATCCCACAGCAGTCACTGATCTTTTTATTGTCTCCATGGTTTTGCCTCTTCCGGAATGTCATATAGTTGGAATCCTATATATGTTCCCATTTCAGATTGGCTTCTTTCACTTGGTAATGTGCATTTAAGGTTTACCCATGTCTTTTCATGGTTTGGTAGCTCCTCTCTTGTTAGTGCTGAATAATATTTCATTGTCTGGATGTACCACAATTTATTTATCCACCTACTAAAAAACATCTTGGTTGCGTCCAAGTTTTGGCAATTATGAATAATGCTCCTATAAACATCAATCTACAGGATTTTACGTGGATATAAAATTATCAATCTTGTGAGTAAATAGCAAGGGAGGTGATTGCTTCCTTGTACGGTGAGAGTATATATCTTGTTTAATAAGAAACCACTGAACTATCTTCACAGTGTTTGTACCATTTTTACCACTTTGTATTCCCACTAGCAGTGGATGAAAGTTCCCATTGGTCCACACATTCTTGCCAGCATTTGGTTTTGTCAGTGTTCTGGATTCTGGCTGTGGTAATAGATGTGTAGTGATATCACATTGTTGTTTTAATTTGCATTTCCCTGATGACATATGAAGTGGAATATCTTTTCATATACTGATTTGCCATATCTTCATTGATGAGGTATCTGTTAAGGTCTTTGTTCCATTTTTTAAGTCGGATGTTTGTTTTCTTATTTTTGAGTTTTAAGAGTCTTATGTATACTTTGGATAACAATCCTTTAATTGATGTGTTATTGCAAATATTTTTTCCCAGTCTGTGGCTTGTCTTCTAGCTCTCTTGTTAATTTGTTCTTTAAAAAAATATTTTTTGAGAGCCAGTCAAGTTATCAGAGAGTTTGGGGACATACTAAGTGAAAAACATGTCAAAAAATTTTTTTTACTATGGTAAAATATACATAACAAACTTTACAACTTAAGGAACTAGATAAAAGAACAAATTAAACCCAAACTTAGCAGAAGGAAGGAAATATTAAAGGTTACAGGTAAACAAAGTAGAGTGGAAAACAAGAAAAATCAATGAAACCAAAGTTGTTCTTTGAAAAGATCGACAAAATTGGTAAACTTTTAGCTAGATGGACTTAGTTATCAGAAAGTGGGGACATTACTACCAGCTATACAGATATAAAAAATAAAATAAAATAGTAAATACTGTAAACAGTACTATTGTATGCTAAACACATGGGTAACCTAAATTGAGATAGACACATTTCTAGAAACAAAAAAGTTATTAAGACTAATTCACAAAGAAATAGAAAATTTAAATAGATTTATAACTAGTAAGTAGATTGAATCAGTAACCAAAAATTTTCTGGGAAAGAAAACCCCTGGACCTCATGGCTTCCCTGGTGAATTATATCAAACATTTAAAGAAGAACTGAAACCACTTCTCAAATTTTTCCAAATATTTGAAGAGGAGGAAGCACTTCCTAGTGCATTCTGAGGCCAGCATTGCCCTGATAACGAAAGCCAGACAAAGAGACTACACAATGACTGCAGACCAATATCCCTTCTGAACACTGATGTAAAGACCCTCAGCAAAATACTAGCAAACTGAATTCACAACATATTAAAAGGTTTATGCATGATGACCAAGTAGGATTTATTTCTGGAATGCAAGGATCTTTCAATATATGAAATCAATCAATGTACCACATTAACAGAATGAAGTGGAAAAAAACACACACACACACACCACATAATCATTTCATTGATTCAGAAAAGACTTTGACAAAATTTAACACCATTTTATGGTAAAAATACTCAACAAACTTGGAATAGAAGGAAACTACATTAAGATAATAAGAGCCATATATGAACACATCATACTCAATGGAGAAAGACAAAACTTTCTTCTAAGATCAGAAAGAAGGCAAGGATGCCCATCCTGTCAGTTTTGTTAGTACTGGAAGTTGTATCCAGAGCAATTAAAAAAAGAATAAAATACAGGCATTCAAATTGGAAAGGAGAATATAATACTTAGGAATTAATTTAACCAAGGAGGTGAAAGACTTGTACAATGAAAACTACAAAGCATACTGAGATTCTGATTTGTTACAACAAGCATGTTCATTGATCTTTCTTATAATAGTAAAATACTGAAAACTTTCTCAATAGTAGTGTTATGGTTAGGTAAATAAATCAAGTAACCATGACACACATATTTGAGAAAAGGAAGATGTGGACAGATACAATTTTTTATCTAAAAAACTGTTACATGTGTAGCTAGGTCTAAAGCAATATAGGAAAATTTATTTACTTTAGTGAAGAAAATTTTTTACCTTATTTTCAAGTAGGAATAGAGTTTAATTCCTGTGTACTTTAAGGAATTTTAAAAATATAAATACAGAAATTTAAATATCATCTCATTTTTGGGAGATTTCCTGTTGTGGGGTTTTATAAAACTACCCAGATAATAAGGAAATCCTTCAGTTTTTTCCTACTGATACTAAACAGGAAGAAAGCAGAACAAATATTAATAGTATGTAATACCCGAAAGTGTCTGTTGTAAGTTAAACTACTGAGAGATGAGCAATGAATATTTTTGCTCAGATAAATTACAGGTATTTGTGAGCTAGGCATCATGTCTCATTTCTTACTCCCATTTTCTTTTCCTCAATACTCTTCTTCCTCCCAGCCTTTCTCTTTCAAAGGTGAACATTCTTGGATTCAATTTTGCAATTTTTTTTGACACTTTAACCCTTATGCATTCTTCACTTCTAGTAGGAAAAATAGGGGGATGGTTTCCCCTAGTTAAGTTAGGTGGTTAGAATGGTGGTGAGAGTACCTTAGGCAGGGAGGGGTACAGACAGAGTAATAAACTGCTTATGTGATGACTCACGAAAGAGTCAAGATTTGAAAGCAGAAGAAAGGTGTATAGACAAGGTGTTTGTGTGTGTGTGTGCCCTACAGCTGCATAACTTGCACCTTTCCAAGACTGCATATCAATGTAATTTAATCTTTGAGTAAGCCACTCAATATGAGTATCAGTTCTCATAATGTGCTGTAATAAGTGATGCTTGCAAATAATATGCAGTGTGAAGGTAGACTTGTGTTTATTCATACTTTCATGTTTCTATCTTCACCTCCCAGTGTGGATGCATTTGTTATAGATTGGAAAATCATATAGTTAAATTTGCTAAAACTGATAGTATCTTATAACTCAGTGAGAGTCAAAGGATTCTTGTATGAGAAAAATCAAGTTCCTTTTAACAAAGAATGTTTGTATCTAATTTTACTATTTCACTATTTGCTTGTTTGGTCTGCTTTTAGGATCTAGGCTGTATTCTGCATAATTGAGGGTGTTGAACAAATGAGATGTTGGAAAATTCTCCTGATCCAGGACTTGTATATTAATTCGATTTTCAGGACTTGTTTTGAGGTATAACTACACACTCTATGATAACTAAGAAATATATAGTTTATTATACAGGTTTCCAAGTAAGTACTTGGTGTGTACTAAAGTATATTCTTAAATTAGTGTTTAGGCTTTATATGTAAACTAGAGGCCCAGCGCATGAAATTTGTGCACAGATACGCTCCCTAGGACTGGCCTGTGATCAGGGCCATCTTCCCTGGCTGCCTGCAGCCAGCCCCGCCACCCATCGCCACCCACCCCCAGTTCTCCCGTTTGCCATCTGGCGATCAGGGCCTGTGGGCTGGGGGCAGCTCCTGCGTTGAGCATCTGCCCCCTGATGGTCAGTGCGCTTCACAGCAACTGGTTGTTCCGCCGTTCGGTTGATTTGCATATTACCCTTCTATTATATAGGATATCCCAGTGAGCAATCAGAAACGTTCCCAAATTCATACTAAATTCTTTCTTCAGAACAGAATTGGATTGAAAGAGAGAATGCTCTGTGGAAAAAGGAGAGACTGGGGAGGTTCACGGGAGGAAGCAGTCTGAGTGGGGTGGAGAAAGCAAACCAGTCTTACCTGAAAGTTTTTACTACTATCTAGGTGTATTTCAACCATTACCAGTCTTGCGTGATTGTTTTCTCTTCTGAATGTCAGTTCCATATCTCTGGCTCCAAAGGTTATTCCTTGAATATTGCCAACTATTCATCACTAATAGAGAAATGAAAATCAAAACCACAATGAGCTACCACCTCACACCCATTAGGATGGCTACTGTGAAAAAAAACAAAAAACAGAAAGTAGAAACTGTTAACAAGAATGTAGAGAATTTTGAAACCTTTGTGCACTGTTGGTGGTAATGTAAAATGGTGCAATTGATGTGGAAAACAGTATGGCGGTTTCTCAAAAAATTAAAAATATAACTTCCATATGATTCTGCAATTTCACTTCTGGGTATATACTAAAAATAATTGAAAGCAGAGTTTAAAAAAGATATTTGTGCAATAATGTTCATAGCAGTATTCACAATAGTTAAAATGTGAAAGTGATACAAGTGTCCATTGACTAATGAATGGATAGAGAAAATGTGTATGCATTGGCTTTAAAAATGAAGAAAATACTGACACACAAAACTACATGGAAGAATCTTGAGGTTTATTGTATGATTTCACTTATATGAGATCTCTAAATTAGTCACACTCTTAGAAACAAAGTAGAATGGTGTTTGCTAGGAGCTGGGGAGATGTTCAATGGGTATAGAGTTTCAGTCATGCGACGTATTTTAAAGATCTAGTTGTATGACAGTGTGAATACAGTCAACACTATTGAACTGTACACTTAAAAATAATTAAGATGGTAAATTTTATGTTAGATGTGTTTACCACAATTAAAAATAAAAATAATTGATATTGAGACCTAACTGCCAAGATATTCTGATTTATGTGGTGTAGGATGGGTCCTGGCACTGAAAAAATTTTAAAAGCCTCCCAGTGATTACATAGTACAGTCAAGTTTGAGAACCACTGAAATAAACATAAAAACATAAGGAATTGTAAGACAAGCTATCAGGTAAATATCATGTGATTTTGATGTCACATGATTATTCCTGGAATAATTTCATTCCAGGAAATTAAATATTCTTTGATTTATATACTGTTAAATTCTCATTTACTAAGCCATCATTTATTAATTTAGCTATCAGTTGAAATCAGAGAACCCTTGTGAAAACAAATGTATTAGACTGTCTTATGAATGGTTTTCACCAGTGCCTACAAGATAATAGCACATCACTTGGTTAAGAATTGTTTTTGTTAATCCTCACCTGATGATATTTTTTTCCATTGACTTTTTTATAGAGAGTGAAAGGTTGTGAGGAAGAGGGCGAGGCGGGGGAGAGAGAGAAAGAGACAGAGAGAGAGATATGTGAGAGAGACACATCGATTGGTTGCCTCCCCCTCATGCCCTGACCAGGGCCAGAGATTGAAACTAAAACCTAGATACATGCTCCTGATTGGGAATCGAACCCGAGACCCTTGTGGTGTGCTGGTCAATGTTTGTAACCATTGAGCAACACTGGCCAGGGCAAGAATTTTTAAATCTACTTATAACTTTGCATGACATACAGAACAATTAAATAATATTTATTTAACATAAACTTTTGCTTTATTTGAAAGATTAAGCTCAGCTAAAATAAATCATGTTTGTTGTGGTATAACTCTAACATTTTAATCTGTACATATATTTAAATTCTCACTTTCTGGATTTTTCAAAATGAAAATTGTCTCTAGTTTGTTATTGATACTACTATTTACACATGAGGATCATAAATGGTAAATGCATTTGATGCAAAAGGCAAGGGGAACAGGGAATACTGAGAAAATTTTTGTTATTGTAGGGTTTTAGAAAATAGGGTACAAATCAGACACACACAATGTCAGACTTTTTCAGTGAAATATATTAATAATAAATACAACTGCCATTTTAATTTTCTGAGGCTGGGATTTCGGTCTTAACTATATGAGAATATAAAATTATTTCTTTCAAAATGTTTTTCAGCCCTGACCATTACAAAATATCCACTGGCAGGATATGAACTTGGAACAGCAGATGGTTCTTTTTTTAGTAGCCCTCTTCCTGCAGATGTGACTCTCTCAGAGGAAGGTACTTTTTTTTTGGTGCTCCAGCAGGTAATCAGCAGTAGAAATAAAGACAGGCATCATTTATTATATGAACTTTGATCAGTTTAATTAAAGAGTGTGAACAGCTGTCTAAATGTGTTCTTCTAGAATTATTTTTTGAACTCCTCTAAGGTAAACTTCAGAAATAAATTTTAGTTACTTCAGTCATATCATCTCTGATTTGAGATGGGGACAGATAGATATATTTAGTTTCTGTTCTATAATGGGAGGTGAAAAATTGATGGAAATATTTTTTATATCCAATTATCACATGACATTAGAATAACAGGATGTATGTTTCAATCCATATTATTTATTACAGAGTTGTAAAATGCTTTGTAAATTTCCCTCATATATGTTAGAATCTAAGTACACTCTCTGATCACCTTTTAAATTTAATACTAAGGCAGAATTACGTTTCTTTAGGCTAAATTAAGTGATATTTCTTTAAAATTTTCATAAGGATTAATATCTTACTGAAGAGGAATGTGAATCAGACTTACCTGCATATGTGTGTGCTTCTAACTTGCCCTGGCACTTGACTTTTTTCATTTTTCCTTTGTTGTACTTCAGTCCCTGCTGTAATCTGGAATGCAAAACGAACTTCCAGGAAGGACATAGTATTGCTTAAAAAATGTACAAATAGAAATAGAGTCATCAGTCAGTGACTAAGGAGAGCTGAATTCAATTTCACTTATGTTTAAATTGTCTAATGTCCTGCCCTTCGGTGAGACCAACATTTGATATTCAATATCTGAGATGTGGGTGAGGCGAAAGCAAAGGTGAATACTAATAATGAATTAAGACAGGAACTGAAGGAGGCTTTGTTTGTTTGTTTAACTTGTTTTGTAATAAGATCAGTTGTTTCAGTGAATAACCAAGTTGTAGTCACATGAGGAATTGCACGTTGCTTGTGAGATACAGAATGACATAGGAACTGCCAAAATTCTTTTCATTTATCATGAATTCCAGAAAGAGAACTTTTGACCAGAAGTATCACATTCCTTTTTTCCCCTCCTTAAACCAAACACTATTCGTTCTTTAGGGAATACAGCATTCCAACTTTACTTGAAATCCCAAATGGAATCATATTGCATGATTGTAATCATAAAAAAATAATGTGTAAATAGCACCCAAGAGAGACTCTTATGACTGCTTTACCAAGTTTAAATAAAGCTTTGTGTGGCTAACTAAGTCCATAACTAATCCTCTCTCTGCTCCCCTCCCAATTTGTGTTGGAACTTTAATTCAAAATTTATAAACTTTTAGTTTAATTGGGAAACAGGAATTTCAGTAGGTTAATGTATAATGGGCCCTGTTTGTGATCTTATTTTTTATATTAAGCAAAATAAGACCTGGGTTTGATACATATCTCTTATTTTGCTCCTTACATCATATGTTAATACTATATAGAAGGAAAAGATCACTGAACTGGGGTTTTGACTAAGTTGAACTAGTTAGCTCTTCGATCTAGCCCTTCATTTAATTTCTCTGAGATTTAGTTTCCTGTCTTTTAAGTCCTTCTTTTCTTTGGAGAAGAGAAAGGATGGATGATGTTTTCCATATTTCCAAGATATGGAAAAAGGAATAGTTAAGAAACAAATAAATACATAAGTGCCATTGGTAACTAACAGTGTCTCTGGCTACCACGGGAGCTCAAAATTAAGATTTGAATTGTGATGGGAAGATGGTCGGGTTTTATTGGGTAGGAAGAAAGAGGATGGGTGAAGTGAACAGATCAAGGCAGGGTTGTAAGAAAGATAGGGACTTCCACAATGGTCGGCAAACTCATTAGTCAACAGATCCAAATATCAACAGTACAAAGATTGAAATTTCTTTTGAGAGCCATATTTTTTAAACGTAAACTTCTAACACCACTTCTTCAACATAGACTCGCCCAGGCCGTGGTATTTTGTGGAAGAGCCACACTCAAGGGGCCAAAGAGCCGCATGTGGCTCGCGAGCCGCAGTTTGCCAACCACGGCAGTTTAAGAGACTTACTGAAGCAGAGACTGGGAGGTAGAAATGGAGAATGCTTATTAAAATTGTGTAAATTTATGAGACCAGATAATGGATGCCCCTGAAAGTTACGTAGAAGTTCGTGTTTGAACCGGGAGGCAATAGAAAGCTATTAGATTCATGAACAGGAGAGTTACATGACAAAAGCAGTGTTTTAGAAAGTAAATCAATTAGTGTTTCATTGGAATTATTTTTGGAAGAGAATATCTAAATTTTTCCTGATGCATAAATTCTGTTCTGCAATCGGAATTCAGCAACCAATTCTAAAGATTTCTTTTTCCATTTTATTTAATGATCTTATCAGGTATGTGACAATCAAGTTTATATGTATATTCCTCATTTCTCTTTTAGAATATTATCACAGTATAATCTTTTAAAAAATTACCAGACATCTAGAGATTTATTTTCCATTATTATTTTTTTAAAATATATTTTATTGATTTTTTACAGAGGAAGGGAGAGGGACAGAGAGTTAGAAACATCGATGAGAGAGAAACATCGATCAGCTGCCTCTTTCACACCCCCCACTGGGGATGTGCCCGCAATCAAGGTACGTGCCCTTGACCGGAATCGAACCTGGGACCCTTCAGTCCGCAGGCTGACGCTCTATCCACTGAGCCAAACCTGTCAGGGCTAGAGATTTAAATTTGAATTAAAATTCAGGCACATTTGCCTGACCAGTGTGGCTCAGTGGTTGAGCATGGACCCATGAATCAATAGATCACCCATTCAATTCCTGGTCAGGGCACATGCCTAGGTTGTGGGCTCGATCTCCAGTGGGGAGCATGCAGGAGACAGCCAATCGATGTTTCTCTCTCATCGATGTTTCCATCTCTCTATCCCTGTTCCCTCCTCTCTACAATCAATAAAAACTTATTTTAAAAAATCAGTAATATTTGATTCTACAAATACACATACCTCAACAAAAACGATATTCAGATGAACAGATATATATTTTATGTGTTTGTGTTTGTAATGGTGTCATAACTTACTTTTCTGCATAATCACCAGTAGATTTTTTGTGACATTAATTGAAAGACCCATCCTGGTTGTAGAAATATTGAAGTGTGAAAGAGATGTCTTAGAATTGAGGTTATGTGGTATTTTCATAATCCCTACAGCAATATTATGTGTCTCAGTTGGAATCTCAATTAGTATTACATATTATACTTGAAGCAATAAAATAGGTGAGGAGAACTGTAGGATTTAATATCCATAGTTATCAGAAAACAAAAAAAGAATAATTACAAATAATAGAAAATCACATTAGTGTACTACTAATGAATGGTGAGGGTGTGGTATACTTCTCTGTGTGTGTACAAGCCAACAGCTTTGGACCTCAGTTCTTTAGGTCTAAAATGGGGGTAGTGTATCCTTCCCTATCTTCTTCTCAGGGTGGTTATGGGAACAAATAAAAGACACTTTTAAATTTACTAGAAGGATTATGTAAACTCTTTAACGTACTGCTCAAATGTATTTATTTGTTTTATTTATTTTTTATTTTTTTAAATATATTTTATTGATTTTTTACAGAGAGGAAGGGAGAGGGATAGAGAGTCAGAAACATCGATGAGAGAGAAACATCGATCAGCTGCCTCCTGCACACCGCCCACCGGGGATGTGCCCGCAACCAAGGTACATGCCCTTGACCGGAATCGAACCTGGGACCCTTCAGTCCGCAGGCTGACACTCTATCCACTGAGCCAAACCGGTCAGGGCTCAAATGTATTTATTATAATAATCATCACTATTCTAAAAATGCAAGGCAATGTATTGCAGTTCTTTATTAAATATTAAAAAGGTGATTTATAGGCTGGGTAGCTCAGTCAGTTGGAGCATCATCCTGATGCTCCAGGGTTTTGGGTTTGATACTCAGTCAGGCACATACAGAAGTCAGCCAATGAATGCATGTATAGGTAGAAAAACAATGTTTCTCTCTCTTTCTCTCTCTCTCGCTCTCGCTCTCTCTCCATCTCCCCCTCTCTCACTCTCTTTTTCTCCCTTATTATCTCTCTCTAAAAATCAATTTTAAAAAAGGTGATTTATAGAAAAGATTAGGACTGCCAGAACTTGGAATAGGAATATATATTTCTGGTATGATTTGAATATATTATTATTTCAGGGAAAGGCATCTAACATAATGTCATATTTATTCGCTTACTGAAGCTAGGAATTTCTGTAACAATGGTGAAGTCATCCATATCATAATTAAAGAAAAATGTAAAACAAACAAAAGGGTATGTATATGTAAATTGTTCATACAAACCCCAGTGTGCAGATGAACTTCTTTCCCATCCCCCTGTCAGGGACCAATGAAATTACTTGGGGTCTAGCAAAAGCAAATGAACAAATAAATGTACCTGTCCTTTGGATGTGATTTCCTAGCTCATGATACACAAGGATCCCACAGAATACAGCAACCTCAGCTGAAGGTGGTAGACATTGTAAACCTGTGGGAGAAACAAACTACCATGCAGAGAATGAGTAGCCATAACAAGAAAGAGAATACAGTCATGCACTGCTTAACGAGGGGGATACATTCTGGGAAATGTGTTGTTAGGTGATTTCATCGTCCTCCAAAGATCATGGAGTGTACTTACACAAACCTAGATGGTATAGCCTATTACTCCTAAGCTACAAACCTGTACAGCATGTTATTGTACTGAATACTGTAGGCAGTTATAGCAAATGGTAAGTATTTGTGTATCTAAACATATCTAAACAGAAAAGGTATAGTAAAAATATGGTATAAAAGATAAAAAATGGTACACCTCTATTATGACACTTAACATTAATGGAGCTTGCAGGACTGGAAGTTGCTTTGGTGAGTCAGTGAGGGAATATGAAGACCTACGACATTACTGTACATTATTGTAGACTTATAAACAGTGTACACTTACGCTGCACTAAATTGTAGAACAGCATGAGATTAAATCAAGCACAAGAGAAAAGGATGCAATCAAGAGATGCAATAAACACAGGATGTATGAGACTGCTGCCGGCGGAACACAGCATACTGTTTTATGGCAAACTTTTTTTTTAATAGTTAAGAACAGTACACTCTAAAATAATAAAAGTATAGTATCATAAACATATAAACCAATACCAGTTGTTCATTGTCATTATCAAGTAGTATGTACTATACCTAATTATATGTGCTATAATTTTATATGACTAACAGCACAGTATGTTTATTTACACCAGCATCACCACAAACGTGTGTTGCTCTGTGACATTATGATGGCTACAGCGTCACTAGGGTGATAGGAATTTTTCAGTTCCATTATAATCTTCTGAGACAACTGTCATATATGTAGTCCATTATTGACAAAATGCTGTTATGCAGCACATGACTGTAAATACAACAAGAAGTTGATATAATTAAAAACCCTTAAAGAGGCTATAAAACAAATTTGTTTTAAAATGATTAGAGATTAAAAGAAGGAGTAGGAAAAACAGAGAACTTTTGCAACATGAAAGAGGAACAGGAAGTTTTGAAGAAACCAAACAATGCCTAGAAATGAAAAAACAGTAATTGAAATTAAAATGTCATTGATTTTCATTCAACAAACTTTTGTTTTTTTTCTCTGTGCCATAACATTTCTGACTATAGTATTGTTAATAATCAACTTGAAGAAGGATTTGAGGATATCACCCAGAAAACAGCACAGATATATAAAGAAAAAATAAATGTTAAGAAAATGGAAGACAGGATGAGAGTTTCATTTTTCTGCAATTTAGAGTAACTTTTATGTTGTTCAAATTCAAATGTGAGGTTTAAATAAAAATTAGAAATGGTGTTTTCTCAAATGAATAAAACTTTTTGTGCTTCATAGATTGTTTTTAATAGTGAAAAGAAAACACCTGTAACAAAGCACTTGTTAGATTTTTGTTCTTAATTTATTTGTATTTAACCTCCAACCACAGTTACTTACAGAGAGGAATTCTTAGTGAAGCTGAGTTATTGGCACACCACCAAAATTGTGCATTAAGTAAATGTGTTGGTGTAAAGTGATCCATTTCTGGTATTTTATAATTTCGGAAAAGAAACACTGTTTCTCTGTTTTGAGTTATTGCATAGTTTCACTGAAGCCCATAATATATATATTCTTGTTTACTACTTTACACTTATTTTTGATGCATATAGGAAATCATCCCACCCCTTAGATTAACTAGTGATTATTTAATAACATATCCTACTGGAAAAGTTTTTCTTTTAGTTTAGAATTTAAATTCTTGAAATAACCATAAGTGTTTCTGTGAAATCATCTAAAATTATATTTTTATTTAAATTAAAATGGTTAATACATTAAAATATTAATGTTATGCTAGGATATTATAATTTTGGCATTCTTATTAAATGATTGAAAACAATATGTATAAGAATTAAGTTATTTTAATGTACTTGTGTTTATACTAGTGTATACTTCTGTAATTTGCATTTATGCATGATTAGTTGCTAATTTTTAATGTATTAAGCAAAGTTCATAAAAGTATTTGTTAAAGTTACACCCACTTACAACTATCATAACTAATTAATATTTGTGCACATCCTTTTCCTTGTAAAATTAAACATTTAAACAGGATCACTCATTTTCCTGGTTAGATTTTTAAAAAATATTTAAATAGGAACTGTTAAGTATTCAAAAAAATCTTTGGTGGAGGGAAAAGGAAATGTGTCAGAGGAACCATTCTTTTGTTTTGTTTATAGTTATTTGAGATATTAATACGTTGGAGGTTCTTTTTGTGGTATTAAATTTCTTAATTATTGAACTTGTATCATTGGTATTATAAAATGCTATCAAACTTTGGGATCATGTAATATGATTTAGGTGTATTACTAATTTTATTAAATTTGCTGTGATTCATTTATTTCTGTGTAGAAATTTGACTTAACACTGAGAAAATTGGTGAATTATAAATGTTAAATTGATTCTGAATTACCAGTTACTTTAATATTGATTGATAATGTAGCAACTGTACATGTAATTTTATTAATTTAGTAACAATTCAATAAATGACTTCTTTAGGGTAGTGGACAACTCATTTGTAGCTTTTCCTTTTTGCTATTGCGATCTGAGTGCATTTTTAAGTGGCCTCAAATAAAAGCAGTGAAGAAATGTTTTATTTTTCCCTCAAACATATAAAATACATCTGGAAGAATAAATTCACATCTGGTTCATGGATTTCCTCCATGGAGATGATCCAAATTTCAGTTAATTTAAGATTAGAGTTTGTACTCATGGGTTTGCAGAATCTTGTGTGGAATTTGAAATATTTTGTTTGCAAGTAGTTGGGGAAACAATTGATTCAGTTGTTTGTGTTAAGTTCTAATTTTAGATATATTTCTCCCTCATTAAAAATAAAAAAAATGTTTTGTGCTTCATAATATAATCAAGTTACTTGTAAACACTGTTTACATCTAACAAGATGTTTTGTGTAATCGTTCTCAAACATTGTTTATGAAAGTTTTACGAGAGATCAATTAAATTGTTAAACTCATAAGGTCATGATAATTGGTGATCCTAACCATTTGTAGAAATATATTCTCATATATAGTATTATGTACTCTCAGTTATACTGTATGACTTATTGACTTCATTTAGAAGCAACAACAATTATTCTTTTTTAACAATTATTTTTTTAATTGCTGTATTTCAAATGTCTGACCAAATGGAATATAGAAGTTTGGATTCTCAGAATATAATGGTGTATGTACTGAGTTCCTCCCTCAATCTGACAATGACTAACAAATGTATTTGTGTCTGAATGGAGTCCCTAGAGTAGCATAAAGTAGAAGCGTTTAAGAGCTCAATCCAAGAATCATGTGAGCTAAAAATATTATTGTCAAACTTTTATGGTTTATTTGCTTTATGCATTGATACTGCCAAACCAAGCTCCTAGTCATATGAATTAAACTTGGTACACTCGGACAAATGGGGTTGCTCATTAAAGAGCGTATTTGGTATTTTTCAAGGATTATTTTTTGGTCTTTAGGCATGTGATATAGTTTCCATATATAATATAATAAAGTTTATTTGTAGATAAATCTATAGCTATTTGCTTTTCTATGTTTTTTAACTTTGAACTTACTGTGGAAAAGAAAAATGCATTTTGCATATGTGTCTAATTTAGTGGTTTCTAAACAATATGGCAAGAATTTTTATGTTTCAGCAGATTTTCCAGTGCATCACCAAATTGTAGGTATTGTATTGAGTCTTGGAAGGGACCAGTCCTTGAGGGTCCCTATTCTTTCCACTTTTTTTCCTTCGTTTAACTTTTCATCCCACTTTAGTCATTGTAATATAAAATTTTGTTCTGGGCAAGTGAGAATTAAGATGGAAACATTAATTTTTTTTAATCATACTTATACTAGTGTTACTGTTAGAAAATCTGGTTTGCTGTATTGGCACATACAACCCCCTTAAAATTATCTATTACCATGTGCTTTTGCAACTTTCTTTGATGTTCTGTGCTCCCTACTTTTTATTCAATTGGCCTATGAATACTACCATATGATTAACTACTACAGGGAACTCTGAATGAATGGTTCATTGATTCTTGATTTTTTTTCATGTGTTAATAATTTATTGATACATTGTCTCTTCTATATATGTATAGTTTTTAACCTTTTAAAAATCAGCTTTATTACGGTATAACATGTACAATAAACTGCAAATATTTAATTTTCCAAAGTATTTTTTGAGTGTCTTTGTAGCAGGCATTGTTCAGGGTACTAATTTTAAACTTTTTAAGTTTTTGCCTTTCTTTCAAGTAGTGGAACTCCCTCCTTAGCCTCTCTTATTTATTAAATTTACAGCTCAGTTCTTTCTCAATTTCATATTTTTTCATAACCTTTTCCCCTTTATGTTACTTTAAATTTGTCATTATTTACTTTGGCCAATAGCATTTGATGGTTGTATTTTGAGACTCAGACATGTGAAATGATGTTGTTGTTATTGCAAAAAGTATACTTTAGTAACTTTTAACATATCCATGAAGCCTCTACCACAATGAAGATAATGGACATATCCATCACCTCAAAAAATTTTTTCATGCTCCTTTGTAATCCTTTGTCCTCATCTCTCCCCACTCCCAGATAATCACTATACATTTGTAGTGGGTCAAATGGTAGCCTTCCCAAAGACATATCCTCTTGGAACTTGTGAATTTGACCTTATTTGGAAGATGATTAGGATTTGGAGATGAGCTCATTCTGGATTAGGGTGGGTCCTCAATCCAATGACAAGGGTCCTTATAAGGGAAAGAGAGGAGACATAGAGAGGAGGTGATGCAATGGAGGTAGAAATTGGAGTGATGGGTCTATAAGCCAAAGCTTGTGAAGTATTACTGGCAGCCACCAGAAGCTAGGCAAGAGACATAGAGTAGGTTGTTCTTCAGAGCCCACAGAAGGATCCAGCTCTTCCAACACCTTGCTTTGGACTTCTGACCTTCAGAACTGTGATAATAAATTTTTTGTTTTAAGCCACCACATTTATGGTAATATGTCATAGCAGCTCAATGAAATGGATACAAGATTAGTTTTTATTTTCTTGAATTTTATGTAAATGGAGTGAGTATGCTTTTTTAATCTGGATTCTTTCATTCAGCATATTTATTTTGAGATCCATCTTTGTTGTTGCATGCATTAATAATTTACCTTTTATTGCAGAGTAGTATTCCATTGCATGTACATTACACAATTTGTTTATTCATTCACTTGTTGATGAACAGTAGTTATTTCCAAATTTGGACTATCTATATATATAAAAGGCTAATATGCAAAGTGACGTGCACTGACCACCAGGGGGTGGCGTGGAACATGGTAGGCAACCAGCAGCGGCAGTGGGGTGCTGAGGGAGGGAGGGAAGGAGGAGGCGAGGAGGCAGGGAGGCAGGAAACCTGATCGGTTCTGATCGCCTGCCAGGCCTAGGGACCTTACCTGTGCATGAATTTTGTGCACCGGGCCTCTCGTTATAAGTAAAATTGCAATGAACATTTGTATCAAGTTGTTGTGTGTATTTATTTTTTCATTCTCTTGGATAAATTCTTACTGGTAGAGGTTGAATTTAACTATGTATATTAACTATGTATATATTTATTTAACATTTTGGAGAAACTGACAAAGTGTTCCTTGAAAACGTACCACTTTACATTCTTTCATTTGGTATATCAGAGTCCCAGTGCTGCCACACCCTGGCCAACTCTTGGTGTAGGGTCAGTCTTTTGAATTTTAACCATTGGATTGGTGGGTAGTGGCATACCATTGTGGTTTTAATTTTCATTTCCCTAATGACATAATATTAAGCAATTTTTCATGTGCCATTTTGCCATCTGTTTATCTGTTTTGATAAAGTATGTGTTCAGATCTCAGCTCACTTTTTAAAATTGTGTTTTTTGTTTTCTTATTGAGTATAGAAATTAAAAAAAATCTATATGGATACAAGTCCTTCAGTATGTATATCATTTGTAAATATTTTTTTCTCAATCTGTGTCTTGTGTTTTTATTCCTTTATAAGTATCTTTCAAAAGCAGAAAATTTTAATTTTAATAAAGTTCAGTTTTATGAATTTTTAAATTAACTGTACTCTTTTGTGTGGTGGATCTCAGACATCATTAATCAATGTAACAAAAGGTTTTTCTCCTTTTTTATTTCACTAGGCTTACTGAGGTTTAATATACATATAGTAAACTACACGTTTGAAAAGTTTGACATATATATAATGAAAACACCGCAGTGGAATAATGACTGTATTTATAATCCCTAAGAATTTCCTATTGCCCCTTTGTATTTCTTCCCTCCACCCTTCTCCAACCACCTCCCTCCTTCCCTCTGCCACTTATCTGCTTTCTGTCACTATAGATTTAGATAGCAGTTTTAGAATTTTATATAGATTGGAATCATATACTATATATTTTGTTTTGTCTGGCTTATTTCAGTCAACACAATTATTTTGAGATTCATCATTTTATATCATGTATTAATAGTCTGCTTTTTTTTTCCTTCTCAGTAATATTACATTTTATAGAAATACTGTAATTTGTTTATCCATTTAACTGTTGCTATATCTTTGGATTTTAGTGTTTGGCTATTACAAATAAAACTGCCATGAACATTTAAAATTCTTTGAACAAATGCTGTCTTTTTCTCTTGGGTAAAATATCAGCAGTGGAATGGCTGGATCAAATGGTAGGTGTATGTTTAACTTTCAAAAAATGTCTAAACCTTTTTCCAAAGTGGTTATATCGTTTTATATATTCACCATCAGTGTATGTGAACTCTAACTCTTTCACATCCTCACCAACATTAATATTATTTGTTTTTATTTTTATTTTAGCCATCATAATAGATATGTAGTAGTATCTCCTGATTTTAACATGCACTTCCTTAGTGACCAATGATGTTGAGCATGTTTTTATGTTAATTGCCATCTGGATATCATCTTTGGTGAAGTGTCTATTCATATGTTTTGCAGTTTTCTAATTGGCTTGTTTTCCTCTCTTTAAGTTTTAAGACATCTTTATATATTATGGATACAAGTTCTTTATCATATATATTCTTTGAATTTTTTTCAAGGTTGTGGCTTGTGTTTTTCCCCATTTTCATAATAGTAGTTTTTTAAAATTTTATATTGAATAGTAGAAGTTTTAAATTTTAAGAGTATACATTTCATGAAAATGTGTGTTTTTTTAAAACTGTGATTTAGTTGTCATATCTAAGAAATTGTTGCCTAATCCCAAGTGGTTACTAATATTTTTTCATGTTCTAAATGTTTATTTTTTAAAAATTTAATTGAGGTCTATGATCCATTTTAATTGACTTTTGTATATGGTGCAAGGTATGGAACACCATTCCCTTTCTGCCGGTGGAAATCCAGTGGTTCCAGGCAGTTATTGAAAAGGTTATCTTTGCTCCAGTGAACTTACCTTTGCACTCTTGTTTGTTTGTGTGTTTTTGCTTAGTCCCTTCACCTTTTCACCCAGCTCCCCAAACTCTCTCCTCTCTGAAAGCTGTCAGTCTGTTCCCTATATCTGAGTTTATTTCTATTTTGTTTGTTAGTTTATTTTGTTCATTACAGTCCACATATAAATTAAATCATATGATACTTGTCTTTCTCTGACTAGCTTATGTCACTTACCATAATACTCTCCAGGTCCATCCATTTCATTAACAAAATGAAATGGAGTTACCTCAGAAAATTAAAAATGGAACTGCATTATGCCCCAGCAATTCCACTTCTGGGAATTTATCTGAAGAAACCTGAAACACTAATTTGAAAGAATATATGCACCCCTATGTTCATTGCAGCATTATTTACAATAGCCAAGCTATGGAAGCAACCCAAATGTCCATCAGTAGATGAGTGGATAAAAAAGCTGTGACACCTTTATGAAATGGAATACTACTTGGCTATGAAAAAGGAGGAAATCTTACCTTTTGTGACACCATGGATGGACCCAGGAGTATTATGCTAAGTCAGTGGTCGGCAAACTGCGGCTCGCGAGCCACATGCGGCTCTTGGGCCCTTGAGTTTTTAGCAAAGGCCAGCTTAGGAGTACCCTAATTAAGTTAATAACAATGTACCTACCTATATAGTTTAAGTTAAAAAAATTTGGCTCTCAAAAGGAATTTCAATCGTTGTACTGTTGATATTTGGCTCTGTTGACTAATGAGTTTGCCGACCACTGTGCTAAGTGAAATAGGGCTGTCAGAGAAAGACAAGTACCATATGATTTCACTTATATGTGGAATGTAACGAATAAAATAATATTCTTGAATTCTTCACACACAAAAAAATACCTGAAACCATGAAACTCCTAGAAGAAAACATTGGCAGCAAGCTCCTTTATATTAGCCTTGGTGATGACTTTTTGGATTTGACACCAAAAACAAAGGCAACTGAGGCAAAACAAACAAGTGGGATTACATAAAACTAAAAGGCTTCTGTATAGAAAAACAAACCATTAACAAAATTAAAAGGAACCTACCAAATGGGAGAAAATACTTACAAATTATATATTCAATAAGGGGTTAATATCCAAAATATATGAAGAACATTAACAACTCAATAGCATAAGATCAGACAATCTGATTAAGAAATGGTCAGAAGATATGAATAGACATTTTCCCAAAGAAGACATATAGATGGCCAACAGGTACATGGAATGACTGATGCTCAACATCACTAATCACCAGGGAAATGCAAGTGAAAACCACAATGAGATAACACCTGATACCTATTAGAATGGTGATCATCAGCAAAACAAAGACCTTATTATTGGGAATTTATTTGAAGAAACCTGAAACGCTAATTTGAAAGAATATATGCACCCCTATGTTCGTTGCATCATTATTTACTATAGCCAAGCTACGGAAGCAACCCAAATGCCCATCAGTAGATGAGTGGGTAAAAAAGCTGTGATACTTTTATGCAATGGAATAATACTTGGCTATGGAAAAGAACTAGGTTGTGGAGGGAGTTTGGGGGGCTGTGAACAAAAGGGAATCCTTGTTGGTGCGAATGTAAATTGGTATAGCCACTATGGAAAACAGTATGGAGATTCAAAAAATTAAATGTAGAAATACCATATTAGTCAGCTATTCCACTTCTGAGTATTTATCCAAAGAAAATAACACTAATTCAAAAAGTAATATGCACCCTTGTGTTCATTACAGCACTATTTATAGTAGCCAAATAATGGGCACAATCTAAGTGTTTATTGATGGATGAATGGATAAGGAAATCATGGTGTATGTTATACAGTAGAATAGTGTATGTTATACAGTAGAATAGCACTCAGCATAAAAAGTATGAAATCTTGCCATTTTTGACAGCATTACTGGACTTGAGGGTATTATGCTAAGTTTATTTTATTTTATTTTTTCATGGTTTTTATTTTTATTTTTTGATTGTTTTATTTTTTATTTTTTAAATAAATCTTTATTCAGATTATTACAATTATTTCTCCTTTTTCCCCCCATAGCTCCCCTCCACCCCTTTCCCACCCCACCTTCTGCCCTTACCTCCCCCCCACTGTCCTCATCCATAGGTGTATGATTTTTGTCCATTCTCTTCATGATCCCCCCATACCCCTTTCCCCCTGAGAATTATCAGTCCACTCCCTTTCTATGCCCCTGATTCTATTATATTCACCAGATTATTCTGCTCCTCAGGTTTTTAATTCACTTGATTTTTAGGTTCGCTTGTTGATAGATATGTATTTGTTGTTCATAATTTTTATCTTTACTTTTTTCTTCTTCCTCTTCTTTAAGAATACCTTTCAGCATTTCAGATAATACTGGTTTGGTGGTGATGAACTCCTTCAGCTTTTTCTTATCTGTGAAGCTCTTTATCTGCCCTTCAATTCTGAATGATAGCTTTGCTGGGTAGAGTAATCTTGGTTGTAGGTTCTTGCTATTCATCACATTGAAAATTTCTTGCCACTCCCGTCTGGCCTGCATAGTTTCTGTTGAGAAGTCAGCTGACAGTCGTATGGGTGCTCCCTTGTAGGTAATTAACTGTTTTTCTCTTGCTGCTTTTAATATTCTCTCTTTGTCTTTTGCTCTTGGCATTTTAATTATGATGTGTCTTGGTGTGGTCCTCTTTGGATTCCTTTTGTTTGGGGTTCTGTGGGCTTCCTGGACTTGTAAGTCTATTTCTTTCACCAGGTGGGGGAAGTTTTCGGTCATTATTTCTTCAAATAGGTTTTCAGTATCTTGCTCTCTCTCTTCTTCTGGCACCCCCATAATTCTGATGTTGGTACGCTTGAAGTTGTCCCAGAGTCTTCTTACATTATCTTCAACTTTTTGGATTTTTTTTTTTGCTTTTTGCTTTTTCGGTTGAGTGTTTTTTGCTTCTTTGTATTTCAATTCTTTGACTTGATTCTTGTGTTCCTCTATTCTGTTTCTGGGTCTCTGTATAATATTTTTTATTTCAGTCAGTGTATGTTTAATTTCTAGTTGGTCCTTTTTCATATCTTCGAGGGTCTCGTTATATTTATCGGCCTTTTCTAGGATATTCTTAAAAAGTCTTATAACGGTGGTTTTGAATTCTATATCCAGTCGTTTGTTTTCCTCCATTTCTTTCGTTTGTGATCTGATTCTTTGACCCCGCATTTTCACTGATTCCCTGAGTTGGTAAGGTAGATATTTGTGCTAGGTTTCCAATATGGCCCAGTGGGTCTGCTTCCCCAGTTAACCTGAGGTGGACACTCTTGGTGCACCCCTTTGTGGACTGTGTGTACAGCCTTGTTGTAATTAAGTCTTGATTGTTGTTGGTATCACTGGGAAGAATTGACCTCTGGGTCAGTTGGCTGTAAGGATCAGCTGTGTCTATGCTGGGAGAAGTTCGGTACTGGAGACAGCCTTATAGGATTAGACTTGCCAAATTGCAATAGCCTCTGTGCTCAGCTTGGATGGGGTGGAGCCTCAGTCTTGGCTTCCTGTCAGCCCCGCCCCTGCGCGCACGTTCGCTTTCAGTCCTCCGCCTTCCCCGGCTCGAGTCTCCGCCTGAGAGTCCAGACTCCCCCCACAAGAGCGTGGGTCCCCAGGGGCTCGCCTGGAACCGGGGTTCACTGCAGTCAGAACTGGGGCTCAGTGAAGTCAGGATCCTCTGACTCTCTTCCACTAGGGAAAGCCTATGGCAACCTCCGCAGCCTTTGTGCGCACTGGCCCGTGTGCGCCTTCAGACTTCTGCCTTTCCCAGCTCGAGTCTCTGCCCGAGAGTCCAGACTCCCCCCGTAAGAGCGTGGGTCCCCAGGGGTTTGCCCGGAACTGGGGTTCAGTGCAGTCAGAACTGGGGTTCAGTGCGGTCGGAGGCTTCCTTCCCCCTTCTGCCAGAGGAAGTCAGCCAGGCTCTCAGCCGCCCTTCCTCTCTGCGCGCACAAGGCCCCTTTGCCGTACCTCCAATTCTCTGTGAGCTTTTCTCCTTCCTTCTAGTTGTAGAATTTTCACTCTGCCTGCTTTCTTGTGGTTCTGGATGGTGTCCGTTCTGTCTTTTAGTTGTAGTTTTGAAATTGTTGTGCGAGGCAGCAGTTTAGGTGTTTACCTATGCCGCCATCTTGGTTTGTCCTATGCTAAGTTTAAAAAGTCAGAAAGAGAAAGGCAAATACTGTATGATTTCACATATTTGTAGGGGAAGATGAGAAGACTAGAAATGACTGCATCCGTCCAGCACCCTAATATTCATAAATAGAGGTATCACTCTGACAGAAGCTGTCCACTGTTTCTACTGCAAGCTCCAGGGAAGTGGTATAAAAATTTTTCGTAGCGGGGAGAGACAGGTCATAAGAGCAAACTCAAGCTGTTTCCAAGGGAACTGACTTTATTTGGGATAGTATGGGAAAGTTCAAACCTAAGGGTGTGCTCAAAAAACAATGGTAATTTTGATGGTAGGCAATTAAGAGAATACTCATAGCTCTGGGAGTCCAACCAGATAAATTGTAGACCAGCTAGACTGGATTTAATTGAATAAAACTGGAGAGCAATTTATGCCAAGTTCACTCCTAAAAACAATAAAGCAGTGAGCTGGCAGTTAGGGGAGGCTAACAGCTAGGTTTGATACCAACAGAGACAGACAACAGAGAGATCAGGGAAGGAGATAAAGAGAGCCCTGCCCAAACCCTTGTCATCCAGACTATTTGTGTGCATGCCCTAGGCTGTGCCCTTTGAGGAGCAGCATCCGAGGCTGCACACTGTGAGGGATACAGACTTCACTAAAATAATCCAGCCATGTCATTAAAGAAATAAACAAGCCACAACAACAATCCCTGGATGGGTAGGAGATCAGAATCCAGATTTAATAAATATATTACCTGTAATGTACAGTATAAACCAAAAATTATGAGACATGCAAAGAAACAGGAACATACGGCCAATACAGAGGAAAAGAGCAGGTCATAAAAACTGTCTTTGGGCCCTAACCGGTTTGGCTCTGTGGATAGAGCATCGGCCTGTGGACTGAAGGGTCCCAGGTTTGATCCGGTCAAGGGCATGTACCTTGGTTGTGGGCACATACCCAGTAGGGAGTGTGCAGGAGGCAGCTGACCGATGCTTCTCTCCCATTGATGTTTCTAACTCTCCCTTCCTCTCTTTAAAAAATCAATAAAATATATATATTAAAAAAAAAACAAAAAACAACTGCCTTTGGCCCTGGCCAGATGGCTCAGTTGGTTGGAGCATTGTCCCATACACCAAAAAGTTTCAGTATTAATCCCCACTTGAGGTGCATACAGGAAGCAAATGATACCTAGAGGTTGCTGGTTTGATTCCTGGCCAAAGCACATTCAAGAGGCAGCCCATAGATGTTTTTCTCTCTCTCAAATCAATAAACGTGTCCTCAGGTGAGGATTTTTAAAAATGAAAATTATGCAGAAAGATATACCAAGCTAACACTAATGAAGAAAATGCAGAAGTAGTAGTGATTTCAGACAGATACAGCTTCAGAGGAAGGAAAGTTATACCACATTATGGGTCTTAATACACACTTAATTTAACAAATTTAAAAGAGTGGAAATCATACAGTGTCTGTTCTCAGACCGCAATGGAATTAAACTAAAAATCAATAATAGAAAGTGGTTGGAAAATTCCAATATGCTTGGAGATTAAACAACACATATCTAAATAACACATGGGTCAAAGAAGAAATCTCAAGAGAAATTTAAAAATATTTTGAACTATTTAAAGAAGCTTAAGGAATGCCAGGTTGAAATAAGGATAACATTTATTTGTTAAGATATGTGCTCATCCTAGGTTCTACTTCTTTTTTTTCCTCCTCTCTCAGACTCTACATGGCTCTTTTACCAAATAACACATTAGCATTTATTGAATATTTACAAGTATTTTGGTGAATATTTTCTTTTTAGAAAATAGAAAACATATTAAAAAATAATACTTTTTCAAGCAGTTAAGCAATTTATAATTTAGTAAGAGAATAGAAATTATATACCTATTATTTATTAGTTTTAAAAATGACACTGGAAAATATTTATGTTAACTCATACGTGTAATACTACTACATATATGAGAATTAGGTTCTAAAGTTAGCTCAGGGCAAAAAGTATTTAATTGACAAGTTTCTTATCATATTTGGTAAAAATGTATAGTACAGAGATGACATAAAATGAAATCTTCCATCTAAAGCAGTTGGGAGAAAATAACCATTTTCTTCCACCTGAGCACTGGATGACGTTGTTAGTGTAATTTGGGTTTATGTTGATTGAAAATTATAATTGTGGCTTAAATACTTGAATCATGCACATTATAAATAATTTTTTTTTCCCTGAAAGGCCTTCTTGAATTAAGTCAACTATTTGGAAAACAGGTTTTTGTTTCTGATCTTACGCTCTTTCTAATGTATAATCTCATTGAGTAGAATATTATATAGAATTGTTCATACATTCATGGTCATTCATAGTCTCTCTCTCTCTTTCACACACACACACACACACACACACACACACACACACACACGCTGGTGTTTGTCAAGCTTATTTAGTTTAATTCCTGAATTTAAATGCATGTATATGTGCCATCCCCTTATTCATCCCCTTATTCTTATCTTTAATGGTTATTTTGTGTTTCTAATTCATACCCTCTTCCATTCCTATCACAGAAATTTTGGCTTTGGTACAGATAGCAAGTTGATTTAAATTGCCAGAAATAATTTTCTAGTTCTAAACATGAGAGAAAACAGATATGTAATAAATAATATGTTACATGATTACATGGTAGCACTGGAAATGACTTACGATATATCTCTTTCTCCTATTTGTGTGGGAAAGTTAGGTTCTATTTTAGAGCAGGCCAAAGTTTTTCACTTAAAACTTCATACTTCAGCCCATCATAGCTGTATATCAGTTGCATGAATGGCAACTTAAGTCCTATACGCACAGATCTCTACTTTAAAATATATATATTTGTTGGTTTCTGAGAGGAAGAGATAGAGACATAAATGATGAGAGAGAATCATTGATCACCTGCCTCTTGCATGCTTCACACTGGAGATTGAGCCTGCAACCCAGCATGTGCCCTGGCGGGAATCAAACCGTGACCTCCTGGTTCATAGGTCATTGCTCAACCATTGAACCATGCTGGCTGGGCCAGATCTCTACTTTTTAGAGTAAGATGTTTTAAAGCAATATAGCAGTAAAAATTATTCATTTTCTAGGAAGAAATAAAACTACTTTGTGTACGTTATCACTAAGAAAAAAAGTAGAGCATTAGTTATATTTTGGTTGCCAAATTTCTAGGGCCCTATACCCTTAACTGTTCTCTTGAGAGTTCTCATTTTAATTTCTGTTTCTTAAAATTACTATCTTTGCTTTTTCTCTGCTTTTGTATGTGATTCAAAAAGTTATTTTTTAAAATAATATTTAAACATCATGCTTGACATAATTTTTCCTCTATAGTTGAGTTTAATTATCTTTGGTAGTCTTGAAATTTTTAACTTTAAATTCCTTGTAAATTAATTTAGGATGATTAAATTTTGCATTACAAATAAATTGAATGAAACATTTACTTTAGTATTCTAAATTGGGCCAGTACCCTCTGGACCTCTTCCAAGTAAGAGAAACATGGGAGCAAAACCCAAAAACTCCCTAGAAATCTACTGGGAACTGAAGCTTCATTGTAACTGAGAATTTTCTTGGCGTTAGATCATTTCATGCTTCATTAAATATATCTACTGTAGCAAACCACAAAAATATGCACTGGGTCACCTAGAAAGTATAAAATTATCTTGAAATAAAAGGAATTGTTAAATGCCTTCCATGAAGGAACAAAAGGATAAAATATAGGTCCTTTTCTCTGCCCCCACTCCACCCCAAAGTGGCATGTATTGCAAACATTAAACAGAAATTAATTATTTGCATTTAATGTGTACAATAGGCATTATTTCTGAGTGCTTAACTTGGAAACAGTCATTTTAGTAATTGAGTCTTTATAGGACACTTTTAAAAAAAATTTCTTTATTGATTAAGGTGTTACATATGTGTCCTTATTCCCGCATTATCCTCCCATCCCCCCACTCAAGACCTCACCCCCCCACCCCCGTTGTCTGTGTCTACTTGCATGCATACAAGTCTTTTGGTTGATCTCTCCCCACTTACCCCCACCCTCCCCTACCTTCCCTCTGAGGTTTGATGGTCTGATAGATGTTTCTCTGTCTCTGAATCTATTTTTGTTCATCAGTTTATGTTGTGCATTATATTCCATAAATGAGTGAGATCATGTGATATTTATCTTTCTCTGACTGGCTTATTTCACTTAGCATAATGCTCTCCACTTCTATCCATGCTATTGCAAATGGTAAGAACTCCTTTTTTACCGCAGTGTAGTATTCCATTGTGGGACACTTTCTTTATGTATTGAATTATGCTAAGCAATATGGATACTTTTTGTTGGTGCATAATTGTTGGGGTGACAAGCCTGCTTATAAAAATTTCAATACAGAATATACCATATAGCCCTAACTGGTTTGGCTCAGTGGGTAGAGTGTCGGCCTGTGGACTGAAGGGTCCCAGGTTCAATTCTGGTCAAGGTCATGTACCTTGGTAGCGGGCACATCCCCTGTAGGGAGTGTGCAGGCGGCAACTGATCGATGTTTCTCTCTCATTGATGTTTCTAACTCTTTAGCCCTCTCCCTCTCCTTCTCCCTTCCTCTCTGTAAAAAATCAATAAAATATATTAAAAAAAAGAATATACCATATAGTATAGTAGAGATATATAAAGGCTAGAATAGTTAGGGAAGACTTCAAATGGAGGAGAGTAGTAACCAAGTAGAGAAGTTACACTTCTTGAAAACCATGGACAAGTTTATAGGATAACACTTGTGTTATGTTTGATCTGGAGATTTCTTCCTTTTAGCTTCTTTAGGATCTATTGTTTGTTCCACTCATTGGGCACTAAGTGAATGTTACTTTGTATTGTGTCTACCTTTTAACATTTACCTATCAAGTTCCAAACTGGATAGTATTCCCCAAAAGTGAAGATAGTTTTATACTTCAGTGTACTAAATTTGGATCCTACTATCTTGCATAAAGTAGATACTTGGTAATACTTGACAGTTATATCATTTGAATTTGATGAATTTCCAATAACTATTTCTCAAATACCATTTTCCTATTTAACAGTTACAGTACAGTAAAAGTTAGGTTTCAACTATTATTATACACTAGTGACCTGGTGCACGAAATTCATGCACATTAAAAGGGGATTAATTAGAGGAAATAATTTAATATTGCTATTTTCCCTTTCTCTATAATAGAAGTGTCAGAGATGAAAGAAAATTAGTAAAATGTATGAAAACCTTCCTCCTGTCAGTCTGGGGCGCATCACGGGACCCAGAGTCAAGTTACCAGACCTGGCCGGAATCCCCATTGGGCTAGATCCAGACCTGGCCAGTCCCACCCCTGTCAAGCCCTGCCAGGCAGGGGGTGTAGCCTCAGGTCCCCTGGCCCGGCGCCAGGACGGGGGGTGTGGCCTGAGGTCCCCCAGCCCAGACCGGGGCTGGGGGCATGCCTTTAGGTCCTCCATCAAGCCCCACCAGGTGGGGGACATGGCCTGAGATCCCCTGTCAAGCCCCTCTGGGTGGGGGGCATGGCCTGAGGTCCCCTGTCAAGCCCCGCCAGGCAGGGAGGTGCAGCCTTAGGTCCCCCTGCCCAGCACCGGGAGGGGGGCGCAGCCTCAGGTCCCCCGTCATGCCCCACTGGCAGGGGGGTGCAACCTCAGGTCCCCCGTCAAGCCCCATTGGGCGGGGGTGTGGCCTGAGTTCCCCCGACCCAGCACTGGGGGTGTACCTTGAGGTCCCCTGTCAAGCTCTGCTGGGTGGGGGGCATGGCCTGAGGTCCCCTGTCAAGCCCAGCCAGGCAGGGGGGCGCAGCCTCAGGTCCTTAGGCCTGGTGCTGGGATGGGGGGCACAGCCTGAGGTCCCCCATCAAACCCCACCAGGTGGGGGGCATGGCCTAAGGTCCCCTGGACTGGCGTTGGGGCCGGGGGAGCAGCCTGAGGTCCTCTAGCCCAGCACCAGGACGGGAAGTGCACCTTGAGGTCCCCTGTCAAGCCCTGCAGGGTGGGGGAGGGCGTAGCCTCAGGTCCCTGCTGATTGCTTGTTAAGGCTCCTTATGGGAACTTGGCCTCAGCTGTGGGTGCAGCCATCTTTGTGACAGAGTGATGGTCAATTAGCATATTCCCTCTTTATTAGATAGGATTATCTGCCTTGCTTCACAGGCAAAGAAAGATTTTTGAAACAAACACTATAAACATCATCTCATTCACAATCATAGTTTTACTACTCTGTCTTTTAAACAGATGTGGATTCAAAATGGCCAATTTCACTTGTATGACATTCAAATATTATTTGTTGATATAATTAGCACATTTAAAAATACTCTATGACAATAAAAAATGTTAAGTTTCTTAATGGAATCTCCTTTTACATAGCTTCCAGAGCTTGGAACATGTAAGGGGAGAGGGGAGAACTTGTATTTGATTTAGCATACATACCTAACGCTTTTCACTTAGTGAGAAATTGTCGTTGGATTGTTTAATTATGCCAGGTTCAGATAATTTAATGTGTTCATGTTTCATAGTAAATTTATTTCTGTTAGGTGGACATGGTCCCTTCTACCTGGGTCAGTGTTTGAGACCCGTCATTTCTTCTTTCACTAAGTTTAAATATCTAATTGTGGCAAGATAAACATAACATAAAATTTAAAATTTTAACCAATTTTAGTGGCATTAAATTATTTATATTGTTGAGCAACCATCATCACTACTATCCATCTCTAAAATTTTTCATCATTCCTTACAGAAACTATATACCCATTGAAAAATAACTCTTCATTTCCCCTCTTCCAGCAGTCCCTGGTAACCTCTATTCTACTTCCTGTCTCTATGAATTTGACTTTTCTAGTTATCTCATATACATGGAATAATATAATATTTATCCTGTTGTGTCTTATTTCACTTAGCAGAATATCTCTAAGGGTCATCCATGTTGTAGGATGTATCAGATTTCCATTCCTTTTTCCATATACACTGAGTGGCCAGATTATTATGATCTCTGAACACATAATAATCTGGCCACTCAGAGTGTGTGTGTGTGTGTGTGTATTAGAGGAGGCCTGGTGCATGAATTTGTGCATGGGTGGGGTCTGGCCAGCCTGGCCAGGGGGAGCGGACATGGGGGTTGGCCAGCCTGCTTGCTGGTCGAACTCTTGGTCGAGGGGACAATTTGCATATTAGCCTTTTATTATATAGGATATATACTGATTGGCCAGATTATTATGCGTTCAGGGATCATCATAATCTGGCTACTCAGTGTATACTGCGTTTTGTTTATCCATTCATCTGTTGATAGACATTGGGTTGTTTCTACCTTTTGGCTATTGTGAGTAATACTGTTATGAACATTGGTGTACTCACTAAGTTTTTATTACTGAGTATACATGTAATTTCCATTTCTCCCCACTCCTTTACAGTTAATACAATTCTTTTGAGGAAATGTTTTTAAATAACTCAAAGTGTCAGGTGTTTCTTCATTTGAACTGTGGACCAGAATCTCTTTAAAAGGTGACTTTATTCTATTAAAATATATTGATTCTTTAAAATTTAACTTAGAAAACAATCTTGTTTCTTTCATTTACAGGGTTTTTTTTTTGGATACTGCCTTCTGTACATGTAATATTTGCTTACAAGAATAGTATAAAGTACTCTAGAAACCCATGGAAGTGATAGTTATTTTAATTAAAGTAAACCAGGGACATGTTTATAGAGGAAGTGAGAATGAGCTGGGGCTTAACAGATATGTCGTACTTTGATGAATAATTGGAAGATGAGGTAGGCCCTCAAAGACGGAACATTTTGAAAGATAACAGAATCAAGGAAGTCCCAAGTATGTTTGAAAACAGTGAAAGCTTTATTGGCACATAGTTGTTTAGGCTGAAGAAATATAATAAGAGAAAAATCTGGAAAATACTTTTGGCGCCAGAATTTCTATAAGGAAGTCTTTGAGTGTTGGACAACGGAATTTGATTTATTTTATTCAATGACCTTGTTATTTTGGAATCGAGGATGAGTAGTAAGGCTTGTGAGGACTAGCAGACACTGTGGAGTAGATTTATAGTTTAGGGAAAGTAATAGATTGTAAGAAGGTGAGAATGTGGGGCTAGGAAGAGGGAAAGGTCAGAGTTTTATGTCTTAGAAGTAGAATAATTTCATATTATAATGAGTTTTAACAATAAACCTTGCCAATGAGTAATTGAGAAGAAGCAGGAGTAGAAAGTGACTTGAGCTTATTAACTTATTGAATAAACATTTAATTTACTCTGTTCCAGGCAGTATCCTAGGCCAGTGGTTGGCAAACTCATTAGTCAACAGAGCCAAATATCAACAGTACAATGATTGAAATTTCTTTTGAGAGCCAAATTTTTTAAACTTAAACTTCTAACGCCACTTCTTCAAAATAGACTCGCCCAGACCATGGTATTTTGTGGAAGAGCCACACTCAAGGGGCCAAAGAGCCGCATGTGGCTCGCGAGCCGCAGTTTGCCGACCATGGTCCTAGGCTATGATGAGTAACAGATGAGCAACAAACAGTTTTGCTTTTTTAAGGACTTTATTCTTGTAGTAACCTTTTTTCCCCTGTAAATTTTTTAGCTTAATTCCTTAAAAGATTTATGGGAAAAATTTCATATGAAAACAAATCAGATCAGCTAGTTCATTACTTAAAAAAACCCTACTACTTATAAAAATCATGGGACTATATAATTTCACTTTTAAGAGTATCAAGTATTCTAAGTCCTCAAAGTTCTGGAAATATTTATTTACATGTGTTTTTTTTAATTGAGGTATAATAAAATGTACATATTTAAAGTGAACAATTTAAATTTTGACATGTATACTCCCATTAAAAATTTTAACATAATCAAGAAAATAAATGTATATGTTATCTCCCAAAGTTTCTTTTTCCTTGACTGACATTCTCAAGCTTTTTTCACTATAGATTAGTTTGCATTTTTAGAATATTCAATATAAATAGAATCATGCAGTATGTATTTTTTTGGTCTAGCTTCTTTCACTCAACATTATTATTTTGAGGTTAATATTTGTGTTGTTGCATATGTAAATAAATTGTGTCTTTCTATTGCTGAGTGATATCTTGTTGTATGTATATGCTGCCATTTTATCTATTCACCTGTTGATAGACATTTGGTTGTTCTCAGTGTTCAGCTATTATAAATAAAGCTGCTAAGAACATTTATGTAAAGTTTTATGCTTACACACGATTTCATCTCTTGGGTAAATTCCTGAAATTTAAATAACTGGATAATATGTTAAGTGGATATTTAACTTTGTGAGGAAACTGCTAAACTCTTTTTCTAACCCTCAAATTACATTCTTACAAGTACTATATAAGACTTCTAGTTCTTATACATCCTGGCCAATACTTGGTAGATTCAATCTTTTAAATTTTAGCCATTCTAACAATTGTGTATTGATATCCTATTGTTATTTACTATCTGAAATATGTTCTTTGGTGAAATGTTTGTACTAATACATGCCCATTTTAAAAATTGAGTTGCTTGTTTCCTTATTATTGAACTAGATGCCCGATGCACAAACTTGTGCAAGAGTAGGCCTTCCTTCCCCTGGCTGTCAGCACCAGCTTCCCTCTGGCACCTGGGACCCGGGCTGGCTTCCCTCCAGCCCCGGCTTCGTCAGGAAGGACATCCGGAATGATGTCCAGTCTAATTAGCATATTACCCTTTTATTATAGATTACAAGGAAAGTTTTTTATGTAGTTTATATGTATATGTTTTGTAAATGTTTCTAATGTGTAGCTATCTTTTCATTTTTTTAAGTGCAAAAGTTTTTTGTTTTGGTAAAGGCCACTATAAATTTTTACTTTGGTATTTTTGGCATCATATTAAGCTTTGCTTAATCTAAGGTCACAAAGATTTTTTTTTTCATGTTTTCTTCTAGTAGTTTTATGGTGTAGCTTTCCATTTAGTTAGTTCTCTTTCCATTTAGTTAGCTTTGCTTAATCTAAGGTCACAAAGATGTTTTTTATTATGTTTTCTTCTAGTAGTTTTATGGTGTAGCTTTCCATTTAGTTAGTTCTATGATCCATTAGTTAATTTTTGTGTATTGTGGAAATTATGGTTTGAGAGTGATTTTTGTGGACATGGGTGTCCAATTGTTCCATGCCATTATTTGAGAAAATACCTTTTTTCCATTGAATTGCCTTTATGAAAATAAAGTGTTTATATACAGGGATGGTGCAAAAGTTGGTTTACAATTGTAATTATTGTACTTTCTATAAAAACAACTATAAAACTACTTTTGACACAACCTGTATGTATGTTCCTATGTTTTGACTTTGTTTATTCTATTCCATTGATAACCTGTCTCTGTTTTTTGGCTAATACCACCCTATCTTAATTACTGTTTGTTTTTTTTTGAAATTTCATATAAACTTTAGAATAAGCTTGTAGATTTGTACAAAAAAATCCTGTTGGGATATTGATTGGGATTGTGTTCAATCTTGACTAGTTTGGACAGAATTAACATATTAATGAAGTTAAATCTTCCAGTCCATTAACATGGTATATCTCTTTATTTATTGAGAGCTTTTTTCTTTCATTATTGGTGTGTAGTTTTTGCATATAGATTCTGCATATAGTTTGTTAGATTTATTCCTAAATAATTCATATTTTCTAATGCACTTGTAAGTGGTTCTTTTAAAATACTGTCCTTGTGTTTTGCATTCTTGCTAAACTCATTTATTAGTTGTATCTTTTTTGTAGATTTTTTATGTAGACAGTTACATCACTTATAAATAGAGGAGAATTTTTCCCTTCCAATTTGTATGCCTCTTTTCCCGTTTTTTGTCTTGTTGCACTTATTGTACATCCACCATGAAATTAAGTAGTAGTGGTGAAAACATATCCTTGCCTGTTCTATAGTTGAGGGCAAAAGCAATCAACCTTTCATCATTACATACAATATTAGCTTTAAGTTTTGTGTGGATGCCCTTTTTTTAGCTGGGAAGTTTCATTCTATTCCTAGTTTGCTGAGAGTCTGAATCATAAATGGATGTCATATTTTTCTCAAGTGCTCTTTCTCTGTCGATTGAGCTGATCGTATGCTAGTTTTCTTGGTGGTGAATTACACTAATCAGTCTTCAAATATTGAAGTAGCCTTGAATTCCCAAGATAAACTCTACTTAGTAGGATGTATTATTCTTTTACACATTGCTGGTTATAATTTGCTAATATTTTACTGGGGATTTTCATGAGGGATATTGGTCTGTAGTTTTCTTGTTATGTCTTTGTCTGGTTTTGTTCTCAAGATAATGCTTGCCTCAAAAATAGTTGTGTTATTTTATTTTGTTTGTGCGTGGTTGTGTGTGTGTGTGTGTGGTTGTGTGTGTATGTGTGTGTGTGTGTGTGTGTTTTAGAGAGAGAGAAAGACAGGCAGGCAGACAGAGATTGATGTGAGAGAAAGCCTTGGATTGGTGGCCCCCGTGTATGTGCCCTGACCGGGGATGGAACCCGCAACCTAGGTATGTGCCCTGTCCTGGAACTGACCCCCCAACCTTTTTTGATTTTTGGATGATGCTTCAACCAACTGAGCCACCTAGCTAAACTCAATAAAAGGTTTTGATGCATTTCTTCCTTTTCTATTTTCAGAAAATTTTAATGTAGAATTAATATTATATCTTCCTGAGATGTTTATTTGAATTTATTCATGAAGCTATAAGGCCTTGGATATTTTTTGTTGGAAGGTTTTCAACTAGAACCTCGAAGATTTGGAACTATTCAGGATATCTATTTCTTCTTGAGCTTCTTTAAAATTTTGTGTCTTTTTAAAATTTTATCATTTTCATTTGAGTTATTGAGTTTATGGGCATCAAGTTATTTGAAATATTCCCTTATTGTAATATTATTTTTTGTTGGATTTGTAGTAATTACATTTTTATTCCTGATATAGGTAATTTGTGTCTTCTCTTTTTTCTTTGGTCAGTCTGGTTAGAGGTTTATAAATTTTATTGAACTTTTCAGAGAACCAACTTCTGCTTTCAGTGATTTTAAATATATATATATATTTTAATTGTTGACATATTACAGATGTCTCCCATTTCCCCCCTTCCTTTCCCCCCTCTTTCCAGACCCTCCCCTCCCCCACCAGGTCTTCACCATCCTATTGCCCATGTCCATGGGCTATGCATAGCTATAATAATAAAAGGGTAATATGTTCATTAGACCAGACAAAGCTGCAGCAGGCGGGGCCGCAGCAAAGGCGGCAGGGGGGGCAGGGGCCAAGGCCCTTGCACGAATTTTGTGCATCGGGCCTCTAGTAAGTGTATAAATTCTTTGGTTTATCTTTTCTTGTCCCCCCATCCCCACATCAGACAAGGTATGTCAGTCTGTTCCATGCCTCCATGCTTTGGGTCTTATTTTGTTGGTCAATTCATTTTGTTAATTAGATTCCACAAATAAGTGAGATCATGTAATATTTGTCTTTCTCATTGATTTTTCTCTGTTTTTCTATTTCTCTCTCTCTCTCTCTCTCTCTCTCTCTCTCACTCTCTCTCTCACACACACACACACACACGCACACACACGTGCACACACACACACACACACACGCAGGCATACCCTCTGATCATTATTTCTCTTCTTTTTCTTCTGAACCACACTCTTAAATATTGTAGGGCAGGGGAACACTCTGCAAAATTCTGTTTTCTCTCTGAGCATTTCTCTCTGCTGTGGTACTCTGCTCTGCAAACTCTGGCTCCCTGGTCTTTCTGGATATTTGCTCTGTCTTCTCAACTCAGGTTGTCTGTTGGATTTTATCCTTCTCTGTGCTGCAACCTGGAAACTCAATGTGGGAAGCTGGGCAGTAGAGGGGTCACCTCATCTATCACAGATCACAGACTGCCATTTATTACCTGATGTCCAGTGTCTTGAAACTATTTCATAGATTTTATACAGTTGTTTTTTTTCTTTTTAGGAAATTTGTTTCTGGCAGGAGATTAAATCTAGTCCCCATTATTCCATCTTGGCCTTCACTTTTCAGTTTTTTATCTTGTCTTATATAAATTGTAAACTCTTAAGCTTTCTACCCTTTCTAGTATGTAGTATAGGGCGTTGTACTCAGTGTTTTTTGTGAATTTGATTTATTACTTGAGTTTACTTGAATTGTATGGAAGAGAGAGATAAAACAGAAAAGTAACATCACCATCTGACTGCACTTCCCCTGCCTGTCAAATGAACGCTTTCTGGAGCCCTGGTAATAGAATTCTTATTCCATTCCTATCGGACAACTCTAGTCCTTACAGCTGCATTACTGGAACTGTCCCTGCTTACCCCCAGCAGGCATCATCTGACCCAACTTGTCCAGTTAGCCTTTATTTTTCATAAGAATGTGTAATTTGATAGACTGGCAGGATATTGAGAAAGGAGAGAAATCTGTGATTTCTCAGAAAAATCTTAGATTAAGAAACAGTCTCAAAATGTTCTCTTGATGCTGACACCAAATGTCTAGTTTCATTATGGATTTGAAGGTAGATTTTTATTTTGTTTCAAGTTTTCAGAAACTATTATTTCTTCACCATTTATTTTTGTCTCTTTTTCTTAAACTCATATCATATAAATATTGGAGCTTCTCAATATATCTTATGTCTTTTAGCTGTGGTTTCAATAAAATTATTTTTTTTCTGACTTTCTTTGCTAAGTTTTTGGTATATGGATCAGGCCTATCTTCTAATTCAAGAATTCTGTCTTTATCTAGAGAAGAGTTTATTTCATCTTTGTGTGTGTGTGTGTGTGTGTGTGCACGCGTGCGCGCGCACACGCGCACACACATGATGTTGTTGTTTCAATGACTTTTTATTCTCTGGTTAGGTTATCTTCATATCTACATATGTCCCCCTGCTTTTGTTTTCATTATTTCTTACTCATTGTCAATTGAAGTTTTATTTTCATTTATCTCTTTGAATATTCTATATGAACTTATTTGAATCGTTTTTGTCATTTATTTCTATAAAATTCATAGTGGGTGAGTTCATGTTTTGATTATGTTTACGGCTGTAATTTTTAGCATTATATTTCTCCATATAATTTTGAACTTTAAATAATTTTTATTATTGACTATATTCCCTATGTTGTACTTTACATTCCCGTGACTGTTCTGTAACTACCAATCTGTATTTCTTATTTTCTTCAGCTTTTCCACCTATTCCCTCAAAGCCCCTTCCATCTTTCACCCAGTCCCCCAGGTCTCTATACAATTTTGAATATTGGTTTTCAGGCTTATTTTGAGTGGAATTATTGTTTCTATTGTTACTTTTCCCTCCCCTTCCTCTCTCTGCTCATACCTATCTATTTCTAGGTATTCCACTAACTTTCACTTTAACCCTCTGTCCTCAATCCAGAACCAAGTCTTATCCCAGAATTTCAGTAATTCTATCACATGTTATGTTGGAAAGATGATGGAAACATTTGGTACTCTGGTTCAGTTTCTTGTGTAATATGTTATGTCAGCACCTACTCCCTCCCTGCCCACAGGTGAAGATTGACTGCTGTGTATACATGTTTTTTACCCTCCATTCTGGAACCAGGTTACTGCTTAGAGATGAGGGCTGGTGTGGTACTGAACTCTGTCACTCCTATTTAAAGATCTATATTTGACGGGCCTGAGATTGTAGCCAAGTTTACTTAAAAAAAAAAAAAATCAAACCCATTTCTGTTTTATTACTGGCCATTGAAGATGTTCATCTTGTTTTTGAACCTGACTATACCTTTTTTTGTTATCTATCTATATATAAATATATATATCCTATCTTTGTTTTTGGTATACAGTTAGTGGTCAAAGGTTCATTATTTTGCCATTCTGATTTGAAGTCACATCCCTAGGTTAGTAGGTTAGTAAAATCCTCCTGATTCTCAATGGACCAGAAAAACAAGGAAAATTCAGGATTATAAATCAAGTGTTACTCTTTTATTGGTCCTCTGCAGTAGATAATATGTAAGTGGTTTCTTTATAGAGTATTGCTAACCTGTGATTGCTTAATTTCAGTCTCAATTCTGTGAGGTAATTCTCCATGAAATTTTTGCTACCCAGGTCTTCTAAACACTGTTGTACAAGGGGACATTTTGAGCCTGGAAGTCTGAGGTTCTGGAGCCTACCTGGCTGAATCTGGGCATATTATTTAATCTTTCTGTATTCAGATTCCTCCTTTATAAAACAGGTATAATAACATCTGCTTTCATTATCTCAGGGGATACTTGAGTACATTGTATAAGATAATAGAGTCAAATTCAAAAGTTTTATGTAGCATCTGTTTGGCAAGGGACATATTGCTAGGTTCTAGGGGAAGTAACTGAATAAAGTACAGCTCTCTGGTTATCTATGTATACAAAACTCTAATACGCAAATAGACCGAATGGTGGAACAACTGAACAACTGGTCGCTATGACGTGCGCTGACCACCGGGAGGGGGTGAGGCGCTGAACATGGCGGACGTCGGCATCAGGAGGCAGAGCACAGAACATGGTGGGCGTCAGCCATGGTGGGATGGTGGAGCAGGTGAGTGGGGCCCCAGACCAAGGCGGGGCGCTGGTCACTGTCATCGAGACAAGCCTCTGGTGGTTACTGAAAATTCTTTGCTCCCGTGTGCCGTGGTCCCACCCAGTGCTTGCACCTACTGCCAGCACCGGCCCCACTCACACCTGCTGCCAGCACCAGAGCCGCTGTTTGTACCCGCTGATGGCACATGGCGCCGGCCCCTAACACTTGGCACCATCAGCGGGTGTGAGTGGTGGCTGCTGGCCCTGATCGCCCCTTGGGGCTTCTCCACCTCCCCCCTGCTCCTGAGGGGCAATCAGGGCAGCAGCCGCTGCTTGCACCTGCTGACAGCACCAGCCCTGCTTGTACCCACCATCAATAGGTGCAAGCGGGGCCAGTACCATCAGTGCATGGGAGCGGCAGCAGCGGGAGCAGGGCTGCCAGCAGACAAGGGACCGGGGGCCAGGAGGAGGCGCAGAGGATGGGCCAAAACCTGCCCCTGTGCCTACCACAGCCTTGCAGCCCACAGTTCCTTTCAAGGTACATGAATTCATGCACTGGGCCTCTAGTTTAAATATAATGGGATATACATCTTGTTTTATAATCAGTTGTAATATATGGTAGTCTATTAAACAACAAATTAAGAGCCCCCATCCCTGAAAAAGCTATTTAGCTTCAGGAAAGGAGTAGAAACTTCCCTGAGTAAGCTAAAAATCTTCCCTGACTAAGCTAATCTTTGGTCTAAAAGCCCCGATTTTAAAATGCCAAGGTGCTATGTGAACATAAGATGTGCTGTTATTTTATTTTCCCATGATCTAATCCAGCCGTGGGCAAACTATGGCCCGCGGGCCGGATCCGGCTGTTCTATCCGGTTCTCTTGCTCTCCCCTCCACTCCTTTACTTTGTATTTATATTAGTTCACACAAACACTCCATCCATGCTTTTGTTCCGGCCCTCCGGTCCGGTTTAAGAACCCATTGTGGCCCTCGAGTCAAAAAGTTTGCCCACCCCTGAATTCTAATCTGATTGGAGATCACTTTGCTATTTCTTCTTTTTTCGTTTGCTGTGTAGGTCAGATCTTACTATTAAATCTTCATTCTTCTTGGTCCTGGGGCTTGTGTGTGTAGGCACACTCTTGTCATATGGCAATCTTTCTTGTGTGAATTACCGATTGAGATGTTGTGGTTTTCAAGGGGAAAAGTTATCTTTATGTGTTTTATCTTTTATAATGTAATTGTTGAATAGAAGATTTTTCCCTTCAGGCTGCTTTTCAGAAATTGTTACCTCTGAAGTTCCTAGGAAACACCCATTTTGCTATTATCCAGATACATTTAGACTGAGCTTTTGCTGTAGTACAATTTGTTCTATTTGCTGTAATTTTTTTCCAAGGGACAAAGATAAACAGCTTAAACAGATAACCATCTCTGCTTGCTGCTTCTAACAATAATATTTAGCAGCTAGTGAGTATTCTGTTAAGTGCCTTGCTCAGAAAGGCTGTACTAAGTAAACAAGCAGTAAATATTCTGGGTGACTGATAGATGATAGCCAACTGTCCATATCAGGCTGGGACATTGTCCTTCTGTTTTGTCAAATAATGCTCATCTTGTTTAGACAAGTCTTATCAAAAACAGTGTTAGTATTTCATACCAAACATATTTTTATAAAGCTCATGCAGCTAAAACTGACAAATTTTGAATTGCTTGGATCATATTTCATTAGTTTCCTTAGATGAGTATTTTGATTTATTTCCAAATCACAAGTTATCCTGTATCTTGTGTTTTGAAGATTGATAGCTTTTGTGCAGGGTTCCAGTCAGTCACCATTTACAGTAAAACTTAGGTTGTTTTGCTGTTGAAATCTTAGCTATGAATTAAATTGATACATGGAAACATATTTCATTTGATCCTTGGCTGCCAAATGTGTTTTGTGAGGTCTCCGTACTTAATATTTGGTGGTTTCTATATCAGGTACCACTGTAATTTGAATTCTTATTCCTTTGCAAACTTTATAGTACCAGCAACTATAGCCATTTTCACTACCCTTGCCTGGGTTCAGAAAAGAGACAACTACTTACACAGGAATGGGTAAAGTAGGTTTACAGTTGTGAGTACATGAAACACAGTTCATTCTTGTATTATTATTTATTAATTATTATATTATTTTCCATATGAACAACTGTAAACCCACCTTTTCCCACCTCTGTATGCATATTTCAGGTTCAGGTGTTTTATCTATCTATCTATCTATTTATTTTTTAAGCCTCACTTAATTTTAGAGAGAGAGGAAAGAAAAGAGAAACATCAATGTGAGAGAGAAACATCGATTGGTTGCCTCCCGTACACACCCCAACTGGGAATTGAACCCGCAACCTTTTGGTCTACAGAATGATGTTCCAACTGAGCCATGGGGCCAGGGCCAGGTGTTTTTTGAATTACTTTATGTTTAAGTAATAACAGTACATTATTGGAATTACCCGAAACACTGGAAAGAAAACTCCCATAGGACAGGGATTTTATTCTGTTACTCTGTTTTCAGTGCTGGACACATACTATAGTTCAATAAACGAATTGAATTAATTGCCATCAGCTTCAGGGTCACTATCACTGCAACTATTGCTTATAGCAATACTGACACATAGGACCTAGATCCTATCCTCCAATAATGGCCTTTGTACTCTATACTATCATACCTCCTATGTCTCAGGGGAGAGATTTCCTCTGTTTCATTCATCAGTCACTTACTATTCCTTTATGTAATAACTAGAGGCCCGGTGCACAAATTCGGGCATGGGTGGGGTCTGGCCAGCCCATCCTGATTGGGACCAATTGGGCCAGGCCAGCCAGGGGGAGGGGCTGCAGGCAGTTGGCCGTCTGGCCCTGCCCCACCCCCTGGTCAAACTCCACGTCAAGAGGACAATTTGCATATTGGGCTGCTATTATATAGGATAGGATTGCAATAGCAGTAGCAATAAAGGTGATATTGATTGCTAATATATCCGAGTACCAGTTTGTCTTAGTAGATCATTTTCTTCACTCCCTGATTTTTCTTGCAAGTCATTTGTTAAAGAAATTGCAGTCTCTTAATTTAAATTGAATAATGGGTTTAATAATTTTAATAGTTTAAAAATTAAACTGTCCTAGATGGTTTGGCTTAATGGATAGAGCATCAACCTGCGGACTGAAGGGTCCCAGGTTCGATTCCCGTCAAGGGCACATGCCTGGGTAGCGGGCTCAATCCTCAGTCGGGGGTATGCAGGAGGCAGCCGATCAATGATTCTCTTTCATCATTGATGTTTCTAACTCTTTCTCCCTTTTCCTTCCTCTCTGAAATCAATAAAAATATTTTTTTTAATTAAACTAATTTCATTTCATTTTCATGAAGAATATGGGGAACATGTAAATATAATTCAGTGTGTGTACAAGCCTACTTTATTTTTCTTAATGGAAACTTCATTGAGTATTTATTACATAGTAGGGACTATTGTAAGCACATTCATATTCATAACAATCCTGCAAAAATAGAGGTACTGTTACTGATCCCATTTAACAATACTTATAGTTGCTCAGACCCCAGAAACCTAAATCTCATTCAGAGTTTTTCTCTTCCCCTCACATACCACATTCATCACATTAACTGCACTGTTAAAATAATCCATTAATTCTTCCCCATCCTTAGCACTATGAGCACAAACCCACCTGCCATCATTCTCTCTTAGATAATCACAGTTAAGCCTTGAGAAGATAGTATTTATGTTTATGGTGAAAATTCAGAAAGAATAAAACTAAAATATCCTCTCTGTTCTGACTCTCCAGAGACAGCGTCTTAGGTTTTATTATAACGACTAGTGGCCCTGTGCACAAATCCGTGCACAAGTAGCTTGCTGCTGCTTGCCTTAGCTGGCTGTCCCGCCCACCACCGCTCGTAGCTCACTTGCCCTGCCCTTCTGCTGATCATTTGTTACTGTCATGGCGTAATGACCATTTGCATATTACCTCTTTATTATATAGGATAATTCTATGCACATTTAACCACACATGTTTACCCATCTAGAACACACACTATCTGTGTCTGGTCCATTTTCCTCAGTGCCCTCCCCATATTTTATGAGCATCTTCCAAATCTACGCAACTTGTCCTGACATCTGACTGTCAGCACTTATGATTTTTAGCTGAGGGCATTCTTTGTTCCCTGGAGTCTGCTCTGCCCTGCCCATTGGCAGGCCAGTTGTTCTGGGTGGTTCTTGCTTCCCAGAGCAGCCTTCCACTGATGACTTACAGAAACTGAGGGGAAAACCTCTAGCTCCTTCGCCCCTTGCATGGCATAACTCTAATGCATGGCCTACATTATGTTTCAGAATTCCTCAGCATGTCTGAGCTCCAGTTTTAGCCTGCTCATTTTATTGTATAGTGTGACTGCCTTTTATTCCCTACTCTTGGGATTATCTCCCAAATAAACTACTTGCACTGATATCATTATTACAGGGTCTGCTTCTAGTAAAATCATAACATAAATTGTGCCACACTTGACACCCACCTTTCCCCCCCATAAGTAATCAAAAACCCCTAAAAAATTCTGTTTATTTGTCCTTAAACACTCCAGTTTGGCCATGTTTATTTTTTTATTTCTCATAGGAAGCTGCTGGGACTAATAGAATTTTGTCTGTTATTCTATGACTAGGGGCCCAGTGCACAAATTTGTGCACCTTGAAAAGAACTGTGGGCCGCGAGGCTGCGGTGGGCACAGGGGCGGGTCTCAGCCCATCCTCCGCGCCCCCACCTGGTCCCTTCCACAGCAACCTCGTTCCCTGTCTGGTCCCTGTCTGGTCCCCGCTCCCGCCATTGCAGCTCCCACATGCTGATGGCGCTGGCCCTGCTTGCACCCGCTGACCGCGGGGCTGGTGCCATCAGTGGGTGCAAGCGGCAGCTGCTGCCCTTATCACCCCTCAGGTGCCGGGGGAGGTGGAGAAGCCTTGAGGGGCGATTGGGGCCAGCAGCCACCGTTCCCACCCACTGACGGCGCCGAATGCCAGCAGCAGGTGTGAACGGTGGCTCTGGCACCAGCAGTGGGTGTGAGTGGGGCCAGTGCCAGCAGCAGGTGCGAGCGCCGGGCAGGACTGCGGTGCGCGGGAGCAAAGAATTTTCAGTAACCACCAGAGGCTCGCCCCAATGACAGCGACCGGTGCCCCGCCTTGGTCTGGCACCCCTGCTCACCTGCTTCACCATCCCGTCGCGGCCAATGCCCGCCATGTTCTGCACTCTGCTGCCTGCTGCCAATGCCCACCATGTTTTGCGTGTAGTCCTTGATGGTCAGCGCACATCATAGTGACTGGTTGTTCGGTTGTTCCGCTGTTCAGTCTATTTGCATATTAGGGTTTTATATATATATATAGATAAGTTTTTATTGTTTAAATTATTGACTGTAAAATTAACCATTTAGGTCCTTTTAACCACCACCATCCAGGTTCAGGACAGTTACTCCAGCCAACTCCCTCATGCTCTCCCTTTATTATCAAGCCTCCCACCACTCGTAACCCTTGGCAACCACTGATATTGTTCTCCATTAGTGTAGTTTTATCTTTTGGAGAATGCAGTATAAATGGAATCATACATTATTTAACTGTTAGGTCCTATTTTCTTTCAATTAGTGTAATGTATTTGATATTCATCCAAGTTGTTGCATGTATCGGTAGTTTATCCTTTTTATTACTTAGTATTCCATTATGTGGTTGTATGATAGTTTATCCATTCATCTATTGAAGAGCATTTGGATTGTTTCCATTTTTTTACTCTTATGAGTAACATGCTGTGAACATTCATACACAAGTTTTTTTGTGTGGGCTCGTTTCCATTTCTCCTTGGTATATACCTAGGAATATAGTGGGTCATTTGATAGCTCTATCTTTAACTGCCAGATTGTTTTTCAAAAGCTGCAACACTATTTTACATTCTCACAAGCAGTGACTGAGGGCTCTAGTTTCTCCACATCATTCCAACACTTTTATCAGTCTTTTGATTATACCCATCCTAATGGATGTGAAGTACTGTCTCACTGTGTATTTTATTTGCATTTCTCTAACGACTAATGGATTTCTAGCAACTTGTATCTTTTTTGGAGAAATGTGTATTCAAAAGTCTTGCACATTTTCTAATGGGATTGTTTGTATTTTCACTTTGAGTTTGAGATTTCTTTATATATTTTGGAGACTTGGGTTTTCATTTTAACAGTGTCTTTCTTAGAGGCAAAGTTTTAAAGTCTAATTTATTCTTCTTAATGGATCCTGCTTTTGATGTTATTGTAAGAGTTTTAAGAACTCTTTGCCTAACCTCAGGTCATGAAGATATTCTCTTATATTTTATTCCACAGAGTTTTATGGTTTTGTGCTTTATATTTAGGTCTGTGATCTATTTGAAGTTAATCTTGTAAAAGATATGAAATTTAGATTGAGATTAATTTTTCTTATACATGCATATAAATGACCTGTTGTCTCAATACCATTTGTTGATAACTATTCTTTCTCAATTGAACTGCTTTTGCGCTATTGTCAAAGATTGGATGGCCATATTTATGTGGCTTTATTTCTGGACTGTCTATTCTGTTCCATTGACCTCTGTGTATCTTCACCAATACCATACTCTCTTGATTACTGTAGATTTATAGTAAGTGAAATTTAGTAGGGTGATTTCTACAACTTAATTTTCTTTTGCAAAATTCTTTTAGCTATTCTGGTACTTTTGTCCTACCATGTAATGTTTAAGAATGAGCTTATCTACATCTACAAAAAAAGCTCTGCTTGGACTTTGATTGATATTGTATTAAATCTATAGGTCATTTTGGTGAAAATTGACATTGTTAATATGGTGAGTCTTCTTACATTGTATGTCTCCATTATTTTAGGTCTTCTTTGATTTATCAGTGCCATGATTTGTTAGATTTATGCCCAAATATTTCCATTTTATTGGAGATATTATGTTACTGTTTTTGTAAAAACTTTGGTTTTATATTTTTTATATATAGATGTTTAAGTGCTGTTTGTGTGTTGATCCTGTATGCTACATTTTTCTTCATATTAGTTCTAAGAATGATTTTGTAGACTCCCTGAAATTTTCTATGAAGACATTCTTGTCACATGCAAATTGGGACAGTTTTATTTCTTCTTTTCTGGTCTATATGTCTTCTTTTTTTTCTTGTCAGAATGGTGAATGTAGATATCCTTACATTGTTCCAATCCATAGGAAAGAATTCTCTCTTCATTTATCATGATGTTAGCTGTAGGTTTATTGTGCATGTCATTTATCAGGTTGAAGAAGTTCCCTTGTATTTCTAGATTGCTGAAAATTTTTATCCTGAAGTTTTGTTAAATGCTTTCTCTGATCTATTGATGTTGTGATGTAATTTTTCTTCTTTAGACTGTTAATATGATGGATTATATATTATTTGTTTTTTAATATTGAGCCAGTCTTAAGTTCCCTGGATAAACCCCACTCTTTTGGGTTTAGTATTCTTTTTATATAATGCAGGATTTGATTTGTCAATATTTTGAGACTTTTTGCATGTACTTTGTTTTGAAGCCAGTTTTTAGTATACTGAACTTAATATACCATATGTAATTTTTAAAATGTATTTATTTATTTAAGAGAGAGAGAGAGAGAGAGAGAGAGAGAGAGAGATTTGTTGTTCCACTCATTTATACATTCACTAGAGGCCCAGTGGTCTGTGTCCCTCAGCCCAGCCTGCACCCTCTCCAATCTGGCACCCCTCGAGGGATGTCCGACTGCCCGTTTAGGCCCGATCCTACTATCGGGCCTAAACGGGCAGTCGGACATCCCTCTCACAATCCAGGACTGCTGGCTCCCAACTGCTCGCCTGCCTGCCTTCCTGATTGCCACTAACCGCTTCTGCCTGCCAGCCTGATCACCCCCTAACCACTCCCCTGCCAGCCTGATTGATGCCTAACTGCTCCCCTGCCAGCCTGTTTGCCCCTAACTGCCCTTCTCTGCAGGCCCGGTCGCCCCCAACTTCCCTCCTCTGTCAGCCTGGTCACCCCTAACTACCCTCCCCTGCAGGCTTGATTGTCCACAACTGCCCACCCTTGCAGGCCTGGTCCCTCCCAAATGCCCTCCCCTGCTGGCCTGATCGCCCACAACTGCCCTCCCTTGCAAACCTGGTCCCTCCCAACTGCCCTCCCTTGCTGGCCATCTTGTGGCGGCCATCTTGTGTCCACATGGGGGCAGCCATCTTTGACCACATGGGGGCAGCTATCTTGTATGTTGGAGTGATGGTCAATCTGCATATTACTCTTTTATTAGATAGGATAGAGGCCTGGTGCACGGGTGGGGGGCCAGCTGGTTTGCCCTAAAGGGTGTCCCGGATCAGGGTGGGGGTTCCCTTGGGGCATGGTGCAGCCTTGGCGAGGGGCCTGTGGTGGTTTGTAGGCTGGCCATGCCCCCGGACGACCCAAGCAGAGGTCCTGGTATCTGGGATTTATATATCTTCTATAATTGAAACTTTGTAGCCTTGAGCGGAGCCAAGCCTCCTGCTTGCTCCCTGGCCACAGCCATTTTTGTTGGGATTTATTTATCTTCTATAATTGAAATTTTGTAGCCTTGAGTGGAGGCCTGGGCCTGCCAGGGTGTGCGGAAAGCTTGGCTTCCTCCATTGCCGGGAAACCCAAGCCTCCTGCTCACTCCGTGGCTGCAGCCATCTTGGTTGGGTTAATTTGCATACTCGCTCCTGATTGGCTGGTGGGCCTGGCCGGTGGGTGTAGCGGAGTGGTGGTTAATTTGCATATTACTCTTTTATTAGATAGGATTTATTGATTCTTGCATGTGCCCTGACCAGGGATGGGACCTGCAACCTTGGTGTTCTAGGGCGATGCTCTAACCCAGTGGTCGGCAAGCTCATTAGTCAACAGAGCCAAATATCAACAGTACGACGATTGAAATTTCTTTAGAGAGCCATTTTTTAAACTTAAACTTCTTCTAACGCCACTTCTTCAAAATAGACTCACCCAGGCCATGGTATTTTGTGAAAGAGCCACACTCAAGGGGCCAAAGAGCCACATGTGGCTTGCGAGCTGCAGTTTGCCGACCACAGCTCTAACCAACTGAGCTACTCAGCCAGGGTATATAGTATGTAATTTTATGTCATGAAAGTTTTCATCTTGTGCTGTTTTTTTCCTGTTCAGACTTTCTATTAAATCCTTTCTCCTTGGGTAGGTGATACCTGCTTTTTCCCTTTGTTTGTAAACTTTTTCCTTAAAAATAGTAATACCTCTGGTATCATCCCCTTTTGCTCTTTAGATGAACTTGTGTTAGGGAATTGCAGACCCTTGAATTCTGTTTTCTTTAAGTAGAAAACCAGTAACTCTCATGTTTACCTTCTTCCTTGGACAATTAAGAAGCACTTTCAAGAACAAGAATGCAAATTAATGTTACACATACTGTAACTCTCAAGTTTAAGTTTTATGTAATATCAGTCATATTATGTATAGGCCTTTTAAGAAGTCAGTTGAAATCAAGATTCCTTGGGTTGTTTGCTCTTTTGAGATTATGGTAATGGAAAAGCCCCAAATGATAACAGTGCTTTCATTTATTATCCAGAAAATTAGTAAAATTCCAATGTTTATAAACCAGATAGGAAGAGGAATTGGAACTCACCTTATTTCTTCTATTCAAGAACTAACTTTGCATTTATTTAAAAAAAAGAGGAATTCTTATGACTATTTTAAATTTTCATTTTCAATTAAAAGTCATTACATATGAGTATTTCTAACTCTTCAAAGGGCAATGAGCTTATTCCTATCATGTTCTGAATTTATAACAGAAGTGATGCTGAATTTTGTCAAATGCATTTTCTGCTTCTATTGAAATTATTCTTTTATTTTTATTTTGTAGTTGGTTATATTTTCTTATGCAAACATGTTAAAATGTTGAATTACATTAGTTGCTTTTCAAATATAAACCAACCTGTATTTCTTGGATAGCTCCCACTTGGTCATTATGTATTTGCCTTGTACTATATTGTTGGATTCAGGTTGCTAAAAAATATTTTCAAAAGAATTTTTGTAACTATTTTCCTAAAGCATAGTTTTCTATAGTTTTCTTATAATGCCTTTGAGAGGTTTTGATATCATGGTAATACAGGTCTCGTAGAATGAGTTGGGAAGTATTTTGCCCTTTTCAAGTTTTTGAAAGATTTTGTGTAGAATTGCTATTTTTATTGATTCCTTAAATGTTTAGCAGAATTCACCAATGAAGCAAGCCATCTGGGACTGTAGTTTTCTTCATGGGAAGGTTTTTAACTACAATTTCAATTTTGTTGATAAATATAGGGTTATTTTGGCTGTGTCTTCATGTGTGAGCTTGGGTAGTTTGTGTCTTTCAGAGAATTTGTCTGATTCATCTAATTGTCAAGTTTATTTGCAAAAATTTATTCATAATATTCCCTTGTGACCCTTTTAGTATTTGTAGACTCTTTGGTAATGGCATCTGTCATTCCAGATATAGGCAATTTGTGTCTTCTCTGTTTTCAGAGTTAGTCCTCATTCATTCTCATTCTCTCTCTCTCTCTCTCTCTCTCTCTCTCTCTCTCTCTCTCTCTCTCTCTCTCTCTCTCTCTCTCTCTCCCCCTCCTCCCCCAGTCAGTCTTGTCAGAGGATTATCAGTTGTTTTTATCTTCTCAAAGAGCCAACTTTTGGTTTCATTACTTTTTTCCATTTTGTCTGTTCTCTTTTCCATTGATTTCTGTTTTGATTCCTATTATTTCCTTTTTCTGTTTACTTTGAATTCATTTTTTTTTCTTATCTAGTTTCTTAAGCTAGAATATGAGTTTATTGACTGAGACCTTTCTTTTTGTGTGTGTTGAATGCTATAACTTTCCCCTTATGTAGTAGCATCTCAAAAATTGATATTTTTTTTCATTTTCATTTAGTTCAAATACTTTCTAATTTCCCTTTTGAGTTCTTCTTCAACACATGAGTTATTTAGAAACGTGTTATTTAGCTTCCAAATATTGTTCATTTTCCAGAGGCTTTTCTGTTTTTGAGTTCTAATTTAATTCCCTTGTGGTATGAGAACATACTTATTATTAGAATCTTTTAAAATTTATTGCAATTTATTTTATGGCTCAGAATATACTCTTATCTTGGTAAATGTTCCAAGTGTGCTAGAAAAGAATGTGTATTTCTGCTGTAGTGTAGTGTTCTATAAACATCAATTACGTTAAGTTGGTTGATGGTATTGTTCAGTCTTCCATATCCTTACTACTTTGTCTACTTGTTCTATTATTTACTGAAAGAGAGATTTTGAACTAAAATAGAATAAATTAGTTTATTTTTTCCTGCACTTCTATCAGATTTGTTTTATATATTCATTAGGAACATAACTATTTGTTTATTGATGAATTGGCCCGTATTATCATTTAAAATGTTTTTTTTTTTTTGTCCTAACACTTTTTGCTCTCTACATTGATATTAATATAGCACCCAGCTTTCTTTTGGAAATACTAGCATAGGGTATCTGTTTTTCATCCTTTTTCTTTTAACTTCTTCAGGTCTTTGTATTTAAAGTGTTTGTTGTAGGCAGCATATAGTTAGGTCTTACCTTTTTATCCATCTCATTATCTTTGCCATTAATGTGATTATTAATATGGTTAAGCTTGAGTCTATTACTTTGCTTTTTATTTTCTATTTACTCATTGGTCTTCTTCCCCCCTTTATGTTCTGCTTTTTTTTTCCTTTCTAGATTTAATCAAGTATTTTTCTTGATTATTCCACTTTATTTTTCCTTTGTTGGCTTATGAGCTTTAACTCTTTTGTCATTTTTCAGGCTTATACATCTTTAACTTACGCTGTGTTCAACTTACCACACTCTGCCTTCAAGAGATACTATACCACCTTCCTTATAGTATATGAACCATACAGTACTACTGTTCTCTCCATTTACACCTCCTAACTTTGTACTATTATTGACATACATTTTACTTTTATATTTACTATAAAGCTGTATTGTTATTTTTGTTCATTCCATTAAGTATTTTATATATTTATACATTGTAGTTTTCTTCTTTAGAAGTTTGATTTGAGTCTTTGCCGTTTTCATGTCTCTATTTAACTTTTTCAACATATGGGAATCAGTTATAGTAATTCTTTCCATGTCTTTTTCTGCTCATTCTAGTATTTCTGTTATTCTCGGTCTGTTTTGATTGATTATTCTTATTATGGGTTCTTTTCCTATTTCTTTGCATGTCTGTTAATCTTTAATAGAATGATCAACATGTATTTTATCTTGTCGTATGATGGATATTTTGTATTCCTATAAATCTTGAACTTCTGAGATGCAGTTAAATTACTAATAAACAATTCGATCTCTTTGGGTCTTGCTGTTATGAACTGTCATGTGAGTTCAGAGCAAATCCAGTCTAGGGCTAATTATTCCCACTACTAACATAGGATCTTTCAGTGTACTCTATTCAGTACCCTGTGAATTATTAAATTTTTTAGTCTGGATTGTGGAAATAGGCACATTTCTCAGCCATGCTTAAGCAATGGGCACTGTTTAATCTTTTCAGATAGCTCTTTGGCCAGCCTTAGGTATTTTCCTCACACACATGTCCTGATCAGTACCCTGCTGATTTCTTGAGAGGAACCCTTTGCAGATTTCCCACATTTTTTCTCTGTGCAGCTCCCGTGTTTCTGGTGTTCTGTTCTAAGAACTCTAGCTGCCTTAGTCTGCAAAGCGTCTTTACTGTGTCTCTTTAGGGAGTCCTCTAAACTCTGCCTCTGTTTCTCCTCCCTACACCATGGCCTGTAAATTCTCTCAAGGCAAGAAGCAGGGCCAGTGGTATAGCTCACATGGTTTGTTTTCTGCCTTTCAGGGATCTTTGTCCTTCATTGCCTGTTATTCAGTATCTTGCAAACAGTTATTTCATACATTTTGTCCAGCTTGTTAAGGTGTTTCAGTATGCAGGGTAAAAGTGATAGTCCAAAGTGAAAGCATCTCTATATATTAATTTTATATTTTACTACCTTGTTGTATTCTTCTATTGTTTATAGTAGTTTTTTAAGTCACCCTTTTCCAAGTTATCCAAACATATCATTGGCAAATAAGAATTATACCTTGAAATTTTTTATCTTCAATTTCTTTCTCCTGTGTATTTGCTTTAGCTAATATGTCCAGTAAATAATATCAGTGATATTATATTATTTAATCAAGGGTATAATGAATTATGTCCTACTTTTTAAATTATGGAATTGATTTTATTACTTTTCTTATTATATCTATCAATAGTAATAGATTTCAATTTACTCTTGATTTTTTGATTCATTGTACAATTCCTATATTTTCCCTTTCGGAAACATTTATGACCTTCTCTTTATTTTTCATTTTCTAAAATGTCATGATGATGTGCTAAAATTAATGGGTTTTAAAAAAACATTAATTCACTATGCTGGACATAATGGAAATTTAGTCCTGTTTGAAGGTTCTAGACCTTTTTGGGGAGAAGAGGGTGGTTTTATTTCCTTTATAAAATTTTTTATATGTACTCTTTATGAATTTCCTATTACCTATGAATTGAATTAAAACTCCTCCTGCAGCAATCTTTTTTTTCCTCTTCTAATTTCTCTACCATTTTCCTTTCCTTTCTTTTTTTTCCTTTTTTGTCCCTTTTGGGCACCTAATGGGACAGTGTTTCAATTCATTTATTTATTATTATTAAAAATTTTTTTTATTATTTCTCCCTTGTTCTGTAAATGCCCTTTGATATATAAACTGCTCTTTTTGATGATATTGAATCCTTCATTTTTCCATGTTTCAAGTTCTCTGCTTTTCCTTGCATTCTCTTTATGGCTATGGAGTTCCTTTTTTGTTTGTTAAATTGATCTTTCCTCCATATTTGGTGACATTCTTACATACCTGGTATCTCTCATTCCCTATCTCTTCAATGAATTGTAGCATAAACCATCTTGTGGCTGTGGGCACCGGCATCTTTGACGGTGTGGCAGTCAATTAGCATATTCCCTCCTTATTGGCTGTGGGCACCCATCTTTGTGAAGGCATGATGGTCAATTAGCATATTCCCTCTTTATTAGATAGGATATCTGCCTACATAACTAATAACCATTTGCTTGGATTCTCTAGGCAAACAATGCATAGTAAAAGTGCTATTGTACTGATGAGGACAATATAATGTTCTGTAGTTGTAATAAAGTATCTGATTGTAAAAAAAGCAATATAGATGAACCATTTAAATTAAGCTTCATTTAAAGCAAATTGTCTTGGATAGTCTTTTTTTAAGTATACTTCATCAAAACCCTGTCCATTAAAAATAGGCATATATATATATATAATACCTATTATTTTATGGCAACAGAACATTGGAGAGTTTCCCAAATCTTAAATTGGCTTCTCTTCCAAAGGCTTATGACCACTATGTTTTCTCTGAACTTTTGAAAAATATCTGTATATGGTAATGTCAGCACACACCTGACATTGCCATGGTCTGGCTTGGCAACAGATTTCAGTCTCCTAATGTTTCTGTTACTTTATTTTACAAATTAAGTTCTTCTTTGGTCAGAATATTGCTCACAACAACAGTTCTTTGTTGTTACTTCTTTTCTGTCCTCTTTAGAAATCTATCAGCAAAACAAAATAATTTAGGGGTTGCCTAACCTTTAAAAGGAATTCAAGGGTAATTAAACATTTTTGTGCTCATTTGGTTGTGCTTTACAAAACCACTTCTCCTTCCCTTTGAAAATTATGAGACATCCCTGGAAAGATTTATAAAATGCCATGATTAACCCGGCATTAGTTATTTTAAAAATTATAAACACCTTACTCAACCAGCAATAAGGGATTGGCTAAATTATGATACTTTTGTATACCTATATGATGTTATAATATTGGTCCTCAAAAATAATTTTCTTCAAAATAGGAAAGTAAATGAGAAAATGTAGATGTTATAGAAGGTGGAGAAAAACAGAACTCATAACTGTGTATGTATGTTCCCTTTTATATAAATACTAGAGGCTCGATGCATGAAGATTCGTGCAAGAATGGGCCTTCCTTCCCCTGGTTGCTGGCACCACCTTCGCTCTGGCTGGAGCTGCCTTTCCGCTCAGGCCCAGAGCCGCCTTTCTGCCTTCCCACGCTGCTCAGAGGCGCTGAGCGGCTGGGGTGGTATGGAACGCCTGCATCATCGCCATGGCGACAACACAAGTGTCCCGCCCCTGGCCGCTCAGCACCTGCGTATGCAAAGTAACCCAACATCTTTGTTGGGTTAATTTGCATACTCACTCCTGATTGGCTGGTGGGCATTGTGAAGGTACGGTCAATTAGCATGTTACTCTTTTATTAGGTAGATTACATACACTCAGAAATAAATTCTTCAAGGAAAGGTTGCATGTTAAAGAACTTAGTTTTTAGGAAAAAAAGAACTTAGTTTTTATTTCATTTTTCTTCAAAAATTTGTCTACCATGAATTTATATTAATATAAAATAATATCCATAAGGTGATTGGTAAAGATAATTCAGTGAGAAGATAGTTCCTAGAGATACAGAGACTTGAATTTTAGTCCTGCCTTTGTTACATACTAGCTATATGATCTTAACATCTCATAGCATTGGTTTCATCATTTGTAAATGAATCTTGTAAGATATGTATATATATATAATGTGTTTTATAAATATGATGGAATATTGGACGTTTGTTTGCACATGAGTGGCCTATTTGGCAGATAATCTTTTTCATACATTTGGACAACTAAAGAAACAAGCAAGTAAACAATGTTGGTATTTGTAATGCATTAATGTGTGGAGTCCAGCAGTGTCTGTCAGTTCTAACTTTGCAAACTTGAAGTATCATTTGTTTCTAGGGTATGCCAAGGTCTTATAGAAAACTGAAGCTGAACAAAGAGAGAAAACATCCTGAAAAGGAATCTCCATATTGACTGTTCCCAGATATGCTGTAAAAATTTTATGAGCCTCTTTTGTGTGAAATGATGAGATTCAGGTAGATGGGAGTACTCATAAACAGAAGTTGTTGCACAGACACATGTATGTTTGAAAACAATATTATTTGTCATCGTGTTCACAGATAATATCACTCCAAATAGATGTATTTCTTCAGTGACTTGAAAAAGAAGGGCAAAGTGTAGGTCAATCAGTTATGACAGTCAATTCTAAACACTTTTGCACCTGTGATAGCATTTTTCTCCCCGTTTGCCAATGAAGACACTGGGGAGCGCAAAATCCTGTTTTTATCCTGTTTGTTTAATGCTTATCATTCTGCTTACTATCTTTTAGTGACTACTCTGTTTCCAGCTGTCTAAACATTCTCTTACATTCCTGTCAGAAATGTGACTTGAGTTCAGGTTCAAGAGTTGTTGTGTCCACTCCCTCATTGTTTATTACTTCCTCAGCATACTTTTAGTTAAGATTTGAAATGGTTTAATTAGCTAGCATTTTTATATTTCAACTCTAAATCGTATGAGGAGTACATCTCATTAAATAGTGAGAACATCTCCTGATACCCTAAATTCTGTTATTACTTAATCTTATGATACAGTGATTTTGAAAGGTAGACATTTAACTGACATTTTCATCCTTTGAGGAACCTTTGTGTAGACTCAATTTTAAGAGCTATCATTTATTTTCTGGATATTTGTGTTAATATTCTCATTTGAGAATACAGCATCAAAATTTCCTAGGGAGTATGATTACAATCATACTTTTGTGTAGAGTATAAAAGAATTCCTTTCTGTGACTGTAATTTAAGTATCAAATAAGGGATCTCATGTAACCAGTGTCTAGCTGATGACTATCTTGACAGCCTCTTTGTGAAAAATTTAGTGAAAAATATCTGACCAAGCTTACCATGAATTACCATTACTATCTTACTTGTGGCCACATTAAGTTTAGTTTTGAAGAAGTACTTACTGAATCTGAAAAATGATCTCTGGAATTTCCCAAAAGTTTTACTGTTAGACTTTTTTTAAAAAATCAGAATTTAAAAGAATCCCTGTTATATTGTAAACTTAGGGAAATGAGGCCACTTAAGTAACTAAGGAGGTCTTACTATCTAGACTCAAATTCTCCTTGTGGATGTTATGTGTTTATTAGAGGCTTGATGCACGAAGATTCATACAAGAATGGGCCTTCCTTCCCCTGGCTGCTGGCACTGCCTTCTCTCCGGCTGGAGCCGCCTTTCCACCTTCCCATGCTGCCAAGAGGCCCAGAGTGACTGGGGTGTTGCAGAACGCCTGTGTCATCACCATGGCAATGATGCAAGCGCCCCACCCCTGGCCTCTCGGTGCCTGCATATGCAAATTAACCTGCCATCTTTGTTGGGTTAATTTGCATACTGATTGGCTGGTGGGCGTTGTGAAGGTCAGTCAATTTGCATCTTTCTCTTCTATTAATGTAGATTATTTTCTACTAGAAGAGGGAATTTTTTTCCCAGCTTCTTTTTTTTAAAATTTAATTTTATTGTTTAAAGTATTACATATAGTAGTACATATATCTCATTCCCCCTCCCCCATAGGCTTTTTTTATAAACAAGGGACACCTTTAATTTTTACATAAAAATTGGCCAATAAAATGTGTTTCAGTAAGCTGAAAATTTATAGATGTAGATGAAGGTCTTCAGAAATATTAAGAGTGACTGTTACCCAGAGAACCTTTGAAATTTGTCACAAAATTGCTATGGGCATTTTTGGCTATTCTGTAATTTTTAATTATATTTTGTGTTTGTGTAAAACATTTGAGAAAATTGACTACATTAAGAGTTGCTTTTGGTTGGAAACCAAGATGGCGGCATAGGTAAGCACCTAAACTGCTGCCTCGCACAACAATTTCAAAATTACAACTAAAAGACAGAACGGACACCATCCAGAACCACAGGAAAGCTGGCTGAGTGAAAATTCTACAACTAGAAGGAGAGAGAAAAGCTCACAGAGAATTGGAGGTATGGCAAAGGGTCTTTGTGCGAGCAGAGAGGAAGGGCGGCTGAGAGCCTGGCTGACTTTCTCTGGCGGAAGGGGGAAGAAAGCCCCCGACCACACTGAACTCCAGTTCTGACTGCACTGAACCCCAGTCCCAGGCGAAACCCCGTGGACCCAGGCTCATACAGGGGGAGTCTGGACTGTCAGGTAGAGAGAAAGGAACAAGGAGACTCGGAGACCCGGGGGAGCCCCGGCGGACAGGGGTCTGGAGGTGCGTGCGCGCCAGTGTGCACAAAGGCTGCGGAGGTTGCCATAGGCTTTCCCTAGCAGAAGGGAGTTGGAAGCTCCTGACTGCACTGAACCCCAGTTCTGACTGTACTGAACCCCAGTTCCAGGCGAGCCCCTGGGGACCCACGCTCTTACAGGGGGGAATCTGGACTCTCAGGCAGAGACTCGGGAGCCGGGGAAGGCAGAGGTCAGGAGGCGCGTGCGCGCAAGGGCAAGGCTGACTGGAAGCCAAGACTGTCTGCTCCGCCCTGAGACTCCACCCCATCCAAGCTGAGCACAGAGGCTATTGCAATTTGGAAAGTCTAATCCTATAAGGCTGTCTCCAGCACCAAACTTCTCCCAGTGTAGACACAGCTGATCCTTACAGCCAACTGGCCTGGAGGTCAATTCCTCCCAGTGATACCAACAACAATCAAGACTTAACTACAACAAGGCTGTACACACAGTCCACAAAGGGGTGCACCAAGAGTGTCCACCTCAGGTTAACTGGGGAGGCTGACCCACTGGGCCATATAGGAAACCTAGCACACAAATCTACCCTACCAACTCAGGGAAGCAGTGAAAATGCGGCGTCAAAGAAACAGATCACAAACGAAAGAAATGGAGGAAAACAAACGACTGGATATAGAATTCAAAACCACGGTTATAAGGCTTTTCAAGAATATCCTAGAAAAGGCCGATAAATATAACGAGACCCTCGAAGATATGAAAAAGGACCAACTAGAAATTAAACATACACTGACTGAACTAAAAAATATTATACAGAGACCCAACAACAGACTAGATCAGGGGTGGGCAAACTTTTTGAATTGAGGGCCACAATGGGTTCTTAAACTGGACCAGAGGGCCGGAACAAAAGCACGGATGGAGTGTTTGTGTGAACTAATATAAATTCAAAGTAAAGGAGCGGAGGGGAGAGCAAGAGAACCGGATAGAACAGCCAGATCCGGCCTGCGGGCCGTAGTTTGCCCAAGGCTGGACTAGAGGAACACAAGAATCAAGTCAAAGAATTGAAATACAAAGAAGCAAAAAACACTCAACCGAAAAAGCAAAAGGAAAAAAAAAATCCAAAAGGTTGAAGATAGTGTAAGAAGCCTCTGGGACAACTTCAAGCGTACAAACATCAGAATTATGGGGGTGCCAGAAGAAGAGAGAGAGCAAGATACTGAAAACCTATTGGAAGAAATAATGACAGAAAACTTCCCCCACCTGGTGAAAGAAATAGACTTGCAAGTCCTGGAAGTGCACAGAACCTCAAACAAAAGGAATCCAAAGAGGACCACACCAAGACACATCATAATTAAAATGCCAAGAGCAAAAGACAAAGAGAGAATATTAAAAGCAGCGAGAGAAAAACAGTTAATTACCTACAAGGGAGCACCCATACAATTGTCAGCTGATTTCTCAACAGAAACTATGCAAGCCAGATGGGAGTGGCAAGAAATTTTCAAAGTGATGAATAGCAAGAACCTACAACCAAGATTACTCTACCCAGCAAAGCTATCATTCAGAGTTGAAGGGCAGATAAAGAGCTTCACAGATAAGAAAAAGCTAAAGGAGTTCATCACCACCAAACCAGTATTATATGAAATGCTGAAAGGGATTCTTAAAGAAGAGGAAGAAGAAAAAAGTAAAGAGAAAAATTATGAACAACAAATACATATCTATCAACAAGTGAACCTAAAAATCAAGTGAATTAAAAACCTGAGGAACAGAATAATCTGGTGAATATAATAGAATCAGGGGCATAGAAAGGGAGTGGGCTAATAATTCTCAGGGGGGAATGGTATGGGGGGGTTCAGGAAGAGACTGGACAAAAATCATACACCTATGGATGAGGACAGTGGGGGGAAGGTAAGGGCAGAAGGTGGGGTGGGAACCGGGTGGAGGGGAGCTATGGGGGGAAAAAGGAGAAACAATTGTAATAATCTGAATAAAGATTTATTTTAAAAATAAATAAATAAAAAAAGTTGCTTTTTCCAGTTTTAAGCAGCAAAATATCTGATTACTTATCTAAGTGATAGATCTATGTGCTTGTAAAAGTTACTTTATTTGTGAACTCTCTGTGGCTGGTACCCTTGATTTGAGAAGTCTATATATTTGATAGAATTGGAACTAACATAGATTTATTTTCATCCTTATTGAAAACCTACCTAGTTTTATTTAAATTTTGTGAAATACCTTTTATACCATTTTCAAAGCCTAATGAGCAGCTAATAATAATGAATGATGACCTCTAAGAGAATAAGGTAATTTGCTATTAATTTACACAGTGGATTCGCTTTGTATCAGAAGAGTCTTTGTTTGTACAGGTGACATAATGATGCAGGCTGTATAAGTCATTATTTTACAACCCAAGCACAGACACCTGTTTCCTGATTTTGAAACTGATTGAAACTCATTTTAGAAAAATATATTTAATTCAGGAAAGATATTTGTTGAGAGAAAGAAGATTTTGAAAGAAACTTCTGGGTTTTGTTGTAACCTGATAAAACTCCCAGTTCTACCAGGCTTATACCTTTCTGCTACCCAAGTAGCTTAAGCCAAGGCTAGTTACAAGTTAACACACATTTCCCTAGAATAACAGGTTTCATACTTTTGGGTCCCTCAACTTATTGATGATCCTCAAGGAGTTTTGTTCATGTAGTTTTTTTTGTTTTGTTTTTTTTTTGCAACAGTGTTTAAAATTCTTTTTTTTTAAAAATAAATCTTTATTCAGATATTACAATTGTTTCTCCTTTTCCCCCCCATAGCTCCCCTCCACCCATTTCCCACCCCACCTTCTGCCCTTACCTCCCCCCCACTGTCCTCATCCATAGGTGTATGATTTTTGTCCATTCTCTTCATGAACCCCCCCATACCATTCCCCCCTGAGAATTATCAGTCCACTCCCTTTCTATGCCCCTGATTCTATTATATTCACCACATTATTCTGTTCCTCAGGTTTTTAATTCACTTGATTTTTAGGTTCGCTTGTTGATAGATATGTATTTGTTGTTCATAATTTTTCTCTTTACTTTTTTCTTCTTCCTCTTCTTTAAGAATACCTTTCAGCATTTCATATAATACTGGTTTGGTGGTGATGAACTCCTTCAGCTTTTTCTTATCTGTGAAGCTCTTTATCTGCCCTTCAATTCTGAATGATAGCTTTGCTGGGTAGAGTAATCTTGGTTGTAGGTTCTTGCTATTCATCACATTGAAAATTTCTTGCCACTCCCGTCTGGCCTGCATAGTTTCTGTTGAGAAGTCAGCTGACAGTCGTATGGGTGCTCCCTTGTAGGTAATTAACTGTTTTTCTCTTGCTGCTTTTAATATTCTCTCTTTGTCTTTTGCTCTTGGCATTTTAATTATGATGTGTCTTGGTGTGGTCCTCTTTGGATTCCTTTTGTTTGGGGTTCTGTGGGCTTCCTGGACTTGTAAGTCTATTTCTTTCACCAGGTGGGGGAAGTTTTCTGTCATTATTTCTTCAAATAGGTTTTCAGTATCTTGCTCTCTCTCTTCTTCTGGCACCCCCATAATTCTGATGTTGGTACGCTTGAAGTTGTCCCAGAGTCTTCTTACATTATCTTCAACTTTTTGGATTTTTTTTTTTTTGCTTTTTGCTTTTTCGGTTGAGTGTTTTTTGCTTCTTTGTATTTCAATTCTTTGACTTGATTCTTGTGTTCCTCTATTCTGTTTTTGGGTCTCTGTATAATATTTTTTATTTCAGTCAGTGTATGTTTAATTTCTAGTTGGTCCTTTTTCATATCTTCGAGGGTCTCGTTATATTTATCGGCCTTTTCTAGGATATTCTTAAAAAGCCTTATAACCGTGGTTTTGAATTCTATATCCAGTCGTTTGTTTTCCTCCATTTCTTTCGTTTGTGATCTGATTCTTTGACCCCGCATTTTCACTGCTTCCCTGAGTTGGTACGGTAGATATTTGTGCTAGGTTTCCAATATGGCCTAGTGGGTCTGCCTCCCCAGTTAACCTGAGGTGGATACTCTTGGTGCACCCCTTTGTGGACTGTGTGTACAGCCTTGTTGTAATTAAGTCTTGATTGTTGTTGGTATCACTGGGAAGAATTGACCTCCGGGTCAGTTGGCTGTAAGGATCAGCTGTGTCTATGCTGGGAGAAGTTCGGTACTGGAGACAGCCTTATAGGATTAGACTTGCCAAATTGCAATAGCCTCTGTGCTCAGCTTGGATGGGGTGGAGTCTCAGTCTTGGCTTCCTGTCAGCCTTGCCCTTGCGCGCATGTGCGCTTTCAGTCCTCCGCCTTCCCCGGCTCCCGAGTCTCCGCCCGAGAGTCCAGACTCCCCCCACAAGAGCGTGGGTCCCCAGGGGCTCGCCTGGAACTGGGGTTCACTGCAGTCAGAACTGGGGCTCAGTGCAGTCAGGATCCTCTGACTCCCTTCCACTAGGGAAAGCCTGTGGCAACCTCTGCAGCCTTTGTGCTCACTGGTACGCGCGCGCGTGCGCACTTTTAGTCCTCCGCCTTCCCCGGCTCCCGAGTCTCCGCCCGAGAGTCCAGACTCCCCCCACAAGAGCGTGGGTCCCCAGGGGCTCGCCTGGAACTGGGGTTCACTGCAGTCAGAACTGGGGCTCAGTGCAGTCAGGATCCTCTGACTCCCTTCCAGTAGGGAAAGCCTGTGGCAACCTCTGCAGCCTTTGTGTGCACTGGCCCGCGCGCGCCTTCAGACTTCTGCCTTTCCCAGCTCGAGTCTCCGCCTGAGAGTCCAGACTCCCCCCGTAAGAGCGTGGGTCCCCAGGGGTTCGCCTGGAACTGGGGTTCAGTGCAGTCAGAACTGAGGTTCAGTGTGGTCGGAGGCTTCCTTCCCCCTTCCGCCAGAGAAAGTCAGCCAGGCTCTCAGCCGCCCTTCCTCTCTGCGCGCACAAAGACCCTTTGCCGTACCTCCAATTCTCTGTGAGCTTTTCTCCTTCCTTCTAGTTGTAGAATTTTCACTCAGCCAGCTTTCCTGTGGTTCTGGATGGTGTCCGTTCTGTCTTTTAGTTGTAGTTTTGAAATTGTTGTGCGAGGCAGCAGTTTAGGTGTTTACCTATGCCGCCATCTTGGTTTCTCCCCTTGTTCATGTAGTTTTATCTATTCGTTTATGTATTAGAAATACAACTAGAAAAATGTAAAGCAATTTATTTATTCATTTAAAAATAACAATAAACCAGTGCACATTAATAGCATATTTTTATGAAAAACACTATAATTTTCAAAACAAAAAAGAGGGAAAAGAGTGCTAGTGTTTTATATTTTTGTAAATATCATTAATACTGGCTTACTAAAAGACAGCTGGCTTCTTATACCTGCTTCTGTTTTCAAGCTCTTGCCAAATTTTGTTTTGGTTAAAGTATATGAAGAAAATCAGGTCTCACAAATATGTACTTGGAAAGAGAGGAGTATTATTTTAATAACCTTTTCAGATAATTATAGGACTCTTATTTGAATACCACACCAAAATTTAATAAATCGTCACTTCTTAAAGGTTAGTTGCAGTGTGGAATCTGTAAACACATCAGTAAACTTTTTATACTTTGTTACATTAAAATCTATTGGTCTAGTAGAATTTTTCATTCTGCAGAGAAGTTGTGAATATAATTAACATCTCTCTCCAAATGTAGGAAATCATCCAATTTTCACCTTTTGGATGTCTTTCTAGATTGAGTAAACGAGGCAATGAAAGGAGAGACAGGTTTTGGAAAAATTTCATATAGAATGAGAAAGTTTTATAGATATGATGATAGAAACAGAGATTGGAACCATAGTAATCTAACATTTACTTCATTGAATTATATGCCAGAGGCTATTCTGACTGAGCACTTCGCATATGTAAATTTATGTAAGCTTTCCAAGATTAGTAGCAGGTAAGTACTAATATTCTACCTTTTATAAATGAGGAAACTGAGGCACTGAGAGATTAAATAAATTGTGCCGGATTATACAGTTATTAAGCAGAGTATCAGAAGATAATATGGCATAGAATGCTGCTATATTGTGAGCTCATTACTGTTGCTGTTTTATCTCTTAAACAATACTGCTAATCATGATATCTTTTCTTCTTCAAGATATCTTTGTAAAAAAGGTTTTGCTTAGAGCAGTTTGAGATTCACAGCAAAACTGAACAGAAAGTACGTAGAATTCCCATACACTTCCTACTCCCACACAGCTTGCCACACTGTCAATATTCCCCACACAGAGGTATATTTGTTACAGTCTATGGGTGAATCTACATGGATTTGATACATCATTATCACCAAAGTCCATAGTTTATATTAGAATTCACTCTTGTGTTGTATCCACTGTTACAGAATCGTACAGAATAGTTTCACTGCCTTAAAAGTCCTGTGTTCTATCTATTCTCTACCACCCCCTCCCACAGGCAACTACTAATATTTCTACTATTTCCATAGTTTTGCATTTTCCATGATGTCATATAGTTGAAATCATACCATATACAGCCTTTTTAAATTGGTGTCTTTCACTTAGTAATATGCATTTAAGGTTTCTCCATGCCTTCTTGTGGCTTGATAGTTTACTTCTTTTTAATGTTGAATAATATTTGTGTGGATGTGCCACAGTTTATTTTTCCATTTCCTGTTGCTTCACATCCTTGACAATTTAGTATTGTTAGTGTTTTGAATTTCAGCCATTACCATAGGTGTGTAATAGTATTTTGTTTTTATTTACAATTTCTTTTTTTTTTTTTAATATATTTTATTGATTTTTCACAGAGAGGAAGGGAGAGGGACAGAGAGTTAGAAACATCGATGAGAGAGAAACATCGATCAGCTGCCTCCTGCACACCCCCCACTGGGGATGTGCCCGCAACCAAGGTACATGCCCTTGACCGGAATCGAACCTGGGACCCTTCAGTCCGCAGGCCGACGCTCTATCCACTGAGCCAAACCGGTTAGGGCTATTTACAATTTCTTAATGACTTATGATGTTGGACATCTTTTCATATGCTTATTGCCTTCTATAAATCTTTGCTGAGGTGTCTGTTCAGAGTTTTTACCCTTTTCTAAAATTGGGTTGTTCATTTTCTTATTATTGAGTTTTAAGAATTCTTTGTCTATTTTAAATTATTGTACATTATCAGATATGTCTATTGCAAATATTTTCTCCCAGTCCTTGGTTTGTCTTGTTTTTTTGACAGTTTCTTTCACAGAGCATAAGTTTGTAATTTTAATGAAGTCTAGCTTATCAATGATAATTTCATCGTTCATGCTTTTGGTGTCATATCTAAAAAGTAATTTGAACAGTCATATAGATTTTCTCCCATGTCATCTGCTGGGAGTTTTATAGTTTTGCATTTTACATTTTGGTGATACACTTTGAGTTAATTTTTGTGAAGGGTGTAAAGTCTGTATCTAGATTTATTTTCTTGTATATAAATTATCTAGTTGGTCCAGTACTGTTTGTTGAAAAGATTGCTTATCTTTTCTCTACTGCATTGTCTTTGCTTCTTTATCAGGTTTGGTTGATTGTATTTGTATGGTTTGTTTCTGGGCTCTCCATTCTGTGTGATTGATTTATTTCTCTCTCTCTCTTTTTTTTTTTTCAATACCACACAGCCTTACTTATTATAGCTTTATGGTAAGTTTTGAAGTTGGATAGTGCCATTCTTCTGACTTTGTTCTCTTTCAGGATTGTGTTGGCCATTCTGGGTCTTTTGCCTCTCCCTGTAAGCTTTAAAATCAGGTTGTCAGTACCCATAAAATGACTTCCTAGGATTTTGTTTTGAGATTGTATTTGACAATATTGTGTTCCTATCCATGAACATGGAATGTTTCTAATTAGTTCTTTTTTATTTTCATCAAAGTTTTGTAGTTTTCCTCATATAGATTTTTTATTTATTTTGTTAGATTTATATTTTATTTCTTGAGGTGCTAATATATTTCATTTTATTTTAGGGGGTGCTAATATAAATGGTATTGCATTTTTTAAAATATATTTTTATTGATTTTAGAGAGGAAGGGAGCAGGGGAAGGGGGGGAGAGAGAGAGAAACATCAATGATGAGAGAGAATCATTGATTGGCTGCCTCGTGCACGCCCCATGCTGGGGATCGAGCCTGCAACTGAGACATGTGCCTTTGACTGGAATCAAACCTGGGAACATTTAGTCCGTAGGCTGACGCTCTATCCACTGAGCCAAGCCAGCCAGGACGCATTTTTAATTTCAAATAACACTTGTTCATTGTTGGGTATGTAGGAATGCAGTTGACTTTCGTATATTAACCTTGTGAACTGGAACCTTGCTATAAATGCTTATTACTTCCATGTCAGTTACTTTTTCTTGACCTTTTCAGATTTTATACATATACAATCATGTCATCTGAGAACAAAGATAGTTACATTTCCTTCTTTCCAATCTGTACATTAAAGTTAAGAAACTTCCCTGTATTCTTAGTGTGCTGAGAGTTTCTGTCATTAATAGGTGTTGAATTTTTTAAATGCTTTTTCCACATCTATTGAAGTGATCATGTGCTTGGAGGGGGTTATCGTCTTAATGTGAATAGTTGTTTTTTATTTATTTAAATACTAGAGGCCAGTGCACGAAATTCGTGCACGAGGATGGGGTGTCCCTCAGCCTGGCCTGCAACCTCTCCAATCTGGGACATCCCTCTCACAATCCAGGACCACTGGCTCCTAACCGCTCACCTGCCTGCCTGCTTGATTGCCCCTAACCGCTTCTGCCTGCCAGCCTGATCGTCCCCTAACTGCTCCCCTGCCGGCCTGATTGCCCCCAACTGCCCTCCCCTGTTGGCCCGATCGTTCCCAACTGCCCTCCCCTGCCAGCCTGATCGCTCCCAACTGCCCTCCCCTGCCAACCTGATGGCTCCCAACTGCCCTCCCCTGCAGGCCTGGTCCCCCCTAACTGCCCTCCCCTGCCTGCTAGGTCCCTCCCAACTGCCCTCCCCTGCAGGCCTGGCCACCCCCAACTGCCCTCCACTGCCGGCCTGATCTCGCCCCCAACTGCCTTCCCCTGCTGGCCTGTTTGCCCCCAACTGCCCTCCCCTGCCGGCCTGATCGCCCACAATTGCCCTCCCGTGCTGGCTATTTTGTGGCGACATGAGGGCGGCCATCTTGTGGCGGTGTTGCATGAGGGCATGACACCACCTAGGCTTTTATATTTTTATTGATTCCATAGAGAAAGGGAGAGGGAGAGAGAGAGACAGAATCATCAATGATGAGAGAGAATCATTGATCAGCCACCTCCTTCATGCCCACACTGGGGACTGAGCCTACAACCCAGGCATGTGCCCTGACCTGGAAGACCTCCTGGTTCATAGGTCAATGGTCAAGCTAGGTTGAGCCACACTGGCCAGGCTAGTTGGTTTTTAAATGTTGAACCACCTTGCATACCTAGAATAAATCCTACTTGGTTGTGGTATGTAATTTTTTCATAGAGTGTTGGATTTGACTTGCAAGTATTTTGAAGATTTTTTGCATCTATGTTCATGAGAAATATTGGTCTGTTTTTTTCTTGTAATTTGTTTTCCTGGTTTTTGTATTTAGGGTAATGCTGGATTCATAGAATGAGTTAGAAAGGTATTTCCCTTGCTTCTATCTTTTGGAAGAGTTTGTATAGAGTGGTCTAATTTCTTCCTCAGATATTTGGTAGAATTATCAGTAAACCCATTTGGACCTGATACTTTGTCTTAGATGGTTATTAATTATTGAATCAATTTCTTGAATAGATATTGCCTTATTCACATTATCTATTTCTTCTTTTGTAAATTTTATCAGATTATGTCTTTCATCTAGGTCATTGGTTGGCAAACTCATTAGTCAACAGAGCCAAATATCAACAGTACATGGATTGAAATTTCTTTTGAGAGCCACATTTTTTAAACTTCTTCTAATGCCACTTCTTCAAAATAGACTTGCCCAGGCCATGGTATTTTGTGGCAGAGCCACACTCAAGGGGCCAAAGAGCCGCATGTGGCTCGCGAGCCACAGTTTGCCGACCACTGATCTAGGTTATCAAATTTTTAGGCATGAGGTTATGCATAATATTCCTTTACTATTTTTTAAAAATATTCATGGGATCAGTTCTGATAGTAGTAATTTGCATCTATTCTTTTTCTTAGCTTGGCTAATGTTTGGTCAATTTTATTGATCTTTTCAAAGAACCAGCTATAGGTTTTATTGATTTTTCTATTTTAAATTTCTGTTGTTTATTTAATTAATTCTGCTCTAGTTTAAAAAAATTTTTTTGGCTTACTTTGGATTTAATTTGCTCTTTTTTCTAGTTTCCTAAGATATAATATTAGATTATTGATTTTAGATCAGTTTTCTTTTTTAATATATATATTCAATGCTATAAATTTCCCTCTAAGCACTGCTTTTGCTGAAGCCCACAAATGTTGATAAGTTGTATTTTTATTTTCATTTAGTTCAAAATATTTTAAAATTTCTTCTGAGATTTTGCTTTTATCCATGTGTTATTTAGGAGTGTGTTGTTTAATCTCCAAGTATTTTTCAGCTATCTTTCTGTTACTGATTTCTAATTTACTTCTACTGTGGTCTGAGAGTGTACATTGTATAATTTCTATTCTTTTTAATATGTTAAAGGGTATTTTATAGCCCAAAATGTGGTTTGTCTTGATGAACAAGATATCTCTTTTATTGTACTGAATTGAAGTCGCTTAGGTTAATGAAGACATTTAAAAATAATTCTGTTTTCCATCAGTGACAGAGACTTGGCACTTTATCTTCAACTTACTTTGTGATCTGTTCCAATGGGGGAAAGTCTCTCATTTTGGTGCTATGTTCCTATGTGTGCCAACCTAGGTCTGAGTAGCATCTGTGGAATATCTAGGCTGTTCTCAAAAAATGTAATTGCACATTAGTGAAAGTATTTTACATAATGAATCTGTACATTTTTAAATTTTTATATTGGTTGAGGTATTGTCACAGCAGCTGGAAATTTTTCAAAATTTGGGGACATTTAACATTTCTCAGAGATCTGTAAATAATAAATTTTCATTATAATACTTTTAAAATGTGACAATGTTTTTCTATCCCATTTAGTTTTGTCAGCCCAGTGGGTGGCAGCTGTCCAGAGAGAGGAAGCAGCCAACGTTTTTTGTGGTGGTCCTGACAGATATTGACTCAGATCGACATTACTGCTCGTGCCTAACCTTCTACGAGGCAGAGATCAATCTTCAGGTATGACAACTTTTCTAGCCAAAGTATAGTCAAAAGGACTACATATCGGATTTTGTTTATGCCATATTTGTTAAAACTGCCAACTTGAGTTCTTTGGGCTACTTTAAAAAGAATGCATTACTATACTGTTGAAAGCAACAACAACAATTACATCTAAGTTTAATTGTTCTCTTTTAAAATAAAAGATTATCATCTGAATGCTTCTAAGAAAAGCATATGTGTGAATTTAAGTTTTGTATCCTCTCATGGTGAACTTGCCATTTTCCTTATCAGTCCTTCTCCTAAGGGGATCTTTCACAGAATATATATAGAGTGTTTAATCAGAATATCTATAGATTACTTATCACAATTCTTGATATTATTTTTGAAGAACCTAAGTAAATATACCTCATTATGATTAGTGGTGGTAGTAGCAAGTAGCAAGATGGTGGAACTGAAATTTATAAGCTACAACTATAGAAATTGAAAATCCTTGATTTTTCAGTGTATTAATTGGGGTTCTTAGTTTCAGGCAACTGGATATATATTCTCTATGCAAGAAAGGATTTATGACAACGTATTGGGCAGCTTATGTAATTTCATGGCTGAAGAGTAAACAAGAAATGAATTCTGGGTACTAGGAACTGCCTACCTTGGGACTGTTGTAGTAGAAACCACATTTTCCCTACCTTATACCATTTGGCACTTATGATGTTGGGCATTAGGCAATATAATTTTCATAATAGGTGCCCTGAAAAACCCATGTGCAGCATGTTCTCAAATTGTTGATTTCTTCTTTAAGTCTCATATGGGTTGATTCCTTGAGAAAGTCAGATTGCATGCAAATCCCACTCCTCTGAAAAGGAATAAAGAAAATATTTTTCTTATGGTTATTTGTTTTGCTTTTAAGGCTCTGTAATACAAGAAAGAGTTTGTAATTATAAAAGAATTTGGAGGATATTGAGAGAGTAAATTTGCATTTTTGCTGTACTGTCTACTATATACAAATGAATGAGTATTACCACCAGGGATAAAGGTTGGCTTTCTTTCTGAAATGGCCTCACAAAGGAGCATTTGTTGTTTTGGTTACTTTAATTAAATTCCAAGATATGAATTTTCTAGATGTAGAAATCTGATTTCTACAAGGGGAGACAAATCACTTTTCATGATGCAGAGTTACATTATCCAAGTTGATTAGACTGATCTATTAAACCAGCATGCTAGTTTATTAATTTACAATGATAAGTTAAAAGGTTATATAGAACAAGCATCATCAACACATTCTCTTCTTGTCAGATCTTTGTGTGAAGCTGTATCAAAATCAGAAGCATTTTGATTGTGGAATCAAACTAAGGAATAGTTAATGTCAAATATTTAACAGCTGTCAGACTAACATAATCAGTTGTTTATATTTGAAATGAAGAATTCTATGGTCAATGAAGAAAGAAAAACTAGAAGTCTATGACTATAGTCATCTCTAGCCTGAATAATGTTTGGGTGGATGTTGCCAACAAATAACTAATCAAATTTCTATTTTGATCAATTCAGTCTAAATAAGAAAGAGTGTTCTCTAGTCAAGAGTCTCTTTTTCCTTTTTTAGGTGACCTTTCGTTTTTATCCATGTTGATCTTTAGAATTTAAGTCAGTGCTGAGAATGCAGCAGTTTCTTTTATTTTCATATTCTTGAGGAGTCTCTTTACAACTTTCTAGAATTGTGTAATGAAATTAGCTGTGATTATTTAAGTTCTCCCTCCTTTCTCCTTTAATATCAACCCTTCCTCCCCACCCCCCAATAAACTGCCAGAAAAGTAATACACTAGGAAGACAATGTAGGGAGGTTCTGGTCCAAGAGGGTGACATAGGAAGCTCCTGAACTCACTTCCTTCCATGGACACATTGAATCTACAGCTACACATGAAGCAATTCCCACCAAAAGAAATTCAGAAATTGCTGAGCAAGTCCTATACAAGCAGCGAGCAAGAAAATACCCACACTGAAATGATTAGAAAAGGCTAAGACAACGTCTCACCATAAACCCCAACCCTGGAACCATAAAAGACTCCAAATAGCCAAAGTAATCTTGAGAAAGAATAATAAAGTTGAAATCATCAACTTTGTGATTTGAGCATATATTATAAAATTATAGTAATCAAGACAGTATGTATTGGTATAAAAACAGACACATAGGTCAGTGGAACAGAATATAGAGCCCAGAAATAAGCACATGCTTATATAGTCAATTAACCTGTAACAAAGGGACCAAGAATATAGAATGGTGAAAGGATAGTCCATTCAGTAGATGGTATTGGGAAAACTGGATAGCCACATGTAAAAGAACAAAACTGGATCCCTGTCTTACACTATATACAACAATAAGTTCAAATGGATTAAAGACTTGAATCTAAGACAAGAAACCAAATACCTGCTAAAAGAAAACTTGGGGGTAACGTTGATGAAGGTCTTTGCAATGAATTTTCACATTTGACACCCAAAGCAAATGTCAATAGAAGCAAAAATTAGTGGGACTATTATATGAAACTATAAAGCTTCTACACAGCAAAAGAAACCAACAAAATCAAAAGGAACCTACAGAATGGGAGCAACTATTTACAAATTATCAGATAAGGGGTTAATATCTAAAATACATGAGGAACTCATAGAACAATAACAAAAAAATCCAATTAAAAGTTGGCAAAGGCCTTGATAGACATTTTCCCAAAGAAGATACAAATGGCAACAGGTACATGAAAAGGTGTTCAATATTATCAGAGAACTGCAAATCAGGACTACAATGAGATATCATCTAATTCTTCTAGAATAGTTTTCATCAAAAAGACAAGAGGTAAGTATTGGTGAGGCTCTTGGTGAAAATGTAAATTGATGCAATCACTATGGAATACATTATGGAGGCTCCTCAAAAATTTCAAATAGAACCTCCTGATTCAGCAATCTCACTTCTGATTATATATCCAAAGGGAATGAAAACAGGATATCACAGAGATATGTGTTCCCATGTTCACTGCAGCATTATTTACAGTAGCCAAGACATGGAAACAACCTAAGTGTCTATCAACAGTTGAATGGATAATGATGTTACACACACACACGTACACACACGGGAATATTACTCAGCCACAAGAAAGAAGAAAATCCTGCTATTTATGACAACATGGATGGAACTTGAGGGCATTATATTAAGTGAAATAAACCAGACAGAGAAAGACAAGTTGTACATGGCATCATTTATTTGTAGACTCCTACGGGGAAAAAAGTCAAACTCATAGAAATAGAGAATAGAATGGTGGTCTCAGGGACTGAGGATTTGGGGAAATAGGGAGAGGTTGGTAAAGGGGTAGAAACTTTCAGCTATAAGAAAATTATGGTGAGGATCTGTAGTAAAATATGGTGACTCTAGTGATAACATGTATAATTGATGTTTACTAAGAGAGTACTTTATAAATGTTCTCATAACAAAAGGTAAATATGTGAGGTGATGGATGTGTTAGTTAACTAGGTGGGGGAAATCCTTTTCACAATGTATCTGTATATCAAATCACCAACTCTAAATACTTTACAATTTTCTCAATTATACCTTAACTAGAGGCCCAGTGCACGAAATTCGTGCATGGGGGTAGGATGGGGTGTGTGTCCTTCAGCCCAGCCTGCACCCTCTGCAATCTGGAACCCCTCGAGGGATGTCCGACTGCTTGTTTAGACCTGATCTCACAATCCAGGACTGCTGACTCCCAACTGCTCACCTGCCTGCCTGCCTGATTGCCCCTAATCACTTCTGCCTGCCAGCCTGACCATCCTCTAACCACTCCCCTGCCAGCCTGATCGATGCCTAACTGCTCCCCTACTGGCCCGATTGCCCCTAACTGCCCTCCCTTGCCAGCCTGATCATCCCTAAGTACCCTCCCCTGCCGGCCTGGTTGCCTCCAATTGCACTCCCCTGCTGGCCTGGTCGCCCCAACTGCCCTCCCCTGCTGGCCTGGTCACCCCTAACTGCCCTCCCCTCAGGCCTTGCCCCTCCCAACTGCCCTACCCTGCAGGCCTGGTTGCCTCCAACTGCCCTTCCCTTCAGGCCTGGTTGCCCCCAACTGCCCACTCCTGCAGGCCTGGTCGCCCCCAACTGCCCTCCTCTGCCAGCCTGGTCACCCCTAACTGCCCTCCCCTGCAGGCCTGATCACCTCCAACTGCCCTCCCTTGCAGGCCTGGTCTTGCCCAACTGCCCTCCCCTGCTGGCCTGATCGCCCACAACTGCCCTCCCCTGCTGACCATCTTGTAGTGGCCATCTTGTGTGTTGGAGTGATGGTCAATTTGCATATTACCTCTTATTATATAGGATAAAGAAAAAAGCAAACAGTGTTGCAGGTGTAAAGAGGTTCTAGGAATTCTTGGATATTTTTCAAACTTTTAATATGGAAATAATTTTAAACTTACAGAAAAGTTAAAAGTATATTCCAAACATCTATATATCCTTTACCCATATTCACCTGTTTTTAATACTTTACCCCATTTCTTTATTATCATAAATAATATTTTTATTATTTTTAATAGAATAAGTATGATTTCTTACATAAACATAGTATGGCTATCAATCTTGGGAAATTTAACATTAGCATTATACTTTTATCTAACCCACCATCCACATTTCACTTTTATCATTTGTTCTGTGTCCTTTACTGCTCCTTTTTATGTCCCCTAGTCAGGATGCAGTTTAAAATCATGTATTGCATTTAATATAATTCTCTTCTGTCTCTTTTCATCTGGAATAGTTGCACAGCATTTCCTTTTGTATGACATTGACATTTGCAAATAATGAATGCCCCCTTTTGATAGAATGCTTATTGTTTTGTGTTTTTCTGATGTCTCTCATCTTTAGATTCAGGTTATACATCAACAGTTGGAATACTACTGACATTTGGGATACTAAGTATGTTCCTCATAAGGGTTCCTTATAAGGTAGGGGTGGGGAACCTTTTTTCTGCCAAGGGCCATGTGGATATTTATAACATCATTCACTTAATATAATTCACTTAATATACATTTATGCTGTTATGAAAAAAGCTCCTAGATTTATTGAATTTCAGATCCCACCTGCAGTTGCCTTAGCAGGGCCAGACTAAATAATTTCATGAGCTTTATAGTGTCCACAAGCCAGACATTCCCCATCCCTGCTCTAAGGGAACACATCTGGAAGTACACAATATCTATCTATCTATCTGCCTCCATTGATGATGTTAATTTTGGGTACCTAGTCAAGTGATTGTCAGATATCTCTATTGTATAGTTGCTAATTTTTTTGCTTGTAATTAATAAGCAAGGCACTTTAAGAAGACACTGTAAGACTGTGCAATATTCTATTACTCATTTATCATGCTCCCCCTAGATTTAGCATTTAGTTGTGAATCTTGCCTGTGACAACTTTTATTATGACGGTTGTAAAATAATGTTTTTCTAACTTCATACACCCTCTACCTTTAACCAGTCAGTAGTTGACATTTTATTATAAGCAAAGAGCATTCTCACCTCATCTGTCTGAGATATAAACTCATGAGTTCCAATTTCTTTTTTTCTTCGATAGTATGTAGTTAATGATTTTATTTATATTCATGCACAAATTATCCTGGATCTGACCAACAGGTACTCCTTCAGACTTGTTCCTATATTATTTTCACAAGGCCCCATCATTTTTTTAAAAAGCTTGTTTTACTTTCTGTTATGACAAGATGATCCAGGCTCATCTTATTCCTTCCCTTCCTCAGCCTTGAAATCAGCCATTTCTCCGAGCAGCCTTAGCACATTTGAGTACAGAATATTAGAAACTAAGATCTGGGCTCTTGTATATTTGAAATCACAGTTTAAAAAATTATTGCTTTTAGCTCAGATACTTTCCCATTTGCCATTTTAAGTTGACCAAAAATATAATTTATTTATTTTTATTTTTTTAATCCTCACCTGATGATATTTTTCCATTGATTTTTAGAGAGAGTGGAAGAGAGAGGGAAAGACAGAGAGAAATATCGATATGAGAGAAACACATTGATTGGTTGCCTTCTGCACGTGCCCTGCTGGGGAGGAGCCAGCAACCGAGGTATGTGCCCTTGACTGGAATCGAACCCAGGACCCTTCAGTCTGCGGGCCAATGCTCTATCCACTGAGCCAAACCAGCTAGCGCTAATTTATTTAGTTTTTATAGTCAGTTAGTAGAAGGTTAGAAGCTGCTTCTTATAAGTTTCCCCACGATTCTGAAAATATAAATAAGTTATAAAAATTCGGGCTCCTGTATAATTGTGCTAGGGTATTGTGTACTAACCAGAATTGTATGACAGCTTTTATGTGCTCAGAACAGAAAGTTAATGAATTTTGGAATTGGTTTCAAAAAATGGTACAAACTAAGGAGGTAGAATTTGAAAGAAAAAATGAAAACCTAGATGATGTTCCTTTATAGGTCATCAGTAATGTTCCCATTTTTAGTGTGAACACACAACTATGTTGTTTGTTTAAAAATGTGTTTTTCTTTTATTTTTGGATCATATCACCAGTTCAAAAATAGATCTTTTAATTCTTTTGGTGTGAATTACTTCATAGCAAAAATAATATGACACATTATTTGGAAGCCTAAGTAGAGGAGGAACTTAGGGACACACATCATCCAAAGTATAATTGTGCAACTTTTAAAATGTTGACTTTTATCTCTCCATGATACAGTGCACTCTCACAAATCACCAGCAAATCTTTGATATAAAACTTTGGATAATATATTTTCAGAATTATTCAACCAGGCAATGTGATGGAAAATTTTTTAAAGTAATCAGTAAATTATGATAGATGTGAGATTGCTTTTTATTGCCATACTAGAGGCCCAGTGCATGACATTCATGCACTGAGCGGGGGTTTCCTCAGCCCGGCCTGCACCCTCTCGCAGTCCGGGACCCCTCGGGGGATGTCCACCTGCTGTGGAGGCAGGAGAGGCTCCTGCCACTGCCGCTGCGCTCACCAGCTGTGAGCCTGGCTTCTGCCTGAGCAGTGCTCCCCCAGTGGGAGCACTCTGACCACCAGGTTGCAGCTCCTGTGTTGAGCGTCTGTCCCCTGGTGGTCAGTATGCGTCATAGCGACCAGTCGTTCTGCTGTTCAGTCGATTTGCATATTAGGGTTTTATTATATAGGATTTTAAAAATTGATAGACCTATCTAAATTTTTTATTTAGTTGTATCACATTCAAGTTTTTAAATGCATTTCAAAAAGTGTTTATGAACCAATAATACTAATTAAATTTGCAGTAAAGACATTTGGTATGTTAGGAAACAAAATACCAAAAAAAGAGGTGGGAATGAATGAGGATACTTTGGGGAAGTAAATAAGTAATAAAGTGGGAGATGCTTAGCAGGCATACGATATGTTTCTTCATCTCAATTTGCTTAAAATCTAGCTTGGGAGGAAAAACCAAAACTTAAGTATAAAGATATTCCAAAGTGCCATGTTCTAGAACCAGTTCAATGAAAGAGTTAATAATTGAAGACTGGGTAGCTAGAATAAGTCTTGCAAAGTTTAAAGGACTCAGGGGACATTTAAAACACAAGAGCTAAGACTTAGACTAAGGGAAAGAAAAATGGGCAATCCAGGAAAAATGCTTATGGGTCAGAAAAAATATTTTAGTGCTTATGATACATTGAAGGTTTACCATATTTCAGGCACTATGCTAAAAGTTTTACAATTTATATATATAAAGAGGTAATATGCTAATTGGTCCTAATGGTGTCCCAGTCACAACCGGTCAACAGGCAGGAGCTGGTGGGCGGGGACAGGGGCAGGGACTTCCGTCCCCAGCGCAGGCCTGCCCAACACTAACGTCACGCTGCCTTGAAGGCGGAGGCCACTCCTGATGGAGGCATGTGCAGGCAGGAGCTGCTGGGCGGGGACGGGGGCAGGGACTCGCGCCACCAGGACATGAGGCTGCCACCGGGGGCGGCCCCCTGGTGGAGGCGTGCGCAGGCCCATGTTGCCACCGGGCCTGGAGGGGGGCGTTAGAAAGGGCCACGGCAGACCCCCAGCGGAAGCACGCGCAGGCCTGAGGCGCCACCTGGCCCAGAGTGGGGGCGTCAGGACGGGGGCAGGGCCTCAGCAAAGAGCTCTCAGCACTCCTGCGCCGGGGTCTGAAGGCATGGAGAGGAAGGGAGAGCACATAGACACTTAGGGGGGTTAAGCCAGGAGGGGAGAGCAGATAGGCAGTTAGGGGGATCAGGCCAGGAGAGGAGAGCAGTTAGGGCCATCAGGCTGGCAGGGGAGCAGTTAAGGGCATCAGGAAGGCAGGAGAGCAGTTAGGGGCATCAGGTAGGCAGGCAGGTGAGCGCTTAGGAGCCAGTGGTTCTGGATTGCGAGAGGGATCCCAGATTGGAGAAGGTGCAGGCCAGGCTGAGGAACTGCTCCTGCCCCCGTGCACGAATTTTGTGCACCGGGCCACTAGTCTACATTATAAAAGGCCAGGGGCCGTCACAACCTAAATGACCAGACGTACAAACAGTCACCAGGAAGTGCATGGAGCACCTCTTGGTCCCTCCCCCACGGCCCCCAGGCTCCTATCACAGCAAGGCTGGTGGCGGGCAGGTGAGCGGAGCGGCAGGGGTGGGTGGAGCAAGGTGGGCGAGGTGAGGTCGTTAGGCCTCACCACTGTGGCTGCTGGTGAGGCCTGGAGAGAAAGAGAGGCGGGGCCTGATCAGCAGCTGCCGCAGAGGCTGCAGATCAGGCCAGGAGAAAGGACCGGAGAGAGAAGCAGGCCCTGATCCGCAGCTGCCACTGCAGCTGCGTATCAGGCCCGGAGTTGCTGACTGGCATAGAAACCAACCAATCAGAACCAAATCTTTGTGAACTGCGAGGCGCCAATGGCTGCCTAGGAGGAGGAGCTTTTGACTGGCATAGAAACCAACCAATCAGAACCTAATCTGGGTGAGCTGCAAAGGCAGAACCTAAGGTGGGGGCTGAGGAGGGGTTTTAAGGGCAACAGCTGTTTGGTGTAAGGTGTAAGAAAGCGGTTCAATTTTTTAATGACCGATTTGGCAGTATAGTGCATATGGCTGGCTATCAGTCCAGATATAGGGATTATGTATTTTTGTCTGCCAAGAGCATCTCCTCCTGCTGAAAAAGCCCCCCCCCCTCATTTAAGCAATCCTATTCTATATAATCTATCTATACTTAAAAATATGCTAATTAGACCAGGTCAACTGGCCATTTTCCGGATGTCTGACTTTCTTCCTGACAAAGCCATGATGGTGGGGGCCAAGGCAGAGGCAGTTAGAGGCGATCAGGCCAGCAGGGGAGGGCAGTTGGTGACGAGATCAGGCTGGCAGGGGATTAGGAGCAATCAGGTCAGCAGGGGAGGGCAGTTAGGGGCAATCAGGTCAGCAGGGGAGGGCAGTTGGGGGCTAGGTCAGGCCGGCAGGGGAGGGCAGTTGGGGGCGAGATCAATAAAAAAAATACTTAAAAAAAGAATAAAATTCTATAATTCATCATCTGTATATTGCATATTGTGCTCATGACCCATAGTCTAGTCTCCCTCTATCATATATTTGACCCTTACCCTCTACATTCTCCCTCCTCCCCCTTCCCCAACACCATAGTGTTATCTCTGTCTGAGTTTATCTTGTTGGTTCATTTATTGCTTTCTGTTTTACATCCCACATATGAGTTAAATCATACAGTTCTGGTTTTTTTTCTATTTGATTTATTTCATTTAGCATGATACTCTCTAGATCAGGGGTGGGCAAACTTTTTGACTCGAGGGCCACAATGGGTTCTTAAACTGGACCGGAGGGCCAGAACAAAAGCATGGATGGAGTGTTTGTGTGAACTAATATAAATTCAAAGTAAAGGAGTGGAGGGGAGAGCAAGAGAACCCTCCGCTCTTTCGGCTCCGTGGGCCGGATAGAACAGCCGAATGGGCCGGATCCGGCCTGTGGGCCGTAGTTTGCCCACGGCTGCTCTAGATCCATCTATGTTGCTGCAAATGTCAGTATTTCATTCTTTCTTATGACTGAATAGTTTTCTAATTATATGTATCAGTTTTCTTTATACAATCACTAGAGGCCCAGTGCATGAAATTCATGCATGGGGTGGGGGGGAAGAGGGAGGGGGTGGTTCCCTCAGCCCAGCCTGCACCCTCTACAATCAGGGATCCCTTGGAGGATGTCTGACTGCCAGTTTAGGCCTGATCCCTTTGGAACCGCTGGCTCCTAACCGCTCACCTGCCTGCCTGCCTGATCACCCCTAACTGCCTCTGCCTGCCTGCCTGATTGCCTCTAACGCCTCTGCCTGCCTCTGCCTCCAGGCCTGATCCGCAGCCTCCGTAGCAGCTGCAGATCAGCCCTTGCCTCTCGCTTTCTCCGGGCCTTGCCACCAGCCACGGCAGCTGCTGATCAGGCCCTGCCTCTCTCTCTCTCTCTGGGCCTCGCCAGCAGCCATGGTGGCTGCTGATTATGCCCTGCCTCTCTCTCCGGGCTTGATCCACAGCCACCGAGGCAGCGGAGAAGTCATTAGGCCTCCCTCCGGCCTGGGCTGGAGGCTAACAACTTTGTCACAGCCGCCTCGCCCCCCCCTCCCCCGCCGGCCTGGCAATAAATTTAATAAAAATTGTCTGCAAATTATACTTACACTGGAAGTGAACCACTTATCAATATTATTTTAATCATCACTATTGGTGTATCCTGTAGGTGTAAAATTTGCTTCTACACTGTCAGCATTTCTTGGGGGCCAGACTTCAGAGACTTCATAGATAGTTCTGAGATCTTTGGCCTTGCTCTGAAGTTACTGGCTGCCCAAGTTATCACTCAAGGTGGTGAATTTTTCTACATTGTCTTGGTCTTTTTCTGGATCATTTTTATTCAGTTCCTCATTTGGCCTGTGATAATGGCCACATATTATTGGCTTTATAGCTTTCGTAGGTTTTCTTGAAGGGATAGGAATTTTTGGAAAGGCTTCTTTCTTTGAACTCCCTTAAAAACATCTTTTCACCCCCATGGATGTCTTTAGTACCTGGAAGGACACAGAGTGAGCGCAGAAGGACATTGTTGTATGGGGAAATGGCTGGGATGAAAGGGAGAAAAGTCTTCATGAGAAAAAGTATGGGTTAAGGATGGAATCTGCCAGGCAAAACCAGGGAGTCTTGGGCATATGCCACTAAAGAAGAGGAGGAGAAGTTTGGGTGTGGTCCTTTCATCCTGGACACTGGACCTGGGTTAACATGGCTTCTTCCTTTTTTACTTTCTTTTGGTGATTAGGGTTGGTTGTCACATAACTGTGCTAGGAGTTTATAGTTTCCTGGTCATCTTCACCATGTCAAAATTTCCCAGGGCCCTACTCCAGGCCTCCTGAACATATGCTTTTCTCTAGGACAATGAGGGGCCACACCCCCTAGGCTTTAATTAATCAGGAAGCCTCTCCTCCAGCTAATGGTAGCTCTGGGAGAGAAACTTAGACATCATAAAGCACCATCCTGACACTTCCATTGGGAGGGGTGAGGAGGCCAAGATGCTATGGTAAGAGAAAGGGGGCATTTCTTTAGCACTCTTAAGCCTTCTCAAACTTATTGACCCCATGTTCAATTCTGATGGGTCACATGGTAGGGAGATGATGCTTCCTCCAAACATTTCCCTAGGCCACCCATTTCAGTGTTTCATTGTTGTTTCTCATCCTTCACCATTATCTAGTTTTCATAAGATTTACCTAAAATCTTTTCAAGGTAATGTGACTGTCTCTGCGGAGATGTGAATCATCCTGCTTCCCTAGTACAGGTTGCTCTTATGCACCTTGAAAACCATTTACTTCTTGGCTACTACCAGAGAAATTTTCCATCTCACCCCCCTTTTTCCACTGTCCATGTGGCTCTCCCCACCTTTCTGTTTTCAAGGTTGAAATCATTGCCTTTAGGCTGTCTTTAATGAATAGAGTTGCTCAACTGGTTATCTTAGCTTTGTTTAAAATCTTGGGGGTGATCATAGTAGGTATAGTATCTAGATTTGGGGTTTAACGATACAAGGTGAATGAGGCAGGAATTTAAATTCCCGAAGTTGGGCTTCCTGTTTGTATGTTGAAAACTGCACCTCCCCCCACCCACCTCCTCAGGGAACTTGGGTAGTCAGACCCTTGGTCTGAGGATTGCAGACTCAGGTTCATAGAGGACAGGAGGCCCAGCCCTGTCAAAGTATGGATCAGAGGCAGGGCTAAAGGACCCAATGGAATCCATCTCAGCCCCTGCCATCAGGCTATGGAATTGCTGGACTTGGTACCAGATGTGATGTACACTGGTACAGACTTCCTGCAGAGGACTCAGGGCAGTGAGGCCTTGATCTGAGGAGTCTGGCCTTGAGTCAACAAAGGGAGGATCCCAGGACCTGCCAGAGCTCAAGGTAAGGAACATGGGGTCCACCCTGGTCCCTAGAACAGAATCATCCCACCCAGGGTGGGATGATGACAACAGGCAATTTCTGCATCTGGGTCTCAGAGACTCAGGGGCTTTGGTATAGGGAGTGGGAACTCAGATACGCAGAGGACCATCCCAAGTCCTGCCAGAGTCAACATTAGGATATAGCGACCCCGGGTCGCATAACACAGGGGACCCCACAGAAGCCCACCCTTGCTGTCAGCCCTGGGAGTCCCCAGGGCAGGATGACCACATGCAGTGTTTCCTGACTTCCACAAACGGGTCTGAGAGATCCTGGGAACATGGTATCAGGAAAAGGGCCTTTGGTCCACAGAGGGGAGGGCCCAGGTCCTGCTGGAGTCAACCGTGGAGGGGCGAAGTCGTTAGGCCAACGCCAGGCCTGGGCCGGAGGCTAACAACCTCACCGCGCCCGCGCCCCCCCTCTCCCTCGCATTTGGTGGTCCCTCCAGTTGTGACAGCCCTAGGCTATTATTAGTATAGATTGGCTGAAGGACACTCAGGTTGTTTCCATGTCTTGGCTACCATGAATAATGCTTCAGTGAACATAGGGATACATGTGTCTTTATGAATAAGTGTTCTCAAATTTTGGGGTATATACCCAGAAGAAGGATTGCTAAGTCATATGGAAGCTATATTAACATTCCCATTTCATAGATGAGGCAAAAGGACTTACCCAGGGACATTTAGGTACTAAGTCAACTTGAATCGATCTGCCTCCAAAGACCAAATACTAAAAGAAGGCTGAAAAAATTATATCAGTGTTCAAGAATTATTTGGTTCAAGAATATGTCAAGAATAAGACCATAATTGGTCTTATTTATTATTTATTATCAATATCTGACAATGAAAACATTACAAATCTATGGAATCTGTACATTTTAATAAATCTCACTTAAAGTTTAGCTTTGTGAGGAAGAACATTTGAATACTCATAATAAAGTACAACAATTCCAAATGATTGAGCAATTTGCCTGGAAAAATGAAGTAATAAAAATAGATTTCTAAACTGATGGGAATACTTGGAGCAGTAGAGGAAATCACATACAAAACATTTGACAGATTTTTCTGAATAACCCAGTCATATTTTGTTTCTCTTTACTCCACCCCCGCACCTCACTTATCAAACTACACTATGCTCATTGTAGAAAATTTGGAATGCATTGGGAGAAAAGTAAGAGAAGAACAAAAATAGTTTGACCTATTTTCTTTTAATAGTAAAGTTGTTTTTAACTAAAACTTTCTATAGATATAATTAACGTCTAATTGGCCATGTGGATATAATATACTTAATTTCCTAATGGGCATGTATTTCACTTTTTGTCAATATTATAAATAATACATCTTTTTGGAAAAATATTGATTCCCTTCAGGAGGGTTTTGTTAATTAGAACAAAATTATGTGAATTAGAAATTATGCATTGAGAAGTGTGGAACTGGGCTTGCTTCTAATATATCAACATTATACTTGATGGTATTCTAGAGACATAGGGATACATGTGTCTTATTCAACAAAGACAGTCTAGTGAAAACTAGCATAACTAACATAAGTCAAAAAGAGGTAAAAAAGTTTGAGGGATTTATATATTCTGAGTTTGTTCTGTAGTTTGATAATTGCAACATATGCAAATATTCACATTGGATTCTTATAGTATTAACGAGTGAAGATTATGCTTTTTACAAAAGGGTTCTGTACCTGTTTCTCCTTTTTCAAATGAGAATTGGCTGGTGGAGAGAATGTTGAGAGTCTTAAACAGCCTCCTTGACATTCTCTCACATACATTTTGTAGGGAAAAACTTTCACTGACTTAGCTATGCTTAGTTAATATTATATGCTTAAAATTATGAGGCACTAAAACTACAGAGACCAAGTTTTGAGAACAAGTTCCCAAAGTCCTTCAACCTTAAATGCCTTTTCTTAAACTCTGACAGCAATTTTATACCAGGAAAGGCTGCAGTAAGAATTGTGTGTTGTTATTACTATTTCATTTAAACACAAGAAAGATTATTACATTCATATATAATTAAAGGAAAAAAGTCTGAACATCTTTTCATATTTAAAATTTGACTTCTCATATGTAACCTCTTCTAAACAGTTTCTTATAACCAGTACCTCTTTCTTGTAAAGGTTGTATATGAGAATGTAAGAGATGGAAAGAGAACTAGCCCAAGAGTTAGAGAACACTTGACTTGTTAGTCCCCACTGTCCCTTTAACGAGCTGTATGACCTTGGAAGGTCTTTTCATTCCTCTGGCATGAGATTGCTAGTTTGTAAAATGAAGTAGGTACTTCTAGTAGTATTTTTATTATTCTATCATGTTAACTGTATATAATTTTAAAGATTCATTTTAATTTTGTTCACATTAGATATACTTTAAAATTTTCCCTCAAATTATGTACATAATCCACAGAATACTATTCCTAGTCATCTGATCAAGACATATTTTTTAGATGAATGTACAATGCTAGAATTTATTGTTTGTACTTGTTTATAACCAAATGTTTTATTTTTTTATGGAATGTTTCAATATGTCATGTTACATGATCATTAAACAAGGTTTCATTCTTAAAACACAACAACACTGAAATCTTGATCTTTGTGCTTAGCACAAAACTTTTCTATCAGGAATTCCAGGGAAGAATATTTTATTTAACCTATGAATTGGTAAACTTAAGTTTTATGATCTTACTGGAGGCTGGATGCATGAAATTCATGAAAGAGTAGGCCTTCCTTAACCTGGCTGTTGGCACCGGCTTCCCTCTGGCACCCAAGACCCTGGCTTCCCTCCAGCCACTGGCAGGCACCTGGGACCCGGGCTTTCCTCGAAGCCCCGGCTTCGTGTGGAAGGTCATCCGGAACGATGTCTGGTCTAATTAACATATTATGCTTTTATTATTATAGATAACTCACCAAATGATGATGTAATTGTTTAGTTTAAAATATGATTTAGTGTTTTATCATTTATAATTTTTACCAGTTTTAACAAAAACTTGCATTTCATGCATAGAGATGTTTGGAACTGGGCTTCTAATATAATCAACATTGTACTTGATAATGTTCTAGAGACTACATACTGGAAAAGAACTTTCAAAAGAGTCCATTGATTATGGTGGTTCACAAAATAATATTCTTGAGTCTATGAGAGCCTAATTTTGAAATGGTTAACCCTGTTAGAAAACAAACATGAATTCTATCTGCTGTTTCTTCAGCTCACACAGAAGTTTGACTTATTATCTGTTTCTCTTCAGAGAGAAGGATTAGCTTAATAGCATTTCTCATAATTTTGACACTTTTAAGTCAGTCTTTGATTTTCTTAAAAATTTTGTAAGATACACCAAAGAATTCTTGAGTACTTTCTAATAATTGAAACTTGAATCAGTTATATCTTGGGAATAAATGATGAGCAGGAACATACCTCAGTGTCAATGACTATATTTCTCAGTTTATAATGACTAATTAATTAATTCTCATTTATTCACTTGACATTAATTTGGAGGGGGAAATACGCATTAAGAATTATTGAGCTCTAGCTGGTTTGGCTCGGTGGATAGAGCGTCAGCCTGCAGATTGAAGGGTCCCAGGTTCGATTCTGGTCAAGGGCACGTGCCCAGGTTGCAGGCTCAATCCCTGGTAGGGGGCATTCAGGAGGCAGCCAATCAATTATTCTCTCTCATATTGATGTTTCTATCCCTTTATCCCTCTCCCTTCCTCTCTGAAATCAATAAAAATATTTAAAAAAAAGAATGATTGAAGTAAAATATGCCCAAAATTGAAACATTCAACAAATTACCATTGTCATGTTTCTTATTTTATAAAATGCATTGTAAGTTAATCCATTTTATCAACTAATAATGTCAACATAGGCAAGGAATTTTAGTTAAATATGTCTTTCATAAAATTTTAGTGTTTAGTTTATCCTGATTTTTAAAAGGTATATAAGGACTAAAATTAGGAAAATGAAATGAAAATTACAATTAAACTTGCCACCCTCACTTTGAGTGTTTCGATTTGCTTCGTTGTTGAATTGAGTCTCCTTTTTCCTTTACCTTTCCCTCTAACTATTGTATTCATCCTTTAAATCCTTGCTCGCTGCTGTAGGCCTCATTCCTTCTCAGAGTTTCTTGAGCACTTTAAATATGAATTTTCAAAATGTTACAGTATTGTTTTGTACTGGTTAATGTTATTTCATCTGTGTTGGTTTTAGCACTTAAGCTAGATTATAAATTTCCTGACATAGAGACTGTACCTATTTTTCTGTGGCACCCACTATGTGGCCAACTTTGTAGTCAGTGTTTAATAAATAAACACATGCTGATACATTTCTGTTTACTTTTTATAACTTTAAACTTTTTATTCTAAAGATAATAATACAAATGTAAACATTTTACAAAATTATTTTTCTCTGGAAATGTGTATAATATTTTTATGTGATATATATCAACAATAATCCCATGACCCAAAGACAACTAACTGCTAATCATTTTTTTAAATTTTTTATTTCAGAGAGAGAAGGGAAGGAGAAAGAGAGAGAGAAACATGAGGTGAGAGAGAAATACTGATGGGTTGCCTCCCACATGCACTCTGACTATGGATCTAACCCCCAACCTGGGTATTGTGCCCTGACCGGGAAGAGAACCTGCCACCATCTGGTGTATGCAGCAAAGTTCCAACCAAATGAGCCATACCGGCCAGAGCACAACTGCTAATCTTTTAGAGTATAACCTTCCAGGCCTTTCTCCTTCAAATTAAAAATGTAAACATATTTAATTAAAAAATATACATATGTAAAAACACATGCACACCATATAAGTACTTTTTAAAAAACTTGTTTCATTTATATTGATACTAGAGGCCCAGTGCATGAAATTCATGCACGGGTAAGGTCCCTGGCGGTTGCCGGCTGCCGACCAGGACCTTCCTTTGTTCTGTGCTGCCCCCTGGTGGTCAGTGCACGTCATAGCGAGCGATCTAACTCCTGGTTGGTCGAACTCCCAAGGGGCCACTTTGCATATTAGGCTTATATATATATGGACCCATGTCAATATAAATAAAACATATTATGATTATATTTATGATTACCTTTAAATTGTTTTTATAGCCATTACTAGTGGCCTGGTGCATGAAATTCATGCACATTAAAAGGGAATTAATTAGAGGAAATATTTTAATATTGCTATTTGCCCTTTCTCTATAATAGAAGTGTCAGAGATGAAAGAAAATTAATAAAATATATATGAAAATCTCCCTCCTGTCAGAGTCTGGGGTGTGCCGCGGGACCTAGAGTCAAGTCCTTGCCCACCACCCGCACATGCTTCAAAAACGCAGGAGACCCAGACCCAGACCAGGCCGGCCCCACCCCTGTCAAGCCCCTCTGGGCAGGTAGCGCAGCTTCAGGTCCCCTGGTCCGGCGCCGAGTGGGGGACACAGCCTCAGGTCCCCTAGCCCGGCACTGGGGTGGTGGGGGGCACGGCCTGAGGTACCCATCAATCCCCACTGGGCAGAGGGCATGGTATGAGGTCTCCCGTCAAGCCCTGCAAGGCGAGGGGCATGGCCTGAGGTCCCCCGTCAAGCCCCCCTGGGCGGTCTGAGGTCCCCTGGCCCAGTGGTGTGGCGGGGGGCACGTTTTGAGGTCTACCAGCCCGGCACCGGGGCGGGGGGCACGGCCTGAGGTCCCCCATCAAGCCCCGTTGGGCGGGGGCATGGCCTTAGGCCCCCGCCCCAGCCAGGTGCCATGCAGCCTCAGGTCCCTGCTGTTTAGACATGATGTTATGACATCCCGGCTAATTTGCATATTCCTCAATTATTAGTATATATTTCTTTTTTTTTAAGTTGAGATGTAATTGACTTTATGCTATTATTTCTTAACAGGGTTTCAGCTTCTTGCTGTCCTGATTTTCTATAACGGATAAAACCGAGTTTGGAAGAGGGATGGAATTCACATTTATTGAGCTTTTAATATATACAAGGCTCATTGCCTCCTGATTACTCCCCATTCCTTTCTCCCATCCCAGCCTCAGTCTATTTCTTCTTAATTTTTCTAATCTCAATTTAGCATTGCTATCCATCCAGATGTTCAAACAAAAAATGTAGGGTTATCTCTTACCCTCCCTTTCTTTCATCTTTCACATTAAGGATAGCCACCAGCAAATCCGGTCAATTCTATTGCCAAAATAAATCCTACTTCCAAAATAAATCATCTACTTTTTTTGGCCTCTCTTCTTACCACTTCACCATATATCTTGCCTGAACTATCAAATAGACCTCTAACCAGCTTTCCTCTTAATGTTTTTGCCTCTTTACAAGCTATTCTCCATTCAGCATCAGGGTGATTTTTAAAAAAACAATTGAGATTATCCTCCTTGCTTAAAGCCCTCCCTTCCACAGATTCCCAAGGCATTTAGTATAAAAATCCAAACTCCATACCTTGGCCTCAAGGCCCTAAATAATTTAGCCTTTATTTAACTATCCAGTTTCTTCTGCTATAGTTTTCCCCCTAGCTACTTAGGTTTCATATAGTATCTGGCTGCTATTTTGTTTCTTAAAATATAGTAAAATCCTTCCTACCTTAGGCTGTTTGCATTTGCCTTTCCCTCTGACTGGACTGTTCTGCCCTTAGATTTTCAAGAGATTAGTTGCTTATTGTCTTGCAGATGTCAGCTTTAGCTTCATCTTCACTGAGAGGCCTTATCCGATTTTCCTCACACTATTTGTCCTCTACCCTCACTCTCTATATCTTCCTCTTTTTTTTTTTCATCTTCATTGGACTTACTACAAACAAATTATTTTGCTCATTTGTTTGTTTATCTTTCATTTGGTTTCCTCCACAGGAAGGTATGATTTTAAGAGCAGGAGTTCTGTGGGAGTGGCTCAGCAGTAGAGCATCGACCCAGGAACCAAGGGGTCATGGGTTCAATTCCTGGTCAGGGAACATGCCGGGGATTTGGGCTCGATCCCCAGTAGGGGTTGTTCAAGAGGCAGCTGATCAATGATTCTCTCTCATTGTAGATGTTTCTATCTCTTTCTTCCTCTCCCTTCTTCTCTGAAATCAATATATATATATATGTGTGTGTGTGTGTGTGTGTGTATATATGTGTGTGTGTGTGTATATATATATATATATATATGGAGCAGGGGCTCTGTCACCACTGTAGCCTTAGTGCTTGGCACTAGTAGACACCAAGTAAAATATGTTAAATGCATAAATGAGTTTACAAATCACTAATCATCTTTTATAATTTACTAAAGGCCTGGTGCACGAAATACATGCACAGGGGGTGTGTGTCCCTCAGCCCAGCCTGCACCCTCTCCAATCTGGGACCCCAAGAGAGATGTTCGACTGCCCGTTTAGACCCGATCCCACCGGTGGGATTGGGCCTAAATGGGCAGTCGAACATCCCTCTCACAATCCAGGACTGCTGGCTCCCAACTGCTCACCTGCCTGCCTGTCTGATTGCCCCTAACCGCTTCTCCCTGCCAGCCTGATCACCCCCTAATCACTCCCCTGCCAGCCTGATCAATGCCTAACTGCTCCCCTGCTGGCCCGATTGTCCCTAATGCCCTCCCCTGCCGGCCTGGTCACCCCTAACAGCCTTCCCCTGCAGGCCCGGTCAGCCCCAAATGCCCTCCCCTGTCGGACCGGTCACCCCTGCCGGCCCGGTCACTCCTAACTTCCCTCCCCTGCCAGCCTGGTCGCCACTAACTGTCCTCCCCTGCAGGCCTATTTACCCTTAACTTCCCTCCCCTGCTGGCCTGTTCCCCCCCCCCCCCCAACTGCCCTCCCCTGCAGGCCTGGTCACCCCCAACTGCCCTCCCCTGCAGGCCTGGGTCCCCCCCAAATGCCCTCCCCTGCAGGCTTGGTCCCCCCCAACTGCCCTCCCCTGCTGGCCTGATTGCCCACAGTTGCCCTCCCCTGCCAGCCTGGTCGCCCCAACTGCCCTCCCCTGCAGGCCTGGTCACCCCTAACTGCTCTCCCCTGCTAGCTAGTCGTCCCCAACTGCCCTCCCCTGCTGGCCTGGTTCCCCCCAACTGCCCTTCCCTGCAGGCCTGCCCCCCCCCAACTGCCCTCCTCCCCTGCAGGCCTGGTTGCCCCCAACTGCCCTCCCCTGCAGGCCTAGTCCCCCCCCCCCAAGTGTCCTCCCCTGCAGGCCTGGTCGCCCCCAACTGCCCTCCTCCCCTGCAGGCCTGGTTGCCCCCAACTGCCCTCCCCTGCAGGCCTAGTCCCCCTCCCAAGTGTCCTCCCCTGCAGGCCTGGTTGCCCCCAACTGCCCTCCCTTGTGGGCTTGGTCCCTCCCAACTGCCCTCCCCTGCTGGCCTGATGGCCCACAACTGCCCTCCCCTGCCGGACATCTTGTGGCAGCCATATTGTGTCCATATGGGGCAGCCATCTTGTGTGTTGGAGTGATGGTCAATTTGAATATTACTCTTTTATTAGATAGGATTATTATATAGGATGTTATTTCAGTAAGAATGGCAAAAAGGTTATTTCCTCATTCTTTTGATTCTTTCGCATTTATTAACTAAAATTCTTCTATTAAATGGAACTTTTATCAACTATAGTTTGACAAAAAAAGACAGTAAATTTTAATTATTTCTTAATTTTTAAATGTTTAGAATGTAGATTGGTACTGTAACAATTTTCAGTAATGACTAATTAAAGAAATTATTATTATGAACTTATGGATTTTTGTGTATTTAATGAATTTTAACCAACTGTAATTTTATTTTGATTCTGTTAGTCTTTGACAGATTCTTTACTTTTTATTTTTATTTTCTTTATTGATTACGGTATTACATATGTGCCCTTATTCCCCCATTTCCCCCACCCCCCCTTCATGCCCTCACCCCCCTGGTGTCTGTGTCCATTGGTTATGCTTAAATGCATGCATACAAGTCCTTTGGTTGGTCTTTCCCCCTTACCCCCACCCTCCCCTGCTTTCCCTCTGAGGTTTAACAGTCTGATCAATGCTGCTCTGTCTCTGTATCTGTTTTTATTCATCAGTTTAGAGTCTTTACTTTTTGATACAATAAGATGAATAGGCTCATTTTGTACATTTTTCTGACCTGGCTATAGAATGTCATTTCTCTGAGGAGTCCTGGTTTCCTTTACTGGGAAATAGTATTTAATAGATTTTTTTATTGAATAAATAAATTAATAACTCTGATATAATCCTTAGTACATTGTCTGGCATATGGAATATAATATGTTATCCTTATATTAAGTAGTATCCTTATATATAAAGAGTAGTGCTTCTCAGATGTGATTCCTAGACCAGCAGTATTAGTATCACTGGGGAACTTGTTAGAAATGTAAATTCTCAGCCTCTACCTTACTGAATCAGATATGCTAGGGCAGTGGTCAGCAAACTCATTAGTCAACAGAGCCAAATATCAACAGTACAACGACTGAAATTTCTTTTGAGAGCCAAAAACCGACTTCTGCTCATGGGCCACGAAGTTTCAATCGCACTGTACGTGCGCACCCGCACGTGGTATTTAGTAGAAGAGACACACTCAAGGGGCCAAAGAGCCGCATGTGGCTCGCGAGCCTCAGTTTACTGACCACTGTGCTAGGGGTATCTGAAATCATTTTAACAAGCCCTGCATGTTGCACACCAAAGACTGAGAACCACTGACCAAGAGTAACTAGTCTCGTGAGAATGGGCCACAGGCATGCTGAATATTTTCTTTTGGCAACTGTGCAGCACCCTACCTCCCAAGCAATCTTGTCCATTTTCTAATATTTTTAAGTCTTACATTTACTTTATGAAGTACTAAAGGCCCGGTGCACGAAATTCGTGCACTGGTGGGGGGGTGTCCCTCAGCCCAGCCTGCACCCTCTCCAATCTGGGACCCTGAGACATCCCTGCCCGTCAGACATCCCTCTCACAATCCAGGACTGCTGGCTCCCAACAGCTCACCTGCCTGCCTGCCTGATTGCCCCTAACCACTTCTGCCTGCCAGCCTGATCATTCCCTAACCACTCCCCTGCCAGCCTGATCAACGTCTAACTGCTCCCCTGCTGGCCCGATTGCCCCTAACTGCCCTCCCTGCAGGCCTGGTCACCCCCAACTGCCCTTCCTTACAGGCCTGGTCCTCCCAACTGCCCTCCCCTGCAGGCCTGGTCGCCCCCAACTGCCCTCCCCTGCAGGCCTGGTCGCCCCCAACTGCCCTCCCCTGCAGGCCTGGTCTCCCCCAACTGCCCTCCCCTGCAGGCCTGGTCACCCCCAACTGCCCTCCTTGCAGGCCTGGTCCCTCCCAACTCGCCTCCCCTTGAATTGGGCCATGGATAGTTATTCCAGTATTGTTAACTATATTCCCCATGCTTTACCTTACATACCTGTACCTATTTTGTAACTACCAGTTTGTACTTCTTAATACCCTCACCTTTTACAAGAAAAAGTTGAGAACTCCTTTATATTTTATCTCCTTTGCTTGGCATTGTACAAACAAAATTTCCATATCAAAGTCTGAGAAATTCTGCAGCAAAGAAATCTTTTTAACTTGGCTTTATTTTACTGTTTCCAAAATTCTTTGATTAGTAGACCATTTCCTAAGTAATATCTATTTGTTTCCAATAAAAGACTCCTTGGAAAATGCTGCCTTATGAGTATATTAAAAAAATAACAAACTTGTGGACTTTGTGCCACTCAAAAATAGGAAGCTTTCTAGGTGAATACTAGTATATAGAGCCCCATAAACCAATTTGTTCTACCTTCAAGATACTGTAAAGCCAGGAGCTATTGAAGGAGAAATACTAGCGTATTTGTGTGTGTGTGTGTTTTTTGCTAGAGGTAGACTAGATTCTGATTGAAGACTAGTGACCTAATTTGTATAAAGCCTTTTCATCCTAAAATGTGTTTTTTTCACATAGTCATCATTTTCCAGACCAATGCAGGATCAACTAGGTTTTATTATGTGGACATGTAACAGATTAACAGATTATTTGGCAAGAAATAAAGATGCTTGTCAGAGGGAATTGTAGACTTTACAGGATTTTGCAACTACTTAGACTCCTTTATTTTCAATTTTGAAAAAATTTTAAGTCCTTAAATTGCTTTACAGAGGCAATTCTAGGTAATGGTACACTGTAACAAATTACTTACATTTGAAAAAAGGAATGTAGAACTGAAAGTTTGTTATTTGCATAATTCCTTTTGTCCTTTTAAAACTGTGTTTTTAAAAAGTCTATAGGAAGATTTTAGTGTGAAATGGTGTTATTGAAAATGAACTCAGTACACAGAGGATATTGAATGAAACAAATCTTTTCCGGGTAGAAGGGACAGGAATCAAGTATTAGAAGTGCAACAAAGATGAGGTTGAAGTGCTTAGCCTGAGTGATAGGATAAACTTTCTAAAGATTGTGCCCATCTACAGTATGGATACATTCCATAAAACCAATAATCTAGAAATTATTAGCATTTTTGTCACAGGATATGTTTAAAGGGCAGTAGCACTTTGGGGGCAAATTTATATGGTGGATACTAATTTATCCCATATTATTGAAGTAGAGAAACTATGAACTATAAGAATGTAAACTGCATAGAAGTTGGGAATCCCACTAGCAGATATAGTCCATAATAATAATAGGTAGAGAAAGGTCTATAAATGTGCAAGTTGTAGCTTATGCTTGTGATACATATTAGAGTAAGGTGATCTTGCAGTCATTGTGAGTCAGTTCAGTAAACAGTGTTTAAAATAAATTTGTATCTTTAAGGAGACCTATTTAAGCCAAGGAATAATCTTAGGCTAGAACACTTGCAAATATAGTTCAGTGAGATAAAATATGTGAAAATTTTTATACAATAAAATATTAAATTGCAGGGCATTATTATAGCACCTATTACATTCAAAACCTATTTTTAATTTATTGCTTATTAAGTTTACAGATACTTTCAATATGTGAAAATCTCTCATTGTAAAACACAAACCAAATAAAGCCAATATAATTACATAATTATTACACAAAAGATACTCTAATGGGTATAGAGAAGAGGCAATATCCCTTATATCAGGAGTGGGGAATATCTGACCACAGGCTACATAAGGCCAGTGAAATCATTTGGTCTGGCCCTACCAAGGCATTAGGGGTGAGTTAATTAAATGTTTGACCAAATATAGCAGGCTAATTTTTAATTTGATAATTTTGTATGGCTCGAAAATGATGTTATAATATCCAAATGGCCGTTGGCAGAAAAAAGGTACCCCACCCCTGCCTCACATGATAAGTTAATAGAAAAATCTGATAAAAAACACCACGTTATCATCTAAAACAAACCTTATTTTGATCAACTGTTTAGAGGTTTAAATTTTTTTTATCATAGCAGTACATTTTGCTTTGAAAAAAGAAATATGAATTTTCTCCAAACTTAAGATGTATTCTTGTATGAGAGATATTGGAATTTAGAATAACAACATCTTATGATTTATGGCCCACTTACAAAGTAAAGGTCAACATCTGTAATAAAAGGATATAAACACTGATTTAAATTATATTGGATCTTCTTTCTTGTTAACTATTCTGTTTAAAGAACTTAATTAAGCTTTAAGAAATGACCGATGCATTCTATTTTGTGTTTTGGTTAAAGTAGGTTACTGGTCATTTATTTGAAGTGGTTATCTACTTACATAAGCTGACTTCTAATGTTACTCTAGGGCATTTATCACGATCTCATAAAAATGTGGATAACTTTATCTCTTTTAAGAATTTCAGTCATTCTTTTGTCATTTCAAATTTATTAGTAAACCATGAAGAATATGATTCATTAGGTGTGGAAATCTTTGATAAATTTATATTCATCACATTTTTTATTATTTCTGAGGATTCCAGAAAGCAAGCAACCTAATTTTAGCTTTTGCTTTGTAACAAATGAAAATCTTTCAAAAGCATATGGACCATATCACACATATAAAAACTAAATGGATAGTTCCTCTTTGGATATATGCAGTAAGTAAATAAGTATCAACTATGTGCTCAGCTCAGCTCTTGTTTTAGGAAGTGGGAAATTATCAGGGAAGAAACTAGACAGAAATCCTGGTCTTCATGGAGCAAAACACAAGATAAATGGGATGGATAATACAGTGGATGGTAACAAGTGCCATGGATGAAAATAAAGCAAGGAAAGTGAATAGGGAGTGTTAGGGCCTAGCAATTTCAAGCAGAGTGCCAGCAAAAGCTTAAAGAGCAGATGTCCCTTCAATAAAGACCTAATGGAGATGACAGAATTAGTCATTAGCATATCAGTGGAAAGAGTATTCCAAGCAAAGGAACAATGAACAAATGCTTAGGACCCTTGGGAGGATGCCCAGCGTGTTTAAGGAGCAGCAGGGAAGCAAAGTGGAGCTAAAGAGGAATAGAGCAGACTGAGGGAGGCTGTTACCATAATCCAGGCAAGCAGTGATGGTGCCTCATAGTATTGTGGTAGCAGTGGAGAGAGGGTGAGAAATCAGGATTTGCTGGCAGTTTGGATATGGGATATGAAAGAAAGGGGAATCAGGATTTTTGATTTGCTAAATGGAAGAATAGGATTTTCACTAACTGAGATAGGGAAATACTGCAGGAGGAGTAGAATTTTGGGGGGAAAGATTGAAGCTATGATTTGGACATGTTTGAGATACCTGTTAGTCATTCAAGTGGAGATGTCAAGTTGGATGTGGCATTTTGGGGAGAGGTTTGGCAGGAGGAATAAGTATGAACAAATGTGATATGTTGCCGAATTGTACCAGGTATTGAGAGTAAGAGAAAAATCAGTCAAGGAAAGGCTTCAGGAAGAAGATAAATTTTAAGCTGACCTTTGATTATTGGAAAGAAAAGAAAAGAGGATTCTAGTTAGAAAAAAATGTCCTTACATCTTATAGTACCATCTAGAAATCTGAATGCTTTACTACCTTGTCTTATTTTTTACTTAGAACTTTTATAGTACATTATATAGTATTATGGAACAGTAGGTGCACAGGAAATGTTTATTAATTAATAAATGAGAATAATATTGTTCAAAGTTTATTTCATTAACCAATATTTAGTCATTGAAACTAATTTTTTTATTTTACATGTTTTTATTGTGCTAGAATATATATGACAAAAATTTTGCCATTTTAACCATTTTTAAGTGTACAGTTCAGTAGCATGAAGCTCATTCTGAAACTTAGTTTTGTGTATAAAAATATTCTTTCTTTTAAAAAAATCAACTTTGTTGCTTAGGGCCAAAAGGAATTTAGAGCTGATTGGGCTTTACTTCTGAGAGCATGGAGCATTCTGCAAGCCTTGGAATTCTAAATGAGTATCACTTTTGTTTGAAAGGTTTAGACAAGCAGGAAAACAGAAATAAAAACTAGTGCCTGACTTCTGAAACAGATTTTTCTTTTCTTGAAAATTGACTTTACATTAAAAAATTTTTTTTATTGATTAAGGTATTACATATGTGTCCTTATCCCCCCCACCCCATTATCCTCCCACCTCCCCATTCATGCCCTCACCCCCTGGTGTCTGTGTCCATTGGTTAGGCTTATATGCATGCATACAAGTCCTTTGGTTGATCTCTCCCCCCCTTACCCCCACCCTCCCCTACCTTCCCTCTGAGGTTTGAGGGTCTGATCGATGCTTCTCTGTCTCTGGATCTGTTTTTGTTCCATCAGTTTATGTTGTTCATTATATTCTACAAGTGAGTGAGATCATGTGATATTTATCTTTCTCTGACTGGCTTATTTAGCTATGTTCATAGCAGCACAATTTACCATAGCTAAGATTTGGAAACAGCCTAAGTGCCCATCAGCAGATAAGTAGATTAAAAAACTGTGGTACATCTACACAATGGAATACTACGCTGTGGTTAAAAAAAAAAAAAAGGAATTCTTACCATTTGCAATAGCATGAATGGAACTGGAGAGCATTATTCCATTTAAATGAATGTGCTTTTTATTTTGGGCATTGCTATTTAAAATAAGTTGAATATGTCTAATTTACCTTTTATTACTGGTACCTCACACAGACACCAGATGCTCAAATAAAGTTGTGGTATATATTTGGAACTTCAGGAGCTTTTAAAAAATGAATTAAGTGTGTCCTGATTTATAATTTTGATGACTTTCAAAGTATGCTCTTTATTTTTAGTTTCAGTTTTGTAAACTGTATTATAAATTACATTTTGCAATTAAATTTGGATTTTGTAAATTATATGGAAGTGTGATAACGTCTTTCTTTTGTGAGTTATAAATCTAGGGAATTCTGTGTTGGTTACGGTACCTCTTTTTCTAGGGAACAAAAAAGGAAGAGATTGAAGGTGAAGTGGAAGTGACTGGTTTAATTCAGCCTGCTGAAGTGTTTGCTCCCAAAAGCCTGGTGCTGGTATCCAGATTGTATTATCCAGAAATTTTTAGGGTAAAGAACTCCTCATTGTCATCATTGACATATATTATTGTATAAATCTGTTTTGAGTGAACCATGGTAATAAATTCTTAGTATTTAAAACATCTTTATATCTAAAATAAATTGATTTGGGAATTTATCAATAAAATTACTGTTAACAGCAGACATATTTTCATATTGGATGAAATAAATACCTGAGTAAGTTAATGTGACTATTTAAATTTTAAGAATGTAGTGCATTTTTCCAAAATATTTTTTCTGACTCCAAAATGTATGTATCTTAAAGAAATAATTTGATTACCTGTAGCATATTTAAAATACATTAGTGATATAACTACTTTGTGTATTTTTATTCACCTTCTTTTGTTCAATAGGGGTTGAAATAAAGAAGATGGGTATTTGTGTTTTCAAATAGTTCTGATCCTACCCCTGCCAACATAGCTTTAGAATATTTTTTACTGTCAGATATTTTGCTTTCTAGACACTCAGAATTTTCAAGTGTAAGAAAAAATTTTAATTTAGATATAAATATATGTAGGACTTGGAAGAAGAGGGCTTACTTTTTTCTTATTTCAGTTGCTACCTTTAGTTTTAGTAATGTTACCATGGTCCAAAATTATAGTTCATTGGAAATATAAATTATACCTAAAAAGTTCCCAAGGATTTGGGAAATTAATCATAATTTCTGGCACACTTTTCCATATTATTGAGGTTACATGTATGTTAGAAAAATTAATTTGGTGTCAATATTTCAGTGACAGTGACATGATTCCTAACAAATAAAAATGTTTTAGAGTTACAAAACTTAAGCTGAAAGATTTATAAAGATTGCATTTTGTCTTCCTTTTTATCACCTACTTCCTTCTGAGTTTAAAGTGTTAATCATATCTTGTTCCTATTTTTTTCTTTTTGTAATAATTCATATAAGTTAAATTTTTATGTAGAATAAATGTTCTGAATTTATAAGAATCACAAAAGATAAAATTTCTAAATGTTTATCTTGAAATTTGGTGTTTTGCAAAGTAAGTTGAGACAAAAAAAAAAAAACAAAAAACCAACCCACACACAATAACAACAGTTTTAAGACCCACAAATTTGCTAGAGTGGTTATCTCAGCACTAATACCTGTTTTACAAATTATGGATTTCTGCTTTTTATAAACTCCTCTCAAAAGCTCATTTAGAGCTTCTGATCTGGAGGAAAACTTAATAAACTTAATAACATTTGCTGCTTAAAATTTATTTCATGGTCACTGTCCAATGTACTCTGCTAGGTTCAAAGAGAAATTTTCCTAGGGGCAGATGTCACAACAATTTATTTTTAGTGTCTACTCTTTTCATGAACTAACTACATGCATCTCCCTTTTGCAGGCTTGCCTGGGTTTGATCTACACTGTATATGTGGACAGTCTGAATGTCTCTTTGGAAAGTCTCATTGCAAACCTGTGTGCGTGCTTTGTCCCAGCGGCTGGAGGGTCTCAGGTAAATTGAATAAAAAAGGTAGTGATAAGGGCCTGTTTCTCTTATCCTCTCTCCCAGTTAATTTAATTTGTGAAGAAAAGGGGAAAAAAAGAATTCTTTAAATATTTTCATTTTAAAGAGTATTTTAGTTTAGTTAAGGATTGTCCCTGTGGTCTGCCTTCTAGAGACCCAAGATTCCATTCTTTTCTTAGGTCATGAGGTTAATTTTAACACAGGGGTCACCTTTCACATAGCATAATTAGAAGTCATATTTTGTGTAACTTGAACTCCAGTTTACATTTTCTTGGGAATATACTTTTTAAAGTGGAACTTTTAAAATGTGTTCTTTACACCCCTTTTATTCCTCTATATTGTTATACCTCATTTAATTAACTTAAATCAGAAAATTTTTGAGTGAAAAAATTAGATAACATTAAGAAAATTCTCAAAACAGTTTCTTTGTAATCTTACAATTATTTCTGAATAGATTCATTAATTCATTTCCCTGAATAACAATAATTATATGTGGTCCTAAAGCTATTTTGTGTGTTGTGTGTAATCTTTAATAGAATAGCTTACATTTAAATTTGAAAGGGTTTATTTTTCTTATTTCAGTTTGCTATCTTTAATAATAACAATATTGACCATGGTCCAAATTCACAGATCTTTGGAAAGTATAATATATACCTGAAGTTTTCCTCAGGATTTTCCTATAGATTGAGCCTCAAGTGAGAAACTTAATTAAGCTCTTTTACTAACATAAAACTTTCTCAAAGTGGTCATGTGATTTTCATCTTCTGTATCTCTTAAGATGATCATATCTGTATCTGAAATAGAAAAATAAGAACCTCAGCTCTATGATTTAATGTTTCTAAGGCACCATACGTTTTTTTAAAAGACTCTTCTCCTTAAGAGTCTTTTTTAAAGACTCTTCTCCTTAAGAATTGATTAATTGATCACTTATTTTGCTTATTCTTATGTAAATTACATGGTTTAACCTCAGTCTGACCAAGATTATTTACAAAGAAATAACCATTTTTTTTTCACTGTCTTTTGCCTTTTTAACTGTCTTCTGTGTATCCCAGTGTCTTTTGTTATTTTAAGTTTTTATCCCCCTTTTTGCCTTCCTTACTCTTCTAGCTCTGCTCCAAGGGTAGAATTTGAAGTGTGAGTTTGGTCACAATTGGACCTAAGTTTTAAAGCAGTGTAATTGTTTTATGGGCCTTTATTTTAATGGGATTTTTGTTGACTTTATTTTGTAATTTAAAAATGTTTATTGTGGCTGCCAGAAATTTTAAAATTACATATGTGGTTCATATACTATTTCTCTTATTTTCCCCAGTTTTATTGAGATATAATTGGCATATAAATGTTGACTTTAACATTTTGTTATTTTTTAGGTAAGTATGATTGTCAATGATTTTGTATTTCATTGTTACTAAATTTTCAACTTTCAACTACTGAATTTTCTTGTACCATATTCACTTGGGCACAGAGTAACTTGAATGTTTTGGATTATGTTATTACCCTTTGCATCCATTAATTGGATCTTAATATGCTCATCATTGGCTTGAAATCTGAACAACAAAGGGATTTTTTTTTTTACCTTAAGAAAATGTCTGAAAAGAAATCATTTATGTGTTTATGTGTTTTTCCTGTTCTGCAGAAGCTGTTTTCCTTGGGAGCAGGAGATAGACAGCTGATCCAGACCCCTTTGCATGATAGTCTTCCTGTCACAGGCACTAGTGTGGCTCTCCTGTTCCAGCAGTTGGGTATGCTCTCTGATTTTCAAACTCCTCTTGTGGAAGCCTACCAAAAAAAAAAAAAAAAAAAAAAGATTTATTTTAAGCTCACATGACCTGACATGAATCAAGAAAATAAAAAGCAAACCATTAAATACCTGATATGTAAAATATATAATTACATGGGTAATATTCTTTTTTAAAAAAGAAAACACACAAAACACTTTAATTCAGGCCCTTTTTGCTCTGGAGTCAATTAGACTTTTCAAAAGTAGACATATTTTCTTTATGCTTTAAAAGACGAAAAGATAGTGTATTTTGCTTTTCCTTAGATGAATTAGTTTTGTAGAATTTTGTCCAATGAAACTAAAAATCTTGTCATTCTTATCCCACCAAAAAAGAATAGAGAATTGGGGGGAGGCACTAGAAGTGCTCTCTGTACATTGGACAGCTCTGTGCTTCATTTAAGGAGTAATATAATTTAACAGTAAGCATTTCAGAGATTCCCATTTACTTTACCACTTAATTGCCCTTTATATATGACTGCACATGAGTGCCCCACTCTCTTTGATTCAGCCTTTGTCATTGTTCTCCATCTGTGTTTGTCTTTTTCCAGTTATAACCTTTCCTTCCCTGGATTTCATACTCTGCTTCTCCATAGAATTCTTAGTTCCTTGCACAAATTTTGCTCCTTGTTCAGCTCTGTACCTTATCACTTCTTTTTTACTAGTGACTCCATCCTTATTCTTCTGCTGCTATTTCAATCAGTCAAATTTAGAAAGCCTTAGAAGAGATTAAACATAAGTAGAGTTTTCTAGTATCCTAATAAAGATGGCTGGTGATACCAATTTCAAAGCGTGGCTCTTCCCCTTTACATCTGCCTCCCCTCAATAGTTCAAACTCTAAACTCTTTTCTTTTCTTTCCCCCTGAAAGTAGTAATCTTTGAATTACTACAGAGTGTCTTAGAAATTGGAATCTGTTTTATTAAATAGAATCAAAGGTGTATTTTCCTATTTTTCTGATCCAATGTAAAGACTTTAAAGGTAGAATCTAGTAATATAGTCTCCAGGAACATCTAAGAACTTTGAAGGAGACAAGCTGCACAAGTAAAATGCTAATTATTAAATACAGCACCCAATATTTAAGGAAAAAATACTTTCATAAAGATTTTTTTAAAGTTTGCTTTATCAATCATTTCCTTTTCATGCATTGATTCATTAGGATTAAACAAAACCAATTCCTAATTTTCAGAAAAATTAGAACTCTATAATGTTTAATTATCCTTTATATGGGTAGAGTGAGATAGTAAGCCAATGGTAACAGTAAGTTTGCTTGTTTCGTAATTCAAATATAGCTGGAAAAAGTAGGGCAAAGTTCTTCTTGATTTAGGAGTGTTTATAACATATTCGCTAATCTGTGCATTTGATTTCTATGGTTTTCTATATTTGTGTTTTATTTGCAATAAAAATACTTTTTAAAACTTGTAAAACTATATAACTTTATATATATAACTTATTATTTAAGTGCAATGCTTGAACAAATTAGAAATTTTATTCTTTTAAGTTAACAAAATGTCTAGAGATAGGCAGTACAGGGTTAACATATTGATTCCCAGGTATTCCCAGGGATTGTATAGAAATTCTTCTCTATATTTTTCCCCTATTTATTAATATGGAGTTTTCCCTTACTAGACTATGAGCTTCAAGAACTTTATGATAAGAGAATAATCAAAGAATAACTAGAACTTATTTGTGTCCCATATGTCTGGCATAGTGCTTTGGGTACAGAAGGCATCAGTGGTTGTTGAATAAATGAATGAATGTGCTAGCCATGAAGAGAATGGCAATTTTCATTCATTAGGAGATATTCTGTGAATGGACGAAGTGTGCCAAAACACATGATGATTAGTCATTTGAAGATCAAATTTTATTCTTTTACTCTTAAGAATTTTGAGCTTAATTATCTTTTGCTTACATATTCAAAAGTTAATTTTTCAGGGAAAGAATGAGGAAATGATAAGACAGGAAAGGAGAAAGAAAGCTGCCTCTGAAACAGTGCTGTATGCAGAGTTGTAGTTTCTAGATTATGTGGTACTGATGATTGTGTCTAAAGGCATGTTCTTATCACCAGTCATTTCAGTTGGACTGTTATTGAAAGCCAATGTTAGACCATTATCAAAGTTCACTCTCTGGGTTGGGGGTGGGTGGTGGTGGTGGATTTTACAAAGCACAGACAGGAAGCAGATAGGACTATAAGATTCTTTTGTAGCCTTGACTAGTTTTCCTGTGAAAGGTCTCATTGTATGATAACGTTTCCTTGTGTCTTCTCTCTAAGGATTGTTATGATAATAAATTTGTTTTCTACATTTTGAGAGTTCTCTGGGTTTGCCTGAAGTCATTACATGGACTTCCACCATCACGCATCTCATTCATTCCCCATAATTTCTTGTTAATTACTTTCATTTCTTACTTGCCATCTTTTTTTGTTTGTTTCTTGTTGCAGCTCATGTGAACTATTTTTGTTTACCTGAAGATTTGCGCAATAAGTATGGAAAGCTATAGTTTTTATTATGTTAATAAGATTGTATTCATAGGAGCTGGCTTTTATAGCCCCTCCGATTTTTTAATCGAATTCATAGCTGTTTAACTCAGGTGTCTCTCCTTGCCCCAAATAATTTTGTGAAATTCTCATAACATCTGTTGTCATACCTATTTATAAAATTTGGATTTTAACTGCAAACACACTAGTTTTAGAATACTTATTCCCAGTATTTACAGTATATTATTTAATAGACTTTTTAAAAAAATCACAAAGATAAATATCACATGCTCTCACTCATATCCTATCTAATAAAAGAGTAATATGCAAATTGACCATCACTCCAACACACAAGATGGCTGCCCCCATGTGGTCAAAGATGGCTGCCCCCATGTGGACACAAGATGGCCGCCACAAGATGGCCAGCAGGGGAGGGCAGTTGGGAGGGACCAGGCCTGCAAGGGAGGGCAGTTGTGGGCGATCAAGCCTGCAGGGGAGGGGAGCTAGGGGTGACCAGGCCAGCAGAGGAGGGAAGTTGGGGGTGACTGGGCCTGCAGGGAAAGGCAGTTGGGGGGGGGGCCCAGGCCTGCAGGGGAGGGCAGTTAGGGGCAAACAGGCTGGCAGGGGAGCAGTTAGGCATCAATCAGGCTGGCAGGGGAGTGGTTAGGGGATGATCAGGCTGGCAGGCAGAAGCGGTTAGGGGCAATCAGGAAGGCAGGCAGGCGAGCAGTTGGGAGCCAGCAGTCCTGGATTGTGAGAGGGATGTCCAACTGCCCATTTGGGATCGGGCCTAAATGGGCAGTTGTACATCCCTCGAGGGGTCCCAGATTGGAGAGGGTGCAGGCTGGGCTGAGGGACACCCCCCTGTGCACGAATTTCGTGCACCGGGCCTCTAGTGTGGGATATAATGATCAACAAAATTTGATGAACAAGAATAGATCCAGAGACAAATGACGGGGAAGGGGGGGCGTGTTAGAGAGCAACCAAAGGACTTGTATGCACCCATATTAGCATAACCAATGGACACAGACACTGGTGTGGTGGGGGGATGGCTGGGGGGGTCAATTGGGGAAAAAGGAAACATTTAAAACTTTAGACAATAAAAAAAATTTAAAAATAAAAATCACAGACTAAAATGATGTTGGGCCTTCAGCCATTGTCACTCTGTTTTCCTAGTCAAACAACATTATTCTTGTATCATCTGTGTTTATACTTTTTTCCAGCTGTAATTGATGAGATATTATTGACATATAATACATGTAAGTTTAAGATTTACAATGCGATGACTTGATGCACTTACATATTGCCAAATGATTACCACAGTGAGGTTAGTTAAACTTCCATACCCACACATAATTATCGTGTTTATGTGTGTGTGTGTGTGTGTGTGTGTGTGTGTGTGTGTGTGTTAATTATAGTCACCATGCTGTTCATTAGATCCCCAGAATTTATTCATGTTATACCTGGAATGTGTACCAACATTTTCCCATTTCCCCTAACCTTTAACACCAGGCAACAACCATTCAACTCTCTATTTGTATGAGTTCATATCTACATATAAGTGAGAACATGAAATATTTGTTTTAGTCTGTCTGACTTGTTTCACTTAGCATAATGCTTTCAAGTTTTCTCCATGTTGTCACAAAAGGCATGATTTGTTTTTATGGCTGAATAATATTCCATTGCATTATATATACCACATTTTCTTTATACATTCATTCACTGATGGCCACTTAGATTGTTTCTATGTCTTGCCTGTTGATTCCTCTTTGAGATAGTGATTTCATTTCCTTTAGATATATATGCAGATGTGAAATGACTGGATCATGTGGTAGTTCTATTTTTAAATTTTTGAGGAATCTCCATACCGTTTTTCATGATGGCTGGAAATAATCCGACCAACAGTGAACAATGGTTCTCTTTTCCCCACAGCCTTGCCAACACTTATCTCTTTTCTTTTTTATAATAAACATTCTAACAGGTATAAGATAATATCTCATTGTGGTTTTTACTTGCATTTCCTTGATGACTGTGATGTTGAGTATTTTTTCGTGTACCTATTGGCATTTGTATGTCTTCTTTGGAAAATTGTCTATTCAAGGCCTTTGCCCAGTTTTTAATCCAATTGTTTGTGGGTTGTTTTTGTTTGCTATTAATTGTATGAGTTTCTTACATATTTGGATATTCATTTCTTATTAGATAGATGATTTACATATATTTTGTTTTACTCTGTAGGCTTTTTATTTTACTGATTGTTTCTTTTGCTGTACAGAAACTTTTTAGTTTGATGTAGACCTATTCGCTTATTTTTGTTTTTGCTGCTTGGACTTTTGGTGTCACATGCAAAAATCATTGCCAAGATCAATGCCAAGGAGTTTTCCCTCCTGTTTTTTCCAGTAGCTTTATAGTTCGGATTGATTTTTATTCCAGTTTTCCCAGTTTATTTATGTAACATTCGTACTTGTTTTAGTGTTATTCTCAGTTATAATGGGAAAAATGAAATAGACATTTTCCTTTCATTATATGGAGTAAAAAATCTAGTTGGAGAAATTTGAGTATACATAATTTAGACCATTACTATCAATGGCATAATCCCCTCTAGGTGAAAAAGGAATGGTGTTTTACAATATCTATGGTCAATCATTTTTTAACAGTTTGAATATCAGCTATTTTCCTTAGTGATTTGAAACAAATGAAATCTTCTCACAACCCTATTCTGGAGCACTTTTTTGAAGAAATGGCTCACAATGTGTACTCAATTGTAGAGGCCTAATGATCTCTAGGGAAGATAGTTCTAACTTAATTTGTTGCAATAAATGTCACAAAGAGTAAAGTTCCTGTAATGCCCACCTGCAGGAATGTATTTTATTTTCATTAAATGTTTACAAAGCCACTACCATGTACTAGGTCCTGTGCTAGTAATAGGAATAGAAATATAAAAAAATCATAGCCCTAGAGGACCTGAATAGACATTTCTCCAAAGGACATACAAATGACCAAGAGATGTATGAAAAAATGCTCAAGGTCACTAATCATCAGAGAAGTGCAAACTAATACCACAATGCGATATAACCTCACACCTGTCAGAATGGCTATTACAAAAAAATCAACAAACAAGTGCTGGTGAGGATGTGGAGAGAAGGTAATATTAGTTCACTGCTGATGGGAGCACAGATTGGTGTAGCCACTATGGAAAACAGTATGGAGTTTCCTTAAAAAATTAAAAATGTAACTTTCACTTGACCCAGTGATCCCACTTCTAGGAATATATCCTAAAACCCCCCAAACACCCATCAGAAGGAATATATGCACTCCCTTATGTTCATAGAAGCATTATTTACAATAGCTAAGATTTGGAAACAGTCCAAGTGACCATCAGTAGATGAATGGATAAAAAAGCTTAGGGGACTGATCGGCATGGCTCAGTGGTTGAGCATCAACCTATGAACCAGAGGTCACAGTTTGATTCCTGGTCGGGGCACATGCCCAGGTTGAGGGCTAGATCCCCAGTGTGGGGCGTGCAGGAGGCAGCTAATCAGTGATTCTCATCATTGATGTCTCTCTCTCTCTCCCTCTCCCTTCCTCTCTGAAATCAATAAAAACCCATTTTTAAAAAGCTGTGGGACATGTACACAATGGAATACTATGCATCTGTAGAAAAGAGGAATGTCTTACCCTTTGGGACAGCATAGATGGACATGGATACTACTATGCTAAGTGATATAAGCTAATCTGAGAAAGACAAATATCACATGATCTCACTTACTTGTGGAATCTAATGAATAAAATGAATAGACCAACAAAATGAGAACCAAAGCATGGAGGCATGGAGCAGACTGACATACCTCGATGTGGGAATTGGGGGGAGAGAAGAGGTAAATCAAAGCACTCAAAAGCTATACTTATATGCATAGCTTATGGATACTGGTAATAGGGTGGTGAAGACCTAGGGGGGTAAGTAGGAGCTGGGAGGAGGAGGATAGACAAGGGGGGAAAGGGGAGACATCTGTAATACTACCAACTATATATATATTTTAATCATAGCCCTTATCCCAGATATACTTTTAGCCTAGTGGAGAAATGGATATGTTTTAAAAATTATAGTGCAGTATAATTAGTGCAGTAATAGAGATACCAAGAGCTAATGTTTAGCTAGCTTGCAAGGGGGAGAAGGGCATTCCAGGCATAAGGAAGAAGTAAGCAATGTGTAGAACCATGAAAGGCCTTCATAAAATAGTTGTTTGATGTTTGATGACACTTGAGCATAGGGTTGTAGGAAGTCATCAGAATGCCATCAGGAAGTAAATCGCTTTTCTTTTCAAAATTAAAGATTAAATATTTATGCTAATTTTTTAAAGGCAACTATTTAAAAATACCAAAGGCAGACAATGATTGACCGTTTGAGCACTTTGTTGATGAGTGTGCTACGCTTGTTAAAGTTGCACATAAAGTATGTAGTTGCTGCATTATATAATTTGAGAACAGTTCCAAAGAATTCTGGTTCAAACCTGTTTTCATTTACTCTGTATGATGCTTAAGTGCTGCTATTAAATAGCTATCTCTATCTTTGTATCAAATTATCTATAATAATAAAAGCATAATATGCTAATTAGACCGGACGACCTTCCAGATGAAGCCGGGGCCAGAGGGAAGCCCGAGTCCTGGGTGCCTGCCGGCGGCCGGAAAGAAGCCCGGGTCCCAGATGCCAGAAGGAAGTTGGTGCCAGCAGCCAGGGGAAGGAAGGCCTACCCTTGCACGAATTTTGTGCATCCGGCCTCTAGTCTATAATAATAAAAGCGTAATATGCTAATTAGACCGGACGTCCTTCCGGATGACCTTCCAGACTAAGCCAGGGCTGCGAGGGAAGCCTGGGTCCCGGGTGCCAGAGGGAAGCTGGTGCCGGCAGCTCTTGCACGAATTTCGTGCATCGGGCCTCTAGTCCTTTAATAAATGCAAATGCTCTGAGACAACATATCCATTAAGGGTTATCCTTCATTGTCACAAAGAGTTCTCTTGTCTAAAATTATATTTGGCTCTTTCAGCACTTTAGAGATTATTCTTCTTATAAAATATGGCCACTGCAACATTTAAGAATATGCAACTTATAAATTATGGCAGGACAAACCGCCCCCTTTCTGTGCCCTGTGGCACTTTGTTTATGTCTCTATCCTTTGTGTTTTAACTATTTATTTACCTATCTGCCATCTTCACTGAACTATGAGCTCGTAGGAGCCTGCCTCAAATTTATTTATATCCCTCCCTAGAGTTTAGCAGTTTCTTATGTATCTCAACAGTTCCATAAAGGTTTAACAGTAGAACACAGGAGGGAATGGGAGAAGCAAGTTTTAATTAAAAGTGTTATTTCTGCTCCTTGCTTTAATTCTCCAGTTACTCTATATTGTCCTTCCCCTTTGTTTGCTATTCTACTCCTAAGGTCCCTTTTGCTTCCTGGTTCTTAAATTTAGATTTTAAAATAGATTTTAATCTGACCGATCAGAACAGGCACAGACTAGGAATCTAGGCCATTTAGTGCTGGAATAATCTGATGTGATTATCCTAGACCTAGAAAACCAAATATACCCATGTACAATTGCCCAATTCAATTACATTTCTTAACTATTTTTTACTTAGAAGATTTCCATTTCTAACATTTGGAAATAATATTCTGAATTTGTAACAAATATTAAAATTGCCTCTCAGTGATAGTTACAAAACTGAACTATAAAATATATGAAACTTGAATCTGTGAAGGTAGGGATCTTGCTTTTCTTCATTGCTGTCATCTGGTGCATGGAATATAGTAGGTACTCAACAAATATTGATCGAATGACTGGTAAATCTCCCTTTTCGTACCTTGTGTCAAGCCATGGCCATTATTATATTCTCTCCATTATGGCTTGATCAGAAAGAACTATAATAAATTGTTTAAGGCTTCTAAAATATATCCTGTCTTGATACAGTGGCCTTTATTTCCTCAGTTTTCCCATTTGAAAGCTGAGACATAATGTTCTATTATTATTCAGAAAAGGGAGGATTCTGGAGAAAAGTTCTTGGCTTTGTTTCTTTAAAGTGGGAAACAAATGCATTTGTTAACGTTTATGTTATAAATTTTAGAATTTTAACCCTAAAGAAAAGTTAAAATCAGGAAGTAATTTTTCAGAATGTTTTACTATTTGAGTAATCAACAGGATGTGTTTGTACCATTGTACTGAAATCAGTAGTAATTATCACTGGAATGTTTGTTTTTCATATTGTCTTCTCTGCTGTTATTGTGCAGCTTTGGATGGATTCTGACTAGTGAAGACTAACAATTCAAGGTTACATAGAAAACATTTCTACTTGTAGATGAAAGAAATTGGATTTATGAATAACTATGTAGCTATGAACACAGCAACAAGCATTGCTAGTTAGGAATAAAAACATTAATGTAATTTCTTAAAATATTGAAGGTATGGGTTATGGTATGAGTAAATTAGGTATGGGTAAATTATTTTGTATTACACCATATAACCTTTCTGGATAACAAAAACCTTACCCTTTAAGCACTAGAATATTGTTCCTAACTCATTTCTACTATATGAGACATAACTCCTATCTTAATAAGTTTAGTGTACTATTCCCCCCCTTGATATTGTAAATTTTTTTAATGATACAGGTAGGATAGAGTCCCTTACAAATGCATGTCTTTATTATTCACTTTATTGCTAAAAAATGCTACCCATCCTCTGAGCCTTCAGTTAGTCATAATCTTTTTGCTGATGAAGGGTCTTGTTGAAGGCTGCTTGCTGACTGATCAGTGTGGTGATTGCTGAAGGTTGAGGTGGGTATGGTGATTTCTTAAAATAATACAACAGTGAAGTTTGCCACGTTGATTGCTTCTTTCACAAAAAATTTCTCTATAGCATGCAATTCTGATTGATAGCATTTTACCCACAGTAGAATTTCTTTCAAAATTGGAGTCAGTCCTGTCAAAACCTGCCACTGCTTTATCAGCTGAGCTTTTTCACTATTCTAAATCCTTTGCAGTCATTTCCACAATCTTCACAGCATCTTCATTTGTGTAGTGTACATAATTGTGTGCGCTATGCTTTTATATGGCTGTCAATCCAGTAGGTTTGTTCACACCAGCATCACGACAAACACATGAGTAACGCATTGTACTAGCCGTTACAGTGGCTTCAACATCACTTAGCAATAGGAGTTGTTCAGCTCCATTCTAATCTTAGGGGACACATGACTATACAAATGTGAGATTAGACTTAATATATTATAAAACTGTTAATTTTGCTAGATGTGATAACCATAGTGTGGTTATGTAAGATATTATCTCTATTAACAAAAACATACAGAAGTTTTTAGGGCTAAATGTTATGATGTATACACTTACTTGGCTCAGAAAAATGTGTGCGTGGAGGGCATGTGTAGGTCAGAGAGCAGACCAGCACATAAATACAAGTGATAAAGCAAATGGAACAACATTTTGATAATAGGTGAATCATGGTAAAGGCCAGATGGATGCTCTGTGCATTATTCTTAGTCTTGCACATTTTCTATAAGTTTTAAATTATTTCCAAAGAAATATTTTTAAAAATACATGTATCCATGATTTAGTTTAATAAATATAGCATCATAAATATAGTTGAAACTTCCTGCATATGCCTACTTGCTGGGGCTGACCAGCAGGCCCTGAGTCATGGATGAATGGTTTACTCTGACACAATGTTTGCTGTGAAAGAGAGGGCCAAAGGAACCAGGCAGCCCCAATTGCTGGCCTTGTTAGGCTTTTTATCGCAGTTTTTATCTTTAGATACAATCAGTAGGGTAAGTAATCTTGGGAGAACACATGTGTTTGTAGTGTCTTTTAAGCAAGGATACCCAAAAGATTAAGCACAAGGATTCCAGTAAACACCCACGGGTCTGCTTATGCACAGACTTGTTTGGAAAGGTCAAGGAATAATTAGGGGCACTACCTTTGATACTCCCCTAAGTCAGAATTCCAAATAAACAGGGCAGGTGACCTTCTGCACACTTCCCCTTTTCTCAGAATGTCCTCCCAAACTTTCCAACCAAGTCTCATGCTTCCCCACACCTGCTCTTCCCAAAGATAAGCACATCCTGAATTTGGTGTTGATTAGTCCCAGACATAACCTCATATGTTGACTGCATGTTTCTAGTTTATATATACCAAAACAATAATATGTGGTAGTGTTTCATATGGTTTTAAACAATACATAAATGTTATTCTGTATAATCATTTTTATACCTTACTTTTCTCACTCAATATTACACTTAGGAGGGTTATTCGTGTTGATATATATGGCGCTAGCTCTCTTATTTTCCCTGCTATATAGGTATCCTAAAAGTCTTAGTGATGTTTTAAAATGTTATATTCACAAATATAAATGCTACAAACTTACCCAAAAAATTCGTATCAGTTGAAAGTTGTATTTACATTTCTTTAATAATCATTGAGTTTTATAAATTTTGAATAATAAATTGCTAGTTTTAATTTTTTGTTTCAGTCAACATTTGCCATCTTCAATCAGAGAAGTATAGTTTCATAGCATGATTTTGGCACTATTTATTCATTTTCACATTTACAGTGTGTCCACTTTTATTATTTCAAGTAGTATTACAGTGTATCATTTTATTCTTAAGTACATGTAAAAGACTTTCAGTAAATAATGGAATTAACAAGAATTACTATAATGACTAAGTCAGAGGGAATGTGCATCTTAACTTCACAGCAATATGTATGTAGTTCCTTTTCCTTATCCATCCTCAAAGAAACTTAGAATTATCAGTATTCAATTTCAGCTTTTGTTACAGGTTTAAAGTCATAACTCATGAATTAATTGGGTTGAATTTTTCTAATTACTGGAGGTGTTGGAGCTTCTTTTCATATGTTTATCAGCCATTTTAGTTTTCTCTTTTGTAAATTGTAAGTTCATATTACATTTCACCCTTTGAACAGCACGAGAGTTAGGGCCACCAACCCCCTGAGCAGTCGAAAATGCATGTATAACTTTTGACTCCCCCAAACTTAACTGCTAAATAGTCTACTGTTGACCAGAAGCATTACTGATAACATGAACAATTGATTAACACATATTTTGTATGGTACGTGTATTATATACTATAGTCTTATAATAAAGTAAGCTGTAGGAAATAAAATGTTAAGAAAGTCATAAGGAAGAGAAAATATATTTACAATACTTATTGAAAAAAAACCTGAGTATAAGTGGACCCACACAGTTCAAACCAATGTTGTTCAACTACTGTATATTCTCTTAGGTTGATTTTTTTTCTGTTGATTTTAGTGGAGATTTAAAAATCATCTTTTGGGCACTTATTCTTTTACATTTATATACTTTCTAGGCAATTTCTTTCAGTTTGAAACTTGTTTCCATTTTTTAAATGTCATTTTTGACAGAAATGTCTTATTTAAAATAATTTATCAATCCTTTCATTTAGGATTTGTGTATTTTACCCTTTCCTTATATAAATTTATAAAGATACTAGAGGCCCGGTACATGAAATGTGTGCACGGGGGGTAGGGGGGGTCCCTAAGCCCAGCCTGTACCCTCTCCAATCCGGGACCCCTTGGGGGATGTCTGACTGCCTGTTGCAATCCAGGACCGCTGGCTCCTAACCACTCGCCTGACTGCCTGCCTGATCGCCCCTAACCACTCTGCCTGCCTGCCTGATTGCCCCTAACCACCTCTGCCTGCCTGACTGGTCACCCCTAAATGCTCCCCTACCGGCCTGATCGCCCCTAACTGCTCCCCTGCTGGCCTGATCGCCCCTAACCACCTCTGCCTCGCCCCGAACCCGGGACCTGGGCTTCCTTCCCTCTGGCCAGCTGCAGGCACCCAGGACCTGGGCCGGCTTTGCCCGGGCCAGCCCCAGCCGCAGGGGACCGTGGGCAGGTGGCTTTGCCTGGGCCACAGCTGCAGGCACCTGGGACTGCAGGGCTGGTGGCTTGTCCCTCTCCCAGGCCACAGGCACAGGCGCTGGCGCCCGGGACTGCAGGGCATGCAGCTTGTCCCTTTCCCGGGCCACAGCCCCAGCTGCTGGCGCCCAGGACCGTGGGGCGGGTGGCTTGTCTCTCTCCTGGGCCGCAGCCTGGCTGGTCCCCATTCCTCTCTCACGAGCTCATTTGTGCCCAGTGTTGAGTGTCTGAGCCATTATGGCGTGACGTCATGAGGGTGTGATGACCATTTGCATATTAGCTCTTTATTATATAGGATTCCCTGACATCTTTTAATGAAAGTTTTAATACCTTTTGATAGTGACTCATGTCACTACTTAGGTGGTGAGTTCAGCAAAATGTTCTTGAGGGCCTTCCCTGTAGCAAGTGTTGTGCTTGGCAGGAGGGGTATATCAGTATATAAGGCCCAGAGCTGCTTTTTGAGGAGCTCACATTTTAATGAAGGGGACATCAGGCAGAAAGAAAATGGGCAAAAGTAGCAGATATATCAAACTGAAGGAAGTATCCTGAGAGCTGGATCAGTTCAATATTGATCACACTGGTGTGGGAGTTGGCGACAGAATTGGAAAGATGGGGATGTAGGTTCATGAAGGCATTTTGACATAGAGCTCAGACTTCATCTTGTGGGTTAGGTGTTTTCAAACATTTTTAGCATCAGAACCCTAACTTCAAAAGAAATTAAAGTTAACAAATACAGCCCTAACCGGGTTGGCTCAGTGGATAGAGCGTCAGCCTGCGGACTGAAGGGTCCCGGGTTTGATTCTGGTCAAGGGCATGTACCTTGGTTGCGGGCACTTCCCCAGCAGGGAGTGTGCAGGAGGCGGCTAATCGATGCTTCTCTCTCATTGATGTTTCTAACTATCCCTCTCCCTTCCTCTCTGTAAAAAATCAATAAAATATATTTTTAAAAAAGGTTAACAAATACAGTAATTGTAATAGCCATATTGTCATCTAACATGCCTTGATGATTTACCATGGTACCATGCTGAGAACCAGGCATTATCCCATTACTTTTTTATAGCAATTTTATAGGATAGGTTTTAATATTATCTTCATTTTACCAACTGAGTCTCAGAAAGATTAATATATAAAACATGTTGGAGCAAAGTTTCTATTACTAAATTGCTTCTGTGGAACAGAATGCTTTTGAAAATCATTACCCGAAAGCACTGGAAAATATTGAAGGATTTAAGGGATGAAAGCAATTTAATAAGATTTATAATTTACTAGTGGCCTGGTGCACGAAATTTGTGCATGGGGCGGGGGGTTCCCTCACCCCAGCCTGCACCCTCTCCAATCGGGGACCCCTTGGGGGCTATCTGACTGCCGGTTTAGGCATGTGAGATCGGGCCTAAACCGGCAGTCGGACATCCCTCTTGCAATCTGGGACCGCTAGCTCCTAACCGCTCACCTGCCTGCCTGCCTGATTGCCCCTAACTGCCTCTGCCTGATTGCCGCTAACTCCTCTGCCTGCCTACCTGATTGCCCCTAACCTCTCTGCCTGCCTGCCTGATTGCCCCCAACTGCCCTCCCCTGCCAGCCTGATTGCCCCCAGCTGCCCTCCACTGCCAGCCTGATCTCGCCCCCTACTGCCCTCCCCTGCCGGCCTGATCTCGCCCCCAACTGCCCTCCCCTGCTGGCCTGATCACTCCTAACTGCCTCTGCCTTGGCCTCCACCACCATGGCTTTGTCTGGAAGGAAGTTGGACGTCTGGAAGATGGCCAGTCAACCCAGTCTAATTAGCATATTACCCTTTTATTAGTATAGATAGATTATATAGGATAGGATTGCTTAAATGGGGGGGGGGCCCTTTTTCAGCAGGAGGAGATGCTCTTGGCAGACAAAAACACATAATCCCTATATCTGGACTGATAGCCAGCCATATGCACTATACTGCCAAGCCAGTCATTAAAAAATTGAACCGCTTTCTTACACCTAACACCAAATGCTATTTCCCTTAAAACCCCTCCTCAGCCCCCACCTGAGGTTCTGCCTTCACAGTTCACCCAGATTAGGTTCTGATTGGTCAGTTTCTATGCCAGTCAGCATCAAAAGCTCTACCTCTTAGGCAGCCATTGGCTCCTTGCAGTTCACCCAGATTTGCTTCTGATTGATCAGTTGCTATGCCAGTCAGCATCTGCGGGCCTGATCAGAGAGGCGGGGCTGATCAGCAGCCCCTGGAGTTGCTGGTGAGCCCTGAAGAGAAAGAGAGGCAAGGGCTGATCAACAGCTGCCATGGAGGCTGCGGATCAGACCCTGCCTCTCTGGGCCTGATCCACAGTCCCCTCGGCAGTGAGAGCAGTCAGTGCTGGGTCTCCGCGGCGACCCAGCACTGACTGCAGGACTGACTTACGGTGTTTGGTCATCCGTTTGGTCATTTTGGACATTATGGACCCTGGCTCTTTATATATATAGATATCCATGATGCTAAAAACTGTCTGGAGGATAGATTTGAAATTAATAAGGACTGGATTAAGGAAACCAGTTATGAAACTCTAACATTAGTCCAAATGAGAGAAGATTAAAAAGTTGAACTCATAAGTTCAGATATATCATATGGGATAAGTTGGAAATGAGAAAAGAATATGGCAGCCCTAGCAGGTTTGGCTCAGTGGATAGAGTGTTGGCCCAAGGACCTGGGTTTGATTCCAGTCAAGGGCATGTACTTCGGTTGCAGGCTCCTCCCTGGTCAGGGCACATGCAGGAGGCAACCAATCAATGTGTTTCTCTCACATCGATATTTCTGTCTTCCTCTCTCTTCCACTCTCTCTAAAAGTCAATGGAAAAATATTCTTGGGTGAGGATTTAAAAACAAAAGAGTATAGCATATAATAATGGGCCAAGAAGAAATCTGCATGTGTCACATTGGTTAAGGGAAATACAGAAAGTATTTTACCTTGAGAAAACTAATGGGGTCTCTTGATTTAGTGGGTCCATGTAATTAAGGTTGAACAGATATAAAAAAAGATGATTCATAATAATAGAGAAATTAAGAAATGATATACCTATTTAACTTGAACTTGATAAGTATGCATGCTGTATTTTCTAGAGTTGCCACAAAAATATAATAAAGGAACCAGCTTATGAATTCCACACTGGTAAAGGGATAAAAGAAGATCCAGGATAAACAGAAATTATAAAGAAAGGGGAGGGAGGGGAAGAGGTACAATAAATAAATATATAAAGTAAGGTACTATATATATTGTCAGACTGGACTTTTAAAAAATTTCAACTACATGCTATTTACAAGAAGTAGATTAAAATAAAAAAAAAATAAAAAACAAGTAAAAGATTAAAATAAAATATGGAAAAAGATATGCCAGGAAAATTTCAACAGCAAAGCTTGTGTGGTTATATTAACATTAGACAAATGCTCTTTGAAGAGGGAAAATTTTATTAGAGCAATGGCAGTGTCTAAAATAGGAATTTAAGTACAGACCTTGGAGATTTAGTTGAAAAGAAGGTAATAGTATGTTTCCAAACTATGTTCAATTAGTGTTAAACTGATTTGAAGAGTAAAGACAAAATTTGGGAAAACAAATCCCATAAGTTGTATGGAATTTATAGTTTAACCAAATATTTTTCTTCAGAGATTTCAAAAATATTGGCTTTTTCATTCCATGTCATTCTAAGTCTGTGTTTGTTGGCAACACATATAAAATTAAGTGCATTTGGTAAACATTTACTCTTGTGTTTTTCAGGAATTCAAAATGTCCTCAGCCTCTTTTGTGCAGTCCTCACAGAAAATAAGGTTCTCTTCCATTCCGCAAGTTTCCAGAGACTCAGTGATGCGTGCAGAGCTCTGGAATCTTTAATGTTTCCTCTTAAATATAGGTGAGCTTTTTTACTTGTTCTTTATTATTCTCAAATTATGCATTAATTATTAATGATTAGTCAAAACATCATGGCACAATAGTTTGAACTATAAGGTTGTATTTTACAAAGTCATGATTCTGATTGAAATCTAGCCTAGAATTTGGAACTTTTGCAAGCTGTCCATTACTGAGTGTTGATTAATTTAGTGAAAAATTAATTAATTTAAATAGTATTATCAGTAGCATTTACTTCTCTTTGAATATTCTTGGTGATAAAATTAAGTTAGTGCTGTGATTTTTTTAATATTGAAGAATCATTAATTTTAGGGGTATATTGGTATTATTGTTCTATTAAAAAAAGAACTCTTACCTTTTTTAGATCCCTACTAAAGTATTTGTATATAAATGATAAGATATCTAGATTTGCTTCAAATAATACAGTAGGGAAGAGAACAAAAGTAGGTAGAAATATATATGTGATTATGCATTAGTAATTGTCATACATGCAGCTTTGTAAGTTCATACAAACTAGAAAAAAAGTAGACTACAGATTTTATTTTAAAACTTTTTTTAAAAATTTACCTATGTACTTTTCTTAACCCTTAGATAAGTCTAGACCTTACTTTTTGTACTTTACCACTCTTATTGAATGCAAAATCAAGTATAGAAAAATGGAATTTGAATGATTGTTTTATATAGACAAATCACCAGTGTTGATGGGGAGGGCCCATCAGGGAGTCAGTGTTACTCTCTGATGTTATAAATGCTTTGAAGCCAGATTAAACACCCAAAGAGACTGCTTGTCTAGGAGGCGTAAGGGATAAGGACGCTGCCCTGGATTCCACTTACTTAGATTTTATTATAGCTGATTGTATCTTTCACATGAAGATTTTTTTAAGTCTGTCCTTTTGAAAATTAAGTATTAATAACCATGAAAATATTGTTGATAATTTCAAAACATAGATAATCGTGAAAATTCATAGCATAAAGATGAAAGAAAAATGTTTATATTATGGAAAAACAAATATATCTCACAGATATTTTCATTATTTCCAGTTATCCTTATATTCCCATCCTCCCGGCTCAGCTACTAGAAGTTCTAAGTTCGCCAACACCATTCATTATTGGAGTACATTCCATCTTTAAAACTGATGTCCATGAACTTGTAAGTATTTAACTTTACATTGCCAGTTATTGAGGCCAGAGGTTTATCTTATTACTTTGAGTTTTATAACATTTCAACTTATTACTATTTTCAGCTCTATTGCATTCCCTACAGAAAAGATTGGCTGGAAGAAAAGCATCATTGTAAAACCTAAACATATTAATTTTTCTATAGCAAATATGAGAGATTTACAAAATGAATTCATTAATGCCCTCTCCTTTGGCATATTAAGTTTATCTTTCTGTATTCTTCATCCTGTCTATGGGAAAGGAAGATAAAGTAATCTATATAGCATTCTATTTATACTTTTGTAATGAGTACTTTAATTTATTCATATTTTGAAACTAGGCCTGTATTAATGCTGAATGGTGGATAACTAAAAAGCAAAAATTATTTGCAAAAGAGTGAAAGATTTTAGTGGAATGCAGGTTCAGTATGAGCCCTGCCAAATTATTCTATTTCTTGCCTTGGCCAGAGTGGCTCAGTTGGTTGGAGCGTTGTCCCATATACCGAAAGGTGGCTGGTTCAATTGCAGGTCAGGGCACATAGGGGAGGCAGAAGATATATAATTTCTCACATTGATGTTTCTCTCTCTCTCTCTCTCTGACCCACTCCCTCTCTCTAAAACCAATAAGAAGTGTATCGTTGGGTGAGAAGAAAGATGATTCTACTTTTTATGCCATAGGAATAGAAAGAAATACCAAATAAGAAAAGTAATACTCCACATCAATGATTTTTAACCAGTGTGCTGTAACAGTTTTTAAAACATGCAACACCTGACTGTTTGATCAGGAACACTGACCTCTTTTCCCATATATCTATGTATATAAAAAGCCATTGACCAACCGGAACGACTAGTCGCTATGACGCTGACTGTGGCCAGCAAACTGGTCCGATGGGGGGGTGAGGCCAGCCGGCCAACCTCCCACAGCCCCTTCCCCCGGCCGGCCCTGCCCCAGATGGGCCCCCACCACGTCGATCAGCCCGCAACCCCTCCCCCTGGCTGGCCCTGCCCCCAACCACCTGCAGCTCCTCCCCCCAGCTGGCCCATGGCCCCACCCCCCCGCCAGCTTCACCCCCGATTGGCCCCCCCCACTCTGATCAGGGGCAGTGCAGGCTGTCCAACCACCCAGGCTGCTGGCCCCCAATTGGCCCCCTCTACCCCAATTGGGGGCAGAGCCCGTCGGCCAATCACCTGCGGCCCCTCCCCCCAGCCGGCCCAGCCCTGTTGGGCCCCCATCGGGGCAGGCTGGCCAGCCAACGTCCTGCTGTCACCTCCTCCTGACAGCCCTGGCCCCGATTCGCCCCGATTGGGGCTGGCCAGTCCCAATTCACCCCGATTGGGGCCGGCTGGCCGGACCCCACCCATGCATGAATTCATGCACTGGGTCTCTAGTTGTCAAATAAAAAAATGAAAACAGCCAACACAATAATAGCCGTCCAGTGTGAATGAATCAAAATTATATCTATTTTTTTGTCAAATTGGCAAAAATATGTTTTGGTATGCCACAGAATCTTAGTAATTATTTTATGTGTACCATGAGATGAAAAGGGTTGGAAATCACTGCTCTACATCTAAGCTAATTCTGGAATAACGTGTTTAGTTCTCTCTACTGCATTTTATGAGGGACTGTAACAAAATAACATGCTTCAGAGAAGGATATCCAGGATTCTCAAGAGTTTAGAAAATATATCCTGTGAGTCCAGCCAGCGTGGCTCAGTGGTTGAGCATTGACCTATGAACCAGGAGGTCATGGTTCAATTCCTGGTCAGGGCACATGCTGGGGGTTGCCGGCTCGATTCCCCAGTGTGGGACGTGCAGCAGGCAGCTGATCAATGATTCTCTCTCATCATTGATGTTCTCTCCCTCTCCCTTCCTCTCTGAAATCAATAAAAATATATTTAGGAAAAAAAGAAAAAGAAAAAAGAAAATATATCCTGTGAAATCCTAAGGAAATCTTGGGTAATAATAACCTGATACTATTTGATAACTAATGATAAATATTTAAGTGGCTGTAATGGGAAAGAAGGATAATGCTTATTTTTTATAGCTCTAAAAGGCTGAAATAGAATAAGTGGCTATAGTAAACTTCTGTTCAATATGAGAATTTTTAACCATTAGAGCTGTCCAATGACAATGACTGGGTTTCCTTATGTGAGGAGTGTATTCTCAAGCACTGTAAATAGAGTTTAAGGAACAGATTGCATGACACTTTTCAGGAAGATTAAGAATACTTCTTTCCTGAAAAGTTGGGCTATATGTCATCTATGATCCACAGATCTTTATGAGTTTATATTTCTATTATTTTTAGTTTTAAATGCAAAGAGGTAAACTCTGTTGGTACTTATACATGAGGCCCAGTGCATGACATTCATGCACTGGGGGGTTGGGGGAGCCCCTCAGCCCAGCCTGTGCCCCTTCACAGTCCTGGAGCCCTCAGGGGATGTCGACTGACAGCTTAGTACTGCTGCAGAGGCATTGAGCATCTTCCCCCTGGTGGTCAGTGCGTGTCATAGCGACCGGTCATTCTGCAGTTCAGTCCATTTGCATATTACCCTTTTATTATATAGGATTACAATTGTAATCAAATTGTAGGTGTCATTTAAACTGACAAAAAACTATTCAACATTGTAATTATAAACAGGACCTTCATTCATATATTAATCATTCTGCCTAACCTTATATGTTGGTATCTATCTAGTTCCTTTTTAATTTTGATATCACTGTATAAAACAGCCATGGGCAAACTACGGCCCGCGGGCCGAATCCGGCCCGTTCGGCTGTTCTATCCGGCCCGCGGAGCCGAAAGAGCGGAGGGTTCTCTTGCTCTCCCCTCCGCTCCTTTACTTTGAATTTATATTAGTTCACACAAACACTCCATCCATGCTTTCATTCCGGCCCTCCGGTCCAGTTTAAGAACCCATTGTGGCCCTCGAGTCAAAAAGTTTGCCCACCCCTGGTATAAAATATGTATAAATCAATAAACATCCAGTAAAGCCTAGTTAGTACTAATCTACACTAATAAAAGAGAAATATACAAATGGACCATCACTTCGTGATGCCCACCAGCCAACTAGGAGTGAATATGCAAATTAACCCGACAAAGATGGAGGTGGCCCCGCCCCCCAGCTGCTCCGAGCCTCTGGGCAGCAGGTATCCAGGCACTGAGCTTCCAGGTGGGGCGGGGCGGGATGCCTGCTGTAAGGGGGAGTGTGGGGAGGCGGAGGGAGCTACAGGAGCGGCGCTTCAGCTGGAGCGAAGACAGAGGCAGCGGCCAGAGCGAAGGCCTGGGTCCCGGGTGCTGGAGGAAAACCGATACCGGCAGCCAGGGGAAGGAAGGCCTATCGCACAAATCTTCATGCAGTTGGCCTCTAGTTAGAAGTATATCCATCTAGCTTATAGGTAAATTTTTCCAGTAATTTTTTTTTTCTCTGGAGGTAGGACAAACCAAGTGTTGCCAAAAGTAAATTTTTAAATTTTTTGAGGAATACATTAGAATGAATTTTAATCCTGTAATCAATGAATTTTAATCCTGTAAATAATAACTTCAGCAATCTTGGCGAGTTTCTCTTACATTTGTATGTAAGTTATTTGTAAATAAACTTGTAAAATGCTAAAAGTCATTTTCTTTCTTGAGCACCTAAACAGTACCATTTTGATATATAATAATAGTTTTGATTGTTAACTCATGTAATGATTACTGTGTTATTTAGGTTATGGCTACACTGCTATAATAAAGCATCCGAAATGCAATGGCCCAGACAAATGGAATTTTATTTAACACTCATGCAGCGATCCTTAGAGGTGTTCCTTATACCAGCCCAGTTTGCTCCATGATATCATTGAAAGTTCAAGCTTATTTCCTGCTTGTCCCTCCACCAGAATCCTCTCATGTATTGTCATCATCTGAGCGTTCAGGGTTGGGTTGCTGCTAATTCATAGCTTCAGCTATGGAAAGAGGAAAGAGAGCCTCAGGTCTCCTCTATTTTGAGTACTTGAAAGTATACACATTGGTTTTCACTTTTCATTGGCAGAGATTTAGTCACTTATCACAACTAATGTCAAAGGAAGCTGGGAAATATGGTAATTCCCCCTTATCCATAAGAGATACATTAAAAGACCCAAAATGGATGCCTGAAGCCATAGGTAGTCCTGAACTTTATATATATTATCTCTTTTCTTATACATAACATAGCTCTCCACTTAAAGGAAGCACTTTACAGCTTCTCTTTGGCATATCGAAATTGCCAGTATAACTACACTTGCACTTTGGGATCATTGTTAGGTAAAATAAGGCTACGTGACAACACGCACTGCAATACTGCCATAGTCTATATCAGTGATTTTCAACCTTTTTCATCTCATGGTACACATAAACTAATTATTAAAATTCTGCAGCACACCAAAAAATATATTTTTTGCCGATCTGACAAAAAAATAGATATAATTTTGATTCATTCACACCAGATGGCTATTGTTGTGTTAACTGTTGCCGTTTGTTTTTTTTTTTTTTTTAAATCTAAGGGAAATTAGGTCAGTGCCACTGTCTAAATAGTCAGGTATTGCATGTTTTCTTGTGGCATAACCAAAGGACTTGTATGCATGCATATAAGCATAAGCGATGGACGCAGACATCAGGGGGTGAGGGTGAGGGCAGGACTGGGGGATGAGGGGACAATGGGGGGATAAGGACACATTTGTAATACCTTAATAAAAAAATACATAATAAAAAATAAGAAAAATAAAAAAAATTCTTGTGGCATACCAGTGTGCCTCTTTCAGCACACCAATTGAAAATCGCTGATCTAAGTGACAAGTGGGTGGGTAGCATATACAGTGTGGATACTGCTACACAAAGGGATGATTCACGTCCCTGGCAGGACAGTGGGCTGGCCCAAGATTTCAATACACTGTTCATAATGGCATGCATTTAAAACTTATGAATTGTTTATTTCTGGAATTTTCCCAGACCACTTGACTGAATGTAGCTGAGACCACAGAAAGCATAATCATAGATAAGGGGGGACTACTCTAGATAGAAGCTCAGAAGCCATGAACCCAGCGTTCTATTACTATGGACAATCAAGAGGCTTTCCAGCCCTGGCCGGTGTGGCTCAGTGGTGGAGTGTCAGACTGCGCACCAAAGGGTCTCGGGTTCAATTCCTGGTCAGGGGCACGTACCTGGATTGCCAGTCAATCCTGGGCCCCAGTGTGGGAGGCAACCAATTGATGTGTCTCTCTCACATCTATGATTCTTTCTCTCTCTCTCTCTCTCTCTCTCTCACTCTCTCTCTCTCTCTCCCCCTCCCCCCTTCCACTCTCTCTAGAAATCAATAGATTAAATATCCTTGGGTGAGGATTAACCAAAAAAAAAAAAAAAGAGAGAGAAGAAGAAGAAGCTCTTCCACACCTGGTTCTTCTCATTTTGAATTAGTGACGGTCAAATTAATTTGCTCAACAACAAATATATTGTATTAATTATATTAATTTTTATCTCCTTTAGTTAGATGTAATCATAGCAGATTTGGATGGAGGAACTATTAAAATTCCTGAATGTATTCACCTCTCGTCCCTCCCGGAACCACTTCTACATCAGACTCAAGCAGCTCTTTCTTTGGTAGGCCATTTTTAAATAGCAATTTTCTCTTGATTTAAATCTAAACTAAGATAGTTATAATTAAATATCATGAGCAGTGTAATTACTTTTTAAAAAGGTCTTAAAACATAAATATAGTCTCATGGAGTATTTAGGAGTCTTTACTAAATATTATCTAAAGAATATACTTTGAATCCTAACTGAATATTTGTTGTACATTCATTTTTTCACTCAGCGTATTTACTTAGTACTGAATAATGTCATAGGTATTGGAAACACACGTGTGAAAACAAGACTAGACTCTGCCTTGAAGTCACTGATTCCCTTAAACTCCTGTTAGAAGCCAGCACTTTTTTCTTCTCCTCTAACGTCCTATTGACATCTCATTCCTCTATGATAGGTGTGCTACATGCAAAACAGTAGGATGTTGTTTTGTCAATGTTCTCAAGTTACTACAAGAAGATGTTACTTATAGACAGATTAAATGTCCAGCATTCTGTGTAGTGAAGTTTTAAGAAACATGTGGCCTGGATGTTTCTCATTGGAATGAATTTAACTTTTTGTAGTTATTTTACCTTATTTGATTTGTAAAAGCACAGTATTTTATTTTACTGACAACATTTTTAGGTGCCCATTGATCCATCATCAGAAAATTGAAACTTAGAAATTCTACATTTTAAGCCATTACTAGAACTAAAGCCTTCATATTCTCCTCAATATTTCCATTAATTAATTAATTTTTAATTATACTAAGAAACATAAAAATAAATGCTTGTTTAAAATTTTCAACTATATAGAGAAATAGCTCTGCGCTAGACCATTCCCTTCCCAGAGGTAACTACTGTTTTATAGCTTAGTGTATATTCTTTCAGAACTTTGCATTTTCATTTATATGTACATCAATGCATGTACATATATAGACTTACATATGTGAATTTTTCTAGAACATGGTTTTTCATTAAATATTTTCTCTTGGAGATTATTTCACAATAATATATACAGAACTGCCTCGGCTAATTGCATTGTAGTTCATGGAAAAAATATATTGTAATTCATATACTGACACTTTTTCATATAATGCTCCAAGTAGATTAAATAATAGGTTTTATTGATATTAAGATCTTCTGTATAACAAAACTTCTTTGCTTTAGATTCTACACCCAGATTTGGAAGTGGCAGATCATGCTTTTCCCCCTCCACGAACAGCTTTATCCCACTCAAAAATGCTGGTAAGAAATTTAAGATTTAAGTTTTATGCTTTTAAAGAGAACTGTACTTTTATTTGTACAGTTGTTAAGGAAGCTGAATTACATGGACAACCTAGTAAAAATGAGAGTTAGGTGGACAGCCTAGTAAACAGTACACCAAATTAGAAATCAAGAGAATTGCTACTGACTCACCTCATGACCTGCTCAAGAAGGAATCACAGGGCAGCACACTGACCAGTGGGGAGAAGGGCTAAAACTCTTGTCCTGAGGAAGCATAATAATTAGCAGACAAAAAATCAGAACCTAGACTATAGCCTGGAAAATTGTGTGAAGCAGCAAATCAAAAAGGTCAGGCAAGGATAAAAAAAGTGGGGAGAGGGAAGCTTACAAAAAATGGAAACAGTATTGTTGATAATAGAAGAGAATCAAGTTTGAGGAGTGAGTAGATGAAAATAGTTCCAACTAGAAGCCATAAAAGGGTGAGTATGTAACAGAGATCCCTTTTTAGTTTTGGTCAGTGCATTTCTTAGAGATGAGCTTTGTGGCCAATCAGGAGCTTCATAGAGCTGGACACCTTTGACGATTTCATTAAGCATTCTTGACTGTTTCCTCATCCTCCTATCTAATAAAACAGTAATAGACAAATTGTCTGTACCTCCGCTATACCCACAAGCCACGCCCACCAGCCAATCAGGAGCGAGTATGCAAATTAACCCAACCAAGATGGCTGTGGCCACGGAGCAAGCAGGAGGCTTGGGTTTCCCCTGCAATGGAGGAAGCCAAGCTTCCTGCACACCCTGGCCGGCCCAGGCTTCTGCTCAAGGCTACAAAGTTTCAATTATAGAAGATAAATAAATCCCAGGGCCTCCACTTGGGTCACCGGGGGGCGTGGCCATTTATTATATAAATATAAATTTATCCCAGGCCCCTCGCCCAGGCTGCCCCATGCCCCAAGGGAACCCCCACCCTGATCCGGGACACCCTTCAGGGCAAACCAACTGGCCCCCACCCGTGCACCAGGCCTCTGTCCTATCTAATAAAAGAGTAATATGCAAATTGACCATCATTCCAACACACAAGATGGCTGCCCCATGTGGTCGAAGATGGCTGCCCCATGTGGACACAAGATGGCTGCCACAAGATGGCCAGCAGGGGAGGGCAGTTGGGAGGGATCAGGCCTGTAGGGGAGGGCAGTTGTGCGCGATCAGGCCAGCAGGGGAGGGCAATTGGGAGGGACCAGGCCTGCAAGGAAGGGCAGTTGTGGGTGATCAAGCCTGCAGGGGAGGGCAGTTAGGGGTGACCAGGCTGGCAGAGGAGGAAAGTTGGGGGCATCCGGGCCTGCAGGGAAGGGTAGTTGGGGGGGACCCAAGCCTACAGGGGAGAGCAGTTAGGGGGGACCAGGCCTGCAGGGGAGGGAAGTTAGGGGTGACCAGGCCTGCAGGGGAGGGCAGTTAGGGGCAATCAGGCTGGCAGGGGAGCAGTTAGGCATCAATCAGGTTGGCAGGGGAGTGCTTAGCGGGTGATCAGGCTGGCAGGCAGAAGCGGTTAGTGGTAATCAGGAAGGCAGGCAGGCGAGCAGTTGGGAGCCAGCTGTCCTGGATTGTGAGAGGGATGTCCGGTTGCCCGTTTAGGCCTGATCCTACCGTGATCAGGATTAAACAGGCAGTCGTACATCCCTCGAGGGGTCCCAGATTGGAGAGGGTGCAGGCTGGGCTGAGGGACATAACCCCTGTGCATGAATTTCATGCACTGGGCCTCTAGTTAATTAAATAAGGGTTGACTAAATAAATCTGTAAGTTTTCTCCCAATTCTAAAACTATGATTTATATAAAAGCCTGAATTACTAAAACAGAGTTGAAGTCAGACCTTATTAATATGAGAATACATTTTTATAAGTTGGATAAATTTTGGAAGAATTTTATAAGCTTTAAAAAGTCTGTTTGATTTTTTTTCTTTGTATTTGTGATATTCTTTTATTGGCTATAAAAAGCAAATGACTTGGGAAATAGGCCCTTCTTTAGCATGGTGAAAGGGGAGACTGTGACTTGTGTTTTTTCTGATAGTAAAATTGAAGCAAGTTTTGTTTGGTTCAATTTTAAAAAGAACTATTGAACAGCCTATGCGCCAACAGTAAAACAGACTAGATGCCGATCACTCAGGATTGCCACAAATGAGACTGATGTGTAGGAAGCACAGACATACAGATTTATTTAATAATCCCTCAACTTCTTTACAACTTTTTGATTTTGTGATAATTCATTTTATTTTTTAAGAAATTCAATTACCTGACATGTTTCTTCTTATATTTTCAGGATAAAGAAGTACGTGCAGTTTTTCTTAGATTATTTGCACAACTTTTCCAAGGATATAGATCGTGCCTACAGCTTATAAGAATTCATGCAGAACCAGTGATACATTTTCACAAGGTAGGTTACAGAACTATATGGAATCTATCCAAAATGTAGACTCCAGTTAAATAAAACAACTTGGTTGTCCTTTTCTGACCATGTATTTTCCCCTTAATATGTCAAATGGGGTTATTTAAAATATCTGCTTTGTGTGGTTATGTGATGATTTTTTTCCTTTTTATTGAATTTATTGGAGTGATACTTCTTTGATGAGGTACACTTTTTATCAAATGAATGCATTATTTACAGACAAAATTAGGCTAGTACAAAGTAAAATCTATTCAGGTGCACAATTTTACAACACATCATCTATTAACTGTATTGATAATTTTTAATAATACTATAGAACTACCATGTTTTCATTCAGAGTATAATGTTAACTTTAAATTGGTTTTCTTTTAAAATTGAGTATCAGTTTTCTATTTCTCCTCCTGCTTTTTTGCAGACAGATTCATTTTTATTCTTTCCAATACCTGTAGTATCTCAGGTATCAAAAACCTTTTTAAGAGAAGTGTAATTTATAGTAACACATTTTTGCATGAAGACACTTATTCAAGCTTTATCTTTCTACTAGACCCCTGGTGCATGGATTTGTGGGGTCCCTGGGCCTAGCCTGCACCCTCTCGCAGTCCGGAACCTCTTGGGGGATGTCAGAGAGCCAGTTTTGGCCTGATTCCGACAGGCCAGGTTAAGGGACCCCACCAGTGCACGAATCCATGCACCAGGCCGGTTTCGGCCTGATCCCCACAGGCCAGGCTGAGGGACCCCACTAGTGCATGAATCCGTGCACTGGACCTCTAGTATTTATATAAGATCTTTGGTTAATCTCTTCCCTCCCGCCCCCCAGCAGCAACCTAACCCACAGCCGATTCTGCAAGGAATCGGGCTCCCTCCTCTCTGGGTCAGGGTTACCGGTGAAGCAGATTGGGGGCCGACACTGCCCCAGCAGCAACCTTACCCACGACCAATTCCACGAGAAATCAAGCTCCCTCCTCTACTGGTCAGAGCGTCTGCCCCCTGGTGGTCATTGTACGTCATAGCTACCGGGCGAACGGTCAACCCGTCGAACAGTTGATGGTTGCTTAGGCTTTTATATGTATAGATAGATTTATTTTGTTTTGAGCATCCATTCATTACTGAGTGATAAATTATTCATTTCACGTTTTCTTTCTTTACAGACAGCTTTCTTGGGGCAGCGTGGTTTGATTGAAAATGATTTCCTCACTAAAGTTCTCAATGGAATGGCATTTGCAGGTTTTGTTTCAGAAAGAGGCCCTCCCTATAGATCCTGTGATCTCTTTGACGAGGTATAGTTTTTATCAAATGAATACATTATTTACAGACAAAATTAGGCTGGTACAAAGTAGAGAAATAGTATTTTAAACTTTTAATCAAAATTATAACTATGTTATACATTAAATATCAAATAATCCAAATATTATTACTATTATGCTTATCAGATCTTGGTATTTAAAATGTGAAAATACAATTATAAAAAATATAACTATAGGATATCTCAGACATACATAAAATCTTGAACAACTTAATTTTAAATTGTTGATTAAAATCTTCTTGAAAAAATTGACAGTGATTGTGTAAGTAGAACATTTATTTTTAAAGGCAATAACACAATTCCTTTATTGGTTTCATAGAGAAAAAGTCAAAGTTTAATGAGTAGATGTGTGACTTTAAGCAGTTATATATTGTCTATCAGTGTCCTAGAGACATAATTTAGCTTAGTAGCATTCTTACTGATATCTACGATAGCTCCCTTGGGAGATATTAAATATATAAAAGACAGATTTAAGTTTCTATCATCAAGGAATTGGCCTTAGAAAGGGAAAGTTAGAACAAATAAGAGTTAAAATAAGGATGCTATTTTGTGTTTGTTGTGATTTCTCTTATTTTAATGCATCTTTCCATTTACCATTTAACTATTTTCATAGAAGCCCATTCTGGTGGATAGAATGAGGAATGTTATTCCAATTTCTGTTTCTGAAAGAGCACTGTATTTGAACCAATAAATGTAAAGTTCCTTGAAGTCTGTAAAAGAAAACACTCCTAGCACCCAAGATAGTGGAGAATAGTAATAGTGATCATATTTTGGAGTTGCTGGTTTTATTTTATGTAGAGAAGGTAGGACTCAAAGTCTTAAGATCCTTGGTTCAGAAAAGGATCTTTTATTTTTATTATATAGAGACAATTAAGTATTCACAGGTGAGATTGAAAGAAGAGGCACATGTTTTAATTCTGACTGTGGAGAATTGCACCAAATGCTTTAATTAATAGTAGAAAAAATCATATGAGGACTTAGGAGCAATTGCCCTGAGGTGGACAATTATTTTTTACAGTTCTAATACCAACATTAAATACGATTCATCACTGGTTATCTAATATTAACATACTAGAGGCCTGTTGCATGAAAATTGTGCATGGGGGGGGGGATCCCTCAGCCTGGCCTGCACCCTCTCCAATCCGTGACCCCTCTGCAGGATCGGGCCTAAACCAGCAGTTGAACATCCCTCTTGCAATCTGGGACCGCTGGCTTCTAACCGCTCACCTGCCTGCCTGATCACCTGTAACCACTCTGCCTGTCTGCCTTCTCCTGCTGGCCTGATCACCCCTAACCGCCTCTGCCTCGGCCCCTGCCACCGTGGCTTTGTCCAGAAGAAGGACCAGACAACCGGTTGACCCAGTCTAATTAGCATATTACCCTTTTATTAGTATAGATATCGACCTTTAGATCCTCAGTAATTGAGACATAATGTTTTTGGGGTTAAATTAGATGCTCTTCATACTCTTTTCTAGCTCTTCCATTTTATTAGTCTCTGAAGCATTTTGAATAGTAATATTTGTTTATATACCCCCTTTCTTTTCTATCCAAATTCTCTCCTCTGGCAGTTTCGTCACAACTAATAATTCATATTAATTACTTTAAAAAAACTTGCTTGCTACAGCCTCTGACTATTTTTGTACGTCCTTCCCTTGCCTGGAGTGCCCTCCCTCTACCTTTCAGTCTGACCATGACTGTCTATTCTTCATACTTTGCTCTTATCTCACCACCTCCCTAGAGTACATTGGAGGTCTACTCGTCTGCATTGAGCTTTATTTTGTATCTCTAACTTCATCTGGCAGCTTATCTTTTACTAGAAGCCGGTTGCATGAAGAGATTCATGCAATAGGCCTTCCTTCCCTTGGCTTCCAGCACCAGTTTTCCTCAGGCACCTGGGACCCAGGCCTTCACTCCAGCCAGAGTCTGCCATCTTCGTCTTTGCTGCAGCAGACTCCGGCCAGTTCATCTTTGCTGCTTCACTGCAGACTCCGGCCAGAGTCTGCCATCTTCATCTTTACTGCAGACTCCAGCTGGAGTCTGCCATCTTTGCTGCAGACTCCTGTCTTCATCTTTGCGGCAGATTCCGGCTAGAGTCTGCCATCTTCATCTTCGCTGCAGACTCCGGAGTCTGCAGTCTTGTCTTCACTGCGGCACTCCGCTCCTGTAGACCCCTTCCCCCCTGCCCTCCCTCTCATAGCAGGCGCCCTGCCCTGCCTGGCCACTGCGCGCCTGGAGCAGCTGGGCGGCTGCCATCTTTGGCCTTCTTATTTGCATACTTACTCTAATTGGCTGTGGGCGTAGCAGAGGTATGGTCAATTTACATGTTTGTGTAAGATTATGTGCTTTTATAGACATAAGATACATATATCCTTTAGATTAAAAACAATGATAAGGCAAGGACCTTGTCCAAGATTCCTATTGCGTCTCTTAGTGTTCATCTTGTTCTAGGTTCTGCCAGCAGTGATGATTTTTGGCATCTTGTTGATATTACTTGAAAACCAGTTCATATGTATACTTGTCAAGTGCCTAAAAGCAATGAGACATCAGACCTAAGTAATTTCTTGTCTATCATCTTTGGCCGCTTAGTTGGTTTGCATTAGAGTGTGCTTTTGTAGGAAAGTGTTGTGTGCTTCTGGGAAAGGAATCCTTGTTCCCATTTAGCTTGGGCAGCCTACCACACAAAGGATTATGGAGCTTTGAGAAGCAGCTTATCCCCACACTCCATCAAATAGGCCTGTTAGAAGGAAAAGTGTTTGCCCTGGTTTGACAGTCTTTCTGAATCCTGGCCTAGAATAGGTGAAGCCATGGTTTTATATGTTTGTCTATTCCAGTAAATCTAGTAGTTCCTAGAAGAAAATATCTTATACCCTTTTTTAAAAATTCATCCATCTACCCACTCCTCCTCACACATTTTTTCCTGTCAGTACTCTTCTCTCTACTCCAATTATACACACTCTCCCAGTTCTCCCAGCCAGTTATTTAGTAGGGACATGGATTAGAGTTTATATAATTTGAGAACTGGAAGGAGCCTAAAGATCGTCTTGTTCCTCCATCTTACGTTAGAGATGAAGAAACTGGAGTTTCGGAGTTTTAGTGACTTTTTCTAAATTTCACTATCAGCAGAGCTGGAACCAGCATCTGAGTGACCTGACTTGAACATTTGGTTCATATTTTGTGAGTTAGGGACATGTTTGGTGACTTTCTGACCACCCACACTTCTCAAAGTGAGAAATGTCTAAGTGAGGCCTGGAGAATGAAAGGGTCTCTGAGTTCTAGAAATGACTTTTCCCAGAGGAAATAGGGCCCTAAATCATCAGGGGAGAGACAACTGAACTATCCAATGACTGGATAGACTCCATGCAACTAGAATAGAGGTGAAGCCCAGCAAAAATCTAAAATATTATTTTAGTAATAGTGTATATTTTGGATGCTTCTTGGTTTGCTAATTGTATGAAATTATCACACAGTTTTCTAATTCAGCATATCTTAGAATTGATGTTTTGCCATTTCATTCTTTTTTCAAGCTGGTAGCTTTTGAAGTAGAGCGAATTAAAGTTGAAGAAAATAACCCACTGAAGATAATAAAGCATGTCAGAGAACTTGCTGAGCAACTGTTCAAAAATGTAAGTAAGTATATTTATTTAGACAGTCATTAATTTTAAAAGTGCTAATAAAGTATTTTGTTTGAGAAACTGAAAAGCTTCATCTTTCCAGTGATAATCTTCTTGTTCTAACTTCAGACCTTTTGGACTATAAGTTAGCAAGATATTATAGTTGCTACTGTGTATCAAAATAGATCTTACTGTTTTAATGATTTCCCTGCCAATTATTGCATTATGAAAACTTCTTAGTTACAATTTTCCATTTGTCATTTGCCCTCATTGTGATTTTCATTTAGGTTTCTATCTTCTTACGAGTATATTGGGCATTTTAAGACATAAATATTATACCCATTGGAGACCAGAACTACCTCAGACACAGCTGCCCCATGTACTCTGCTTTAGCTTAAAATAGTGAGGGTCCACTGGATCAGGAAAATGATTTGAGTTGAATTGTTTTGAACAGACAGGGCATGAAAAGCTAAAAGATAGCAGATTGTCCAGTGACCAACTACAAAAACTCAAGGGTGAAAATATTCTCCATATAACAGAAATGCAATAGTGTAAAAGATTGATATTTCACACTGGTAACGTGTGAAGTAATAATTTGGATACCAAGAAAGAAGATAACCTAAAATGACAGGGTGGTTTTGTGCATGTGGAAAAATGGCTAATGATTACAACTCCTTCCTCTGCTTTAAAGCTTTTACAGAGTCGAATCCTTTTACTAAAAAAAGGGAAAGTAAGGGGAAAGTTGAGGGAAATATTTTTCCATCTTTTTTTTTTCCAGAGAGAAAGGGAGAGGGAGAGAGATAGAAACATCAATGATGAGAGAGAATCGTTGATCAGCTGCCTCCTGCATGCCCCACACTGGGGATTGAGCCCCCAACTCGGGACCATTCAGTCTGCAGGCCGACACTCTATCCACTGAGCCAAACTAGCTAGGGTGGAAATATTTTTCAGGAGAATAGTTAAGAAGGATGTGGGACCCATATCCTGGTATTGTTTAACTTAATTATTTGCATAGGTGCACCTTTTTGGATGTTGGGTCATTGTTAGTCACATCCCTTCAAAATCTGAGAACCAAATTGTGTTTCTTTATTCGATTATTTATGAATTTTATTTTTGAAGTTACTTTAAAATGTATCCTTTGGGTGGATACCCTAAACTCCACATATAACTGTTCAATACTGTAATAAATCTATTTCTTGATTAGTATGCTGGAACTTGGGAAAAAATCTGTCAGAAGGAAAACTTGTGTTCTGTGCTGGTCTTTGCCATTTATGATGGCTGTGTACAATTAATGTATAGCATGAACATATGGGATAGTTCTCTTGACTTACTGTAATAATAAATATTGAGTGCTTAAAGCAAAGTGCCAGGAATGGGATTAAGCACTTTACATAGTATATCATCTCTAATCCTCATATAGTTATGTAAGATATAGGTGTCATTACCTCCATTTTACTGGGGATAATTGGCTCAGGATTGTAAATGGCTATTAAGTAATTGAATCCAGATTTTAAATTCAGGAGTTTTTATCTATCCAATTCCTAAGTTGATGTTCGTTCACTCCATTAGGCTGGCTCATCTTCAACTGGAAAAAATGTGGTATTTCCAATAGCTGATTTTATAATTGGTTCTTTATAAAGCACTTTAACGTACTATGATCTTGGAAGTTACTCTGTACCCTGTGAGAGAGATAGTGATATTGATGTTGATAGGTGAGGAAACTGAATATTTGAAAGCTTTTTTCCTTGCCCACTTGGAATGATTTATTGATATATTTCGAAAAGTAAAAAAACATTAAGTGGGAGTCAGTGTTTGATACTCTGGGACTGATTCCTTTAATACTGAATGTTTGTTTCTTAGATCTTTGCAAACCTATTCCAGAACTGCAAAATTTTATAGCCAGTAAGTGACCAGAGCTGGGGTTCTGACACGCGTTTGTCCTGTTACAAGACTGAGTACACAATGCATGTTAGGGAGTATGCCAAGCCACTTTAGTGAAGAAATGAAATAAAATTTTTTTTGCCATTTTAGACCTCAAATTTTGTGATACATAGCTAACACTAAGCTAACACAAAAAAGAAAACTGCAGTAAAATAAATATCTACTAATTATATATTCTTAAAAGTGAATGCAAAGCATGAACAACCCCTGTCCTTTAACACTGCTGAAGAGGTCATCATGAGGGACTGTGTGACTAGTAGGAGATAGAATCGTCCTTCAAATGAACTCTACATTTCTTGAGCCCTTATTGGACTTCTTTCCTTCCACAATCCAATTCTATTTCATTTCATTTAATTAATTCCATTCATTCAGTATGTGTTTGTTCGGCACCTACTATTGCCAGCATTTTCTAGGTACATGATTCCTCTAATATCCTTGAGAGGAGGATACATGATGAGTAAGAATTTGAGACTATCCCAATGGATTGTCATCAGACTTTCTATAACCCTTTCTAGTTTTGAGAATTTAAAGTCCTTGATGGTCCCAACATTCCTGAAGTAAATACTTGACAAAGTTAGAAAGGAGAGCACGATGGTCATGCAGGAAGTTGAGGGTATGGAGGAAGGATGGTCTTAATGCAAGGAAAATCATCCACATGGTTCTATTTTTGACTAGTCAGTTTTCTTAAATCAAATTTCTAGAATTTCCTCTGGTAAGCAAGAGCCAACCATATAATTTGGCTGTTTTCTTATTATTGGGTTATAATTGGGACCTGGTGGTTTCATTCCGATGATTGTATATACTTTATTGCACTGAGGTCTGGTATGTGTATCTAGCGCCTCTCCTTTACTTCCCTTTGAAATACCTCAAAAAATGGACCTTAATTTGTCAGTTTCTTCTTGCCATTCCTTTATATTGCTTCCTAGTGAGTAGGAATGAATTGTAGGAATGTGAGCAAATATGAAGAGGGTGAATTGTAACTGGGTTTAGCTGCTATTTTGACTTTCTGGAGCTCCCTAAATAATTAAAAAATGTATTTGGTGGAGGAGGGGAATGGGAAAGTGGAATGAAGGAGAAGAAAAGGAGTAACTCCATTACAGACAAATTGGGTAAGCATTAATAAGGTTTATAACATGAAGATTATTGGCTATATATTTTTACAGCTTTTCTTTCCTTGCCCAATTGATAATACTGGGTCCACCCACCTTGGCTTTCAGAATCTTCAGTGTCTGAATGACAGCACATTTAGCTATTTACCGCTCTATCCCTATGATTCTTGACATACACTCATAAAGGACCACTAACTGTACACAAAATGAGAATTTTAAGATAGGCCAGGACAAGAATTTTGTAAAACCTCCATTTCACGGCACCAAGTAATTAGTTGGACGTGTGTTTTACTGTTTTATATAGTGCAGTTTTTTTTAACTTGTTTTGCATCTGCAGAAGTACATAAATATTAGCTAGATTGTCTGCCAGTTTTCTTAAAAGTAAAGGGGTAAATGAGAGCACTTGGACTTCCTTATAAAATAATATGAGATTTTTATTTGTCCCTTACTGGTATTTCATTGCCCAACATGAAAACAAATAGGTTTTTAAATCCTAACAGGAGAACAAATCCCAACTACAGGAATAGCCATTGTAAATCATGTAAGATCTACATCCTTTACATTTCTGCAGAAAGTTAATTTCGCTAGTAGGCAAATTTAGTCTACATGGATGATATTTGTACTCTGCTAATTGTGAATAAAGGGATTTTTTTGTTGTTGCTATGGGAATGAAGTAAAACATTGTGATCATCTTAGTCTTAAAGAATCAAAACATAAACAACTTGTTTAGATTATTATGAGGAAATGAGGCCCCCAACCCAAAGCATAAAAATCAAACTCTTGCCAAAACTGGTTTGGCTCAGTGGATAGAGCGTCGGCCTGCGGACTGAAGGGTCCCGGGTTCGATTCCGGTCAAGGGCATGTACCTTGGTTGCGGGCACATCCCCAGTAGGGGGTGTGCAGAAGGCAGCTGATCGATGTTTCTCTCTCATCGATGTTTCTAACTCTCTATCCCTCTCTCTTCCTCTCTGTAAAAAATCAATAAAATATATATTTTTTAAAAAATCAAACTCTTTTCTCCATCCTGTCTGGTTTGTTTGTGCCTTTTTAAGTCAGCTTTACAATGATAAATTCTCATATAGTAAAATTTGCCCTTTTTAAATGTACTGTTCTATGACAAATGAGTGAAGTATACAATCACCACAACCACAGTGAGAACATAGAATATTTACCAGTATTTTACTCCAAAATTTTTCCTAATGTGCCCTTATAGACATGTTCTCCCACCACCCCAAACTCTTAACAACTAATATGTTGTCTGTCTATCGTTACTTAGTTTTTTGAGTTTGATTTCTTTCACTTAGCATAATGCATTTTAGATTCACCCATGTCACTACTTAAATCTGTTGTTAATTCCTTTTTATTGTTGAGTAGCATGCCATTGCATGGGTGTACCAAAGTTTTATTTATATGTTGACTAACTGAAGGACAGTTTTGGAAATTATGAATAAAACCACCGTAAACATTTGCATAGGTTTTTGTATGTACATAATTTTTCACTTCTCTTGGGTAAATATTCAGGAGTAAGATACTGGTAACAGAACGTTAACTCTGTAAAAACTAGGACCCCAACCAGTGTGGCTCAGTGGTTGAGCATCAACCTATGAACCAGGAGGTCATGGTTCAATTCCCAGTCTGGGTTGCAGGCTAGATCCCCAGTGTGAGGCATACAGGAGGCAGTTGATCAATGATTCTCATCATTGATGTTTCTATCTCTCTCTCCCTTTCCCTTCCTCTCTGAAATCAATTAAAAAAAATTTTTTTTAAAAAAAAGAAAGAAGAACTAAGACACTTGGCTGGTGTCTGTATCATTTTGCATTTCCTCCAGCAATATATGAGAGTTCCATTTGCTCCATATCTTCAGCAGCACTTTGTATCCTTCGTTTTTGTTTTTAGCCATTCCAATAGTTGTGTGGTGGTATTTTATTATGGTTTTAATTTGCATGTCAATAGGTGAGTGAGAATATAGGTCTCTTAGCTAGTCACTATATGCTTCCTGAGTACTTATAAAAATAATACTTGTCCTAGTCCTGGCTGAAGTGGTGGTTAAAGTGTCAGTCCTCGAACTGGAGGGTCTTGGGTTTGATTCCAGTCAGGGGCACATACCTGGGTTGCAGGTTCAATCCCCAGCCCCGTCAGGGTGCCTGTGGAAGGCAACCAGTCAGTGTGTCTCTCACATCGAAGTTTCTTTCCTTCTCTCTCTCTCCTTTCTCTGTCTCTTCCCCTCCCCCTTTCCTTCCTGTCTTTGAGAATCAGTGGAAAAAACATCCTCAAATGAGGATTAATAACAACAACAAAAATAGTACTTGGATTAGAATATGAAGCTTCCAGCTATAATCATGAATTAGAACAGTGCTTCTCAACAGGGACAATCCCTTCCCCTCAGAAATTTGGCAGTATCTAGAGACATTTTTTGTTGGCATAACTGGAGAGGGTGTACTACTGGCTCTGATAGGTAGAGGTTAGGGATGCTTCTAAACATCTTACAATATACAAGACACTCCCCCTCCAAAAAATTATTCAGCCCAAAATGTCAATAGTGCCAAGGTTGAAAACCTTCTATTAGGCAACCAGGACATTAGATATTCAAGTCATACACCAAATTTATTTGTATTAAAGATGAGACATTAATTCAATTAGATGATCATTGAAAGGCTTATGAAGATGAGAAATTGAGAATGTTTCATTCAATCAATACTGTGTTCACAGCCAGGCAACTCTAAAATGTTTAGTTACATTTTGTCAGTGTTTAACTTAGTGCAGTGATAGTATTGGTTTCAGTGGTATTTAAAAGGATTTGTGTAACTTGCTATCCTACATAGCTCTAGGTACAACTGGTGCATATTAAATAATTACTAAATGTCTAAATTAATATGGAAAACTTGGTAACCTCTAACAAGGTCACATTGATTTGTCATTCACTGCTGAGACCAATGTGTAGGAGGAAATTTTTTCCCCCCAATGCAGTGGTTGCCTACTTTGAATTTCCAGTAGGGGTTGGGGTTTTTTGTTTTGTTTTGCTTTGCTGTGCTTTTATTTGAAGTTGTTCTCAGCCTCGTTTTCTTTAGGCCCTAGGCATATTCTCATTTAGCTTGACAAGAAAGGAAAAAATCCATGTTTCCATACCAGATAGTATGTATGTCATTTTTTCAAGTCTGAGAAAATCATACCTCCCATTACTATAGTGTGCCCTTACAGCAGGATTATGGAGACATTTCTTGAAAATCATTATCCAACTTCAAAATTCCCTCTTAAGCGATAGTGCATTTTGCCAGCTTTCTTGGGCAGTTCATCTTGGATGCTTTGGACAAAATTGTTACCATGTTTACCATAAATGCTCAGTTGTGTAACTCCTTGATTATTATTTTGCATTTGCATTTTCCTGCAATTAAACCTGACAATTTGGCTGCTTTTTTGTTCTATTGGAAAATAATGAATTTCCTTGTTTCAACACAAAATTGAGCTGCAGTTTTTAATGAGCTCAGTAATCTTCAAGGGAATTGCCCACATGCATTTGGAGTTTTGAGTAAGAGCAGATGTTTCTAAGAATATGTAGCGTTCAATGACCCTTAAACTTCCCATCATTTCTGCTGTTTTCTCAAAAGTCATAATGTGACAAAGCCGGGTATAAGGTGGTGAATGTGGTCCTTTATATTTACCACACTGACCATTAGGGGGCAGCAATGCACACAAACAGCAGCCAGAGAACCAACCATGCTAGATTTGGGGGCATGAGCCTTTTTTGAATCTTCTAAGCACAATTAAATATATTATAATTCAGTAACTTTAACCCATTGCCTGAATTTTTATGTAGACTACTCAATTACAGGATAGCCTCATCTCTGAACTTTGCTTTAAAACATGCTTGTTATTCTGAATTGTGTATGGATTTGTTTTATGATATTTCAAATTGCTTATGAGAAAAAACACACTATTAATGACTAAAAGCAATATCTTTAATTAGTGATTTTTATTTAAACTGTTTTTTAGTACTATTTTTATTGCTGTTAGAATACAAGTAGCTGGTGATATGTGAATCCTGGGGAAAAGATTTTAGAGGTCTGGTGGCATGCCAAAGAATATACAGTAACTAAATATTTATTCAAATGAATGTGTCCTAGACTTTTGGAAAACAGCTTTCAGAATTATTCTGGGGAAGTGTGTGTGTGTGTGTGTGTGTGTGTGTGTGTATCGCGTATGCACATGTTCGTTCTAAAAGCTGTTCTTTGACAACTCATTCTATCCTCACAAAAACCTTATGAAGTAGGTACCATATTATTATCTTTGTTACAGATGAGGAAACTAAAATAAACTGCACCCTGTCACAGTGCTAAACTGGGATTTGACACAGGTGGTCCAACATCAGAGACCATGAATTAAAAGTACTTCTTAAACTCCCTCTCTCATTGAATTGTCCAGCCTTTCCCTCTGAATTATAGTGCCTCCTATCTCTATCATGTTTTCACACATAGTCCTATTTATGGGCTCTCTATTCCATTAGTTTTTTAAGGCCTTCACTAATACCAATCGACATACTATATTATTAAAGATTTATATGAGTTTTGATATCCAGAAAGTTTTATTTCCCCACTTACTCTTCTTCAGAATAGCCTTGACTATTTTTGGATCTTAGTTCTGCTTTATAAAGTTTAGTATGAACTTAGCACATTATAGAATTTTGAGCAATATGTGTATCCTCCTTTTTTTAACCCACCTTAAGTCATTTTTGGATCAAGGTAGAAGCACATATAGTAAGAGAGAAAAAGATAAAATATAGCTAGAAAATCTGACATCACTAAGAAGATTTCTTTTCTACTATAATTTTTCATGTTTTGAACTTTGTTATAATGAATATTACTTACATCATGGAAATATATTTAAAGTCTTAATTTTTATTATAAAAAAAGAAGTGTCAATAGTAACAAAAATAGTGAAGACTATATTTTAAATGATTCTGATTTAAAACTTAAAATCCATGTGAATTACCTTCCCATCCTGAAAAAAATATCTTCCCAAAGGATTTTAGAATATTTATATGTATAACTTTTGAAAACATACCTTAGACTTGAGCCTAAAAAACAGAGAAAAACAAATATGCTATTTGAAAAGGGTCATTTTATAAACTATAGTCCAGTGATGTTGGGTTAATCCAGGAATAATTTTAGAACAGGAATATGTCACCATATAGCTTGGAAAGTGGTGATCATGAAGTCTTGGCGTAGGAACTTACGTATTTATTCTTCCCTGTCCTTGCTAATGACATAAGAGAGGAATACAAAGTGTGTATGAGGGCTGCTCTGGCCAGAACAAGTTTTCTATCTAATTTCAGCTTCTTAGGAACCTTTTAAGAGAAGCATGAGTGTGTACCTGAGGCAGAGTTACTTATCCAGTATTACATAGTGAGCAGAGCAAAAACAAGAACCGAGGCTTTGTACACTTTAAAGGAGTATTATTTCCATTGTATTGCTGAGATGTGCTTCCTACATCATCTGCTGTGGCCCAACCTTTCTTTTTTCTGGGTCTGGGCCAAATAACCAAAAAGAATTGTGGGGAGCAACTCTAATACACGATGACAGTTGCCATTTTAACTGTCCAGAAAATGCATAGAGTAGTGATGAGCTTAATCTACAACATGAATAACATAGGTTCTTTTGGGAGAGGAAGAATTTTCTGGTTACAAAGGATAATAAATACTAGAATTCGTCTCAAAATGGTTGAAGAGCAGCCTTCCCTAGAGAATTTGATAAAGAAGGTGGATTTCACTCTGCCTGTAGTATTTGAAATATAATCCTACTTAACTAGGTGACTGGATAAAAATCCATGACACATTTAATTTACTTATGACAATCCTAATATGTGTTCAACATTGTATCCCATTTGTTAGGATACAGTAGGAAGTAGCATAGGGTGCCTACTACATGCCAGGCAATTTCTAGATGGAGAGGATAAAAACATTTTTTTTTAATTGACTGAAAAGTCTGCCCTTGTGGAGCTTCATGTTACTGAGAGAAGGATAGACAGTCAAGTTAAATAAGATTTAGAGTATGTGAGAAGGTTGATAGGTGCTAAGGAGGAAAATATAATAAGGGGATAGGGTTTGTGTTGGGGAGATAAAGTTATATAGGGTGGCCAAGAAAGGTGGCATTTGAAGAAAGAAATGCAGAAAGGGAGAGAGGGTTCAGTAAATCGGTGGGGGAGCAGGCATTCCAAAGAGGTGAGAGTTAAATGCAAAGGCCTTGGGTCAGGAGCAAGAAGGCCTGAATGTCAGGCAGAATGAAGGAAGAGACAGCAGTAGGACACGGTCTCATAGAAAAGTCATATCTTGTGGGGCCTTGTAAATTATTGTGAAAACTTTGGGTTTTACTCTGAGTGAGATAAAGAGCTGTTTGAATGAACAGAGTGGTTGGTGGTGATTTAACTTTGGTTCATTCTGTCTGTGGTGTTAAGAATGGAGGAGCCAGGGACCAATGGTGGGAGCAGGGAGACCAGTGAGGAGACGTGTTCTGTAGTAGAGGAGAGATGTTGGCTTGACCCAACGTGTTGAAAAATGGTCAGATTTAAACACGCTTTAAAGGCAGCGTCCAGAGGTTTGCAGAGGAATGGATAATTGAGTGTTAGAGAAAGGCATTAAAGGTGACTCAGCTTTTCACCTGAGTAATTGGAAAAATAAACATGCCATGTACGGAAGAGGTGAAGACTGCAGAAAACAGATTTGGAAAGGTGGAGATTAAATGCTCCATTTTGGACATATAAGATGATATTTAAATCCAGATGGAAATACTTATATTGAATATATGGGCATGGAGTTCAAGAGAAAGCTCAGGTGGAGATAAAAATGTGTGAGTTCTTGGTGTTTTTATGGTTTAAATATATGAAGCTGGAAATTATCACCAAGGAAGTAAGTATAAATAGAAGAGAAGCCCAAGGTCTGAGCCCTGGGATATTCACATAGTTAAGAGATTAGGGAGATAAAAAATAAAGACGTAGCAAGAAGACCTAGAAATCAAGTGAAAACGTGTTCATGGAAGGGGAAGGAGGGTCAGCTCTTTCTGATGCTGCTGAAGTAAGACTCTGGGGCTCTGTTTCATGGCATGTATCTGAGTGTACAGGTACTCATTCATCTGACTGCAGCTTGTTCCCTCTCAGCTCCCACTCCCTTCCTGACAATCTGCCGTTATCTTAACTTCTGAATAATCCTACCTGTGTTTGATATTGCAGGAGAACCCAAACCCTCATATGGCATTTCAGAAAGTTCCACGCCCCACAGAAGGATCCCACTTGCGAGTTCATATTCTTCCTTTCCCAAAGATTAATGAAACCCGGGTACAGGAATTGATACAGGAGAATCTTGCTAAGAACCAGAATGCACCTCCTGCTTCACGAGTGGACAAGAAGTGTGTTGTGCCAGCAGGCCCACCTGTTGGTATGTATTTGTCCTTGTGTTTAAAAGTAAACTTCTTATCGAGACAGAAGACCCAAAAACTCAAGTAACCAGAATCAGAGTATTACCAACACCCAGAAGTACTGTCCTATTCACTGCCTCTCACAAAGGGTAACCATTCATCTAACTGCCACTACTATAGAATCCTTTTTGAAAACAGCTGTATCGAGATATAATTCACATACATAAAATTCACCTATTTAAAGTGTACAGTTTAGCCCTAACCGGTTTGGCTCAGTGGATAGAGCATCAGCCTGCGGACTGAAGGGTCCCAGGTTCGGTTCCCGTCAAGGGCATGTACCTTGGTTGCGGGTACATCCCCAGTAGGGGGTGTGCAGGAGGCAGCTGATCAATGTTTCTCTCTCATCAATGTTTCTAACTCTCTATCCCTCTCCCTTCCTCTCTGTAAAAAATCAATAAAATATATTTTAAAAAATAAATAAATAAATAAAGTGTACAGTTTAGTGGCTTTTAGTATATTCACAAAGTCACACAACCATTTTCTCTAATTTCAGAACATTTTCATTATCTGAAATAGATATACCCATGCCCATTAGTAGGGTATAATTTTCCCCCTAAAAATCACTCCTTCCCTAGCTTTAGGCAGTAATCTACTTCCTGTCTTTATAGATTTGCCTATTCTGGAAATTTTATATAAATGGAGTTATATAATATATGATCTTTTTTTGTGACTGGCTTTTTTCATTTATCATAATACTAGAGGCCCGGTGCACGAAATTCATGCATGGGTGTGTGTGTGTGTGTGTGTGTCCCTCAGCCCAGCCTGCACACTCTCCAATCTGGGACCCCTCGAGGGATCGGGCCAAAACGGGCAGTCGGACATCCCTCTCACAATTCAGGAATGCTGGCTCCCAACCGCTCACCTGCATGCCTGCCTGATTGCCCCTAACTGCTTCTTCCTGCCTGCCTGATCATCCCCTAACCACTCCCCTGCCAGCCTGATCGACACCTAACTGCTCCCCTGTCGGACTGATTGCCCCTAACTGCCCTCCCCTGCCAGTCTGGTCACCTCTAACTGCCCTCCCCTGCCTGCCTGGTTGCCCCCAACTGCCCTCTCCTGCTGGCCTGGTCACCCACAACTGCCCTGCCTTGCCAACCTGGTTGCCCCTAACTGCCCTCCCCTGCTGGCCTGGTCTCCTCCAACTGCCTCCCCTGCAGGCCTGGTCCCCCCCAACTTCTCTCCCCTGCAGGCCTGGTTGCCCCTAACTCCCCTTCCTTGCCAGCCTGGTCTCCCCCAACTGCCCTCCCCTGCAGGCCTGGTCCTCCCAACTGCCCTCCCCTGGAGGCCTGGTCATCCCCTACTGCCCTCCCCTGGAGGCCTAGTCCCCCCCAGCTGCCATCTCCTGCAGGCCTGATCCCCCCCAACTTCCCTCCCATGCAGGCCTGGTCCCCCCCAACTGCCCTCCCCTGCCAGTCTGGTCCCCCCCAACTGCCCTTCCTGCAGGCCTGGTCCCCCCCAACTGCCCTCCCCTGTAGGCCTGGTCCCTCCCAACTGCCCTCCCCTGCCAGCCTGGTCCCCCTCAACTGTCCTCCCCTGCAAGCCTGGGTCCCCCCCAACTGTCCCCCCCCAACTGCCCTCCCCTACAGGTCTGATCACTCCCAACTGCCCTCCCCTGCAGGCCTGATCCCCCCCATCTGCCCTCCCATGCAGGCCTGGTCCCCCCCCCCAACTGCCTTTTCCTGCAAGCCTGGGTCCCCCACAACTGTCCTCCCCTGCTGGCCTGATCACCCACAACTGCCCTCCCCTGCCGGCCATCTTGTGGTGGCCATCTTGGGTCCACATGGGGACAGCCATCTTTGATCACATGGGGGTGGCCATCTTGTGTGTTGGAGTGATAGTCAATTTGCATATTACTCTTTTATTAGCTAGGATTTTCAGTTTATCCACATCACATGTATCAGTGCTTCATTGTTTTTATGGCTGAATAGTATTCCATTGTATGGATATACAGATGCTCCTGGACTTACAGATGGGATTACTTCCTGATAAATCCATCACAAGTTAAAAATATCATAAGCTAAAAATGCCTTTAAGCCCTGGTCGGTGTGGCTCAGTTGGTTGGTTGTTATTCCATACACTGAAAGGTTGCCACTTCAGTTCCTAGTCACTGCACATGCCTGGTTGTGGACTTGATCCCTGGGAGGAGATGTGTAGGAGGCAGCCTATTGATGTTTCACTCTCACATTGATATCTCTCTCTCTCTCTCTCTCTCTCTCTCTCTCTCTCTCTCTCCTCCTCTTCCTCCTCCTCCCTCCCTCCCTCTCTCCCTGCCTTTCTCTTTCTCTCTCTACCTCTCTCCCTCTCTCCCTCTCTCCTTCTTCTTGCCCCCCTCTCTCTCTAAAAATCAATAAAAAATCTTTTTTAAAAATGCATTTAATATCCTTAACCCAGTAGTCGGCAAACTCATTAGTCAACAGAGCCAAATATCAACAGTACGACGACTGAAATTTCTTTTGAGAGCCAAATTTTTTAAACTTAAACTTCTTCTAACGCCACTTCTTCAAAATAGACTCGCCCAGGCTCTGATATTTTGTGGAAGAGCCACACTCAAGGGGCCAAAGAGCTGCATGTGGCTCGCAAGCCACAGTTTGCCGACCACAGCCCTAACCTGTTGACCATCATATTAACCTAGCCTACCTTAAACATGCTCAGAACACAGCATCCAAAAACCACTGACAACAGAGTACACTGTAGAGTATTGGTTGTTTACCCTCATGATCACTATGGCTCACTGCCGCTACCCAGCATTAGGAGAGAGTATCCAACCACACATAGCAAGCTTGGAAAGGATAAAAATTCAGAATTTGAAGTACAGTTTCTACTGAATGCTCACTGCTTTTGCACCATCATCAAGTTGAAATCCATAACTTGAACCATTGTCCTAAGTTGAGGACCATCTGTATGTCACATTTTGTTATTCATCAGTTAATGGATATTTGGGTTGTTTCTCCTTTTGTTACTATTAGTAATGCTGCTGTGAGCACTCATGTGCAAGTTTTTGTGTGGACATATCTCTTCAGTTCTCTTAGGTATATACCTCGGTGTGGAATTGCTTCGTATAAGTCTATGTTCAACATTTTGAAGAACTGCCAGATTGTTTTCCAAAGCAGCTGTCCCATTTAACATTCCCACCAGCAGTGTATGGGTGTTCCAGTTTCTCCACATTCGCTAATGATGCAGAGCATCTTTTCCTTTGCTTATTGGCCATTATTATACCTTCTCTGGAGAAATGTCTGTTCAGATCCTTGGCCCATTTTTAAATTGGTCTATTTGTCTTTTTATTATTGAGTTAAGTGTTCTCTGTATATTCTGTATACAAATCCTTTATCAGATACATGATTTGCAAATATTCTTTCCCATTCTGAGAATCTAATTTGGGGGGGCATGTGATTTTTCTTTGGTAATCATAGAAATATCAACTTCTTTTTTTCATTAGTAATTCTCTTACAGTAGCTACTTTTGTCATGATCTTGTATCCCAAACACGTATCAGTTTGTTTACAATAAAAGTTAAAATAGATGTTTACTTTAGCTTAATGTGATTTTTACTATGAAATATTAATTGATTTGCATGAGTTAAGTGTATCATTGGAATCTGTCCTGTGAAATTATCCTTAATAAGCCATTGACTAGCTAGCCTGACACTTTAAAACGTGAAAATATAATAAAAATAATGAAATGGAATACCTTCAATGCCACATAACAAGGGAAACAATTAATTCTAAGTGTCAATCATGAAAACAGTTACAGCCATATAAACTCAAACCAGTACTATTCCCCTTGCTTTTATAATTGCCAGAGGAGTTTAATTTACTTGTTTTCTTTTTATTCCTTTACTAGTTTCCATAATGGATAAGGTGAAAACAGTTTTCAACAGTGCACAGAGATTGGAAGTTGTTAGAAACTGCATCTCATTCATATTTGAAAATAAAACATTGGAGACTGAAAAGGTAATAAAATGCTATCTTTGCGACATAAGAATTCATCATTTCCCTTTCAGATTTACATGTTTAACTTGCTAACTGACCTCTCTAATTTCATCCTTTTTCTTTATCAAGTGTTTTGATGAATAGTGTCTAGGATGTAAATTCTTAGCCAAGCCTAATTCCGTGGCTACCAGACAAATATTGATAGTCATTGTTTCCCTCAAACTTTTAACATTGTTCACTAAATCCTATTTTAGCATATTACCTAGGAACTTAACATTTTAATTTTTCAGTTACAGTTCACATACAATATTATATTAGTTTCAGGTGTAAAACATAGTGATTAGACATTTCTGTAACTTACAAAGTGATCACCCTGATAAGTTTATTATCCATCTAACGCCATACATGATTAACATTTTAAATATAATTATATTTCTGGCAAAGAATCTGGTTGGATAATTGGTATTCAACTTAAACATGCATTGTTAAAGCAGATTTTCATGCCTTCTTTAATAAAACCCGCTAAACATAATGTAAACTTTTCTTAGTGATTCGTCATAGTTCTGAACATCTGTTACAAAGGGCTAGTAAAGCATGTAAGGTTTTGACACTTACAACAAATGACCCCAGGCCTCTTTCTGTTTTGAGGTTGCTCAGTTTCCCCTTTTTTCTATGGTTGAAGTGTCACAGATTTTCTTTCGTTCTCTTGCTTCCAGCTGTCTCCTCCTGTTTCTTATACCTGCCTCTAAAAATGCCATACTCTCCTACTTTCGGGCTTCTTCCCTTCTTATTTGCTCCTTTGTTCGGGTTTTTAGGTTTTCAAAGTTAAGGAAAGCTATTCTTGTTTTATGTAAAGCATATTTACTAGGCTTTACATGGTGAACTGGAAGAGGCATTCTAATGAGTAGTGAATTGAATGATTTTTAATGAATAAACCTAAAGATATCTATGTGTTGCTCTGAGTCCTTTTTCTTTTTTTTTTAATTATGATATTGAAATGAGAAGAGATTGTAGAATTTTCCAGTCATAAATTAAAACTAATGATTAAATAGCTGTCCCGTTTAAAAGTAGCAATGGTAAGATATGTACACATATAATACCTTAATAAAAATTTGAAAAAAAATAAAATAAAATAAAAGTAGCAAATCACCTATATTTCTTGTCATTTTAATTTTCTATTCTTGCTATGGAGATGTGGACAGTTAATGAAAGAAGGTATCTAAGTGTCTGTGGCTTTGACTTGTGATCTGAAGCAACAGTTATTTGGTGACTAGAGTTTTTTGTGTTTTTTTTTATTATTTTATTGTTTTTTTAAATAAATCTTTATTCAGATTATTACAATTGTTTCTCCTTTTTCCCCCCATAGCACCCCTCCACCCGGTTCCCACCCCACCTTCTGCCCTTACCTCCCCCACCACTGTCCTCATCCATAGGTGTATGATTTTTGTCCAGTCTCTTCCTGAACCCCCTATACCCCTTTCCCCCTGAGAATTATCAGTCCACTCCCTTTCTATGCCCCTGATTCTATTATATTCACCAGATTATTCTGTTCCTCAGGTTTTTAATTCACTTGATTTTTAGGTTCACTTGTTGATAGATATGTATTTGTTGTTCATAATTTTTATCTTTACTTTTTTCTTCTTCCTCTTCTTTAAGAATACCTTTCAGCATTTCATATAATACTGGTTTGGTGGTGATGAACTCCTTCAGCTTTTTCTTATCTGTGAAGCTCTTTATCTGCCCTTCAATTCTGAATGGTAGCTTTGCTGGGTAGAGTAATCTTGGTTGTAGGTTCTTGCTATTCATCACATTGAAAATTTCTTGCCACTCCCGTCTGGCCTGCATAGTTTCTGTTGAGAAATCAGCTGACAATCGTATGGGTGCTCCCTTGTAGGTAATTAACTGTTTTTCTCTTGCTGCTTCTAATATTCTCTCTTTGTCTTTTGCTCTTGGCATTTTAATTATGATGTGTCTTGGTGTGGTCCTCTTTGGGTTCCTTTTGTTTGGGGTTCTGTGCGCTTCCTGGACTTGTAAGTCTATTTCTTTCACCAGGTGGGGGAAGTTTTCAGTCATTATTTCTTCCAATAGGTTTTCAGTATCTTGCTCTCTCTCTTCTTCCTGCACCCCCATAATTCTGATGTTGGTACGCTTGAAGTTGTCCCAGAGTCTTCTTACACTATCTTCAACTTTTTGGATTTTTTTTTTTTTTTTTGCTTTTTGCTTTTTCGGTTGAATGTTTTTTGCTTCTTTGTATTTCAATTCTTTGACTTGATTCTTGTGTTCCTCTAGTCTGTTTTTGGGTCTCTGTGTAATATTTTTTATTTCAGTCAGTGTATGTTTAATTTCTAGTTGGTCCTTTTTCATATCTTCGAGGGTCTCATTATATTTATCGGCCTTTTCTAGGATATTCTTAAAAAGTCTTATAACCGTGGTTTTGAATTCTATATCCAGTCATTTGTTTTCCTCCATTTCTTTCGTTTGTGATCTGATTCTTTGACCCCACATTTTCACTGATTCCCTGAGTTGGTAGGGTAGATATTTGTGCTAGGTTTCCAATATGGCCCAGTGGGTCTGCTTCCCCAGTTAACCTGAGGTGGACACTCTTGGTGCACCCCTTTGTGGACTGTGTGTACAGCCTTGTTGTAATTAAGTCTTGATTGTTGTTGGTATCACTGGGAGGAATTGACCTCCAGGCCAGTTGGCTGTAAGGATCAGCTGTGTCTATGCTGGGAGAAGTTCGGTGCTGGAGACAGCCTTATAGGACTAGACTTGCCAAATTGCAATAGCCTCTGTGCTCAGCTTGGATGGGGTGGAGTCTCAGGGCAGAGCACACAGTCTTGGCTTCCAGTCAGCCTTGCCCTTGCGCGCGTGTGCGCCTGCAGACCTCTGCCTTCCCCGGCTCCCGAGTCTCCGCCTGAGAGTACAGATTCCCCCCACAAGAGCGTGGGTCCCTAGGGGCTCGCCTGGAACTGGGATTCAGTGCAGTCAGAACTGGGGCTCAGTGCAGTCAGGAGCTGCTGACTCCCTTCCACTAGGGAAAGCCTGTGGCAACCTCCGCAGCCTTTGTGTGCACTGGCACGCGCGCGCCTTGAGACCTCTGCCTTCCCCGGCTCCCGAGTCTCCGCCCGAGAGTCCAGATTCCCCCCGTAAGGGTGTGGGTCCCCAGGGGCTCGCCTGGGACTGGGGTTCAGTGCAGTCAGAACTGGGGTTCAGTGTGGTCGGGGGCTTCCTTCCCCCTTCCGCCAGAGAAAGTCAGCCAGGCTCTCAGCCGCCCTTCCTCTCTGCGTGCACAAAGACCCTTGGCCCTACCTCCAATTCTCTGTGAGCTTTTCTCTTTCCTTCTAGTTGTAGAATTTTCACTCAGCCAGCTTTCCTGTGGTTCTGGGTGGTGTCCGTTCTGTCTTTTAGTTGTAGTTTTGAAATTGTTGTGCGAGGCAGCAGTTTAGGTGCTTACCTATGCCGCCATCTTGGTTTCTCCGGTGACTAGAGTTTTGATGAGTTGTCTTAAGTGTTGTTAATGTTTTTTTAGATTATACATAAATTAATTCTGCTTATTTTTCATGCTTGCTTACATATAAAAATAACTACAAATCCCTCTATTATAATTGTTCTCAGTAGCAAAGCTACTCTTTTCCAGGAATTTAATTTTACTGATAATTGTTAAATGTCTTACAGGATGCACTTGAACTTTCAGTGAAATTACGAATTAATTTTCCCAGTGGTGCCTGTTGTTCACATCTGCCTCTCTTGTCCTCAGACCCTTCCTGCGGCATTGAGAGCCCTTAAAGGAAAGGCAGCAAGACGGTGTCTCACTGACGAGCTGGGTTTACACGTCCAGCAAAACCGGGCAATACTAGACCATCAGCAGTTTGACTACATAATAAGGATGATGAACTGTACTCTGCAGGTAACTGTTAGTCTTTTCAGATTATTTTTCTTATTTGTGAATACTTTTCTTTTTTCTGGAAATTCAGTAATTGCTGATAGAGAAAGGTCTTAAGCCTTCCACAACTTATAGGATGAAGAGCCAATATCCATCCCATTTCTGACAGAAACACTCATTTATTACTTGGCATATATTGAGAGTCTTTTATTCTTTGTTTTCTCTTGAAAAAAAATACTAGGTTATCTTATTGGTTTTAGAAGAAAGCTTTCTAAAACCAAACAGCTATCTTGAAAATATTTGGTTATATTTTACTTAATGTGTATATTCATCCCAGCCCTTTTTAGACAGTTTTCAATTATACTATTAAAGCAGAGGGCAATGAATAGTCGATAATCCAGATGATAAATGAATTACTCAGTTAAGTATTTACTAAGCACTTCGTGTATGTGAAGCACAAAAATATATTTCTAGTTGGCTTCAAAAGATGTGTATGAATTTACTGAGATAACTTCCCACAAAATCATGAAGACATAATTAGCAGGAGTAAATAATCTGATTTCCCCATCCTGACTTGCTTGTTAGATAGTCTGTGACATTGGCATCATATTCTTTGCAAGTGATGCAAAACCCTCTCAAACTTTTTCCACAAGCAGAAAAAGTGTAATTAAATATTAAGATTTTAAAGACTAGCTATGGGACTCAAGAGAACCTAAACAAAAATGCACGTTAAATTCTGGAAAGAGATAATTGCAGGGCATAATTAATAATAAAATTAAGTATATTAATTAATGAATGAAAGAAGGCCTAAATAAATGGAAAAATACATCATGTTCATAGACTGTAAGATTCAATATTATAAAATTATAACAATAAGTTTTTCTCAAAAGAAGAGTCACTGCAGTTCCCATAAAAATCCCAATTGAAGCTCATCCAGCGTGGCTCAGTGGTTGAGCGTCGACCTATGAAGCTGGAGGTCATGGTTTGATTCCCAGTCAGGGCACATCCCCAGGTTGCGAGGTCCATACCCAGTGTGGGGCATGCAGGAGGCAGCCGATCAATGATTCTCTTTCATCATTGATGTTTCTGTCTGTCTCTCCTCCCTTCCTCTCTGAAATCAATAAAAATATATTAAAAAAAGAAAAATCCCAACCAAAGAGCAAAACCCTAAGAATTACCAGTACACGCCTAATAGAACAACTAAGTTTGGCAAAATGTCAAACTTTTAGAAACAGATGCAAACTTTTAGCTATAAGATGAGTAAGGCCTGAGAATCTAATATAAAATACTAGAGGCCCAGTGCACGAATTCATGCATGGGTGGGGTCCCTCTGGGTGGCCTGTGGGGATCAGGCTGAAACCCGCAGTCCAACACCGCCTGCAGCTCCTACCTGCCACTCCCGCTCATCCTGGCCCCACTGTGCCTGCTGCAGGCTCACACCCAATCAGTCCTGATCTGGAGAGGCTCGCACTGCAGCAGCGCTCGCCAGCCATGAGCCCTGCATCTGGCACCCTCCCAAGGGGAGTGGCCTGCGGAATTGGGCTGAAACCAGCTTTCTGACATCCCCCAAAGGGTCCTGGATTGCGAGAGGGTGCAGGCAAGGCTGAGGGACCCCACTGGTGCACGATCGGGCCGGGGAGGGACCGTGGAAGGGCTCTAGGGCACGTCTGGCCCATCTCACTCAGTCCCAAGATCCGCCGGACCCCAGCAGCAAGCTAATCTACCAGTCAGAGTGTCTGCTCCCTGGTGGTCAGTGCACATCATATGAGCAGTTGAGCAGCCTTAGCATATCATTAGCATATTACACTTTGATTGGTTGTTCAGTTGTTCTACCATTTTTTATTTGCATATTACCCTTTTATTATATAGGATGCTGACTGTAGTTGATAACACTGAATTATATAATTGAAATTTTCTAAGAGAAGAGAACTTAAATATTTGCACCCTCCAAAAAATAAATATGTGAGGTGGTAGATGTGTTAACTCAGTTGTGGGAATCCTTTCATGATGTAAACATGTAGCAAATCACCATGATCAACACCTTAAATATCTTACCATTTTATTTGTCAAGTATATCTTAATAAAACTTTTTAATTTTTTAATTAGTTTAAGATTATAGTAATTAAGACAGTGTGTGTGGTACTGAACAATCATAAATGAATTGACCAATAGAACAGAATATAGAGTTCATAAACAGATGTACATATATATGCAAACATGATTAATGACAAAGTTGACATTTCAGATTAGTGGCAAAATGAAAAATTCAGTAAATAATGCCAGAACTATTAAGTAACCATGTATACATAATATACCACGTACATAAAAATTTTACAGATACCTCACACTATACACTAAAGTCAGTTCTATGTCTATTAAAGACTTAAATATGAAAGCCAACCTATGCAATTTTCAAACAGAATAAAGGAGATCTCTTTATGACTTTGGGGTGGGGAGATATTTCTCAAACAAGTCACAATAGTATTGATCTTAAAAGATTAATAAATGTGACTGTATTAAAATTAAGAATTTTTGTCCATTAAAAAGTACCATAAAGAGTCCAGTTGGTGTGGCTTAGTGTTTGAACATCAACCTATGAACCAGGAGGTTATACTTCTTTTCTTGGTCAGGGCACATGCCTGTGTTGTGGGCTTGATACCTACCTAGTGTGGGGTGTGCAGGAGGCAGCCAACCAATGATTCTTTTTCATCGTTGATGTTTCTATCTCCCTCTCCTTCCTCTCTGAAATCAATAAAAGTATATTTTTAAATACCAGAAAGAGAGTGAAAATGCAAATCACAGAGTGAGAGATGTTTGCACAGCATGTGTCAACAGATTAGTGCCGAGATCATTAAAAATATTCACAAATCAATAGTACAAAGACAATTCACATTCTAAATGGGTGAAACCTAAAGAAGTATTTCAGAGAAAAGGAAACCTATTTGGATGATGTGTATAAAAAGATTATCTATCTTAAAAAAAGAAAAGGTAATCTAGGTCAATAATTGGAAAAATGTAAATTAAAACCACAAAGAGATAACCTTTTATAAACTATTTTGTAATAATTTAAAAATCTGATAATATCAAGTATTAACGAAGTTATGCAACAAATGGAACATGTAAACTCTGTTGGTTAGAGTGTAAAGTGTTATAATCACTTTAGAAAATGTAATAAGATATAATATAACAAGAAACAAGATAGTTTGTCATTTTCCTATGAAGTTGAGTATGAATATATTCTGTGATCAGTGATTCCACTCTTAGAGGAGCTCTTCCCCACATACACCAAGACACATGCACAAAATCGTTTATTTTTGGATACAACTCATATCCCAACCAGCAGTAGAATAAATAAATAAATTATGGTATCTTGTTATATTAGAATATTATTTAACTATGAAAATGGATGAAGTATACCTATAAGGAACAATGTTTGTGAATATTAAGATAATTTTGTGCAAAAATTAAAAGGCAATTCAATTACAACATGGTTCCATTGGTATAAAGTTAAAAACATGTAACATTATTTGGGGATATTTAATTTAAGACTACAATATATATGGTAAAACTGATGTATATGAATATTAAATCATCACATTATATACCACAATTTTATTTGTCAATTATGCCTTAACAAAGCTAGGCGGTGGGCGGGGGGGGGGGGGGGGGCGGAGAATCAAGGGAATAATAAACAAATTATTCAAGAAAATTATCTCTAGGGGAGAGGAAGGAAGAGCAGTGAACATAGAGATCTGCAAAGGTAATGGCAATATTCTATTACCTACTTCTTACTAGGTATATGGGTTTTCATTGTAAAATCAGTCTTATTTATAACTTATACACATTAATTTGTAGGGCACTGCTACTAGCTATTTTGCAGGGCATATTTATTTTTTCAAACCCATTTCAAAGAATAATTTTTTCAGAAATTCTAACTTAAAACCTAGCATTAAAAAATGTAATCTTATAACAAGCACTTTGTAGTTCGTTTAAGCAAATTGACAAGATAAGAGATGATTCACCTTTACTGGAAATACAGGCTTACTCTCTTTTTTTTTGTGTGTATTTTTTTATTTTTTTTTAAATCTTTATTCAGATTATTACAATTGTTTCTCCTTTTTCCCCCCATAGCACCCCTCCACCCGGTTCCCACCCCACCTTCTGCCCTTACCTCCCCCCACTGTCCTCATCCATAGGTGTATGATTTTTGTCCAGTCTCTTCCTGAACCCCCTATACCCCTTTCCCCCTGAGAGTTATCAGTCCACTCCCTTTCTATGCCCCTGATTCTATTATATTCACCAGATTATTCTGTTCCTCAGGTTTTTAATTCACTTGATTTTTAGGTTCACTTGTTGATAGATATGTATTTGTTGTTCATAATTTTTATCTTTACTTTTTTCTTCTTCCTCTTCTTTAAGAATACCTTTCAGCATTTCATATAATACTGGTTTGGTGGTGATGAACTCCTTTAGCTTTTTCTTATCTGTGAAGCTCTTTATCTGCCCTTCAATTCTGAATGGTAGATTTGCTGGGTAGAGTAATCTTGGTTGTAGGTTCTTGCTATTCATCACATTGAAAATTTCTTGCCACTCCCGTCTGGCCTGCATAGTTTCTGTTGAGAAATCAGCTGACAATCGTATGGGTGCTCCCTTGTAGGTAATTAACTGTTTTTCTCTTGCTGCTTCTAATATTCTCTCTTTGTCTTTTGCTCTTGGCATTTTAATTATGATGTGTCTTGGTGTGGTCCTCTTTGGGTTCCTTTTGTTTGGGGTTCTGTGCGCTTCCTGGACTTGTAAGTCTATTTCTTTCACCAGGTGGGGGAAGTTTTCAGTCATTATTTCTTCCAATAGGTTTTCAGTATCTTGCTCTCTCTCTTCTTCCTGCACCCCCATAATTCTGATGTTGGTACGCTTGAAGTTGTCCCAGAGTCTTCTTACACTATCTTCAACTTTTTGGATTTTTTTTTTTTTTTTGCTTTTTGCTTTTTCGGTTGAGTGTTTTTTGCTTCTTTGTATTTCAATTCTTTGACTTGATTCTTGTGTTCCTCTAGTCTGTTTTTGGGTCTCTGTGTAATATTTTTTATTTCAGTCAGTGTATGTTTAATTTCTAGTTGGTCCTTTTTCATATCTTTGAGGGTCTCGTTATATTTATCGGCCTTTTCTAGGATATTCTTGAAAAGCCTTATAACTGTGGTTTTGAATTCTATATCTAGTCGTTTGTTTTCCTCCATTTCTTTCGTTTGTGATCTGTTTCTTTGATGCTGCATTTTCATCTGTTTCTTTGATGCTGCATTTTCCTGAGTTGGTAGGGTAAATTTGTGTGCTAGGTTTCCTATATGGCCCAGTGGGTCGGCCTCCCCAGTTAACCTGAGGTGGACACTCTTGGTGCACCCCTTTGTGGACTGTGTGTACAGCCTTGTTGTAGTTAAGTCTTGATTGTTGTTGGTATCACTGGGAGGAATTGACCTCCAGGCCAGTTGGCTGTAAGGATCAGCTACGTCTATGCTGGTAGAAGTTCGGTGCTTGAGACAGCCTTATAGGATTAGACTTGCCAAATTGCAATAGCCTCTGTGCTCGGCTTGGATGGGGTGGAGTCTCAGGGCCGAGCAGACAGTCTTGGCTTCCAGGCAGCCTTGCCCTTGCGCGCACGCGCAGACCTCTGCCTTCCCCGGCTTCCGAGTCTCCACCCCTTGTGCGCACGCGCCGACCTCTGCCTTCCCTGGCTCCCAAGTCTCCGCCCAAGAGTCCAGACTCCCCCCACAAGAGCGTGGGTCCCCAGGGGCTCGCCCAGAACTGGGGTTCAGTGCAGTCATAACTGGGGTTCAGTGTGGTCGGGGGCTTCCTTCCCCCTTCCGCCAGAGAAAGTCAGCCAGGCTCTCAGCCGCTCTTCCTCTCTGCGCGCACAAAGACCCTTTGCCGTACCTCCAATTCTCTGTGAGCTTTTCTCTTTCCTTCTAGTTGTAGAATTTTCACTCAGCCAGCTTTCCTGTGGTTCTCGATGGTGTCCGTTCTGTCTTTTAGTTGTAGTTTTGAAATTGTTGTGCGAGGCAGCAGTTTAGGTGCTTACCTATGCCGCCATCTTGGTTTCTCCCTACAGCCTTACTCTTGAGATTACAAGAGACTAGCTATAACAGTTTGTGATAACAAAAATTGAAAACAACCTAAATGTTTACCATTGATATTTATTAATTTAACTGGAGGCCCGGTACACAAAATTCGTGCATGCGGGGGGTATGTGTGTCCCTCAGCCCAGCCTGCGCCCTCTCCAATCTGGGACATCCCTCTCACAATCCAGGACTGCTAGCTCCCAACTGCTCACCTGCCTGCCTGCCTGATTGCCCCTAACTGCTTCTGCCTGCCAGCCTGATCACCCCCTAACCACTCCCCTGCCAGCCTGATCAACACCTAACTGCCCTCCCCTGCCAGCCCAATTGCCCCTAACTGCCCTCCCCTGCCGGCCTGGTCACCCATAACTGCCCTCCCCTGCAGGCCTGGTCCCCCCCCAACTGCCCTCCCCTGCAGGCCTGAGTCCCCCCCTAACTATCACCCATAACTGCCACCCATAACTGCCCTCCCCTGCAGGCCTGGTCACCCCAAACTGCCCTCCCCTGCTGGCCTGGTTTCCCCCAACTGCCCTCCCCTACAGGCCTGGTCCCCCCCCCCAACTGCCTTCCCCTGCTGGCCTGATCACCCATAACTGCCCTCCCCTGCTGGCCATCTTGTGGTGGCCATCTTGTGTCCACATGGGGACGGCCATCTTGTGTGTTAGAGTGATGGTTAATTTGCATATTACGCTTTTATTAGATTAGATATGTTTTTTATTGATTTCAGAGAGGAAGGGAGAGAGAGAGAGAGAGAGAAACATCAATGATGAGAGAGAATCATTGATTGGCTGCCTCCTGCATGCCCCCTACTGGGAATTGAGCCTGCAACCTGAGCATGTGCCCTTGACTGGAATTGAACCTGGGACCCTTCAGTCCACAGGCCAACACTCTATCCACTGAGCCAAACCAGTTGGGGCTACAATTTTATTTTTGACCTAAAATTATACATATGTAAGTATATCAGACTAAAATTCTTAACAATTTAAGTGGTTATCTCTGGCATATGGATTAGAAGTTTTGACTTCCAATTTAAACCTTACTCAGCCGGAAAAACACACAAACATACATATACAAGCATAATTAAATTATATAAAACAAAAGCATCTATTTTATAATTTTTTTGAAAAGATTCTCATTTTTGTAGGAAGCAAATTATCAAACACCCTTATGAGAAGAGCACAACACAATGAATGTGCCCTGAAAAGCCACATGTCTCTTGTTACCTTGGTACTGTTACTTTGGTACTGTTATTACTAGTATAGAGAACAAAGGAATGTGTTGAATAGCCCTAACATTAGGTGATTTCCTGATTTCCTATACTAATTGGTGATAAAACTACAAAAATTGTGTTAGGGAGCTTTCTCCCATTAGCACTTTCTGTGCTGTTTATTAACTGAAGAACTAAGTTTTAGGCCTTCTCTAAACTTAATTTTAGCATATACTAGTTAGTAACCCACTTGTAGAATAGCCATTTACCTTGGGCTACAAATATTTTTCTTTGAATACTATCCGTCTAAAAAAAATAAGATATGGATTTTTTTGCTTCCCTCAAATACATCTGGACTGATGGGCACCTAATATACCAGTATTTCATAAATACGTAAAACTAGATCCCATCTTCATCCCAGTGCACAGGGTTGTTTAACATTATAGAGAGGCTCTTCTGAGTTATAAATAAGCTCACATGTGGTTTTCTTATTTCAATGGGTTATTTATTACCAATTTGGGATTTATTAGTATTTGTGTTCCTGTTGCCACAACTTTACTTGTGGGGATTTAACATGACATTCTGAACATTTTTTACAAAAACATAGAGTTTCAAGGCAGAGAGGCCAAACATCTGTGTTGTTGTTTTAAAAAGAAACTTTAAATAAACTAATTTTAGGTAGTGATTCAAAAACTTTAGTAATTTTTGCTTTTTGTGATCTTGAAGTTATTCTGTCTTTCCTATCCTCAAGGGAAAATGAAATGGAGCATGAGTACTGCCAAGGGGCTATTATATTTATCAGGTTCTTTCAATGCCAAGATAAATTTTTAAAGGACTGGTTTACAAACCTGCAGTATTCAAGATGGTATGGTACTGTCATAGCATCAACACATAGATCAGTGGGAAAGAGCACCCAGAAATGGACCCACATTTTGGAAATTTTTGACAAAGACACTAAAGCAATCCAATAGGGAAAGAAGTGTTTTTCCACAAATAGTGCTGAAATAACTGACTATCCATATAGAAAAAAAGTGAATCTCAATTTCTTCCTCACATCAAACATAAGAATTCATTTGAGGTAGAACATAGACTTAAATATAAAAAATAAAACCATGTGCCTATCACCCTAAGTCAAATCTTCTCCTATCACCATATATTAGGAACCCCCTCAAAATACAGCTCTTGTAACATAGAAACCCAAACCTGAATCATGTTGACCAATGTCACCCCAATAAATGTAAGCAAATAAATAAATAAATAAAGTCAGGAAACTTTTAGGAGAAAACATAGAATAGTTTCATGACTTGGGAATGGTCAACAATTCCTTAGGTCACAGAAAATGTTAATCAAAAAAGAAAAAGTTTATCATTATACTTCATCAAAATTTAAACTTATGCTTATCTGAAGACACTATTAAGAAAATTAATACGTAAGACTGGAAAAAATATTTCTAAAATATGTATGTGGCAAAGAACTGGTGTCATGTTTATACAGAGAGCTTTACAATTTAAGAAGCCAAACAAACCAATTTTTTAAATGGACAATTTGAGCAGACCCTTCACAAATCAGATATATGATAGTCAATAAAAATATGAGAAATGCAAATTAAAACCATTATGAGCCCTAGCTGGTTTGGCTCGGTGGATAGAGCATCAGCCAGTGGACTGAAAGGTCTCAGGTTCAGTTCCAGTCAAGGACACATGCCCAGGTTGTGGGCTCAATCTCCAGTAGGGGGCGTACAGGAGGCAGCTGATCAATGATTCTCTCTCATCATTGATTTTTCTTTCTCCCTCTCCCTTCCTCTCTGAAATCAAGAAAAATATATTTAAAAAAAATAAAACCATTATGAGATACTACAGTTGACCCTTGAACAATGCAGGCGTTAGAAAACCGACCCTTTTCCTGCCCCCGGGACCTCCTCTGCATATAGTCAGTCCTCTGCATCTGTGGACTCCCAATCACAGATTGAAAACAGTACTGGTGTTTTTCTATTGAAAAAAAAAAAAAAAATCAGCATATAAGTGGACCTGCTAAAATTAGAAAGACTGACAAATTTTGGCTTGGTGGTAAAATAACTGGAATTCTTACACTTTATTGTTGAGAATGTAAACTGGTGCAATCACTTCAGAGAAAAGTGTAAGAAATTCTTATAAAACTAAGCATAGACTATCCTGTGAGCTAACAGCTTCACTCCTGGGTCTTCTAAAAAAGAAATGAAAACATCTTCATAAAGATTTATACAAAAATAATGTATAGGAGCTTTATTCATAATAGCCTAAAACTGGAAATAGCCCAGAAGGCCATCAATCAGAGAATAGATTATTTTTAACTATCATGTAGATATTTAGACAGTGTAATGCTATTAGGCAATAAATATAAACAAACTAATGATACATGCAACCATTTGGATAAATCTTATAAATATTATGACATTTGTCAAAACTCAGTGAATATACACTTAAGATTTATATAATGTGGTGTACGTAATTGTGCAGCAAAAGTAAAACCTATAAACAAATATTGAACTCTAATAATATACATGCTAAGGCATACACTTAGGAGCAAGTATAATTGATGTCTGCAATTTACTTTGAAAAGCACTCAAATTAAGATGAATTAGTGGATAAATAGATGGACAGATAAATGATAAACCACGCATAGTAAAATGTCAGGAACACAATCTAAATCAGGCGTCCTCAAACTACGGCCTGCAGCCACATGCGGCCCGCTGAGGACATTTATCCGGCCCGCCGGGTGTTGCTGCCTGTCCTGCTTAGCAGCCAACTCGTCCCGAGCCTGCAGTGCACATAGGAATTTGTTCATAGTTTTTTTTCAAACTATAGTCTGGCCCTCCAACGGTCTGAGGGACAGTGAACTGGCCCCCTGTTTAAAAAGTTTGAGGACCCCTGATCTAAATGATAAGTATACAGGTGTTCCATGTAAACTTCTTTCAAGTTTGATATATGTTTGAAATTTTGAGCATAAAATAAGTAAACAAAGAAATAAATTACTTAATTACAAAAAACTCCAGGATAGGTGAAACATCAGACTAGACACCGTGAAAAAGTTATATAGTGAACGGGAATACGAGCCTGAAGCAGTTATACGTGGTGCAGCAATTGAGACAAGTAGATGGAAACTATGGAAGAGGAGTTAAGATAGATGGAGGATACAACGAGATGATCCAACACAATACCATTCAAAGTGCTGTGACAAGATAAGGAACTTGTGCCAGAATGTCAATCAGTGACTTTAAATTCACTGAAAAGGTTTTATTTATAAGAAAGTAAAAAAAAGTAAGCTACTACACAGCGTTCTCAGTGTGATGTCAGCTGAATGTGGTTGGTCTCTCTAAAGTAACCAGGAACCTGCCTTCTTAAAGAGGAGAGGCTCCAAAGCCAAGTGTCAGGCTTTGTCACAGCTGAAAATTCCCTCACCAACCATTTCCACAATTCATTGGTTGCTACATAAATTCTTACGTTGAGCTTCTTAGGCTAAGGACTCTGAGTAATATAGGAAACCAGAGAGAGGTTTTAAAGTATGAGAAAAAGGGCTTCTCTTCTGGAATCCCAAACTTTTCACATCAGATTGACTTAATCTAGATGTTTTTAAGGACATTAAGTACTGCTGATGGCCAGTTTGTATGTATGAGGTAGCAGATTTGGGCTTTTTTGGTGCTGTGGTCTGAATATGCCCTTCCAGATTCATAAATTAGATACCTGACCTCCAAGGTGATGATATTAGGAGGTGGAGCTGTGGGGAGGTGATTGCGTCCTGAAGGCAGATCCTCCTGAATGAAATTAATGCTCTTATGAAAGAGAGCCAGCTGAGCTCCCTAGCCCTTTCAACCATGACATTGGTAAGTAGGGTACAGTGAGAAGTCTACAGCCCCAAAGAGGGCCTTCACCCAACCATGATGGCACCCTGGTCTTGGACTTCCAACCTCTAGAACTGTGAGAAGTAAGTTTCTATTGTTTATAAAACATCCAGTGGCATTTTGTTATAGCAGCCCAGAACAGACTACACATCAAAATTATATTGAATGCATCTTTATTAATGAAGGCACATATTTTCTCTCTATTCTTCCCCCAAACATCAACTGATTTTTACCATGTACTAGTCTCTGTACTAGGTACTAAGTACTAGACATACTGATATGATTAAGGTATTATCCTGGTTCTTAAGGAGTTTATGTCTAGAAGGAGAAATTCACAGGTAAACCAGTCTTTATAATATAGTGAGAGGTGCGCTCAGAGAGATGTGTGAAAAAGTACTATGAATGCTATTGTAAGGTTGTTGGACTTAGAATGAGATGGTCACAGAAGGCATTTGCCAGATCAGGATTGGGAGGGAGAGTATTCCAGATAGAGGAAGTTGCCAGTAGAAAAAAAGAAGTATGTGGAAGGCCTGTATTTTTGAAAATTGGAAAATATTTCTATTGTGTGTATTGTAGAAAGGTGGTGGGAGATGAGAGAAGTAAATAAGGTCACTTCTGGTTAAAGTGAAAAGATTGAATATGTATATTTAACCTCAGCTACCACCCAAAACTCCACTAAAACTAAAGTAAAGGATTTTTAAAAATACACAAACCCACAGGCAAAACAGGAGACAAGAACAACATTTTGGAAACTAGAAAGCTGATGGATGAGTGACTCAGCAGACCCAAGAAAGTTTTTTCCTAACAGTTGTAAAACCCTTGAAGCAACCCAATTTGCAGAACTGCAAAAGGCTCAGTAATTAGGGACAAGTTATCTCTGAAAACAGGAGGTTATGGGGGGGCCAAAACATTAAAAAGAGGTTTGGTTGGAAGTCTCCTTAAGATACAGTTGCATTCCCCTCCCCGATCCTTTTCTCGTTCTGTGTAAACTGCCAGCTGCCTCTCCTTTACCCTAGCAGAAGATTAGAGGTTTGTTTGTGTATTTGTTCTTAAGAGAGAGGACATCACTAGCCTGGGAGACACTAGGTCTGGCTGAGGGAAATTCTGTTTTGTACAAGCAGGGCGGGTAAGTGAATGCCAAATATTGAGAATACCAGTCCACATTCCCTTCAGCTCCCAGAACTCTGGAAGCCTGACCTCAAGGCAAGACATTGCAAGACAATTCTCGGAGAAATGCGGCCAGCCAAAAAGAAAAAGATTTTACTAAAGATCCTAAATTAGGAGTTTCTCAACAGAATAGCTCAACTAGGTCAAGCTATAATGAAGCTTACAGTCAATAAGCTTCACATTGTTTTTATTTTGTCATCCTTCAGTCATAGAGTTTGTGCAACTTCAGTTTACTAGATTATGACAAATGTTCTAAAATAGCCTTACAAATTCAGTCTTAACAGCAATGTGTGAGAGTTCTTATTCACATCCTTGCCAACTTTTGCTATTAAAAAGTCTTAATTTTTGAATTCTGCCAGTTTAGTGATTGTAAAAGGGTATATCATAGTTATAATTTGCATTTCCCTTATAACTAATAAAATGAAACACTTTTTCTTGTTTATTGGCTTTGCATCTTTTCTATGTAAGGAAATGCTCTTCGTTACTTTTGCCTTTTTTTTAGCATTGTTTTTTTCTCATTGATTTATAAAGTTCTTAATATGTTCTGAACACCAATTCTTTTATGTTTCAGGCATTTCTTACTAGGTTATGGTTGTCTTTTCCTTGTCTTTATGATCTTTTGATAAATGTAAGTTTATAATTTTAATGTAGTCAATCAATTTCATTGGTCATTTCCTGTATGGTTTGTACTTTTTTTATGTCTTATGTTAAAAAATCCTTCCTTACCATGAGGTCCAAAAGATATTCTCATATTCTCTTTAAAAGTTTAATAATTTTGCCTTTTATATTTAAGTCCTTGACCTATCTGAAATTGATTTGTGTGGATTGTATGAGTTAGAGACCCAGTTAATTTTTTTCTAAATGTATAACCAATTGCCTGCCAGAACAATTTATTTAATAACATAACCTTTCTCCAGTTTTGCTGTGGCCCCCTTTTCATATATCACATTTCTGTAAATATGTGGGTCTGTCAGGATTTCTGTTCTGTTAATCTGTTTGCCTGTTTTCACAAAAGCATCACATAGTCTTAAAGTTTTATAATAAATCTTAATACCTGCAAGATCAGTCCCCATGCTATATCTCCTAGGAAATATTTGCTTTTCTGTAGAATTTTAGAATCACCTTTTTTAATTCCATGAGCAACTCTGTTGGGATTATGAATAAAATTATGTTGACTCCACAGACTAATTTAGGGGAAAAGTGACATTTTTGCAGATCTTCCTATCTGTAAACATGGTGTATTTCTTAATGTATATAAGCCTTTAATGTCTTTTGTAACAATATGATTTTCTCCATGCAGATCATATATATCTTTTCTTAGATCTATTTCTGGCTTCCCTATTTTTTGTTGTTACTATTGTTACTGTAAATGTTATTCTTACAAAAGAGAGTCAATATAGTCTCATTGCTTTTTTCTGACATATAGAAAGATAGTAAATTTATTAATGTTGCAGACTTCCTTCATTCTAATGATTTATCTACATATTCTTTTTAGTTCTTTATGTTGACAGTCATATCATCCAGTAATAGTCATGCTTGTTATCTTATTTTCCAAACTTTATATATTTATTGTCTGTCAAGGATTTGTAATATAACATTAAATAAAAGTGATAATGCCCTTCTTTTAAAGTTTAATATTTGAACTTCATATTTGCTAAAATATTTTTTATAGATGTCCTATATCAGGTTAAAAAGTCATCTTCCTATTAATTGGTAGTTACAAAATAGTCATGGTGTATAAAGTAAAGCATAGGGAATATAGTTAACAAAATTGTAATAACTACCAGGTGGACACTTGAATTATCGGAGGGAACACTTTGTAACCTATATGAATGTCTATCTGCTGTGTTGTACAGCTGAAACTAATACAAGAAAGTGTTGAAGTTTTAATATTGAAAGGTGTTGAATTTTGTGAAGTGCTTTTTCTGCAACCACCAGTTGTTTCCATGGGTTGTTGAACTTGATGTGTTAGGAATTTTTCCCATGATTGTTTCCATGATTGAGATTAAGCCTATAATTTCTCATATTGTTCTTGACTGGTATGGGAGCAGGGTTATACTTAGTGTCAGGAAATGAAGTAGGACATGTTCTCTGCATCTCTTCTCTGAAAGATGCATGTTAGATGAACTAGTGTGATCCTTAGAAGAACTCACTAGTGAAGCCATCTGAACTTAGTGTTTCCTTGCAGCATATTTCAAATATCTGATTATAGACTATTCAGATTTTTCATGAACTTGGTAATTTTTTCCTAGGCATTTGTCTATTGTTGATTTGTTCTTTTTTAAGAAGATTTTTAAAAATCGGTTTTGCCAGTTTTATTACTCTACAAACCCTTTGCCTTTGAATCTTCAGTTACTGTTTGATTTCTGCTCTATTTTATTATTTACTTTTGCCTAGTTTTTTTCTTTTCTTATTTTTAACTTCTGAAGCTAAAGGTTTGAGAAGTTCTTAAAGCCTCTAAGTTCGGAGTCTTTAGTTCTCAGCAATTATTTCTTGGTGCTCCCTGGGCCAAAATAAATACCTAACAGCTTTGCTTACTAAGTAGGTAGAGCCAACTTAATGTGTATTTATGTCCTTACACCTGACTAACCGTTTTAAAAAAATCACCTAAATTGAAATTATTTCATTTTTTAAGTAACTGCAATTGCTTACTAATGGGTTGTGTGCCCCTGTTCAGTACTGCACAGCTGCTCAAACCACCTGCATTTCCTGTGCACTTCGCTTGCTGTAAGCATAGTACTTGATTTAAATCACTGCAACCACTGAAGATTATACCATAGTGCAGCACAATCTAATACTGAAACGAATTACCTCCAACTAAGTTCAATAAGCCTCTAAACTTTTCTTCTTAAGTGTTTTGCTTTGTTAAATGTATTTACTAGTACTTTATAGTTTGCATTGCTATTATGAATGGAACACTTTTCCCACTTCCATTTCTAGTTACTTTTTGCTAAAATAATTCAAAGCTATTGACTTTGTATATTGCATATCTCTCCATTTTACCAAATATTGTTAGAAACTTTAGTTTTCTATTAAAGTGTCTTGGGTTTCTAGGCATACAATAAATAGTACCATTCCCCCCAAAAGATAGTTTTATCCGTCTTCGCCAATGTTTACAACATTTATATATTTGCCAGAACCTAGGTTGTTGATAGATACTGTCTGTTTCAGGAAATATCTTTTGATACCTAGGGTGCTGAAAGTTTTAGTTAAGAATGCTTATTGAAAAGCATAAAACAAAAAATGGGAAAAATGGACCAGTTATTGGACGGGAAATTTAACGTAATAAGATAGTTATTTTCCCCAAATTAACACATAAATTAAATGCAAGAGTGGATATTGGGTTATGCAAAATGCTTTTTTCTGTGTCTGTTAAGGTGGTCATATGTTCTTTTCTTTATTTTAACATGATGAATTAGGTGATTTTTCTAATATAAAACCAGCTTTCCATTCTACTTGGTCATGATGCATTAACTTTTAAAATATATTATTGAATTTTATTTGCTAAAACTGTGTTTAGAATTTTTCTGTCTATGTTTATAAGAAAGTTAATCCATAGTTTTCTTTCAATGTTTTTCTCTGGTTTGGAAGCAGGGTATAGATAGCCTCATAAAATGAGTTGGCAAGTGTATCTTCTATTCAATTTTCTGGTAGAATTTGTCTGGAATTGCAATTATTTCTTCCTTAAATATTTGGTAGAATTCACCAATTAAGCTATTCAGCCCTGGGTTTTTTCTTATGGGAAGGTTTGTAACTATAAGTTTAATTATTTCATAGATGTAGTTTTATTCAGGTTACTTTTTTTTTAAAAGAGCTTTGGCAGATTGTGCTTAGAAGGAATTTGTGTTATCAAAGTTGTTCAATTTATAAGCAAAAATATTCTAATATTTCCTTATTATCCTTTTAATAGATATAGAATCTGTAGTAATGTCATTTCTCATAGCAATTATATGTTGTCTACTCTTTTTTCCTCTGGTTAGTCTATCTAGAGATTTGTCTATTTTATAGAATTTCTCAACAAATCAATTATTGGTTTCATAGATTTCTCAATTGCTTTTGTTTTCTATTATTGAATTCTGATCTAATATTTCCTTTCTTTTACTTCATTGACTCTTTTTCCATTTTTTTAAGGTAGGGACTGAGGTGATTGATTTGAGACTGTTCTTTTTCCACTGCGTACTACCTTAGCAGTAGCTAACAGATTTTTATAAGATATATCTTCATTTTCATTTATTTCAAAATACTGCCTCATTCTCTTTTAATTTCTTCTTAAAACCTCGGGTTATTTAGAATTGGATTATATAGTAAACAATTTTGTGAATCTTTCAGGGGTTTCTTTGTGAAATCATGCTAATTTGATTCTATTGTGGTCAGAAAAGACACTTTCTATTATTTGAATCCTTTTAAATTTATTGAGACCTATTTTGTGGTCTAGTATATGATTTATATTGGTAAATATAACTTGTCTATTGGAAAGGAACATGAATCTCAATAGTTACAGCATTGTGATATTTTGAGTCAGGTTATCCTTCCTGACCGCCCCCCTACCCCCACCCACGTAAGATCTTTGCAGTGGTAGTTTGTTGTAAAAAAGGAAAAAGGCAAAACTTTCCTAATTCTCAAGCCTACACGTAAAAGTTCATCAATGTCAGAGATTGACAAGTGTCTAAGTTATAGGAAAATCAATGCTTTTCTATTTATTCAGCACAGAAATGAACAAGCCTCACTGTGAAAAGAGGAAAAAACAAAGAAGATGAAACACTTTTTTATAAATACAACTCAAGATTATAGAGTTTGCAACAGACAACTCAGTTTAATAACAAGGTCAAAAGGAAAAGATCTACATGTTAGCCTTTGAATCTGCCTGGCTTTAATATCCTTTGAAGTTCAGACTGATCTCTCCTCTCTTTTATCTATGACTAATTTTATGAAAAGCACTTTATTACCTAAATCCAAACCTCCTTATTCCTTTCCATGCAGAAATTGACATTTCTTAGTTGTCCCATAAGACATTTAGTCCCTAGCTTGATATCTCCTATCATAAATATTCTAAGTTATATTCCAAAAATAGAAATTAAAAGCCAAAGGAAGAGCTATTGTGAAAGAGAAAAAAATGAAGAGGGAAAGTCATAGTTCCCATAACTTTGGGTCTGTAAAACTTAGATATTAAGGTTATTACAGACTAATGCAAAATGTACCTAGTCCAAATAGATGGGCTATAAGTGTGCAATACATATTGGAATTTGAAGACTTAGTCAGAAAAAAAGAGTGTAATATCTCATTAACTATTTTTATATTGATTACAAGTTGAAATGATTATATTTCAAATGTATTTATTTAGATAAAATGTATTATCACACTAATTATTTCTGTGTTTTTTTAATCACACTACTAGAAAATTTTAATTATACATATGGCTCACATAATATTTCTGTTAGATGTTATTGCTCTAGAATTGCATGCTCAAACCTCAGTGAAGTTGGTCCTGCTTCACTTTACCTGTATTCATTTTCCTTTGACCCTAGTAATAGAAGACTGGTTAGAAAAAAAAAATAAAACAAAAAAAAAACAATGAGACCAACAAAGACCTACCAGAGATTTAGCAAATATCACTTTTTAATAATGGTACTAGCATTCAATTCAATCCAAGTTACTAAACCTTCTGGTCTATAACTCTATGTCTGCCTTTAGTGAAATCCACTTAGCTTGGATCTTGCTGCAACAATTGACTGAAGTTTAGGCATCCACTTGGGGCCATGAATTAGAGATGCCCTTTTAAAAGGGTGAGGAAAGTCAATTAGGTACAGATACTTGGTCAGTAAGATGGTACATTCCAAAGGCCTCTGCTAAATTCCTTTTTCTGTAGTTCATAGCATGATCTCCATGTACCAGGAGAAGCCAGACTAGACAGTGGTGAAGATCTATAGCTTGTTTTAGAATAAAAAAGATAATGCCCCCTTTCATATAACTTTTCATTCTTTAAAGAATAAGATCAGTTGGTTGGAGCATCGTCCCGTACACCAAAAGATTGTGGGTTCGATTACGGGAAGCAATTTCTCACATATTCTGGCAGGGGAGGGGGGTTACTGGGAAAGAGGGGGCCAATAGGGAGAACAAAGGGGACATCTGTAATACTTTCAACAATAAAGATAAATTTAAAAACAAACATATCCTTGGGTGAGGTTTTTTTTAAAAAAGGCTACTCAACTTTTGTTAAGTTCAAATTTTCACAATCATAGTAAATAGTTTTCATTGTGTTCCTGTGCACTAAGAATTATATTTGGTCTGAAATATTCTAGACATGTTTTCAGAGTCTAATCTCCCCCTAAAGTCTATCTCACTAAAGCAAAAATTCTTCCACTTAATTTAAACCTCTGAAGCTCTCCATTGTGGAATACAATTCTGGCCTTATGTGTTTTGTTGTCATTGTTTTAATAGGGGTTTGCTTCAGAGCAGGTTTTGTAGTTTGAGAAATGACTTTCCTATCAACGCATCAGAAAGTTGGTCAGCCAAGGTTTAGACCACTTGCCATGGCCTCGTGAAACACTTCTCATTAGAGGTGAAGTAATGTAATTTTAAAGACACGCTTTCCTAATGTGGTCTGTCATGAGCACATTTCAAGCCTAACACTGTTCTGTAAACTTCATACAACTAGCTTCTGGAATCTACTCTGTAGCCAAAGTATTTACAGATGCTATTTGCCTAAATAGCTACATACACAAAAAAGTATTCCTTTTCTTGATGAATATTTTAGTAATGGAACCAGTTGAAATCAGAAATGGAGTTTAAAAGGGTTTAGATAAATAAGAAATAAAAATAAAGGCCATTCGAGATCACTGAGTTCAAGCTCTTTCCTAGATGAAGAAACTAAGATCCAGAGAGGTGAAGTAATTTGCTCAAGATCACTGCACCAAATAGTGACATACTATAGATAAGAGTAAATCTTGATGATGTTCAGTCCTGTGCTTTTTCCAGTATACTCATAGTGTTTAAACAATAAAATAGTGTTCAGTCGATAACTATAATAATATTTCTTCAAATTACAGCCATTATATACAGGCATATAAGAGAGAAATGATGTGAAAGAAAAGAAATGAATCTTAATAGCCTATTCACCTTCTAGTCCAGTTTAAATGCCCCTCATTCATTAAGTCTTTTCTGATGAACTCACTTCCTCATCTATGTTCCCATAACACCTCCTTCTACTTCTGGTGTGGCATGTTAAACACACTGATTTGCATTAGCTTTTGTGGGGCCTGCCTCTTTGTTCCCCTAGCTCCGTGGTCGGCAAACTGCGGCTCGAGAGCCACATGCGAGCTCAGTGGTCGGCAAACTCATTAGTCAACAGAGCCAAATATTTCTTTTGAGAGCCAAATTTTTTAAACTTAAACTTCTTCTAACGCCACTTCTTGAAAATAGACTCGCCCAGGCCGTGGTATTTTGTGGAAGAGCCACACTCAAGGGGCCAAAGAGCTGCATGTGGCTCGCGAGCCGCAGTTTGCCAACCACGGCCCTAGCTGATAAGAACTTTGAAAATAGAGTGACTGCAATGGTAGGGACCATATACAAGTTTGCATTTTGTAGGCCCATATTTTTTGGTTGAAAGAATAAAGACATATAATAAATATAAACTTAAGATAAACTTATTTTTTTAAACACTTAGATTTTGGTTTAAAGAATCCAGTGCTAGTTACTTTAAGCAAATGTAGAGTAATTTGAATAACACAAAATATTTCACACATTCACCTGAATCTGAAATCAAGTCAAATATTGGCCAATTTTTCCAATTGTCCTATCAGAAAGAACAATCATGGTACCCTATAGGCCAGTGATTCTGCAAGCTTAGCATGCATTGCAGTAACTTGAGAGCTAGTGAAAACACAGAATGCTGGTCCCTACGCCTGATTTTTGATTCAGTAGGTAAGGAGTGGAGCCTGAGAATTTGCATATTGAACAAGTCCTCAGATCAAACTCGTGCTGCTGGTCCAGGGACCACATTTTGTGAACTACTGTGATAGGCACATAGATTAAGAAGAGAAAAGAGGCAAACTGGAGAAGAAAAAGAAGGCAGTGGGGCGATGTGCCCAGTGAGTGGGAAGATTAAGAGTAGATGCATTTGTGGAGCCCTGGACAGAACACCAAGATTAGAAAGACATGGTCTCCCTCCATTTCATACTTCCCTGACATTCTGAAATAAAGGTACTGGGTTCCATAGCCGAACTCACTCATTTTTTCCCCCTTTTTAGTTAATCGCCACCCAAGGATATTTTCCCATTGGTTTTTAAAGAGAGTGGAAGTGAGAGGGAGAGCAGAGAAACATTAATGTGAGAGAGACACATTGATTGGTTGCCTCCTGCATGCACCCCAACCAGGGCTTGGGAACCTGATATTGAGGTACATGCCCTTGACCAGAATCAAACCCAGGTCTCTTCAGTCCTTGGGCCAGTGCTCTATCCACTGAGCAAAACCGGCTAGGACCAAGCTCACTCTTGACCAGCCAACCACTTTTGTTTCAGAAAATTGGCCACCACAGTAGATTTATCATTCATCTCCACACAATTACATTTTTGTTTACCTATATTTTATTTTATAAGAAGTTTGTGAGTTTTTAAGAGAGAGAGGAGAAGAAGTAGAGGAAGAGAAGGGGGAGGAAAAGGAAGGAGAAGAAGAAGGAGACGGGAAAGAAGAGAGGGAGGAGAAGAAGCAGCATGTGCTTAACCTTAACAAATAGTATGGAAGTTAAATGTCTAAACATTATCCATTTGGTTGGCAAGTAAGAAGTCCTTGATAATGACCTTTGGCAGTGAAAATGGGGTTGGGGGTTTCAGAAGGCCAAAGCCAACCTAGAGTGGGTTAATCTTCTGATCAGTGTCTAGTTTTATATGCCATTAAGAAATAAGTTCAACTTGAAACTTACATAATTTTATTAACCAATGCATCCCCAATAAATGCAATTAAAAGTTATTTTTGTTCTGTTTTAGAGAGAGGAAGGGAGAGAGAGAGAAATGGATGTGAGAGAGCAAAACATGAATTGGTTGCCTCCCGCATGCACCCTGACTGAACGTGGGTAGAACCTGCAACCTAGGTATGTGTCCTTTTGGTGTACTGGATGACACTCCAACCAACTGAGCCGCCCTGGTCAGGGCAATAAATTTTTTTTTAAATACCAGTTCAAATTTTTTTTAAAAATGAAAAGTTCAGAACTTGCACATTGTTTTCTTAGGATTCCCAGGACTGCTTTCATGTTACTACCCTGACCTTATGCAACACTTCACATTTTACTGAGTGTCTTTCTTATCAGTGCTTCAGAAAAAAATATATTTAGCCACAAGATTGATAATTCCTTGCCTGTTTATCTTTAAGGATGGTTAGATGTGGTTGAGTCTCACTTTCATGTATTTTGTTCTTTGTAATTTAACTTTCAAAAAAGATTTTCATAAATTATATTGCTGATAATCATAGTCTTATAATTTAAATTTTTTCTGCCAGTGTCCATTTTTAACTATTTACAATGGCATTCCAGAAAATTCTTTTTGAAACTAAGAGCTTGCTAAGTTTTTCTCTGCTTTTATGCTGTCATTCGTTTTACAATATAAATCATGGAGAAAATTATCTCTAGTTATTTGTGATAACTTGTTATATACATACTTGATTATTTTATCCTTTGCTAATATTATAAAAGCAGTATAGTAATAACATGAATTTAAAATGCTAAAAAGAACTGTGTTTCTATATAACCTGACTTATACACATGAAGGCTTTGTAATGCAGAAGGCTTATTTATTTGTTAGTCCTTCTAAATGTGGCAGATTTATAATTCATTCTCTTTTTTCCTCACAGAAACTTAAACGGTACTCTTTTGGGGGTAGGGTCTGCAAAGGAAAGCAAACAAAATATACAGTATAGGAGCTACTTTGAAACTATGTAAACTATATAAATTATTACTGTTATCTCTTCATGGTTAAGTCCACCAGCTTTTCCTTGCTTTGAAGGTAGAGGAAGCAGTTTATCAGTCAGAGGTTCTTTCTGAAGCACTCTTTCCTTGCCTGCCATGATGAACATTTCCTACATTTCCTCCCTCCGCCTGGCCATTCCTTCTCCACCTTTGAAAGCTCATTCTTCTCCATTCGGCCTTTAATTTTTCAAAACATAGTAGTTGTTTTTTATCCTATGCCCTCCTCAAGGATGATCTCTTCCACACCTACATCTTGAATTACCATCTATACTGGCTACCTGATATTTTATTTTCATGTCTCAAAGATGCTTCACCTTTAATAGTTACAAACTGATCTCATGATATTCATCTCCTCTGACCCCTTCCATTGTTCCTAATGTTGGCAAATGGCATCATCATTGATTAGTTATACAAAAAACAAAAACCTAAGAAATCCTTCTGCCTCAACCCTAACACCAAGTTATATTGATTTTTACCCTGTAAAATTCTTTTAACTCCCATCTGTTTCGCTCTACCTCCACCTCTAATACCCTAGTCAAAGCTATCATTAGCCCACCTAGACTGGTATTACCCTTTTAAGCATTCATTCAATGTTCATTCTTATTCCCTTTCAAACACATTTATTATCCATACCGATCTTCTCAAACTGCAGATCTGCCCTAGCCTGGGTTCCCCAGAAAACGGAACCCCAGGCAAAAATGTGTGCTCCTACTTCATTGAGCAGTTGTTTTGGGTTGGAAACAGATTCTGAGGCAGAGTGACGCACAAGGGATATTTGTTTAGTACTATTGGGATCAATACCTGTGGAAGGGAAGGAAAAGAAGTAGAACTGGGCAGAAGGAGAGGCCAAGCAATATTGTGAGCCCAAGGAGAATTTAGCTAAGCCCACACAGAGTTCCCAAGCTGGAGTTGTCCCACATTAAGCTGAAATGGTTCAGTCTTTATACCTACATCTTGATCAGTCATTGAATATTGGCTGCCACCCCCAGAAAGGGCTGTTGTCAGCACTCCCAGTACTGGGGGCAACAAGTCTTTTCTTCAAGAGATCTGGACAGGGCATTGCCATGTCTACCCCTTGTGCTACTCAGCTTCAGTTCTTCATGTGTATTAAGGAACAGTTCACCCGGAATTCTAGCGTGCCTCTCTCGCTGGGAGAAGCTTAGAAAAGGGTAAATGGAAAAAATCTTTAGCCCCTGCTGCTGTATCTGATCATGGGGTTGTAAATGTTCTCTTCCTTCTGCCTCCCTTTCCTGATTCCCTTCTCCTGTTGTTTTCAGTGGCTTCCTTGGCAATATGACCCAGGCCCTCATCCTGGAGGAATCTTGGTCCCTGGTCACATGTCTTTCTCCGCTCAGAGTCACTGCACTTGTTCATTTTCCATCAGAATTTGGCAAGGAAGTGCCAAAATGTACCCAGGGACTTACCTAGGTGACAGACATACTCCTCCTTGCTCCCATTGTGTAACATAAACCCTACCTCCACCTGGCATCCAGATTTAGTTATCTCGACCAAAATGATAACTCTTTTCTTGTCTGCATTAGGAGTCTAAATACCTTGGATGGGAGGGGGTTTAGTTAATATATACTTTAGGCAAAATTGTAAATGTTTACCATTATCCATTTCATATTAATGAAGACTGTTTCAGATGTTCCTCCTCTGTGGGGATAGAGAAGAATGTATTCACCAAATCAGTGGTTGCATACTATATACCTGAAGCCATGATCATCTGCTTTTGCAAAGACAACACATCTTTGTTATATAAGTGCAGTTGGAGCTACTGCTTGTTTGAATTTGCTGTGGAATACTTTCATTCTCCAGGATCTATCTGTCTGGTTTCTGCAGACACCAGACTGGAGAATTAAATATAGGGATATGACAGAGATTATCACTCCTGTATCCTTTACATCCTTAAGAGTGGATAATTTTACTATCACCAGCAGTAAATCCATGTAAAATAGGGACTAAAATTTCATACCAAATAGTAGGGAAAGTGTTTGTTACATTATATTTAAAAGAAGAAATTATAAAATTTTATTTTAATAAAAACTTAGGTTATAATATTTACCTTGTGCTCATCTTTTTAGAACCCAGGTATGAATCTGATTTTTGTTTGTGGGAGGGAAAAGTATTTTAAATATGTTTTTATTGATTTCAGAGAGAAAGAGAGAGGGAGAGAGAGATAGAAACGTCAATGATGAGAAAGAATCATCGATCTCACGCCCCCTACTGGAGATCAAGCCCGCAACCTGGGCATGTGCCCTGACTAGGAATTGCACCCAGGGACTCTTGGTCCATGGGACAATACTCAATCCTTTGAGCCACAACAGCCTGGCTAAAATAATTCTTCTAACAAAATTGCATGATACCTTACCTTGTTTGGCTTTTACAGCACTATCCTAAAGATAATAATTTTTTAAAATTCTTTATTGTTTAAAGTATCACATGAGTCATTTTTACAAAAATATTGAAAGCCTTCATTATTTTTCCCAAGTGACTCCCTTAATCCCTTGACAGAAAATGATTTTGTTTTAAAGCACTTACAATAAAATCTGCTTAACTGATTATCTTCTCTCTTTTTTACCTGATCTAACTTTGTTGGGTTCTCCTTTGTCAGTATGACTGATTTAAGCAATTCTTTGGCATCACTATGGTAGATTTTTATGTGCTTTGATGAAATAAATAGAGGTAGAGGCTAATGTTAATCAGGAAGATTTGGTTCAGTACTGACCAATTTGATGAGGATGATTTTAATGGAGGTGATGTATTCTTTTTTTTTTTCTTTTTTTTTTTAAATAAATCTTTATTCAGATTATTACAATTATTTCTCCTTTTTCCCCCCATAGCTCCCCTCCACCCATTTCCCACCCCACCTTCTGCCCTTACCTCCCCCGCACTGTCCTCATCCATAGGTGTATGATTTTTGTCCATTCTCTTCATGAACCCCCCATACCCCTTTCCCCCTGAGAATTATCAGTCCACTCCCTTTCTATGCCCCTGATTCTATTATATTCACCAGATTATTCTGCTCCTCAGGTTTTTAATTCACTTGATTTTTAGGTTCGCTTGTTGATAGATATGTATTTGTTGTTCATAATTTTTCTCTTTACTTTTTTCTTCTTCCTCTTCTTTAAGAATACCTTTCAGCATTTCATATAATACTGGTTTGGTGGTGATGAACTCCTTCAGCTTTTTCTTATCTGTGAAGCTCTTTATCTGCCCTTCAATTCTGAATGGTAGCTTTGCTGGGTAGAGTAATCTTGGTTGTAGGTTCTTGCTATTCATCACATTGAAAATTTCTTGCCACTCCCGTCTGGCCTGCATAGTTTCTGTTGAGAAGTCAGCTGACAGTCGTATGGGTGCTCCCTTGTAGGTAATTAACTGTTTTTCTCTTGCTGCTTTTAATATTCTCTCTTTGTCTTTTGCTCTTGGCATTTTAATTATGATGTGTCTTGGTGTGGTCCTCTTTGGATTCCTTTTGTTTGGGGTTCTGTGGGCTTCCTGGACTTGTAAGTCTATTTCTTTCACCAGGTGGGGGAAGTTTTCTGTCATTATTTCTTCAAATAGGTTTTCAGTATCTTGCTCTCTCTCTTCTTCTGGCACCCCCATAATTCTGATGTTGGTACGCTTGAAGTTGTCCCAGAGTCTTCTTACATTATCTTCAACTTTTTGGATTTTTTTTTTTTGCTTTTTGCTTTTTCGGTTGAGTGTTTTTTGCTTCTTTGTATTTCAATTCTTTGACTTGATTCTTGTGTTCCTCTATTCTGTTTCTGGGTCTCTGTATAATATTTTTTATTTCAGTCAGTGTATGTTTAATTTCTAGTTGGTCCTTTTTCATATCTTCGAGGGTCTCGTTATATTTATCGGCCTTTTCTAGGATATTCTTAAAAAGTCTTATAACCGTGGTTTTGAATTCTATATCCAGTCGTTTGTTTTCCTCCATTTCTTTCGTTTGTGATCTGATTCTTTAACCCCACATTTTCACTGATTCCCTGAGTTGGTAAGGTAGATATTTGTGCTAGGTTTCCAATATGGCCCAGTGGGTCTGCTTCCCCAGTTAACCTGAGGTGGACACTCTTGGTGCACCCCTTTGTGGACTGTGTGTACAGCCTTGTTGTAATTAAGTCTTTATTGTTGTTGGTATCACTGGGAAGAATTGACCTCCGGGCCAGTTGGCTGTAAGGATCAGCTGTGTCTATGCTGGGAGAAGTTCGGTGCTGGAGACTGCCTTATAGGATTAGACTTGCCAAATTGCAATAGCCTCTGTGCTCAGCTTGGATGGGGTGGAGTCTCAGTCTTGGCTTCCTGTCAGCCTTGCCCTTGTGCGCATGTGCGCTTTCAGTCCTCCGCCTTCCCCAGCTCGAGTCTCCGCCTGAGAGTCCAGACTCTCCCGACAAGAGCGTGGGTCCCCAGGGGCTCGCCTGGAACTGGGGTTCACTGCAGTCAGAACTGGGGCTCAGTGCCGTCAGGATCCTCTGACTCCCTTCCACTAGGGAAAGCCTGTGGCAACTTCCGCAGCCTTTGTGCGCACTGGACCGCGTGCGCCTTCAGACTTCTGCCTTTCCCAGCTAGAGTCTCCGCCCGAGAGTCCAGACTCCCCCCACAAGAGCGTGGGTCCCCAGGGGTTTGCCCGGAACTGGGGTTCAGTGCAGTCAGAACTGGGGTTCAGTGTGGTCGGAGGCTTCCTTCCCCCTTCCGCCAGAGAAAGTCAGCCAGGCTCTCAGCCGCCCTTCCTCTCTGCGCGCACAAAGTCCCTTTGCCGTACCTCCAATTCTCTGTGAGCTTTTCTCTTTCCTTCTAGTTGTAGAATTTTCACTCAGCCTGCTTTCCTGTGGTTCTGGATGGTGTCCGTTCTATCTTTTAGTTGTAGTTTTGAAATTGTTGTGCGAGGCAGCAGTTTAGGTGTTTACCTATGCCGCCATCTTGGTTTCTCCTCGGAGGTGATGTATTCTTTTTATCTAAATTCTTTGGCTCAAAATTGTCTTTGGGAGATTCTCCATGATGTTGGATATAGCTGTAATTTATATTTTCATGTAGTATTCCTTTATATCTATACTAGAGGCCTGGTGCACATAAATTTGTGCACTTGGGGGGGTCCCTCAGCCCAGTCTGCACCCTCTCACAATCCGGGACCCCTCGGGTAGGGTCCCTAGGCCTGGCCTGAGATCAGAGCCTATCAGGGCTTTCCTTCCCCCAGCTGCAGGCAGCTGGCCCCACCCCCCACCACTGCCACTGCTTGCCATCTGTGCAGCGCTGCCCTCCCCCCATCCCCTGCCACTGGTGGCCTCCCACTGCAGGCCACAGGCTGGGGTGCAATGGCTTGGCAGGCCTGGGCCTCCCTCTTTCTTTGCTGGGGGACAGGGCCAGCCCAGTCAGGGGCTGTCTGCCTACCTGATCTCCCCTAACCACTGGCTTGCCTACCTGATCTCCCCTAACCACTGGTCTGCCTGCCTGATCACCCCTAACCACTCTGCCTGCCTGATCACCCCTAACCACTCTGCCTGCCTGCCTGATTGCCCCTAACCACTGGTCTGCCTGCCTGTCTGATCACCCCTAACCACTGGTCTGCCTGCCTGTCTGATCACCCCTAACCACTGGTCTGCCTGCCTGTCTGATCACCCCTAACCACTGGTCTGCCTGCCTGATCACCCCTAACCACTCTGCCTGCCTGCCTGATTGCCCCTAACCGCTTGCTTGGGAGTGGAGCTAGCCCGCTAGGGGCCGTGGTGGTGGTCTGGTCTCTGGTCGTTTCAGTTGTGACACCTCTGGCTTTTTATTATATAGGGTACCACATTTTATTCATTCTACCAAATATCTTTTCATTTATCCTATTTGAAACCCTTTGCAAAGGAGGACTAAGTTCTTTTCATTATTTCTTTTGCTTTCTCCTACTTTTACTTTCTCTGTTCTCTGTTCCCAGCATTCCCATTGGGCATATTTTAGAAGCATTAACTTGATCCTCTACATTTCTTTATTTTTAAAAAATTACTGAAGATATCATGACAAAAGATGTTTCTTCTAGCCCTTTAGCAATCACATTTCATATTTTCAATTGCTTTTTCATAAATTTAGTATGGATTCAAACTCTCTGGAGGATATTATTTATAATTAATAGAAGACTTCTTCTTTTGCCTGAATTGTGTTTCCCGTGGGTGCCATTTTTATTTTAGTTCCATACCTTATTGCATTTAGGGTCAAGAGAACTCAGAGGTTTATAGCACACAAATACTGGAGTGAGACTACCTGGTTTTGAATTCAGGCTCCTACATTTGTGAACATGTAACTAACCCCAGGTATTTAATCTGTGAATCAATCAGTTATTTCATCAGCATATTGAAAATAATTCTGGTATCTACCGCCTGGAGATGTTGTAAAAATTAAGTGAAATAATTTGTATAAATCCATACTTAAAGAATGTCTGATACTCAGTGAGCACTGAGTAAATGTTAGCTGTTACCGTACGCCAGGTGCAGTGTTCTAGTCTCCAGCCATGTAAAATTGAAGCAGCTCTCCGCCACTTGGAGCCTGCAGAGGCCTGGGGACAGGACTTCTGTGGCAACAAATAGTCTGGAAGGTTGTGGTCCAAGGCCACTTTTGATGGCTGTAAGCAGGGTCTTTGAAACCAGAGGGAGCACACAGCTCTTCTTAAAAGTGAAGGTGTTTATGCTTGAGATGAAACTGAATTCTATATAAATATGGTTATGTATATAAAGAGATGTGCTTATGTGTACAAAGCAAAAAATAACAGTAATTCATGGTGGCAAGCTGAAAAAAACCAGAATAACCTGGAGAAAGGTAACTTGTGGTCATGGAAACAGTGGCATGGTTCATGCTAAATTCTGAGAACCTTCCTGCTAAGGCCATTGGACACAGAATCTGAAAAATATTATTCCCCTCTAGGATTTAAACTTATTGAAAAGTAAAAATATAAAAGTGGGTTGTAAAAAAAAAAAAATTGATGCAAACTTGGGCCAGTCTCTCAAAAACTTAAGACAAAGCTCAATATTATTTGTCAAGCCTCGCATTCACCTTCTATCCCAATGGGAGTCATGGTACATGTTATATAACCATAATATTCAAAATTCTGATACATTCTCAATGGTTGTATAAGTTTATTTGGCATTAAAATATAACCTGGGGCTGAAACTACAGCAAGAGCCCTTTAGTTTATTTTGTGCTTAGGGAAATACATGGGGGAATGCTTTGGAGGCGCCAAGGGGGGCAGAATGTAAATGACAAAGCAAGGCATAGACAGTATCCCTAGGGTTGTTTGATGTGGTAGGAATAACTATGATGTGGACTAGAAGATGACATATAAAGCTTGTAGCAGGCAGAGTCATATGGTCGGTTGGGTGGGGAGTTGGGTCAACACAATGGAGGGCTTACAAATCTGGAAGAAGAGTGTGCTCACTTTCCTGAAATGGTCAGAACAAAGATGACATTTTTGAGCAGCAGAGTAAGCTATATATATAAAAGGCTAAGCGTCTGACCGGCCAGTAGGTATGATGCACACTGACCACCAGGGGGCAGATGCTCAACGCAGGAGCTGCCAAGCTACGGTGACTTGGCAGTGGCAGTTCTCTAGTGACACACCCCAGAATCAGAGAGGAGGGAGCCTGATTACTCCTGGGGCTGCATAATTGCACCTTCGGCCGTGGGTTATGTTGTTGCTGGGGCACGATCGGCCCCAAATCTGGTTTACTGCACACTTGCATTTGCATTCCACACCCTGTATGACAGCAACTTTGCAGAGTGCCCTCTCACACTCCAGGACCCCTCAGGGGATGTCGGGAGAGCCAGTTTCAGCCCGATCCCTGCAGGTCAGGCCGAGGGACCCCACCCCACCTGCCAGAGGGACCCCACTCACTCCACAGACGCCCTTCAAGCCGCAGTGCCACCCCAGGTGCGGCCAACTGGGAGGGACTGCGGGAGGTTGCCTCCAGGGCATGTTTGGCCCGTCTAGCCCAGTCCTTTCCTTTCAATGTGCACAAATCCATGCACCAGGCCACCAGTCCTATATAATAAAAGCCTAATATGCTAAGTGACCGGTCGGCCAGTCAGCCATTCAACCAATCAAAGCGTGATGTGCTAATGATATGCTAAGGCCGCTCAACCACTTGCTATTACGTGCACTGACCATCAGGGGGCAACAAAGGGCAGATGCTCCGACCAATAAGTTAGCTTGCTGCTGGTGTCTGGCTGATCAGGACTGAGCAAGACAGGCCAGACACACCCTGGAGCCCTCCCGCGGTCCCTCCCCTGATGGCCAACCACCCGCGTCCTTCCCCTGCCCCGATTGTGCAACAGTGGGGTCCCTGAGCCTGTCCTGTGCCCTCTTGCAATCCAGGACCCCTCAGGGGATGTCAGAGACCTGGTTTCAGCCCGAAATAACTGGTCACTGTGATGTGCACTGACCACCAGGGGGCAGATGCTCAACACAGGAGCTGCCCCCTGATGGGGAGCGCACTCAGCCAGAAGCCGGGTTCACGGCTGGTGAGCGCAGCAACAGTGGCGGGAGCCTCTTCTGCCTCTGCAGCAGTGCTAAGGATGTCTGACTGATGGCTTAGGCCTGCTTAGGCCCTTAGTCAGACATCCCCAAGGGCTCCAGGACTGCAAGAGGGTGCAGGCCGGGCTGAGCGACCCCCCCCCCCCCCCCCAGTGCACGAATTTCATGCACTGGGCCTCTAGTATGATATTTTTGGCTTTGGTAGTTTTAATTTTTGCCCCTATGTAGAAGATGCAAATGTTCTCAGTGTTTGGAAAACTCAAAAAAATTTTCCTGAGCTACATCAACTAAACTCTAAAGAAAAGTCAGTTATATGACAGTTGTGCCTTTCAATCTCTTTTTCTTTAATGTTTAAATATATCATTTTTGAGAAATTCATCAGAGTTTTATGAAACAGGAATTCTGGCCATGGCAGTTCAAAAGTATGCAGATCGAAAGTATGAAGTAATTGAGGGTAATGGGAAATTAAGATTGCAGGGCTCACTCTTCAATTGTAGCAGGAAAATTAAAGGAAAACTACATAGCAAAGTTCAGAATAAAACATGTATAAGTATTCAAGTTCTTGCAAGTTTATAAATTGCCTGGTATGTCTGTAACTGCATTGCTATTATGTGGCAAAAGCACTGGGGAGTTCAGGATGTGTATTTATGGACTGATTCCCCAATAGATAACTACACTATTCCGGAATGCTATTGCTATGTCAATAGTTGTAGACTTATTGTTTTAAAATTTTTCCATTTTTCAACCTAATTAACTTAGAATGTCTCTAACGTGACTTGCAAAGAATTTTATATTTATATTTTGCAATCAGCATTTGACTGGCGCTCAGGTTTGAGACATGCACTAAAATGTGTAAACATTTTGTAAGATAATAAATAGCTCCTAAATGTTTTATGATTGCCTGTTCCCTGCTAATTGGTCATGGATTGAAATTCCCCATTGTTTAATTTTTTTTAATTTGTGGGAAATTTTTATAAATGAGTGTGTTGGACTTCATATCACAGCTGTTGTCATTTAAAGTTTGGACAGAATTATTACAAATGAAGCCCTGCTGTGAAATCAAAGTCAAAAGGCATCTTGGCATCCCAACCATTTCCTTGGGAGAAGATTACAGCTCAAGTCTGTTGAACTTTATTGCCTTGGGCCTCATGACAGTCTTCAGAAACATGCAAGGCATTTCTGTTAAAGAAACTCAGATGTGCTGGGACACAGGGGATGACATTCTTGTGCATAGCAGTGTCCTAAGCAAAGGGGTGAGGAATAAGTCATGAAAAAAAAGATGATTCACACTTTTGCCGTGTTCTGGGATTATTTTATAAAATCCATGGAGATGATAGAGAACATACAGTGATACCATATAGGGAAAACGTGTGCTGTTTTCCTACATGGCCTGACAGTATATTATGTTCCAGTTTTATTAAGAGAGGTAAAATTGACAAGTAAAATTGTAGTATAAATAAAGGGTATAGTATGATAATTTGATGTATATAGTGTGAAAGGATTTCAAAATTGAGTTAACATATCCATTACCTCACATATTCACCCTATTTTGGTGGAATACTTACGTTCTATTCCTTTAGCAAATTTCAATTATACAATACAGTGTTATAAACTATAGACACCATGTTATATATTAGATCCTTAGACCTTATTCATCTTATAATTCAAAGTTTGTTCTCTTTTCCCAGCATCTCCCCATACACCCCATGCCCCAGCCCTGGCAGCCACCATTTTACTATTTCTGAGATTAATTTTTTTATTCCACCTACAGATAATATGAACTGTTTGTTTTTCTTTGTCTGACTTATTTCACTTACCAAAATGCCCTCCAGGTTCATCCATATTGTTGCAAATGTCAGGATTTCCTTCCTTTTTAAGGCTGAATCATATTCCATTGTGAATATAAACCACATTTTCTCTATGATTCATTCATTGATGGCCCCTTAATTTGTTTCAATACCTTAACTGTTGTAAATAACTATTCAGTGAACATGGGAGTACAGGTAATCTCTTCAAGATCATGATTTCAGCCCTAGCAGGGTGGCTCCGTTTATTGAGTGTCCTCTCATGGAGGTTCAGTCCTCAATTTAGACATATACGGGTAGGAGGCAACCATTCAATGTTTCTCCCTTCGTCTCTCTCTAAGAACCAATGGAAACATATCCTTGTGTAAGGATTTTAAAAAAACAATAATGATTTCATTTTCTTTGGCTATATACTCAGAAATGGGGTTACTGGATCATATAGTAGTTCCATTTTTTAACTTCTTGAGGAACCTCCATACTGTTTTTCATAGTGCCTGTACCAGTTTACATTACCACCAGCAGTGTACAAGGGTTCTGTATTCTCCACATCCTTGTTAGCACTTGTAATTTTTTTTTCTGTTTGATAATAGCAATTCTAACAGATGTGAGGTGATACATTGTGGTTTTGATTTGCATTCCCCTGGTGATTAATTATGTTGAGTACCTTTTCATATACCTGTTAGCCATTTGTATGTCTTCTTTGGAAAAAATGTCTATTTAGTTTCTTGGCCCATTTTTTAATTGGGTTATTAGTGTTCTTGCTATTGACTTAAATGAGTTCCTTGAATATTAGACATTAATCTCTTACTGGACAAGTGGTTTGCAAATATGTTCTCTCTTTTAGTAAGCTGCCTTTTCATTTTGTTGATGGTTTTCTTTGCTGTGCAGAAGCTTTTTAGTTTGGATCATATAGTATGGCTTATTTCACTTAGCATAATGTCCTCACGGTTCATCCATGTTGTAGTGTGTGTTGGAATTTCCTTCCTTTTTTAAGGATGAATAATATTCCTCTGTGCATGCATGCATGCACACATTTTGTTTATTCATTCCTCTGTTGGGTTGTTTTCACATATTGGATATTCTAAATAGTGCCGCTATGAACGTGAATGTACAAATATCTGTTCAAGTCACTACTATTTTGGGCATATACCCAGAAGCAGAATTGTTGGATCATATGATAATTTTATTTTTCAATTTTGATAAATTGCCATACTATTTTTATACCATTTCACTTTATCACTAAGATTTTCTGACTATTCCAACAACATTCCATCCAATGGATTTTAGCATCAGTGGTATTTCTTGCCTGATCAATAACAAAATACCCTTTGTATTTTTTCTTCAGAGAAAAAACACATTTCTAATCCTATATAATAAAAGCGTAGTATGCAAATTGTCCCCTAGACCCATAGTTCGTCCGGGAGTTCGACCAGGAGGCAGGGCTGGCCGGGCGAAGAGAGGAAGTACCCGGCCAGCAGCCGGCAGCCACTAGGGACCCTACCAGTGCACAAATTTCATGCACTGGGCCTCTAGTTAATTATAAAATGCATTCCAGTTTCAGAAAAGTTAAAATATGAAAAAAATGTGTATCTTAGATTCAGTGAAATGCAGTAGTTAAATGTACCAAAACCACCTCCAAAAAATGTTTTCTATGAATTACATACTTTACCACAGTTTTTGGAAAGCAGGTAAGTAAAGCTAGCTATTCATCATGAGCATATCAAAATATCTTTCTCAAAATGTATTTTTATCTCATTTCTAAAAGAATGTGCTTCAGGGACAGTATTTTTCCCCCAAAACTTACCTTAGTACATCTTAGTAACAATTTGGAATAAAAGAACCCCATAGGACAGTAAACAATATATCCCAGATTTTTGTTTCCATATGTTTATAATTTCCGATAAATGTGCTAATTAATACTTATTTCTCTTTGTTTTGTCTAAGGATTGTTCGAGTTTAGAGGAGTATAACATTGCTGCAGCATTACTCCCTTTGACCAGTGCTTTCTATAGGGTAAGTTTCATTGACCTATAAATATAAGCTCATTATGATTTATATAAATGTATTCAGTACATGAATCCAGTATGTCTAAGACATATCTGTGGTTATATTTGTTATAACATTTATTGTATACTATGTGTAGAAATTTTAATCTATAATACTAAATCATCTAAAACAGAACCACCCATTTCATCCCTGCTTCACTTTTTATAGCACTTTATAACAACTGAAATTATGTTATGTATTTGTTTGCTTTTGAGTGTTTTCCCCCACCACAGAAAGTAAATTCCATGAGGTTGGGATATTGTCTGTCTTACCTGATGTGATATTCTAATGCCAATCAGTAAATATTTGTTGAATAAATAAATGAACAAACGAACTAAATCTATAGGGATAGAAATTAGAGTTTAACTTCATTGGCAATTTCTATGAACCTTCTGAGAATTTTCTGGAATGTTTAGTGAATCTCATGATTCTCTTATTTATATTTATTACATTTCTCCTATCCATGTCTTTTCATAAAGAAATTAGTTTTATGGCAAATAAATTCAACAAGTTCTTTTTATTCTCTCTTTTCCTGTGGAGAACTTACAAGAATTTAAATGGCTGCACTCTGCACAGCACATGTAATACATCCTTCTGAGATATGCAGTGGGAAACAACTCGTCTGTGGCCTCCAGGCTGACTCACTACTGAGCCATATGCAGTAGCTTTGGGACTTCAACAGGGAACATGGAAGGACTTCTAGCTTAAGGGACTCCATATTTTCATGGGTTTATTAAATATCCAGGTCTTGAGGCACCAGATGACGTGCCTCAGGTAGAGTCCTCGCCATGAAATGATCATGCCCCTAGATGCTAGCCGTAGTCTTACTCTTTTTATTCTGCCTGTCCTTTCTGTTTCATCCACCATTTCTAACTGATGAGGCCTAGCTACTTTCCTAGTAGCTAGTAGGTGCTCAAAAAATATTTATTGATAAGACCAGTTTTCTAAAAACTCTATTTCAAGTAGTATGTCCACAGTCTTGGAGTTAAAGGTCTTAACCCAAAGTTCTCCCTAATCAAGAGCTCTTTCTCTGCTGCCAAGCACTGAATATCCCTCTTTTTCCTACTTGCCCTCTTCTAAAACCGAAAGTGGAATTTATGAGGTTCACACTTCTGAGAACTGGGAAGTCACACTGAGCATGATCAGGAAACAAGGCTAAACCACAAAAATGTCAACAAATGAATTTGGGTGTAGAACTGATGACATTGCTGGAGTTTGGACATCATCTTTTGGTCTTCCTGCCCAGCTTAAGTTCTTAGTTTTTTATCTCATTCCTCTACTGGCATGGAGAACCCTGTCACAAAAATAGGCTAGGCTCTCCTGCATCCTAAGCCACCTAGGAAATTTGCGTCTGTATCTCAGAGTAGCTAGATCACTTCATCCTATATCTAATTAGCTTCATAGCATTTAAGAGTGCTCACATGGGCATTTGTTAAAGAAAATGACATTTAAAAAAATTTCCCACTTCAACATCTAAGCTATTTTATAACCTGGATATTGTGCATAAATAAATAAGGAGAAACCTAGGGAAAATAAGAATTGATAATACAAACCCAACTGCTCATGTGACACGGGTACCTTATGATTCTTTTCTTCCAGTTGAATTATTTAACCATTTTACAAGGTATATTAGTAAGGGTTTGACCCTGATAACGGAAACACCATAGTGGTATGAAGTAAGGAATTTATTATAGGGACCAGCTCTTACAGTGTTACAGAAGCTGTGGGAAAAGCTTATGGAAGTCTTTGAATTAGGGTCTACTTCTGGGCCTGCGGTCTCTGTAGGTCATTGGGGCAGCAGTCAGGAAGAACAGCTGGACATGACACAGGGCATTTTTGCCGTGACAGACTGGAATCTGTGTCTACCTCTTACTTCCTCCCACCTCAACAGTGCAGGTAACCTGCAAGAGAAGTAGCACTGTTGGCCATGGAGCTGTGCATGCACCTGGCCCTGGACTAGGAGAGGCTGAAGGAAGAGATCCAACAGGAACTGGAAGAGCTAGGAGCTCAGTTCCTTCTCCATGTCAACAAGATGAACCAGCAGATCAGTGACAAAGTCTATGAACTACAGAGCACCTGGCATCCTATACTGACCTCCAGATGTATGGCTGCTGCTTCAGTTTTGCCTTCCAAATCTTGGACAACTTTCTCTGGAACCACAGAGGAAAGAGAATTCTGGAAAATATAGTTCTAGCTTAGCTTCATTTACACATCACAAAACCACCGCACTGTCTCTTTTAGTTTTATGGGAGTTGTTAATGCAGTTAGTTAACAAGTTGGGCTAAATGCCATGGTGTTTCTCTGTATTATCAAACCTAACATACAGATGTATGTTTTAAGAGTGGGTTTACCAATTTAATTATTTGTTGTTGGCTTGGGTTGATTTGATTTGGTTTGGTTTGGCTTGATTTGTTTTGGGTGTGAATTAGTTAAGGTCCGGTCAGGAATCAGAAACACCAGTAAAATGAGCAGGGAAAATTTAATTAAGTAAATTAAATTTTATTAAGTAGTAACAGGATTAACTACTAAGAATTAAAGAGAATTCTATAGAATACAAGCATAGTGGGTAAAGGGAGCAGCTGGTACCTCTAGGCTCAGTCAGAGTCCTCAGGAAAGGAGAAAACTTGGAAGAGGGCCCTACCCCCACAAAACAGAGAGTCAGACCTTGTTGGAGAGGTGCAACTGTGGCCAGTGGATGGCATGGAAATTCCCGGAGGTGCCACAGACCAGGCTGGCAAGCAGGAAACTGCCTACTGCAGTTCTGGCAAGACTTGCTAGGAATCCAGTCACTAGGATGCCAGTGAGACTTCACAGGAAGCCACTCTTTGGGGTACCACTGGAACTTGCTAAGTGGGGCGCACTTCTGGGTGCATGCCAGAGCAGCTAGAAGGAAAAAGCACACCACTCAGACTTCAGTGTCGCTTCACTGCCTTGTACTGGCATAAGTGCACCGCTGGCAAAGGAGGATTGTTGGCAGGTCCCGCTCCTGTACCACAAAGCAGAGCAAAGAAAGGTAGATTTGGAGAAAAGAGCTCTGCATTGATAACTGACACGGGAGGGTGTGGGAAGGGATGGGTGGATCATACCGATTCTTAGATGCTTTCTAAATTTCTGTCTTATGGGAAACTATTTCTGGGTCATATGCATTTTTTAATTCAGGAAAATCTGTAGATGTAAAATGCATTGTCCTGGCCACCAATTGCAAATGAGCCGTTCTCCTACTGCTCAGCCAGTAACAACTCCTGGCTCCTGCAGCCTGACTTCAGAAATTGGACTCAGCTGCTTGTCTTTTTAAAACTTACTTTAAAAATATTTTAATAACATTTATTAGTATTTTTTTTCAATGTTGCAAAAGTTTATTACGCATCTCAACATACAGAGTTATTATGCCAGGCAATATATAGTGGGCGGCAGTCTGAATAAATAATTTTCATGGCCAGTAGAAGCTTATATTACTCTTTCTAATATAATAAGTAATTCCATCAATCAAATGGGCATTTTCTAAGATAAAAGTAATACATATACATGGTTAGAAAATTCAGATAATACAGAAAGATACAAAGTGCAAAATGAAAGCTCCCTTTCCCACCTCTGTCCCATTTCCTCTGATGGTTGATTTCTTCCTGGATGGGAAAAATTGTGCATTTTTGCCAGAATATATAGAGAAAAATTAAATTTTTTTAAACTAGAGTTATCAAACCATTCACACTGTTTTCCTACCTTGTTTTTTTCACTGAATAGTACATCTTAGAGACTCTTCCATATACCTAAATAGGTACATAGTACATATACCTATTTCTTTTTAATGACTGCAGGTATATTTTCTTTTTAATGAAAAGATCATGTACATATCCTTACCATTCTTATAAGAGCAGACCATTTCATTGGCCCAGATGAGATATAAATCTTTTAGAGATTTATTTATCATAAAAGATGTTCCACTTATAACATGATCTATCTTAGATCCTTGGGAATCTGTTATGGTATTTTCCCCTACTGTGCCTTCTCACTTTTCTCTATTTTTAATAAGTTGTGTATAATTCATGCTTCTTTAACTATGAAGCCTTTCTTGAAGATGGTGCCTTAACAGCCAGTTTCAAATTGTCAGGATTACTCCCTGTTCCTAGGCAACCACTAATATAATATACCTTTTGTCTCTATAAATTTGCCTTTTCTAGACATTTTATATAAATGGAATCATCCTATCTAATAAAAGAGTAATATGCAAATTAACCATCACTCTGCTACATCCACAAGCCATGCCCACCAGCCAATCAGGAGCGAGTATGCAAATTAACCCAACCAAGATGGCTGCGGCCACAGAGCAAGCAGGAGGCTTGGGTTTCCCCGGTAATGGAGGAAGCCAAGCTCTCCGCACAGCCTGGCCGGCCCAGGCCTCCACTCAAGGCTACAAAGTTTCAATTATAGAAGATAAATAAACCCCAGATACCAGGGCCTCTGCTTGGGTCACCAGGGGGCGTGGCCAGCCTGCAAACCACCACAGGCCCCTCACCCAGGCCGCCCCATGCCCCAAAGGAAGCCCCACCCTAATCTGGGACACCCTTCAGGGCAAACCAGCTGGCCCCCACCCATGCACCAGGCCTCTATCCTATCTAATGAAAGAGTAATATGCAAATTGACTGTCACTCCAACACACAAGATGGCTACCCCCATGTGGACACAAGATGACCGCCACAAGATGGCCAGTAGGGGAGGGCAGTTGGGAGGGATCAGGCCTGCAAGCGAGGGCAGTTGTGGGCAATCAAGCCTGCAGGGGAGGGCAGTTAGGGGTGACCAGGCTGGCAGAGGAGGGAAGTTGGGGGCGACCGGGCCTGCAGGGAAGGGCAGTTGTGGGGGACCCAGGCCTGCAGGGGAGAGCATTTGGGGGGACCAGGCCTGCAGGGGAGGGCAGTGAGGGGCAAACAGGCTGGCAGGGGAGCAGTTAGGCATCAATCAGGCTGGCAGGGGAGTGGTTAGGGGATGATCAGGCTGGCAGGCAGAAGCGGTTAGGGGCAATCAGGAAGGCAGGCAGGTGAGCATTTGGGAGCCAGCAGTCCTGGATTGTGAGAGGGATGTCCGGCTGCCCGTTTAGGCCCGATCTTACCGGGATCAGGCCTAAACGGGCAGCCAGACATCCCTCAAGGGGTGCCAGATTGGAGAGGGTGCATGCTGGGCTGAGGGACACCCACCCCCACCCCGTGCACAAATTTCATGCACCGGGCCTCTAGTATAACATAAGTTTCTTTATATCTGTCTTCTTTTAGCAGTATATGTATTTTATTCTTCACCCGAGGATACGCCCATTGATTTTAGAGGGAGGAGGTGGGGGTGTCGGAGGGAGGAGAGGGAGAAAGAGAAAAACATCGATGTGAGAGAGAACATTGATTAGTCACCATCCATATGTGCCTGGACCAGAGATCAAATCCGCAACGTATGTATGTGCCCTGATCAGAAATCAAACACACCACCTTTCGGTATACAGGATGATGCTCCAACCAACTGAGCCACACTGGCCAGGGCTGAGCATAATATATTTGATGTTTGCCTTGTTGGTAGATGATTTCCTTAGAACTATTAATTACTAATTAAGAATTTTCCACCCCCAGAGTGCTTAGGTCACCTTCTGTTTTGTTTCAACTTGTATCTAATTCAAAATGTAATATATAATTAAACATTGTATTTTCATAAATACATTAGGAAAAATGTGAAATGTAAAGCATTTCCCAGTTTGAAGAAATATATATATATATTACATGTAAATAAAACTTAAGACCAGTTTATTGTATATTCAGGGGGGTACAATAGGAAAATAAGTTGGTCACTACCTGTAAAAAGTCATTTGTGTAAACTAGCTTAGCTAATCTAAGTAGTAGAAAGTAAACATTAAAGCATGGAGAACCACAGAATTTCCTGAGCCATCTCCTGAGCGATGACCTTCCTGCCACCAGGCTCTAGCAATAATTCTGCCCCAACCCCTGCCCTCCAAAACGAGCAAACTAAAATCTACTAGTATTTATCTGTGTCTTTCTTGTGTAAGCCTGTGTATCTAACAGAACATGGTAAAAAAAAAGTCCAGAGTAGGTGATAGAAATAATAATGATAGCTAGTATCATATTTATGATATTGTGATTGCTACTAATTAATAAATAATAAGAGAGTTTCCTAAAAATCTACAGAATAGGAAAAGAATTTTATTGTTCTTAGACTTCATGATCTGGATACATTGTATGTGCTACAAAAGGTCTCAAAGGATTACATTTTTGGCACACACACAAAAAAAGAAGAGCCTTTTTCATCTTTTTTTTCCTCTGTAAAATCAAACACTAATCTTAAAAATAAGTCAGCAGAAAAATGTTTGAGAGTGAAGACAGGCATCAACACTGGGCTGAATCCAGATTTGGCTTGGAAAAGAGATAAATGTGCTTGTTCTTGCAGATGCCTCTGGCACGGCAGAATTTTAGAATGGCCAGAGAAATAGCGTCTTGCTTTTATTTCCTCCCTTCATTTCTTTTCTTGTTCTTTAGTACAACTTAGCATTCCATTCCTTTCTCCTCCTCCGTTTCATCACAGTCTCTTCTTGCTTCCCTCACTTTTTCTTTCCAGCTTTAGATGGCTGCTCCGTTCTCCTAATACCTAGAAACCCTCTGCTTCTGAGAAACTGAATTATTATAATTGGTTTAGCGTTGCTGTTATTCATTAATATTAGTTTGTGTTCACTGTTTAAACTAGTGCTGTAAGGCAGCTATAAAGTGATTTACTCCAAAGCTCTAGAATGGATTTTAACTACTAGAAGCCCGATGCACGAAGATTCATGCTAGAATGGGCCTTCCTTTCCCTGGCTGCCGACACCACCTTTCCACTCCGGCCCAGCCCCGGAGCTGCCTCTGTCTGCTCCGGCCCTGCCTTCCCACGCTGCCCAGAGGCCCTGAGAGACCGGGGGTGGGGCAGAACGCCCCTGGTCGCTTGCCTGTGTATGCAAATTAACCGCTATCTTTGTCGTTTTAATTTGCATACTCACTCCTGATTGGCTGGTGGGCGTAGCGGAGGTACGGTCAATTTACATGTTTGTCTATTATTAGGTAAGATTATTGTGTTTTTCAGTGAAGAATTACAAGTATTTGTTAAACATTTTTCTGGACTTTTAAACTTCTTTCATGTTGTGGTCAAAGGTTTGGGGCCCTTTGGTTTATTCTTCAGAAAAGAAGGCAGCCTACTCCAACTCTGGTTCTTTCTCTATTTCAAAAGAAATTTAGCATAATTCAGTTCAATTGGCATTGAACTACTAAAATGCCCCAAGTGCAAGGAATAAAAAGTGAACGAGTCAGGGACTCTGCCCTTGAGGAATTCACACACTCACAGAAAAGATAGTTTAGTAAAATAAATTACAACGTAAGTGTTCAAAAACAGATATAATATATTTTAAATACCTAATTCCTGGCACAAGGAACACTGCAAAGAAATTGTCACATTTGTGCCTTGAAAGATAAATAGGCATTTGTTTTATAGGGGAGATGAGATGGGGAGTGGGAAGGCATAAATATTCCAGACAAAGAAGACACCAGGAATCTGGAATTTTGGCTGGAGACGGAGGCAGGAAAAAAAGGTAGAATGTGGCTAGAGTCGTTAGTGGCTAGGCCGCTAGACCATGCAGGGCCTTGTGTGCCACATTAAGGAATTTTAATAATGTATATATAGCAAGGAGTTTTTACTTCTACACTCATACTTTAAAAAAAATAGTTTAGATAAACTAATAGCAAAAACAAAATTTAAAGGAATGTGGTTACCTATAAGTGATCATCAGGCTATTTAGTAATACTTAATATTTAAAGCTTTCTCCATTAGACTGTCAACTTCCCATGCTTTCCTGGGCTCATTTCTTGTTCTCCTCTTTTCTTCCTTTTCAGAGCCCTCTTTCTGTTATTTCTTCTGCTTTAGCCAGTCTTAGAGCATCCTTCAATATTAATGTACATGAAAACTACACAAATCAAGAGACTTTTATTAATGTTATAGAGGAAATTGTTAGTCACAAAGGATAATTTGTTACCAACAATTAACCTTCAACCTCAAGATTTATTATCCATTTCCAATCAAAACTGTTAACCCCAATTATTCTCTGAGAAATATTCACCTTCGGGAAGGGAACTTCCATTTCTTCTAGATTGTTGTATAACAGAGTGGAGTTTGAAGGACAAATTACCATTCAGTGCGGCAGTCAAACCAGATGCTGGGGAACGGGAAGATGGTCTGACTTGACTCTCTTCTTAGTTTTTTTTTTTTTCTTTTCAAATTTTTATTAAGGTATCATATGTGTACATATCTTACCATTGCCCCCCACCCCCACCCCACTCCCATACATGCCCTCACCCCCCAATGTTTTGCATCCGTTGGTTACTCTTATATACATGCATATAAGTCCTTCAGTTGATCTCTTATTTCCCCCACCTCTCCCTAACCTTACCCCTGTAATTTGACAGTCTGTTTGATGCTTTACTGCCTCTGTAACTATCTTTTTGTTCATCAGTTTATAATGTTTTTCATTATCCCCAAAAGAGTGGGATCATGTGGTATTTTTCTTTCATTGATTGGCTTATTTCACTTAGCATAATGTTCTCTAATTCCATCCAAGTGCCTACAAATGGTAGTAATTCCTTCTTTTTTTACGGCAGCATAGTATTCCATTGTGTAGATGTACCATAGTTTTCTGATCCAGTCATCTGCTGATGGGCACCTAGGCTGTTTCCAAATCTTAGCTATTGTAAATTGTGCTGCTATGAACATAGGGGTGCATATATCCTTTCTGATTGGTGTTTCTGGTTTCTTAGGATATATTCCTAGGAGTGGGATTACTGGGTCAAATGGGAGTTCCATTTTCAGTTTTTTGAGGAAACTCCATACTGTTCTCCACAGTGGCTGCACCAGTCTGCATTCCCACCAGCAGTGCACGAGGGTTCCTTTTTCTCCGCATCCTCGCCAACACTTGTCGTTTGTTCATTTGTTGATGATAGCCATTCTGACAGGTGTGAGATGGTATCGCATTGTTGTTTTGATTTGCATCTCTCGGATAATTAGTGACTTTGAGCATGTTTTCATGTGTCTCTTGGCCTTCCTTCTGTCTTCTTTCGAAAAGATTCTATTTAGGTCCGTTGCCCATTTTTTTATTGGATCCTTTATCTTCCTTTTATTAAGTTGTATAAGCTGCCTGTAGATGTTGGAAATTAAACCTTTATCAGTGATACCATTTGCAAATATGTTCTCCCATACAGTGGGGTTTCTTGTTGTTTTGTTGATGGTTTCTTTTGCTGTGCAAAAGCTTTTTATTTTGATGTAGTCCCATTTGTTTATTTTCTGTTTGGCTTCCATTGCCCTAGAGGCAGTATCACTGAAAAAGTTCTTTTGGCATATGTCTGAGATTTTGCTGCCTGTGGATTCCTCTAGTATTTTTATGGTTTCCCGTCTTATATTTAAGTCCTGTACCCATTTTGAGTTTATTTTTGTGTATGGTGTAAGTTGGTGATCTAGTTTCATTTTTTTGCATGTATCTGTCCAATTTTCCCAACACCATTTATTAAAGAGACTGTCTTGGCTCCATTGTATGCTCATGCCTCCTTTGTCAAATATTAAATGCGCATATTGGTTTGGGTCGATATCTGGATTCTCTATTCTGTTCCATTGATCTATATGTCTGTTCTTGTGCCAGTACCAGGCTGTTTTGAGGACAGTGGCTTTGTAATACAGCTTGAAATCTGGTATTGAGATCCCTCCTACTTTATTCTTCTTTCTCAGGATTGCTGTGGCTATTCGGGGTCTTTTTTTATTCCAGATGAATTTTTGGAGAGTTCTTTCTAGGTCTGTGAAATACGCTGTTGGTATTTTAATGGGGAGTGCATTGAATCTATAGATTGCTTTGGGTAGTATGGACATTTTAATGATGTTGATTCTACCAATCCATGAACATGGTATGTTCTTCCATCTGTTTACATCTTCCTCTATCTCTTTTTTCAGTGTCCTGTAGTTTTCCACATATAGGTCTTTTACCTCCTTGGTTAGGTTTATTCCTAAGTATCTTAATTTTTTTGGTGCAATGGAAAATGGGATTGCTTTTTTAGTCTCTCTTTCTGTAAGTTCATTGTTGGTGTATAGAAATGCCATAGATTTCTTGGTGTTAATTTTGTATCCTGCTACATTGCCGAATTCATTTATTAAGTCTGTTAGTTTTTTGATGGAGTCTTTCGGGTTTTTTATGTACAATATCATGTCATCTGCAAATAAGGACAGCTTTACTTCTTCTTTTCCAATTTGGATGCCTTTTATTTCTTCTTCTTGTCTAATTGCAGTGGCTAATACTTCCAGTACTATGTCAAACAGGAGTGGTGATAGTGGGCATCCCTGTCTTGTTCCTGTTCTTAGGGGAAATGGTTTTAGTTTTTGCCCATTGAGTATGATGTTAGCTGTGGGTTTATCATATATAGCTTTTATTATGTTGAGGTATGATCCTTCTATTCCCACCTTGTTGAGAGTTTTTATCAAGAAAGGGTGTTGGATTTTGTCAAATGCTTTTTCTGCATCAATTGATATGACTATGTGATTTTTATCTCTCAATTTGTTTATGTGATGTATCACATTTATTGATTTGCGGATATTGAACCATCCTTGCATTCCTGGGATAAATCCTACTTGGTCATGGTGTATGATCTTTCTGATGTACTGCTGGATCCTATTTGCTAGAATTTTATTGAGGATTTTGGCATCTACATTCATGAGGGATATTGGCCTGTAATTCTCCTTCATTGTGTTGTCTTTATCTGGTTTTGGTATTAGGGTGATGCTGGCTTCATAGAAGGAGCTTGGAAGTGTTCCTTCCTCTTGAATTTTTTGGAATAGTCTGAGGAGGATAGGTTTTAGTTCTTCCTTGAATGTTTGGTAGAACTCTCCTGTGAAGCCGTCTGGCCCCGGGCTTTTGTTTGCTGGAAGCTCTTTGATGACTGCTTCAATTTCTTCCATAGTTACTGGCATATTGAGCTGTTTAGATTCTTCCTGATTGAGTTTTGGAAGGTTATATTTTTCTAGGAATATGTCCATTTCCTCCAGGTTGTCCAGTTTGTTGGAATAGAGTTGTTCGTAGTATTTTTTAACAATCCTTTGTATTTCGGCGGGATCTGTTGTTATTTCACCTCTTTCATTTCTGATCTTGTTTATTTGGGTCCTCTCTCTTTGCTTCTTGGTGAGCCTGGCTAGAGGTTCATCAATCTTGTTTATCCTTTCAAAGAACCAGCTCTTGGTTTTGTTGATCTTTTGTATTGTTTCTTTGGTCTCTATGTCGTTTATCTGTGCTCTGATCTTTATTATTTCCTTCCTTCTGCTTACACTGGGCTTTTCTTGTTGCTCTTTTTCTAACTCTTTGAGTTGTTGGGTTAGGTAATTTATTACCCCTGTTTCTTGTTTTTTGCAGTAGGCTTGTAGAGCTATGAACTTCCCTCTCAGGACTGCTTTCGCTGTGTCCCATAGATTTTGGATTGTAGTGTTTTCATTGTCATTTGTTGTCATGATGTTTTTTATTTCTTCTTTGATCTCTCTGGTAACCCAGTCATGGTTTAATAGCATGCTGTTTAGTCTCCATGTGTTTGATTTCTTTGGGTTGTTTTTATTGTAGTTGATTTCCAGTTTTATGCCACTGTGGTCTGAGAAGATGCTTGATATGATTTCTATCTTCTTGAATTTGAAGAGACTTTGCCTATGTCCCAACATATGGTCTATCTTTGAAAATGACCCATGTGCACTTGAGAAGAATGTATATTCTGTGGCTTTGGGGTGAAATGTTCTGAAGATGTCAATTAATTCCATCTGGTCTAGTGAGTCATTTAGGATTGATGTTTCTTTGCTGATGTTTTGTTTAGAGGATTTGTCCAGTGGTGATAGTGGGGTATTAAAGTCCCCTACTATGATTGTATTGCTGTCAATCTCTCCCTTGATATCTTCCAGGAGTTTTTTTATGTATTTGGGTGCTCCTGTATTGGGTGCATATATGTTTACCAGAGTTATTTCTTCTTGTTGGATTGCTCCCTTTAGTATTATGAAATGGCCTTCCTTATCTCTTGTTATGTCCTTCAGTTTGAGATCTAATTTGTCAGAAATAAGTATTGCTACCCCAGCTTTTTTTTCAGTTCCATTTGCCTGGAAAACCTTTTTCCATCCCTTCACCCTCAGTCTGTGTGCGTCTTTTTTTCTGAGGTGGGTTTCTTGTAGACAGCAGATATATGGGTCGTGTTTTCTTATCCAATCCGTTACCCTATGTCTTTTGATTGGGGCATTTAATCCATTTACATTTAAAGTTATTATTGATAGGTACTTATTTGTCGCCATTCCTATTCTTTACCCCTGTGTTACTTCTTCGCTTCCTGTTTCTTTCTTTCTTTCTTTCTTTTTTTTTTTTTTTACAGCAGACCCTTTAGCATTTCTTGCATTGCTGGTTTGGTGGTAATAAATTCCCTTAGTCCTTTTTTGTCTGTGAAGCTCCTGATTTCACCTTCAATTTTGATTGACAGCCTTGCTGGGTACAGTATTCTTGGATTCAGACCCTTCCTTTGCATGACTTTGTATATTTCATTCCATTCCCTTCTGGCCTGATGAGTTTCTGTTGAGAAATCAGTTGCTAGTCTGATGGGGGTTCCTTTGTATGTAACTTTCTGTCTCTCTCTTGCTGCTTTTAAGATTCTTACTTTGTCATTGGTGTTTGCCAATTTAATTATAATGTGCCTTGGTGTCGGTCTTTTGGGGTTCATTTTGCTTGGGACTCTGTGAGCTTCTTGGATTTGTGTGTGTTTTTTCTTCCCTATATCTGGGAAATTTTCTGTCATTATTTCTTCAAAGAGGTTTTCTATTCCTTGCTCAGCTTCCTTTCCTTCTGGAACCCCTATTATGCGGATGTTGTTTTGTTTTGTGTTGTCCCAAAGTTCCCTTAGACTCTCCTCCTGCCTTTTAATTTTTTTTTCTAGAAGTTGCTTTTCTTGGGTATTTTTTTCCATCTTGTCTTCTAGCTCACTGATGCGGTCCTCTGCTTCTTCTAGTCTACTCTTGATGCTTTCTATTGAGTTCTTTACAGCAGCGATGTCATTTTTCATTTCTTCTTGGTTCTTCTTCATTTCCTCTTGGTTCTTGCTCATATTGTCGAATTTGTCTTCCATTCTTTTCAGCCACCTTATGACCATTTCTCTGAATTCTTTTTCTGGAAGGTTGCTTGCCTCCATTTCGTTTACTTCCTTTTCTGGTGATGCCTGCTTTTCTTTCATATGCGGGCTGTGTCTTTGTCTCCCCATGGTCTCTCTTCTCTGGGTGTCTGGTTATGTAGTTCTCTCTCTCCTGGGTTGATTTAAAGGCACAAAATACAGCACTACCAGGTACAACTCACAAGGCACTGAACAGGAATGTATTCACGATATTAATAACCTCCAATAAAGGTGACCACCAGAGAAAGGCAAATTAGGTGATAGGAGAGAAAGAAGAAGAGGAAAAAGGAAAGAAAGAAAGAAAGAAAAAAAGAAAAAAGGAGTGTGAAAATGAAATTGGGAAAAGGGAAGGTAAAGAGAAAAAAAAAAAAAAGTAAGAGAGACAAGAAAGTGACTAAAAGAGAAAGGGGAACAGACTATATATATTGGGGATAAAACTCCAATAGAACAATCACTAATCCCAGCAAATGCCAGCAACAAGTGCCTGGGGATTAGTAAAAACTACCACACCAACTAATATGGAGTGAGGCAAGGGAAAGCTGAAGCACAAAACAAACAAAAAAATAAACAAAAGAAGAATAAGCAAAACAATCTCACAAAAAAGCATAAAAATTGGATATAATCTACATTCAAGCAAACAACAACAAAAGGACAGAGAGAAGGACAAGTTTATGGATAGCTCAGACAGCGAAGGGAGAGGTGTATGTGGACTTGGAGCAGAGGATTGGAGATTAGATATGTAAGTAGGGTGAAATTTTAGCAAGGGGTAAACAGAAAGAATAGGGAAAATCTAAAGCAGTAAAAGGGTAATATAAACAGGACACTGAAAAGGGGGAGGTTAAGAAGAGAGTGATGGCCTAAAGGTAGAGTTGAGATAGAGTAAAACGATGCTAAAGGAAAGATAAAAATAGAATGTAGAACCCTAATCCCAAAATAAAATGAAGAGAAAATAAAATGACACTTTAAAAAAAAAAATGATAAAATAGCAGTAGTAATAATAAGGATTGAAAATAAAAATGTAATCATTAAAAAGGTAAAATCAAGTGATGAAAAAAGAAAAAAAAAGTTTCTTGATTAAAAGATGCAAAAAAATGAAAATAAAAAAAAATAAAAAAAATAAAAAAATAAAAGGTAAAAATAAAATGTGAAGTAGTGAAGGTCATTCACTTCCTCTGTTTTTCTGTTTGGCACGCCTGTTTCTCAGTCCAGACAGTATTGCAGTTCCCTGCGATCCACTGCTCTTCGGTGTTGTAAGCCAGTCCTGATTTTAAGCAGGCGGTGTGTCTTAATTTCTCGTATTCCTTTATTTTTGATTACACAAGAGTCGATTTGTGATTCAGCCCCTGGGTGGCAGTGTTTCTGGATTAACTTCCGGGTCTATCTATGGCCTCTCTAGGCAGTGTTAGAGCCTTCTTTCCCTGTGGCACTCGCCACCGGCCTGTGGGAGTGGTCTGCCTCAGAGCTGACTCTCTGATGGTCACTCCCCGCTCCGATCCCCAGGTTCCAGAAAAACAACCTTCCCCTGCAGTCTCCCAGGGTGTCCCCAACTGGGTGATCCTATGTATTGGGCTTAGTAATCAGAAGCAAGAATTTCAAGAGGAAAAAGCCCAGTTGTGCATACTCCGGGACTCCGCGTAAGCCCAGGCACCCAGGGAAAGCAGGGGCTGCGTGTAAGTCTGGACTGCCTGAAATTCTTAGGGTGTCCCTGCACTTCAGATCAAAATGGGTTGCTTTTTAGAGTGCCCTTCTCTTAGCAGCTCTGAGGACCCCTTTCCACAATCACAGATCACGCCAGCCCCTACAGCCACGGATTTTTCTAGGCACAGACTTCCCTGGTCCTCCAGCTCCCGCAAAACGCGCGTTCCTCTCTCCCGCCGGGACCAGAGACCTCACCTTATCCCAGGCGAAATCTGACCTTTCCGTGGTGGAGTGTAGAGCTCCTCTGAACCCGTGTGCTTGCGCCAGTTGGGGAGCGTTGTTCTGGGGCTCGCAGCTGTTCCTGGGGTGCCGCAGTTGTGGATTCTCAGGCTTCAGATAAGCTCCACTTTCCGGATCAAGATGGCGCAGACTCCGCGTCCAACCCCGCAGCTCCGGGAGGGGACCCAGCCACAGTTGGTGCTGCCAGGTCAGGGGAACCCCGTTCAGCAGTCCCCCACCTCCTTCTGGAATTCAGCTGTCTCCCAACCAGCCAACAAACACTCCTTGTGCGACCCTCAGCTGTTCTTTCTTTCTGCTTCGGGACAAGGCTCGGAACACGTCTGTCTATTCCGCCGCCATTATTCCCTCCCTCGACATCTACTCTCTCTTCTTAGTTTTTAATATTTGTTTTTGTGTTCTGGAATTTGGTGCCTTAAGGGGGAATAGTGTCTGTATACTAAGAAATTGAGAGAACATGGTGTGAGTACAATTATTGTAAAGGATGGTTTATATAAAGAAAATACCAGAATCTTGGTTACATAAAGTCCTCAGCTAAATTCTAGACATTTTTCATAAGTGCTTTGGGCAACAGCCTAATTTTAAAAGGAGAGTTATAAATGCAGATTTAAAATATGTATGTGGAATGGGATTGGGCACCATTTTAAAAAATATTCTTGAAAAGTTCCTGCATAATGATAGTATGTAATTGCTTTCTTTTTTTTTTTTCTTTTTTTTTCTTTTTTTTTTAAATATATATTTTATTGATTTTTTACAGAGAGGAAAGGGAGAGGATAGATAGCTAGAAACATCGATGAGAGAGATACATCGATCAGCTGCCTCCTGCACACCCCCCACTGGGGATGTGCCCGCAACCAAGGTATATGCCCTTGACCGGAATCGAACCCGGGACCCTTCAGTCCGCAGGCCAACGCTCCATCCACTGAGCCAAACCGGTTCTGGCTGTAATTGCTTTCTTTTACCCAACTTAGTTTCCCCACTAATACTGGCTAATTTGTTTAATATGGTTCACACCAAACCAAAGGTTACATATAGCCTCTTACGTTGCATGTGATATAGATCGAACTACAGAAGCAATTGTATTTTACCAATGTCTCTACAGCCCAATTGGGAATAGTGACATCCATAAGAACCTATCTATTAACTGTCATGTGACTATGACAATTATTACTATATTAACATTTATTTTAATATAACTACCTGGTATTATGGGTATTTGCCATAGAAAGAAATTAAAGAATAATAATACTTTTATTGAATACATCTAGAACTATGCTAACATACTAGAACTATGCTAAATGCTTTATATGCATGGTTTAATAACTATTATTATTTACATTTTTTAGATATAATCATGGGGTATTTTTAGTTCTTCTTTAAGACATAGTCTGATTTCTTCTCATCTAAGATTTGGGCTTATCTGAAACTCTGATATCTAGGCTTCAGAAAACAAGGTGCAAGCTCATGAAATAACTTTTTCCCTCATGAATTTTCTACTACTTTATAGTTTTGATTTGTATACAGAATTCACTATGAAATTTTTTAAACAACTTTTTTACCCACAAAGATATTATCAGAGTGAAAAAAGCAAGCCATATTCAAAGCCATTTTTACTTCTAAACCCTCCAAAAGCCTTTTCATTCTTTTTAATAATATATTAGCATCATATATTATATGTAATATCTGATGTAACTTATAGTAATATCACATGTGCTGAGCTGTACTTTGTAAGGAATATTGGGGTAATGGATGGTGCCCAGTCACCACAAGGATCACCAAGACTGTGAGCTGATTCACACAGAGGAATTGAGTTAGTTCTGAGCCATCCATTGTTTTATGCCAGGTTCCCCTCATGATTAATTCAGGTTATGAAATAAAATTTTCCTGTGGGGAGTTAACTGATTTTAGTGCAATCAAATCTTAACCCACTTCTCTAGAGCTACTTATACTGACCTTCCTAGCCTATGTGTATGACTCAAATAACATTGATTTATACTTAAGATACATTTAATGGAAATTTTTAATTATACTCATTTTAAAATAGAGATCAATTAAATTGTTTTCTGATGCTGTCTTCTTTATTTTTTTAATTTAATAAATCTTTATTGTTCAGATTATTACAATTGTTTCTCTTTTTTCCCCCATAGCTCTCCTCCACCCGGTTCCCACCCCACCCTCTGCCCTTACCTCCCCCCCCCCACTGTCCTCATCCATAGGTGTACGCACCCCCCTTACCCCTTCCCCCCCCCTGCTGGGAATTGTCAGTCCACTCCCTTTCTATGCCCCTAATTCTAACATATTCACCAGCTTTACCTTTTTCTTCTTCTTCCTCTTCTTAAAGAATACCTTTCAGCATTTCATATAATACTGGTTTGGCGGTGATGAATTTCTTTAGCTTTTTCTTATCTGTGAAGCTCTTTATCTGACCTTCAGTTCTGAATGGTAGCTTTGCTGGGTAGAGTAATCTTGGTTGTAGGTTCTTGCTATTCATCACTTTGAATATTTGTTGCCACTCCCATCTGGTCTGCATAGTTTCTGTTGAGAAATCAGCTGACAATTGTATGGGTGCTCCCTTGTAGGTAACTAACTGTTTTTCTCTTGCTGCTTTTAATATTCTCTCTTTGTCTTTTACTCTTGGCATTTTAATTATGATGTGTCTTGTGTGGTCCTCTTTGGATTCCTTTTGTTTGGGGTTCTGTGCGCTTCCTGGACTTGTAAGTCTATTTCTTTCACCAGGTGGGGGAAGTTTTGTGTCATTATTTCTTCAAATAGGTTTTCAGTATCTTGCACTCTCTCTTCTTCTGGCACCCCCATAATTCTGATGTTGGTACGCTTGAAGTTGTCCCAGAGGCTCCTTACACTATATTCATGTTTTTGGATTCTTTTTTCTTTTTGTTTTTCTGGTTGAGTGTTTTTTGCTTCTTCGTATTTCAAATCTTTGACTTGATTCTTGCGATCCTCTAGTCTGCTATTGGATCTCTGTATATTATTTGTTATTTCAGTCAGTGTATGCTTAATTTCTAGTTGGTCCCTTTTCATATCCTCAAGGGTCTCGCTAAATTTACCGGCCTTTTCTAGGAAATTCTTGAAAAACCTTATAACCGTGGTTTTGAACACTATATCCAGTCGTTTGCTTTCCTCCATTTCTTTCATTTGTGACCTGTTTCTTTGTCTCTGCATTTTGGCTGCTTCCCTGAGTTGGTAAAGTAGCTTTGTGTGGTAGGTGTCCTATAGGGCCCAATGGCTCAGCCTCCCAAGTTACCTGAGGTGGACACTCTTGGTGCACCTTTTTGTGGGCTGTGTGCACAGTCTTGTTGTAGTTAAGTCTTGATTGTTGTTGGTATCACTGGGAGGAATTGACCTCCAGGCCAATTGGCCATGAGGATCAGCTGTGTCTACGATGGGAGAACTTCTGTGCTGGAGACACCCTTATGAGACAAGACTTGCTTCAGTGGGGCTTTGGCGCTCACTGAGTCTGCCCCCTGAGTGTGTCTCTTATGGATGTGAGGAGTTGTAATCTGGATGGTCCCACTCTGACCCATGGGTACACTGGCTCTTGGATCTCCAAGGAGGTGCTAATTTAGCCTCTGCCTGAGGCCACCCAGCAGGAGCTAAGGAGAGATCTGCAGATTCCTCTTCTTTGTTTGGGTTTTGGAGGTGCCCAGATGAGGCCCAGCTGTGAAGCAATGCAAGCTGCTGTGGGGCCTTGGGCCTTCTTTTGGATGTTCTGTGTCTCACTGACTCAGCTGCTGTTTGTTAGGTAAGTTTAGAATTCAAAGGACCGGGCTATCCACATGCAAAAGCCTCTGGGCTCAGCTTGGATGGGGCAGAGTCCCAGGGTGGAGCAACCAGGAATGGCTTCGTGGGGCGGGATCTCAGGGTGGAGCAAACAGCTATGGCTTTCTGTCAACCCTGCCCTAAGAGCCTCCCCCCCACCCCCACTCCAGGTCTCAGTGTCCCGCGGTAATCGCTGCAAGCACCTCTGAGAGAGAGCCGCCCTCGAGTTTCGCCCACTGCCAGACACTCCAGTCTCTCCCCATATGAGTCTGGGTCCCCAGAGTCTCGCCCGGAAGTGGAGTTCAGAGCAGTCGGGAGCTTTTGTCTCCCTTCCGATTGAGAAAGCCAGCCCTCTCCGTGTGCGCGCCTCCGTACATGTGCCTTCCCCAGCCCCTGTGAGTCTCAGTGTGCTTTTCTCTTTCCTTCTAGTTGTAGAATTTCCACTCAGCCAGCCTTCCTGTGGTTCTGGATGATGTCCGTTTTGTCTTTTAGTTGTAGTTTTGAAATGGTTGTGCGAGGCAGCAGTTTAGGTGTTTACCTGTGCCGCCATCTTGGTTTCTCCTCACCATTGATGTTTCTATCTGTCTCTCCCTCTCTCTTCCTCTCTGAAATCAATATATATATATATATATATATATATATATATATATATATATATATATATATATATACACACACACACACACATACACACACACACACACATATACACACACACATATATATATATGTTTAAAGAACTATATTAAAAGTTTTACAAAAATAAGACACCTATATGGAAGTGCTAATTAATGGTGCCATGCTAAATTTCTTCACATATTACAACATCTGTTGAAGTTATGCAATATTACAACTTCTGCGATTCAAGATATTGTCCCCATTCATAATTCTTGTTCTTCCTCCAGGTTGCAATCAAAATTTTACTGGCTTCATCCAGATACCAGCGAATTTTGTGGGAAATTTTCTATAAAATAACAAGGGTGCTAATTCAGAATTCTCATAGGTTAACAAATAATGAAGAGGTTTGTTTTTGCTCAAGCAAGTCCTAGATTGCTCTTTCTGAAGAGTCCTCTGGCTGCCATTTACATTTTTGCTGTCTCTAGAGTTAAGGAGATATTTATTTGTATTGGGATGGTTGTTGTGTTTTTTATCTCTGTGTTAAGTGATTGATTTCCCAATTGCATGTTTGATGACTTGACTCATTTTTTTTATTAATTCTCTCCCGAGGACATATTTTCCATTGAATTTTAGAGTGGAATGGAGGAGGAGAGACAGAGAGAGAGAGAGAAACATCGATATGTGAGAGATACATTGATTGGTTGTATCCCAAACACACCCTGATTGGTACCAGGATTAAGCCTGCAACTCATGTACATGCCCTTGACTGGGATCGAACCTGAGACCCTTCAGCCCAAGGGCTGACGCTCTAACCACTGAGCAAATCCAGTTAGGGCTTGACTCATCCTATCTAATAAAAGAGTAATATGCAAATTAACCATCACTCTGCTACACCCACGAGCCACGCCCACGAGCCACGCCCATGAGCCAATCAGGAGCGAATATGCAAATAAACCCAACCAAGATGGCTACGGCCACAGAGAGCAGGAGGGAGGCTTGGGTTTCCCCGGCAATGGAGGAAGCCAATCTTTCCGCCTGCCCTTGCCGGCCTAGGCCTCCACTCAAGGCTACAAAGTTTTAATGATAGAAGATACATAAACCCAAACAGAGATGGCGGCAGCCACGGAGCTGGAACGAGCAGGAGGCTAGGGTTGCCCGCGGCGATGGAGGAAGCACAGCTTTCCGCACAGCCTGGCCGGCCCAGGCCTCTGCTTAAGGCTACAAAGTTTCAATTATAGAAGATACATAAATCCCAACAGAAATGGCTGCTGCCTCGGAGCAAGCAGAAGGCTTGGCTCCACTCCAGACTACAAAGTTTCAATTGTAGAAGATAAATAAACCCCAGATACCAGGGCCTCCGCTTGGGTCGCCAGGGGGCATGGCCAGCCTGCAAACCACCACAGGCCCCTCGCCAAGGCCACCCCATGCCCCAAGGGAACCCCCACCCTGATCCGGGACACCCTTTAGGGCAAACCAGCTGGCCCCCACCCGTGCACCAGGCCTCTATCCTATCTAATAAAAGAGTAATATGCAGATTGACTATCACTCCAACACACAAGATGGCTGCCCCCATGTGGTCAAAGATCCTGCCCCCATGTGGACACCAGATGGCCACACAAGATGGCCAGCAAGGGAGGGCAGTTGGGAGGGACCAGGCCTGCAAGGGAAGGCATTTGGGGGGGACCAGGCCTGCAGGGGAGGGCAGTGAGGGATGACCAAGCCAGCAGGGGAGGCAAGTTGGGGGCGACCAGGCCTGCAGGGAAAGGCAGTTGGGAGGGACCCAGGCCTGCAGGGGAGAGCAGTTGGGGGGGACCAGGCCTGCAGGGGAGGGCAGTTGGGGGGGACCCAGGCCTGCAGGGGAGAGCAGTTGGGGGGGACCAGGCCTGCAGGGGAGGGCTGTTAGAGGTGACCAGGCCTACAGGGAGGGCAGTTAGGGGTGACTAGGCCTGCAGGGGAGGGCAGTTAGGGGCAAACAGGCTGGCAGGGGAGCAGTTAGGCATCAATCAGGCTGGCAGGGGAGTGGTTAGGGGCAATCAGGAAGGCAGGCATTCGAGCAGTTGGGAGCCAGCAGTTCTGGATTGTGATAGGGTGGGATTGGGCCTAAGCGGGCAGTCGGACAATCCTAGAGTGGTCCCAGGTTGGAGAGGGTGCAGGCTGGGCTGAGGGACACCCCCCCCCAATGCACAAATCTCGTGCACTGGGCCTCTAGTTTTTTTATAAAGTTCTGTGGTGTTACAAGGAAAGAACACATTTTGTTTTGTGTGTGTTTTCTTACAAAACAAATTTATTTGTTTAATTGGTGTGCAGAGACTACACTTGGCCAAAGCTTAAATCTGTTATCTTTCCCATCCTAAAAAGTTAACTGAAACTGACATGACTTCTGGGAAGTACACTGCAGCTGACATCTGGGCGTGCCCGTGCAAAGTGTTATCATGAGAGATGGGTCCACCAGGACTGGAATGTGAATCCTCTAGAAGGATTGAGTAAAAAAAGTTATCTGGACTATATCACCTTTTTTGGAATTAGTACATTTTACATTTTTTACAGCATAACTTTCTCTGTAGTGGAATGTTGGGTCACAATTGGCAGTTACTTGTTTTTCTAGCATAGCTACATGCTGTTTCAGTGGCTCCATCCAGTGTTTTAAAACCTTGTACGTGACCGTACATTTGAGAATTACCACCCAGCCCCCAGCAGCGTGCCGAATACATCTCAGTGCTCTGGAAAATGTGATTATAGTATAATTTATCTTTCGGTGCCAGTGCTGTGCAGAGAGCCTCCTCTACAAATGGGGATCTTATTTAATCAGTGCTTCAATTCTGCAACTTCTTTAAAAGGAAAGTATTTTTAATCATGGAGTAATCCAAATTCATTCATTAATAGTTTCCTACCTAGAGCCCTCAAATTTTGTTTGCATTAGAATTGTAATGCTAAACTATTTTTCCATCTCAATAAATCTTCAAATTTTTGCCCCCCCCCCAAAAAAATCATTGCTTTTATTCATTTATATCTTTTATCCATCATCCCGTTTTTCTTCTTGGTCTTGCAAAACTGAGATTCTATATACAAAAATGTTTTAGGAATGCTTACTATGCTATAAAAGGCAACGGAACTTTAGGATCTTTATGTTTACTTATGATTGACATGTACATAATCCTAAAACATCATTGACCCCAGATCTTTTTGTTTTCCTTGGTGAGCACTTGCCAATGGTGGTAAAAGGATTAAGACAAGCTTATCACAGGATGGATTAGACAAATTATAAATATTTCCTATTCCTTCTCCTCCTTAAATTTGAAAATCATCATACTTCTTGTTATTCACATCATTGATTAAAATGTTGGAAAGGGCAGAACATCATAGCAGTTCCCTTGGCACTTCCTTTTAGGATAGTCTCAATCTACTTAGTCATTAGTTGTGGAAGGTAATTTAGATTCAAATTACAGAATGCCTAGAAGTCATGTTAAGGAGTTTAGACTAATATTATTCTCTACACTCATAAGCGTGCAATAGCATACTCTGGAACAGGCAGTGACGTGATTGTGTTCCAGAAACATACAACAGGGTAGATGTTGGGAAGGACTGAGAGGTTGGAGGGACAGAGGCCACTTAGTAAACTAGCATAACAGACAGGTGTTGATTAGAGTTCTCAAGAGGCGATCCACATGGAATGTTATCTGTAGTATGATCTGCTTTTAGCAAGGGTAACAAACTAAATGCCTACTGACGTCAAACAAAGAGTGCAGATGAGCCAAGCAAGCCAAAGGAAGAGCAGCAATGCAGTGGGGTCACCAGGCAGGGACGCAGGAATACTGTTAACACGTCTCAATTTTTTAAGAGAAGCTGGAAACTTAGCTTTTATATGGAACTAGTGGCCCGTTGCATGAAATTTGTGCACTGGGGTGGGGGGTGTCCCTCAGCCCGGCCTGCACCCTCTCCAATCTGGGACCCCTCAGGGGATGTCCAACTGACAGTTTAGGCCCAATCCCTAAACCAGCAGTCGGATATCCCTCTCACAATCCGGGACCACTGGCTCCTAACCACTCGCCTGCCTGCCTGATCGCCCCTAACCACTCTGCCTGCCGGCCTACTCACCCCCAGCTGTCCCCCACCAGCCTTCTTGCCCCTAACTGCCCCTGCCCACCGGCCTGCTTGCCCCCAACTGCCCCCCCCCCCCGCCGGCCTGATCGCTCCCAACTGCCCCCCCTGCCGGCCTGCTTGCCCCCAACTGGCCTCCCCTGCCAGCCTGATCACTCCCAACTGTCCTCCCTTCCTGGCCTGATCACCCCTAACCGCCTCTACCTCGGCTCCACCACCATGGCTTTGTCCAAAAGGTCTCCCGGTCTAATTAGCATATTACCCTTCTATTAGTATAGACTAGAGGCCCAGTACATGAAATTCATCCATGAGTAGGGTCCCTAGTCCTGGCCAGCAATCAGGGCCGATCAGGTTTCCTGACTCCTAGCCTCCCCGCCTTCTCCTTCCCTCACTCCCTCAGCGCCGCTGTCACTGGTTGCCCGCCATGTTCCGCGCCACTCCCTGGTGGTCAGCTCACATCATAGTGAGTGATTGAACTCCTAAGGGGACAGTTTGTATATTAGCCTTTTATTATATAGGATGTCTTCATTTTTAAATGTTGCCTTAATTTTTTAAAAACCCTAGACAACCAAAATAAAACATATCTGCAGCCAGATGGAGCAAATAGGATGCCAGCTTTACAAGCTGTAGCCTTTAGCTTCTTCTGGTTGTGAATTCTTATTGTGTGATATAGTGGGAAAAGGCCTAAGGACTTAGAAAACCTTCAGTGAGGTACATCTTGATAACATATTTAGGAAAGAATGGAAAATGCAGAACGCATGACTCTTTATGGGTAGCAAAAGCAAAGATTTTATTAACAACTTGTCCCTAAAGAACACTTTATAAATGGATTACTCTTCTAGTTTCATTTTGCTTAGGTAGTGCTGTTTCCTTCTTATTAGTCAGCATTGTTAGCATTTTTTAGAAATCATAGTTTTGATGGAGACTTGTGGAGGAGTTGCTGAATTACAGAATAGGTTATTACAGCAGAAAATAAATTGTGTAGTGCTATAAATACTCGACTCCATGACTCAGCAAATTCCCTTTATGTCCAAAGGGAAACATCTTGTCCCTAACTCATGAGGTCTGTTTTCAATTTCTGCAGCTTTGCCGTTGTCCCCGTTTGTCCCTGATAGATTTTCACATGATGTGTGAGACATAAAGATAAAGAGCAGCCACTTTCAGGGGAGATTTAAGGATTGGGGAAATGAAAGCGGGGGAGGAGGGACCTCCGTCAGAGGAGTGCTTCAATATTGATGGCAGGGGATTACCAGGAGTCAGAGAACCATCTGGAATGACTGTGATAAATTAGATTGTTTTAGTATACTCTTGGGTGATGTTTCCCACTAATAAAATTAGAATAAAAATTGTAATGTTAGAAGGGAAACCCTTGGAAAATATGCAATTAACCATTTTAGAATTCAACAAGCATTTTATGTGTCTCCAATATCCATCCATACTTAAGATATTCTAGACATTTGAGTTGATACCAAGATGTGCCATACATGGTCTCTGCCATCAAAGGCTATTAGGAGAGAGACTATATGTACACAAAAATTTTAATTATTTATGTTTAATTGATTATATTTTAATGCTTCATTTTTAGAACCTAATAAATTGTTAGTCTTTTAACAAGTATTTATTACCATCTCTTAATGAGCATGCAAAAATAGGAATAATATAGGAGCTGATTTCATATAATAAAGTGTCTTATATAACAGTATAATATTATTTTAAAAACCCCTGTCAACCTTGATCACTTTTGTTATAATACAGATCTCTTTATTGCTATTATATTTTACCACATTGGCAACTGAAATCTATCCAAAGCTGCTCTATCTTATATAATTCTGAGAGAGGTTCTAACAGGTCATTTCAGCACATTCTTGAGCAAAAATAGTCCTAAATTTAAAAACAGAATGAAATAATTATTAGAGAAGTATAAACAGAGTTCTGTATAAGATGTACCTTAGTCTGCTTAGGCTGCCATAACAAAATTCCATAGATTGGCTAGCTCCGTGGTTGGCAAACTGCAGCTCATGAGCCACATGCAGCTCTTTGGCCCCTTGAGTGTGGCTCTTCCACAAAATACCACAGCCTGGGCGAGTCTATTTTCAAGAAGTGGCATTAGAAGTTTAAGTTTAAAAAATTTGGCTCTCAAAAGAAATTTCAGTCGTTGTACTGTTGATATTTGGCTCTGTTGACTAATGAGTTTGCCGACCACTGGGCTAGCTTAACAACAGACATTTATTTTCTCATGGCTCCGGAGGCTAGAAATCCAAGATCAGTGTTCCAGCCAACTTGGTTTCTGGTTAAGGACTCTCTTTCTGGCTTGCAACCACCTTCTTGCTATGTCCTCACATCTCTCTTCCTCATTTGCATATATGCTCTGGAAGAGGGGGAGTTGGGGAGGAGTGCCTGCTGTCTGGTATCTCTCCTTATAAGGGCACTAATCCTATCAGATCAGAGCCCCACCCTTATGTCCTTATTTAACTTTAATTACTTCCTTCAAATATGACCACACTGAGGATTAGGGCTTCAACATATGAAGTTTAGGGGGACACAGTCAGATTATAACAGATAGAAAATAGAGAGGGAACAACCAGGGGAGACATGAAAGATTTAGCATTTGATTTGGCCCTTGTAGAATGTGTATGATTTTAACCATTAGAAATTGGAAGGTGAGATTCCAAGTGGAAGAAATAGTTTAACCAATGTCATGGCAGTGAGAAAGCAAAGAGTATGTTCAGCACACAGAGCATTTAGCTCTTTCCCCTGCAGGGTGGCATCCACTCAAGTGACTAATACTCAGGAAGTCGAGAAAGAAAGGATGTGGCCAAATTAGTTAGTACCTTATAAAACATCGCTTTCTGGTTCCAGCACTGCTCTAACCAGCTCTGTGACTTTGGTTATGTTCCTTTACTTCTGTGTGTCTTAGCATCCCCCATGTGTCAATGAAAAAATTAAACTTTCTCTGAAGTTTCTTTTCACTTAACGAGTCTGTACTTCAAACAAGTAAGTGACTCAGGTTTAACAAGTGATACATGTTTATGTGTGTCTGTATACGTTCACATTTGTGCTCTCACATTTTTACAAGTATTTGATGATAGGCAGAAAATCTTCTGCCAATTATGTATGTTGAATTTGAATTTCTCCATCTCTGCATGAATTGGAAACCTTTTTCTGCATATGCCAAGGACCCAACCTGGACCTCTCAGGAGAGTTGACCTAGCATATTGGGGAAATACGTGGTTTCCCCAGCCTTGTTCAGTTCCTTTTCCAGCTTCATTAGGCTTCTTTCTTTCTTGCGTCAGACTTCCAATTCCCTCATGACTGTTTTTCCTGGCCTTTTAAGGAAAATTAATCTTCAAGCCTTCTTTCATATTCAGTAGCAGACAGTTGGGTAAAGGTATTCTCAAGCCTGCAGGGATATTTACTCTTTAGTAGGAACTAGGCCTCAAACTGTAAGAATGACATCTGAATAGTAAAATTCTGGACCTTAATAAATGGACATAGTGGCTAGAGAGTGGGGGTGGTGAGGTGAATTTTGTGGTGTTCCTAAAAGCTTTATAAGTAGAAAATGATCCCCTGGAACTTCAACCATTTCTAGTCGTAGAACATACAACTTTACAGCTATTTCTTCTTAGCTTTGGACCCATCTTGGTTAATTTTACCCAGATGATTACTGCTAGTTACTAATTGTCTAGAATTAGATAATTCTAGGTATAGTGGTGGGCTTACCCAGATAACTTTGACCCAATCCATATGAGAAATGGCTACCAAGTCAACAGCTTGTTCTTCATTCTAGAGTCTCAGTTTTAATGAATCTTACCAAAATAAATGAGAAACAGGAGAGCTAAAGTTGAACAAGAGCTTGTTCTCCTCAAAAGCAGGGGCATATTTCCTTTCAAAAAATACATTTTCTTCCCATACTATATATAGTCAGCTTATAATACTAAGTTTTCTTCTCAAAAATAGGATGGCCTACCTCTATCAGATACACATCAAGTCAAGAAGGTGTTGTCTTCATAATGAACTTAAGCTAGATGCTTAGGTGACTCACCTGAGAATATTCTATCATTCAGAAAGTTTTCAAGGTCCAACCCCAGTTATTTAGTGCTCTGTGGCCTCCACTTTGCACAGGCACCACCTTAGTGAATCACACTGGCTGTCGGTCACTCATTCTCAGAAGACCACAGTTTCGAAATAAAACCCTTGAAAAAATGTAGACACTGAAGTAACAATTGTAGTTACTTCACCCACAGTAGATTGTACCATGGATGCAACCTACAATTTGAGTCTTTATTTGTTCTTTGACTTGAGTTTTTGAGTCAAAACTTCAGTGAAATTCAGAAATTTAGGCTCCAAGATGTTGATTGTGTTGTTTATGGAAAATGCTTTCAAGATTTACTTGGCTTTCCATAATTCTAACAAAATAATTTAATTTTTCATTGTCTCTGGAAAAGTTGAGTAGATGGAAAGGAAGGAAAAGATGTACTACAAAATTATAATTCAGTAGTACTGTGGTTTCTGCTTTCATCTAGTAAGAACTGAAAATCATCTAAAGAAAAAGTTCAATTTTGGTAATAAAATTCAAGTGAATAATTTACTTAAATCAGAGCTTGTGTTTTTCCTCTAGGTTCTTTGTCATTAGAACGGTCGATAAGATAGTGATAACATCATCCAAATCAGAGGATTTAAACGCTGAGGTTTACCACACAGGAAATAAATGTGCTCTTCCAGGGGATACACCTTTGTCTTGTTAACCTAATAATAGAGGGACATCTAGAGCTAAATGGTCGTAGCCAGCTTTCCAGGTGCCAGGCCTGCCTTGCGACCCCTGCAGATCCCTAAACTGCTTCCTGTTCCTCAGGCAGGTGCTGATGGTTTCCAGCGACATCCATGACTTCCCTCAGGGGCTTTGGCTGTTGTGCTGTGACCTTATATAACTAACTAGGCCACTGCTCCCACTAACTCCTTGAGCCGCTGGTTTGCTAAATACATATTAAATGCCAGTGAGATTTGGTAGTTTGTATCTTTCAAGGAATTTATCCATTTCATCTAAGTTGTCAATATTGTTGACATAAAGTTGTTCATAATATTTCTTTATGATCCTTCTAATATCTATGGAATCTTTAGTAATGTTACCTCTCATTCCTGATATTGGTAATTTTGTCTTTTTATTTTTATCAGTCTGGCTAGAGATTTGTTGACTTTATCAATTTTCTCAAAGGACTGGCTTTGGCTTCATTGATTTTCTTTTTTATTTTTTGTTTTCTATTTCATTAATGACTGCTTTTATCTTCATTAATTTCTTCTGCTTGCTTTGACTTTTATTTTGCTTTTATTTTTCTAATTTCTGTAAGTGTAAGATGCAGTCATTGATTTGAAACCATTCTTCTTTTCTAATTCAGGCGTTTAGTGTTATAAATCTTCCCCAAAGTATTGCTTTAATGGCATCCCAAAAGTTCTGACATCTTCTAATTTTTTTTTTCATTTAGTACAAAATGCTTTCTAATTGCCCCCTTTTATTTCTTCTTGGATCCATGAATTATTTAGTTTCCAAAATATTTGGAGATTTTCCAGATAGCTTTCTTTAATTGATTTATAATTTAATTCCATTTTGATCAGAGAATACACTTTGTATGATTTGAATCATTTTAAATGTACTAAGACTGATTTTATCACTCAGAATGCAGATTGTCTTGGTAAATGTTTTGTATACTAGTACATATGAAAAGCATGGGTATTTTGCTATTGTGCTATCAATGCCAATCAGGTTAAGTTATTTGATACTGTAACTCAAGTCTAATTCTACTTCCATTTCTATTTATTATTTAGAGATTATAATCTCTCTTTAATAGCTATTAAAGATAATATAGTTGTATATTTATTTATTCTTGCATTTCTATCAGATTTCATTCATGTGTTTTTTTTTCCGATTTATTTTTATTTTATTTTTTTTAATCTTTATTGTTCAGATTATGACAGTTGTTCCTCATTTTTCCCCCCATTGCTCCCCTCCACCCGGTTCCGACCCCACCCCACCACATGCCCTTACACCCCCCACACACTGTCTTCATCCATAGGTATATGATTTTTGTCCAGTCTCTTACCGCACCCCCCACACCCCTGTCCCCCCAAGAATTGTCAGTCCACTCCCTTTCTATGCCCTTGATTCTATTATATTCACCAGTTTATTCTGTTCATCAAATTTTTTATTCGCTTGATTTTTAGATTCACTTGTTGATAGATATGTATTTGTTGTTCATAATTATTATTTTTACTTTTTTCTTCTTCTTCCTCTTCTTAAAGAATACCTTTCAGCATTTCATATAATACTGGTTTGGCGGTGATGAACTCCTTTAGCTTTTTCTTATCTGTGAAGCTCTTTATCTGCCCTTCAATTCTGAATGATAGCTTTGCTGAGTAGAGTAATCTTGGTTGTAGGTTCTTGCTATTCATCACTTTGAATATTTCTTGCCACTCCCATCTGGCCTGCATAGTTTGTGTTGAGAAATCAGCTGACAATTGTATGGGTGCTCCCTTGTAGGTAACTAACTGTTTTTCTCTTGCTGCTTTTAATATTCTCTCTTTGTCTTTTGCTCTTGGCATTTTAATTATGATGTGTCTTGGTGTGGTCCTCTTTGGATTCCTTTTGTTTGGGGTTCTGTGCGCTTCCTAGACTTGTAAGTCTATTTCTTTCACCAGGTGGGGGAAGTTTTGTGTCATTATTTCTTCAAATAGGTTTTCAGTATCTTGCTCTCTCTCTTCTTCTGGCACCCCCAAAATTCAGATGTTGGTACGTTTGAAGTTGTCCCAGAGGCTCCTTACACTATCTTCATATTTTTGGATTCTTTTTGCTTTTTGCTTTTCCAGTTGAGTGTTTTTTGCTTCTTTGTATTTCAAATCTTTGACTTGATACTTGCGATCCTCTAGTCTGCTCTTAGGTCTTTGTATAATATTTTTTATTTCAGTCAGTGTATGCTTAATTTCTAGTTGGTCCTTTTTCATATCCTCGATGGTCTCGCTAAATTTATCGGCCTTCTCTAGAAAATTCTTGAAAAACCTTATAACCGTGGTTTTGAACTCTATATCCCAGGGGTCCTCAAACTTTTTAAACAGGGGGCCAGTTCACTGTCCCTCAGACCGTTGGAGGGCCGGACTATAGTTTTAAAAAAAAAAAAAAACTATGAAAAAATTCCTATGCGCACTGCGGGCCTGGGACGAGTCGGCTGCTAAGCAGGACAGGCAGCAGCACCCAGCGGGCCGGATAAATGTCCTCGGCGGGCCGCATGTGGCCCATGGGCAGTAGTTTGAGGAGGCCTGCTATATCCAATTGTTTGCTTTCCTCCATTTCTTTCATTTGTGACCTCTTTCTTTGTCTCTGCATTTTGATTGCTTCCCTGAGTTCATAGAGTGGCTTTGTGTGGTAGGTGTCCTATAGGGCCCAGTGGCTCAGCCTCCCCAGTTACCTGAGGTGGACACTCTTGGTGCACCCCTTTGTGGGCTGTGTGCACAGTCTTGTTGTAGTTAAGTCTTGATTGTTGTTGGTATCACTGGGAGGAATTGACCTCCAGGCCAATTGGCCGTGAGGATCAGCTGTGTCTATGATGGGAGAACTTCTGGGCTGGAGACATCCTTATGAGACAAGACTTGCTTCAGTGGGGCTTTGGCGCTCACTGAGTCTGCCCCCTGAGTGTGTCCCTTATGGATCTGAGGAGTTGTAATCTGGATGGTCCTACTCTGACCCATTGGTACACTGGCTCTTGGATCTCCAAGGAGGTGCTAATTTAGCCTCTGCCTAAGGCCACCCAGCAGGAGCTAAGGAGAGATCTGCAGATTCCTCTTCTTTGTTTGGGTTTTGGAGGTGCCCAGATGAGGCCCAGCTGTGAAGCAATGCAAGCTGCTGCCGGGCCTTGGGCCTTCTTTTGGATGTTCTGGGTCTTTCTGACTCAGCTGCCATTTGTTAGGTTAGTTTAGTTTTCAAAGGACCAGGCCATTCATATGCAAAAGCCTCTTGGACAGCTTAGATGGGGCAGAGTCTCAAGACGGAGCAAACAGCAATGGCTTCCCATCAGCCCTGCCCTAAGAGGCCCCTGTGTCTCAGTGTCCCGTGGTAATCACTGCAAGCACCTCTGAGAGAAAGCCACCCTCGAGTTCCGCCCACCGCCAGACAGTCCAGTTTCTCCCCGTATGAGTCTGGGTCCCCAGAGTCTTGCCCGGAGCTGGAGTTCAGAGCAGTCAGGAGCTTCCATCTCTCTCCCACTTGAGAAAGCCAGCCACGCACTCAGTTGCCAGTCCTCTCTGCGCACGTGGTACCTCTGCCTTCCACACCTCCTCTGAGTCTCAGTGTGCTTTTCTCTTTCCTTCTAGTTGTAGAATTTCCACTCAGCCAGCCTTCTTGTGATTCTGGATGGTGTCCGTTTTATCTTTTAGTTGTAGTTTTGAAGTTGTTGTGCAAGGCAGCAAGTTCAGGTGTTTACCTATGCCGCCATCTTGGTTTCTCCTCATTCATGTGTTTTGAAGCTCTTTTATTTGGTACAGAAACACTTAGGGTTTTTATGTCTTCTTGATTAATTGGCCCTTTACCATTATGAAATTACCTTTACTTGTAGTAATATTCTTTGCTTTGAAATCTAAATCATCTTCTGTTAGCATAGCCACACCAGCTTTCCATTTTTTCTTTAAAGTAAACCTTTATTTTAGAGTACTTAGACATTTACCAAAAGTTACAAAGATAAAATGGTTTCCAAGCATTCTGAACCCAGTTTCTCCTATCATCAATCTTTTAAAATATATTTTATAGAAATATAATTCACATACCATATAATTCATTCATTTCAAGTATACAATTTAATGGGTTTTAGTATATCCCCTTCCACTACAATCAATTTTAAGGCATTTTCATTATCACAGAATGAAACACCATACCCATCAGCTGTCACCACCCATTTCCCCCATTCCCCAAGCTCTAGGCTACCCTAGTCTACTTTCTGTCTCAATGGATTTGCCTATTCTGGACATTTTAGATTCTTTCACTTCATATAATGTTTTCAAAGTTCATCCATGACAGGGGTCCTCAAACTACGGCCCACGGGCCACATGCGGCCCGCCGAGGACATTTATCCGGCCCGCCCTGTGCCGCTGCCTGTCCTGCTTAGCAGCCGACTCATCCCGGGCCCGCAGTGCACATAGGAATTTGTTCATAGTTTTTTTTTTAAACTATAGTCCGGCCCTCCAATGGTCTGAGGGACAGTGAACTGGCCCCCTGTTTAAAAAGTTTGAGGACCCCTGGATAGTATGTATCAGTACCTCATGTCTTTTTATTGCCATACTAGAGGCCCAATGTACGAAATTCATGCAAATGGCTCGGCCCTCGCAGCTCAGGCGTCATCTGGAATGACATCCGGAAGGTCGTTCAGCTGTTCAGTCTAACTAGCATATTATGCTTTTATTATTATAGATAATCCTACATTGTACATATATAATCACATTGTGTTCACCAGTTGATGATCATTTGGATTGTTTTCATTATTTTTATTGTGATATAATTCATCTACCATAAAAGTGTGAAAAGGGCTTTTCCTTCTCTAAGTAGTGTGGGGTGCCAACTTTATTCATCTTTAATTTTTGTTATTGCTTATAAATACATTTTATGACTTCTAAAATTTTATTAACATTGCTCATCTAGTGTTCTCTCCTTTCTCATTCTGTTCTTTTTTTTTTTTTTTTCAAAATTTCTTTGCTCTCATTTCAGTGGGGTTTAGAGATCAAAGAATATTCAGTCTGCCTCATTTAATTTTTTTAAATCTCTTAAAATTATTTTTGAAGAAGCAAATCAAACTATTTAAAATTCTCACTGGCTGATGTGGCTCAATTAGTTGAGTGTTGTCCCGTGCACCAAAAGGTCACTTATTTCTCTCACCTATCTCTCTCTCTCTCTCTCTCTCTCTCTCTTCCTCTCTCTCTCTCTCTCTCTCCCCCGTATTTCCCTCCATCCCTCCTGAGCCCTCCCTTCCTCTCTCTCTAAAATAATTTTTTTAAACTCTTCAATTTACTTCATTTTCATTTTGCCTTTTTCCTCCCAGTCTTTGTGTACTTCCAGACATAATCTTAGCATATTTTATTTGTTTTCTGAAATGTAGCGTAAACAATTCATTCATAAGTACATCACCATATTAACCACTTCAGTGGCAACATAATTTTCTTCTGTGTTAACAATGTACTTAACCTTTCTTCTCTATAGCTAGACATTAAAATTGGTAACTTTGGAGAGGGGCATAGCTATTAAAGATAATGCTGTAATAAACATTTTTGTTGAGCTTTTGGGCCATTTGCAAGCACACATAGTGAGAGCTGTGACTCACCAAATTCCTCCATTTCCTGTGCCAGGACCCACAATGCCTTTCTCCAGCTGCTTCTTTTGCTCTGACACCTCAGAGAAAACACCTTGTTATATATCTACTAGTCTTTTTTGCTGATTATGTTCTGCCAGTTTACAGTGCTGTTACAAGCAACATTATTAGGTTCATCCACCATCACATGTGGAGTTCCTTTCTCTTCATATAAGATCATAGGGCTTGGTATTGAGTTAATGAAAAACACAAGTTTCCCATAAACATGTATGGGTAGACTTTTTTGGTTTGTTTCTAAATAGGTTTAAGAATAGTTAAGTCAAATATATTTTTAAATCCATGATTTCATAAAATATGAATAAAAAACTAATTGGTCATCTGTGATAGATGCTAAAAAACAACTTTTTTTAAAAATCTGGTAAATGAAGGAATAAAATCATGTATTTATCTTGCTTTCTAATACAGTCTATATGGGTCACTATACAGTTGATGAGGGCAAGTTTCTCTTTATAGAAATATCCCAGTTAATAAGTGAAGAAGTAATGTTAGAATGAAAATGCCACTATTTTATTACTCCTAATGATTAATGAATCTGAGCATTGACCATCAATAACCTTTAACATCACAGCAGAAGAGACATCCAGAAGTGACTCAGTATTCTTGACAAACAAGCCTGAATCTGATCAAGGCTCTAGATCCAACTACCAATTTGCAGTAAATACAGAGCATAAAAAAAAAAAAATGCATCATTAACTGTGTTGCAGTTAGCAACCACCAGACTGATGGAAACTCTATTGGACAAATGATTCATTTTCTTCAGCAAACAGATTGCAAGTGTGGCAGGGAAGACAGGCGGACAGATCGGTAGATGGTAGAGAAACCTATACATTAAAACTGACCTCACCAACATGAATGAATAGTGACATATGGATCTTATTTGAGTCCTTCCTAAGTCAAACTATTTATAAAAAATACTAAAAACAATTTAAAAACCAGAAAAGCTTTTTAAATACTTATAAGAATTAAAATTTAGACATTGACTAGGTATTTTATATTAAAGAATTATTGTTAATTTTTAAAATAAATTTGCAAAAAATCTTCATTGAATAATTTCTCATTGAAAAAATAAACAACATGCAGTAACCCCAAAATGTTTATTGCTATAGATAACAATGGGAATTATCATATTTCTTAGGCCCCTCTCACGTACTTCCAGGAAGTGTTAAATGGTGCTGAAACCAATAATCAAAATTGACAGTTGACATGTGAGATAATGTTCACACACCATTGTTTATAATAGCAAAAAGCTGGAAACTATACAAATGTCCATTAACAGAAACAAGAAAATGCTATATATTCATACAGTGGAATTCCATGCAGTAGTTAAATCACACAATGATTAAGAAACTAAATTCTGTAGTTAATCCCCTTGGGTATGAATCCAAGCTCAGATTCTGCCACCTCCTGGCACTATTTTCTTGGACAAATTGCTTAACTTTTCTGTGCCTCAGTTTCTTCACCTTCTAAACAGAGGTAATAGCAGTACTTAACTCAATGAATCATAAGATTTCTGTAATAGAAACCAAGATGGCGGCATAGGTAAACACCTAAACTGCTGCCTCACACAACAATTTCAAAACTACAACTAAAAGACAAAATGGAAATCATCTAGAACCACAGGAAGGCTGGCTGAGTGGAAATTCTACAACTAGAAGGAAAGAGAAAAGCACACTGAGACTCACAGGGGCTGGGGAAGGAAGAGGTATGGAGGTGCGTGCACGTGCTAAGAGGGCTGGCAACTGAGTATGCGGCTGGCTTTTTCAAGCGGGAGGGAGACAAAAGCTCCCAACATCTCTGAACTCCAGTTCCAGGCAAGACTCTGGGGACCCAGACTCATACGGGGAGAAACTGGACTATCTGGCAGTGGGCAGAACTCGAGAGCGGCTTTTTCTCAAAGGTGCTTGCAGTGATTACTGCAGGACACTGAGACCCGTGGGGCCTCTTAGGGCAGGGCTGACGGGAAGCCGTTGCTGGTTGCTCCACCCTGAGATCCCGCCCCACGAAGCCATTCCTGGTTGCTCCACCCTGGGACTCCACCCCATCCAAGCTGTGCACAGAGGCTTTTGCATATGAATGGCCGGGTCCTTTGAATTCTAAACTTACCTAACAAATGGCAGCTGAGTCAGTGAAACCCAGAACATCCAAAAGAAGGCCCAAGGCCCTGCAGCAGCTTGCATTGCTTCACAGCTGGGCCTCATCTGGGCACCTCCAAAACCCAAACAAAGAAGAGGAATCTGCAGATCTCTCCTTAGCTCCTGCTGGGTGGCCTCAGGCAGAGGCTAAATTAGCACCTCCTTGGAGATCCAAGAGCCAGTGTACCCATGGGTCAGAGTGGGACCATCCAGGTTACAACTCCTCAGATCCATAAGGGTCACACTAAGGGGGCAGACTCAGTGAGCGCCAAAGCCCCACTGAAGCAAGTCTTGTCTCATAAGGATGTCTCCAGCCCAGAAGTTCTCCCATCATAGACACAGCTGATCCTCACGGCCAATTGGCCTGGAGGTCAATTCCTCCCAGTGATACCAACAACAATCAAGACTTAACTACAACAAGACTGTGCACACAGCCCACAAAGGGGTGCACCAAGAGTGTCCACCTCAGGTAACTGGGGAGGCTGAGCCACTGGGCCCTATAGGACACCTACCACACAAAGCCACTCTATCAACTCAGGGAAGCAGCCAAAATGCGAAGACAAAGAAAGAGGTCACAAATGAAAGAAATGGAGGAAAGCAAATGACTGGATATAGTGTTCAAAACCACGGTTATAAGGTTTTGCAAGAATTTTCTAGAAAAGGCTGATAAATTTAGTGAGACCTTCGAGGATATGAAAAAGGACCAACTAGAAATTAAGTATACACTGACTGAAATAAAAAATAATATACAGAGATCCAACAGCAGACTAGAGCAGTGGTCGGCAAACTCATTAGTCAACAGAGCCAAATATCAACAATACAACAATTGAAATTTCTTTTGAGAGCTGAAAACCGACTTCTGCACATGGGCCACGAAGTTTCAATCGCACGTGGTATTTTGTGGAAGAGCCACACTCAAGAGGCCAAAGAGCCGCATGTGACTCACAAGCCGCGGTTTGCCGAACTGGACTAGAGGATCGTAAGAATCAAGTCAAAGATTTGAAATACCAAGAAGCAAAAAACACCCAACCAGAAAAGCAAAAAGCAAAAAGAATCCAAAAATATGATGATAGTGTAAGGAGCCTCTGGGACAACTTCAAGCATACCAACATCTGAATTTGGGGGTGCCAGAAGAAGAGAGAGAGCAAGATACTAAAAACCTATTTGAAGAAATAATGACACAAAACTTCCCCCACCTGGTGAAAGAAATAGACTTACAAGTCTAGGAAGCGCACAGAACCCCAAACAAAAGGAATCCAAAGAGGACCACACCAAGACACATCAAAATTAAAATGCCAAGAGCAAAAGACAAAGAGAGAATATTAAAAGCAGCAAGAGAAAAACAGTTAGTTACCTACAAGGGAGCACCCACACGATTGTCAGCTGATTTCTCAACACAAACTATGCAGGCCAGATGGGAGTGGCCAGAAATATTCAAAGTGATGAATAGCAAGAACCTACAACCAAGATTACTCTACCCAGCAAAGCTATCATTCAGAATTGAAGGGCAGATAAAGAGCTTCACAGATAAGAAAAAGCTAAAGGAGTTCATCACCGCCAAACCAGTATTATATGAAATGCTGAACGGTATTCTTTAAGAAGAGGAAGAAGAAGAAAAAGGTAAAGATAAAAATTATGAACAACTAATACATGTCTATAAACAAGTGAATCTAAAAATCAAGTGAATAAAAGATCTGATGAACAGAATAAACTGGTGAGTATAATAGAATCAGGGGCATAGAAAGGGAGCGGACTGATAATTCTTGGAGGGGACAGGGGTGTGGGGGGTGCGGTAAGAGACTGGACAAAAATCGTACACCTATGGATGAGGACAGTGGAGGGGAGGGTAAGGGCAGAGGGTGGGGTGGGAATCGGGTTGAGGGAAGCTATGGTGGGAAAAAAGAGGACCAATTGTATTAATCTGAACAATAAAGATTTATTAAAATAAATTTTAAAAAAGATTTCTGTAAGGACTAAGTAAGTTAATACATGTAGTGAGAGCTCAGTACAGGTTGAATTATTATAATTATTATTTGTTATTATTACCTGAATAATTCTAGCAACATAATGTGTCAAAAACCCAATGTACATAATAAAACACAATATGGTACTATTTATTCAAAGTTTAAAAACCTGCCAAAAAGCAAGGTGGGTTGGATTTGGATTCTGTCTTTTATTTCCAAGAATACCAAACCCAGGCAAAGGACTTGACAGTAAGCTTGTGTTTGATTTCTACTATTTTCTGAACCACACAAAAAATAAATTGATTTATCCTTGATCTCTCAATATTTACTAATACAGAGAATCATTAGAAATGTAAGTGGTTGAAGGACTTCAACCCTGTCATTCCAACTACTGACCTTGGCACATCAATGAATACTGGCTGATACTGGTGAATGAATGTACTTCTTATGAAGAACTTGTGTGCATGGATCTTCTAAGTATCCCAGGAGAGGTGTAGATCATGAATTTGAGGTTGCTTGTACTGTTCAATCTTAGAGTGTCAGGTAGTAGAACAGGGAAAATTTACTTTTTCACAACCTCCTCTGCTTAATGAATTGGATTACTCACTGTTCTCTGAATCCCACTGGCTAATCCACACACTTTCCTAAATACACATTGTTTATAGGCCACTGTCTTCTTCCCCTTCTGAGTTGTGTTTACAAAGAGCCAGTTGTGTTTTGTCCCAATTAATTGCATAGTTTAGTTTAAAATTACATAAGTTGTATACTTTGAAAAACTTTAATAAGGGATAAATGAAACCTGCAGTATAACCCTACATATATTCTTTATGAATATATACTGGTAAAAAACATAATGGGAATGAAAAATACCTAATTTAGGATCATTGCTTCCTCTAGGAGGGGAGGGAAATGGGATCAAGACAGGTACACAGTGGACTCCAGTTCAAGCAAGCATGTTTAAGATTTGACAAATATAGGTTATAGATACATATTTTTTTCTATTTCTTCCTTTTGTTTGTCTCTCAAGACTAAGCACTTTCAAAGTTCATCAGAAACTACTCAGAAATTAATTCCTAAATTGACTTAACATCCTAGACTTGGTCGAGCCAGTGTAGAATCATAAAGGGATGGCTGGCACCACCCGTGAACTATACAATAAGGTACATGTGTATTCCAGAGCCAGAATGAATAGGAAATATTCAGCAACTTACACAGTGAATCTTTGTATTCTGCATTATTCTTTAAGACCATTATATATTTACTAGAGGCCCAGTGCATGAAATTCGTGCACGGGGGCTGTGTGGGGGGGAGTCCTCTCAGCCCAGCCTGCACCCTCTACAATCCAGGACATCCCTCTCACAATTCAGAACCGCTGGCTCCTAACTGCTCACCTGCCTGCCTGCCTTATCGCCCCTAACTGCCTCCCCTGCCGGCCTGGTCACCCCCACTGCCCCCTCCACTGGCTTGGTCACCCCCAACTGCCCCCCCCACCAGCCTGGTCGCCCCTAACTCTCACCCCCCCCACTGGCCTGGTCGCCCCCATTTCCCCCCCCCCCCTGCTGGCCTGCCCACCCCCAACTGTCCCCCCTGCCAGCTTGGTTGCCCCTTACTGCTCCCCTGCCGGCCTGGTTGCCCCCAACTGCCCCCCCTGCCGGCCTAGTAACCCCCAACTTCTCCCCCCACCCCACCGGCTTGGTCACCCCTTACTGCCCCCCCCCCAATGGCCTGGTCACCCCACACAGCCTGCTGTTCAGTCGTTTGGTCGTCCCTCACTAACCCCCTGCCAGCCTGGTTGCCCCACACAGCCTGCTGTTCAGTCATTTGGTCGTCCTTCACTAACCCCCTGCCAGCCTTGTCACCCCACAAAACCTGTGTTCAGTTGTCCATCCAGTTGTTTCGGTCATGACAGTCCCTGGCTTTTTGTATATTAGGATGAAATCAATCCCGCCAGCTAGCTTTTTCCCCTGAAACCTGATTTGCCTCTGAGCTCCCTAATTGGAGCCTTGGGCCTGGAGAGCAAACATGTCTAGCCTTAGACAGGCCTCTTATACCGATATGTTAACCTTTCCCTTGACCAACTCATCTCTGAGATGATTTGTGTCCACTTATTTGGATTTGAATCTGGCCTGATTGTTGGTGAGCCCATGAGTTTATTCTCCATATCCTGTCCCATGCTGGGTTTCCTTTCAATGTTCTGTGGGAAATGAATGGCATTGCTTAATCTAGTACATTTGAAGCTATTTCTTCTGGATAAGAAAGGAAGTTAACACATTCTTAAACATTCTTTTAAGACTGTGTTGACTTCATAAAATTTCATGGCAAAATATCACTTCTTTCTTTAGGACAGAATCATAAGAATCATTATGAAATGTAAAGTAAATAATTTTGTCAACATTGGAGGGAGAGATGTCATTTGACAGCAGCATTCCCTACCACCATTGCTCCCCACGCTGCGTGTAGACTGAGTCTCCTTATGCAATAAAGGTCATGAAGCTGGAATGCGGGCCATTATGAGAAACCATCTTGGGAAAGTTTTTTCTTCATACCAAAGAAGTGATTAAAATTGGAAGATAGTTTTATCCACAGAGGCTTATTTTCTTTATTTCCTAAAACAACTACTACTATCACAAGATATACTGAATCTGAAACCCTAAACAGTCTCATTGCATTTTTCTCTAGATAATTATACCATGGCTTTGTTTTGTGAAATATCTTAATTTTTGTACCTTACAAAAATGATATAGAATAATGGAAACCCTTATTTCTGTTCCTTTCTCTTCTACCCATCTTGCTTTGTGACCTTGGGTAAATCCATTTTCTTTATAGGATCTCTCAAGTGTACGGTGAGGACATGCAGCATTCACCTCACCACCCACTTTCTAGCCCAGCCAGACTGCAAAGTTCCATTTTTGCAATTCCTTTCTGAAGCCCTGATGGAATCTAGGCAGAATAAGGTGCTACTGCCCTCTGCTGGTCCTAAGAACACACCTGCCCATCAGTGGCATGGCCCTGCCAGCCCTCACAGCCAGGGACACAGTACCCCATGCTTGCAGTTGAAAAGACATAGCAGGAAGCCACAAAGAAAACAGGCAGATTTCATGTTTGGAAAAATAATAATATTTTGGGTATTTTGGAATTAATGATTTGTGTGCATGTCTAAGATGCCATGGTCATTTGTGACTGTTTTGCCACCAACAAGTGTTTATCCTCTAACCACTTCACCCTGCTGTAATTCTCACCAAGTAAACAAGCTGTGGGTTCTGACCCTTTGGGCTACTTACTGTCACTCTCTTTTACACCATGTTTCTGCCTAGGAACATAACAGTTCACTCTTGTTCAAAAGATTTAGGCAAGTTTTTTTCATATTCACTTTTAGTTTGTAAATAAACAGGAAGATAATAACTAGTCCATGCCAAGGAAAGTGAATATGCAGCGTCAGTAAGAAAAATGCTGAAGGAGAAAGGCAGGGCTGTGGTGTGCTCTCCGGTTCCTGCAGAGATGCCAAGTTGTAATAAGATTTGTAATTAATAACTTCTGTGTGTGGATGACTCTGAAAGCACTTTAAATGAGAGCCTGATGCGGATTTGTTAAGAGCTTTTTCTGAGCTTATCTATAGTAACATAATTTTAGAACTCTAAAATGTTAAGAACTGCTATGACATTGCATTTGTAAGAAATAATGCTGCCTCTGACTATCTTCATGGGAAAGACAGTTGAGAATTATGCTTTTATCTTGAATTTTGTGCCTTTAATCTCTCTTTGCAAAATAGCCTTGTGCACTGCTACAAGGTCATTGTTAGTTCTTAGAATGTTTAGGGGCAAAAAAAAGTGTAACCCACATCCCATCTTGAAAGGGACTTAAACGTGTGATAGAGAAGTACATAGACTCTCATAGGCAAATTGATTTAGCCACACCATTTCTAACTACACAGGTACTACATTTCGTGGTATGCCTGGTGCCTGTTCCAGCTCTAGGTTTAGTCTGCTTATTAAAATGGTTCAAAAGAAAACTTTCATTATCTGATACTTTAGTTCTACTGACAGAAAAAAAGATGAACTAAATTCCAAAGAATAAAATGGACAAAAAGTGTCTAACAATTGAGAATGCTACCTGCTGTTTGCTGAGAATAAAAAATGTTGAAACATCTTTTAACGTTTAGAGGTGAAAACAATAGCTGTGAAAAGATACTCAAATCATTAACTGAAATTCAGCAATGTAAATTACCTGTGAAATTTAAATGCAGGGAGTATTTGAGATCTTGCTCCTCAGCATATGTCATCAGTTTGGCCAAATAAACTCTTATAAAAATTCACATACAATAAAATGCATTATTCAATTTGAAATCATATCAGAGATGTCAAGGCAGAATATTACTTTGGGAAACAAAATCCTAAAGTGCAAAAAAAAAGGAACAGACAGCAGTGCTAAATGGTATTTAATGTGTTTTGTGATTTGCTTTCAGTTCCTTTGCAAGACAGTTTGGAACCAGCAAAGTCTGCCCTTGAAAACCACCATTTATGTAATTGTTATATGACTTTGGGCAATTACTTAAACCTCCCTGAACTTCTTTTTCCTTAAGTTGGCAATAATAATGCACATCTTAGAAGATTTTTAGTATTAAATGAGATATATAAATATTTATGAAGTTCCTCTAGTGCCTGCAAGAGTTAGTTTTCCTTCCCTCTGTTGTTAATCACAGAGTAAGGGTGACTGCCACTCTGAAGCCCAGCAGGAAGTCCTGGAAAGGAAGGTTTGGTTCAAGATTAACTTCCTGTACCCGGACTTGGTTACCAGAAAATGCCCTTGAAGCCAGGACAGTCTCTATAGAGTATGTGAGCCAGGCAACAGCCTGGTGGGGAGGTCAAGGGCTAGAGTGAGCAGCAGGGAGGGTGCAATTACTCCTGCGTCCCAAGTTCATGATATGCCCTCACTCTGTGTGCAAGACCAAGCTGTATGTTTACTCACATTTCAGTTAGTGCCCCGGCCCCCCCCCCCCAAAAAAAGGTATTCTAAAACCAAGTAGAAGAAATTTTAAATTATCTGGAGTTTCATAATTAGGTTGCAATGGATTTTATGTGTTCTAATTGTAATAAAGCTACCAACTCTACAGTGCCTACTATGTGCATAGTCTCTAATTCATATAATAGCTTTCCTTTTTAGCTTTTGCTAAAATGTTCATTTGGATAGATAAAGTGACTGAGATCTGAAAGGGCTTTCTAGCAAGCCCAAAGTTGACAGTTAAAAAATGAGTGAGTTGCCTTGCTGGTGTGCCTCAGTGGTTGAGCGTCAACTCATGAACCAGTAGGTCACGCGGTTCAATTCCCAGTCAGGGCACATGCCCAGGTTGTGGGCTCCATCTACAGTAGGGGGCATGCAGGAGGCAGCCAATCAATGATTCTCTCTCATCATTGATGTTTCTATCTCTCTCTCCTCCCTTCCTCACTCTGAAATCAATAAAAACATTTTTTTAAAGTAAGTTACTAGTTGCTAAGCTTATACTGCCATAAGATACTGTTTAGATAAGTCATTTGAGCACATCTGTGGTTAACTGTGGCCCCTATAACCTTCAGAACTGTCACAACTCTGCCAGCCCCCTGGTGATAGATTTCATATTGTGTGTTCTCACAGAAACTGGCCCCCGGGGTCAGCCAGTTTGCTTACACCTGTGTGCAAGACCATCCCATTTGGACAAATCAGCAATTTTGGGAGACAACCTTTTACAATGCAGTGCAGGAACAAGTTCGCTCCCTGTATCTCTCAGCCAAGGAAGACAATCATGCCCAGCATCTGAAGCAGAAGGTAAGAGAAGTGGAGAAAGGTGCACGTGTGGGTCGGGATCCTGGCTTCAAGGAAAGTGTACTCAAATGTCTCTGGGGCAAAAGGAAATCTAGTCACTTTTCCTACCAATGTGTTTGGCGTTTATTTAGGGAGTGCTGTGGTGAGCATCTTTCTTCTGTTGATTTCTGACATTCTCTTTTTTTTCTGTAATAACTTCTCAGTTATTTAGCATTAGAATTATTTTATTATCTAGATATGTAAAAGCCTAAGCGGAAGGCCGACCATTCGACTGTCCTACTGGTAGCTATGATGTGCATTGACCACCAGGGGGCAGGCGCTCAATGCAGGAGCTGCTGAGTTGTGGTGACTTGGCAGCTGTGGTTCTCAGGTGACGCACCCGGAACCAGAGAGGAGGGAGCCCGATTCCAGGGTGCATCACCCGAGAACTGCCTTCTCGCAATCCAGGACCTCTCAGGCATGTTGGAGAGCTGGTTTCGTCCCAATCCCTGCAGGCCAGGCCGAGGGACCCCTCCAGTGCACAAATCCGTGCACCAAGCCTCTAGTATTTTAATAAATAAGAATTCCCTGGAAACAATTATAGGATATTGAACAGAACAAACACACCTAAAATACCTAGGTACATGTTTTTGTGCCCTTAACTTCTTGAAGAAATGTCAAATTCAAGTTGATTGACTTTAAAATAAATGCAAAATTCATTAGTCCTGCTCAGAAATATGCCGATGCCAACAATGAATCAAAGTCTTCTTTTAGTAATATTCCATATGCTCCTATATATTTTATCAGTATAAAATATTTTTTAAAATATTTTAGAACAGAGACGATTTGTTTTTATTTTGAAAAAGTTTAAATATTTCTGAAATTTTAAAATGTTCATTAGCTATCTGGTCTTGGGCAATTCATATTACCCTCTGTGCCTAATTCCCTCATTGGTAAGATGAACAGATATGACTGTATGAAATTTTAATGTCTAATACAAGTAAAGCACAGTGAAGAGTGCCTGTCATGTAGTAAATAATAAATGTTAGAATTTTTCATCCTCATTAATTGAATGAGGCCAATTAAAGCCTAATTGTCCATGTGGATTCACTTTAAGAGTAATTTTTCATTTTATATGCTGGGTTAATACTTGCTGCTAACCCTTCCCATCATTCTCTATTTTAATTTGGCCTTCTATTTTGTGAGATAAAGGTACTGAGATATCTAACAAAAACTACACAGTAGTATTCAAATATTCTGTGCCTCGTAAATTTAAGCATATTCTTGGTCTGATATTGAGGATGGTAAGAACAGAACTTTAATAACAAATAGCACTATCCGACATCTAGCTGATGCTCCCGATTATTGTTGTGCACTGTTAGTGTGAATTTAATTTAAACTCTCATTTTTCTTTCATAACACCAAGTGCACTTGGGTAAAGATAAACACTATTAGTTTGAGGTCATGTTCCAGAAATAATTGGGCTTGTGGAGTGCTTTAGGTAGTTTTTTAAGCAGCTAACATTGTTATCTCTCAAAAGCATTCGTAAAGCAAACACATTCTCTGTGTCCTGTATTCTAGAGAAGTCCATCTCTGAGCCCCAGGTTAGATACAAGTGAGACTGTAGGTGGACCAGCTGTTCATGGCTATAAATGCTATGCAGATGTCAGTTCATGTTATTGTTTAACTCTTCACCCTACCAGGAAACCCCTCTTAAAAATCCCATAGGCACCCATATCCTCATGTATAATGTTTGACACCCACATTTACAAGGAAATCTAGCTCTGTATTGTGACTTTGATCATTCCATCTCCTTCTCCAAAAGAACAGAAGAAGAGAAACGTGTAAGAGTATTAGTAATGATACTTGAACATTCATACCTGAGCATTTTTAGGTACTCAGGTTAATAATTTGTTATAACTGGCAACCAAAAAGGGATGGAGCCACAGAGGTAAATAAATGCAGTGAAATGTCAGCAATGAGAAGTGTATCTATCTGTCCACCTGTGCTTTGCTACTGCTTCCTCAGGTTTGTCACGTGGTTCCACTCAAAGCCTGCTGGATCTGGGTAAAAAGGAAGACTAGGTTTGGTTTTGTTGTTATGCTTTGTGTATATGTTTTCATCTTTGCTGATATAGGCATGTAATAGATGAATTATGGAAACATCTTCCATGGTTTCTGAAGCTCGTGATGGATTAGCAGAGAATGTGTTGCTTTATTTTTAGGACAAGATTCCTGATGACCAATATCAGGAGAAGACAGCCATGGACCTGGCAGCCGAGCAGCTCCGCCTCTGGCCCACGCTGAGCAAATCCACGCAGCAGGAGCTGGTGCAGCGGGAGGAGAGCATCGTCTTCAGTCAGGCCATCCACTTTGCCAACCTCATGGTCAATCTGCTAGTCCCACTCGATACAAGTAAAAACAAGCTCCTAAGGACCTCAGCACCAGGCGACTGGGAGAGTGGGAGCAACAGCATCGTCACAAACAGGTACCGAAACGTGGCCACACAGACCCTCCTATTCTTGGCTTAGCAGAGAATGGAAGCTGTTTTGGATATATATTGCTGTACATATTTCAAAAATTGACCATTTTCAAACTTGCTCAGCTCTTTTCTACTAAGAGACCTTCACTTCATCTGACTTCTTAATCACCTCCCATACTCTCTTCTCTTTCCTGACCTGCTTTTTCCAGTCTCACCAGCTGCTGATCCTTTCTGCCATAGCAGTTTACAGAAAGTGCTTTGAAAAGTTACTAATGACCTCCTTCTTGCTAAAGTCATTATTTGTTTCTTGGCTCTCTTTTCCTCAGTTATGCCTTGCGTTTGCCTGGAATCATGTCCTCACCAGTGCCTTCCTCTCAGCCCTACAGCAACTTTTCCTACCACTGGGAATGAAACCCCTGGACTGCAAGGCCTGGTGGGATCTGGCCCCTGGCTACTGCTCTGACCTTATTTCCTATCACTTTTCTGTCCACCAAACTTATCTCCCTGCTAAGCCTAATGTCAGGTACTCTAAGCATAGTACCACCTCAGGGCCTTTGTGCTTGTCCCGCAATCTGGAACACTTTCCCTGAAAGAGTCCTAAAAATCACTCCTTCCCTTCATCTAGTTCTCAGCTCAGATGTCACCTCCCCAGAGGCCTTCCCGACTAGCACTCTTTTTCCTACCTCACTTTTTTTTTTTTTTTTTTTTTTTGCCTTCATGACGTTTTCTACAACCTGATTTTTACGTAGTGAGAGGCTAAAGCACCTAAGTTATTTAATAATTTGGGATGATATGATGCCATATTCGTTGTTCAGCTTTACTTTAACACTGAATGGGCTAGCGTGGTTGGGTTTGGGGGAAGGAGAACTGAGTAGGTTAGAACAGGCAAATGAGTCTTTTCCATGCTCAGCCGCCAAAAAGAAGGCAGAGGAGGCAAGCATTTGTTCAAAGTGGGAACTGCTGACTAAGCAACAAGGGTGGGGATTGAGGTTTCATTCTGCTCCACTTCAGATTTATTCCCTTCCCTGTGTGAATGGAACACCTATGACAGAATGATGGTTTCAACATGGCCAAAAGGGTTGTGATGCTCTCAGAGAGAGATAAACATCGACAAGAGAAGAGTTCATAGGACAACTTGGTTCTCCCATTTGGAAGAATGTTCTATTTGCTGAAAAATGATCTTTTACTTTGCCCACCAGGGAACATGTGCCCCAGTTGCCAAAGGGCAAAGATAGCTGCTACTTTGGCTCAATGTGGCAATTAACTTAGGAGGACAAGTTTTTCTAGAAGGTTCAAGTATCAGATAATAAGTGAAAGGGTCCTTTTTTTGCTTTATTTTCTGTGGTTCCTGGTTTCCTTTTAGGAAAATCATAGAAGGTACCTTATTCTTTTTTAAAAAATGGGTCCAAAGGATAATCTCTGACAGGAGCTTCCAAATGTAGGCCAGTAGAATGTTTCACTGTTGTCACTTATGAAGAAGCTGTGAGTAAGTGAGCCTTCTGCTTGGGTAGATGTCTCTGAGCAAGTTTAAATTGCATGGAAATTAACTGTGATATGGTAGTAATTTGTCACATTTTGAGAACTGACCATGATTTCTTTCCTTTACTTTCTTAGTATTGCAGGAAGTGTAGCTGAGAGCTATGATACAGAAAGTGGGTTTGAAGATTCAGAAAATAATGACATTGCCAATTCCGTTGTGCGTTTCATTACCCGCTTTATTGACAAAGTTTGTACAGAGAGTGGAGTTACTCAGGACCACATCAAGAGCCTTCATTGCATGATCCCAGGTAATCACTTTGCAGATATTAGAGAATATTGTAGGTAATTGAGTAAGAATTGTTATGGGTCTACTTTTTCCAGCATAACAACCTGTAATACTTGTCTTCCATAGAGTTAAGCAATGCTGTTTACAGTCCTCCCTTGGTATCCATAGAGAATTGGTTCCAGGACATCACCACCCCTTCACCGATACCAAAAAATCCATGGATGCCCAAGTCCCTTATATAAAATGGCAGAGTAGCCCTAGCTGGTTTTGCTCAGTGGATAGAGCATGCCAAACTATGCCTGCAAGCCACGCCCACCAGCCAATCAGGAGCAAGTATGCAAATTAACCCAACCAAGATGGCGGCAGCCACAGAGCTGGAGCAAGCAGGAGTCTTGGGTTGCCCCGGCAATGCAGGAAGCCAAGCTTCCCACCCGCCCTGGCCTCCGCTCAAGGCTACAAAGTTTCAATTATAGAAGATAAATAAATCCCAGCTAAGATGGCAGCCGCCATGGAGCTGGAGTGAGCAGGAGGCTTGGGTTGCCCCCGGCGATGGAGGAAGCCAAGCTTCCCGCCCACCCTGGCTGGCCCTGGCCTCCGCTCAAGGCTACAAAGTTTCAATTATAGAAGATAAATAAATCCTAGATACTTGCTTCCAGCCGGCCCTGGCCTCCACTCAAGGAGGCACTGAAAAAAAGAAAAAGAAAAAAAGGAGGGGCTGGGACCTTGGGTCATGGGGGGGTGATCAGGCCAGGATGGGATGGCAGGGGCCATTTGGAGTAAGCAGACCAGCAGGGATCCAGTTGGGGGTGAGCAGGCCATCAGTGGGGGTCATTTGGAGGTGATCAGGACAGCGGTGGGGGGGGGCAGTTTGGAGTGAGCAGGCCAGCAGGGGGGCAGTTGGGGATGAGCAGGCTGGCACGGAGGGCAGTTGGGGGTGAGCAGGCTGGCTGGGGGGGGGGCATTTAGGGGCGAGCAGTCCGGTGGCGGGAGGCAGTTGGGGGCGAGCAGGCCGGCAGGCAGAGTGGTTAGGGGCAATCAGGCAGGCAGGCAGGCAGGTGAGCGGCTGGAGCCAGCAGTCCCGGATTGTAAGAGGGATGTCTGACTGCCAGTTTAGGCCCAATCCCTGTAAACCAGCAGTAGGACATCCTTCGAGGGATCCCAGATTGGAGAGGGTGCAGGCCTGGCTGAGGAACACCCCCCCGCGCCCGCAAGAATTTTGTGCACCGGCCACTAGTTTTATATAAGGGACTTGGGCATTCATGAGGGTCCCAGGTCCGATTCCAGTCAAGGGCACATGCTTGGGTTGTGGGCTCCATCCCCAGTAGGGGGCGTGCAGGAAGCAACCGATCAATGATTCTCTCTCATCATTGATGTTTCTATCTCTATCTCCCTCTCCCTTCCTCTCTGAAATCAATAAAAATATTTTTTAAAAATAATAATAAATAAAAATAAGATGGCATGGTATTTGCATTAGTGAAATCATAATATCTGTCCAGCTTATTTTACTTAGCATGTTTTCAGGGTCCATTCATGTTGTAGCAGGTATCAGAACTTCATTCCATTTTATTGTATGGGTATACCACATTTTGTTTATCCATTCATCTGTTGATGGACATTGTTCCCACCTTCCGGCTACTGCAAATAATGCTGCTATGGATATTCACACACAATTATCTGTGTGAATCCTTATTTTCAGTTCTTTTGGGTGTATCCCTAGGAGTTGTTGCTGGGTCTATGTTCAACTCCTTGAGGAACCACCAAAATATGATTAGTTTTTAGTTCTAAAATATCCAGAATTTGTTGTAATTCTGCTTGTTTTGTGCCCTTTTGTTCTGCATACTCTGACTCATCCTAGGAATTGTAGCTATGCACATTGAGACCCTGGAAGCTGTGCATCGAGAGAGTAGAAGACTTCCACCTATACAGAAGGTAATGTGCCAGACCACGTGCTTCCGGGGTAGAACATGTCTTCTTAAAAACAGCAACAATAGACTGCTGTGCCCCAGGAAGTACCTTCTCTTAACCTTTTACAGAGACCAGCTCCAGTTTTAATAATATATTAAACTTCCAGAGAAGTCCATCATGTAGCTCCTCGTAAAAAGGATACTGTTCAGCAAAGAGCAACAGTAACCTCTTGTTGAGTTGCTTTTACAGGCAGGGCATAAATTATGAACATTCTAACTTCCAAGCCCAAGCCAGGATTTTATGCCCTGCCTACTTCCAAAAAAGGACTTAAGGCAAGTACCGTATAAACAACAGGTTCTTCAGTCTCTATACACTGCGAGCACACATCACAAGTATCAGGGAAGTCGATTAAAAATTGAGAGCCCCGAGCCCTACCCCAGCCTCCTGGTTCCTTATTTCCCAACTGGAGTACCCTGGGACTTGGCCTGGGGTTTGTCCTTTAACAAGCCTCCCAGTTGACGATTTTGTAGCTCGTCTGGCACCAGCCTGTGGACTAGGGTTCAGGACCCTCTTACCTATACAACAGAATTATTGAAAATAAATTGGAAGGAGAAATCAGAAGCCAGGTGGGTAAGAAAGATAATTTCATGAGAAACCTGAGACACAGTGGTTCTTAGGCTTTGGCTTTACATTTAGCTCCGAGCTTCTTAGAGCCAAGAAAAGAAACATGCTGCTTTATTTTGTTTTCACTGCTTTAAAGGGAAGCGTAAGAGATGTTAAGAGAGATGGATATTTTTCTAGTATGACCTCTTCAGAAGAGAGTATCTTGTGGTTTTGTATTTCCCAAGATGTGTAAATGTTCGTTACTTGGCCATTTGTTATGTGAATCTTCATGAAGGCCAAGAAGGCTGGGTCTTTTTAAAGATGCATCCATTTTTTAAGTTGTTTTTTTTTTTTTCCAGTTTACAAACGTAACAGTGCTCTTTGTATAAAACTGAGACACTAAAGAAATACACATTGTGCAAAGTGCAAGTCCCATTGTCTTGCCCACCCGCACCCCACCACTGCCCTTAACCATGATAGCACCACCTTCAACAGTTGGCTCATATTCTTAACAATTTTCTTTTCTTTTAACAAAAAGGGGATCATTTTTTTACAACTGGTTATTTTTACTTAACAGTGTATCCTGGATATCATTCTACATTAACACATATAGACTCATGTCATTTTTTTAAAAATGATTGCATTGAATAGATGTTTTAAGCATTTTAGTAATTTCCAATGATTTTCCTTTTAATAAACAATGCTGCAAAGAATCTTCTCACATTTGCACAGAGATATGACATTTCTGCCTCTTCCCAAATCTTTTTTGTCAATATTGGCTGCCTGGGATGTCTGGCTCAAGTTTTTTAGATCTGTAACTGAAGAGATAACCTTATCTAAGTGTTGGAAACCCCACAAGAGTTATGTTTAAAATGCTTTTTCTGTTGTTAGCCTAAGATTCTTAGACCTGCCCTGCTGCCAGGAGAAGAAATAGTTTGTGAGGGTCTTCGAGTCCTGCTGGATCCTGATGGGAGAGAAGAAGCCACTGGAGGCCTCCTGGGAGGCCCGCAGCTGCTGCCGGCTGAAGGAGCCTTGTTCCTCACTACGTACAGAATTCTGTTCAGGGGGACGCCCCACGATCAGCTAGGTATGGCTGGTGTTATGCCATCAGAGCATGGATATGTATGTGCTGATGAGGGTTTGATTTGCAGATCTTTCCAGATTCAAAGTAAGCTTTTTGCCACAAAGGGTTTATTAAGAATACTTTTGTCTGTCACAACTAATGATCATTTGGATCATAGATTCTTTTTTTTTTAATCTTTATTGTTGAAAGTATTACATAGGTCCTCCTATTTCCCCATTAACCTCTTCCAACCTTTGCCTGTCCCCCCAAACCCCTAGACCAGGCGTCCTCAAACTACGGCCCACGGGCCACAGGCGGCCCGCCGAGGACATTTATCCGGCCCGCCGGGTGCCGCTGCCTGTCCTCCTTAGCAGCCGACTCATCCCGGGCCCGCAGTGCGCATAGGAATTTGTTCATAGGGGTTTTTTTTAAACTATAGTCCGGCCCTCCAACAGTCTGAGGGACAGTGAACTGGCCCCCTGTTTAAAAAGTTTGAGGACCCCTGCCCTAGACCCTCACCACCCCCTTGTCTGTGTTCCCAGGTTATACATATATGCATACAAGTTCGTTGGTTCATCTCTTCCCACCCACCCTCCCCTGCCTTCCCTCTGAGGTTCAACAGTCTGTTCTGCTTCTGGATCACAGATTCTTATGTGAAGAACCAAGGGTATCTTCTTAACAGTAAATTCACTGACACGATCATAATTTCATTGGCAGCATATTGTGACTAGGTATAGTCACAGTATCTGGTTGCTAACAATGCCCCTGATTGGCCCCACCTTTCTGAGTCCTTCAGTTAACTGTAAAGCTAACTTTTTTGGAACAATGTGCTAAAGCCCAGGGTTGTACCAACTAATTAACCAACCCCACCTCCCTCTCATCCCATTTCAACTAACCCCATTTGGCTCTTAGCAGACAACTTCTCTTCTATCCACTAAATTCCTTCAACTTCTATTTTCTACTTCCCTACACAATCTTCTTTATTAGAAAGGAATAGCAGGTCCTATCAAGTCTGAATCATCTTTTTGAAATCAGTATTTGATCTTAAACTGGTTGATGGAAAAGCATATTAGGTTTAGGTAAAACAATTGGACTCCAAATCAAAAAGCTCAGGGTTAGATTGCTGTAGACCAGTGGTTCTCAACCTTTCTAATGCCGCGACCCTTTAATACAGTTCCTCATGTTGTGGTGACCCCCAACCATAAAAATATTTTCGTTGCTACCTCATAACTTTAATTTTGCTACTGTTAATGAACTGTAATGTAAATATCTGTGTTTTCTGATGGTCTTAGGCGACCCACAGGTTGAGAACCGCTGCTGTAGAGCCTAAGACCATCGGAAAACACAAATATTTACATTACGATTCATTAACAGTAGCAAAATTACAGTTATGAGGTAGCAACGAAAATAATTTTGTGGTTGGGGGTCACCACAACATGAGGAACTGTATTAAAGGGTCGCGGCATTAGAAAGGTTGAGAACCACTGCTGTAGACAATGTTGATATCTTAAGTCTCTTGGCCTCACTTGGGTTCAATTTCCCGTTATAAAATGAGGGAAATGAGCTTGGTTAGTGATGATGCAGTGGTTCACAACCTTCACTGATGAATTTGAATTATCTAGAAATCTTAGGGAAAAAAAACACACAATTCTGGACCCAACTCTCAAACATTGAATTCAAATCTGATTTAGGATTCTAAGAATAGGAGACATAGGCCTCTGTGTATTTTTAAGCCCCAGAAGTTTCTTATGTTGCCTACTGAGAACTGGGAACCACTGGAATAAATAGTCACTAAAGTTCCATCCTCTTCTGATGTTATTCATCCAGCAGCATTTGATGAGTACCTACTATGTGCTATGCATTTTGTTAAATGGTGGAATTCAGACATATAAAATGTAGCGTCTTTAAAATCTCACAGTTGGCCCGGCTGGTGTAGCTTAATGGTTGAGCATAAACCCATCAACCAGGAGGTCACAGTTCAATTCCCAGTTAGGCCACATGCCCAGGTTGCCAGCTCGATCCCCAATATGGGGCATGTAGGAGGCAGCTGATTGATGATTCTCTCTGATCACTGATGTTTCTCTCTTTCCCTCTCCCTTCCTCTTTTTGAAATCAATTTAAAAAAAAACATTTTAAAAAATTCACATTGGATAGAATCAAGATGGTTCATTATCTTGATCATAAAATATTGTTTACTATATAATAAGCAAAAAGCTCATAAATTTTAAGAAATGAAATAGGAATCGTCATGCTCATTTTGAAAAAGAGTGAAAATAGAGCAAAATTTCTCAGCCCTCTCCTGTCATATTATTATACATAAATTACATTTGTATCTGTAAGCATATGTATTTTTAAAAGAATCTAAGTATCCAGTACTTATAATTTTTTTGTACTATGACTTTTGTGAGTTCAGTGGCCATAAACATACATACTGGACATATAAATATATGAGACTGTTGGTCATTTAAATTGCTCTGATTTATTTATTTTAAACAAATCAATGGCATACTTAGTGTGAAAGCTTATATTGTCCTCTTGTTTTATCCTGTCAATTTGGGGGTTAATTTCACATTTTAGGAAAATTCTTCTTACCAGAGAAAACCTTTTTATCTGCCTCTTTTAGTTTATTTCTTTTTAAATTTCTAACTTAATATGTCTCCTTCAATGACACACAGAAATCTGATCATTTTACATGTGTTATATAAGTTTGTTTAATACATCCATGAACTTAAATCCTATGTACATCCAGATTTTGTTTAGCCTCTGAGTATGAGCTTAACATAAGAGAATAATCAGAATTTTCCAGGATAGGAATTGACAGATCCAAGGAATGAGAAATTCTGCTGATAATGAGTGGATAAGTATCTGGGCACTTAAGTCCCTTAAACCTGGTTCAATTCTCACCCCGTCTGGCTCACTAGCTGAGAAGCCTTGCCTATTGCTGCTCCTGTGCTTACTAGTGGGGCTGTCTCAGATCCATACCTACAATCTCTTCAGAGCTCCCCTTCCCTCTCACTTCCTCCAGGAATCATTCTCTAGCCACCCAGCATGCAGACATCTTCGCCCTCTCTGCAATATTGAAAGCCTTGCTCCCTCACACATAGGAGCTAATTACATGTTGTATTCTGTGTGTGACTCCTGTCCCACGGGAACTCTGAGCTCTCCAGGGGAGGTTCACGTGGCACACTTCTTTTAGAGACTCATCTCCATAACTTCAGATAGTTGGTAGTTATTTATATTTTCCCTTTTTTTGCTTTAATACGTAAACTCCTAAAAAGCTTGGTCCTAAACCCTTCCACGGTCTCCTTCGGCTCCTTTTACCACCTACAGATGCACACTTAAAACCTTTTCTCTTTTGCTTTATTCTTACATTAAATATAGATGCCTTTTCAATATTAAAGATACTTCTGTTTTCTTTGTAAAACCTACCCTTCCTATAAGATTGCCTTAAACTAAGGATCTTGTGTGGCATGCAGAGGCTGGGAAACCAGACTGAAGGCAGGCAGGCTGTGCCAGTTTCTTCCCTCTGGGGAAGGATTGTCAGCGCCACACAGCAACATTAATGAATGTGATTCTGCATCATGGTGTTTCTCTCACTGCATCCCTGGGAGCTGTGCTCCCCAGAGACATTTCCCCAGCAGAGTCTGGTGAGGTGAGCAGCAGGACTCTAGACATGACAGAAATGTGCTGTTGCTGAGCCCAGGCCTTCTTTCTGTAGTTGGTGAGCAGACAGTTATGCGAAGTTTCCCGATCGCCTCCATCACCAAGGAGAAGAAGATCACAGTGCAGAACCAGCTACAGCAGAACATGCAAGAAGGACTGCAGATCACGTCCGCATCTTTTCAGGTATTAAGAAAGGGAGCCATTCTATTTAAAAGTTTTCTGCAAATGATGTCATGGCCACTTTCTGTGGTCATGTGGTCAGCGGCTAGTGGATGAGGAGGATCAGAAGGTCTAAGAGGGTAATCTTCAAGTCTGCAAACACATGAATCATCTTGGATTTAATCCCTCATTTCCTGAGCCCTGTGGCCAACTCAGAGTACCAGCAGATTATCTGTCAATACTTAGTGATCTTAGAAATTCAGACACACAGTTGACTCTTGTTCTCTGCCAAGTCATGCCTCAGTTTGTGTGTGATAAAGCCTTCATAGAGAAAGCAATTCTCTTGGCATCTGTTTCAGAAGGAAATGCTTTATGGCTCTTCTGTGGAAGAAGTAAAATTCTGATAATTACGGCTAGGGCTGAAGTACTATTGGTACTAAGTCATCCCTAATAAAGCGTAGGTTTTTCCAGGGCGCACTGAATGTATCAGAACTTGCGGAGTTACTGATGCAGACCAAACAGTGCATGAGTGGTCTTTCCTTAGTTTTTCCTGTTGCTGTTCTTCATGCTTTGTCTCAGATTTCCAAGGGCTCCAATTCTTCCCTCATTTCTTCCAGTCAAGAAGCCCTCCCTATTCCTCCATATGCTAATTGTGAAATATGAAGCCGAAGATCTCTAGGCTCCAGACCTTCTCCCATCACCCAAGATTGTGACTTCCTGGGATTTCTTCACTGCTCCAACTGCTAAAGGGCTCTATATTAGAATGTCGCCAGGCTATACTGGTTAGGATTCTAGTCACACTGAATTTTTTATTAGGTTTATTGTATCTGTGTGTAGGAAGAGACCTGGTTAGGTCATAGAGAAGGGCATGTTTCTACTTCAGCCACTGAAAGTTAATTTCCCTATCTCATCATAGAAAAGTTTAGTCTGAAAGCAACCCAACTTCACGATACATGATTTTTCTTGCCAACTAACCATCTATGTCAATTAAACCTTTCTGTGCCATAATTTTTATTTTTAAAATTAAAAATTTTTCTAGCTGATGTGGTTCGGTGGTTGAGTATCAACCTATGAACCCAGGAAGGAGGTCACGGTTCAATTCCCGGGCAGGGCACATGCTCTGGTTATGGACTCCATCTCCAGTAGAGGGCGTGCAGGAGGCAGCCAATCACTGATTCTCTCTCATTGATGTTTCTCTCTCTCCCTCTCCCTTCCTCTCTGAAATCAATAAATATATGTATATATATATTTTAATTGTATTACATGATATCCGAGGTCTCTTCAACCTCTTGCCATTTAATATTACTATTTACTGTTAAGTAATTTGGGAGGAAATTAACTGGAAATCCTTAATGCTTCTGATGCATTTAATCTCTTTTGTCTCCAGTTGATTAAAGTAGCATTTGATGAAGAAGTGAGTCCCGAAGTAGTAGAGATCTTTAAGAAGCAGCTGATGAAGTTCCGATATCCTCAGTCCATTTTCACCACCTTTGCTTTTGCTACTGGACAGACTATCCCGCAAATAATTTTACCCAAACAGAAGGAAAAGAACACTTCCTTTCGGTAAGAAGACAGTCTGGTTTCCTCATTTCAGCCTTCTCTCATTGGTCGTCAGGGAAGTGGCCTGTCCTTTGGGTCCTTTGGGTCAAAGTGTAAAGACGGCTCTTTCTTGTATATGTAACAGATTTCAAAAACTAATAGCTGCAAGAGGCTTGACTCTCATGTCTGTTGCTCATGATGCAATTTTAGAATGTAAAATTCTATTTCCCCTTTTTTCCATATTGACCACTTTCTAACTGCCTTTGAGCAACCCATTCAGTTTTCATTAATATCCAGGCCTAGTAAACTGTTTTTGCTTTGATCTAAAGATGGGAGCCTTTATTTTTTCTTTTTCTTTTTTTGTAACTTTTTGTTTTGATACAATTTCAAACTTTACAGAAAAGTTACAGCCTAGTACAAAGAATTCCTGTATACCCTTTAGCCAGATTCACAATTATTTATACTTTGCTCCATTTTCTTTATCCTTTTCTCTCTCTTATATATTTTTTCTAAACCATTTGAGTTACATACGTAACGCCTCTTTATTCTTAAATATATCAGTCTGTCTTTCCTAAGAATAAAGACATTATCTCATATAACTACTGTACAGTAATCACAACCAGGAAATTTAATTGGTGTAAAACTTTTATTTAACCCAGAGTCCACGCAATAAAATTAATTCAAATTTTGCTGATGATCCTTTATAACTACTCATTTTTCCTGGCTGGTACAGGATCCAGTTCAGGATCCAGCATTGTATTTTAGTTGTCATATTTCTTTAGTAGGAACCCTTATTTTCTGTTGAAAATTTTAGGAATTTATGTTGAAACTTAAATATCAGTTATGACAAAATAGCAATTGCTTTAAAATTCTCTTTAATACAGGGGCTTTCGTCATTAATTATCTGGAATTTGGGTTTCTGCCAATAAAAATTACATATTAGGGCCTACTCTGCAGACTTTGGAGAAGAAAGCTTTTCCTTTGCCTGAGAGTGAGGTGGGCTGGGCATTATAGAAGAGTTGAGGTTCGACAGTGAATCACTTCTCAATTGCATAGCTATCCACCTGTACCACTTGACAGGTTAAGTGAAGGAGACCACACATATTCGGGTATAATATGCTGAAGCATGAACAGCTTCCTAAGTATCTGAAGGTGAAACAGGTGTCTTGTCTTAGCACTGTGGAGTCACAGAGGAGCCTTTGATATTCACTACCCCAGCCTGCATTGGAAGAAACAAAGTTTTTATGGTGTTTTATGTTTAGAAACTATCAGGGGGGAATTACATATACATCTATATGTAAAGTTAAGCTTATTATACCAAGTTTATATTATCCAGCTACAAAAAGAGATACAGCGATTTAAATTTTTTTAATATTTTAGAATTATTTTGACTATATAAAACAAAGATATAGCTCTAATTGGAAAAATTTTTCAAAACTCCCATTGAGTTTAAGTTATACCTGGAGTGATTCACAATTGGCTTTGATCTAGAAAATACCAGTATTTTGTGATTTCTAACAGTTATCTAAGATATGTTTCATAACCTTCAGATTTACATTCCAAATGACAAAAGACAGGGTCTAGTAAAACTATTTGACAATAAAAGAATCCTTACCACTTTTCACTGAATGGCAAGAAAACAGAAAAAGAGTTGTGTTCTTTGTGGTAGAGAAGAATATAACAAAAAACAACCATACTCGAAACCTTCATCTCAATGTGATTATTTAGGAAGCAGGTTATTTGTTAATTCCCTATATTATAAATACTCTGTACCCAGATTTTCTATCAGCAAAAAAATAAATAAAGTACTTTTAGGTCCATGTGACTTGCATACTAGTTTCCCTTTAATTAAAGCCGATTCTCAAAAGGATGCTCAAATGTCTGATTTCTTATTGTTTTCTCCTCTCGAAAAGGAGAATAGTATTACTCTTTTTATATCTGAAAAGGTTTACAGTATCAGAAGGTAGGACACCAGTCAGCATTTAAAACATTTAAGAAGTAAGGTGTCCCCAACTATAACTGTCATCTGATCCCAAAGAAAAGCCTGTGAGTTAGCAGAGAGTTTGGGGCTTATAGGGGGCGCAGGCTGGCTTTCCTCTGGGACTCCCACAAGCATCGTTTGTAGGAATGGTGGAGACAGTGGGTGGGCAGCCAGCGTGGGTTGGGGCATGCTTGACCAAAAAGCCAAACGGAAGAATTTAGATTAAGGGTGGTAAGGCGTTGGTGTCCCACTCTAGGTTCTTGCACTTTTGCCTAAAACAGTATCCTGATGACAGAGTGTTTTATTGGAAATTAGTCTGCTATATGTAAAAAGAAATCTCAAGGAGGAGAGGCTTAGTGAGGGTCTGGACAAAACTAGTAGCTGTGGGAATGGAGAAGAAACAAGTTGAGCTATGCAGGTATCAAAAATATAAGTGGTGTCTTCAGCTTGAATTGACATTCTCTTTCGTTTTATGACTTGTAGCACCTTCTCCAAAACGATTGTGAAAGGTGCCAAAAGGGCAGGGAAGATGACAATTGGGCGTCAGTATTTATTGAAGAAGAGGACAGGGACCATCGTGGAAGAGAGAGTGAGTCGTTCTGGATGGAATGAGGAAGATGACATATCTGGTATGTGAGAACCTGTTTTTCCTTCATGAGTCAGTTTTATTCTTTCTCCGTATACGAATAAGAATAAGAAACTAACACATAATTGCACTTATTAGTAAACCTGACTCACAAAGACATAGATCTCATAGGAAGATTAGACGCACTTACCAGCTTCTTAGAACTAAAAAAATATATATATTTTTTCCAATATTCCATTACTCGTTTAAGATTTGTTAAATTATACTTCTCCTTTACTAAATCTGTGGCTCTGATTGGCCATGGTTATGTGGGTCTCACTAAAGGGAGAAAGAAAGAAACCCCACTGCCTAGAAAATTTAGTTATAAAGTAGTCCCTGTACCTTATTGTTATGGAATAAGAATAACAAGATAAGGACATTAGATATTTGAAGTTGAAGATTTTGAGTTGTGGTGAGTATATTGTGGATACTCTTAATCAAAATGGATGACCTGGATGAGGACAGTGGCAAGGGGTAAGGGCATGGGGTCGGGGGGAATTGGGTAGAGGGGAGCTATGGGGGGAAAAAAGAGGAACATCTGTAATAATCTAAACAATAAAGATTTATTTAAAAAAAATAAAACACAAAATGGATGACCTATCCCGGCTGGTGTTGCTCAGTGGTTGAGCATCAACCTCTGAACCAGAGGTCACTGCTCGATTTCTGGTCAGGACACATGCCCAAGTTGCGGGCTTGATCCCCAGAGTGGGGTGTTTGGTGGCAGCCAATCAATGATCCTCTGTCATCATTGATATTTCTATCTCTCTCTCCCTGTCCCTTCCTCTCTGATATTAATTTTTTTTAATTATTTTAATGGAGGACCTAAGATAAAGGGACTCTTAAATGATTTTTTAAAAAGTGGCTGCTAAATATTTAAAAGGGCAGAATCTGAGAAGCTGAGATACCTCTTGGTCAAGAATATAGAGGCAGCCCTGGCTGGTTTAGGTCAGTGGTTAGAGCATCGGCCCTCAGACCAAAGGGTCTCAGGTTTGATTCTCGATCAAAGGCACGTATCTTGGTTGCAGTTTCCCTGGCCCTGGTAGGATCACATGTGGAAGGCAGCCAATCGATGTGTCCCTCTCATGTCAATTCCCTCTCTCTCTCTCTCCTCCTTCCCCTTCCACTCGTTCTATAAATCAATAGAAAAAATATCCTCAGATGAGGATTTTTTAAAAAGAATGTAGAGGCAGAAAATCAGTAGCAAACCAGTGACTGTTTTCTATTCCTTAACCCAAAATCAAGTATGCTTATGTTATTAACACTAGAGAGAATTTGATCGAATAGAGAGGCAGTATACCATTGCACCTTTTCTTTCTCAGGATTAGAATCAACCAGTGCTTATATAACTATAACTAATAATAATAATAATAATAATAATAATAATAAGGAGGAGGAGGAGGAAGAGGAAGGAGGAAGAGGCAGAGAAGGAGGAGGAGGAGGAAGTTGGGGAGGCGGAGGAAGAGGAGAAACAAGCCTCATCTTGAGAGAGATCACTGGCTAAGCATCTCCATTTTAGTGTGGATACCTACAAGCTTGTCTCTGGGGGCAATGAGAAGGCTCACTATTACTCAAGTGACCATTTGTTGGAACCTTGGCCTCTGCACAAGCACATGGAAAGCCCTATAAAATTATTGCTTCCCATCACTATTGACTCTTCTAATTCAAAGATTTTATGATTTCATGGAACAAAAACTATTATTCTACTAGGGGTCCCTCAGCTCGGCCTGCACCTTCTCACAATCCAGGACCCCTCGGGGGATGTCAGGGATCAGGCCTAAACCAGCAATTGGACATCCCTCTTGCAATCTGGGACCACTGGCTCTTAACCGCTCACCTGCCTGCCTGCCTGCCTCATTGCCCCTAACCACTTGCCTGCCTGCCTGCCTGATTGCCCCTAACCACTCTGCCTGCCTGCCTGATCGCCTCTAACCACTCGCCTGCCTGCCTGATCACTCCTAACCACTCGCCTGCCTCATCGCCCCTAACCACTCTGCATACCTGTCTCATCACCCCTAACCACTCTGCCTGCCTGCCTGATTGCCTCTAACCACTCGCCTGCCTGCCTGATCACTCCTAACCACTCGCCTGCCTCATCGCCCCTAACCACTCTGCCTGCCTGCCTCATTGCCCCTAACCACTCTGCCTACCTGTCTCATCGCCCCTAACCACTCTGCCTGCCTGCTTGATCGCCTCTAATCACTCGCCTGCTTGCCTGATCACTCCTAACCACTCGCCTGCCTCATCGCCCCTAACCACTCTGCCTGCCTGCCTCATCACCCCTAACCACTCTGCCTACCTGTCTCATCGCCCCTAACCACTCTGCCTGCCTGCCTCATTGCCCCTAACCACTCTGCCTACCTGTCTCATCGCCCCTAACCACTCTGCCTGCCTGCTTGATCGCCTCTAACCACTCGCCTGCTTGCCTGATCACTCCTAACCACTCGCCTGCTTGCCTGATCACTCCTAACCACTCGCCTGCCTCATCGCCCCTAACCACTCGCCTGCCTGCCTAATCGCCCCTAACCACCTTTGCCTCAGCCCCCGCCACAGTGGCTTCATCCAGAAGGACCTCCTGAATGACATCTGGAAGATCGTTCGGCTGTCCAGCCTAATTAGCATATTACGCTTTTATTATTATAGATTATACTCCACCAAAAGACCAAATTATATACTGCTCTTTTGCTCCTCTAAAAATAAAAGGCAACACAAAACTGATACCTGACAATATTTTTGCATTGTGAAGTTCACAAACTAATATCTGTAGTATTTATACAGATGAGCTGTTCGGTTTTTTCTTTTAATGGAAGAGAGCCATAGTGTTCCCTTTGACATTATAACTTTGAGTGCATTTCCAAAAACTTTGAAAGCTTTAATTTGACTTCTCTTACTTTAAAAATAAATAAGAAAGTAAATTCAGACAGTTTTTAACAATGGAATTTTATTTTATTTTATTTTTTTAGTTAGAACATGCAGTACCAATTAGGAATGTTGGTGTGTGGGTGGTTTTTTTTTTTTTTTTTAATCCTCCCTAAAATACTTGATTATTGGGTAAATTCTTCCACATCTAAAATCTTAAAGGATTCTGTAACCTGTGATTGCAAAATTGTGAGGGAATTTCCCATGTATACCACATCCTCTGACAAAAATATTTCCAAAAAAATGTATAATTTCTTCATACCTCTCTAAGAAAGGTCTTTTCCCACTAGTGACCTTCTGTTTAATCTAGAAACTTTTAATGAAAGTTTATGCTTTGAAAAGTTAACTGAAACCTTGGTGATGAATTTGTATCATGCTCATATTAAAGATTAATTTTACTGATGGGTTGGCCTCTGACAAAGTTGAGTGTTTATTCTATAGAGTCCTAAATAGAAATCACTACACGTTGGCATTAATAAGCAAGCCTGACTGAAACAAAACTATAGTAATGAATTCAAAATTGTATTATTTTTAGATATTTTGAGTTAATTCTGCTGACATTTTGAGTAGGTTGAGCTCCTGGTAGTTTATTTTGTGATTATTCATTACTGTTCAAATTTGTTTGACCATAATGATTCCCCCTCTAGAAGTTACATGTTTGGTGATATGCATAGACCTGTAGCCTTAATATAAACATCCCTTGGTTTAAGGATCCTCTTCTCCTTGGAGTTATATTATTTTTTTCCAAACCTGTTCCTGCCATCACAGTTTCAGATGAGAGTGAACTCCCCACGAGTACCACTCTGAAGGCCTCTGAGAAGTCTACAATGGAGCAGTTGGTGGAAAAAGCCTGTTTCAGAGACTATCAGCGTTTAGGTTTGGGAACCATAAGTGGCAGCTCTTCTCGCTCAAAACCAGAGTATTTTCGAATCACAGCCTGTAACAGGATGTATTCACTCTGCCGGAGGTAAGTGTGTCCCTGGGCTCCAAAAAGAGACCTTTCTTTTCTTCCATTTGAGTCTTGAATGAGCTAATTGCCTCATAGCCCATAGAGAGAGAGAAATGTGTGATAAGGGGACACTTTATGAAGCATGAGCAAGCACCTCATTGGCATTCTCAGAAGTGCAGTTACATCACTGAGCAGTGCCTATATCAGATCAGAAGTAAATGGTAACAGTAGTTCATGAATTTCCCTTATTTGTCTTTCCCAGTTGCCTCTGGCTAGAAGCATGCCAGAAAATGACTTGAAGTAAGAATAGGATTTGCCCAGGCAGATAGGAAAGATGAAAGTCTGCTATTGGCCAGGAGTCTGCAAACTTTTTCTTTAAAAGACCAGATATACATATTTTCAGTTTTGCAGGCTGTATGTTCTCTGATTGCACTTCTCAACTGCCACAAAAGCAGCATAGACAGTGAGTGAGTGAATGAATGGATGGAGCCAGTTTTGGCCCACAGGCTGTAATTTGCTGACCCAAGAGTAGACAGGGCTTTCTCATGCTAATTAGAATATTTTTGAGGGATATTACTTAAAAAATGTAAACAACTACATTTTCTTTTTTTCTATTCTTAACTCTTGCTGTTTTGTATATCTGTTAAGCCCTATGCCATGCTTTATATTTTTAAAACTATATTTCCACCATCCACAAATTAAATAATTCTCATCTCCAGGTAAGTTCTTTTCTTGGCATCTATAAATTCCTGGTTTGATTAAATAGAATAATTCTGTGAAAGCACCTTGTAAATTGTAAGCCTTATACATATTTTAGAAAGTTGTCTAATGTTACTATTAGATGCAACCCCATTGTTCTTGAAGAACTATAAATATCTCATTTTATATATTTTTATTTTTTAATATCTTTTTATTGATTTCAGAGAGAGGAAGGGAGAGGGTGAGAGAGATAGAAACATCAGTGATGAGAAAGCATCATCAATCGGCTGTCTCCTGTACGCCCCTACCTGGGATTGAGCCCACAACCTGGGCACGTGCCCTGACCAGGAATCAAACCAGCAACCTCTTGGTTCATGGGTTGATGCTCAACCACTGAGCCACACAGGTTGGGCTATAAATATCTCATTTTAAATGACAATTTAAGTTTACAAATACTACCAGTGTGAAATTTGAAAAACAAGCTGAGAATATAGTTTATTATTTGGGCCAAATAGAAAAAACTGCATTAAGTGCTAGAAGGTTGTGATTCTGTTGAGTATGCAGTAATTTTCCTGGGTACTTTGTCCTTCTAACTAAATTCCCTTTGTAGATTAATGTAAGTGATAGTGTCAGGGTGTGGTGTCCTGCTGTTGGGGAAGCTTGCTATCAAACTCAGGCCTGCCAGTGAGAAAACAGCCCACATTTATCATTTCAGTCTGTCAGAAACGAAATAAAATTTTAATAGACCATTTGTTAGAACACTTGCTATACAGCATTTATGGTGATATAAAACAATATATAAACCTCATGATATTAGAAGGAAGAAAATGGAATGATAAATAATCCAAAAGAGGGCAAGAAAGGAGAGAAAAGAAAACACAGAATAGATGGAACAAATAGTAAGGTGTTAAGTTTAAATTCAAATATATTTGTAATTATATTACTTTTAAATTGACTAAATGCTCCAATTAAAAGTAAAAGATGCCCTGGCTGGTTTGGCTCAGTGATAGAGCGTTGGCCTGCAGACTGAAGGGTCCTGGGATCGATTCCTTGAAGCTTACTCTGAAGCCCAGAGCTGGTGGCTCTGGGTAGTGGGTAGGCAGAGTTGCGGGGTAAATGGATGTATCTTTCACTGCTAAATGGGACTGGCATTGAGTACCTCTGCTGGGCTTCAGGCTCAACAATATTTGCCTCAGCCCTTGTAGGTATCCAGCTGTCACTCAAGCCCAGGCCTGGGAGCAGGGAAGTTTAGACCTGTGTGTAGTGGAGCTTGGTATGTGGTGCTCATGTCCCATGGAAGGAGGGGACAGTCCACAACAGGGGTGAGGAGGGAAGGGGTGCGCTGGTTCTTTCCCAGTTAGAAACAGCCCCGAAGCCATTAAGCAATACTCCCTTATCTAATACACAAAATCAGTATGTCTAGAAACAACTGAGGGGGGTGAGGGGAGACAGATGTTAAAGTGGAGTTAGAATTAGGGGCCCTAATAATGGAACTGCTTTTCCAGTCTTCATGGATGATTTATGTCCACAGCCAGATCTCTTCATCAGTTTGTGGGTTAGAGAGCACACAGCCTGCAACTTCAGAATGCTCCCAGGTTATCTAGTCAAATATGGAAAGTTAATCTGGCTTTCACTGAAGTCATTGAAGGTTATGATTTACATGACCATAAACCGGATTTCCTCTCCCTCCTCTCAGCACTGGTTTATATCAAGGAAAGTGATTAGAAGTCCTAGAAATAGATAGTTGTAGTGGTTGCACAATATTGTAAATGTACTTAATGTCCATGATTTATACACTTACAATGGTTAACATGTTAAATTGTTAGGTATATTTTAACACAGTAAAAAAAGAAAAATACAGAATGAGAGGTTGGGATGTTATTAATAAGAAATCTCTTTAGTGTAATATCTAAACATATAAAAGCCTAAGCATCCTTTACGACCGAATGACCCAAATGACCAGAACAACTGGTCAACCAGTCGGTATGACACACACTGACCACCAGGAGGCAGATGCTCAATGCAGGAGCTGCCCCCTGGTGGTTAGTATGCTCCCATGGCCAACCTCCCACGACTGGCCAACCTCCCCGGTCCCTACCCCTAGCCAGCAAACCTCCCACAGTCCCTCCCCCCATCCAGCAGGCCCCGTTTGGCAAGCTCTGGCTGGCAGCCAGCAGGCCCTGGCTAGCCTGGCCCCAGTGGGGACTGGGCGAGATGCCCAATAGACCCTGATTGCCTGCCAGGCCTAGGGACCCTACCCATGCACAAATTTCATGCACTGGGCCTCTAGTTTCTAAATAAACTAAGAAAAGAAATGACTCTGAAACCTTCCTCTTCTTACACTTACCTGTAAAAGCAGGGTACTCTTGTCTGTATATTTTCCCAATATCATATTTTGTAATTGCTAGTATATGAGCTAATCTTTTTAAAACATCATTAACCTGTAGTTTTGATAAAATATTTAAATTTGTTTTGACATTTGATCATATTGTTCTTATACCAGAAATCACTTGGTTTTATTTTTAATCCTTTCACCATATCAGGCAGTCTAATATTAGTGTACTCTATTTTCTCGTCATTTCAGCAGTCTAATGAGGTGACAGTTTGACTTGTCATAAAGTTGACATTGATATATTAATCTTTATTTCAAGTTGATGAAAAGTCGTGTATAAGGCAAAGGAGATCATCAGTTTAATAAGAGTCTTTTAAATACTTCTACATAACACTTTTATTTTTTAAGCTAAGGTTATTCAGCAAAAGTCTGCAGTATCAATGAAAGGAGCTTATTTCCAAAAAAGAAAGAAAGAAACTACAGATTAGTGGATGAGATAGCTGTTTCCACCATGTAGGCCTTTTCTGCTTAACCCCTGAAGAACTGAGTTGAAACTGAGTCCATGTTTGAAATATGTCTTTCCCTCAACCAGTGTTTCTGAGTCTTAGAAAATGACTATGGCATTATGATATTCATGTTCTTATATTCTTTCTCTCTCCCCTTTCCCTCCCTCCCTCCCCATTTTGTTTCTCTTCTCTTCCCCCCACCCTCCACCCTCACCCACCCAAACAATTCTCTTTCTCCCTCCCTGTCCCTGAAGCTACCCTGGCCTTTTAGTTGTACCTCAAGCTGTACAGGACAGTAGTTTACCAAGAGTAGCCCGCTGCTACCGACACAATCGCCTGCCTGTCGTATGTTGGAAGAACTCAAGAAGCGGTACACTGCTCCTCCGAGCTGGAGGATTCCATGGGAAGGGAGTAGTTGGTCTTTTCAAATCTCAGAACTCCCCTCAGGCAGGTAAGCATCTCCACAGCACAATTATGATCCTTTCACTTTAGAGCATTCCTAAAAATAAAAGAAGTAAAATCTGGGAATGCCAATTGTTCCCTGTCACCATGCCTCTCACACATAGACTTTCCCACTGTGCTATATATAACATGAACAACTTAAACAAGATCTATACTTGACATGTGGGGCTCCACCTAGAATTTGGGGTCTTGATATGCCTATCTATATTTGGTTCTTAATAGGAATTAACATAATAAAGTCTTTGGTTTTAGGCTACTTTCATTTCAGCAGACAAGAATATCCACAGTTGGGAACTAGATTATGCTATTCTTTTTTTTTTTCTTCTGGGAAGTATTCCAATATACTTAAAAGCTTCAGAGGCAGGTAGGGATCCTGGTCCATGTGGTATGAGATACCCTATCTCAATCCTACAAGTCACACGCACACACAAAAACAAGTCAGCAAACCAGTGACCAAAATGCTGCTTTAGGAACTCTCAAGAATAGGGGTTTTTAGAAGCTAGAAGATGGCCAACTTAAGAAGACAGAGTGCTGCTGTCTCTCTTTATGGGGATATTTCTGAGCACCAAATCTGAGGCCTTGAAGGCAGTCAGGAGCTATCGTTGCTGACCTTTCTCATAACTTCCAGCTTATAATAGACTAGAGGCTCGGTGCACGAAATTCAGGCCTAAGCCAGCAGTTAGACATCCCTCTCGCAATCTTGGACCCCTCACTTCTTACCACTCACCTGCTTGCTGCTCCTTAGCGCTGCCGTGGAGGCAGGAGAGGCTCCTACCACTGCCGCTGCGCTCGCCAGCCGTGAGCCTCCTGCATTGAGCGTCTGCCTCCTGGTGGTCAGTGCATGTCATAGCGACGGGTCGTTCCGCCGTTCAGTCAATTTGCGTATTAGGGTTTTATTATATAGGATGCTCAATAAAATTAAACAATGGGCCACTCAGATCCAATTTAGGGGTGGCAGCCTTTTTTCCTTTTTCAAGATGAGGTAAGTCGGGTTCTGTGGTTCAGCTGGTAAAACCATGTGCTTTTTGATATCTCTCTTTATTCTCACCTATTTCCCTCCTGAAAGTTGAAAGTTGGCCACTGTGTCTTTGATCATTCAGTTGACGGAGGGAAACACACAAACAGCATTATATTATTATTATCTTATTAATTCTACCTGGCTTGAATTCACAACATTGGTATATTTGAAGGCAGTTGGCTTTTAATTGTTTCCACCCTGATGAATTACATAGTGGGTATAATAGAACACAGTATATGTAGGCTAAATAAAATGAGCGAATCATTTCAGGATCATTGATGAGCATATTACTGAGCTTTTAAATGGAAGAAACTGAAACTATTTTACTCTACTAGTTTCTGATTTTTTAAATCTAATATTAATTTACTAATTTTTTTATTTTTGAGCTTATACATTTGCTCACATTTTAATATCTTTGAAATCGGGGTGCATCTTAAAATGGAAGTGATCAGAAAGAGGTGTGTCCTAGCTTAAATGACAGTTTTGATTCTTAGTACATAAAATAATGGTGCATTTTATAATAAAATATAGTAATGGCATCTCAGAATTGATAAAATTCTAATTATTTCCCATTCAGGTTGTAAGAGAATTTGCTAATGTCTACTGTCCTTCTAGTAAGTCCCCTCTGATGCTTTGTAAAGTGTCTGAGCCAAGTTCACTGATTTCTCTTTCACTCCACACACCCCAGGCCCAGACTCCCTCCCACCCAGAATTGCTCTCAGAGTTGTTTCCATCTGTGCCTACTTTTCGCCCATCTTTTAGGACAGGAATCTCGCAGTAGCTGCTGCTGTCTTCTCCCCAACTTTCTCTGTTCTTCCACAAACAACCCCTGCAAGTTCAGATCTCCTGTTAAGGCCTTGCGGCAAAACTGGAATAAAGCTACTGGTATTGGGAAATCCTAACCTGCCCATTCCAAGATGCCAGGGGAACCCCCTCCACCCTCTGCTTCCAAACAGCATGGACAGGATGGTTGGGGGGACCATCATGGAGATGTTGTCTTGTGTGAATCTTCGTTTTGAGTTGCTTGGATAATGAGAAACCCCACCTGCTCTTGGCAAGACAGCGCTGTGTGGTTTTCCAGATCTAAGCTCTTTCTGGGAGGAGGAAGCAATCAAGAAATGGGTGTGGTGAAACCAATATAGGAGGATTAGCCATCTGATAGTTTGGAGCTTTAAGTGGGGCTGGTTTCTGCATTTGGGTGTGGTAGTTTGAAGACTATATAAAAAGAAAAAATATATATATGCCTTTTTTTATTAACATAGACACAGGTTGTTTTATTCAGTATCTTTTTCTTGTATAGCCCCTGCCTCCTTAGAATCTTCCAGCAGCATAGAACAAGAAAAGTACTTGCAAGCCATCCTGAGTGCAGTTTCTGTCCATCAGAAACTCCGTGGCAACAACACCCTCACGGTCAGGCCGGCACTTGCTCTGCCTCCAGGTAAGATTTGATCATCCTTTTCTTCTTGACAGCTCTGAAATGTCAGATTCTTTCCGAGGATTAGTCCCTTTACTTATTTGCACTGTTTGTTCAATATGACCCCTTAAAATTTTACCTAGTGGAGCTGTAACTTTAGCTCCTTTTACTTAGAACTCAGGGCACCATTGTTAATTTCTAGTGAATAGTAACCACATTTAGAAATTCAATTATTTCCTTTTTAAAAGAGTAATAATGGGAGAGGAGGTGGGGAACATAAATAAAGTCATGTGGGTTTGTTTTTTTTCCTAGAATCTATTTTACATAGACTTTAAAATGGTATTACAAAGTTAAGTGTATAAAGTGAACATCTCTTTATTAAATGTATATTTATTAAAATCAACATGTTTAAAATTCCTGAAATTTCTGCAGCCTTTTATGATTTGCAATACAGTTTGTTTTCACTAGATTTGGATGAAGCCATTAAGACTTGTACTAATATTTTGTTTCAGTTATCATGTGATGGAACCCCAAAGGGTTCATGTAGAGGTAACCCTAACGTGTTAGACACAGGAGCATGTGACTTGAAAAGTTGGTCTCCTTGGCTTAATCAGCTATTTGAATTAGCTCAACATAAGCAGAAAGTGGCTTTTCTTGTAAAGTAACACCATGCATGCCTTGCTTCATTTATCATTAAATTCTCTGATTGCACTTGCCAAACCTAACTCCCTATAATCTTGCAAATGTGTGTATCTCTGAGGAAATAGTAACAGTGCCTTGTTATCTCTATTAAAGCTCTGGGTACTTAAAAAGTACAATGTTTGGCAGCAATTAGACATGCTACACATGAAGATAACTTTTTGTCATTTGAGTAATGTTAACCCGAACGACATGGTTTTTGTTCTTCTTTTTGGCTGACTTTAGGGACTGAAAGGAGAACTTCAAGAATGTCCACTGTGCTTAAGCAGGTAGTGCCAGGACATTTGGATGTTAACCCATCCAATAGCTTTGCTCGAGGAGGTTAGTAAGATTGATTTTATAACTGAGCACTGATACAATCTTAAAAGAAAAAAAATATTTTAGATAGTGATTCTTTAAATCAACTAATTATGGTTCAAATTATTTTTAATTACCCTTTTCTCAATGAATGATCAAATTTATTTCTAGCAATTACCCTTTTCTCAATGAATGATCAAATTTATTTCTAGTACTGGGACAAGAGGTATAATAATTGCTGAAATCTTACATATTGATGGGTTTGGAGGCATTGGGAAGTGATGGGAACATGTCTAAATGGTGAGTCAGCCCTGGGAAGATTCCACGGTGCTTCAGGTTTGCTTCAGGTTAGAAAGACTGACCACAGAAGCATAACCAGCTTGGGAGAAGTGATCTGACTCCCAAGGGCTGTGCCTCTAACGCCTGTGATTTTTTACTCCTGTTCTCTGAAATGTTAGTTTGAGGAATAAGGGAGAATGATATTCAGGTTACCTTTTTTTTTCCTCTGGGCTATAGCTGCTGGCATCAGGAAGAAGAGAAAGGCTGAGTATTGGCTTGTTTAGCTCCAAAGGGTGGTCTACTTTGTTCTCTGGATGTTTGTGTTAGATTATTTTACTTTTCAGAGGCATTTCCAGACCAGGTATCTTGATTGTAAGTAAGTACCACTTCACAATGGAATTAGTAGAATCTTAGACTCTTCCTCTCACTCCCGTGCAATGCTGAGTCATTGAAAACATACCAAGTATGTTATCGTGGTTCTGCTTGAACATCATCAGTAACGGGAAACTCATTCTTCTCAAAAGTAGTCCTTTGCATTTGTAAGAAACTATTAGAAATACCTTCTCATATTGATCTAAAAAGCTACCACCATGTAACTTTTACATAATGACCCTCACTCTTCCCTCTAAGGTTAGAAAATTCTAAATCAGATCTTCCACACTGTAGCCCTTCAGATTTAAAACTGTTCTCATCTTTTCTCTCTGAGAACTTTAGTTACTTCTAAATACCCCCAACTCAGATGGTTCCAGTCCAGTTCACTATCTTCCTCATCCTGTGAATTCTCCACAGAATTGAACTCATGGAGCCTAAGATTACATTAGGGACAGCCCATCACTAGGCTGATCCATATGGAGATTAGTATCATTTGAAATCTGTTTGTCTGCTTCACATGAACTATGGTTCTTAACAATGTATTAGTCTTGAGGGTTAGTTTTTGAACCTAAATATACTGTATACTATACCTACAAAATCTTTTTTGATAATGGACTATTGTTTTAGACATTTGGATCTTAATTCTGCCCACTACTGTATTAGCTGTTTTTCCAAGCCTCTTGTCATTCGTAGATTTGACCACTGTTCTCATGTGATTTGTGATTTGTTGTTTAATAAGATGTTAAACAAACCAGAGATGAGGACAGAAGTCTTCAGCAACATAATATAGAGGCCTCTCTGAAGAAAGAGATTGATCTACTCATCTATACTGGTTATGAGTCCTCCTACTAAAACTCACCTGGCCCATATTTCTAAATCTATGCCCATCTTTTTAATCCAGTATTTGCCAATCTTTCAGACTGATGACTACAGCACTAAAGAGTTTATGGTTAATTTAACATGACTCATTGTAGGAATTAGTGCTTTTTCTAAGTAATCTGAAACAGTTCATTAATAATCTGTTCCAGAATTTGGTTCAGAATCAACACCAAGGCTCTAGTTTATAAATTTTTTGTTTCCTTTTGAAAACCAAGATTACTGTGCACATCTCCTGGCAGCCATAGTGGTGCTTTGGATGCTTTTTTCTTTTTTAACCTCGTCAGAACTTTCTGCTATTGTAGGGTTTCCTAAGAGCTTTCAACCTTCTTCAGTCATCTTCCTTAGTTTGCTAGTGCTACTATAAAACAGGGCCACAAACTGTGTGACTTCATTATTGCTTCATAGTCCTGGCGGCTAGACATCCAGAATCATACCCTCTGAGGCTGTGAGGAATGATCTGTGCCAGGCCTTTCCCCAGCACCCGGTGTTTGCTGGCTGTCTCCCCCTTGGCCTGTAGAAGCACCACCCAGATCTCTGCTGTCATCTTCACGTGATATTCTCCCTGCGTGTCTGTCTCCAAGTGTCCTTTCTAGAGAGACACCCATCATATTGAATTAGGGGCCCACCACATTCCTGTCTGGTCTCTTCTTAACTAATTACATCTTCAGTGAGGTCATATTTCTAACCGAAGTCAAGTTCTGAAGTAGAGGGCTTAGGACTACACTATATGAATTTGGAGGAGACACAGTTCAACCCATAGAGTTATATATAGCTTTTTTTCTAAATTGTAAAAATACTATGGTTTTAAAGTTTAGGATACAGACTTCATTCGTCTCATCGTTTCTTTCTTGGTAAAATTGAACTAAAAGCTAGTACAGTGCCTTTCTCCTAAAGTTCCTGGTATTTCTATTGCCTAGCTCTCCTGTCGAATTTGGTTCAAGGTTGCTATTCCTCTTACTATTTTAAAAGTCACTGTCTGAAAGTTTATATTGTCAGCAAGGCGTGTCAGCAGTTTTTCCGTTCAGCAGCGTTCCGTTCCCAGCACATGTCTGGTTAGTTGGAGCCCCACTCCTGGCTCTTGTGTTTTGCTTTTGTGAACTTCATCAGGAACACATTATCTGTTCCCCCACTGGGCCAAGTGACCTGCAATATACGCCTTAGCTACAAAATTGTCTCCTTCTATGTTGGTACCTAAGGCTCATGGATATTTGTCAATCTGTTTCAACTGCATTATCTCCTTTATTTATTTTTTTTTATATTGGCCTCAGACCCTGGCTGTTTTATACCAGAGGATCCCCACTAGTGGTTACATTCTCATTATGAGTCCCTTCTTTGTTCTTCTCAAGAGTACCTGGAAAGCTGTATTTACCTTTTAGAGTTAAAATCTCCTATTTATTTATTTCTGATCCATCCTATGTATTCTAGGCCCTAATTATTATTTCTGACAGCCCTCCTAAATAATTTTACTCACAAAGCCTCCTAGATCTTCCAGGGTTCCAGTGATTCACTGAAAGATGAGATACTTTCAACATCTCTGATCTCTAGATCTGCTTCTTTGTCTCTTCTGATAGAGTCCTTCCTCCTCACAGAGAGTAGCAGGAATAGACTGGGGCAAGCAAGTTTGGGAAGTCCCAGAGGATTCCTTATTATGAACATGATCGGCAGACACATACTCAGGGCAAGACGAGGTGTAGATGCCTGCGCGCCCTGCACATGGTTCATTTCCTTGAACCTGCCCTCATGGACAGAGTCTCTTCAGTCTTCCAGAGAGCGAGGTACCCTGCTCCAGAAGTTTCTCATTTATCCTGCGTGGAAGAGCCTCCTATCTCTAAAATCATCCTCAAACCTTCTCCTTTCTTCTCTCCTGTGTATTTTCACTGTGTGGTGTGTTGTTTTTTGTTTTGTTTTGTTTTGTTTTCATTCCTTTCACTGTCATAGACTCTTAGTTTCTGGTTTCCTTCTTATGTTATTTCCACTGTGTGCCTTTCTGCTCTGCACAGATGAGATTGACCTCCACCGTCTCCTTCGCCTTTTTTTCTGTCAGTAATCACTTTGCATTCAGTGTGCACGCTAATGAGCTGGTAAGGAAGGGGAAGCAGCCTTCTTTACATAAGAATTAAGAAAAATGAAGATGTGACTAGGTCACATTGCTTTTCATTTGTAATTAAAATAGCTTTTGAGCCCCATGGAGGAAAAATGCATAAACTCACAATTTGGACAAATTACTTTGTTGAGTAGAAAAATGCCATGAGAAAATTGGTACTGCCTCTTAAATACAAAAATACAATAGTTAAGTATATTGAGAAGTAGCCACATGGAGGCAGCTTTTTGTTTTTAATCCTCATGCAAGGATATGCTTATTGATTTTTATTTTTATTTTTTTATTTTTTTTAAATATATTTTATTGATATTTCACAGAGAGGAAGGGAGAGGGATAGAGAGCTAGAAACATCGATGAGAGAGAAACATCGATCAGCTGCCTCCTGCACACCTCCCACTGAGGATGTGCCCGCAACCAAGGTACATGCCCTTGACCGGAATCGAACCCGGGACCTTTCAGTCCGCAGGCCGACGCTCTATCCACTGAGCCAAACCGGTTTCGGCTGCTTATTGATTTTTAGAGAGAGAGGGGAAAAGAGAGAGAAAGACACAGAGAGAGAGAAACATCAATGAGAGAGAGAAACATCCATCGGTTGCCTTGTATGTGTCCTGACTGAGAATCAAACCCACAACCCTTTGGTGTACGGGACAATGCTCCAACCAAGTGAGCCACCTGGCCAGGCGCTGGAGACTGCTTTTTAATTGTTCATTCTTTACATTTCCATGACCCTATAAGTTCCTCTACAAGTGTTATTTTATCCTTGAAATAACCTCCAGAATATATATTTTAAGAGGCTCTGAGATAGGAAGTGTCAATGTCACTTAGCAAATAGCAGCATAACTGGGACCAGGCTTAGTTCAGGTCATTTCAGTGCAGCATTCACTGACTAGCTTGTGTCTCATGCATAAATAAGTACAGGACCTCATCCCCACATTCATCCCAACCATCTTTCTTCCTTCTCTTCTTTGTTTTGTCTAAACAGAATAGAGAGGTTGTGCTTAGGAAACACTCATGCTCTGAACAACAATCCATTCCCATGGGGGATGAACTACATCACTTTTTCCCTGAAGTAATCCCTTAGCCAGACCCTGAGGACAGATCCAGGCTCACAGGGTTGCCTAGGTGACAAGACACAAGGATTCTAGTTCAGTTACATTCAAATTCAAACTGCAGCCCTACCAATTAGTGTATGATATTGAGCAATTTAGGAAACCTCTTAATTCTGTTTCTTCATCTTTAAAATGGAGATGATAAATAGTATCTCGCTTTAGAGTATTTACAAGGAATAAATGAAATAATTTATCTAAAGCACTTAACCTAGTAACTGGCTCATAGTAAGAGCTCAATAAATGTTAGTTCTATTATCATTGTTGTGGTTATTATCATTATTGTTGCCTAATACTCCACTCGCATGGGAGGAAAGCCTACATTTGCATTTCAGTTGCCCTAAGCCAGATTGGAAGAGAGAGGGCATATGCTCTCAGTATCTGCCAGTAGCTTTCAAACATTTTTTTATCATGACTCACAATAAGAAATACATTTTCTATTTATATGTATACTAGAGGCCCGATACACAAAATTCGAGCAAGAGTAGGCCTTCCTTCCCTCGACTGCCAGCACCGGCTTCCCTCTGGCACCCGGAACCCGAGCTTCCCTCCAGCCACCAACAGGCACCCAGGACCCCGGTTTCCCTCACAGCCCCAGCTTCATCCGGAAGGACGGCAGGTCTAATTAGCATATTATGCTTTTATTATTATAGATATGCATATTCACTTTATATCATAATTCAGGACTGAGTCACAATGCAAAATGTATGTATACCAAAACAGAAGTTTCGTGAAACAGTATTCATCTATACCACATGCAGTGCACATAGTATTTTCAGTTTTAATCTATTTCACTTTTTAAATATACACACTAAAGTGATTTCACAGGCCACTAAGGGGGGTGCTACAGTTTGGAAAAAATACAGCTGCTGGCTGGTGTTACAAGTATTTCCCACCCAAGAGTCACTCAGGAAGCTGAGTAGACCCCACCACCAGTGCAGTAGCATCACCCTTCGGTCACCACTGCCAGGTGGGATTACAGTTCTCAGAGCCTCTGCTGGCCCCATATTGCAGGCCATTTTCTCATTGCTGATTTTTCTGCTACATGATAAACACTTGGCAGTTTTTCATTAATGAGCCTCTATTTGGGGAAAGTGCTTAATTTTTTTATTTATTTAACACCGCCTTTTCATTCTTTCAAAGCAAATAATTGAGTTGAAGATATAGAAGACCACAGCAGTTCACAGTGTATCACTTTTCATAAAGAAGATAATCAAATGTTACATATATAAATGAATACGAGAATAAATATGGTTAGGTCCCTGCCCTTTGGAGCACACAATCCAGTAGGATCAAATGTGCACATAACTCCAATGAAGTGTGATCAGAGTTCCAATAGAGCTCTCCACAGCTCTGGGATAGTCTGGAATGGTTTTCAGAAAAGTTCTCATTGTTTCTGGATCTTAAGGGATAAAGAGTTTGTCAGGCGAATAAATGGGAGAAATCATTCCAGGTAGAGGCACTAGCATAAGAAAACGTGATTAAGTTTAGGGAACAGTATTTCAGAATCAGGAACCAACAACTCAAACTTCATTGTAAGCCTTTAGGGTCCCATGCTCAGTAGGAAAGCTCAAACCTCCACAGAAAGGAGAGGCCGCCAGCACATGGGAGACCTGGTGTCCCGCCCGCGTCCCGGTCTCCATTCTGTCTCGCTGCAGCATTCTCTGTGCAGTCAGCCTGCACCTCTGCAACCTCAGCTCTCTCACCTCCTTTGGCCACTGAAGCCATCAGTGCCTTTCCTTTCCTGCTTCTAAAGGAGCGAGGCAGCAATGAAAATTACTGCTAATGATTTTTCTTTATTAAGTGATGTCATACTTTATGCAGTGTTGCAATGTATAGCTTAATAATACTGCTGTGAAAGTTTTCAATCCTGAATGAATGCAGAATCATTTTCCTTACTTGATTTGAGCACTTCCTTTGCTCAGGATATACTGTAACTTACCGCTCATTATTTTTGTTATTACCAGGTCAAAATTTGCCATAGTTGCAAAGTGCTTTCTTTCTGTCTGTCAGAAAAAAAAAACAACCCACAATATTACTCAAATTACAAAAGTATTATCTCTAATACTGCCTATCATTTTGGTGCAAGTAGGGATTTCAGAAGAAGTCATTACCTCAATCATCACAAGCTATATTCTTAGTGGCATTAGGTATTGTCACAGGATCATGATTTTTTGCTGCTCATAACTATTTGTTTATGGAAAATAACTAATTTCCAGATGAAAAAAGAAGATAGTGTGGCAATGCTTAGTGCTCTATTGCAAAAACATGCTCTTAGTTATTCCAAATGGTTGCTAGAGCTTCATTCCTGATGTGGTGGCCTTGCTCAAAGAGCAAATGTGTCATACAGCACGTAGCACTTCCCGTCAATCAGCCTCCGCAAACACTAGGGCCAATGTAGTTGCTAAATTCCTTGACTTTATTATTGTCACCCGATGACAGTCTTCAAAAGCTGGTTCCATTTGGTATAATTGTCTGTGGCACTCTCTGCTGTGCGTTCATTTCACTGCGCTCACGTTTATAAACAGGTGCTGGCATTTCATGTAGCAGGTGCTCAGTTCATCGTTTCTGTGTGACTGTGCAGCTTTTTATTTGTTAATCAAATCTACTTTTATTATATTTGCATCTTTTCTTCTATGTTAACTTGATTTTAAAAATTAAATAACCTACTCTTCTCTGACTCGATTTGCTCTGATGTTTGCTGCTCTGTGTATTTTATCCTCCTTCTGCCTTTATTCTCACCTCCCAGTGCATGGGCACAGAGATACATGTTTTACTCAGTCAAATCCCAAATCTTCAACTAAGGGAAGAGTCCATAACCAAGGTACTGTATTCCGGTCCTGATGTGTCATTCTTTTTAACCACCTTCATATAAAAACGTGTTACCAGTGATGTTTATCACATTTGTCTGTCAAATTATCCTTTACTCTCACCCACATTCTGAATTTCCTCTGTGATTTCATTTACAAAAACTTGCCATAATATCTAAGACAAGTTCAGGGGTTACATAGAAAGAATCATCTACATTAAGTAGAAATCACCTATAAAACCTTTTCTTAGGAACTGGTCTCCTGACCCTATAATTGCTCATAAAGAGAGAAGCCAGTGTGACATTATCACGGTGACTTCTGGGCGTTAGAAACAGGGCTTGATTTAACATTTGGCAAAGAGGAAAGCCTCTCAAAGAGCCTTTCCAGACCTGGAGAGGAAGCCCACGCAGGGGAAGCAGCTGCAGTGTCTTGTACCGCGACACATCCCCTAGGGGAACCCCGCAGTTTATAGAATTTGTAAGGGGCTACGTTGTAAAGATGCTGCGTTGCCAGTCACATGTCAGACTTAGCATGTGCTTTGGGGTTTGGATATTTAATATCCAACAGTCTTGTTGCATATAGGAATCCTTGATTTTTCTAATGAATGTAACTAAGGTCAACTTACAATATGAGATTCCTCTAGCAGCTCAGCTTGGCCTTTCCCTGAGCAGACATCTGCCTCTGACTATAAATTTTACATAAAGCCTCCTAAGATTCAGTGCAATGTGCATTACTAAGTGTACTGTGGGGAAAGCGTAATATAATCTTTACTAACTTTAAATTACATCATCTTGGCATGATGCACACATATTAATTCCAAACCCAGCCTGAGATTTTAGTAGGTTTAGTAAAGTTCTAATGTCATTCTTAATCTAGATTTCTGGTTGAATTGATTGACTAAAGCAGAAGCGTGTTCTTACTTCATGAAGCCCAGAGAAATGGAGTCACATTCTCCTCCCAGGCTTCCTCGTCGCCCCTGCCTGCACTTTTGTTGCCCAGTGCCAGTGCGCTCTTTTCTATTTATGATCCCAGTGTTTACTCATAAACACTAACTTTACATCAAAATACAGTAATGGGATTGACGTGGGTGACTGCTTAGTCCTTCCACGCCAAATCTTGATGCTATATTGAATAGTGCTTATACATTGCAAAGGTAAATGACAAATGACCAGTATGATCTATGATTACCTAGATCCGTGGTCGGCAAACTGCGGCTCGCGAGCCACATGCGGCTCTTTGGCCCCTTGAGTGTGGCTCTTCCACAAAATACCACGGCCTGGGCGAGTCTATTTTGAAGAAATGGCATTAGAAGAAGTTTAAGTTTAAAAAATTTGGCTCTCAAAAGAAATTTCAATCGATGTACTGTTGATATTTGGCTCTGTTGACTAATGAGTTTGCCGACCACTGACCTAGATTAATTACCTTGCTGTTATCTCAAAAATGATACCTACAGAGCATGTGTCTTTTTCCCAGCTCAGTGGCATTCCCACATCAGATTACCTCACTCAATTATTTTGGCTTTTGTAAAGGTGTATGGGCAAGTCTTCGCTCTAGCACTCGCCTCATCAGTTCTCCAACGTCCTTCATTGATGTTGGTGCCCGGCTGGCAGGCAAGGATCACTCGGCCTCCTATAGTAATAGCGCCTACCTGCAAAACCAGCTCTTGAAACGCCAACCAGCCCTTTATATATTTGGCGAAAAGTCACAACTACGGGTAAGATTTCTTTTTCTCACTTAGAAACCTTATAGATATTTAGAGGCAGTTTTAACTCATCTCATAAATCAGCTTTCCTAGGATTTTTTCTTATAGCATGGATTCTTAACCTGGAGTTAATAATATTAAAAACATTTAGCTCATTATATATGTATGTATGTCTATGTGAACCTAAATAGATAGGTATATACACTTTTGCATGTTTATTAGCTATGAAAAGAACTATTTTTCATAATCATAACTAGATCAGCATAAACATCAGGAATATTAGGAAGTGTACCTACAAAAAAGAAATAATAAGACTTATCGAGGCTGTTTTTCCACTATCGTAGTTCAGCTTCCACAGGAGTCTGTGTCTACGGCAAAACAAAAGGTTTTGCTATTGAAAACCTATTGACAAAGAAAGCTGCCAGGAGGTAGAAGAGTAGGAAGAAGATGGTGGCACTCGCTGCACTGGAGTGAGGGAAGGCCAGGCTGTATTCTCTAAGTTGCCTTTTTTGAAACTTCACAAGGTTGTATATACAGAGGCACATGTCCTGAGATATGTCAGAACATTCAAACTGTTAGATGCTAAGCCCCTTTATTTTTTTAAATATATTTTTATTGATTTCGGAGAGGAAGGGAGAAGGAGAGATAGATAGAAACATCAGTAATGAGAGAGAATCATCGATCGGCTGCCTCCTGCCCACCCTACACTAGGAATCAAGCCCGCAACCCAGGCATGTGCCCTGACTGATAATCAAACCGTGACCTCCTGGTTCATAGGTTGATGCTCAACCACTTAGCCACGCCAGCCGGGCTCCCCTTTATTTTTTAATTATTATGCTAAAGAGCTTCACTATGGTCAGGTCCTATAAATTATAAAGATAGTCTCTATCTCCAAAAGCAAATAATGTTTTTGCAATTTTGCAGCCAGCACAGCCCCCTTGGCACCATTGTCTCCCAGAGTACACACTCTGCACTTCAGCACACCACATACTCATAATTGGAGTCACTCCCCAAGGTTGTCTCTTGAATGCTCACCTCTGCCATATCCTCTGCACATCAGTCCTTTATTTACCCAGCACAAAATAAAGTTCATTGCTGTTGACAGATGTGGGGGAAATAAAAGTATTGGTTAATTCAGAAAATCCCCCAGAGTTTAGTCCAGCGCCTCAGTCGGCACGGGACAGTGCAGACAGACCTTTGGTTGAACTGTGGACAGAGGCTGTGGGCAGGATCCCACATGCTGGGTCCTCAAGATGCCAGTGGCTGAGTCATCCCTTCGGTGGCAAGCTCTTCTCCCACTGCCGAGGCTGCTGCAGCCACTTGATCACCAGCCTTTAGGGTGGGAGGCGTGAAACTGCTGGGTAATACTCAGTGTTTAAATATGCACACGTGTCTTCTGACACAGCAGATACTCTCTCCAGAAAATAGTTGGAACACCTTTCAACAGCAACCCAGGGTTGCAGCCAGCACAGCCCCCTTGGCACCAGTGTCTCCCAGAGTACACACCCTGCACTTCAACACTCCACGTACTCATGATTGGAGTCACTCCCCAAGGTTGTCTCTTGAATGCTCACCTCTGCCATATCCTTTGCACATCAGTCCTCAGATTTGCTGTGTGGCTGTGCACATATGACTAAGAAAGACTGGCCACTGGGGACCCTATTCCCTTTCCTCCTTCCCTTTCTTCTTTCTGTCTTTCTTTTTACCTTCTGATCATTTTTTTGTCAACAAAGAATTACGTTTTAAAAACATAATCACACCATCCTTGCACAGTAGTTATTAGGGTTTTTGTACGTCCCATTCAGGTTTTGCTTTTTGTTCATGTAATTGTGTCTGTGGAGCACTGTCCATATCTGTCCAACCTGAGCCACGTTCAGGCCAGCACAGTGCTCTCTAACTGCAGCTCCACTCCTTGCCTCCCGATGAAGGAAACACCAAGGAAAGCAAGTGAGAGTGGCTTCCTCTAAATAATCTTGACTTGGTCTCACTTACTAATTCACATACTTTAGTACTTGATACTTACTAAGTTCCTTATGATGTAACAGTGTCTCAACACTATAAGACAGCTCCCTTTATAGTTGGGAATGGAAAGGAAAGTAGTTTTCCTGAAAAGTAAACTATTTGTTATCTATTATAATTTATAAAAAAATAACTAATAGAAAACAACTCATGCGTACAGCCAAGTTCTTTATTCTAACCATAGCATGTTTCCATGTTGTATAATATTCTTTATAATTATTTTAATCACTATGTAACATTCCATATTGTTGAATGTTTCCATTTCTTTATCTTCTGTATATAAAATTACAGTCACATTTTGAAGCATATAGCTTATTATTATTTTTAATTGAGATATGATTCAATAGGGTTTTTTCTCTACATTTTAGATTACTCCTAAAAGTGGAATTACTGAGATAAGGAAACTTTTTTTCTTAATACATATTAGAAATGCTATTTTTTAATTTGGAAGTTTTTGCTTTTTACTTTAAAACTTTAATAGGCCGCTTTAAAAGTACTCTAAAATAACCAATACAAAAATATAACATGGATCCTATAATAAGTCCTTGCAGCATTTTTTTTTTAATTTTGGTAAATACAGGTAACATAACATTTATCCTCTTATAATCCATAGTGTCACATACATTCACATTGTTGTACAACCAGCCTCCAGAAAGCAGTTATAGGAAAGCAGATGACCCAGTAGTATCATTTGAGCAGAATGTGAGGAAAGCGGGAAGGAAATGAGAAAATTATTTCATTCTTTAGCAAGAGAAATTAGAGAATTTTTAAATCTTCAAAATTAGGTAACTGGGTTATCAAAATAAAATATACAATTGTGCCATCAGGTAAGCATTCTTTAACTACAAATGCAACCTCACATGTGGATTAAAGGTTTAAATGATAAATATATTCAAATAAATATAGCTTGACACATGTCATAATGCGTGAAAAAAATATTGTCTCAAAGGTAGAAATCAACAAAGCCTTTCATGTTTTACTGTGTAGAATTTTTTTTTATTTCCTGCTCAGTGTTTATCTTCACTTTTTTTTCCATTTTTCCAATGACTGATTTACTTGTTTAATAAGAAACAAATATGTGTATCTCTACAAACTTGAATATGTAGAGTTCTGGAACCTCAGCAGCATATTGCCTTTTCATCACCATGTGCATCTCGGGAGACTTCGTTTGCAGTTTTGTATTAACCATGCTGTCCATGTATCATTGGTCCTCTCCAAACTTCCGGGTTCATGGCTTTATATTGGCTTATATGTGATGTTACTAGTTTAAGCGCCCATCAGGTTCCCACCTACCAGTAGTCTCTTCAAGGTCTCGGAATGACAGCAAGCTAAGTGAAACCAGTAGGCCTCACTGAAGGACTTTCCAGCAATCTGGACACCTAGCCACACAAGATTGATTTTCCTGACCCATTGCAGCCTCTGCAGCTACTTGGCCTCTATAACTGTATATCATTTAAGCACTGCCCTGTTGAAATAATTGCTCTTTTACCATAACACTTCAACTGCCTAATTCTCTGCATCTTTATCCACAGAACTTTAAGTTAGAATTTGCTTTAAATTGTGAGTTTGTTCCCGTTGAATTTCATGACATCCGACAAGTGAAAGCCAGTTTTAAAAAGTTGATGAGGGCCTGTGTCCCAAGCACCATTCCTACTGACTCAGACGTGACCTTCCTGAAAGCTCTGGGAGATTCCGAGTGGTTTCCACAGGTAATGTCTGGAGCGACTTGCCTTTGACCTCAAGGATGTACAGAGTTTTGATATTTGAGGGAGATATTGTGTTCCCCCACGCCCCGCCATCTGCCTTTACTGGGTACCTCCTTAAAAGCCTTTCGGTTCCAGGAACCCATATGCTACATGAGATGAGAGGTAGACTTCTTCATCCCAGGTTTTTATCTCTCTGTAGTTGAAAACTTGGTCTCCATAGGGTGCTAAGGAGGAGGTCATTATTTTTAGATGGAAACTTCTTTATATGTAATAAATTTAATCAGCATATATTTTTAGGCCTCCTGCTCTGTTGTCAATAGAGTGAGGGTCCAGGACTCCAAGAGCCCTTCTCTCTTACTGTCTGACCTTCCATTTGTCTCTGCCTGGTCCATGTCTCTAGATTTTAGATTAACACCCCAAAACAGCCACTGCAGGCACTTTGGGTGCCCTGAGGCCTCCCTAAGGTTAAGGGAAAACCACATATCCTTCCTTCAGCTAAGTCAAGCTTGGGATGTTTTAATTGAACTCTTATTGCAAAATTAGGGAGAAGTAGGTATGCCAGCACACATAAAGACATTTATGACATGCATGTTTTAGACACTGACGCAGACATTGGGCCAAGAACATATCTGCACTACAGCCTCAGCCTTGTCTTTAGGCCCCCGATGCTGTGGTCATTGCTCCTCCCCCCTCCCCCCGCATGAGTTCCAGCCCCTCTGTCACCTGGCCCTTCTGCCTCCAAGCCTCCTGCCTCCCTTGAGGAGGAAAAATAGTTGTTTCCCACAATGAATTGGACTAAAAGGCAAAAAAAAAGCCAGAAAATTATGTGAGTACCCAGTGAAGTAACTATTTTTAAGGTACTTAAACTATAGAAAAACAGCCACATATACAATTAGTTGTAAATCTGTATCAGGGTATGAACCCTGGTTGGGTAGCTCAGTTGGTTAGAGCTTTGTCCCAATATGCCGAGTTTGTGGGTTCGATCCCCAGTCAGGGCACATAAAAGAAACAACCAATGAATGCATTGATTTTTCTCTCTCTCTCTCTCTCTCCCCCCCCAATTAAAAAATTTTAATAAAAACATAATACATAAATCTGTATCAGTGTATGTTACTATGAATGCTATACCAGATCCTTTGAGAACCCACGAAAGGAGCTGATCAATACTCCCTTCTGTCCCTAAGTTATGAGCCCAGGCCCAAACTGTTCCCACCACCCAGCTTATCTGTGTTTCTGGTACATTCTGTGTTTTGCTCCTTACTCCAAAGTAGATCCATACCAGAAGTTAGTGCCCCCCAATAAAAACAGTAAAAAGTATTGCTCTACTTGCGATATTGGCATGTCAAAAGTTAACTCAGAGCAAGTGCGAAGAGCAAGAGAATTCAGGCCTGGAAATAGCTGTCTACAGGAACAGTGGGTGAGGAGCTTCCCGGTGCTGGAGAGGATGTGTGCCTTATTCCTGTGTTTAAAATAGCTAGCTCAAAAAAATAAAAATAATAAAAATCTATAATAATAAAAGCGTAATATGCTAATTAGACCGGACAGCCGAATGACCTTCCGGACGTCCTTCCAGATGACTTTCTGAATGAAGCCAGGGCTGCGAGGGCCAAGCCCCTTGCACACATTTTGTGCATCGGGCCTCTAGTAAATAAACAAAATAGCTAGCTCTGTTTAAAATAAGGGGTTTTCTATTTCATTTCAAAGTTGGATTCATACTGCAAATTATGTCAAGTGTGCTTAAAATACTTTTTAAAACTAGGATGTTGCACGTTTGGCTTTGAAATCTATATGCTGTGCTCACACCCTAATGGTTCATTGGAGACTGTGAGTCAGTGGCTTGGCTTTAAAAACTAAGCGCAAGTATAAGTTTTCTTCCCATACAGACAAATAAGAGTGTCCTTTTTAAAGATTTAACTCATTCATCATAAAATTCATCCTTTTAAAGTGTACAATTCAGTGCTTTTTAGTATAATAACTAAGTTGTGCAAACATCCCCACTATCTAATTCCAGAAAAATTAAGAGTATCCAAAATAGAACTTACTACATCTTTATAGAACTTACTATGTCATCATAGAAAAACAAATGTTAAGTCCAATAACTGTGTTGGGAGGCTGCTTAGAATCTCTGACTTTTCCACTCTATAGAATTATAGATATTCCACTTCAATGGAAATTACTTAAGATCAGTTTATTTCATCATGTATCCCTTGAGCACATTGCTTAATCTTTATTTTGACAAAGAACTTTAAGTATTTAAAATTCACGTTTAGGTCAGATACTTTATCCCTAACTTGTTTGGTTATCTAAGGCTGATAGCAAGTCTGTCTGTTCTGGGTGCTCAGAAAGCCCTGGCTCTAATCGTGGCTCCTTCCCCATCTCAGCTTCACAGGATAATGCAGCTGGCCGTGGTGGTGTCCGAGGTACTGGAGAATGGTTCCTCCGTGTTGGTCTGTTTGGAAGAAGGCTGGGACATCACAGCACAAGTAAACTCTTACACATATTCTCATATATTTGGTTGTACATGTATGAATTTGTATTTCAGTTCGTTTGTTTTTAAATTCTGCAGATGAACCTTTTGTATAGTGACTAATTTGTATGGACAGAAAAAGTCCTGTGTTAAACACTTCCTAGTGTCCATCAGAAAGCTCTGTGCCATGGGCTTCCAGGCCTTACATAGCCTGCAGCTCTGGCTCGGGCATCGGGTGCCACACCACAGGTGCACCGGGCAGGCATGTGCATGGCGCTCTTTGGTCTGCAGGGTGGGACATGGGGCGTCCTTCCCAGGTTTTGTCAGTCCTTTCCCTGGTTCCCTTTAAGCCCCTCCCTTACTTACTGCAGAGTGAAAAGGAAAGGTCTGAATGTGAACTATAGTAAGACATTAATCTACGCCTGCCAAAAAGTAGCTGTAGGTTTGAACTGATCCTCTGGCCTCATTAATTAACCTAGAAGAAAGTCACAGTCAGCAAACTAGCCAGGTAAGAATTAAAATCTGGATTTTCTGAAAGAAAACATGTAGCCAAAATGCATTTGACTTTTCATTTTTACTAGAAAGTTCGTGGGATTAATTTAATTGGCTGTCCTGGAGCAGTTAGTGAACAAGTTTGCTGCCTAGGTAACTTTGTTGGTGAGTTAGCTATCATCAAGAGGGAGTGCTTTGACTTAGCAAGAGGGTTTTTTCAGACTGAAAATAATAAGTGTCCATCTGCTTGTGTCTTAGGTGACATCCCTGGTGCAGTTACTCAGTGACCCCTTTTATAGGACACTTGAAGGCTTCCGGATGTTGGTTGAAAAAGAGTGGCTCTCTTTTGGTCATAAATTCAATCAGCGGAGCAGCTTGACCCTCAACTGTCAGGGTAGTGGTTTTACTCCAGTCTTCCTGCAGTTCTTAGACTGTGTGCACCAGGTGAGTAGAGCATGCTCTAGTTGACTTGATATGAGGGAAGAAAACTAGCATTTGTTGAGCATTGCAGAGCTGTGCCAAGTGCCTTCATGCCATAAGTGATGGAGTCAGCCCTAAGACTTCCTGAGGTCTCAGCAGTGGATTCCTGGGAATGGAGGAGAAACCTAGTTGGTTTCTGAAACTAGGACAGCTGACCTGGCTATTGGCTGGGCCCCCCATGTGAAGTGGCGACTCTAAATTACCATCTCCCAAGAAGAGGAGCAAACTTGGGCTTATTCTCCAAGAAGGTTTGACCTAGAGTACGTAATGGCAGGGTAGTCTTCCCAGTTTGGGAGGACTTGAGCTTGTGCTTGGGAATATAAGTACAGCCTAAGCCCTAGAGCAGTGGTTGGCATACTCATTAGTCAACAGAGCCAAATATCAACAGTACAACGATTAAAATTTCTTTTGAGAGCCAAATTTTTTAAACTTAAACTTCTTCTAACGCCACTTCTTCAAAATAGACTCGCCCAGGCCGTGGTATTTTGTGGAAGAGACACACTGAAGGGGCCAAAGAGCCGCATGTGACTCGTGAGCCACAGTTTGCCGACCACGGCCCTAGAGAAAGAATCGGCCCAGCCAAGCCAGTCTAAGAGGTTGAGAACACTGACTCAGTTCTACTAGGTGGCCTAATCAGGGCTAAGCAAGAGACCAGACAGAAACCAGGTATATAATCCAGTGAGAATGGGGTAGGGTAGATGTGAATGCTGTAGACTCCTTCCTACCTTCATCTCAGGCACATTAGATAAAACTTCTAATGGGGCCTTGGTCAGGATTGGGCTTGAGAATCAGATGGCACTGGGTTTGCATTGGCACCAGTGCTAAATTGGCCAAGGAGAACAGGGTTAACATTTCCAGCTTTGCTTCATCTGCACCACAACAATGAATGGGCTCTGACATATCAAACGTATTTGTCAGAACAGTGAGCCTTTTTGAAATACATTGGCTTCAACCATGTATTAGAAGGAAAGGTGGGAATGTTTTCAGGAATAATAATTAAAACCAGGTCTTCTGAAGAGGCCAATTTGGTGTACCAGTTACATTTTTGGTTTTTTATTCTATGAATTACTTGATCAGCTTTTTGATTCACTGTGTAAATTGGAATTTTATTTAAAGTGTATAATTTAAAAGTTTTTAGTATATTATTCAGACTTGTACAATTACCACAATCAATTTTAGAACAAAAATCACCCCCAAAAGAAACTATACCCATTAGCAGTGGCTTTCCATCTTTTGGAATAACTGGCTATCTCTATGCCCTTTACATCATTCACGAAAATTTATTTGAAATGAATTATAGATTTCCTAAATGACTAAAGGAAATTTTTCAAACAGAAAATAAATGATAGGCCCGGCCAGCGTGGATCAGTGGTTAAGTGTCGACCTATGAACCAGGAGGTCTCGGTTGGATTCCCGGTTGGGACACATGCCTGGGTTGCAGGCTTGATCCCCAGTGTGGGACATGCAGGAGGCAGCCAATCAATGATTCCTTGTCATCATTGATGTTTCTATCTCTCTCTCCCTCTCCCTTCCTCTCTGAAATCAATAAAAATATACTTAAAAAGAAAATAAATGATAAGAGAAGGAATCTTGGGATAGCAGAAAGGAAAATATGGGTAAATACAGTAGACTTTTCGTCTTTTGAGTTTTCTAAATTGTTTGATAGTTGATGTGGTTCTCAATATGTGTGGAAGAAATAGTTAAGACAATTGTTTTGTTTTGTTTTGTTTTGTTTTAGAAAGAGGAAGAGAGAGAGAGAAACATTGATGTGAGAAAGAAAAACTGATTGGTTGCCTTCTGCATGCACTCCAATTGGGGATCCAATCCGGAACCTGGGTATGTGCCCGAACCAGGAATCCAAACCTACCACCTTTTGGTGTACAGGATGATATCAACCAACTGAACCACACTGGCCAGGGCAAGACCATTATATTTTAAACTAGAGGCCCAATGCACGAAATTCGTTCACTCGGGGGAAGGGGTCCCCCAGCCTGGCCTGTGCCCTCTCACAGTGCAGGAGCCCTGCAATTGATCTCCCCAAAGAGGTAGGCCCAGCCCACCCATCCAGGGCTCCTCGATGGATTGCCCCAAAGAGATAGGCCGGAGCCAGGGGTCCCACCTCCGCACCACACATGTAGTGTCAAGTCCCCGCCCACCTGTGCACGCCTCGCTGCACACACAGCCTCCTGGTGATGGATTGTGATGGCATGAGGGCATGATGACCATTTGCATATTAGCTCTTTATTATATAGGGTGGGAGAACATAAAGGGAAGCAAGGTTTCTACACTTCACTGAAAGCAATAAAATGTCAGTAAAGTGTGGTAAGATATAGAATATAATACAACCACTAAGAAAGCTATATAAAGCTGGGTACTGGAAATATTGGTGGAAAAATATGTAAAGTATATGACTGTCTAACTACTAAGCTGTACACCCGAAACACTATAGATAAATCAAAATAGAATTTTAAGAAGTATTCAGGTGATCCACAGAAGTCAGGGAAAAGAAAACAAAGATTTTAGTATCATGATGTATTACACTTGTAACCAGGTTAAAAAATAATAAAAATACATTATAAAATCTAAAAAAATAGAACAGACTGAAAACAAAGTAAAATGGCAGATTTAAGCTCTAACATAGCAATAATCACATTAAATGGAAATGGCCTAAATATATTATGACATAACTATATGCTACTTATAAGAAACTCACCTCAAATATAAAAGTATTGTTTATACAAGTTTTATTTATAATAGCCAAAAACTGGAGGCAGGAAGTGGACAAAGTGTCCTACAATAGGTGAAGGCTAAGCAAACCATTACATCCATACCATGGCATACACCTCAGCAATAAAGAAGGAATGAACTGTTGATACATGCAGCAACGTGAATGGATCTCAAGAGCATTGTGTTGAGAGAAAGGGAAAAAAGCCGTCTCAAATGGTCACCACACTATATGATTCCATTTCTATATAACATTTTCAAAATGACAAGAATATCGAGCTAGAGAATAAATGCTTGCCAGGGCTTAAAGTGAATGAAAGGAAGGGGATGGGTGTGACGAGGAAAGGGTAGCATGCCCCTCAGTCGGTGAGCAGATGAACAAATTCAGGTGTATTCATACACAGGAATACTACTCAGCAAGCAAAAGGAATCAAATAATAATATACACAAAAACATGGTGAATCTTAAAATCATTTTGGTTGTGAAAAAAGCCAGGCAAAGCTCCCCCTGCCCCCATCGCGAGTCCAAGAAGCTTGGGCGGCGAGAGAAGTGGCAGCAGCCAGGCAGCCCAGGTTCGAGAAGCCACCAGGATACCCAAGAGAAAGGCCCGCTCTGCCAAGGAGGAGCCCAAGAGGAAGTCGGCAAGGTTGTCAGCCAAACCTGTTCCTGCAAAAGTGGAAACGAAGCCAAAAAAGGCGGCAAAAAAGGATAAATCTGCAGACAAAAAAGTGCAAGCCAAAGGGAAAGGGGAGCAAAGGGAAAGCAGGCCGAAGCGGCTGACCAGGAACCTAAAGGAGATTTTCTACCTGCAGAAAAGGGAGAAACTAAAATCCAGGGGAGTCCAGCCTCAGATGAAGCAAGAGAGAAAGAAGCCAAGTCTGAAATATCATAGACCGTCTTATCCGTGGTCCCTGTCTCCCTTCTTGTACAATCCAGAGGAATATTTTTATCAACTATTCTGTAAATGCAAGTTTTTCAGTGGCTCTAGAAACATTTTTAAGAAGGAGGAAATTTTACCACATCCTATTTTTTTGTGTCAGTGCTTTTTTTAAAGAGGTGAAATCATTTGCTGTTTGTTTATTTTTTGGTACAACCAGAAAAGAGTGGGATATTAAATATGGGAGGCTTTGATTGTCTTGGATGTCAGCTTAACATTCTATAGATGAGAGTAGTTTTTATATCCTATAATACAAAGCATACTAAATGGCAATTTGGAGTCAATTGTCGGTTTGCTATGTCTTAAACATTTTAAATTACTTCTGTTCCCATATTTTTGGTAGCATTGTTTCCTAAAGAAAACCACTCCTGATCTTGGCTCTCCCTGTCAGAATTTTGTGCATCTGTAACATCTCTGGTGTGGTAGTCCAGTTTTCCTAGTACCTTTGTTAGTATGTTGTAAAAGATTGAAAATTTGATTATTTAGTAGATGCTAAAATCACATCATGTTAAGTTCTATAAACTAACTTGAGGTGTATGTTTAATTTCTGGTAACTTTATTTTAAATAAGGACTTAAAATTCAAATGTTCCATGTAAACCAGTTAGTTCTGACTTTGAAAACCGTTTGATGAAAGCTCAGTTATTTCTAAGTGAATGCTTCACAAACTGTAGAAAATAATATTGTTCCGGGTCTAAAGACCCCTTTTGTATGATTTCAGATCTGCCTGTACCATGTTAAAAATTTATCTGAACCCTGCTTTGACCTAGAACCCTATACATAATCACCTGAGTGCAGACAAGTCGTGGCAGAGCGAGCATGTGACCTTAATTGCAGGATTTCATGGGTGGGTGGCTATGATAGGTATCAGCTTTGATAAAGGAAATTATTTTGTGCTGAAAAGGGATTGTTTATTCATTGAAAAACTGGAGACTCTAGAAGACTGTGGTTAACAAATAGTGCTTCTGACTCTCGCTGACTTAATTATAAGGCAGTGTGTCATCATCTCCTTCGCACTGAGCCTGGGCATTAGAAACTGCCGTCTCTGAATGCCTTTCGAGTGAACACTGGCGCTTTACACGACTCTGGCTTTTGCCAGACAATTCAAATTAGTGCTGTCCTCAGTCTCTCAGCGGCACAAAGCAAAGGCAGACCCAACAACATTTTAAAAATAAGTGCAAAATTACGCAGCAGCAGGCGAAACTTCCCCAGGTGGAATATGTTCGCTGCTGTTCACCATTCCTAACACGCTGAAGGCCAAAAGGCAGTCCATGGAAATATGCCCAGACTTGTGCATTAGTGCTAATACTAGTAAGAGTTACAAAGAAAACAGATGAAGCATTGATCTTAAATTAGAACTGCCTCATCATATAAAAAGCCATTGTTTACGCCAGTATATCCAGGTGTCAGATGAATTATAAATGCTAGATCACTGTTTCATAATAGCAACATCTGGCAGATTTTTTTGTTACTTCTAAAAGAAATTGGCTTAGCTCAAATGATATCATTACAGGCTGCTTCCTTTTCTTGAAATAGTTGAACCACATTCAAAAGGAAAATACATCCAAAGCACAAAAATGAAATCTTTGCCTAAAATTCCTTTTAAAAATATAACACCAAGGGGGAAAATATGTGTAATATCAATGAAAACATGAAGTATAAGAGAGTAGCTCCTTTATTTCAGCATTGCAGTAAGTCTTTGAGGACATCTTAGAACTTCTTTATTATTTCCCACTTTGAGGAAAACAAATAACAGTTATAATTTTGCCTTTGAAGTTTATTCAAGTTGTAAATTGACTCATTGTGGTCTGGCTTTGTAGTGATTCTCCTCACAGTTATGTATGCCAGCACTATGATCAGTCCTATTTCAAAGACAAAAGCTGTTTTACCTTTGAAGATATGAGCTTCCCTTGTGAGCATATGTATGAGGAGCTAAGCTGCCCTTACACAGGTTGGTAACTTTAAAATGTATCCAGTAATATTGGCAAAATAGCTGCAGCTAATGGATTCATGGCATACTCAAGAGTTTGGTGTCTGCATTAAAGCTTTTACTATATGAGCCATAAAGTAAATCTGAGTTTGTATTCAGTCTCACTTACTAATTTTTGATCTTTAACAAATTTTAAACCTCTCTGTGCTTTGGTTTATATATATGTATAAAGGATTTAAAATCTATGTAAAGTGATTAGCACAGTACAAAATACACAATTAATGTTTGTTAAACTTAATCTGTGAAATAACAAAAACTAATATTAGTTACTTATTTTTCTAGGGTATGTCTAGAATGTTGATACCATTCTCTATAGGATCTTTTGTGGCTTAATATTTGTAGTTCCTGAAAGCAAATCCAATTTTAACTTATTATATTTTATTCCCAAAATGTTGATCTTTTCTGGGATTTGAGTCATAGCTTATTTTTATGGGCCTTTAAATTTTACAAAGTACTAAATGGCCCATGGCAAAAAATAAGACTCTATAAATTCATGTTTCTCCAAATTCCATTTCAGATTCTCTTCTCATAAATAAGTGAAATTGGCAGATTTCACTCCATAATGGAAAACAAAACTAAAATGCTTCACATAGCTTAAACTTTTAAATCTGTTTATTTTTTATCTTCATCAAGATACATACAAAATTCTCAGAAGGAAGTGGGGAGGGGGATGGGAAGAGATTAACCAAAGAACTTATGTGCATATATGCATTATCCATGGATACAGACCATAGGGTGGTGAAGACCTGGGAAGGAGGGGAGTAATGGGGGGGGAGGGAGGGGCGAGGGAGTGGGTGGACATCTATAATACTCTCAACAATGAAGGTTTTTTTTAATGGGGAAAAAGGATACATACAAAATTACTTTGAACAACAGAATTCAGATGATGCCTAAGATAAGCGTAACTCTATTTATCAACATATTTTGGGAAATGCTTATAAAGGATTAATTTATTGGCCAAGATGCTTATCATTCTACATAATATAATAAGGCTAAATTTATTTGAAGCAGACTTGCCTTTAGGGCCCAAAAATCTCTGTGCCAACTTGAAAAGTTTAATAAAATTGATAAACCTCTAGCCAGACTCATCAAAGAAAGAAGACACAAATTATCAATATTAGAAACAATGACATCACTACACATTCTATAGGTATTAAAATGACCATAAGGGAATATTATAACAGTTTGTACCAAAGGAATCAACAAGTAGGTGAAGTGGACAAATTCCTTGAAAAACATAAACTATCATACTCAAGAAAAAATACATAACTTGAATAGGCATATTAAGGAAGTTTAAATTGTAGTTAAAACATTTCCATGCTGAAAACTTCAAGCCCAAGTGATTTCACTGGTAAATTCTACCAAGTATTTAAGGAAGAAATAATAGCAATTCTACAAAAAAACTCGTCCAGAAAATTGATGCCAAGAGAATATATTCAACTCAGTCTGTGAGCCCAGCATTACCTTGGCCTGATGAAGACAGTAAAAGAAAACTATACACCTGTATCCCTGATGATCATAGATTCAAATCATCTAAACAAAAAGTTAGCAAATCAAAGCCATTTACATCAATATATTTTTTAAATAATATACCATGGTTAAGCAAGATTTATCCCAGGAATACATTTGGTTTCACATTTGAAATCAATCAGTGTAATTCACCATATTAAGAAATTAAAAAATAAAAACCATATGGTCATCTCAATAAATGCAACAAAAGGATTTGACAAAATACATTTATTCCCTGTAAAAATTCTCAGAATACCAGAAGTAGAAGGGAACTTGCTCAAACTATAGATGGTATTTATTTTAAAACCCTATAGCTAACATCATACTTAATAGACGAAATACTGTACCCCTATGATCAGGAACAAGACATGGATGTCTGCTTCACCACTTCCCAATGTTGTACTAACAGTCCTCGCCATGCAATAAGGCAAGAAAGTAATAATAATAGAGACATCCACATTAGAAAGGAAGAAGTACAACTATTTTATTCAGAAGCAACATAATTATTTATGGACTCTATGAAAAATTAACCATTGGAATATTGAGATTTAAAAATCATTACCATTTACAATAGTACCATAAAAACATGAAAGAAATCTAACAATATTTGTTAAAGACCTGGACACTGAAAACTAGAAAACATTACTGAAAGTAAAGACTTAAATGAATCAGGAGATACCTCTTGTTTATGGGTCAGAAGACTTAATATTGTTAAAATGCCACTCTCCCCAAATAAGATTCAATGAAGTCACAATCAAATGCCCAGGATGCTATTTTGTAGAAATTAACAAGCTAACTCTAAAATCCATATGGCAATGCAAAGGATCTAGAATATTCTAAACAACTTTGAAAAAGAAAAAAAATGAAGGAATAGCACTATTTGATTTCAGGACTTCCTCTAAAGCTATAGTAATCAAGACTGTAATAATTGATGTAAAGTTAGACAAATAAATCAATGAAATAGAATAAAGTCTATAGTCCCACACATATGTGATATATGGAAAATTGGTTTTTTATGAAGATGCAAAGCAACCGGTAGAGAAAGGATAGACTTTCCAACAAATGATGCCAATTTGACATATGTCAGATATACCAAAAAAAATTAATCCATTCTTAGCACCAATATAAAAATTAACTCAAAAGGGACCATAGACCTAAATATAAGATCTAATACTATAAAACTTTTAAAGGAAAGCATAGGAAGAAATCTTTGTGACCTTGGGTTAGGCAAGGATATCTTAGATTCAACGCCAAAAGCATAATTCATAAAAGAACAGATTGATAAATTAGACTTTTTCAAAATTAAAAACTTCAAAAATCACTTAAGAAAGTGGAAAGAAAAATCACAGAGTGGAAGGAAATATTTGTAAATGATACATGCAAAACTTAACAATAAGAAAACGAACAACTTACTTTTCTTATGGGCAAAACATTTGTATTTCACCAAAGATATACAGCTAGCAAATAAGCAAATGAAAAGATACTTGGGATCATGCGTCATTATGAAATGCAAATTAAAATCACAATGAGATTCCACTACATACCTGTTTCAACGGCTGATATTTTTAGACTGACTACCTCCAATGTGGACAAGGATGTGGAGGAACTGGAACTCCCAACACTGCTGATGGGAATATACAGTTGTAAAACCATTTGGGAAAACCATTTGGTCATTTCTTAAAAAGCTAAACATACCCGTTTCCATATGACTCTGCATTTCATTACTAGACGGTTATGCAAGAGAAATGAAAGCTTATGCCCTACAAAGACTTGTGCATAACTGTTCATAGCAGTTTTATATGTAACTAGAGGCCCAGTGTACAAAATTCGTGTGTGGGTAGGGTCCCTAGCAGCTGCTGGCTGCTGGCCAGGGCCTCCCTTCCCCCGGCTGCTTGCTTTGGTAGTCAGTGCACATCTAACTCCCAGTCGGTCGAACTCCCACCCGTGGGGACAATTTGCATATTAGCCTTTATTATATAGGATAACCAAAAATATAGAAGCAACCCAATGTCTGTCCACAGGAGAATGAATAAACAAATTGTAGTAATATCATACAATGGAATACTACTTAACTATAAAAAGGAATTAATTACTGATAACATGCATATATCCCAAATAATTGCACTTAGTGGAAAAAGGCAGACAAAAGTACATACTTATGATTCCATTTATATAAAGTAAAAGCAAATCAGTGATTGCTTAGGGAGAAATGTGCAGGAGGAAGGTCAATCCAATTTTTCATTGAGAAATTCTTGCATGCTTGTTGCTTAAACTGTTACTAAAGAGTAAAAAAAAAAAAGCAAACAAAAGACAACAAATTGCTTGGCATCTGCTTCCTCTTCCAATAGACCTGATAATTGACCCCAGTTTGGAGGCAGACTGTATTTCCGCTCCAAGCATTAGCACCTACAGGTGTCGGTGTGGCACACAGCTGCAGACACACACACACACACACACACACACACACACACACACACACACACACACACACACACACTAGTGCTCCTCAGGGTCTGTGGTGAGGCCAGTCACTCAGTACAATGGGCTGTGAAGGCATTTCCACTTGTAGAGGAGTTTTGCTTCTAGTCCCAGCATGTGATCTCCCTGAAATGCCTGTAAGTTCAACTTAAGGTCATACTCACTATCATTTCCATGCTACTTTACATCAGAAGTGGGTCTTCAAAATTATATTCCTCAGGGTATTAAATATCAGAATAATCCAGGAAAAATACAGATGTGTATGAGGCGAGTGGTTTCTGTGGTGAATGGTCTTGAGGGAAATGTGTTGTTTTCTGGGGCTTTGTTTAATAAAAGTGTTTTAAGAGTTTTTAGGGCTTGTTGTGGTCGGGGTCCGTGGAAATACTGTAGCTCTGACTCTTCTTCCCTGAACACAGTGAGCCCGGGGCCTGGCCTGCGGCTCCTGAGGCTTAATCCAAGGGCTCTTAGGGCACAGTTGTTCTTGGAGCTCATGCTGCCTAAGCACATTGTAGGTTTCTCTTCCCTGAGACGCTCAGATGGTAAGGAACCAAGTTCCATCCTCCTAGGCCTGTCTCCTTCGGTCCTGCCACCCCCTCTCCATCATGCACACGCTGGTCCCTTGGAGTGGTGCTGTTGATTCCGAACCAGGAGCCAGGAGCCATTGCACTAAATGACAGGTCATGAAGGGAACTACAGGTTTGTACGACGCTTCAGAAAGGAGCCGGGAACCCCTGAGAACCGCCTAGTGGAACGCCACACCCAGGGCCCATGTCTTCTGGTGTGCGTTTGTATCCAGAGGGACAGTGTCTGAAAGAGGATTGTTGCACTACAGGACATGGTTAATATTTGAGCCAAAGACGTAGTGGGCTAACAAAGCAAGGAAAGAAAGCTGTTTTTTAAAAGTGTATTTTTCATTTTAGAAATAGAAGAAAGTGTTGCTAATTATAATAACCACTTTACATGAACTTATTTTTATGCTGCAAAATAATATTGATCATTAAATATGTATTAGATTAACTTATGTTTTATTTAATTATAAGTATAAACGCTTCAAGTATGCTTAAGCTTTGTAATTCATTGCTCATATAACATACCGTAGTAATCACAGGAGACCCATGTTTATTCCTTTCGTTTTCACTGACAAGGAAACTCATACATAATACATATGCTTACAGTTCTAAAAAAAACCTGGCATATGGCGCACTCCCTAGCCCTTCAGAGCCTTGTCACAGCTGTCCCAAGCTCTCCTGTCCTTGGAGCCTGATGCAACAGGAAGGGCAGTGGCTCAGGGCAGGAGCGCAACTCCACTGCATCAGAGTACAACTCTCTTAAGTCTTCCTAAAATTATTTTGTACTCCTTTGAGCTAAAATTTTAGTTCAATTTAAGAGCCAATAAGAAAGTGTTGGAGAAAGGAAAAACTTTTCATCATCATAGAAAACTAGGTTTCTATCAAACTGATAAATCAGTGATATTGGATTATGACTTTAAATTCCCATTGATCTATTGGGCAATTGGCATATTATCCACATGACTGCTCACTTTGGCTGACAAGTATGGGTCCACGTTGCCAAGTTAAACATGGAGAGAAAAGCTGGCTCTTGGACAGCCTGCCAGCAGTGTTCATTTAAAACAGCTTTTTAGCAAGGACAACTATGATTGGAACTTATCTCAAGCAAACAAAATTCTCTAACTAGTCCCAAGAGATTGTTTGAAGAATGCAGAGGTGAGCTTGCTGGGGGGTTGGAGAGTGTCACGAGGTCATCAGTCTACCCTCTGCCAACAAAAGATGGTTCCACAGAGTCTGCACGAAGCCTCCTGAAGTATGCTGGGGCCCGGGGACTGGTCCAGGCTCAGCCTCGCTCCCTCCCTCCCATGGCATTCCCTTATCTTTATGGCTGTGTCCAGTGATCTCACTGCCTATCTACTGATGAAAATGTAGGGTTAAAAGGCATGAGCTCCTCTGCCTTCCTTTGGCACTTGAATATATCTTTCTATTTTATCTATTCCTCTGTCCCTTCTCATTTCCAAGACTGTTCCTATTTCTGGGCCCTTCGCCTTGTTCATTCTTGTTTTCCCAGGGCCTCGTTCTCTTAGTTACCATTTCTTTCTATATGATTTGTTCTCTCTGAATGGCTCCTTCTACATTGCCTTCAGGCAGGCACACATTTCTTTTGTCCAGAAAACCTCCCTTGTTATCTCCCTGAATGACCTTCTCTCCTCATTCCTTTCACCACCAAACTTATGTAAGTACAACTTTTATTGTTACATTACATACTAATTCACCACACGTGCCTGGAAAATAAGAACCATAACTCATGTTCATTTCTATGTGTCAAGTTCAGCCGTGGACAAACTACAGCCCGCGGGCCGGATCCGGCCCGTTCGGCTGTTCTATCTGGCCCGCTGAGCCGAAAGAGCGGAGGGTTCTCTTGCTCTCGCCTCCGCTCCTTTACTTTGAATTGATATTAGTTCACACAAACACTCCATCCATGCTTTTGTTCCGGCCCTCCGGTCCAGTTTAAGAACCCATTGTGGCCCTCGAGTCAAAAAGTTTGCCCACCCCTGGTCAAGTGCCTTGCACAGTGTAAGGTAGTGAATGGGGCACAGATCTTGAAGCCGAACAAGGCAGAGTTCACATTTGGGCTCACTTGTTCCTGCTGAATGATGTTGGATAAACTGCTTAATCTTGCTCATCCTCAGCCTATATTTAGAGGCACTGAATAGACATTTTCCCAAAGAAGACATACAAATGGCCACTAGGTACATGAAAAAGTTCTCAACGTCACTAATCATAAGGAAAATGCAAATCAAAACCACAATGAAATATCATGCCATACCTGTTAGGATGGCTATTATCAAAATGACAAGAGGTAAAAATTGTTAGTGAGGATGCAGAGAAAAGGGAACCCGTGTTTGCTGTTAGTGGGAATGTAAATTGGTACGGCCACTGTGGAAACAGTATGGAGGTTTCTCAAAAAAACTGAAAATAAAACTACCATATGACACAGCAGTCCCACTTCTGGATATATATTTGAGGGAATGCCATCACAATCTCAAAGAGATATTGGCACTCCCCTGTTCACTGTGGCATTTTTCACAATAGCCAAGACATGGAGACAACCTGTGCCCACCTGCAGGTGAATGGATAAAGAAATATTATTCAGCCATGAGGAAATCAGGAAATTTTTTCATTTGCAACAACTTGAGTGCGTTATGCTAAATGAAATAAGTCATAGAAAGATGAACACTGTATGAATTTACTTGGATGTAGAATCTGAAAAAGCCAAACTCATAGAAACAGGGCAGAATGGTAGTTGCCAGGGTCTGGGGAGTGAGGGACAAGGGATGTGGGTCAAGGGGTAAACACTTAAAATTATAAGAAGTTCTGGGGACCCAATGCACAGCATGGTGATTGACCATACTAATAAAAGGGTAGTATGCTAATTAGGGCAGACGTTCATCTGGACAAAGCCACAGCGCTGCGAGGCCCGGGGCTCTGGCCTCAGAGCCGCCGCAGCCGGTAGTGGCAGCAGCAGCGGGATGATGGGGGCGGTGTCTTCCCCTGATCAGATGTGAACACAGGCCCAGTGCACAAATTTTCATGCACCCAGCCTCTAGTCCTATATAATAAAAGCCTAATATGCTAAGTGTCTGGTCATCTGGTCGGCTGTTCAACCAAACTAATGATATGCTAAGGCCACTCCACTGCTTGCTATGATGTACACTGACCACCAGGGGCAGACGCTCTGACTGGTAGGTTAGCTTGCTGCTGGGGTCTGGCCGATTGGGATTGAGCAAGACAGGCCAGACATGCCCTGGAGCCCTCTCGCGGTCCCTCCCCAGCTGACCGACCTCCCACGTTCCTCCCTGGCCCCAATTGTGCACTGATGGGGTAACCTCAGCCTGGCCTGCACCCTCTCCGGGACCCCTCGGGGCATGTCGGAGAGCCAGTTTCAGCCCAATCCCGCAGGCCAGGCCAAAGCCCACTTGTGCATGAATTCGTGCACCAGGCCTCTAGTAGGTAATAATACAATACTTAAAAGTTGCTAACTATAACCCTACTGTGGTAATCATTTCACAAGAGACATGCATATCAAATTATCACATGTACACCTTAAACTTACACAGTGTTGTATGTCTCAGTAAAGTCAGAAAAACAATGCTGATCCTGCAGTGTTGTTATGCAGATTAAGTGAGATTATGTTAGCAGTGTGGAGAGTAAGTGAGATTGTTATAACAAACCCTCGCAAGGCGTCTGGCACATGCAAGGTGCGGTAAGGCTGGTTCCCTCCCACCCTCACTCATGGCAGGGGTGCGGATAAGTGGCCACACAGTGTCCTGCACACCTCAGTCAGCGCTCAGAGGCATGTCCTCCACATTTTGTCTGGTTTGATTCTTACTCTTTTCTTTGCCTTGTGTGTTTCAGGTTCACAACCAGTATCCAACCGAGTTTGAATTCAACCTCTATTACTTAAAGTTCTTGGCTTTCCACTACGTATCTAATCGCTTTAAAACATTTCTCCTGGACTCAGACTATGAAAGATTAGAGCACGGTATGTGTTTGCATGCTCTTGTTTTATCTTTTTTGTTACTTTTGTGTGTTTTTTATTTAACTAACATAACTGCCTCAGGTATGGCAAGGCCATTGTAGGGTTTCGGCCTGAACTAGGGAAGCAGAGTGGATGTGAACACAGGCCCAGATTCTGAGATGATGTGTGTGTTAGCCCTAAGGCCCTGCAAGTGGTCATCCCTGAAGCACCTCTGAAAAGAAATCTGCTTACTACTTTAGTATCTCAAAGTGGAATCCTGTTTGAGGAGAAACATTTGACTGTTTTTCCACCCCTGGCACACTCTGGTGGGAAAGGCACTGCCCTTGGAGGCATTTGAGTAGCAGTAAATGCCGTGGGCTCAGCCTAGCTGGTCTGGCTTAGTGGATAGAGTGTCAGTCTGTGGACTGAAGGGTCCCGGGTTCGATTCCGGTCAAGGGCACATGCTTGGGTTGCAGGGTGGATCCCCAATGGGGGGCAGGAGGCAGCCAGTCAATGATTCTCTCTCATCACTGATGTTTCTCTCTCTCATCATTGATGTTTCTCTATCTCTCTCTCCCTCTCCCTTCCTCTCTGAAAGCAATAAAAATATCTTTTTTTAAAAATGCCATGGGCTCTGGCGGAAACAGACCTGGGTTACATTCCAGCACCAACTGAGTTCTTTGGATGAGTTAAGTACTTCTCTGAGTTTCTTCCTTTTCCTCATCAAAATGGCCCTTTGAGCCATGATTAGCACAGTAGGAAATATTTGTAAATTTCTTAGCACAATTGCTAGCACGTAGTAAGCACTCAATAAATTTTAGGTATACCATCATTATTTGTTATTATAATTTTTCACAGTAGTAATAGTTGTAAAGAGTAAATGCTGAAACTTAGTCGGCCCTTGTGAAAATATTTTCCAGGGGGATTTTACATTCTTTTGTTGTTGTAGGGAGAGGGAAGAGGAGAATACACATGACTGAGAAGACAGGCAAATTTTTAAAAAATCAGCAATTTTCAGAATATTCTATGTACCTGTATATTCATAACAAGGACTCTTTTAGTGGCTGAAATATTTACTGATGTTCTCAATTTAAAATATGAAATCAGGAAATATTGCTTTCCGATGCATGCTATTAAAATCGTCTAATAACCCTGGCCGATAGAGGACATTTTTAAATTTTTTAAAACCATATACACACACGTTCAGTTGGTTGGAGCCTCATCCCATCCAGCAGTCAGGGCACATACCCAGGTTGGGGTGCATATGGGAGGCAACTGATTGATGTTTCTCTCTCACATTGCTGTTTCTCTCTCTCCTCCTCCCTTCTTCTCTGTCTAAAATCAATAAAAAGATATCCTTGAGGAAGGATTAGAGAAATTGTCTAGTAAGATACTTCTTACTTTTGGTAAGGGAGACAACACTGGTGAGACCATTCCCACCCTGTTAGTACTTCCAGACCTTTGTTGACTCATAGAATTGCCATCCCACACATCTTAATCAGAAACCTTAGTTTCTTAAGCACCCATGTGTTGAGAAGGCATTAAATAGAGCTGGTTACATTGGACGCTGGAAGTACTTGGAGAACTTTTAAAATAACTAATCTCTGGGGCCCATCCTCAGAGATTAAAGCCCTTGGTGTTATTAACATGTGGCCAACGTTGAGAACTACTGTACTGGGCTCTGCGGTTCAAAGATAGAGAAGAAAACATTAATTAGTCTTGGGGGCCTCATGGGATTTTGTGCAGCCTTGGACTTAAGACATTCTTTTATGATAAACTGGTAAAATGCTTATTGATTTTTGACCGAGTCATTTCATTCAAAGCAAGACAGCATTACTAAGAGAGGCACCCGTCCTGGCCTTTTAAAAAAAAAATACCTCCTGCCTCACCCCAACACATAGTCCTCTCAAAAACAAAGTGGGGCCCGGCTGGCGTGGCTCAGTGGCTGAGTATCAACCTATGAACCAGAAGGTCACGGTTCAATTCCCGGTCAGGGCACATGCCTGGGTTTTGGGCTCGATCCCCAGTAGGGGGCATGCAGGAGGCAGCCAATCAGTGATTCTCTTTCATGATTGATGTTTCTGTCTCTCCTCTCCCTTCCTCTTTGAAATCAATAAAAATATATTTTTAAAAAATAGAAAATAAAACTAAGTGGGGTCATGTAAGTAAGAGACTGACTTGTTAAAGGTACAAAAATAATGTCAGAAAATCCCTGAAAGGCCCCCCCTAAATTCAGCTTTTGTTTTTAAGTCACCTAAAAAGAAACATAAAATTATGTTTTTAACTGAGTTTCATCAAATCAACTCTAAGTCCTTCCATTTTCTCTGGAAGAATGTGTAGAATGTTTCCTGGCTAGCCTCTGGGGTTTCGGTGTAGGTGTAGAATGTAGAATGTAGATTGGAAGAGAGTCGTGATGTCCTGGAAATGCTGGAAACCTTGTCAGCTGCTTCCCTTCCATTTGGATCTGTGTCCATGTGACTGTGAAGTTCATTCCTATCTTAGCTTTGCAGTTCTTTCCTAAGGGTTCTGCACGTACATTGCTGTTTGTGGAGCCATAAGAAATATCCCAGTTTTCATCTGCAACACACATCATGCTTTTAGGCAAACTGTTGATTTATTTGAGTTTTGTTGAATGTCTTTGGACCTACAGGAACTTTATTTGATGATAAAGGAGATAAGCATGCCAAAAAAGGAATTTGTATTTGGGATTGTGTTGACAGAATGCACAAGAGGAGTCCCATTTTCTTTAATTATTTATATTCACCAGTGGAAGTTGAGGTAAAAAGCATTTATGTTTCATTTTCTGAATATTTCATGTCAAAGTTTTCCTTACTTTGAGTGTACACAGCCGTTCAGGCTTTTTATAAATGTTTGATTAGGTTTCATACCAGAAGCTATTCAAAAGTTTGATAGACTATGGGTTAGGGTTATGGTGGAATGGAGACTGTTCACCAGAGTCTTGACCACACAAAAATTGGGACCTGGCCTCCAAAACCCAGGGATAACTTCAGGAATATCAAAGCAAGTCAGCTTTCCCCAGGAAGAAAGAACAAACAAAACTGGAAACCTCAACAGGTCTAAACTGAAAAATCTAAAATACTTTGGGGAAGAGTTCTCTAAGTCTATCTGTGCCAAAGTCGTGGGGAACCCTGTGGGAAGCAGGGGTGTTTGGCGCCGGTCCAGGAAGGCTGATTCCCAGGGCAGCCATGCTCTGCCATGTACACCTCTGTGAACGAGGCTCTGGGATGGGACAGGCTGGTTTGATGAGCAGTAGCACCTCACTGAGGGGCAAGAAGGCCCCTGCCCGGGCCCCGTGCATTAGGACCCCAGCTCGCCTTTCTCCAGCTGTCCTTCCTCATGGGTTGAGGGGTATGAGAAACCAAGCGTACATGCTTAGATGCCCCTCCTTCATCTAAACCATCCTGTGGTGCCTCAAAATTTCTTACCCAAATTCCAGCCCACTTCTCCAAGTCTGTCTCCCAAACCAGTGCATGTGGCACTAGGCCCAAAGGGCAGCTATGACGTAGCTTTTTGGCAGGAAGTGGACAGATTTTAGCTGCTGGGCTGGGGTATACACACACGTTCATATAAGGCCCTCAGACTATAGGAGAGAGATGGGTGGGAGGAGCAGGGGGTCAGGCCAAGGACTAGGGCGGGACCAGCTCCTCATGGCCACATACTTTCTGGTATAGAATTCTAAGAGCCCCAGATTTGATCCTGGCCTTCCAGGTCATTACGGAGTTATATTTGCCAAAGTAGGAGGATAGAATATATTTTATTTAATCATTTATTTTGATGTGTACATTTAAACACTTAGACATGTGATATTTGAACCTCTATTCATACTCTTGCCTCAGACCCTGCAAATTCTAGGGGCTGGCCTACAAGTAAGCCTGGGGTCAAGATGAAACTATATTTCACAAATCTCTTTAAACAGGCCCTGAAGCCCAACGTAAATGTCTCCAGCCTCAAGAAGTGGGATTACTACATCGAGGAGACCCTCTCCACGGGGCCGTCATATGACTGGATGATGCTGACCCCCAAGCAGTTCCCCACTGAGGATGGTGAACTGGCTGGTGGTGCTGGGCCCCGGAGCCAGAGGAGGACAGTGTGGCCGTGCTATGACGACGTCGGCTGCACGCAGCCCGACGCTCTAACCAGCCTCTTCAGTGTAAGTCAGCAGTGTGCAGACACACGGGGGGGCGGGCTCCGCGGAGGCTCTGACCAGCCTCCTCAGTGTAAGTCAGCAGTGTGCAGACACACGGGGCGGGGGGTGGGGGGCTCCGCGGAGGCTCTGAGCAGCCTCCTCAGTGTAAGTCAGCAGTGTGCAGACACACGGGGCGGGGGGTGGGGGGCTCCGCGGAGGCTCTGAGCAGCCTCCTCAGTGTAAGTCAGCAGTGTGCAGACACACGGGGCGGGGGGTGGGGGGCTCCGCGGAGGCTCTGAGCAGCCTCCTCAGTGTAAGTCAGCAGTGTGCAGACACACGGGGTGGGGGGTGGGGGGCTCCGCGGAGGCTCTGAGCAGCCTCCTCAGTGTAAGTCAGCAGTGTGCAGACACACGGGGGGGCTCCGCGGAGGCTCTGACCAGCCTCCTCAGTGTAAGTCAGCAGTGTGCAGACACACGGGGGGGCTCCGTGGAGGCAAGGAGGCCCGGGAATCCGGCTGGTTAGGACGGACTGGCTCACAGACTTCTGGGCATGGCTCTCCCCACTCTGGTCGAGGTAGCTCCAGGGGGAGGAGGAAACCAAACTTGCTCCCCAGCAGCAGTGGGGGACCAGGCTCAGCTGGGGAAAAGAGTTTCAATAAAAATGAGTTCTCCAGCCCTGGCTGGTTTGGCTCAGTGGATAGAGCGTCAGCCTGTGAACTGAAGGGTTCTGGGTTCAATTCTGGTCAAGGGCACACTCCAGTAGGGGGTGTGCAGGAGTCAGCCCATCACTGATTCTCTCTTATCATTGATGTTTCTCTCTCTCTCTCTCTCTCTCTCTCTCTCTCTCTCCCTTCTCTGAAATCAATAAAAATGTTTTTTTAAATGAGTTTTCCAGCCAGGCCTGTGTTGCTCAGTGGTCGACCTATGAACCAGAGGTCACAGCTCGATTCCTGGTCAGGGCACATGCCTGGGTTTCAGGCTCAATCCCCAGTAGGGGTCGTGCAGGAGGCAGGATTATTCTCTCTCATCATCCATGCTTCTATCTCTCTCCCTCTCTCTTCCTTTCTCTGAAATCAATTTTTAAATTTTTTAAAACCATATACAAAAAGGAGTTTATCCAGGATTTCGAGGAAGCAGTCAAGCAAATGCAGCAGTTTGCAGCTTCCCAGCTGTTTCAGCTGCCCAGGCAGCCTGAGTCAGGCCTGGGTTATGGCTTCTGTGGGTGCTCCGCTTCCTCTGGTCACAAGTGTGGGCAGCTGATGGCCTGGTGGGAGTACTGCCAGTGTCTTCCACAAGGAATATTCTAGAGAGAAACCATCCTGGCATTAGCCACCCTGGTGAGAGCACCAGCCCTGAGGAGAGAGGGGCCAGGCAGCTGCTGAAGAGTCTCAGTCGGAGTCCCGACCAGGAGCGTGCTGGGGAGAGCGCTGGAGAGGTGCTGTGCTGTGCTGACCGCCAGCTCCCCTGGCCGCAGGAAACTCTGCTCCTGAGGAATTTCTTGACTTGTTCTTTCCACATCTGGTTTCAGTCACCAGAGTTGAGGGTCCTCTGTCAAGGACAGACTTCCCATCCACCTCAGCTATTAGGGTTTGGACACTGGCCCAGTGCTTGACCTTTTGCTGTGGCCATCAGATTTCCAGTGGGCTGGCCAGGGTGTCTGGGATACATATTTCTTCTCTGTATTGAAGCAGTTCTGTATAAACCATCCTGATTACAGATCCTCATAAATCACCCTTGCCTCGTGCCTCCCATCAGCTGTAGCTCCACGCTGTTCCTGGCTCGGGAGGCCGAGGCCGTGTTTACCACGGCCGTTAGCTGCCCGTGGCCGCACCACTCATCTGCGCCAGTGCAGAGACGTGGCTTCTATGTAATACTGATCTGTCCAAAAACCCTTTTAATTACTTTGCAGGAAATTGAAAGATTGGAGCATAAATTGAACCAAACCCCCGAGAAGTGGCAGCAGCTGTGGGAAAGGGTAGCCGTGGACCTCAAAGAAGAGCCCAGATCAGACCGTGTGAGTTGGCACAGCCCCCTGAGGAGCTACTGCTGAGCTTTGCGAGGGTGCTAGGTCAGGTGGGGCTGCTGCCAGGTAACCCTGGGGGCTATGGCCAAAGGATATGGGCAGAGGGAGGGGCCGTGCCCTGGAGTTCCAGGGCAGAAAGTTCCAAATCACCGAATACTTCCTGAGTGCCTCACCTCACCACAGTGACATAACACTGATGTTTCAGGGCCGAGTCCCCGGGAAATTACTGGGTTCTCTTCTATCTCAGAGCCTCTGTGGTTTCAGCTGATCTTCTACCACATGAGGGAGGAGGGGAATGCCAAGACCAGGTTTGCTCCAGAGGAATAATAGGGAAAATAAAGTATTTTAAAAAGACAAAAGATGCTGTTTTCTGTTGTTCACACACACACACACACACACACACACACACACACACACGTTTTCTGTTTCTGAATTAAGAAACATTTATCAAAGTACTTTAAAGCCAAATGCTTCGTTTTCTGCTTCTCATGCCCCATTTCCTGTTTCTGATGTAAGAAACTTTTCTCAAGCACGTAATATGGGCAAGGGCCTGTGCTGGGCACCATGCACACAGTGAGGGCGTGGGTCCATCTCAGACATGAGGACAGGCACAGGGATCACACAGCTGCTACTTGGTGCGGCCACCAGGCAAACCCCCGTCAGATTGGCTGCAGGGCAACCCCGGGAAGCTGGGACAGTGTTCTGGAGAGCTCTTTGGGGAGCAGGGAGGTCAGCAGGTCAGAATTCACAGTGGGTTGAGGAGAGAGGAGGGCAGCAGAAAGCCCGAGTGACTTGGAAGGGTCCTCGGGCACTGTCTGTTCCTTTAAATGGCAGGTCAGGAGCTGTTCTCAGGCCATAGGTGGGTGACGCCTAACTTCTTTTCTCAGGAAAAATATAGTTTTTTGTCCTTTTTTTCTGATTATGGAAGTGTGATATATTTATTCTTTTAAATAAGACAATACACAGAAAGTTATAAAATGGAAGATAAAAATCATCCATAATTTATAACGTAGAAATAAAGAACAATGCTGTCAAACTTGTTTTGTTCTAAGTACTCATGTAGAAAGGATTTATTACACATACTATTTTAAAGCCTGCTTTTTTTTTTTTAGTAACATGTGTCACACATGTCCTCCCATTTGTCACTGTATAATAAACCAGAGGCATCGATTTTAATGGCTGTCTAGAATTGCACTGTACGGAAATGTTTTTTAACCAGTCCCCTAATGATAGACATTTAGCTTATTGCCAGTCTTTTACTATTATAAACAACTCCAGGATAAACATTTTTTATGCATATTTTGCTTATTGGTTCCATTTTTTCCCTTGAGATAAATTTTTAGGAAGGAAATTACCAGATGAGTAGCTTAAAGTCTACTAAAGCTTTCCTAGCTCCTGTTCTTTCTGTTTCAGCCCCAGAGACACCCTCCAGGCTCCCCAGGGATTGTGTCCACCAACCTCCCTTCCTATCAGAAGAGGTCCTTGTTGCACCTCCCGGACAGCATGGCGGAGGAGCAGAGCACCAGCGTCTCCCCGTCCAACGGCGTGGACCGCAGAGCCGCCACACTGTACAGCCAGTACACATCCAAGAACGACGAGAATAGGTGACGTGCCAGCCCGGCTGGGCAGGCTGCAGGCTCTCCCTGCCTGCCTCTGCCGCGCCCCGGCCTTTTAACAGGCTTGGCCAGTCAGCACGGCCTTCTGTAGACTGAAAACAGATTTCCTTTGAGTCTTTCTTTGTTTCTGTTTTCAATGTGTTAGATGGTTCTTTGAAGAGGAAAGATGAAAATTACAACTAGAATATGCCAAGAGGTTGTAGTTATCTGGTTGAGTCCCGATTCTTGTTACCTCCTGTCTGCCAGCTCTCCTAAGAGATTCTGTGGTAGTCAGCACTTCTTCAGGGGCAAACAGAAACCCAGTTCCTTCTAGCTCACACAGACAGGAATTGACTCGCATAAACTGGGAGGCTCTGTCCCCTGGCCAGCTCTGCCGGCTCCAGGGATGCGTCAGTCCCAGCATGGCACCCAAGTTGGCCACCAAGAGCGCCAAGCCCCACCAGTTTGGTAATTCCAGCAGAAAGTGGCAGTCTTTCCCCAAAGGTGCAGTAGAAACATTCTAGGGAGAACTCTGATTGGGTTATTTTTTTCTTTTTTGGGGATCACTTGAGGGAAATAGAGATTTAACAAACAAAATCTGCCGACATCCCTTTACAAATTTTTTTTAATGAAAAATCAAAATGAACTGCCCTGTTGTCCTTTTTTCTAGGTCCTTTGAAGGAACACTTTACAAAAGAGGTGCTTTGCTGAAAGGTTGGAAGCCCCGCTGGTTCGTTCTGGATGTAACAAAACACCAGGTAATGCTCACAACCTACAGAAATCCCTCTCGGCTACGCTCTGTGCCCAGCTGCGTGCGCCTGTGTGCAGATGGGGCATCCCTCCTGTACAGATGCTGTCCTGACATCAGCATGTCCCTGCACGAGAGCAGGGGCCTTCCAAGGCAAGCTCCCGAGTGGCTCTGCCTGGCATATGCTGGCGGAGACAGTGACAGCTGGGCCCAGAGCATTAAGAGCAATAGATTCTGCTTTTTAAAAAAAAAAAAAAATTTTAATTTCAGAAAGGAATGGAAAGGGAGGGGGAGATAAAATCATCAATGATGAGAATCACTGATTGGCTGCCCCCCACACCCCATACTGGGGATCCAGCCCGTAGCCCGGGCATGTGTCCTGACCGGGAATTGAACCTGTGATCTGGTCCATAGATCAATTCTCAATCACTGAGCAACACCAGCCAGGCAAATTCTGCTTTTTAATGCTCAGATATCTTCTGCTCGTAAACCCACGCTGGGAGACCCTAAGGTTTTCAGCGTGCTGCGTGTTGTGTGCACACATGGAGCCTGTGAGCACTCCCAGAACACACATTACCTTCGGCCGGCAGCTTAAAGCATCCACGCACAACTGAGGGCACTCATTGATTCGACAAATGGGATTGCACACCTTCCCTGTGCCCGCCATGCACAGGTTCTAAAGAAGGCATGCTTCTTCCTCATAGACGGCAGCAACAGGGGAGGGTCCTGAAACAGGCAGGTGGACAGCCCACCCACACCTGGAACCCACAGCGGGCAAGCGCGAGACCGACCTCACTGACGTGTCGGGAAGTCTGTTGCCTGTTGTTAGGTTCGTAGCTACTGCCGTTGAAGCCCACACATCCTTAGTGTCATAAGCTTGGCTTCAGCGATGCAGGGGAGAGGGACCCCTAGCCAAACCCCCGGCCCCTCTGCACCCTCACTAGTGAGAGTCATGTGGCCTCCTGTGTCCCTGGAGCTGACAGGGCTGCCTGGAGGCCTGGGGCGCATTTTGATTCTCAGTTTGCGCGTCTCTGAAATGGAGCCTGTGGAGAGCGATAAGAACTATTACCCTCAACCCTGTGCTCTGGTTGGACCCGCATCTGGAAACGCCTTCCAGGTGAAGATGTTATGCGGAGATCACCTTTCCCTCCGTTCAAAGGATTCCATGAGGCTATGCAGTCTTTGAGAAGAATGTAGAGAATTTCTTTTCAATTATGCAATCAGGCCTTTTTTAGACTTAACAGGCTCTGAAATCAAGTCTACACTATGTATAAAAGTTCCGTTAAATCACGAAATATAACACAGGAGAATGTCCTAGTCCTGTAATTTACATTACATCAAATTATATTTGTGTTCCTCCCAATCTTTGGGATTGCTTCAGAATGAAAGGTGTACAGGCTTTCCATTTCCCTGCCTACACCAGGCCGGAGGGAGACAGGGAAGTCCAGGCCAGGACGTCGGTGCCCGAGGCTCCGGGCACTCCTGGGAAGTGAGAGCGGGAATCTGACTGTGGGCCAGGGAGGCTTTTCACCAGCCATCTTTCTTTTTCTTTTCTTTTTAAATATTTTTTTATTGTTTAAAATCACCAGCCATCTTTCATTTTAAAAAGTTTTACTCATTCTTTTTCATATTCCAAACGTAATACATGTTTGTTGTATTGAACTCACATACCTCATAAAGATGAGAGAGCCCCCTGGGCCCCCAACTCCCAGAGGTAACTATTAACAATTTGGTATCTATTTCTCTAAATAATTTTATACACCTGTGTGTTGATGTAGATGTATTATATGTAGTTTGAGTTGCTAGGAAGGTTAAATGAGTGTATACAGGACAGTCCTGGTACAAGTACCACTCAATCAAATGTTATGCTACTTATTCTGTTTTTCAAACTTGTTTTATAGCTACATGCTAATTGGAAACTCACTTTTTTATATAATACTAGAGGCCTGGTGCACGAAATTTGTGCACAGGTAGAGTTTCCAGGCCTGGTCTACGATCAGGACTGATCAGGGCCTTCCAGCTGCCAGCTGGGGCCTTCCTTACCCCTGGCTGCCGGCTGCTGGCCAGGGCCTTCCTCGTTCCACACCACCCCTGGTGGTCAGTGCACGTCATAGCGGGCAGTCGAACTCCCAGTCGGTCAAACTCCTGAGGGGACAATTTGCATATTAGCCTTTTATTATATAGGATATTTGAACATATTTTCTGGCCAGTTCATACAGACCTTTATCATTTTTGAAAAGCTGTGTGCTCTTCCATATATTGCTGTCCTGCCCTGTAATTAACCAACACCCCATTGAGAGACAGATACATCTTTTCCGTTTTAGCTGATAAAAACAGTGAAGAAAACCTCTGTACGTGTGTCTTGGCACAGTTGCAAGAGCGTTTCTATAGGATAAGTTGTAGAGGTGGGAAGGGTGTATCAATAAGCACAGACACTTTACATTTTAGTTGATATTGCCAAATTGTTCTCCAAAAATCTCTAGCAAGTTAATATCCCCACTAAGGGTATGTAGTGCTTTACATTCAACTGGATATTATCAGCCATGTTTAACATTTCTTAATGTAGACGCAAGTGAAATCTCAGTGATCCACTTCCTGTTCTTTGGTCAGTGAAGTTGCTCATATTTGCAGGAGTTTGTAGGGCATTTGTGTTTCTTCTGTGACTTGCTTGTTGAGCTCCTTTTACCATTTCTTTACTAGGTTATCTTTTTCTTATCAATTTCTAGGAATTCTGTATTGATTCTAAACATTAACCCCTTTTTATATGTTATGTATAGTTTTTACAGTTGTTAGTTGACATTTAATTCTATTTTTTAATAATGTAATTCACTTATTTGTTTAAATTTCAAAAAAAATGTCTTTTTTTCTTCTCTCTCCTGGCCACCTAGTATTATTTCCTAAAGGCAAACAGTGTTTTTCCTTTCTTGTCTATTCTTTTTTATTTATATACTTTGTGTTGAAAGTATTACATATGTCCCCTTTTCTCCCCCGTCTAGCCTGCTCCCGCCCCCCTATTGTCTGAGTCCATGGGTTATGCATATATGCACACAAGTTCTTTGGTTGATCTCTTCCTACCCCCACCCCTGCCTTCCCTCTGCGCTTTCTTTGTCTATTCGTCTCAGCATAGTTCAGATAGATACAGAGGGAAGTGTTCAGTTTGAAGAGCCAGGCCATTTTCTCTCTGTGTGTCCCTTACATCAGTCTGCATCCTTTGGTTCCAGCTGAGATACTATGACTCGGGTGAGGACACCAGCTGTAAGGGCCACATTGATCTGGCTGAAGTGGAAATGGTCGTCCCTGCGGGCCCCAGCATGGGGGCCCCCAAGCACACAAGTGACAAGGCTTTCTTTGATGTAAGTTGATCTTGCTTGTCTTTTTCGGGCTCTACACAAGATCCTTATCTCCATCTCCTCCAAGAATTGTGGAGCCTCGGAGCAATGGGTGGTGACAGTGCATGGGTCATAGACCCCCTGGCCATGGGAATCGCTACAGAACTTGAACTCGGCACTCTGTCCCCACCCTGACCTCCTCCGGCTATCCATATGTCTCAGAAGCTGCACGCTCCTTTGCACAAAGGACTCCTTCAAAAGGTGTCCAGTCACACCTGAAAGCAAATGAACTCCCTGTTAAATGTTGTTGTTTCACTCACCACCTCCTGTCAGGTACAGGCGCTACCTCATTCATTCCCAGTATTTCATGCTTGACCGTCCACAAAAACTGTCCTGGTCACATGGTGACTGTCTACCCGGACATCTTCAGCAGCTATTAGGTGGGCCTTGGGCATTTTATGGGCCACGTGATACAGGGCTTCTCTAGTCCCCAGAGCCAAGCAGGGCTTCATAAAGGGCAGAGGTCACACTCCGGGGCCTGGCTCAGGCTGTGAGGCTGCAAACCTAACTCTGGGTTTCCAGTGTGGCCCCAGTTGGAGACTGGAGACCAGAGAAGGGTGTGGAAGTGGACACAAAAGCCACCTTGATCTCCGTGTGGGTGAGTCTCGGCTTCCCCGAGGAGCACAGGGCGCTACTCAGCACCTCACTGCGCTGCTGCAGGGCCTGGGACCCGCCAGAGGCTCCGCCGTCCAGCCCTCTCCTCAGTCAGGGAGAATGCCATAAGGTGGTCCTCGTGTGTCTCCTTTTTTTGCCAGCACCTTCTGGCAGATGTTCATCTGCCAGGGGATGTTCATCGTGACTCTGGGGATAGAAAGGTAAAGTGAACATAAAGGCACTGACAGTATGGCAGTGAAGGGAGAGAGACTCAGCAGTTCTGGGCAGTGCAGGAACATGCGGTCACAGGATGGCCTTGTGTACTTGCCCAAAGCCTTAGAACAGCCTGCCCTCCATCTCATTCTCTTCCTTTGGTTTTGTAGCTCAAGACCAGCAAACGTGTGTACAACTTCTGTGCCCAGGATGGACAGAGTGCCCAACAGTGGATGGACCGGATCCAGAACTGCATCTCTGACGCCTGATGCCCACCCAAGTGGGAGAGAGAGGAGAGGCTCATGCTCCGAATCGGGAAAGGGCACGAGTCCTCGAGGAGCTGACAGCTGCCTGTTCGGCTCTGTGAGTCAGCCGGGGCCTGAGGCTCTCCTGGCCAGTCTCGCCCAGCCCCCTCCTTCAGCATTGCTCTGTCTACTTGACCTGAGAGGATGGGTCACCCAGGTCTAGTCAAGAGCCCCCGGACTCCGTGCCTTGCACTAGATTGTTCTAACAGGGTCTGAGTGGTCAGGGTCAGAAGATGCTTCCTGAGCCAACTGGTACCCATCCCCTAGGCCAATGGTGCATCTACCTGGGTCCTTTTGTTCTTGGAGAGCTTTCTGACAAGCAAACATCAAAATCCTCCAAGAGTGTTACATTCTGCACAGAGTAAGTTTCCCATCAGCGGCTCCTACTCTTAGCACCTGACCTTAGAGATGCTCAGCCATCTGGTGCTGCAGAAGGTCCTTCCATGACCTCTGCCCTGCCGCCGGGCTCCGCGGCAAGAACATCGGTGCTCAGTGGGGGCAGAGTGAGGGCACACGGAGTGTCCTGATGGACAGATGGTCAGGGGATGATGCAGCAATGACCACGCCAACACAGGAAAGTACTGCTTCCAAACACTGGGTTCGCTGGGCCGCAGATGCCCGAGGACCTTGTGCTCCTGCGTGTCTGCTCCCTGACAGCTTCCTTCACAACATGACCTGCAGGAAGCTGAATGCACTCACTGCAAAGCAAGCACTTGCACTGACCTCCCGACGAAGCGGAGACGGTGGAAGAGAGCCAGCTGCTCATGACCTCGCAACACCTGTGCTGAGGGCTTATCCACAGCCCACGCGCACGATTGGAAACCCAAACGGCACTTCAGCACGTGGGCCGTAGGCACCGCTTTCAGATTGCCCTTCCTTTTGATAACCTTGTGTTTGTCCAGCTTAGGATCTGAGGAGGCTGTTCTCGGGGACAGAGCAGCTCCTCTGAGGCCCCTGTGGCCAGGGAGGCAGGGAGCTAGAGCAGGACATTGTTTTGAACTGTTAATATGTTAAATACCAAACTAATATTTCAAAAATATGTATATATGATTGCTATATCCTTGTTCTTCAGTTAGTCTGCTTATAATTTAATATAAAATTAAATAAGATTTCCTTAATGAAATGGTTTCCTTTTTACAAACTTAAAAACCACTTTGTCTTTATAGGTTAAAAATAAATCAGATTTTCCAAGTTAAAATGATCTACACACTAGGAAATAGAACTGTGACATAAGAAATTGAGGGAATAATAAGAATGAAGGATTTTTCTATCATTTTCATTTTATAAATTGCCACCTGTGAAAATGGTTTTTGCACATTCTTTGTATTTTTCTTTGTATATGAAATAAATTTTTGTACTATGTAAAATACGGAGCCCATTGTACCCTCAGCTGTCTGAGACTACACCCAGTGCTTCTTTTGTAACTGGATTCTTTTAACTTTCATAAAGGCGTTCCCTGCCTTACACTCACTAACCACCTGGAATTAAAGTTATTTCTTAAGAAAGAGCATCCCTCGTTTTCTGTGAGATGAAGCCATTCTGCAGTGCATGGCGCCCACGGGACAGCGCTCAGGACTCACGTGGGACTAGAGGTTCACAGGGAAACAGCAGGACCATTTCAGACCTCAGGCTGCTACGTCATCACTGCCCTTTGCACGGCACGGAGCCTCGGGCACGGAGCCTCGGGCACGGGACAGCAGGCATGAGCTTCAGGTTCTAGACACAGGGCTGCAGAGTCCAGGTGAGAGGCCTGGCCGTGATGAGCTGCGAGGGATTGGTAAGTACATCACCGCTTTGGGGTCACAGTTCCATCCTCACAGTGGCAATTTGTGAGGATTTTAGGCGGAAGAAGTTGAATTCTCGTTTCAGAGCAGACTTGCCTGTTCCAGGGCGTGCCCCCCTCCCAGGACCTCAGTATGTTCATCGCCTCCCTCCTCTCCCCAGAAGCTGAATATTCAGGCTCTATTCACAAGTTTGGTCTTTCTGGTGTGCTCTCTCCAGCCCCACCCCAGTCACTCAATTACATAAACACAGGTGAATAACAGAAGACGTTCCCATCAGGAAATTCTAGGGGTTTTAGGGACTCTATGCCAGGAACCCAGAACAAAGATCAAATTTTTAAAATTATTACACCCCACTTCCAAGTGCTACCAGACTGAACAATGCAGACTTAGAGGAAGTAGCTGCTCAGAGCAGCACCTACAGTGGGAGGAAGAGACGGGGTGCCAGCTCTATTCTAATTCACTGTATAACCCTCACCCAGTCCCTTTGCTGGGCTTTGACCTGCGAAATGAAGGACCCAAGTAATCTGTAATTTTGTGATTCCAACTGTTTGCCTTTGCAAAAACTCAGGTTCTAAACTGAGATTTAAAGGATTTGCTGGAAAAGACCAAATCATCTAAACAGTGTTTTCTCAAATGACAATGCGTGTATGAGTCATCTGCTAAAATGAAGACTCCGGTTTTGTAGGTCTAGGGTGGGGCTAGACATTCTGTGTTTCTGACCAGCTCCCAGGTGATGGCAGCTCCTGGTTCAAGGACCACATGAAGTAACCCGTGTTGGTCCCAGTCCTCTTGAGAAGCAGACAGCAAACGGGAAGGAAAGCAGGCAGGCTAGCCGGCGACCATGATGCACGTACGATCCTTGGGAGGGAGGGAAGTTGGGCAGAGGAGGCCTAGGTTGCAGTGCAGTTCTAAGGACGTTCAGCGAGGCCGGTGAGAAGTCCTCAAGGCCCCGGGAACCGTCAGAGGACCCCACACCTCAGCATGGGCCTAGGATCCTGGCCATTCAGTCCTCGGCAGGCCCATGGGAGACATGGTCACAGTGCAAGCTAAGTGAGGTTTCAGAACACGGCCACTGGGCCAACATCACAACCCCTGCTGCCGAGGCCGGAGGGGGTCTTTGAGCGGCTGTCATCACCCACCCTTGTGCCACACAGATCTGGTTTTCCACCAGGTTCAGAGAGCAGTTCACCCATTCCCCTTGGGCCTCTGCTCCTAAGGGAAACGAAGAGGAAGGTCATAGGCCTAACTACCCCCTGTCAATGCAGGTTATCTCACCTCTCCCTCCTCCCTCCATTCTGAATCCTCACCCTCAACAACCTGGCAGATGCTGAGGGCTTTCCCTGGCAGTGTGTCCCCGCCTTCATCCAGCGGGGAGGGGAGGGCCTAAATGCTTGGTAACCAAGCCCTTTCGGTCGGGGTCGCTGCCTGTGTCCTTGCACAATTACGGTGGAGGTGACCTGGGGTGCCCAGGGGATCACCTGGGTTCCACACACCTTCCTTCCAGCCCCCATGCTGTAAACCAGCCCTGCATCTTCCTGCTTATCACGGGCAGATAACCCTCCTGGTCCCAGGACGCAGGAACCCAAAGGGCATCGAGGGAGCCACAAGCTGCAGTTCGACAGGCCCTCGCTGTGCCCCGGATGCTGTGCTGGTGGAATTCCTTGCCTTCGCACCAGGTAAAGTCCTGGGATGTGCTGACTGAGGCTCGGTGGTCAGGAAAGGCAAACCCATACCCAGAACAGGTCTCATCCCAACAAAGGTGAATGCTGGCCCTTCCAGGGTAGACGGGTCGCTGTAGCTGACTGGCCCCCGAGGCACGTCGGTGCCATCCGGGGCTCAGCACTGGCCTCTGTGGCTGACGGGCTGGTTGGACACTGAGGCAGCAGGACCTGGTGTCGCCTTGGTGTGTGGGAGTCTGAGCCGTTGGGCCCATGTTACCCCTTTCATGGCTCTGTCTCCGTCACAGTGGCTGGTTCCACGGTAGCAATGACAGGGACCGCCCAGTGTACCGTCCACACCATACGTTCATTTGCTTGTTTCCCGCCTCCTCTGTGTTGGTGCTTTCTAACATGCATTAGCACGTGGTGCTAGATCTTCACACTCGTGCTTTCCCTGTGTGTCCATCTGCACACCTCTCCCCACACCTCCTTGGCCCCCGTCTCCGGTCCTTTCTGGCCAGGACCCGACCAAACGGCCAGGCCATTGGCCACTGACGTACTGTGCCCACAGCTGCACCTGATGGGAGCACTTTCTCCTTCCCTCCCACCTCCGTCCTGCAGCCACTGTGCCACATCGGCCCCTCTACCAGCCACGCCCCGCTCCCACTTCTTGGAGCTGGTTGTGCAGGACCCTACATGTGGCCAAAGGGACAGGCAGGGCACAGGCTCTGCCTGCGGACGTCCCCACGCAGCAGCCGCTTCCTTGTGCCGTCGGCCCACGCAGGCCTGGAGGCAGCCGACTCCGTGAGCTGATGTATCCAACAGCCCCAGCTCACGCGCCGTTCCAGGTGCCGCGCCTGCTGTGCCAGGCTCCCGTGTCCCCCCAGAACTGTTTCTCAGAAGGCTGCCAGCCTCCGCTGCCCAGGGCCGGGCTTGCTCTGTGATTCTCCCCCGGGGACTTGCCACAAGCGCCGTACCACACCCTTTTCTGGTCCCGACACTGACACCTCCCACCCAGGAGTCCGCCAGCGTGTGACCAGCGGCAGGACTGCCTGCACTGCCGCCCAGACCGCCCAGACCGTCCGCACAGCCTCTTCCTGTCAGGGGACCCACCTGCGGCCAGCACCCTCCAGGTCACCCAGAAAATGTGTCGTTTCCAGGCCCTAAGAGGAGTCCCAGACACTGTTTGCTTCGCTGTGCTGAGATAGAAGATGCAGCAATTTCCTTCCCCTGGAAAGGGACATCCAGGCACACCCCGACCGCTGAAGCCTCAAACCTGCTCTAAAGTGGCAGGTCCTTGAATCCTCGTCTCTGGCTGCATGTGCCTTCGCAGAGGCCTCCAGCGCAGAGGCCCCCCTTGTTCCTCCTGTGTAATCAGCATCGCCACTGACATCATGGGTCCGGGTGGTGTTCTGTGGGATCCAAACAGCCCCGATCTCTAGGGATCATGTTATGACAGAGAGCGAGACAGTTGCCATCGCCCTGTTATGCAAAACTGTAAGTGAATACTGTTGTCTCTCCCACGTGGGTGTGAGCTGTTTCCGACCTTCTTTTCTAATTGGAATGGAAAAGACACGTTCGCCAAATGACCGCAAATGCGCACATACCAAAGGCCTGATGAGCTGCGCAGGCAGTGGCTGTGCCCGGGCACAGCGGCCGGGAGCGGGGCTGTGGGTGGTGAGGCCCGGGCGCCACAGGCCTCCTCCAGGCTCCGCCCGCTGCCTGCAGAGGTCAGACGGGTGGTTAAATGCAGAAACGGTAGGACCACCACTCCTTCGCCCTTTAAGTTGTTCCTGCCACTTCCCCCGAGAGGAGACGTTACTTTTCACGGCTGCCTGGGGCAGGGTGAGGCAGTTTTAGAAGTTTCCACTTGGCCTTCTCTGCTCCTACCGAGTAGGCCAGGGATCCGATGTGGGGGCTGCTCCGCGGTCAGCGCACATGAATGGATGCTAACTACACACCAGGGTCCAGGGAGCCCACAGCAGGTCAGGACTCCTCGTACCGCCCTGCCCCACAGGCCCCGCTCGGAAAAGGGCCTGATACCAGGTGCACACACACCTGGCCGCCTCCTCGGTGGGTTCCATCTCTGAAAACGAACTCTGGCCTGGGAAGTGAGCAGGGTCCCGGGGCTCCTGCTGGCCCTGCCTCCTGCCCCTCCGTTCTGCCTGCTTTCGGTAGCTGGATGCAGAGCTGTGTCTGCCACCCGCCTGGTTTGCCCACAGGGACACCATGCTCTAGTCATCCCTCCCCAGCTTTCTGTGCACCCGAGCCCCTGGCCTGCCCTCTGGCCTCTCCCTTCCCACTGGCCTGATGCAGCACATCCATCCCGCGTGCCCATCCTCCTCGGCCCTTTAATTTCCTCCTCTCCTTCCCCAGGAGAACTTGGACTTTAACACGTGGCTGAATGTTGACCACTACTTTCCAGACTAAGAGCCCCCAGCAGAGGCGGCTGCTCCCGCCATGCCGTCCCAGCTAAGGTTTTAAATCTTGCGTCTCACAGAAGTGCCCTCGAGTCTATGGATTCTGGCTTAGCCAACCTTCCGCTCCAGCCTCCTTCCTCAGGCACCGTCAAAACCCAACCCGGTGCGCCTGGCTCCTGCCAGCCTCGGTGCAGGTCCTGTTCCTTCCTGGTGCGTCTCTGACCTCCCTTAGGCCTGGCGCGTCCCCAGCCAGATTATTCTGGAATTCAACCCTAATTGTTGTCCTTGGAGGCGAGGAGAGGAAGTGGCAACTCCTGAGGGAGCACCTATTGCCCTGCAGGGGTGAGGCCACTGTGGCCCCTCAGAGCAGCAGAGGGGGGGGGGGGGGGGCAGGGAGGCTGCAGCCCCCACATCCTCGGGGCATCCATCCACATGCCTCCATCTCACGTTTTAGGGCTCCTGGTCTTCGCCAGCAGGGCCTGACCCTCACATGCTGGCTGAGCATCGGACTTATCGGAGCTCTGCAGCTCTGACAACTTGTCTTCGGCCTGTCACTCAGCTCTGTCATTCTCCAGGGCGAGAGATAAGGCCTCTGTGGGCTCCCACAGAGCTGTCCGCCTTTCACACACAGCGTTAGCCGCTGCTTCGTCTCTGCAGTCCTGCTTCATCCCTCTGCAGGACATTGTATGAGTTGGCAGGCACCAGACAGTTTTTAAAGACATTGTTCCCCATAGGTGCCCAACGCCTGCATCGTCACACCTGCCACAGACTCCTCTCCTCCAGCCACCTTTCCCTGGTCCTCCCCAGGGAACGGCTTAGCATGTGAGCCGCTCCCTTGCATCTGGGGGCCCCTGTCAACCAGGACGTCACCTTCCTGCCCCTCCCTCCTGAGTGAGCCGGTCCCAAATCCCATCTTACACTGTTTCCTCAAACTACTCCTGTTAGTGCTGGTCCATGAAGAAACAGAGGCCAGGGTTCTATGTGCAAGAGATTTATAGGGAAACACCGTGAGGACAGATGGGCAGGAGCTGGGGGAAGCTGGGAGGGAACTCAGACTGTGACGTGTAACTGTGGGTTTGACCCCTGTGGTTCAGATCGAAGAAAGAGTCAAGGCCAACGGGGAGGCTTCTGCCCAGACGAGTTCCGTGCAGTGGTGGCCAGCAGCACCCACAGCATGGCCGGCTGAAATCCGCGAGATGCATTTTCATGGCCAACACCTGGGTTCTAAGGTTCTCTCTTTTCGAGCTCTAGACCCAAAGGAATGACGCTGTCAACATTTCCTACCTGAGGTCAGTGCACGCTAAGGCTTCTGGCCCTGTCACCGACTAGCTTTCTGGCCTCTGGTGGTTCCTAACTTCTCGGACCCTCGTTTTCTTCTGCTGTAAAATGGGGATTAAAACTGTGATATGAGGACCAGTTTGGCTCGGTCCTCAGACTGAAGCATCCTGGGTTCAGTTCTGGTCAAGGGCACGTATCTTGGTTGCAGGCTCGATCCCTGGCCCTGGTCAGGGCTCATGGGGGAGGCAACCAATCGGCGTGTCTCTCTCACATCGATGTTTTTCTCTCTGTGTCTCTCCCCCTCCCTTTCACTCTCTCTCTAAAAGTCAATGGGAAAATATCCTCGGATGAGGATGAACAACAACAAAACCTGAGATGATACATGTAGACGTACCCAGCACACACGGAGTCTCAGAAACGGTTGGGTGAGTCAGCTTCCCTCAACAAAAAGGTCAAGACCACCTCATGCAGGCTGGGCACTGAGGGGTCTCTGGGTGGGTGGGAGACAGCGCAGGCCCAGAGCCCACCCCGCGAGAGGAGACCAGCCGTCTGTGGCAGGCACAGTGATGGGCCCCCAGGCGTTCAAGTCCTAGTCCCCAGGGCTGTGAGCGGCTACCTGGAGTGGCAAAGAGAGCTCAGGCTGCCTGATCTTGAGAGATATTCCAAACGGACCCAATGTCATCACAAGGTCATGAGGGAGGAGGGAGGCAGAGCGAGGGTCAGAGTGACGTGACATGAGACAGACTCGACCAGCCATTGCTGGTGTGAAGGTGGGCGGGTCATGCGCCAAGGAGTGGGCAGCCTCTGGACACTGGCAGAGTCTCCTCTGGAGCCTCCAGAAATGAACGCAGCCTTGCCTCCACCTTGATCTTAGCCCCGTGCTGCCCACACTGAACTCTGGCCTCCAGAGCTGTAAGGTAATAACCTGTGTCGTTCTAGGCCACTGAATTTGTAGTGATTTGTTACAACAACAACGAGACACTGGTATAACGTCATACAGATGAACTACGGTGACATGTGCAATGACGGGTGTGCCCGGGCACAGGCGCCCAGGACGGGACCCCAGGTGGGGAATGGCCCCAGGAGAGGCGGGAGGGAGGTCGAGAGCAGAGGCGCCTTCGAAGGTGTGGGCTCAGGATGAGCTGGGCCAGGAGCTGCTGGGGGGTGGGAGGGCAGCGCACTCACTCACAGGCAAACACTGTACACACCCTAGTGACACAGGCACTTAGACATGCAGACCCTATTGGACACAGCCCACCATTGTCTGGATTCCACCTGGCTTTGGAGACCTGTCTCAACACCTACATTTCCTGGGGCAGCTGAGTTTAGCAGGTGGGGCTGGGGACCTGCCCCGCTCTATCCCTGGTGCCTCAGCAGCGAGAGGCAGCTGGAAGTCACGGCTCTGCCCAGAGCCTCCATATGCAAGGTGCTGGGGAAGCCCCGACCGTGCACATGCTCCCCACAAACCCCCAACTATAGGAGGGAGCCTCTCCACACATTGTCTATTCATTTCTCTGTTCGTCATTCACTCGTTCATCGTGTGTTTATTGATGCTCACTGCATGCTAATGCCTGTTCTGGCTACTTTGATCCCCAGGTAAACAAGCAATTATCCATACCTGCAAGTTATGAAATCTAGTGTAATCAGAGCTGTGACAGGGCGGGGACAGGTAGGGGCCTGTAGCAAGGCGGGCGGGGGTCCCAGTCTAGCCCTGGGGATGAGAGAAGACTTCCCTGAGTAAATGACATCTTTGCCGAGTCATGACAAGGAGCTGGCTGGGCGAAGGTGAATTGGAGGAGGGCAAGAAAGGAGGTTAAATATAATTTTATTAACCAATGTCACCCCCAATAAATTTAATTTTTAAAGAAGGAAGGAAAGCTCGGCCGGTGTTGCTCAGTGGTTGAGCATCGACCCATGAACCAAGAGGTCCCCAGTTCGATTCCCAGTCAGGGCACATGCCCGGGTTGTGGGCTTGATCCCCAGTGCAGGAGGCAGCCAATCAATGATTCTCTCCCATCATTGATGTTTCTATCTCCCTCTCCCTTCCTCTCTAAAAATTCAATGAAAACATATTTTAAAACAGGAAGGAAGTTAAGCCAGGTTGTGATGTGTGTTTCGAGAGCTCTCCCTGCACAGCGGCCTGGGAAGAAGGGGCAGTTGGGCTGCCATGGTTGTTGGGACTAGAGAAGGCAGTCGACAGGATCGCGGTGGAAGCTTCAGAGACACACCTAAGGTGGCGCCTGTAGGACTGGGGTCTAACTGGAGGGGGCAGAGAGTGGGGAAGGGGGAAGAGCAGGCAGGTTAAAGCCTGGGACCCCTGAAAATAGGCCCAGCCTCAGAGTCAAATGCCTGGAGTGGGGCAGAGAGCAGAGGCCTGGCCCTGACTCCACAAGCGGCCGCCCGCTTCCCCAGGGCGCTGGTGGAGAGAGGGTGTGGCTCTGGGTGGGGCTGTATCCCACAGAGTCAGGCAGGAGACGCCCCGTGCCCAAGTCACAGACCCACCTTACAACTTGCCGGAGTGGGCGAGGTTGAGTAGGCCCTCCCCGCTCTGCAGCTGGTGTGGAAAGCTGAGGGGACCCAGCCGGGCCACATAATGTCTGATGGAGCCAGTGTGAAACCAGGCCTGTGCACCTGCCTCCTGGGCTCCCCCTCCCCAGCCATCCCACTTCAGCCGGGCCGGTCTTAGTGCCAGAGAACAGAGAGCACAGGGACCATGACTGTGTCCCCCGGCCCAGCCAGGTCACTGAGAGGGCCATGCAAGGCCAGGAGCCCACCTCCAGGGCCTCACCCTCCTGGGACTGGACCAGGGTATACAGTTCTCTCTGGGGGTGGAATTGTTGTAGGTGGTGAGAACGGCACCAGGTGGTAGGCTCATGGGCTCAGACTGGGCCTGGGTTCAGCAACCTCGGCGCTTGGGTTCTGGCTAGGAAAGAATTCAGAGCCAAGACCCAGATTATAAGAGAACATTTATTGGGTAAATCACAGAGGTAGGAAAAGTAATTCCCAGAAGAAATGGGCGTAGGAAACAAGTTATAGAGGCAAAGGAAGGGCCCTTGGAGCTTGGGAGTGAGGAAGGTAATGGTAGCGCATCTGAGGGGCAGAAGGGAGCGGGAGAAGGAGGTGCGGGCGTGCTCCCAGGAGGGAGCACGCTGGGTCCTTGTGCTCAGGGTTTTAAGGGTGGAGATTTTGGGGGTGGGCCCAGGGAAGATCTCAGGAGAACACTCAGCCGTTTTCCAGGTGTGTCCTTTCGGGGTTGCAATCTCCACTGACGGATAGGTCAGCACCAGGGCGGGCGGCCATTTTCCAATACAGCTGGTCCTGAGGTCCGCCGTGGGGTCACAGGTCTGGTTTTGTTGCTTTTCTGGGTCTGGAGCTGAAATACAACTGAGGCCTAGAGCAGCGGTCCCCAACCTTTCGGACCTCACAGACCACCAATTGAAATCAATTTTAAAAATATACTTTTTAAAAACTGTATTGAGTCCAAAGCTTCTGAGGAAATGAGATGGAGAGCAACTGGCAGTGGCCTGGCCGTGGGGGCCGAGGGGCAGAGGAGTCGAAGGCCCCTGCGCTGAGTTGCACGGCGGAGGGGCTGCTGACCACCGGTTGGCGACCGCTGGCCTAGAAGGTATCTCTAGGGAAGGAAAGGTCACCCTGGGGGCGAGGCCCCGCCCTACAGTTGTCCTTTGCTCGGCACCCAGGGCTTTCCACCCTGGTGACCTGTTCTGGCCCCTCGTCTTTGCTCGGCTCATTCATGTCTGTCCAGCCACCCCTCCACGGACCAGCCACCCCTCCACGGACCAGCCACCCCTCCACGGACCAGCCACCCCTCCACGGACCAGCCACCCCTCCACGGACCAGCCACCCCTCCGCGGACCAGCCACCCCTCCACGGACCACCTGAGGAGCCTGTGTCCCCGTCTAGAAGTGAGAATTCCCGCCTCCCTTCCAGGAGGAGCGCAAGCATAGCCAGTGTCCCCCACCGTCACTCAGCTCAGCAAAGTTGGCCTCCGGCAATGCAGGCCCAGCCGGAAGGCAGTCGGGACTTAGAACCCGGACGGATGCTCGCCTGACCCTGGTGAGATCTGGTCCTGACCGAGCCTCTGTCTCCTCATCTGACACGTGACTGGGCTCGGTTATCCTAAAGCTTCAGCAACGGCCTTGGCGTCTGCTCCGCAGTCCCTGCCCCACTCCAGCCTAAGGGCCTACAACAGATGCCTGGTCCCCGCAGAGAGCCCCCGACTCGCCCCAGCAGCTCCACCTCCTCACTCCCCGCGGTCCCCGAGATCCGTGGAGCCCCAGCCAGAGGAATGCGAGCCATTCCCGGCATCTCCTCCCCTGTGGCCAGCCCGGAGCGGGCTGGGGCCTCCGGCCGCTCTGACAGGAAATTAGCTGGGCCTGGCCTTCCCCACTACCAGCTGCTCTGCTGACCCTGACCCTGTGTTTTCCGAAACCTGATACTGCAGATTGCAGAGCCTCTTCTCCATCCGGGAGGAGGCCTGGCTGGGCTCCGCGTCTGTGGGGCCTCCAGCCTACACGAGGCTCCGCCTTCCTGCCCTGGAAACGGGGCGCGGGGCTGCAGCCCGGCTGTGACCCGAAGCAGGCCCCCCTCCCATCTCTGAGCGAGAGGCAGAACCCAGGGGACCTCGGGGTGTAGGCATGCCGGAGGGGGCGTGAGGAGGCCACTTGAGAGGCTATTGTGGTCCTGGGAAGAATGGCTGTGGTTTGGTTCAGGATGTGACAGTGAAGATGGGAAAATCTGTATTGAGCCCTGACTGGTTTGGCTCAGGCAGGGGTGCTCAAACTTTTTAAACAGGGGGCCAGTTCACTGTCCCTCAGACCGTTGGAGGGCCGGACTATAGTTTAAAAAAAAAACAAAAAAAAAAACTATGAACAAATTCCTATGCGCACTGCGGCCCGGGAGGAGTCGGCTGCTAAGCAGGACAGGCAGCGACACCCGGCGGGCCGGATAAATGTCCTAGGCGGGCCGCATGTGGCCCGTGGGCCGTAGTTTGAGGACCCCTGGTGAGCATCGGCCTGAGGACTAAAGGGTCCCAGGTTGGATTCCGGTCAAGGGCACATACCCGGGTTGTGGGCTCAATCCCCAGTAGGTGGCATGCAGGAGGCAGCCGATCAATGATTCTCTCTCCCTCTCCCGTCATCTCTGAAATCAATTTTAAAAAAAATATTTTTTAAAAACTGTATTGATTCCAAAGCTTCTGAGGAAACAAGATGGAGAGCAACTGGCGGTGGCCCGGCCATGGGGGCCGAGGGGCAGAGGAGTCGAAGGCCCCTGCGCTGAGTTGCACGGCGGAGGGCGGGCAGCGGGTCTCCCTGAGCCGGTGGACACTGAGGGCCCAGCAGGGCCGCCACGGGAGGGAAGGATCCTAAGTTCGGCCTCGGACACGCGGAGGCCGAGGTGCCTCTCAGATGTCCCGGTGAACAACTCGGTGCTCAGGGAGAGTGAGCTGGAGATGCACGTTTGGGAGCAGAAAAGGAGAGCCGCCATGCAAGCCGAGATGGGGCTGCCATTGCCCAGGGCGAGCGTCTGGAGGAAGGAGAGGAGCCCGCCTGCAGGACACTGCTGCGGCCACGGGGGAGGGGCCGGCGGGGAATCGGGAGCAGCCACAGCTGTAGAAGGAACCAGAAAGCTGTGCCGTGCAGAGAGCGTTCACGGAGCCAGGCGAGCCGGGGTGCGGGAATCTCCCGGAAAACTCCAAAAGGGAGGAAGGAGAGTGACTTCGGGTTTAGCGTCTGCATGGCACCGGGGCCTGTAGGGGGGCCGTTCAGTGGAGTGAGGGGCCTGGAAACCAGGCCGCAGAGGCCCAGGAGGTGCTGAGAGGCGAGGAGACAGGATGTGTGTAAGCGCGCTCAGGAGGAATTTTACTGTGAATGGGAGGGAGCTGGGGCAGCAGCCGGAGGGGGTGTGGAGTCAGAGAGGGTTTTGTTTTTTAAGGCAAATGAGACCTGAGCGTGTTTATCTGTTGCTGAGGAGGATCCTGTTGACAATACCTGAGAAATGGGGTGATGGGCAGGAAGATGGTTTTGAGCCATCAGGGGGCTGGCCAGGGCCACTCCACAGGGCAGGGCTGAGCGAGAGGCAGCGGCGACCCAGCCTCCTGGTCCGGTGGTGCCTTTGCTGCCCACGCTGCCGCCCTGCTCCCAAGAGTCACCCATCCTGTCTGTCCTGAGAGGGAAGCTGTTGGGCCCTGAAGTTAGGGAAGGTGGCAGCAGCTTCCAGCAGGCCCGAGGGCAGTTTCTGAGGGGCGGGGGCCCCAGGGCTCCGCGGGAACCTCTCTGACCCGTGCACTTGGCTGGCGGGGGCGCTGCCGGTGACGGCTCTGTGTGTGCCACAGCCCAAGTCCAGCACCTTCCATGGCCAAGTGCATGCACCTAGGGGCCCCCCTTACCCTGGTGGAGAGCAGGGATTGGAGACAGCTGGACGGACAGTGGTGGCCGTGACAAGTGGCCTGTCATGGGCACGGGGCTCATTGCTGGTGACAGGACGCCTGAGACCTGCTGCACAGCATCCCTGACCCCTCCACCTGCTCTGCGGGGCTGGGCAGTCCCGGGCATGCCAGGGGGCAGCGGTCCCCAGAGGGCAGCCCCTGGACCAGGACCCTCACCTGGAAACTTGTCAGAAATGCTAATCCTCAGGCCCCACACACCTGCTGCATCAGAAACTCCGGGGCGGGTCCAACCGTGTTTACCGAACCTTTGGGCTGATTCTGAGACGCCCTGTCATAGATATACGCAAGCTTGTGTGTGATACGCTAGTAGATGTGTGAGGATAAACCCACACACGTGAACCTTCCCACTCGAGTAGCATATGACTCTGCTCAAAAGAGGTTGTCTGTATTGGAGGTGGCAGGCTTAGCCAGTCACACACCTTCTCTCCCTCCGAGGGCGGATGTTGGGTTTTCTTGAGAAGTCGGGTCCCTTGCAGCTGCAGACTCCATCTCCAAGGGTGGTAAGCTATTGCTCCACTGAGTTTCCCACGAAGCCCGCTGTGTGCCCTGCCGTGAACCAGCTGGGATGCAGAGCGACTGTGCAGCTCAGGCACCGTGGGCACAGCCGGGCCCCTGCCCCTGCATTGAGCCCTCACCATCCAGGGCGCACGCAGGGCCGCCTGCGGAAGGGCGGGGCTGGACGGCCACGCTGCCCCACGCGTCCGCTGGTGCAGTCTCTCTGAGCAGGCCGCCGCGCCTGCAGGAGAGCGGTGCAGGTGCCGCTTGTGAGTGAGGACTAAGAATCCTGTCTTCCATTCACTCCGGCCTCGTCTCGCTGGAGCCATCGGCATCTTTGGCAACATTCATTCTCTCTGCTCCAAACTCTTTCTTCATGCCTCATCCCCTGGTTCTCCTCCGACCTCGCTGGCCAGCTCTCTGGTGTGGTTTTTCTCCCTAACCTCTCACAATGGGCTGGGCCCAGGTGTCACTCATGGACCAATTCTCTGTTTTCACTTAGAGCATCTCAATGGTCTCGTGGCTTTAAATGCCATCAGCTGGGGAAAGTCCCGCCTGGAATCCAGCTTACACCTCTTTCCCAAACTCCAGCTGCCCTAAGGGCCACACCTGAGTATCGGTGACATCACAGTGGGAAGAGGACTAAAATGAAATTCCTCTCCCTGCACTCGGTCCCCCCAAAGTAGGAAACGGCTTCTTTTCTTCAGCAACTCCGTGGGCTCAGTGGCCCTCAAAGTCTTAGAGTTGCCTTGATAGAGTGTTCCTTCTGTCTCACCCACAGCCCATCATCCATCAGCAAATCTGATAACTCCACCTTCAATGTACACCCTAACTCAGGGGTGGGCAAACTTTTTGACTCGAGGGCCACAATGGGTTCTTAAACTGGACCGGAGGGCCGGAACAAAAGCATGGATGGAGTGTTTGTGTGAACTAATATAAATTCAAAGTAAAGGAGCGGAGGGGAGAGCAAGAGAACCGGATAGAACAGCCGGATCCGGCCCGCGGGCCGTGGTTTGCCCAAGGCTGCCCTAACTGGAGGGCTTGTCACCCCCTCACCACTGCCACCCTGGTCCAAGCCCCCGGAGTCCATTTCCTACCCGGATTCTTGCAGGAACCTCCTAACTCAGTGGTCGGCAAACTGCGGCTCGCGAGCCACATGTAGCTCTTTGGCCCCTTGAGTGTGGCTCTTCCACAAAATACCACGTGCGGGCGCTCATGTACAGTGCGATTGAAACTTCATGGCCCATGCACAGAAATTGGTTTTTGGCTCTCAAAAGAAATTTCAATCGTTGTACTATTGATATTTGGCTCCATTGACTAATGAGTTTGCCGACCACTGTCCTAACTGATCTCCACTCTGGCCCCTTTTGTCTGTTCTCAGTACAGTGGCCAGAAAGGCCTTTATAAACTGTGAGAGGGTGAGCCCTGGCCGGTTGCTCAGTGGTTAGAGTGTCAGCCCGGGGAATGAAGGGTCTCGGGTTCGATTCCTGTTCAAGGGCACGTACCTGGGTTGCAAGTTTCAGTCCCAGGCCTGGCTGGACACGTGCAGGAGGCAACCAATGGATGTGAGACAATGATGTTTCTCCCTCCCTCTCCTCTCTCCTGTCCACTCTCTCTGGGAATCAATGGGAAAAATATCCTCGGATGAGGATTGACAACAACAAAAGAGTGTGAGAGGGTGGCACTTCCCTGTGGGGCATCCTCTGATGCCTTCCTGTCCTTCTGGGAGTAGACGTTAGGCCCGTACAATGACCTCAGCTCCTGCCACCGCCCCTTGCTCACCCTGCATCAGCCACACCACCGCACTTCCAGAGCATTCTTCCCCACGTATCTTCAGGTTCACCCTCACTTTCTTCAGGTCTCCACTCCAATGTTACCTGATCAGAGATGTCTCCCCTGCAGGTAACAGCACCCACCCACTCCATGCCCCTCCCGTGCTCCAGGCCCTGCTCTGTGGTTTCTATAGCATGTATCACCACCTCACATGCAACTGCCTCCATGTGACATACACACGTAGATAGCACTGTCTCTCCCACTGGACAGTGTGCTTTGTGGAGGTAGTAACTTTGCTTTGTTCCCAGGCTGTTTCTGTTGTCGAGGTGCAAACAGGCGCATAAATCTGTGCTTGAAAAAAGTGTATGGAAGGAAGGGGCCAAGGCAACTGTGAGGACGGCTGCTGGGCCGTGAGGAGGAAAGCTAGGCCAGCTGAGAGGAAGAGCACACGGGAGCGGTAGGGGAGTGGGGGGAGCACAGACCGAGCTCCTCCAGCGATGGGAGAAGAGCCGCCATCTCTGACGTGCCCGTACCGATCTCCATGAGGCCTGAATGTCAGCGAGGTCTGCAAGGTTATACGTCGTCATGGCCTCACAACTGCTCCACACCCCTCTCCTGGTGGCAGTCAGCGTTATGTTCCTTGCCACCACCCACCCATCCACGTCACCATCTCCCACCCAGCCTCCCAGTCACCTCGACCTTTAATCATCCGTCTACAAATCAAACTTCCCTCCTCATGAGCATCCCTCAGCCCAGCGTCCATCCATCTACCCCTCAGCACAGAACCAAACAACCCTCCCTCCCACAGCAGCCTTTCAAACACACCTGGTGGAGTGGGGCCCGATGAGGAAGGGTCTGGAGCACCAGGCTAAGGCAATCCAACATCATTACTCAACCGATGGAGCTATGGGAGGATTTGGAGCAGACAAGTTGCACAATCCTCTCTGTGTTTTGAAAAGTAACAGCAGCTCTGAATAAGATGGATTGGGTGAGGGGCGTCTAAAGGCGGGAAGACCGATTGGGCCAATATTGCAAGATTCCAGGTGGTGAATTAGGACAGAGGATGGCAGCTAGAGGAAGGACGTTAGGAGCACAGGTGGGCCGAGGCACTGCGCTTGCCCCACTCTCAACGGGGCTGCTCCTCCCATACTTCCAGCCCACGCCGCCCAGGACGAGGAATTCCCAGGAGCTCCCAGGAGGCCCAACCCACAACCAGTTCCTTCTGGACCCCTCTGCAGAGTCCTCTGCCCTCAGCTCAAGGCCCTGAGCAAGCGACATTTCCAGAGTACACAGTCACCCACCAACCCGTCGCACATCTCAGCCCTGGCTGCGCAACGCTGGGGCCTCTTTGTTAATTTTCTCCACCTCCTCAGAGGCTGGGCCTCCAGCCCAGTGAAGTCAGGGTCTGGGAGGCAGCCCTAGCTCCCTGCCCGCCCACGGAGGCTATATTTGGAGCACGACAACTCCCTGCAGACACAGACTCAGGACCCACCCTGCAGCGCTGCCCCAACGATGTTACCTAGTATCCAAGCAGCGTGGGTGTCGCTCACACGTTCACTTGTTTGTTCACTCCTTTATTCATTCCACAACTATGTATCGATCTCCCAGGGTGATGGAGCAGGGTGTATGGGGGGCTCCGGTATGTACATATGTACGTATCTGTGTCTAAATACTAATGGCAGAACACCCTCTCGGTGCCCTCCCTCAGGGTTTGATGGTGCTGGTGACTCAGAATCAGGTGCACCTGGCATCTGTGGGTACCTGTGTGTGTGCGTGCAGGCACGTGCTCTCGGGAGGCAGCCATGACTCAGCAGCACACGGCGTCTGTGCATCCTGTGCGCTGCGTCTCTGTGTGTGTGGGAAGCAGTTGTGACTGACTCAGCTCTATACAGTGACTGGGCGCCCACAGGCCAGCTGTGACTTTACGGCCCTGCTCACTTGCCAAACAGTCAGTGTTGGGTGCAAACTTTCTATCACAGTGCGCAGGGGAAAGGTCCCAGCCGGGAGCCTCAGTAAGCAGGAGGGACTTCGCAGCCCGGGCCCAGCTGCATTTGTCCCTGGGACCCCCTACCCGCCCCTCACCACAGGCACAGGACCCTGCCTCTCCACCCCTCTGGCCTGGCCTCCTGGAGGCTGGGGGGCCACAGTGACTCCTCCATCACCTCACCCATCGGTCCCAGGTTGGCCTTTCTCCAATATCTGCACCCAGGCGTAGCCTTAGCAAGCACAGTCCCGGGACCCCTTCTGACCTCCAGGCTCCAGACCCCCTGCCTGGCTGCGGCCCCAGAGGTCCCCCATCTTCTCCCTCTGTGTTCCTTGCCCTCTCTCTCCCTGGCTGTCACCTTATCTGTCCCCGTCTATCTCTGTCTCTTCTCCAGGCAGGCTGTCTGCAGCTGATGCTTCACAAGAGTGGAGGTGCTGACAGGGTGTGGGTGTGGGGAGGACACTCTATGTCCCTTCTTGAGCCTTATCGGGAAAACTGCAGTCACTGCTGGGGCCTCGGGCTGGAATTCTGCCCTGGATGACCTTGCTCTGTTTGCTGGGGCCTCCACAGGGTCAAGCCAGGCAGGAAACGGCCCCTGCTTGTTGGCTGCCCCTGCTCCTCACCCACTCTCACCGCCTCCAGCCAGCGGCTCCAGGAGGCTCCAGGGGACAGGGCTGACCCTTCCCTAGGCACTTGCAGAAACAGGGCCCAGGCCCGAGGGGGGACGGTGGGAGGATGAATCACAACCAACAGGCTCAAGGTGCCAGCAGCCCCTCCTTTGGCCCCAAGAGGAAATGCTGGGCTGAGGAGGAACAGGGGGTTGCCCCCATCCCCTCCCCCCAGGTGCCCCCAGCAGGCCTGCACTTGCCGCCCCCAGTACATACCAGGAATAGCTGGGAGAGGCCCTGGAGTCGGGACATGTGAGTTTTGCCCCAGATCTGTCATTGCCTGTGTCCCCTTGGGCAATTGCCTCACTCTCTGAGCCTCACTTTCCTCATCTGTAAAACAGCGCCAGCTTTCTGGGTTGTTGAAGGTAAAATGAGCCCTGCGGGGCTGTGGGTCCCATCACCCCTTGGCAGACTCGGCTGTGACCCGCTGCCCCCTCCCGGCCCCAGAGCGGCCGCCTCCTTCCGGCCGTGGAACTAGGGGACGAGGCCCTGCCCAGAGCAGGACAGCGGGACAGTGGGACAGTGGGACCGCGGGACAGCGGGGCAGCCCTCAGGCCGCCCCTGGGCGCGTGAGACCCGCGGCGCACGCCTGCCACCTGGCGGCCGCCGCCGGCCTCGCCCCGCCGCCTGCCGCGCCTCCTTTTCCCCCAAAGGTGTGACCGTGCCTCCGCCCAGGACCGGCCGTTTCAGGGCCGGCCATGCAGGCGCGGGGTGGCGGGATTGTCCCCGATGAAGGCGGGGGCGAGTTCCTCTCGTAAAGGAGCCGAAATGCGGGCCTGGGGGCTGCGTGCAGTCCTGTAGGCTGTGGAGGGTGAGGTTAGAGCGACGCGCGTTGTTCTCACTGCGGTGCTGCTTTTTCTGGTTCCCGCTTTGGCCATGTACATATGCCTTTGTGCTAAGAAAACACCTAAAACTGCATTTTTTAAAGAATCACGTGGGGTCTCATTGACCGTCACGGGAATTCCACAAGCTGGGGCCTCGTTTCTAGCATCTCTGCATGAAGTCTGTGGGGGAAACGGGGACTGGACTTGAGGCTTTGGGATTGATGATCGTCCTTCTTTAAGAAGAAAGAAGGGAAGGGCGCTGGCCGGGTGGCTCAGGTGGTCAGAGCGTCCGGGCCATAGGCAGGGTGTGGGTTTGACATCCAGTCAGGGCACATACAAGGATCATCCAATGAATGCATAAATAAGTGGAACAACAAATAGATGTCTGTCTGTCTCTCTCTCTCAAAAAAAATCGATAAATAAAAGAAGGAAGGAAAAATAGTCCCCAGCCTCAGCATAGGGTGGAGCAGAAGCTTGCTTCCTTGTTAACTCTGAGGACACCACTGTATGGAGGATTTTTTGAGGACAGGGACTTATTTCGGAAAGGGGTCGTTAAAGGGCCGGCATTTACTAAGCACCTACAAGGTGCCACCTGCCGGCAATACAGCCATGAGGCCACATCCTGTCCTTGAGGCGCCCTGGGCCGGCCCTTGAGGCTCATCAGAGCTGCAGTGCAGGGGGGTGGGGGGGCCCCTCTCCTGCGGCTCCTGAGGCAGAGTCAGTAAGAGCATCAAAAGTAGCCGTGGGACCGCAGCTGCTGGCGAGGCCCTGGAGTAGAGTGAACCGCTCTGGCCCCAGAAAAGCTGTGATGGCCACAAGGAAGCCACAGCATTCCTGAGGGGAAAGCAGAGGCCGGTCCTTCGGGCTCCGCTGGGAGGCGGTGGTCACAGGCCGCTGAGACCCACTTCATGTCCCGCTGGGCCCCCAAAGGGCTGGTGTGCCGGGGGAGTGGGGGCCTTTCTGGGCAGGAGCCCCCACCCTGGGACTCATTGGTTCACTCAGCCACTCGCCCGTGTCGAATACCTGCCTTTGCAGGGCACCTGCCTGTGGACGTGCAGAAAGCACAGCCGGTGTTCCCCAAACTCTCCAGTCGCCTTGCACGGCTGGCCTGCCTCGGTCACCTGCGGGGTTTTCTCAGAACTTGCCTGTCCACCCAAAAATCCCCATTTTGAGGCCTGGCCCAGCCAAGATGGAAAGCCCCTCATCACATGACTTTCTGAAGAAAACGCACCAGAATGAGACGCGATGAAAGCTCGGGGGTGCCGAAACCGGTTTGGCTCAGTGGATAGAGCGTCGGCCTGCGGATTGAAGGGTCCCGGGTTCAATTCCGGTCAAGGGCATGTACCTTGGTTGCGGGCACATCCCCAGTAGGGGGTGTGCAGGAGGCAGCTGATCAATGTTTCTCTCTCATCGATGTTTCTGGCTCTCTATCCCTCTCCCTTCCTCTCTGTAAAAAATCAATAAAATATTAAAAAAAAAAAAAAAAAAAGCTCGGGGGTGAAGCGTGCCTCTGCATGTGGAGAAACCTGGAGGACACCATGTGCCTCCCGGTGCGACACGCGGAGGACCCGTGGCCTGTGCAGACCCGAAGCTCACTGTGCAGGTGGCACAGGAGGCAGAACCCAGGTGTGCGTCACTGAAATCTCCTCCTTCCCGGCTCAGAGCTTCTGAAGGCCGAGCGCTGCCCACTTACACTCCGGCTGCGAGGGCAGCCACTCTGCCCCGCTGCCCTCCTCCCACTCACCGTGCCGGGGGGAGTGTGGGCCTCGGACTCGGGATGAAATCTGCCACCCATACTCCTTCCTTTTTTTTTTAAAATCTTTATTGTTGAAAGTATTACATAGGTCCTCCTTTCCCCCATTAACCTCTTCCAGCCCGCTCCCGCCCTCCCCCCTCCCAGGCCCTCACCACCCTGTTGTCTGTGTCCACGGGCTATGCATATATGCGTACAAGTTCATTGGTTGCTCTCTTCCCACCCACCCTCCCCTGCTTTCTCTCGGAGGTTCAACTCTGTTCATGCTCCTATGTCTCTGGGCCTGTTTTTGATCCTCAGCTTATTTGGTTCATTAGATCCCACATGGGAGTGACATCCTGTGATGCTTGTCTTCCTCTGACTGACCCATGCACCTTTCTTGAATAGCCTGTGTGTTCCCTGTAAACAAATGTTTCAGGCACAAATGCCCTCCAAGTGGGAGCGGAGAGCCCGGTGGGCAGCGTCGGTCAGAGGCTGCGTGAGAGGAGGGGCAGGGCCTGGGCTTCCTTCCGCGGGGAGGGGAGGGACAGATGAGCAGGGATGGCAGCGGTCCTGGGCCCCCGAAACCAGTCTGAGGGCAGTGTGTCTCCTCAGGGGAGCTAGCCCAGGGTCCTGGCTGACCCCTCAGGGCGGGCGGAGACCATGAGAACAGGAGGGAAAACGTGGAAGGTGGGGCCAGGCAGGTCTGCTCTCAGAGACCCAGCATGGGCTGCCGGTCACAGCAGAGGCTTGGCTGAGGGGAAGAGGCCGGGTGACACGGGACAGGAAATGAGGGATTCGGATGGGAAGGGGGGCAGGCTACGGGCTGGGGCTGCCCGGAAGGGGGTTTGCTAAACAAAGCTTCCCTCACCCCACTCCTCACTTCGGGCCTTCGGCAGGGCGCTGTGCCTGCTGTGGAGGAGGTGGACACAGCCGGGGAGGAGGGCTTCATTCCTGTGGGCGCGCACCCCTAAGAACAGGGTGCTGTCTACACGGTGGGCACAGAAGCAGTCTGAGGCTAGCCCTGTGGGAACTCAGCGTCCACCACAGTTTACCCACAACCCAGGCCGGAGGCTCAGCCACCTCAGAAAGGTCAATGGGAGCTGAGCCTGGGACGAGAGCGTGGACATGTCAGCTGGGGTGGGGGTAGAAACACAGAGGTAAAATGTTTGCCATCCAAGGTGGAGGCAGGGGGTGTGATGAACTCATCCTGGGAAAGGGTCAGGATCTGATCTGTCCCCTCCGGGTCCTTCTCTGCACACTGAGGGGCCTGGGCCCGCTGACCTCTCGGGACGAGCCAGCTGCCGCATCCGAGAAGCACTGAGGCCACAGGCAGCAAGCTGCACGCATCTGGAGTATAGAGCTGACAGTTTATTGTATAACCACTGCCCGTTCCAGCATCCCAGGTTCTCTTGTGCCCTTTTCCAGTTAACACCCTCCCACACACACACCCCTGGGACCCACGATTCTGACCTCGGCGTCCACATATTAGCTGGGCCAGTTCTGCAAGTCAATACGAATGGAATCATTCAGATGTTCTGTTTGGCTTCTTTGCACAACAGAATGTCTGAGGTCCATCCTCGTGGCTGCACCTCTCAGCGATGTTATTTTAATTACAGTGTGGCCTCCAGTCTGACTGTGCCACGATTCACCCACCTGTTCTCTGCTGATGGGCATTCGTGGTGCTTCTGGCTTGGGGCCATCCTAAAGGTGCGGTGACCCTCCTCGTGGGGTCTCTGGTGGACTCGTGCCTCCTCCTGGTTGTGGAACCACGGGCCTGGAAGGCGGCTGTGTCTTCAGTAGATACTACCATCTAGTTTCCCCGAGGTTGAGGGGTGACTTTTGCAGGTCTCCAACTGAACATATAAAGAAGGACGTAGAAGCGGGGAGAGGAAAGAACATTCCTTAAACTAATCTCAAGACAGATTCTTTCAACAAGTTTTGGGCTCCTGCTATGAAGTGGTAAGAGCTGAGCAGAGCCTATCCCCCTTCCCTGCGGCCTGACCTTGGCCGATCCTCACTCCTCTGGGCAGCTGTGCCGTGTTGGAGGCTTTGCACCAGCGCTCGGCTCCGTGAGGTACATCACCAGCTGGTGGTGCACAGAACACACCCTCGCCAGCTGCTGGATGGTTCTGGCGGACCATCCGGGTGCAGAGCTCAGCCACTCCTGGAGAGAAACCAACGTCACAGCAGCTTTTACACTTCCCGCCTCTGCAACCTGCATCACAGACTTTCAGACAGACCCAAAGCAGCTCCGCCGATCTCCGTGGAAAAGGCATTCAGCGTTTCTGAAGCACAGGGCCCCACGCAGGTGCCAAAGCCCCGGCCCACCGCTCTCTGCCAGCTCACGGAGCAAACGGCCTCTCTCCCTTCCAGGTGCACCCCATTTAGACCAACTCCTGGGGCGCCTTATGGGGAAACCTGCCTCCCGGAGCCGGTCGTGTTCTGGGCAGTAGAACCACCTCAGCACTGCTGACATCTTAGGCCGGACAATTCTTTGCAACCGGGGGCCGTCCTGTGAACTGAGGGACATTTGGCAGCATCCCTGGCCTCTACCCCCTGGATGCCAGGAACACCCCCCGCTGTGACAACCGAAACTGTCTCCGGACATTGCCAAGTGTCCCCTGGGGGGCAAACTCATGCTGGTGGAGAGCCACTGCAGCAGCGAAACCGGTTTTTAACAAAACACCGGCCAGCACACCCTCTCCCTCTCGAAGGGAGAGTTCAGCTTCCCGAGACTCCACCAAGTTGGAGGAGTGGCCTCCTGTGTCCACAGCAGGAGTTTGACTCTGGGCAACCAAAACAGAACCAATCTTGGCACCAAACAGAAACCCACACTGTTTACTCTGGGAAAACTGAAAGGCACATGAATCTGGGAAGCAGAGGTAAGAGGGCTTGGAGGTAAGGGCAACAGTGAGGGAGAAATTGTCTCTGTCAGTTCCCGTCTGTGAGCTGACATGGTTCCCCACATCAGTGACTCAGACACCGGACACAAGGCCACAGTCAACTCAGTGGCAACATTGGTGTGAGGCCCACTCCCCGCACCCAGCGTTTTCAGGAAGTGCCCCTCTCCCAAGCCCATCTCCTTGTATGAAAATACACACACACACACAACTCCATGGTCCTATTTTATTAAATCAGACAGTTTTAAATGTATGTTGTTCTGGGGTGTTTTTTGTTTTTTTTCTTAAAAGTCCATTTTTTAAAAATCATACAAAATATGTTTAATATATCTTAGAAAATTAGCAAAAAAATTAAGATTGTTCAGCATATTACATTGTACATTTAGATAAGAATGTTTGAAAACTTATAAATATTTTGTTCCCTCTCAAGATGGCACGTGACAAAAATACAGTTTTAAAATGTTTTCATAAGTAATTCCTATAAATGATCATATTCCTGTTTATTACGTAAAAGGCCCGATTAGGACAAGCATGCCCACACCCCTGAAACGTTCTGTACAGTAACTACAAAAGTAACACAAGGGGTCCGTCAGCACGCTGACAACTGAAACCATTTTAAATTGTAGGAGGAATTCAGTTACTTTCAAAATATCATTCCAAACGGGATCTACTTAGTTCATCTGTGGGCTTTGATTCATAAATACAGCAGGTCCTTGAATAACATCGTTTTGTGCAACACTGTTTTGTTACCATGTTGAGGCGATACCACGAAAACTTAACTCTGGTCTTTATGGATCAGCCTGTGGGAAAACTGGCTTTGCTGTATATGTCACTTCACTTAGGGTCGGAGAACCTGTCCATAATGTTAAGTGAGGACTTCCTGTATCTGTCTGAGCCAAAGCACTGTTTAAAAGGATGCCTACCGCCCAGACAGTGCCCCCGAAGCCGGATGTAAGTCAGCGGCACGGTGCTTTACACAGACACCTCTGCACAGCCCCACCCTCGGACTGCGACCGCTCAGTCGAGGCACAGGCCACATGCAGCTGCTGGCTCCTGTCTCGGAGCAGTACGGTCAGGGGCACCCCGCATGAACGGCAGGGCAACTGCCAATCTAGCTTAGAAACCAGTTCTGGGAGGAGGACGCGAGCTGCAGAAGGAGATGGCGGACCCGAGTCCACAGAGGTCCGAGCATCCGGGGACCCAGAGCACCAACCCGCCCCCCCAACAGGACGGCGGCGACGCTGACAAGAATCTGAGAGCTACCAAGGGATTTCCAGAAGCGGCAGTTTTCAGAGAAAGAGTCTGTGAAGAGCCTGGCAGGGTGGACTTTTTCCTTCCCAGATAAGCCCTCGTCTGCAGGGAGATGACCAAGGCTTCCGCGGCGTCTGGACCGAATGGGAGGCTGAAGGAAGAAAAGTTAGAAGCAGCAAAGCCAGTTCCTGTTGTCTTTCGCCTAAAGCCGTCCAGCTGCACGCGGAGCCCACGCGGCGGCCGGGACGCGGCGGCGGTCACTCGGTGCCCTTCTTCCCTTTCCAGCTCTTCTCTCGCTCCTCCAGCTCCGCCTGGGTGAACGCGGCAGGGCCCCAGTGGGTGATGAGGTGGGGGTTTTTGGAACCTGAAAGACAAGCAGGCTTCAGATACCGGAAGTACCGTGTCCTGTCACTGACGTGATCGTGACAAAACAGGGCCTTTTCCACGGGTTTCTTCTCGGAGGGACGTCCGAGTGCCCGGCAGCCAGAGATGTGCGCCAGGGAGCACCGGCCTCCGGTCTGTTCAAGGGCAAGGAAGTCAGAGACGCTCACCCTGCACAGCGTGGCTTCTTACGTTTGGGCTGAAGAAGCTTCTTTGCACAATTCTGATTCCCGTCCCGTAAGGAAACAGAGAGAGACACCGAGTACACACACGGCCGTTACCTGGTTCTATCAGGCGGATGAGCCCTTCGTGCTGGGCCACTTTGTCCTTCCAGCTCTTGGTCTTACTAGTTGCCATCTCCAGCTTCTTTTTAACCCCCTGCAACAGAGGAGGCTTTTGGTTTGGCAACACACACTGGTAGCTGAGGAGACAAATAACTGGCCCCTTCCCATAGCTCGGGCTTTCTCTGTAAGTCACTCTAAGAAGCAGGAACCATCAGCGCCCCCATTTGCAGGTGGGAAAACTAGGATTCAGAACAGCTGAGTGCCTGCCTGAGGTCACACCGAGGACCTCGCCCACACTGATCACAGGTGAGTGTCAAGTCCCGTGTGCCTGCCTCTCAGCTCCAAGTCCACCCTCCACTGCCCAGCCGCAGCTCCAGGGTAAGTCTCCCCCGCAGCGGGCACCCTCTCAGCTCTGTCAGCAGAGGGGGCTGAAGGGGGAAGGGGCTTGGCTTCCCAGTTCCACTGGGCTCTTCGCAGCGGCTCCCGTGACATGTGGGACACCCGTGGTGACCCCAAGGGGTTTCAGTGGCAGCTCCCTGTGGCAGCTTCGGCCAGGGCCCCAGAGGCGGCCCCCAGTGAGCTCCACAGGCACAGCACCTCGGGGAGCTTCCCTGCCGTCCAGTGGCCACGGCTGTGCCTCCCCAAGGAGGCCCGGCTCCCAGCACTGGGCTTACGGGGACCCTCCAGGCGTGTCCTTCCTGGGTGCTCTGCCTCAGTCCTGCACCTGCTGTTCCCATGTTCTTAGAGTTTTCTTTACCGCTTCATAGGTAATCCGGTTATAGTTAATACTTGTTTATATTAAATTTTCCCCGTTCCAGTTACTGTGTGGGTTCCATCTCCTGAGTGGACTCTAACTGACACGCCTCACCGCCTTTTTCTTTCTTCCAGCTAAGCAAAATTCTTACTACGGCTTCTTGCCGCTAAGCAAATGTTCTCTTATTTTAAAAAAGCTTGTTTGCCCGGCCGGTGTGGCTCAGTGGATAGAGCATCCACCTGCAGACTGAAGGTTCCCGGGTACGATTCCGGTCAAGGGCATGCACCTCAGTTGCAGGGGCACGTGCAGGAGGCAACCAATAGATGTGTCTCTCACATCGATGTTTCACTCTCTCTCCTCCTCCCTTCCACTCTCGCTAAAAATCAATGGAAACATGTCCTGGGTGAGGATTAACAACAAAACAAAAAGCCTGTTTTTAACCATTTAAATGCACTTTGCCGGGGAGGTTACCTCGTACTGCTCGAGTGCCTGCTTCCGCTCTAGCTCCAGCTGCTCCAGCTGCGCCATGGCTTCCTGAAGGGCCCGCTCCTTGATGATGCGCTGGTTCTCCAGCTCCTGCTTCTCTGCCTCGGTCATCTCGATGGCCTGCTGCTGCTCCAGGTGCCACCTCTCCAGCTCCGCCCTCTTGGAAGACTCCTCCTCCAGCAACCTGCAACGCAGGGAGCTCAGGATCGTGGGCCCAGGCCTCCACATCTGACCCCACGTGACGAGGCACTCCGAGCGAAGAGACTCTCGAGGTCACCTGTCCGCCTCTCTCGTGCTGCAAGGAGGAAACTTGGACCCAGAGAGGCCCGTGTTCACAGGACGTGACCCACGCCTCCCGCTCCAAACTGTTTCACCCTCTTTTGCAAAAAAAATTAATGGCACTTAAGGAGGCTCACTGTGCCTCGAGCTGAGCCAACAGTTACGTGTATTCCTAGTTAATCCTCACAATAAGCTGAAGGTGAAGACAGTGAGGCACAAAGGTTAAGTGACCTCACCCAGGCCATTTGCCTGGCAGGTGACAGGGCCACGTTCTGGAATTTCCCTGGTTCCTCCAACATTCAAACATTTTTCATCTGTAAAAACCTGTTACAGAGGAAAAGGCTGATAAACTAACGAAGGTGAGGGAAGAAGGAACTAACAAAAGGTAGAATAATAATAGAAACCATTTACTAAACAATTACTACATGCCAAGCACTTTACCTTCATCATCACCAACCCCACAAACAAGGTGCTATCATTTCTACGTTACACGTGAAGCCACTGAAAAGCAAACTGCACACGTAGCCATGGGTTTCAACCCAGGTCTGTGTGACTCCAAATCCTATATAATAAAAGGCTAATATGCAAATGGACCGAACAAAAATGGCAGAACAACTGGAACCACCGAACAACTGGTCGCTATGACGTGTGCTGACCACCAGGGGGCGTGCGCAGAACATGGTAGGCGTCAGCCATGGCGGGATGGTGGAGCAGGTGAGCGAGGGTACCAGACCAAGGCCGGGCGCCGGTCACTGTCATCAGGGCGAGCCTCTGGTGGTTACTGAACATTCTTTGCTCCCATGCACCACGTTCCCACCTGGCTCGCACCTGCTGCTGGCGCCGGCTCCGCTCACACCCACTGATGGCGCCCGCCCCACTCGCACCCACTGCTGGCGCCGGCCCCACTCGCACCCACTGCTGGCGCCGGCCCCACTCGCACCCACTGCTGGCGCCGGCCCCGCTCGCACCCACTGCTGGCGCCGGCCCCGCTCGCACCCACTGCTGGCGCCGGCCCCGCTCGCACCCACTGCTGGCGCCGGCCCCGCTCGCTCCCACTGCTGGCGCCGGCCCCGCTCGCTCCCACTGCTGGCGCCGGCCCCGCTCGCTCCCACTGCTGGCGCCGGCCCCGCTCGCATCCACTGCTGGCGCCGGCCCCAATCGCTCCACGCCATCAGTGTCAGCGGGTGCGAGCGGGGCGGGCATCGTCAGTGCGTGGGAAAAGCGGTGGTGGGAGTGGGGCTGCAGGCAGACAGGGGTTGAGGGGGGTGGGGCCGCAGCAGGAGGGGGCAAGTGGGGGCACAGAGGATGGGCCGAGACCTGCCACTGTGCCCACCGCAGCCTCATGGCCCACAGTTCCTTTCAAGGTGCATGAATTGGTGCCCTGGGCCCCTAGTGTTACTATAACAGGCTACCCGTCTGAGAATTTGCAGATACTTAGGTATTTAAATCAACTAAACCAACAGACAACCCAAACCTGTACCCAAAGTACAGACTCTGTGGTCAGATGCCAGCCCAGGACAGGATGCACCTCTAGTGTCTGGACCATCAGTCACAAGCCACACAGCAGGCCAGTTTCTACTCGAGAACGTCTGCTCTTCTAAAACCAACAGCCAAGGAAGTAAAGTAACAGACTCCACACCCCTTATCTGAGCCCCCCCGCACCAACTGCCCCACCCTAACCCCAACCGCAGCTCTGTCAAAATTCCCTCTACAACATCCTGCGATGTGGTTAACCAACTCAGCTCGAATGCCCTGTGTGATGGGCCACTCGCTGCTTTGTAGATTGGGCCAGTTGCTTTGTGGGCAGCCTCAGTCCTTGGAAAGATCTTCCTCAGCCAAGACGAGCCCTCCCGCCTCCCATCCCCCGCTCCACAAAGGCCAGTTGGTGCCCCTTCGATGTCTCCTGGGCTGCGATGTCCACACCTGCAAGTGTGGTCTGACCAGCACAGCCTATTCCCGGGCTCGCGTGGACCTATTCCCCCTCCGTGGTCCTTTCTAGGTGCTGGGACACAGCAGTGAACAAGACTGGAAGGGCTGCTTCTTCACCCCAGTGAGAAAGGATGGAGGCGGATGGACACTGGCAGCGTGTAGGCGCCCAGCATCTGAATCGCCTTCACACGTCTCGAGAACCTGGCATAGAAGGTGTCTCGATGGAAAGTAGGGAGCGTCTCCCGCTACAGAAGCCACAGGCGACACCTGCTCCCCCTGCCCCTTGGCAGCCTGGGCTTGGCTAAGCAGCTGCCCCTCCTGGATCTTTGTCCTGAGGAACGGACACAAAGAAGCAGAGACAGTGGGGAACTTACCGTGGCAGCACTATCCACAATCCAGTGGTGGCAGGAGCAACCACCGGCACGGTGCCATGTCGGCACCACAGGCCTCCGGACTGGACTCTCCCCATGGCCTGGTCTGAGCTGGGGTTTGGTTCCCGCCTGGGTCCCAGGCCTGGCCACCTGCTGTTCTGTGGAACTGGTGAACTACTTAAGAACCTTCCACGGGCCCTAACCGGTTTGGCTCAGTGGATAGAGCGTCGACCTGCAGACTGAAGGGTCCCAGGTTCGATTCCGGTCAAGGCCATGTACCTGGGTTGCGGACACATCCCCAGTAGGAGGTGTGCAGGAGGCAGCTGATCGATGTTTCTCTCTCATTGATGTTTCTAACTCTCTATCCCTCTCCCTTCCTCTCTGTAAAAAAAATCAATAAATGTATTAAAAAAAAATAAGAACCTTCCACAGAATTGTTTTATTACTTTAGCTAATGCAAGTTGGTTTCTGTGGTTTGCAAACAAGCCCCTGACCAAAGAATCTAACCTCTCTGTTTCCTCATTTACAGAAAAATTATAGGAACAACACCCACCATCAAAGGTTTGCTGGTGCATTAAATGTGACAATGCGTGTACGGTCTTAGAACAGTACCTATCACGTAGAAAATGCTGACTAAAGCAGCTTTTGTTATTACGGAGGAATTATTGCCTCATTAGCTCTGGATTCTCACATTCACTGAGGCTACCTGAGAGTAGATGACGTTTTTGGCAATCACATCACAAGGAAGTAAAACTCCGAATCTTTTCGAATGAATTTCTATTCAGCCAGGTCTCCTGGACCCTGTACTTGCTCTGTTGATATTTTTTTTTAATTTTTTTTTTATTGATTTCAGAGAGGAAGGGAGAGGGAGAATAGAAACATCAATGATGAGAGAGAATCATTGATCAGCTGCCTCCTGCACACCCCACACTGGGGACTGAGCTCCCAACCCAGGCATGTGCCCTGACCAGGAATCTAACCGTGACCTCCTGGTTCATATGTCGAGGCTCAACCACTGAGTCATGCCAGCCGGGCTTCTGTTGCTATTTTAAACTATCTTCTTGGTATCAAACCATCACTGCAGCCTGTCAGTATCTTTTGAAGAATTCTTATTTTGACATTCTACATATTATCTCTCTTCCTCATCTGCAAACGAGATAAAGGAACAGAAGCCAACACTCTGAGTGACTAGCAAACGCCAGGCCTTCCACAAGCCGTCTGCATGCATTATCGCATCTCCTCACCCCTGCAAGGTTGGCAGTTAGCCTTCGTCTATGGATAAGGAACTGAAGGCTCAACACAGTGAAATAGCTTTTCTAAAGTTACACAGCTAGAAAGCAGCTGGGAACCAAACCCAGACCTCATTCCAGAGCTCAGTTCCTCACCACCTTCACATACATGAAAAGTATCACACGTGGAAGAGACTGTTGTTCCGAGAGGCCCCAGTGAGTAGAACTTGGATCCGTTTAGTTACTCACAAAATACCTGTGGGCACTTGCCGTGTGCCAGGCACGGCACCAGCTGCTGAGACTGCAGACATGACTGAAATATGCCACAGGCCTTACAGGTCCGAAAACATAGTGGGCAGAAGCTATAATGGGACAAGTAATGGCTCAGCCTCAAGAATGTTCCAATAGTTGGGTTTTCCCAATGTCAACTGAACAGTTTTCTTCTGAGTTCCCATTCAGAAGAGGCTAGCGAACCTTCAGGTTACACATCAAAAAAAATAAACTTCAATTTTAATATATCAAGAAATTGACAAGACCCAGATGGCTCAAGTCAAAGTTCTTGTACTTAAACAAGTTACTATATAAAGCATCTCTGGGGAGCCTGGCCGGAGTGGCTCGGCGGTTGAGCATTGACCCAGGACCAAGAGGTCGCTGGATGGATTCCCGGTCAGGGCACATGCCTGGGTGGTAGGCTCGATCCCCAGTGAGGGATGTGCAGGAGGCAGCCAATTAGTGATGTTCCTCTCTCATCAATGTTTCTATCTGTCCCTCTCCCTTCCTCTCTCTCTAAAATCAATGAAAACATATTTTAAAATAAAAATAAATAAAGTATCTCTGGGGAAATACTGAGATAATGTTAAGACACTGACAGAGATGCCAACTATTTCAAGAACAATGTAATATTGCTAGAAGAAAGGGCGGAGGATTAACTAAAAAGCCCTCGACATATGCCCTTCACCTAAGGTTGTTTCATTTCCTCAGAGGGAGACTTAAGTGTTTCTATCTCAACTCCATGAGGACTTCCCTTGATTTGCTACCGAGAAAGGCCTGTTCTGGGAGTGGGAGCAAGGAGAAAGCCCCCTGTGCCAATCTGACAAAATGACCCTCTGAACCACGCCCCGCCTTCCGGGACTGCCATGCCTAAAAATGACCACCAGAGGGCGTCAGTTTATCCATTTCAAGTTCCAAAAACTAAGTTGAAAGAAAAATAATTTATAGTAAAATAATTATATTCATAAAGTGGCCTTTGCATATCAAGAAAAAGTTAATTTTTGTGCAGTAATTTCAGCTTACTGGTGCAAATCTGTGCATATGTAATAGCTACATTTGCATTCAAAAGGTTAAGTACATTTTGCTATGGACTTAAATCAGAATGTACAAAATAATCAGCCAGAGTTTTTTAAATAGCAATACTCATTCTTGGCTCCTACCCACAGATACTTTGATTCAGTAAATGTGGGACAGGCCCTACATGTGTATTTTTTTTTTTTAAACTTTACAGGTGATTCTAATATTTACCACTAGTTAAAATCTACAAGTTTTATCCAAAATTATCCCTCAAAGAGCACCCATTTGATAAATACAAAATAACTAATAATAACAAAAGCATAATATGCTAATTAGACCAGACATCTTTCCGGCCGGACGAAGCCGGGGCCGCGAGGGAAACCCGGGTCCCGGGTGCGGGAGGGAAGCCAGTGCCGGCAGCAGGGGGAAGGAAGGCAGATTCTTGCATGAATTTCGTGCACTGGGCCTCTAGTATTTTAATAAATTTCTAGAGCTATCTGGTTCCCTCTGTGATCAAATCTCTGCTGTGTTATAATCAACCTCTCTCAAAACTGCAGGGAAGTAAAATATATATCATAGCTCACCTGCTAATTCTCTGCACAGGGTAATCTATAAACTCCCAACACACCAAAAATTATAAAGAGGCCCAAATCCATCTTGTGCCCGTAGAATGCCTCTCTTTGGAAGTCACATGGGACTCAAACCTTCCCAGTAAGTGAACCTTGTGCCAACATCACTGCCAATGGCAACTGGGTGGCAGTTCTAAGAATCTAGTTAACATCACAGGACACTGAGCACACACCTGTGGGACTGTAAATGCCAGGCAAAATGCTAAGCATTTGATTTTCTACTCAGAAGATAATTTTTCCTTAATAGAATTAAAATTTTCAAAACCTATTTATTTTTAAAGTCGTTTTGGCAAAGCATACAACGAAGACCTCCTCTCTTCTCTTCCTGCCTAAGTATTAAACGAGCCTCCTCTGCCGCTCCACGGGAGAACGGCAGCCGTGGGAAATCTACCCCAGGCCGTCCCGCAGCTGTTCCCCAAAGCAGAGTCACAGCTCACAGCCCGCGTGCACCTGCACTGACCAGCCGGGCCACTGGGGTCAATGTTTTCAGTGTGGACAAGACATCTTAAGGAACGCAAATGGGGAAGCAAGTGGAGAGCTCCAATTTCACGTTCGGGTCTTCATTCTACCCCGTCCTCCCTGCTGCTACAAAGACCAAAAACTCAGCGTTCTCATCCAAAAACATGACTATCATAAATAGTAAACCTGACTTTAAAAGCTCTAAGCAGGGGTGGGGAACCTTGTTGCTGCCAAGGGCCATTTAGATATTTATAACATCATCCACTTAATATAATTCACTTAATATAAATGTATGTTGCTAAGACAAAAGCTCCTAGATTTATTGAATTTCGAGTCCCACCTGCAGTTGCCTTGGCAGGGCCAGACCAGATGATTTCATGGGCCTTGTACGGCCCATGGGCCAGACCATCCCCACCCCTGCTCTAAGGGAAAAAACAGTCTAGCTTTAAGAAGTTCTAAAAGTAAGATTTTGAATAATAATTATTTAAAGAATCTCACTAATCCTGAATGACCAACCGAAAACTGCTTATTTCCTCCTTATCCCCCAAAAGCGGCTGCAACTCTGGCGTGAAGCAGGCCCCTGTCTCCATACCAAGGACCCTTCTCTGGTCCGGAACATGCCGGTGAAGCCAGGGTCTCACCAGAGCTGATCCTGGGTCCCTGGGCATTCTAACTGGGCACCCCATCCAACACACGGAGACTGCTCTGAAATACAGGTCAGCCCGCAGCCCCAGAAGCGAGGCTCTCCCAGCGCCCGGGACTGAGAATAGACAATGCAGCCACCGAGCCTCCAGGTCTCTCCAATCTGGCACCCCCCTCCCTCTCCACCAGCGTGAGTCATTCCCAGAAACTATGCAAAGGCGAGTACACAAACGGAGCGGTACCTGGCCTGAAGCTTCCGCACAGTCTCTTCGTCTTGCCGGGCCTGCCGCTCATCCTCAAGGGCCTCCTGCAGCTTCAGGTACATGTCTTCCAGCTCCCGCACTCGTTGCAAATACTGTTCCAGTTCACAGGACTTTTGGGCAACCTGTTCTTCCATCTGCTGCCGGATCTGACGGTAGAAAAGGGTCATGTTCAGATGCAGGCTGGCCCCACCCTCAGAGAAACCCTCCCACTCCACCACCGTCCTGAGGGGTTGCCACTGCCCACAGCTGCAGCCCAGCAGGATGGGGGGGCCCTGCCCTTCGTCCTTGTCAGAAAAATAGAGGAATCGAGCACCCCCCTCCCAGTACCAACACCAGAACCAAACCCAGAGAGTCCGGGACAAACTACAACCCCGATGCTGTGTTCCTGCCCTAGTACATTCTCCATCCTTTCCGCTCCACACCTTAGAATCAAGTCAAGGGAAAAAAATGTATGTTTCTCTGTATAATTTCTCTTTAGATTATTTTCTGTCTTAAAGCTACAAGCCCTTTACCAACAGCGTCTTCTCTGAAAGGAATGACCCTTTCCCCAGTCGGAACTGCTGAAGGAAAAAGGAAACACTGATGTGCTGAGCCTCCTGCACTTACCTGGCAGCCCAGCACCCACCTCCCTCCCTCTCTAGGGCACCACCAGCCCTGGGGAGACTCAGGCAGGGAATTTAGTGTCCTGACAAGTTTATGGCTTCTCCCTTCGGGGTTTAAGTTTGGATCTCTGCCTTAACAAGGAAAAGACAAGGGCATCCTAAATATAATAGCGCACGCACGAGCATATCCAGCTTATAAAATATTTGCACTTGTATTAGCTCACGTCATCCTCATAACAGTCATGACGGATCATATGATAACCCCCTATTTAAAGACGAGAAACTAGTGCTCAGTAAGAGGGAGCAGAGGGGAAACAAACCCCGACCCCTGGCCGTGAGGGTGGCCCTCCTCTGTGCGCTGTTCTCTCACAGCTCAAACATGTCCATTTCAACGCTGAGGGACAAAAAGTACCAAAGGCAACGGGATGAGCATCTGCTTAATAGGCGCTGGGCTCAGCACTCTGCCACACGGTCAGAACTCAATGTGAGTCCTGCTACCTACGGGAGTCTTGGGGAGGGGAACCTCTTAGATGAATCAGAGCTGCTGAGGGCAGCAGACCAGAATCCGTATGTTTTCATGATTTCAGGACCTCGGACTCGGCTCATTACCGAGGAGAAATGTCATGGAACCGATGTGCACTTTTTCCATAGCTATTTATTTTCCACTTTGAGAAGGAAAAGGGATGCTGGTAATAATTATACCAGGATGGCAGAGACTGTCCCAGTCAAACCAAGACATAGTCACCCTAACCACAGCCCTTATCACCCCCTTCCTTAAATTTCCACTTCAGGGTCTTGAAAGCAAGGTTTATGTCTTTTACCTTTACATCCTGGGCATGGTGCCCAGCACATAGAAGGTGCTCAATAAACCAACAATGGATGAATGAACAGACACGTAACTTCCCCAAAGGCCCACTGCAAGACAGTAGCAGAGCCACGCAGACAACACGACCTCACTGCAGCCTCGCAGGCCCACCAACCAGGCTGGCTCTGGGAGGCGCCAGCAGCATTCCCCAGAGTGCGGTACTCACGAGCTTCTCTCGCTCCAGCTCTGTGCTGAACCTGGCCTGTAGTTCCACTTGCGTCTCAAGGCGTTTCTTTTCTTCTTCTGCTGCCCGAGATGCTGCTTCTTCCAGTTTCTACCCAACCGAAAGCCATCCATAGAAATGCATTTGGAGAGAGAAATGGTCACACTTAAACATGTGCGAGAATCCAAACATTCTTAATGCTCCATAAATACAGAACAAAAACTTTAGATCTGCTGGACTTCCATTCCAATAATTTTCCCAGGCAACATACAAAACAAATTAGCTAAATCAATGACTATTTATAAGTCTGAACAGCATTTTGCAATGGAGTCACTGAGTCACATTCACTTGCAAACGCATTCATGAGGTTCGAGACCCACTTCTTGGGTTCTTACTGCACAGTATTGTCATCTTACACGTTATTCCTTAAGCCTTACGAGAGCCCGACTCCCAGAAGGGTGGCCTGAGGAGCTCCATATTCCCTTTCCCTGTGAAACAACAATTAAAAACAACCACTTAAGCCCAGCCTCGGTGGCTCAGTAGTTGAGCCTTGACCTATGAACCAGGAGGTCATGGTTCGATTCCGGGTTGGGGCACATGCCCGGCTTGGGGGCTCCATCCCCAGTGTGGGATGTACAGGAGGCAGCCGATTGATGTTTTTCTCTCATCATGGTTGTTTCTATCTTTTCTCTCCCTCTCCCTTCCTCTCTGAAATCAATAAAAATATATATAAAAAAAAAGAATGGGGAGAATGTATGTTCATATTTTCTTGTAAATATTAAATAAACCTAGAAGGATACACAAGAAATAAAAAATAATGGTTACCTTAGGCAAGGGGTGGGAGCTAGGCAAAGGGAGAAAAGAAGTGGGAGGAAATATCTTCGCCAAATCCTTTTTTAATTTTTAATTTTGAACCATATAATTATATTACCTATACCAGTGGTCGGCAAACTCATTAGTCAACAGAGCCAAATATCAACAGTACAACGATTGAAATTTCTTTTGAGAGCCAAATTTTTTAAACTTAAACTTGTTCTAACACCACTTCTTCAAAATAGACTCGCCCAGGCCATGGTATTTTGTGGAAGAGCCACATGCAAGGGGCCAAAGAGCCGCATGTGGCTCGCAAGCCGCAGTTTGCCGACCACGGACCTATACAAATGATTATATTTTTTAAAGAAACAACAGTAGAAGTGAAACATTATTTTGGGAGGAGGAATGAATAGACAGAACAAAATTCTCTTGATGATACTCTAATGGTAGATGTACGTCATTACACGTGTCCAAACCACAGAATGTAGAACACAAAGAGTGAACCCTAAAATAAACTATGGCTCTGGGTGATCATGAGTATCAGACTCATCAATTGTAACAAATGTACCCACTCTGGTGGGGGGTGTTGAGCATGGGGGAAGCTATGCATGTGTTGGGGCAGAGGCATATGGGAAATCTCTGTACCTTCCAGTTAATTTTATTGTGAACCTAAAACTGACCGACAAAAATAAAGCCTTTTTAAAAAAGTATTTAAGTAAAGCCTTTAAAGAAATCTATAAAAAAAAAAATACCAGGATTTCTTATAGCTTCTTCTCGATCAACTAAGGCCTAGCAAGTCATACAAAATTCACCAATATGTAGCCCAATTCCAGGCTAGGGCAAGAATTTCATTTCTTGATAAGAAAAAGAAAATTAAAGATTTTTAAGGGATCTGTAACAATTTTTCAATACCTATCCATCAAATCCCAAATCAGTTGCTTAAATAATTCTATGAAGCCCGGCCAGCATGGCTCAGTGGTTGAGTGTCGACTATAAACCAGGAGGCCAGGGGTTTGATTCCCAGTCAGGGCACATGCCCGGGTTGTGAGCTCAATCCCAAATAGGGGCCATAAAGGAGGCAGCTGATCGATGATTCTCTCTCGTCATTGATGTTTCTATCTATCTCTCCCTCTCTCTTCCTCTCTGGAGTCAATAACAATATAAATAAAAATAATTCTATGAAGCTATGTAATCAGAAAGCTGTCCAAGTGGCCTAGGCCCTGTCAACTCAGGCAGGCACTCACATAACAAAGCAGGAAGGGAGACCTATATGCTACTGGGAGACCAAGTTCAAAAGAATTTAAAAGGACAACAGATAGATGAATCTCAAATGCATGATGCTAAGTGAAAGAACTCCTGAAAACAAACATGCTGACTTATTCCATTTATATGAGCATTTGGAAAAGGCCAAAATACAGGAACAGAACAGATCGGTGGTTTCCAGGGATTGGGGGGAGGGGAGGGTCTGAATACAAGGAGCAGAGTGAGGAAATGCTTTGGGGCATTGGAGTTTGTCTGGATTCTGTCTGTGGTAGTTACAGGAGTCTAGGCGTGTATAAAAACTCATAAAACCAAACATAAACCACAAACTTGCTGCTTGCAAATTCCTTTTAAAGACAGGACACAGAAGCTTCTAAACTACTGGCAATATTCTATCTTCACTTGGTTAGTACTTTCAGAAATAGTCGCTGTATTTGTATACACATATTTCATGCTCTCCTTTGTATGTATGACCCATTTCGTAAGTTATAAAGGAGGGGCACCATGTTCAGATCCCCACTCGTAACACCCACCACACTCTGTGCACAGTGGGTGGAGGGAGCAGCAATCTCATGCTGCAGGTGTTCATCCGAGCCTGTGAAGGGAGGTTTTTTTTGTTTGTTTGTTTTTTATTGCTTTTTTTACAGAGAGGAAGGGAGAGGGATAGAGAGTTAGAACATCGATGAGAAACATCTATCAGCTGCCTCCTGCACACCCCCCACTGGGGATGTGCCCGCAACCAAGGTACATGCCCTTGACCGGAATCGAACCTGGGACCTTCAGTCCGCAGGCCGAGGCTCTATCCACCGAGCCAAACCGGGTTCGGCGTGAAGGGAGTTTTTAAAGAAGACGTACTACAGCAGGAAGAGGCGAGATGCAGGAGTGATTTGGAAGAAGAGCAGCAAGACCTTAGAGCTGCTTTTAGAAAGTAGTTGTGCTGGATAGGAACAGCTATTTTTAAGATTGTATGTCCACATGGTTCTTAATGTTATAAAACTATATTTTAAAATTCTTTGGGAGTCCACGAGGAGGAAGTCAGCATGAAGTGTGGCATTTCCATGGGTTGCAAGGAGAGAACCGCACCAGGAATGAGGGGCCTTATGCGGACTCCGTTGTAATTAACCTGGTTACGAACAACAGGAAAGGAGCAACGGGAAGGCCAAACATTATGGGCATGTCATTTGTGCAGCTTCGCCAGGAAGGGGCAGCTCTGCACTCCCCAGGGAGTCACTGGTCTGGTCTAGTCCCTGCGAATCTCTGCGGGAAGGAGTGGGGCTGATACATAGCCGCTGGCCCGGTCAAGTTTGGATGAAATAGGGAGGGTGCTTTCCTGTCGGTCACACCTGGGAACAGATCATTGGCCAGAGTGGGCATGGCCACTGCAAGCGCGGGTAGATTTGAGACACTTAATCCCCTAAACAAAGAAGTTCGCGCTCTTGTGCTCGTGCACTCTTGGCCGCTGGCTCTCTCGGGACTCTTGGTGCAGGAGGCATCCTCTCTGGGCTCCCCGTGGAGCCCAGATGGCCCATGGCCACGTGCACCTCACCCACGAAGGACTAACGGACTACAACCAGCCTGATGCTGAACTGGACCCGGCTGCAACATGGAACCGAAACGCGGGCCACTGGCTCTGATTTTAGCTTTACTGAATCCCTAGCTGCCCTCCTTCCAGGACTGGACTAAGGGAAATGGGACTTGGGAAACCCAGAGATGTAATTCCACGCAAATAAAAGTCACTCATCTTCCCATGCGAGTCTCAGAAAATTCTTTTCCTTGAGATGTCGTAAGGATCCCACCCAAAGCACTCAGTGGGGAAAGGACATCCCCCTTCCACCGATAACAATACTATAAGCAACCCCATATCCCAGGGCAAAGGTGCTGCAGAGGAGGAACAAAGGTCTTTCGGCTCATGGTTCACATGTGCTCAGTGATTCAGGCAGACAGGCTCAACCCAGAGGTATCCCAGGTAAAGACCAGGGCCACACAGTGGGCACTCACCACCAACCCCCCCGTCAAAACCATGACATAACCAAGGAACAAGGTCGCCCAGTGACCATTAACAACTACCCTGTACAGCCTATGGTACTTGACCCCTAGCCCTGAGATGGGAGGAGAAGCTGCCGCAGACTGGACCTCTGACTCTGAACAGTAAGTAAAACCCGCAATTCTACACTAAGGGTCTTATAAGGTCCTCCCGAGTGAAGATGAGAGCAAAGGGGAAAAACTGAAAAAGCAACAGACTCTCCCTGGTCGTCCAAAGTGACCTTGACATCTTTGGGGAACAAAGTTTCTCAACCTTCTCTGACAAAATTCAAGTGTGCTTTCTTATAAATATGCTCTCTGGGCAATACAGTGTCCCTGCTGCCCTGAGGCCCTCATACTTTCAGGGCTGGGAAACCAGGGTGTCTTGAGGGTGTAGATACACTTCCTGAGAACACAGTTCACCGAAAAAATCTCCCCAAAACTGCAGTAAGCTGGTCTTGGTAAAACCAAGCTCGGAAGTGAGGCAGCTGTGGCTCCTGCAATGCAAAGAGCCCTCCGAGCCCAGCCCAGCGTCCGGGCCCAGCCCAGCGTCCACTCCCCTCTCCTCACCTTCCTCACGGTCTCCAGCTCCCGCTGCTTGTTCTCGTTGGCAGCCTGGAGCTCCTTCATCTGCCGCTCCAGCTCCTCCTGCTCAGCCAGCAGCTTCTTCCGGCGTTCTCTCCGACCCTGGCGGGCTTCTTTGTGTGGTGGGGGGCTGCCCAACTTCAGCAGATGGATGGTAGAATGAATGGCTGTGAAAGGTGTGGGAGAAAGCACAGGAAATGCCCGTTACTCTGTGTAACCCTTACATGCAAATGGCACAGTGGGAAGAAAGCCAGCAGACCTCAGTGTAGATTCTGACTCTGCCACTGAGTATCGGTGTGACCTTGAGCAAGTCACCAAGGTCACCGTGGCTTGAGCATCAGTTTCCTCATCTCTAAAATGAGAGAGATCATCTCTGAAGTCACTTTTAGCTCCAAAATTCCAAAATTATATATCTGTGCTTAAATAGATGCTTGATTCAGGAATACCACACACTTTTGAAGAATTTATTTAAAACAACACTTTCAAATAAATAACACTTTCAACTCCCTTCCCCATACTTCTCAAAAGGCTAAGATTTAGCCATAGTAAGGGCTCAGATTCAAAGCTCCGGAATCTGATTTGCTACCTGCTGTGTTGAGTTTGCCCGACAACTATGCCTTTTGAAACCGGCTCCCTTATACCTGCTTCCTGAGATGTTAATAGTAGCGACCATTTATTGAATCCTGACTATATGTGTACCCTTTCCGTGCATTATCTAATTTTTATATAAAACCTAATTTCTTTCCTGATGGTTTCAATTGTATAAATTTGTTTAATAGTTAATACTTTTGTTCCAATTCAGAAGCATGAAAGGACATAGAGGAAGTCTCTCTCCTATTCCTATCCCCAAGTACCGGGTTCCCTCTCCACCAGCAACTACTGCTAACAGTTCCTTCTGCATCTTTCCTGAAATAGATTAAGAATATACAAGTAAATATGTATATACATCCTCCACCTCCTTTGGACACAAACAGTGGCATAAGCACACTCTTCTGAGCCTTGGTTTTCTCATTTAATTTATCCTTGAGAGCTTTCATATCACTACACAAAGTATACTGCACAGTACTCCACTGCGTACCTGTACCATAACGTATTCAACCATTTCCCAGTTAATGGACATTTAGGTTGCTTGCAACATATCACAAGCATTTCTGCACGGATGTATCATTTTAAATACATTACATATCATTTTAAGTATAACTTCATTATTTAATTATTAATCTTTACAACAACCCTGGGGGGCAGTACTGTTATTGTTCCCATTCCACAGGAGAGGAAAGCAGCTACAGAATTCATAACTCAGACCACGTGACTCAGGAAAGACAATTCAAACCCAGCTGGGCTTGCCTCACACTCTTAAACCACATCAAAAAAGAGCAAGCTTTCAATGTAATCTTTTCTTGCCTGACACTGAGGGTCCCTATGACTTTGATTAAATTTAGTTTTAAATCCTAGCTCTAAAAATACTAGTTCTCTCTGTATACCCCTCAGAAACCTAGCCTTTCTCCTGGATAAGCAGCCACCCCCGAGGCAGCAGAATACAGCCCAGACCTGACTAATGGTCACAAGGTCCAGACTAAAGATAACATCTTGACCTAAGTTATGTTTCGGCTCCTGAGCCCTAAAATGGAGACACCCAGCTACTTTCCCAAGAGCCCAGACAGAGGGTCGCCTGAGCAGACCTCAGAACTGTCCTCTAGACCTGAAGAAATGATTCATTACCCTTACCTCCCCTCCAACCAATCAGCTCCCAGCATGACCTGAACCCCCAACCCTCAGTGTCTTGTGATTTTTGCCCTATATAATCTTAACCTATGTGCCACAGAGGTTTTTAGCATTAGCTGCCCATCTCTGGATTGGTTACTTCAATATTAAACTATTTTTCTTTCTATACTGCAAACTCCTGCGCCTGCTTTTGTTTGGGCCAGTGCACACAGGCACGTGGACTCAAAAAAAAAAAAAAAAATGGGGTCCCAGGAACATAACTAAGTCCAAGAATACCATATTCAGAATCTCCCCATCATTTAAAAATGTATAACATATAGTGTCTCATTCTTGATAGTCACTTTAAAATTCTTCACAGTTGTTAAAAGGGGAAATTCCACACTCTTCAAATAGTACGAGTAAATAAAACTCAAAATGTCCAGCTTACAATTTTCCCGTAAGATGATTACAAAAATGAAATTGACTAAAAATTTGGAAACTGCTCTTGATTTTTCTTTAAGCTACCATGTTACACCCAGTACTAACACAGACAATGAGGGAACAAGGCCTTAGTATCTTTCATGAACTTCAAAAATAGAAAGTCAGAGCTTTCAAGTTATATCACGACCAATAGTAAAAGTTACCTTACCTTGAATCCACTCCTGCTTCTTCTTCTTATCTGAAGCACTGATCTCAAAGGTCTTATCAAGACACTTTATGAGAAAAAGGCATTTCTTTCCATCTTTGTCAGGCAAAGACTAAAACAGAAAGCTAAGTTAGTTCTTTAAGATTTTTATTTATTTTTTATTTTTCATTTTTTTTACAGAGAGAGAGAGGGAGGAAGAAACATAGATTTCTGTTGTTCCACTTATTTATGCATTCATTGGTTGCTTCTTGTATGTGCCTGACCCGGGATCAATCCCACAACCCTGGCATATCAGGCCAATGCCCTAACAGTTATGGAGCCACTTGGGCAAGGCTAAGATATTACTTTTACGTTTTTAAATTAAATTCAGTCTTAATTATTTATACAAATCTGGCTGAATGCAATGTCAATGAAAAATATCTCTAAATGCATTTAACTGATTCACTAATTCTATCCCCTGAGCAACTTTACTTACGGGAACAATGGCTCCCGATGAGTATACCAAATCCTGACTGGGAGAACGACCACCTGATGGGGATGCCATGCTTTGGGCTTCCCTCAGCACAGTGATGACACCTGAGCACGTCCCTTACAAGAACCCTGGGAGGTATACCCACGGAGTTACTACAGGAACTCGCTCCCATGAGCTATGCGGCTTCTAAGCCAGAGTGATGCCCACACCTGCCAGAGGTGTGCACTCCTCCTCTCCTCGCACCTGGATTCTATGCTGGCAAGCTGTGGCTGCTGACCTACATCCTTATGAGGAGACTGGTATGGCCTATTGTAATCTTTGTGACTTTCCATGTTTAGCTGAATCTAAAAAAAAACCAACCCTTAATGGGCATTTGCACACCTCAGAACATTAATATCTATACCATTTCATCCATCAAAATACATTATCGTTTATGAGTAAGATCGGAGGTATTCAAAATGTTCTTCAACAAAGACAGGCCCAGTAATAGTTCAGATATAAATACTCAAAAATGTATGTTCTTGAGGACTTCACTTCTTGACAGAATTAACAGTTATGAATAAGATGTACTGAAAGTCACTCAAAATATTCAAAGATATTGCTCACTTCCTCTTCAGTTTTAGTCATTGCACTCAAAATGGCCCAGAATTTCTGGCATGTTCATTATTTCAATTGATTTTTTTGCTTTATTTTCTTTTGATGACTCCGTTTTATTCAATAAATGATTCCGTAAATGTACAAACAAACGCTATTTAATCCCTATCCTTTGTTCACGAGTATAAGACCAAAGACAAACTCATATTAGAAAAAAATTCTGTCAGGTATCTTTAATTTTTATTGCAACTTTAGCCTATATTATGTTGAAACGGAAGTTTTCAGATTATTCTAAGGCCCTGAAGTCTACAAGGAAGATAAGCTACTTGAGCAGCAGGGGGCAGCACCACAAAGAGGTAACAGTAGGCTCTTACCTCCACACAGCAGTTTTCATCCAAGACAATGTCTCCTTTCTTATCTTTCAGATCCTCACTCACATAATAAGAAATCATGTTGGGTTTTAGTACAAACCAGCGTTCAGTCCAGTTTTTCCGTCTATGGCCTTTTTTCATCATGTAACCCTATAAGAGATTAAGTCTGACATAAATGCCTGTCCTTTTATTTATAAGAGCTACTATCTCTCTTCCTTGATATTACCTACTCCATTATCTGATGTATTGTTCTTGCCCTTTGTGGATCATGAACCCTTTGAGGATCTATGAAAGCCAGGGACACTATTCCCAGTCAAATTCACATAAGCACATGTAAACAAAAGCCTATGCAGAATTTTAGACACCCCTCTCTTCCCCTTCCTGCAAAGCTAAATAGACAATAGACTTTTTAAAATATATATATTTGTATTGATTTCAGAGAAGAAAGGAGAGGGTGAGAGAGAGAAACATCAACGATGAGAGAGAATCATCGATTGAATCCCCATTGGGGGTTCACCCTGCAACTCGGGCTTGTGCCCTGACCAGGAATCGAACCATGACCTCCTGGTTCCTAGGTCAATGCTCAACCACTGAGCCATGCCAGCCAGGCAGATAGTAAACTTTAGAATCCCTGATGTTAATAGCATTGTAGTTTTTTTAAATTCCATACCTTTTAGGGATACTTATTGAAATATCCTATCTAATAAAGAGGGAATATGCTAATTTACCCTCACACCATCACAAAGATGGTGGCACCCACAGCCAATAAGGAGGGAATATGCTAATTGACTGCCCCACCCTCAAAGATGGTGGTGCCCACAGTCACAACATGGCGGCACCCAGTCTCCTCAGCCCTGCCAGGGTGGCAGGCACATGGCAAGGCCAGGCCCACCCCACACACCTGCCTCTGGAGTCCCCCAGTCCTCTCAGCCCCCCAGCCGCCCAGGGCCAGCCCAAGGTGCAGGCAAGCCTCCGATGGCGGCTGCCCAGCCGCCCAGGGCCACCCGAGACTCAGGTAACCAGGGCCGGCCGAGGCTTGCGCTGCCAGCAGGGGCAGCAGCAGAAGTGCAATGGGGTGTCGCCTTCCCCTGATCGCTGGGTCGCCTCCCACCCCTGAGGGCTCCCAGACTGTGAGAGGGGGCAGGCCAGCTGAGGGACCGCCCCCCTCCTCTAGTGCATGAATTTTCATGCACTGGGCCTCTAGTTTATAAATATTGCCCTAGCTCAGCCTTGGGCAAACTACGGCCCGCAGGCCGGATCCGGCTGTTCTATCCGGTTCTCTTGCTCTCCCCTCTCTCTGCTCCTTTACTTTGAATTTATATTAGTTCACACAAACACTCCATCCATGCTTTTGTTCTGGCCCTCCAGTCCAGTTTAAGAACCCATTGTGGCCCTCGAGTCAAAAAGTTTGCCCACTCCTGCCCTAGCTGGTCTGGTTTAGTGAATAGAGCGTCAGCCTGCAGACTGAAAGGTCCCGGGTTCAATTCTGATCAAGGGGGCACATGCCTGGGTTGTAGGCTCAATCCCCAGTAGAGGGCATGCTGGAGGCTGCCAATCAATGATTCTTTCTCATCATTGATGTTTCTATTTCTCTCTTCCTCTCCCTTCCTCTCTGACATTAATAAAAATATTTTTTAAAATAAATATTTATAAAATGAAATATCTGAGATTTGTTTCAAGACAATACAGGAGAAGCAAAAGTAGGCAGTGTAGGATTCACCATGTATTGGTGGTTGCTGGGACTGGGTGGTGGGTATACAGGAGTTCATTATACTATTCAGTCTATTCTGCTTAACACACACACACACACACACACACACACACACACACACCAACAGTACTCTCAGTAAATTAAAACCTCAGTCAATAAAAATGCTAAAAGGTGTTAACGGCCAAGTATTATCTACTCAGCCAATCACCTTCTAGCACCAACCTACCTTTCTACCTGACCTCACAGTATTCTGGAGGATGAACTCTGCTCCAGATGAGCAAAGAAAGAATGAAGCGATAGTTCACGATACTGGCTTCTACGTGTAGCTTCTATGCATACTTATAAGTCTGTACTTCCTCCCCATATATCAGCCTCAAAGGTGTATAATTCAAACTTTTACTTCAACAAAATTACACCTTATTATAGCCTTTCAAGGCTGTTCAAGAATAGCTGGCATTTAAATATTAAATGTACTGGGGGCAGAGCAAAAAAGGCTAACGGAGTAAGAAGAACTAATTGGTAGTTACAAAATAAGCACAGAGATGTAAGGTGAAGCAGAGGGAATAGTTAACAATGTTGTAATTACTACGTATGGTGCCAGGTGGGTAACGGAAATAACAGGAGGAACACTCTGTAAAGTATATGATTGTCTAACCACAATGCTGTACACCTGAAACTAATACAAAATAATACTGAAAGTAAACTGTAATTTTTTTAATGTTTTTAAGCCATCTCATTCTGAAATCCATCCATAGTCCTTATCCTGCTGTCCTGATGGGCTTAGTCCTCCTTCACAAAGATCATGTCTTATATCTCCTCGAAGCACCAAAAACCTATATAAATTAAGCCTCAACTACTGGTTATTAATGGGCTCCACTAGGAAAAAAGAACAAAGATGACAATATCACCTACTGAGCAAAAAAAGGACCAAAGTAAGGAAATCACAAATTGGAGTTGTTATTCAATATTATAATACTAGTGGCCCGGTGCACAAATTTGTGCATGGGTGGGGTCCAGCCAGCCCGCCCCAATGGGGGGGGGGCCTGATCAGGGATGGGGCCGGCTGGGGGAAGGGGCTGCGGGTGGTTGGCTGGTCAGCCCTGCCCCCTGGTCAACGCCCGGTCAAACTCCTGGTCGAGGGGACAATTTCCATATTAGCCTTTTATTATGTAGGATAAGAAATTTGAAAGATCCACTAATAAATATATACATTCCATTTAACAAGCATTAAGCTCCCCATATGATTACCAGTTGCTTTGTAGGTGCTGAGAAAACAAACATCATAATCTAATAAGTGCAATTTTGTTACATAAAGGGGTTTTCTTCCCAAAATAAGGGTATTTTTCTGATTTTATTTAAACAATATACAACCATATACATAAATTCATGTATAGTAGTAAGTCCAATAATAAGAAAGGAGCCAAGAAGAAAATAAAGTTTTCAGAACTTCCACAATCCAGAGGCGATCACTCTAACACTCTGCTGAGCGCCCTTCCTGACAGCTCTGTGCTGTGAAAGGGACTACAAAACGATGCTCAGCAGCATGCCATGGAGATCTTTCCGGTGAATAGGTATGGATGTACACATGACATGAGAGTACTTTAAAATCAGTTGGAAATGTGATCATTTAAACAGTTCTTTCAAAATAGCAACTCCGCCTGGCCGCTGTGGCCCAGTGGTTGAGCATCAACCTAGGAACCAGGAGGTCAGTTTGATTCCTGTCAGGGCATATGCCGGATTTGGGGGCTCAAGCCCCAATCAGGCAGAAAGCAGCTGATCAATGATTCTCCCTCATCGTTGATATTTCTATCTCTCTCTCTCCTCCCTTCCTCTCTGAAATCAATATTTTTTTAAAAAAATAGCAATTCCAATGCTTAACCATACTTCAGAAATGCACCTGTAATTCTGCAAAAAGAAAGCCTGAGAAAATAAGAATCTTTGTTCAGCTCTAAATCAGTGTAAAAGTGACTTATACTCATCTTTGTGATGAAAATTTGTCTGATTTCAAACATGTCAAATTCCAAAGGTGAGAAGAAACACAGTGTTATAGGAGTCTTACCTGTTTCAACACATCTAATATCAGCTCATTGAAGACTTCATTAATGGCCATGGACACGGTCTGCCGGTCCATGCCTTTGCTAAACTGTCCGGTTCCAATGAGCTCAATCAGCTCCCACGCCGAAAGGCCATCTTTCCCATCATCAAAGTTGACTTTATAATCTTCAAATTGTTCTTGCTGCCAAACTCCTCCCATGGCATCTGTCAGTTTCTTAAGCAGGTATTCAATCTATAGAAAGAATTTAGAAGTTATTATTTACTAGTTAAAAAAATAACTTTTTAACTTAGGTACATATCTAAGTTATTTACACTGATAAGGTCCATTTGAGAAACATTCTTTTACAATTCCAACAGTGGATCATGACACTGTCAGGGAGAAGGGTATGGACAAATGCCACCTGTTCTATATTTACCTAGAATAAGTAAAGGAATCAAGCCCTGATAACCCTCTGATAGTATATTTGTATACATTTCTAAAGCAAACTTCACACATACACTACCATACGCAAACTAATTAATGTGATCTGATTACTCTCTCTTGGATAAATATTTTAATATATCAGGATATTCATTTTTTAAAAAGAAGAATATTCGTCTTTTTCTAATATGCAAGCACCCAATTATATAAGCATCTCAAAGTAAGATGTGCGCCGAAACCGGTTTGGCTCAGTGGATAGAGCGTCGGCCTGCGGACTGAAGGGTCCCGGGTTCGATTCCGGTCAAGGGCACGTGCCTTGGTTGCGGGCATATCCCCAGTGGGGGGTGTGCAGGAGGCAGCTGGTCCATGTTTCTCTCTCATCGATGTTTCTAGCTCTCTATCCCTCTCCCTTCCTCTCTGTAAAATATCAATAAAAATTTATTTTTTTTAAAAAAAAAAAAGATGTGCAAGTTACTCCCCAATTTACACATTTTCGATATAAGGCAGTTATTTTAAATTCATGCTGCCTCCTCCCGTTAAGAACTCTGACAATGTTGTAAACAATGTAGAATTTCTAGCTTGGCCTGGAAGAGCTTATTAAATCCTAAACACTGAGTCATAGCCCCCTTCCAAATGGCTTCCCTTCCTATTACTGATTTTGGTTGGGAGGAGAACCATTCACCATGGCAGGATCCTTGTTCCCCACGGCCTTACATCAAATCGGTGACAAAATCCTACTGTGTTTACCTCCCTGGATAGGTGGTTTTCAAACTGCAGGTTATGACTCAATATGAAATCAACTTAGTGGGCAGTAAGCAGCATTTTCTTTAAGGAAATGAAAAAATGTTTCAGTTTATCCACAATAAAGACAAATGTTGAGTGACAAGTCTTGCTTTGTGTGTGCATGTATCTGTGTATGCTGGGTCGTGAAATAAAATGTTTATCTTCCTATAGGTTGCAGTCAAAAGAGAATGAAAAACTGTCCGAGACAGTTCTCAACTCCATCTCCTCCTACCCCATCTGCCTGTGTTCAGGCCTCCCAGTTGGTACCCTGGCCTCCAGCATCGCCCCCCTTGTGTCTGTATTCTGCCAGAGAGATTTTTCTAAAACAAAACCTGAGCCTGTGACCCTTACCTTGAAACCCTGCTTCAAAGATAAGGGCTAAGCTCCTCTGCATCCATCGGTGTCATTGCCCTGCCTACTGTCTCGCCCATGACACATTTACACTCCCCAGTACTATCAACACCACTGGGCAGGGGCCCCCACTTGTTCTTTGAAGGACTGGGTAGTAAATATTTCAAGCTTTGTGCATCTCCGTTTTATTTTCTACTTTGTTTTGGGGTGGGGTTTTTTTACAACCCTTTGAAAACCGTAAAAACAATTCTACACACAGACAATATGAAACAGACCGTGGGCTGGCTTCAGTCAGCGAGCCATAGGTAGCCAATACTTGCCATAGATTATAAGTAGTTTACCCACATGACACACTTGCTTATGCTCCGATGCCTTTCCCCACACTGCTCTCTCTGTCTAGAATACCTTCACCCATTTCTCTACCTAACAGATATTTATTCACATCCTACATCGTCTAAGATATGCCTACCCAAACTGAGATGTGTGGACCAACAGCAGCAGCACTGAGAAACCTATTAACATTAAGTGTCTCAGATCCCACTAAAGACCCAAAAGCCAGAATCTGCCTTTGAACAAGAACCCCAGGAACTTATAGGCACACTAAAGTTTGAGAAGCAAACCTGCTCTGACCAACCCTAACCCAGGGCAGGTGTTCTATGTTGCTGCATTTAGCATACTGAATTAAAATGATCTTCTTACTAACTGGCTTCCCCACTGTTTTATGAATTCCATATAGGAGGGACCATGTCCCACTCATCTTTGAATCCCCAGAACTCAATATAGTACCTAGAACGTAGCAGAGCTCAATTAATGTTTGTTAAACTGAAATAAATTAAGCTAAGCCTTGCCTCATCAATTAAATGAGTCTAATAACACTCATCAGCCCCGCCAGCATGGCTCAGTTGGTTGAGCTTCGACCTACGAACCAGGAGGTCACAGTTGGATTCCTGGTCAGGGCACATGCCCAGGTTGCAGGCTCGATCCTCAATAGGGGGTGTGCAGGAGGCAGCCGATCAAAGATTCTCTCTCATCATTGATGTTTCTATCTCTCTCTCCCTCTTCCTTCCTCTCTGAAATCAATTAAAAAAATATATTTTTAAAAATAAAATAAAATTCATCACATATACCTAATATGGAGATAAAATGAAACAAATAACAGGACATTTTGCACAGTGCCAGGCACACTAGGTACTCCATCAATGTTACTTCCCTTCTGCACTGAGTGGACTATTATACCACCATTTAAAATTACTTTTAAGAAAGCATTTATAGCCCTGGCTGGTTTGGCTCAATAGATAGAGCATCGGCCTGGGGACTGGAGGGTCCCAGGTTCGATTTCGATCAAGGGCACATGCCTGGGTTGTGGGCTCGATCCCCATTAGGGGTGTGCAGGAGGCTGCTGATCAACGATTCTCATCATTGATGTTTCAATCTCCCTCTCTCTTCTTCTCTGAAATCAATAAAAATACATTTTTTTAAAAAAAGAAAGCATTTATGAAAGTACATAAAGTGAAGAAGAATGAAAAATTAAATTTACCTATGATTTATACTCCATAACGATTATGTAAATATTTTGACAAATATTAGTACAAACATAGAAACAGTAAGTCTGTTACAGATAGGATTGTGAATTATTTTTTTTTCTCTTCTTAACATTTCCATTAACTTGGTTAAAACTTTGTGAAATAAACTTTAACAGAAAAATAATACAAAAATAGAAAAAACATATTTGCAAAGAAATGTACATTCATAAAATATCACAAAGTCAAAAATATCCTGAGTTCTACGATTTAATTTGATAAGATTGTAAAAATCCTCTGGTATGGAGATTACCTAATCCTTTAAATCTAACGTATGTTTACTTATTGGAGAAAGACACATTTAGGTCTTTCCTTCTCTTGTTGGAGATCTATCATCTACTATTAAGCTTATCAGAGATTATTTTCTTGGCTCTTAAACAGAAGAAAGAGGGATTGTCAGCGGAAGAGAGAAAAAGGACATGTTAAGAGGAAGACAAAGGAAGAAAGGAACAGGGAAGAAGAGAATGAGACAAATAAGAGAGAAAAAAATATAAAGGCAAGAAGAGATTGAAAAAAGACAAAGGAAAGAAAGAAATAACATTAAAATAAATAACTGCCCATGGTAAACTAACTTAGAGGCATTAACAGGTACAGAAATTTGGTGGAGAAACCAAGATGGCAGCATAGGTAAACACCTAAACTGCTGCCTTGCACAACAATTTCAAAACTACAACTAAGGAAAACCAAGATGGCGCTGTACGTGCTGCCTCTCACAATCACACCAAAACTACAACTAAAAGACAAAACGTCTATCACCCAGAACCACGGGAAAGCTGGCTGAGTAGAAGTTTGACATCTAGAAAGAAAGAGAAAAGAGCATTGAGACGTGCACAAGCGCAGGAATCATTGTTTACTGCACTGGGGCGCGGGGCGCGGAAACTCGGAGAAGAGGAAGAAGAAAAAGGTAAAGATAAAAATTATGAACAACAAATACATATCTATCAACAAGTGAATCTAAAAATCAAGTGAATAAAAAATCTGATGAACAGAATACACTGGTGAATATAATAGAATCAGGGGCATAGAAAGGGAGTGGACTGACAATTCTCGGGGGGAATGAGGTATGGGGGGTGAGGGAAGAGACTGGACAAAAATCGTACACCTAAGGATGAGGAAAGTGGGGTGGGGGGCGGTAAAGGCAGTTGGTAGGGTGGGAACCAGGTGGAGGGGAGCTATGGGGGGGGGGGGAAAAAGAGGAACAATTGTAATAATCTGAACAATAAAGATTTATTAAAAAAAAAAACAAAAAAACAGAAATTCAATCTCCCCAAGGCAACAAAATGAAGGGCCAATGCTGCCTGATCACAACGTGGGGTAAGTGTAGTAACGGCACAACTAGAAGTTTCAGTAGGAAGCCAGCATTGCATACGGCCACAAGTATGAGGAAAAGTGGACGTGGCAAGGAGGTGCATCCAACTGACCATTTGTATTTGTGGACACCCAGCCTCAGCTCTGCCTCACCTGCCCCTAGTGAACGAACCCGAGCCGCACAGTCCAAGCTTTAGTTCTTCTTGCCTATCAGACAACCTTCTATAATGTTTGTAACCCAGAAAGGACCTATTACTAGCAAACCTTTCTGAAGGTGACCTCCCAAACCTTTCTGAGTTGGTCATCAGCACCAGCATCTGCTCAGCATTGCCAGTAACTGTGCCAGACAACCAATTAGATTCATTTCCTGATGACTTTCCACACAATCGTTTACTTATCATAACCAAGTAACTTAAGGACCTCTTAAATCATCATATTGGGCCAAGGAGAGACAAGCATTCTCAGCTATTCAATTACACTAATAAATCACGTGCTGCATGTTAGTCTGGAATGGCCTGCATCAATTCTAAGAGCTCATTCAGTTTCAGGAAGCAGCTTACTTCCTCCTTCCAAGCAAGTTTCACCAAAAATAACAAAGAATAAACTTTTAAACTGCATGTGATTTGCAATGCCTTTGGCTCCAAAATTTATTTTCTTAAATGTTCTTTCCCTGTCATCATTTAAAAGGGCCTTTATTGGCGTAACAATTCAGGTTTTATTTCACAGAGGGTCTCTTAAAACTATTTCAGGTTTGATATTTATTTCAAGGCAACTCTTCCAAATAAGCTCACAACAGACACATCCTGTTTTTGTTCTTGGCTCTGTGGGAAGTGAATACTAATGTGAAAACTATACTTTGACACATATTTCCAGGAATACCATTTGACAAAAATTACAAACCCATCTCAAATAAGGACATGCCATTTCTTGACTTTTGCGTAGTAAGTAACTTAAATATTTATTCAATATTCTTGACACTACTTTCTGGGTGATGGAAAACTAAGTCAAAAGCAAACTTATTTATACCACTTACGTTATTCATAAACTACTGCTGTTACTTATATAGCATTAATCGAAGCTGGAGAACAAAATCTTACTTAAAAACATTCTGGACTTAAAATGCAAATGATCATTATGGTACTTAAGAGTATTGGAAAAATAAAAAAATTACTTTAATTGTATAAAGTCTAAAAACTGTTGAAAAGATTACAATTAAACTTAGTATATACTCATAACAAAGACATTACATTTCAAGTTTTATATTTTAAATACATCTTTTTTCACATTAAATTTTATTAAAATCTATAAGTCTAAAACTAGACCAAAATATAGTTTTTTAAATGTTATTACAGCATTTAGGAAGAAAGCAAAATCTAAGAGAGATGGCCACTTTAAGAAATATTATGATTCTAGTGTTTTCCATAAAATAGTGTGACCTCGAGTCTGCAGTGCTTGATCAAAGAACAGGAGATGTGCTGAGAGTACAAAAATTCAAGGCCACATTTTAAACTCCAGGAGGCTGGCTCAGCAGCCAGACAAAGCATTTCCACATACATCTGTTTCAACAATCCCTTCTTTCCACACACAAGTACTCCTGGCCATGGAGGGAAAATCTGTAAAACTAACTCTAATTCGCCTTTTAACTGGAAGAAACGTCGAGGGAGTTAAGGATGTCAAAACACAGAATAAGTCCAAACAATAACATGACAAGGTAGGCTGCCTGGCTATTCTATCACATCAAAGACAGGCTGTTCCCTTCCCAAATGAGACTAATTTGTTTGGAAAGAGGACCAAGACGTTCCTGTCAGCCTGCCAAGATGAAGGTGAGCCTGCCACGGAGTTCTGGCTAGGCCCAGCTGCAGAAAGGATAGTCACGTGGGCCCCAGGTCTTCGAGCCACCTGGGAAACAAATCTTTCGAGTTTCTTAAGCAGAGAAGTCAGGAAGATGATGCTGACTGGCTCCCTTCACAGCCTGTGGCTCCGTGATGATTTAAAGCCAATGACAAGTCCTTCTCATCAATCAGTGCTGCCCTGAGGAATAAGGTAAGTCTCCTTACTCACTAATTTTGAGTTCTGAAATCAGGATAAGATCACTTTCAAGTTCACCCGGAATATTTTAGTAATGGAAAGAACCAAAACATCACAGGTCAGAGACCACCCCTCCTCCAGTTCCAAGGAAAACACTAATAAATTTGGAGCACTTAGTGTAACTACAAAATGTCTTAAAAGATGATACTGGAGATTTTACTAGCATAATTCGTCCAAGCAGCAGCTTAGTTTTTATAATAGCATTGGTATATCTTTTTCTATACCTATAAATATTCTATCCCCTTCTACTGGTATATTTCTCTGTATTAAGCTGGACATTTTTTTAACTTTTCTATTCTTTTTTTTTTTTTAAGGTTTTTAAAATTGATTTTTAGGGAGAGGAAGAAACATCGATTGGCTGCCTTCCGCAAGCCCCCTACTGGGGATCAAATCCACAAGTATATGCCCCCTGACTGGGAATCGAACTGGCCACCCTTTGGTGCACGGGACCATGCCCAGCCAACTGAGCCACACCGGCCAGGGCAAGCTAGACAATTTCTGTGGACAAAAATTCCACAGCATGTTTTACTTTGTATTTCCCCTTTTATATCCATGGGCAATTACATCACCATGGCTGTCAAGCACTAAGAAACTGCTCCCACCTGCAGTGAATCTGCCTTGCCCTTGATAACCAATGACCACCTCATTGCTAAATCCAAGGCCAACTTCTCCCTCATCACACTCTAATTTTTCTGTAACAGTGAATGCCAGTAACTACTTTTCTGCTTCTTAGAACTTTTTCTTTCTTGAGCACCCATGACTCAACACTCTCTCAGTTCTCCCACTTCACCCTCCATACAATTCAGCTTCCTTTACCAAATCTACTTCCTCCTCCTGCTGTCAAAATGACCCCAAAATTACGCACAGCCTTATCTACTACCACTCTTCTTCACAGCTATCATGTTTCACTTAGAAAGGATATATGCCCTAGCCGGTGTAGCTCAGTGTATAGAGCATCAGCCTGCAGACTGAAGGGTCCCAGGTTCAATTCCAGTCAAGGGCACATGCCTGGGTGTGGGCTCGATCCCCAATAGGGGGCGTGCAGGAAGCAGCCGATCCGTGATTCTCTCTCATCATTGATGTTTCTCTCTCTCTCTCCCTCTCCTTTCCTCTTTGTCAATAAAAATATGTTAAAAGAAATTATATGTATCAGTCTTCTTGACTGCCCAGCATCTAAAACCCTTCGTATGTCTGGGGAATCCCATACCTCCCAATGTAAGAGTAAAAATGTAAATGTACCCTTTCCAAGCCTCCTTTGCAGCTAGCTTATGGCACGTGACTAGGCCATACCAATTAGATGCATCATCCCAAATGTGAACTGGATAGTGGGCACCATAGAGAACTCTCCTTGGTAACAAGAAAGCTGCAGGAGGACCTGAGTCTCTGGGCAGCACCCAGTGTGCAGGGCCAGAGGTGTTCCTTGGTACAAGTGCAACACCTACCCTCTGGTGGCAGCAACCTCTTCCTTGTGGTTCCTCACTGGAGCAACCAGTACAGTTCCAGCCACCACACCTGGTTTTCAGGCCTTCGTGGCAATTCTTTGAACTACCCAACATCCTTTTTGCACATTTATTTTTGCCTTGAATCATCTAGTCCTGGTGTTTCCAAGTAAGCATCCTTCACGCATCTCAGAACATGCCCTTTGCTTTCCTGCCCCGCATAACCTTGCCCACTGTGTTTCTTCCATCCAGAATTCTTCTCTATTAGTCAAAACTCTTCCGATCTTTTTAAGACCCAGCACTAGTACTGCTTTCCCCATAGATATAATGGCTAATACTTGAATGAGCACTAAGGACCAGGCATTCTTCTCATTTGATCTTCACAAGTACAGTGGGAGGTAAATATTTGCATTAGCGCCATTTTACAGTTGAGGAAAATGCAACAAAAACAAATGAAGAAAATTGTCTTTATTGATTTCAGAGAGAGGAAGGGAGAGCGTGAAAGGTATAGAAACATCAATGATGAGAGAGAATCGTTGATCAGCCATCTCCTGCACCACCCCTACTGGGGATGGGGCCCGCAACTCGGGCATGTGCCCTGACCAGAATCAAACTGTGACCTCCTGGTTCATGCATCAACACTCAACCACTGAGCCACACCGGCTGGGCTACAGGTATAATTTTTAAAGGGCAGTAAGACATCACAAAACCTTACTCCTCTATTTGTTTTCTTTTGGAAGCTTAGGAAAAATAACTCAGAACAAAACAAGCAATGTCCTTTTTCATCTACTTTGGGAAGTACAGTTAAAAGTCACCATCCTGGACTTTGAAACAAGAATAGTATTTCCTTACATAAAACAGCCTTGAAAACATTCTGGATCCTATATGTTGCCCATATTGCATCACTTGACCAGTTCTTACGGTTTTATCAATATGCAGGTAGACAAAAAATTATGATGTAACTTGTACTGAATAAATATTCTTTGGACATGAGGATGCATTGGTCTATAATTACAGCAGTTTTAAAGAGGAAGAGTCCCACCCTGTCTGCAAGTCTCCAGGGATATTACATGACCCCAAATCACTTAAGTTTTGGACTTTTTTTAGATTCAAGCCTTTCTGCCTCTGATCCAAAAAGTCTAGTCCAATACTTTGTATCTACAGTGACTTAACACAAACACTTCCAAGTTCGATCTATTAAAAGCAAAGATGGCCCAGAGCCACACCTTACCTCTTCTGGCACAATAATTAATGGATACTTGTCCTCAGATAAAAAGTTGAAAATAACCCACACTTTAAATGAATCTTCTTCCTCAATGAGCAGGGGACTCTTTGTGAGGTTTTTTTTGACACAGAGGGTCCAACACATCCTATTTAATTCAAGCTTGTCAAAGTTGTCTTGGACCTAAAAAGGAATAAGGAAAAATTCTAATGAACCAATCCAAAATAAATAATATAATATAAGCCCAGTAAAACAGAAAAACAAAGCCTACTATATGCTTCCATTTTAATCAATCCAGTTAACCAATACATTTTCAGTGTATATGCTTAGGTACCACACTTTTAAAGGCTCAAATAAGAATTTATATTAAGCCCAGCTGGCATGGCTCAGTGTTGAGTGTCAACCTATGAACCAGGAGGTCAAGGTTCGATTCCTGGTCAAGGCACATGCCCAGGTTATGGGCTTAATCCCCAGTGGGGGGCGTGCAGGAGGCAGCCAATCAATGATTCTCTCTCATCATTAATGTCTATGTCTCTCTCTCTCTCTCTCTCTCTCTCTCTCTCTCTCTCTCTCTCTCTCTCTCTCCCTTCCTCTCTAAAATCAACAAATATTTAAAAAACAGAGTTTAAATCAAAGTTTAAATGCTGTCTGTTAATTCCATGCCAAATTGCTTGTAGAACTCAGTAGATGGACAACATCTATATGATGAAAGACATCTCTATAGGATTCGTTTCAAAGGCCACCACCATCAACTCCATCCACCCGCACCCCTAAAAAAACATTATGTGGAAGACATGCCACACAGGAAATGACAGGCACACAAAAGCACACAGCCTTGCTCTGAGGAACCAGAGATTCCGTGTGGATTCTGTGGTGAATTGTAGGGTTCCTGGCGGCGAGTGGCTAAATTTATGGCTGGAAAAGCAAATACAGAACAAATCACAAAGAGCTCCATAATTTTTTTTTAATAGCCTATAGGAAAACCCGAGTGGAAGGATTTTGGAGCAGAGAATGAGCAGGTCATCTGCAGCCCAGATTACTACTCTGCAGAAAAGAGGTGTTAAAGGTGACCCTTGGAGCATAAGAGTTCAAGGTAAAGTATTCCAAAGGACGGAAAGGAAATGGCATCAGCAAAAGCACGGCAGGAGCAGCACACCCTCCCTGCTTGGGAAATAGCCACAGGATGAAGGACACAGAAACAAGGGCAAAGGAAAGATAAAGTTTTCCGTTTGGGAAGTTCTGGTAAGACATTAGATGGAGGTGTCCCAGGACCATAGAAGAGGTGAAACTAAAGAGGAGAGGCAGATCTGTGCATCAACTGCCCGCCAAAGATGACTGAAACCACGACGGCCAATGACACCACTCAGAGAGACCACAAAGGGAGAAAAGAGAGATCAGAAACAGGACCGCAGGGGATACACCCATTGGTAAAGCAAGAGGAGGAAGAGGAATCAGGATAACTGAAAAAGCACTCAGAGTGGTAGAAGAACCACAAAGATCTGAGAACTGGGTGAGGAAACAGTTGAGAAGGTTTGATAAGTAGTGTGAAATGCTGCAGAGAGACTAAGGAGGGGCTGTTTAAAAGACCACTGGTTCTGCATGCACTTCGATGATCTCTAGTTATCTTCAAGACAGCTGAAGAGCGTGGGTAAAAGATTGCAGTGGGATCAGAAACCAAGAAAATTCTCCATAAATTAGTTTTCCTAGGAAATAAGTTGTGTGTTTGGCTTCTTCCTCCTCTAAAACCTAATTCACTATTCCTTAGTTTAATGATACTCAGGTGAAAGAGTATTAAATGATAGCATTTACATCTTTTTTAAAAGTACAAGAATCAGATCATATATGAAAAGCCCACAGCTAACATCATACTCATCAGTGAAAGACTGAAAGCTTTCCTCTAAGATCAGGAACAAGGCAAAGATGCCCACTCTCACCACTTCCTTTCTACACAGTACTGGTCAGAACAATTAGGCAAGAAAAAAAATAAAAGTCATCCAAATTGGAAAGGAAAAAGTAAAATTATCTCTGTTTGCGGATGATATGCTCTTTTTTTATTTTTTTATATATTTTTATTGATTTCAGAGAGGGAGAGAGAGAAACATCAATGATGAGAGAGAATCATTGATCTGCTGCCTCCTGCATGCCCCACACTGGGGATTGAGCCCGCAATGTGGGCATGTGCCCTGACCGAAATTGAACCATGACCTCTTGGTTCATAGGTCAGTACTCAATCACCGAGCCACACCAGCTGGGCTGCCTTTTTTATATATCTGTAGTCAACTCTAAAGAGTCTACAAAAAACTATTAGAACAAATAAACAAATAGAGCAAAATTACAGGATATAAAATCAACATTCAAATATCAGTTATATTTCTATACACTAATAATGAACAATCTGAAAAAGAAATTAAGAAAACAATCCATTTACAATGGCATAAAAAAGAATAAAGTACTTAGGAATAAACTTTTCCAAGGAGGCAAAAGTCTTGTACATTGAAAACTACAAAACATTACTGAAAGAAATTAAAGATGACAAATAAATGGAAAGACATCCCATATTCATGGATTAGGAGACAATATTGTTAAAAATGTCCGTATTCCCAAAGCAATTTAGATCTAATGCAATCCCTATCAAAATCCCAATGGTATTTTTTGCAGAAACAAAAAACATTATCTTAAAATTCATATGGAATCTCAAAGGACCATGAATATCCAAACAATCTGGAGAAGAAGAACAAAGCTAGAGGACTTGCACTTCCTAATTTCAAAACATATTACACAGCCACAGTAATCAAAACAGTTTGCTACGGGCATAAAAACAGACCGACTAATAAAACAGAAAAGAGAGCCCAGAAATAAGCCTTCATGTGTATGGTCAATGATCTTTAACAAGGGTGCCAAAGCTACACAGTGAGGAAAGGAGAGTCTCTCTTCAACAAATGGTGTTGGAAGAAAATATCCATATGCAAGAGAATGAAGATGAACCCTTACCCTAGATCAGTGGTTCTCAACCTTCCTAATGCCGCGACCCTTCAATACAGTTCCTCATGTTGTGGTGACCCCCAACCATAAAATTATTTTCGTTGCTACTTCATAACTGTAATTTTACTACTGTTAATGAATCGTAATGTAAATATCTGTGTTTTCTGATGGTCTTAGGCTCTACAGCAGCGGTTCTCAACCTGTGGGTCGCGACCCACAGGTTGAGAACCGCTAGCAGGGTCGCCTAAGACCATCGAAAATAATTTTATGGTTGGGGGTCACCACAACATGAGGAACTGTATTAAAGCGTCGCGGCATTAGAAAGGTTGAGAACCACTGCCCTAGATCATATACAAAAATTAATTCAAAAACGGAGGCAAGATATAAATGGAAGACCTGAAACTCCTAGAAGAAAACATAGGGAGAAAGCTTCATGACATTGGAACGGACCATGATTTCCTGGATAGGACACGAAAGGCACAGGCAACAACAGCACAAACAAATGAAATTACATCGAACAAAAACAATCAACAGCGTTGGACAACAGTGAGCCAGTCCTTGCCATCAGAGAACTTACACTCCAGGTGGGAAACAATACAGCAATTGCACAACCACCTACGTGATAAAAACTGTGGTACGTGCTCTGAAGGTAAAGCAGAGGATGCTTGAGAACACATGAAGGCAGAGCTGGTTAGCTCTGGGAAGGGTGGGGTGCTACCTACAGAAACCTCCCTGGGGAAGTGACAATCAAGCGAAGACCTAAAAGGATGAACAGGAATCGGCTGCTTGTTATGGGCACAGGAAGCCTTATGGCAGAGGAAGCAGCATGTCTGAAGGATCTGTGGCAGGAGAGGTCTTCGTAATTTGAGGAACAGAGAGGAGGCCAACATGGCTGCACTGCAGTGAGCAAGAAGGGAGTGGAGAACGTAGAGGCTGGAGAGGTTGGCAGAGGCCAGCAGAACACAGCCCCGCATGCCATGATAAGGATGTTGGGCTTTGAGATCATCTCTAAGTTCATTCTAACTATAAAGGGTCTAGGAATCTATGGCTCCATATTCCATCTCATCTAAGATTACAAACTGCTCCCAAATCCCAGTTTATATCATGCACATTAAACTGACAGTCTCACATCTTTTGGAAAATTGTTAACGGCTGTCACTGATCTCAGGGTGTCCAAATGGAAGATAATTTCCTAGAAAAAAATGTGTAGAGTTGTTTTCTGTGTTTTTTTTTTAACACTAAGTCTATGTAATGGCTTGTCTCATAGAGGACAGGCACCGGAATAGGTTAGACCAGTGGTCGGCAAACTCATTAGTCAACAGAGCCAAATATCAACAGTACAACGATTGTAATTTCTTTTGAGAGCCGAAAACTGACTTCTGTGCATGGGCCACGAAGTTTCAATCGCACTGTACGTGCGCACGTGGTATTTTGTGGAAGAGCCACACTCAAGGGGCCAAAGAGCCGCATGTGGCTCGTGAGCTGCGGTTTGCCGACCACTGGGTTAGACTGTATTGCTATAGCAAGCTCAAATTGGGTCAGAGTTCTTCTTATTTTTAACATATGTTTGCTTTTCCCATACATATGAATACATATGAACCCATACATATGAATAAGATAGCAGTTATGAACGTCAATTCTGACTCAAAGTACTAAAAGTATTTACAAAACTAAACTCATGTTTATAAATTAAAATTTTCATACCAACTAGTAACACTTCTTTTTTTTAAATATATTTTTATTAATTTCAGAGAGGAAGGAAGAGGGGGAGAGAGCTAGAAACATCAATGATGAGAGAGAATCTTTGATTGGCTGCCTCCTGCACCCTCCCCACTGGGGATCGAGCCCACAACCCGGGCATGTGCCCTTGACTGGAGTTGAACCCGGGACTCTTTAGTCCACAGGTCGATGCTCTATCCATTAAGCCAAACCAGCTAGTGCTAGTAACACTTCTTTAAAACATTAAGCATAGTGCCTGATACACAGTGGACTAAATAAATGTTAGCATTTTTATCTTTATACTAATGTTTTCAAAAATATTTTGATGACATGGAAAAGGAAATATTAATGTTAAGTGTTCAATATGATCCCAGCTTGAAAAATCATACAAATGCATTTTTAAAAACAATGACTCAAAATAAACAGATCAAAATTTTTAAAGTGACTGCCTCAAGATGATAAGGGTAATATTTTCTGAATAAGTTCTTTTTTAAAAAAATTTACAACCACGAGCCTGTATTTACAATACAAGAAACCATTTTACAATTAAGAAAACCACTTTAAAAACAGCATTTCACATTAATCGTCAGGGAGCTACAAATCAAAACACAGTAAGATGCCACACCTCACACCCACACAAGGATGACTATAACAAAAAAAGATAGAAAATAACAAGTGTTGGTAATGATATGAAACAGCTGGAACCCTCACATATTGCTGGTAGGAAAGTAAACTTCACAGCTGCTTTGGAAAACAGCTTGGCAATCCCTCAAAAGGTTAGACATATAGTTGCCTTATGACTCAGCAATTCCCTTCCTAAGTATATACCCAAGAGAACTGAAAACACACATCCACACAAAAATTTGAACATGAGTGCTCAAAGCAACAAATTCATAATAACCAAAAAGTGGAAATAACTCAAATGCCGATCACCTGTTGAGTGTACAAACAAAATGCGGTATGTCCACAATGGAATATTATTCAGCCACTAAAAGGAATGAAGCACTGTTATATGCTACAATGTGACCACATACTTTATGATTCCATTCATACGTAAGAGACCAGGATAGGCAAATCCATAGAGACAGGAAGTAGATTAGTGGTTGCCTAGGGCTCTGGGGGAGGAGAGAGTGAGTGCTAATGGGTATGTTTGTTTTTTTGTGGGGTTTTTTTGAGGGAGAACAAAGAAAATAGTCCAAAATTGATTGTGGTGACGGTTGCACAAAATTGTGACTATATTAAAAACCACTGATTGTACACTGTAAAAACTTTTATTGTATGTTATGTGGATCATATCTCAAAGCCATTATTTCAAAAACAAAAAGTTATTTCTTTAAACTACATCACTCTTAGATTTATATTGCTGGTCAAAGTGTCCAAATGGCATAAGCTCATCCATAGTACTCAACATAGGACCTCTTTATTCACTCAGAAGTTTTGAGGACGTTTTGAGTGCTAAAGGCATATTCATTCAACTAACAGATATCTGAAAACTCATTTTATGGAAGAGCTACAACCGACATAAGAACTCAAGCATCTGGTAAGAGTACAAATGTCAGCCTAGGAAAACTGAATGTAGCCCTAGCTGGTTTTGCTCAATGGATAGAGCGTCGGCCTGCGGACTGAAGGATCCCAGGTTCGATTCTGGCCAAGGGCACATGCCTGGGTTTCGGGCTCGATCCCCAGTGGGGGGCGTGCAGGAGGCAGCCAATCAATGATTCTCATCATTGATGTTTCTATCTCTCCCTTCCTCTCTAAAATCAGTAAAATATATTTAAAAAAAAAAAAAGAAAGAAAACAGAATGTAGAGGCTGCTGGCCTCAAGAGAAGGGACGCTATATTGAACTAAAATATTTCTCTTTGTGTGTTTATCCTTTGCATGTCTATATGTTTCCAAAAAAGACCAAAAAAAAAAAAAAAAACAGAACAAAATGCAACAACAAAACGGTTTATGTTAGAAAGTAGCAGATTTCCCCAGTTAGGACTCAGCATATTGCCAGGGGAGTACTGGTTTTAATCATAGAGTCCAGACCAACCTTTAACATGTAGAATTCGGGAAAAGAACCGACAATTATTTGAACCAAAGAAACTAATAGGTAATTAAAACTCACGAAAGAATTAGATTGCCTCGTAAACATGCTGAAGCAGAACTCGTTTTTGATGTAGTCTATCTGGGCTCAATAGTAAAAAACTAACACTGTACCACTTTCTTCATTTTTTCCCTGTCAGATAATCTGGGTATAGTGTCTCTTTGCCAAAAGGGGGTGGGGGGAGGGCAGTGAGGGAGAGCTCACAAAATATTCTTCCTAAGGCCCGACCAGTGTGGCTCAGTGGTTGAGTGTCCACATATGAACCAGGAGGTCATGATTCGATTCCCAGTCAGGGCACATGCCCGATTTGCTGTCTCTGTCCCCAGTGGGGGCACGCAGGAGACACCGGATCAGTGATTCTCTCTCATCATTGATGTTTCTCTCTCTCTCTCCCTCTCTCTTCTTCTCTGAAATCAATAACATATATATATATAATTCTTCCTGGGCCCTGGCCAGGTAGCTCAGTTGGTTAGAGTATCATCCTCACAGGCCAAGTTGTTGGGTTCGGTCCCAGATCAGGGGACATACAAGAATCCACCAATAAATGCATAAATAAGTGGAACAACAAATCCTTGTTTTTCTCCCTTTCTCTAAAATCAATGTTTTTAAAAAAATTTTTAAAGAGTTGTTTCTAAATGCTTACAGAATTCCATTCTTTACTAAAGAAGGAATTTAACAAACAAGCAAAAAAACAGTTAACACTTAGAGGAGGCAAAATATTTGATACAAGAACATCAGATATATTAATCATTTGAAGTCCTAATAAATTCTATCAACATGAAGAACAACAGGAATGATTAACTCTGAAGACGCAAATATAGAAACCAAATGGAAAAATTATGTTTTGGAAAGCAAGTTTCAAATAATTTATCTCTCAGTCTCAACCTCTTCAGAATAATTCTCCTAAGCAAAGGCAGAAAACCACTAAAACAACCTGGGGGGAGAAATGACCAAAATGAACACTAAGGAACACCAGATACTAATAAAGAGAAAATAATCCTCTTAAAACACGTGAGAGAAAACCTGAGAACTAAATGGAGGCTGAGATCAGTTGAGATGATCAGAATGGCTTTTAAGCTGCTCCACCCCTGCCCTATGTATCCAAACTGGGAAACATAGTAATTCTAGAAGGAAATCATTTTAATCCTTCAGTAATAAAATTAAAAGAACATTGGTCTAGCCCTGGCTGGTTTTGCTCAGTGGGTAGAGCATCGCCTGCGGACTGCAAGGTCTTGGGTTCGATTCCAGTCAAGGGCTCGATCCCCAGCAGGGGGTGTGCAGGAGGCAGTGATCAATGATTCTCTCTCCCTCTCCCTTCCTCTCTGAAATCAATAAAAAAGTATATTTAAAAAAGAACACTGGTCTAGAAGTTAAATGGCTTAGGTTCACAAACTACCTCTTATTTGCTAGGTAACCTTGTGCTCTTTTTCCTCCTGAGTTAAATGGGAATAAGAATTCCAGTTATACATCACAGGATTAGCATGAGGATCAAATGAGACAGTATATATATATGAAAGCACATGTTGCAAACATTTTATCATTATTTTTTCTTTGCATGGCTGATAACAATCTCTCAATTTTATGTTATCATGCTTCAGTCACTATTTGCATTTTTTCCCACTAAGTTTCAAAACAAAGCACTAATCTTTGCTCAATTTAAACCCACACCATGGAATCCTTGGCAGCTTTATTTGGATTGAAGGACTGGCAAAATTCCACTCCAGGTGGCTAAGCAATAGTAAACAAGGGCTCACTGTTTCATCACATCCTCACCCGCTCTGTGAATGAGGTTTTCTCCAAATTTAGTGGCTAATTTTGGACTTTTTAAATGCTGCTATATTTTCTTTCCCAGCTACAAAACTTTAAAATACCCTAAATACTAAAATAACGAACATTTTAAAGTGTAAAATTCAAAATGCTTAAAGTTACACCCAGGAAAACAAAATGCAATATTAGGACACAGCACTTCAAGATATTAAACCATGCCCTGGCTGGTGTTGCTCAGTGGTAGAGCATCGGCCCTCACGTGGAAGGATCACAGGTGGGATTCCCAGTCAAGGGCATGTACCTGGGCTGCAGGTTCGATCTTCGGCCCCGGTTGGAGGCAACCAATTGACGTCGCTCTCACATCAATGTTTCTCTCTGTGTGTCTCTCTGTGTCTCTCTCTCTCTCCCCCTCTCTCCCTCCCTCCCTACCACTCTCTCTAAAACAGCAATGGAAAAAAAAATCCTCAGGTGAGTATTACCAACAACAATAAAAAAGATATTAAACCATATCTCTCTATCTATTGGCCCAGACCACACAAATTCTAGCCCTGAAAAACAAAGCAATTTACAGATTCCTGAGGCTTTCCCAACATGTTCTATATGTTAATAATAGACATTATTGTCTTTATTTTTTAATATTAAACACATGCACACAGCAGGTCATTAAATATTTGCTGAATATGAGACATATTTACATATAATGCATCGATAGAGCACGAGTGAGCTCCCTGAACAAAACAGCAGCCAAGCAAAGCTCCAGAAGATAGCACAGCATCAACTGAGGTTCTGAGAGCTCACACATGAGTTTCTGTACAATTTGATTAAATCGTCTTTATTGAGATACTAGAGGCCCGGTGCACGGATGTGTGCACCAGTAGGGTCCCTCAACCTGGCCTGTGAGATCAGCTGAAACCAGCAGTCCCACGTCCCCCAAGGGATGTAGTAATGCGTGAAGTGTCAGGCGCCGGGAAGAGCCCGAGCCTGGGCCAGTGCTGCTCCTGCTCATCCTGGCCCGCTGTTCCTGCCAACGCCACCACTCAGCAGGCTCTCTGCCGCTCCGCTGTGGTCTCCACGCACCCATCCTAGAGCGATACCGGCGCACCCACGATGGAGAAGTGACTGCGGGCTCATGCCCAGTCAGTCCCGATGCAGGTCCCCATCCCGGCCCCAGAGCGGATGGGGGAGGGGCATGGAGGAGAGTCCACAGGAGAGGCTCACCAGCCATGAACCCAGCGTCTGGCGCCTGCTGGTCAGCTGAGCTGTGCTCCCACTGTGGGAGTGCACTGACCACCAGGAGGCAGCTCCTGCATTGAGCATCTGCCCCCTGGTGGTCAGTACATGTCATAGCTACTGGTCGACCAGTCAAACGGTCACTTAGGCTTTATATATATAGATAATTCATGTACCGTAAGAGTCACTCTTTAAAGTGTGCAACACACTAGTTTTTAGTATATTCACAAGGTGTGTTTTTGTTGGTTGGTTGGTTTTTTGTTTGTTTGCTGGCTTATGTAGTGGTTAGACCATCATATACTTTACATAGTGTTCCCCTCAATATTTCCAGTACACTATCTGACACCATACACAATATTATTGACTATCGTTCCTATGCTTTACTTTCTTCCCCGTGACTATCAATTAATTTGTGATTCTTGGTCCCCTCACCTCTTTCACCCGGTGCCCCAACCCTCCCTCCCATCTGGCAGCCGCCAGTTCTCTCTTTGTATCTATGAGTCTATTTCCATTTTGTTTGTTTATTTTGTTCTTTAGATTCCACATATAAGTGAAATCTTATGGTATTTATCTTTCTCTGACTTATTTCACTGAGCTTAATACTCTCTAAGTCCTCCATGCTGTAGCAAATGGTAAGATTTCATTCTTTTTTATGGCTGAGTAATATAATATTCCATTGTATATATGCACCACAGCTTTTTTAAAATATTTTTTATTGATTTTAAGAGAGAGGGGAAGGTAGAGGGAGAGAGAAACATTGATGTAACATCAATCAGCTACCTTCTACAGGCACTCTACTGGGGTTCAAGCCCGCAACCTGAGCATGTGTTTTGACTGGGAATCGAACCAGCAACCTTTCAGTGCATGGCACAACACTCAACCAACTGAGCCACATCAGCCAGGGCACATCACAGCTTTTTTATACTACACTGGTCTATTGATGGGCACTTGGGTGGCTTCTATAACTTAGCTATTATAAATAACCCTGCAATGAACATAGGGGTGCAAATATTCTTTCAAATTAGTGTTTTGGGTTTCTTCAGATAAATCCCAGAAGTGGAATCACTGGCTCATAAGGCAGTTCCATTTTTAATCTTTTGAGAAAATTCCACACTATTTTCCATGCACCAGGCCTCTAGTATGCATATAAGATCTTTGGTTAATCTCTTCCTGCCCTACCCCCTCCCCCTTCCCTCTGAGATTCATCAGTCTGTTCCATGTTTCCATGCCTGTGCATTGAGCGTCTGCCCCCTGGTGGTCAGTGCATGTCATAGCTACCAATAGAACGGTCAAACAGTCGCTCAGGCTTTTATATATATAGACTAGAGGCCCGATGCATGAAATTCGTGCCAGAGTAGGCCTTCCTTCCCCCAGCTGCCGGCACAGGAGGTTCTGAGAGCTCACACATGAGCCTTCCTTCCCTCCGGCCGCCAGCAGGCATCCAGGACCCAGGCTTCCCTCTCAGCCCCGCTTCGTCCAGAAGGATGTCTGGTCTAATTAGCATATTATGCTTTTATTATTATAGATGTATTTGCCTATTTAGAACATTTCACATAAATGGAATCATACAATATTTGGCTTTTGAATTTGATTAAATCTTATTTCATTATAGTGTGGTTTCTCTCTCTTTTTTTCTAATTAACGCATGGTCAAGGTAATGTTATCAGCTCTGCAAGGAAAATATTTAAAATACAAGATTATATATAATATACGTATATACATATGTACATATATGTATATATGTGTGTATATATATATATATATATATATATATATATATAACATACACACACAAAAAAAGAGCAAAAAAGTATATTATGAGACTGACTAGGAAATTATAGATATAGTTACAAAGAGTACTACATAAATGAAAACACTAATTTTGACTATCTTTGCTACAAAGTTTCTGAAAAATATAAGGATTTTTTCAGAAGAAGCCTGACCAACATTTGGCATTTTCCAAACTACTAACTTAAATTATTATTATAAATTTTAATTACTGTACTTTGCTATTATACAACGGCACTAAATAACAAAAAGAATTTATACATATAAAAAGCAATAAAAATACAAAGAAGCCACAGGAAAAAATATATATAAATAACTGTGGTAATTAGGTGGTGGGAAATAAGAATTTTTTAATGCATTTTATTTTTTAATTTAAAAGTATTATCACTGTCACTTTAATTTATTGAATTTTAGAGAGAGGTGGGAAGGGAGAGAGAAAGAGAGACATAGATTTGTTGTTCCACTTATTTATGCATTCATCAGTTGATTCTTGTATGTGCCCTGACTGGGGATTGAACCTGAACCTTGGCTTATCAGGACAACACTCTACCTGGCCAAAGCTCTCACTGTCACTTTTTTTAAAAAAGGCTTTTTTTATTATTGTCTTTAATTTTAAGGTTAAATTAAAATTTCGTGCTTGGTGTTATGAGTAGGCAAAAGCAGGAATTCCCAACCCTTCATACGATTACTTTCATACCTAAAATAAATGTGATATGGAAAATGACACTAATATATTTTTCAGTTAAAAAAAGTGGAACTATATGTACAGCACGATCCTAATTCATGTAGAAACAAAACATTATGTACTAGTGTGTAGTATGTGTTTGCATGTGTATTAAAAAAGATCTGCAGCCTGGCCAGCATGGCTCAGTAGTTTTTTTAAAAGGGAAAAAAGCACCCTAAGAGAAAACAGGTACAGGTTAATACAATATACAGTTCTTAACCTCCAAAAATGAACCAAGTGGGGAAAATATCAAACCAAGTTTTAGAAGACAGTAGAGATAAGGGAGAAATAGGAAGAATCATTGGTCTCTCATTCTTTCCTTTCTTTACCTCTTGATGCTTCACAAGTGAAGTCTTTAGTGAACCCACCAACCAGGGGCTCTGGGGCCCACTTGAAATATGCAAATCAAACAACGCTATAAGCAAGAAGAGGTTAGAATCATACCTTTTCCAGAATGAACTTGTTTAAATAGGGCATGTAGCCCTGATTGGAGACGGGCCCCTCATCATCATCCCTGAAGTGCTCTTCCAGGGCAACAGGATCGTGGGGAACCTTCAGCACCGTGCACAGGTTATGGGAGAGGACCTAGGAGGGAGAGAAAGGCGTTAAAGGCCTCCACTAACCAGCTCATGGCACCTTCACTGCCTGAACACAACTGGCTGCTCCCTGCCCTAGGGAGAGAGAGGTGGGGAATAAACTAGCAACTGGGGGTGAATACTGCTCGACTGCCAGCTCCTCACTTGTTACCCAGGAGCGTCTCTCATTCCTCCCCCAGTTGTGGTTCACTTCAAACGAGTCTCTTACATGCCCTCACTGAGCGAGGCTCCATGCAAGACCCATGACCACAGTACTTGTAGTCTTTTATTAACTGTCCCACGTTAGAAAGAAAAAGGGGAGAAAGAGCAAGAGAATGTGTTCAAAATTAAACTTCTCCCCAAGGAGAGCAGGGTCAGTCAATGAGAGCTGTAAGAAAGAGCCTTGGCCCTAGCCATTTTGGCTCAGTGGATAGAGCGTCAGCCTGCAGACTGAAGGATCCCAGGTTCGATTCTGATCAAGGGCACATGCCCGGGCTGTGGGCTTGATCCCCAGTAGGGGGCATGCAGGAGGCAGCTGATCAATGATTCTCATCACTGATGTTTCTCTCTCTCTCCCTCTCCCTTCCTCTCTGAAATCAATAAAAATACATTTTTTAAAAAGAAAGAACCTCGTACTGACTGGGCAGCTGCAGCTGGGGCTCTGGGCAAGGTGCCTGGCCCCGGCCAATCACAACCTCCCGGGGCTGCCATTTCCTCATTTGTTCCATAGAAAGGGCCAAGTTAATATACAAACATAACGAACATTAATTGGTAACCTCTACATGTCCAAACATCTCTAAAAATCTATGATGGTAGGCTGTTTTCAGCATTAGTATTTAGAAGTGTAAAGGTAAAAAGAGAAAGACATCAAGGGCCCAGTTTAGAAATATGGAAAAAGTCAATAGCACAAATACCTCAGGAGTTACTAAAATGGTCAAAGTATTTTGTAGAAAATAAGCATTCCGTATGTAAAGGGCTACTGGCTACTGGCCTGGGTGACAGCCTAAGTAAGTAACACACTTTCACATTCAGTTGAATTGGCAGTTTGGGCTCTACCTCAACACCAATCTTGTTTCACATTAAATGAAAATTTAAAAAAAAAACAATTTCCTTTAATGTCATCCGTGTATTCCTAACAGGTCAAATTACATAGCTAAGGCTATGCTTCCTTTAACAGAGATTATTACTAAGTGTTAAATCCCAAGGTTAAAATTTTCTGTTTTTTCAGCCCTACCCATTTAACCACTTAAGGAACCACATTCATCTCAAAGAAGACTTTCCATTCTATTAAGCAAGTCACGTTTTTCTGCATAAATGTATTTCAGTTGGGATTTTTTAAGATTTAAAAAATTGAATCTATAAAAAGAATATTTGCATATCTTCTTTCTACATTTGTTTTGCTTCTCAAAGCTTCATTTCTGTGCAGATCCTTTTCTACACACTCTACTGGTTTTAAGGAAGTAAGTAAAGTAAAGGAAGTAAGTTCGCAAATGGTTATAAATGAAGTAATGAGGACTTTTATTGGCCCCTACAAAGCAGGCTGTGTTTTTCAAGCAAACCCTCTATTTGTAACAGAGCACGGTGGAGCTTTTACTGAAGAATCTTACACCACAGTCAGCAAAACCCTAAATAGGTATTTCCTTGCTCTACTTATCTGGTAAAACCTATAAAGTAATTATCTACCCCCAAAGAGATTTTGTGAAGATTAACTTTAAGAATGTAAAGTGCTTAAAAATTGTAATGTACTACAGGAATATAAGTTTTAGATAAATGAAGAGTATATTTCTCAGAAAAGGCTCAAAGGTCATTCAAATTTTAAAATCATTTGGGGCTTTACCCAAGTAAAAATTTCCCAACCACTGGTTAAATTATGGTCCATCCATAAAACTTTAAAAACAATGAGGAAGCTCACTGTGTAGTGATATGAAAATATCTCCAAGATAAATTAGATGGAAAAAAAAAAACGTACCTAAGACTACATTAGTGTGTCATCTATATGTAAAAGAAGAAAACATAAGGAACTCCAGGAGGATATATAAGAAACTAGTAACAGTAGGGGAACAGTGGGGGAAAGACTAGTTTGATGTTAGACTAGAGATAGATGACTTTTCACTGTGCCTTCCTCTTTTCATTGTCCAAAAAAAAAAAAACTATTCAAAAATATACTACCTATTTTAAAGAGTAAATATATAAGAGCACACAGCTAAATCTATTTATTGTCAAAGTCTAAACTTTTTCTTCTACGTTAACCTACTCCCTAGAGATTAGATATAAAAGGAAGACATATTCCACAGCAATGAACCATGATTAACAGATGAATGAGATGTAAGGGCAATAAATGAATTCAGTAAGAAGAAATTGTGTGTGCTACAGTGACTTCCTAGAGGACGTGAAAAGTAACATGGGCCTTAACATAAGGAGAGCTTTGGATAGGAAAAGGTTTGGGGGAAATCGGAAGGCTTTCCAGATAGAAGAATATGAGAAAGCAGTTGATTAATGCAAAATCCTCAGGATACAAAAAGGGGACACCAATCTCTCCCCAATGCACCCCGCTCTCTACTTTTGGGTTTCATAGATCCTCCAACTTAAAGTCTTGGCAGGGGGCCTTGAACACTATATTGTCATCCTTGTTACCTTACAGCTGGTGAGTACTGGCCAAAGAGATTAAATTCAAAGAGATTCAATTTGTTTTTCTTGACTAAGGTTACGGTACCTGGCAGAACTGAGCCTAAAACTCCAGTTTTTTTAATCCCTAGTGCAACACTCTCTAGTAATAAGGAACATCACGTTTTTCGTAGGTAGGTAGTTCAATTCATTGACCCCACTGGAAAAGATTTAGCTTTGAACTTCAGACTTCAGCCTTGGACAATAAGACAGTACTTTTGTTAAGTATAGGGATAGCCGGATTCAGTGACAATTTTCAAACCACCTTCATTTAGTTAAGCGAATTATGAGGAAGGCAGCACCTTATAGCAACAAGGACCCTATGTGAGGAGACCTGAGTGTTGGCCCTGCTCACGTGGTCTGTTCCTGTTCAGTGGTTTGCCATTTTCCCTTTTTGAAATATTTTAATATTTTGCTACTTAATCACTTGGTCTCTGTATACTCACTGCAAAATGAGTTGGACTTGTCTCTAAAATTTTAAAAGCTCAATCCTTAACTGTCAACCCACACGTTTCAAGAATTCAACAAAAAAACTATATAATTTAGATCAGAAATTCATCTTTCTTCATTGTTAGTAAGGCCTAGAATAGGCAAGTCTTCTTCAAACAAAACAACAAACTGAAGAATAGGTAACTGAGGTTTTGTTACTGCGAGAGAAAAAAATGTGTGCTACCTTTAAAACTTTTTTAAAATTTTTATCAGCATTTTTTAACAAGCCTAGACAGTAAGTCAAGTTTTTCTTAAATAAAATGTATCAAGAAACCAAAATCTTGAAGGTCAGAATAAAAACTAGTCACAAGAAGCAAACACTCTATAAGCTTAAACAGTAGTTGATGCTAATTTTTTAAAATATATTTTTATTGATCTCAGTGAGAAAATGAGAGGGAGAGAGAGAGAAACATCAATGATGAGAGAGAATCATAGATCGGCTGCCTCCTGCATGCCCCACACTGGGATGGAGCCCACAACCCGAGCATGTGCCTTGACCAGGAATCAAACCATGACCTCCTGGTTCATAAGTCCACGCTCAACCACTGAGCCACACCAGCTGGGCAATATATCCCACTTTACTTTTTTTTTTTTTAATATATTTTATTGATATTTTACAGAGAGGAAGGGAGAGGGATAGAGAGCTAGAAACATCGATGAGAGAGAAACATCGATCAGCTGCCTCCTGCACACCTCCCACTGAGGATGTGCCCGCAACCAAGGTACATGCCCTTGACCAGAATCAAACCCGGGACCTTCAGTCCGTAGGCCGATGCTCTATCCACTGAGCCAAACCGGTTTTGGCAATATATCCCACTTTAAATGCCTGTTCCTCCAAAGGCCATTCCCTTAGCGCCCATGTGATTGCTAAGCAGCTTTGCTCTCATAGCCCTGATTTGAAGAATAAACTACTGTTACTACAACAGATCCATAACCATGCCAGAAACTCATCTCTCCAGCTCCTTCCTAGCTGTCTGCTGCTCTGCAGGCACTGGGCTGACAAGAGATGACTAATTAGCTGCATGAGCCCTGCTTGCGTGGTCTGTTCCTGTTCGGTGGTTTGCCATTTACCCTTTTCAAGCATTTTGCTCCAACTATCATGAAAATGAAATCAAGAATGATGAACAGCTAATAGTGTTTTAACACACACAAGTGCATAATGTTTACCCTCCTCCCTCCCAAAGATGTAGAGATTATAAAGGTTCTCTGAATGTGCCCCCCTAGTCACAGTTTCCCTTTACAGGATGTGCGTAATGGGCAAAATTCAGCACTGAAAAAGAGGGGGGTGGAGATCTCTATTTCAACAAGCTTATCTGAACGGACACGATTATAGAATTATAATTCATAATAGGCAATCTTTTTTTAAAACATGAAAATTCCTTTCTGATTTATAAAATTTCAAGCTAATGGCAAATTACCAGAAAACTCTTCCTAACAATGAGCCAGAATGACCAATTTCCTACCAGTGCTATGCCCTGCCTTAAGAGCATTGTCTTAACAGAAGTCCCGCCCCTTACCACGTGGAGTCATTTTCCCTTTCCTGATAATACCCTTCATCCTGCTTGTCACTGCTTAGGTCCTGCTTGCTTTCTTTAAGTTTGGGTTGGGGCAAAAGTAGGTTTACAGCTCTGAGAACGTGAAACACAGTATTAGTATTTATTAATTATTGTTTATATGGAAAATAATACAATAATTAATACTAACACTGTGTTTCACATACAGCTGTAAACCTACTTTTGCCCCACCCTGTAATCTTTATTATATTCAGCCTCAGAAATCTCAGTCATTGTTCACTCATGCTATTTGCTATGGGAATGCCATCAATCACCATTCCAGACACTTTTACCAAATTCATCTTCAACTGCTATTTATACCACATTACCTTGTTTAAAATTCATCAAAAGTCTACAAAAGTAAAACCCAAGTGAGGCAGGTTAGTAAGAAGCTAGGAAAATTCCTTGGCAAGTGGAATGGGGAAACTGTGACAGAAAACTAAACAAGGCTGAGCAATTTACAGCCAGGTCATAAATCGCAAGGCCTTATCTTCCCTAACCAAAGACACTTAGGAGCAAGTGGTTTATGCATTCCAGACCGTGCAGGCAGACCAGCCTGGGTTCCAGGTCCCAGTGGTCCCTCTCCAGTGACATTCTTTGAAGACAAAACTGACCAGCCAAAACCGGTTTGGCTCAGTGGATAGAGCGTCGGCCTGCGGACTGGGAGGTCCCGGGTTCGATTCCGGTCAAGGGCATGTAACTTGGTTGCGGGCACATCCCCAGTAGGGGGTGTGCAAGAGGCAGCTGATCGATGTTTGTCTCTCATCGATGTTTCTGACTATCTATCCCTCTTCCTTCCTCTCTGTAAAAAATCAATAAAATATATTTTTTTAAAAAAAAGACAAAACTGACCAGAGAATGATCCTGATCCCTCTATACACTAATTTTGATGCATCAGTATATCAAAGGACACACCTGGAAAGTTGGCAAATATTCTGAATGAGACCTCCCCTAAAATTCCCACCTTTAGAAAACAGATAAAAACTCTTAAGACAAAGAACCCAGGACTCATTCTCCCTTGAGCACACCTGCACATCCCCCTGAACCTTCTTTTCTCAGGAGTGTATCTTCACTTTCTTCCTCCTAAGCTTTAAAGCTTCCAGGAGACTTGCAACCAGGGGAGCAGCAGGCAACAGCCGCTTGTCTCCAAGGGCCCTCCTTTTGCCTCTGTAATTATTTCTAGAGTCCATAAAACTCAGCTGGCTCACATCTTCTGCCTCCATGACTTTCTTTCTAAAGGTCTAAGGCACCTAGCATAGATTCAACTCTTCCTCACGTTTCGTAGGCCCACTCCTGTTGCTATGATCTTGCCTCTTAAGCCCTTCCTTTGTTTCACTGCCCCCAACTTTAATAAATGTACTCTCAAAATTACTTGGACTCAAATCGTGAAATCTTTCCTCCACGAAGTCAAGAACTCACACATTCCAGACGAGGCCAGGACACACCAACTTCAGTTCGGTCCCTTTCCAGTGACAAAGTAAGTATCTGAGCTCCACATTTAACTCACTCAACAAGCCAACCCCAATTTACCTTTCTATCCTTATTTTTTTCCTAACCTCTGCACCAACTGTACAAATTCAGCCAAACAAGTTGACTCCACTGTACCCCAAACAAAACCTGCACCACTCTTCTTCCTCCTCCAGCCCTGTTACTACCCCTACCTAACATAAATGCCATGCCTTTCTAAAGCCTCCACCACCCAAATATTACTTCCAAAACACTCTGTATTCCTTGTTTTACACTACCACACGTAATTTTTCTCTTCCCTAAGATTATAAATTTCTGAAAGGCCCATGTCTTACCCATCCTTGCATTCCCACAGCACCTAACATGCTATCCAGAATGCAGAAGGCTTTCAATAAATGTCAAACAAATTAATTCCAAAAATTCTCAGTAAACAGTAAAACCATAATCCTATATAATAAAAGGCTAGTATGCAAATCAACTGAAAAGCAGAACAACCAGTCGCTATGACGTGCACTGACCACCAGGGGGCAGACCCTCAACGAAGGAGCTGGCCCCTGGTGGTCAGTGCGCTCCCAAAGGGGGAGTGTTGCTCTGCCAAAAGCCAGGCTCAAGGCTGGCAAGTAGGGGGGCTGGGCCTAAGCCATCAGTCAGACATCCCCGAGGGCTCCCAGACTGTGAGAGGCCGCAGGCAGGGCTGAGGGACGCCCCCCCCCCTTTCCAAGTACATGAATTTCGTGCACTGGGCCTCTAGTACTTTAATAATGACAACAATCTTAGGAAATAGCCTACTGCTATCTCCTTATTTCATAGATAAAAAGACTGGGGTCTGAGACTTGGCCTCAGTCTCACACTGATTAGTGCCAAAGTAGGGAGGAGAACCCAGGTCTCCTAAGTGCCTGTCCCATAACAATGCCCTGTACTGGAAACATTCCCTTCTGCCTCATCATATCCTTCAAGACTGGGAAACCTCATAAACTCTAGGAAACCTTCACTGCCCCCGCCACCACCCGCCCCGTGCACTGAATTCCTGTTCAGCATTTAAATAAATTGTTTCATGTGCTAGCGATATCTCAAATATCTAACTACAGCTCAGTGAGGGAGGAAACCCTGCCTAATATTTTTCTTCCGTACCCTTCATAGGGGCCAGCACAGAGCTAAGGGAGAATTCGGTAGGAGCATTAACACTTACGGACAGCTTAAGGCAGGAAATCTAACACAAAACCATCTGTTGCGATGTTGCCCACAGAATGTATGCCACTCTATTACAGTCGATGCCACTGGATTGCATTTTTTTTTAAATATATTTTATTGATATTCTACATAGAGGAAGGGAGAGGGATAGAGAGCCAGAAACATCGATGAGAGAGAAACATCGATCAGCTGCCTCCTGCACACTCCCCACTGGGGATGTGCCCGCAACCACAGTACATGCCCTTGACCGGAATCGAACCTGGGACCCTTGAGTCCGCAGGCCGATGCTCTATCCACTGAGCCAAACCGGTTTCGGCTGGATTGCATTCTTAATGAACTGCCTTTATTCAGTTATTTTGGATAACTCATTAACTTAGCCATCTACAGAAAATACTGCCAAATTTGACCATATAAAAAACTGTAAACTTCCCTTTAAAAAGAGACACACAAAAAAAAAAGAGAGAGAGAGAGAGAGAGATACCATAAACCAACAAAAGTCTAGTGGCTCCAATATTCAAATCACCCTTGGAAATTATTAAGTAAAAGATGAACACCTAATTAAAAAACGGACAATGGACATGAATATGAAATGCACAAAAGGAGCTCTGACTAATAAAGATAGGAAAAGATGCTTGCCCTCACTAGTAATCAAAATAATGCAAATTTTAAAAGCAATTACTTTTCTCCTGGTGTTTGAGCACACACAGGGGAGTAAAGATTGCCAACACCCTAACACCGGAGAAAGTATAGAGCAGGTTTTCTCCAACACTACTGACATTTTGGGCCAGATAATTCTTTGTTTGGGGAGCAAGAGGAGGTGTCGTGTGTATTATAGGATGGTCAGCAGCATCCCTGGCTGAAAACATCAAGACATCTCAAATATTTGTGGATAAGAACATGGTTAAACAAAGCATGATGCATCAACACAGTGAACTAGTCTAGAGCCATTAAAAATAACGGTGTCTGTAGCTATGTGTATTGATATGGAAAGATACCTTAACACCCTGTTTAAGAAAATAGATTACACAAAAAGACAAGCAACCAAATGGGAGAAGATTTTTGCAAATAATACCTCCAATAAGGGGCTAAAATCCAAAATATATAAAGAACCCATACAACTCAACAACAAAAAACAGTTCAATTTTAAAATGAGCCGAGGACCTGAATAAACACTTTTCCAAGTAAGATCTGCAGACGGCCAACAGATATATGAAAAGATGCTCAACTTCATTACTTATAAGAGAAATGCAAAACAAAACCACAGTGAGGTTCCACCCCACACCTGTTAGAATGGCTATCATCAGTAAGACAAGAAATAGCAAGTGTTGGAGAAGATGTGAAAAAAAGTGAACACTTGTATACTGCTGTTGGGAAGATAAACTAGTGTAGCCATAATGAAAATCAGTATGGAGCTACAATATGACCCAGAAATCTCTTCTAGGTATTTACCCAAAAATTTGAAAACACTTGTATTTGTAAAGATATATGTACCTCTATGTTCCCTGCAGCATTATTCACAGTAGCCAAGACATAAAAACAACTTGAGTTTCCTTTGACTGGATAAGGAAAAGGTGGTCCATATATACAATGGAACCCAGTGGGCTATAAAAAAGATGAAAGCCATGGCAGCATGGCTCAGTGGTTGAGCATGGACCTGTGAACCGGGAGATCACAGTTGGATTCCGGGTCAAGGCACGTGCCCAGGTTGCAGCTCGATTCCCAGTGTGGGACGTGCGGGAGACAGCCAATCAGTGATTCTCTCTCATCATTGATGTTTCTATCTCTCTCTCCTTCTCCCTTCCTCTCTGATATCTATAAAAATATTTTTTAAAAGATGAAATATTGCACTCTGGCCAGTTTCTCATTGGTTAGAGCATCAGCCTACGGACCAAAGGGTCACAGGTTCGATTCCTGGTCAGGAGCACGTACCTCGGTTGCAGGTTCAATCCCCAGCCCTGGTCAGGATGTGTGCGGGAGGCAACCAATAGATGTGTCTCTCTCACATCGATGTTTCTCTCCCCTCCTCCCCACTTCCACTCTCTCTAACAATCAATGGAAAAAATATCCTCGGGTGAGGATTAAAAAAAAAAAAAAGATGAAATATTGCCATTTGCGAAACATGAATGGATCTTGACAGTATCATGCAAGGTGAAATAAGTCAGATGAAAAAAAGACAAGAACCATTTGATTTCACTAATATATGGGATATAAAACAAAAAGTGACAAATGCGCAAACAAACAAAAAAAAATTCATAGACACAGACAATAGAATGGTGATTACCAGAGGGGAAAGGGGGTGAGGAGAGGAGAAAGAAGGTAAAGGGAGTCAACTATATGATGGAAGAATATAGATATTGTATTATAAAGTTGTACACTTGAAATTTATGTTTTTAGCCAACGTTACCCCAATAACTTTAATTACAGTTTTTAAAAATTGTTAAGATGGTAAAGAAAGGTTACTAAAGCATGTGAAATATTATCTCATTTATATAAAAGGCTATAGATGCATGTATATGTGCATGTGTGTCCATGTAGAGTAAAGGGAGAGAGAGGGGGGGGGAGAGATGTTAGAAAGCTATGCACTGAAAAGTTAATTGCATCTGCCTTTGGTCACGAAATTTCGGGTGCTTTTTCCTTTGCCTCTATATTTTAATGTGCTGTTTGAATATTCTAGGTATTATCTTCATAATCAGAACGAAGTGAAGCTTTTATAGTTATGGAACATTTTAAATATGTCTTGGGATTCCAGGTAGAAAGCACCAATAAAATTGTAAAATTTGAAGAGCTCATTCTAGGACTATAAAGTTGATGGAGTTAACTCACTTGAGTCTTCCATGAAGAACTACGCTTTGCTTCTTGAAGAAACCACTCTATAGGCAACAAAGTCTCCCAGTCTGAGACAGCCTCCTTAGATTCCAGCCTCACACTGGGCTACAGCATAACGAATATCTTAAAGAAGATAAACCATTTGTAAGAATCGTCTGTGTGTCTCTCTCCTGCTACTCTGTAAGGTCCTTACAGAAAAGGTCTGTATTTTTTGGGGTGCAATACCAAATCCTGATGAGAGGGTACCTGATGTTCATCAACCATTAGCTAAATGCACCCCATTTAAGAATCTTCATGCCCGCCCGATGTTGCTCGAACCAGGAAGTCATGGTTCGAGTCCCAGTCAGGGCACATGCCCAGGTGGTGGGCTTGATCCCTAGTAGGGAGTGTACAGGAGCAGCCAATCGATGATTCTCTCTCATCATTGATGTTTCTATCTCTCTTTCCCTCTCCCTTCCTCTCTGAAATCAAAAAAATTTTTTCAAAATCTTCTTTGTTTCTTTTTCTTTTCCATTGTCTTTATCTAGATCTGGGTCTTTAAATTTTTTTACTATACTATCAGTATATTCTTTCCAGAAAGAATTTTTAATTGGAATCTCTAATACAGACCACTTTTAGATTAAAAAACAATGTCCCCAATTAGTGATTAACACCACTAGAACTAGCAGGCATAACTCATGTGCCCTGAGGTCTTGTAAAGCAGTCCACTTCCTCAAAATTCAAATAGAGGTTTTTGAAGGAAGGGCTCAGTAAGAATTAACAAATGTGTGAGAGAGAACTCCGTAGAAGAGAAATTAGGGAATTCAGTTTAGTAGTACACTCTTCTCTGAAGCCATTGTGTTCACCCAAGGTGATGATCAAGATCCCAAATCCACTACTCCACTCTGACCACTCTGTCTCCTGATGTATGTCTCCTGTCATAAGCTCTATCCCTATCAATCTTGTGAAATTGCTTTCTCAAAAGGATTCTGCGGCCAACACAAAGATGCACTCCTCAGACCCCTCCTCACAGAAGGAACTGCAGCCCTAGCCGGTTTGTCTCCGTGGATAGAGCATCGGCCCGAACACTGGAACACTGAAGGGCCTCGATTGATTCTGGTCAAGGGCATGTACCTTGGTTGCAAGCTCAATCCTGATCGGGCACATGGGGGAGGCAGCCACTTGATGTGTCTCTCTCACATCGTCATTTCTCTCTGTGTGTCTCTCCCCCTGCCTTCCACTCTCTCTACAAATCAATGGAAAAATATCCTCGGGTGAGGATTAGCAAAACAAACAAAAAAGAACTGCAGCCCAGCTATAAGGACTGTGGTTGGCTGAGAGCCGCCAGCTATTAGTGCGGTCAGGGTCCACCTCAGCCAATGACTGAGCAAAGTGGTGGTTTCATTTCTTCCCAGCACGGGGTCCTCTAACAGGCCATCTGCGTTCCAGTGCTCCCAGTTTTGTCAAGTCCATATTGTGGTTTGACAGCTTTCCCAATCCTGCTTCCCCGTTTTTCACTTAGGTGTTTCTCCCCAGTAACCCTTCGGTATTCTCAACATTGTCTCAGCATCTGCTTCCGGGGGAACCCAACCTAGGACACACACCTCTGAACTAGGCACTCTCCCAAGCCTCGGGCACTTCGCCGTGGGCTCATCCCCTCATCTTAGAATTGTTTTGGTCCCATGGCATACTATTTTCTCAGTTCTCCTTCCTCTACCAAGGTGCCTTTATGGGACCACCTCCTTCACGCCTCATTCTCCCAAGCTGGACATTTCCTAAAGCCCAGTTTTCCGGCCCTGAATTCTTTCTCTTATTCTCCTCTTAAAAAGTGCTTTTATTCTGACAATGTTAAGTCACTTCTTTTCTAATGACTCTCCTATATCTTCCTGGTTTTGTCCCCTCAACTGAGCTCTGGTTTATATCACTAATACTAGAGATTTCTATGCTAAATTTGCTTCCCATTCAAATAACCCAAACAAGAACTCATCACCTTTCTCTCCAAAACAGGTTTTCCACCCTCACTCTGACTTTGGTACCACCATTCCCTTAACAACAAAACTCTGGACTTCCCTCTTCTTATACTTCTTTTACTTATAGTTTGTCCTATTTCTGGCTCTAAGTCAGCCCCTGTCCCCCCAGGCCACCTCCTCTGTCCATGGAGTGAGCGGCCCTGTCAGCTTAAGGCTCACCAGAGAATGTGAGGCTGGAGAAACAAGGGTCCCTGGCCCTCAGGTGGCCCTCATTCTCCCCTCTGAGGCCCCAACGGAGCTGTTGAATAGCCACTACTCACCAGGATGTGACCTTGGTAAACACACCAAGCTAACAAAGTTAATTCAGAAGGCTAACCCTTGAAGATCTCATCCTCTATCCATATTTTACAAATGAGGAAAAGGAAGCCAGCAAGGAGAAATAACTTCCCTAGCCACCCAAGTCTCCTGGCTCTCCAATCAGTTCTCCCTCCTGATACTATTTTTTGTTCCTCCGATTTACTTTCCAAATCATTCATCCTAAGTGTTCTTACAGAGGAGTTTCACACATCCCTTGAGCTCAGTGACAAATATCTCTTTCTCTAGAAGCATTCTCTGACCTACCTCCTCCAATCCTCACCACAGGCTTGATAGATTCGCTTCCTTTGGGTTTCCCAGCACTGTGCACTTGCCTCATCTCACTATATGTGAACTGCTGGTTTGCTGGTCTGTATCGCTCACAGGACTGAGTTCTATAAGGGTAGGGAACGTATCTGTTTTGATTCCCACTACCACCATCCCAGTCCAGCATTCGTCAACTTACTCTTCAACTTTCATAGCAGCTCCCAATTGGTCTCCCCATCTCCAGCCTCTCACCTCTAATCATCACACCCACAGCACCAAAATAATCTCAAAACTCTACCTTCATCATATATCTATCCCAATAGTTTTAACTTCCCCTTTACAGGATCAGTTCTGAACTACTCATTCTAACACAGTCGGTCAACAAATATATACAGGGTGGCCCAAAAACATGTATACACACTTTACAGCTGATGAAATTCAATTGGTGCTTCTTTCTTTTCAGCCAGACTAAGCTTTGACCGAAGAAAATTCATCCTAAAATGCTACTGAAAATTTGAAAACTGAGAAACCAAGATGGCGGCATAGGTAAGCACCTAAACTGCTGCCTCGCACAACAATTTCAAAACTACAACTAAAAGACAGAACGGACACCATCCAGAACCACAGGAAAGCTGGCTGAGCGAAAATTCTACAACTAGAAGGAAAGAGAAAAGCTCACAAAGAATTGGAGGTACGGCAAAGGGTCTTTGTGCGCACAGAGGGAAGGGCGGCTGAGAGCCTGGCTGACTTTCTCTGGCGGAAGGGGGAAGGAAGCCCCCGACCGCACTGAACCTCAGTTCTGACTGCACTGAACCCCAGTTCCGGGCAAGCCTCTGGGGACCCATGCTCTTACGGGGGAAGTCTGGACTCTCGGGCGGAGACTCGGGAGCCAGGGAAGGCAGAGGCCTGAAGGAGCACGCGTGCCAGTGCGCACAAAGGCTGCGGAGGTTGCCACAGGCTTTCCCTAGCAGAAGGGAGTCCGAAGCTCCTGACTGCACTGAGCCCCAGTTCTGACTGCACTGAACCCCAGTTCCAGGTGAGCCCCTGGGGACCCACGCTCTTGAGAGGGGAGTCTGGACTCTCGGGCGGAGACTCGGGAGCTGGGGAAGGCAGAGGTCTACGAGTGCGCGCAAGGGCAAGGCTGCCTGGAAGCCAAGACTGTCTGCTCCGCCCTGAGACTCCACCCCATCCAAGCTGAGCACAGAGGCTATTGCAATTTGGCAAGTCTAATCCTATAAGGCTGTCTCCAGCACCGAACTTCTCACAGCATAGACACAGCTGATCCTTACAGCCAACTGGCCTGGAGGTCAATTCCTCCCAGTGATACCAACAACAATCAAGACTTAACTACAACAAGGCTGTACACACAGTCCACAAAGGGGTGCACCAAGAGTGTCCACCTCAGGTTAACTGGGGAGGCCGACCCACTGGGCCATATAGGAAACCTAGCACACAAATCTACCCTACCAACTCAGGGAAGCAGTGAAAATGCGGCGTCAAAGAAACAGATCACAAATGAAAGAAATGGAGGAAAACAAACGACTGGATATAGAATTCAAAACCACGGTTATAAGGCTTTTCAAGAATATCCTAGAAAAGGCCGATAAATATAACGAGACCCTCGAAGATATGAAAAAGGACCAACTAGAAATTAAACATAGACTGACTGAAATAAAAAATATTATACAGAGACCCAAAAACAGACTAGAGGAACACAAGAATCAAGTCAAAAAATTGAAATACACAGAAGCAAAAAACACTCAACCGAAAAAGCAAAAAGAAAAAAAAAAAAATCCAAAAAGTTGAAGATAGTGTAAGAAGACTCTGGGACAACTTCAAGCGTACCAACATCAGAATTATGGGGGTGCCAGAAGAAGAGAGAGAGCAAGATACTGAAAACCTATTTGAAGAAATAATGACCAAAAACTTCCCCCACCTGGTGAAAGAAATAGACTTACAAGTCCAGGAAGCGCACAGAACCCCAAACAAAAGGAATCCAAAGAGGACCACACCAAGACACATCATAATTAAAATGCCAAGAGCAAAAGACAAAGAGAGAATATTAAAAGCAGCAAGAGAAAAACAGTTAATTACCTACAAGGGAGCACCCATACGACTGTCAGCTGATTTCTCAACAGAAACTATGCAGGCCAGACAGGAGTGGCAAGAAATTTTCAAAGTGATGAATAACAAGAACCTACAACCAAGATTACTCTACCCAGCAAAGCTATCATTCAGAATTGAAGGGCAGAAAAAGAGCTTCACAGATAAGAAAAAGCTAAAGGAGTTCATCACCACCAAACCAGTATTATATGAAATGCTGAAAGGTATTCTTAAAGAAGAGGAAGAAGAAAAAAGTAAAGATAAAAATTATGAACAACAAATACATATCTATCAACAAGTGAACCTAAAAATCAAGTGAATTAAAAGCCTGAGGAACAGAATAATCTGGTGAATATAATAGAATCAGGGGCATAGAAAGGGAGTGGACTGATAATTCTCAGGGGATAAGGGGTATGGGGGGTTCATGAAGAGACTGGACAAAAATCATACACCTATGGATGAGGACAGTGGCGGGGGAGGTAAGGGCAGAAGGTGGGGTGGGAACCGGGTGGAGGGGAGCTATGGGGGGAAAAAGGAGAAACAATTGTAATAATCTGAATAAAGATTTATTTAAAAAAAAAAAAAAAAGAAAATTTGAAAACTGCCTTCAAACATTATTCAAAGTGTCCCAAAAAAATGTATACACACTTTCACAGCTGATAACTTACTTAATTTTCATTCCTTTTCAGGTTTAACTGATCTGAAATAATGGGTGAAGTCAGACTAAGCTTTGAACAAAGAAAATTTATCCACTAGACTTTTAAGGGGACACACAAAAATAAAATTTACAGTACAAAACTGGCAACAGTTGGCAAATTGAGGATGCACAAATTCCGAATGAAATGATTCTTGATGTTTGCAATTCCATTGCTTTGCATTATCAGCAGTGCCTAGACCAGACTGGTTATCAGTTTGAAAACAGGCATTGATAAAAGACTTTATTCATTCCTGTAGATACTTTTAAATTTTTTTAATAAACTGCATGTTAATAAACACTGACTTTATAATCACTCAGAGTGTGTATACATTTTTTTTAGGACACCCTATATTAACCATTTATTCTGTGCAAGAACAAAAAACATCTAAAATTTAACCCTATCTCCCTTTGAATCCATATTTTCCACCACACCTCAAAACAAACATTCTACACCCCGAGTACTTCCTCACTGCTCACAAATACTCTGATTTTGGGCTCTTATCTACAAAGCCACCACCATACTTGCCATCCTTCTGTGACTGTACTAGACAAGAGATCTGTCCCATTTCCTCCAGAAACAGCTGATGTTCTATCTCCTCAATGAAACGTTCCTTGTCTACAACTGTCTTCATTTCTTTCTCTGTTTCTACAGCAGCTTTATATATTGCATTACATAGAAATATAATGCAAAACACATATGAAATTTTAAAAAATTTTTTAAGATAATGCTTTGTCACCCAGCTGCCGTGGCTCAGTGTTTGAGCGTCAACCTATGAACCAAGAGGTCACAGTTTGATTCCTGCTCAGGGCACATGCCTGGGTTGTGGGCTCGATCCCCAGTGGGGGCATGCAGGAGGCAGCCAATCAATGATTCTCTCTTATCATTGATGTTTCCATCTCTCCCTCTCCCTTCCTCTCTGAAATCAATAAAAATATATATTTTTAAAAGACAATGCTCTGTCTTCCAAATGAGAAATGAGGCTTTTTATTCTGTTTATGAGGGTATTTATGCTTCTAAATGAATATACTAGAGGCCCAGTGCACGAATTCGTGCACGGGTGGGGTTCGGCCAGCCTGGCCCTGATCAGGATGGATTGGGGCTGGGCCTGTTAGGAGGAGGAGATGGTGGGAAGTTGGCTGGCTGGCCTGCCCCAATCAGGGCCCAATCAGGGCCGGGCTGGCTGTAGGGGGAAGGGTCACAGGCGATTGGCCAGTAGACCCCCACTCCTGATTGGGTGGGGGGCCGATTGGGGGCGGAGCCAGTTGGGGGAGAGGCTGTGGGTGATGGGCTGGCTGGCCCCACTCCCAAGGGGGTGGGGGGGATGATCGGGGGCCAGCAGCTGGGGGGAGGGGCTGCGGGAGGTTGGCCTGCTGGCCCTACCCCTGATCAGGTTGTGGGAGCCCATCGGGTGCGGGTCCAGCCGGGGGGAGAGGCCGTGAGCTGATGGGGGGGCTGTCAGGGGTGGGGTTGGCCAGGGGGAGGGGCCACAGGCAGTTGGCCGGCCGGCCCCGCCCCTAATCAGGGTGTGGGGGCTGATCTGGGGTGGAGTGTGGAGAGGGGTGCAGGAGGTTGGCCAGCCAGCCCTGCCCCCTATTGGGATAAGGGGGGCAATCGGGGGTGGGGCTGGCCAGGGGGAGGGGCTGCGGGAGGTTGGCCAGCTGGCCCCACTCCCGATTGGGCCGTTCGCTGGCCACAGTGGGCATCATAGCGACCAGTCGTTCTGGTCATTACAGCGTTCCGGTAGGTGGCTTTTTATATATATAGATGGTTGTTTTATTTTTTGTTAATCCTCACCCAAGGATATTCATCCATTGATTTTTTGAATGGAAGGGAGTGGGAGAGACACAGAGAGAGAAATACATGGATTGGTTGCCTCCCACCCACACCAGGGCTGGGGATGGAGCCTGAAACTGAGGTATGTGCCCTTGACCGGAATCAAACCCAGGACCCTTCAGTCCACAGGCCAACACTCTATCCACTGAGCCAAACCAACTAGGGCTGACCAGCCACTTTTCAATGTTTAATATGCAAATGTGGCTAATGGCTAACGTACTGGACAGCAGGGTCTGGAGCACTCATTTTCCACTCTCTGTAGAATTTGCTTCTATGTTGTCTTATTGGAGTCATTTCATGTATTATCTTCTTTATTAAACCATACATTCCTCGAGGTAAGGAACAATGTTGTATATTTATTTCTTCCCCATAGTCCCTAACCAAAGGTGCTCAGTAGATTAAAACCTTCAAATTCATAAAATGTTTTATAGATCAATTTTCTTTAACATTATTGTTTGGTAGGAAATAGGTGGCTAGCAAATGTTCTGTGTCACATATAAAGGTTGGGAGCTGCCGAAACCGGTTTGGCTCAGTGGATAGAGCGTCGGCCTGCGGACTGAAGGGTCCCGGGTTCGATTCCGGTCAAGGGTATGTACCTTGGTTGCAGGCATATCCCCAGTGGGGAGTGTGCAGGAGGCAGCTGATCGATGTTTCTCTCTCATCGATGTTTCTAGCTCTCTATTCTTTTCCCTTCCTCTCTGTAAAATATCAATAAAATATATTTTAAAAAAATAAAAATAAAATAAAGGTTGGGAGCTGCATCTGTGAAAGCATGCATGTTGTTAAATGTCATCTTATTTCCAATTAACAGATAATCTTCAAGCACAAGAAGTAAATATCCCAAAGTCACCAAGGTACAGAATCTCAGAATTCCAGTCTAGTTCTATCTACTAACAGTCTGCTGTCCCATTACCTAACAGCACTTCCTCAAATCATCACTGAAGAAAGTCACTGAGAGTTAAGTCAGCTGGCCACCAGCTCCTGCTCTCAACTCCAAATTAACAGCAATCTGGCTGAGATATCCATCATCCTGTGAACTGAAAGAAATGATAGAATGTGCTGCCTAGTAAGGCAAAGACTATACCATCCTCCCAGAGTTTTCTAGTGAAATACTAATAGCTTCTACCATCTGGCCAGTTGTCCATCTGAGCAGAACCACTAACTGGTGTCACTCTGGCTGGTCACCATGCCCACATATACCACTCTCCTGGTCCCAATCCAACATAATCATAAAGCTAATCATTCCTACAGAAGCAAAAGGTATAGAAGACATAGAAGAGTCCTAAGATGGCCCTGGCCAGTATGGCTCAGTTGATTGGGTGTTATCCTGTGCACCAGAAGATTGCCTGTTCGATTCCTGGTCAGGGCACATGCCAGAGTTTTGGGGTTGATCCCCAGTGTGGGGTGTGCAGGAGGCAGCGGATTAATGCTGTGCTTTCACATCGATGTTTCTCTGTTCCTTCCTCTCTCTCTGAAAATCAATAAACTATTTTAAAAAAGAGAGAGAGAGAGAGAGAGAGAGTCCTAAGATTTTTAAAAAATTAGTTCTTTGCCCTTGACTCAGTGGATAGAGCATCGGCCTGCAGGAGGCAGCTAATCAATGATTCTCTCCCATCATTGATGTTTCTATCTCTCTTTCCCTCTCCCTTTCTCTCTGAATCAATAAATATTTTTAATTAGTTCTTCTAATATTGCAGAAATCTCTCTCTAATTATAAGATCCCCTTGTATGAAATTCAAGTACATGTAGATTTACTCCTAAATACCTTTCTACAATTAATTAATTAATTAATTGCTAAGGATTGCATTTTCAAGAAAACACAGATTTTGAGTGTATATCCTATCTAATAAAAGAGTAATATGCAAATTGACTGTCACTCCAACACACAAGATGGCTGCCCCCATGTAGTCAAAGATGGCTGCCCCCATGTGGACACAAGATGGCCGCCACAAGATGGCCAGCAGGGGAGGGCAGTTGTGGGTGATCAGGCAAGCAGGGGAGGGCAGTTGGGAGGGACCAGGCCTGCAAGGGAGGGCAGTTGGGGGCAATCAAGCCTACAGGGGAGGGCAGTTAGGGGTGACCAGGCCGGCAGAGGAGGGAAGTTGGGGGCGACTGGCCCTGCAGGGAAGGACAGTTGGGGGGGACCAGGCCTGCAGGGGAGGGCAGTTAGGGGTGACCAGTCCTGCAGGGGAGGGCAGTTAGGGGCAATCAGGCTGGCAGGGGAGCAGTTAGGCATCAATCAGGCTGTCAGGGGAGTGGTTAGGGGGTGATCAGGCTGGCAGGCAGAAGCGGTTAGGGGCAATCAGGAAGGCAGGCAGGCGAGCAGTTTGGAGCCAGCAGTCCTGGATTGTGAAAGGGATGTCCAGCTGCCCGTTTAGGCCCGATAGGATCGGGCCTAAATGGGCAATCAGACATCCCTTGAGGGGCCCCATATTGGAGAGGGTGCAGGCTGGGCTGAGGGACACACACCCCCATGCACGAATTTCGTGCACTGGGCCTCTAGTATATATATATAAAAAAAGAAACAAGCTGAAGGTAGAATGAGAAGAATAAAGCAGAGCAGAAAAATACATTTATGAAATGAAGCTTCCGTGAAGATGAAAAAAGCTGAGGCAAAGGGGCTACCTTAGACTTATGTGGTAGGAAGGAATGGGACACACACAAGTGGGAGTTCACTGAGTTCCCATGTACTGAATTCCACTGAGGGGACTATAATAACCCTCCTGTGGAGAGGGAATGAGAGGTACCACTCAATGGAGAGGGCGAACCGTAAGTGGGAAAGGTCACACAAAGCCTCTTTCATCTCTAGCTTCCAGCTGTGCACCTCTGGGACTGCAGCGAGACCCCAAAGGAAACACATAATGGGGATCAGAAAGGTTACAAGCTCTGAGTCTTAAGAGTAGTAGAAAGACAGAGGGCTGCACACTACTGAAAGGGCCTCACGATTGCATATTACCTTTGATTAAAGCAAAAGTTTACATGTATTTAAAAATACTTCCAAGCTCTCCCATATAAAGTTCCCAGCAAGTAAGAAATGGAGAAAGGAAATAACCCAGGATCCATTATTACTATTTAAAATGTGTTTAAGCCCTAGCCAGTTTGGCTCACTGGATAGAGCGTCGGCCTGGGGACTGAGGGTCCCAGGTTCAATTCCGGTCAAGGGCATGTACCTTGGTTTCAGGCACATCCCCAGTAGGGGGTGTGCAGGAGGCAGCTGATCGATGTTTCTAACTCTCTATCTCTCTCCCTTCCTCTCTGTAAAAAATCAATAAAATTTATTTTTTAAAAGTGTTTAATGTCTCTTATATGCTCTTTATTTGGAGAGCTATCTTTTCTGTTTTGTTTCGGTGAAATATAAAATAATATTTACAGACTTTTAATGGCTCACTCATGACTCCAATCCCCTAACCCCACTTTTTAAAATTAGATGTTTTCATTCCTCAACAGAAACCACTTTTACAGCAGGGGTTAACAGAAACAAAATCACTAAGGATTAGGGAGGGAATACTATGCATGCCAAGTTCACAAAAATCAACCATATCTTTTACATTGTGCTTCACACAATAAATGCCCTTTACTGCCTCTCGCTTCCTTTGTGTTTTCCACTCACCACTGGCCTGGCTCATTTACTTTTGTAACCAGCAAGGTTAAAAAATGTTGAGGCTAAATGCATATATGAGAACAGAACACAGGGCATTATTCACAAGATACATAAAGCATCTACAAAGCAAAGAATAAAATCATTTAGTTGAAAATCTATCTTTGAAAAACGAATAAGATTCAAACTACCCATGTTGTTCTTAAAAAAAAAAAAATTTTATTTAGATCCTCACTGGTTGTAGGCCCTTTTACTTCAAAAGGGCAAAACAAAACAAAACCTTAGGTTTCTAAAAAGAACAGGATAAAGTGCAGAGCCAATAAGCTTATTTCAAGACATTTCCAGCACGGACATATAATTCACCCTGCAACCACAATTGCAAAGTGAAGCTATAATAGAAGTTGCAAAAATATCACTGGATTTTGCTGTACTTAAGAGGATGAGGACAACACGTACAATAACGAGAGTATTGCTAAGGTACATTTTGATCTCTGGAAGGAACATAAGAAACTAGTAATAATGGTTAGCTCCAGGACAGGGAACTGGTAGGGCCAGATGTTGGAGGAAACTTTTCACTTTTGTGAATGTCCTTTTGAACTTCATGAATTTTATACCATGTAGATATGTAAATTATTCAGAAAGTTTATTTTTTATGTACATGTTTAAATAATAAATAGGTTTCATCTTTTTAAGTTCTTGGAATTACATGTATTTCTGAGTAACACTGGAGATTTAGTATCCTTCAGCAAGGATACTAAAATTCTAAATAATTTCAAGATTATTATAACCATCAGTGGAAAAAATAATTATTGTCTCTACTTTAAATATGCCCTATACCTATTTTCATTATGACTTCTGCAAATTTATATCATAACCTAAAAGTATGTCTATTTTAAATGGCATGTTAGTAAGGTTTCCTAAAATATGGAATCCACACATATCCTCATTACACACACACACACACACACACACACACACACACACACACACTCACAAGAGCACAAACACCAAAACCAAACCAAGGAAAACAAAAATTTTTTTCTGACATTAAACTCAGTAATACTTACTCAGCTACCTATAGCTAGCTACCTAGCACTTTCCTATGGATATTTTTTTGAAGTTTTCATCAATCTCTTAGTTCTTAATACTCTCATAGAGTATACCAAAATTGTATTTAAAACAAACAATAATTTGTTCTAAGGAAGGATTATTCATGAATACAAGCAAAAGCAAGTGAAGAATGTGTTTCTAGAAATTTCTTTCCCCACCATTAGCCTATTGCTATCTACTTCAGCAGCTGTGAAAACCAGATCTCGACACAATTAGAAAAAGCTTGACATAAAACAATAGTTTAGTTTAGTGTCTTGTTCTCTGTATTCCAGCCTAAAAAACAGACTAAGACCCAATCAATATGACAATAAAATGAGTTGCCTTCCAACAATCCAAATGCAAATTAAGCTAATAAGCACTGATGACTTCTATGGGGTGCATATGCTGAGTATGGGGGTGAAAACTGATACAACTGCAACTCAGGTGGGGAGCCAGAAGTGCCACAACTGGAGCCAGAGAGATGGAGGTCCCCTGCAGAGGGTCCACGATTGCGGGGGAGGCGGGGAGAGCCCCAGGAGATCACAAGAAATGCAGGAGGAAGAGGAAGAATCAAGGTAAGGAAAGAGAGGCAGCAGTGGTTTGCCTTTCTTTTTCTTTCTTTCTTTTTGGTGTATGTGGAGGGTATTTCATAAAGATCAAGAAGATACTCTCCTTAAAGGTAAAAAATAAAGTTATTTCCAAGATGATGCCAATACCCCAAACTTTTCATAACTTCTCTTTTGTTTTATTTTTATTGATTTCAGAGAGGAAGGGAGAGGTAGAAACATCAATGATGAGAAAGAATCATTGATTGGTTGCCTCCTGCATACCCCACCCTGGGGATCCAGCCTACAACCCAGGCATGTGCCCTGATCCAGAATTGAACCGTGACCTCCTGGTTCAACCACTGAGCAATACCGGCCAGGCTCATAATTTCACTTTTAAAGAAATATGTAGTTCATGAGCTTTGGCAAGGAAAAATTTATCTCATTACTTTACAATCTCCAAAACAGATGTATAAAATCTATATATATAAAAGTCCAGCAACTGGAACGCAGAACGACCAGAATGACCAGAATGACTATGACACACACTGCAGCAGCCAACCAGCCTGATCCAGGCCCCGACTGGCCTTCCCCCCAGCCAACCCAGCCCCCAATCGGCCCCCAACACCCTGATCGGGGGCAGGGCTGGCCAGCCAACCGCCCATGGCCCCTCCTCTCCCAGCCCCGCCCGATGTACGCGCATCGGGGCAGGCCAGCCGGACCCCATCCATGCATGAATTTGTGCACCAGGCCTCTAGTAATTATAATAATAAAGTGTTCTTATTTCTGGTTCTGGTCCCCTATCTTCTATTCTTCCTCTCACCACCTACTGTAACCATTCCCCAAGGATATTGATAAATCTTTTCTCTCCTTTTTCCAAGCTTCAACTACCAGATCCTGTACCAACAGTCCCACACTTCCCAACATCATCTCCAGTTAAATATCCAGCCATCAAAGACCTCAAAAACAAAAATCATATAGAAAACCGGCGAGGGCAGGTGCTCTAGCTGATTCACCCTAGCGGATTTGGCTCAGTGGATAGAGTGTCGACCTGCAGACTGGAGGGTCTCAGGTTTGATTCCAGTCAAGGGCACATATCTTAATTGCAGGTTCCCCGGCCCTGGTCAGGGTACGTGCAGGAGGCAACCAATCGAAGTGTCTCTCTCACATCGATGTTTCTCTCTCTGACTCTCCCCCTCCCTTCCACTCACTCTAAAAAAAAATCAATGAAAAAATATTTTCTGGTGACAATTAACAACATCAACAACAAAAAAAATCAGTCAGGGCAATATTTCTGTATTTCTTATCTCTACAACCAGACTTTACATTTCTTAGAGATACAGTAATTGTCTGATATATACCTATCTATATCTATAGATACCTAGCCTTCTCTAATGATCATTTTCTTTATTTTCCTACCAAATTTAAACTCTTTGAAGGCAAAGACTCATATTTGTTTATTTTTTCTCCACCTTTACATTTAGCATTGGGCACAGTATCTAGCACATTAAGTGTTCATTAAATAATTAGTGAATGTATCCATTCATTGTGTCAAAAATTGACAAATGTCAAAATACTTTAGAATGCCCATCGTTTTTCCAAAGTGATCAACTGGATATGTAATATCATTTTGGATATGTAATTTTCAGTCTGCTATTTTATGAAACAATTACAATAGTCCCTATAATTAGCAGATATGTTCCAAAACCCCCAGTGGATGCCAGAAACCATGAATGTACCAAACTCTATATACACTATGTTTTTCTCTATACAAACATACCCATGATAAAGTTTAATTTATAAACTAGGCAGAGTAAGAGATGTTAATAATAAAATATAATAATATGCCGAAACCGGTTTGGCTCAGTGGATAGAGCGTCGGCCTGCGGACTCAAGGGTCCCGGGTTCGATTCCGGTCAAGGGCATGTACTGTGGTTGCGGGCACATCCCCAGTGGGGGGTGTGCAGGAGGCAGCTGATCGATGTTTCTCTCTCATCGATGTTTCTAGCTCTCTATCCCTCTCCCTTCCTCTCTGTAAAATATCAATAAAAATATATTTTAAAAAAAAATAAAATAAAATAAAATATAATAATATGACAGAACAACTAATAATGACTAATAATAAAATAGAACAACTTCAACAATACTATAATAAAAGTTCTGTGAATGTGGTCTCTCTCAATAACTGATCTGATAATCAAGATGGCTCCTAAGTGGACTAACAGGTAGATAGTGTATATGGCGTGAATATGCTGGACAAACAAAAGATTCATGTCCCGAGCAGGACTGGGATGGATGGTGGGGTGAGGAACTGGGTTGGATGGGTTGGGGGGGAGAGACATGACATCAATCATATTTCATCACACTACTGAGAATGGCGGGCAACTTGAAACATGAATTATTATTTCTAGAATTTTTAATTTACTATTTTTGGACAATGGTTGACTACTGGTAACCAAAACAATGGAAAGCGAAACCATGAGAAGTTAAACCACGGATGGGGGATGGGGGGAGGCCCTACTATATATCCTCCCAGGAGATATTAACTATGAAGAGCTCACAAATACTAATCTTTTTATGAAATTATCATGGTACCTTACACAGAGTAAACACACAAAAGGTTGTTGTATGAACAAATGCATGATTGAACAAATTAAGGCAAAAACCCTAGGCCTAGCCAATACATTGATGAACATCAAACGTCACAGTCAAAACAAATAAAGACATAAATAAAAGTTGTTGTTCTTTTTATATTTTCTATTCCAGGAACATTAGCAAGATGAACAGAACTAAATCAATACCAAAGTCTCTCAGTTAAGTAGACAGGAAGAGAAAAAATACAACTGCACAGTTGCATTATCAGCATCTTGTGGATGAAAACTATGAACTGGGATTTGAATACTTCCTGCCAAGCCTGTAGTCAAGAATAATCTGAACACTTCTTCTAATAGCAGCCGCAAGGACAATTATGGAGCGTAACAAAGTAACAGAAAATATCTCATGTGCAATCAACTGGAAGAGAAAAAAATGAAGAAGAGTTTGAAAATCTTGGTTCTAAATTTAGCTACTAATGTACTTACAACTGTGACTTTGGGCAAGTCACCAAACATCTCAGAAGCTTCATCTATCTTATCTATAAAATTAAAAAGTTATCTGGGAGGATCTGGGAGAAATAATACTATTCTTCTCTTGAAAGATCTTTAAAATAAAAACAATGGTTGAAAATTTTTAACATTGTTTGATGGGGTTTTCAATGTATGAAAATTAATCAATATGACAACAACAAATAAAGCAGGGAGGTAAAAGCGGCCTATGTGGTGATAAGGTTTTTACCTTCCTCTTAAAGCGGTAAAATATTAATTCTAAATAGACTGTAAAAAGTTAGGTAGATATATTATAATCCCTAGCACAATCATTTAAAAAACTATACAAATAAGTATAGTAAAAAACTCAGTATTAAAATGGAATCCTAAACCCTGGCCAGGTATCTCAGTTGGTTAGGGGTTGTCCTGATACACCAAGGATACGCCAAAGCACATACAAGAATCAACCAAGGAATGCATTAGTAAGCGGAACAACAAAATTGATGTTCCTCTTTCTCTCTCACTCTCTCTCTCTCTCTCAAATCAATAAATAAAAAATAAGATGAAATATTAAAATAAATTCAAATAATCTAAAAGAAGGAAGGACCCAGCCAGTGGGCTCAGTGGTTGAGAGTCAGCCTATGAACCAAGAGGTCATGGTTCAATCCCCAGTCAGGGCACATGCCCAGCTTGCAGGCTCTCAATCCCCAGTAGGGGGCATGCAGGAGGCAGGCAATAAATGATTCTCATCGTTGATGTTTTTCTTTTTTTTTTTTTCCTCATTGTTGATGTTTCTGTCCTCTCCCCCCTCCCTTCCTCTCTGAAATCAATAAAAATATATTTTTTTAAAAATAATAAAAATAAAATAATAAAAGGAAGGAAAAGAGAAACAGAATAAAAAAGATAAAACAAACTGAAACCAATAAAAAAAAAATAGTAGCCCTAAGTCTAACCATATCAATAATTATATTAAATGTAAATGGTCCAAATACACCAATTAAGAGACACAGACTATCCAAATAGATTAAAAAACAAGACCCAACTATATAACATCTACAGGAAACCACTTTAAATATAGTGGCACAGCCCTAGCTGGTTTGGCTCAGTACTCGGACTGAAGGGTCCCAGGTTTGATTCCATTCAAGGGCATATACCTCAGTTTCAGGTTCAAACCCCAGCCCTAGTCGAGGTGGCAACCAATTAATGTGTCTTTCTCACATCCACGTTTCTCTGTGTGTCTCCCTCTCCCTTCCACTCTCTCTAATAATCAATGGAAAAATATCCTTTAATGAGGATTACATACATACATACATACATACAGTGGTACAGGTAAATTAAAAGTAAAGACAGTAAAAAGTGGCATGCTCTCCCTCTCTCTCAGGTGAGCATCTCCTAAACTCTAAGGGTCCCCAGGAGAGTTGCAACCAGAGGCGCAATGGGCAGCGACAGCTCCTTCCAGACTAACCTTTTGAACCTGTTTCCAAGCCCCCTTTTCTCTGACTTATCAGTGACCCTGCCTAGGCCCTCTCCTATAGCTTCTTCTATCCTAAGCCCTTCCTTGTTTCACTGTCCCAGCTTTCATAAAAGTATTCTCAGAATAAAAATACAACCAGGCCGAAACCGGTTTGGCTCAGTGGAAAGAGCGTCGGCCTGCGGACTGAAGGGTCCCGGGTTCGATTCCGGTCAAGGGCATGTACCTTGGTTGCGGGCACATCTCCAGTGGGAGGTGTGCAGGAGGCAGCTGATCGATGTTTCTCTCTCATCGATGTTTCTAGCTCTCTATCCCTCTCCCTTCCTCTCTGTAAAATATCAATAAAATATATTTAAAAAAAAAAAAAATACAACCAGTAGCCCTAACCGGTTTGGTTCAGTGGATAGAGCGTTGGCCTGCGGACTGAGGGGTCCCGGGTTCGATTCCGGTCAAGGGCATGTGCCTTGGTTGCGGGCACATCCCCGGTGGGAGGTGTGCAGGAGGCAGCTGATCGATGTCCCTCTCTCATCAATGTTTCTAGCTCTCTATCCCTCTCCCTTCCTCTCTGTAAAAAATCAATAAAATATATTTTTAAAAAAAAATACAACCAGTAAAAAGCAAAATGCAGCTCTTTTCATGATCACCAAAAACTAGAAATAATACCCATGTTCTTCAAGGGTGACAGGATTAACTATGGTACATCCATACACTGGAATATTACTTAGCAATCAAAGAATTATTGATATACACACCAACACAGATGAAACGCTAAGGCATTACACTGACTAAAGGAAGCCAATGTGGCTCAGTGGTTGAGCTTCCTTCGACTTATGAACCAGAGGTCGTGGTTCCATTCCCAGTCAGGGCACTTGCCGGGGGGGAGGGGGGGGTGTTGTGGGCTCTATCCCCAGTGAGGTGTGTGCAGGAGGCAGCCAATAGATGATTCCCTCTCATCAATGTTTCTATCTCTCGTTCCCTCTCCCTTCCTCGATCTAAAAATCAATTTTTAAAATGGTGTGTTTTTTTAAGAAAAAGAAGCCAGTGTCCATCTGGCCCATGTGGCTCAGTTGGTTGGGTGTCCTGACTGCACTGCAAGATTACTGGTTCATTCTGGGTCAGGGCACATCCTGGGTTGCCTGCTCAAGCCCCAGTAGGGAGCGTGCAGGAGGCAGCCAACGGATGTTCTGCTCTCACATCAATGTTTCTCTCCCTCTCCCTTCCTCCCCTCTCTAAAAATCAATAAAAATATTTTGTAAAAAGCCAGTGTCAAAAGGCTACATACTTGTACAACTCCATTTATATGACACTGTGGAAAAGACAAAACTATAGCAATTAAGAACAGATCACAGACTGCCCACAGCTGAGGATGAGGGGCAGCACGAAGGAGCTTCTTGGGATAGGAGGACTGATGGAAACCTGATTTTGGTAGTGGTTAAATCAATCTGTTAAAACTCATAGAACTATACAACAAAAATGTCGATTTTACTGTGTTAATTTAAGAAAGCGGGTAAAATAAAGATTAAGTGGATGATTTCTGCGGACCCTCCCAGACTTCCGTGTATCCTTCAGAGCATGATTTTATAAATGAGAAAAAGAGAGGAGGGCAAAAGAAACCCAGGGAGAATGCTAAATCCTACTGGCACAAAAGCCACTACTCATAAGAACCTCCTGACTGCTGCACAAAGTACACAAAGCAAACCCAATCTTCAGAAATTAATTCCCAGAAGAGGCTAAGAAAACCCGACCTTCAGATCCAAAACGTGTATATTTGAAAACGCCTGTGAATGGTTCTTCTTGTCTGTTTCCATATTTTACACTTTCAAGACGCTGCCAAATTCTCCTGGCTAAGTGCCACTTCCCCTGCTTGGGGTTACTCCATTTACAAGCATTCCTTTATTTATACCTTATACTCTCACTTAACGATGGGATACTTGGCAGTCACAGTACAGAGTCCGCAAAAGCAGTTGCTCTGCAGGGTGCCAGAAAGATCAGTGCTCCGCCCGGGAAGCTAAGGTCCCTGGGGGACACAGCACACCCTCGAGTAGTTGCAGACCCGAGGACGCTAGGTGGGGAGTTCTTCCCCGCAAACCACACAGCGCCCTCCATCGCCCTTGGGTGCAGCTGGCCGGTTTGAGGACAGTCCCGCTGTAAAAGTCTCTGCCCAGTGATCTTGGGCAAGTCCCTTCCTCTCCCAGAGTAAGGGGTAAATTCTGGGCAGGTTCACTACGGGCGCTTCCCACGCCCTCTACGAGTCTGAAACTTTTGGGGGCCTCCCGCGCCAACAGAGAAGCGGGCTCGCCGCTCAGAGACCCCATCCGGCTCCCCGGGAGCCCAGAGGGGACCAACGCAACGCACCTGCCCGAGGGCAAGTGGGAAACAAACGCTGAGCCGGCCGCGGAGCAGCATTCCCGCCCGGCCCTCCCCGTAGTCATCCTCGCGGATCCCGCTTCCACCCCGTGGAGGAGCGCGCTGGGGAGGCCGGGGGCAGGGAGCGGCGGGCACCCACCTTGAGCTGGGACTTGGAGACCTTGCCGCTGTGGTCCAGGTCCAGGGCGGTGAACGCGTGCCAGATGGTCTTGAGCAGCTCGTCTTTCAAGCCCCCCATGGCCGCGGCCGTACTCCCCCGACTGCCCAGCCTGCGCAGCCAGCCTCTCCTCGTCGGACACCCTGGGCCTCCGCCGCCGCGACGGTCACCTGACCTCGGCAGGTCCCGCCCACGCCGGACCCGCCCCCTGGGCGCCCTCCCAGAGCCGCGGGCTGGGGCGGGAGCGCGGAGTGGCCCTCGGTCCCGGCTGGGACCGTAAACAGCACCCCGCAGCCCCCTAGTGTTCCCCAAGCCAGCTCGGGCCATTTTGGTGCTCGGGTGCCCTTCCCGCCAGAGCCTCCATCCCGAGGGGGAAGGTGAGAGTCTAAGTGAGCGCCCTGTCCGGTTCCAGCGGCGCCCCGCAGTGAAAAGGGGCGCCCTGGTCCTGATCCGGGGACGAGGACACTGTCTGAGGAGACGAGACAAGACCCCAAAAAGTCGCCGGCGGGAGCTCAAAAGCTAGTGCAGCCCCTAGAGGGAGAGGATGAGGTGGGGGATGGGAGGCGGGGAAGGGCTTCGGAGGGAAGTTGGTTCATTCATTTCGCAAACGTTTTTTTGATGCCTGCTATGCAGCAGGATCTGGGGGCAAGAGACGAGGCTTAAAGTGGGTTTAGAGTCGTTGTTGTTAATCCTCACCCGATCCATTGATTTTTAGAGAGTGAAAGGGAGGGGCGGAGACGGAGAGAGAGAGAGAGAGAAACGTGAATGTGAGAGAGGCACACTCACACATCCATTGGTTGCCTTCCTCATGTGCCCAGACTGGAATGGAACCGAGGTCCTTCAGTCCGCAGGCCTATGCTCTAACCACTGAACCAAACCGGCTAGGGCCAGCAACCTTTCCTTTAACCCTCAGCTATTGAGGGTCAGTTTACAATTTAGGAAGGGTTTGACCTGGGTTATGGGGCTCTTCCTGGTGTTTCTGCCCTTGCATAAAAACCTAGAGGACCCCAGCCAATCACTCCGCCTACCTTACTAATCAGAATGGGTGGACCTTTTAAAGAACTTATCCAACTCCAGAAGAGAGGCCTCCTTGTAACGGTTCCACTAATACCTGTTAATAGCAACTTGAGCTCTTTGTGGTTCAAATGTCCCACATACTAAATGAACATGGTTGCGCCAGAGGTCCTGGGAAGGTTCTTATGGTGCTTGCTTTCTAGGATAACTATTGCTGGATGATTCCAGCCTGGTTAGGTCACCAGGCACAGTGCCTCACCTCTCTGATCCAAGGCCAAATCTGAACATTATGGAGAGAACAAATACCACGAGTTTGCAAAAGGAGACGGTTCTCAGAAAAAGTTGGGGGTATTTTCCTCTTTTATGTCCCTAAATGCATGCGTACATACATACGTTATAAAAACGGAAAAGAGCATCATAAGGACAAGGGATTTGAAAAGAGCAGGAAAGGAAGGGGCTGCTTCGATGAGCTTGGGACCAAAGGGAACATGGCGGGAGCGGGGGGGTGGGGGGGGGGGCGGGGGGAGGAGCGGGGAGGAGGTTGGGGGGGAGGCAGGGGAGAGAATGGCCTAGTTGAAGGGAAGGGACAGAAGCGTGACCTGCCAGAATGCAATTTCTATAACTTTTCTTCCCCAAATCCAGCCCAAGTCTGCTAGTTAGCAGAAGCACATGACTTAACCTCTAATTTTCTTCACGTCAACTCAGCTTTCCCTGGGTAGTGACAAAATAAAGAAACCCTCCTAATTCCGAAAGTTCAGCTTCACCACTAGATGACACGCCTCCTTCTCTCTCAGGATCTAGAAGCCCAAACAGATATTTCAAAGCTTTTTTTTTTTTTAATCACATAACCAGGACATTCTGAACTCCCAAATTCCTACTTCTTCCACAATATCCATCCCCATAATCCAAACCAATTTTTTAAAAATACGCCATGGAAAAAGCTGTGCTTTGGAACCTAACAGTTTATATTAGTTATCTATCACTATGTAACTAATGACCCCAAAATTTAACAGCTTTAAGCAATAATAAACATTATCTCATATTTTCTATCGGTCCAAAATTTAGAAGCCAATTAGCTGCATAGTTCTGGCTTGAGGTCCCTTGGGAAATTTCAGTCAGGGTATGGGGCTGTAGTCATCTGAAGGGTAGGCTGGTGCTGGAGAATCCACTTCCAAAATAATTCACCCACAAGTACTTGTTCACAGAAGGCCTCAGTTCCTCCCTATGGGTCTGCCCACAGGCCACTTGAGTCTCCTAACAGCATGGCTACCGGCTTCCCGCCTCCCTCCTCCAGCACGTGATCTTAGAAAAAGAAGGGTAGAAGCTGCAATGTCTTTTATGATCCACCTTTGAAAGTCATTCACCGTCATTTATGCAATATTCTACTAAGTGCTCAATCAGACCTAGTTAATGTGGGAGGGGAACTGCAGAAGAGCATGAATACCAGTAGGCAGAATCACTGGGGCCATCCTCAGTGGTTGAGTGTCGACCTATGAACCAGGAGGTCACGGTTCGATTTCCCAGTCGGGGCACATGCCCAAGTTACAGGCTCCATCCCCAGTGAGGAGTGCGCAGGAGGCAGCCAACCAATGATTCTCTCTCATCATTGATATTTCTATCTCTCTTTTTCTCTCCTTTCCTCTCTGAAATAAATAAGAATAATATGTTTTTAAAATCCTGGGGGCCATCTTGGAAGCTGGCTATCACATGGAGAATCCAGGCTCCATGATTTGCTTATCTACGAGCAAATACCAGGATTCATTTCCTAATATGTAAAATGAGGGTGCTAATATTTATCTTAAGAAACTGCTCTGAGGCTTAAATGAAAAACTAATGTATGTGAGACACAGCATCATGGTATCTGGTAACTGTTGAGGTTTGACTGATGTGGTAGTTTTGTGCTGTATCAATTTAGCTAAGCTGAAATTTAGCTTCCCAGATTTCAGTCTGGTTCCAGGATAGGACTGGCCACAAGAGAAGTTTGATAAGATTTAGAAGGAACAAGTGAAACCACTCTTGTGCTCTGAATGGTTGATATAGGATCAAACTAAGTTTGTTACTGATCTGCTGGCAGAACAGCAGTGGGACCCCAATTCCTCCAGCTCCTATCACATCTCCTATTTCATCTTCTCCAAGCTCTGGGGCAAGGCACACATCAACTTCTGGGGAAAGGACATCAACTTCTGCAGACTACCTGCGTTACAATGTGATAGCTAGGGGTTCCCTTTGTCCTCATGGGTTCCAGTTTGTCCTTGTGGATTCTAGTTTGTCCTCACTCTCCCCCAAGTCAATCCAACTTTTCTTCCTGACTGCTAGCCATGATGAACTATCAATTTCAGGCCCATTACTGGATGCAGAGGTAGCACAGACTTTCATAGACGTTTTCACCAGCTTTCGTTGTGATCCCTGGTTAATCACTTTTCTCTCATCCTCCAGCTATCTCCTTTCAGACCTTTTCTTCCTTAGCTTCTTCTGCAGTTGTGATGTATATAATCCCTATAATAAATCCTGTTTTCCACAGTGGAGCTGCTTCCCTGATCAGCCCCTGATATTGACATTGGTGAAGTTAGATACAGCTGAATATATATACTAGAGGCCCGGTGCATGAGTTTGTGCACAGGTGGGGTCTGGCCAGCCCGCCCCGATCTAGGTGGGGGGGGGGCGATCAGGGGCAAGGCCAGCTGGGGGGAGGGGCCGCAGGCGGTTGGCCAGCCAGCCCTGCCCACTGGTCAAACTCCCAGTTGAACTCCCAGTCAAACTCTTGGTCAAGGGGACAATGTGCATATTAGCCTTTTATTATATAGGATATATATATACACTGAGTGGCCAGATTATTATGATCTCTGAACACATAATAATCTGGCCACTCAGTGTACATCTTATATAATAAAAGGCTAATATGCAAATTGTCCCCTCAACCAGGAGTTTGACCAGCAGGCAGGCCGGCCAACCACCCATGTCCCCTCCCTCTGGCCAGGCTGGCCAGACCCCACCCATGCACAAATTCATGCACTGGACACACACACACACACACACACACACACACACACACAATGAGTGGCCAGATTATTATGCATTCAGAGATCATAATAATCTGGCCACTCAGTGTATATGCCAGAGTCCCGGTGCATGGTGGGGTCCCTAGGCCTGGCTGGCAATCAAGACCTATCAGGGCTGTCTCGCCCAGTCCCAATTGGGGCTGGGCTGGCCCGTGCCTGCCAGCTGCAGGTCGGGGCCTACCAGCTGCCAGATGGGGCCTGCCAATGGGGCCTGCTAGACAGGGGGGATGGACCACAGGAGGTTTGCCGGCTGGGGAGGGACAGACTGGGGGAGGTTGGCTAGACATGGGAAGTTGGCTGTGGGAGCACATTGACCACCAGGGGCAGCTCCTGCATTGAGCGTCTGCCCCCTGGTGGTCAGTGCGCATCATAGTGACTAGTCGTTTCAGTGGTTCCTGTCGTTTGGTCATAACAGTCACGTAGGCTTTTATATATATAGATATGTATTATATTGACTTTGGACAGGGAGTGGGCAGGAGCTAAAATGAGCTCAAGTGAAAGCTGAAAGGACAGTGAGAAAATTGTTATTGAAGGTTATGAGTTGAATTGTGTCCCTCCCCCCCAAAAAAATTCATATGTTTAAGTCCTAACTCCAGTACCTCAGAATGTGATCTTATTTGGAGATAGAGTCTTTATAGAGGTAATCTGGTAAAATGAGGTCATCAGAATGGAACTAATTCAATATGACTAGTGCCCTTATAAAAGGGAAAAATTAGACAAAACATGTGCATAAAGAGGAAAACATGTGAACATAAAGGCAGAGAACAAGGTGATGGATCTTTAAGCCAAGGAATACCTACAATTGCCAGCAAGCCACCAGAAGCTAGGAGAGAGGAATGAAACAGATTCTTCCTCAAAGCTCTTAGAAGGAACCAACCCTACTGACACCCTGAACTTGGGCTTCTAGACTCCAGAACTGTGAAAATACATTTCTTATTCACCCTAAGGAAATTAATACAGTGGGATAAAAGGTGGCCCATTTATATAGTGAAAGAATGCTTGACAGCAGTGTTGCCTGAGGTAATGTTAAAATTGGAAAGGGTATCTAATGAACAATAGAAAGGATATTTAATGATCTTATGGATGTGGCTAAGGAGATATTTAATCAGAATGCTGAAATTGCCATTGGCTTTTTCTATTTGTCTAAGACTAAGTACAAGAAGGCAGTTGAATTAAAGAAGAAATTGTTCAATTTTCAAGAAGACTTTAAAGGGACTATAAAGGAGCCAAGAATTGCTAGGTTCAAAAATAGAACTGTTTCTAATCCCTAGTCTCTCCCAGTTTAAGAGTCTCAAAGCAGGATAGGGCCTAATAGCAAAGATTAAATTCAGCACACTTCAAGGAAGGTATGACTTCGGGATAAAAATTACCTCAAGATTTTTTTCAGCTCAGGGAACAGATGTGAGATTGAAGTGTATGTTTCAGATACACTCCCAATTAGACAAAAGGGCTCTATGATTTTTAAAAAATATATATTTGTATTAATTTCAGAGAGGAAGGGAGAGGGAGAGGGAGAGAGATAGAAACATCAATGATGAGAAAGAATCATCAAGTGGCTGCCTCCTGCATGTCCCACACTGAGGACTGAGCCGGCAACCCAGGCATGTGCCCCAACCAGGAATCAAACTGTGACCTCCTGGTCTATAGGTCGAGACTCAACCACTGAGCCACACCGGCCCTGCGGCACTGGCTTCAAGTGAATTCCATGAAAGGTTCATGATTTGTGGTAGCTGGGAGGTGGTGAGGACTGTGGCGGATAATCTCCAAGATGCCTGCCATTAACCGTGTCCCTCCCTATAGATCCATGCTGCATAATATACCAAGAGGTGAAGTCTCATTCCCCTCTTCTTGGATCTGAGCTGGACTTAGTATCATGTGGCAGGAGTGAAAGCCTGGGAATTCTACGGCCAAATCATAAAAAGCTTTACAGCTTTCATCCAGATTTCTTGGGATTCCCACTTTTTGAATTTTGCTGTCATGCTGTGAGTTCAATCCACATGGAAAGGCCGCGTGGAGAGAGAGAACAGGCTGTCCAGACCCCACAGCCCAGGCATCACACAAATGAGTGAAGGAGCCATCCTGGACATTCTAGTCTCAGCAGAAACGACATGGCGAAGAACCAAAACTCCAGACATAGTACCCCAGTCAAGCTGTCCCTGCCATCTCCAGCCATTTGAGCCAACTAGCTAAGGCCCCACACATTGGGAAATGAAGACAAACCATCCCTCTGTGCCCTGCCCAGACTTCCCACCTGCTGAATCATGAGCACAATAAAATTGTTCATGTTTTACGCCACTACGTTTTGAATAGTTTGTTATGTAGCATTAGGCAACCAAACAACAATGACAAGATAATGTTCCCAAGATAATGTTTCCTTCCGGAAACCATCAGAGAAGATTCTGGCTTAGCCTACTCAGACTCTCCCCCTCCCCTGCCTTCGAACAAGAGTCCTACCTGCCCAGGCTAGTTCTTGATCTGTTTTTTGTGTGTGTGTTTTTAGTATGTCTTTATTTATTTTTAGAGAGAGAGGAAGGGAGAGAGAGATATCAACATAAGAGAGAAACACCAATCGGTTGCCTCCCATATGCAACTCGATCCGGAATCGAACCCACAACCTGGGTATGTGCCCTGACTAAGAATTGAACTGGCGACCTTTTAGTGCATGGACGATGCTAAGATAACTGAGCCACCAGCCAGGGCTGTTGTTGTTGTTGTTTGTCATGGAGAATTAGGAAAAAAAGAAGAGAGAATAAAGACCACAATGCAGAGTTTTTTAGGGGAAGGGACAGTTATTGAGAAGAAAGGAAAAGCAGCTGTAGAGTGTGAAGGCAGAGGATGAGAAAAGGGGATTCTAGGAGATCTCATGGGAGACTACATAGCTCTACTGTGTTTGAAAGGCAATTCCTTTGGCTGGGTGGCCTATGTTCTTTCATTCGGGACTAGCTCAGCCATGGCTAACATTTACGGCTTTCTACGTGTTACAAATAAATGGCATCCTCCCCCTCCGCCTGTGGACTGCATTTCAGACTATCCTGTGTTTTTCTGCTAAATGATGCAAAGGAAAAGTATGGTAGGTGAGTGTATACAGGTGAACATGCTGCTCTGTTAGGGACAGGGAAGCCTGCAAATTAGGAGTGACAATGAGTCTGATCCTGAAGGATGCGTTGCAGTTAACTAGGCAGAAAGTGAGGGAAGAACCTTACAGACAGAAAGAACAGCCTGGACGAAACACCGTTTAGTCAAGAAACCCAAGGGGCCCTAACCGGTTTGGCTCAGTGGATAGAGCGTCGGCCTGCGGACTGAAGGGTCCCAGGTTCGATTCCGGTCAAAGGGCAAGGGTCCCAGGTTCGATTCCGGTCAAGGGCATGTACCTTGGTTGCGGGCACATCCCCAGTGGGAGGTGTGCAGGAGGCAGCTGATCTGATGGATGTTTCTCTCTCATTGATGTTTCTAACTCTCTATCCCTCTCCCTTCCTCTCTGTAAAAAAATCAATAAAATATATTTTTTAAAAAAAGAAAGAAAAGAAACCCAAGGGAAGGCCAGTATGACGGGAGTGTGGAGAACAATGCAGGAGTGCTGAGATGGGAGGAGAAACTGGAGAGGTCAGCATCCGAGGCCTCATAAGACAGGAGCACCAGGCTCATCAGATAACTGCAGAGTTCCTGCCTTCCCCCAAGGTCTGAAATACCCAGGAATCAGTGGGCGCAATCTGGCAGCAAGAAGCACAAACGCAGCCGAAACCAGTTTGGCTCGGTGGATAGAGCGTCGGCTTGCGGACTGAAGGGTCCCAGGTTCGATTCCGGTCAAAGGGCATGTACCTTGGTTGCGGGCACATCCCCAGTAGGGGGTGTGCAGGAGGCAGCTGATCGATGTTTCTCTCTCATTGATGTTTCTAACTCTCTATCCCTCTCCCTTCCTCTCTGTAAAATATCAATAAAATATATATATATAAAAAAAAAGAAGCACAAACGCTGACCGATCATGCCTGACAATCGGCAGATGTGGAAGTGGTGTCCCTAACACTGGCCACTCAGCAGCCATAGCATCCTCACTACTGCCATTACCCCATTGTTTTCCCAGGGACAAGAGGAAGCCTCCGGTTCCACAGGAAGTTTCATAAGCCCGTCCCCGGGTTTAAGCAGAGCCTCCGAGAGTCGGGGCTGCCCGCCTGTCCTCAGAGCCAGGTGAAATTGCAGTCTCCTCAACTGGCCTGTCTGCCCCCCGGGGTTGGGTTATTGTGAGGAACAAATAACAGCTGTGAACATATAATTATTAAAGCCCATCCAAGTGGGAGGGGCAGTGGGAATGAGCAAGGAGGAGAATAATTGAGTTCTAATGCCAACTAGGACAAAGCTTCAGAGGCCCTAGGGGTGGGGTGGGTGGTTTGCTCAAGATGCAAAAGCAGCAAAATCTGACCTTTTAATTATAAGTGTGACAGGGCTAACTAACTCCGAAAGCCTCTCAGACTTCACTAGCTGAGCCCAGTGTTTTACGGAAAATCCCAGTTTAATGATCTTTCACTGAGACTGAGGCAGGACAGTAAGAAACTGGGAAAATTCCTTGGCAAGTAGAATAGGGAAACGGAGACAGATAGTTAAACAGCAGTTTGCAGCCCTCTAGTAAATACCATTTTCCCTAAAGACAAGGACACTTAAGAGTAAATGGTTTGGCCCTAACCAGTATGGCACAGTGAATAGAGTGTCAGCCTGCGGACTGAAGGGTCCCAGGTTTGATTCCGGTCAAGGACATGTACCTGGGTTGTGGGCACATCCCCAGCAGGAGGTGTGCAGGAGGCAGCTGATGGATGTTTCTCTCTCATCGATGTTTCTAACTCTCTATCCCTCTCCCTTCCTTTCTGTAAAAAATCAATAAAATATATATATATTTTAAAAAGAGTAAATGGTTTGGCCCTGGACAGTGTGGCTCATTTGACTGAGCTTTGTGCATGTGGGAAGCAACTGGTCCATATTTCTCTCACATCAATGTTTCTCTCCCTTCCTCTCTCTCTAAAATCTGTGTGTGTGTGTGTGTGTATGTGTGTGTGTATGTGTGTGTGTGTGTGTGTGTGTGTGTGTTTAAAAAAAGAGTAAATGGCCCTAACTGGTTTGGCTCAGTGGATAGAGCATCGGCCTGCGGACTGAAGGGTCCCGGGTTCGATTCCGGTCAAGGGCATGTACCTTGGTTGCGGGCACATCCCAGTAGGGGGTGTGTGGGAGGCAGCTGATCGATGTTTCTCTTTCATCGATGTTTCTAACTCTCTATCCTTCTCCCTTCCTCTCTGTAAAAAATCAATAAAATATATTTTTTAAAAATAAATAAATAAGAGTAAATTGTTTGCACTTCTCCCCTATCAGCAGTTAAATAGCTTAAATCACCCTACCCAGGGAGACAGATAGCAGAAATGCAATTAGTGCCATTTGCCAACCATGCCCAAGGACAGAGGAAGTTAAGGAAATACATCTAATTTTGGCACATCAGCATAAAACTGATGAATAGTCTATTGAGATCCTCCCCCTAAGGCTTCCCCTCAAAATGAAGGTCTCTCCCAGGGGCACGCCCTTGCCTTTCCCCTCCCCCTTCTGCTCCTCTTCCCCCACAGGCATGCATCTCCTAAACATTAAGAGACCCCACAAGGCTTGCAACGAGGGAGGGCAGCAATGGGCAGTGGCAGTTCATCCTGGGCAACCTCCCTGAACCTGTCCCCAAGGATCCCTTTTCTCTGACTTTTTTTTAAAATTGATTTTAGAGAGGAAGGGAAAGGGGGAGAGAGATAGAAACATCAAAGATGAGAGAGAGCCAAAACCAGTTTGGCTCAGTGGATAGAGCGTCAGCCTGTGGACTGAAAGGTCCCAGGTTCGATTCCGGTCAAGGGCATGTACCTTGGTTGCGGGCACGTCCCCAGTAGGGGGTGTGCAGGAGGCAGCTGATGGATGTTTCTCTCTCATCGATGTTTCTAACTCTCTATCCCTCTCCCTTCCTCTCTGTAAAAAATCAATAAAATATATTTAAAAAAAAAAAAAAAGATGAGAGAGAATCATCCATTGGCTGCCTCCCGCATGCCCTACACTGCGGACTGAGAACACAACCCGGGCATGTGCCCCGTCCAGGAATTGAACCATGACCTCCTGGTTCATAGGTCGCTGCTCTACCACTTAGTGAACCAAAGCAGCCCAGCCCAGGCTCATTTCCCCACCTAGTCCTTCTCCTGCTATCCTAGGCCCTTCCTTGTTTCAGGGTCCCCAGCCTTAATAAACATCCTCTAAAATTCAACTGGACTCATGAAATTTTTCCTGCACAGTCAAGAAGCCACACACTACCAGCCAGCCCTAGGCAGACCCCTAGGGCCAGGTCCCCTTCCTGGTGACAAGACCAAGGCCAGATCTACTGCCCCACGAGGCATGGAAATCCATCATCCTGACCCACTGAGGATAGGGATGAGGGTAAGCTTCCCAGAGGTGGAGTGGGGTCTTGAGAATTCATAGAAGTTCGTAGGCAGCTGTAGAAGAGAAGGAAGGGCATTCCAGAAAGAGGTAGCTACATGTGCAATAGTATGAAAGAAAGGAGGAAAAAGCATGTGGGAGGTGAAGGAGGAGGAGGAATGTACCAGTACAGTGGTGGTTTTGATTATGTGATATTGTGATTTATAATAGGAAATATATTTCATCTTTGTTCCTGGCCCAGATCTCCCAAAACCCTTGGAATTCCCTAAGTGGAGAGAGGATAAAGGTGTCTTTGTTATGTTAATGATGTAGCTTGGAAAGCACCTAAGGGTGGGGAGTAACCCAGGACTACAGTGTTGGAACTTTTAGTCCCACCCCTTTGACCTCTGGGGAGGGAGTGGGGCTGGAGGTTGGATCGATCACCGCTGGCCAATGACGTAATCAAGGATGCCCTTGTAATGAAGCCTCCCTAGAAATCCAAAAGGACAAGGCACAGAGCTTCCAGGTTGGTGGGCCTGAACACTTCCATGTGCCAGGCCCCAGTCTCCACGGAAACAGAAGTTTCTGTGTCTGGGACCTCCCCCTATGCATCTCTTCATCTGGCTGTTCTTTCGTACCCTTTAATAATATCCTTTCTAATCTAATAAGTAACCTGGTTTCCTGAGTTCTGCCAGCTGCTCCAGCAAATCAAAGATTGGTCCTGGGAACCTCTGATTTCTAGCCAGTCAGGCAGGAGCACAGATAATAATAACCTGTGCTTAGATGCGATTGGCATCTGGAGGCTGGGCAGTCCTGTGAGACTGAGCCCTTAACTTGTGCGAGCTGATGCTACCTCCAGATAGTGTCAGAGCTGACTCCTGCTGGTGTTGGAGACTTGCTTGGTGTAAGAAAAAGACCCGCACATCAGAACTGGTGTCAGACACCTACGCTTAGAAGCCTTGGTCTTTGCAGTCAGAAAGAGAAAGGCGGTTTCTCTTTCTAAGAGAAAGGTGGTTTTCAGGAGAAACTGAATCCAAAAGCCAGGCAGACCCTCCAAATTAGTACTGAGATCTGAAAGGACTAGACAGCGAGGAGGGGAATCGGCAGAAATCAGAGAGAGCGAACAAAGTCCAAACACCAGGGTGGGAGGCAGAGCCTGAGAAAGGGCCTGGTTTGTACCAGGTTCCTGAGGTCAAAAGCAAGAGTGTCACCTGAGGACTTATGGGTAATGTCCAGCCCAGCTGTGACATACAAATAGATAAGATGAGCAAGAGAAAGTAGAAAGTAAGCTAAAACAAGCGTAGAATCCCAGCAAACACCAAAATTTAAGGAGTGGCTTAAAGAGGGGTTCGTGAAAGAGGCTAAGAAAGTGCCCCAACCCCCTAGCACCCTTCTCTGGCCCACTCTCCCTTCATAGTGGCCCTCATTCCTGAGCTAATTCATAGATAGATAGATAGATAGATAGATAGATAGATAGATAGATAGATGATAGGTTTCAGAAAGAGGAAGGGAGAGAAAAAAATGTGTATGTACACTGAGGGAGAAAGAGAAACATCTATGTGAGAGAGAAAAATCAATCGGTTGCCTCCTGTACACATACACAACCTGGGTATGTGCCCTGATAATACGTACCCACACCTCTACTGGGGAGTGAACCCACAATCTGGATATGTGCCCTGACCCAGAATTGAACCTGAGACCTTTTGGTGTACACTTTATATACAAAATGCACTTAACAGAAGAAGCAAAGCCGTGCCTTGGCCAGTGTGGCTCAGTTGGTCAGGCCTTGTCCAGTGCCCTGAAAGGTTGCTAGTTGATTCTAGGTCAGGACACATACCCAGGTTTCGGGTGCACATACCCAAGGGCACATACCCAGGTGAAGTGCATGCAGGAGGCAACCAATCGAAGTTACACTCTCACATCAGTTTTTCTCTCTCCCTCTCCTTTCCTCTCTTTCTAAAAAAATAAAAAAAAGAAAAAAGAAAAAAAAGAAAAGAAAAATCAATTAAAAATAAATAGAGAGATAGATAGATACAAATTTTAAAACATCATATTAAAAAAAAAAACAGAAGAAGCAAAGCAGCCAAAAATATTAACACCTACTTTGAAAATTAATAAGAACTGAAATATACCTTACATTTATCCTCCTTTTGTATTATAACTACCTTTCCACATACTTTTTCAAAACTTTTTACTTTGACACATGGACTTTCGCAAATGTTATAATTAACTGTAATTATTTTTCCTTTTAAAAATATTTTTATTGGAGGAGGAACCAAGATGGTGGCATAGGTAAACACCTAAACTGCTGCCTCCACAACAATTTCAAAACTACAACTAAAAGACAAAACGTCTATCACCCAGAACCACAGGAAAGCTGGCTGAGTGGAAGTTCTACAACTAGAAGGAAAGAGAAAAGAGCATTGAGACATGCACAAGCACTGAAAAGCTGAGGAACAGAGGTGCGCAAATCGGGCTGGTGGCGGGCGACTGGGTGCGCTGCTTTTTTCAACCCGAAGGGAGACAAGCTCCTGATTACTCTGAGCTCCAGTCTCTGGGGAGACACTGGGGACCCAGACTCCTACAGGGAGAAGCGGGACTGTCTGCCATCGGGTCGGAAAGTGAGGGGGGCTTTCTTACAGAGGTGTGTGCAGCAATCATTGCTTACTGCGCTGGGGCATGGGACACAGGGACTTGGAAACGCAGAGATGCAGAGACGGCTGACTGGCAGCCATTGCTGTTTGCCACGCCCTAGCCTAGTGACTCCCTGAGACCCCGCCCCGCACAATCTACAAATCCACCCAAGCTCCTCGCAGCAGCTTTTGCATATAAATGGCCTGCCCTATTGCAGCTTAACCTAACAAACTGCAGCTCTGGTCAGACAGCTCCAAAACCTCCAAACCCCAAGCAAAGAGTAGAAAACTGTAGTTCTTGCTGTAGCTCCTGCTGGGTGGCCTCAGACAGTAGCTGACCTGCACCCCATTGGAGATCCAGAAGCCAGTGGATCTAGTGGTCAGTGTGAGATGACACCAGATTTCAACTACTCACATCCATAAGTGACACATTCAAGATGCAGACTCAGTGAGCACCAAAGCCCCACTGAAGCAAGTCCTGCCCCATAAGCGTGTCTCCAGCACAGCAGTTCTTCCATTATAGACACAGCGGGTCCTCACAGCCAATTGGCCTGGAGGTCAGTTCCTCCCAGTGTACCAACAGCAATCAAGGCTTAACTACACCAAGACTTTGCACTCAGACCACAAAGGGGTGCACCAAGAGTGTCCACCTCAGGTGATAGGCTGAACCGCTGGTCACCTACCACAGAAAACCACTCCATCAACACAGGGAAGCAGCAAAATGTGGAGACAAAGAAACATGTCACGAATGAAAGAAATGGAGGAAAGCAAACTACTGGACGTAGAGTTCAAAACCACATTTATAAGGTTACTCAAGAATCTTCTAAAAACTGCTGAGAAACTTGATGAGACCTCCAAGGAGCTTAGTGAGACCTTTAAGGGTCTTAATGAGAATGCCAAAAAAATGACCAGTCAGAAATTAAGCATACACTGTCTGAAATAAAGAATATACAGAAATTCAACTGTAGATCAAAGGACCCCAAGAATCAAACCAAAGATCTGAAATATGAGGAAACAAAAAACACCCAACCAGAAAAACAAAAAGAAAAAAGAATCCAAAAATATGAAGATAGTGTAAGGAGCCTCTGGGACAACTTTAAGCATACCAACATCCGAATTACTGGGGTGCCAGAAGAAGAGAGAGAGCAAAATATTGAAAACCTATTAGAAGAAATAATGACAGAAAACTTTCCCTACCTGGTGAAAGAAATAGACTTACAAGTCCAGGAAGCGCACAGAACCCCAAACAAGAGGAATCCAAAAAGGACCACACCAAGACACATCATAATTAAAATGCCAAGGGCAAAAGACAAAGAGAGAATCTTGAAAGCAGCAAGAGAAAAACAGTTAGTTACCTACCAGGGAGCACCCATACGACTGTCAGCTGATTTCTCAATAGAATCTATGCAGGCCAGAAGGGAGTGGCAAGAAATATTCAAAGTGATGAACAGCAAGAACCTACAACCAAGATTACTCTACCCAGCAAAGCTATCATTCAGAATTGAAGGTCAGATAAAGAGCTTCACAGACAAGAAAAAGCTAAAGGAGTTCATCACCACCAAACCAGGATTATATGAAATGCTGAAGGGTATTCTTTAAGAAGAGGAAGAAGAAGAAAAAGGTAAAGATAAAAATTATGAACAACAAAATGACAACAAATACATGTCTATCAACAAGTGAAACTAAAAATCAAGTGAATAAAAAATCTGATGAACAGAATAAACTAATGAATATAATAGAATCAGGGACATAGAAAGGGAGTGGACTGACAATTCTCAGGGGGAAGGGGTTGTGAGGGGTGCAGGAAGAGAATGGACAAAAATCTTACACCTATGGATGAAGACAGTGGCGGGGGATAAGGGCATGGGGTGGGATGGGGAATAAGGTGGAGGGGAGCTATGGGGGGAAAAAGAGGAACACCTGTAATAATCTGAACAATAAAGATTTATTTTAAAAAATAAAATAAATAAAATAAAAATATTTTTTATTGATTTCAGACAGGAAGGGAGAGGAGAGAGATAGAAACATCAATGATGAGAGAGAATCATTTATCGGCTGTCTCTTGCACGTCCCCTACTATGAGTTGAACCTGCAACCTGGCATGTCCCCTGATCAGGAATCAAACCATGACCTCCTGGTTCATAGGTCGATGCTCAACCACTGAGCCACGCCGGCCGGGCTATTATTTATGTTCAACATTTTTTATGTTTTATGGCCAGTAAGAATGTTACTATACAGGTTTCATTGTACATACTATTTCAAACATTTTTTGGAAACATCCTTTTTCTTTGATGTGACAAGCCCTTCCTGATTTTTCCCAGCTCCAAGACATGGAATTGGCTGTGCTTTTAAAAGCCTTGGTTTCTTTTTAAGGAGCATATTAGAATAAAAAATCTGGTTGTTGCATGTGCAAATAAATTTGGTAGTGAGTAAAGTTGTTTCCAGGTGATAAACCTGAAGAATATTTGTATTTTTTAAACCCATCATTTTGCATCAAAACTTTCCATTTTTATCCAACTTTAAGTTATTTTTGTTCTAATATCAAAATATACTTCCCTATTATACCACATATTTCCTTAATTTTTAACTCCTCACCAAATCTATGATTTGTAACCTTTTTCTTTAAATCTCTATTTAAATCACCTATCATCATTCCGAAATCTCTTCATTGATGCAAATTTGTTTGCATTCTTTTTTTGGTCCAAGATAAATTTAGTATTCAACTGTAAGAAAGACTTTCCAGTTAGCTGTTCTATTCTATAACTTGGCTACTTATAACTGACCTGTTTTCTGCTTCAATTGTAATCCTTTTTTGGAAGAATCTAGACATAAATATAAAATAAATGCACAGTTTAGTGTTATAATCAAATAAAAATTGTTAACAAAGCAAATCTGATACATATTTTATGAGTTATTGTAATAAGATAATTAAGCATGTATGGGAAAAGTTTGCATAAATGATGGTAATTATATACCTGAAGATAGTATGTTAAGGGTTAGATGATGGGAGAGATGGGGAAAGAACAGGCAGCTGCTCTGGGCACCCACTGAACAGTTGCTAAATGGTTTCTTTTTAAAAAAATTTTTATTGATTTCAGAGAGGAAGGGAGAGAGAGAAACATCAGTGATGAGAGATTGGCTGCCTCCTGCATGCCCCCCACTGGGGATCGAGCCCACAATCCAGGCATGTGCCCTCGACTGGACCCGAACCTGTGACCCTTTAGTCTGCAGACCTACACTCTCTCCACTGAGCCAACCCAGCAAAGGCACTAAATGCTTTCTTAGCAGCACTGACAGGGCCTGGCCTCCTCAAATTAGCAGAGGGGGCAGAACCTCCACCCAAATATAGGTCCAGGAGAGGAAAAGCCCACCTGCATGTTCATCATTGTATCCCCTGCGCCTAGTCTAATACCTGATGCAGAGAAGATGCTCCATACTTATTTGTGAAACAAAGAAAGAAAGCAAGAAAGGAAGGAAAACGTGGAGGAAGAAAGGAAGGGACTGAATGCCTAATATATAAGACACATTTTATATTTCCATCATTTCAAACAATTGGGTCAGTATGAAACAGGGGCAGTACAACCAATTATATAATACTAACTGAGCAAAACTTTAAAAAAAAATCATTTCAGCCCTAACTGTTTGGCTCAGCGGATAGAGCATCAGCCTGCGTACTAAAGGGTCCTGGGCTCAATTCTGGTCAAGGGCACATACCAAGGTTGCAGGCTCAATCCCCAGTAGGGGACGTGCAGAAGGCAGCTGATCAATGATTCTCTCTCATCATTGGTGTTTCTCTCTCTCTCTCCCTGTCCCTTTCTCTCTGAAATTAATAATAAAAATAATAATTTACAAAAAATCATTTCAGGCAATCTCTGAAAGTTATAGGCATGAAGTACCACTGATAGAACAAGTAAAGTTTAATGATAAAAGGGGTCCAGCCCCCATATACTATATGATTTCATTTGTACGGAATGTCCAGAATAGGCAAATCCATGCAGAGAGAAAGTAGATTAGTGGCTGCCTAGGGCTTGGAGTAAGGGGGAAATGGAGAGTGACCACTAATGGGTTTCTTATTGGAGTGATAAAAATGTCTAAAACTGATTGTGGTGATGGTGGCACAACTCGGTGAATATACTAAAAACCATTGAATTGTATACTTTAAACGGTGACTTGTATGGTATGTGAATTTTATCTTAAAGCTGCTCTAACGGGGTGAGCCGCCTGGTGCATGTCAGCTCAGGTTTAGAAGGTCCCACCAAACCCCCTGTCCAGCCAAGAACCCATTATCAATAACCCCGACCTACATCAATAACCTACAATAAACAACCCACAATCTTGGCCAGTACAAGATGGTGTTATTTTAATTTGGGGTCTAGGAAAATTACTGTAATCCTAGAAAACTATCAACATTAATATTACTTATAAGAATAAGTATAGAGTTAATGAAAGAGAAATTAAATCCATGGTTTTAATATGTTTAAATTAGATTTAAATGTGGCTTTAGCCTTTGTGATTATTTTATTTTCGTGTTTCTGTCTGTTGTTTGGTGTGTTAGGATGTTTGAAATGTTCAAGAATCCATTTTTTGGGGGGGACTTATATTATAACTTGGATTGTTCATGGGAATTTAAGTTATGTAGTGATCAATATTACTCGCCAACATTCATTCCACTTTGGGACAATTAGTAAAAGCCAACTGGCAGTCCCATTCTCCTTGCCGGTGATTGGTTTAGAAATGGGCCGTGCCACAGCGCTGGCCAATGAGATGTGAGTAAAAGTCCAGTGTGGGGCTTCTGAGAGAGATTTCCACAGTCCCCAAAAAAGAGAAATAAGAGTCCCACTTCCTCCTCTGAATTGTTGTGTCTTCCTGTGATAAGACTGCAGCAGCCACAGCGCTACAAGCCTTGAGGGTACCGCCAATCATGGAGAAGGGCGGAGCCAGGAGGCAGCGTGCACCCACAGTCCCACCGCAGGGCTTCAGGATATGTGAGATCATACATCTCCTTACTGTTGAAGCCATTTGAGTTAGGGCTTTCTGTTATTTTCACCCAAAAGAAATATAATTTGTAATCAGGATTTAAATGTAAAATGTCGTTTAAGAATTTTTTTTTTTTTTTAGATTTTGTTTATTAGGCATATACATCTGATCATCTGAACTTCAGTTATACTGGAAGTTGTAGAGAGATTTCCTCTGCACACAAGAAGCCCCCTGGATTTATTTATATTTTTTTTAATCCTCATCCAAGGATATTTTTTCATTGATTTTAGAGAGAGAGGAAGAGAGAGGGAAAGACAGAGATAAATATTGATTTGAGAGAAACACATCAATTGGTTGCCCTGACCAAGGAGAAGCCTGCAACTGAGGTACATGCTCTTGACTGGAATCGAACCTGGGACCCTTGTTCCACAAGCTGACGCTCTATCCACTGAGCAAACTGGCTAGTGAAAGGGTTAACTGGAGAATACGAGGCTTGAGCCTTACAGAATCTAACAAATGTCAAAGGGAAAGCTCGTTCTGCCAGCCTCAGCCTTGCACAAACATGCTCCCCTTGAGTGGTTATTTTACAGAAATTCCTGAAGACCATCACCCCCGCACCGCCCCCCAAAAGGGACATCTGGTGCCAGCAGAAGGACAAAGGGCAAGGCCGTAAAACTACGGACCTGATACGTGTGTCAAGCCGAAGCCCCGTCTGAGCGCATAAAAAGCCTGCTCCCTCCCCAATTCACCGCTGGCTCTTTCTCGAGTCAGACCATCTGCACCCAGGTGCCTGGAATAAATTATCATGTTGATTACACTGAGCCTTGAGTCCATTCTGTGTGACCCTGGCCCAACCCCACACCTTTCAGCTAGGGCAAGCCCCATGGATTTTAAAGAACCTGGAAACATGCAAAGAATCAAATTTCAGAGATTGATCCCCCTTGATCCTCATGTAAGAACCTACTGGTAGCATGACACATGTCTTCAGCTGTGGCATTAAATATAAACTCAGGGAAGGCATATCTGCAGGAATCACAAACATTGATCTGTGTTGTTTCAGGTGGAAGAAGGGAGGTCAGAGAGCCCAAAGGAACACATCACTGGCAGCTGTGCTATCAATGACAACAGGGGAGGGACTTCACAGGCCCAGAGCCCCCAGTTCAAAGGCCTTCAGGGCCCTGGAAGGTTCTAAACTGGGTGGGGCTGAGGCAGTAGGAAGTGGTGGTCCCACCCACAAGGAGCATCTCCGCTCAGACCCAGATGTTACTGTAAGAAAACGCAACTTCAGTGTTGCCAGATCTTCCCCTTTTCAAGGAAAGCCTGAAACCTGGATCATGTGAGTCTATCAATAAAGTTTTAGATTAGGGCAACCAATTCAACTAAAAAAAAAAAAAAAAAAAAAGGCACTGGGGCTAAACAGAACACATCGACAGGATGCCACTGTACCCTCAGCCCAGAGGCTTAGAGCACATCCATAGAGTGGGCACCTGTGGAAGGTGAGACATCTGCCTGTGCTGCCAGGCAAGGCAAACATACTGCTCCCACAGGAGCCTCTTAGACATGTACATTCTGCGCTACATAGCTGAAGATTCGTGATTCCTAATCATCGCCAGCAAGAAGGATCAGCAGCAAGGTGCACCTGCACAGTTGAATGATATCTGTTGCGTGGGGCTGGCTAGTGTCGTCTGCTTAAAAGACGAAAGCCGACACACAACTCTCATTTCAATCCTTGCCAGAACCAATTTGCTATCAGGTTGGCCAATTGAGAGAGACAGAATTATTGATGTGTTGTTCCACTTATATTTATGCATTCATTGGTTAAATTTCTTTGCTGTGTTGCTAGGCTTTATACATTAGGATCATGTTGTAGAGTGAACGCGAGTAAAGACCACTGGAGTCCAGACCAAATTAAAATTTAGGGAGCCTTTATTGCCGGCCGGCGACTGTCCCCTCTCCACTCAGGGAGATCAGAGAGCAGCCCCGACCCTTTGTGTCCGACTGTATTTAAACCTACTCACTACATCCTGTTTTTTTGCAGAGCAAACAGTCTAAAACAATTTAAAACAAAGCAGTTTTCCTTAATTAAAGAGCCAGCCCTATGTGTGCTTAGTGGTTATCTCGCTGCTGGCCTTGAAAACAACACAGTTCTGTCCAATTAAAAAAATGCACCTGGCATGGCATTGAGAGTATGGGCATCTCTAGTCTCTGGCCTACAAGATCAGACAGCTAAGTTTATCTTCCTCATTATTCAAGCAGGCTAGAAAGCAAAGTTATTTTTTAGAATAAGAGTTCGTCTAAAAAAACAGCAGAGAATTCCAAACAGTAGTTTTACAAAATAGGCGTTAGCCTTCTCACTAGGAGGAAGCATGCTCAAAAATTCCCACTCCCCAACAGATCAGTCATTTAGTTGCAACTGAAAGAGAGGGGGGGAGAGAGAGAGAGAGAGAGAGAGAGAGAGAGAGAGAGAGAGACTGAGACTGCTAGTCCAAACGAAAGATGAGTCTCAAGAGGGTCTTGTTACACCTCTCGCAGCTTCCCAGCACAGCCCAGCACTAGTAGCCCTGTCTGCAGTAGTCACACAACAAATACCCCCTCTCCCCACCCCACCCCCCGCCCGCCTGGTCTTTTGAAGATAAGAGTAAACCCAAGGCCTGTGAATGTGTCTGACTCATAGAAAAATCTGCTCATTTCCATGGGTCTATTTGTGTGTTACAGTACTTTAAAATAAGTGCTATGACACATTGTAGCAGGAGGAACTTAGGTGAGATATTGAGAGCACTGTCCTGACTAACAGATTGTGAAACATTAGAGCAGGTTACCAATGGGGAAGTGGAGACTCCATCTCTGCAGGACTTGTCCGCAGGGTGGACACCTGACTCTGCTGGTCAGATGCTATCACTGGTGAGGTGGGAAGCTGGTATTTGCGCCATGTGCCTGCTCCAGGCAGACAGAACTTTCCTTTTTTTTTAAGATTTCTTTCTTTTTAAAAAAAATAAATTATATTTATTGATTTTGAGAGAGGAAAAAAAAAGAGAGGAAGGGAGAGAGAGAGAGAATTATTGATGTGCTGTTCCACTTATATTTTTGCATTCATTGGTTGATTCTTGTATGTGCCCTGTCCGGGGATCCAACCTGCAACCTTGTGCATATTGAGATGATGCTCTAAACTGAGCTACCAGCCAGGGCCAGATCTTCACTCTTTTTTTAAAAAAATGTTTTTTTATTCATTTTTTTTTTTTTGAGAGAGAGAGAGAGAGAGAGAGAGAGAGAGAGAGAGAGAGAGAGAAACATCGATTAGTTGCCTCTTACATATCCCCTACTGGGGATCAAGCCCACAACCAGCACATGTGCCCTGACCAGGAATCTAACCTGCGACCTCTCGATACCTGGGATGATGCTCAACCAACTGAGCCACAGTGACTAGGGCCAGATCTTCATTCTTACTAAGAGCTGCCTTTTACAAAGAGGCAACCTGCTTACTGTCCTATGTCCTTTATTTTATCAATTCTCATAGAAACCTGGTCATATCAATTATGCCCATATTACAGATGAGGAAACTGAACCTCAGAGAGATGAAATAAGTTGCTCACGCTCACCCTGTTCATAAGTGACAGCTAGGATTAGAACTCGCCTCTGTGTGGCTCTCTATGGGGCCATGCTGCTGCAGGTCCCTGGACAGAGCACCCGTGGCTACTTGTGGGGGAGAGAGACCAAAGGGCAGGTTCAGGGTAGGGGGACACTTTCCCAAAAGTGTGGTGAGAGCATTGCTGAGGCCCACAATGGAAACCAGTGTCAGCGAGAGAGGTAAGATGCCCACCGGGGAAAAGACTGAGACACCAAGGGAGGCCAGGTCAGAACCTGGAAGTCAAGGGATATCCTCCAGAAAGGAGCTTGCCCCGACTCGCGCAGTCCAGGAAGTGAAGCTAGTGAACAGGGAGTTCCTTTTCAGCAACACTCAACTTTGCTGCGGAGCCTGCCGAGCACCCGGCTGGATGCTGCTGACCGGCACGCTCAGATTTTCCTTTGCTGCCTCCTGACCTGCAAACAATGCACTTAGGCAATTCTCATTCCCACTCCTCCAGCTCCCAGCAACTGTCTTCGAGGTACAGGGGCTGGAGCACTGTTTCCAACAAGGACTCTGCAACTTAATTAAGTGCTTACTATGTCCATGTTGCGAATACCTGTGATCAGGGACCTCTCCTTCTCTAAGAAAGTGTCCCTGTTGTTTCTACCGTGTTAGGGCCCCATCCCTGGAAGAGAATCATTGCTACAATTTAAGAGAAGGAAGGTTGAAACTCCTAGGTCCCTACAGCCACAGTGTTTTATGTGTTAAGCCACATCACTGTTCCTACTTAACACTGTGGCTGAGAAGAGTTAGTGCCTCTGCTGCAAAATCAGCCCCAAAGCAGCTCTCTGTCAGCTCTGGAGTGGGGCCACCTATAGGCTGGGCGAGCTGGGTCCTCCACGCTCTCCTTTAAGAGTTTGTTTCCCAGATTCCTGTATGGCCCTGGTAGCTCGAGGCTCCATGTTCAAACATGTTCAAATAGGAACTCTAAAGAAATGAACACAACCCACAGATGAGAGAGAGAGAGAGAGAGAGAGAGAGAGAGAGCGCAGATTCTATGGCTGGGCTTCCAGCTGTTCAACTAGAACTGATACCCAGTTCTTTTCATTAAACTCAAAACTTCCTAGAAGCTCAGGCCTCAGTGAGGGAGCCCCAAGCCAACCCTGATGGTCAATGCCTTTGGGAAATCATTTCACTCAGTCTGTACCCCGTGATAGTGAGGGCAGGAAGAGAAAAGTTAACCAGAAATTAGATAAACACATTAATAAACAAACCAGAAGGACTTTTCTCTGAATGGCCTAGGTTGGCCAGGTCAACAAATCAATCAATGCAAGGACACATCTTCCTGAAATAATATACCTCCCCCAACCCCTTTGAAAAGAGCAAGAGCTACTTACCTGTGCCCCCAGTGAAAGGTTCACTTCTCACCGGGGAGCCTCCCCCACCCACTCTCATACCATGTGCTGCCCTCACAGCTGCACCCCAGGGTCCTGGGTAGAACAAGTCTCCTGGGCCCCAGCAAATTCAAGCTTCAAGTGCTCCAGGCCAGTGAGGGTAACAGACTTTAGCTAGGGCTTCTGACAAAGCAGATCTCAAGCTCATCTGGCCTTGAGACACACAGCAGTTCAAACCTGGTCCTGGGACTGCTGCCAGCCATCTTGCTGCTCTTTGAACCGAGACTGACCCGGCTGGCATGGCTCAGTGGTTGAGCGTCAACCTCTGAACCAGGAGGTCACAGTTCGAGTCCCAGTCAGGGCACATGCCAGAGGTTGTGGGCTCAATCTCCAGTGGGAGGTGTGAAGGAGGCCGCCGACCAGTGATTCTCTCATCATTGATGCTTCTATCTCTCTCTCCCTCTCCCTTCATCTCTAAAATCAATAAGAGTATATTTAAAAAAGAAAATGAACCAAGTCTGAAGGTGACAAGACAAAAGGCAGAGCTGAGAGAAGGGGAGGTACAGAGTCCTGGTGATATTATTTGAGCTTTGAATTCACCCACACCTGAAGCCATCTTTGCCTCTACCTAGACTTTTCACTTGAATAAACCAGAAAGTGCCCTTTGGTCAAAAGCCAATTTGGTTTGGGTTTTCTGTCAACTCAAAACCACAAAAATGATTAAAGAAACTTTAGCTTTGAGAGGTAGCTATTTCCATCTCTGTTTTGTTTAAGAAAAATGGAAGCTCAGAGATGTAAAAGAGACATAACTAAGCTGTAGCAGAACCAGATCCTGGTATCAACTGGCAGACTCAGTCCCTTGCCCCACAGCTGCCTCCCTCAGGCACAGAACCCCGAGGAAGCACGGGTGACCTCATGCTGGAAAGGTCAGCCAGGCTTCAGAGGAACACCTGTGGAGCCGGGCTTGGAAAGACAGGTTGGATTCACCTGCAGTGTTGGTAAAAGTATTACAGCTAAAGGGAGTGTCATATTCAAAGTCGTAAATATGAGAAAGCTCAGGGGGTACAGAGACAATAGCAAGGGCTTTGGTTTGTTAAAAGTATTGGTGTAGCCCTGGCCAGTTTGGCTCAGTGAATGGATCGTCCGCCTGTGAACTGAAGGGTCCTAGGTTCAATTCTGGTCAAGGGCACATGCCTGGGTTGTGTGCTTGGTTCCCCAGTGGGGGGGCATGCAGGAGGCAGCCGGTCAATGATTGTCTCTTATCATTGATGTTTCTATCTCTCTTTCCCTCTCCCTTCCTCTCTGAAATCAACAAAAATATATTTTAAAAAGTTATTGGTGTACTAGAGGCCCAGTGCACGAATTTGTGCACAGGTGGGGTCTGGCTGGCCTGCCCAGATCAGGGTCGATTGGGTTGGGCCGGCGGGGCAGGGGGGCAGGGGCGGGGGGTGGAGGGAGACGTGGGAGGTTGGCCGGCCAGCCTCACCCCTTGTCAATCTCCTGGGTCAAACTCCCGGTCGAGGGGGCAATTTGCATATTAGTCTTTTATTATATAGGATAACAGGAATCAGAGTTAAGAAAAAGTTAGGATCAGAACTTGAACTTTATCCTGAGGGTCAGAAATTCCCAACTCCACTGTATTAAAATTAGCTTCTGTTGACTGAAACTCAATTTTGGCTACTGAGTTGTAGTAGATCTTAGGGATGTGGTTTATTGACAAAGGAAAGAGGACTCAAAAGAACCCAGTGAGCCCTAACCGGTTTGGCTCAGTGGATAGAGCCTCAGCCTGCGGACTGAAGGGTCCCAGGTTCGATTCTGGCCAAGGGCATGTACCTTGGTTGCTGGCACATCCCCAGTAGTGGGTGTGCAGGAGGCAGCTGATCAATGTTTCTCTCTCATCGATGTTTCTAACTCTCTATCCCTCTCCCTTCCTCTCTGTAAAAAATCAATAAAATATATTAAAAAAAAAAAAAAAAAAAAAAAGAACCCAGAGAGGGGAAAGAGTCAAATTCTTGGCTTTGAGTTCCACAATAGTGTCAAAACCAAGATAAGCTGATGGAACCGAAGCAGGACTCACCTCTCACACAAAGAGAAATGCTAGATAATTTTTTTTTAAGACATCTGAGATTGAAAGCAAGAAAGGGAAATTCCCAAGTGCCAAAAATCAAAACGGAACCCCAGATGAGCATGGTGAACAGAATCCTGACTAAAACAGGATAGGTCTTCTGGATTAAGGAGGGGTTTTAACGTTGATGTGGCAACGGAAGATGAGGCCTCGAGCCCTGAGAAGATGGGGAGTTGGAACAAAGGTCCTGTCAACTCCCCACAGGAGGACAGAACAACCCTGTTTGCCAGCCTGGGAGGAGCAAGGAACTGGCCACAGGCCTGTGTTACAGGAGAAAATGAGTCATCTCGGTTACCCTGGACCCCCAGCCTGTTTCTACGTCAGTGTGGGACCTGAGCTCACACTGTCCTTCGGGTGCAGGTCACAAGATATTGAGCAAAGTATAAGAATGTCATACCTAGACAGCGAGGTAAAATGGGAGAACAGCAAATATGAGAAACAAAATCTTCAAAGCAACTTATGAACAAAGAGGAGACTGTCTACAAAAGGCTAACAAACTTTAGCAAACTACTCCTCAACAATGAATGCCAGAAGACAAAGGAAGATCTCAGAATTGCTGACCTATTGAGCTGCGAAGGGCAATGAGAATGAGAACCAGGAGAATGCTGGGTAGCTGAACAGAGAGTGGTGTTTAAAGAACTGAGCAGTTACACCAAAAGCTTCCAAGCAGTCAAATATGATTCGGACAGAGAAATGTCCATTGGGTTTGCTAACCTAGAGATCATCAGAGACTTTGAGTTGGTGGTTTCACTAGAAGGGTGGGGTCAGAAAGCAGGTGTGAGGAGGTTGAAGTCAACACAAGGAAGTGAGTTTATGTCTCTAAAACTCCCCTGGCTTCAAACACATAGCCAGCCATGACATTTAAAATATGAAAATGATTTTCAAAAAGCACAACTGGACTCTTACCTATCTCCACGAGCCAGATGGAATAGAAACTCAGTGAGATCCGTGGGGCTGAAGTCACAGGCTTGTGGGTTCTAAGTCTGGAAGCTGGACCCTGACAGCCGGGCAAGAGTTCAGCTCCTGTGGGGGTAAAAAGGGCTCCCCACAATGTGGGGGAGCGATGCTCACAGCTTGATACAAGAGGCTGATGGGGGCTCCACTGCTGGTGAAAAGAAGCTGAAGAAAACAGCTGTCTGTGAAGTCTGGCTTTCGTGGAGCCCAGGGAGGGGAGGAACAAAGAGAACACCTTACTACCAGGAATTACCAAGCTGCCTGCTGGCCCATGACTAGATCTGCCATATCCCTAGCATCCTGAGTGGAACGCCATGATCTGGTTCTAGGTTGAGGCCCAGAGGGACAGATGGAGGCACCTGAGAAGGGGTGAGAAGAAAGTAAGAGAGAGAAATCAAACAAAACAAATATTTTCTCACTCAAAAAGAGCTCTTGAACCATAATTCCAAAACATGGAAAAACCTACTTGGTGAGAAAAATAGCCTTTGAAATTACCAGTCAGAAAAGAAGTATAAAAAGACTTTAATATAGAAGGTTAAAATGTTCAGACCTTCCATTTCAAAAGGAAATTATTAAGCAAAAATAAGCTGAAATAAGTTAACATGGAAGATAACCAATTAGAAATCCTTGAAATGAAAAAATACCCTAATGGAAAACTAAAAGACCATAAACGGGAGAAACTCTATAATAAATAAGCTCAAAGAGTAAATTAGAGAATTGGGTGAAAGAACTGAGCAATTCACTCAGAATATTGCATGAGATGAACAAAAAGAAACAGCTGTTAAAATCATGGGAAGCCAGTAAAAAGGTTTAAATGTTTATGTATTAGGAGTTCTAGAGAAAGAGAATTGAAAGTACTGGTAGAAATTGCTGAAGATTCCCCCCACCCACCCCAAAGTTGAACAAAAAGCCTTAGGGATGAGAGAAATTCACACTCCACCAAATTACTACTAAAGAATGTTGGGGGCCCTAACCGGTTTGGCTCAGTGGATAGAGCGTCGGCCTGCGGACTCAAGGGTCCCGGGTTTGATTCCGGCCAAGGGCATGTACCTTCGTTGCAGGCACATACCCAGTGGGGAGTGTGCAGAAGGCAGCTGATCGATGTTTCTCTCTCATCGATGTTTCTGAATCTCTGTCCTTCTCCCTTCCTCTCTGTAAAAAAATCAATAAAAAAAAAAGAATGTTGGGGAAGGGGAAGTTACAGGTATAGAAAGTAAGAAATTCCTCCTGCAGACAGGGGGCTGAGAGGCTTTGATCTGAGGCCCAGTGGATTCTGGTCAGCTGAGGGAAAAGTCCCTGTGCTGACCCAGTCAGGCAGTGATTCCCCAGTGCTCCCCTTCCTGTTCACACTCCCACCCACAAGAGTCGAGCACTGCTACCCACAGAGTCGCCATGCCTTTTCGTCAGAAAAATCCACAATGCTCACCTGATCAACTCCTTCAGTGAGACCCACAGTGAGATCCTGGGCCTGGAGGTTGCACTGCTCTCCAAGGCTCTGGGGGAGACCTGTCTCCTCCCATCCTCTAATGCCTGGCAATCTGAAGGAGGCTCCTGATGCTGGTATCCCCAATCCTCCTGAGAGTCCTCCGAGTTTCTTCGACATCACAGCCACCTCATCAAGCAGATCAGATGAGGGCTCCAGTAGCCAAGAGGAGGAAGATAGCACCTCACAGGCTGGGCCAGACCCCAAGAATGTGCCTATAGATGCTCTAGATAGGAATGGGTTGACTAATTTCATAAAAGAGCCAATAAGCAAGGCAGATATGTTGAAGACTGTCACCAGAAAGTACAAAGACCACTTCACTGAGATCTTTCTGAGAGCCTGTGAGCTCATCGAGATGATCTTTGGCCTTGATGTGAAGGGAGTGAATCCCACCATCCACTACTATGGCCTCCTCATCAAAATGGGCCTCACCTATGAGGGGATGCTCATGGTGAAAAGGGTGTGCCCACGATCCGCATCCTGATACTTACCCTGGTGTGATCTTCCTGAAGGGGAACCGTGCCACCAAGGAGGAAGTCTGGGAAGTTCTGAATTTGATGGGGATACATTCTGGGAGGAAGCACTTCATCTTTGGAGAGCCTACAGAGCTCATCACCAAAGATTTCATGAAAGAAAAACAACTGAAGTACCAGCAGGTGGCCAATAGTGATCCTGCACAATCTGAATTCCCGTGGGGCCCAGGAGCCCTTGCTAAAACCACCAAAACACAAGTCCTGGAGTCTCTGACCAAGATTCATGGGACTGACTCAAGTTCTTTCCCATCTCAGTAGGAGGGGGCTTTGCACGATGAAGAGGCTCCAAGCCAGAATTTCAGCCAGGATTGTCTCTACTTCCAGTTCCTAGCAGCTTGTCCCACTCCTGGGGAAGTCAGGGGTGGTTTCCTCATGCATTGTTTGAAGAGGCGGTTCCTGTTCACAGAACTTAGGGCTAAGATGGAACTGAAAGGAACACAGTACATATGCCTATGTATTCCTATTTTATATGTGTAACTTGCAATTTATTTATTTATGTTTGACATATGTATTAATGAAATATTGTTTATTTTCATATAGATTTAATTAGCTTAAATATCCAGGTTTATGGTGATATTCGTCACACATCTAATGCTCTAATGAGGTTTAATAGTAAGAGCTTTGTTGTTTCTAAAACCATGAAAGCATCTCATGTTATTATCTGGAATAAGATAATAAGGCATTGCTATAAGCATTTACTGAAACTGTGAGGGAAACCAATTTTAAAATAGTTGGGTTCAAGAAACAGCTCAAATGAAAGGGTGTCAAACCTTTTTTTAAAAAAAAAATTAAATGATATATGTTTGAATTTGCTTAACTTGTTTGTGGATGTGTAAGAAATATATCTTTTTTCTTTATATATATTTATTTAAATTCTTTATTATTGAAAGTATTTTTTTTTTATTGATTTCAAAGAGGGAGAGGGAGAGAAAGATAGAAACATCAATGATGAGAGAAAGTCATTGATTGGCTTCCTCTTGCACGCCCCACACTGGGGATCAAGCCAGTAACCCAGGCATATGCCCTGACCAGGAATTGAATGGTGACATCTGTTTCATAGGTCAATGTTCAACCACTGAGCCACACCAGCCAAGTTTAAGGCCCTAGCTGGTTTGGCTCAGTGGATAGAGTGTCGGCCTGTGGACTGAAGGGTCCCGAATTCGATTCCAGTCAAGGGCACATGCCTGGGTTGCGGGCTTGATCTCCAGTCGGGGGCATGCAGGAGGCAGCCAATCGATGATTCTCTCTCATCATTCATGTTTCTACCTCTCTCTCCTTCTCCCTTCCTCTGTGAAACCAATAAAATATATTTTTAAAAATTTAAGAAATTCTTATCACTTAAAAGCCCTTACTACATGAACTCCTGGGTTTTGATTCTAACACATTTTAACATCTCTGAAATCATGATGCCTATTACAATCAATTAGCAACTTTTATTTTTCATTTTGTTTTCCCTTTTTAAAAAGTCTACGTTTTTATTTGCTCAGTTTTCTCTGTTCTTCTTATCCTAGTGAGACTTCAAGCTTCCCACCAGCTCAGTTATATTTACTCCCGTGAGGCGCTCTACCTCTTCGTCTACTCGAAGACGTCTCCCCGGGGCCTGACTTGCTCCAGTGTGAACTGGTTGTCCTCTAAGCCAGCAGCATCGTCGTCTTGGATTCTCCATTCACCATCCTTTGGGGATCTCCTCTCTTGTGATGAAGACCTGGTCTCCTGGTTCCTATTCTCCCTTCCTCTTGGTTTAGCCCTTATTTTAATGGGCTCCTTTTGGGTTTCTGACACCTGAGAATTTCCCTTTCTTGCTTTCAAGCTGCCGTAGTGATATCATCCTGTCTCATAGCTTTATATTTCATCTACGTCCGGACAACCTGCAAATTATATATCCACACTGGAATCCTCCAAACCTGCATACTCAACTGCTCCTTGATAGCTCTCCACTTGTGTGTCCATTAGAAATCTCAAACTCAAAATTCCAAATCAGAACTCCTGATAATCCCCCTAGCCCTGCCCCTTCCTCAGCCTTTGGCTTCTCGGTAAATGGTGTTCTTCCAGGTGCTCAATCTGAAAATCTCAGAATTGCCCTTGACTGTTCCCTGTCTCACACATACAATGCCATCAGCAAATCCTTCCAACTTTACCTTCAAAACATATCCAACTTCAACAATAAAGATTTAATTAAAGAAATAAATAAAACACCACCTATCCAGAAATCAGTGAACGCTTGCAATCTCCATTGATAATACCTTGGTCCCAACCACCATCACGTCTTGCCTTAATTATTGAAAGAACTTTCAATTCAGTAGTGTTGAGCTGTCACATTGGTGCCCCCAGTGACTATAGCTTCTGTGTTCATGTTGTTGAGCGGCCCCTTTCCTCTAACCTGGCCTGGCCCTGTACCCTGCTTTAAATAAGAGAATGTGCAGGACTGATGCTTGCTAGTGATCAGCCTAAGCCTTAAGAAGTCCTGGCAGCTTCCACTTGTGCACTTTGGGAAGTCCTGAGCTGCCACATAAGAAGTCTGGCTGTCCTGTTGGAGAGAGGCATGAAGGAGAGGCTAGAGATGGCCTGGAGGTCAGCCAACAGCAAGAACCAAGCTGTGAGAATATGACCCCCGCGTTGCCATTACAGCCAGCCCCAGCTGTCTGTGAACATATAGTGGACATTCCAGGCCCTGTAGAAACTGCTCACCCTGCTGTACTCAGGCCAAATTCCTCACGGTCCACAGAGCCATGAATAATAATAAACGTTGTTGCTTAAGCCTCTAAGTTATAGGGCAGTTTATTTTGCCCCAATAGATAACCTAAACTCTAGTGTCCCTGCTTCCTCCTTCACACACACCCTTCAGCCTCTTCTCCCTACAGCAGCCAGCGAGATTCTTTTAAAATATGAGATGTTGCCCTGGCCGGTTTTGCTCAGTGGATAGAGCATCAGCCTGTGGAATGAAGGGTCCTGGGTTCAATTCCGGTCAAGGGCACATGCCCGGGTTGCAGGCTCAATCCCCAGTAGGGGTTGTGCAGGAGGCAGCCAATCAATGATTCTCTCTCATCACTAATGTTTCTATCTCTCCTTCACCCTTCCTCTCTGAAATCAATAAAAATATATTTTTTTAAATAAATAAAATATGAGATGTCATATCACTCCTCTGCTCAGAATCCTCCAATGCTTCTTCTTAGACTCAGAGTAAAACCAAAATCTTTTTTAAAAAAACTATATTATTGAATCTATTGGGGTGACATTTATTAATAAAATTATATAGTTTCAGGGATATAATTCTATAATACATCTTCTGTATAAAACCAAAATCTTTACCACAGCCTCAAGATCTCAGCAATGGTAAACAATTGGGCAAATCCTTGTGCCATCAAAAAGAAAATTTACACTTTTAAAGGTTGTTTAAAAATAACACGTAGCCCTGACCGGTTTGGTTCAGTGGATGGAGCATTGGCCTGCAGACTGGGGGGTCCCGGGTTTGATTCCAGTCGGGGGCATGTGCCTTGATTGCGGGTGCATCCCCAGTGGGGGGTGTGCGGGAGGTGTCTGATTGATGTTTCTCTCCCATCAATGTTTCTGACTCTCTGTTCTTCTCCCTTCCGCTCTGTGAGAAATCAGTAAAATATATTTTTTAAAAAATAAAAATAACACGTAAGCCTGGCCAGTGTGGCTCAGTGCTTGAGCATCAACCTATGAACCAGGAGGTCAGGGTTTCATTCCCAGTCAGGGCACATGCCCGGGTTGTGGGCTCAATCCCCAATGAGGGGTGTGCAAGAAGCAGCCTATCAATGATTCTCATCATTGATATTTCTATCTCTCTCTCTCTCTCTCTCTCTCTCTCTCTCCCTCTCCCTTCCTCTCTGTGAAATCAATAAAAACATATTTAAAAATAAATAAACAAAAAATAAATAAAAGATAAGAGAAAAAACACTCACAGAGACCATACATGGCCGGCAAAGCTTGAAATATTTACCATCTGGTCCTTTTTAGAACAGGTTGTCAACCTCTGCTCTGCACAGTCCGGCCCCTGGTGACCCTGGCTCATCTCCTACCCTTGCACATTCCCTTTGTGCACCTGGCTCCAGGAAGACTCGTGATTTCTTGCAATTTCTTGAGGTTATTCCAACCAGCCAGGAATGCTCTTGCCCTGAGGTCTTTGCCCTGCTGTCTTCTCTGCCTGGAATGTTCTTTTCCCAGCTATCTGCCCGGCTGCCTCCTTCTCTTCCCTCAGGTCTTTACTCAAATGGCCCTTCTCAAGTGGACCTTTCCTCATCACCTTATGTAAAATGACAACCCTCCTGCACACACTCCCTAACTCTCACGATTTGTTTTTTGGTTTTTCTTTGTATCATGTATCACTATCTTGTGTGTGTGTGTGTGTGTGTGTGTGTGTGTGTGTGTGTGTATTTATCTTTTTGTTGTCTTGGCTCATTTTCTATATTCTGCCACTAAAAGGTAAACTCCATGTGGGCAGAAGCCTTTATCTGCTTTCTTCGTGGGTGGATTCTGTTCTGGGTGCTTGGTGGGTGCCCAGTATGTATTTCTTGAATTTATGAGTCATGAAAACCACCACATCCCTCTGTTTTCTGCACAGCCCTTCTCAGCACCATAGTTAGGAATTTGTCCACAAACTCATGAGAACCAGGGCCATAGAACAATGCTCAACAAATATCAAGTATCCGATGTAGCATTTATTCAATAAATAAATTCACTTCCCACACATATCTTAAAAGAGGGAAGGGGGCTCTGGCTAGCTCCCTCAGTTAGTTAGAGGTTGCTGGTTCAAACCCCATACAAGAAGCAACCAGTGATGAGTGGAACAAATTCATGTTTCTCTCTCTCTCTCTCTCTCTCTCTCTCTCTCTCTCTCTCTCTCTCTCTCTCCCCCTTCCTTTCTCTCTCTCTCTGAAATCAATAAATAAAAAAATAAAAATAGCGAATGGGAAGTCAACAACTTTTTCAATAATTTTCACTGTGAATGGGAGCAAAGAAATGGGACAGTGGCTGGATGAGAATATAGGGTCAAGGGAGGGTTAAAAATGGGGATACAAGTAATAATCCAGATTGACACAATCAATAGCACGGGGGAAAGGAGAGGGTTAAAGAAGTAGAGTTCTTGGAGAGGAGAGAGCAACAGGATGCAGAGCATGGGAGGAGAGGCTGCTGGTGATGGGCAGAGATCTCTCTTTCCACTGAACAGGAGGAAAGACCAGCTCCCAGCAGAGTTAGAGCCTCGTCAGCGGGAATATGAGGCCATTCCCTTCTCTTGGCTTCTAGTTCCTCACTGACCTGTGGGAGATGAGGTTATCTGCTGAGGAGAGAATAGGTATTGGAGGTTTGCAGAGAGAGAAAAGGCAGATTGTAGAGAAAGATAGAGCGGTTACTGGGGAAATGTGAGAGGGCAGCTAGGCAGTTATTGAGGCTCATTTAAATGGAAGCAGGCAGCCCAATTGGTAATTTTTCTTGAACAGCATCCAGCTGCTCGGTTGTAGGTGCAGAAAAGACAGTCACGTTCAGTCACAGTAGCTGGAGCAAAGCAATGGTTCCCAGTGTGTGGTCTCCAGACCAGCAGCAACAGAATCATTGAAAACTGGGAAGACGTGCAAATGCTCAGGCCTCATCACAGCCCTCCTGAGTCAGAAACTCTGCAAGTGGGGCCCAGAACACGGTGTAGTTTTTTAAAAAATATATATTTGTATTGATTTCAGCGAGGAAGAGAGAGGGTAAGAGAGAAAAAAACATTACGAAGAGAATCATTGATCGGCTGCCTCCTGCACGCCCCACACTGGGAATTGAACCACAAACTCCTGGTTCATAGGTCGATGCTCAACCACTGAGCCACGCCAAAAACTGTGTTTTAACAAGCCCTTCCGGTGGGTCTGGTGCTATGCCCAGTCAAGTCTGAGCCACACTGCAATAAAAGGAAAGAACAAGAGGGCCGAGGATACTTATAAGGGAACAATTATAATGGGAAACCAGAGTCTTAATTAAATATGAAAGAAAATAAGGTCAAATAATTGTAGAGTGCTGTATTTATTTTCTATTGTTGCCATAGCAAATTACCACAAGCTAAGTGCCTTAAAAAAACAAACAAACAAAAGAAAAACGCCCACTGATTATCTCATCGTTCTGTAGGTCAGAAATCCAGGTTAACGCTCAATGGAGTCCTCTGTGCAGTCTCAGAGAGGCAGAAATCATGTGCTGATGGGACTGCATTCCTTCCTAGAGATTCTACAGATAAATCTTTTTCTAAGCTGACTCAGGTTGTTAGCAGAATTCAGCTGCTTTAGTTACAGGGCTCAGGTCCTCATTTCCTTGATGGCTGTCAGCCAGGAACCTCTATCACCTCTTACAACTGCCTGCGCTCCTTGTCATGTTGCTCCCTGGCTCTCCTACCCAGCAAGTTGGTGATCAGAAGGGTGACTTAAGATAGGGGTGTTTAAACTGGGGCTTCAAGGGGTATGCAAGCATGGACAGTTTGAAGGGATCCGTTTAAGGGGATCCTTGACTTCCATAGGTACTTTTGCCTAAAATGGATCTAAGGATGCAGCGTCAGGGTTACCACTATGCCTGTTGTTATTTCCCACCACCCTTTTCACAATCCCCCTTCTCTTTACAAAAGAAAGATCTCTCTCTCTCACCCATCCTGAATTATATATTATACATTGACCCAGGACATAAAAATTCATCTCTTTAAACAGACACCTAAAATCGCCTTTGGGCCCTAACCGGTTTGGCTCAGTGGATAGAGCGTCGGCCTGAGGACTCAGGGGTCCCAGGTTCGATTCCGGTCAAGGACATGTACCTTGGTTGTGGGCACACCCCCCAGTAGGGAGTGTGCAGGAGGCAGCTGGTTGATGTTTCTCTCTCATTGATGTTTCTGACTCTCTCTCCCTCTCCCTTCCTCTCTGCAAAAAATCAATAAAATACATTTAAAAATAAAAATAAAATCGCCTTCGGGTCTTTCCCTGTCTTCTGCATTTTGCTGTTCAGTGTCCAGCATCACATTGGAAACAGGGACAGATGGCACCTGTTGAGATGTTCCATTTAGACATATGATGGAACAGGACCAACGAATAATGACAAGTTGTAGTCTTTCTTCCATCTCCAGATGCTGTGAAATAATGTGTTGCTTCAGGAACGGAATCCTGTAAGAGCAAAGCAAAGAGAAGTTCAGAAGGAAATACCGAGAGGGGCAGCACCTTATACGATCCAGGCGTAAACCCAGGACAAGGCTTTCTGCCTCCTCTAGCCATTCAGTTTAGAATTAGAGTTCAGACGAGATATGTTTGTTGCAGGGAAACACAATACATTTATTTATTTACTTACTTACTTACTTATTTACTTATTTTTATTGATTTCAGAGAGAGGGAGGGAGAGGGAGAAAGAGCTATAAACATCAATGATGAGCCCTAGCCAGTTTGGCTCAGTGGATAGAGCGTTGGCCTGCGAACTGAAGGGTCCCAGGTTCGATTCCGGTCAAGGGCATATGCCTGGGTTGTGGGCTTGATCCCCAGTGGGGGACTTGCAGGAGGCAGCCGATCCATGATTCTCTCTCATCATGGATGTTTCTATCTCTCTCTCCCTCTTCCTACCTCTCTGAAATCAATAAAAATTTATTTATTTATTTATTTATTTATTTATTTTAAAATAAATCTTTATTCAGATTATTACAATCGTTTCTCCTTTTTCCCCCCATAGCTCTCCTCCACCCGGTTCCCACCCCACCTTCTGCCCTTACCTCCCCGCCACTGTCCTCATCCATGGGTGTATGATTTTTGTCCAGTCTCTTCATGAACCCCCCATACCCCTTTCCCCCTGAGAATTATCAGTCCACTCCCTTTCTATGCCCCTGATTCTATTATATTCACCAGATTATTCTGTCCCTCAGGTTTTTAATTCACTTGATTTTTAGGTTCACTTGTTGATAGATATGTATTTGTTGTTCATAATTTTTATCTTTATTTTTTCTTCTTCCTCTTCTTTAAGAATACCTTTCAGCATTTCATATAATACTGGTTTGGTGGTGATGAACTCCTTTAGCTTTTTCTTATCTGTGAAGCTCTTTATGTGCCCTTCAATTCTGAATGATAGCTTTGCTGGGTAGAGTAATGTTGGTTGTAGGTTCTTGTTATTCATCACTTTGAAAATTTCTTGCCACTCCCGTCTGGCCTGCATAGTTTCTGTTGAGAAATCAGCTGACAATCGTATGGGTGCTCCCTTGTAGGTAATTAACTGTTTTTCTCTTGCTGCTTTTAATATTCTCTCTTTGTCTTTTGCTCTTGGCATTTTAATTATGATGTGTCTTGGTGTGGTCCTCTTTGGATTCCTTTTGTTTGGGGTTCTGTGCACTTCCTGGACTTGTAAGTCTATTTCTTTCACCAGGTGGGGGAAGTTTTCGGTCATTATTTCTTCAAATAGGTTTTCAGTATCTTGCTTTCTCTCTTCTTCTGGCACCCCCAGAATTCTGATGTTGGTACGCTTGAAGTTGTCCCAGAGTCTTCTTACACTATCTTCAACTTTTTGGATTTTTTTTTCTTTTTTGCTTTTTCGGTTGAGTGTTTTTTGCTTCTTTGTATTTCAATTCTTTGACTTGATTCTTGGGTTCCTTTAGTCTGTTGTTGGGTCTCTGTATAATATTTCTTATTTCAGTCAGTGTATTTTTAATTTCTAGTTGGTCCTTTTTCATATCTTCGAGGGTCTCGTTATATTTATCGGCCTTTTCTAGGATATTCTTGAAAAGCCTTATAACCGTGGTTTTGAATTCTATATCCAGTCATTTGTTTTCCTCCATTTCTTTCGTTTGTGATCTGTTTCTTTGATGCCGCATTTTCACTGCTTCCCTGAGTTGGTAGGGTAGATTTGTGTGCTAGGTTTCCTATATGGCCCAGTGGGTCGGCCTCCCCAGTTAACCTGAGGTGGACACTCTTGGTGCACCCCTTTGTGGACTGTGTGTACAGCCTTGTTGTAGTTAAGTCTTGATTGTTGTTGGTATCACTGGGAGGAATTGACCTCCAGGCCAGTTGGCTGTAAGGATCAGCTGTGTCTATGCTGGGAGAAGTTCGGTGTTGGAGACAGCCTTATAGGATTAGACTTGCCAAATTGCAATAGCCTCTGTGCTCAGCTTGGATGGGGTGGAGTCTCAGGGCGGAGCAGACAGTCTTGGCTTCCAGTCAGCCTTGCCCTTGCGCGCGTGCGCACCTGCAGACCTTTGCCTTCCCCAGCTCCCGAGTCTCTGCCCGAGAGTCCTGATTCCCCCCACAAGAGCGTGGGTCCCCAGGGGCTCGCCTGGAACTGGGTTCAGTGCAGTCAGAATTGGGGTTCAGTGCAGTCAGGAGCTTCGGACTCCCTTCTTCTAGGGAAAGCCTGTGGCAACCTCCGCAGCCTTTGTGCACAGTGGGGCGCGCGCCTCCAGAACCCTGCCTGCCGGGACTCCCCCGGGTCTCCCCCGGGTCTCCGAGTCTCTGGGTGCCTTTCTCTCTACCTGACAGTCCAGACTCCCCCTGTATGAGCCTGGGTCCACGGGGTTTCGCCCGGGACTGAGGTTCAGTGCAGTCAGAACTGGGGTTCAGTGTGGTCGGGGGCTTCCTTCCCCCTCCCACCAGAGAAAGTCAGCCGCCCTTCCTCTCTGCGCACACAAAGACCCTTTGCCGTACCTCCAATTCTCTGTGAGCTTTTCTCTTTCCTTCTAGTTGTAGAATTTTCACTCAGCCAGCTTTCCTGTGGTTCTGGATGGTGTTCGTTCTGTCTTTTAGTTGTAGTTTTGAAATTGTTGTGCGAGGCAGCAGTTTAGGTGCTTACTTATGCCGCCATCTTGGTTTCTCTAAAAATATATTTAAAAGAAAAGAAAGAAACATCAATGATGAAAAAGAATCATTGACCAGCTGTCTCCTGCACACCCCCTTCTGGGGATCGAGCCTGAAACCCAGGCATGTGCCCTGACTGGGAATTAAAAAATCTTCTTGTTCATAGGTTGACACTCAACCACTGAGCCACACTGGCCAGGCACAATATATTTATCGAAATTGAAAAATGAAACCTGATTGGAAAATTAATTTGATAATACACTGGTTTAGATTGGATAAGTCAAATCTGCAGCTCCAAAATCTGACAAGTTATACATAGGCCTTTAATAAGATAAAAGCATTTCATTAAATAATTATATTAGCAAGGTACACTAAAGTTATTATTTTATGTTCCAAATTTTTTCTAAGTATATTTGGTTAGATAAGGTGCCTCTATATGAAGGAATAAACGATATAAGTAATATTAATTTGTTAAGTCTTGCTAAAGCCTTTCTTAGTATGCTTCCCAGAAACTGAAAAGGAAGTGAGTCTGAGTAATAAATCCTTTGAAAGTCAGTTGGTTTCTAATACTTTGCTTTCAACAAAACTAAAAATTGAGTTGTCAGCCAACAGATTATTAAAAATAATTTTTGATAATAGGTTGCTATGTGACTTTTGGATATCACTCAGAAGGGGCTCAAGTAATTGAGAAAGTCTATAATAACAGAACTCCTTCCATTCTCATTTATTTATTTGAACAAAGTAATATTTAACCACATGGAGTAATAAAAACACAGGCTATCAGTCGATAGTCATTGGTGCAACAGGAATCACCAATTTGGGGTGTGATGAAGAAGGAAACTATCAGTGCAAACAGCTCCATTGTAAAACAACACGGCCAGGAAAACAGTTTGGCTGTGGAATAATAGCTCAGTAGTGTTATATCTCAATTATAAAGCAGCATGGCTGTGAAGAGGCCCTGGGTCCCCTTTGGCTAGGCCAGTGGTCTGCAAACTCATTAGTCAACAGAGCGGCAAACCGCGGCTCGCGAGCTGCATGTGGCTTGTGAACCGTAGTTTGCCGACCACTGGGCTAGGCAGCTCTGCTCCTAGAGATGTTTTAACTGCAACCTGGGAAGCAAAACACTCTTCAGTCTCTGGTGAAAGGAAAGTGCACTCTCTGAACCAGAGGGGAACTGAACTGCCTTAGTAGACAGAAGTCCCCATCTTTGGTTCCCAATTGGTCCATTCTCATGCAAATGAGGACTCCAAATCCTCGAAGTTTGAGTGGTCCAAAAAGTACTGTCCTGATTGGTCATAATGGAGACCCTCTGATTGGTTGGTGAAGATACTGATGAGAATATAGCTCCACGTGGATGGGGAAAGTCTCAGTCCTATTGGTTGAAATAGGATTCTAGGAACTCCTCTATAAGCACTGGCTTAAATGGAAGGAACACAGTGCAGGCAGATGGTTTAGAGCAGGCTTCTCCCTGAAGTGCAGTTTGTGTGAGAGGCCCCTGTGTAGAAATAGCTGTTTCTTTAAATTTAAGCCCAGTTAAGCTACTTGAAGTCCTTCTCAGTAGGTATCTTCTTTCTCAGGGTCCACAAGACGTATCCACCTCATTAAGAGAGACATTTTCACTGAAATTTTGTTTCCATATACACTAATAAAAGAGAAACATGCAAATTAACCATCACTCCTCTACACCCACCAGCCAATCAGGAGTGAGTATGCAAATTAACCCAACTAAGATGGTGGCCACCACAGAGCTGGAGCAAGCAGGAGGCTTGGGTTGCCCCCAGCAATGGAGGAAGCCAAGCTTCCCGCCCACCCTGGCCAGCCCTGGCCTCTGCTCAAGGCTACAAAGTTTCAATTATAGAAGATAAATAAATCCCAGATACCTGCTTCCAGCTGGCCCTGGCCTCCACTCAAGGAGGCGCTAAAAAAAAAAAAAAGGAAAAAGAAAAAAAGCCCTTTACCCAGGCTGGCCACACCCTCATGGAGTGAGGGTCCCCCTGGGGGGCTTGGCCAGCCTGCAAACAGCCATCAGCCCCTCACTCAGGCTGGCCACACCCCCATGGCCCGATCCCTGTAAACGGGCAGTCGAACATCCCTTGAGGGGTCCCAGATTGGAGAGGGTGCAGGCTGGGCTGAGGGATACCCTCCCTGCCCCCGTGCACAAATTTCGTGCATCGGGCCTCTAGTGTTTAATAATTATTTATCATAATTTATAAAAACATTTCTGTTGTTTTGACCAATTATGTGCTACTAATGATTATAACAATTCTATTTCAGTCCAGAAGAAATTTAACATCTATAATCTAATGATTAAAGGAGATACTTTTTATTTCAATTCATATATATTTTCTTATTGCAAAAAAGACTAATAACAATCACTAAAAGACTTTCAAGAATAAAAATATGTTACTTCAGGGTAAAATTCCGTGTGGAGAAATGCAATGGATTTCACAAGTTTAAGGAGAAAAAGGCACAAGATAAAATTCCAACTTTAAAAAAGACCTTGTTTGTCTTTTTATTTTATTTTATTTATTATATATTTCTTTATTGATTTAAGAGAGGAAGGGAGAGAGAGAAATAGAAACATCAATGATGAGAGAGAATCATTGATCAGCTGCCTTCTGCACGGCCCCTACTGGGGATCGAGACCACAACCTAGGCATGTGCCCTTGGCCAGAATCGAACCTGGGACCCTTCAGTCTGCAGGCCAGCACTCTATCCACTGAGACAAACCAGCTAGGGTTGTCTTTTTATTTTTTAATAATAGTGGGCATCTAGCTGCCATGGTACTTAGATTCTATTAGATTTTTTTTAAGTGTTAAAAAGATTTAAATGTTAATATATTAATAATTCAGAAATTACATCCTTTGAAATTATTTTTAATATATTTTTATTTATTTCAGAGCGGAAAGGAGAGGGAGAGAGAGAGATAGAAACATCAATGATGAGAGAGAATCCTTGATCAGCTGCCTCCTGCATTGCCTCTACTGGGAATCAAGCTTGAAACCTGGGCATGTGCCCTGATGAGGAATCAAACCTTGATCTCCTGGTTCATAGGTTGATGCTCAAGCACTGAGCCACACCAACTGGACCTTTGAAATTATTTAAAAATAAGGGGCCCGGTGCACGAAATTCATGCATGGGGGAGGGGTCCCTCAGCCCAGCCTGCCCCCTCTCACATACTGGGAGCCCTCAGGGGATGTCCTACTGAAGGCTTAGGACCACTTGCCATTGGAGCAGTCTGTCCTCCCTTTGTGGGAGGCGACCGGGCAGATCAGGGGAAGGCACCAGCTCCATGACCTCACTACTGCAGCCACTGCCAGTCACCGCAGCCACCAAGATATTTTCATCAACATGGACTCCAGTCCCTTCACCATGAAAAAATGACAACTTTCTTCAGGGATTTTCAAGATGTGCCTTTCATAAGATATGACATTTCTTTATTTTTCTTTTTATCCTCACCTGAGGATATGTTTCCATTGATTTTTTCCCCTTCTCTGCCCCAGGCTGTAGGCTTGGGAAGCGGGTACCCCCATCCCCCAGGCTTAAAGCCTCCGCGGGATGGCGGCTGGGAGTGACCTGGGTGCCGAGGAGGTTCCTGGGACCCAGGTATGTATGCAAATTAACTGCCATCTTTATTGGGTTAATTTGCATACTCACTCTGATTGGCTGTGGGCGTAGTGGAGGTACGGTCAATTTACATGTTTCTCTATTATTAGGAAAGAACTAGAGGCCCGATGCATGAAATTCACTGCCTCCTCTGCCTCGGCCCCCAGCCTCCACAGCTTCATCCAGAAGGTCATCCAGTCTAATTAGCATATTACACTTTTATTATTATAGATTATAATACAAATTCTAAAACTGATTTTGGGAATACAGAAGCTAAAAAGTTTGAAGACTGCTGGCTGAAGACAAAAGCAGGAAATACTGGCCTATAGTAGGGGCATCAGTAATCTTTGCTGAATTTAATTAGCAACACATGTAAAACTAGAGTCAGGGAGACCAACAAGAGATTGTTGCCATAGTTCATATTCTCTGATGGGTTGGCCACTCTGTGCTGGGAACTGCAGGTACTATGTCTGATCTGGAGATCGAATAGTAACCACAGGCTTGCCCTTGTGGAGTTTACAGGCCTGGAGAAAGGCACTGAGGCCAAAACCAAGTCACTCGCTGGCTTATATGCATGTCTGTGTTTTTAGCCCCTATATTCCTTTTTAAAAAATAAGTCTAACTTGCTGAAAGTCTAAGTCCAAAAACTGAGACCTCAATTGCAGGATCTCCTTGAAACTGACTGATTTTGTTACCCAGCCCCCATTCGCCACCAATTTTTTAAAAATATTTTTTTATTCATTTCAGGGAGAAAGGGAAAGGAAGAGAGAGAGAGAAACATCAATGATAAGAGAGAATCATTTTTTGGCTGCCTCCTGCATGCCCCCTACTGGGGATTGAGCCCACAACCCAGGCATATGCCCAAACCAGGAATTGAACTGTGAACTCCTGGTTCATAGGTAGATGTTCAACCACAGAGCCATGCTGGCCAGGCAGGGAACACCTCTTAGATGAGGTGACATTTGAGCAGAAACATGAAGAAAGTGAAGAAGCAACGTTTTTGCTCTGGGAAAGGCTTTCTAGGCAGAGGAGCACAAGTGCAAAGTCCTGAGGCAGGAGCATGCTCTGCATGTTACAGGAGGCCAGTGTGCCAGGAGTGAAATGAGTGAGGAAGAGTGAAAGGGGAAGAAAAGGAGTGGGGCGAACCGGCACGGCCATGGCACACTCAGCCCCAGGGCACCTTATGTGCCACGCCAGCTCAGCCAGGTTCAGTGACCCTGAGAGGGGGCGGTAAAGGATTGAGAAAAGACAGACAAGAGAATGAAAGCTGGGTCTGGGTGGGACGCTGCTTCTCTGATGGAGAGACAGCGCCACAGACTACAAGCCGTGTCTTTATTTTATAGACAGATGCCACGAGGCAAAGTAAGAGCGTGGTCAAGATGTTTACAACAGTCTCATGGGTTTTGATCCTACTCAATTACATGCACCTGATCAAGCTTTGTTTACTTGCAGCCTATATCACTCAGGCACGTGGAGCCACGTGTTCGGACCATAGGTTCAAGCTTACAACTATGGCTGTTGGCTATAATTGTGCTGGGAAGGCTCTGCCCTCCAAGCTGGGACTTGCACGTGGCCATGAGAGGACTGTGCCCTCTCATTAGCCTGAGGCTTGAACCTGTCCACATACTGTAGCCGCTCTCCACAGAGTACACTCAATCTCCCTTACCTTGCTTCATTTCTCTCTGTTGCACTTATCATTGCCTGTTTGTTGTCTGTCTTCCCTAACTAGAATACAAGCTCCACAGCAACAGAGATTTTGTTTTGTTCATGTCCGTATTCTCAGTGCTTAGACCTGTCATGTAGTAGACATTCATTAACTATGTGCTAGATGGATGAATGAATGAGTGAATGAAACATGGCTTTTCTGGAGCTTAAAGGTTTATCATGACAATAGAAACTGGCCAGAGAAAATAGACCTCAGCAAGAACTCTCTGAACACAATATTCATGGCAATATCACACACACACACACACACACACACACACACACACACACACACACCAACACCCTGAAACCCCTGCAAATGTGCAACAAAGGGAAATGATGAAGTGTGCCTGTAGGGTGGAAAAGTATGCATTCATTAAACATTAATTATGAATACAGCAAAATGTTTATGGTATGTTAAGGAAAAGTAGTAGATTGTAAAACAGAACAGTTCTTTTTTATTTTATTTTTATTTTCATTGATTTCAGAAAGGAAGGGAGAGAGATAGAAACATCAGTGATGACAGGGTATCATTGATTGGCTGCCTCCTGCACGGCCCCTACTAGGGATTGAGCCCGCAACCTGGGCTTGTGCCCTTGACCAGAATCGAGCCCAGGACCCTTCAGTCTGCCCGCCAACGCTCTATCCACTGAGCCAAACCAGCTAGGGCAGAACAGTTCTTAATATAAAATTACTGTACCGCTATAATCACAGCAATGCAAAATGTGATTATATACCAAAGGACAGTTGATATTAAAACAAAATTTGTTACTGTGTTAGGCCTATTAGTGGGCTTATAGGTGGTTTTGTAATCTTTTTATCTTCACAATTAAAAAAAAAAAAAAGTCTTGTATTCTTTTTTCCATAAAAGGAACATGTCTTAACTCCCTGGGCACATTGGCTGAGGAAAATCCCAGCCCTGTGAAGTCAGCACCCAAGTTCCCCCAGAGACTCCCATGGGAGGCAGAGGGGTCCTGGGCCAGGCCCAGGCACTTCTGAGTGGTTAGTGAAGCATAGAGCGTTTGCATGACTAACCTGGGGGAGGGGGGAAACCACCAGACTGTTGTTTCTATTTAAGCTCAGAGAAATGCAGAAGTAAATCTCCTTGAGCCTAATTTGGCTTTAAAACGAAACCCACCATGCCATGGAGTTTCTGTGAGGGGGGGTTGGAGGGGGAGGGAGTCTGTAAGGAGGGAGAGTCAAGTCCAGGCTATAGTGACACTCACAGGAGAACCAAGCTCTTCCACGGGGGTCCAGATTCCTGGGCCTCGGGCTCCTCAGCGGAGCCTCAGGATTAGAACAAAGGGTTCTGAAACCACCACTGAGCATTGATCAACAGGCCAGCATTTCTTCACCAAACTGTTATAAACTCTTCAGTCATCATACAAGCTATGGAACTTCTTCCCAGAAAAATGCACATGGACCCACATTTTTTGAGACAATTTCAGAGTTTCCACGGAGCCCCTGAATCCTAGACCCTCCTCCTTGTCCTTGTACCTCCCCGCCCCCCGCCTTAGGAATCTTGCTGCTCTTCAATAAATACAATGTCTTGCATAAGATGCATACAATGTGTACGTTATTGTTCCAAATCTGTTGAATGGATTGTGATGAATAGATATAAATTCACTCAAAAGAAATACTGAATTCAGAGACTTCTTGGTGTTGTTATGCATGTTCTCCAGAGAAAAAGTAAACGCCTGTGCAGGTTCAGGAGCGTATTAAGAGGGGTCTCCTATCGCAGGGGTCCCCTGTCCCCGAAGCAAGGCTATCTCCCAGCGTCTCTTCCAAGACAGTGAGTGCAGCCGGCCGTCTCTCTGCCCCAGAGCCCGGGCACTGCAGGGCACAGGGCTCTCGGAGGACCCCGGCTTTTCGGGCGGAGGGGAGGGGAGAGTTGTCACGGAAATACTGCCACCACTGGCTGACTCACATGTGTTTCAAGTTTTATTCTCCATTTATGACCGAGTTTTCCGGACGTAGATTGTCAGCGCGTGTCCAAAGAGTTACAGTCTGAGCTGGACGCGACATACAGTCATTGGGGCATTGGGGTCGCTCCGGGTGAGCGTCTTTGGATGGAGTCCCCAGGGCCCGGGGGCGTGGGCAACTGTCACCGCCACCGCAACGCGAAGAATGTCCTGCCCTCGAGCTCCCTCGCCCGGGCGCGCCGGGGAGCTTAGCCCTGACCTGGGGAGCGCACCGCCTTCCAGAACGAGAGGCGCACAGTGCGTGGTGGCGACGGCAGTGCCTTGAGGCTCTGCTCGCGGCACGCCTCGGCCTCGGGTTGGACAACACGGGGCCCAGGCTATGTGGTCCCTCACCCTCCGCAGGGCGGCTCGCAGCTTAATGGGGAGATAGAGAGTGGAGCGGCGGGCGCACAGCCCAACCCATCCATCCATTCCCCACCACTGACCTTTTCCAGGACCATACCCCCCCACCGCCCTGACTCTCCACTCATCTCCGAGATGCTCAGAACTGATTTCGACTTTGGCAACCAAACCAGGTTGGTTCTAGAATCTAGGCTCTCCAGGCAGGCTCAGTACCTGGCTCATTTGACAACAGTATCTGGCATACACAGTGGGTATGTGTACATCTATTTTTCATGTTTGAACCGTGTTTGCTCCAGCACTTCCACCAGTGGGTACAGTCAGCACTGTGCTGGGCAGGATGGAGGACAGCTGTGGAAGTGGAGGGCGCGGGTCCCGCAAGCAATTCTGAGCTGGAAGTCCAGCACCTTTTCCGGGCAGAGTGTCAAACCCCTCGGCCGCCGGCCCCGGGGACAGGGAAGTGGAAATGCCCAAAGGGAAAGCCCACACCACACAGCTGGGTACAGGCCCAGCTCTACTGGTTACCAGAGACATGGATCGGGGAAGCTCGAGGCCCCTGGAGACCTGGACAGAAGGAGGCCGGCCACAGGGGTCCCAAATCCTCCCATGGGGGGACAGCACGACACATTCACCCCCTTTCGGAGGTGAGCGCCCCTGGGGATCTGCCCACACTTCCAGGTTCTGGGGGACAGGGGCGGCCTGCCTGCAGGGGGCGAAATGTTCCATTGGTTCTGCTGCGCTGGGCTGACACCAGAGCCAAAAATAGAAGCTGAGATCAACTGAAAGGAACGAGACTGAGCAAACATTCGTGTACATATAATCCTGATGAGACACATAGTAAAGTAGTATCCCAAACACAGCAGTGGGGGAGGATTACTCAGAATGGCACGCTCAGATAAAAGAAATTTTGGAGGAAAAAAATAAATTCCACATTATACTTCAAAACAAATTCCAAGTGGATTAAAATACTAAATATTTTTAAAAACAGTCATAGAAACACTATATAAGTAGGATAAACAGTTTTATATTTATGGCTAAATGTCAGCTTTGAAACAACAGAAGAAACTGCAAAGGAAGACTAAAATTCAAAAATATAAAAGCTGGACAGGAGTTTTAAAGGTTTGAGAAAAATGTTTGCACCAGATACAAGCAGAAAGTACCTCAAATGTATGTTACAGCTGCTTGTTTAAATAGATCAAAACTTTATTAAACTTTTTGTTTAATAGAAGATTCTAATGACCCCAGTAGAATGCCATTGAATTTTTTAAATTAGGCATGAAGTAGTACTTTGAATATTTAACAATTTATTTACTTTATATACATAGGAAGACAATGATGAATTTATAAGCTAAAGTGATATAGTCAAATGTCTGTTATTTTTTCTTCACTAAACTAACAAAATTTTAGCCTCAATGGAAGGTGACATTGCAACAAGATTGCTTCACCCCATCCTCTTCTCGGAGCTGGAGTCAACCAGACATGAAATGCTGCACTTCTTCATTTTCAGCACACTCGGTCCTTTTCTTTTTAAATATGTTTTTATTGATTTCAGAGAGAGGAAGGGAGAGGGAGAGACAGAAATATCAACGATGAGAGGGAATCATCTATCAGCTGCCTCCTGCACACCCCTACTGGGTATCCAGCCCACAACTTGGGCATGTGCCCTGATGGGTAATCAAACTGTGATCTCCTGGTTCATAGGTCAATGCTCAACCACTGAGCAACACCAACCAGGCACACTTGGTCCTTTTCTAAATAAAGAATCTAATGATATGAATTAAAGCACTGCTCCAGTTCAGGAAAAGTACCTTCAAAATAAAGCAAAAAGAAGTCTTGAGTGGGCTTATCCAGTTTTGTGGCTTTGAATATCATCTCCTAATGATTCTCAAACAGATCCTTAACAGAACCTCTGCCCCGAACTCCAGACTCAAACATCAGTCTGTCTATTGACCTCTCAAAATGGATGTCATACTTAAATGTCCAGTACTGCCCACCTGTTCTCCAGCCCTCCTCCCCCAAACACCCTCCCCCCACCCCCACAAAGTATTTTCTCTAACAGTCTTTATCTTGGTTCATTGCTCAGCCCAAAAACTTGGAGTCATCCTTGACCCCTCTCTTTCCCTTAAAAGCTGTCAGGTCATGTTCGTTCTCTACTTAAAGTCTTCTACCCTTGTCTCCCCATCCATTAGCTGTAAAAGCTAACCATGCCCTAAAGGCCCCATCACCTCTTTGACCTTTTCTCCTACTACTCTCCCCTTTCTTCACTCCTGTCACCCTGGCCTCCGTGCTGCTCCTCAAACACACCAGGCTCACGCCCACAGGCCTGTGATCTTGTTCCCTTGGCCAGGAATGCTTTTCCCCTTCTACGTGTGGTCCATGCCTCATTTCCTTCAGGTCTTCACTCAAAAGCCAAAACAACTTTCTCAGAGTCAAACACACAACAACTCCATGCTTTGGATTTTCCACTTTACCTAAAGAGATATATGCATTTTACTTGCTTATTTTGTGTATTATCTGTATCTCCCCATTAGACTGTAAGTCTCTGAGGGCAGGGGTTGTGGTATGTTTTGTTCACTGATGTGCTCAGAACAGTGCCTACCACATGGTAAGTACTTGATAGTCACTGAATAAAAGACAGGAAGAAGGGAAAACAGATAACAACAATGTGGACTGGTGCCAGGGTCTCCAGTTTCAATCCCCTGACATCTGAATTCTCTCTCTTCTACACCATTGAAGCTGCTCTTTCCAATGTCACCAGAGATTTTCATGTTGCTAAACTATAGGAACACTTCAGTCCTTATTTTATTTGTCCTCTTCTCTATACTGACCACTTCCTCATTCTTGAAATTCTCTTCTCTTAGGGCTACCAAGACAGACACCGCTCATTCTCTTCCATCTCCTGGGATGCTTTTTCTCCATCTTCCTCAATAATTCCTTTTCCCTCATCAACCCCATAAATAGTGCTGTTCCCACGGTTCTGCCCTGGGTTTATTTCTCTATTTACAAATTTTTTTTTTTTTTTAATATATTTTATTGATATTTTACAGAGAGGAAGGGAGAGGGATAGAGAGCTAGAAACATCGATGAGAGAGAAACATCGATCAGCTGCCTCCTGCACACCTTCCACTGGGGATGTGCCCGCAACCAAGGTACATGCCCTTGACCGGAATCGAACCCGGGACCCTTCAGTCCGCAGGCCGACGCTCTATCCACTGAGCCAAACCGGTTTTGGCTATTTACAAATTTTTATAAGATTATCTCTCACAACTTAAGATTTCAGTAACTACTCAAATGACAATGGTGCACAAATCTGAATCTTAGGCTTTGATATATAGCTGATAACCCATTGGATATTGCCACCAGCGTGCCCTTCAGGGATCTTAAACCCAGCACGTCCCAAACTGAACTCTGTTCTGAGCTCCCCTTCCTCTTCACTAAAACATTATATATCCTGTGTGAAATATCAGAATCTATATTAAGACCAGCAGATACCACCTCTCCCCTGGATAGAAAAGGAAACTTGAACAGTACTTATTATTACAAATTTAAAATGCATTAAAATGTTTCAATCATTCTCTTCATTCAGCAAATTGGTGAACGTAATGCAATCTTGCTCTTTAAGTCTTGAGTTGCTCAACTGTGGATTCTTCTCATACAGATGGTTTCGGGAGGAAATGCTGGGCCTTGGTCAGCTGCCCGTTTGGGGTTGGCCGTTGACCTGAGTCATGGAGTCTGGAGCAGAGTCTGGGTAAGCATTCAGAAACAAATTCTGCTTTATTGCAGATATTAAGCTTTCTATGAGAAGAGGCTAGGTCACATGTAATGCTAAAACTTGATGTCCTCTGAGGATGCTCCAGAAAGTACCTAGGTTTCTGAGTCTCATATCCTCTGAAAGAGGCCAAAGCTGTAGTGGTAATAGAAGCTCTTCTCGCCTCCCTAAGTTGTTGCAACTCATATTCCTTGACTACAAGGCCTAGGACATCTTATGTGCTTTTCTTTCATTTGTTCATTCATTATTTTCAACTCCTCTCTGGAAAAGAATAAACAAAAGTTCACATCTCTCAGCAGTTTATGGCAGAATTGAAACCCTAGAAATGGAAAACATGAATCTGGCAAAGTGAAGCTGGGTTCCCAATACCGTTGTGCAAAACTAGCTCGCTTCCTCCCCTCTAACACACATGTATGCTCTCACCGTCCTAATATCCCATGCTCTCTATGCCTTGTTCATGCTAATCCCTCTACCTAGGAAACTTTACCCGTTTGGCAAACTCTTATTCATTGCTTAAGTCCTTGATGAAGTGTCACCTCTCCTGGGAACAGCAACATCTACCTCTATCTGCTGGACTGCTTATTATGTGGTCCCCACAGTGACCTATGCGTGCTCTAAAAGAGCACTTACTGAACTAGTTGTTTTTAATACCCCCACATAACTGTGTGTAATGGAGAGGGGATATTTGTATCTCACTGCCTAGCACTAGCTAATAAACCCTAACACAGTGTAGATCCTCAAAATACATGTTGATTGAAAAAACGAACCAAGGAATGCAATCAACAAAGTAAACATGGGTGTACTTCCACCCTATACTTCAGTCCATTCAATGTTGGAGCGAGGAACCTATTTGGGAAGCACACGATGGGACTCGGTTTTCTGCCTTCCCCAACTTCATTATTCCCTCCACCCCTCTGAATGAAGTTTGAAATACTACCTTTTCCCAAATTTATTTGTAAAATACAAGTCTCCTCACTGGTTTTTATCTCCAGCTTCTTTAAGTACAGCACCTTTGACAGAGCAATAGCATGAGGCAGACAGGAAAACAAACTGCACATTGTAATTATTGTCCAAATTATTGGCCACATCTCTTTCGCTGCTAATGGAACTGTGTGGTCCCTACTCCTGTTCTGCAGAGGCCAAAGTCTATCAGAATTCTTTCTGGAACTGCTGTGTGTGGTGCTTTGCACAAAGTAGTCACTAGAAAATTGATGCTATAACCATATGTAACCAGGACAATGAGGAGGGCCAGGAGGAGATGCTGGGGAATCTTGACTCAGCAGAAGCCCCAACCAAGGGATTTTACCATGAACCCTGGGATCTTTGGCATACATTTCTCAGTCATACAAGATCTAGAATATTTAACTCAAGGCTGCCAGTTTAGAGAAATACATTGCACTAGAAACTCACCTCAACATAGCTTACACCCAAAAAGAGGAATATATAGTCATGAAAACAAACCAAGATTGGCTTCAGGGACTGATACACTGTCAGGTCATGCTCTCCTCTGTTCTCAAATCCGAGTGTGTTGGTTCATTCTCTTCTCCTACAGACAGACTTTTCTAAGCAGTGGGAAGCTTGGCTTCCCCATCTTTGCCAACATAGCAATTGGAGCATATACAAGATTCCAGGAAAAACTCCGTTTGGCCCCACCCAGATCATATAGGTGCCTCTGTATTCAAGAGAATGGTCCCAGAAACCTGGGAGGAGCAGAGGCATGATCACCAGACAAATCTTTACCAGCCAGGTGACTTGTATTGACTGCATGTTAATAACTTAAGATATTTTTTAAGTTGTTTTTATTACAAAATAGACTCATTGGGTAAAATGTAGAAAGTTCAGGAAAGAAAAATCCCATAATCCCACCACTCAAATGACAGCCATTGTTAGTCTTCCATTCTTGTTTAATGCTTTTTTTTATTATTTTTCAATCTTCACCCAAAAATATTTTTTTCCATTGATTTTTTAGAAAGAGTGAAAGGGAGGAAGGAGTGGAGGGAGAGAAACATCACTGAGATACACTAACTGGTTGCCTCCTGCACATGCCCCAAGTGGGGCCGGGGATCAAAGCTGCAACCAAGGTACATGCCCTTGACCAGGAATTGAACCTGCGATCCTTCAGGTTCAGGTTCTGAGTTGTTCAACTTTGTCAATTGAATGCTCTAAACACTGAGCAACTGGCTAGGGCTTGTTTAAGGCTTTAAAAAAATAAATCCTGTATATACAATTTTGCTGAGTTTTTCACTTTTACATTATTAACACGTGCATTTCTCTTAGTCACAAAAGCCCCTGCAGCATTGCTTTATATAGCTATACAGTGAACTCTGAAAACTTTTTAACTACCTCATTCAGAAGAAGGCAGGGGAGTGAGATGGTATTTTCAGTTCATGGGACTCAATCCCAGAGAAGAGGCCATCAGAATTCTCCTCCCCCATTTCCTGCATTCCTCCAAACACTTCCAAACTTGTCTCATCCACACTCACTCTTCTCTGCTCCAGACTCAGAGGACTTGCTATGAATTTGGCTAGTGGTTCAGCCAAACACCTTAGGTTTGAATCCTGACCTATGTAACCTTTCTAAAAATGTGTTCACAGTGGGGATTTTAACTTAAAAGGACTAAATAACATTAGGTATATAAAACACTTAGCACATAATAGGTGACCAATAAGTGCTAATTAAAAAAAGACGTACAGATTGCCCTTGCTATAGCTCTCTCCTCCCTTGCCCTTTTCAGCCATATTTCTTGAAAATGACTTATACTCTCTATTTGGTAATCGCCCCCTTTGCACTGCAACTCAGTGTAATCTGGCTTTTATTCCTGACATTGCTCACCAAAGATCTCCTAAAAAACACTAGATGCGTTCATGGAGCTGAGTCATTTAATCTTTTGTGTATATAGTCAATCAATTTCTCCTGGTTCCCATGACACCAGTCTTCCCAATTTTCTTAATTCTTGTTCCTTTTTATTCTTCTTTGCTGCCTAAATTCTGTTCTTTAATTAGCATCTGTCCTCAACTTTTGAGTGTCTGGAAAATGCATGATTCTTTCTTATGAGATTGGAGTTAGAATTCTGGCTCTTCTACTTACCAAACTGAGTTCCCAAGTTATTTAACTCACCTGAGCCTCCATAGTCTCAACCACAAAAAGGTGACTCCTCTCCTGGACAAACATCTTAAATGGAGTCATTGTACACTGAACTTGACCTTCTCATTGGCGAAATGGACTAGTAGGCATAAACTGGAATTCCAGCCTGGAAACCCATTTCATAGCATAAGTATGTCAAAACTCAAACAAATAATATACTCTCCATATTTATTAACAGTATAAAACTAACAATATGAGCTGTGATATACATGTTCCTTTGAGGTATTTTTCTTCATGGGCTGGACTGGCTGAGGTTTCTTAGACTCTTAGTTTAATGAAGTTTGGACAGAATATGCCATCTTTTCCTGGTAAATCTTCCTAAGATATTATTCCTTACTCCAGAGACCTTTGAACTGCATTGAAAATTAATGTCATCTGCCACAAAGGAAAAAAAATAATTCAATGATGTTCAGATAAATGCCTCTCAAAGTTTTTGAAAGCTAAATGTTGGACAGTTTCAATTATGTCTTACTTTTCCATTTTTATAAAAATATACTTTGTTGAGCTCCTGAGAAATTTCTAACAATACAATCAGGTTTGCAGGAGAAACTTCTAGATCCACTCACTCTGCAATGTCAATCAGTTTCAGTGATGCTTTTTACAGTAATACAAATGCCTTCCAAATACTGAATGAGGCAGTTTCCTCCAAATTCCTAGTTCCAGGCTTCACTTACTATTTTCACAATATCCAAAACACATCCAAAATTCCTTATTGATCCATCCTCCTTGATTGCTTTGACCTTTAAAAATTTTACAATAAAAATACCGTAAGGATGCAACAACTTATTTGATCTGTTGGCTAAAGTCAATGAGATGCTTTGTGAAGATAAATGGAGAGGAAGAAAAACGAATGTCAGGATACTGCTGCTTAAGAATTCGGAGACGGCTTGAAGCATTGGCCAAACCCAGCTGTTATCAATTTTTTAAATGCCATTATTTCTTGCCCTGTGGAACAAAGTAGAGTGATGCCATTATTTCTTGCCCTGTGGAATGAAGTAGACTGAAAATCAAAGCTTGAGGATTGCTTCTTCAAAAGACATTAGTTCATTAATTAAAGGGGACTGCTTTGGATTCTTGGCAAAATAAAAGGCACTAGTTTTAATTTGCAGTCAACTGTAATATGTGATTCCTTCTACCCAAATGCATAGTCGATATTTAAAAATTGTCTCAAAAAGTAACAGGCCTCTCTGCATTTTAATTAAATTTTCTGGAAAATTCAATATTTCATTAGCACTTGTAGCTTCCGCCAGATGTTATGCTAACAAGTTCTCACTGTTATAAAAACAAACAAAAGCTGTTTAATGTGCAGCGTCCTCATCTGATGAAATCTCTATCCCCTTGTTTCTAACCAAAGGTCCTAGTTCAGGCCCTCCTTACTCTTACTGAGTTAGTACAACAGTGGCTTTGAAACCAATCTAAGCAAAATCACCCAAATTCAATTTCTAATCTACCTCCAGAATCTTCCCCAAGGTATGCAACTGTCCTTTGAGCCATCACTCTACCTTGCAGAATCCCTCCAACATAGCGCTCAACAAATTTTATTAATATTTTATTTCTACACAGGTCTGCTTTATTTCATCCTGAGTCACTATTGGGCAAAGCCTATTTCTTACTGGTTTTTGGTTTATCAGTTAGCACACAGAAGGCACTCAACCTGTTTTCTGTGTTGGACTGGATATAAGCCCAATTCTCATATCAGCTTTCAAATACCTTAAGAATTCTCTTTGAAAACCAAAATTTTCTAATCTAATATTATTAAATAATGTGGAAAAAAAAAAACACTGCAAGTTTTGATGAAAAACAATACCTGATTTTTTTTCTTTGAAGCCAGTACACTAGGAAAATCAAACCTTAATGACTTATAGTGGTCCTATGGAACACTAATTTATCCAACTTTCTATAGTTGTCTTCAGTAGCTACTGAAACCTGTTCCAGCCTTCACTGCTTTTTAGGTTTTCTGTCACCCACACCTACTAGTTTTTATATCTAATTACCTGTCTACACCAATTCCTCTCACACCTCAAATTTTGCTTTTTAACAAGCCGTAGGCTAGAAAGCTAAAATAATCAAGCTTGTTAAAATATTTATGGCAGGAAGAAATAGGCCCTAAGCGAGAAATTATGTACCCATGTTCAAAAAACACAAGGATCTTGCCCTAGCTGGTTTGGCTCAGTGGATAGAGTGTTGGCCTGTGGATTGAAGGGTCCCAGGCTCAATTACAGTCTAGGACACATGCCTGGATTTCGGCTCCATCCCCAGTAGAGGGCGTGCAAGAGGCAGCTAACCAATGATTCTCTCTCATCATTGATGTCTCTCTCACTCTCTCTCGCTCTCCATTCCTCTGAAATCAATAAAATCATAAAAATTTAAAAAAAAAAATACTGTTTAGCCCTGGCTGGTTTGGCTCAGTGGATAGAGTGTCAGCCTGAGGACTGAAGGGTCCTGAGTTCGATTCCGGTCAGGGACACATGCCCGGGATGCAGGCTCGATCTCCAGTGGGGGGCGTGCAGGAGGCAGCCAATTGATGATTCTCATCATTGATGTCTCTCTCTCTCTCTCTCCCTCTTCCTTCCTCTCTGAAATCAAAAATGTTTTTTAAAATACTGTTTAAAAAACACAAGGATATTATGACATCCATTTTATCTGTTCAAGGTCTTCATTGCTTACTCTCTGACTCTAATCTTCACCAGAAAAATGTCACACAGAATTAGCACTGTGTATCAGTTAAATTTGCATTCTCAATTAAAATCCAGCCTAGTTTACTAAGTTAAAACTCTCCCCACTTTAAAGTTCTCTTCTGTGATTCAGTTCACATTAGAAAGTTATGAGTCATGTTACAGTCACTTAAAAACCTAAAGTTATTTTAAACTACCTTATACATTTCTAGCAGATCAAAAGTATAATATGCAATGGGACATAAAATATTAAATATTTAAAATTACAAAATAAAAATATCCCAAGATTGATGTGTAAATTTTTCTTAAATTCAAAAATGTAACTAATATGGACTAAAGCTCAATACTAAATAATCAATGTTTCATATTCTATCAAAAATACATCCTTTGCTTTTAGTACTCTCTATATAATGGAGATAACAGAAAATAGGCATCACAAAGATTTTGACAATTAAGGTAAGCTCAGAGTGACTTTTAATATGCCAAACAATGTTAACAATACACGAGTCAAACAGACAAGTGCAAACAAGTCTTAAACCAAAATCAATAGGAAAATAAACAATAAACAAAATTTTTTCAATATCTGTTAGCCAGTACTATTAGTCAAGTGGCTAATCACAGATAAAATATATTTTATGAAAAGCTTGGAATAGTCAGAAGTCATTCTGGCATTTCAAACAGCTATGTACAGTATCACCGAGATTAGTTTATATACACCAATGTTGAAGGGAAACTGGGCAAAACAGTTAAAAACAGACTAACAATACAATCAAGTACAAAACTTGGGTGGCAAGAGGAAAGATTTTTTAAAAATTCAGGGAAGGGCATTATCAGGAAAAATTACAAAACCAGCAATAATTATACTACATTAATACAGCATTTCAAAGGGGAGAAAGGATGCATTTCTCCAATGCACTAGCTTCAAAGTTCAAAGGGAAAAAAAGGCAAATAAGCTGCTTTTCATCAAGAGCAGCTATGTATTTCACATAATTGTTTAAAAAAAAAAAAGCCTATTAACAACAATGATTGTTTAATGCTACAATTTTACAGCAAAGACAAAACTAAAATAGCAGCAAATTCACAAGGCAATACTTCCACAGAATTATTCCATGGTTCATACAGTGCCCAAAAGTGCTCCCAGTTGGATATACAAATATAATTCACAATTAAAAAAAAAGAAATATAAGACTGACACACAGGTACATTGAAGGCTGAGTAGTAAATGATTCTCTTACTATTTCCCTTTTCGAAGGGAGAATGTTTGTAATAAAGCCCTTGGTCCTTTTTTACAAGTCACTACAGGGAAGGATACCTTTTATCACAATGCAACAGCAAACTATCAGCAGCACACCACCATAGTGGTTCACCCTGGAAAGGCTGATGGTAACATCCAACAGTGACTGACATCCTAGAGAAGACAAACTGATAAACTAAATGAAAGCCTGATAGAGCACTGGTCAAAATACAGCTTTTAACTGTAATTCACAAATAAAAGTCCTAAAAAATATTTCAGTAAAACTACTGACACCGATTTTAAGAAAGTAATTGCAAACTGGATTCTAGCAGTGATTTCAACCTAGCTTTAACTTCCTCTTGTCACAGTTTTTTTGGGGAGGTGGGAAATAAGTAGTTCAGTATATGGTAAGGCTGACAGAGCGATTCATTTTCTTTCCAATAAGTCGAGATGTTCTATTACTCTGGGTGGTGGACCTAGTGGCCATCCGGTCAGTGAAGAGTGCTCTTTCCTCAGCTGCAGCTTTTGCCATCTGGGCTTTCTTGAGTTCTCTACGAACACAAAAAGAGAAAACAAGACTTTCACCTACTGTGTTAATCCTAGGAAGGGATCCTAAGAGGCCAAACACAAACTATATTATCAGCTGGAATATCTTTGCATGTCATCATTATTCTAACATGCAACTAAGAGGAAAAATACACTATGAAACTTTAGCTTCTGCTCAACTTAAATTTACATTGTGCTATCAGAATTAAAATATCATACATACTTAGGAACAAAGTAATAAAGACACTACTAATGACATTTTTTTTGGTGTGTTTTTAATATGTTTTTATTGATTTCAGAAAGAGGGAGAGATAGAAACATTGATCAGCTGCCTCCTACACATGCCCTACAGGGGGTTGAGCCTGCAACCTGGGCATGTGCCCTGACCAGTGACGTCCTGGTGCATGGAATGAAGCTTAACCAACTGATCCACACCAGCTGGGCATGACTGGGGTTTTCTGTTTTGTTTCGTTTAAATATTTATTGTTGAAAGTATTACATGCCCTCTTTTTTCCCCCATCAACCCCCTCCAACCCACCCCCACCCTCCAACCCCCGTCCTCCACCCCAGGCCCTCATCACCTACTGTCTGCATCCATGGGTTATGCATATTTGGTTGCAAGGTCTGTGATTACCACCCACCCACTCACCCTCCCCCACCTTCCCTCCATGACTAGGTTTTAATAAAAACTTCAAACAGAACTCAATAATTGTGAAATATTTTTACATAAGAGATGACAGCAAAATTCTACTTCCTATTTGTATGAACTATTATATCTATCAAACTAGTGGCAAATAAACGTTTTCATATTTCAAGTCAGATTAGCTTAGAATCAAAATGGTAGCAATAAAGCAAATGCATTAGAATTATCATTCCAATCAGTTTTGAAATGTCAAAGGTCATTCACATCAAATATGAGGATCACCTACTAACCTAATGGATATAATTTCATAAAAATTAGTACAACGGAAAGTTTCAAGGAATGTTCATTGATACTGAGACTTTGGGGAGGGGTATAGGCTCACTTAGCTTTTGCTATGATTTGGGGCTTGGGGATTATCACCACTTGCAAATATATATGCTAGTCTTAAAAACTTGAAGCCCATTAATTTCAAAGTCTAGAAACAACACTAATTTATAGGTCAAGTAACTAATTTAATGCAGAAGTTCCCCAACTTTTAACTGTATAACATGCCAAACCACTATATTTGTCACTGACAGAAAGCCTTTATCATCTTACTAAATTTGTGAATTAATGAACACAAAAAAGTAAAAATAAAACAAAACAAAAAACCCTCACTTACTTCTGCAAAAGTGAATTTTTGAACTTTTCAGCATTCAATTCTATTCGTAATTGTTCTGCGCTTTTTCTAGAAGCAGACAGCAATATTGAATGCTTTACCAGTGCCGCTGCTGAAGGTCTTCTCTCTGGATCTGGATGAATCATAACCTTGAAAGAGAAGTAAAATTAAAGTAAAAACATGTGATTTAATAAAATGTTAAACCATGTCAATAAAGTGCTTCATATAAAAAATACTCACTTTTAGCAACTCTGTAAATTCTTGGGAAAGCACTTGTGGAATCCGTGGTAATCTACCCTGTCTGATTTCATGCCATTGGTCTCCATTTCTGGGGAGAGGTTCAGCACCAGAAGCACATACTACTGTGAGGGCAAGGGCAAAAATATCTGCTTTTGGTAGATGGGAATAGTTCTGTAAAATGAAATAAAATAATTTTAAGGAAATATAAAAATGCTCAAAATAAAGTAAGATTATACCTCATAATGATTTAGGTGAAAAACAGGACTAAAATGTCCAATGCCACATTTAAGTTTAGAACCTATTCAGAGAACAAGTAAATTTGGGGAAATTATTCTAATTATAAAGTAATATATACTCTGAGGTGGAGGGATTGGTAAAAACATTTCTAAAAGTCAATGTCTCCTGTCAGCCTAATTCAAATCTCAGAAGAAACTCCTATCCCTCTAGGAGCATTCATATGAAAACACAAAACATACATACATGACAAGTTACAAATAAACATGACACAAATATACATAAAAAGAACAATGATCATAATTTATTTGTTCTACTTCCATTCCAAACTCTTATTGAGAAATATTTCATCACACTTTTGAAACAGTACTATTAACTATCAGCCTTAATTTACTTAAATCATTCCTGTGCTGCTACTTAATTTTGTATTGTTCTTGGTTTGTTTGAATTGGAAAATTCCTGTAGGAGACTCTCAGAAATGGAAATTCTGGATGAAAAGGTACTTGATTTTTAAATGTTGATACTAATATTTAGCTCTCCAAAAATGCTGTGCTATTTTAAAGTTCCACCAGTAGTGTATGGAAACTTTTCTTTTACCACAACTCTACCATATTGAATATTATAAACTTGCCTTTACTGACTTGCTAAAGTTCAATACCCCAACTGATGGTTTAGGCTTTCTATTTTGTTATTACTATTCTACTAGTTACTAGCTTAAAATTTTAATACATCTGCATTTATATTCTTCTATCAAATGGTAAGTGTTGCAAAACAAATGGCATTATTAAAGGAGAAAAATTACCTCCTGTAAAACTTCATTTGCAAGGAACCGGCTATCACCCTCTTCAACTTGTGGACTAGAGATTCTTGTTACATGCCCAAGATCACCTAGAAGTATTGAAAAAAAAATACAGCCAAGAGTTAAAACACAGGAGAGATCCAAGATGGCGGCGTAGGTAAACACCTAAACTGCTGCCTCGCACAACAATTTCAAAACTACAACTAAAAGACAAAATGTCTATCACCCAGAACCATGGGAAAGCTGGCTGAGTGGAAGTTCTACAACTAGAAGGAAAGAGCAAACAGCATTGAGGGGTGCACAAGCGCTGAAAAGCTGAGGTACGGAGACGCGCGAATTGGGAGGCGAAGGGTGACTGGGAGCGCTGCTGTTTTCAACCTGAAGGGAGATAAGCTCCGGATTACTCCGAACTCGTTTCTGGGGAGACGTGGGGGACCCAAACTCCTATGGGGAGAAGCTGGACTGTCTGCCGTGGGGTCGGAAAGTGAGGGAGGCTTGCTTGCAGGGCTGCGAGCAGGAACAATTGTTTATTGTGCTGGGGCGTGGGACGTGGGGACACGGTCGGAGCCGCAGAGCCGGCTTACTGGCAGCCATCGCTGTTTGCCACGCCCTAGCCTAGTCACGCCCTGAGACCCCGCCCTGCACAATCTACGAACCCACACAAGCTCCAAGCAGCGGCTTTAGCATATGAATGGCCTGCCCTATTGCAGCTTAACCTAACAAACTTGCAGCCTGGGTCAGACAGCTCCAAAACCTCCAAACCCCAAGCAAAGAGGAGAAAACTGTAGTTCTTGCTGTAGCTCCTGCTGGGTGGCCTCAGACAGTAGCTGACCTGCACCCCACGGGAGATCCAGAAGCCAGAGTACCTAGTGGTCAGTGTGAGACACCAGATTTCAACTCCTCACATCCATAAGTGACACATTCAAGAGGCAGACTCAGTGAGCACCAAAGCCCCACTGAAACAAGTCCTGCACCATAAGCGTGTCTCCAGCACAGCAGTTCTTCCATTATAGACACAGCGGGTCCTCACAGCCAATTGGCCGGCAGGTCAATTCCTCCTAGTGTACCAACAGCAGTCAAGGCTTAACTACACCAAGACTTTGCACTCAGACCACAAAGGGGTGTACCAAAGGCGTCCACCTCAGGTGATTGGGGAGGCTGAGCTACTGGCCCCTATAGGTCACCTACCACATAAAGCCACTCCATCAACACAAGGAAGCAGCAAAATGCGGAGACAAAGAAACATGTCACGAATGAGAGAAATGGAGGAAAGCAAACTAATGGATGACATAGAGTTCAGAACCACATTTATAAGGTTACTCAAGAATCTTCTAAAAACCGCCGAGAAACTTGATGAGACCTCCGAGGAGCTTAGTGAGACCTTCAAAGACCTTAATGAGAATGCCAAAAAAAGGGAAAAGGACCAGTCAGAAATTAAGCATACACTGTCTGAAATAAAGAATATACAGAAACTCAACTGTAGATCAACGTATCCCAAGAATCAAACCAAAGATCTGTAATATGAGGAAACAAAAAACACCCAACCAGAAAAACAAAAAGAAAAAAGAATCCAAAAATATGAAGATAGTGTAAGGAGCTTCTGGGACAACTTTAAGCGTACCAACATCCGAATTATTGGGGTGCCAGAAGGAGAGAGAGAGAGCAAAATATTGAAAACCTATTAGAAGAAATAATGACAGAAAACTTTCCCTACCTGCTGAAAGAAATAGACTTACAAGTCCAGGAAGCTCACAGAACCCCAAACAAAAGGAATCCAAAGAGGACCACACCAAGACACATCATAATTAAAATGCCAAGGGCAAAAGACAAAGAGAGAATCTTGAAAGCAGCAAGAGAAAAACAGTTAGTTACCTACAAGGGAGTACCCATACGACTATCAGCTGATTTCTCAACAGGAACTATGCAGGCCAGAAGGGAGTGGCAAGAAATATTCAAAGTGATGAACAGCAAGAACCTACAACCAAGATTACTCTACCCAGCAAAGCTATCATTCAGAATTGAAGGTCAGATAAAGAGCTTCACAGACCAAGAAAAAGCTAAAGGAGTTCATCACCACCAAACCAGGATTATATGAAATGCTGAAGGGTATTCTTTAAGAGGAAGAAGAAGAAAAAGGTAAAGATAAAAATTATGAACAACAAAATGACAACAAATACATGTCTATCAACAAGTGAAACTAAAAATCAAGTGAATAAAAAATCTGATGAACAGAATGGACTGATGAATATAATAGAATCAGGGTCATAGAAATGGAGTGGACTGACAATTCTTAGGGGGAAGGGGTTGTGAGGGGTGCGGGAAGAGATTGGACAAAAATCTTACACCTATGGATGAAGACAGTGGCAGGGAGTAAGGGCATGGGGTGGGGTGGGAATCAGGTGGAGGGGAGCTAGGGGGGAAAAAAGAGGAACACCTGTAATAATTTGAACAATAAAGATTTATTTAAAATAAAAATAAAGTAAAAAGAAATTTTTAAAAAAATAATAAAAAAATAAAATAAATAAAAAAAAAAGTTAAAACACAACAGCTCCTCTCTTTATTTTATGGTAATAATCTGGTTATCTTTCTTTCTTACCTATTTTAAAGATAACTTTGTTAGATATCCATTCATCTTCATCTCCATCTTCAGAGGAAGCATTTGGGATTGAGGTTCGAGATATGAAAATATTACCTGTCAAACAGTTATTTATGTAAGTCACACTAATAATTAATAGTATAACCAAAGTTCACAAACAAGCATACATCAGAATCATCCAGAAAGCTTTTAAATATATAGATTCTTATATGCTTTACCCCAAACACTATGAAGTAACTAACAGTCTCAGATGGGACCTGGGCTATATTTTCTAGGAATATATTTTCTGGCCTAGCTCTGATCCTTGAACAATTAGAAACCACTATAACTAGTCCCTTCACATCTACACATTGATCTTCAGCAGTTTTATTTTTTTATTTTATTTTTTTAAAATATATTTTATTGATTTTTTTACAGAGAGGAAGGGAGAGGGATAGAGACTTGAAACATCAATCAGCTGCCTCCTGCACACCCCCTACTGGGGATGTGCCCGCAACCAAGATACATGCCCTTGACCAGAATTGAACCTGGGACCCTTCAGTCCGCTGGCCAACGCTCTATCCCTGAGCCAAACAAGTAAGGGCGATTTTCAGCAGTTTTAATTACTTGGAAACCATACAAATGGCAGTAACATAGTAATTTGTAATGCTGCCAAAGCACAAATTTTACTCTCATGCTACAAGGCTGGTATGAAAAGAATGAGTCACATATCTATTGAGTTTGGCTGATCCCACAGCATCTTTACCCACTGCAGCTTTGTGGAATTCACTGTCTCAGCTAAACAAACACTTTTTTATCTTCAAATTTGAGTAAGCTCATGATTAACATAAATTTTAGCATCAGATCCCATTTTAATAGTTTTATCAATATAGTACTGAACTTATGTTATATTCTACTGTCTGCATCCATGGGTTATGCATATTTGCATACAAGGTCTTTGATTGATTACCTCCCACCCACTCACCCTCCCCCACCTTCCCTCCATGACTGGGTTTTAATAAAAACTTCAAACAGAACTCTATAATTGTGAAATATCTTTACATAACAGAGATGAAAGCAAAATTCTACTTCCTATTTGTATGAACAATTTTATCAAACTAGTGGCAAATAAACGTTTTCATATTTCAAGTCAGATTTTGCTTTATTTATAGGACAACTTATTTGTGGCGGTATTTGTGAATTTGAAATTTTAAAACTTATTTTCAACTTTTGTACTTACAACATAAAGATCTACTATATTTGATACAATACGAGTGAGTTTAGACAAATTTTACTAATTCACATTTATTGCCTTCAGCCCAAATATATTTTCTTTTTTAAAAAATAAATATTTAAGTGCATTGTTAATGTACAGGCAAATTCTTCACATACTCTTACTAAAACAAACTGTGGCCCTGACTAGTGGGTAGAGAATCAGCCTGCACATTGAAGGGCCGTGGGTTTGATTTCCCTGTCAAGGGCACATACCTGGATTGTAGGTTCAATCCCTAGCCCAGGTTAGGGTTCATGTGGAAGGCAACCAATCGATGTGTCTCTCTCACATCCATGTTTCTCTCTCTCTGTATCTCTCTGTCTCACTCGGGCTCCCACTCTCTCTAGAAAAAAAAAAGCAATGGAAAAAAATATCCTCAGGTGAGGATTAAAAAATAATTTTGTGTAAAACAACTTAAATTCCCATTGATCATACACATTTCCATAGGGTAAAAAAAAACAACAATGCATTAAATTCAACTTAAAAACACCTATCCTAAAATGTTTAACATGAATCCATCAACCTTTTAGTTATAACTTCAAAATTATAGGAAATACAAGGGGAGAAAGGAATAAACTAAATGTTACAAGGAAGCAACCAAATCCAGAAGGAAGAACATCTTGCAAAACAAGGTCTATACTATTATTTTTAGAAGTAGAAGGTAAAATGTAAAAGACAATGGATATAACCAGATGTAATACATGTTCCTGAAAAAACAGTAGTTTGGACAAATCAACTGTTAAGAACTTGGGTTAAGAGTTTCTTCAGAAGGCTCTCAAGGAAGCCCCGGCAACTTCAGGGGCTGCAGAGCAAATTGCCTTGGGCCTATTACTGATCTACCCAGGCTCTGAGCTGGTGGAAGCCAAGCTAACCTTTGTACACAACTTGGCTCCTCGCACATACACTCAGGCCCAGTCAAGACAGTCACAAACTGCAGACTTCTTGGTAGCTCCAGACAGGTAGCCCAAAGCCAGTCACAGGCAGCGTCTGATATCCACCTGCATTGGAGTTCCTCCCAAGTGGACCCAGAACCAACATAACCAGTGGTGGGCTTCAGACCACACCAGAGCATGACCTAACTAGCCACAGAAGTGGCACACCCAAAGGGAGATCCCAACAGGCATCAGACCCTGCTGGGGCCAAATCTGTTGGGGGATGCGGGGGTGGCATGTTACTATAGCTTCCACACAACAGCTCATACACTGTGGCAGGGGTCAATCCTCATTGTCAACCTAAGGGCATTCAAGACTAAACTACAACAGGAAGGTTTGCATAATCCAAACAAGAGAGATTGTGCCACTGAGCCCCACAAGACACCTACTACATAAGACCACTATTGTGCCACTAGAAAACACAGCAGATCTACCTAAAGATTCCACCAAAAAACTACTAGAACTGATAGAGTAGCAGGATATAAAATTATGTCCAAAAATTGTGGGGTTTTTTTATTGATTTCAGAGAGGAAGAGAGAAGGATAGAAACATCAATGATGAGAATCATTGATCTGCTGCCTTGTACACGCCCCCTCCTGGGGATTGAGCCAGCAACTGCAGCATTGCCATTGATAGGAATCAAACCCAGGACCATTCAGTCCACAGGCTGACGCTCTATCCACTGAGCCAAACCAGCTAGGACTGGTGGTATGTTTTATACACCAATACTGAACTATCATAAAAAGAAACTAAGAAAACAATTCCATTTACAACTACATCAAAAAATAAGGTACTGCCTTAGCTGGTTGCTCAGTGGTTAGAGCTCAGCCCATGGACTGAAGGGTCTTGGGTTTGATACCAGTTAAGGGCATGTACCTGGGTTGCAGGCTTGATCTTCAGCCCAGGAGTGTGCAGGAGGCAACCAATCGATGTGTTTCTCTCAAATCAATGGTTTCTCTCTCTCCCCCTGCCTTGCACTCTCTAAAAAAAGTCAATGGAAGTGCTTACAGCTCTTTCTGAATTTGTCTAGCAGGTCTTCCGGTTTGTACCAGAAAAAAAAAAGTCAATGGAGCCCAGTCGAAGTGGCTGAGTATTAACCTATGAACTAGGAGGTCTCGGTTTGATTCTCTATCTGGGCCTTGATCCCCAGTGTGGGACGTGCAGGAGGCAGCCCATCAATGATTCTCTCATTATTGATGTTTCTATCTCTCTGTCCCTCTCCCTTTCTCTCTGAATAAAAATATACATTTTTTAAGAATCAATGGAAAATATATCTTCAGGTGAGGATTAACCAAACCAAACCAAACAAACAATAAAAATAAGTTTCCCAAAGGTCTTTAAAAATAACAATGAAAAAAAGACATTAAGATGCATCCGTGCCCTAACCAGTTTGGCTCAGTGGATAGAGCGCGTCAGCCTGCGGACTGAAGGGTCCCAGGTTCGATTCCGGTCAAGGGCATGTACCTTGGTTGCGGGCACATCCCCAGTAGGGAATGTGCAGGAGGCAGCTGATTGATGTTTCTCTCACATCAATGTTTCTAACTCTCTATCCCTCTCCCTTCCTCTCTGTAAAAAAATCAATAAAATATATTAAAAAAAAAAAAAGATGCATCCGTTTTCTTACTGTTTATAACAAAGTCATTTACTCTCTATAATCCTATAGAACACAGGTCAGAGGATGTGTAATACTTACTAGGCTTTATATCCATGTGAACCAAAGACATTGAATGAATATACCTCAAGCCCCGGCCAACTTGCAAAAGGAGATCCTTCAGCTCTGCTTCTATAAAGTAACGCATGCTTCTATAGTTTATACTTATGGCATCAGCTAAACTTCCACCTAACAAACACACACAAAAGAAATTTAGCATTTTCTTTTTTCAGAAATATTATTTTTCTTTCTTATATCTCTCCTGAATGACCACAGACTTAACCAAGAAAATGACATTTTATAGGACCTATTCCCTTCAATCTGCTTGTGAAATAAAAATTTTATTTATTCTTTCTATAGCTAATACACTCACATGGGTACAAAATATAATGTAGAGTCTCTGGGATATCCATATACCCCAGCAACCCACCTGGTTCTTTTCCCCCAGAGTAAATCAATGTTATCAGTTTCTTATGCATTCTTTTCAACTCCTTTTTATACAAATGATAATACATTTTCACTATTTTTAAAAATATTTTTATTGACTTCAGAGAGGAAGGGAGAGTGAGAAAGAGATAAGAACAGCAATGATGAGAGAGAATCACTGAACAGGTGCCTCCTGCATGCTCCCTACTGGGGATTGAGCCCACGACCCAGGCATGTGCCCCAACCAGGAATCGAACCATCATCTCCTGGTTCATAGGTCAACACTCAACCACTGAGTCACTGAGGCCAGGAATATTTTCTTTATCTTGAAGATAGTTCTTCATCACCAATACTACCCCTTTGCAGTGTTTCTATCAAATTCACTGTATAACTGAATGGTAATGTATTAACCAATCCCCTATTTGATGGACATTTAAAAATAGCTTCTAAGCCTTTGCTAATATATATACTATGGTCTAAGACCGTGGTCGGCAAACTACAGCTCGCAAGCCACAGGTGGCTCTTTGGCCCCTTGAGTGTGGCTCTTCCACAAAATACCACGGCCTGGGCGAGTCTGTTTTGAAGAAGTGGCGTTAGAAGAAGTTGAAAGCTCTCAAAAGAAATTTCAATTGTACTGTTGATATTTGGCTCTGTTGACTAATGAGTTTGCCGACCACTGGTAAGGAATAATTTTGTATATAGATCATTTCATACATATTTAGTATATCTCCTAGAAACCTATTGTTGGGTCAAAGGGTATGTACAATGTAAAATATACATGCATAGTATGTGTGTGTAATACTATTTTATTACATATAGATTAAGTTTCAGTAGCCAATAGGGCCATTTCTGTTCAACCTCTGCAAAACACTTAAGATTGGTATTCATACCATCAGTGCCAAGACTTGACTGCCTCTGAAAGTTAACAAAAAGAAATAACAGGATCTGGCTGGGTAGTTCAATTGGTTAAAGTGTCCTCAAGATATACCAAGGTTTCAGGTTCGAAACAATGAGTGCATAAATAAGTGGAACAACAAATCGATGTTTCTCTCTCTCCCCCACTTCCCTTCTCTCTAAAATCAATAAATAAAAATAAAAAATAAAAAGAAATAATGCACTCAATTTCTGATTTCAAAATAGCTAGTACTTAAAGTCTATAAGCAGGTACCTACATGAATGGGGTGATTACACGTGCATGTACACACACATACACACACACTGTCCCCATAGAGAAAGCTGTACCAACTTATACTCCCATCATTAATGTATGAGAATAGCTGTTTTCCCACACATTTGATAACTATCTATAAATTTTATAGGTAAAAACCAGTATCTTGGGTCCTGCCGGTGTGGCTCAATGGTTAAGCATTGACCTATGAACCAGGGGGTCATGGTTCAATTCCTGGTCAGGGCACATCAATCAGTCGCCTTCTGTAAACTCCCCAAGGAATCAAACCTGCAACCCAGGTATGTGCCCTGACTGGGAATCAAACAGGCAACCTTTTTAGTGCACAGGACAATGCTCAACCAAGAGGCCACCACTTCTTTTTAAAGCTTAATTATAAATAATAAAATCAAAGCCAGGATAATAATAATATCAGAAAAGTCAATGAAGTGCCCTAACCGGTTTGGCTCAGTGGATAGAGCAGGGGTGGGCAAACTTTTTGACTCGAGGGCCACAATGGGTTCTTAAACTGGACCGGAGGGCCGGAACAAAAGCATGGATGGAGTGTTTGTGTGAACTAATATAAATTCAAAGTAAAGGAGCGGAGGGGAGAGCAAGAGAACCGGATAGAACAGCCGGATCCAGCCCGCGGGCCGTAGTTTGCCCAAGGCTGGGATAGAGCATCGGCCAGCGGACTGAAGGGTCCCAGGTTTGATTCCGGTAAAGGGCATGTACCTTGGTTGTGGGCACATCCCCAGTAGGGAATGTGCAGGAGGCAGCTGATCGATGTTTCTCTCTCACCGATATTTCTAACTCTCTATCCCTCTCCCTTCTTCTCTGTAAAAAATCAGTAAAATATATATTTAAAAAAAAAAAAGTCAATGAAGTATTAGGAAAATAAGTTGTACAATTTTTAAAAAAATTTTTTTTTTCAGAGAGGAAGAGAGAAGTAGAGAAAGACAGAAACATCAACGATAAGAGAGAATCATTGATCTTGATCTGCTGCCTCCCACATGCCCAACACTGGGGACTGAGCCTGCAACCCAGGTATGTGCCCTTGACCAGAATCGAACCCGGGACCCTTCAGTCTGCAGGCTGACGCTCTCTCCATTGAGCCAAACTGGCTAGGGCGGAAGTTGTACAGTTTGAACAAGAATAAATAACAAATGGCAAATTTGTTTTTTAAATAAAAATAAACCACACTTGAGTATCTTAGGCTTAAGTGGGTTCTCCATACTTAACCTGCAGTCTTGAACTAGAGGGCAAAAAGGGGTTCTACAAGGGAACAGGTCAAATAAACCTGTCAGACAAGGGGACTTGAAGTCCTAGATCAAGTTTAATAAGAAAGAGTATGGCTTCTTTTTAGTGGGTATAGCAACTATAGCTAAACCAGTTCCTTTTATCTCATTGCCAAAAGGGCAAGAGAGATGAGAAGAGCAAAACATTCATCTGATTTTTAGGTTCTCTTCCCCTATCCGGCAACATTTTTATACACATATTTCAGTCTGTCACTACACTAAAGACAACAGACTTAAAATGCAAATGACTCTGAGATAACAAGGAAGCTTAGTCACTGATAAAGGTTATCAGTTAATCAGCATGTACAAATTAATGATAACAGAATCCTTTCTCTGTGAAACTGTGTTTTCTGAAGACCAGGCTTATTACTATTCAAAGCTTTTGAAAAGTGGAGAGAGGAATAAGTGGAAAGGAAAAACAAAAGATAAGAAAAGCTCATAAATGTATCAGAATAGTCTTAGCTTCTTTCATCTAAGCAGAATAAACAACCATACAAAAAGGCATCCCAGCCCTAGACAGTTTGGTTCAAATAGAGCGTCGGCCTGCGAACTGAAAGGTCCCAGGGTTTGCCCTAACTGGTGTGGCTCAGTGGATAGAACGTAGGCCTGCGGACTAAAGGGTCCCAGGTTCGATTCCAGTCAAGGGCATGTACTTTGGTTGCGGGCACATCCCCAGTAAGGGATGTGCAGGAGGCAGTTGATGGATGTTTCTCTCTCATCTATGTTTCTAACTCTCTATCCCTCTCCCTTCCTCTCTGTAAAAATTCAATAAAATATATTCAAAAAAAAAAAAAAAGAAAAGAAAAGAAGGTCCCAGGTTTGATTCTGGTCAAGGGCACATGCCCGGGTTGTGGGCTCAATCCCCAGTGGGGGACTTGCAGAAGGCAGTTGATCCATGATTCTCTCTCATCATGGATGCTTCTATCTCTTTCTCCCTCTTCCTTCCTAGCTGAAATCAATAAAAATATATTTTTTTAAAAAAAGGCATCCCTGTGCCACACAGGTCTACTTACTTTTTAAAGATTTTTATTATTCTTGAAAGTTTTATATTGCCCCAAAATAATAAACTATTTCAAAATATTATTTTATAACCTAACTTTATAATAGGACAAAGTCTTTGTTTCCACATCTGAGTTATACAACCATGTAATTTACTAGGTTGTTACAAATTTGTGGTCCCTGGACTACCACTGAAATACTTAACGGAACCAACCACATCAAAAAGGTGACAGAAAAAAAAAAAGTGACAGGAAGGAAGAAATTAATAGGAGACAGTGTCTAGCAAATATGGAGTGGAAAAGACATTATAGCCCTGGCCAGCTTGGCTCAGTGGATAGAGATCAGCCTGCGGACTGAAGGATCCTGGGTTCGATTCTGGCCAAGGGCACATTCCTGGATTGCAGGCTTGATCCCCAGTAGGGGGCATGCAGGAGGCAGCCAATCAATGATTCTCTCTCATCATTGATGTTTCTATCTCTCTCTCTTTCTCCCTTCCTCTCTGAAATCAATAAAGAAATATATTTTAAAAAAAACAAAAAAAGAAGAAGACATTATAGTTGAGTTGTACTATATCAAATGTAGTGACTGAAAAAAGGTTAAGAAACAGATCATGGAAGACAGCTACATAAAAATTTTTGTTGTTGTTAATCCTCACCTGAGGATATTTTTCCCATTTATTTCTAGAGTAGAAGGAAGGGAAGAGCGGGGAGAGAGGAAAACATCTATTGGTTACCTCCCTACAGGGGCCGAGGAACCTGCAACTGAGGTATGTGCCCTAGACCTTCAGTTAGAAGGCTGAAGCTCTAATTCAGGGCTTCCATTGATTTTTTTTTTTTTTTTTTAGAGTGGAAGAGGCATGTAAGGATAGGGGGAAGGGGGGGGTGGGCAGGGAGAGATGGGAGAGACATCGATTTGGTTGCCTCCCGCACGCACCCAGGCTAGAGATCAACTAAGGTACATGCCCTTGATAGGAATCGAACAAAGGACCCTTCAGTCCACAGGCTGACCCTCTAACCAGTGAACTAACCAGCTAGGGTGCTACATAAATATTTTGATGGTACATAGATAAACATTTCAAGAGCTTTGTGAAACAAACTAGTAGCAATGATGTATACTAAGCACTCAGTTCTTTCAAATATAGAGAACTAATAAAATAATGAGAAATGAGATATGTTAACAGATCTTTTACTTCTGTTTTGTTCAGTTTTTAAATATGGAAAACCTGGATCCACTACTATGCCACTTATTCACAAGCTATGAGATGGCTGGTCTTGATTAAGGAAAAAAATGAGAACAAAAATAATAATATACAAATAAATCTTTGCTATCACCTCAAGTATTCACTAAATTCTAATATTCACAGAATATATACAGAAATAAAAATCCATTATATGTATATAACGATTCAGATATTTAATAGCAAGTGTCATAACAATCAGAATTGAGATTGTGGTAAAGGTTTAACGAGAGACCCAAGGTGGTCCTTGAAGGACTTGATGAAATGGAAAGCTATACATAGTTCCTAAGTTGAACCTCTACACATGCTTATTTTGTTTGTCTTTGGAGAAAAGAGGGAGAGAACAACTTAATAGAAAAAATTTTACTTGATTCTAGTGGTAAACTAGGTTTGATAGATAGGAGTGGGGGCAAGATTACAGAATGCCTTGAACAAACGGCTGAGTTTAGACCAATGAAGAGTCAGTCATAAGTAGCCAACATCAATTTTAGGAGTTCATATAATGAAATGGAAAAGGAGGGCTAGATGCAAGGAACCTGTTCTATTTACTATATCCCACACACACTATGCTAGGTACATGGAATACCAAAAGTTATATGGCAATACCAGTGTCCTCTCAAGATCAGTTTAATCTGAGTAACTGGCATATAAATAATTTGCACTGTTCAATACTGAGGTTACTGAGGTAGAAGGGTTTCCGATCTTTATTTAACATCAGGTAGGTATTACTTCCCCTTGAAATTCATGTTAGGCTTCCGATCTTTGATTTTGTAAGAGATAAGAGACATATACATTAGAAAGTATTCCCTCAGTGTTCATTCATTTGAGCTCACAAGTTTGCAAGGGAACCATTATGATACTTACCATTACAATACTCATTCTGTATGAGCATATGATCATCTTCTGCCCATGCAGAGAAATATCGAACTACATGAGAATGTTGTCCAAGTACTGCATGAGCATATACTTCTCTCAAAGCGTTCTGCCTAGGAGAAATCAGAGATTAAGAGAATGATAAAGCATTTTCATTCAAGTCTAAACTGAATTTATCTGAAACTTCATAAAACAAACTTGACTTCTGTATCTATCATTATGATGAAAAACTTGCTTAAGAGAGAGTTAAGACTCTGTGCAGATTTTTCCAAAGGCGTCCATTAAAGAATGGCAGTTAGAAAGAAAGAACCTTACTGGACCTAGAAATCAGGAAAGATGAAACTCTCATGTGAATTAATGGATGCTACTAGAAATAAGAAATTTAAGTTAGGTTCGACTACTCTTATTATTTTACCAAGTCCAATAAGAACTAATGGTACAAAATGAAAAGAATCTGATTACATCATTGTAACTTCCCACAAGTTAGAGAATTAATTAAATTCAATGCTTTATCACCCAAAACCTTAATGTTTGTAACACCACAGGGAACAAAAGATCAAAAGACAAAATTTGTAATACATACTCATCAACAGAGCCGGCCAATGGCTTTTTTGATCGCTTAATGGCATAAATGCACCCATCCAGCCTCTTCACACATTTAAACACAGAACCAAATTCTCCAGATCCAATTTTCTCTAGTTCATGAAATTCTGTTGTATACCGTGACTTCATATTGCTTTCAGTAATTGTAATTCTCTGTAATAAAAAGTGTATACATATGTATAATACAAAGATATAAAAATGATTTTTTGCTGTAGAGATAGCACAATGTATGAAATTTTAAAATTATATTATAATTTGTTAAGAAATAGAAAATCACATTTCAGAAACAAAAAGAAAATGAGAAGCTATTTACTTTAGCAGGTCTTGTTTCATCTTCAAACTCATAATCACTGGCTTCCATGTCTTCACCACAGGAACTGAAAAATATGTATTTTTTCATCAACATATCTGAAAGACACATCAACTAGAGATCCAACACTTTATCTGATAGGTAGGTGCATAGTAAAATTTGGAGTAAAAACAGAAAAGCATTTAATTTTGTAATCACAAGATACAAGTCAGCTGATTAAAATGTGATCACTGCTGAGATATGTTCATTAACCAGAACATCAAAATTAAAGCCTTTCTAAATCAACTCTCTCTGCTCGCCTCATTTTGACACCAGCGGATTTCCTACAAGTTATCTAGACTTTTTATTCCTTCACTTCTCATGGCATTCCTTTTCCACAGCTGATTACTTCCCACCTCTCTCTGCTGAGAATTAGGTGTTAGGAATAGAGAAAAATTTCAGAGCATAAACTCCCATGTCATTTAGTTAAAAATCAAATTTAATTAAGTATACCAAACCAACCTTGGGTGGTTGGGGAACCAAACTACTGAATAATAACTTACTCATTCCAGTATGTTCTCTTTCTTCTACGACACTGTCCTGAGGAATGAAGTAACAAAGAATCTGGAGTAAAAGGATTAATATTCACTTGAGGAGTCTGTCGAATGTCAAATTCTCTTTTTCCTGATTTTTCTGTATCCATGAATAGAGAACCACTTCTGATTTTAACAGAGCTGGAATCGATTCCTCGAGCTTTGGAGAGCAAACTCTAAGAAAGGAAAAATAAAGTTTTTAGGATCCAAGTCCTATATGTCAAAGTAACACAAAGCCTTTATTTCAGGCAAAATAAAGTGGTTAACTTCGGAGTCTTTAGGAGGATACTAACGACCTTTTCTAAAAGATAGCTAAGAAAATAGGTCTAGAGCCCTAATGCGTATGAATGCATTATTAAAATTAAGTTCACTATAGAGGCCAACAGTTAACAAACCCTTTCTAAGAACAGAAACCTAAAAATAGAAAGCGGTGGGGAGCTAGCTCCTCTCCCCTCTCCCACCCTCCATCTAAATAGGGCTTTGAAAGCCACCTCTGCTGGGCTCCTCCCCTCACTTCCAGAGGGATCTTGCCTAGTCAAGCTCAAAAGCACACATCTTCCTGAGGGACTGAAACTTACTTAAAAAGCTACATTCCCCATATTATTCTTACAAATGCGATACTTGCCTTAATTTCGGGAAGTGTCCGTTTTAAAATCTGCTGTTACTTCTAAAGTTCTAGAAGTGGTAATCGGCATATTTTCTTATCACTTAAACAAGTGTTGAACGCCTACTTCACGTTCATTATCAACAATATGAACGCATAAGGGTCCAAGCAACAATCCCAATGCTGGTTTTTAACAGTTGGATATTCCTAATCATCACATTTAGGGTGACCAAATTTGGTCACTACAAACCCAACGGTGTAAACAAACGCTTCCTCAATAAATGTCCAGAAAGAAGCTGAAATGCTACCCTGTCTCACGTACAAGTCTGTAAGATTGTAAACGCTTGGAAGGCCAGCCTTTTCATCCCATTCTAAGCGCAGTCTCTCTACCTCAAGCTTTCCCCATTAAGGTGACATGACACGAAACGATAAGCGCATGAGAATTATTTTAACCGAACTCTGGCGTGCGCCGCCCAAATTACAGGACCGATCACAGCGTTTAAAAGGCACCATATGGCAGCGGCGGTCGGGAGTGTCAGGTGGCGGGGCCAGCACCACTCCAGCATCCTTCCAAACTACTTTATCGGCGCCACACTCCCGGCTGACACGCTCGGGGCAGCCCCCATTCGGGGGGCGTTTAATCGTGAGCCACCTGGACGGCACCGATCAACCCCTTTGAAAGATGAAGAAGTTCCAGACGAGGCCCATTGTTCAGTTATATAATCTTAACGGACTTTTTGGGCAGGGCCAAAAGAAAGGCTGCCAACTTTTTGTTGTGGCGCAGAAGAGCGAGCGGGGGTGCGGCCGGGCGGTTATGTAACCGAACCCGGGTAGCGCCGCGCTCCACTCCCGGCGCCTCCGCCTTTTTAAAAGGCCGGCCCAGCGCGGGCTCGGGGCGCCCGGGCCGCCGCGTCCTCACCTTGGGGGTGTGCGGCGTGTCAAAGAGCCGCAGCTTGCGGAAGGTCTTGTGCGGCGGGGTGCCCGGGTGCTCCCGCAGAGGTGAGCAGGGAACCTCGCCAGCCCTGCGCTCCCCGTAACCGCGCGGGGACGCGTCCTCCGGGCCCCCGAAGCGCACCGGCGAGAACGAGCTGCCCAGGAAGTAGGCGGCCGCCGGCGACTTGACCGGCGACGAAGAGCCGAAGCCCTCCTCCTCCCACGAGTCGCCCTCGGCCCCGCCGCCAGACGCGTCCGCGCCCGGGGAGGCGCTCCGCAGCACCATGTCCTCTTCCAGCTCCCCGGGGCTGCGGGGGGCCGGGCTGGGCGAGCGGCGGCCCTCGGGCCCGGGCTCTGGGGGGCTCCGCGCGGCCGGCAGCGGCGAGTCGGGCTCCTGAAAGGCCGAGTCCTCCCCGGTGCTATGGCCGCTACCCTCCTCCTCCTCTTCTTCCTCCTCCTCCTCACAGTCGCTGCAGGGCGAGAAGATGAGCTTTTGCCGCAAGGTGCAGGAGGCCCCGGCGCGGCGGGGCGGCGGCGGCCGCCGCTGCCCGCTCAGGAAACTCATCGCGCACCTGGGGCTGGGACGGAGAACCCGAGGACCGGGACTCGCGGAGTCCAGGGCGCAGCCTGCCCAGGGGGCGGGTCTGCCACGTGCGACGGGGCGCGTCCGGAGGCCGCGGCGGCGGGGCTGCGTGGCGGTGGGCTGCAGCTCCGGGGCGCTCGGGACTGCGGGCGGCTGTGGCGGCAGCGGCGGCGGCAGCGTGGACTGTCCAGCAGAGGTGGGGCGGCCCGAGCGCCCAGGCTGAGGTCTCCGCAAGTCCAGCCGCGGGTTCGGGCTCCGCGGCTTCCCGCGACCGTTAGCCACGTGACTGCCCAGCCCACCAATCCCCGCCCAGACCCGGGTTTAAAAAAAAGAAGGGCGCGACGTGGCCCGCGGGGGAGGGACTAGTTACGTGATTTTGGCGCCAACCCGCTGGCTCCTCCCCGGTTCGGCGCAGGGCCCGTCCTGGGCGGTGCTGTCTGCGAGCCTATGAGCGAGCCGGGCGGCTGGGAGCTGGTCCGGCCACGCCCGGACGGGGCGCGCTGTGGGGGACGAGGCGGCACCTCTGAGAGGGGCGGGTGGAGCCGGGCTCTACTGGGCCGAGGCGAACGCTGGCCTGAACTCGGCCTCCTCGCGGCCCCTCCGGCGCTCTCTCCGGGGTCTGAAGTGGGGCCGAGAGCCTGGGCGCGCCTCGGGGTCCTGCGGGTCGGAGCGCACACGGAGCCGCTGTGGCTGGGGCGCCGCCAGGGAGGGCGCGGCTGTGGGCAGTCACGTTCCCGGTTGAGGTCAGAGCCGGAAATGACTCCAGCCTCAGGGCTTTTCCTAAATGTTGGAGCTGATTACTATAGGCCGGACCCCGAAACCAGCAAGAAGGCGGAAGCTTGAGTTTTGGAGGCGAGGTTACCGTCTTGGGGGCGGCCTCTGGACCTCAGTTTTACCCCAGGGTGGCTATTAGGGTGGGGCGTGCCTGCAGCAAGGTGAGCATCCCGCAGGCAGCCCACCCAGACTTGTCCAGAGTAAACATAAACACCACAGTTGGCCCCAGCACGAAATCCGGTGCCCACCCCGCGGCCATGGGGTTTGCCAGCACGTGGACAAGTTTTGGCAAAACGGAGTGGCCTGGCTCGCTGCAGACTTAAATGCCACTTGAAGGGAAAAAATTCCACTAGTACTCCATCAAAATGTCATTCAATCCGTACGTTATTGTCGCAGGTACACATTTCTTAATTTTTCAGTTGTAAAATAACTCCATGGTGAATATTGTTCCTTCTGTTGTTTTATCTGTGCTGTGTGTGTATGTGTTCTTTAGGATATAATAATTAGAAGGGAGAATTACTGGAACAAATGATATAAACTGCCAAATTGCCTTCCAGAAAAAAAAAAAAAACATACAAAATTTACGTTCTAAATAGCAGTTGATTAGAGTACACTTTTCGTGCTCTGGCTCCTGTGGGTCAGTTGGTTGAACATCATCCTGTGCACAGAAAGATTGGGAGTTCAACTCTCACATGGTTGTTTCTCTCTCTGCCTTCCTCTCTAAAATCAATAAAAACATTAAAAAAAAATAAAAGCAGCCGAAACCGGTTTGGCTCAGTGGATAGAGCGTCAGGCTGCGGACTGAAAGGTCCCAGGTTCGATTCTGGTCAAGGGCACGTACCTTGGTTGCGGGCACATCCCCAGTGGGAGGTGTGCAGGAGGCAGCTGATAGATGTTTCTCTCTCCTCAATGTTTCTAACTCTCTATCCCTCTTCCTTCCTCTCTGTAAAATATCAATAAAATATAAAAATAAAATAAAAATTAAAAAAAGTAAAAGCATACACTCTTCATGAATTTTGGACATCAGTGGGTATTTAAAGTTGGTTATGTAGCTCTAATCAGTTTGGCTCAGTGGATAGACCGTCAGCCTGCAGACTCAAGGGTCCCAGGTTAGATTCCGGTCAAGGGCATGTATCTTGGTTGCAGGTACATCCCCAGTAGGGAGTGTGCAGGAGACAGCTGATCGATGTTTCTAACTCTCTATCCCTCTCCCTTCCTCTCTGTAAAAAATCAATAAAATATATTTAAAAATAAAGTTTGTTATGTAGTTTTGTTGTTTTGATTGATGATTTGTTTGTTTTCCTTATTGTAGCACTTCATGAATATTAACACTTTGCCATATATGTAATTTGAACACTTTTCAAAGGCTAAACTCAAGCTAGATTTTTAATATAGGTATATATATATTATTGATATTAGCGAGGAAAGGTGAGGAAGAGAAATATAGAAACATCAATGATGCCCTAACCGGTTTTGCTCAGTGCATAGAGCGTCGGCCTGTGGACTGAGGGGTCCTGGGTTCGATTCTGGTCAAGGGCATGTACCTCGGTTGCGGCCACATCCCCAGTAGGGGGTGTGCAGGAGGCAACTGATCGATGTTTCTAACTCTCTATCCCTCTCCCTTCCTCTCTGTAAAAAAAAATCAATAAAATAAAAATAAAAAAGAAATATCAATGATGAGAATCATTGATTGGCAGACTCTTGCATGCCCCCCACTGGGGATGGAGCCTATAACCCAGGCACTGCCTTGACTTGGAATAGGGTGGTGACCTCCTGGTTCATAGGTCCACCCTCAACCACTGAGTCACAACAGCTGGCTCAAGCTGGATTTTTAATAATGAAACACATTTTAGTACTTAGCATGTGGGGAATTCCCTGAAGACACAGTGAAGGGTGAACCACTGTTTTCTACAAGCATTTGCTAACTGATGTGTAAACATCTTTTTTGCATGTTAATCCAAATTCAATTTTAAACTCTTGGGAAACAGGAAGTCTATCCTTTTGTGTGTTTCAAGAAGATGCATTGACACCCTCCCTTCAGTGCCTACTCTTCTTCACTCCTCCTGATTACAAATATAACTGTTTTAACTTTATTGTATTGTTGACATTATTACAGATGTCCCCATAACCCTCCCTTTGCCCACTTCCACCTGCCCCCCTTCCTTTCACCACACTGTTGTCTGCATCTATGGATTATACATGCATGTTCTTTAGCTAATTCCTACACCTATTTTTTTATATGGATAGTTGACGTTTTCCCCATTTCATGTGAGTTAAATAAAAACAATTTAGAAAACGTCTACTCTTTATTAATCTGTAATGAGTTGTGTATAAAAATACTATGCTTGCTTCCTAAGTAAATGGGAATTTTAAGCCTCTTAGACACCTCTTCCCCACTAGATTGTTGCTCCTAAGCCCCTCCCATATAGGAATTCTTTATCCCCTATTGCTATCCAAGCTCACATCCCCTCCACCTCCTTCCCTCTTTCACAATACCCTGCTTTATTTTCTTAACAGGCTTATATCTGTCATAAAAGGTGTTATTACTATCCCCTTCTCGAAGATGAAATCCCTTGAATGTAGGGACTTTTTCTATTTGTTGCAGTCTACCGACATGGCTTAGGTACTCAAAATCTCCTTAGTGACACTAGAGTCCTTACATATTTATTGGTTTATCTCAATATAAATTCAAATGGTACAGAAGTCTCCCACCTACCCCTTCAGCCCCTAGCCCAAGTCTCCTTCCTGGAGGTAAACACTCTTTGAACATTTATTGTTGTTTTTTTTTAACTCTTCATTTGGCCACCTATCTACTTCCTAAACTGGGAGGTCCTTGAAGTAGGCTAGGGGCAAAAGGGCATGGGTTCTGGATGGGAAGGGAAGAATTCCTGGTCCACAGCCCTAGTCCTTTGAATTCTTGGCACCTAGGACCTCGCACAGAAGAAGAGAGGTAAATTCCCAACAAATGTATAGAATGGGGGAAAGAGGAATTTCTTTAAAAGTTGAAAACTAGACGCAGAACCATTTCCTCTCTAAAATCTTTCCTTGATTTTATTCACTTCCAGGTAAAAATAATATTTCAGCCCAGCTGGTGTGGCTCAGTGGTAGAATGTCACCTATGAACCAGGAGGTAACGGTTCAATTCCTGGTCAGGGTATATGCCAGGGTTTCGGCCTCGAGCCCCAGTTGGGGGTGTGCAGGAGGCAGCCAATCAATGATTCTCTCTCATCATTGATGTTTCTATCTCTCACTCTCCCTTCCTCTCTAATATATATATATATATATATATATATATATACACACACACACACACACACACACACACACACACACACACATATATTTATTCCATGCACCAGACTTTCTACCACACCTGGCATGGACTATAAACACTTTGATTACTGCCTTCCCTCCCACCCTGGGCTGAGATCAAGTGTCCCTTGGCCCCTGAGAAGGTACTTAATGTTTCTGGAATAATTGAATAAAAATCTTGTGTTCCTTAAAACAAAAGTGCCCAAATGAAATAGAAACATAGGCCCTGCCTCCTCCACCTGAGAACATGGCACAATGTTATGGCTTAATTGCAGCAGTATCCTAACTGAAATTCTAAATGATTGTTCTGATTTTTTAAAATTTCTTGATTCTGAGTAAGCACTCACTGTACTGAAAAGAGAGGGTTACACTCACCTACCCTAGGGCATATCTAATTCAAATTTCCTGTTTTTTCTCTATTCAAGCATTATTTCTAACTATAATGTTGCTAGGCAAGTTTTGCAGAATCCACCAGCTTGTGGTAATGTTGTAATAACTGAATTAAAAATTTGCCTCTAGGTGTTGGCAGAACAAACTAAACCTGTTTGTTCCCTTTAAAAGACAGATGACTTAGCACTGTAATACCACCATTGTCAGCCCATTCACCTTACTTAGCAAAAACAGCAAGATTTCTGCCCTAAAGATTTGTAATTGAGATTCCTAAACCACCCTCTCAAATACTTTTTATACAAGCACATGAATATATGTGCATATTATTAACATAATAATGCACTTTTGAATGAAAGGTCCTTCAGAACTAGGAACTAATTTTTTAGTCTATAGGAATGTTTCATAAAACTAGCCAGGCTTTACCCAAAGCTGCATTTTTTCTAGTTTATGCTTTTGATTCTGGAGAAAAAATAATTGTCTCTAAACAAGAACCTACTCTGATAGATCTATCTATATATTTTTTTAAGTCATGTTGGGCCCTGACCGGTTTGGCTCAGTGGATAGAGCGTCAGGCTGCTGATTGAAAGGTCCCGTGTTCGATTTTGGAGGGCATATGCCTTGGTTGCGGGCTCAGTTCTCAGTGGGGGGGCAGGCAGGAGGCAGCTGATCAATGTTTCTCTCTCATCGATGTTTCTAACTCTATCCCTTTCCCTTCCTTTCTGTAAAAAATCAATTTTAAAAATAAATATTTTTTAAAGAGAGATTATCAGAGATAACTTCTTTTAAAAAAAAAAAGTCATGTTGGTCAAATCTGTTTTTCACTTAAATACCAAATATGCTAAAAAGAAGTTCATCTTTCTTCATCTTCCTTGTTATCTTTACCTTTCTCCGTCTGCTGGTTTTCTCAGCAAACCTCACTGCCTTCTCCCCACCTCTAACTGCCGATTACCAACTGCCGCTGGGCCCCAGGAATCCAGATCACAGGCTGGAATGTGGTAGCTCTACCGCTGCTCCTGTTTGACTTCCCAGGTATAGATTTCTCTACTCTGTTACTTGTCTTAACACCCTCTGATGGATGATGTTGTTTGACTATTTCAGTACATGTTTACCAGCTCACCCTGAGAATATAATACTGGATAATCAAATCCAGTTCCTCTTTAGTTCTTCAGTGGATTAAGTCTCAGACTAGCATTGTCCCTTACAGATAGTGTTCAATAATGTTATGTGTGCTTTTAATTATAATAATATTGTTTGAGAACAATCCACACTTGTTAATGACTTCGTAACCAGTGAAGATAACCAAATCAAAACAGATAGTATTGATATAATAAAAACTTGAAAAGCATAGCTCAGGAAAAGTGACCAGTTGAGAGCTTGTATTTTAATGAAGTGAAAATACAATATTATATTTCTTGTCATGCCTAAATAATCGTTAAGTACTACTGATATACTATTTCCATATATAACTTCTAACACTTATATAAAGTAGATCAAGGGCAGATTTCACTATATCTTTCAGGTATGGATTATATTAGTTATATGGATTATATGCAAAAAGTTTGAGAATCTAAGATTGTCTTTCAGTTCTTGCTTGGGGTCCTCAGCTATGAGAAACCATGCTAGGGTGCTAGGGTACTTAAAAGTTGTGTCTGTACATAATCAGTCTTACTAGTGAAAGAAGCCTTCAGGCCTGCTCCCAGTTATCTCAGCCCTGACATAGGCCCCCAAACTTGAAAGACTTGATAGTCCACTGCGATCAGTCTGCCCTGTGGCAGTGATACTAACCTCAAAACTTCCCCAAGAGAAAATACTGATCACTGACCATATCATTCCTAGATAAGAGAGTTCTTAGCCAGCGTATTTAAAACTATAGTTCTGTGAAGCAGTTAGCCATAACATGCTTCCTCTTTGTTCTCTTAAAACTCTTCAACTGAAATGGAACCCAGTAGCCCCATTTTCTCCAATATTCCTTTTTTATGTCCTTTACAGAAGCACAACCGGCTGCTTTTGTCTATATTCTTAATAAGTTTTAATAACTGAAAAGGTCACCACAGAAATGATATAAATAGGAAGAATCATAAGGGAGTGCCCAACGGAATGCCAGTGCTCAATACACATTCGGGTAATTGATTAATTGCCTCTCTTGGGTTAATGACATATACAGGAAATGGCCTCGAAGACCACGAGGTCTGCCAGTTGTTTGCGGGCTACACTGTGATTATTTAAACCAGCTTTGTTAAGATTACTGCAGCACAAAAGATGTGATGACTCTTCTCCAGTGAGTCCAGGGGCCCTGCCTGTGTCATTAGGAGAAGGAAAGGAGATAGAGCAGACATCACATGCTGGTCTTTTGTGTAGCAACAGGAGTGTGTTTGGGTATTCTGTGTTTTGATGACTCATTGGTGAGTCAGTTTTAAAGTTCTGTAAAAGGCCTTGTTCAGCTCAGACAGGATTGAGAGATGAGCTCATCTAGTAGGTAATTGGATAGAGACTACCCAATAGTGTGTGATACAATCAGGCGATTGGTGGTATAAATGTGTATATGGAAAAACATAGCAATCAGGATGAACGGTTCGTGAGTGCAGATATCGACTTTACTTGGCAGTCATCTACTGAGTGCCTACTATGTTCAAGCACCATCCATGTCCTACCCATTCCCCATTACCTTTATATAGGTCAGAATATGAGAAATGTCCAAAGGACTACATAAAGCTGGGTGCTTTTGAGGGGGCTCAGAAAGGTACAGTGCTAGTGATATGGTAGACACTGAGCCAGATGCTTTATATATTTAATCTTTACAGAACTCTTTAAGAGAGGTATTTTTATTCACATTTTACAGATGAAGAAAATGAAACCAGATTGGTTAATGCCTGCATCACACTTCCTAGTGTTTATGACTCTTATTTTGTTTTATTGTCTAATTGTATTAACCAGCACTTCCAGAACAACATTAAATAATGGGAGAGGTGTTCAATGGCCAGTTAACTCAGTGGGTTAGATTAGAACATGGTGCTAAAAATAGGAGAGGAAGTGAATGAGCATCATTGTCTTGCTGCTGACTTTAATAGGGATAGATGTGGTAGATGTGTGTACGTATACACTGAGTGGCCAGATTATTATGATCTCTGAACACATAATAATCTGGCCACTCAGTGTATATCCTATATAATAAAAGGCTAATATGCAAATTGCCCCCTTGACCAAGAGTTCGACCAGCATGCAGGTTGGCCAATTGCCCATGTCCCCTCCCCTTGGCCAGGCTGGCTGGACCCCACCCATGCACGAATTCATGCACCGAGCCTCTAATACATACATATATATATATATATATATATATATATATATATATATATATATACTGAGTGGCCAGATTATTCAGAGATCATCATAATCTGTCCACTCAGTGTATGTGTCATGTGCACAGGGTTTACATCTGTTATCCTATCTAATAAAAGAGCAATATGCAAATTAACCATCACACCGCTACACCCGCCAGCCACGCCCACCAGCCAATCCGGAGTGGGTATGCAAATTAACCCCAACCAAGATGGCTGCAGCCACAGAGCGAGCAGGAGGCTTGGGTTTCCCCAGCAATGGAGGAAGTCAAGCTTTCCACACACCCTGGTGGGCCCAGGCCTCCACTCAAGGCTACAAAGTTTCAATGATAGAAGATAAATAAATCCCAGATACTAGGGCCTCTGCTTGGGTCACTGGGGGGCGTGGCCAGCCTGCAAACCACCACAGGCCCCTCACCCAGGCCGCCCCACACCCCAAGGGAACCCCCACCCTGATCTGGGACACCCTTCAGGGCAAACCAGCTGGCCTTCACCCCTGCACCAGGCCTCTATCCTATCTAATAAAAGAGTAATATGCAAATTGACTGTCACTCCAACACACAAGATGGCTGCCCCCATGTGGTCAAAGATCCTGCCCCCATATGGACACAAGATGGCTGCCACAAGATGACCAGCAGGGGAGGGCAGTTCGGAGGGACCAAGCCTGCAAGGGAGGGCAGTTGGGGGCGATCAAGCCTGCAGGGGAGGGCAGTTAGGGGTGACCAAGCCGGCAAGGAGGGAAGTTGGGGGTGACCAGGCCTGCAGGGAAAGGCAGTTGGGAGGGACCCAGGCCTTCAGGGGAGAGCAATTGGGGGGGACCAGGGCTGCAGGGGAGGGCAGTTAGGGGTGACCAGGCCTGCAGGGAAGGGCAGTTAGGGGCAAAAAGGCTGGCAGGGGAGCAGCTAGGCATCAATCAGGCTGGCAGGGGAGTAACTAGGGGGTGATCAAGCTAGCAGGCAGAAGCGGTTAGGGGCAATCAGGCAGGCAGGCAGGCAAGCAGTTGGGAGCCAGCAGTCCTGGATTGTGAGAGGGATTGTCCAACTGCCCGTTTAGGCCCGATCCTACCGGGATCGGGCCTAAACGGGCAGTCGGACATCCCTCGAGGGGTCCCAGATTGGAGAGGGTGCAGGCTGGGCTGAGGGACACCCCCACCCCCATGCACAAATTTCATGCACCAGGCCTCTAGTATTAAATAAGTATTATTTTTCTTTTATCAATATGAAGAATGAATATTAAATTATATCAAATTTTTTGAATTTCTCTTAATTTTGCTTATTTTTATTTATTTACTAGAGGCCCGATGCATGAAATTCTTGCGGGGGGGGGGGGGATCCCCTCAGCCCAGCCTGCACCCTCTCCAATCCGGGACCCCTCAGGGGATGTCTGACTGCCGGTTTAGGCCCGATCCTGGCTCCTAACCGCTCACCTACCTGCCTGCCTGCTTGATCACCCATTACCTCCCCCCCTGCCAGCCTGATCACCCCTGACCACCTCTGCCTGCCAGCCTGGTCACCCCCAACTGCCCCCCCACTGGCCTGGTTGCCCCTAACTGCCCCCCCTGCCAGCCTGGTTTCCCACAACTCCCCCTCACCCCCCAACAGACTGGTCGCTCCTCACTGCCTCCCCTGCTGGCCTGGTTGCCTCATGCAGCCTGCTGTTTGGTCATTTTGTCGTCCCTCACTGCCCCCACTGCCAGCCTGGTCGCCCCACGCAGCCTGCTGTTCAGTTGTTTAGTCATCCCTCACTAATCCCCCTGCCAGCCTGGTCGCCCCACGCAGCCTGTTCGGTTGTCTGTCTGGTTGTTTCGGTCATGACAGCCCCTGGCTTTTTATATATATGGATATGGCAAATTCAACTAATGAATTTTCTTTTTTTCCCTTTTTATTTATTTATTTATTTATTATTATTACTTTAATCCTCACCCAAGGATATTTTTCCAATGATTTTTAGAGAGAGGGAAAGACAGAGAGAAACATTGATGTGAGAGAAATACATGGATTGGTTGCCTCCTGCACCTGACCAGGGCCTGAGCTGGGGAGGAGCCTGCAATCAAGGTTCCTTGACTGGAATCGAACCCAGGACCCTTCAGTCTGCAGGCCAAGGCTCTATCCACTGAGCCAAACTGGCCAAGGCTAATGGATTTTCTTATATTTTATTGCTCAATCCTTCCTGAAATAAATGTATTTAGTAAAGTTGTCTTTAAAATATACTGCAAATAACACATGAAATTAATACAAACTAATGTTGAACATGAACTATAATTACAAATTTTTATTTTTTTAAATCTGTTATTTTATTTTTTAAAATATATTTTTTATTGATTTCAGAGAGGAAGGGAGAGAGATAGAGAGAAACATCAATGATGAGAGAGAATCATTGATTGGCTGCCTCCTGCACATCTCCTACTGGGGGGGAATCAAGCCTGCAACCCAGGCAGGTGCCCTTGGCCGGAATCGAACCTGGGACTCTTTAGTCTGCAGGCTGACTCTCTATCCACTGAGCCAAACCAGCTAGGGCTATAATTATAAATTTTTAAATAAAATAAGATATATTGCAAAATTATGTTCATATGTTTTGTTTAGGCATTTTGCATCTATATTATAAATGGGACTGGCTCATAGTTTTTTGTTGTATAATCTTTTTTTTAAGGTGCTACTTTTATTTATTTTTTAAATATATTTTTATTTATTTCAGAGAGGAAGGGAGAGGGAGAGAGAGATGAGAGAGAATTATTGATTGGCTGCCTTATACACGCCCCCACCAGGGACCAAGCCTGCAACCCAGACCTGACCAGTAATCAAACCGTGACCTCCTGATTCCTAGGTCAATGCTCAACCATTGAGCCACACCAGCCAAGCTGTTGTATAATCTTTATAAGATTTTGGCTTCATGAAACACTGGAATGTTTACTTCTTTTTCTATGCTTTGCGATACCTTTAATGAGAAATGCTGATTCCCTAAAATCTGAAAGAAGTTGCTCATTAATGTATCTAGGTTCAGCATTATTTTTTTAAAATGTATGTTTTAACAGCTTTTGTTCATGACGATTTACCTGATTTTATTTTCTACTTTTTTTGAGTCCCTATTGGTAATCTATATTTCCTTGAGTATTATCCATTGCATTCATATTTTAAGCTGTATTAGCATAGGATTGGGCAAAGTGTTCCCTTGTATTTCTTATCATTTCCTCTGTACCCATGGTTATAAATCCTTTCTCAATCCTAATTTTAATATTTGTTTTGTCTTTTTTATTATGTTAGCTAGTGGTTTATCATTTTTTAAAACTGATTTTAGAAGGGAGGGAAGAAAAGAGAGAAACATTAATTTATTATTCCATTTATTTATTCATTTATTGGTTGATTCTTGTATGTGCTCAGACCTGAGATGGAACCATCAACCTTGACATATTGGGATGATACTCTAATCAGCTGAGCTACCCTGCCAGGGCCTGATTTATCATTTTTATTGTTTGCTTCCTCATACCCCCAAAGAACTAGATCTTAGATTTATTCATTTATATTGTTTTTCTGATTTTGAAATAATTCCATTTACTTTTATCTTTATTAATTTCTTCCATTCATTTCCTTTAGATTTTGCTTTGCTATGACTTTTCCCCTTCCAATTTCCTGCATTGTCTGCTATGTTAATGGACTTCTATATTTTCTTGTTCAGCAATAAATGTATTTAAGGCTATGCATGTTCTTGCAACTTTGGCTGCATTTCCTAAGTAGTGTTTCATTGAGTTAGTTTTAAAATAGTACAGAATACAGTTTTTTAAACTTTGGACTGAAGTATAATACACATACAGAAAAACAAACATATCAAAATTGAAAGGTTAAAGTCAGTGGTATGAAGGCAGGCTAAATAGCCAGCTCAGACGGTGAATAATGAAAATTGAGTTTATTTAAGGAAAAGGGGAAGGGGTGGTGGTGGGGATATCCAAAAGGAAGGGCTACACAGCACTGAGCCAAAGGGTATTTGGTCTATGATGGCAGCAAAAATATACTTAGGACAGTGAAACAAGGAAGGGCATAGAAGAAGCAACAGGAAAGCCTAGGTTGGGCTGCTTTGCCTCACTGAGAAGTCAGAGAAAAGGGAGCCTTGGAGATAGATTCAGGGGTTAGCCTGGGTCGAGCTGCTCCCTGGGTTGCAAGTCTCATGGAGATTAAGGGGAAGCGAGGGGGAGGGAATGGCACAGGAGTGCTCCTTGGACCGAGAGCATGAACTAGGTCCTTTGTTCTGAGTATATTTATCTCTTGCAGGTGGAAATTTTTGGAGAGGTTTCAGGGGAGGGTCTTAATAAAATATCCATCAGCTTTCCAGGTGTACTCTTCAGGGTCATGGTCACCAATGATTGGTCAGCTCCGTTAGTCAATATACACTGAGTGGCCAGATTATTATGATCTCTAAACGCATAATAATCTGGCCACTCAGTGTAGATCCTATATAATAAAAGGCTAATATGCAAATTGTCCCCTCCACCAGGCGTTCGACCAGCAGGCAGGCCAGCCAAACACCCATGTCCCCACCCCCTGGCCAGGTTGGCCAGACTCCACCCATGCACGAATTCATGCACAGGGCCTCTAATATGTGTATATATATATATATATATATATATATATATATATATTGAATATTGAATGGCCAGATTATTATGCGTTCAGAGATCATAATAATCTGGCCACTCAGTATATTTGGTCCTGAGGAACTGAGGCCTAGATGTTATCTTTAGGGAGGAAAAGGTCAGGGTGTCTAAACTGCATGACTGGTGATATGCTAGGGGAGGACAGGTTACCCTGGGGGCGAGGTTCTTGTTTTCCCAGTTTTGCCACTTGCTAGGCATCCGGGGCTTTCTGCATTGCAGAGTTTCTGTACTTGGCCCATCATCCTTGCTCTGCTCATGTCGAACAAAAATATGTACAGTTTGGTGAATATTCACAATTTCAACACCTAGATTAAGAACCAGAACATGACTAACCCTGAGGACCTATAGGGCCCAGTGAGAAATGAAAATGCAATGTTCAGATTTTATTAAGGACTTTGAGATGGTGACAGCAGAGCATTAAATCAACTTCAGGGTCTTTCTAAGCCCAGGGCCCTGTGCTCATGAAGCTGACCCTGCCAACACCCCGGTGGCTCTCTTTTCACCCCTCACCCCACCTCCCCACCAAGGGCACCCACTATCCTGACTTCAAGTGGCAAGAATAGTTTTGCCTGTAGTCCTTTGTGACGAGCTTCTTTTGCTCAGCATTACATTTGTGAGGATCATCTATACTTTCACATGGAGTTGAAGATGATGACTCTCATTCCTATATAGTTAAAACTAGTCTGTGATTCAGTTTTAGTTTGTCACTGATTGAAGAGTTGTTTAGGAGAACTCGAAAATGTTTTCCTAGTGGTTGAGCACATTAGGCTGACTAAGGACTAACTTCCTAGTTTCGGGCACTTTTTCCTTTGAATGAGTCGGTCCTTCCTCATAGAACATATAGTATGAATAAGACACAGTGAGCTTTAACTTCCGCCTCATGTTCTTCTGATACCCAATAAGGAAGAAAGAGAAAGAGAGATAACCAAAGAAGGTAGTTAAAGGCATCAGTGGTTGGTTGGTTTTCTAACCTCTCCAGGCAGAATTTTTTTTTTAACTTCTCTAGAGTAGTAGTACACACTGATTACAGAATAAGGTACTGAGGTGGTCTTGTCAGCCTGTGAGTTGCCAAGAAAACAAAAGAAATTGGATCCTTATTTGTCAGGTGAGAGGAGGCACCCCACTTCTATCATGTATCTGGACAGGAGCAAGGTCCCTGTGCCTGTCCATTACCTCTGATTGTCCTGAAGAAGTGAGCAGTGGGCCCTTTCTATTTATGGGATGTATCTCTAAAAGGATGTAATGTTTAAACTTAATGTTAAAGACTAAATTCAAACTATTTTATTATACTCAACTTGTACCAACCAGTGTATAGTTCAAATTTGATGACCAACCAGAAAATATTTTTTTAAAATATATTTTATTGATTTTTTTTATAGAGAGGAAGGGAGAGGGATAGAAAGTTAGAAACATCGATGAGCGAGAAACATCAATCAGCTGCCTCCCGCACACTCCCTACTGCGTATGTGCCTCAACCAAGGTACATGCCCTTGACTGGAATTGAACCTGGGACCCTTCAGTCTGCATGCCGACGCTCTATCCACTGAGCCAAACCGGTTATTTTTATTGATTTCAGAGAGGAAGGAAGAGAGAGAAAGCGAAACATCAATGATGAGAGAGAATCATTGACCGGCTGCCTCCTGCACGCCCCCCACTGGGGATTGAGCCTACAACTTGGGCATGTGCCCTTGACCAGAATCAAACCCGGGACCCTTTAGTCTGCAGGCTGATGCTCTATCCACTGAGCCAAACCAGCTAGGGCTGATTCTCTCTTTTCAAGAGTAGCTGTTCTCCTTTTCATTCAAGTTTGCTATGCATTTTATTATTTATTTATTTATTTATTTATTTATTTATTTATTTATTTATTTATTTTTATTGATTTCAGAGAGGAAGGGAGAGGGAGAGATAGAAACATCAGTGAAGAGAGAGAATCATTGATCGGCTGCCTCCTGCACACCCGCTACTGGGTATTGAGTCCACAACCTAGACATGTGCTCTTGACCAGAATCGAACAGGGCCTTTCAATCAGCAGGCCAACGCTCTATCCACTGAGCCAAACCGGCTAGGGCAAGATTGCTATGAATTTAGAGAGTGAGATATAGGAGATCCAGTGACCTGCTTGCTTTCCCTCCTTTCTCTCTTCACCAAAATTAGTAGAGCCTTAAGAACAATAGATAGGGTGTAGGAGATGGGCAAGCATCTGCTCTCTCCCTCCAGAAGATGGCTAATCATGATAGACAGTAGCTAAGTCACAATGGCTGCAGAGAAGTGGGAAGTAGAAGGCAGGTGACCGCTCCATATTTACTAACAAACCATCTCAGACAAGTGCCCTTCATTTGGCTGATTGTCACCAGGGCTGATACGAGAGTGTGTCTAGTTCTACCCTCAACCCAGTGCAAGCATACATACCTGCAGTGGAATAGGTAGCAGCAGCCCTGGCAGTTGTTGCTCAGTGGTTAGAGCGTTGGCGTGTGCATCGAAGGGTCATAGGTTCCATTCCCGGTCAAGGGCATGTACCTGGATTGCAAGTTTGATCCCAGACCTGGTCAGGGCACATGCAGAAGGCAACCAATCAATACCTTTCTCACATCAATGTTTCTCTCTCTGTCTCTCCCCCTTCCCTCCCTTCTAGTCTCTCTAAGGATCAGTGGGGGGAAAATATCCCCTGGTGAGGATTTAAATAGATAAATGGCAGCAGAAGATACAAACCTTTGAAAGAACAGATGGCAGCAGAGTCATCACATGGTCCAGAATGTGAAAATATTATAGGATGGTCCGTTGCTGTGGTTTTGCACTTTCTGCATCTTCCCTTAATTGTACTCACTCCTCTCTTGCCTCAAATACAAGGTTGTCCATAGTTAGTGCTCCAGAATGGGAAATGTCACTAAAATATACTGTGTAAGTAAAAAGGTTTTTTCTGATCCCATTCTTCCAAAATTAGAGCATTTTTTGTTTGTTTTTCTCTAGACCTTTTTTGTTTTTGTTTTTGTTTATAATATATGTTTTCCAGTGGGGGGATAAGGACACATATGTAATACCTTAATCAATAAAAAGAGAGAAAAAATATATGTTTTTATTTATTTTAGAGAGAAGGAAAGGAGGGAGAGAGAAACATGGATTGGCTGCCTCCTGCACGCCCCCTACCTGTAACCCTGGCATGTGCCCTGACCAGGTATTGAACTATGATCTCCTGGTTCATGAGTCGACGCTCATCCACTGAGCCACATTGGCCGGGCTACTCCTAGTTTTTTAAATGAGTTATGTGCTCTTTCTCTTCAAGAAGGCAGGCAGCAGACTCAGAGATGCAGATCTTCGTGAAGACCCTGACTGGCAAGACCATCACCCTCGAGGTCGATCCCAGTGACACCACTGAGAGTGTCAAAACTAAAATCCAAGACCGGGAGGGCATCCCGCCTGACCAGCAGCGCCTGATTTTTGCCGGCAAACAGCTGGAGGATGGCCGCACTCTCTCAGACTACAATATTCAGAAAGAGTCCACCCTGCACTTGGTGCCTCGTCTGCGTGGGGGCATCATGGAGGCCTCCCTCTGCCAGCTCGGGGCTGTCTGCACCCCCCCGCGCTGCCAACTGCTGCAAGAAGTGTGGCCACACCAACAACCTGTGCCCCAAGGACGTTAAATAAGGCCCCTCCACCACCACCTCGGCGCAGGGCCGCCTTTTGCCAGAACCCTGTGGCCCTGGGGCCCCACTAAAGTTTGCTTTTCTGCTGACTGGAAAAGAATAAATAAAATAAGAGTTATGAACCTTTTACCGTTAATATACAGCCTCATTCATATTTCTATTTTCGAAGTCAATAATTCTTCAGTCAAAAATTAAGTAGGTGGCCTTGGCTGGGTGTCTTGGTTGGAGCGTGGACCAGTGCACCAAAAAGGTTTCAGGTTCAATTCCCCCTCAGGGCACAAACTTAGGTTTCGGTTTCCATTCCAGTTGGACACGTATGGGAGACAACCAATTGATGTCTCTCTCTCCCTCTCCCTCTCCCTCTCCCTCTCCCTCTCCCTCTCCCTCTCCCTCTCCGTCTCCCTCTCCCTCTCCCTCTCCCTCTCCCTCTCCCTCTCCCTCTCCCTCTCTCTCTCTCTCTCCCTCTCCCTCCCTCTCCCTCTCTTTCCCTCTCTGTAAAATTGATGAAAATCATATCCTCGGGTGAGGATTAAAAAATAAAGTAAAAATAGTAGGTGGGGCCTGGTCTCTTAATCTCTAACAGGAAGAGAGGAGAGCAGGTACACAGCATGATTAAAATAGAGCCCTAGGGGGTGAGTGGGTAGGGAGGGCTTGTGTACCTTCCCACAGTGGGGACTGCAAGCCAAGTATCACATGCCCACACTGGCAGGGGGAAGTGCAGCTGCAGCAGAAAGTAACTTCCTGGCCATCCTTAGAGTCCTCCCTGCCAGGGTGCCCTCCCTCCTGCCAGGAAAGACCCTTGTGACAACTTGCAAAAAGAGGGTGGCTATCCAGCCAGAGCATCTTTGTGTACTGGAAATCTACACTCAGGGGCCAGAAAGAACAGGAACCTGTGGAAATCTTTGTCAAAAGTGAAATGCTGCCTGGCCAGCGTGCTCAGTGGAGTGTCAACCTATGAACCAGGAGGTTACAGTTTGATTCCTGTGGGTGGGTGTGCAGGAGGCAGCTGATCAATGATTCTCTCTCATCATTGATGTTTCTCTCTCTCTCTCTCTCTCTCTCTCTCTCTCTCTCTCTCTCTCTCTCTCTCTCTCTCCCTCTCCCTCCCTATCTGAAATCAATAAAAAATATATATATATTTGAAAAAGTGAAATGCCAATGGCCACTTGATACAGATGCTCTCACGAGAGCCGCCAGTGTGAATGGAGGCCATTCGGTGCCTTTTCATGAATGAACTAATCTCTGAGTAAAACATCCTGGCCGCCGACTGCTGGGGCCTGGATCTCTGTGGTATGACTTCCCTGTAGACCACTTTGCTCCTGAAGGAGGTCCAACTTTAATGCTAATGAATGGAGGGGACATGGAGAACCAGAACAGGGATGGGGTTTCCCCTTTAGTGGGCCACTTCCTTCTGAAGCCATCCTCGGGAACATAGTCAGAGTCCACTTATTAGACTTGGATCCACAGCAGGGCAGCAAAGGCTGCTGTCTAAGCACATGGGATAGGAGCTATTGGAGTCCTGTTGCCGTCCATCAAGGTTGACACTGGGGCCCTGGACTGGGTCTGCCTTTGGGTAAGCAAGTGACTTTCCCTGTGGGGATGGAGGAAGGTGGCCCTGTAGACCTCCCCCTGAGACTGTAGAGTGTGATGCAGAATACTGCTATCAACCTGTGCATCCATTAGGGATGGGCTAAGAAGTGTTGAATATCGCTAGGGCTTAGGACGGTAAGTACATGCGTGATAATGATATTTAGCTCCCAGTACCTTCCACTTGCAAGGATTGCAACTGGCATTTTAGGACTGAATCTGCGGTGCCCTTTGGTCAACACTGGTTATAAAGCCAAAAATGGTTGGCAGATTGGGCAAGGTAACAAAACTAATTTCCCAGGTCTGGCGTGGGCATTTATTTCCTCTTTAGTGTCATCCCAGAGGAGGCAGTCAGGCTCCTTCTCGTCCCTCACATTGTTTTCTCCCAGAATGAAATTATTTCCTTCAATAATGAAAAACATTATAAACTGATGAACAAAAAGATAGATACAGAGGCAGTAAAGCATCAAACAGACTGTCAAATTACAGCGGTAAGGTTAGGGAGAGGTGGGGGAAATAAGATCAACTGAAGGACTTATATGCATGCATATAAGAGTAACCAACGGATGCAAAACATTGGGGGATGAGGGCATGTATGGGAGTGGGGTAGGGGGGCAATGGTAAGATATGTACACATATAATACCTTAATTAAAAAAAAAATGTGAAAAAAAAGAAATTATTTCCTTCAAGATTAGAGAAAAGATTGCCCTGCCCAGGCACAGCTGGTTAATTTGTTCTAGGACACCTTAAGCAAGCAGTGTGTGGCTGTGGATTGCTCCCTAAACCTACACAGCACCTCCTGCTGGTGACTGACCCCCAGGCTCACCAATAATGCCTCTCATTCATTTAGTCCCCTTTTGTTTTGTTTTGTTTTGTTTTGTTTTGTTTTGTTTACTTTGAAATACCCACAAGGTTTCCCCAGCTTCACGATAGTGAAGATCACATATGCAGAAAACAGTTGTTCACTTTTCTGGTGTTCCTGATTTTCTGTTTAAAAGGACATTAAGCAATTTCAGGATGCTAGAAAAGCCCTAAGGCAGCCGAAACCGGTTTGGCTCAGTGGATAGAGCGTCAGCCTGCGGACTGAAGGGTCCCGGGTTCGATTCCGGTCAAGGGCATGTACCTTGGTTGCGGGCACATCCCCAGTGGGGGGTGTGCAGGAGGCAGCTAATCGATGTTTCTAACTCTCTATCCCTCTCCCTTCCTCTCTGTAAAGAATCAATAAAATATATTAAAAAAAAAAAAAAAGAAAGAAAAGCCCTAAGGCAGTGGAGGTGGGGTGGGGAACGCTTGCCCTACCACTTGCCCAGTTGAATGCGTAAGATCTGGTGAATTTAAAGCTGCTTCCAAACTGGGACTTACTTATTGCCCTCCCCCAAAAGCCCTGTCACTGGCTTGGAGCAAAAGCTTTTTATTTACAAAGATAAGGCAACCCTCTTGCTGACTTCAGTTTTTGCTTTTTCCAGAGAAATGGCAGAATTTGTCTGGGTGGCACTGCCACTGAGTCTGTAATCCAGATTAGAGTTGTTTTCCACATCCCTTTCTCAGGCTCCTATCTGAGCCAGGGCTCCGGGGCAGATTAGCGAAGTGCTAGGAGCTGTGTGTCCAGGGGAACCCTGCAGAGGGGAGGCAAACTAGGGAGAAATGTGGGATTGACATTAGAACAGGAATCCCATTTTCTTTCACTTGAATGCAGAAAGTAGGGGGGAAATTTTGCTAGGTAATTCTCATTTTAGCTATTCCTGCAATTAGCCTGAATCTTGAGTAAGTCTTACTCTCAGCATGACATTCTGTCCTTCAGGTTTAGCCGTGCTCTGGTAACACTCGAAACTCCTGCATGGAGATTCTCTGTACCTCTCAAGCCAGGAGAGTTTAGAGCCAGAGGGAACATTGAGAGGTGACCTGCTGCTCTGCCAGGTCACCAGGAGTTCTGGGGAAGTGGAATTCTCACTTATCCTAAGGGACCCCACAATCTAAAAGGGAAAAGCAGATGATATGTTCCTAAAACACAAGTCACACCTCCTGTGTGACAGTGAAAAGAGAATGGCTTTTTTCAGCAGGGCAGGCTACCCAATCTGTGAGGCTCAGTGCAAAATGGAAATGTGGGGCCTCTTGGTCAAAAAGCAAGAAAAATAGTGCTGTTAAGTCCTGGCTGGGTAGCTTGGTTGCTTAGAGCATTGTCCTTAATATGCCATGATTGCGGGCTCGATCCCTGGTCAGGGCACATACAAGAAACAACCCATGAATGTAAAAACAAGTGAACAACAGATTGATGTTTCTCTCTCTCTCTCTCTCTCTCTCTCTCTCTCTCTCTCTCTCTCAAAAAAAGTGTGGTTAAATGCATGCATAAAGTCAGATACACAAAGACATTTATACGAGGTACTAGGAGTATCAGATTCATAGAAAAATGGAAAGGTGGCTGCAGGGCTGGGGGAGGGGTGACAGGGAGTTATTGTTTGAAAAAGTTCTGGAGCTGGAGAGTGGTGATATTTGCTCAACAATGTGAACATATTTAATGACACTGAACTCAAAACTCTTCACGCCCCTCCGCACGCACACACTACTTCTCATGGTGCTTTAATTTGCTATTTAACATCAATCTAAGAAAAATTAAAGAACTTTAGCATGAATTTTACCCTTCATATTTATATTATGCAATGCCAATTTGAAATGAAACTATCAGAGTCTGTAACTTGTATTTGGGGATCACTGAAATGACGCAATTGGAATTCTGCAGCCCATTCCAGGAAGGGAGGGTCTATGGCTCTGGCCCAGGAAAGGAGGAGGGAGGAAGCGAGGGTCCTCCTGGCACAGAGCCTGGGAAAAGAGTTTCTGAGGGCCTGGGCCCTCAAGGTACTTGGGGCAGGTGCTCTCTTGGGCTGACAAGTCCCCTCACCCCTTCCCATAGGACTGCCACCCCAGCCCACAGCAAATAGGCTACTCCCAGGTATTTTCAAAATTCAGAGCTGGGATAGGCAAGAGGCTTGTTCCTGTCAAGACTCAGCTGAAGCCAGTCACCCACCAGGAACACTATGGTACTGCCAACCTAGGGCAAGAATGGCCACCACCATAGGCGCCAACCTCCACAGGGTGTATGCACCTGTCACTGACCCTCCTGCACTGGCACCCAGGCCCCTGCCAAAAGCAGAAGGCACAGCAGCAGTCACAGGGTGAGGGCAAGAAGGGGGAGGCCAGGCAGGGAAGCAGCATCGAGGAGAGAACTCATTTAGGGAGGCCACAGCGGGTGGGACTGTCTAAGTCCAGGCTCCAAGCCCCCAGAGCCTGCTCCATTCATTGTTCCTTGAGACTTCACTTACAGAACACAAATTCAAAGATAGGATGATTAAAAATTTCAAAACTTCAATACAGTGCATTAACTCCCAAGTGCAGGGCCCTTCAGAGTGCAGGGTCTTGTTCAACTGCACTGGTCACACGTCCATGAAGCCAGCCCTGTTCCTCAGGCAAAAGAAAGGAGGGTACTAGTATTTGGCCCGGCCGGTGTGTCTCAGCCAGTGTGTCTCAGTGGTTGTGCATTGAGCCATGAACCAGGAGGCCACAGTTCGATTCCGGGTCAGGGCACATGCCTAGGTTGTGGGCTTGATCCTCAGTGTGGGCATGCAGGAGGCAGCTGATGAATGATTCTCATCATTGATGGTTCTCTCTCTCTCTCCCTCTCCCTTCCGCTCTGAAAAATTAATATATATATATATATATATATATATATATATATATATATATATATAGCAAATATATATACTGAGTGGCCAGATTATTATGATTTCTGAATGCATAATAATCTGGCCACTCAGTGTGTGTGTGTGTGTGTGTGTGTATATATATATATATACACACACACACACACACACACACACTGAGTGGCCAGATTATTATGGTCTCTGAACGCATAATAATCTGGCCACTCAGTGTATATCCTATATAGTAAAAGGCTAATATGCAAATTGTCTCCTCAACCAGGATTTCGACCAGCAGGCAGGCTGGCCAACCGCCCATGTCCCCTCCCCCTGGCCAGGCTGGCCGGACCCCACCCATGCATGAATTCATGCACAGGGCCTCTAATATATATATGTGTGTGTGTGTGTGTGTGTGTGTGTGTGTGTGTGCGCGCGCGCACACACACACACACACACACACACACACACACACACACACACTGAGTGGCCAGATTATTATGCATTCAGAAATCATAATAATCTGGCCACTCAGTATATATATTTGCTAAAGTGTTCTTTGAAAGATCTCCTCATCCCTAGAGGAAATCTAAGTGTAGAAAGTGCTACAGCAGAAGGGGCTGAGGCAGCCTTCTCTACTTTTCCCTCCTGCCAACGGGCTTCAGCTGAGCCCTTTCCTTTTCACTGTCCCCTCTCACTGTTGGGGTCTGCTGACACTTGACTGGTCTACAATCACATCTGAGCTAGGAAATGCTGGACCCAAAATTCCTTGGGATGATACATGGAAATCTAGTCCATTTCAGTGCTTAGTGCCTGGTTTTCGTAAGGTACTTACTTAGCTTTGAAAGCAGCATGAGAGACTGTCCAGTTAGCTTGCTCCTGATGGAGGGTGGCAGAGTTGGGGGTAGTTAGGGAGTGATGTGGCTCCCTGGGCAGCTGCCACCTGTAGAGGATTAAGGAAGCCAATCCCTTATTTTATTCTATTTTCTCTTTTTTAAAAAATATATTTTTATTGATTTTAGAGAAGAAGGGAGAGGAGAGATAGAAACATCAATGATGAGAATCATTGGTCGGCTGCCTCCTGCACATCCCCCACTGGGGATCGAGCCTGCAACCCAGGCGTGTGTCCTTGACCTGAATCAAACCTGGGACTCTTCAGTCCGCAGGCTGACGCTCTATCCACTGAGCAAAACCGGCTAGGGCTATTTTCTAACTTCTTTCCTTTGTAGTGGCCCAGAGCTGTGTCTGGGATAGAGTTTTTCTTGGACTGAAAGGTTTGCCTTGAGCATTGTCTGGATTGTATTGCAGTTATTCTCCTACCAGCTCCTTTTGCTGAAGTGTACTCGTTTCATCAAGTGCCTTTGGGGGACTTCAACCTTGGAGGGCTCCTTTCGGCATCCTGCACCGTGAAACCTACACCAGCCTCACTAACTAGCAACTGTCAGCACATCAGCTGGAGCCTGTCCTTGGGGAAATCCTGCCCCCTCCTGAGGTCCCATTGCCAGGAAGGCAGGAAGGGGACCAACAAACAGCACCACTCTGCACTTTCTTCTGGTGCCAGTAGGAAAGCATTTTCTTTTGAGCTGAGGGATAATCAGGTCTACCAGCAGAGTCTGGCTCAGTCCTACCCCGTCCAGCCAGCAAAGGAGCTGTAAGAGGCCCAGGGAGTCGATAGCATGGGTTTGGGTCTTGGGAAGCATAGCAGGGCTGGTGGGCCCAGCCCAGGAGCTCCCTATCGGCAGGACAGGGACTGGGAGGCTGGTGCACCACCCTGGGACTTCCCAGATTCTGTTCTCCTGCTCTCCCCCCTGAGGCCACTTTCTGAGCCTCAGCAGGCCTCAGCTGGGAGTTCTCAGCATGTTTAAATGTCTCTGTCAAGAATGAAGACTGGATCTATGGGTGGCTAAGACCTTTTCTAATGTTATATATCTACGAACAGCTTTGAAGGGCAAGCCACCAGTGCCCCTGCCCATCCCGGAAAAGTTTTCCATTTCAAATGACTAAGTCGTGACCCTTTTTCACAAGACTTCAAAGAACCTGACCCAAGATAACATTTATCTATATATGTAAAAGCCTAAGCAAGCGATTGGCCGACCAGCCAGCTGGCCGGTAGCTATGACATGCACTGACCACCAGGGGGGCAGGTGCTAAACACAGGAGCTGCCGAGAGGCAGCAACTTTGCAGAGTGCCCTCTTGCGCTCTGGCACTCGGGGACCCCTTGGGGGATGTTGGACTGCTGGTTTCTGCAGGATCCCCGCAGGCCAGGCCAAGGGACCCCCCCCCCTCACTTGGCAGATGCCCTTTGAGCCCTGGCACTTGCTGGGGAGGGATCACGGAAGGTTGGCTCCAGGGCATGTCTGGCCTGTCTTGCCCAGTCCTGCTGCACTGGCCACGTTCTAACTAATTTACTTTCAATGTGCACGAGTCTGTGCACAGAGCCTCTAGTATTAAATAAAACAGCTTGACTTTTTTTCCTTTTTTATTGTAAAGCTGGAAATGAAAACCAGCTACGTCAGCTCTCTAGCAAACAAAGCATGGTGAATGACAGCGACCAAGTGATTGTTGCAGGACAACCCTCGACCCACCCCCCTTCTTTTTTTTTTTATCTTTAGCTGAATTTCTGACATTAGATGGTTTTTCAAGTGGTCAGATCATTAGGTAACCAGCAACCAAAGTTCATCTTGATAATCTTTGCCATAAATTATCATCTGAGAAGGCAGCTGTGGCGTGGTGAAATATACACTGGATTTGGGAGTCAGAAAGTCTGGGTTCTCAAGTCCTTGCCCTGCCCCTTCACAGCTATAGGCCTGGGTAAGACACTTAACTTCTTTGGAACGTCAGTTTCCTCCTGTACAAATATGGGATTGTAAATATATCTCACAAAACTGTTATGAGTACATAAAAATGTATAGAATAGAACTTATTCGGTGCATGATCTACAATATACTCTCAATCGTGTGTTGGGTTATAATCTATTACATTTGTGGTATTTTCTGTAACAGTTCCCCCCACCCCCATACCAATTTAATAAAACAAATATAAAGGTAACATTTTAAAAATTGCTGTATTCAAAATAATAAACTTTAGGGTAAATAAGCTTTAAAACAAAAGTACATAAGCAAAAAAATAAATAATTTACACCAACCCACTAACCTTATTTTCAGAGTAAAGCCATTTCCAAATACAGCACTGTTATCTGGGCTCCAGATTGTAGTCAAACTTTGATAGTGCATTATTTTTTTTAAAAACAGTAACAAAAATATGAACACTAAGTAAAGTCTTTAACAAAACCAAAGTACTGGATTTAGCTTTTTAATTTTAAGTAACCAAACTTTGTAATTTTATACATAATCCAATGTAGTGCTAATATAATTAGCATTTCAGCTTGAAGAGTTGGTAATTAACAGGAATGGAAGCCTTAATGAACAGTCTTCAAACCATGAGACACAAATAAAAACAGACAAATATACAGTAGAACAAAAGCTGCAGACACTCTACTAACCGGGGGAAATATTTGAAGGCTTTACATTCTTTATTATCCATGATGGCTTTTGGAATTATGATTGTGTGACATATAGAACCTTTGACATTTTAGATATAGCCTTTATTTGTTTTTGTTTTTTCACAGTAAGTTAAAAATCCACCCTAAGACTCTGTAAGACTTCACTGGTCTTACATAAAGACTCTAGGAGTCTGCAATGTGATAAAAGATTAATGTGAAAATTTACTGGATTGCCCTAATTTCATACTTCCTTGTACACAATGAATCAATTTGGAAATCTATTCCAAGGGTTATATACACAAAAGTGTCAAGAATAAAATGTTCTCCACTCTTGCATAAAAATGTGTACAGTGTTGAGGAATGGAAAAGTTATCATTTTCCTGGGCCCCGGGCTTCCTGGAGCTCTGCTGCCTGAAGATGAAAGGCTCCCCTGGCTTTATTGCTCTCAGGATTAGTCATCCAGCCCTGGTGTTTCTCCTTGTTGGATCCTGGATGCTATTCTGATGGCTTCTTCCAGAGATGGCTGTTCTCCAAGCTGAAACAGGAACATACACAAAGCCACAATCAAGATAATGCCAAAGGAATCTTTTATGCCAGAAGTGGGATTTCTGGCACCTGGGCTTGTTAAGCAACCTCCACTGATTCTATCAGTAAGAGAAAATAAAAACAAAAACAAACCCAATTCCAACAGGGGAGAATAATACCGTTTCTTTATTTAGGATTTTGATAAACTTTTGCACATGCAAAGGACAAAAAATAGTCATCTTTTCCAAGGGAGGTAATTTAGAGAGCTTCCAGAGCCTTTAGCTTCCATGCCCATAAGCTAAATTAAAACCAATGGCTGGAATTTTCATCAGTGTGTTCTTTTTTAATCCTCAACTGAGGATATTTTTCCATTGATTTTTAGAGGTAAAGAGAGAGGGAAAGACAGAGAGAAATGTCTATGTGAGAGAAACACATTGATTGGTTGCTTCCTGCACGAGCCTCAACCAGGGCCCGGGCCAGGGAGGAGCCTGCAACCCATGTACATGCCCTAGATCAGAATCGAACTCAGTACCCTTCAGTCTGCAGGTTGATGCTCTATCCACTGAGCCAAACCAGCTAGGGCCTAATTATATTTTTATTCTGATAGTTAAGATAGCTGGCTTGATGCATATGGGATACATACTAGACAGCCGTGGGCAAACTACGGCCCGCGGGCCAGATCCGGCTGTTCTATCTGGTTCTCTTGCTCCCCCCCCCCCCCCCCCCCGCTCCTTTACTTTGAATTTATATTAGTTCACACAAACACTCCATCCATGCTTTTGTCCCGGCCCTCTGGTCCAGTTTAAGAACACATTGTGGCCCTTGAGTCAAAAAGTTTGCCCACCCCTGTACTAGAAGCTTTATTTTTCTCACTAAAAATTCCCCTAGAATATGCAAAGTTAGTAAAGAACAAAGTCTCTTTGAATCTACCTGAACACAGCAATTTCCTTAAAGTGGCTAAGTGACACAGATTATTCTGTGTCCCACCTCCTGTAAAGGTTATGCATAAAGCACAGTGTACAAGGTTGAGAGGTACATGTAGTGCTGCTGTTGATGCAAGACAGTTGCCTCTGGACTCACCTGAACTGCAATCTGGGTACCATTGGATGTTGCCACTAAGGTCAGAGGTCTGGTTTCTGTGGTTACTAAGTGATGGCTGTGCTGCTGGTGCCCCATTTCTGAGGATGCAGTGTGGAATGCTGCCAAGTCCTGAGCCACAATTGCAACCTTAACCAAAAAATACACAAAAGAATTAAAACTATAATTTAAAATTAAAAAAATATATATATATATGTATTTTTTATTGATTACAGAGAGGAAGGGACAGGGACGGAGAGAGAGATAGAAACATCAATGATGAGAGAGAATCATAGATTGGCTGCCTCCTGCACACCCCTTACTGGGGATTGAGCCTGCAACCTGGGCATATGCCCTTGACTGGAATCGAACTTGAGACCCTTCAGTCTGCAGGCCAACGTTCTATCCACTGAGCCAAACCAGCTGGGGCTAAAAAAAACACTATGATTTAAATAGGTTAAAATCCGTTCGGTGAAAAGGACTGTCTTCAAATTCAAAAGGAAAAACTCCCTTCTGACAACAGAGCTGCAGAAGCCTGAAGCTGAAGAGACCTTCCTTATATATTGTCTGTTCTGGACTCCTCTTTTGAGGATGCTGAGGCTCAGAAAGAAGGGATTTATCCAAGATTATGGAGTGAGGCAGTGGTAAATCAGGGTATAAGATACTGGAGAAGTGGATCCCTATCACAGACTCTATTGCTCAGAGGAGATGTGACTGTGCCTGGGTTCTATTACTCCTAAGTGGATGCTGGGAAAGTTACACATGTGGAATAATTCAAATATCAAATGTCTATTTATTTCCAGGTTTGGAGCAATGTCAATAATATACTATTTTCTCCTGTTTACCTGTTACATTTTAATTAGGCTCCAGGAAAACTGAAAGGACTAGTAGCATTACTGACAAAGAGCAACATACCTTGTTATACTCATTTCCTATTATAGATGCCATGGAATCCTTCCATATTGTTGCTGAAGCATCTATGCAGAGTGGTTAAAAGTGCTTTCTTGGCTCTTAAACCACAAATGTAGCTCTATGTAGCTAACATGGAAAATGGCATCAACTACTTCTGTTATATGATATTCTAAAATTTTGCTCAGCCAAACTCAGAGGAAGAATAGATTAAAAACTAAAATTTCTGTTTTTCTTGGCCACTAGTCCACTAAAATGCTAAGTTGGATCAATCCCAGCAATGTTTCATAATCTAGTAACAGAATTTGGCCCAGCAAGGGCAGTGATTTATATCGGACTAACCCATCCTGCAGATAACTATCATAAACTGTGGACAAAAATAGGAAAAAGCAACCGTCGAAGGCACTGAAGAATGAGGAAAAGCAGGCAGAAACTGCAGGGGATTCTCAAAGAAAGGAAACCATGTTGGGTCACATCTCTGCTGAAATAGCTTTTTCACTGAGACCATTACCCAGTCTGAGCAGCACAGGGCAACTTATGAGATAATGGAGTCTAGGGCTACCAGAATGGCTATACATTGGGAGGAATATTCTACAAAGGAGAAAACCAGAGGGGGACCCCCCAAATCTGCGTATAAACTCTTCTCAATTCCTTAAGACCCCAAAACTGCCAGTGTATCGGGAAGTTCCAATAATTCTGGTAGAAAGCAGCAGCTGGAAGTCTGAAAAAACGGAGATTTCAGCAACACTCACCACAGGAGAGACAGACAACATTTAGTTTCAATCCTGCCACGTTAGAGGGGCTGGACTACAAATAATGCTAAAGCCTACCCTTCAGATAATCCACAGGTGGAGTCTGAATACCCCAAGTGGATCAGCAACATCTGCACAATGGCTTATAGCTGCAGCAGAGAAGCAATGGCCGAAGCTGGTCCTCATGTAGAACCTCCCACCCTTGTGATATCCCTAGTGGCTGGAAGCAGACTGATTACAGTCCAGCACTCAAAGCCTTGTCTTCTGAGAATTTTCCTATCTCTCCAGAGAATTGTCCTAGCCCACAGGCTACAGATAAGCTGTATAAGAATGTTTGCTTTACGGTCACTATCTTTCTGGACCTGCAACTGTAATTAGTACAAGGTATATTTACCCAAGCTGAGTTATAAACCCAACCAAGTATTCTAGAGCCATGAAAATGGCTGCAAACTGATTAGGTGGGACCATTCTATAAGACAGCCTGAAAATTGTGTTGTTTTGTATGTGTGTTTTTTGCATAAGGTATAATTAGCAAACAATAAATAAGTACCCATCTTAGGTGCTCTATTGCATTTTGACATACATCTGTGAAACCGTCACCTAAAACAAGATGTAGTACAGTTCCTTCATATTCCAAGCCATCAATGTCCTTCCCAAGCCAAGAAGAACTTTCTGATTTCTATCGCATGGATTTGTTTTGTCTGCTCTTAGATTTCATATAATTGGAATCATACAGTACGAATTCTAGTGGAATTTCTGGTCAAAGAGCAGAGCTATGTTCGACTTTATAAGAAACTGCTAAACTGTTCTTCTAAGTGGTGGTATCATTTTACACTCCCACTAGTGTATATGAATGTTCCAGTTACTTCACATCTTTGCCAACATTTGGTTTTAAGTCTTCTTTTATTTTAGCCATTTTCCTGTGTCTGAAAAGGTATCTCACTGTGATTTTAATTTGCACTTCTTTAATGACTGAAGATGTTAAGTACTTTTTGTGCTATTGCCAGTCATCTTCTTTTGTAAGGGGTCTGTTCAAATAAGCAATCAAATGTGTTCTTTTTAAAAACTTCTTTATTCTGCTCATTTTTAATGGACTGTTTATTGATTTGTAGAGGGTTTTTCTTATATATTTCCAATACAAGTTCACTGTCAGATATATATATGTGTGTATACACACACACACACACACACACACACCACACACACACACACACACACTGTGAGTAACTTTTTCCCAGTTTGGCACTTTTTCTTAATGGTATTTTTTGGTGAGCAGAATTAATTTTGATGAAGTCCAATTGATCAGTTTTCTCTTTTGTTAGTACATTCTGTATCCTAAGAAATCTTTACTCTAAGGCTGCAAAAATACTCAATTTTCCAGAAGCTTTAAGATTCTGAGTTTTGTATTTCAAGGTGTAGAAGAACTTCAACTTTGTTCTTTTTTCAATATCGTTTTGGCTTTTATAGGTCCTCTGTCTATTCAGGTAAATTTTAGAATTGAATTATCTGTATCATCAAAAAAGGTTGCTGAAATTTTTATTATGATGGTATGAAATCTATAAATGAATTTACGAAGAATGAGAGCTACTAATTTTGACCGACTCTCACTGAACAGGGTAATAAGCTAGCTGCAGTGAAACTTAACATTGCCTTCAGCATTGTACAAGAACAGTTTTTAAATGTATTAATCAATATCATGAGGAAGGTCTCTATATAATGAAATAGACTTTCTAGATATATTAGTATATTATAAAAACAACAAGGTAAAGAACAGTTTACTACCATAAAAAAAGGAAATGGGGAAAATGTATTTGTTTGTATATGCTTCATGAATCATTGGAAGAATACACAAGAAACTAATAAATGTGAATTATTATGGGGCAAGAACTAGGTTAATGGAGGCAGGGGTGGGAAGACTTTTTTTTTTGGTAAGGGAACATTTATTGGGTAAATTACAGAGGCAGCAAAAGTAATTCCTAGAAGAAATGGGCTTAGGAAACAAGTTATGGAAATAAAGGAACTTGGGCGTGAGGGAAAGGGGAAGGCACAGGCGTATTCCTGGACTCCTGGGAGGGAGAGTGCCAGAAGGAAGATTTTTCAATGCATGCCTGTACATATGTTCTGATTTTTGAACTATGTGAATATATTATATATTAAAAAAATTAAATCAACTAAATTTTGCAAATGAATTTTCCCCTAAGGGTCTGAGGATGATGATGATTGTAGGAAGAGCTATCATTAATGAACACTTAATGGGCTGAGTAGTTTAAATGCACTATTCTCAATCAATCCTTATGTCAGTCTTATGGGCCAGATGCAACACTCCTATTTTATAGACGATGAAAACAGACTCAGAGGGTTATATAACTTAGAAACTGTAAAACTGCGATTAATCTAAAGTTTCTGTGCTTAACTACTATATCACACTGTACATCTATTAACAATTTTGATATTGACATGTTTTGATTGATATAAAAGAAGAAAAAAAGCAATTACCTGCTGCCCTTCTGTACCCTCAGCAGTTACCATAGCAACAGAGTGTGTCCCTGCTGAGGAGATGACTGCATCGTGAGCAGGGACTGTGATGGGCGTGCCATCCTGTGTTACCATTGTGATGGTATTGCCAATGGCTTGCATGTCAGCTTGAGATATGTTGACCTGCAATACAATGCATTTTACAAATCAGTCAATGTTTCTTGTTATATTTGACAATCTTTATGAAGGACCAGGCCTAACTCTTGTATAAATCTACTCTGAGGAGAGCAAATAAACACCTTCTATTTTAGAAGGAGGTCATCAGAAAATTGAGTATTTCTTGAATACATTTTCTCCTCTCCATCTCTACTGCCAATTTAGACCCTTACTTTTCTCTCACCTGACTTTCCACAAATACTTCTTTCCAGGTATCCAGTCTAACCTTTCCCTAATCACCCTCTACCTTGACATCTTTCTACAAAAACAAATTTCAATATGCTCCCTGCTTAAATGCCCAGTGACTCCCCATCACTACAGTTCATTACATGGCATTTGTGACCTTTCATGATTGGCCTTTCACAGCCTCTCCAGACACTTCTTCCAGTACTTCCAAACCAGCCTCCACCACAACTAACCATTTGCAGTCCCCCACAGTGTCATATTCTATTATGTCTTCATGACTTTGCTCTTTCCTTCAATCTCTGCCTTGCAAACTCATGAATATTTTTCATGATCAACTGAATAGCCATTCTCTATAAGGGCCTCCAACATTCCTTCAGGAAAAATCATTTCCTTCTTCCTCCAGACTGCCATAGCACTCAACTATATACCCATCTTTATGAGACTCTAGAGGCCCGGTACATGAAATTCGTGCATTCAAGGGGAGTGGGCCTAAGGGATGTCAGTTGGACATCCTTAGCACTGCCGCAGAGGCCGAAGAGGCTTCTGCCACTGCCACCGCGCTCGCCAGCTGTGAGCCTGGCTTCTGGCTGAGCAGCACTCCCCCTGTGGGAGTGTACTGACCATCATGGGGCAGCTCCTGCATTAAGCGTCTGCCCCCTGGTGGTCAGTGCATGTCATAGCAACCAGTCGTTCCGCCATTAGGTTGATTTGCATATTAGCCTTTTATTATATAGGATTAGAGGCCCAGTGCATGAAATTCGTGCACGGGTGTGTGTCCCTCAGCCCAGCCTGCACCCTCTCCAATCTGGGACCCCTTGAGGGATGTCCAACTGCCTTCTCACAATCTAGGACTGCTGGCTCCCAACCGCTTGCCTGCCTGCCCCTAACTGCTTCTGCCTGCCAGCCTGATCACCCCCTAACCACTCCCTGCCAGCCCAATTGCCCCTAACTGCCCTCCCCTGCTGGCCTGGTCGCCCCTAACTGCCCTCCCCTGTTAGCTTGGTCGCCCCTAACTGTCCTCCCCTGCAGGCCTGGTCGCCCCCAACTGCCCTCCCCTGCTAGCCATCCTGTGGTGGCCATCTTTGACCACATGGGGGCGGCCATCTTGTGTGTTGAAGTTATGGTCAATTTGCATATTACCTCTTCATTAGATAGGGTTTTTTTAGATATGTAAATCTCAAACAAAATTCTTATGATATGTTACTTAGTCAACATGTGTTTCACATGCATCAAGCCCTTAATTTCACTGTGGTAATGATCTTTATCGCCTTGCCTTTGAACTATACCAGTAAAACCATCTGAGTTCTAGAGTTACAAACCTTCTCTCTACTAATCTCTCTGCATGTAGACTCTTTCAGCAAGCTACTGAAAAACCTTTAAAAGCTAGCACTGCCTACAAACTCAAGTCCTGATATTCAAGGATTTCCTCAAGTGGGACCTAATCTGACTTTCAAGCCCAGGTTCAGAGAAATACTATTAAACTTGTTCGGCTTTTGGTGCATACTTACATGCTGAGTACCATCCTGGGATATGAGTGTAACCTGTTGACTCAACCCAGACTGGGTTACTGTGGCTACTTGTGTAGACACAACATCATCCCCTTCTACACCTGTGACGTATGTGATCTGGGGCCCTTTAAGAACATCTTCACCTTGACCTGTTTAAAACAAACGAATCAATTATTTGACCAATCAACCAAGATGCTTAGAAAACAGAGGACATTTTAAATATTATAGAGAAACTTATACAAATTAAAGTAGATGTATTATAGTCTACTGTGCCGCGCCAGCAAAGCCAAGGGTTCGGGGAGCCTGAGGTAGGGCCGGTGAAGGATGATGAAAAGACAGACAAAGAGAATAAGCTGGGTCTAGGTGGATCTTCTGTGCCTGGCTGAGGTCACAGAACAGATCCAGACTGCAAGCTGATGGTTTATTTTATAGTCAGAGGTAAACAAGGTAATTTACAATATTCTTGTAAGTTTCACTTGTTTTGGCAGCAATTGCTGCACCTCCCACAGCCCATTAGCTACCCAGGAAAGATCTAGGGAGCAGTCACAAGATCAAGCTTAATTATGCTTAGAGGGCTGTGCGCTCCAAGCTGGGACTTGTTTGGGACTTTGCCAGCAGGTCAGTCCGAGGCTTAACCCTATAACCGCTTCCTACAGTCTACATCAGCCGTGGGCAAACTACGGCCCGTGGGCCGGATCCGGCCCGTTCAGCTGTTCTATCCGGCCCGCGGTGCCAAAAGAGCGGAGGGTTCTCTTGCTCTCCCCTCCGCTCCTTCACCAGCAGCAGTGTTAACATGGCAACGTCGGGGAAACACTGCCGCAGCTCCTTCTCTGAATGGGCGGATTTATATCCGCCCATTCAGTAGAAGGAACAACCTCTCAATCTTCCAGAGGCTCCTTGTAATGCCCGCGGACTCGCCCCCGACATCACCCTGGGAATGCATAGACACGTTATCGTGGTGTTGTAGGGAGACACGCCCCTGGAGAGCACAGTATCAGAGCATTAGCTAAAAAGGAGACCATCAACACTGTTCCCACTGAAGTTGATGTTTTAAAGACCAAAAACCTTTCAACCCAGTCTACATTGCCATCTACATCTACGTCCCGGGCATAATTTGGAAGTTGCGCTAAAGAAAATGTTTAATTTACTGTTTACACATTTTGTTCTTTTCTATTTGTTTTAGTTTTAAATTATTTTATTATATTTAAGTTTAATTTGAAAGGCTTTTGTACCTTTCCTTTGTTAGGCAATTTTATTTTGCCTTTGCCATCTTCAATATAAGGTATGTTATTGTGCTATGATTCCTCCATTTTTTGAAGTTTCAAATTATAATAATTAGTGCTTACATTCTTCTTGTTAAAATGTTTGAAATGAATAAAACTATTGAAATAAAAAAAAAAAAAGACCGTACCCTTTTATGTAATGATGTTTACTTTGAATTTATATTAGTTCACACAAACACTCCATCCATGCTTTTGTTCCGGCCCTCCGGTCCAGTTTAAGAACCCATTGTGGCCCTCGAGTCAAAAAGTTTGCCCACCCCTGGTCTACATAATGAAAATGGTTTCCAGCACCACCTTCCAATTCTTCTAACTCCATTTTTGCAAAGTAAAAGCAAATCAAAGCAGACTGAAGCAAACCTTTCCACATCAAAATTAAGTGTTCTAATTTTGGGAAACTTCTCTTATTCTCTTAGTTGGAGTAATTACCGATACTACACATGTATGTTGGGTCAGTGAGTGGGGGAACTATACAGGAAGACTTGACTGGCAAATAATCCTTCCACTATGGCAATTTCTTATAGTCACTTAAGAAGCTGTTAAAAATGATAAGACAATCTTCATAAACATTAACCACAAATCTGAATGGTGTGTAAATGCAAACTACAAATACTAAATTGATTGCAAGTCATCAGTACACAATGACATCATTGTGTAAAGACAATGTAATGGCATGTTATCTGGTGTAAGGTTAATCATTTAATAAGTGACAGAATAGGAACACTATCCACTTCTTTATTTCAAAAAGACCCAGCAAGTAAACAGAAATTTCAACAGTTCATTACTGCAATACTTGGCAACCAGGAAGATTTCTGATCCCTCACTTCTATCTTTTCTACCTCTCATAAAGGCAGGAACAGGGTAAATATACATTTTTTTTTTCCTTCAAAGGAGGACTTAATATGCTAATTTAAGAGTAGTTCTCAAAGTTAGTGGTTGATGCATGCACTCATATCTCTATAGTCATCCTGGCATATTCTCCATGGCAGTCATTACTTTGTTTTTTTGTTGTCCTATTCCATAGCTATTTATATATCACTAGAGGTCCGGTGCATGGTTTCATGCACCGGTGGGGTCCCTGGGCCTGGCCTGTGGGGATCGGCTGATACCAGCAGTCCTACATCCCATGAGGGATGTAGCAGTGTGCGAAGCAGCAGGCGGCTGGGGAGGAGCCCAAGCCCTGGCTGAGTACCGCTCCCGCTCATCCGGCCCACTGCACCTGCTGCCACCACCTCTTGGTAGGCTCGCTGCCGCTCCACTGCGGACTCCGCGTGCCCGTCCCAGGGCGATACCAGCACACCAAAGACCGAGAAGCAGGTGCAGACTCGCACCCAGTCAGTCCTGATGCTAGTCCCGGTCTGGATAGGGGAGGGGCATGCAGGGGGAATGTCCGTGGGAGAGGCTCTTGCTGCTGCAGTGGCGCTCGCCAGCCATGAGCCTGGTGCCTGGTGCCCATTGGTCAGCTGAGTGGTGCTCCCACTGTGGGAGTGCACTGACCACCAGGGGGCAGCTCCTGCATTGAGCATCTGCCCCCTGGTGGTCAGTGCACATCATAGCTACCAGTTGAACAGTCGAACAGTCACTTAGGCTTTTATATATATAGATTATTCCAATAGGTTTTAGAACTTAGAAGGTCATATGAGAGAAAAGGTACACAATCCATCTCTATTCTTGGAAAAACATTTTACTTTAGTTTTTTAAAAACAGAAGGTATGTTATATTATAGACTATTTTCTTAAGTACAAGAAATTCTGTATCTATATTTAAGGAAGAGATTGTGGAAGCTTAAAAAAAGTTCTAACGCCTAAGTTTGACACCATGAAAGCCTGTTTTCTAACTGCAAGGATTCAGCAGTTGTAATATTTAACCATATACCCTTACAGTGCTTTGGCTAGAAAACAATATAGCATTCAAGACTGAGGGGTTTATTATTTTCTTACTATCATGTGACAGATATCTGAGAAGACAAATTAGAAACACAGAGAATCATTTGAGCCGTAAGTGATCTGTTCTTTCCCTTATTCTCCAACTAACATTTTCACCTAAATGTTTTTGTGTGTTTTTTTGTAAAATATTTTTATTGATTTCAGAGAGGAAAGGAGACGAGAGAGAGACAGAAACATCAATGATGAGAATCATTGATCGGCTGCCTCCTGCACACCCCCACTGGGGAATTGAGCCCACAACCTGGGCATGTGCTCTTGGCAGAATCAAACCCAGGACCCTTCAGTCTGTAGGCCAATGGTCTATCCCAGGGATGGGCAAACTTTTTGACTCGAGGGCCACAATGGGTTCTTAAAACTGGACCGGAGGGCCGGAACAAAAGCATGGATGGAGTGTTTGTGTAAACTAATATAAATTAAAAGTAAAGGAGCAGAGGGGAGAGCAAGAGAACCGGATAGAACAGCTGGATCCAGCCTGCGGGCCGTAGTTTGCCCAAGGCTGGTCTATCCACTGAGCCAAACCGGTCAGGGCCACCTAAATGTTTTCAATGCTTCATCAGTTGTTAAGAATGGGAAAGGTTTTTTTTGTGTGTGAGTGTTTTGTTTTTTTAATTTTCAAATTTACCTCACTTAGGAGGTATTCAATGAAACATTAAGATAATCTATAAATTGTTTTTTGTTTTAGAAAAATCTATTCATTTTCCCTATTTACCTAAGCTGAGTTATTTAACTGAAATCACAGAATGTAGTTCTCTGAAGTATTTTTTCAATAGTTTATTCTTAATGAAATGAATGTTTTTGTCTCCTACAACACTACCTAACAGCACATGAATCAATTGAGTTATTTGGGAGTGCTTCACTGCTCTTACGATTAAGATCAACATCCTTAACACATCCCTAATCTAGCTGCCCCTGCCAGGCTCTCCAGCCTCATTTCATGCCACCTTCCCACACAGAAGTGCCACACTGGCTAGGCTTCTCTCAGTCTCCAATTCACTTTGCTCTCAAATGGGTTTTTTTCCATGTGCCAGTCCCTCTATTTGAAATGTTTCTTTTGGCCTTTGCTCCTTTCCGCCTCCGGCCCCCACTGCCTCTCCACCTAGTTAACACTCTAGATCTCTCCAAAAGCACTTCCTCAGGGAAGTTTTCTCTGATGTCCAGACTGGAGGGAAGCTCCCTTCTTATACATCCTGAAGTACTTTCTTTGATAGCACTTATCACAATTGTAAATTGTATGGTTGTGTGATTATTTAAATGAAGCTCTATCAGTTGAGAAAATACTATAAATCATAAATTACTGCTGATTCTCAAACACAGAGACACTAGACAAAATCCTCACCTGGGGGAGGCTCAAAGAAGGCTTCCTGCTCCTCCTCGATTGGCTCAGTGTCGTTGTGGGCGGTCCGTTTGTGCATGGCCAGCGTGGAGATCTGCTTATATGTCTTCCCACAGTGGTTACAGTTGTAAGGTTTGGAATGAGTGTGAACAACATGATGTTTATACAAACTGGAATATTCTGTAAACCTTTTGTCACACCCAGGGACTGTACAAACATATGGCTTTTCCCCTAAGTAAAGAAGGGCAAAAAAACCAAAACAAAACAAATCAACTTTTACACATGAAGGCATAATCATTCCATAACCTGTGGGGAGGAGGAGAAAAAGGGGCCTATAATGGCAAAAAGAAGTAATTTCCAAATCCCTTTCTATGCTGTCATGAGGCAGCTCACAAGAAAAGACTCCCTAACAATGCTTTTGATTTGGTTAAAAAGGTAGTCTGCACTCTTGAGTGTCATCCTGTGTCTGAATACCCCTTTCCTCTTAATTTCAAGGGATGAGAAAATTAAGGATGAAGATGTTGCCCAGTTCAACTCTAAGCTTTTTTGATAAAACTGAAATCTACCTATAACTAGATAATCTAGATATGATTAATGATATCACACTAATAATGACAATAAATACAATTATTATTATAACTAATGCAGTTTACTGTAAGGATTTTATAAACATCATAGACCGGCTGTCTCCTGCACTCCCCCTACTGGGGATTGAGCCCGCAACCCAGGCATGTGCCATAACTGGGAATCGAACATGACCTTCTGGTTCATAGATTGATGCTCAAACACTGAACCATGCCGGCGGGGCAAAAATGAAATATATTAAAGTTATAAAAGGAATGCAAATTACATGATCAAAATATAATTTTTCTTCTAACCTACAGCCACCTTTTTAGGTCTCTTAGGGTTTTATAGGCAATTTTCCACTTTCTTAGAAAACACATTATCTTAAGCATGCAGGGAAAATAATAGCAATAACACATAACATACAATGCAAGCATAAGATATAACTGTATCAGAAATATGACTCCAGAATACTGTTTTTTCTCTCATCGAGACTCACATGCAACTTAATATTTTTTCCTTTCACAGAAAAATGCACCCACAAGAAGACTTATTATAGTCGTTTTTAATTTGGATCATCAATTTCGTGTAAAAATTTTGCAAATCATTATACCAAATATACAGATGGTAAGAGTTCAGGTGTTGAGGGATACCCAGAGACCTATATATTCCTAAGCGACACCACTACACTTTCTTTCTAGCCTGCTCTTTCCCAACTTAGCATCATTCAACTTTATCATACAAGCTAGAATGATAGGTTCTTTTTTATTCCTCATGACTATCTTGGTTACTAAGTCCTTTGCTGATACCTCTTTAATGTCTTTCATTTGTATCTTTCTCTACCTCACTTCAAATATTCTAAATGACCTTGATCAGTCTCTTTGCTTATGGTCTCATTCAAATATTCTAAATGACCTTGATCAGTCTCTTTGCTTATGGTCTCATGTCCTTTTAATTTCTTTTTATATTATTGACTGAGTGATTTTGTTTTCTAAGTAAGCAAATTTTCTTTAAATTCTCTTAAAGCTTCCCCTCTGCCCATAGCAATATTCAAACTTGTTAATGACACTGTTCAAAGGAAAGGGATTGCTGTTGATCCCTGAAAATATATCCAGAAATACCCAGGGGTCTTGGAATGCAGCCTGAGAAACAATGACTTAAGCAACTGAAGCTCCTGTCTGTAAAAATGTCTTTTAATTTTGAGTTATCACAATTTACTCTTAATATCAGTAATAAAAATATTTTAAAATTTCTTGTAAAACTAATGCACATTCTGCTCTACTCTCCTATTCCATTCACCTTTCCATTCCCACCCACCAAAAATACATCCACAACGTGGAGCATCAAAATTACAAACATTTGTGCTACAAATGGGCCAAAATGACTCCTGAGGAGGAAGAGATTTTAAACAAAAAACGATCAGAGAAAATTAAGAAACATGATGAAAGGAAAAAGAATGCCAAAACCAGCAGTCTTCTAGAGGAGCAGTTCCAGCAGGGGAAGCTTCTTGCATGCGTCGCTCCAGACAGGCCAGTGTGGCCGAGAAGATGGTTATGTGCTAGAGGGCAAGGCCTGGAAAGGCAAATACATCCTCTTCCCTCCTATCTTAGCTCTTGTAATAAAGGTGTTTATTCTTTATTTATTGATTTTTAAAGAGAGAGGAAGGGAGAGGGAGAGATAGAAACATCAATGATGAAAGAGCACAATATAGATCAGCTGCCTCCTACATGCCCCTCAGAAACCCAGACAATGTGCCCTAACTGGGAATCGAACTGGTGACCTTTCTTGCCCAACCAATTGAGCCACACTGGCCAGGGAAAGATGTTTATTCTAAAAAGAAAAAGTTAGAAGACCAAAAATTCAGAGACTGTTACCTGTGTGTATCCTCACATGGTTTTTATAATTGGTTGCACTGGCAAATGCCCTTCCACATCCTGGTTCTGTGCAGTAATAAGGTCTTTCTCCTGTGTGTGTCCTAATATGCACTTTTCTGATATTTGATGTCGTAAAAGACCGACCACAGCCTTCAAAATGACATTTAAAGGGTCTTTCTCCTGAAAATGCACAAAGGAATAAAGTAAATGGTACAAAAACACATAAAAAATTATAATGTCTTAGTCTTTAATTCTGCTTAGGGTCATGCTCAAGGTTCTAGAATTCTTGTATGTGAGCTTCCCTTTCAGATTGTTTCTTTCCACCCAACCCCCCAAACAGCATTTTCTACTCCAAACTTAAATTTACATAGGAAAACCTAAACAGTATTCAAAGCTCATCACTGATTACATGACTCCCCATGGAATCATTCAGATGGGCATATTAAAAAATAAGTTGAGAAAAGCAAAGAAAGAAATGTCATAAAGAAACACACACATACCACCAAACCAGTATTATATGAAATGCTGAAAGGTATTCTTAAAGAAGAGGAAGAAGAAAAAAGTAAAGATAAAAATTATGAACAACAAATACATATCTATCAACAAGTGAACCTAAAAATCAAGTGAATTAAAAACCTGAGGAACAGAATAATCTGGTGAATATAATAGAATCAGGGGCATAGAAAGGGAGTGGACTGATAATTCTCAGGGGGAAAGGGGTATGGGGGGGTTCAGGAAGAGACTGGACAAAAATCATACACCTATGGATAAGGACAGTGGAGGGGAGGTAAGGGCAGAAGGTGGGGTGGGAACTGGGTGGAGGGGAGCTTTGGGGGGAAAAAGGAGAAACAATTGTAATAATCTGAATAAAGATTAAAAAAAACAACAACAACACACACACAGAGGAGTCAAAATAGGGTTAAGAACAACCCTAGATTAAGTTAGAACAACTCTAGAATTCCCTACAAACCTCTCCCCAACTGTATTTATTCTATAATACTTTGAAGAAAAATAATTTTTGGTTGTTTTAAAATCTAGTGTCTAGCACATAAGATGCATCAAAAATACTTGCTGAATATTTTATTATTCTCATTTGAATCTTACGAAAAAGTCTACTTTAAAAGTCTACTTTGCCAGCTATAATCCTTTCTTCATATGGGCTTTATACAACATCAAAACCCAAAGGGCCTTTAAACTGTCAATCAGAAAACAGCCTTTGTTTTTTATTCCCATGTGCTCTTTTCTTGAATGAGCTCAAATAAAGCAAACAACTTCTGGGATTAAAAAAATCTCTCTCTCTCTCTCTCTCTCTCTAAATATGTGTGTGTGTGTGTGTGTAGATAGATGAATGAAGGGTTTGACTCCCAGCCAAGGGCATGTACCTCATTTGCAGGTTAGGATCCCTGGCCTCTCAGGGCAAGTGCCAGAGGCAACCAATCCACACATCTCTTTCAGGTGGATATTTCACTCCCAGCCCCCCCCTTCCCTCCCTTCCACCCTCTTTAAAAATCAATGGGGGGAAAATAAATAAATAAATCAAAAACAAAAAGGAGTAAGAGCCTCGGCCCGGTTGGTCAGTTGGTTGAGCGTCATCACATACACCAAAAGGTCATTGGTTTGATTCCTGGTCAGGGTACATGCCAGGGTTTCTGGCTTGATCCCCAGTGCAGGGCATGCAAGAGGCAGCCAATCGACGTTTCTCACATCAATGTTTCTCTCTCTTTCTCCTTTTCCCTCCCTCTCCCTAAAATTAATAAAAACATAAAAAATATTTAAAGTAAAATAATAAAAAGGAGCAGGAATCTTTGATCCTTTCTTTAATGAGAGTTCTGTTCAATACATTAACCTAAGGAGAATAAAGAGTTTATCTTGGTTAAATCTCTTCTCCTCTCTGGATTAAAAAATGACCGCTAATGTTTTCCCAGCTCAAATGTTTTAACTCTGTATCACCTTTATTTGTTTTTGCTCTGAAATCACTTGTTTATAATGGAAGTTCCTGAAACCCCTTACTCAATCTAACATTTTACCAATGAAAATACTCATAATTTAAAAACCACATTAATATGTAGTGTGCTAAATGAATACTATCAAAGGAATTACAATTCTGATGTTTGGATCAAATATTAATGGAACTAGTTTAATGGTTTTATGTAACTTTATATAAAAAGTTGGCATTATATAGCAAATCCAAATAGAATTTGCAGGAGCTTGGAAACACTTGCTTCTGGTGCAATGGCTAAAAGTAAGTGCATAAATGAACTAGTAGCACAGACCTACAGCTTTGTTCCTGAACATTATAAAGAAAAGCCAATTTTAGAGCATATTTGAACTGAAAGTTAAATTTTAATGACTGGAAGAATCCTCCAGGAAAATCTGATAAACTATTTCAGAATGCTTAGAGGTATTTGGGGACAAACTTACACTTTATTTAGAACATCTGAAGTAAATCTCAAACAAAATTCTTATGATATGTTACTTAGTCAACAGCATATAATAGCATCTCTTATCAATAGTTTCTGAAATTCTTCCAGCTCTAATCCAAAGCAAATAATTACCTTTATAACACCAATTCTACACACAAGGAAGAGAGCGGAGGAGAGGGAAGATAAGGGAAAAATGCTGTTTTAGAAAAGGAGAGAAGAAAATTTTAAGGGGAGGAGAGATGATCACAAGGAAATAGCAAGCCTTTCTTTCTGTGGGGCTGTTAGGGGCTCAAACACTTTTTTTTAGCAGTACCTTGATGCATGAGAAGCAATACTACGTTGAGAAACAACTGGGTGCCTTAGGTTCTGGTCTCAGTTGGGTTACTAAGTATATGTGTAATCCTAGGTAAATAAGCCTGTTACTTAGATAATCCCTTTTCGATACTGAGAGTTGGTGGTCTAGGGCAGCGGTCGTGAACCTCTCGGACCTCACGGACCACCAGGTGACTGCTGGTCTAGGGCCACTGTTAACCTTTATTTGGGATATGGCCCCATTTGAGAATCTAACAAAATTATGGGTCCTCATCCTGGAAAGAAGCATACCTGTGAAAATAGCAAATGGCATAGAATTTCAATTCAAAAGAAACCTTGATGATGACTCCCTGAAACTCTTTCAGAGACTCCTTCCCCAAGTCCCCTCTCGGCAGGTAAGGACTGCCTAGACCAGGGTCGCCAACCTTTAGGACCACGGACCACCGGTTGCCGACCGCTGGCCTAGACAGATTTGTTCACACCAGTACTGTACCTGTATGAGTTCTGATATGTTTCTGTAGATCTCCTGAAGTTTTAAAGGATTTAGTACAATTATCTTCTGAACACCGATATGGCTTTTCTCCTGTATGAGTTCTGACGTGACTTTTTAATCCATAACCTTTAATAAAAATTTAAAAGAAACTTAATTACACAAGACCCCTCTAACCATGCCCGTTGAGATTAAGCTACTGAAAATATAGTCAACACTAAGGCTATTAATACTAGGCAAGCACAACAAAATAACTACTGAACATGTACAAGAGGCCTGGCCAGCATGGCTCAGTGGTTGAGCGTGAACCTATGAACCAGGAGGTCACGGTTCAATTCCCAGTCAGGGCACATGCCTGGTTTGCGGGCTCAGTTCCCAGTGTGGGGGTGTGCAGGAGACAGCTGATCAATGATTCTCTTTCATCACTGATGTTTCTATCTCTCTCCCTTTCTCTTCCTCTCCTAAATCAATAAAAGTAAAAAATAAAATGTACAAGAGTATGATAGCTCAGGACTGTCATGCTGGAAATTCAATAGTTTCATCTCTGTCTAGAAGAGGATGTGTCTTTTTAAAAAGTATTCCCATCTTTTAGATGCTCATAACTCATAACCCAAAAACCTGAAGTGGAATCGAGACATGGAATGAAGTACCCGTCCTGGTCCTGCTGGATCTGTTCCAGTTCCCCAGGGTTCCCTAAGGTCTGTCCTAATGTTAAATTCTATGCCAGCTTTTATTTTTCCTGCTAAAATAAAGCAGGGTGTGGAGTGAATCACCGAACAAAGTAGGCAGAAACAAAACAGGCCTGAGGAGAAAAATGGGAACAAAGAGAGAATAGAGCGAGTAGGACAAGAGGTAGCTAAGGGACAGACTGAAAAACTAGTCATTGTGTGTATGCTAATTCAGACAAAGGCAAGGGGTCAGTTCCTGCCTCAGGCCTGCCTCTGCTTGACTTCTAAGTGAAGCAAATTCATGTTTTTACCTGTTGCAAATGCTTTCCCACAGCCAGGATGCTCACACTGATAAGGCCGGTCTCCTGTGTGTGACCTCTCATGAACCTGTCATTAAAACACAAAATGATTCTATTTCCTTTAGGCATTTCTCAGGTAGATGGTCTCAAAATAGACCTATTTTTTTTCACTGCTGAATTATTTTGTTATTTGTATGTTTAGAAAAACCACATGCACACAAAAAGATAACTTTTCTCAAAAACTACAGTCCAGGAATTCTCAATATAGGCCAAAATATTCTATGTTAAGAAGTACTCATTTTAAATAAGAAACGGAAAGAGTGGAGGTGTGAATTTTTCTAGAGTGCTCAAAGGTGTCTGTATGGAACATTGCATGGTGAGAGCCAGGAGCAGAGCGTAGGGAGAGGCTACCCAATGTAAAGTTAAGATACAGAGGCTGCTGCTTGCCTCCATCTGAGGCAAGGCTTCACCACTGACTAGTAGTGTGGCCACGACACTTGAGTATTCTAAGCCTTAAATGCTCTCTGTAAAGTGGGGACATAAACAGTATCTACCAGAGTGCTGCTGTGACAAATGAATGATCATGACAGTGGCCAACATTTATTGAACTTATACCACATTCCAGGCCATACTTTACATGTATAGTTTTATTTCATTCTCATAACTACTCTATGGAAATATACTTTATCATCCAATTGTATAGATAAGGAAAATAAGGTACTAAGAGGTCAGGTAACATGTTAAGTAGTGACGATGAGCTCTGAGGCTGCTACTTCAAATATGCTAAATACACACTTCCTGCCACATTGTAAGTTATTCAGTAATTGTCAGCTATTATTTTTGAGTCATGGTATATCGTGTTTAGCTGCAATGAAAGTACTTGGCCTGTATATTTGGACGACAGGACAAGCTAACACCAACTTTTGCTAGATTTCAGCAAATCACTGTTAACAAAGTGATTATACACACTGCTCATATAATTTTATAAATTTCACATTTTACAAAAATGTATTCAAATACATAGAGTACTTACCATGTGCCAGTATGTAGACAGAGATGAAGTAAACATAGTCCAAGCCCTCAAAAAGTTGACATATTCTAAAATCTGCATAGGCTTTTGTGTGTCTTTGTATGAGTGTGAGTGTGTGTCTATACCTTGATAAGTGAGGGAAAACAATGGCATTTGAATGCTACAAATTTATCATGTTGGCATTTAATGTCCTAGGTATTCTCATAACTAGATCCAGCATTTCTTCATATATACCTTAAGATGATGAGCTGTTGTATATAATTTTCCACATCCATCATATTCACATCGAAACGCCTTCTCTCCACTCTGTTGAGACTTAGCAGTTACTCTTGTTGCATGTCCTTGTAAGACAATCTAGATGAAACAAAAAGTATTACTTAAATTGTTTACACAGAGATAAAATAGATGAAATTACTATTTTCCAGACTTAAGTCATCATTGTATGAAGATTTTATCATGCTGAGCCAGTTAGGCTAATTCCATTCCATGGCTGAAGTCAGTGACTCTAGAAGAAGTCGAAAGGAGATCCATGAGGAGGAGTAGCTAGAGCTCACAGATCTTCAGCAGTCCCCCCTTATCCACAGGGATACATTACAAGACTCTCAGTGGATATCTGAAACCAGATTGGATGAGACCCTATATGCACTATGTTTTCTTCTATATCTACATACTTATGATAAAGTTTAATTTATAATAGGCACAGTAAGAGATGAACAATAAAAATTAATACAACATGAATAATATACTGTAATAAAGTTATGTGAATGTGGTCTCTCTCTAAATATCTTTTTTTTTAAATTTAATAAATCTTTATTGTTCAGATTATTACAATTGTTCCTCTTTTTTCCCCCCATATCTCCCCTCCACCCGGTTCCCACCCCACCCTCTGCCCTTACCTCCCCCCCACTGTCCTCATCCATAGGTGTACAATTTTTGTCCAGTCTCTTCCCGCAACCCCCACACCCCTTTCCCCCTGCGAATTGTCAGTCCACTCCCTTTCTATGTCCCTGATTCTATTATATTCACCAGTTTATTCTGTTCCTCAGATTTTTAATTCACTTGATTTTTAGATTCACTTGTTGATAGACATGTATTTGTTGTTCATAATTTTCATCTTTACCTTTTTCTTCTTCTTCCTCTTCTTAAAGAATACCTTTCAGCATTTCATATAATACTGGTTTGGTGGTGATGAACTCCTTTAGCTTTTTCTTATCTGTGAAGCTCTTTATCTGACCTTCAATTCTGAATGATAGCTTTGCTGGGTAGAGTAATCTTGGTTGTAGGTTCTTGCTATTCATCACTTTGAATATTTCTTGCCACTCCCGTCTGGCCTGCATAGTTTCTGTTGAGAAATCAGCTGACAATCGTATGGGTGCTCCCTTGTAGGTAACTGTTTTTCTCTTGCTGCTTTTAATATTCTCTGTCTTTTGCTCTTGGCATTTTAATTATGATGTGTCTTGGTGTGGTCCTCTTTGGATTCCTTTTGTTTGGGGTTCTGTGCGCTTCCTGGACTTGTAAGTCTATTTCTTTCACCAGGTGGGGGAAGTTTTTGGTCATTATTTCTTCAAATAGGTTTTCAGTATCTTGCTCTCTCTCTTCTTCTGGCACCCCCATAATTCTGATGTTGGTATACTTGAGGTTTTTCCAGAGGCTCCTTACACTATCTTCAAATATTTGGATTCTTTTTTTTTCTTCTTTTCCGGTCGAGTGTCTTTTGCTTCTTTGTATTTCAAATCTTTGACTTGATTCTTGTGGTCCTCTAGTCTGCTGTTAGGTCTCTTTTTGTTTCAGACAGTGTATGTTTAATTTCTAGTTGGTCCTTTTTCATATCCTCGAGGGTCTTGTTAAATTTATCGGCCTTTTCTAGGAAATTCTTGAAAAACCTTATAACCGTGGTTTTGAACTCTATATCCAGTCGTTTGCTTTCCTCCATTTCTTTCGTTTGTGATCTCTTTCTTTGTCTCCGCATTTCGCTGCTTCCCTGAGTTGGTAGAGTAGCTTTGTGTGGTAGGTGTTCTATAGGGCTCAGTGGCTCAGCCTCCCCCAGTTACCTGAGGTGGACACTTTTGGTGTACCCCTTTGTAGACTGTGTGCACAGCCTTATTGTAGTTAAGTCTTGATTGTTGTTGGTATCACTGGGAGGAATTGACCTCCAGGCCAATTGGCTGTGAGGATCAGCTGTGTCTATGCTGGGAGAACTTCCGTGCTGGAGACACCCTTATGAGACAAGACTTGCAAAATTGCAAAAGCCTCTGTGCTCAGCTTGGATGGGGTGGAGTCTCAGGGCTGAGCAGACAGCCTTGGCTTCCCGTCATCCCTGCCCTATGAGGCCCCTGGGTCTCAGTGTTCCTCGGTAATCGCTGTAAGCACCTCTGAGAGAAAGCCGCCCTTGAGTTTTGCCCACTGCCAGACAGTCCAGTTTCTCCCCGAATGAATCTGGGTTCCCAGAAACTCGCCCAGAACTGGAGTTCAGCACAGTCGGGAGCTTCCGTCTCCCTCCCACTTTAGAAAGCCAGCCGCGCACTCAGCTGCACATCCTCTCTGTGTGCGTGTGCCTCCAGACCTCTGCCTCCGCAGCTCCCCTGAGTCTCAGTGTGCTTCCTCTTTTCCTGACAGTCCAGTTTCTCCCCGAATGAATCTGTGTTCCCAGAAACTCGCCCGGAACTGGAGTTCAGCGCAGTCAGGAGCTTCCGTCTCCGTCCCACTTTAGAAAGCCAGGCGCACACTCAGGCGCCTGTGCACTCAGCTGCCCTTCCTCTCCGCGCACTCGCGCGTCTTCGTACCTCAGCCTTTTGCAGCTCCTCTGATTCTCAACGTGCTTTCCTCTTTCCTTCTAGTTGTAGAATTTCCACTCAGCCAGCTTTCCTGTGGTTCTGGATGGTGTCCGTTTTGTCTTTTAGTTGTAGTTTTGATATTGTTGTGCGAGGCAGCAGTTTAGGTGTTTACCTATGCTGCCATCTTGGTTTCTCCTCTCTCTAAATATCTTATTGTACTGTAATCATCCTTCTTATGATGATGATGTTATGGGGTCATAAAGTACCTTATTAAGTTGAGAACTTTCAACTTTCACTTAAAGAAAGCACTTTATGGCTTTTCTTTGTCATATCTAAGTTGCCAGTATCACTGCTTTTGTGATTTGGGGCATTAAGTAAAATATTATTAAGTGTTTGAAAATATGATTAAGTGCATGAACAAAAGTACTATAATACAATGACAGTCTATTTGATAATTGAGACAGCTACGAAGTGACTAACAAGCAGGTAGTGTATACAGCGAGGATACACTGGACTAAAAAATAATTCACATCCTAGGCAGGGCAGTGTGAGATTTTCATCATGCTACTCAGAATGACACACAATTTAAAACTTATGACTGTTCACATTTTCCATTTAACATTTCTAAACTGCAGTTGATTGTGGGTAACTGAAACCACTACTGCGTTGCCACTCTAGAAAAAAAACCCCAAGTATCATCTCCACTGTATGCAGGTATTCCTTGACATACTCAAGGGATATATCTATATTTATATATATTTTAGGAGGGGGGAAAAGAGAAATATCGATGTGAGAGAGACACATCAATTGGTTGCCTCCTGCACGCACCCCAACCAAGCCAGGGATCAAACCTGCAACAAGGTACATACCCTTGACCAGGAATCTAACCCACAATCCTTTAGTCCACTGGCCAACACTCTAACCACTGAGAAAACTGGCCAGGGCAAGTTCCCTATTTTTGCTTTCATCCATAAAAGAGCATAATAATGCTGAGAAAGAAATTCTTATATAAAAAAGTAGCTTTACATACCTGCATTTTTTTCTCTTGCTCATTTTCTCCAATCATTCCAGTACCTGTTATACTTTCACTTCCATCAATGGACACCTATAGGAATAAAATAAAGCTTAAAAAAGTTTTACATTCTGATAATTATTTAGACAGGGTGATAAGTACATGAAGGTTCATTATTGCTTATTTCTGTGTGAAAATTTTCATAATAAAAACTGGGAAAGTAACCTTTTAAACTATATGAAAAATATATATTCAATACAGGGGGAAAAAACAGCCCTTTTGATGTAAAGCTTAATTGAGACTTTCCTTCACCTTTTCCAATCTCTGATTTCTACTTCTTAATTCATAAGTTCTACTTATACTTTATTATTTCTCTTATGGCACTCACTCATCCTCGAATATAACTTTTATGAGTTACCCGTCACCCACTTATTTTCTATAAGCTCTTATCCCATCCCCTATTTTTCCAATATTTCTTTCTACACACTTCTTTTAAGATGTTGATCTTCTCCTTGATGCTGTCTGATTCTGACTATGAATTGCCAGTTTCTTATCGGATACAGTATACTTTTTTGTTTTCTTTTCTTTTAATGAAAAATAAAGAAGAAGGCTGTTCTTGACATTGTAAAATCATGTACCTTTGCTGCATACTGTTCCAAAGCACTGATGGTTTCAGGGTCAATCGTGGCATCCCCAGTGTGCAGACCTGCCACTGTACCATCAGCCTGAATTGCTAGGATGGTATCAGACTGTGGGACTTGCACTGCATGGTGGATGTAAGCTGTGGTGCCATCTTCCAGTTGAACTGCCTGTAACGCGCTCTGGTCATAACTATCTGAGGGAATGGAAGAGAATGGCATTAAATTAAAGGTAGTCTGATGAACAGTTACATATTTAAAAGAAGAAGGGAATGAAGTTTTACTGAGTAGTTACACTGAACCCTGACTCATGTGCTTTACATGGGCTATTTCAGTCAATCCTCATGATTCTGTGAGGCAGGTACATTTACCACCCCCACTGTACAAATGGGAAGTTGAGGTTTTTGGAAGTAAAGTCACTTTCCATAGGAATCAGGAAATAAATAAAATTAATTGTCAAAATCAGTATGTCAAAAAACAAGGGTCTGAATTCATGTCAATGTGACTCCAAAGTCCATGGTTTTTCTCCCCTTAAATAACCAAACAAAGCTATACACAGCATTATGAAATAGTAAATCTGTCCAACTAAAATGAACCCATGATTAACTCCCACTGCTAAAGAAAAAATATATTTTTAAGATTATTTTTAAAAATTTATTAATTTTTAGAGGGAGGGAGGGAGGGAGGAAGGGAAAGAAAAATGAGATAGATAAATAGAGAGAAACATCAGTTTGTTGTTCTAACCATTCATGTATTCATTGGTTGATTCTTGTATGTACCCTGACCAGAGATCGAACCAAAAACCGTGCCTTTTCGGGATGATGCTCTAACCAACTGAGCTACTCAGCCAGAGCTAAAGAAAAATTTCAGAGCTTATTTTTCTCATCTTTAATTAAACAAATTTACTTACAAATTTAAGTATTCTAAAATTTAAAAAATTTCCCTAAATGAAACAATCTATATAAAGAAACAAAAATAATTTTTAAAAATTTCCGCCTTTGGTTTCACAACTAGTCTTTCTAAAACATGTTGCAATATTCTATAATAAAATATTTTTTAAAGTAATAACAATAGCCAGCATTTATTAAGCATTTACTATGTAACAAGTATTGTTCGAAGTGCTTTACATGTTTGCACATTCTTTCATCACAACAACCCTATGATGTGAATCCTGATTATAATCCTCATTTTATAGGTGATGAAACTGAAGCACAGGGAGGTTAAGTAATTTGCTCAAAGTCACACAGCTAAAGAATAGCTGACCAAGATTTGAACCCAGCTATCTTGCTGCAGAGCTGTGCTCATTACACCTATGAATTCCACCTCAAACCCTTCCCTGGTCCTCCCCACATGAAGCTAATAAAATTAGTATTTTGCTCTATTTGCTTCAGATATTTTAATTTAGTTTTTATTTAGTTTTATCATAATAGGCAAAGAAGTTCTATTTAAGAGAGAAAAAAGCCAACAATTTAACTTTAAAATGTTTAATTATATATATATATATATAATCTTCACCCAAAGATATTTTTTCCATTACTTTTTAGAGAGAGTGGGAGGAATGGAGGGGGAAGGAGTGTGAGTGTGAGTGAGAGAGAGAGAGAGAGAGAGAGAGAGAGAGAGAGAGACATCCATGTGAAAGAGTCACATCAACTGGTTGCTTCCCACATACACCCCGACCAGGGCGGGGATCAAACCTGCAACCGAGGTATGTGCCCTTGACTGGGAATCAAAACCATGACCCTTCAGTGCTTGGGCCAATGCTCTAACCACTGAGAAAGACCAGCCAGGGCTAATTTCATATTTTAAAAGTAGCCTCTATTTGAAATCCTTCAGGGAACAGGGAGTTGTTATCCCGAATTATTATAGGACAGCTCAAATTATCAAAGTTTTTCCTTAGATTGTGCCAAAATCTGCCATCTTGTATTTAAGACCAAGTATAATTCCTCTTTTATAGGACACTACTTCAGTAACTAAAGGCAGGTCTTATTTTTCCCATGTCTCCATTTCTTCCTTACTTTATTCACATTTCCAAAACTATTTTACCTTTGGAGGTATGGTGAATAAAGGCTGTAGTTCCATCTTCTAACTGCACGGCTTGACCATCCTCTAGACGTAAACTGTCCCCTGCTCGAGAACAATGCTTACATTTAGATCTCATGTTTTCTGATCATTCGACAAAAGAGTAAAATAAATCATTGAACACATTATAAAAACTACCCTTGCTCTATGGGTCCTTGAACATTTAAGTAATTTCAGTAAAGCTACTCTGAATAAGTGTTTAATGGCAAAAAGATATTAAGATATTCTTACTTATATTAGGAATATGTACCAGGGGATAAGAAGAGTTGAAAGAAGAAAAAGAAAAAAAGGGGAAAAAAATCAGAGACATGTAGGATTTAGATAATAGAAATATTAGGACTGTTGCACACTTATCTCAGAGTGCAGTCCAGTAGGTTCTTTTCTATTATTTTGCAAGAAAGTCTCAATTAAGTTAAAATGGTCTTTATAAGCTCTATGTGACATCTACTGATCTTCCCTTTCAGAGGAGGACTAGAGATCAGGACTGAGTTTAAGTAGTAAGAGGAGCTTGAGGTAGCAAATACTGAAGTATGAAAAGGAGGAAGGTTAAGTAACATCAAATACTTACTACTTTTAGGTATGGGTACATGTTGAACATAGGCAGCAGAACCGTCTTCCAACTGAATGACCTGGCCATCTATGAGTTTTCCATCTGAAACAAACATTTAAGCCAATAAATTAGCACAAACAAAAATTTTAAATTTTATACAATTTCAAAATGATTATCAACTATAAAAACATACACTACTTAAGATCATGTTCATCTTGATTCTTCCCTCAATGTTCTGAGGCAATTCAATAACACATCCAGTGATCCTACAGAAAGCAGAAAATCCTCCCTCAGCCATCCTTCCTCCCCTCCAATTTTCAATTAGACAAGTTTAAGAGGAAGAGTGGCTCATTTTAGCAGGCTACATGGGTATAACCTCTATATGCCTTTCAGAGCCACCTAGGAACAGTACTCTGACTAGGGGGAAGCTGAAGCTGGGAAAAATAGACAATATGTCAGTGTATGTGAGGCCAGCTGTCATTCTCATCCCTGAATATATTTCTTAAAAATATTAAATAATAATTTGAACTAAAAAAGCAAGAAAGGTCTTACTAGAATTAGGTTGGGGACACTCCTTCTTCCCTCACTAATTTTGATACTCCACAGTATCTTCTGAATATCTCAAAGCGTGTCCCCAAATTATTAAAACAATATTTAAGTTAAACTGAGCCCAGTCAGTGTGGCTCAGTTGGTTGAGTGTCCTCCCATGCATAAAAGAGGTCACTGGTTCGATTTGAGGTTGGGGCATATGCTCAGGTTGTGGGCTCAGTCCCCAGTGGAGGACATGCAGGAGGTAGCCAATCAATGTTTCTCTCTCTCTCTCTAAAAATCCATAAAAACATATTTAAAAAAATAAGTTAAACTGAAACTGTTGGAAATCACTATATGCAATACAGCATCTTTAGGAGGGATTAGGAAGGGGTATAGTTGCTAAGTTAAGATAATGTATAGTTGCTAAGTGCTCAACTCTGAAGTTATTATACATTGCTGATATTAACCAATTGGTTATATATGAGGCACATACCTTTAGAATTGTGTTGTATATAAGCGGTAGAACCATCTGCAAGTGTTACTGCTTGCAAGCTTACACCTTCCATATTTTCTAAATTGTCAGCATCTATCATAAAAAGATAGTTATTTTCTTTAGATAACATCATATGTACATGCTATTTATTTTTTTTAAATGAAAATTAGGCAAAAGGCAGACTGCTTAATTTAGACTCAAATGGAACTTTTTCTAGTACTTACAAAAATGTTTCCCTGCCCTGCCATACCCAGCATCCACATCAAGATAAAAATGCCATCCAAAGGCTTAGCTTTGGGTTGTCTTTAGGTAAACAAGAAGAGGGAAGCAAACAGTGTTGTGATTTTTCATTTTCTCTTAAGATAAATGATATTTCCAAGCCCACATGATCCCTTCAAACAAGACTGCTCACCTGCCACAGTTACTGCCTCTGTCAAGCACAGGGTAACATGCTGAGCCTCCATTCCTCCTCCAGGAAACTCTGTCATTCCCTGAGAATCTCGATTGATTTGGGCTAACAACATTTTTTACCTTGAAGAAAAATATAGACACTTGAGAACAAAGAACAATGCATAGAAAATAAACGCTAAAAAGAACATTTATGAATCTTAAAAAAAATGCTAAGTAGTAAACAATGTTTGAAATAAGCTGAAATTTCACTGAATATGCAGGGTAAGAGTATGAACCCAAAGTCCAAGGCATGCTTTTCATAATTCACCAGTGAATTATTGAACACACTGACAAGTCTTGCCTATCAGTTTTGTACCATGTCTAAAACTCCCATAATTAGAGTTCTTTGGGTTTAACATGATTGAAGATTCCCACTTATAACCCACTAGCAATCTTGTTGACTCAGTCTTCAGAAATCTATCCTGAATCTGCCCACTTCTCACAATTTTCACCATTACTTCCCTGATCCAAGCCATTGCCATCTATCACCAACATTACTGCAAAAGCATCCTAACTATCTCCCTGCTTCTACTGTGACCTCCCCACAGTCTCCTCTCAATACAGCAAGCTCAAGACCTTCTGAAGACTTCTCAAAGTAAAGCCAAAGTCCTTATTCTAGCCTAGAAGGCCAATGATCTTGCCCCTCATTTCCTGCTGCTCTTCATCTCATTCCTTCTATTTCAGCCGCTCTTGTGTCCTTGCTTTTTCTCAAACATACTTGATGTTCTGCTGCCTCAGGACATTTACATTTGATGTTCCTTCTGCCTGAAACATTCTTTCCAATATTTTCATTATTATTCCCTCATCTTCTTCAAGTCTTTGTTCAATGCCACTTCAATGAGAGCTTCCTCATTCATTTCAAACTGCACCTCCTACCCCTAACCATGACATCCCTATCCCTCTGCCCTCCTTCATATTTCTGCATAGTATTATTGACATATTACATGCATTTACTTATTTATTTTGTTTCTTGTCTATTTCCCCCTCCACTAGAACAGATAGGAATTTTTATTTGTTTGATTACTGCTGACTCAGGTACCTAATAAACAGTTGGCACTTGGAAGATATACAATAGGTGCAGAATAAAGAGATGAATGGCTCTTGTACCAATCACCACCACAACCCCCTTCCTTCCTTCTCCTATCTCTAGGTCCCTTTACCTATGTAGACTCTTAAGTGGTTTCAAACAGGAGTTGGGATAATTTAGCTGCCCTGGGCCAGGGAACTGGACAAGAGTATCTTGAGGACCTTTCCAGATCTAAAGATCTGATTTTCAGTGTCAATATTTAAAAGCACAATATGGCCTGGCCAATGTAACTCAGTGGTTGAGCGTTGATCTGTGAACCATGCTCTCTCCTGTTGTTTCTTCTACCTTAAGCCCTTCCTTTGTTTCACTGTCCTCGGCTTTAATAAATGTACTCTCAAAATAAAAAAATAAATAAAAAAGGAATGTTTAAGTTTTGATAACACAAGCATTTGTCCTTTTCACTCAATTATTTACAAATCTCCAAATAACTCTAATATAGCATCAATAGGTAGCTCACATGTCTGAAATAAAAGTTCTCTCTTGTCTGAAAGCTGGTCAACTATTAAATTTTTTCAGAAAGGCTTTAGTACCTACAGTTTTGATCCTAATGGAAAAAAATCTACATCAACTAAAAGATGAAAAAACAGCTATTTCCTGGACACCAATTGCTGGCAAATAGAAACTTCTATAAAATACACATCTGTTCTTATCATTCTGCAATAACTCTTTGAAGCCCCCAAGGTGCATGATCTCATTCCTAGCCCAGGATATCTTATATACCTCAATCCCCCTTCCTATCTCTGAACCACTATCATGTGGGGGTCTGTATTAAATTTGGTTTTCTCTTGCTAATCTGTATCATGTCTGTTTGATTATTTGACCAGCCCGAAGAACTTTGAGGATAGAGGAAAGTTTGTGATTTCCCCATAATTGGGAATTCATGTTTTTTTTAAATATACATATAAATATCTACATTTAAAAAGTCAAGTGGTTACCTCCCAGAAATGGGACCAGGAGACTGAGGGTGGAGTGGGGAAGGGACTTAATTTTTACTGTATATCTTCTGTAAGTTAAAAAAAAAAAATTCACCATAATTATGTCTATGATTTTAAAAACTAAAAGTAGTTACTATAAACAGTAAAAAGCATTAATAGAGAAAGCAGCACCTAGCTTTGCCTCAAGGATACAAAGACTAGGACATATATGTTTGGGCATAAAAAGATAAATAAGCATTTCCTAGGGGTAGAAGAGTATACAGGGCAGCCCAAACACAGGGAACAGCCTTTAGCTGTCACTGGCCCCTCACTGCCTGATCCAGTCTGCCCATTAGACTATATCCTTCCAAATATGTGCTGTGTCCTCTGGAATTTTTAAAAAATATATTTTATCGATTTTTTATAGAGAGAAAGGGAGAGCCATGGAGAATTTGAAACATCCATCAGCTGCCTCCTGCACACCCCCTCCTGGGGATGTGCCCGCAACCAAGGTCATGCCCTTGACCGGAATGGAACATGGGATCCTTCAGTCCACAGGCTGATGCTCTATCCACTGAGCCAAACCGATTAGGGCTGGGTCTCTGGAATTTTTACCCCTAAGATTATATGTTCAATAAATATCTAATGAGTTTAACGTATCTCATGTTGCAGAGTGCTTTAAAATTGTCCTCTATTATATACACCCTGCCATGCTGACCTTCTAGTTTCTAGTGATACACCTAACTCTTCCTGCTTTTGCACATATTGTTCAGTGTTAACTCTTATCTGAAATATCCATTCTACCACCTCCTTATTCTCTATCACAGAACTGTGTCTCCTTCATAGCAGAATTTCATTTATCAGAATGTCTAACTGAACTCTTAAGTTCCATGATGGCAAAACCCCTATCTGTCCTATTCACCCCTGAATTCTTGGAATGCCTGGCACCTGGTACATGCTTACTAAATATTTGTTTAATAAATGAATACAATTTGTATGCCATCATGGCTGGTTAACCGATGGGATTAAAAATTAGGCCTTCTTTTATCCCAATACTCTTTTCCATTGCATCTCACTTTTCACAATATGCTACTGCATTATATATATATATATATATATATATGGCATGTATAAAGTGTCATTCATTTTAATGATTCCAATTTCTTGTGACCATTACTTCATATTTTATAAATCTGTGTTTACAATACTAGGCCAAAAGCTTTCATTATTTAACTTAAAAATGTGTACAAATAGCACATTAACATATATGCTATGACATATTAAGTACAGTACTCAAAATACCGTATCATTCTAGGAACTACAGATTGTATTTTAAAAGTTAAAGAGGTGGGTACCTGGTAGGTTGACAGACTGGACTTTCTTCAAGTCACAGCTTTGCTGTGTAATAGCTGGACAAGTTACTCTAATTTCAGTTGACTCACTTGCAAAATAGGGATTACTCCAGAACTTAAGTTTATAGTGAAGTTAATACGTTTATATACATATGTAAACCACTCAATAAATCATTCAATTCAGTGCCTACTCAAAGTTAAGTACTGAGTAAAGTGGTATTTTAAGTACAACAAACATAGTTTGGCATTAAATGCCCATGTCTACACATTAACGGACAAATTATTTCCACAGGGTGCAGAGTTCCCACTACAGCACAATTTTAAAATGGGATTAGATCCATGGAAAAGTATGGAGAAAAGTTTATTATTGTTTTCAAAATTTTCTTTTCTATGAGGGAGATTTCTCAGTCTAAATCCATCTTAAAAACAAAATAATTTTGATTAACAGTATAAGAAAGTTTATGTTTTTAATTTTTAAAAAATTTTGATTTGAGAAAGAAAAGGGAGAGCGAGTGAGAGAAACACATTGATTTGTTGTTCCATTTATTTATGCATTTAATGGTTGCTTCTTGTATGTGCCCTTCTTGTATGATTGGGGATTGAACCCACAACCTTGATGTATGGGGAAGAAGGTCTAACCAACTGAGCTACCCAGGGAGGACCACAATAAAGTTTAAATACTGTCTCACAAATTAAACACAGAAAGCAGCAATGACATATGTAACCCAAATCTTAAAAAATCTCTGTCCTGAAATAAAGCAAGGAGCAAAAAGACTCAGAACTAGGTGAAACCTCAGGTTAAAACAAAAAAGCAAAAATTAGATTAAAAATGTCAAAATTGAGTAATGATGAAAACCTCAGGACTCAGAAAATTCTCCTCATGTGATCATAAACTGCATGTACATTATAAATAATATCAGCTTAAGTAATAGTAGAGGTACAATTTCCCAAGCCAGGTAGGTCATCTTTCCATGAGGAACACAATGAATCCTTACTTTACAGCAATATCTCCACTTGCAGCCAAGGGCTATGAACATTTTGCAGATCATGTGTCTGTTAAGGGACTTTTATATAAAAACCTCTTACAACTCAGTAATAGACAAACAATCCAATTTTTAAAAAGGGGAAAGTAGCAAAATCAACATTTATCTAAAGAAGGTATACAAATGGCCAATAAACACATGAAAAAAATGCTCAATACCATTAGCCATTGGGAAATGCAAATCAAAATCCCTAAGACATGCCACTTCATTCCCACTAAAATGGCTACTTATCAAAAAGACTGATAATAACAAGTGTTGGCAAGGATATGAAGAAATGGGAATTCTCATAATTTGGAAAACAATTTGACAGTTTCTCAAAAAGTTAAATATACTACTAGTTACCAACTATATGACCAAGAAATTCTATGTGTGTGTGTGTGTGTGTGTGTGTGTGTGTGTGTATATGTATACATATATATATATAATCTCCAAGAAAAATGAAAACATGTCCACACAAAAACTTGTACACAATGTTCATAGCAACATTACACATAAGAGACAAATGGTGTAAACAATCTATATGGCCATCAACAGATGATGGGTAAATAGAACATATTATGCCCATACATGAAAGAAATGGCAATAGAAAGAAATGAAGCATCGATAATGCTATATAACATGAAGGAAACTTGCAAATACTATGCTAAGTTAAAGTCAATCAAAAAGGCTCACATACTGGAAATATGAAATGTTCAAAATAGGCAAATCTGTAGATTAGTAGTTGGGGAAGGGGTGGGTGGGAGGATTAAAGGGAATGAGAGTAACTCAATGGGTAGTTTCTTTTTGGAGTAACATGTTATAAAATTGATGGTGGTCATGGGTTGGCACAACTCTCAATATACCAAACCAACTTAATTATACTTTAAATGGGTGAATTGTAAGGTATGTGAATTATATAAAGCTATTATATAAAAAATTATATAAAGCTATTTAAAAAAGTGGGAGAGGCTAAGTAATTTCCAACATACACCTGAATTAGTTGCAAATCTTATAATCTCATCAGGTTTTGGATGACCATCTTATCATCTAAACACTTAATAATGAAATACTAAGTATTGCACAGATTTTTGTCAACTACAGCAAAACCACTATCTTTTAGTAAGATGCAAGACAAAGCTGACCACAACCTCGAACCTACAGTTTTTCACATCCCACAATGATTATACCAGCTGATTAGACACTTCCAAAGCAAAAGCTTAAATTCACTTTAAACATATTTAGCAATGGTATTTTTCCCCTATTTTTTTGCTTAACTTCGTTAATCCCGGGGACGGGGGAGGGGAGAACGTTTAAAATATTATAAGAGGGAATAAATTGGTTCACGTTCCACAATAACATGTTACAAAGCAACCGAAGGATTTGTTCACTCTTTGGCCAAAACCGACAAAAAGGAGGAATGATAAAATTGACTATTTCTAATATTCGGTGTTAGGCCTCAGTGACCTAAATATTTATTTAACTGAAGAAAACAATCTGCGCACGATCTAGGTGGGAGGAAATTCTAGGTGCGATGTTGAGGCGGGGTCCGAGGGGACCCACGGCCGGCCCCGCCGCCGGCACCACAGCTGGGGCCCGGTGCGGTCCGCGGCCCGCCGTCCCAGCTGGCGGAGCCTAGCCTCGGGAGCGCCTGGGGACTCGCTCCGCGTGGTCTAAGGCGCCGCCAGGCTCCAGAGGTCTCCGCCCTCCCATCCCTATCCGCGGCGGTCCCCCGAGGGGAACAGGCGGGGCACGGCGCGCAAAAACAACGGGGGGGAGGGGTGGCGTTCTCGGCGAGAAAAGGTCCGCCGCCTCAGAGTGGCGGCCGCGGGTTATTAATAAACTCCGCTTCTGCCCGGGCGCCGCTGCCGCGGCCGGCCGTAAATTCAGAAGGGCCTTCGGCAGAGGCTGAGCAGCCGGAGTCAGGGCCGGGGCCCAAGCGGGCCCGCGCCACTGCGCTAAGGGCGGCGGCCGGGCGGAGAATAATGCACACTGGGTAAAAACACATTTATATACGAACCTCCGAGAAAATTTTCCAACAATTCCTTCGTCCGACCACCATGCACCAGGACAGGAAACAGCCGCCCGGCCCCCAAGCCCCGTAACCCGCATACGCAGTCTGAAACCCGCCCCCAGCTTCCATTGGGCTGTCACTGCGTCACTCATTAGGCAGCTCCTGCTTGCCATTGGCTCAAATTTAGGCGACGCGAGAAACCAGCTTATCCACGCCCCATTTTCGTGACGTCAGGCCGTAAGAGCAGCGCCGGAGTGGCTTGCCTAAAATGCGGAATCGAAGTTCCTGTGTCTGAGTGGTTGGCAGAACCGCTCATCCCAGATCGGCACCGCCTCGCTGGCAAGTGAATTATTCAGATTCCGGGGCCCCAGCGGGAGACGCCATTTTGTAGCGAGGGAGGGAGGTTGGTCCTTGTGACTAGCCGGGAGGGAGAAGGGGTGACTGGCGCCATTTTCCCCACAGGGGCTAGGAGGTGATCTGGGCTCTCCCGTTGGGCTTACTGGAGCACGTTCTGGAGAGTGGTTGGGCTTTGCCTAGCGATTTCCGAGCATCGCCCTGTTGGGAGGGAAATGGTTGGGAGGGCTAGGACAAGGATGGGATGCCTAGCAGCTCCCTGGGGGCTATCGGTGTCAGCTGAGGCCTTTGGTCCTGGATGAGGGCTTTGCTTTCCTGAGAGCTGCTGTATGTCAGTCCGCGACTGCCAACCCTCTCCGCGCCTGTCCAGTCTCCGGGGCATCGACAATCCGGCGGGAGGGTGAGCCTCCTACCCCTGCCGAAGTGTCGGAGGAGCTTGACAACCGGGAATGGTTTGGGACTTTGTTCGGAGATACTGCGGATCTTTTATCACTTTCGTGTTGTTTAGGTTCAGAATTTGAAGTCGTCTGTAATGGTCCTTTTTCACTTTATCTTTTCTATGTGTCGCGAATTAAGGGAAAGCCAAAGGGTAGGGAAAGCATAACCTCGGGTTCCCTGAACGTAGTAAGAATGAATACATATTAATTGTTAGGTTTAGGTAATAATTTGTAGGTATCAACCCCAATTTAAACTGCCCTGGTGGCTCAGTTGGTTGGAGCGTCCTCCCGGTTCACCAAAAGGTTGCGGGTTTGATTCCCGGTCAGTACACCTATCTAGGTTATGGTCGATCACAGTCGGGCGCCTACCGGAGGCAACCGATCAGTTGTTTCTCTCCATCTTCCCTCCCTCCCTCTAAAACTTACCCTCGGGTGAGGATCTAAATAAAACCCAAAAACTATTGAAAATACTAGCCATTTTAGGAGTATTGAGTAAGTTCATTTGCTTTGGCAGCCAGGCTGAGTTATGAGATAAAAGTGCACAGACTCAAGATTTGTTAAACCGGGCATTCAGGTGTAGAATTGAGTTATGAGAATGAGAAGGCCTCCATTGTTACAGGAGGTGCGTGCTCTGCTTGCAAAGATTGGAGAGAGCCGGATGATGTTAGATTTAGTGTCTGACATTTCAGATGGTTATGAAGTGGCCAAAGGGGTAAATATCTAAAGGAAGTTAAAAATAGTTAAGTGAGGATTATTTAAATGTCTTGATTGACAGGTGAGTCTAGTTTGAGATTTTAACTGATACTTTATTTCTTGGTGGAGCATGGGGGGCATAATCGATGCCCAAATGCCATTTGGAGGAAAATAGAGATTTTGAGTTTCATTTGAATACTATTACTTAGACATTGAAAGAAGTTATTTTTTTTCACTCCCTTATAAAAATGAAAAATGTGACAAAAATTGGATTAGGTTATTTAAATTGGAGGAATTGGCTCATTTAAAACAGCTTCATACCCAATGCATAGATTCCTTTCGTCATATGGGAGTACAGTATAAGAATTCAAATGAAAACCAAGGTGTATCTTTAAAAAAAAGTGTTTAAATTTTTATTTTCTTAACCTTCCAGGTGTTATAATTGTATTTGGTAATCAGAAATGTTATTAAACCCTGGGGGCGGGGGGAGTAGGTCAGTTGGTTAGTGTTTTCCTGATAACGCTAAGATTGCCTGTTCCATCCACCATCAGGGCACATACTAGTACAAGAAGCTACCAATGAATGCATAACTAAGTGTGGAGCAACAAATCAATGTTAAAAAAGAAAGAAATGTTATTAGAAGAATCAGAATACTTTTATGCAGTTCAGCTATTTATTACTAAGTCTCATGCCTGTAGACTATTCCTTAAAACACTAATAATTTTTAAATTACCAGTTAATTGCAGATTGCAGCCACAGGACATCTTTTTGTTTTGTTTTCTTTTAGTCCCCCTTTTCAAAAAATTTAAAATTATTTTACATACAATATTATTTTGTGTTAGTTTCAGGTGTACAGCATAGTGGTTAGCCAATCATACTTTACAAAGTGTTCCTCCTGATATTTACATTACCCAACTGGCAGCATGCATAGTTATTGCAATATTATTGACTATATTTGCTATGCTGTGTTTAACATCCTCATGACTATTATGTAACTACCAGTCTGTACTCAGTCCCTTCCATCTTTTACAGCATCCCTCAACCCTGTTCCCTTCTGGCAACATGAATCTGTTGTACTCTATGAGTCTGTTTCTTTTTTTATTTCAGAGAGGAAGGGAGAGAGAGAGAGAGAGAAACATCATTGATAAGAGAGAATCATTGATAGGCTGCCTCCTGCATGCCCCACACAGGGGATCAAGCCCCAACCTGGGTGTGTGCCCTGACCAGGAATTGAACCGTCACCTTCTGGTTCATAGGCTGATGCTCAACCACTGAGCCACTGCAGCCAGGCTATGAGTCTGTTTCTTATAGGACATCTTTGTATCCCCAGAATTGAGTAGTTATAAAAATTAAATGGTGGTGGTGGATAGAATGCTGTAATTCTAATCTGATTCAGAGAGAAATCTTAATTCTGATTTTGTCACAGGTAATGGAACTTAGTGTTAACAGTACTTACCAGTGACTATAGAGTTCAAATGTACAAAGTATTCAGGGTGGTGATCCATAATCTTCATATTTTCTCCAAATCACTTCCTGTCCCTTATATCTTGATTTAATGGCTTGAAAATATTTAACTTCCAACCATTGCGAGTCCAGGCTCTTAAATAAAGCTGGACCATTTGGCCAATTTTCTCAGTAGGCTAATTTATCACTACTTTAAACACTATTACCGTCATGTTTTTAAGAACATTTCGGTAACAAAACTTTCTGGAGAATTGGTTGAATTTGGCATATTTCTACCATGATAACCATTAAAGTATTATCCTATATAATAAAAGAATAATACAAACAGCTGAACAACTGGTCGCTATGATGGGCATTGACCACCAGGGGGCAGATGCTCAATGCAGGAGCTGCCCCCCTGGTGGTCAGTACACTCCCACAGGGGGAGTGCTGCTCAGCCAGAAGCCAGGCTCACAGCTGGTGAGCTCAGTGGCGGTGGGAGCCGGGCTGAGAGACACCCCCTCCTCAGTTCACTAATTGTGTGCACTGGGCCTCTAGTCCCATGGTTGGCAAATTGCAGCTCGCGAGCCACATGCGGCTCTTTGGCCCCTTGAGTGTGGCTCTTCCACAAAATACCACAGCCTGGGGGAGTCTATTTTGAAGAAGTGGCGTTAGAAGAAGTTTAAGTTTAAAAAATTTGGCTCTCAAAAGAAACTTCAATCATTGTACTGTTGATATTTGGCTCTGTTGACTAATGAGTTTGCCAACCACTGCTCTAGTCCTATCTAATAAAGAGGGAATATGCTAATTGACCATCACTCTGTCACAAAGATGGCTGCATCCACAGCTGAGGCAAAGTTCCTATAAGGAGCCTTAACGAGCAATCAGCAGGGACCTGAGGCTACTCCCTCACCCCCATGGGGCTTGACAGGGGACCTCAGGCCCCGCCCCCCACCCGGCAGGGCTTGACAGGGGACCTCAGGCTGCGCCCCCACCCTGGCGTCAAGCTGGGGGACCTCAGGCTGCACCCCCTGCCCCAGTGCCAGGCCAGGGGACCTGAGGCCATGCCCCCCACCCGGCGGGGCTTGATGGGGGACCTCGAGGTACACTTCCTGTCCTGGTGCTGGGCTAGGGGACCTCAGGCTGCTCCCCCAGCGCCAGGCCAGGGGACCTCAGGCAGTGCCCCTCACCAGGTGGGGCTTGACGGGACTTCAGTCCATGCCCCCCACCCCGGCACCAGGCTGGGGGACCTCAGGCCGTGCCCCCCGCCCCAGCACTGGGCCAAGGGACCTGAGGCTGCGCCCCCCTGCCTGGCTGGGCTTGACAAAGGACCTCAGGCCATGCCCCCCACCCAGCGGGGCTTGGTGGGGGACCTCAAGGTGCACCCCCAGTGCTGGGTCAGGGGAACTCAGGCTGCGCCCCCCGCCTAGCGGGGCTTGATGGGGGACCTGAGGCTATGCCCCCTTCCCGGTGCTGGGCCGGGGGACCTGAGGCTGTGCCCTCCTGCCTGGCAGGGCTTGATGGGGGACCTCAGGCCATGCCCCCCACCCAGCAGGGCTTGACAGGGGATCTCAGGCCATGTCCCCCACCTGGCGGGGCTTGATGGAGGACCTCAAGCCATGCCCCTGCCCCAGTCTGGGCTGGGGGACCTCAGGCTACGCCCCCCATCCTGGCGCTGGGCCAGGGGACCTGAGGCTATGCCCCCTGCCCCGCAGGGCTTGACAAGGGTGGGACTGGCCGGGTCTGGATCTAGCCCAGTGCGGGGGCTGGCTGGGTCTGGGTCTCATGCGATTTTGAGGTGCATGTGGGTGGGTGGGAACTTGACTCTGGGTCCCATGGTGTGCCCCAGACTCTTGACAGGAGGAAGGTTTTCATATACATTTTACTAATTTTCTTTCATCTCTGACACTTCTATTATAGAGAAAGGGCAAATAGCAATATTAAATTATTTCCTCTAATTAATCCCCTTTTAATGTGCACGAATTTCGTGCACTGGGTCACTAGTTATCTATATAAAAAGCTAATATGCAGTGTCCCCTCCGGAGTTTGATTGCTTGCTATGACGTGCCCTGACCACCAGGGGGGCGGCACTGAGCGAAGGCAAGCCCTGGCTGGCAGCCAGCAGCTGGGGAAGGAAGGCTCAGATTGCTGGACAGGCCTAGGGACCCTACCTGTGCACGAATTTCATGCACCGGGCCTCTAGTATGTGTACAAAAAAGATAGAAATGATGCATTAAATCCTTAAAAGTATCTCTGGGAGAAAGTGTTATAGAGATGACTTGGATTTATTAAATTATTTTTGCAATACATTTGAATATTTTTAAATCATGGATTTGTAGATTTTTAAACACTCAAGAATTTTATTTCAATTTTAAAAATGTTTATTTTTGAAAGTATTACATATGTCCCCTATTTTTCCCATTGATTCCCTTCAGCCCACCCCCACCTTAGGCCTTCACCACGATATTGCCTGTCCATGGGCTATTCATATATGCATACAAGTGTTTTGGTTGATCACTTCCCACCCACCCACCCTCCTTTGCCTTCCCTCCGAGATTCCCCACTCTGTCCCATGCTTCCATGTTTCTGAATCTGCTCTGTTCATCAGTTTATTTTGTTAATTAGGTTCCACATATGAGTGAACAGTCAAGAATTTTAAACCAAACTAGTAGCTTTGTATTGGTAGATGTGGCTGTAAGTGTATCACTTGTTTCAGAACCTGTTGCCTCATCTGAAAGGTAAAAACACTTAGGTGTGGTGTGATTGGCAGGATATCTGAGAATGCAAGTGAACAAATGTAGCTCAGTGCCTATCAGAGATGAACTCAAGTACAATGGAACTTCAGTTTTCAAACTGAATTTGTTTGGGAAGGCTGTTCAAGAAGCGATTTATTTGAAAACGGAATCATTTTCCCCCATTAGAAATAATGTAAATTGAATTAATCCTTTCAAGACCTCCAAATGATTCCTTGTTTTAACCTTTCTTATGTACTGTTTAATCCATAAATAAACACTTTTCTTAAATGTATCAAACCACTCCCTATTTGCCTTATAAACAAAATTTTCATATATCACTGCTTCCAAAATATTATCCCCGGCTGCTTTTCATTTATCCAATCAACAACAGTTTTGCTAGCTATTAAACTGCCAGTGATTGTTGTTTTGTGAGCACTTTCACACCCTTAGCAACATTAGCACTCATTAAAATTGTGCTAATCATCAATCTCATCAGCAACTAAAGCATCTCTTCTTTGTTGCCTGGAGACCAGCTTGTCATGCTGAGGTATCAGCATGAAAAGGTTAAGTTGAAAAGTTTTGGTTGACAACGGAAACATTTTTTTCTGTGAACAACTTGGTCAAGAATGGAATTGTTCCAGGTGGGAAACATTTGAGAAACCAGGTTTGACTGTACTTAATAAATGTTAGCCCATCTTTCTTCATTTTTCACTTTAATGGCCTCTATAGCAATTCTTAAGCACTCTGATATAGACTCCTTGAGATTCTGATGAAAAATACACTAAAAAGTTTATAGTTTAATGGGTCTCCTGGAAGTCCTTGGCCTGTAGACTAAACTCATTCAGTAAATCTCAGCCAGCTTCTATACTGAAAGCATTAATGAGGGCTTAATAAAAATATATTTTGGAAGTGTATAATTAGGTTAAAATGCTCCTTTCCAATCTCAGATAAATGGTTCTTTCTGTATATATGATGACATAAGCATTGCTATACTACAACTGGTAATGTTTTGTTAGTGGCTAATTGCATGATTCCCCTCATTCCCCTGATGTAATTTCAGTATGAATGCAAGTTTTCCATTTACCAACTCTACCCTTGGACCACTTGTTAACCCTCCCATTCATTCTACCTTTGAGAAATCACTCAGTAGTGTTCTCCAAGTTTACCAATTGTGGTTAATGTGTATTAGTTTGTTTTAGTGGCAAAATAAGGGAAATATACTCTTAATTTACAAATTGTGGTTAATCTTGTGAAGCCCTTGAAGATTCCAGGTGTCCCTTTGAAACTGGCTACCTCCACAAAATTCTGCCTTCATTTTGGCTTCTAATTACATTTATTTAAATTTAAAGTAGAGCATCCTAAACAAGGAAAACAAAGTTTCATTAATACAATAAGTCTGCAGTATTTAAGCAGTAGAGTTAAATAGTGCATAATACATGAATGAAGCCACTGTTTTTAACATCTTTTTATTACACTCATGAAACAGAACATTTTTGCTTTTGTGCTGAAGCTCATGTCTCCAAATAAGCAATAAGACATATTGTTTTATAGAAAAACACTAAGTGCTGTAATTGGGGGGAGAGGAGAAGATTTGTATTACATTGAAAGACTTAACAGGCCCGGCCAGTGGCTCAGTGATTGAACATTGACCCATGAACCAGGAGGTCACAGTTTGATTCACAGTCGGCACATGCCCAATCCCTAGTGTGGGGCTTGCAGGAGGCAGCCTCTCTCATTGATGTTTCTATCTCTGCTTCTTCTTTCCTCTCTGAAATCAATAAAAATATGTTTGATAGGGTAACAAGAATTAAAAAACAAGACTATTCTCCCCCTAATATGGTGACAGATACATAACCATGAATAAAACTATTCTTAATTTGTATAAAACAGTTCATACTACATTTTAGAGAACTTGAACCAAATTTGAAACTTGCTCTAAACAAAACTAAAAATTGAGATAATCATATACCATAAAATTTACCATCTTAAGTGTGCACCTAAAGTAGTTTTTATATTACAAGGCCATGGAACTATTAATATATGATAAAAAATATTTTCATTCCCAAAAGACCCTGTACCCATTAACCAGTTAACTGCCACGATATTCTGAATATAATTAAAAAAGGTCCGCCGCTTGAGTCTATAGATGCTTATGGCATACAAATGGCTAATAATCACTTCATTTCTTCCCCTGGCAACCACTAATCTACTTTCTGCTTCTATGGATTTGACAATTCTGCAATCTTTTGTCTGACTTTTTTCACTTTGTTTTCAAGGCTTATACACGTTGTATGTAACAGTACTCCATTCCTTTTTATTGCTAAATATCTGATTTTACATACACAACACTTTTTTATTCTTCAAATGACAGCTACTTGGGTTATATCCATATCTGGTTATAATGCTAGTATTAATCATATACAAGTTCTTATGTGGACATGGCTTCCATTTCTCTTGAATATGTGTATCTAGGAGTGGAATGTTCTGACGAACTGCTAAACTTCAAACTTTTCCACAACACAACAGGTAACCATTTAATGTATTAGTGGTGTATGAGGTTCCTAATTTCTCTACATCTTCACCAATACTTGTAAATTGCCCACTTTCTTGATTATAGACAAACTAGGTATGAAATATTTGTATTCTAATTTGCATTTCCCTAATGACTAGTGATGTTGAGCACCTATCCAATGATAGTGGCTATCTTTGGAGAAATGTCTACTTGGATTATTTCCCATCAAAATATTTTGCTATTGAATTATGAGTTCCTATATACTTAGGATTTGCATCTGCTTTACTTTTTTAAAAAAATATATATTTTGATTTTTTACAGAGAGGAAGGGAGAGGGATAGAGTTAGAAACATCGATGAGAGAGAAACATCAATCAGCTGCCTCCTGCACACCTCCTACTGGGGATGTGCCTGCAACCAAGGTACATGCTCCTGGCCGGAATCGAACCTGGGACCCTTCAGTCCACAGGCCGATGCTCTATCCACTGAGCCAAACCGGTTAGGGCTCTGCTTTGCTCTTATATCCAAGAAACCATTGCATTGCCTAATCCATAGTCACAGACTGTTGCCTACATTTCCCCCCTTGAGTTTTATACTTTGAGATCTTATTAAATCTTTGAATCACTTTCATTTTTGTGTGAGGTAACCATCCAACTTCAGGCTTTAGCATGTAAATACCCAGCTGTCGTAGAGCCATTTGTTGAAAAGATTCTTACCCTTGTTGAAAACCAATTGACCACAAATTTTAAGTTTATATCTGGATGCAATTTTATACCATTGGTCAGCATATCTGTCCTTATGCCAGTACCACTGTCACAGTTACTAAATCATATTCCCATTTAAGATTGTTTTGGAAAAAGAAAAAAAAGGGGAGGGGATTGTTTTGGCTATTCTAAATCCCTTGTATTTACATTTTAGGATCCCTTTGTCAATCTTGCAAAAAAAGGTAGCTGGGATTTTATAGGAATTACACTGAATCTGTAGGTGAACTTTGGGAATATTTGAACATGGGATTTCATTTTTTAAGGTCTTCTTTCAAGTTTTTATGTTTTTCATTTTGTTAAATATATCCATAAGTACACTTTCATGCTATTGTATATCGAGTTTCCTTATTTCATTGCTATATAGTACAACTGATTTAAGATTTTTTATTTTTAGAGGGAAACATTGATGTGAGAGTGAATCCTGTATTGGCTGCCTCCTGCAGGCACCCCACCAGAAATCTAGCTCACAACCTGGGTATGTGCCTGATTGGGAATTGAACTGGCAGCCTTCCCCTGCACAGGACAATGCTCAACCAAGCCACACTGGCCAGGGCACAACTAATATTTGTATATTGATCTTTGTCCTACAACCTTGATGGTCATTAGTTCTTTTTGCATGGATTTCTTAGGGTCTTCTGTAAGATTTGTCATCTGTGAACTCACGCCTTTTCCATCTAGATGTCTTATTTCCTCCTTTAGTGTAATTGCCCTGGCTAGAACCTCATGCAAATGTTGAATGAAAATGGCAACAGGGGGGCATCCTCATCTGGTTCTTTTGTTGTTAATCTTCACTGAAGGATGAGAGAGAGAGACAGAAACATCAATTGGTTGCCTCCTGCACTTGCCCCAACTGGGGATCAAACTAGTTGAGGTACGCGTCCTTGACCAGAATCAAACCTGAAACACTTCAGTCCATGAGCTGCTGAAGCTCTAACCACAGAGCCAAACTGGCTAGGTCTGGTTCTTGATCTTAGGGGGAAGGTTTTTAAGTTTTGTTTTTTTAAAAATTGATTTCAAAGAAAGGAGGAGAGATAGAAACATCAATGATGAGAATGATCAGCTGCCTCCTGCATGCCCCACACTGGGGATGGAGCCCACAACCTGGGGCATGTACCCTGACCTGGAATCAAACTTCAACCTTCTGGTTCATACGCTGAAGCTCAACCACCAGCCACATCAGCCGGGTGGTTTTTAAGTCTTTTTAGGTTTGGGATAGATGCCATTTTTCAGCGTAAGGAAGTCCCCTGTAATTTTGGTTTGAGTTTATTAAAAGGATTTTGAAAGAAATATTAAAAGACTGATAGGAAGCATTTCAATACAGAATTCAAATAGAATGTAACCGACAAAATTTTCAATCTATGTAAGATCTAAGAATATATAAAAGAATTAACATGTATACTTTAATGAAATCTGGAGGGGAATTCCCTCAGACAAAAAAATAGAATTACTTAAAAAGATATCTATTCCTTCCATAGTGATAAAAACCTAGCTAGGACCTAGTTTCCCTTTTTAAGAAATACATGTACCAAAGCATTATTGCAAGGGTGGCTAACTTCATCAAGGTTTTGCAAAACCTAAAGTTCATATGGGATACTAATAGTCACAGGTAATCATCAACAAAACTATGTAGAACAGAGCTGACATTTTTATGACTGATGTGTTAAAGTAGTTTTAGGTCATTTGTCTTACAAACTGTAATGCCTACTACAGGCAATCCTCGGGTTACGTCGGACTCGACGTACATCATTTAGTGGTTACATTGCCTTCTCCCATTTATGTATAAAAAAAAAAGTCCTGTCATTTCAACATACGTACATATGTGCTTCATGTTTTTTGTTATTTATTTACCACAAGTAAAGGTCAGGAATTGTTACCTTTTAAATTTTTTTTACTGTTTCACTTCATGACTGCTGTGTATGTGCTCCATGTGAGTGACGTAGGTGCTTAAGTAGGTGGGTTGACTTATGGTGAAAATCGTGTTATGTCGCACTGGTGGAACAGATCTCCAACATAACCCAAGGAACTACTGTATATGCTTAAAGCATTATGCCAGATCTTCCCAGAGTTGTATTAATACAATTCTCAATGACTTTTTCTTTATGCTTGCCTCAGGTACTATATCTGGGGGTGAACAGCAGCATATAACCAACTAGAGGGCCCGGTTCATGAAATTCATACGGCGCGGGGGGGTGGGGGGGGGGAAGGAGAGAGGTGGTGGCGGTGTCCCTCAGTCTGGATTGCAAGAGGGCGTAGGCCAGACTGAGGAACCCATGGCATGTCCAGCACATCTTGCTCAGTCCAGTTGGCCGGACCCCAGCAGCAAGCTAACCTACTGGCCAGAGTGTCTGCCCCCCTGGTTGCACCTTATAGTGAGTGGTTGAGCGGCCTTAGCATATCACACTTTGGTTGAATGACAACTGGCCACTTAACATATTAGGCTATTATATAGGACTAGAGGCCAGGTGCACAAATTCGTGCACAGGTGAGATCCCTCTGGGCAGCCTGCAGGGATTGAGTTGAAACCTGCAGTCCAACGCCACCTGCTGCTTCCAGTCATCCCTGTCCCACTGTGCTTGCTGCAGGTTCGTGCCCAAATAGTCCCAATTGGAAGAGGCTCATGCTGCTGCAGCAGCACTTGCCAGCCATGAGCCCTTTGTCTGGTGCCCTCCCAAGGGGAGTGGCCTGCGGGATCAGGCTGAAACTGGTTCTCCAATATCCCGATTGCGAGAGGGTGCAGGCCAGGCTGAGGGATCCCACCAGTGCACAATTGAGCCGGGGAGAGACCGCAGGACGGCTCCAGGGCATGTCCGGCCCATCTTGCTCAGCCCCGATTGGCTGGACCCCAGCAGCAAGCTAACCTACCAGCCAGAGCATCTGCCCCCTGGTGGTCAGTGCACATCATAGCGAGCGGTTGAGCATCCTTAGCATATTATTAGAATACTAGAAGGCCCAGTGCACAAAATTTGTGTACTGGGTCGAGGGGGGGTCCCTCAGCCCAGCCTGCACCCTCTCCAATCTGGGACCCCTTGGGGGACATCCTTCTCACAATCCGGGACTGATGGCTCCCAACTGCTTGCCTGCCTGATTGCCCCTAACCGCTTCACCCTGCCAGACTGATTACCCCCTAACCACTCCCCTGCCGGCCTGATTGCCCCCAACTGCCCTCCCCTGCCGGCAATCTTGTGGGAGGGTCAATTTATATATTATTTCTTTATTATATAGGATTATACTTTGGTTGTTCTGCTGTTACCTAAGATAGGGCTGTGGTTTTATCAATTCTGTTTTTTGTTGTTTTTGAGAGGAGAAACATTGATATGAGAGCAAAATATCAATTGGCCTTCTGCATGTGCCTCAAACAGCAATCAAACCTGAAACCCAGGCATGTGCCCTGGACCCAGAAATCCAACCAGCAACCTTTCCATGCACAGGACAACCCCCAGCTGAGCCACAGTGGCCATGGTGGATCAACCCTGCTCTATACTCTAGTCTCTTCTGGAGGTGAACATAGTAGTCACCATTTGATAACCTGCAGAGAAACAAATAAACTTCCTTTATTTAATACTGATAATAAGTTTTTAAAAGATGGATAGCTTAAGTTTACAAAAAAGTCAAGACTATACGCTGTTTACCTCTTAAAAAAACAAATACTGAAACCCATACAAAATCAGATTCCTAGAAATTAAAAATAAGTTATAGGTCAGTGAAATTGTGGGAAAGACTGTTAAATAAAACATAGATATATCAAGATTCATAATCTATTAAGAAACTATAATTCAATGCATAAGAAAAATAATTGAGGTATATATTAGATGCATTAGAAACTACCATTTGAACACTATTCAATATTAAATGTAGTTTAGTTTTAAGGTCTTTAATTTCAGTTAAAATCCCTAAGTGGAAATTAGTTTGGATTGTCTGATAAAAGAAACAATAAAACTTGTTCTCAAAGACATACCAATACATTTTCTTGAAACATAAGGTCAGCAAATGAGAATTTTCATACTATGCACTGGAATAACTAAAACTTTTATTAGATATGATTTTCCAATAACAATGTGAAAACTGGAATTATCAGTTCAAAGAGCAGTGAAGTCTGGAATTTTAAAAAGTAGACTAAATATTAGGGGATAAAAGATAAAGGAAGACAAAAATGTTTAATACTATTCAATATCTCCCTTCTGTACACAATGTTTCATATATACAACTACTCCATTTTATTGATTTTATCTAATAGTGAAATCCCCTTAAGTTGCCTAGGGTATACAGATGGTGTCCAATTTTGGGGAAAAGAAACACACTTGATTAACAGTTTTCACTCACACACTTTAGACAGACAATTCTTTTTTTTTTTTTTTTGCAAGATTTTCATAGTAAATTCATAAATATAGGAAATACTTTCACTCCTTTCAGTGTTAAAATAGAAAACCAAACAGTGCCAACATTAATGGCTTAATTATTGGCATACAAGAAAAACACAACACCAATGAGTTTTCTTCATTATGCATTTTAAATATCAATAAATTTTCTAATCTGTTATAGATAACAGCATTTAGTAGTTTGAATTCATTGAGATGTTGCTTTCAATTTGAAATATTGTTGTATACATGTATATAAAAAATAACCCAATGTATGACCCATCTGACAGATGTTTAAGATCAATAAAGGCTTATTTTTTAACATGCAGTTAGGAGAGGGAAGCAAGCCAACCTCTCTACATTGTCTTGTTGCTGGCTTACTTTTGCAGTGGTATCAATAGTGGTTTTGGAGGGAACCATGTGCCATCAGCCTATCTATTTGAGATCAGATACCACAAAAGGGGTTAGGGGGGAGGGTATGTATTGAATGTCAAATTTTAAAAGTGTGCATTTTGCACTCTTTCTAGGTACAGGATAAAAACAGGCCAATGAGGAAAAAGTTCTTATGAGGAAAACACTGCAATCAAATCAAGACATAATAGCCGAATTAAGTCCTTTTAATAGATTGCATATATCGATGGTTAGCCATAACTCTTGATAACTCTTTAAGAGTAGAACTTTATATCCAATTTACATGCTTCAAGTATCACCTTTCTTATTACAGTAAGGTCTTGTATCCAAATGTCCACTTGTACACTGAGAGCTTTAAGAAAAGCAGGACACAGAGGGAATTGCCATTTTTTTAGCAGCAATGAAATATCATTATCCCCTTTTAACATACCGAATTCAAGTCACTATCAGAGGTGAGTGCACCACAAAGTCACCAGGTACAAAATTGCTAGTTCATTTTTAAATTAATAACTTGAAATTACCCCTGCCCCCCACCCCATTATATCCCTTCTTTTTATAAACAGCAAACATTTTGCTATTTTATACATAGGCTAGCAGGCTTGTTTCAATATGAAAGTGCTAATTCATTTACAGATTTTTAAAAATCAGTTATGTAGTGCTACAATAAATGTCCAATAATCTACATAGGAACAATCTTTGATGAGTGAAAAGATGAAAATGGAATAAGGTTGTCAATTACCTTATTTATATATGGAGAATAGATACCCAACGATGAGGAAGAGACAGAAATCGGACAAATACTCATAGGCGTAGAAATTACATCTACCTTTTGAGCTTATACTGTAAATGAGACAGTTTAAATAGTCCTGTAGCCCATGCCTATTTTTTCCTCAGAAAAAGAAAAGCTGCCTTCATGACATCCCCTCTTGTTTCATATTTCCACAGTGTCACTTGAATTTTCAGTCAGAATCTTACTTTCTTCAAAAAATAAAGGAAATACCTCCCTCCAAGGTGCCTCCCTCCCCCCACAAAATCCCTCTGGTTTCCTTTTCATTGCCAAGTTCCATGATCAGGTCTGACCTCTTGTTTTTTTTTGTGTATTTTTTTGGTGGGTTTTTTTTTGTTTGTTTTTTTTTTGTCCATCTATTGATCAATTAGTTTAGAGTGGATAACATGAACCAGTTCTGAAACCGCTACTAGGAGGAACACAAGCTCATCACTACAATCACACAGCAGGAAAGAAAGTGGTAACTCAGTTCATCCCTGGTGCCGGGCCTCCAAAATTGAAAGAACTTGGCACAACTGGAGCACTGAATTTGTATCCTCCATGCTTCTCAATCATTTTGGATTCTAGAAAACAAATAAGTGGTAATTTAATAGAACATGTGGTCATCTTACTACTTTGGAGAACAAAGTTCCAAATTTAGAGTAACCTCTAAAATGTCCTTAAAATTAAAAAAAAAAAAAATACGTATATATATAGTTTAGAGAGGAAAGGAGAGGGAGTGAGATAGAAACATCAATGATGAGAGAGAATCATTGATCGACTGCTTCCTGCAAGCCCCACACTACGGATGGAGTCCACAACCCAGGCATATGCCCTGGTGGGGAATCGGAATTGTGACCTCCCAGTTCATAGGTCAACACTCAACCACTGAGCCTTGCTGGCCAGGCAAAAGTGTCCTTTTTTTGAAATGCATACTACTGGCTAGCATGTTTAAAGATAAAGAGATAAGGTAATGTCTGAGATTTTCTTTACTGTAATTCTAAAGAGTTGTTTCTATAACTTTTAATTTTTTTACACTTTTAGTAAGATTTTCAACTACAAGCCATCACCATGTGCTTGAGCAACCATAAAGCTTCTACACACTGAAAGTAGTCTTCAACTACACTTAAAATCAATAAAGTAGCCAAACACAGAATTCACTTCATTTAATTTCATTCCTTCAGGTTAGAGTGGATTCCTATCACCAACAACTGGAGCAATTACATAGCTAAAAATAATTTAATATAAAATTTTAAACCTATAGCAAGTCATGAACTGCATTCAAGACAGGTTATGGTCAAATTAACATACCATGGGCGGCCCTTCTTTGATCAGCCAGAGTTGCTATATCCTGTAACTGTTTTCTTTGTTCTTCATTAAGACCATGAGTCAGAGCCTGATACCACACAGGATTACGATTTTGTATAGCTATCAAAAAGAAACAAAACGGGGAAAAGGAAATAGTAAGAGTGACCTGGTAGCTCCTTTCTAGTTTGTCCCCTGAACTTCACCTCCAGTACTAAAATTCTGATCTATTTTATATTCCCTCAACAGTAATTTTAAATTACTTGTGAAACAAATGATATAGGGAGAAAAAATTCTGGTTTAGCATTTATGCCTTCTTATACAATAAGTAACAAATTAGCAAAAGTTTAGAGATAAAATTAACACAACCCACTTAAAAACAAAAACAAGAAACATTAAGTAGATGCATATAAAGGCTGAATGGTACAAAATAAATACATCATTTCTTTCTTGCCTATTCAAAAACTTCTCTTAAACACATCTAGTGTCTTTCCATAGAATGCTCTAGCAGGGGTCCTCAAACTTTTTAAACAGGGGGCCAGTTCACTGTCCCTCAGACCATTGGAGGGCCGGACTATAGTTTTAAAAAAAAACTGAACAAATTCCTATGCGCACTGCAGGCCCGGGACGTGTTGGCTGTTAAGCAGGACAGGCAGCGGCACCCGGCAGGCCGGATAAATGTCCTTGGCGGGCGGCATGTGGCCCACAGGCCGTAGTTTGAGGACCCCTGCTACAGGATTTAAGTAAAAATCGATGTTCACACATTTTTAATATTATTGTCTAAATAATGGTCAAACTCAATCTGTGACAAAGGGAGAATGAATTTTCCCAGCATGTCACAAGACCAGGTATAAAAACCTCACAATGCTTGAAGAAAACAAGCATTAGATAAGTTGATATATAATGGTAGCAAGTCTGACCATGTATTTCCCTATTTCAATTAAATAGGTATACAAGAGGCATGTGTGTGGTGAGACATAAAACGAGAGAAAATGTTCTCTATAAAGATTTTTTAAAAGGAATATTTTTTATGGAGTAATTTCAAGAATGAAAATTGACTCTCTCATGTACTAGTTGTGCCAGGAATTTTGTGGGGAAAATCTCTCATTCCATCACACAAATTTATATTTCTACTTTAGAGCATTTACGGTGCATAGGCCCTCTAGTATAATTCCTTAATACTTTAGGGATTAACATGTGTTTAATTCTATAAAGTATAAAACCATGGATAAAAGCAAGCAAGTAGTTCTTGGTACCTCAATCAATTTTTGCTGCCTGTTTCTGCAACCTTGTATCAAAATTACTTTGTCATGGGCTTAGAAAACTAATGCCTTGGTTATGAGAAAACTTATTCTACATCAAAGTTCATAATGCATAGGAATGATAAATAGCGCAATAGTTAACTCTGGGAGAAAAGGGTATTTCAAATATGCCAATTTTAACTTCTAAGCTGAATGATGAGACAGATATTTTGTTGAAATCCAAGTACATGATGATAAATAAGGAAAAAAAAAAAAGGGCACCAAATAATCTGTAGCCATCCATACTGTGACACAGGGAAAAAGGAAAAGGGATCCCAATGCCATCTAAAATAATAAAAGTATAATATGCTAATTAGACCAGACATCCCTTCCTTATGGATGAAGCTGCGGTGGGCGGGGCCACGGCAGAGGCCAGCAGCCACTGTGGTGGCGGGGGGGTGGGGGTGGGGGCCGAGCCCCTTGCACGAATTTTGTGCATCAGGCCTCTAGTTATTTATAAACTGTCCAATTCTCAGACAGCTAAGTGTGGATTTGGCTGGGAAGATACACAAACACAAGAGTGAATACTTCTGGGGTAAGCTGGGAGGCTAGAAATCAGAAGTGGGAAAGAGGAAGTATCATCATATAAACTTTTTGAACTGTACTATTTTCCTTTAATATTTATGTTTCAAAATTATAATCTAAATAAAAATAATAAAAGAAAATGCTTTCAAACTATGGCAACAGTAGAAATAACTTTGGTTACTTTGCCTAACAATCCTAAGTCATATTCTATTGGGTTTGATATACAGTAGGTCCTCAGGTTATGTCAGAGATCAGTTCCTACAGCACGACTAACATGATTTTCGCCCTAAGCCAGAACCCACCTATGCCATTCACATGGAGCACGTACACAGCAGTAATGAAGTGAAACAGTAAAAAAAAAATTTAAAAGGAAGATAACAATTCCTGACCTTTACTTGTGGTAAATAAATAATAAAAAACATAAAGCACATATGTACATATGTTAAAATGATGGAACTTTTTTTTTTTTAAATAAATCGGAGATGGTGACAAAACCATGAACGTCGAATCTGACGTAACCCGAGGACTGCCTGTAGTCAAATCCCTTTAAGGGACAGATCTAAGAACAGATGGGTTCATGGAAATTAATATTAGAAGTATATAAATTACGTAAGACATGACTTACTTTGAAATATAGCTTTAAATATTTGATACTCATCAACAGGGTTATCTTCATCATCAATGATTGTGGAATAACCTTCCAGAGCAGTCTCCTCAGCATCATTTTCTTCCCATTCGTCATCATCTCCATCTTCACCTGCTTGCTTAGCCAGAATCTCTAAGTATTCTTGACCATCTTCATCAATATCATCTTCATCACTCCCCAGTTCCTCTGCAAAGCCATAAAATAGGCCCTTTTGTTAATATTGCAATATTTTGTTACTCAGCGAACTGACAGTGATAACAGTAAACTGCAAATCCTAACTGAATAAATTCAGGGAAGAGTTCCAGGAACTGGTGTTTAGGTATGTGTTCAGCAATAAATAGGAAAAAAACTCTCACAGGAATGCAAGAAACCTATCCACAACTCTTAATAATATTAGAGATTTGAAAAATGACTGCATAATGAGATTCAGCACTTGGTATACCCTGAGCCATATGACAATATACCAAACCAAACACAAACCGTCATGTAGTTTATATTACATCCACAGAAAACATTTTGTAAGACTTTTTAATGGCTAAGTTACTAAATAATAAAAGACAAAAATGGCAATTGTTACCTTATTTTGGAACCATTATAATAATTTCTCTTAACAAACATTCTATTAATTTACTGAGAACCATAAATGCCTAGAAGTCCTTTATGTGCTGAAGATACAGCTGAGTTCCTGCCTTCTTAGATCTTACCTTAGTGGGAAGGTAAGACTGTTTTTCTATGAATAATGGAAATGAAAAAATCTGGCCATAATTTCACATTTCTTTAGAAGAAGGGCTAATAAAACAAGTTAAAGTCTAGTGATATTTCTAACTAGGTAAGTTTGGCTTCCTCCGTCCCAAATCCCTTACCCGTTTCATCATCATCATCAGCTTCATCATCGTCATCACTGTCATTTTCATGTTCTGCATGGCAAGCATATGCTCTTTTTAATCCATTAAATAAAAGGATAAAAGCTGGCAAAATCTGTCCAGAAACCTGATTTAAAACTTGTGGTATCTGTTCCATATCAATAAGAGCACACAGGCCCAGAACACACATCTTTCTGTCATGTAGCCTAAAAAATAAAATAAGGATATTTTCTTTTTTTTTCTTATTAAGCAGTTCCTTACAAAGTTAAATAAATAAATAAATATCCAATATATACCACTCACCCCAAGAAACAATCAACATCATTAAGCCACTGTGTAATAAAATGATTTGTAACTGGTTCAACGTTATTAGGGAAGCGAAGATTTTCTAAGGTATTAAGAAGGAGGTGTGGATTATAATACAAAGCTGCAATGGCAACTTGCAGGCACATTGTTCGAAGTTCACTTGTCTTCACTTCTCTTGTCAGTCTCTCTAATGCTGCTTCCACGAATAAGGGAATGCACTATTAAGAAAGGAAAATATTCCAAAATTACAAATTAACAGCAATTTAATTATCCTACCCATATTAACTTACTTGTTCCTCCATTTCATCCCCTTCCCCCATTAAATGATACAATAGTTTTTTTGTTGAGGCATTTCACTGGGAAATCTAATTTTAGAGAGAGGTAAGTCATCATCGAGATAGAGCCTCACCAGCAAAAGCTATCATGGATTCACAATATTCCAAGTGGCTAACCTTACCATGGCAATAATTTCTGCAATATATACATGTATCAACTCATCACATTGTATATCTTCAACTTACACAATGTTATATTTCAATTATATCTCAATAAAGCTGGGGAAAATTCTTATTGAAACTGACAGTGGAAATTTAATGACTAAATCTATTTTATTGAAAAGTAATAACAGCAAGCAATACTATCACAACATACTGTAAGAAAATCTAGTCAAAACTTACCTTGCACGATAACAAGTAGCCATAAAACTTGCCAGTCATATTGAACACATATATATATTACACATGATCATTATATATTTGTTAAATTTTAAACCAATTTATCTAGGTGTCATAATAAACAACAATGTACAGAATATGTAACAAATGGCCAAAAAGAAAAAGTGGAGGGAAAGGTTTCCTCTCTGAAGTCTCACATCCAAATCATTAATAGTTAGCCTTACTGACCTGGTCAATGCCACGCCCTTTGCACTGTAGAATGATGACCTCTAATAATTTTGCTGCATGACACTCTGCATCTTCTCCTGCAACCCCTGTAAGAACCTGATCAATACAATATAAATTTAAGTGAGGGGTCATGAAACTTTCCAATCTGAAAATTTCTGTCCTGTCTTCAGTCTCTGTAGTATTTAAAATACTCTAAATATGAATGATTGCAATATTCAGACTGTAATCTAAAGCACCTGGGAGGATGTGCAGTTTTTTTTGTCATATTCTAGCAATCTGGATCCTGGTCTACATAATCGAAGCTCCTCCCCATAGTGCCATTCCAAACAGTAGCACATTGACAACCACTACTTTTCAGAGAAACATGCCAAAGGACCCTACCTTTCTCAGGGATATCTGGCTCTTATATAAAGAACTACAAAAAAACTAAGCTGATATTGTTAAGAAAATCTTCTCTACACAAGACTCAAAAATAAAAAATACTGTGTGGGACAGGAAGAAGCAAGAGGCAGACAAGAAATGTCCCCAGACAAGAAATAAAAAAGATGGAGGTGTGCTCGTTAGTACTAAAGGGCTGAAAATGTTAATGACAGTGTTCTTCAATATGATGGTGTAGATATCTATTCCCAGAATATTAACATGATAATAGTACTGGCAATAAATATTAAATAACAAGTAGATGATTATTTTGTGACTAAATTATCAGAAAGGAAATGAGGACAAACACATCTAAAAACTTCATGGAACAAAATAATTTTTTAAATGCCTGATGTTAAACAGCCTGCTGCCTATTAACAAGCACTTTTAGAAAATTAAATGCTATCAATTATAGTGACTTTGATATTGAAGAACCCCAATTCAAGTATTTTATTCCCTCTAACTGAAGAAAAGCATTTTTTAAAAAAACATTCACCATAAATTTATCTTATACTTTTTCCAAGAAATGACATACTACTTTTGACTTTAAAACAAAACCTCACATTACAATCTTGCCATTTACTAAATAATTAGTGTATAGCCTCCATAAACCCACTGACTCCAGAAATTTTCTTTTTCTTTTTTTTTTTTAAATATATTTTATTGCTTTTTTACAGAGAGGAAGGGAGAGGGATAGAGAGTTAGAAACATCGATGAGAAAGAAACATCGATCAGCTGCCTCCTGCACACCTCCTACTGGGGATGTGCCCGCAACCAAGGTACATGCCCTTGACCGGAATCGAACCTGGGACCTTTCAGTCCGCAGGTCGACGCTCTATCCACTGAGCCAAACCGGTTAGGGCTAGAAATTTTCTTTATAAAGTAACTGTAATGATTCCTGATCCTTTCAAAAATATCTCAAGTTTTAGATACTTTCCTTCTTTGGATTCAAAGCCTAGAAAAGGACTAGGCTAAAGTTAAGCCCCAAGCACTCTGAAAAATCAAAAACATTTATAACTCTTAAATAAATGTCAGTGGACAGACAGAAGGCAAATAATTGTCAAAGCCATTAAGTACTATGGCATCAAAGGAATCAAGGTCTTATTTAGTTTAAACTTTTAAAGGCCTTATTCTGTTAGACCCATATAATCTGTTTGCCATAATGTGGTATCATGTAGCTTAACAATTTTATACTTTTTATAGCACCAGCTTCATAAAATACGTTCTTCTATTAATTAAAAATGACCTACCTTTTTGCACATACTGTATATCATTTCAAGATACTTGGTATCAGATAGAAGTGTGTCTGTATCAACTGTCACATAATTATGAAGCAGAGGCATCATATCTGTATTAAAAAGCACCAGTTAATTACCTTTACTAATATAAATACTTTGGTTTGGAAAAATCTCCTTAGAAAAAGAAAGCAAATCTGAGGTTGTTTTTTTCTGTAACATTTGCTTTTAATTAAGGTATATTTATAATTAGATGTAGGTATGAACCATTATTGAAATGAATTCCTTTATAGTTAGTAGTTAAAACACAAAGATTATATAAAGAATATGGACAGGGAGCCAAAGGGTGAGAATATGTGTTAAAAGGGGGAAAAAAAAACCACACACATAAAACACACCACCAAAACACTAAATAACTAAATCAAAATATACAACAGAAGTCAATGCTATGGATCCTTGGGCATTAACTGTTATTGAAAATTTATCCAAACAAATTGTGCTCTTAGAATATTCAAAAGTGCATGTTCAATTGATAAACATTGAAATGGAAAAAAATCTTAAGTATTTCTATGCTGATTTAACTTACCTGTAAAGTAATCAAAGCCATCTTGTTGAAAAACCTCAAATACCAGAGGTAGAAGCTGCCACATCTGTGGAGACACTTGTTGACATGTCAAACTATGTGCTAAAGAGAAGATCTCCTCATAGAATTCTAAAAGAGAACATGGAGACATTAGTATAATGCTTGCTGATGTGAAAGAGCAGTAAATTCTTACCACAACTAGAGGTATATACCTAAGACATGCTGTTGTAAAACAGTTCCAATGACCTGTAAGCAGATTCCCTCAAGCTGCTGAGTTATCTAAAAGAAAGGGAAAAAAAATTACATGGAGGAATCACAGCACACTGAACGAATTACTGAGCAATGTATAATGTAATTCAGTGTATTAAAATATAAAATCAGTATTGTTAAAAAGTCATTTTAGGTCTCTGCGCTGAAATGATTCACTCATAATATTACAATGTTGTGAACCCTAACAATGAGACAATAACACGTAGTTTACCCAAAAATTAAAGGAGCCACAAACATTCTGTAGACAGACTTTAAATCCTTTTGTGTGTAAGTATTAATTCAACCCAGATATAACTGAAAAGTCACTGTCAGTGACTTACAAAACAATTATTTGAAAGAAAACATTATTCTAACCACTTCCAATAATTCTTAAATGACCTCCATTTATATAATTATAGTAGATACAGAGAACCAGGCCCCCAATCATATAAGACAGAAAATACAAGTTCTTTTTAATTGTTAGTGTGGTCTTCAATTGGATCCCAAATACCTGAAATACATCAGAATGTTTATAAAGGTGCAAGGGGAAATAATATAAAAATTTACTATTCATATATAAAAACAGAACAACCATCTCAAATACATATTATGCTTAATACATTTTCTTCCAATATAGTAAATAATTGACTTGCTAACCATAAATTAGCTTAACTATATGGCTTCTGCCTATCTATTTTCAAAAATAAAAAATAATTTACTAAAGTCTGATGTTGCAAAAGGCAATTTGTAGATAATCTGAAAGCATAATTTGTGGATATAAATATCTACATTGGAATTAAAACAGCAAGTTCAGGACAGTGATTACTTCTAAGGGAAGGAAATAGAGAAATGGGATTAGGAAGTGGTAACCCAAGAACTTTAATTACATAAATCTGAAATTGCTTTTCTTACTGGAAATAAAATCTAAAGCAGTGGTTCTCAACCTTTCTAATGCTGCGACCCTTTAATACAGTTCCTCATGTTGTGGTGACCCCCAACCATAAAATTATTTTCGTTGCTACTTCATAACTGTAATTTTTCTACTGTTATGAATCGTAATGTAAATATCTGTGTTTTCCGATGGTCTTAGATTCTACTTTGCTACTGTTATGAATCATAATGTAAATATCTGTGTTTTCTGATGGTCTTAGACTCTACAGCGTAGAGATGGTGTAGAGTCTAAGACAGCCGTGGGCAAACTACGGCCCGCGGGCCGGATCCGGCCCGTTCGGCTGTTCTTTCCGGCCCACGGAGCCGAAAGAGCAGAGGGTTCTCTTGCTCTCCCCTCCGCTCCTTTACTTTGAATTTATATTAGTTCACACAAACACTCCATCCATGCTTTCTTTCCGGCCCTCCGGTCCAATTTAAGAACCCATTGTGGCCCTCGAGTCAAAAAGTTTGCCCACCCCTGGAAGACCATAGGAAAACACAGATATTTACATTACGATTCATAACAGTAGCAAAATTACAGTTATGAAGTAGCAACGAAAATAATTTTATGGCTGGGGGTTACCACAACATGAGGAACTGTATTAGAGGGTTGCGGCATTAGAAATGTTGCGAACCACTGGTCTAAAGGATATACTGAAAAATGTTAAAATCTAATACATTTAGGTGGTGGTTAAAGGATATTGGGTATAGTTTTTCTCTTATATTTCTCTTTTCTGTATAATCTAGAAGCCAATGCACAAAGATTTGTGCAGAATGGGCCTTCCTTTCCCGGGCTGCTGGCCCTGCATTTCCGCTCCAGCCCCAGAGCTGCCTCTTTCTGTTCCGGCCCCACCTTCCCATGCTGCCTAGAGGCCCTGAGCAGCTGGGGTGGTGTGAAACACCTGTGTCCTGCCCTGCCCCCGCCACTCAGTACCTGTGTATGCAAATAAACCCACCATCATTGTTGGGTTAATTTGCATACTCACTCTTGATTGGCTGGTGGGCATCACAAAGGTATGGCCAATTTGCATCTTTCTCTTTTATTAGTGATTTTGAATAATTCCATTTTAAAAATTCATTTACAGTTCACACCTTTCTAAAAGATAACAATAAAAGAAAACTAGAAAGATGATGATTATGGTTGCACAACAATGTGAATGTACATAACACTACTGAACTATACATGTAAAAATAGCTAAGATGGTAATTTTATGTTATGTGTATTCTACCATAGTTAAAAAAATTTTTTTATTGATAAGAAAAACCAAGTAGAATATATTTTCCTAGGAATCACACTTTTGGATCTGGGAAAGGTAACCTAAGAGGGAGTCAAAAATCCTCAGCCTTGGGGCAAAGATATCCTATCTACACTAATAAAAGAGAAACATGCAAATTACTGTCACTCCACTACGCCCAACAGCCAATCAGAGCGAGTATGCAAATTAACTTGAAAAGATGGCAGCAGGCCCGCCTCCCAGCCACTCCAGGCCTGTGGGAGTTGGAGAAGTCCAGCACCAGCACCTGAGGCTGGCTGCAGCCAGGGAGACCAAGAAGCCGCCTGCCCCGTGATCCCAGGCTGCAGCCAGCAGCAGAAACCTCACATCTGCCTGCCCCATGTCCTGGGGGAGACAGAGCAACCGGGCCCCAGGGCCTAAGGCTGGCTGCATCCCGGAAGACGAAGAAGCTGCCTGACCTGTGATACCGGGCCACTAGTATAATAAAAGCCTAATATGCTCAGTGTCTGGTCATCTGGTTGTCTGTTCAACCGATCAAAGCATAGTATGCTAACGATATGCTAAAGGCTGCTCAACCACTCGCACTGACCACCAGGGGGCAGACACTCCGACTGATAGGTTAGCTTGCTGCTGGGGTCCGTCAGATTGGGACTGAGCAAGACGGGCTTGGACACACCCTGGAGCCCTCTCTGGCACTGATTGTCCCTCCCTGGCCCTGATCATGCACCTGTGGGATCCCTCAGCCTGGATTGCACCCTCTCACAATCTGGGACCCCTCAGGGGATGTCAGAGAGCTGGTCTCGGCCGATCTTGCTCAATGCAGGAGCTGCCCCCTGTTGGTCAGTGCGCTTCCACAGGGGGAGCACTGCTCAGCCAGAAGCCGGGCTCACGGCTGGTGAGCACAGCGGTGGGGGTGGGAGCCTCTCCCACCTCTGTGGCAGCGCTAAGGATATCCAACTGACGGATTGGGCCTATGCCATTCAGTTGGACATCCCCTGAGGGCTCCCAGACTGCGCGAGGACGCAGGCCAGGCTGAGGGACCCCTCCCTCCCAAATGCATGGATTTCGTGCACTGGGCCTCTAGTGGTAATATAAATATAGTGTTCCTTCTAGTAGTAAGGAACCTAAAACAAGGTACTACTCTTATCCTTACAATAGGGAACTATTTAAAAGATGGCAGAATCAAGGTGCATGAGAAAATGACCAAAATTATATGTAAGAGCCATCCAAAAAACATAGAATAGTTGATAAGGAATGGCTTGAAATAACCTAAAACCTTTACAACACTAGATCAATTCCTTACCTCTTTATGATCTTCAACTACACTAAGAAGTGTGTCAATCGTATTCAAGATCCCCATAGCCGTAACAGCTTTGTCATCACTTCCTTCTTCATCAGGCCCAGTCTGGATTACTTGATTAAATGTCATTGCCTAGATTAAAAAGAATATAACTTAGGTTTGCGGTTAAAACAGCATAAACATTTTTTGGTCTGAAACTTTTAATTTTAAAATGTTCTCACTGGGACAACACAAGCAATCAATGTTTCCAAACTGATCAGTAATAATTAAGAGCTTGGACACTATAATCAAATGGTACTTCTCTGTGAATTTCTGGGTGACCTTAAACAACTTATTTGAACTCTGTTTCCTGACATCTCATTTGGAAACTTCACAGAAAAACTGAAAATTAAATGAGGCAAGGGACAGAAATGGTTTAATATTATGAATATTTTTTCTTTATTGATTAAGGTATTATATGTGTCCTTATCTCCCCATTGCCCCCCCTATTATGAATATTTTAATTAATATTACTGGCTAATAGGTGATAATGCCCAAATACAGGTATCAGGTATATTAATCATCAAGGTTTTGTTATTGCAATATTCAACTATTTGAAACAAACTTCTGAGTCATAACTAATAATCAGACCAATATATTATAAATGCAATATACATACATAATGGTATTACATTTATTCAAATGTCCTCATCCATTGCAAAATCGACTGTTCCAACCCTGTTTGAAGTGGCTCAGTTGGTTAAGCATTGTCCCATGAATCTGAAGGGTTGCCAGTTTGATTCCCAGGCAGGCCACATACCCAGGTTTCAGGCTTGATCCCAGTAGGGGGTGTGAAGGAGGCAGCTGATCAATGTTTCCCTCTCATATCAATGTTTCTCTCTCTTTCCCTTCCTATCTAAAAATTAAAAAAAGAGAAAACTTTAAAAATGTATACTTTTCCAGGAAACTACTTCTAAATTTTTTTTTACTGAATTTGTTGGGGTAACATTGGTTAATAAAATTATGTTTCAGGTGTACAATTCTAAAATATACACCTGTATATTGTGTGTTCACCATCCAACATCAGTCAAGTCTCTTTCCATCACAATTTATCCATCTTTTACCCTCGCCTACCTTCCCCACCACCCTTTCCCTTATAATCACCATAACTGTTGTCCGTGTTTATGTGGTTTTGCTTAATCCCTTTACCCTTTTCACCCAGACCTCCAACTTCCTCCCCTGACAGGTATCAGTCTGCTTTCTCTATCTTTGAGTCTGTTTCTATTTTATTTTGTTCAGTAGATTCTACATAAGTCTTTCTCTGACTGATTTATTTCACTTAGCATAATATTCTCACAGTCCATCCATGCGGTTCCAAAAGGTACCATTTTCCTTTCTTTTTACAGCCGAGTAGTATTCCACTGTGTAAATATACCACAGCTTTTTATGCACTCATCTACTGATGGGCACTTGGGCTGCTTCCAAATCTTAACTATTGTAAATAAAGCTGCAATGAACACAGAGGTGCATACATTCTTTCAAATTAGTATTTCGAGTTTCTTTAGATAAATTCCCAGAAGTGGAATTGCTGGATCATAGGCAGTTCCATTTTTAATTTTTTCAGGTAACTCCATACTGCTTTCCACAGAGGCTATACCAATCTACATTCCCAACAACAGTGCACAAGGGTTCACTTTTCTCCACATCCCTGCTAACACAGACTTAGTGACTTGATGATAGCCATTCTGACAGGTGTGAGGCTGTATATCATGGTGGTTTTAATTTGCATTTCTCTGACGATTAGTGACCTTAAGCATCTATATCTATATATATATAAAAGCCTAAGCAACCGAACGACTGGTCGCTATGACTGGCATTGACCACCAGGTCGCAGACACTCAATGCAGGAGCTGCCTGCTGGTGGTCAGTGTGCCCCCAGAGCAGTAGCACTGCTCAGCTGACGGATGGGCACCAGACACCAGGTTCACAGCTGGCGAGCGCACCTGCAGTGTCACGAGCCTCTCCTGCTTCTGTGGCAGCACAACTGAGCAATGGCAGCAGCAGGCCCAGAGGGGCCAGGAAAAGCGGGAGAAACGTGGCACCCAGCCCAAGCTCCTCCCTGGCTGCTTTGTGCTCTACTACATCTTGGGGGATGTCGGACTGCCAGGGATCAGACCGAAACCAGCAGTCCGACATCCCACAAGGGGTCCTGGATTGTGAGAGGGCACAGGCCAAGCTGAGGGAACCCACCGGTGCACGAATCCGTGCACTGGGCCTCTAGTCTTTTCATATATATGTCCATCTGTATGTCCTTTTTCAAGAAGTGTCTATAGAGGTCCTTTGCCCATTCTTTTAATTGGATTCTTTTGTGTTGAGTTGTATAAATCCTTTATAAATTCTGTATATTAACCCCTTATCAGATCTATCATTGGCAAATACATTATCCTTTTCATTTTGTTGATGTTTTCCTTTGTTGTGCAAAAACCTTCTAGCCCAGCAAGTGTGGCTTGGTGATTGAGCATCACCTCATGAACCATGAGGTCGTGGTTCGATTTCCGGTCAGGGCACATACCCATGTTACAAGCTTAATCCCCAGTGGGGGGTGTGCAGGAGGCAGCCAATCAATGATTCTCTTTCATCATTGATGTTTCTCTCTCCCACTTCCTTTCTGAAATCAATAAAAACTTATTAAAAAACAACAACAAACCTTTTAGTTTATGTAGTTCCATTTTTAAACTTTCCGTATTTCCTTTGCCCAAACAAATATATCAGAAAAAATATTGCCCTGACCGGTTTGGCGCAGTGGATAGAGCATTGGCCTGCAGACTGAAGGGTCCCCGATTCAATTCCGGTCAAGGGCATGTACCTTGGTTGCAGGCACATCCCCAGTGGGGGGTGTGCAGGAGGCCGTTGATCGATGTTTCTCTCTCATCCATGTTCCTAACTCTCTATCCCTCTCCCTATCTCTCTGTTAAAAAAATACTTTTTTTAAAAAAGAAAAAATATTGCTAAGAGAAATATCAGAGACTTTACCACCTATGTTTTCTTCTAGGAGTTTTATGGTTTTGAGTTTTACATTTAAGTTTTTAATTCATTTTGAGTTTATACTTAGTGTGAGAAGGTAGTCTATTTTCATTTTTTTGTATGTATCTGTCCAATTTTCCAAACACCATTTATTGAATAGACTTATCTTTACCCCATTGTATGTTCTTGCCTCCTTTGTCATATACTAATTGACCATAAAGACATGGATTTATTTCTGGGCTCTCTAGTCTGTTCTATTGCTCTATATGTGTGATTTTATTCCAGTACTATCCTATTTTGATTACTATGGCCTTATAGGTATAGTTTGATACCAGGTAGCATGATTTCTTTGTTCTTTCTCAAGATTACTGTTGCTATTCAGGGTCTTTTATGGTTCCATATAAATTTTTGGGATATTTGTTCTAGTTCTGTGAAATATGCCATTGGAATTGCATTGAATCTATAGAATGCTTTCGGTAATACGGACATTTTAATGAAGTTAATTCTTCCTACCCATGAACACAGCATATGCTTCCATTTATTTGTTATTGTCTACAATTTCTTTCTTCGGTGTCTAATAATTTTCAAAGGACAGGTCCATTTACATCCTTGGTTAAATTTACTCCTAGGTTGTTTTGTTTTTTTATGCAATTGTAAATGGGATTGTTTTCTTAATTTCCCTTCCTGATAGTTCATTATCTATACTAATAAAAGCCTCGGTGGTGTCTCGCCCTCGTGTCATCACAAGATGGCCGCCCCCATGTTGTCACAAGGTGGCCACCACAAGATGGCCGGGAGGGGAGGGCAGTTGTGGGCGATCAGGACAACAGGGGAGGGCAGTTATGGGCAACTGGGCCTGCAGAGGAGCGGTTAGGGGGTGATCAGGCTGGCAGACCGAAGTGGTTAGGGGCAATCAGACAGGCGAATGGTTAGGAGTGAGCAGTCCCAGATTGTGAGAGGGATGTCTAACTGCCGGTTTAGGCCTGATCCTGCAGGGGTCCCTTTTACCCGATCTGGCAGTTGGATATCCCCTGAGGGGTGCAGGCTGGACTGAGGTACACCCCCCCCCCAACCAGTGCACAAATTTCATGCACCGGGCCTTTAGTTCATATATAAAAATGAAACCAATTTCTGGACATTTTGTATCCTGCTACTTTACTGAATTCATTTATCAATTCTCATTTTTTTGGCTGAATATTTAGGGTTCAACAGTAACATGTCATCTGCAAATAATGATAATTTTACTTCTTCTTCCTTCCCATTTTGGATGTCTTTTATTTCTTCTCCTTGTCTGATCAATGTGGCCAGGAATTCTAGTACTATGTTGAATAAGAGTGGTGAAAGCAGACATCCCTGTCTTGTTCCTGATCTTTAGGGAAATGGTTTTAAGTCTTGTCCATTGAGTCTGATGTTGGTTGTGGGTTTGTCATATATGGCCTTTATTATGTTGAGGTATCTTCCCTATATTTCCACATTGCTGAATTTATTTTATTTTAAGCATAAATGGGTGCTGGATTCACAAAACTGTTTGCCTTAAATTCACAACGAATACCATGAGTTACTAATAGATTCTTGAAACCTTAATACTTAGAAATATAAATTGCATAAAATAAACCTTTATCTAGGGAAAAGGGAGGGGTAATTGTTGGGCACATCACATGTTCATACTTTCTATTACCCGTAAATAATTTACTTGGTTCTCAGAAGATTGGGTCTATGTACAGTAAACAGACCATGTATAAAATAAGTGTTTAAACAAATTTCATTTTAACAACATTTAAAACTAGTATGTCTACTTCATCTTTAAGTTGGTCTAAAATATTCCAGTAAAACAGGCAATCATAATGCAGTGTGAGATAGCAGTTAAGAATGTGAATCATGCCTAGCTGGCATGGCTTATTGGTTTGAGCATTGACCTATGAACCAGAAGGTCATGGTTCGATTCCCAGTCAGGTCACATGCCTGGGTTTTGGGTTCGATCCCCAGTGTGGGGCATGGAGGAGGTACTTGACAGATGTTTCTATCTTCCTATCCCTTGCCAGTTCTCTCCCTCTAAAATCAATAAAAAACATAAAAACTAGTGTCAGCCTGTGGACTGCAGGGTCCTGGGTTCAATTTCGGTAAAGGGCACATGCCTGGGTTGTGGGATAGATCCCCAGTAGGGGGTGTGCAGGAAGCAGCCAATCAATGATTCTCTCTCATCATTGATACTTCTCTGTCTCTCTCCCTCTCCCTCTCCCCCTTCCTCTCTGAAATCAATAAAAAATTTTTTAAAAAAGGGATGTGCACTGTAAAGATATACAGCTCAAATGTGAATTCTAGCCCCACCCATTCTAACTATGGGCAAGCTACTTAACCTTTTTATACCTCACACAGGATTGTATAAGAATTAAACAAGTTAAATATATATATCCATATATTTATCAAGGGCTTACAGTGTTATCTGGCATACAGTAAGCTCTGTGAAAATGCTTTCCATAAGAGAAGTAATGCATGAATGATTGGTTCAAATAACATACCAAATGCTGTGTCATTTCTACGGCAATAGGAGTAACTTCTTCACTATACTCGCAGATCATTTTCTGAATTACATTGGTAAGATCATCGTTTTCTGTTTCTCTTATAATATGAAGAAGAGCTTGCATTACAGGTCTGATGAATGGTGTGATGTATTCTTTAGCTGTAAGAGTTGAAAAAAAAAATTAGGCTAAAACTCCTTAAACCTGATACAACATGCACCAAATGGTAAAAAAGACATACTTTCATATAAAAAGGAAGATTATGTGTCAAGTATCTAGGATTATGCCTTGTACAGTTATGGGGGGGGGGGGGAATGCTACACTATTTGAGATATAAACCCTTTACCTTTTTCTTGATTGCTGATTAACACCTGAAGTGCAATGGCAGCTTCCACTTTCACAGGCATTTCCCTATCATCAATTAGACATCTTCGTGTCAGCTCTAAGGCTGTTTGCAGGTTCTGGTCACTTTTGAACTTAACTTCACAAAAATAGTGAAGGACCCAGCAAGCCTTTAAAAAAAATGCAGTGAGTTATTATAGATATCTTAAATTTCCAAAAGCTATACAGTATCTCTATTCACAAAATTCTGTATGGGAATTTGGAGGCTGGCCAGTGGTAAATTATGTCCAATGAGACAACACTAGACCAGTACTATGATCCCAACTTAATCTTTGGCTGCATGATGTTTGTGTGGATAGCAAGTTCTGAATGCAAAACACAGACAGAAACTGCTATCAGACACAGATGAAAACTATGCACACATTACATCAGCCATTTACATAAGCTCTTCCCCAAAGCGGCCAGAGGTGACCTCTGAAAATGGTTCACTATTCACTTGAATCAGAAAACCCCACAATATCAGGCAAATCAAGAGGCTCAAATCTTCGTGTTCACTTTAAGAACATTCATGAAACCGCCCAGGCCATCAAAAGTATATATGTTCGAAAGCCACCAAGTATCTTAAAGATGTCACTTTAAAGAAGCAGTGTGTACCATTCCATCGTTACAATGGTGGAATTGGTAGGTGTACCCAGGCAAAACAGTGGAATTGGACACAGACTTGGTGGCCCAAAAAGAGGGCTGAATTTTTGCTGCACATGCTTAAAAATGCAGAGAGCAATGCTGAACTTTAAGGGTTTAGATGCAGATTCTCTGGTCATTGAGCACATCCAGGTGAACAAAGCTCTAAGATGCGGTGTAGAACTTACAGAGCTCATGGGTGGATTAACCCATAAATGAGCTCTCCCTGCCACAGAGTGATCCTCACTGAAAAAGAGCAGATTGTTCCCAAGCCAGAAGAGGAGGTTGCACAGAAGAAAAAAATATCCCAGAAGAAACTAAAGAAACAAAAACTCGTGGTCCAAGAGTAAATTCAGAATAAAATAAATATGAATAAAAGTACAAGCAGAAAGAAAAAAATTTACATAATATAAAGTCAAAAATAAAATATGGCTTTAAAAATGAACACTATAAATTTTTCATTTAAAAGTCAACACAAGCAGTCATTCATTATAAGCATTATAAGACATAACTAAATAAATTAATACAGCATTAAAACTTACCCTTGCTCTCATGTAGCCTAGTTCACTGCTGAAGAGAGGGAATACATGATTCTGCAACATGTATTCCATCTGATCTTTATATATTTTTTTCTGTAAATATAAACAAAAATTATTTTTGAAAGAGTTCCAAATATAATAATCTCAAATGTCTGATACACCCAGTGTTAAAAATGACTATTGATGCCAAAACATATTTACTCTGGTTCTTTGAACCCCAAGATCCACATCCAATTTTCTAATTTTCACACTACCATAAAAAACACACAGAATACTTTTTTTTTTTTTTTTAACCTTTTTGTATTATTTGTTAAGAAAGCAATCGCACCAAGTCTTAGCAGCAGTGGTGGTTGAGTAATGGTGTGTGGTTAATTTTATTCCTTACCTTATAAAACTTTTTTCTTATAAAACTATTATAATTTTTTTAAATCCCTGTAAAGATTCTAAATGAACAAAACATAGACTGAGAAACATCCTGCTTTCAAGGTAATAATCTGAATATCTAAAAAGATATTTGTATTTTCTAAGAGTAAGATGTTTTAAAGAAAAGTTCATGGAATTGCATATTAATATTAAAAACTGATAAATACTAATAAATCTAAGAATACTAATGAGACATGAGAACTAAATGCAATATGGGATCCTGGAATGATTGATGGACCAGAAAGGACATTAGTGAGAAATCTTATAAAATGTGAAATGGGTCTATAGATTAGTTTGCTTTCTTTAAAATATATTTTTATTGATTTTTTACAGAGAAGCAGGGAGAGGGATAGAGAGCTAGAAACATTGATGAGAGAGAAATATTGATCAGCTGCCTTCTGCACACCCCCCACTGGGTATGTGCCCACAACCAAGGTACATGCCCTTGACTGGAATCGAACCTGGGACCCTTCTGTCTGCAGGCTGACGCTCTATCCACTAAGCCAAACTGGCCAGGGCTATAGATTAGTTTATAATATCAATATTAATTTCCTGGTTTTGAGAATTATGGCATAGCTATCTAAGATGTTAACATTAGTACCCTAATCAGTATGGTTCGGTGGATAGAATGTTGGCATGCAGACTGAAGGGTCCCAGGTTTGATTCTGGTCAAGGGCATGTACCTTGGTTGCAGGCACATCCCCAGTAGGAGGTGTGCAGGAGGCAGCTGATCAATGTTTCCCTCTCATTGATATTTCTAACTCTCTATCCCTTCCTCTCTTTAAAAAAAAATCAATTAAAAAAAAAAGATGTTAACATTAGTGGAAGCTGGATGAAGAGTAATGAGAACTGTTTTTACAATTTTTCTGTAATCTAAAATTATCCTATATAATAAAAGCCCAATATGCAAATCAACCAAACAGCAGGATGACCGGTCGCTATGATACGCACTGACCACCAGGGGGCAGATGCCAACGTAGGAGCTGCCCCCAGCCCACAGGCACCAGCAAGGCAGGTGTCAGCGGGGGTCCCGACCACCCCGCCGGTCACCCCACAGATCGGCCCTGATCGCTGGCCAGGCTTAGAGATCCTACCCATGCACAAATCTCGTGCACCAGGCCTCTAGTTTAAAAATAGTTAAAACAAAAAATCTGATCCAAGAGAATTCAGCCTTTTACACAAATAATTACTTTATGAACTAATAAAAGGATGGCTGGACAGGTATAGTAAAGCTGAAAGATATACAAATATACCCACAAATTAACGGTAACCAATTCAATACAGCACCATATGGAACAAAGCTACTAGGAGTTGGGTGTATTGTGAACAAATACTTACAATTTGAATAGGTCTCATTTATTAACTTTAAAATGAAAACAAATTCAGATCACATTTATGAAAAAGTCAGACATAATGTGTACAATTAAGTTGAGGATTCTAAAGATAAATCTAATCCAGTCATTCATTCTTTCCTAAAAAATTTGTCACAGAAGCATGATATTCCTCGACTGCAAATGCATTCATGTATATAAATTTCCTTAAAGGTCAATTATTTGAGAAGAAAAAAGCCCACTATTTTATAATTATCTTGCAGCATTAAAAAAACAACTCACATTAAAAGAAGCACTTTTAGCTCCTGCAACAAAGAAAATATAAACTGGACATCATTTCAAAATCATATCAAAATGTATACCTTCAAAGGACACCATCAAGAAAGTGAAAAGGTAACCCACAGAATGGCAGAAAATATTTACAAATCACATATATGAAAAAGGTACAGAACTCTACAATTCAACAACATAATTAAAATTAGACAAAAGATTTACATAGACGTTTCTTTTCTTTTTATAAATTATTTTATTGATTTTTTTACAGAGAGGAAGGGGGAGGGATAGAGAGTTAGAAACATCGATGAGAGAGAAACATTGATCAGCTGCCTCCTGCACACTCCCTACTGGATACATGCCCGCAACCAAGGTACATGCCCTTGACTGGAATCGAACCCGGGACCCTTCAGTCCGTAGGCCGACGCTCTATCCACTGAGCCAAACTGGTTAGGGCTACATAGACATTTCTCCAAAGATATACAATGGCCAATAAGCATAAAAAGATTCTCAATTATGCCCTAACTGGTTTGGCTCAATGTATAGAACGTCGGCATGCAGACTGAAGGGTCCAAGGTTGTAGGCTTGATCCCCAGTGTGGGGTGTGCAGAAGGCCACCAATCAATGATTCTCTCTCATCATTGATATTTCCCTTTCTCTCTCCCTCTCCCTTCCTCTCTGAAATCAATAAAAATATATTTAAAGATTCTCATTTATCATTCACAAAATTAGTACAAGGGGCTCCAAGGGCTGAGGGAGCAGCTCTGGCTGCTGCCCCAGCCCTCGAAGAAGCAGCCCCAGCTTCATCCTGAAGGACGTCCAATCTAATTAGCATATTATGCCTTTATTATTATAGATTAATCATCAGGGTAATGTAAATTAAAAGCATAACGAGAAAACATCTGACACCAAGTAGGATGGCTATAGAAAAAAGGACAGATAATAAGTATTGGTGAGGACTTAGCAACTAGAACCTTCATACACTGCTGGTGAAAATACAAAATACAGCCAGACACTTTGGAAAAGTGGTAATTTCTCAAAATATCACCTGCAATTTGACTTCTAGGTGTGTATTACCCAAATGAAATAAAAAAATACGTCCACACACAAATGTACACACACACACACACACACACACACACACACACACACATGAGTACACAAATGTTTATAGCTCCATTGTTCATATAGTCAAAAGTGGAAACAATGCAAAGGTCCATCAAATGATAAGCAAATAAGTAAAATGGAATATATCAATACAACTCCTGGAATATTATTTGGCAATAAAAAGGAATGGAAGTACTGTGACCTGTCATAATATGATGAACTTTTGAACATATTTATGCTAAGTTTAAAAAACCACTCATAAAGGACCAAATGTTGTATCACTTCATTTACATGAATGTCCAGAGTAGGCAAAATTCATAGAGAAGACATAAAATAGGTTAGCCATATCTTAGGGTTGGGAGGTCTCAGAGAAAATGGAGAGTAACTGCTAATAAATAAGATTCCTTTTTGGAATTCTGTGAATATAAGAGAAACCACTGAACTGTAAACTTTAAATGGGCCAATTTTATGGTGTGTGAATTGTATCTCAATAAAACTGTTATCAAACTGTGTGCACACCCACAAAAAGAAATACCTTTAGAAGTATTTCAGCTAAAGAGCCAATCATATGCAGGGCTCCATCTTTTTTTCGAGGATCAGCATTTGGTTCTGTAAGAATCTGGTAGCAAAATCCCATAGTCTTTTGCAGTACCTAAATTAAAAAGAGGAAATCCTTAAAAAACATTAATGACAGAAATGACTTACATACGGCTAACATTAAAAGCAGGGTATCTGGCCCGGCCAGCAGGCTCAGTGGTTGAGCATCAACCTATGAACCAGAATGTCACAAAGTTCAATTCCCAGCCAGGGCACATGCCTGGGTTGCCAGCTGGATTCCAGTGTGCAGGGTGCAGGAGGCAGCCAATCAATGACTCTCATCATTGATGTTTCTCTCTCTCTCCTTCTTCCTCTCTAAAAACCAACTAAACATATTAAAAAAACAAACAAAACACATTAAAAGAAAAAAAGCAGTGTATCTGAACAAATTTTAAATATTGAAATTCATAAAAGCGAAAGTATTACACACATTAAATAACCTACCTCTTTCCTCTTACTACAGGCAGTAAACAAAAGTGTCTGGGCAGCAGTGGTAGGAGAAATGAAATCTTCAAACACATCTAGAGAATAAATTGAAATACAGAAAACAGTAATTTCAATTTCTTCAACAAACACTGCCACATAATTTATAAATAATGTTGGTTAAAAAAGGGGGGGGGGGGGCAACCTTAAAATTTTGCTATATTTTGACACAAGGTGAATTTGAAAATGAACCCAATCCTAGTATATAAAAAACCTGGGTCTGTCCCGACAGGAGGCTCGGCCAACCAGAAGTCAGTCCTGCAGTCACCACTGGGTTGCCGTGGTGACCGAGCACTGACTGCTACCGCAGCAGGTGCAGTGACCCAGCACTGACTGCTAAGGGGGCTGCGAATCAGGCCTGGAGAGAGGCCTGAAGAGAGAAGCAAGGTCTGATCCATAGCCTGTGTGGCAGCTGTTAATCAGTACTTGCCTCTCTCTTTCTCTCTGGGCCGGGACAGCAGCCACACCTCCATTTCTCTCCAGGCCTCCACCAGGGCTGCTGATCAGCCCCGCCTTTCTAATCAGGCCCCCTTGATAGGCTCAGAGATGCTGACTGGCATAGAAACCAACCAATCAGAACCAAATTGGCTGGCAGAGGAGGACGAGATCAGGCCTGCAGGGGAGTGCAGTTAGGGGTAATCAGACAGGCAGAGGCAGTTAGGGTCGATAAGGCTGGTAGGGAAGGGCAGTTGGGGGCGATCAGGCAGGCCGGCAGGGGAGAGCATTGGGGGCGAGATCAGGTCAGCAGGGGGGCGATCAGGCAGGCCGGCAGAGGCAGTTAGGGGCGAACAGGCAGGCAGGCAGGTGAGTGGTTAGAAGCCAGCAGTCCCAGATTGCGAGAGGGATGTCCCCCCCTCCGTGCACGAATTTTGTGCACCGGGCTACTAGTTACCCATATAATTGTGTGAAAGCCTAATTCCATGTCTTTTCTGTACAAGATAAATGTTAATAATCCATCAATTTATCCCAATGATTATTTTCCTTCATACAAAACACTACTACTATGAGAATTCACAATAGGGTCACAAAAATACAAACTACTAAAAGTACTAAGATTCTTTGATTGAAACTTTATAAGAGATCTTGAAGCAGAGAATTCTAAGCCATGCCCAGATTCCTGATTCCCAGAAACAGATAATTAATGTGTTATTTTAAACCAATAAAAACACAGTAACACAAAAAATAAGATTTTGCTAGGAAGAAGGACTAATACTCAAATTAGTCAAATTACAATCTTTAGTTCCATGGAGACTCCCTGTGACTCTAGCTTCTAGTATGCATCTTCTCAATTCGCACATATATAACTGACTGACATGGGATCCAAAAGTATAGTTTAGACCAGTGGTCGCAAACTTTTCAGACCTCACGGACCACTCAGTGTTAAGGTATAATCTTGACTTTTTAATAGTTTTGGAATGTGCCAGAAGCACATCTAATAACTTAATAACACTACTGTATTTGTCTGCTAAAAATGATCAAATGCCATAATTAAGGAATAGCCCCCCTCTCAAAGGTCTAAAGCAGTGATTTGTAACCGCAGTACTGCAATAATTTTTAAAACATTAAATACCCGAACGCTTTTCCCTTATATTGTCAAATAAAAAAATGACAGTAGCCAATACAACAATAGGCATCCAGTGTGAATGAATCAAAATTATACCTGTTTTTTGGGCAGATTGGCAAAAAATATATATTTTGGAGTGCCGCAGTATTTTAGTAATTAGTTTATGTGTGCCATGAGATGAAAAAAAGCTGAAAATCTCTGGTCTAACCAATGAATAAATTACATTGAAACACCAAAGATACTATAGTGCCAAAGGTAAGAAGCCTTGATACCACCTAGGTTTACTAGATACAACCTTAACTGACATTTTATTTCTTAAAGTAAAAATTCCTTACCAAACTTCATGCGTATATATTCATAAGGGTCTTCTTGCCAAAGTTCTTCATCAGCATCTGTATAGCACATCAATGGGAAAATAACATCTTGGATAATGCCCTGCGATTTAAAAGTTAAGAAAGTAACAATCTTGAGTCAGTATTGAAATTCAAACCTTCAAATTTCTGTTAAGTGGTAAAACAAAAGTAACCCTATAATTTATAATATGTTTTTAAAAGCTTAGTATCAAACTTTACATTCTCAGATCAACTATCAATGTACATATTCTTCCTTCTATGCAACAAATAATTATGAAATAAAACATGGATAGCAATTAAGTATTCTGAGACAATACAACATGAAATTTTAGTCCATGAAGTCCTAAAGTTCTAAATAAAGCAAAAAATTACTCATAAAAATAAGGCAATTATCCTCACAACTAACCTGGCAAAATAGTCCTTTGCTTGTTCCAAATTACATATATAAAATATTAACTAATTATAATCTAACAGTAAGAAGTTTTAGATGAAAACATAATATGAATATTCACAAAATTCCTTTTACTAGAATAAGTTTATGCAAGGTGTTTTACCTCGTTTTCATAATCTACTCTCAAAACAATGACCAGAATTACAATAAACAACACAAGTCAACAAAAAATGCATGTTAAAAAAACACCTTTATGGTAATTAATGTTATTTCCATTATATTTTCTAGAAAATATTTCAGATAGAAAATTATTACTTGTATATGAGGCTTCAGGTTCTTCCAGGTGAGAGCATGAGAAACTCCTTGATTTATATAATTTAATGTCTGTTGCAAAACTCGAGGAGCCATATATTGCTTCTCCTTGTATTGATATAACACCTTCAATAAAACCTTTGGGAAAAATTTTTTAACAAAAAACAAAATTTAAATAGAAAATTAACAAGTTATAAGCCAGCAAAAAGACCTGACACTTACCTTAATATCCAGATCACCATCATAAAATCATAAGCATATAATTTAAAGAAAGTAATTTTTATTTTATTTATTTTTTAACTGAACCAGCAACCTGGGTATGTGCCCTGACCAAGAATCAAACCTGCCACCTTTTGGTGTATGGGATGATACTCCAGCCAACTGAGCCACACCAGCCAGGGCGGAGAAAAAAAATTTTAAATTATATATTGGAGAACCACATTTATTGGCATTTAAATAAACAAACTGAAGTAATACAATGTCAAAGGATTAGTTTCCGATTAAATATAAAAAGAAGAGAAAATCATATGCTACTTATTGAACATACCACAATATTCTGAAACATCCCCATATTGCTAAAATCACCTTCTAGAAAAATCTTACCCAAACTACTCACCTACCTATTGAATGTCTGGCAACAGCTTTTATTCTACTTCACATTTCAGAACAGGGATTGTCAAAATCTGGGTCACAAACCTCTCAAAGGAGAAGAATGCAAGCTCTGACTGACTTGGCTCAGTGATTGGAGAATCGGCCTGCAGACCCAAGGGTCTCAGGTTCAATCCCCCTCCCACTTTGGGGTCCGTGTGAGAGGCAACTAATTTTTGTGTCACTCTCAAGTCAATGTTTCTCTCTTCCCCCACCTCTCCTCCCTCTCTTCCACTCCATTTGAGAATCAATGGAAAACATATTGAGTGAGGATTTTTTTAAAAAGCTAAATCATTATATGTCCTTTTTATTGTGTTAAAAAAGGCATGGATGGCACAAAAGTATTGGCAGCAAAACTTTCTGTACCTAACATGAATAAAGGAAGTGGCACTGAAATGTATGAGCAGTCATCATATTCTTTTTTTTTTTTTTTAATATATTTTATTGATATTTCACAGAGAGGAAGGGAGAGGGATAGAGAGCTAGAAACATCGATGAGAGAGAGACATCGATCAGCTGCCTCCTGCACACCCCCCACTGGGGACGTGCCCACAACCAAGGTACATGCCCTTGACCGGAATCGAACCCGGGACCCTTCAGTCCACAGGCCGACGCTCCATCCACTGAGCCAAACCGGTTTTGGCTCATCATATTCTTTACAGCCATATAATTACAGAACAAGCTTTCCTTAAGAATGTCCTTTAAAAAAAAAGTTCTTAATGAAGAAGAAATATTAATATCACTAAATGGGAAGTATACATACAGCACTTCTGCTATATACTGAAGAACAATTGTTAGAAGAAAAGCTGAAATAGTGGCTTCTTCCATCAAATACTATCATATACTTGAAAGAAAACTAATAAACCAAATATGGTTATTTAGACCTGAATATATGGCATTATCATTGATCGGCTGCCTCCTGAACGTCCCACACATTGGGGATTGAGCTGCAACCTGGGCATGTGCTCTTGACCGGAATCAAACCCAGGACCCTTCAGTCCGCATGCTGACGCTCTATCCACTGAGCCAAACTAGCTAGGGCTTTTTTACTCTTTTTTAAAGCCTTACCCGAGGACATGTTTTTTGTTTTTGTTTTTTTAATTGATTTTAGATAGGAAGGGAGAGGGGGAGAGAGAAACATCAATGTGAGACACTGATCGGTTCCCTCCCATACATGCCCTGACCAGAAATGAACCTTCAACCCTTCGGCGCAAGGGACAATGCTCCAATCAACTGAGTCACATTGGCCAGGGCTTTATAATTTTATTTTATATACTAATAAAATAGCATGACTGAAATCAATCTAATAATGACATGTTTCTACTTAGAAAAATTATCTTAGACTTACTTGCTGGACACCAACAGCAAAAGCTTTCAGAAATACTTCAGCAAATTCATTATACTCCTTGGAAACATTGCCAGGGCTTCCATATCTAAAAGAACATTAAAATGTTGATTGTTTCTTTATAATGCTTTATGTCAACACTTACAAAACCAAAAGACTGAAAAATAAATCATCATGTATCTGGGAGCTTACCTTTCAAAAAGCCTTGCTAAAATATGTAAAGCCCACTTCTTACATTTCCACCATGGTAACTCAGGTCTATCATCTTCTTCAACTTGAAGTGTTTCCTTATTTAAAGAGACATTTATTTAATAATAGATATAGTAAGAGATGATCGAATTTAAGAGAATATGAGGTGAGAACAGATTCTCAAAAACATGAATGGCTCCTCTAATGTTGGCCTTTCATATTAAAAAGGTAGATTTGAAAAAGTACTAACTACCTATTTATGAAGGATATACTTTTAAAAATTCCGTTAGGTGCCCTGCCCTTGAGATCATGCCCACCCCTTTCTCCTCCTCTCGCCCCCACCCTCCCCACCAAAGCATCACCTTTGCCTTTCCTTCTCTTAAGCTCCAAGAGACCTTCTTCTGTTTCTGTAACTTGTTTTCTGAGCCTACCACCCAGCACAGATGGCTCACTTCTACTACCTCCATAACTTCCTCCCATAAATTGGCGGGGGGGGGGGGGGGGGGGATTTTTTTTAAAGCTTAAACCCATTTTATTCAAGACCCAAATTAAAGTCAAGGTCATGGCAAGTAGTTTAATCAAAACCTGCATAGTTCAAATCAAAAGGCAAGAGAAAATCCATTTCAGCCCTCTAGTTTCAGAAATATTAGTACAAATACACAAAGATATATATATATACATATATATATGCGCGATTGCAAAGACTTGTGTAAGAACATTCATAGCAGCTTTAACTAATACTAAAATTTGGAAACCACTAAGATGTCCATCAACTAGTATATCCAACTAGCATATAAATGGTAGTACATCCATATAATGGAATACTACTTGGCAATAAAAAGGAACAAACTACCATAACACAACATAACCCATCTGATAAATAAATTAAGCCAAAGAAGGTACATATAAAATAATTACTTTCAGCTTATTAGTTCTTCCCCGTTCACAGATGTCTGCAAATTATTAGGCTAAAAATTTAGCTATGGACTTTTAAAAAATATATAATTTATATGTAACATTGTATTAGTTTAAGGTATACAACATAATGATTTGATATATATAGGTTGTTCCAAAAAACTATATACACCCTATAACAGCTGATAAGTCAATTTTCATTCCTTTTAAGATTTAACTGATTTGAAATAATGGGTGAAGCCAGACTAAGCTTTGAACAAAGAAATTTTATCCTAAAGCCCACTAGACTTTTAAGGGGATACATAAGAAATAAAGTTTATGGTACAAAACTGGCAAAAATTAAAAAATTAAGGGTGCACAAATGCCGAACTAAAGGATTCTTAAAGTCTGAGATTCCACTGCTTCACAGTATTACCAGTGCTTAGACCAATGAACGGTCATCAGTTTGAAAGAGGCATGAACCAAAAAAATTATTCATTTCTGTAGATTCTTTTAAAATTTGAAAATGAACTATATGTTAATAAACACTGATTTTATAATCATTCAGTATACATACATTTTTGGGGGATACCCTGTATGTATATATTGTAAAACGATCACCACAGTAATCATTAGGAAGGTGGTCAAAAGGCACAAATTTCCAGTTATAAGTTCTGGAAATGTAACGTATAGCATGATGATTGTAGTTAACAATGTTGTATTATATTGTTATATATGTGAAGGTTGCTAAGAGAGGAGATCTTAAAAGTTCACATAAGAAAAAATGTATTACTCTGTGAGGTGATACATTTTATAAGCTCTTAATTAAAAACTGAGAAGAAACAGAAGAATTAGGATGAAATTAACAGATATATAAGCATTTAAACAATATAAAAACCCTTTACATACTTTGTATATGCACATATGTAAACAACTAAATTTTGTCTTATCTCGAAAAATTTGCATAGTCAATTATGTAAGTTTATAAAGAATGTTACAGGAAATGGCAGTTAAAATTCTCAAAAGATAACTAAATATTTATGTTTAGTAATATAAGAGAACATAAAGAGACTTACGTTAGGTACATCTCTGTTCACAACAGTCTTTAATATTTCTATCCATTCTGTCAGGTTCTGTTGGTTTATCAGCTCCAGTGGTAGTGTATACTAAATTAAAATCAGAATTAATTATATTAAAAATCCTTACAAAAGAGAATTCCACTTCCTTTTATTATTCACAAAACCTACAAAAAGTATTTCCTTCAATATGTATTTCTTGTTTTTCGTACATAGGCAAATTTGATTAGTTACCTACACCGGGGAATTGTGGCAATGACAGTGGCATCCTTGTCTTATTGCCAAATTACTGGGAATATATTCCCTTTTCACCATAAGGTATGATATTTATTGTGGATTTCTAGTGAACATTTTTTTTTATCATGTTAAGGAATACCAGGATTCTTAAAATTTTACTTAGACCAGGAATGACATCCTCTTTCCATATAAGAATTTTAACCACAAAACTGATTTCTTACTGTTGATCCATTCTTGCATTCCTGAAATAAATCCTATCTCTTAATAGGCTTATAAAATCAATATCCTATTTAGGATTTTAGGACATTTTAACCAGTAAGAAGAGGCTAAACTTTTATATCAGGGTATGCTAATCTCAAAAAAAAATTCATTGCAAGGATAAACATTTTGTCCTATGCCCTAATATAATTAACAAAAAGAACTTATTTTTAATCTAAAAGATGGGGTTACTACCAGTGGGGGGGGGGGGGGGGGGGCGGGCGGGGAGAATAGAAGCAGTACTAACATTGCCTATTCAAATCACTTTTAAAAAATTGTAAGAATGCCGAAACCGGTTTGGCTCAGTGGATAGAGTGTCGGCCTGTGGACTGAAGGGTCCCGGGTTCGATTCCAGTCAAGGGCATGTACCTTGGTTGCGGGCACATCCCCAGTGGGAGGTGTGCAGGAGGCAGCTGATCGATGTTTCTCTCTCATCGATGTTTCTAGCTCTCTATCCCTCTCCCTTCCTCTCTGTAAAATATCAATAAAATACATTTTAAAAAAAATTGCATAAGAAGGAACCAAATGGAATGGTGGTATTAAAATAAAGTGCCCTTAGGTTAAGACTTGGAGATTGTCTTTAAAGATCTAGCAAAGACATGCAAAATCCAACCAAACAATAGAATGAGTCAGCTATAGTTTCAGTGAAGGTATATTAAAATGCAATTTAAAAAGAAAGGCATGAATTGAACCAAAAGTCCTGGTAGATGAAATGAATCCTTTTATGTTTTAATCCTGATAAAAAATTCTATTTCTTAACTAATTACATGCCACTGAGAATGCAGACACAACCATTTCCTTAGCCTATAACATTTGTCCCAAAAAGATTTATTAGGACAAAATACAAAAATAATGAGGCTCATTATGTGCCAGTCAAGCCCACAGTATTAGTATTTTTGTGTAACATAAGTTTAGGAATAGGTTTTGTAGTTATTGGGACAATCTATGTATATTTGGAATATCAGAGTACTTCTTAGATATAAACTATAATCAAGTAACTGATTTTCAGACTTGTAAAAGGTACAAGAAAAATTTACTAATTTTGTAAATAGTGTTGGATGGTTTAAGAGAACTTAAGATTGATCACTTATAATTTAAGATTTATTAGCTTTGTTTGTATATTTGGGTAAGTATGCTTGGTTAGACTTTTAACATATTTATAATTTTGGCAACTTATATTTGACTAGCAAATCATTCCCTTAATCTAGATACACTGATTTTTTATACTTAAAAACTGCTTTATAAAGATTACCTGAACAAGAGCATAGAAGATCTTGAAAATTTGTTTCTGAATGAGAACAGACTGATCAGACTGATCAGAAAGAAGCTGAATAAAACGGTCCTTTAGCACTGGCAGGAAATGCTGCATTGCTGCTACCAATGGAGTCCGTTCCTCTGGTTTCTTGTACCTTTAGGTAAGAATACAAACTATTTCTGTAAGAATTTATTTTACAATTTTATTTATAGATAACATATCAATTTAAACTACTTGTTTGTTCACACAAATATAAGCAAAATAGAAGAAAAACCTACTATGCAACCAAAAGCAACTTTAGAAAAACCTCAAATAATAATAGGATATCTAAAATTTACTCAACATTATCATGAGGTCTAATCTTCAAGGTCCCATTAGTATCCTCTTTTCTATAGCTGAGGAAACTGAGGCATAGACAAGTTAGATATCTTTCCCAGTATACACATCTAGGTATGAACCTTAATAGTCAAGAACCAGGGTCTGTACTGTTAACCACTCCACTATGCTATTTCTAATTCTGAATACTGTATAACCGAGGAGGTACAATGGTTTGGCTTTTAAACTCAGCAGTTGATGGATATAAAAGCAATTATATTTTTATCATCCTTAAGTAATTTATATACTGAGTATTAACAGAGTGGTATCTATAAAACAAAAATACTCTAAAAGCATCATAAACCAAAAGTTTTTTTAAATAACTCATCTGGCAACAAAAACTGACCTCAATAGGCTATTTATGATTTCATTTATTCCATTTGGAGAGAATATTCACATACTTTATAGCCAATACAATAACAATACTATTGAGTGCTGATACAGATTTCAATAGGAACATTACATAACATTTATTATGTGAATCTTTCTAAAATAAAATAAAAATCCTGAATTCTGAATCACATTTTGCTCCAAGATTATGTGTAAAGCATTGCTGACCTAAGATATTTTCACATTCAGATTCTTTAGCATTTTAACTGTATTGTTAAAAAGTTTGATGCTTTATTTCAAAAAGGAAACTTTAAACATCGAATTTTTAAATTGTTATTTAGAAGGCTTTAAATTGGCTTTCTTTTACCAGAATCCAGTTTTATCTACTGGTAGACTTTTTGGAGAGGGGAAATGTATTTAAGAATTGCATATGTGAGCACCTTTTTAAAAGGTAAAGGTAGACACTCTTAAAAAGCTACATTCTTTTTAGCTATTGGGGAAAATGAGAACCGAGGTCAATTGCCAAGAATAAAAAATACCAAGAGAAATGTTCACACAAATAATGCCTGAGACTGTTAAACAATAAAACTGACCGATTATCTGCTGAGAACACAACTGAAAAGGTTACCCCTCCATTTCTGAGTCAATATAACAATTTACATAAAAGGAAGCCATTTGCACTCTCCATAAGACCTGAAAGTTCCTGTGAAAATGTGACACCAATAAAAGCTGACTACAAGGTTATGGTGTGTCCATCTGGTGAGCCATGTTGATAGAAAATCCTTAAATACTAGCCCATAACTTGTGTTAAAACAAAAACAAAAAACAACTACAACAACAACAACACAAAAACCTTCAATGGTTCATCAGTATCTAAAGCATCACATACAAATTTCCCATCATGACATTAAAAACCCTCTTTAACACAGTTCCAAAACTACCCCCAAATTCTCAACAGAAAGTATCCATACCATAGTAGTCTCCTAACTACCCACTAAAGACAGTATCTCATTTCCACCTCTGTACCTTTCTTTTTGTTCACACTATTCCATATAGTGTGACATGCCTTCCTCTTCAAATGCTCCTTCTGTGCTCCTTCAACTGACAAGTATTTCCTGAGGATCTATGCTCCTGAAGGCCACCACAACTTCCAATTTCTCCATGAATTTTCTTAGAACTGCTTCAGTCCACACAGATCCCTTGTGAACACCTTGTGCTCCACAATCAAACACTGGCTGAAAATGAACTGGAAATCCAATATTGTAGCAGCCTCCTGTCTCCCATTTTAAAAAAATCCCTGTCAAATTCTCTCCTGCTAAGATTATAGGATAGGAGAGACGTGAACTTCCTCAGACAACAACAGCTTATTATTGTTATTCTCTCTCATTTTAGTCACTCACTTACCAGAACTACAACTGGCACTCTGACAGAGGTTGGAGCAACAGCTGGAACATTCCTTAGCAGAAAGATGGGTAGCTGGTGGAAACACAAGAAAACACCAGTACCAATGCTGTAAATGGTATATTTCTCTCCTGCTCAGAACAAAAGCAGCAGTTCATGAGCTACTTTGAATTGGGACCCAAAAGGGTTTCGTAGGCTAACTACAAGCCCCAGAATTAGAGGGCTCACAATGGCATCTGTGTAGCTATTAGGACTGGAAATAAAGTCACCGTCATGGTGTAAGCATTCCTCAATCCTTCCTCATAATTTTCTAATGTCGAAACTTTAATGTGCCTATCAATTTCATTATTTTCACCACACCACTAGAGAAAACCCCTTTTACATTTGACTTACTACTTTTAGTGCTATATACCTCAACTTCCAAGGTTAGACTTTTTTCCCCTGATTCCTAAACCCAGATCTAAGATGATTCCTTAGTCTAAAACAATGTCTTACTGATACTGATATGAATTCTAATTTGCTCAAATATGCAAACACTGAAATAGGTGATTGTGATTCCCTCAAAACACAATAATTAAAACTAGTCATATAAAATTCCAACATATTCTTCTTAAAGAATTAGAAGTAGGTTCTTGTATGTTATCAAGATCCCAAATTAAGATAAAAATTCACAGAAAGCCTGAATAGAGCTCTAATGCTCAATGTATTCTGATTCCCTTCACATTTTAAAAAAGCCTTTATTAGCCCATATTGAAGAGTTAGAGATAACTTAGTTTTTGAATAGGGAAACAAGCCTGCCTGGCTTGGCTCAGTGGTTGAGCGTCAACCTATGAACCAGGTGGTCCCAGTTCAATTCCCGACCAGGGCACATGCCCAGGTTGCAAGCTCGATCCCCAGTAGGGGGCATGTAGGAGGCAGCCGATCAATGATTCTCATCATTGATGTTTCTATCTCTCCCTCTCCCTTCTTCTCTGAAATAAATAAAAACATATTTTAAAAAATGAATAGGGAAACATGATTAAGAAAAAAGGGCACAAGTTTATTAGTTGAATGAACAGAGGACACTACAGAAGTAAATAAGAATACTATTTCAGAAAGAAAAACTGAATTCAAATAACATAATTCACTAAATTTAATGTATAAAATTTCCCAACTTTCCTACTTCTCAAAACTATAGGAATTGAAAGAGACACTTACTCATAATTTTTCACAAGCTGATAAAGGCAAAGAAGAATTCCTAGCCAACAAGCACTGTTATCAGACTGAAGATAAAAGCCAATTTTGTCCACAATGGCAGTCCAGCGGCTTGGGTAATCATGTTTGATGATATGATGAATGCATGTAGTAAGCTGTACCCTGAAAGTAAAAAAATAAACAATAAGAAATAAATGCTACCTAGATAAAATTTTATTAACCAAAAAAATATTTTTCTTAATGTCTGTTTAGACAAAAATTAGTTACTGAGCAAAAACTTACCAGTTCCTACTATTTCAAAGATCAAAAGACTATAATATAAATTACATAACAACATTCTAGTTTTCTTTACCTCCTTTCATCTGATCACAGTGTTTCACACGTTTTACATGAAGTTTAAGTTATTGGTTTTATAAATGTAAAATTTAATTGCAGTACGAAAATAAAACAAATTCTCCTGTAATAGCATTTGTTAAGTTTTCTGAAATGACTCCCCTACCTTATTCCCCCCTCCCAAAACCCCCACAAATTATATACCTGCAAATCTGGATAAGCTTAAAAAAATACATGTGTGTGTATATATATACATATATACATATATATACCTGATGAGCTCAGGAGAGTGGATAATGGCCTCTACAATATTTTCTCGAATACAATGTCGATCTTCTTCTGGAATAGTATAAGGGGATATATCCCGTGGTGCTGTCTCGCGATCTGGCCAATACTGCGTTATCATATTCTTCAAATAGATAACACCTAAAATATAGATTAATTTTTAAAAATTATTTGAGCCCTAGCCGGTTTGGCTCAGTGGATAGAGCGCTGCAGACCAAAGGAGCCCGGGTTCGACTCCGGTCAAGGCATGTACCTCGGTTGCTGGCTCCTCCCTGGCCCAGGACCTGGTCAGGATGTGTGCAAGAGGCAACTGATCAATGTATTTCTCTCACATTTATGTTTCTCTCTGTCTTTCCCTCTCTGATCCACTCTCTCTAAAAATTCAATGGAAATCCTTAGGTGAGGATTAACAACAACAACAAAAATAATAAAAATGATTTGTGAGAGAGGAAGAGAGAGAAAAACATTGATTTCTTGTCCCACTTATCTGTGCATTCATTGGTTAATTCTTGTATGTTCCCTGACCAGAGACTGAACCCACAATCTTGGTGTATCAGGACAACGCTCTAATTAACCAAGTTATCTAGCCATGGGTAGAGATTAATTTGACAAAGGAGTATTTACTATGAAAGCAGTGAGAATATCCCTTATAAATGTCCACACTTCCATTTTTCTTTCAGACCAACCATTGTTGTAACACTATCCTTTTAAAAATAAAACACATTTATTTTAAAAGTTGATAATCAAACACAAATTTAATAATTAGCTACAGTAGTCATCTAAAACATTTTTATTAAACAGAGACTAAGGTAACTTTGCAAGTAAACACACTATAAATTAAACTGTTAGGACCTTTTATATCACATTTATTCATAATAATTTTTACCCTATTTTCTGTAGGAAAGCTATTTAGATTAATTTTAACAAATTAGTTTTCTAAATGAAGGCTCTAAAGACAAAACCACCTACACACACCAATAGCACTTCTACAACTAGTATCACTGCTACAGAGTTAATGTTTGTGGCCCCCAAAATTCAGATTGAAATCCTAATCCCCAATTGTGATGCCATTAAGGCCTTTGGTATGTGACTGGGCACTCTGTCCTCATGAATGAGATTAATGCTCTTAATAATAACAGAGACCTTAGAGAACTTGCTCACTGCTCCTACTATCTGAGGTTCTGTGAACCAGAAAGTGGATCCTCAGCAGATACCAAATCTGCCAGTGCCTTGATCTTGGACTTCTCAGTCTGCAGAAATGTGATAAAGAAATTCTGTTTATAAGCCACCCTGTGTATGGTGTTCTGTTACAGCAGCCCAACTAAGACACACACAAAGGTTATTTTTATCATAGAAAAATTATAGTATGTAAAGAATCTTAGTCTACAAATCTAAGCACTTCAATCATACACCACAATTACACTGCTTCAAAATTACATATTATTTTCTGTCAGCTAGCAAACTGCTATAATGTTCATTGCTAATTAACTTGAATTAAACTAGATCACTAACAATGCTTTTTATCCAGCACTCTCCCCCAAAATGAAGGGGGTAGAGTGGGATGAACAGGGAGAGGGAACCCTCAATCACAAATGTATAGGAAAAGGAAGTTAAATTAAAATACCCCACCTTATAATATTTCAAAAAAGATTAAGACTACATATTAAAATACCCTTCAACAAAAGTTTTAAGGTAAAATACATCTACAGTAAACACTGACTCAGTATTTCGGACTGATATATTTCAGATTAATAATACTACTAGAATTTTGATTCTTTAGCTCCAAACCAGAACACAGACCAAAATAAGACTTGATATAATATTTCCTTCTACTGTTATGCACAAAGGAATGGGGTATAGATACTTAATTGTAAAACAATGATTTGGTATTTTAAAAGTTGACTGGTCCAACAAGTGAGAAGTGCACTGCAAGAAATCTCATGGATTCAGTCTACTCCATCCAGAATGTAGGAACTCCACTACAACTATAAAGACAGAAACTTTCAAAGTCTAGTAGATGAAACTACAGAGTACACACACTACGCAGGGGTCCTCAAACTACAGCCCGCGGGCCACATGCGGCCCGCCAAGGACATTTATCCCGCCCACCGGGTGCCGCTGCCTGTCCTGCTTAGCAGCCAACTCATCCCGGGCCCGCAGTGCGCATAGGAATTTGTTCATAGTTTTTTTTTTTAAACTATATATAGTCTGGCCCTCCAACGGTCTGAGGGACAGTGAACTGGCCCCCTGTTTAAAAAGTTTGAGGACCCCTGCCAGAGTACCATTCAATTATTACAAGATGTACCTTTTAAAAGAATGATTATGAACAATCCAATAAAAAAAGGGGCAAAGGACCCAAACAGACACTTTTCGAAAGAGGACATACAGAAGGCCGGGACATATGAAAACATGCTCAAAAGTCACAAATCATCCAAGAGATGCTAATCAAAACAACAATGAGGCCAAAACCGGTTTGGCTCAGTGGATAGAGCGTCGGCCTGCGGACTGAAGGGTCCCAGGTTCGATTCCGGTCAAGGGCATGTACCTTGGTTGCGGGCACATCCCCAGTGGGGGGTGTGCAAGAGGCAGCTGGTCGATGTTTCTCTCTCATCGATGTTTCTAACTCTCTATCCCTCTTCCTTCCTCTCTGTAAAATATCAATAAAATATATATAAAAAAAAAACAACAACAATGAGGTACCATCTCACACCTGTCAGAATGGCTATCATCAACAAATCAACAAACGACAAGTGCTAGCCAGGATGTAGAGAAAAAGGAACCCTCATGCACTGCTGGTGGGAATGCAGACTGGTGCAGCCACTGTGGAAAACAGTATGGAGTTTCCTCAAAAAGTGGGATTACTGGAACTCCCATTTGACCCAGTAATCCCACTTCTAGGACTACATCCCAAGAAACTAGAAACAACAATCAGAAAGGATATATGCACCCCTATGTTCATAGCAGCACAATTTACATAGCTAAGATTTGGAAACAGCCTAAGTGCCCATCAGCAGATGAATGGATTAAAAAACTGTGATACATTGCCACAATGGAATACTATGCTGCTATAAAAAAGAAGGAACTTTTACCATTTGCGACAGCAAAGATGGAACTGGAGAGCATTATGCTAAGCGAAATAAGCCAGTCAGAGAAAGATAAATATCACGTGATCTCACTCATATGTGAGATATAATGAACAATATAAACTCATGAACAAAAATAGATCCAGAGACAAGGGGCAGGGGAGGGGGCCGTTTAGAGATCAACCAAAGGACTTGTATGCAGCATATTAGCATAACCAATGGACACAGACACTGGGGCAGTAGGGGCTTGCCCTCAGGGTTGGGAGTGGCTGGGGGGTGTCAATGGGAAAAAGGAGACATATGTAATACTTTAAACAAAACAACAACAAAAAAGAATGATTATGTTTTTTAAGTATTTTACTGATTCCATAGTTTGGTTGCTTCTGTTTTTGTAATACTAAACAAAAACCTTCCTAGTAACATTTAATTTTATTCTACAGATACCCTGGACTACCAGAAAGACGAACAAGTGAATCCTAGAGCAAATTAAGCCTGAAACATCACTGGAGACAAAAATGACAAAACTGAAGCTGTTCTACTTTTGGCACATCATAAGAAGGCATGGTTCTTTGGAAAAGACAATAATACTGGGAAAAATATGAGGCACCAAGAAAACAGGAAGAATAAATATGAGATGGATTGACTCCATAAAAGAAGCCATAGGCACAATTCTATATGAACTGTGCAAGGGCTGTTGAGGATGGGATTTTGTGTACCTCCCTTGTTCATAGGGTAACCAGGAATCAGAGCCACATAACACACACTAACATAATGAAGTCTCTAAAATGTGTTAAGGTCCCCCTAAATGCCAAACACTTCCAACATATTAGTAAAAACTGAGATTTAAAAGCGAAGATTCTTATCTAAAAAAAATAACCAAATGGGAAAATGTCAACTTCGTTAGTAAAACAAAGAAATGACAGTTAAAATAATCAAAGCAACATTTTTCTATTTAATTAGAAATTTATAAAAAGATTCACTGGCCCAGCTGGTGTGGCTCAATGGTTGAGCATCAACCTATGAACCAGGAGGTCTCTGGTTTGATTCCTGGTCAGGACACATGCCCAGGTTGCAGGTTGGATCCCCAGTGGAGGGGTGTGCAGGAGGCAGCCAAGCAATGATTCTCTGTCATCATTGATATTTCTATCACTCTCTTCCTCTCTGAAATCAATAAAAAATATTAAAAAAAAAAAAAAAAAAGATTTACTGCTGATCAGGACCCAGTTAATTACTACATTTTCTAGGTACAAAAAAGGTTCCATTGCCCTAGCTGGTTTGGCTCAGTGGATAGAGCATCAGCCTGCAGACTGAAGGGTCCCAGGTTTGATTCCACTCAAGGGCACATACCCGGCTTGCGGGCTTGATCTCCAGTAGGGGGCATGCAGGAGGCAGCCAAGCAATGATTATCTCTCATCATTGATGTTTCTCTCTCTCTCCCTTCCTCTCTGAAATCAATAAAAATATATATTTTAAAAAAAGGTTCCATTATTATGTAATTTATATACCAATTTATTTTTTAAAAAACCATAAAGCAATTACATTATATTCAGTTATTTATTAACTGAGTATCCTCAATGTGTCAGGCAATATTTTAGGCACTGGAAATACTGTTAATGTTCAGACCTGAGATTAAATCCTAACAACTGAGAAATAGTTTACCGCATATGGCACTTTATGATGAATATATAACTTTTTTTTAAATTATATTTTTATTGATTTCAGAGAGGAAGGGAGAGGGAGAGAGAGAGATGGAAACATCCATGACAAGAGAGAATCATGGATCGGCTGCCTCCCACACACCCCACACTGGGGATCGAGCCCACAACCCGGGCATGTGGCCTGACCGGGAATCGAACCATGACCTCCTGGTTCATAGGTCGATGCTCAACCCCTGAGCCACGCCTGGCTGGGCAAAGACTAACATTATGTAAAGAAAAGGCAAATGCTTAATATACACTTAAGCAGGGGTGTGGGATGTCTGGCCATCGAGCCATATAAGGCCTGAGAAATCATTTGGTCTGGTCCTGTCAAGGCATTTGGGGTGAGTTAATTAAATGTTTGACTAAATATAGCAGGCTAATTTTTAAGTTGGTAATTCTGTATCGCCTGTGTGAATGATGTTATAAATATCCAAATGGCCCTTGGCAGAAAAAAGGTTCCCCACCCCTGCACCAAAGAAAGAAAAAGAGCAGCCTTTTTTTAAAAAAAATAAAATTGGTGTAACGGTAAAAAATAACACCATAATATAAATTATAAATTGTTTTTCTAGAATGATGAAATTATTAGTATTTTATATTTCCTATGAAATTTATATATCTGCAAGTAAATAAAAATAAAACATGAACATATGAAGTCCATTATTTTGCAGACAAACAGATATTATAAGAAGTAGTGTGCCACATTTTCAGACTCTGATACTGAAGGAATTGCTCAATATCTCGCTAAAATCTGAACTAAGAAATAGTACTTTTTAAAATGTTGTAATAAACAGTAAAAGCAAATAGCTATAAGGAACAATCACATAAACAGAGAATCTTTTTGTGTTGTTGTTAATCCTCACCTGAGGATATTTTCTCCATTGGTGTTTTTAGAGAGATTGGAAGGGAGGCAGGGAGACAAAGAGAAATAACAATGTGAGAGAGACACATTAATTGGTTGGGGATGGAGCCTGCAACCAAGGTGCCCTTGACCAGAATATCAAACCCGGAACCCTTTAGTCCACAGGCTGATACTCTATCCACTGAGCCAAACCAGCTAGGGCAGCAAAGAGTCTTTTAATAAACCCCATCAATTTTTCTTTCCCGCTTCTCTTCTAAGCCAATGAAATACTACATTCCTTTAAATTAAACTCTGTCACCAAATATCAAGGCACCTGCTGTTTGTAGTAAACACATAAGGGTAAACTGATTTTCAGGGAAGAAAATCACTGAAGGGCCATCCAGGATATTTCTGTTATTCAACTGTAAACCTTTTAAACAAGTTATTTACATACACTCAAGAAAATAATTCAGGAAACTTGCCTGCTTGTCTCACAGGTAAATCCAGTTGTTCTGACATAGTAATCTGAAGCAGTGTCGAAACAAAATTCAGAGACTTGTGTGCCTATAAACAAAAACATACATTTTAAATTTCAGCAAACAAATATTCTCAGTATTCTATTTCACGGTTTGGCTGTCACAAAAGGCTCTCTGTAAATTGGTCCCAGCCTTATTTTCTGTCACTCACCTATAATAACTCAAAAAAATTTAACATCCTAACTCCTAAAACATTTGGGATGTTTGCATTTGCCTACATTCTACTGCATTTCCCATTTACCCCAGTTAGCATTCTTAACCTATACTGGTATCAGTAGCTCAAAATCAGTATTCTCTGTGACACCTATTTCCCCAATTCAGTAATAATTTCTCCATAGAAACGTTGTGTTCAGTTTGTAAAAATCAATCAACTGTATCCTAATGATCACTTTTCTATATGCATGTTATATTTCAATATAAAAATTAAAAAGCAATATTTTGAACATTCAATAAAAGTAGGATACAAACTATGACAATAATTTAATAAATACTTTTATAAGCATATGCATTGCAACATATATAGAAACGAAATACATCGAAAATGCTAATTATCTCTGGGATAGTGGGATTATAGAGGAGCTATTCTTTTTTTTAAAAAAAAAAACACACGTTTTTATTGATTTCCGAGAGAGACTGGGGGATAGAAACATCAATGATGAGAGAGCATCACTGATTGGCTGCCTCCTGCATGACCCACACTGGGATTGAGCTGGCAATCTGGGCATGTGCTTTGACCAGGAATCAAACCATGACCTTCTGGTTTATAGGTCGACACTCAACCACTGAGCCACGCTGGACGGGCCAAAATTTATTTATGTAGGTGTTCCTGGTGCAAGACACCATTGCCAGGAGCTGTAAATCTATAGGTTTGAACAGAACAAATGAGGCTCCCTGACCTCATGGAAATTTAAGACTTTAATGAAGAAAAACAAGGTAAACAGGTAATTGCAATAAAGAAGTCGAGGACATAATGGAAGAATCAAAAGGAGAATCTCCTAATTCAGAGAAGTAATGCTTAAATTCAAGATCTGAACAGGAGTAACTAAGTGCATGAAGGGGAAGTATTTGCTCCTTTCAGTGCTCTATAAATAGATCTGAACACATTTAACGACTATTAGTTTCTTGAAACACCCTTTAATCTATGCAATTCATACACCACTTTTCCTGGCCCTTTCTCAGACTCTTTTGCTAGTTTCTCATTCTATTAATATATAAATGCTAGAACCTGGTGTCAGGACTCAGTCATAGGATGTCTTTTCCACTCCCAGGCGATTTATCCAACCCATCTTTAAACAAAATGTCAAATATGTTATATCCAGCCCAAATCATTATAACAGATCTATTTAATAATACCCTATCTTCATTCTCCCAAGTTGCTCACATTTATTATGTTCAAACTATCTTTTCCCCTAAAAGCTGTGACTCTTTCCTTGCACTACCTCATCGCTATCCTCAGTCATGCATGTCTGAAACCTGAATGTCATCTTTAATACTTCCCTTTTCAATACATCAGGCCCTATCAACCCAATACCCAAAATGCTTATCTAATTAATATATCCACTTTCTCCATTCCCATCAACACCAACCTAGTCCTGGCTTTACACCTCCCTTTCCTATTAATTAGACTTTAAGCTTCAGTGACAGTAGGGACTATACTGTTTGTATACCCAGTACCTCATGAGGGTTGGCATTTAAAATATTTTTTTAAATTACTGATTGAGTCAAAAAAACAAACAAAAAACGCCTTGGAAGCTGTTGTGATCATCCAGGGGCATTGTAGAGTGAAAAAGGGTATTTATATTTAAGGGGTAGACAGCCCACAAAGGACACTACTATCCATATTATGACTATGGCACTTTTAAGGCCACTTATATTACAGAATATATCTTATCTGTTGCATCAAATTATGAACACCTGGAATGGACTGCTGAGATCAGATAGTCTTAGCTATAAATACAGGATGGGGCCAAAGTAGATTTACATTTGTGAGTACCTGAAACAGTGTATTCCTGTATTATTATGTATTAATTATTGTATTATTTTCCATATAAACAATTATAAGCCTACTTTTATCCCACCCTGTACAGGTGATGTCACTTTCTACATTTTTAACTCTTGAGCAAGTTAATTCAGTAAATCTAAGTCCTTTTTAATTTTTTTAAATTATTTTTTATTGATTGCAGAGAGGAATGGAGAGGGGGAGAGAGATAGAAACAACAAGGGTGAGAAAGAATTATTAATCAGCTGCCTCCTGCACGCCACCACTGGGGGCTAAGCCCGCAACCTGGGCATGTGCCCTGACCAGAATCGAACCATGACCTCCTGGTTCATAGGATGACGCTCAACCACTGAACCACGCTGCTGGGCTAGTAAATAAGTCTTAAATATGGAAAACATTTAAGCAAATATCAAAACATAACAAATGTTGTTTCTATATCCATATAGAGTAGAATCTCATCTTTCTCAGAGTGTATGTACTAAAGCATAAATATTGCCAAATCAATCTTTAGCTCTTTAAATCCCCATAAAATACAGCATACATCTATGGTTTTGTATATACAACACTCTCTCGAGGTCCCAATTTTGCATTTTTCCTTCTGAGTTGAAAAAGACTGCTTTCAGTGATTGGAACCCCCAATGAAGTTATTGGTTTATGCTTAGGAGTCATGCTAAAACAACAAAACCACCACAACCACCAGTTTTTGTTGGGTGGATAGCTACGCATAAGTGAGCATGTTCCACTCACTATATCTTCCTACAGCACAACAGGTACTCCCTAAGTGTTACATTAACACAGGACCTCTACCAATTTCTAACGTCAAGTTTAAGTATAAAAAAATAAAACTGCAAGAGTAATTAAAGGGAACCACGGTATCTACCTTTTTTAAAATGTATTGATTTTAGACAGAGAGGAAGAGAAAGAGAAACATCGACTTGCTCTACTTATTCATGCATTCACTGGTTGCTTCTTTTATGTGCCCTGACTGGAGATCAAACCCCACAACCTTGGTGTATTGGGACGATGCTCTAATCCAGTGGTTCTCAACCTTTCTAATGCCGCGACCCTTTAATACAGTTCCTCATGTTGTGGTGACCCCCAAACATAAAATTACTTTCGTTGCTACTTCATAACTGTAATTTTGCTACTGTTATGAATCGTAATATAAATATCTATGTTTTCCGATGGTCTTAGGCGACCCTGCTAGCGGTTCTCAACCTGTGGGTTGCGACCGACAAGTTGAGAACCACTGCTGTGAGCCTAAGACCATCGGAAAACACAGATATTTACATTACGATTCATTAACAGTAGCAAAATTACAGTTATGAAGTACAATCCATACAAGAAAATACTATACAACTTAAAAAAATAAAACCAACCTACAGAATCAAGCAATACAGTTCTAAAACAAAAACAAAATACATATTATGAAGCCAATCTCCCTGGGTACAATGGGATTTTCTCATATGTAATGAAGTTCAATGACAGGCAAATCTAATCTATAGCTAACAGAAGTCAGAATAATGGTAACCTGAAGGAGGAAAGGTATTGAGAAGAGTCTAAAGGAAACAGAAATCTCTCTCTCTCTCTCTCTCACACACACACACACACACACACACACACACACACACACACACATCTTTGTCTTTCTTTTCATTTTATTTTTTATTTTAATACTAGAGTCCTGGTGCACGAATTCATGCACGGGTGGGGGCCGGCTGAGGAGAAGGGCCGTGGGCCGCCCCGGTCCCCTGGTCGAACTTCGGGTCAAACTCCCTGCCTTTTTTTTTTTTTTTTTTAAATATAGTTTATTAATTTTTTACAGAGAGGAAGGAAGAGGGATAGAGAGTTAGAAACATCAATCAGCTGCCTCCTGCACACTCCCCACTGGGGATGTGCCCGCAACCAAGGTACATGCTCTTGACCGGAATCGAACCTGGGACCCTTCAGTCCTCAGGCTGACGCTCTATCCACTGAGCCAAACAGGTTAGGGCAGGTCAAACTCCCTGTTAAACTCCTGGTCGAGGGGACAATTTGCATATTAGCCTTTTATTATATAGGAATATGTGTGTGTGTATCCTATCTAATAAAGAGGGAATATGCAAATTGACCATCACGCTATGACAAAGATGACAGCACCCATAGCCACAAGATCCTGGTGCCCAGTCCCCTCAGCCCTGCTGGAGTCCCCCAGTCCTTTCAGACCAGCCGGGAGGAGGGTCGGCAGGTGCACAGGGCGGCGGGACCGCCCTCAGCCCCCCAGCCGCCCAGGGCCACCCGAGGCTCAGGTAACCAGGGCCAGCCGAGGCTTGTACTGCTGGCAGTGGCAGCAGCAGAGGTGTGATGGGGTGTTGCCTTCCCCTGATTGCCGGGTCACCTCCCGCCCCTTAGGGACTCCCCCTCCAGTGCATGAATTTTCATGCACCGGACCGTGTGTGCGTGCGTGCGTGTGTGCGTGCGTGCGTGTGTGTGTGTGTGTGTCTTGATCTGGATGGTGGTTATCTAGGTAAAAATTGATAGAGGTGAATATATTTTTGAGCTTTGTATTACATGTAAATTATCCCTCAATTAAAAAAAATTCAACAGAATTGCCTTTGCCTGAACATTTACAGCAGTATTATTCATAATAGCCCCAAAATGGAAACAACCCACATGTTCATCAACTGATGAATAAGTAAACAAAATATGGCATACATTTGTATAGAATGGAGCATCATTTGGCAGTAAAAAGAATGAGATGCTGATACATGAAACAACATGTATGAACCTTAAAACCATTATGCTATATGAAGAAAGCCAGTCACAAAAGACATATCATCTGATTTCATTTATATGAAATGTAGAGAAAAGACAAATCTATATAGACAGAAAATAGCCAAAAACAGGAGGTATAGGGGAAAACAGTTTTGAAGTTTGTGGTGATGACTGCATAACTCTGAATATATTAAAACCCACTAAATTGGATATTTTATGTGGCTGAACTCAATAAAATTATTTTTTAAAACTAAACTATGAAAATGATTTAATAATTTAATTACTTTGTTTTTGTCACTTTGCCTTCAAAATACAGGATAGCCCTAACCGGTTTGGCTCAGTGGATAGAGCATCAGCCTGCGGACTGAAAGGTCCCAGGTTCGATTCCGGTCAAGGGCATGTACCTTGGTTGCGGGCACATCCCCAGTGGGGGGTGTGCAGGAGGCAGCTGATAAATGTTTCTCTCTCATTGATGTTTCTAACTCTCTATTCCTCTTCCTTCCTCTCTGTAAAAAATCAATAAAATATATTAAAAACAACAACAACAACAAAATACAGGATAAATCTAAAAGGTGAAACTGACAAAAAGTATTTCTTTCAGACAACTGAGCTTAGATAGACTAAGGTTAAGAAAGAAAGGATTATTTCAGTAATCGAGAATGGCACAAGTTAGCAAAGTCAACCTGGGACATCTACTTACCTGTCATATACTCATTTCCATGCTGTTGAAATCCCTAATGCAGGAAGTCTTGTAATTCTCCCAAGAAGGTAACAAATGTACTTAATGTAATACTGAATATCAGACACCAGATTTCTAAGAAAATTGAGACATAGAGTAGATAGCAACTGTCTGGGGCTGGGATAGGAGATTAAGTGTAAACTGGAAGAAGTAATTATTGGGGTAATGAAAATGTTCCAAAACTGGATTGTGGTTAATAGTTGTAAGTCTACTAAAATCACTGATTTTCAACACTTAAAACAGGTGAATTTTATAGAATGTAAATTATACCTCAATTAAGCTTAAAAAATAAAAAGACCAAGAAAAAAAAAATAAAAAAATAAAAAGACCATTATAAAACACAAATCAAATAAATCATACATTAAATGTTCAAATTTAGAAAAAATCATTTTTCGAGTCATTGGATGATCAACAACTTTCTGGCATTATTGGGTATAGCGAACTATAACATATTTAAAAGAATTTCTATCACATATTAACTATTATTATATTTATTATCATATATTAAAGATCTTTATATTTTTATGGTAATTTAAAAAATAAGTAAAATATCACTAGCATCAATATCACAAAAAAACTCTTTAAAATTTGAATAATTATGGTATTATTCTCAACTGCTTGGCAAACTTTGATATAGTCCTCAGAAAATGCTCCAATAAATATATTGTGTCAATGTATAAATGTAACTTCTGAGTGCTGGCACTAATTACAGATCCCAGAACTATAGAAACAAATCGGCCATTAAACATCATTAAATAGAGCTAAAACTACCAATACTCAAGCTTAAAAGCTACTAATCATAACACAAAAACCTTTCTAGACAATTTCTCATCTTGTCAGTATTTATTATCAGCCCAGATAATTCAACATTCACCCTCAATTCATCTAATCAAAATTCTTCAAGGGTTCCAACTCCATCTTTTTTTTAAGTATTTTATTTTATTTTTAATATAGTTTATTGATTTTTTACAGAAAGGAAAGAAAGGGAGAGGGATAGTTAGAAACATCGATGAGAGAAACATGGATGAGCTGCCTCCTGCACACCTGCTACGAGGGATGTGCCTGCAACCAAGGTACATGCCCTTGACCGGAATCGAACCTGGGACCCTTCAGTCCATAGGCCGACGCTTTATCCACTGAACCAAACCGGTTAGGGCCAACTCCATCTCTTTTAACAACACTCCATTTACTAGTACTTAAGTGCAAGACACCACAGAGATAAAAGATCACTATAAGGTAGGTTGGGAAATAAATTCTAATTGGACTACCAGGTAAAATTTTGAGTTAGACCCTAAAGGACTTAAACCCACAGAAACAGGCAGAAGGATTTTTAAAAGGAAAGATGTATGGGTTGTGTTAAAGAGATTATTAGGAGGAGGAAAGAGAATAGTGAAAGGCAAAAATGAATAGCCAAATTATACCCACATCAAGATCTAGTAAGTGTGAACTTTTTTTGCAAAAATTTTACATGATCAGATTTATGCTATAGGAAGATAAGGTCTTAAAGCAGTATAAAGGATGTAATTCTAAGATAGGTGACTATAAAACATTACAGGTAGGAAACTATTGTTACAACAGGGCATAATCGGCCTGAAAAACTACTCCACAGGCAGCTTTCCCTGCTCCCCCTCCTCAAATAAAGTCTAACTTGACAAAAGAAAAAAATACATAGAAAAATACATCTATCCACATAATCACTCCCCTGACCCTGCAACCCTTTTAACCTACAATCTTTTCCCTACTCCCTTGCTAGCATTCTACTCAGGGTTACTTGCTTTTTCCAAGTTTACAGTATTTTAAAAGCTTTCTCCCTCAAAAGTCATTTTACTTTAACCTCTCTCAGTTTGAAATGTCAACAACCCTTTCCTCCCCCTAATAGCCTTTTACTTATTACTAAAGTAATTCATGTTTACTGGCAGAAAATTTATGAAATTCATTTAAGAAAAAAGGAAACTAAATTGCCCACAACCAACCTTCTTACTTAAAATTCCTTTTATTGGCTTTCTTCTACTTTTATGCACAATTGTCCAGTCTCCTTTTTCTTATGTTTCTCAAAGTCCCCAAAATGGGCATGGCCCAAAGTGTAGCCCTTTAGTCCACCCCACATCTCTGGATCATACTTCCTTTCTCTTAATTCACCTGCAGAAAAAATTTTGATTTTCCACTGATGCTTTCTCGCCTAAACTTCAATCCCACATTTCTAACTACTTACCAGACATTTTCTCCTGGATGATTACCAGCACATCAAACCAGATTTAAAAATTAAATCATGTTCTCTCCAATATTAGTTTCCCTTCTAGACCCACATTTTCCAATGCACACCTAATGTCGCTATCTTTTAAAAAAATATTTTAATTGAATTTTAAAGAGAGGAAGGGAGAGAAACATCGATGTGATATTACAACATGGATCAGCCTCCTGCACGCCCCCTACTGAGGATTGAGCCCAAAACCCAGGCATGTGCCCTGGCCAGAATTCAACTGGCAGCAGAACAATCTCTCTGTGCACGGGACAATGCCCAACTGACTGAGCCACACTGGCCAGGACTGTCTCTCTTTTAATGCTTACTCTTGAAGCGATTACTTTTCATTATTTCTCTCCATGGAATGCAATCAAACAGGCCTTCAATTAGCTACTATACTTTAACACCCAAGTATAAGAGAGAGAGTGGCTTTAATGTATAAGAGAGAGGGGCTTTAAGGGTACTGTGACATCAGAATTTACATAAAATAAATACAACCAGATAATTTCAAGAGTGTGGGAATTTCTAACCTTTCTCTTTTACTAAAGAATTTGATAAAGGCAAATACTTTATCTTGCCTAGATGAAATATGAGACACAGTGAGGTTAAATCATCATAGTGGTAAATCAAGACTAAAGCTCTTTACTGTGTCCTCCTGTCTTTCATTAAATAGTGACACTTAAATGCTTTCCAACTAAAGAGTTTTTAAAAACTTTTACATTATATTACTTAGTGACCAAAAGAAAATCCCACTTTAAATCAAACTTATCATTAATGTCCCACTGACAGGAACAAACAGTAAGTAAAATTATGTATATAACAATATATCTGAAAAATAAAATTGTTTTCTTACAAATATTAATATAGTGCTTTCTTCTTTTAGAACTTTAATGTGCTGTGTCATTGAATAACTTCCAGGCCAACAGCCAAAGTATCCAGGGACATTTTCTCTCCCAAATTCAAAACAATATCTACTTAGCAACATTCTTCTTGTTGTTGTCTAAATCTTCACCCAACGTGCCCTAACCAGTTTGGCTCAGTGGATAGAGCGTAGGCCTGCAGACTGAAGGGTCCCAGGTTCGATGCCGGTCAAGGGCATGTACCTTGGTTGCCCTGGATATGTGTCCTGACCAGGCATCAAACCTGCCACCTTTTGGTGTACAGGAGGATGCTCCAACCCACTGAGCCACCTGGCCAGGGTCTTAGCAATATTCTTAATTAAAGAATGTTACCTGCTCAGACTACATACTGTCTTCAAAATTATATACACTTTTTCAGACCTAAAATTCTCATTAAACAATGCATATATCCTTTAATAAAATCAAGTTAAGCATTTATAAATAAAATATATAACTTACAGTAATAATAGTCACCATCTGTGAAGATCCCAAAAGTGACTCAGGGTAGTTTATAAATTTAATAATAAACATAAAATACCAAGAAACTAATCAAAGCTAAGCCGCTTACTTTTTCACATAAAGAATGTGAGAAAGAAGCATTTCTGCCTACATAACCATTTTTTTTTTTATCATACTAAGCTTAGAAATAGAGGGTTTAAAAGGTTCCTAGGTAAGCCTTCTAATTCCACTTAGGGCATTTTTCTTGGCTGCAAGTATGAGAGAATATTGATGCTAAGATCATATCCGCCTTAACCAAAGTCAAATTTAATATCTTCCTCATCTAAAACTTACAGATAGCTCTATTATAACCTGACCACATATGAGGGCTGTGTTCACTATAGAGCTCCAAAAAGGCAGGAATCATTAATTTCTTTATATCTACAACTTAGCTCAGTGCTTAGTACAGAGACATTGCTATTAAATGAACCAGACTAGAAATTGTCATTCAAAATAAATATTTCAAAATATTGTTTCCTAACATTACACTTAAAACTTCAGTTCAGCCCAGCTGTTGTGGCTCAGTGTTGAGAGTTGCCTTATGAACCAGGAGGTCACAGTTCGATTCCCAGTCAAGGAATATGCCCAGGTTGTGGGCTCAATCCCCAGTGTTGGGTGTGCAGGAAGTAGCCAATCAATGATTCTCTCATTGATGTTTCTTTTCTTCTTTTAAATATATATGTATTATTTCAGAGAGGAAATGAGAAAGATAGAAACATCAATGATGAGAGAGAATCACTGACTGGCTGCCTCCTGCAGGCCCCCTACTGGGGATCAGCCCACAACCTGGGCATGTGCCCTTGACTGGAATCGAACCTGGGACCTTTCAGTCTGCAGGCCGACACTCTACCACTGAGACAAACCAGCTAGAGCATCATTGATGTTTCTATCTCTCCCTCTCCCTTCCTCTCTGAAATCAATAATATATATATATATATATATATATTTTTTTTTTAATAATATATTTTTTTAAAAACTTCAGCCCTAGCTGGTTTGGTTCAGTGGATAGAGCGTCAGCCTATTCCGGTCAAGGGCACATGCCCGGGTTGCAGGCTCAATCCCCAGTAGGGGGCGTGCAGGAGGCAGCCGATCAATGATTCTCATCATTGATTTCTCTCTCTCTCCCTCTTCCTTCAACTCTGAAACCAATAAAAATATATTTAAAAAAAAAAACAAACACTTCAGTTCAAATGTGAGCTACATGACAACCACGACTTTATGTACATTATTGGATCACCAACACCAAAGACAGTATTTGCCACATGACTGGCACTCAAATATATTTTAAATAACAGAAATAATTATTTGTTGAATGTCTACTCTCATCTAATACTTCAGGGTCTAAAAAAAATTATTTTTTTACCTAAAGATTTAATTCCTACTGGAGATAAATTTTTTAAAACCAATGAACTTTATAGTAGAAAGGACAGCAATCGCCTAGTTTAAATAAAATTAAAATAGTTCAAATAAAATTAAAATATAAGGGAGAACACATAAGATTAGATGTTTAAACAAAGACAAATTTCTAGTTTACACTAGCACAAAAGATCAGAGTGGGGGGAAAATGACATTTAAAATGAGATTCATCAGACTTATGGGAAACACTTTAGTTTTGGGTGTTAAGAACTTAACAGGAGGGATGAGCAGCATGAGTAAAGGCTTAGAAAGGCTTTCACTAAAGAAAACTGGCAGGAAGAGAGCAAAGAGTGCTGTCTATTAAAATAATCTGTCAAAAACCTTCAGAGATGTTTCATCTGTCTCATAAGTGAAGAACCAAGTTTTTCAGTGCCTGTGCGTGCGTGCGTGCGTGCGTGTGTGTACATAAAGAAGAGTCTCTGTATCACCCAGAGCAAATAGTCTCTGGAACATAATAAACAATGCTGAATGAATATCAAATGTCATATTTTAGATTACCTAAACAAAACAAGTCTTTAAAAGTTGCACTTCTAGGTATACAGAAGTCAACTAATCTCAAGGTGTAGGTTTGTGTTTTTCTGAGCGAAAGCAAAATTTTATTACAGAAAAGCTCCCTGCTACAGGGAGGGGACCCAAGCAGGTTGCCCTCAAAGTATAGAATTTAAGTGAGAAGTGACAGGTCCCTGTAACACAAATCTACTTTAAAGATTCAAAGATGAGTGCTCTTAACATTTCTGACTATTATTCAAGTTCTTATTTGCTGAATGCAAGAGAAATATTTACTGAGAGACTATAATGTATGTGCCAGGGCACTGTGCTTATAATTGTGCCAATTTTCATGTTACAGTAATGCTATCTACTTAGTGATCTCAGTGTTCAAAGAACATATACTGTGTTCTTTTGAGATTAGTACTGATGATTTTCCAATGAGATGTATTACTTAGTTAAGAGTAAAATAGGAAATAAAATGTATGGTATGTTGGATTGGTTAATCAACTGGCAGTTCAAATAATCTGGAGAACTTAGTAAATGCCAAACACTTTCTGCAATTTTTTACATGCCATCATCTCACTCAACCCACATAACACAATGGCATACATACTATAACTTCTTTCATTTCATAAAATGGGAAAATGACACTTTGAGATTAAATAGCTTTCCCAGGATCCCCCAGCTAGTACAGAATTCTTCAGGTTTTATTTTTAAAGATAAGGTGGTTTTTAATTATATTTACAATACTATTTGTACAAATGGTTTTCTCCAATCTTTGAGGCCAAGTTTGTTATAATTATAGTAGCAGCTCAAAAAAAATTTTCATAACATACTGTAGAGTAAGTCAGTGGGGAATAACTAAATATCTTTAAAAAATATCTGCCAAACAATCCTTACTGTGGCCTCTAACAGTCTAATGGCTTTCTTAACTTAATCTATATGTAATATAAAAATATATATATAAATACCTCAAAAATCCTTGCAGTAGAGGTGATTAACATACTAAAGCCTATGTTGTTATTATAATAAGTCAATAAAGCTTAACATTAACAAAGAACTGCAGTAACAAAATAAAAATTTCAGACCTCATGAAACTAAAAAATTTTATGATATATGATAAATCAGTGCTATAGAGAAAATAAACAGGCGAAGGGAGATAAGGGAGTATGGTAGTCTGGGAACTCTTTAGTGATATGGAGACAGTTGAACAGAGATAAAGAGAATTGAGAGAACAAGTCTAGGAGATAACTGAGTAATATGGGCTCCAAGCAGATGGAATCATGAAGTGCAATCTTTCTGAGGCAGGAGCACTTTTTAAAAATAACTATTTGCACTATAATACTTAGATAACATTTATAATTTTTAGTGATTACTTCACTTAGCTGAAGAGATTCATTCAAATGTCAATGATCTTTTTTTTTTTTTTAACTAAACGAACCAAATTTTGCTTTAGTTAAGACATCATGGAATGATTGGTTCATCCTATCTTAGCCCAGCAAGAAGAGCCTGCCAGAAATAAAATATGACTTCCTCATTTTTACTAGTCAAGCTTCTTCAAGATTTATCTGGAATGTATTTCCCAAATCAAAGTTCTGCCACAGAAAATTAAAAAAGTATTCAAATGAAATCACTTCATTAAAATGAAGATTGGAGATGAGAATATTCTGAGAGAAGTTATCTTAGGAAAATTCTAAAAAATCTAGGAGTAATAACTGAAAGAAATTTACAAAACACAAGTAGCTAACTATCACAGAAATGCAGGCCAGATACCAAATTTTCTTTGACAGAATAGATATGCAGAATTGGCTGTTCTACAGTATTCCAAAACCCTAACAGCAATTTAGCAGTTAAATTAAAAAAAAAAAAAAAAGCTTTGAATACTGTTTTATTTATTTTCTAAAAACTAGCTGTGAAATACTTAACCCAGGTCTCTATTACAAGATGTTAGTACATAGAACTAGACATTCAATACCTGTTTGAGGTATAAATAAATTTCAAATTTGCAGGAAGTAGTCTTTATCCAATTTTCTACAAGGGAACCAATTTTTTCTCCAAATAATACTTTTTAAAATAATTAGCCCTAGCCCATTTGGCTCAGTGTATAGAGTGTCGGCCTGCGGAATCAAGGGTCCCGGGTTTGATTCTGGTCAAGGGCACATGCCCGGGTTGGGGGCTCAGTCCCCAGAAGGGAGCATGCAGGAGGCAGCCAATCAATGATTCCCTCTGATCATTGATGTTTCTATTTTCCTCTCTGAAATCAATAAAAATATATTTAAAAAAATAAAAATTAAATTAATAATTACATGCAAGTATGTTAAGATAATGTTATTAGAGCAAGGCCATGGTAGATATAACTATGACAACTTTTAGAGTGTGTAGGCTTATAAATACATTGTTCATCTTAACCTATCACAAAACAAATCAAAATAAAGTGATCCAGCCCCTGCAGTATGGCTCAGTGGTTGCCTATGAACCAGGAGGTCATGTTTGATTCCTGGTCAGGGCACATGCCTAGGTTGCAGGCTCCATCCCTAGTAGGGAGTGTGCAGGAGGCAGCTGATCAATGATTTGTATCATTGATGTTTCTAACTCTCTCCATCTCCCTTCCTCTCTGAAATCAGTAAAAATATATTAATAAAATAAAGTGATCCATAATTCCACCTATAGTTTACTAATGGTCCAAATTGGGAATTTGTTTCAGCTCATTATTTTGTACCCAAAAGAAATCTAAGTATTCCAAGGTTACTTTAAGCCTAAGAATTAGGGTATCACTCTCAGTATGACCTAATGATGGTCTCACTTGTAAAATAATTTGTTTGACCTCGCCTGCTGGCTCAGTTGGTTGCAGCATCCTCCCTTCTTCACTTCCTAATAATCAATAAAAAAAACATGTCCTCGGGTGAGGATTAAAAAAAAAAATTAATTAAAAAAAACAATTTTAGACTTAATTTGTCTAACTCTGTGGGTGCTCTTCTTAAAATAGAAGTCCCTTAAGGGCAGGGATCTCTAAAACAGCATTGTACACTGAAGATGTTCAATTAGAAATACTCCTGAAGCTTCTATTAAGTCAATGTTCATATTTTTTAAGAGTTCCATTCCGATCAGGGCACATACCTAGGTTACGGATTTGATCCCTAGTTCGGTGAGTACGAAAGGCAATCTCTCATGTTTCTTTCTCTCTCTCTCTCTCCCACTTCCTCTCTAAAATCAATAAACATATATCCTCTAGTGAGGATAAATATATACATACATACACACACATATAAAATATATGAAATTTAAAAACAAAGAATGAAACTAAAGATAGAACAATAAAATATCCATCTAAGTCTGTTTTCCAAGGAGTGGTCCTCAAAAAGTATGGGGGAAAAGAACACCATCCTCTGCGAGTTGACAGGGAGTTTGGCAAGTTTCAAGCACTCTCACTTGTGGCCTAATTTTATGAATGGAAAAAACTCTGCATCAAAAGGCGCGACTTGTCCAAGGTCAGTCAAGAAGTTAGTGTTGCAGCTCTACCTAGAAGAGTGCACTTCACCTGACACTTTCCACTACATCGTCCTGCCTCCTCTGCCGCCAGAGGTAGAGTGAATCAGTCTCCCGCACTATCCTCAATCTGCTAAAGAGACGGGTGAAAGCTTTCGGTAGCAGGTCAACCTAGGGGAGAAAGTTGTGCAGGTCACCGATCAGCCCAGTGAAGTGACATGCTGACAGGCTCAGCTCCCAAAGGAACAGTTCTGCATTCCCAGGAGCCCCTCCAAACCTGGCGCCAGCGTGACTGCTCCCGGAAACGTCTGAAAAACCTCCCAGTGAGTTTCGCCCCCTCCTGGGCGTGAGGAACGACCGGGGAATGAGCAGAGGACGGCCGGCCACCCGACCCAGCCATGTGTCCAGCCCGTCACGCCCGCCTTCGCCCCAGCCGGTTCCTCGTGCCTCGACCGCAGCCAGAGGCCCAGCTCGGGACCCGACGCAAAGGCTGTCTGGGCCGCCGCCACCACCGCAGCAGCCCGAGGCGTCCCGGCGTGGCACTCGCCGTCTGGTCCCCGCCCCACCTCTCAAGCTGAGCCTCTAAGCGACGCTGTCCGCGTCCCTAGCCAGGCCCGGAGGGATCGGCCTGCCAGTCCGCCCGACCGCCCGCTGCCGCCAGCCCGGCGTCCTTACTTCATTAAGCTGGCGCTCCGCGGCCTCACGTAGGGCAGGATCCATGGTGCCCCGCAGGGCCTCGATAATGGTGTTGGGGTCCATCGCAGCGCGGACTTGCTAAAACCCCAAGGCTCGGGTGCTTCTGAGCCAGGAACAGCACCGCTCACTGCGCACATGGACCCGCCGCGCTCCGCAGCGGCAACCGGCGCGAAAGGAAAGAGAAGCGCCAAAGCCCCGGATAGAACCTCTTCGCCTCGGCGTGGAGGCGGGAGATGTTCCGGAGATTTCCTGTCAGCAGGCCGCGGAGCACCTTGGGATGTGTAGTCCGCATGTGCAGTCCGCAACCCACGTGGTCCCGAGCTGTCCCTCATACAAATCAAAAAGGAAAAATGTTCAGACTGCACAGAAAGAAATTTAAAACAATCAATTAAAAATATTTCACATTATAGTATACTTATGGTGACTATAAGATGTATCTGACACAATAAGTGATGAAGTCCATTGTTAGTAGCTGTGTAATTGAAGGAAAGCTTTTCAAAAAGCATTTTGAGACAGTGTTTCTATATGCCATAAAAATGTTTATACCCAAGTAAAAAAAAATATTTGACCCAAGTAATCCCATTTATGAGACTTTCCTAAGAAATAACACAAAAGATTAAATGAGCCTTACATGTGAGAGGTATTTACCACATTGTATATTTATTATAATCACCAAATACTAAAATTATGGCTTTTTATTGAGCATCCAAATTTTGTCAGGAACGTTATATAAATAACATCTAAGTTCAGAACAAAAGCATAATCCCTATTAAAACCCACCTTCTTTAAAACAGTTAAACGGTTTAGAAAGGTTAAATAACTTGCCCAAGTTCACTTAGATATTAAGAGGTTCACCTAGGATTTCAAAACTAGGACATTTCTGTTTTCAAAGTTTTCATTCCATTGAATTACTCTGCCTCCCCAGATAAATGTAGGCCTGGCCTATGTGGCTCAGTGTTTGAGTGTCGACCTATGAACCAGGAGGTCATGTCCAGGAGGTCACTGTTGGATTCCAGGTCAGGGCACATGCCCAGGTTGTGGGCTCGATCCCCAGTGTGGGGTGTTCAGGAGGCAGCTGATCAATGATTTTCTCTCATTTATGTTTCTATCTCTCTCCTTCTCCCTTCCTCCCTGAAATCAATAAAAAATAATATAAAAAATAAAATACATAGAACTTTTTTTAAAAAGAGAGAAATGTCAGACAATAAAGGAACCCTACTTTGCTATTTCCATCCATTTTGGCCTCCCTAAATTCTCTAAACTCTGTCTCCTTGACTCAGTGAGACCACAGTGCTTTTTATGGGAATCCCTTCTTGTCGTATGGTCCAGATAGTGCCTTCAGACACAAAACTGAGGAAACTATTTGGCTTACTTTACTTGTTTTCTTTCTCTCAGGGACCACAATTCTAATCTGCTTCTTATTTGAAATCTGAAAACAGTTGTTTCACATATTAAGTTCTACTTGTTTACAACATGGGTGTTCACTGTTACTCTACCATGGGTGGAAGCAAAAGATACTCTGAAATTTTTAAGTACTACGCACAGGTGGATACTCTTTTTATCAACTAAAGTATTCAGGGTAGCCATGAGGATCAAAAAAGAAATCACATATCAGAATTATTCTTTTAACTCACAACAGAAAAGTTTCCTTTTATCTGCCCACTCATAATGTGGAGGAGATATGCTACTTACTTTGTCCTTTAATATGTCAGATATATAATAGTTTTTTAATATGCAGAGTCAGTGCAACAGAATCTGAAAGGAATAAAAAGTCAGAATATATATGAGGTAGCTTTAGGCCACAATACCCCCAAAACTCTAACCTGAGATCTGTCTGATTACCCCATTTCCCAGGAAGGAGGTATGTGGATATTTGGTAGTCTTTATTTTTCTAGGAGGGCAATCTAATTGAGAGCTCACTTAGAAACACATAGATCCCCAATACGCAGGGGTCCTCAAACTTTTTAAACAGGGGCCAGTTCACTGTCCCTCAGACCATTGGAGGGCCTGACTATAGTTTTAAAAAAAAACTATGAACAAATTCCTATGCGCACTGCGGGCCCAGGACGAGTCCGCTGCTAAGCAGGACAGGCAGCGGCACCCGGCGGGCCGGATAAATGTCCTCGGTGGGCCACATGTGGCCCGTGGGCCGTAGTTTGAGGACCCCTGCTAGTAGAAGGAGCATTAGCCTCAAATTCAAACAGATGTGGACTGAATCTTGACTCCATAACTTCCTAGCCTTGACATGACTGAGGGCCTCCATTTTCTCTTCTATATAATAGGAATAACAGCAATTCTATGATGAGGTTTAAGTAAAGTCATATACAATATATCAAGCAAACCCTGCATATATAGTGCCCAGAGTACAGTTAACTCAATAAATGATCATTTGAACAGACACTTCACCGAAGAAGATGCACAGATGGCAAATTGTGGTCCCTTATATAGCAAATAAGCATATGAAAAAAATGCTCCACATCATATGTCCTTAGGGGATTACAAATTTACACAAATAAATGAGATACCATTATGAATGGCTAAAACCCAAAACACTGATACCAAATGTTCACAAAAATGTGGAGCAACAGAAACTCTCACTCACTGCTGGTGACAATGCAAAACGGTACAGCTATTTTGGAAGTCAGTTTGGCAATTTCTTACAAAACTAAACAATTCTTACCATATGATCCAGCAATTGCGCTCTTTGGTATTTATTTACCCAAATTATTTAAAAACTAATGTCCATACTAAAATCTATACATGGATGTTGCTGCAGCTTTATTCATAATTGACAAAACATGGAAGCAACCAATATGCTTTCAATAGCTAAATGTATAAACAAACCATGGTACATCCATACTATGGAATGTTACTCAGCAATAAAAATAAATGAGCCTTGGCTGGTGTTTCTAAGTGGTTAGAGTGTGAGCCCACATACTGAAAGGTCTCAGGTTTGATTCCTGGTCAAGGGCATATACCTGGATTGAAGATTTGATCTCCTGGCCCCCGTCAGAGCAAGTGCAGGAGGCAACCAAGCAATTTGTCTCTCTCAGATCGATGTTTCTCTCTTGTTTGCTCACTCTCTCTCTTCCCTCTCTCCTTTCCTCTCTCTCCAGAAATCAATGAAAAATATCCTCAGTTGAGGATTAACAACAACAACAAAAGAAATGAGCTATCAAACCACAAAAACCTGGGAACCTTAAGTGCATATTACTAAGTGAAAAGGGCCATTATGAAAAGAACACAGAATTTTTAGGTGATAAAACTATTCCACAGGATACTGTAATAAGGGCTATATGTTATTATACTTTTATCAAAACCCATATAATGTACAACACAAAGAGTAATCTGTAATGTAGACTATGGACTTCAGTTAATAATATAGCATTATTGCCCTAGCCCAGTGGTCGGCAAACTGCGGTTCGCGAGCCACATGCAGCTCTTTGGCCCCTTGAGTGTGGCTCTTCCACAAAATACCACTGCCTGGGCGAGTCTATTTTGAAGAAGTGGCGTTAGAAGAAGTTTAAGTTTAAAAAATTTGGGTCTCAAAAGAAATTTCAATCGTTGTACTGTTGATATTTGGCTCTGTTGACTAATGAGTTTGCCGACCACTGCCCTAGCCGGTTTGGCTCAGTGATAGAGCATTGGCCTGCAAACTGAAGGGTCCTGGGTTCAGTTCCAGTTAAGGGCACATACCTCAGTTGCAGGCTCAATCCCCAGCCCTGGTCGGGGCGCATGCAGGAGGCAACCAATCAATTTGTTTCTCTCACCTCACATTGATGTCTCTCTCTCTCTCTCTCTCTCTCTCTCTCTCTCTCTCTCTCTCTCCCCCGCCCCTTCCCTTCCACCCTCTCTAAAAATCAATGGAAAAATATTCTTGGGTGAGGATTAACAAAAAATAATAATATATCATTACTGGCTCATCAATGATAACAAATTTACCACACTAATGCAAGATGTTAATAATAGCGAAAACTGTGTGGCGAGGGAAGGGCTATATGGAAATTCTATATACTTTCTGCTCAGTTTAAAATTTTTATTGATTGATTGATTTTAGAAACAGGAAGGCAGAGAGAGAGAAAGATGGATAAAGATGGATTTATGGATTCATTGGTTGATTCTTGGCCTATTAGGACCATGCTCTAACCAGCTGATTAATGTTTCTCTCTCACATTGATGTTTCTCTCTCTCCCCCTTCCTCTCTTTCTAAAAAATAAATAAAAAACATATCCTCAGGTGAGGATTAAAAAATAAAATAAAGTCAATTAAAAATCAACAGTGGCAAAATGATAATATTATTTAGTGGAGAACAAATTAGCAGTTATCAAGGGTTAGAGATGGTAGTGGAGAAGGGGGTAAAGAAGTGGTGTGATTATAAAAGGGTAGCAAAAGAGAGATGTGGGGATGGAATAGCTCTGTATCTTAAATGCAGTGGCAGTTACACAAATCTACACATTTGATAATAAGACATAGAACTATACACACATGTTATACCAATGTCAATTTCTTGATTTTTACATTGTGCTAATATAAGATATAATAAGGAAACTGAGTGAAGAGTACACATGACTTTTCTGTACTGTTTGCAACTTCCTGTGAATCTATAATTGCATAATAATGAAGTTTTTAAAAAATACATATTGTAATAAAGAGGAGTCTCAGTTAAAAATGTTAATGTCTTGTAATATCCTGGGTGGGATCCTAGAAGAGAAAAAGGATGTTAGGGGAAAACAGGACATATGAATAAAGTAGAGACTTTAGTTAATAATAATGTATCAGTAGTGGTTCAATTATGAAAAATGCACCATACTAATGTAAGATGTTAAACAGGGAAAACTAGATTTGGGATATAAGGAAACACTGCATTACCTTTGCAATAAATTTGAAATTTAAAGCTATTCTAAAACAAAAAAGTTTATCTATATATATAAAAGCCCAGTGACTGAATGGAGGAATGACCAGAATGACCGGTTGAACAGTTGCTATGATGCGAACTGATCACCAAGGGGCAGACACTCAATGCAGGAGCTGCCCCTGGTGGTCAGTATGCTCCCACAGTGGGAGCGCAGCTCCGTTGACCAGGATGAGTGGCACTCCCACAGCTGTTGATCCCTGCAGGCCACGCACCCCCACCAGTGCACGAATCCATGCACTGGGCCTCTAGTTTAAAAATAAATAACCCTAGCCCGGTAGCTCAATTCATTGGGCCTTGTCCTGTACATCAAAAGGTGTTTGATTCCCAGTCAGGGCTCATGCCTGGGTTGTGGGCTCAATCCCAGGTAGGGGGCATGCAGGAGGCACCCAATAGATGTTTCTCTCCCTCATTGATGTGTGTGTTTTTCTCCCTCTCTCTCCCCCTTTCTCCCTCCCTCTTAAAAAAAAATTCAATAAAAATATATATTTTTTAAAAGTGGCAAACTATTAAGATAATTAATCCAAGTAAATATGTAAGGACTTATGTCCAGAATACATAAAGAATTCCTACAAATCAGTAAAACAAACAAAAATAAAACCAACCAGACAATCAATTTAAAAATATAAAAAATGACTTAAGTAGACATCTCCACCAGACATAAAAACAAAATGGACAATAAGCATATGAAAATGTGTTCAACATCATTTGTTATCAAGAAATGCTAATTAAAACTACCATAAGGTAGCATGCTCATCCAAAAGACGTCTAAAATTTAAATAATTGACAATAGAAAATGTTGGTTAAGATGTGGATCAAGTAGATCTCTCATGCATTGCAGACAGAGTGTAACTTGGCAGAATCACTTTGGAAAAATGTTTGGCAGTGCCAACTACAACTAAACATACATATGACCCTGGATATACACCCTAAAGAAATTAGTGCTTATGTCCATCAAAAAACATGCACAAGTGCCGAAACCGGTTTGGCTCAGTGGATAGAGCGTCGGCCTGCGGACTGAAGGGTCCCGGGTTCGATTCCGGTCAAGGGCATGTACCTTGGTTGCGAGCACATCCCCAGTGGGGGGTGTGCAGGAGGCAGCTGATCGATGTTTCTCTCTCATCGATGTTTCTAGCTCTCTATCCCTCTCCCTTCCTCTCTGTAAAATATCAATAAAATACATTTAAAAAAAAAAAACATGCACAAGAAATGTTTGTAGCAATTTTGTTTGTAATTAGTCAAAACTGGAAATGACTCAAATATCCATTAATAGAATAGATAAATTCATACACTGGAATGCCACACTGCAATGAAAAAGGACAAACTATTGATTCACACACAACATGGATGAATCTCCTTGACAATAGTTAAAGAAAGAAGTCACACATAAAAACATACATTGTATGACTCCACTTATATTAAATTTAAAAACAGACAAAACTAACCAATGGTTGTAGAAGTCAGAATACTAGTTACCCCTGGAGGGGATACTGGTAGGGAGAAGGAATGTGTACCTTCTGGGAGGATGGAACTGTTCTATGTATTGGCTTGGATAGTATTTACAATCCTATCTAATAAAGAGGGAATATGCTAATTGACCATCACTCCATCACAAAGATGGCTGCTCCCACAGCTGAGGCCAAGTTCTTATAAGGAGCCTTAACGAGCAATCAGCAGGGACCTGAGGCTACGCCCTCCCCCACCCCCGTGGGGCTGGACAGGGGACCTCAGGCCATATCCCCTGCCCTGGCGTCAGGCTGGGGGACCTCAGGCAGCAACCCCTGCCCCAGTGCCAGGCCAGAGGACCTGAGGCCATGCCCCCCGCCTGGCGGACCTTGATGGAGGACCTCAAGGTGCACTTCCCGTCCTGGTGCTGGGCTAGGGGACCTCAGGCTGATCCCCCTGCCCCAGCCACTCCCCTCACCAGGGGGGAACTCAGGCTGCACCCCCCCACCAGGTGGGGCTTGACAGGAGACTTCAGGCCGAGCCCCCCACCCCAGCACCAGGCCGGGGGACCTCAGACCACACCCCCCGCCTGGCGGGGCTTGACAGGGGGCCTCAGGCCGTGCCCCCCGCCCCAGCACCGGGCCAGGGGACCTGAGGCTATGCCCCCTGCCCAGGGCTTGACAAGGGTGGGACTGGCTGGGTCTGGATCTAGCCCAATGCGGGGGGATCAGACAGGTCTGGGTCTCAAGCGATTTTGAGGTGCATGTGGGTGGGCGGGGACTTGACTCTGGGTCCCGTGGTGTGCCCCAGACTCTGACAGGAGGAAGGTTTTCGTATACATTTTACTAATTTTCTTTCATCTCTGACACTTCTATTGTAGAGAAAGGGCAAATAGCAATATAAAATTATTTCCTCTAATTAATCCCATTTTAATGTGCATGAATTTTGTGCACCGGGTCACTAGTAGTTATATACACATGAAAAAATTAGCTAGCTCTTCATTTAAGATCTGTGCACTCTAATATATGTGTTATACTTCAATAAAAAACTTTTTTTAAAATATATTTTTTATTGATATTTTACAGAGAGGAAGGGAGAGGGATAGAGAGCTAGAAACATCGATGAGAGAGAAACATTGATCAGCTGCCTCCTGCACACTCCCTACTGGGGATGTACCCGCAACCAAGGTACATGCCCTTGACCGGAATCGAACCTGGGACCCTTCAATCCACAGGTCGACGCTCTATCTACTGAGCCAAACTGGTTAGGGCTCAGTGTATATTCTTCATAGCTTTGTTGTTGTTGTTGTTAATCTTCACCCAAGAATATCTTTCCATTGATTTTCAGAGAGAGAATGTAAGGGAGAGGGAGAGACAGAGAGAGAAACATCGATGTGAGAGAGACACATCATTTGATTGCCGCCCACATGTGTCCCAACCAGGGTCAGGAATCAAGCCTGCAACTGAGGTACATGTTCTTGACTGGTATCAACCCCAGGAACCTTCAGTCCATGGGCCAATGCTCTCTCCACTGAGCAAAACTAGCTAGGGCTCATAGCTTTTTGTTGTTGTAGAGGAAAGTAGGAAGCAACCCAGATATCTATTTTTAGGGCAATCCTATATAATAAAAGTGTAGTATGCAAATTGTCCCCTCGACTGGAGTTGTCCAGGAGTTTGACCAGGGGGTGGGCAGCTAGGGGGAGGGGGGGAGTCCCCAGCTGGCAGCTGACAGTTGCTAGGGACCCTACCACTGCACGAATTTTGTGCACTGGGCCTCTAGTGGAAATATAAAAGTAACAAATTCCAACCTTGGAACATTGTGCTGCAATTAAAAGCAACAATCCTTATATACCTATAACAATATGAACAGATCTAGAAAACAATGTTGTGTGAAAACGGAATCACCTTAATTAAATTTATAGCATAATGACATTGATGTAAATTACAACCCATACACATGCCACTTCTGGCCATAATGGAGTAACTACAAGAAAACCCCCTCACTGTAAACAATTATAAAACTGGACAAAATATATGAAGTACCCATTTTCAGGTAAAGGAAAAAAAAATGATAGTGTAAGCCTGTAATCCCTGCAAGAAAAGGAACTAACAAAGTACAAAAGTAGGTTTTCAGTTGTTCCTATGGAAAATAATACAATAATCTATATATCTAAATAATAAAATAATACAATAATCTAATAATAGAGGAATATACAAATTGACCAGGATGCCATCACAGTAATTACCCAACAGCAGGCTGTGAGGGGCAACAAGGCCGGCAGGGGGGTTAGTGAGGGACAACCAAACAACTGAACAGCAGGCTGTGTGGGGTGGCAATTGTGGGCAACCAGGCTGGCAGGGGGGCGGGCAGTTGGGGGCAACCAGGCCAGCAGAGAGGCAGTTGGGGGTGAACAGGCTGCCTGGGGGAGTAGTTGGGGGCAACCAGGCCGGTAGGGAGGGCAGTGAGGGGTGACAGGCCAGCAGGGGGGGCAGTTAGGGGTGATCAGGCAGGCAGGCAGGTGAGCAGTTAGGAGCCAGCTGTCCCGGATTGTGAGATGGATGTCTGACTGCCGGTTTAGGCCCGGGATTGGGCCTAAACCGGCAGTCGGACATCCCCCAAGGGGTCCCAGATTGGAGAGGGTGCAGGCTAGGCTGAGGGGGCCCCCTCTGTGCATGAATTTCATGCACTGGGCCTCTAGTTAATAAATAATAATACAAGAAGGGCCGAAACCGGTTTGGCTCAGTGGATAGAGCATTGGCTTGTAGACTGAAGGGTCCCGGGTTCGATTCCGGTAAAGGGCATGTACCTTGGTTGTGGGCACATCCCCAGTGGGAGGTGTGCAGGAGGCAGCTGATTGATGTTTCTCTCTCATCGATGTTTCTAGCTCTCTATCCCTCTCCCTTCCTCTCTGTAAAATATCAATAAAATATATTAAAAAAATAATAATACAAGAAGGAACCCTGTTTTGTGTACTCATCGATCTGGCTACTGTACTGAATGAATGCCCAACATGTTAGCAGAAGAGACAGATGCTATGCCCTCTGTATTATTCCATCCCTTGAGACCAACCAGACACTTAGTGGCAGATTGATTATATCAAAGCTCTTCCTCTTTAGAGGGCAGCAATTCTTTTTTTAAAAAAATATATTTTATTGATTTTTTACAGAGAGGAAGGGAGAGGGATAGAGACTTAGAAACATCGATGAGAGAGAAACATCAATCAGCTGCTTCCTGCACATGCCCTACTGGGGATATGCCCACAACCAAGGTATATGCCCTTGACCAGAATCGAACCTGGGATCCTTCAGTCTGTAGGGTGATGCTCTATCCACTGAGCCAAACCAGTCAGGGCAGCAATTAGTTCTTACTAGTATTGACAACTACTCCAGAAATGGAGTACTGATACAAACATGAAATTGATGTTTCCTGAGCAATAAAGTCCTTTGTTTCTGACCTAAGAGTCTCATATCTTCTGTCAGCATCCATGAATTTTGGCTTGCAACTACAGTTCTTTACATATACCCATGCAACCTGTTTGTGACTGAGCCTCACCTCAGGCCTGAGCCACAGGCCTCTCGCTTCCTACTTCAGGGCTTCTCTGATGCCATATGCAGAATGCCCCCCAAAAAATATGTTTAGCTCTTATGCATGTGCAACCTGAAAGTTTGTGGAAGTTAATAGTCTGTGAGGCAACCCTTGACCATTGGGCAATGATTGCTGATTTCTTCTCTCCTTTCTCTTGGTCAGATCACCCTGAAATACATTTCAGAAATCTTCTCACAGTCCTACAGGACAGTTTCCCTTAGTAGTAGACAACTAAAAGCCTTTCCTTGTATTAGCACTTTCTCCTTCCTATTTTCACTTCTCACTTCTGCCCTCTGGAATTATACCTCCAGATAAACTATTGGCATTATATCTCAGGTTCTACTTTTGGGGAAACCCAGACTATGGCCAGGGACCTTTAGATGTGGAATCAAGACAACCTGAAGTTGTTGTTTTTTGTTTTTTTGTTTTGTTTTGTTTTGTGTGTGTGTGTATGTGTGTTTAAATATATTTTATTGATTTTTTACAGAGAGGATGGGAGAGGGATAGAGAGTTAGAAACATCAGTGAAACATCTATCAGCTGCCTCCTGCACACCCACTGCTGGGGATGTGCCCGCAACCAAGGTACATGCCCCTAACTGGAATCGAACCTGGGACCTTTCAGTCTGCAGGCCAACGCTCTATCCACTGAGCAAAACCGGTCAGGGCCAACCTAAAGTTTTTAAGGCTGAGTGACTTGGAGGGTGGTAAAGACATGAGAAACAGAAACATCAATGATGAGAGAAAATCATTGCTTGGCTTACTCTTTCACGCAATACAGTGGGAGATGTTTACTACTGAAACCATTTAATTTTTTTAAAAATATATTTTATTGATTTTTTACAGAGAGGAAGGGAGAGGAATAGAGAGTTAGAAACATCGATGAGAGAGAAACATCAATCAGCTGCCTCCTGCACACCCCCCTCCTGGGGATGTGCCTGCAACCAAGGTACATGCCCTTGACCAGAATCGAACCTGGGACCCTTGAGTCCACAGGCCGACGCTCTATCCACCAGGCCAAACCGGTTAGGGCTGAAACCATTTAATTTGAAATATTTTGGTATATTCTTGTGATGCCCAGGGCATAGGACATGATGCTTACTTAGATATCAAGTGAAAGTTAGATCTTTCATTCAGCAAACATGTATTGAAATCCTTCTGTGTGCAAATCAGTTTTGGTTCAATGCCATGTTCTTTTTTTTGGGGGGGAGGGTACAAAAACAAGCAAGAAATTATTGACGGCAGCAAAAACATACTTAGGACAGTGAAACAAGGACCATTGCTCCCATGGTTGCAGGTCTCATGGGGTCCCTTAGAGCCGTGGTCGGCAAACTGTGGCTCGAGAGCCACATGTGGCTCTTTGGCCCCTTGAGTGTGGCTCTTCCACAAAATACCATGGCATGGGCGAGTCTATTTTGAAGAAGTGGCGTTAGAACAAGTTTAAGTTTAAAAAATTTGGCTCTCAAAAGAAATTTCAATCGTTGTACTGTTGATATTTGGCTCTGTTGACTAATGAGTTTGCCGACCACTGCCTTAGAGGTTAGGGGATAAGTGCTTGTGGGGAAAGGAGAAGGGAAAGGGAATGGCACAGGTATGCTCCCTGGAGGGGGAGTGCCTCAATGCCATGTTCTTAAAGATAATTGGCACTGTGAAAAAAATAATACCTGAGAAATGCGGGAAGATAGGCAACATACCAATAGAAGTAGCAGTAAATAATTAAGCACCTATTCTGTTCAAGGCCCCAGTGCGGAATCTCAGAGGGAAGGCGGAGGAGGGTGGGAGGGTGGGAGGTAATCAATTAAAGACGTTCTACAGCATATAAGCATAACACATGGATGCAGACAGTGAGGTGGTGAGGGCCTGGGCAGGGGATAGGGGGAAGAAAGGGGGACATATGTAATACTTTCAACAATAAAGATTTTAAAAAAAACCCATGAAATAGTCATTGTATTTACTTTAAGATACTAATACTCTAATAGTGATTATCTTTTTATATTATACAGAGTTGTAAGTGAGACACATTCTTAAAAGAAATAGAAATATGAACTTTGAGGAGATAGGGAGTCATAAGTTGCAGCTGAAATATCAGGGTGGGTGGATGGAGGAGGTGGCGTCTGAACCGGACTCTAGATAATTCCAAGACTATGAAGGCAGAACACTGCAAGCAGAGGAGATGCCAAAGGCACAGAAATGAGAGAGCATGGTTTGAAGAATGTGGTAGTTAGGATCTTTGGTTGCAAAGATCACATTACTTTAAGTGATAAAGATTTCTTCCAAGGCTATGTGGGAAAATGAAGACAAAGAATCTCAATCATGTAGAGCTGAAGTCTCATGGGGGATTAAATTCATTTTGGGAACTGGGAGGCGATACTGTATATGAGGCAGCTTTTAAGGATTAGGTATTTTGTCTGGACCCTTTTCTATGGTTTATCACTAAAAGGGAAGCTCTTTCTGCATTTACTGCACATGCTACTACCACTTCTTATGTGTCAGCATACTCAAGACTCCTGGCTTCTGTTGTGTCATAACTTCTAGTTACATTTCTCTGTGTGCTTCTGACTCTGCTATTAATAATTTTACTGTCTAGGTCTCAAATTCAATCTTTGCAAGAGAAAATTTGATTGACCTGGTTAATTATTATCATTCCTATTGAACAACTCCCTTGGGCAATTCAACAGACTCTGAATAGATGGGTCAATTAGATGTGTCATAGGTGACAGAGTCCTATGGTATAGAACAAGGTGACCTCAGAGTTGTGGGAGTGGAAAGCACTGCTCCAAATATGGGAATAGCAAGTAAACAGCTTGGCCTAATCTTAGGTATAGCAAAGAGAAATAAACCGGAGACAAGACAATGATGGCCATAAATGCCAGGATAAGTCATTTTGGTTTCTTTGACTAGGCGAGTTGTTCTCAACCCTATCAGACCTCTTTTTGTAATGCCCTCTCTACTATTCTTTTTTTTTTTTTAAAGCCAAATACCTTTTTTAAAATGTGTTTTTATTGATTTCAGAGAGGGAGGAAGAGGGAGAGAGAAATAGAAACATCAATGATGAGAGAGAATCATTGCTCAGCTGCCTCCTTCATGCAACCCCAGCATGTGCCCTGATCAGGAATCATACCGTGACCACCTGGTTCACTGATCAATAGTTAACCACTGAGCCACATGGGCAGGGCTCTTCTTCTTTTTTAAATTGTTCTTAAAGAGAGGAAGGAAGAGAGAGAGAGAGAGGGAGAAACGAGAGAAACATCGATGTGAGAGACAAGTATCATCAGTTGCCTCCCATACACACCTTGACTGGGGATTGAACCCAAAACCTGGCTTTGTGCCCTGACCAGGAATTGAAACCACCACCTTTGGTATATGGGACAACACTCCAACTAACTGAACCATACCAGCCAGGGCCTCTCTGTTTTTCTTTTTATTTCCTTTTCTTTTTGCCTCTCTACTGTGTTTTGGTTTTTTTTGTTTTTTTTTTTTTTAATTAATCCTCACCAAAGGATATTTTCCCATTGATTTTTAGAGTCAGTGGGAGGGAGTGAGGGAGGGGGAGAGAGAGAGAGAAACATCAATGTGAAAGAGACACATCGGTTGATCACCTCCTGCATATGGCCCTGGTTGGGGCTAGAGATGGAACCTGCAACCCAGATACATGCCCTTGAACGGGAATCGAACCCACGACCCTTAGGTATGCAGGCCAATGCTCTAACCACTGAGAAACATCAGACAGGGCCTCTCTACTATTCTTAGATGAGTTCCATAGATACTATAGTCTAAATACATATACATATTTTTTTAAAAATCAATATAGTATTTAAATGTAACCCAAGGAAAAAATAAAAGGAAATGATTTATAATAATATGTATTTCAATATGCAATTGCTCATGGACAACTATACTAGAGGCTATAAAGCAGTTAGATGCTTGCAACTATACATAGCAAAATTATAAATGTTACAGCCACAAATGCAGACTAATACAAGTGTGTTGTGTTGATGACTCGGATGCCATCAATGACATTTCAATCAGTAATGTAATTCTTTGAAATGGTATCCTCAATCCCTAGCATAGTACATATTTAAATTTAGTGTGTGTGTGGGGGGGGTTTAGATGAAAAAAAAATCTGAAAACAAAAGAGACCCATTAAAGATTTTAAAAAGACAAGTGTCTGGATTAGAACAAATTTTAAGTCTTCTAAGAGATGACAAGCTTCAAGGTCTGGGTTGTTTTCATCTTTGGCTCATCTCCCACTCCAACCTCAGTGCTTATAAGTAGTAGACACTCAATATATAATTTTGAATTGAATTGATTTGAATCAAATAATTTCTCCAGCAAAGTGCCCACAGGGCCCTTTGGTATAACATTATCTTCAGGCAGAGCTCCAGAAAAGCAGTATTTAGTGGAAGAGACTTCCTTACCATAGGGCCAAAGTCAGCCCTATCTTTATTTTCACATGTGCCGACTCTGGAATTTGAAATAGAATGTTCTAGGTCCAGCTCTGTCGCAAAGAAAACTGCATTCTATTACATCATCTCAAGATTTGCTAACATGCCCACAGACCCATAATCATAGAAGTCTATAACAAAAATCCATTTTATGTAGCTGGTACACACCATGTTTCAAATTTGGGTTGGTTGTTTGAAGAAAGTCTTCAGTACCTAGCATAATGCCTAGCACGCAATAGCCACTTAACACATATGTGTTGAATTGGATGAATAGTAGCAGTTGAAAACAGTGCCGAAGACAGAAAAATGAAAAAGCAAATTTCTAGTTTGTATTACACCAGAACCAGATCTGGGACTGTTTTCAATTTGAAGAATCGTCAAGCAAGCTGACTCAAAAGCAATTACTCAGGCCACACATCCAAAATAACAATCAAACAAACAACAACAAACAAAAGTAAAGACTATGTGTGCATAGTTACAAAGTAGTGCAAAAGAGCTTAAATTGAAAACCATTTCTTGATCTTCTTCTCCCCCCACCTTCACTCCCATTGCCCCAGATAGATCCAAGTTTCCAAATATAAAACCTTTTCCAAAAGATCTTATGACATTTGCCCAGCTGGTGTGGCTCAGAGGTTGAACGTCAACCTATGAGCCAGAAAGTCAGGGTTCGATTCCCACTCAGGGCACCTACCCAGATTATGGGCTCAATTCCCAATAAGGGTCGTGCAGAAGGCGGCTGATCAATGATTCTCTCTCATCATTGATGTTTCTATCTCTCTCTCCCTCTCCTTGCTTCTCTAAATCAATAAAAAATATACTTTTTTAAAAAGATCTTGTGACATTATATCTATTTTCAGCTTTATCCATTTTCTCTAACTATGAAATTACTGACCTGGGTAAGCAGACTTACACATTAAGTTAATTTTAAAATGGGGAGAGTTTATAAGGAAATACTTCTACTGTTTAAGCCTTGGTGGTCATGGCAGATGTGGGTATCATTACTTTGCACAGAGCTAATGTTCTTTTTAATAGCAAAAATACCATAATGTTTATTTATAAGTAAACATTTACTGAGCTCTATGTGCAATCATTCTAAGCACTCACTTTACAAATATGACCTCGATTTGCCACAGTTTATTAAGTGTGGCCTATTATTATCATCTCCATTTTTCATATGAGAAAACTGAAACTGAGCTAGTTTAAGTAACTTATTCTGAGTCACATAGAAGACAGTACACAGTGTTACTTGAACACAAACTGCTTGATGAAAATCTGAAAATGTTTCAGACACAACTCTGAATGCCACTTCTGTCAGACTCCTGACAGAGGTCTAGTCCTTTTCAATGTGTACTACCACGATCAGTTATAGCATAAAAAAAAAAAAAAGGTTGTGGTTATCCGAGTGGGATAAAATATCAAAAGAATATCTGGGGAGCCTGGCTAGCGTGGCTCCGTGGTTAAATGTCAACCTATGAACCAGGAGGTCATGGGTCGATTCCCAGTCAGGGCACATGCCCGGGTTGCAGGCTCCATTCCCAGTGTGGGTGTGCAGGAGGCAGCTGATCATTGATGTTTCTATCTCTCTCCCTCTCCCTTCCTCTCTAAAATCAATAAAAATATTAAAAAAAACCCCCACAATATCTGGGGAAATAATGACAACTCTTAAAAAGAAAAGAAGCTTTCCTGTAGTACCACGGTTGGCAGCCACTTTTCCTCATAAGGTTCCACCATTTTGCCCAGTGAGAACCTCTCCTGATGGAGGACAAAGGCTGGCAATTAGAAACAAGTAAAGAGCAACTCCAAACAATAAACAACCTATAAGCACAGCAACAGTAGGATATTTCAGTAGCTTATATGGTGAGCATAATGCAGTTATTTAAAATCATGATCCTGTAGATCTCTGACACATGGGCAAATGCTTATATGACATTCATGAAAACAGTGAAATAGAAAACTATAGCTCTGAAACATAAAAACTTTATATAAAAAGTTCTTGTGAAAAAAACTGTAATGAGAGAAGCAAAAGAAATCGTGGTTTCTGGTTTAGGGACTATAATTAGGTGATAGTCCTCTCCCTCCCCCTAAATTTCTTCTGACTAAAAGAGAAACTTGAGCAAAACCAACAAAGCATCACTATACAAAAATGGGTTCTGGTCTCAATAGTGTAGGAGTGGGGAAAAACTGGAGAACACCTTTGAATGAAGTTAATCCAGAACCTCTAGAAAGTTCCTCTGCAATGCTCCCATCTTGTTAGAACTTTATCTTAGAACCAAGGTTTATTTTTTCTTGGAATTCTGGAAGTTTTGCTCTTGCATCCTATATAATAAAAGAGTAATATGCAGATTGACCATCACTCCAACACACAAGATGGCTGCCCCCATGTGGTCAAAGATTCTGCCCCCATGTGGACACAAGATGGCCACCACAAGATGGCCAGCAGGGGAGGGCAGTTGGGAGGGACCAGGCCTGCAAGGGAGGGCAGCTGGGGGTGACCAAGCTGGCAGAGGAGGGAAGTTGGGGGCAACCAGGCCTGTAGGGAAAGGCAGTTGGGAGAGACCCAGGCCTACAGGGGAGGGCAGTTAGGGGTGACCAGGCCTGCAGGGGAAGGCAGTTAGGGGAAAACAGGCTGGCAGGGGAGCAGTTAGGCATCAATCAGGCTGGCAGGGGAGTGGTTAGGGGGTGATCAGGCTGGCAGGCAGAAGCGGTTAGGGGCAATCAGGAAGGTATGCAGGCGAGCAGTTGGGAGCCAGCAGTCCTGGATTGTGAGAGGGATGTCCGACTGCCCAGTGGGATCGGGCCTAAACGGGAAGTCGGACATCCCTCAAGGGGTCCCAGATTGGAGAGGGTGCAGGCTGGGTTGAGGGACACACACCCCCATGCATGAATTTCATGCACCGGGCCTCTAGTCTATAATAATAAAAGTGTAATATGCTAATTAGGCCAGACATCCTTCCGGAGGAAGCCAGGGCTGCCAGGGACAGATCCAGGCAGCCGCTGTGGCTGCGAAGGCCTATTCTTTTTTTAAAAAATATATATATTTTATTGATTTTTTACAGAGAGGAAGGGAGAGGGATAGAGTTAAAACATCGATGAGAGAGAAACATTGATCAGCTGCCGCCTGAACACCCCCTACTGGGGATGTGCCCACAACCAAGGTACATGCCCTTGACCGGAATCAAACCTGGGACCCTTCAGTCCGCAGGCCGAAGCTCTATCCACTGAACCAAACCAGTTAGGCCCAAAGGCTTACTCTTGCACTAATTTCATGCATCGGGCCTCTAGTTAAAAAATAATCCTATATAATAAAAAGGTAGTATGCAAATTGACCCTCACATCCTCACAAGATGGCTGCTTACGACCAGGCTGGCAGGGGGGTTAGTAAGGGACGACCAAACGACTGAAGAGCAGGCTGCGTGGGGTGACCAGCCTGGCCGGGCGGGGGGGGGAGGGCAGTTAGCAGCGACCAGACCAGTAGGCGTGGGGCAGTTGGGGGTGACCAGGCCAGCAGGAGGGGCAGTAAGAGGTGACCAGGTCGGCAGGGGGGGGGGCAGTTAGGGGCAACCAGGCTGGCAGAAGGGGGCAGTTGGGGGTGACTAGGCCAGTAGGGGGGGCAATAAGGGATGACCAGGCAGGCAGGCAGGTGAGCAGTTAGGAGCCAGCAGTCCAGGTTTGTGAGAGGGATATCCAACTGCCTGTTTAAGCCCAATCCCCAGGCCTAAACTGGCAGTCGGACATCCCCCAAGGGGTCCCGGATTGGAGAGGGTGCAGGCTGGGCTGAGGGGAACCCCCTCCCAGTGCATGAGTTTTGTGCACTGGGCCTCTAGTTATGTATAAGTGTTTTGTTTATTTGTTTTTGTTAATCCTCACCTGAGCATATTATTTTTACATTGCTTTTAGAGAGAGAATGGGAGGGAGCAAGGGGAGGCGAGAGAGAAAGAGAGAGAGAGACATCTATGTGAGAGAGACACATCCACTGATTGCCTCCCACATGCATGGGATGGTGCTCTAACCACTATACACACCTGCCAGGGCTATGTGTGAGTGTTTTAATTATTATTTACTGCATTTTGGAACTGAGTCAGGCAAATAATGTTTGGTCTAGAGGACAAGTCCCTTTGATCTTCAAAATCTACGCAGTCTTTGGGACATAGCATGTCTCCTTTCACAAGAGCAGCAGCTTCCACTGACACCTGCATGATAGTACCTGTTGATGGCGGCCACTTCAAGATTTCAAATTGTAATCTCAGATTCCAGTTCCCCAGTGGGAATCCCTGCAAACCTGCGCCTAATCGCGGCTGAACTGCCTGATGCCTGCGTGCAGCCTCCACGCTGACGGGTGGGGCGCGGCGCAGGGGGCCGGATGCGCCTGGGCCCGGGAGCCGCCCGTCTGCCCTCCCCGTCCGCTTTCGCAGCGTCGCCTGCGCTGACTCAGCCTTCCGGTCACCGGCAGCGGTGGTTCCCGCCCGCCGGGTAGGTGCGGACTACGAGCGTCACGGCTCCTTAACAGGCTGTGTTCCTGCCCCGCGGTGACTCTGCGGCTTCCGCTCGCTCGGGGCCGCGGAGCTACCGCTGCCACCGCGACGCGCCTCCGGAAGGTCCTTGGAAGGGCTTGAAAGCTTCATAAAGAGTCCCTGAACCCGAAGGCCCTGCGAGGCCCTTCACCTTAAATTGGATTGAGGCCTCACCTGGGGGGGAAATAGTCCTCACCGCAGTGCGGATAGACAGCTGAGGCCTGGGGCGGCCTGGGGTCTGAGAGATTTATGTTGGAAACTCAGTACCTCCACTTGCCAGGTCTGAGACTCCCAGCGAGTCTCTTAATCTGGCCAAATCTCACTCTGCCCATGGGTGAAATGGGGGTAATTCCATACCCACCTTGGTGGTGTTGGCACAGCCTAGGAAATCAAGGAACACAGCAAGTCTCAGTTTTTATTACTTCGTTTGAAAGACCTTTAGGTGCAGTTCTTCCTCTCCATGCCACTGCAACCAGCATGTACTTCCTAACACCAGTGCAGGTCACCGCAGTGAGTTCCTAACTGGTTTAGCCGCATTCCCATCCAACTCTCACACAATGACCTGGTACATTTTTACTGTACACTGTGTTCTTCAAGCCATCGTGCTGCTCCAGAACATGTAACACCTCCCTCTTGTCTTTTGGTTTGAGTTATTTTGCTGGTATTTAAAGCACTTCAGCACAGTCCGGCTCATCCACACCCCCATCCCTCCCATAAATATTTTATGCCTATTCTTCGTCTTACATTGTGGTACATAGATTTCTGCCCTCTGGGAGCTGGGGCCGGGGTGGGGAGATGCCGAAGAGATTAACTCATAAGCACATAATTATAATACTGTGTAATACATGCTCTGATCTAAGTATGAACAGGAGAGGGAACAATTAAGTGAACAGAGGGGGAAGAGGAAAGGAGGGTGAGTGGCTTGATAGATGAGGAGTTTACCAGCACTCTCATAGATGGTGTATATAGTTCAGTGTTCTGGTTAGTGGAGAACCCCGAGGTCATGTGGGCTCTGGACTATGGCTGAAACATCTTTCCTTTCCCTTGATTTTTTTTGGGTCCAGAAGTACTATGGGAGGTAAAATTCAGATTTAAAAATGAACATGAGCCCTGGCGGGTTTGGCTCAGTGGATAGAGCCTCGGCCTGCGGACTGAAGGGTCCTGGGTTCAATTCCAGTCAAGGGCACATGCCCAGGTTGTGGGCTCTATCCCCAGGGGGTGGTGTGCAGGAGGCAGGCAATCAATGAGTCACTCTCATCATTGATGTTTCTATCTCTCTCCCTCTCTGAAATCAATAAAAACATATATATACTTTTTAAAAATGAACATGATGAAACACAGATTGTAGGAAGGAATAATGGATTCCTAAAGGGGAAAGTCCCTCACTGAGGAAGAAATTTCCATTGGCCACAGGGTCTGAGTGTTAGAGAAAATGTTTGTGTGGATTCAATAAAGCTGCATTTGAACTTGCCCAGACTGGAAAAGAGAAGGCTGTGTACTAAAATGAAAACACTGACTCACCAGGGGCCCAGGTACTCTTCTGGGTGGTATGCTGAAAGAACTGAATTATTATGAACCCAGCACACACTGCTGCAGGGTCCCTACTAAAAAGAATTGTGCACAAGAAAGGAACATGCCTACTGACTAGAGAGAGACGGGTAGTGGAGGTCTGCAAGTTGGCAGGGACAGATTCAAAGTAGCAGTAGCAGGGAGCAGATGCTCCAAGAGGTCAAGGACTTCTCAGTGTCACTCTGAAGACGGCCCAGGTAGCATTGGCATGGGTATCTGGAGAGAGGACAAGGGATCAAAGAGGTGGCAAGAGAAGCAGTTCAAACAAGGACCGTGATTACAATTCATGTCAATGTCTTTCTTTTTATGTTTCTGAGTTAAATTGCTTTTCTATTGTGATCATGTCTTACTTTTAATATCAGAAAAGGAAACACTTTTTAAAAAGTCATTACCCAGGATCAGTGCAGATGAAGTAAAATGGGCTTCTTATTCACTAGAGTTTTACAAGAAAGGAGTCAGATCACACTTTCCGACTCACCTGTGAAAATTACTCATATTGTTCACAAATATTGGTTATTGATATAAGCCAAAATTATGGCTTAACTACTTTGGGAGGACGGGCGAGGAGAAATGGGTTGGGAATGTGGTACATTTATAAGAGTGTTACATCCTCATCTACCACAGCAGGAAGGCAATGGAGCATGTTTAATGCAGACACATGAGGACATAAAAACACATTATTTTGAAATATGAAGGCAAATATCCAAAGCAACAGTGAAAAACGGAAAATGGTTGTTTTTGGGCTATGCAGAGGAACAAGGCAGAAGACTACTGTTTTTCATTATACATTTTATAGTGATATTGAAGTATTAAAGTATTTTTCAATATTTTAAGAAATATTTTCAATGAAATATTTTAAAACTTCACTCATTTTTATATGGCAAAAAAATAAAAGCATACAGGGGCATTATCTCAATCCCTCAAGATTTTGCTTCCTGGATAATTGTTGACATTTTGGCTCAAATAAACTCACAAAAGTTAAATAAATAAAAAGCATACAAACCTGTTGCCTAGTAATTTCATTTCTATGTGTACAGTCTAAGATGATAATTACAGATGTGGACAAAGATTTATATACAATAGTAATTGCAGTATTATTTATTTAGAAGCAAAAACAGGCAACGAAGTAAATGTCTAATAATGCAACAATTTTTAAAAACTGTGGTGCATCCACATGATGCTTTTTAAAATCATATTTTTGAGAATTATTTCATTTCATATTACAGTACTAATTTTAAAATGAGTGAAAATAAAAACAGTGCCAAAGTATATATATTCATAGTAAACAGACTGGAAGGAAGTACTTCAGAATGGCTATGGTGTTTACCTCTATGAATTAGGATGATAGAGTTAAGAGTGCCTGTTGGGTTCTCTAGGAAGCAAATGCTGAATTGGAGTTAGGAATAAAAAAGAAGTTTGTTGGGAAGTTACACCTTTGAAAAGAAAGGGGAGGAAGCAGGATCGGGCAGATGGTATGGTCGGACATTATACAAAATTTCTGCTATCTCAACAGGGAGTTTTGGAGCAAAGATTGGCTATCATATGGATGGAAATAGCCAGGCCTTTGTACCAATTTCCACAGTTATTGCCTTGGGCCCACTCTGAGAAGAGAGTGACTTGGGCTGAAAAGCTGAGGATGGCAAGAGATTAAGTGTGGAAGGCTGTCAGCTGGCCATAGTCCCTGCAGCTGGACAGTAAATTCTTTCCTGAAGGGGAATCTAACCAGTGCATTTCTATCTACAACAAAAGGTGATTTTTAAAATATATATTTTGTATCTTTTTGTAATCTAATTTTACACCAAATATGCCATGTTTTATAATAAAAATTTTAAATAGTAAGGACACTTCAGCCCTAGCTGGCTTGGCTCAGTGGACAGAGCATCGGTCTGAGGAACAAAGGGTCCCAGGTTCAATTCCAGTCGAGGGCATGTACCTTAGTTGGAGGCTCCTCCCCGGCCCACGGTCCTGGTTGAGGCTCATACAGAAGGCAAACAATCGATGTGTTTCTCTCACATCGATGTTTCTCTCTGTCTTTCCCTCTCTCTTCCACTCTCCCTAAAAGTCAATGGAAAAATATCCTCGGGTAAGGATTAACAATAAACAAACAAACAAGTAAATTTAAGAACACTCCAAATAAAAGTCCAGAAGGTATCTCCTAAGGCAGTGGTCGGCAAACCGCGGCTTGTGAGCCACATGCGGCTCTTTGGCCCCTTGAGTGTGGCTCTTCCACAAAATACCACGGCCTGGGCGAGTCTATTTTGAAGAAGTGGCGTTAGAACAAGTTTAAGTTTAAAAAATTTGGCTCTCAAAAGAAATTTCAATCGTTGTACTGTTGATATTTGGCTCTGTTGACTAATGAGTTTGCCGACCACTGTCCTAAGGTAAAGTACATATACTTTAGAGCATGAATTATTTGGAGAGGGGGAGGTCTACTATTTTATCTGTTCAGAAGTCATTGCTGTCCTTTTTTGGCTTGCAGGCTATGTTCCAAATAGATGAGGTTCCCAGAGCTGAGTTCCAATACTTCATCTGTTTAATGAGGAAATCTCATCTCACTATAATTGTGAAAAGTATATTATTCCTCTTGATTCATTGATACTTTCATTCACTCAACAAACATTAGTTTGCATTTATGTGTTAAACTATGGTGAAATGCACTTTGCTAGATGTAGGAATTAATGAGATATTGATCATACATTTGTAAAGTTCACAGTTTAGTAGATGAAATGCCATGCATGTAATAATATGTTAAAAATGTATATACCCTTAGAGTTTCAGTTTTGCAAGATGAAAAGAGTTCTGGAGATTGGTTGCACAACAATGAATGTATTTAACAGTACTGAATTATACACTTTAAAATGGTTACGATGGTACATTTTGTTATGTGTATTTTACCAAAATTTAAAAATCTTTAAATGTACATGTATTATAACTTAGCAATTACAGTTGGGAATATGTATCCCAAAGAACTCCCACTCCTGTGTACAAAGAAACAAGTGTGAGGATGTCCTCTGCAGCATTGTTTATAATAGCAAAAAGGTGGAAGCAGCCTAAGTTTTTATCCAAGAAGAGTGGATAAATAAAATGTAGTTTATGCATATGTCAACCTGAATTGGTCTCAAAAAATTTGGGAGTAATAAAAGCAAAATGCAAAATGATACATATACCATTTATACCGTGAATATAAAATTTAAGAACACACAGAACATCACAATCTATTGGTGATAGATACATATATGTATACAAATAAAATGATAAGGAATGGAATGGAGTGGAAAGATACACACCAAACTCATGGTGGCAGTTGCCACTGAACATTGAGAGGGGAAATGGAACTGAGTGGGAGAGCGTGTGGTTAAAGGAGACTCAATTTTACCTATAATGTTTCACTTCTTTTAAAAATATGGAAGCAAATATGAAACTTAATAATTGGTAGTTCTGGGTGATGGGAACATGTGTGATTATTATTTCATTTATTACATGATTTGTATTTTAAATTTTGATTTAAAAAAATAAACAACTGATGAGTAAAGCAAATGAGGCACACATAAAGATATAAGTAAAGTTCTATGGGAGTTCAGAATGGAGAGGCATTATCAAAGGCAGGGTGGGAGAGAGAGGGGGTCAGGAAAGGCATTTGAACTGAGCCTTCAAGGGTGGAGAAGATGAAGATAGATGAGAAGGGAAATGTAGAGTGGTTTTCCAGGCAGAGTGTGCAGCATGAAGGAGGCATGGAGACAGGAAAGCCAGGGACGCTTGAGTTGTTCATCTTAGCTGGACCAGGAGATTCCTGATGACAAATAGCAGAAAGCAAGGTCTGAAAGGTAGTTACAATCTCATCAAAAAAACACACACCAAAGAATTTCAGTCTGGTCTGTAGATAGTGGCTTATCATTAAAGGTTTTGGTGTTGGGATGAAAGGATCAGAACAGAAAGATTAATATGGTCATAAAATATAAAATATTTTGAAATGGAGAGGACTGGAGGCAGAGAGAGCAGCTAGAAGGAAATGATTGTAGAAATCTACAAGAGTGATGACGAATACAGGTCCTCCCCCATGCGTGTGTGTGTGTGTGTGAGTGTGTGTGTGTGTGTGTGTGTGTGTCTCTGTGTGTGTCTGTGTCTGTGTCTGTGTGTCTCTGTTAGCAGCTTTACAAATCCTGGGGCCCTTTTGACTCAGAGACAATAATCTCTGAAATAGTGTTTCTGCCTCAGGGCTGATGTTTTCCAATCATTTTTATGTTTCTACATAAGGCTGAGGGTTATAGCAGGCCCTGCTTAGTTACAGTGGTTTCGCTGTACCAGGACAATTGGTCAGTGTGCATTTTGAAAGGGGAACCAAGTGATTTTCTGATCAATCATAACGTTCATACTGTACAAACACTTGTCCAAAAATGTTTCAAAGGTTCTCATCGCCTGGTTCTATTCAAAGATTCTGTTCTCTGAGAAGAGAATAGAAGCCATATTCTTCAGCACACCCACCACCCCAGGTCTGGCAGGAGGAAACTTCTCCAGCTTTAGCTCCTCCTCCTATATGGATTCTATACTCCAGCCACATGGATATGTTCTGTAATCCCATAGACATAGCCATGCATTTTTTTGCCCCCCACCCCACCCATTTTGTTCTGGTATGCTCTTCCTCCCAATCTCTGCTTATCAAAAATTCTGTTTATTCTAGGGCCCAGATACCACTTCTTTTTTGTTAGTTTGTTTAAAATATATTTTTATTGATTTCAGAGAGGAAGGGAGAGATAGAAATATCAATGATGAGAATCATTGACTAGCTGCCTCCTGCACGCCCCCTACTGGGGATCGAGCCTGCAACCCAAGCATGTGCCCTTACCAGGAATGGAATCATGACCTCCTGGTTCATAGGTCTACACTCAACCACTGAGCCACACCAGTTGGGCTTCACTTCTTTCATGAAGTCATTTTGGATCACCAGAGAAGAAATGGTCTCCTTCCTCTGTTATCAAGGTTTTTTACAAACACATGCCAGTTTACATTCTCTTTAACATTGTGTCTCTTCCTGTACTTAGATTTTCACTCCCTGGAGGTGGTGACCAAGATATTTTGCTTTTGTTTTTAAAAATATATATTTTTTTATTGATTTCAGAGAGGAAGGAAGAGGGAGAGAGAGACAGAAACATCACTGATGAGAGAGAATCATGGATTGGCTGCCTCCTGCACAACCCTCACTGGGGATCAAGGCCTTGACTGGAATCGAACCCTGGACCCTTCATTCCACTGAGTCAAACCGACTAGGGCTATTTTTGTTGTTTTAATCCCCTAGAATATAGTAGCCCACGGTTCTTATAGGTCAAAGTGTTTGATAATTAAAATAACTACCATTTTTTGAATGCCTATTAGTGCCGGGGGCCATGTACATTATATTTATTTCTTATAATAACACTAAGACATAGGGAGTGTTATTTCCATTTTACAAAAGGAGAAACAGGGAAACCAAGATGGCGGCATAGGTAAGCACCTAAACTGCTGCCTCGCACAACAATTTCAAAACTACAACTAAAAGACAGAACGGACACCATCTAGAACCACAGGAAAGCTGGCTGAGTGAAAATTCTACAACTAGAAGGAAAGAGAAAAGCTCACAGAGAATTGGAGGTACGGCAAAGGGTCTTTGTGCGCGCAGAGGGAAGGGCGGCTGAGAGCCCGGCTGACTTTCTCTGGCGGAAGGGGGAAGGAAGCCCCCGACTGCACTGAACCCCAGTCCCGGGTGAAACCCCGTGGACCCAGGCTCATACAGGGGGATTCTGAACTGTCAGGTAGAGAGAAAGGCACCCGGAGACTCGGAGACCCGGGGGAGACCCGGGAGAGCCCTGGCAGGCAGGGTTCTGGAGGTGCGCGTGCCAGTGCGCACAAAGGCTGCGGAGGTTGCCACAGGCTTTCCCTAGTGTAAGGGAGTCAGAAGCTCCTGACTGCACTGAGCCCCAGTTCTGACTGCACTGAACCCCAGTTCCAGGCGAGCCCCTGGGGACCCACGCTCTTGTGGGGGGAATCTGGACTCTCGGGCGGAGACTCGGGAGCTGCGGAAGGCAAAGGTCTGCAGGCGCACGCATGCCAGTGCGCACAAAGGCTGCGGAGGTTGCCACAGGCTTTCCCTAGTGGAAGGGAATCAGAAGCCGGGGAAGGTAGAGGTCTGCAGGCGCGCACGCGCGCAAGGGCAAGGCTGACTGGAAGCCAAGACTGTCTGCTCCGCCCTGAGACTCCACCCCATCCAAGCTGAGCACAGAGGCTATTGCAATTTGGCAAGTCTAATCCTATAAGGCTGTCTCCAACACCGAACTTCTCCCAGCATAGACACAGCTGATCCTTACAGCCAACTGGCCTGGAGGTCAATTCCTCCCAGTGATACCAACAACAATCAAGACTTAACTACAACAAGGCTGTACACACAGTCCACAAAGGGGTGCACCAAGAGTGTCCACCTCAGGTTAACTGGGGAGGCCGACCCACTGGGCCGTATAGGAAACCTAGCACACAAATCTACCCTACCAACTCAGGGAAGCAGTGAAAATGCAGCATCAAAGAAACAGATCACAAACGAAAGAAATGGAGGAAAACAAACAACTGGATATAGAATTCAAAACCACGGTTATAAGGCTTTTCAAGAATATCCTAGAAAAGGCCGATAAATATAATGAGACCCTCGAAGATATGAAAAAGGACCAACTAGAAATTAAACATACACTGACTGAAATAAAAAATATTATACAGAGACCCAACAACAGACTAGAGGAACACAAGAATCAAGTCAAAGAATTGAAATACAAAGAAGCAAAAAACACTCAACCGAAAAAGCAAAAAGCAAAAAAAAAAAAAAAGTTGAAGATAGTGTAAGAAGACTCTGGGACAACTTCAAGCGTACCAACATCAGAATTATGGGGGTGCCAGAAGAAGAGAGAGAGCAAGATACTGAAAACCTATTTGAAGAAATAATGACTGAAAACTTCCCCCACCTGATGAAAGAAATAGACTTACAAGTCCAGGAAGCGCACAGAACCCCAAACAAAAGGAATCCAAAGAGGACCACACCAAGACACATCATAATTAAAATGCCAAGAGCAAAAGACAAAGAGAGAATATTAAAAGCAGCAAGAGAAAAACAGTTAATTACCTACAAGGGAGCACCCATACAACTGTCAGCTGATTTCTCAACAGAAACTATGCAGGCCAGATGGGAGTGGCAAGAAATTTTCAAAGTGATGAATAGCAAGAACCTACAACCAAGATTACTCTACCCAGCAAAGCTATCATTCAGAATTGAAGGGCAGATAAAGAGCTTCACAGATAAGAAAAAGCTAAAGGAGTTCATCACCACCAAACCAGTATTATATGAAATGCTGAAAGGTATTCTTTAAGAAGAGGAAGAAGAAAAAAGTAAAGATAAAAATTATGAACAACAAATACATATCTATCAACAAGTGAACCTAAAAATCAAGTGAATTAAAAACCTGATGAACAGAATAATCTGGCGAATATAATAGAATCAGGGGCATAGAAAGGGAGTGGACTGATAATTCTCTGGGGGAAAGGGGTATGGGGGGGTTCAGGAAGAGACTGGACAAAAATCATACACCCATGCCAAAACCGGTTTGGCTCAGTGGATAGAGCGTCGGCCTGCGGACTGAAAGGTCCCAGGTTCGATTCTGGTCAAGGGCACGTAACTTGGTTGCGGGCACATCCCCAGTAGGAGGTGTGCAGGAGGCAGCTGATCGATGTTTCTCTCTCATCGATGTTTCTAACTCTCTATCCCTCTTCCTTCCTCTCTGTAAAAAATCAATAAAATATATTAAAAAAAAAATCATACACCCATGGATGAGGACAGTGGGGGGAGGTAAGGGCAGAAGGTGGGGTGGGAACCGGGTGGACGGGAGCTATGGGGGAAAAAGGAGAAACAATTGTAATAATCTGAATAAAGATTTATTTAAAAAAAAAAAGGAGAAACAGAGTCATTCAACTGTTACATAAGAAGAGTAGCATAATGCAATGAAAACAACACAAGCTTCGTAGCCTATCAGAGCCCTGTTCAAATCTTAAGTCTTGCCCTAGGGTGGTTTGGCTCAGTGGATAGAGAGTTGGCCTGCGGACTGAAGGGTCCCAGGTTCGTTCGATTCTGGCCAAGGGCACATGCCTGGGTTGAGGGTTCCATCCTTAGTAGGGGCCGTGCAGGAGGCAGCCGATCAATGATTCACTCTCACCATTGATGTTTCTATCTCTTGCTCTCTCTCCCTTCCTCTATTAAGTCAATAAAGAAATATATTTTTTAAAAAAAATCTTAGTCTTCTCTTTTCTAGCTGTATGCATATACTGGGCATGTTAATTTATATTTCTGAGCACGTTTTCTTCAACTTGCAAAAGCAAGTTGTTTATTTACTTCCTACATGTTTACCCAGCTGGTAAAGTAGAAGAAAATATCAGTCAGTCTTTCTTTGCTAGCTGCATAGTTTCAAGTAACAGAAATCCAACTCATGCTGACTTACGCAATAAAAGTAAATATGTTGTTAATAAACCACAGAGTCCATTGGTGGATTGCTGGCTTTAGGAATGGGTCAACCTTGTGACAAATTTGCCTCTTTCTTTCAGTTTTGCTTTCCTCTGAGTTGACTTCATCCCTAAGCAGTCTCTCCCTATGTGGTGACAAAGATGGCCAGCAGCAGTCCAGGTTACAGTCTACCAAATTATTAACCCCAGCAGAGAGTGCGGGGGATCAGGACACTGGGCAGGGTATCAAGATTGGATCTAAGGCACTAGGCTGAAATCCATGGATGGGGTCTAGAGTCCAAGGCAGGCCTGAGTCTCAAGAATGAGACTGAAGGTCAGCTATCTGATAAAATTGGAACATAATTTCAGACCAACATCCGCCTTAATAGGAAATTCTAGAGTGAGGGACTAAAGTGCCATAAATTCCTTCTGCCTCTGCACAGGATTACATCCAGTGACTAAGTCATGACTTGAGTCTACAGGAACTACTGAATGGTCTCAGATAAGAGGAAGATGGGAGACAGAGGTTGGTCCCACAACAGGGTCTAACAAACTAAATATTTCAGCTGGACTATAATTAGAAGCAAAGAGAACTAGGAAATAAATAGATGCAATTGTAACAGGATTTTAAAAAATCCTAAACCAAGGATATGTTTTACTGATTTTAGAGAGAGGGGAAGGAAGAGAGACTCGAACTGGCAACCTTTATTTGCACAGGACTACACTCCACAACCAGCTGAGCCATAGCAGGGCCAGGTCTGTGATAAGATTTTAAATGAGATATCCCTGTTTTCTGTTTCAGAGATTAGCATAATTGGAGGCAAGCACCCCACATTATAAGGAGATGTGTCAGTTAGTTTATGAAAGACTTGCTTAAGAGTTGACCCCCAAATTGATTCTGAAACCTGTAGTCTGTCACCCACTTTTGGCCTAAGAAAAGAGAATCAAAGAGAAGGTTTGAAAAGTGAGGATTTTTTTCTTTTTTGAAGATAATTATCAGAGTGCTGTAGTTTTCTCACTCTTTAGTCAAGGTAAGGTAAAGGAGTGGGGACCTGCCAGGAGGAAAGACAAACTGACATCTTCAGGTGGGTGTGTGCTGAATGGAAGAAATGCTGCTAGGTGGCTGGGAACTGGAGCAGAGTGTGGTGAGAGAGTTCTTGGGGCAATCTGACCTGAGTTCCCTGAGTAGTGGGGTAGAGAGACTGATGTCTTATCTCACCTGAGAGCTAGGTGAGAGGCTGGCAGAGGGACCAAACACAGGCAGTTAAGCAGTTAGGAAGGGAGAATGAACAGAGTGATTTTGAAAGACAATAGTAGGAATAAAAATTGTTCCTTTCTTTGGATAAACAGTAGAAGGCTGAGTTCTTCTTTCAACTCTGCCACAAATTAACTGTGCTAGTGTGGAAAACAGCTGGATCTCTCCAGGTCTCCACTTTTACTTCTATAAAAGGAAGAATTGAATGAATGAATAAATGAATCCTATATAATAAAAGCCTAATATGCTAAGTGTCTGGTCGACCGGTCAGCCGTTCAACCAATCAAAGCGTAATATGCTAATGATATGCTAAGGCCGCTCAACCACTTGCTATGGCGTGCACTGACCACCAGGGGGAAGATGCTCTGGCTGGTAGGTTAGCTTGCTGCTGGGGTCTAATCGATTGGGACTGAGCAAGATGGGCGGACACACCCTGCAGCCCTCCTGTGGTCCCTTCCTGGCTGGCCAACCTCCCGTGTCCCTCCCTGGCCCCAATTGTGCACCAGTGGGGTTCCTCTGCCTGGCTTGCACCCTCTTGCAATCAGGGACCCCTCAGGGGATGTTGGAGAGCTGGTTTCGGCCTAATACCACAGGCCAGGCCAAGGGACCCCACTGGTGCATGAATTCGTGCACCAGGCCTCTAGTGAATGAATAAAATGAAGAATTGGACTATACTGTTTTTAAGGTACCTTGAAGGGACTTCTATGACTTTCTAATTCTATGGGTGTATTCAGATAAGCTGTGACTCATGATGGGCTATGATGGTATATATATATATATATATATATATATATATATATATATATACACATTCCATTATACTAGGCCCTAGAAATTTAGGTCTCAAGAGTACAGCATGATCTCCTTTCTCTACCCCCTCTTCTCTTAACAAGTATTGAAAAGATGAACTAATCAAAAAATTTTAAAGGAAAAAGTCATCCATAATACCACTGACCTGACACAACTTATATTTTGCCATATTCCTTCCCAGACCTTGACCACCCATATGAGTATTTGCCCCAGCTGTAATCACTAGCACACACTTTTTATGTTCTCACAGCACACCAGTTCAATAAACTGTGCATGACTGAAATCTTGGGGTGCTTCCAATTATTGCACAATAATTGCAGTCAAAGAACTGCTGGCCTTTGAAAATACAGCTTTTTGGGGCATAGAGCTTCTTTGGTGTAGCCTCTCTTTCTCCTTCTCTCCTCCCCACTCTTACTTCCTGATCCTTCAGCAACAATAGGAACTCAAGAGGCTCAGCAGAGCTAAGCCACAGCAGCCTCTGATCTATATGACACCCACTCTGAGGCTGCTTCCAGGTTAGAAATGCCAGGTAATCCATTTGGCAGACATCACAGAAGCCACCAGAGAGTTATGTCAAACCCATAAAGTCACAGAGAAAAGCAATGTCAAGGGGATGTGGACATGTGCTGGTGATTCTGCTGTGGTTCACATAGGAATGAGGAGATGTCCACAGTCAATCAGCAAGGTGATGACACTCCAACTCCTGTGTCTCAATCCCTATGACCTCAATCCTACTGATAGGAGCACACCTGCATCCAGCCCCAGCAAATCAAGCATGTTGGAGAAGTCTTTGCACATCCTCATCTAGGCAGAGATGGAGATGGTTCAGGGGAGGAGGAGCCTTACATAATTTGCAGCAGGGATGTGACAAGTTCAAATCTGTGTTTTAAAAAGATCACTCCAGCCCTAGCCGGCTTAGCTCAGTGGATACAGTGTCAGCCTGTGGACTGAAGGGTCCCAGGTTCGATTCCGGCCAAGGGCACATGCCTGGGTTGTGGGGTTGATCCCCAGTAGGGGGCGTGCAGGAGGCAGCCGATCAATGATTCTCATAATTGATGTTTCTCTCTCCTTCTCCCTTACTCCCTGAAATCAATAAAGAAATATATTTTAAAAAAAAAAAGATCACTCCAGTAACAGTGTGGGGAATGTTTTAAAAAGGGCAAGACTGGGGGCAGAGCCTTCAGGTTATTATAATGGTTTAGTTAAGACATTAAAATTATAGAAAAGCATAGAATTTCATCATGAAAAAAGAGCAAAAGAGGACAACATGCACTAGAATATAGAGAAAACACCATCATCTCCTTAGAGAGCTCCATAGGTAAAATACCTTTCTTTCCTGTGGGGTTGCCTTTGGGGAGCATTGAACATTTTAAATATATATTCTTATTGAGTTCAGAGAGGAAGGGTGAGGAAGAGAGAGATAGATACGTCAATGATGAGAGAGAATCCCACACTGGGGATTGAGCCTGCAACACGGGCATGTGTCCTGACTGTGAATTGAACCAATACCTTCTGGTTCATATGTTGACGCTCAGCCACTGAGCCATACCTGGCTGAACATTTTTTTTTTAAGTATGTGTTTATATATATTTTCTGTTACAAAAGCAAGCCATACTCATTGTAAAAATGTCTAACAATTCAGAAATAGTTAATTTAGGAAGTAAAAATCTTGCACAATTCCACCTCATACTCCCCAGGGTAACAGATGTTACTAGTAAGATACCTTCCTCAAGGTGGGAAATCAGCTCTTACCAAAGGATTTGAAATGCCTCACGACCCAATTTCAAAAATAAAATAATGCAATGCTAGATTCCCTGAGGAGTAAAATGATGAAAGGTTATTCGGAGGAGGACAGGTAAACAGAAATAACTGGGTGAAAAAGATTAAATGCTAAAGGAGCTGATTAATTCCCAATCATATTTTCTGCTCAGAGGTATATTTGCCTGAAACTATCCAGGGTGCTTGACTAAGTGGATGGTTGGTATTTTTTTTTTTTTCAAACAGCAGAAATTTATTTCTTTCAGTTCTGGAGGTTAGGAAGTTGAAGATCAAGGTCCTGGAAGATTTGGTGTCTGGTGACAGTCTGTTCATAGATAGCCTTCTTTTTCTCCCTGCATCCTCACATGGTGGAAGGGCGATGACTGGTTTTTACTTAAGTGGAATACCTTTCTTCTGGGTTAACTGTTCATATTTTGTTGTTTTCTTTCTTTTTTTTTAAAGTATATATTTTTATTTTGAAATAAATCTTTATTGTTTAGATTATTACAGTTGTTCCTCTTTTTTTCCCCCATAGCTCCCCTCCACACAGTTCCCACCCCACCCTCTGCCCTTACCTGCCCCCCCCCACACTGTCCTCATCCATAGGTGTACGATTTTTGTCCAGTCTCTTCCCACCCCCCCCACATCCCTTTCCCCCTGAGAATTGTCAGTCCACTCCCTTTCTATGGCCCTGATTCTATTATATTCACCAGTTTATTCTGTTCATCAGATTTTTTATTCACTTGATTTTTAGATTCACTTGTTGATAGATATGTATTTGTTGTTCATAATTTTTATTTTTAGTTTTTTCTTCTTCTTCCTCTTCTTAAAGAATACCTTTCAGCATTTCATATAATACTGGTTTGGCAGTGATGAACTCCTTTAGCTTTTTCTTATCTGTGAAGCTCTTTATCTGACCTTCAACTCTGAATGATAGCTTTGCTGGGTAGAGTAATCTTGGTTGTAGGTTCTTGCTATTCCTCACTTTGAATATTTCTTGCCACTCCCTTCTGGCCTGCATAGTTTCTGTTGAGAAATCAGCTGACAATCATATGGGTGCTCTCTTGTAGGTAACTGTTTTTTTCTTGCTGTTTTTAGTATTCTCTCTTTGTCTTTTGCCCTTGGCATTTTAATTATGATGTGTCTTGGTGTGGTCCTCTTTGGATTCCTTTTGTTTGGGGTTCTCTATGCTTCCTGGACTTGTAAGTCTATTTCTTTCACCAGGTGGGGGAAGTTTTCTGTCATTATTTCTTCAAATAGGTTTTCAATATCTTGCTCTCTCTCTTCTTCTGGCACCCCCATAATTTGGATGTTGGTACTGTTGAAGTTGTCCCAGAGGCTCCTTACACTGTCTTCATATTTTTGGGTTCTTTTTGCTTTTTACTTTTCTGGATGGATTTTTTTTGCTTCTTTGTATTTCAAATCTTTGACTTGATTTTTGCGATCCTCTAGTCTGCTGTTGGATCTCTGTATATTATTCTTTATTTCAGTCAGTGTATGCTTAATTTCTAATTGGTCCTTTCTCATATCCTCGAGGGTCTCACTAAATTTATTGGTGGTTTCTAGAAAATTCTTGAAAAACCTTATAACTGTGGTTTTCAACTCTATATCCAGTAGTTTGCTTTCCTCCATTTCTGTCATTTGTGACCTGTTTCTTTGTCTTCGCATTTTGGCTGCTTCCCTGCGTTGATAGAGTGGCTTTGTGTGCTAGGTGTCCTATAGGGCCCAGTGGCTCAGCCTCCCCAGTTACCTGAGGTGGACACTCTTGGTGCACCCCTTTGTGGGCTGTGTGCACAGTCTTGTTGTAGTTAAGCCTTGATTGTTGTTGGTATCACTGGGAGGAATTGACCTCCAGGCCAATTGGCTGTGAGGATCAGCTGTGTCTACGATGGGAGAACTTCTGTGCTGGAGACACCCTTATGAGGCAAGACTTGCTTCATTGGGGCTTTGGTGCTCAGAGTCTGCCCTCTGAGTGTGTCCCTTATGGATCTGAGGAGTTGTAATCTGGATGGTCCTACTCTGACCCCTGGGTACACTGACTCTTGGGTCTCCAAGGAGGTGTTAATTTAGCCTCTGCCTGAGGCCACCCAGCAGGAGCTACAGAGAGATCTGTAGATTCCTCTTCTTTGTTTGGGTTTTGGAGGTGCCCAGATGAGGCCCAGCTGTGAAGCAATCCAAGCTGCTGTGGAGCCTTGGGCCTTCATTTGGATGTTCTGGGTCTCTCTGACCCAACTGCAGTTTGTTAGGTAATTTTAGATTGCAAAGGGCCAGGCCATTCATATGCAAAAGCCTCTGTGCACAGCTTGGGCAGAGCAAACAGCAATGGCTGATCCTCAGCCCTGCCCTAAGAGGCCCCCGGGTCTCAGTGTCCCTTGGTAATCGCTGCAAGCACCTCTGAGAGAAAGCCGCCCTCGAGTTCCGCCCGATGCCAGACAGTCCAGTTTCTCACCATATGAGTCTGGGTCCCCAGAGTCTCACCCAGAAGTGGAGTTCAGAGCAGTTGGGAACTTGTGTCTCGCTCCCAATTGAGAAAGATATCCACATCCTCAGTTTCCAGCCCTTTCAGCACGCACACCTCCATACCTCTGCACTTTACTTCCACAGCTCCTCTGAGTCTCAGTGTGCTTTTTTCTTTCCTTCTAGTTGTAGAATTTCCACTTAGCCAGCCTTCCTGTGGTTCTGGATGATGCCCATTTTGTCTTTTAGTTGTAGTTTTGAAGTGGTTGTGAGAGGCAGAAATTTCAGGTGTTTACCTATGCCGCCATCTTGGTTCCTCTCCTAAAAGTATATTTTTATTAATTTCAGAGATGAAAGGAGAGGGAGAGAGATATAGAAACCTCAAAGATGAGCAAGAGTTATTGATCAACTACCTCCTGCACGCCCCACACTAGGAATCTGAGCCCACAACCCAGGCATGTGCCCTGACCTGAAATCGAACCGTGACCTCCTGGTTCATAAGTCAATGCTCAACCACTGAGACACACCAGCCTGGCATTTTGCTGTTTTCTTTTGAAAAGAGAAATTGTCCTGAGGCTGGAAAAGGTTTTCCATTCATAGCAGGCCTCATGACATAGTGGAAACAACAAGAAATAAGTCAGTAGTTTTTGTGCCCACGTGTACATACCTGGTATAAGATTGTGATAATTATACCTGCCTGACTACCCAGGGAGATGATGAAGCAATTGAGTGATTTCTTTTCCGTTGCTTGCTTTTGAAATCATAGAAAAAAAAAATCTAGACTTAAGATATTTTAAAAGAAAAAATTGTCTTTTCTTGGCAATTCTTGAAGAGCTTTTTTTTTTTTTTACCCCCCCCCCCCCCCACTCCCCGGGAACTCTGGAGAGCTTCTTTAAAAAATATATATATATCGATTTCAGAGAAGAAGGGAGAGAAAGAAATATTAACTGGAGATCACAACCCAGGCATGTGCGTGACCAGGAATCGAACCATGACCTCCTGGTTTATAGGTTGCTGCTCCACCACTGAACTATGCTGGCCAGGCCTTGAGGAGTTTCTTTAGAAAGAGAGACATAGAAGCATCCAACAGACCGTTGAGCAGGGGCAGGAAGAGTGGGGGTGGGGGGGTGTAAGAGATCAACCAAAGGACTTCTATGCCTGTATATAAGCATAACCAAAGGACACAGACATTAGGGGGATGGGGACATGTGCTGGGGGGGGGGGTGGTGGAGTGGGTGGGGAGAGGTCAATGGGGGAAAAAGGAGACATATTTAATACTTTCAACAATAAAGAATTTAAAAATAAATAAATAAAAGGCAAGATATAACTAAAAAAAAAAAGAAAGAAAAGAAAACCTTTCTTGGAAACCATTCTGGGTTTAGAAGCTTTTACAATCAGAAATTCTGAGCTCTTTCAATTGCCTATAACAGAAACTCAACTCAGACAATCTTAGGTGAAAAAGAAAAAGCTATTGTTTCACTCCTCTAAAGCCTGACAACGGTGGACTTGGCTTCAGGGATACAAATCCATCAGGAACTGTGATTGGATTTGAGAAATTCTATCATGTTCATGCTGCTGCTTAAATGGAGGAGCTGCATGCTCAGAACTTATGGAGTGCCCCTGTTTGGCCATATGCATGTCAAAGCATTAAAAGCTAGTCTTCCAAGACAGAGGATACCAAAACAGTGCCCAGAGAAACATAGATGAGAGAAGATTAGGGGACTATCAGGATCACGATTCCTAATGGTTTTCCAGATCCTGTTTCCTTTCCCTTTGTATCCTGGCTACCTGTGAGGTATTTAAATGAGATGATGAAGGTAGAGGCCACAGGATGGGATTAGTGCCTTTCAAAGAAAAGGAAGAGATACCAGAACTCTCTTTCTATTATAGGAGGACATAGCAAGAAGGTAGCTATCTGCAAGCCAGGAAGAGATTTCTCACCAGGAACTGAATCAGCAGGCATCTTGATCTTGAACTTCCCAGCCTCCCAAATTATAAGAAACAAATATCTGTTACTGAAGCCATGTAGTCTGTGGGTATTTTGTTACAGCAACCAGAGCTAAGACAATGACTGAGATAATTAAGAAAATTAGTGATAACCTTTGCTGTGTACTTTTCACAAGATATAAGGAAAACATCTCCCCTATACTGAAACTTCTCACTCAAAGGTCACCGATTTCTAATAGCCAAACCCAGTGACTTTTACTCAGTTTTCATTTGTTTTTACCATGGTTATTGACCTTGCCTTCTTGAATCTCTGTGATCCCCCCTCCATGGGTTATCCTTTTATACTTCTCTTGACAGTTCTTTTTCAGTATCCTTCTCCATTTGCCCTACACAGGTGACCTCTAATATTCTGTTCTTGGCCATCTCCTCATCTTCCTCTACGCTCTTTGCTGAATAAGTCTATCTGCTACCACAATTTTCTTTCTCGCACATAGGCTGATGACTTCCTTATTTATTATTCATAGCCATAAAGTTTGCTGAGCTTTAGGTCCTACTTTATACTCTCCTGATATTTAACCCCCTAGATAGTCTGCAAACACTGCAAAATGTCCCAAACTGAATTTTTCCTAATCGTCTCAAATTTTCTAACCTCAACCACCAATACCTCCCACATTAAACCTCTCTTGCAAGCCATACTCTCTGTAGTCGTTACCCACTCTCTAGCCTTCCTTTCCTAATCGTCTCCTGCGTCCTAGGCTCCTTTCTGGTACATTAGCCTTGCCCACATTCCTACATTAGCCTTGCTCCCATTCTTTTTTTATAAATCCTGCCTTATCCCAATATTCACCCTCCTTCCAGCCTTGCCAAATAGTTTCCCCCCGGCAATGTTCAAGGTGCTGGGATACTGTAATCCCCAAGGCAAACATGATGCTTAGGTCTTATCTAGTGAGACAGACAATAATAAAATAAATAATATAATTTCAGATGATGTGATGTGAGAAAAATAAGACTAAGTAAGTGTCATGAAACGGAGGATGGGAGGAGGGCAATATTCAATAGGATAGTCAGGAAGGACTGGCCTTTGGCTGAAACCTGAATGATGAGGAAGCAGCCACTCAAAGATTTGGGTAAAGAGGTTCTCAAACCAAGAGGCTAGCAGGTACAAGGGCCCAAGGACTTATTTGGCAACGTTTAATGCTTTGGACACTGATAATATAGTCCTCTCTTCATGGCCCCCACCTTCACTAAGAGAACCCAGCAGTAAGTACAGTGCAAGATTGAAAGATTTTGCTTAACTTCTGGAAGATAAAGGACCTGGTATGGAAATAAGCAGAAGTCAAGAAGAAAATAAAAGTGAATTGGAACCTAAAAGTGTACCAGGCCTACTAAGAAGTTTTTCTATCATAAAAGTGAATTCTAGGAAAGTTGATTTAGTTTTGTTGACTCAATAAAGTTATTAACTAGCAAGGATTCCACCCTGAGTCATATTTCTATGCTTAGTGCATTACTTTATTTATAACTAAATGCTTTCTGAAGTAAAATTGGAAACAACCAATTTGCTCTCTGAATTTATGCTTCTCAGTGCAGATCCTGTAGTAGACTTTCTTACATTTGTGGTGAACTGCTTTTAACCATGCATCTAGGCAATAAAAATAGTTTTCATGTGATTATGTCTTTGGAAGTCTGGCACAAAATGTTATTTCACTTAGTGAGTGTGGTGTGACAGCTGTAAATTGCCACATTCCAGCTTAATGCTTCAATATTGTATTTTCAGTGTGACTGAATTACTGCCTTTTCTGGCTTTAACTACCTTTTCCACAGAAAAGCTGGCACTCAGGCAAATCTCCTGTGACATCGTCACAAAGAGATGCTGACAGATCTCTGTCTCTCAGAGGTTCTAACTTGGCAGAGTTCCATCCAGACATGCTGGGCACGAACATGGGTATTTGTGGCCTATGGGAGGGTCCCCTCATTCTATCTTGCAAGCAGCAAAGAGGCATAGAGAGCCCCTTGGGATGGGAATTCTGCCTTGGCCAGCAGGCTATGTATGGTGGGAAGGCATTGGGCCAGTTTAATAGGGCAGGGAGTTCTTATGCAAGGAAGCCAGATGTCGTGTAGCAGGCTGGAGAATCAAATTTCTCCCCTCATTATATGGTTGGGTCATTGAGGAAGTGCTGCATAAATAATTGGCAGTGTTCAGGCACTCTGTGTGATACTTGTGATATATAGATGAATGCCTAACTCAAGGAACTTACCCTAACTTCTTTGGGAAATAACTGCTAACCATTTTTTTTTTTTTTTAGCCCTCCTACCCCCAACCCTGAGACTTTTAACAACTAATTCATTGAATTTTCAACTAGTTTTTATCAAGTATTTCTATGCCAGGCACTGTGGGTTGCTTAAGATATACAGAAATAAACAAGACAGAAAATTGTTTTAGGATTAATATTGTACACATAAAAATGTTATAATGGTTATTTTGGGGGAGTAGAATTCGATGCAGATATGGGAACACTCAATTCATACCCTTTTTATCTTTACTGTTTGAATACTTTGTAACAATTTTTTGGCAGTATTGTTTTTTTGTAACTCAACAAGAACCTTCTGAGCAATTGTTTGTGTCAGGCTGTCTTCTGAGCTTTGAGAAAACGGCAGTGAATGGAGCAGGAAAAGCCCCCTGTCCTCATGGAGCTTCCATTCCTATTGAGGAGGCAACACAGAATCCAAACAAATATTCCACACAATATAATGATGATTGATGACATATTCTATGGCGGAAAAAATAAAAAAAATAGAAGTGTTCATTTAAAAAAGTTAGGATATTCTGATTTGTCCAGATAATCTTGACTCTGTAGAGACCAGGGTTCTTCACTGGCCTGGGCAAAGAGCAGCACAGAGAGAAATGGGCCAGAGGGCCAAGCCTCAAAGCTTTGAACTATTTGGATTCTTGTCCAGCACTCTTTCTATCCAGCACAAATGAAAAGGCAGTCTGAGCCGCCTGTGTTCTTTTGGCACGAGAGTGATGTCAATCCAGAGAGTGACCTGGCTCGTTGCTTTTGACCAGAGCCCAGGCCTTTCCCCTCTTAGTGTGTGGGTACAGAATTCACTGCTTGTCAGTATTTGAAGGTGCTGACCCTGCCTATCCCACATACATAGCCAGCTTCTTCTTTCCAGCTTCACCAGCTGGTTTCCAGGGACCTGATCACACTGGCTTCCGCCAGCCTTTGTCTGACAGTTGCCTGAACACTGGGACTTAAAAATTAGTTCTGAAATGCCTGAGTCCAGTCATCACATTCCAATCTATTTTTAGAACGACATCCTCCTTCTTTGGCTCCCTGAGAACCTGTTCTTCTTTTTCTGTTTTCTTTCTCTCTCTCTCTCTCTCTCTCTCTCTCTCTCTCTCTCTCCCCCTCTCTACTTCCTTCCTTCTTTCCTTCCTTCCTTCCTTCCTCAATATATTTTTATTGATTTCAGAGAGGAAGGGAGAGGGAGAGAGAGATAGAAACATCAATGATGAGAGAGAATCATTGATCAGCTGCCTCCTGCACGCCCCCCATTGGGGATCAAGCCCGCAACCCGGGCATGTGCCCTTGACTGGAATCAAACCCAGGACCCTTCAGTCGTCAGGCTGATGCTCTATCCACTGAGCCAAACCTGTTAGGACTTCTTTTCTGTTTCTAAAGTGTTTCCATTCTTAGTTCAGGCATTGGTCTCACCTGGGAACGCAAAACTTGTATATACACGAATATGACAAATATTAAAAATTCTTTTTGGGCCTAGCCAGTGTAGCTCAGTGGTTGAGCATGGACCTGTGAAACAAGAGGTCACAATTCGGTTCCTGGTCAGGGCACATGCCAGGTTTTGGGCTTGATCCCTAGCAGAGGGCATGCAGGAGGCAGCCAATCGATGTTGATGTTTCCCTCTCATCAATGTTTCTATCTCTTCCTCTCCTTTCCTCTCTCTAAAATCAATAAAAACATATCTTTTTAAAAAATATTTTTTGTTGTTGTTTTATTAATCCTCACCCGATGATATTTTTTCATTGATTTTTAGAGAGTGGAAGGGAGAAAGGGAGGGAGGAAGAGAGAAAGAGACAGAAAGAGAAACATTGATGTGAGAGAGACATACCGATTGGTTACCTGCCAAACACACCTGGATCTGGGCTGGGGATTGAATCTGCAACCCAGATACGTGCCCTTGCCTGGGAGTCAAACCCAAGATCCTTCAGTTCCAGGCTGATGCTCTAACCATCGGCCAGGGCTGGTTTTTATTCCAATCAGGAAGGTAACACAAGCTTATCGCAGGAACATTAGAAAGTGCAGCACAAATAATTTACATTTTAATATATTATTTTCCTTTTCATCTCTTCTCATGTTCACAAGTTTGTTGTTACTGGTTAAACATATTACTCATGCACAGAAGACAAAATTCAAAAAGTAAAATCTCATTGTTCCCCTGCCATCTAGTTCCTCTCCCTGAAGCAAATTGTTCATAGTATTCTCTTATGCTTCTTTTTTAAAAAAAATATATTTTATTGATATTTTACAGAGTGGAAGGGAGAGGGATAGAGAGCTAGAAACATCGATGAGAGAGAAACATCAATCAGCTGCCTCCTGCACACCTCCCACTGGGGATGTGCCCGCAACCAAGGTACATGCCCTTGACCGGAATCGAACCTGGGACCCTTCAGTCCTCAGGCCGGTTTCGGCTCTTATGCTTCTTTTTATTTCTATAAAATCTATAGTAATGTCCTACTTTCTTTTCTGATTTTAGTAATTTGATTTTTCTCACTTTATATCTTAGTCAATCTAACCAAAAATTTGTCAATTTTGTTGATTATTATAATGAACTGGTTTCTTGTTTTGTTGATTTTCTCTATATTTTTCTATTCTCTATTGGGTTTGTCTCTACTCTATTATTCTCTCCCTATTGCTAGCTATGTGTTTAGTTTGCTCTTCTTTTTATAGTTCCTTAAGGTGTAAAGTTAGGTTATTGATTTACTTTGTAATGACACATGTTCTAATCTTCCTCAAACACATGTAAGATCTGCCCCCCACCCCCAAAGAACTTCATCTCTCACATGTTCTGATCTTTCTCAATCACCCAATCTCACCTTTGAAATCTAAGACCCCATTCCTTCCCTTTCTTTTGTCCAAAATAACATATACCCCATTTTACCTCACTGTCTTGAAATATTCATGCATGTGTGAATTCCCATGCAGATGTATTAAAATTTTTATTTTCTCCTGTTAATCTGTCTCTGTTAATTTGATTATTGTCCACTTGGTACTTAGGTGCTTCCATATCTTGGCTAGAAGAATTTAGAAGGTGGGAGAAAAAGCATGATTTTTTTTTAGCCTCCACACTTAAAAAAACACACGTTATTTCACCCTGACCAGGTAGCTCAGTTGGTTAGAGCATCATCCTGAAAGTCCAAGGTTTCAGATCTGATCCCTGGTCAGGGCATATACAAGAATCAACCAAATAGCCTGGCTGGAGTGGCTCAGTGGTTGAGCGTTGACCTATGAATCAGGAGTTCATGGTTCAATTCCTGGTCAGGGCACATGCCCAGGTTGTGGGCCCCCTCCCCAGTAAGGGATGTGCAGGAGGCAGCTGATTAACGATTCTCTCTCATCGTTGATGTTTCTATTTCTCTCCCTCTCCTTTCTGAAATCAACAAAAATATATTTAAAAAAACAAAACAAAACATTCTCTCTAGGAGTGGAAGAAGAATCTGACTTTAAAAAATTGTTAAAAAAATTTTCCTGTAACATTTGTTGAATAATATTTTTCTTTTCTGATTTAAAATGCAACATTTTTGCCCTGGCCAGTGTGGCTCAGTTGGTTGGAAGTTGTCCCGTGCTGGTTGGAGGTTGCTGGTTCGATTCCTGGTCAGGGCACATGCCTTGGGTTGTGGGCTTGATTTCCTTAAGGGGGTGTGCAGAAGGCAGCCAATCCATGTTTAGGTCTCACATCAATGTTTCTTTCTTCTTCTCTCTCCCTCTCCTTTACTCTCTTCCTAAAAATCAATTTTTAAAATCTTTTAAAGAAATGGAATTGCCTTATGACCCAGCGATACTTCAGGGTATACATTAATTGAAAACACTAATTGGAAAGAATATATGCACCCCTATGTTTATTTATAATAGCCAAGATAAGGCAGCAACCTAAGTGCCAAGTGGACAATAGACAAGTGGATAAAAAAGTGGCGGTACATATATTCAAAGGAATATTACTCAGCCATAAAAAAGAATGAAATCATACCTTTGCAATGGTATGAATAAACCTAGAGCAAGCATATCAAACTCAAAGGCCAACACAGGCCAAATAAACAAGGTTTAAATTTATGTGGGCCGCAAAAAAAACAAAAGCTTTAATTTTTCATAGAAATGTAGGTTTATTTTGAAAAGCATGGTATAAAAAAAAAAGAACAAGAGCAATGATAAAATTAATGTTTTCTTCCTGACAGTTGGCATCTCTTCTGTGCTGCTATCTTTCCTACTTTGGGGGAAATCTTGTTTGCAGTGATTACTTTCAAAACTGACCCAAGGTGAATGTCAGTAGCTCTGGATCTGACAGGAGACTTATTTCCTTTCATAATCCTATCTAATAAAATAGTAATATGCAAATTAACCACCACTCCGCTACACCAACAATCCATGCCCACCAGCTAATCAGGGGAGAGTATGCAAATTAACCCAACCAAGATGGCTGCGGCCATGGAGCAAGTAGGAGGCTTGGGTTTCCTCGGCAATGGAGGAAGCCAAGCTTTCCACACACCCTGGCGGGCCCAGCCTCCACTCAAAGCTACAAAGTTTCAATTATAGACGATAAATAAATCCCAGATCCCAGGGCCTCCGCTTGGGTCTCTGGGGGGCGTGGCCAGCCTGCAAACTACCACAGGCCCCTCGCCCAGGCCACCCCACAGCCCAAGGGAACCCCCACCATGATCCAGGACACCCTTCAGGGCAAACCAGCCGGCTTCCACCTGTGTACCAGGGCTCTACCCTATCTAATAAAAGAGTAATATGCAAATTGACTCCAACACACAAGATGGCTGCCCCCATGTGGTCAAAGATCCTGCCCCCATGTGGACACAAGATGGCCACCACAAGATGGCCAGCAGGGGAGGGCAGTTGGGAGGAACCAGGCCTGCAAAGGAGGGCAGTTGTGGGCGATCAGGCCAGTAGGGGAGGGCAGTTGGGAGGGACCAGGCCTGCAAGGGAGGGCAGTTGGGGGTGATCAAGCCTGCAGGGGAGGGCAGTTGGGGGGGACCAGGCCTGCAGAGGAGGGAAGTTGGGGGCAACCGGGCCTGCAGGGAAGGGCAGTTGGGGGGGACCCAGGCCTGCAGGGCAGAGCAATTGGGGGGGGGGAACCAGGCCTGCAGAGGAGGGCAGTTGGGGGGGACCAGGCCTGCAGGGGAGGGCAGTTAGGGGCAATCAGGCTGGCAGGGGAGCAGTTAGGCATTAATCAGGCTGTCAGGGGAGTGGTTAGGGGGTGATCAGGCTGGCAAGCATAAGTGGTTAGGGGCAATCAGGAAGGCAGGCAGGTGAGCAGTTGGGAGCCAACAGTCCTGGATTGTGAGAGGGATGTCCAACTGCCCATTTAGGCCCGATCCCACCGGCAGTTGGACATCCCTCGAGTGGTCCCAGATTGGAGAGGGTGCAGGCTGGGCTGAGGTACACACCCCCCCTTCGTGTACAAATTTTGTGCACCAGGCCTCTAGTTGTAAATAACTGCTCACACCGTTATATTGGCAGGGCCACAAAAATATTCGTTGTGGGCCGCATGTGGCCCGTGTTTGACATGCTTGACCTAGAGGATATTATGCTAAGTGAAATAAGTCAGACAGAGAAAGGCAAATACTATATGATTTCACTTAAATGTGAAATCTAAAGAACAATATAAATGAACAAACAAAATGGAAACAGACTAGGAGTATAGAGAACAGACTGATGGTTGCCAGAGAGGAGCGTGTATGGGGGACTGGTGTAAAAGTGAAGAATTACGAAGTACAAATTAGGCCCAAACCGGTTTGGCTCAGTGGATAGAGCACTGGCCCTTGGACTGAAGGGTTCTGAGTTTGATTCCGGTCAAGGGCACATACGTTGGTTGCATTGGCCCTGGTTGGGGTGCATGCAGGAGGCAACCAATTAATGTGTCTCTCTCACATCAATGTTTCTCTCTATTTCTCTGTCTCTCCCTCTCCCTTCTGCTCTCTCTAAAAATCAATGGGAAAAATATCCTCAGGTGAGGATTAACAACAACAAAAAAGAAAGTACAAATTAGTAGTTACAAAATAGTCATAGGGATATAAAGTACAGTATAGGGAATATAACCAATAATATTGTAATAATTATATATAGTACCTGGTGAGTACTGGAAATATCAGGGGGAATACTTTGTAAAGTATGTAATTGTCTAACCATTATCTGTACATCTGAAACTAATACAAAATAATATTGAATGTAAACTGTCATTGAAAAGTAAAATAAACAAACAAACAAATAAATTAGCTCTGAGAAGGCACTCAGAAAAAAAGTTCTTCAGTGGCTTTGGATGTTGGAGGGCTTAGTTCAAACTTCTAGCACTTTGTCATAAGGTCCTTGGTTTTATCTCTTTCATCTCATTTATTTCCATTCTTCTCCTTACTTGCAGCTTTTTCAAAAATAAGCAGTAGCTTGCTTTCTTTCACTCCCTCCCTCCTTCCCTTTCCTTCCTTCCTTCCTCCCTCTCTCTCCTCCTCCCTCCCTCCTTTCCTCCCTTCCTTCCTTCCTTTTGTTAATTCCCACTCAATTCTGCCCAGGCTGGGAAGCTCAGTTAGTTAGAACATAATCTCACCAAGATTGCAGGTTCCATCCCTTGTCAGGGCTCACATAAGAATCAACTGCCTGCCCTGACCGGTTTGGCTCAGTGGATGGAGCGTCGGCCTACAGACTGAAGGGTCCCAGGTTTGATTCCGGTCAAGGGCATGTACCTTGGTTGTGGGCACATCCTCAGTACAGGGTGTGCAGGAGGCAGCTGATCGATGTTTCTAACTCTCTATCCCTCTCCCTTCCTCTCTGTAAAAAATCAATAAAATATATTAAAAAAAAAAAAAAAAAGAAAGAATCAACCGCCCTGGCCTGTTTGGCTCAGTGGATAGAATGTCGGCCTGTGGACTGAAGGGTTCCAGGTTCGATTCCGGTCAAGGGCACATGCCTGGGTTGCGGGCTCAATCTCCAGTAGGGGGAGTGCAGGAGGCAGCCGATCAATGGTTCTCTCTCATCATTGATGTTTTTATCTCTCTCTTCCTCTCTGAAGTCAATAAAGATATATTTTTAAAAATCAACCAATGAATGCATAAGTAAGTGGAATAACAAATTGATGTTTCTCTTTCTCTCCCTCTCTCTTTCTTTCTAAAATCAATTTTTAAAAAAGATCTTGAAAAAAAATTTCCACTCATCCTGTAAATCAATTTAAAAATAATTCTTGCTAGACCTTCACTGCAGCCCCATTCTAATTTAAACATGCCTCTTTCTGTTATTGCAATCCATGCACCTATTAGTGTTATCACACTGTATAAATGAGATTGTTCATCCGTTTTTGGCTATTTAGTTTTTTCTCCTGGGAATTGATGATTTATATTTTGTCCACTTTTCTGTCGAGTTGTGATTTTCTTATTGATTTGTAGAAATTCCTATTTATGTGACCAATATTTTTTCTCAGTCTAGTCTTAGTTTTAGAGTTTGTAGAGTGTTGGGTTTTTTTTGGTGTTTTTCTCATACTTAATTTTTTGTGTGTAGTAAAGTATATCTAGAAGACCTCTACACTGGTATAAATTTACTTGCTTAAATATGTCTCCTAATATTTTTGTTTTTTATAATTAGCTCTTGGAGTTTTTTGGATAAGCATTTTTGAGATTATTAGTTTCTTCATCAATATCATTTTCTATGGCTGAAAATTTATTCAACAAATTTATCAAATGCCCACTTAGCTGTTGGGGAATACAAGATGAAAAAAAGACAAGGCCACTACCTTAATAAAGCCTACATCCTAGAGGTGCAGGCAAACAATAAACAAGCATACAACTAATCCAAGTAATTATTGCTTTTAAAAACAACTATGAAGGAAATAAAATGGATATCTACCTCTTAGAGTGGTCACTGAAGGCCTTAATGTTAGTGGGCAGAGGATGTGCCCATAAAACAGTTCCATTAAATGGATTTCCCATAATTTACATAACACTTGAATTTATTTTTATTTTAGAAGAGAGGAAGGAAGAGAGAGTTTGAAACATCAATTTGTTGTTCCACTCATCCATGCATTCATTAGTTGATTTTTGTATGTGCCCTGACTGGGCATGGAACTCGCACAATTGGCGTATCTGGACGATGCTCTAACCAACTGAACACCCGGCTAGGGCCTGAACCATTTTTCTTTACTGTTGTGTTTTTAGATTGCCTTCACATTTACCATTATACTAATAAATAATTAGAAACAACTCTGTATATTTCCAAGGAATAGTTTCCTATAAATGTAATTACTGGATAGGAACAGTACTTTTATACACACTGTCAAATTGCTTTCAAGAAGGAATTCCAATACACTCTTCAGTGAGTAAACCGAATACTGCAGGGAAAGGTAGGAATGGAAAAAGTAACTTAAAAAATGGCACGTTTGGGCTCAGCAAAAGGAAAAGCTAAATGTAATGAAGTAGACCTGGGTTTACAAGCGAGGGGCGGCAGGATGATGACAAAGGACAGCACTCCCTTGGGAACAGGAAAACTCGGATTCTAAACCCATTTCTGCCACCCAGTGACCTTCACAGGTTATAGCTCCTCCCTCAGCCTTAGTTTTCTGAAACTCGGTAGAATCGCCCCAGGTTTTATGTTCTCCAACATCTTCATACCAAGCATTCTCTCTAGCCCCTCCGAATTCCAGACAATAGCATTGGAATAGGTGGAGATGGGAGTGGGCTGAACCAGCCCCCCACTGCAAACCACAAACTAGTCATTCGCGGGCACTTCCGGCGGCCGGGACAAAGGGTTTGAAGCCGCATGAACTGCACTTCCGGATAACTAAAGCTGCGCACTGGAAGTCTGGTTCCGCGAGTCACTCCGGGTGACTCCGGTGCCGCCACTGCGCATGCTCCCCCCAGTCACGAGGCGGGGCGGGGCGGGGCGGTGAATGGGGAGGGCCGGGACCCTGACTGGTCTCGCGGTCACTGGGCGGGCGCGCAAGCGCCGCGGGGCGGAGCCTAGTGCGAGTGGGCGCTGCAGGTCTCCTCGGAGCGTCACTGTGCCGGCCGACTGAGGTCGACTCAGGTTAGGTGGTCGCCCCGGAACTGGCTGTGGCTGTGGTCCTGGGTGTTACAAGAACCTGACGCGGAGTTGTTGTTAAGGAGGCACGGCATCACCCCCCTCCCTCCACCTTGGCTGCAATAAGCCATGGCGAAAGGCAGAATTGCCGAAAGATCGCAAACGGGGTCACTCCAGTCGACCCCGGCGGGGGACCGGGCTGCGGGGGCGAAGGGTTCCACAGCGCCGGGCAGCAGAGACCACTTGAAGGGTGAGTGGATCCAGGGACCAGAGCTGGGCCTGGATCAGAGGCTGGAGGGTGCCGGTAGGGGCTCCGGCGGGGAAAGGACCCCAGCTGGGTTCCGGGGATTTGCTGGGGGTATGTGGCCTGTTATCTCCCAGTCGAGAGAAGGCAGAATGGGGGACCTGGGTTTGGGCCGCTGCCCGGCACAAGGCGGGACACCTAGTAGGTGAGCCGTAAATAGTGTTTTAGTTAAACTCGGTTAAAAGAAGGAACGGCACTGGCTTGTTGACGCTAGGGAGATTGTAAGGTTGATAATACTGAAGCTAGACAGCTGTAAGGAACTTCGGCATTCGTTGCTTTATTTTTGTAGATGAGGACACGGAGGCCCTGAGTGGCTGTATGACTTGCACAAAGTGACAAAGCCAGATTAGTAATGTAGTCGTTAAGAGCAAGGATTTACCTACGTCCAGGTGTGACTTCCAGGTGGCAGGAACACTTGGGTTTGAGTCCCTGCTTTACTACTTAACTTATGACTTTGGACTTGTTATCTTTCAAAGCTTAGTGTCTAAACTGTACAGTGGGGATGATGATAAAATTAATAGTATCTCTTTAGATTGGTACGTGGATTAAACGAAGTAATTCATCTAAAGGATTTAGTGTAATACTTGGCTTGTATGAAGTAAGGGCTAAATGTTAGCGATTACTGTTGTAGCTATAAGAGCTCTCTCAAGCTTTCCCCCCCCTCCCCCCACTACACCATTCTGGCATTTCTTGAGGCTTTAAATGTTATTTTAAGAAAAAGAAAAAAAAAACATACCTAGAAATTAAATATTTTGATTCCACCTTGGCATAAGGTTTTTCATTGCTTTTTGGCAACTAACACGATCAAGTTCTTTAGATGCTTTTAAAGCCCATTACCTTGAAGAGATCCTATCAAATGGCCATTATGTTGTCTGCAGCTTACTCACACTATTGTGTTCCACAACCGGTGATGGGTAAGAAGAGGGACTGTAAGAGTGTCTACCAACACTGTAACTATAGTCAATAATAAAATATTGAACACTTAAGGTTTATAAATATGAAGATAATATGTTTAACATTCAGCTGAAATACTTTTTGAATCAAATTTAAAATGTATTAAATGAAAAGAGTGTCTAGCAGAAAATGATATTTTATTTTCGAATAATTTAAAATGTCTCCAGTGTACTTTGGCTTTTTAAGCTCTATGCATAGACAGTAGAGCCAAATAACTTTAGTAAATCAAAAATGAATTGCTCTCAATGTATAAATCCACTCAAGTGAAATAAATGTTATTTTGAAGATGCTGCTAGCGAGAGTGACAATAATCCAGGGTTTTCCTGAAAAGTGTTTTCCAGGTAGGGCATCCCAAAAGATTGTCATTAGCTTTGTGATAGCAGTCAGTTGACTTACTCCTTTTTTTAAAAAACCTAATTCTGTTCAGAAAATAAAACCTTGAAATCTCCAAAGTGCTTTTAAATTGTTTACCTTATTTTATCATTTGAACAACACAGTTATTTTTTATGATGCTGTCAAATGACTTATGTAGACTACACATCTATAGGAAGAAAGAGGGAAGAGAAGTGAAAGCATGCCTTCATGGACTAGTTGGGTTTGGATAAATAGGTTTTGGATAAGAGAAGGGAATGGGATTGAAGGTAAATGTGAACCCTTTATGTGTGTCAATAAAGAGAGTAACTTATCAGGGGTGAATAATTTTTGTAATTAGTAGGAAATAAAGTTGGCCATGGCATGTTCAAAATTATGTAATAATATGAAGGACTTTAAAGGGCTAGGCAAACCCAGCCGGCGTGGGTCAGTGGTTTAGCCATCGACCTATGAACCGGAAAATCACGGTTCGATTCTCTCTTATCGATGTTTCTTTCTCTCACTCTCCCTTTCTAACAATCAATAAAAACATATTTTAAAAAAATGATTCCTAGTTTTTTCTTTTTCTTGTCTTCCTTTGTCTCTATTTGTCTGTCTCTAGTTAGTGTTAGGGATTCTCTGGACCTTTCGTGGGTAGGAAATTTAACATAAGAGGTTTTGATTTACTTGCTGGTGGTAATCAGCTTGTGATTTGATGTCATTCGAAATACTTCGCCACCGATTTTTCAGGTTATAAAAAAGGAATTTTTGTTCACTGCAGATGGTAACTTGACATTCAAAAAAGAAAAGGTTTTAGAGAACAGATAAAATTGTTAGTAACTCTTAATTGAAAAATATATACTAATGACACTAAATAAATTTGCATTTTTATTAATTGACATATCTACCTAACTTTGACAAATAGTTGTCATTGTGGGTATGTTTGCAGTATTTCACATAGTATATGCAGTGTTTGGTACATTTGGTGTGTGCCTTGCTATGACTCTGGTCTCTAATCTAACATCTGAGCCTTACAGACTAAGGACTACTGGTAAGACTTGAGGAAGGCAATGACACTGAAGTCTAATTATTGCTTGATGAAGAAGGGTGAGAAACAGGCGGTAGAACCACTTAAAAACTCTTGACCTAATCTGTGTGCAAGGGTGCTTGGAACATGGTATTTTCTTTTCTTTTGTGTTATTTGCCCTCGATGATCTGTTTACTAACAAGTCATAGAAGTTCCCCATTTTTACTTAAGAGAATTCCTAAAATTGTGTTTTTTCCACATGTGAATTATTACCCTTTTGAACAGTGTAAAATCAATTTGATAGTAAAGATGAGCCATTAAAAAAAAAAAAAAAGAAAATAGAGTGCTTTACAGGTAGTAGGGGATATTTTCTTTGAATTTCTTTTTTGTTATATAGATTTTATATATATATATTTACTGATTTCAGAGAGGAAGGGAAAGGGAGAGAGATGGAAACATCAATGATGAGAAAGAATTATTGATTGGCTGCCCCACACTGGGGATTGAGCCCGCAATCCAGGCATGTCCAGAATCAAACCCAGGACCCTTCAGTCCGCAGGTCAGCACTCTATCCACTGAGCCAAATCAGCTAGGGCCAGTTATATATATTTTGTGTGTACCAGATCATGATATAAAATACATTGCTTATTGTGGAATGCAGGCAAAAATGTTTGAGAAACACTGTCTTGAAGTTGGTTTTATTGCTTTTAGAAGATAATATTGCTAGAACTTGGACAATAAATCCTTCTGAGATGCTTATTCTAGAACCTGCCATGCTAATTGGTTTCAACAAATACTCTTTTGAGGATCTGCTATGAGCAAGGTACTAGCTAAGAGGAAAAAGAAAGCTTTGGTTGCTGATATCTGGGAACTAAAGTTAGATTAAAATTGGCAACTGGACATTAACCAATGTATTATTAGCCTGATTTGTTGATGCCAGTCTCAATCCAAATATTACGTATCAGGATTCTTTTGCTTATAATTAATATAAAACACAATTTAAACCCTTGCTAAAAGGAAGTTTATTGGTTCATAGAACTAAAAAGTTGAGAGATTAAGTGGGATTCACTGGCTTCCGTCTATACCCAGTGGCTCAATGGTAACATCAGGATTAGATTTCTTTCATGTCGTGGTCTGCTTACTTGATGTCAGCTTTACTTTAATGTTGATTCCTCTTGAAGGTAGCTAAATGCTATCTTGTTAATTTTGAGAATCATTTTCTTAACATTACCAGTAAAAGTCTGGTTATTCACTTTGATTAGACTGTCAATCAAATGCACTGTTATCAGAAGGTAAGAATAACCTGATTGGGTCAGCCTGTTCCTACACCTAGAAAAAAGAATAGGAATGAAGAAAGTGAACTTGTAACATTGATTTTGGGTTAGAGTACATATAAGGAAAGGATAAGGATTCCAATCAAAGGTGCTGCTTCAGATGATACACTATCAAGTCCAGGCTGTGTTTTCATGAAAGGAATAGAAGTGAGGAATCCAACAGAAGGTAGAAAATGGAGTGAGTAAGCTCAAGAAAGAATACAAGCAATCAAAGAATGACATATTGGAGTTTAAAATGTCTGTGGTAGAGCAGTCTTAGGTGATATGAGAACTTAGTGTACCCCTGGAAGTGGTTGGCTAAAGTTGAATAAAAATGAAGGTCTAAAAATTTTGAGGCTGGGTGGATCATACAAATGGATGATGAATCCTTTAGGATTATGAAGAAGTTTGCTATAAGCTTGGTCTCAGTCTTCAGTGAATGGGGGGAAGTGTCTGAAAGGCACATCTAACCAGATGATAGTGAGTGAGGGTGTGTGGGTTGAATGGTAGCAGAGTTGTAGGGCATAAGCCCTAAGAGAATGAGCTTTTATGCAAAATAGGTAGTGCTGTTTTTTCTGCTACTTACAAACATACTTTCTGTGATTTTTAATGGTTATTTTTTTTGGTAATTTATAGTTATTTTAACTGTTTAAATTTATGCTTGATGATATTACCACTTTTATTAATAATTTAAAAATTTGAAAGTCCTTGAAATAAAATTTACTTCTAACAGTACTACAGTAGATTCTTGTGACCTTAAAAACTTGTTAGAGTCCCTGTAAAGTTATGTTCTCAGGAGAGATGTATCTTTGCTTCTTTCATGATGGGATCAAGTAGGTCTAACAGAAACAGAATATTGAGAACAAGTGGACTAGATGACCATTAAGAGTCATTCCTAAGATCTTAGAGACATAGGAAGATTTTGATTTTCAAAAGCTTTTGATATGTAAGTAATAAGAGAAATAGGAAGTTAGTACAGGGGCATTAAGGTTAAATTAGGCTTTTTCAGGATGTATATATACATATTAGAAGTAGAGAAAAGGTACTTGTAAGAGGGAAGAATTAAAGATACTGAGTGAATGGGGAAATAATTCTGAGAGCAAAATCTGAAAGGAAGTATGCTGGCATTTAATGCAAAGGTAAGGGGAACGGGACAAGGGAAGATAATTTTGTGAGGAGATCTTGAGTTAGAGATTGGGAGCTCACTAAAGTGTGGAGGCAGTGTCATTGGTTGGTAGTAGTGGAAGGTAAAATTAAACACTTGAAGAGATTTGAAATAGCCCTCTTGGAGAGTGCTGTAAAAGAATTATTGTTTCCCAGTGATAATTGAAGATAGAAAGACATGTGAACTTGTTCTAGGCCAAGGGAGCACAGTGATCTGACTTTTTCTAACTGTACCTTTGGCCTGGGAGGGGGTTAGAAAGCAGATAATGGGATGATTCTGATTGGGAATTGGTATGATGGAAGAGTTAGAGGTTAAATGAATGTACAAAGTACTGGTGTGGGTAGCTCTAAATGCTTAATGACACATGTGTCTAATGCAAGAAGAAGGCACATTATAAATATAGGGTGTCCCCAAAAAATGTATACATACTTTAATAGCTGATAACTCACTCAATTTTCACAGTTTAACTGATTTTAAATAATGGGTGAAGCCAGACTAAACTTTGAACAAAGAAAATTTATCCTAACTTGCCACTAGACTTTTTTTTAATGGGGATACATAAAAGATAAAGTTTACGGTATAAAATCAGTAACAGTCGACGAATTAAGAGCACACAAATACTGAATGAAATTATTCTTGATGTTTGCGATTCCATTGCTTCGAGTTATCAGCAGTGCCTGGACAAGAACGGGCATTGATTTAAAAAAAAAAAAAAAAAAAAAAAGACATTGATTTTAAAATTTTATTCATTTGAAAACACGCATTGATAAAAAAAATTATTCACGTCTGTAGAATCTTTTAAAATTTGAAAATGAACTGTGTATTAATAAACACTGACTTTATAATCATTCAAAGTGCATATACATTTTGGGGGGACACCCTGTATATATGCTACACATTTAGGTGTAGAGTTATCCTTAGAACTAAATGAGTTACATGCTAGTATCTGGGCTTATTAGGATTATACTCAAGAAGGATTTTTGAATCATAATAGCCAGCTTTCTCTATTAACCAGTTTGTGTGAAAGAGGGCTTCAGAATGGAATGTCACTTAGTTTTATTGCATTCTTATCAGTGTTTGTGTGTGTATTACTGTTGAACACAATGTTTACAAAAGTTTGCCTAATTTTAGAAAGTGAAGAAAATGAACTTGGAGGTTAATTTGTTCAAGTGTCTATATATTTTATCATCCAACTGTAAGACAGGTAGCAATCAGAGATGTATACTCAAAGAACTCTCAGGGTAGTTAGTGTTCTGTAGTCCAGTTAAATGTTGTCTGACACCTTTCTCCCCTCTAACCCTTTACTTAGGACTGGTGAGTTCATAATGGGAAGAAAAATATTACAGTTTAATTTTAGGACTAGCATGTTAAATGTCTTATTTAATTAAAAAAATATGTTTTTATTGATTTCAGAGCGGAAGGAGAGGGAGAGAGAGAGAGAGACATCAGTGATGAGAGAGAATCATTGCTTGGCTGCCTCCTGCACACCCCCTACTGGGGATGGAGCCAGCAACCTGGGCATGTGTCTTGACTGGGAATCAAATCAGTGACTCTTGGTTCCTGGGTCAACACTCAACCGCTGAGCCACACCCGGTTGGGCTAATTTTTAATTTAAAGAGAACTGTGTTACCTGTTGAAGTCTTCAAAATATGTTTAGACATGGCTGGGTGGCTCAGTTGGTTGGAATGTTTGGCCCATATACCAAAAGGTTGCAGGTTCCATACCCAGTCAGGGCACATACCTAGGTTGCGGGTTCTATCCCTGGTCAAGGTGCATACGGGAGGCAACTGATCAATGAAGGCTGTATATTCTTTTTTTTTTTTTAAATACATTTTTATTGATTTCAGAGAAGAAGGGAGAGAGAGATAGAAACATCAGTGATGAGAATCATTGATCGGCTGCCTCCTGCACGCCCCCTACTGGGGATCGAGCCCGCAACCCAGGCATGTGCCCTTTACCAGAATTGAACCCGGGACGTTCAGTCCGCAGGCCAACAGTCTATCCACTGATCCAAACAGGCTAGGGCAAGGCTGTATATTCTTTTCTCATCTTTGAGTCTTCAACTAAATTTCCACCTGTTCTTTGAATCTTGCTTCCATCACTCTAGCACAGTAATCTTGCTTTTCTATAAACTTCAAAGTCCCTTTTAACATTCCTTGGAGGTCTAGCTAAGAGCAGCATCAGATTCTTAAGAGTTGAGCAAAATATTTGGTACATAATTGATGTTCAGCAGATAGTACTAAGCAACTGTACATTTGAGTGCACACCTTGCGTAGTAGAAACCCTAAGAGAAGTTCCAAGAAAGGGGAGAAAATCAACCATTTATTCTTAGAAGTTATTCTGTGTACACAAATATCTACAGGATGAAAAAACAAAAAATCAAGTTATTGGTGGTTTTGAAGAGTTTAAAAGATACCCTTAATATTAAATTATTTGTATCAATATTTTTTGTACTCTGGACCTGATTCTAGCAAGGAAGTAAGTGGTAAGTAAGGACAAATTAATTCCAGATAGATTTAAAAGTAGCAGACCTTGAAGAAGTAATAGGCCTCCAGAAAAATCATACAGACTATACACTTACATTAACCTGGTATTTGTTGTTGTTGTTATTGTTTTTAGTGAGAGAAGAAGGGAGGAAGGGAGAGAAAGAAACATCAGTGTGAGGGAGAATGATGGATTAGTTGTCTCCTACCCACCCCAACCGGGTATTGAACCTGCAACCTAGATATGTGCCCTGATCTGGAATCGAACCTGCAACCTTTTTGGTGTAGGGGACAATGTTCCACCAACTGAGCCACCTGGCCAGGGCAATGTGTCTTTGCTTTGATGTCAACCTATCGAAAACTATGTCAAAATACTCAATATTTATATACTAGAGGCCTGGTGCACGGATTCGTGCACTGATGGGGGGCATGGCCTGCGGGGATCGGCCCGCTGTGGGAGCACCACTCATCCTGGTCAGCTGAGCAGCTGTGGACCCGCCCTCTGAGCGGCTGTGGGCCCGCCCTCTGAGCGGCTGTGGACCCACCCTCTGGAGCGGCTGTGGATCCGCCCTCTGTGCAGCTGCTCCCGCTGTGGGAGCACTGCTCATCCCGGTCGGTGGAATGGCCCTTCCACTGTGGGAGTGCACTGACCACCAGGGGGCAGCTCCTGCGTTGAGCGTCTGCCCCCTGGTGGTCAGTGTGCATCATAGCAATTGGTCAACCAGTTGTTCTGGTCATTCCGCCGTTCGGTCGCTGGGCTTTTATATATATAGATTAGAGGCCCGGTGCATGAAATTCGTGCATGGGAGGGGGGTGTCCCTCAGCCCAGCCTGCACCCTCTCCAATCTGGGACCCCTCAAGGGATGTCCACCAGGATCGGGCCTAAACGGGCAGTTGGACATCCCTCTCACAATCCAGGACTGCTGGCTCCCAACCCCTCGCCTGCCTGCCTGCTTGCCCATAACCGCTCTGCCTGCCAGCCTGATCACCCCCTAACCACCTCCCTGCTAGCCTGATTGATGCCTAACTGCTCCCCTGCTGGCCCAATTGCCCCTAATTGCCCTCCCCTGCCAGCCTGGTCACCCCTAACTGTTCTCCCCTGCAGGCCTGGTCGCCCCCAGCTGCCCTCCCCTGCTGGCCTGGTCGCCCCAAACTGCCCTCCCTTGCCAGCCTGATCACCCCTAACTGCCCTCCCCTGCAGGCCTGGTTGCCCCCAACTGCCCTCCTCTGCAGGCCTTGTCCCTCCCAACTGCCCTTCCCTGCAGGCCTGGTGCTCCCCAACTGCCCTCCCCTGCAGGCCTTATCCCTCCCAATTGCCTTCCCCTGCAGGCCTGGTCCTCCTAACTGCCCTCCCTCGCCAGCCTGATCACCCCTAACTGCCCTCCCCTGCAGGCCTGGTTCCCCCCCCCCAACTGCCCTCCCTGCAGGCCTGGGTTCCCCCCAACTGTCCTCCCCTGAAGGCCTGGTCCCTCCCAACTGCTCTCCCCTGCTGGCCTGATTGCCCACAACTGCCCTCCCCTGCCAGCCATCTTGTGGCGGCCATCTTGTGTGTTGGAGTGATGGTCAATTTGCATATTATCTCTTTATTATATAGGATTATCCTTATTCCTTTTCTAGTAGAATACATCTTTATTTAATAAAGTAGGAAAATAATCATTTTAGCCTTGTGAGAACAGTTTGTGTTTAAATAGGGATTTTTGGTTGAATTGGCTTTAGTGTGCACTGGATATTTTTGTAACTTTTGGATGATTCTTTTTTTTCAGGGTGAGTAGATATGATTTATTAAGAATCTTCAAGATATGCATTGAATTAGATATCAGAATTTGGGCAAAAATGTAGTGAGCAATTTGGCATTTGTTGTCATAAAATTCTACAAAGATCTTTTCATACTAATATTTGACCCACCTCAGATGTTTACAGTCTCTGTTTAATTCTCTGTTCTGCAAAAGAGCATGTATACAAATACGTAAATAGGTTAATGAATTAGAGCAAGCATGTCAAACTCAAAGGCTAACATGGGCCAAATAAACAAGGTTTAAGTTTATGTGGGTCGCAAAAAAAAAACTTCAATTTTCATAGAAACAGGTTTATTTCATAAGAGACATGCTGAATACAAAGGGCTGAAATAAATGAGTAATCATTAACGTAAAATAATAGAATATTTTAATAAAAATATTTTTTCTTGAACATTAACTTACCAAACACTGAATAACTGCACATATTAATAAGTGTAATGCAAATAAGTCTATTTTTTGTTGTTGTCCAAAAGCGAAATATTTCCTGTTGCGCACAACGAACAAAGTCAGTACAAGACTAATGACGTGGCAACCTGCTGCTAAAATATTCACTGCTTGTATTAGTAGATAGAAGTGGTGCGCCTGTGTGTAAGGCGCGTAAGGGAAATGAATGCAACACGATTATAGTAATCAGTCATTAGCGAAAGTCGTAGTTCATTATTAATAACTAGAGGCCCGGTACATGAAAATTCATGCACTGGAGGGGGGGTACCTCAGCCCACCTGCCCCCTCTCACAGTCCGGGAGCCCTCAGAGGCGGGAGGCGACCCGGCGATCAGGGGAAGGCGATGCCCCATCACACCTCTGCTGCTGCCGCCACTGCTGGCAGTGCAAGCCTCAGCCGGCCCTGGTTACCTGAGCCTCAGGTGGTCCTGGGCGGCTGAGCAGCCACCATTCGAGGCTTGCCTGCGCCTCAGGCCAGCCCTGGGCAAATGGCCACTGGCATCTGAGGCTTGCCTGCACCTCAGGCCAGCCCTGGGCAGCTGGGGGGCTGAGGGGACTAGAGGACTCCGGAGGCAGGCGTGTGGAGGTTAATGCATTAACCTTGCTGCACGCCTGCCACCCCAGCGGGGCTGAGGGGACTGGGCGCCGCCATCTTGTGCCTGTGGGCGCCACCATCTTTGAGGGCGAGGCAGTCAGTTAGCATATTCCCTCCTTATTGGCTGTGGGTGCCTCAATCTTTGAGGGTGGGACAGTCAATTAGCATATTCCCTCCTTATTGGTTGTGGGCGTCTCCATCTTTGCAACAGCATGAGGGTAAATTAGCATATTCCCTCTTTATTAGATAGAATTATGTATAACAGGATATTGTAAAAATTAAGCTGTGAAATTTTTATTAAAACATTTCTTACACACCGTTATATTGGCTGGGCCGCAAAAATATTCATTGTTGCCGAAACCTGTTTGGCTCAATGGATAGAGCATCGGCCTGTGGACTGAAGGGTCCCAGGTTCGATTCCGGTCAGGGGCATCCCCAGGCATGTCCCCAGTGGGGGGTGTGAAGGAGGCAGCTGATCGATGTTTCTCTCTCATCGATGTTTCTAGCTCTCTATCCCTCTCCCTTCCTCTCTGTAAAAAATCAATAAAATATATTTAAAAATGAAAAAAATATTCATTGTAGGCCACATGCGGCCTGCGGGCCATACATTTGACATGCTTGAACTAGAGTATTAAGAGGCAGCCATGCCGAAACCGGTTTGGCTCAGTGGATAGAACGTCGGCCTGTGGACTGAAAGGTCCCGGGTTCGATTCCGGTCAGGGGCATGTACCTTGGTTGCGGGCACATCCCCAGTGGGAGGTGTGCAGGAGGCAGCTGATCGATGTTTCTCTCTCATCGATGTTTCTAGCTCTCTATCTCTCTCCCTTCCTCTCTGTGAAATATCAATAAAATATATTTAAAAAAAAAAAAAGAGGCAGCCATGCCGTTGCCCTGACTGGTTGGCTCAGTTGATAGTTCTCCTGTACACCAAAAGATTGCAGTTTCAGTTCCCAGTCAGGGCACATACCTAGGTTGTGGATTTGATCCCCGGTTGGGGTGTGTGCAGGAGGCAACCGATGGAAATTTCTCTCTAACATTAATGTTTTTTTCTCTCTCTCTCTCTCTCTCCCTCCCTCCTGCCCCTCACTCTTCTCCTCCTCTTTTCCTCTCACCTCTCTCCCTCTCTTCCTCCCTCCCTCTCTTCCTCCCTCTCTCTAAAATCAATAAACACACATACACACACACACACACAAAAGCATATCCTCTGGTGAGGATTTTTTTTTAAAAAGGCAGGTATGCTTGGTTTCTTTTTCATTGAAGGTGTCTTTTGTATTATTTTATGGTCCCACTAGTGGCCCAGTGCACAGATTCGTGCACATTGAAAGGAAATTAATTAGAAGAAATATTTAATATTGCTATTCGCTCTTTCTCTATAAAAGAAGTGTCAGCCCAATTCACGATTGACAATGACAGATCGAAACACGTGTACGATTGGCACCATTGAGAGCTTTATATGTACCACACATGTGCAAGTCAACTTAGCCTTTTATCAATAACTAGAGGCCTGATGCACAAAATTTGTGCAAGGGGCTCAGCCCTCACAGCCTTGGCGGCTTGCCTTCGCCGCGGCTTTGTCCGGAAGGATGTTTGGCTGTTCGGTCTAATTAGCATATTATGTTTTTATTATAATTGCTAATTATACCAGACGTCCTTCCAGATGACCTTCCGGACGAAGCGAGGGAAGCCTGGGTCCCAGGTGCCAGAGGAAAGCCGGTGCCAGCAGCCGGGGAAAGGAAGGCCTACTCTTGCACGAATTTCATGCACCGGGCCTCTAGTATATATAGAATAAACTTGCTTAATTAGACCTGCTTTCTGATGTAGCTAAACTTTTTCCAGCCCAGTGAAGCACCCCAACTTCTCTTTCAGGTAATTGTGAGCAACACAACAGTAAATATCAACATGAAGCAGATTATTATTGTAGATCACACAAGGAAAACAAAGGGTAAAATATTTAACTGCAGCAGTGTTTGACTATATTCTGCACAGTGAGAAACCTGAAGTCATTTTCAAAGTCCACCATTTCTTCTTTCCAGTCGGGTCAAGTTTCTAAACTTTCTAAATCTCTGTTTTCCAGCTAATGAAAAGAAAATAGGTTTCCACCAAGTCTCCTATCTACCTACTCAAGGACTTCTGTGAGGATCAAATGAGATGAGGCATGGGAAAATACTTCACAGACATTTGGTTTAAGTGTGAAATTTTGCACCTGGCTATAAAGCAAGTCATGTTCCTGGGCTGAAGAAACTCCAAGGAGGCTAGTCATCGCTAGGGAGAGGAAGCCAGGCGTTGCTACGTGATGTCATTAGCCGGGCGGACACTTAGAATATTAGCCTTTTATATGTATAGAATTTTTTTCCTGCAGTGCATTTTAGAAGTATGATATGAGCAGATAAATTTCTATTTGTGTCTTGGTTTTTGAAGTAAAATTCTTTTTGTGATTAAGATGAAACATAACAAAGTTAAAATGGTGGGTGCTAGTTGAGAAGTTAGACTGATTTGTGATATGTATACATTATAGAAAATTGAAAAAATATTTTTTAACCTTAGTGTTCACATACTAGAACTCTCAATAAACCTTATATTGTCTTTTAGAAAACCTACTTTAATGAAAAGGTAAGAATAATTTACATTTAGTATATTAATGCATTAACCTAAGCAATTGGTGTTTCAGCAGAGATTATGAATTAACTGTAAATTGATAGTAAAATGCCTTGGAGATATACTTAACATTATTTGGTTGCTTAGTATTTTTTTTTTAAATATATTTTATTGATTTTTTACAGAGAGGAAGGGAGAGGGATAGAGTTGGAAACATCGATGAGAGAGAACATCGATCAGCTGCCTCCTGCACACTCCTCCTACTGTGAGCCAAACCAGTTAGGGCAGTATTTTTTTTTTTTTTTAATAGTGTAACCTCCTTTGGGCCTCTATTCACTTACCTTTAAAATAGGTAGGGTGAATCAGATTGTTGCTTCTGTGCATGCAGATCTCCTGGGTATCTTATTAAAATACAGATTCTGATTTAGTAGGTCTGGGGTTTTGGCCTGAGAATCTGCAATTTCAACATGCTCATTGATGAAGCTGATTCTTGTAGTTCACAGAACATGCTTTGAGTAGGAAGGGGCTTGATGGTTTCTATTGCTTTATGTTCAACATAGAATTTAGCAAAACCTTGCTAATTCAGTTGTAACATAAAACTCATAATGAGACAGAAGTTAACATGAAAATTAAAGCTTTTGGGTTGAAAAGGAACGGTAATCATTTAAACCAGCACAAATAAAAAGGGAAGTTGGCCCTAGTTGGTTTGGCTCAGTGGATAGAGCGTTGGCCTGTGAACCAAAGGGTCCCAGGTTCGATTCTGGTCAAGGCATGTATATTGGTTGCAGGCTCCTCCCTGGCCTGAGCCCTGGTCAGAGCAGGAGGCAACCAATCGATGTGTTTCTCTCACATCGATATCTCTCTCTCTCTTTCCCTCTCTCTTTCACTCTCTAAAAAGCAATAGAAAAATATTCTCGGGTGAGGATGTAAGTAAGTAAGTAAGTAAGTAAGTAAATAAATAAATAAATAAATAAATAAATAAGGAAGTTGTTCTAAGAATATAAGAGACAATCTCACTGGTATCGATGAGCAAGAAATAATCTAGCCAGGCTTCAAGTGAAGTGGAAAGTTAAAAATCCAGTAGCTGATCTACATCTCCCATTTTTGCTCTTTGGATTTCTGTTCCAATCTCCCCTTTTATGTTTTCTGGTACATGTCTTTGGCTTGCCATGTTATTGACTGTGGCCTATATTGTTTGACTTTTCAGCCTCAAGACCTTGACAGCAGTATCAATTTTTCCTAGTTTAGATGCTTAGGAATGAATTGTTTCTACCTGGATCAGGTATCCAACCTTGAGTGAGTTAGCCTTCTATGTTTGGGATTACATGGTAAGAATAGGGCCAATGAGATTAGCCTCTTTGGAGAGGGGGGATGGACATGGGAAAGGTGCTAGTTGCCAGAGAAGGGGAGTCTTACTAGAGCAGGCAATGACAGTTGCCTGATACACCTTTGTAAATGTTCATGAAGAATGATTTGCTAAATTGAATAGAGTAAAAGCATACTTCATAAAAGCATGAATAAGAGTTATATAGACAGTGGTTGGGTGGGGTATAGTGGTAGATTCATTCTCAGAGAACCGAAACTAATAAATCCTAATTATAGTATACATATATTTTTTAAATCTCATGAGTGTTATCAGTGTATACCTGGGATAATGTATCTGCCTCTTCACCAGTGAGTACTATTAAGGTGTACTATTGACTGCTTCCAGGGAAAAAGAGCCTGCTAATTCTTCTGCTTACTGTTTCCTGGATCTCATTTCATACTTCTATCTTGCATAAAATTTTAAAGGCAACATTAAGATTAACTTGTGAGGGAATGCAAACTAATTGTCCCATTCTTGGAATCGCAGACGGAGCCACCCAGATACATTTGATGTTCAACTATATTCTGAAGCCCTTGGTGTAAAGAGAAACATTAACCAGTTGCATTAGCACAGCGATTTTCATTTGGTGTGCCATGGCAGTGCTGCAAGAATTTTTAAAATATGCAATACCTGACTATTTAGTCAGGGACACTGACCTATTTTCCCTTAGATTGTTAAATTAAAAAATGACAACAGTCAACATAATAGCTGTCCGGTGTGAATGAGTCAAAATTACACTTATTTTTTTTGTCAGTGCCACAGAATTTTAGTAATTCATTGATGTGTGCCTAGAGATTAAAAAAGTTGAAAATCACTGCATTAGCAAAATCTCTAGGTTTTTATGACAGTTGAAGTAATTGCCAGAGTACCTCATTTTTCCTAAGAGGCTACTATTCTGTCTATGCTGTCACCTCCCAATATCTATATATGTAAAAGGCTAACATGCAAAGTGTCCCCTCTGGTGTTCGCCTGGGAGACCAGGAGTTCACTTGCTCGCTGACCATGTGCTGACCACCAGGGGGCGTCGCAGATGAAGGAAGGCCCTGGCAGGCAGCCAGAAGGCCCTGATCGGCCCTGTTCGCCGGCCAGGCCTGGGAACCCTACCCATTCATGAATTTTGTGCAACGGGCCTCTCGTAGATAATAAAATTGAAAGTCAGTGATAGCACTTAGAGCAATACCCATTTTCCCCCTTTGGTTTATCAACAAACCAATGCTACAAATTCTGGTGTGTTTTTTTGTTTGTTTGTTTTTTCATGCTTCTAAAATGGATATAGGCCAGACCTAGCGGGAGTGGCTCAGTTGGTTGGTCATCGTCCCTTGCACCAAAAGATTGCCAATCCGATTCCTGGCCAGGGCACATGCCCGTGTTGTGGGCTGACAATTGATGTTTCTCTCTATCCCTCCCTCCACCTTCCTATCTCTAAAATCAATAAAAACATATTTTTAAAATAAATAAATAAAAATAAAATAGAATGGATATAGGCAGAAAAGTACTATGCCTGGTTAATAAATGTCAAATATAACTATACCTAAAATTTAATGTTACAGTGTTTTGGGCAAAAGTGTGAATAGATTTTTGGGAGGAAAGCCTTTAAGGAAATTATTTGCTGGCTTGGAATACTGTCTTCCTTTATATTTATTGTAATTATAACATCTTTTTTTTATTTGTTTCAGAAAAAGCCTGTGCAGAAGCTGGGTCGGCAAGAATGTCACTTCTTATATTGGTGTCCATTTTCTTATCTGCGGCTTTTGTTATGTTTTTGGTATATAAAAATTTTCCTCAGCTTAGTGAGTAAGTATACTGAAAGAAACTAAAAATATCTAGACATCTGTAGATTAAAAGTTAAACTAATTTTAAACAATAGAACTGTCATGGTGATTGTATATCAGCTCTCATGGCTTGTAGCAAGTTCATATTGATATTGACACTGTTATTTAAATACTTCTTGCCCTGGCTGGTATGAGTTGGTTGAGCGTTGTCCCATGTACCAAAAGGTTGCCCGTTCGATTCTCGGTCAGGGCACATGCCCTGGTTGTGGGCTTGATCTTTAGTAGGGGGCATGTAGGAAGCAGTGGATGGATATTTCTCTCTCATTGATGTTTCTCTCTCTAAAATCAATAAAAACATATTTTAAAAAAATTACTTCTGCCCTAGCTAGTTTGGCTCAATGGATAGAGCGTTGGCCTGCAGACTGAAGGGTTCTAGGTTCGATTCCGGCCAAGGGCACATGCCTGGGTTGCGGGCTCGATCCCCAGTAGGGGGCGTACAGGAGGCAGCCAATCAATGATTCTCTCTCATCATTGATGTTTCTATCTCTCCCTTCCTCTCTAAAAAAAAAAAAAAAAAAAAAAATCAATAAAATATATTCTTTTAAAAAAATTACTTTTTTCAAAATATACCTCTTGATTTTCCATGAAAGGTTTTTCTAGCACTGCTCCTCTAATTAAGGCCTAATGTTTTTAATGATCTTGTATATATATGTATGTGCTTACCTCCTTCTCCTCTTCTCCCTTCACTTGCATACATATATACATATGAAATTAAATTAAAGTTTTGTGAAACAAGTGGTGGTTTCTGATATTTTCTAAACTATTTGGTTTATTGCATTTTACTTTTTAATGATAGTAGTGATCAAGTAAATTTATTTTACAGTCTACTAATATAATAGATATTGACCTGTATTTTGAAAAATAGTGATGATCTTCTCTGCTTTCCCCTTTTTATCCATCCCTGTTTTCTCCCTTCTTACTTTTCTTTATAACCAATTTTTGTCTTCTGTTCACTCGTTTCCTCATCCATTACTTCTGTGTCTCCTAGCACTTTTTCTTTTCCCTGTTTTATGGAAATAATATGGTCTCAGTATGTACTTTCACAGTGAAATGGACCTTGCAAAAGACTACTGAAATGTAGTTAGACTTCAACCAGGGCCAGCCTGGTGTGGTAAAAGGTAACTGAAATGTGATTTCAAAGTTACCAGGATCCTCTAAATTCCTTTCACTAACAATTACTTATGTTTGAAAATTTATAGTGAAACATATATATTTTAATACTTTGATTTCTTGAAATGCCTTTGGGAAGATAGCGTGTATTATGTTAATAGTATGATTGAATTTTAGATTCTTTCCGGTTTTGATCAGAGAGTAGGAAATAGAGAACTGATTGAAAGAGGGAAATAATGTAGAGAATAGATTAAGGTTGTCTTTGTTTTCACTCTGCTTTAAGAATAACATCACATGTATATAATAATGTGTTATTATAAACCTGTTGTTCTGCTTATTTCTATGTTTCTGTTATATGTGTGTATAAGCATACATGTGGCAGTTGTTAAATTTATAGTGAGAAAACCCATTTTAGTTTACCTGCTATTTTTCCTTTTTTGTTTTTATTGATTTCAGAGAGAGGAAGGGAGAGGTAGAGAGGGATAGAAACATCAATGATGAGAGAGAATCATTGACCGGATGTTTCCTGCACACCCCCTACTGGGGATGAGCCTGCAACCTGGTCATGTGCCCTGACCGGGAATCAAACTGAACCGTGACCGCTGGTTCATGGGTCGACGCTCAACCACTGGGCCATATCAGCCGGGCATTTACCTGCTATTTTTTAGGACTTCAGCAGTATTCTGTCATTGTTCTGCAAGGTCAGTTACATTTTATCATGTAAACAAATGGGCACAATATACATTAAATGCAAAAGTGATTATTTGAGGTCAGTTCCAAACAAGAAACCAAACATAAAGTAAAATTAATAGAAAGGGGGAAAATGTTAAAGTTTTTTGAAACTTATTTTCTAATTATAGTTGACATACAATGTTATGTTAGTTTCAGGTGTATAGCATAGAAAATGTTTTAAGTTTTCTGAATTCTGAGCTGAAATATTCCAGAAAAGATATAAATTATAAAATTTAATTAAATGTTTACTTAATTTCAGTTGTAATTGATTATTGACTTTAGCTTATCATGAGGATTACCCAAAATGATGTTAAATGTGTTTTAAATATTGCTAACATCAGTGGTTCATTTCTTAATTCAAAATTTATACCAAAGTTGGAACAAATGCTTTAAAAAACCCATTTAGTTTGTGTCACCTTGAACTTTCATATATAGAGTACATGTCTCATATTAATTATATTAAAGCATTAAAAAATGTATGGGCTTTCAAAGTTAAAATTTATGAATTTATGCTTAATATATTATAGATCAAGGCATCATTTTGGATAAAACTTCATGTTTTGAAGTTGACTGACTGTAATGTTAATTATCTTGGCAAATTTCTCCTTTAAAATTTTTCACTTTAATTTTATTTTTTCAGAGAAGAAAGAGTGAATATGAAGGTTCCCAGAGATATGGATGATGCCAAGGCTCTAGGGAAAGTTTTATCCAAATATAAGGACACCTTTTATGTACAAGTACTTGTAGCTTATTTTGCTACATATATTTTGTATCCTTTTAACTGAAAAATGTTTTCTAGTTTTGTTCAAGAGAACGGTTTTTTAAAAGATCTGCTGCTCAGTTATACATAACTATTCTTCCTTCAAAAATTATTAATGGGACTACATCAAAATAAAAAGCTTCTACATAGCAAAAGAAACCATCAGAATGCAATATAACAATATTAAATAGATTATTTAATCTATTAATATTATTAATTATTAATAATAATGCCATATAACAATATTAAATAGATTATTGAAAAATTAAAATGCAAAAATTTCTCACTTTAATCCTATCTCTTCAACTCTTATTATTTTTGGATATTATGTTTTATTGTATTCTGCTTATTTCACTTACTATAAACATTTTTCTTACCTCTGTATTATTTGAGATAATTATTTTATATGATTACTTTATTTGTTGTCTTAATTTAATTTAAATAATAATTTTGAATTAGTAGTCACCATACCATAATTTTAAAACATTCTTAGATGTTATGTTATGAATCATTTTGTGTGTGATATTTTTTCTTCCATTTAATGGTTTTCTTTGTCAAAAAAAATTCTAAAAGGATAATTATTCAGAGGATATGGATTTTTAAAATAGTACTTAGTATTTATTTCTTTGTTTTATAGAAATATATGTTGTATTTTTAACTGGTCAGGAAAATAACTTTATTCTTTCTAAATATTTTCAAGTTGCTTATGCTACTGGTGATTAATCTTCTTTTTATTAAATCTTTATTGTTGAAAGTATTACATATATCCCCTTTTCCCCCCTCATGAACCCCTTATAGCCCACCCTGCCCCCTCCCCCAGGCCTTCAACACCTTATTGTCTGTGTCCATGGGTTATGCATATATGCATACAAGTTCTTTGGTTGATCTCTTCCCACCCACCTACCCTTCCCCACCTTCCCTCTGAGATTCTGCAATTTGTTCTATGCTTCTGTGTCTCTGGATCTTTTTTGTTCATCAGTTTATTTTGTTCATTAGATTCCACATATGAGTGAGATCGTGTGATACTTGTCTTTCTCTGACTGGCTTATTTTGCTAAGCATAATACTCTCCAGCATGTCATCCATGCTGTCTCAAAGGGTAAGAGATCCTTCTTTTTTTACTGCTGCATGAAATGGTGTAGATGTACCACAGCTTTCTTATCCATGCATCTACTGAGGGGCACTTGGGCTGTTTCCAAATCTTAGCTATTGTGAATGGTGCTGCTATGACATAGGGGTGCATATATTCTTTCTGATTGGTGTTTCGGGTTTCTTAGGATAAATTCCTAGAAAGTGTCTATTTGGATCCTTTGCTTATTTTTAAATTGGATTGTTTATCTAACTTTTGTTGAGTTGTATGAGTTCCTTATATATTTTGGATATTAACCCTTTATCAGATGTGTCATTGCTAAATATGTTCTCCCATACGGTGGGCTCCCTTTTCATTTTGTTGATGGTTTCTTTTGCTATGTAGAAGCTTTTTATTTTGATGTAGTCCCATTTGTTTATTTTCTCCTTAATTTCCTTTGCTCTCGGAGATGCACCCATAAACATACTGCAATGAGTGAGGTCTGAGATTTTGCTGCCTATGGTTTCTTCTAGGATTTTATGGTTTCATGGCTTACATTTACATCTTTTATCCATTTTGAGTTTATTCTTGTCTATGGTGTAAATTGGTGGTCTAGTTTCTTTTTTTGCATGTATCTGTCCAATTTTCCCAACACCATTTATTGAAGAGATTGTCTTGAGTCTGTTGTATGTTCTTGCCTCCTTTGTCAAATATTAATTGAGCGTAATGGCTTGGGTCGATTTCTGGGGTCACTGTTCTGTTCCATTGATCTATATACCTGTTCTTGTGCCAGTACCAGGCTCTTTTGATTACAGTGGCGTTGTAGTATAACTTGATATCTTTTATTGTGATTCCTCCAACTTTGTTCTTCTTTCTCAAGATTGCTGCAGCTATTTGGGGTCTTTTTTGGTTCCATATAAATTTTTGGAGTATTTGTTCTAGATCTGTGAAATATGCTGTTGGTATTTTAATAGGGATTGCATTGAATCTATAGATTGCTTTGGGTAGTATGGACATTTTAATGATGTTAATTCTACCAATCCATGAACACTATATATTCTTCCACTTGTTTATATCTTCCTCTATCTTTTTTTTCAATATCCTATAGTTTTCGAGTACAAGTCTTTTACCTCCTTGGTTAAGTTTATTCCTAAGTATCTTAATATTTTGTTGTAGCAGTAAATGGGATTGTTTGTTTAGTTTCTCTTTCTGAGAATTCATTATTGGTGTATAAAATTGCCACTGATTTCTGAATGTTAATTTTGTATCCTGCTACATTGCCGAGTCCCTTTATTAAATCTAGTAGTTTTTTGATGGAGTCTTTAGGATTTGCTATGTACAATATCATGTCATTTGCGAATAATAATATATGTTAGATATTATATTATACATATAAAATATATAATGTCTAAGTAACAAATACATCTACAAAAGCTTTTGCTGCTAAGGCAAACATTGCTTACTTACTGTGCTTTGTGTAGGCCCTTTGTCATTATCTTCCCTATTTATCAGTGTAAGAGAAAAGAAATATCAGTCTAAACAGAGCTAGAAAGTTAAGCTCAAATCAGATTCCCATGCAGAGAGAATAGCTTTATTAATACTACAAAGTAAAGGACAGGGACATATTAAACCACTCTAAGAGATACAATAGGCAAAACTTAAAAAGCGGTTAATTCTACAAATGACTGGTTTCTTCAACAAATACATTGTAAGAAGGAAAAATGGAAGCTATATTTAAGTGATATAGTAAGCAATATCATGTTTCGAGCATTTTTTTATTTTGATTTAATCAAACTAGCTATAAAAGAAAAAAAATTCTGAGGCCTTTGAGAAATTTGAATGCAGACTAAATAGATAATCAGGATAGTAAGGAATTATAGTAAGAAATCTCTTGAAGTCGATGGCAACGGTATTATAGTTAAGTTAAAAAGAAAAGGAATCCTTATCCTTTTAAAGTATTAAAGTGGTTGCACATGAATTGATATGTCTGGGATTTTCTTCAAAATAATCCAGTGTAAGGGAAAAAGACAAAATAAGATTGGTTGAGTGTTAATTGTTGAATCTGTGCATAGGTATATAGGACATCATCATACTAATTTCTCTACTTTCATATGTTGGAAACTTTTCCATCAGGTTCTAAAGAACCCTGTAATAAATAAATTAATAAAATTTATTTTTAATGAAGGCATCCAGTAGATAGAAAATTTGAGACTATGTTTCATTAGCAAGATTGAATCAGAGATAGAGAATTCAGAGTTATCAACATAAATGGCCTTAACTTGAAACCATGCAAATTGCTGAATTTATCAAAGGAAAGGGAGAGAAGAGTATGGCCAACAGAAAGGTAGAAAACTCTTAAGAGTTGAGGGTGAGAAGAAGAAAAAAGCTAGAGATGGAATGATCTGTAATGTAGAAGAAAAGTACTTTTTTTAAAAAAATGAGAAAGGATGCTTAATCCTATGCAGGAATTGCTAAAAAAATGACTTGAGAAAAGTCATTAATTTTGGCCAGTAGGAAGTTTCAATAGAGTGGTGGATGGGTTAAGCCAGGTTGTAAGGGAAGAGGAGAGAATGTCTTGCAAGGAAGAAAGATGAGAGGCAGTAGTTGGTTGGTCAAAGAAAGCCTAGATTTTCTTTATAGGCATCTGAGTGGTTTTAAACAGGACAGCTCCTGTGGAAGAACAAGAGGTTTAAGAAACAAATGAGGAGGGAGAAGATTTAAATGAGAACATGAGTAAAGTGGAAACTAGAGAAAGAAGGAGAAGGAGACTATGGATGAAGACAGAAATTTTCAAGTTAGGAAGGAGAGATGTTGAGGGAGTTCACTCAGTCTGACTGACCTTGTAAGTAATAATGTTAGGGCTTAAAAAGGGGTCCAAGCCAAAACTGGCAACTAAAGGAAAAAACAAAATTGTTTTTAAAATAGGATTTGTGACTTTTATTATATTTTGTAACCCTTATTTTTTTTCTAGATTAATGAATTTAGGCAAACGTGTATAAGTTAAATTACAAATAAGGAATTATTATACCTTATATGTATCCACAGAAATCAGGTTTCCTGAAAATATTTGGGAGTAAGTGCATTGCATTAGAGAAGCATATTTAAAAGATTACTGGAGACCTCTTTTGTTCTTTTTTGTTTCCCTCCTCTTTTTTTTGTTTGTTTTTTGCCATTGCCTGATTCCTGGCTTGTATTAGTGAACTTGGAGATAAAGGCATTACAACTGAGAAGTCATATTTTTTAAATTTTTGGATATAATTTTACTTTATTTTTAATACTGAAATATGAATGTAATCTTATTAACATGATTACTTATGTATTGATTTTTTTTTTCAAAAATGTTGGATATGTCTTTTAAAAAATCTACTTAATTATGTTTTAATCCTTAACTTAAAAGTTAACAGCTTGCAAACATTTGCTATTCCAGGTTCTATATTTCTCAGTATACTCTCAGGGTTTCTTTATCCCTTTCCACTGGCCTTATTTCTTGTTTGTTTGGTAAGTATATTAAATCAAATTGGAAGACTATAAAAAACAGTTTTAAATAGAATGAAGAGAGCAGTAGTAGGATGGCATTACTTGTCTCACTTACTTATGTAAGCATAAACTCATTAGTTTTAAAAGGAATTTAAGGTTAATCTGTTAAGTCCCTCCATAAGGAGGTGTTATATAAATTAGGTTAGATTAAGTTAGTTAGGTTCTTTTTTTCCTGGAACAGAGTTATCGTAGACTTGATTGCATTTATAGGCTCTTTTTTAACCTTTTCTTCTTCTATTGTATTTTGTAATTCAAATAGTCCAAGAGTATTGATTGGCACAATGAGTTAAGTCCCAGAGCTGGGGATGGTGTTTTCAAGCAAAGCAATTGAAAGAAAAAAATTGGCTCTTGAAGTTTTATTCTTAGGCTAAAGGGTAACATTAACTATTTCGATATAGTCACTAAATTTAATCATAAGTGTCAATTAGTTTTAGCTGATCTTATTTTAGTTATAATTTGGTCTAAGAAAGGACTAGATCAAATGGGTTCTTGCTCTCTGCACAAGAGATGACATTCAGAGTATCCTTCCCAGCCCCAAAAGAAGTAAACTAGTTCAGCCTTTTCTTAGGTGAATATATCCATGTGAATAACTACAAAATGCTTATGGCTTCTTATTGTTTTCTAGTGTTCTGGACTTGGTGCCTCATTCTGCTATATGCTCTCGTATTTAGTTGGGAGACCAGTTGTATACAAATATCTAACAGAGAAAGCAGTAAAATGGTCACAGCAGGTAAACATGTGTCTTTAAATTATTTAATGTAATTCTTTGGCTAATTGGGAGGTCAATATATAGTCTTTACATAAATTAACTCAGACTCAAGGCTTTAATAAAAATGATCTTTTGGCCAAAATAAAATCAAGTGGTAAGCAAAAGATAAATGTTAATAATTTCAAAAACAAAGTTTTTGCACCCATAACAATAATGTTAATTCTTCATTTCTAGTATGTTCAATTAGAACAGAGAAGTCAAAATGTCAATGTAAAGGCAACCACATATTTAGATGCTTCACCTGTTTTGTGTTGATGTAGTTATGCTGTCAGTGAAAAACTTGTAATGAAAAACTCCTTTAATGCATTTCACCTGTGAGAACAACTGTTATCTTTTTATATATATACTAGAGGCCCGGTGCACAGATTCGTGCCCCGGGTGTGTTCCCTTGGCCTAGCCTGTGCCCTCTCACAATCCGGGATCTGTTGGGGGATGTCGGACTGCTGGTTTCAGCCTGATCCCCGCAGGCCAGGCCAAGGAACCCCACTTGTGCAAGAATCTGTGCACCGGGCCTCTAATATGCATATAAGATCTTTGGTTAATCTCTTCCCGCCCTCCCTCCTCTCCTCTTCCCTCTGAGAGTCATCAGTCTGTTCTATGTTTCCATGCCTGTGCATTGAGCATCTGCCCCTGGTGGCCAGTGTGCATCATAGCTACCAGTCAAACAGTCAAGCGGTCGAACAGTTGCTTAGGCTTTTATATATATAGATATACTTAATTGACTTCAGAGAGGAAGCAAGAGGGAGAGAGAGAAAGAAATACCAATATTGAGAGAGAGTCATTGATCGACTGCCTCCTGCATGCCCCTCACGGGATTAAGCCTGCAACCCAGGCATGCGCCCTGACAACTGTGACCTCCAGGTTCATAGGTCAGTGCTCATCCACTGAGCTGCACTGGTCTGGCACAACTGTTATCTTTAGTCAGGGTCTCTGCAAAGACTAGCAATATAATATAAGCAATACTATACAGAAAAATATAACATAGTATTGCTAAGAAAATTCTATTTTTATAAAGAAGCAAAAGAGTCACCTAACTCTCAGAGGAATTTTGTAGATTATCTTTGCCTTATCCCTTTGTTTTACTGATTAGCATATTAACAGAAATAAGCATTTGACCTGGAATCAAACATTTATTTACTTGTAAAGTAAGGTGCAGAATCTTAGATCTCTAGACTTTTAGTCTAGTGCTCTTCTCACTTTACCACATATGTACTGAATATTAAAATTAATTTACATGTAGTCCTAGCTGGGTTGGCTCAGTTGGTTAGAACATCATACCGATATACACCAAAGTTGTGGGTTTGATCCCCCATTAGGGCACATTTAAGAAGCAACCAATGAAGCCCCTAGTCAGTTTGGCACAGGGTATAGAGTGTCAGCCTGCAGATTGAAGGGTCCTGGATTTGATTCCAGTCAAGGGCACATGCTTGGGTTGCAGGCTTGATCCCCAGTAGGGGGCGTGTAGGAGGCAGCTGATCAGTGATTCTCATTGATGTTTCTGTCTCTCTCCCTCTCTCCTCTGAAATCAATAAAGATATATTAAAAAAGAAAAGAAGCAACCAATGAGTGCATAAATAAGTAGAACAACAAATCGATATCTCTCTCGCTCTCAAAATAAATAAAATAAATAAATAAAATTATTTTACATATATTTTTGGAATACCTGTTTATTTTCCATAAGTAAGCTTGTTATTCAAAGGAAGTATTAACTAATGTAATCATTGCTTATATTTAATTGGTTAAATATTTCCATATACTTAAATCGCATTTATTTTTAAAATATTTTTATTGATTTCAGAGAGGAAGGAGAGGGAGATAGAGATAGAAACATCAATGATGAGAGGGAATCATCGATTGGCTGCCTCTTGCATGCCCCCCACTGGGGATCGAGCCCACAACCCGAGCATGTGCCCCTGACTGGAATTGCCTGATTCCTGGCTTGTATTAGTGAACTTGGAGATAAAGGCATTACAACTGAGAAGTCATATTTTTTAAATTGAACCCAGGACCCTCCAGTCTGCAGGCCAACGCTCTATCCACTGAGCCAAACCAGCCAGGGCTTTAATCTCATTTATTAATAATGAGTTTGTTCATGTGATATATGCTATAATAACATAAAATAAAGATCTGAAATTTTTAAAAATTGGAGGCTGGGTATGCTGATGTGTTATACTAGCCCTTTACATTATAAGGAGTTAAAGGCATTGAAAAGTTGATTACTTGGTGTGTTTCTTGTATCTAGTCATAAGTTTAATTTTGCCATTTTGGGTTTAAAATGTCATTGTTGGGCCATCATTATCTAGGTTGGCATAGAACCATCTTTATTAACATTAAGCTTTAAGCACATTTAAGAAACCTCTCATCCCAAGTTAATTTAGCTCTGGTAGTGAGCATTTGATAAGTAGTTCATTGTCATTTTCAGGCTCCCTTTTGATTATTGCTCTTGGATAAACTCTGAACTATCAAGGATGAGAATTTGAAATAAGGTATTTTATATTAAGCACATGTTTTCTAGATTGACTTTATCTTGATCCCCATTTTTTTCTTTCTTGACAGGTTGAACGTCATAGAGAACATCTCATTAACTACATTATATTTTTGAGAATAACACCATTTCTGCCTAATTGGTTTATTAATATTACATCTCCTGTGATAAATGTGCCATTGAAAGTTTTTTTTATTGGCACTTTTCTAGGTAAGGTCTCTGGTTCACTCTGTGTTAGAACTCATTGTGTACATATCTAGCAGTGTCCAGCTGGGCTGGATTTCATGCTCTTTGCAGACATGCCAGGACAGTGGCACAGTGCTCAGAAATGTTTGTTGGATTATCTTAAGTATTTTTGTGTTGCTTCTTTTGAAGAGGAGCATTTTCTATTGGATATTTTTTTAATCATGCAGGATTAAGGAAGATTTTTAAACTCCATTTTCTCCTTCAGTGGAGAGAAAAAAATCAAAGTGCCTTTTTAAAATAATTTTCTCCTTTGTCCTCTAATCAGGCACTGAAATATTGAACTTTCAGTAAAGAATTGATCCTATTTTTTTTATTGAAATCAATATTTATTATGGGCATTACCAATAGTATGTGGGAAGCAAGGATTAACAAATGTATTGCTTTCAAGGAGCTGCACTTAATTTTGAAATTCATCAGTGGACATAAAGATTCATTTGTATATTTTATGAATTCTGATGGTTCTTTAGGAAGAGTATTCTGCTTTTCTTTCAAATTTAAGTTGAATTGTTTCGCTACCAACAAAAGGAGCAGATTTCTCATGGAATGAGTATCCATTTAAGTTAATACTTGTGAGAATAGATCTTTTTGAAAAGAATAATCAAAATCAATTTTTATTGCTACTTCAAAAATTTATTGTCAAACTTAAAAAAATATCATAGGGTTAATTAGGGATTTTGTAAATTAATGTTAACATTTATGGAATCAAAAGAGAATTTTTGTCTATATCTCCTTATTTTACAGATTAAATACCTAGAGATTTAGCTAATTTCAGCTTTCACTGAATTAATTTTTTTGGTTCTGCTTTTTTATTTATTATATTTTTTATTTTCTTAATTGAATTTTAGAGAGAGAGAAAAGGAGAGGGAGGGAGAGAGAGAGAAACATCAATGTGAGAAAGAAACATGAATCGGTTGCCTCCTGTATGGCCCCTACTGGGTATTGAGCCCACAACCCAGGCACGTGCCCTGATCTAAAATTGAACCAGCAACCTATCAATGCATGGGATGACCAGCTGAGCCACACTGGCCAGGGCAATCGGTTCTGGTTTTTCATGAAATATGATCATTTTGTGTATGCTCTTGTATAAATTCTTTTTACTTGTATTTTGAGTCTCATTTCATTTCTGAGTATTCTGCCATTTTATTTTTATTTTAGTTGTATTCTGTCAAGGGTGAATGACAGTTTACTCAGTCTTATTTTTTTTTTATTATATTTTATTGATATTTTACAGAGAGGAAGGGAGAGGGATAGAGAGCTAGAAACATCGATGAGAGAGAAACATCCATCAGCTGCCTCCTGCACACCTCCCACTGGGGATGTGCCCGCAACCAAGGTACATGCCCTTGACCGGAATCGAACCCGGGACCCTTCAGTCTGCAGGCCGACGCTCTATCCACTGAGCCAAACCGGTTTCGGCAACTCAGTCTTATTTTTGAATATTTAGATTATTTCTAGATTTTTATTATTATAATGCTTTGATGAACATCCTTGAGATTAGACCTTTGCTCATATTTATTATTTAGAAAGTTAAAATTGCTGGATCAGAGCACATTCTTTTTTTAAGTTTGTTCATAAATGTAGAATTTTTTCTGGAAATTTTTCTTGGGTTCATAAATTTATTTTCTTAAAAAATGATTATGAAAATTTTAATCCTTTATATGGAAATAAGGGACTGCAAATTAAAAATTTCCAAAATGGAGATTGCTATATTCTTAAAAGATAATTTATATATGCAGAAAATTGTAATGTTAAAAGACAAACAGTTGATGGTTTTTATTTGTTTTGTTTGTTTGTTTTTATAGGTGTTGCACCTCCCTCTTTTATAGCCATTAAGGCAGGAACAACACTGTACCAGCTTACAACAGCAGGGGAAGCTGTTTCCTGGAACTCAGTATTTGTCCTAATGATTTTGGCTCTTCTTTCTATACTGCCAGCCATCTTCCAAAAAAAACTAAAGCAGAAATTTGAGTGAAAAATCATCTGGGTTTTAGTTTTCCTATCATCATCACCATTATCATCTCAGGACTGGCAGGTTTATGTTTTCAAATCACTTCTTCAGTAATTGAAACAAGGAATTTGTAAAATAAAATTCCCTATTAAACAGTTAAAATAATGCATTTAAGTGGCAAAGGAGAGTAGAAAGAATTGAAATTGATATACCATGAAAAGTGCTATCAGTAGTTATAATAGCATCTTCTAAATTACCTTATTCTAAGAGTAGCTATAACTAATTAAAAACAGCATTGGTAGGAAATTTTTGACCGAATTGGTTAATTTAATTTATTCATGAACTGGCTATAAATACTTATTCTTGGCTTGATATTTTAATATTTTTCTTATCCCTTACTAATAAAGTAGATATACAAAAGCAAAAATTTTACATTTTTAAAAATAGTATTGTAATTCTGGCTAATGTCAACCTTCTTTCAGAGCATAAACTTAAAGCCAGTATTTAAAAGAGATTTACATCTTCCTCTTACCTTTGAGGTAATGGATTTGTTTAGAAGTTGAATCTTAGTGTACTACTGAATTGGGAAAGGATATCAAGTTATATCTATTTAGTGAATTTTGTTTTTTTTTCTGTTCCAGATTATCATGGATTCATTTGAAATGTAAAATTCTGACCAGTATATTTTCATCTTTTTCTAGCTTTCACAATATTTCCATTGTGCATATACAAAATGGTGATTACATGATAATTGTATCATATTGGTGTTGGTAATTTATATTCAGATAATATTTTGTTACACAGTTCCCTCTTACTATCTCAAAAGGGGATCAAAAAAGTAAACATTTAACATGCAGTTTTTAGATGTTATATTAATTATATTACTTTATATTTTGAAACAGTGACAGCATAACACTTACGTGGTTAAATATAGTTTATTTGTTCCAATGACTATAAAATTTACCTAATTTATTTATTAATCTGGTCATTAAATTCTGTATTATGTAATTATCCTTTTTTATGCATGATATACTTATAAGAATGCCTTGTTTCATTTCTATTAATGCCTTTTTTGTTTGGGGCTACTTTTGGTTAATGCAGTTTCCCAATTTAGTGTTTGTACTTTTTATAACTCAAAGTGTAATTAACTTATCACATGGTAACTACTATATTTAAATGAAACAGCTTTTTGCTGCTTGCTTAATGGTAATACACTTGATTCTAGGACATAACTGATCTAAAGTAAAGTACTCTGTCAGTTTTACCTTCAGTTAAGACTGTCATGTTGAAAAGTACTTTAACTGTGGGAGAAATCCTTGTATGTTTTTATTGTGAGAGGTATGATCATCCTCAAAGCCTGTTTCTACTACATAATGTGGACTGATTTATTATTTTTTCTATCACAGTATTAACAAATGGATTTATTGTAAATACAAAGAAAATATATTGATTAATATACTATTCTTATGTCACCTGGCCTTTGTGTGAAATTATTTATTGTTAAATCTAGCAAGGTTTTCTTCCTTTCTTATTGACCAGAGACTGAGTGATAAGCTTTTGTTATTTTTACATGTAATTTTAAAACATAATATTTTGAACAAAGGTCATTAAATATTACTGTATAAAATGTAATTGAATAAATTTTTATCAGACTTTTTAGAAGAGGTCTCACTATTTACTCCGTTGTGTATATATTGTACTTACTCTATTCTCAGAGTATTTTCCCTGTCCTTATCATTGATTCTTTCCCTTTGCTGATGTTTTTTTTCTGTTAGAAAACTGTAACTGTCACTCAAAGTGGGGTATTTTTTCTCTCAAGAGAATAGCCAACCTTCCTAGATTCATCATCATTGACTGCCAAGAAAGAATCCTGTAGCAGGCTATACTCTAAATGCAGTTGGTGCCCATATTCACAGATTCACATACTTGGCCTGATGCCAGATATAGATTTAAGTTTCAGCCACATTTTGAAGACAGTTATATATAATAACCACAGAGATTAAGTATGTGTAGTGAGGAGGCCTACAAGCTAACTATGAAATTGATATACTAAGTGAGAACTGTACCCCTCTTAATTAATAGCCCCTCTCTGGAATTCTATTACCTTGAGTATAATATTTTTAAGACACCTAATAAATGCAAACTAAAATGTAATAAAAATAAATTATACAGTAAAGATTAAATGTAGTATTTGGTATTTTTTTCATGCTTAGTATTTGTATTAAAACACCTTTCATCAGATAAAAATATATTCTCTTGAAATTCTGATGTGCATTTTCAAGAACAAAGAAAAATTTAAAAGCCTTAAATTTTGCTCTCAGTCAGATGGCCCGGGAGACGATTCTGACTGATATCACGATGGCTGCCCAAGGAGAACCCCAAGTTCAGTTCAAACTTGTATTGGTTGGTGACGATGGGACTGAGAAAACAACCTTCGTGAAACGTCACCTGATGGGTGAATTTGAGAAGTATGTAGCCACCCTGTGCAAGGGGGTGCACCCCCTCATGTTCCACACCAACCGAGGGCCCATCAAGTTCAATGTATGGGACACTTCCGGGCAGGAGTTCGGGGGCTGCGAGACGGCTACTACATCCAAGCCCAGTGTGCCATTATAATGTTTGATGTAACTTCAAGAGTTACTTACAAGAATGTGCCAAACTGGCATAGAGATCTGGTGCGTGTGTGTGAGAACATCCCCATCGTCTTGTGTGGCAACAAAGTGGACATCAAGGACAGCAAAGTGAAGGCAAAATCAATTGTCTTCCACCAAAAAAAGAACCTTCAGTACTACGACATTTCTGCCCAAAGTAACTACAACTTTGAAAAGCCCACCCTCTGGCTTGCTAGAAAATTAATTGAAGACCCTAACTTGGAGTTCATGGCCATGCCTGCTCTTGCCCCTACAGAGGTTGTGATGGGCCCAGCGCTGGCAGCACAGTATGAGCATGATCTAGAGGTTGCTCAGACCACCGCGCTCCCAGACGAGGATGACAACCTGTGAGGGAAGCTGGAGCCCAGCGTCGGGCGACTGTCCTGTGATGTCAGTGGTGCCACGTGTTTGCCACTTTATTATGTAGTTAATCGGAATCTGTGCTTGATCCTTGGGATGCTGAAAGGTGAACGGACTTCGGAGTGAATGTGGCAGTTAAAAATAACATCATTTTTTGGACCTGCATATTTAGCTGTTTTGGAATGCAGGTGTTTCCTTATTGAGTTTCAACTATAAGAAAGCTGCAGTTGCATTACAATACTCAGTGGTGAAACCTTGTTTGTTACTGTCATTCCCATTCCTTTTCGTTTAGAATCAGAATAAAGTTGTATTTAAAATTAAAAAAAAAACAAATTTTTTTATAGTTGACTTTAAAAAAATAGTTTATTTGTTTATTTTTAAAATATATTTTTATTGATTTCAGAGAGGAAGGGAGAGGGAGAGAGAGATAGAAACCTCAATGATGAGAGAGAGCCATTGATCGACTTCCTCCTACATGTGCCTTTAACTGGAATCGAACCTGGGACCCTTCAGTCTGCAGGCCAATGCTCTATCCACTGAGCCAAACCGGCTAGGGCTATAGTTGACTTTTGAGAACCTTAGAGAAATTTAATGTTCTCTTTGGCTTTTAGAAAATGGGCAGAATAAATACAAAGGGCTGAAGCTTTTCTGGTGTGTAAATGATAATTCATTGATTGTCAATTAGATATGTAAAAGGTGCTAATGCAGTAAAGAAAAGACATTTCATTTATGAACACTGACTATATATATATATATATATATATATATATATATATAGCCTATATAATAAAAGGCTAATATGCAAATTTTCCCCTTGGGTGTTCAACCGCTCGTTATGACGTGCTAACTACCAGGGGGTGGCAAGGAATGAAGGCAGGCCCCGACCGGCCCTGATTGCCGACCCGGTCTAGAGACCCTACCCATGGCAAATTTTTGTGCACCAGGCCTCTAGTATGTATATCCTTTCTAATAAAGAGGGAATATGCAAATTGACCATCACACCATCACAAAGATGGTGGCACCCATAGTCACAAGATGGTGCCCAGTCCCCTCAGCCCCACTGGAGTCCCCCAGTCCTTTCAGCCCCACTGGGGGGGGGTGTGTGGCAGGTGCATGATGTGGCCTGACCTGCCCTCAGCCACCCAGGGCGGGCCTGAGGTGCTGGCAAGCCTCGGGTGGAGGCTGCCCAGCTGATGCCCGAGGTGCAGGCAAGCCTTAGATGGCGGCTGCCCAAGGCCAGCTGAGGCTTGCGCTACCGGCAGTGGCAGCAGCAGAGGAGTGATGGGGGCATTGCCTTCCCCTGATTGCCAGGTCACCCCTGAGGGCTCCTGGACTGTGAGAGGTCGCAGGCCAGGCTGAGGGATTCCCCCTCCAGTGCATGAATTTTCATGCACCAGGCCTCTAGTATATATATAATGTATAACTAGAGCCAGATCTTATATTTAGAAAATACATCAAAAATAGAGTTTATACTCAGACTATTGGGATAGTTAAACATCAGAAAAATGTATCAGTGTCATTTACCACATTAAGAGGAGAAAATATTATCTTGATACAGGAAAACTTTTTTATAAAGTTTAATACCCATATATAACAAAAATTGCAGCAAGTCAGTAATAAGAATAATTTATTTTGATACATTGTTTACCAAAACACTACATTAAATGTTATTTTTAATGGAAAACTTTAGATGCACTCTCTTTAAGATGGGGAAGTAAATAAAGAATCCCATTATCATTGCTGCAATTGGATATGGTACTGAAGGCTTTGGCCAAATGCTTTAAGGAAAGAGAAGTATTAGGTGTAAAGATTGGGAGGGAAAGATAAAACTTTTATTTGAGTTTATATAATCAATTTTATTAAATTTAATTTTTTAAAGCACCTAACAGAATAAACAAATTTAAACTAAAATGAGCCCAGCTGGTGTAGCTCCGTTGGTTGAGCATCCTCCCATGCACCAAGTGATTGCTGGTTCAATTCCAGTCAGGGCACATGCCCGGGTTGCGGCTGGATCCCCAGTAGGGGAGGAGCAGGAGGCAGCAGATTGATGTTTCTCTTTCATCGATGTTTCTAGCTATCTCTCCCTCCCCCTCCTGAAATCTATAAAAACATATTAAAAGAAAAAAAACACCTAAAGTGAGGCATTGGTAGGATTGCTGGGCCCAACAAATGTGGCAGCAGTTAATAGGACCTACCATCTTTTTTTTTTTTTAATATATATTTTATTGATTTTTTACAGAGAGGAAGGGAGAGGGATAGAGAGCTAGAAACATCGATGGGAGAAAAACATCGATCAGCTGCCTCTTGCACACCTCCTACTGAGGATGTGCCCACAACCAAGGTACATGCCCTTGACCGGAATTGAACCTGGGACCTTTCAGTCCGCAGGCCAACACTCTATCCACTGAGCCAAACCGGTCAGGACTAGGATCTACCATCTTAAAATATAATTTTACACCACAAGATGGCCCCCTCATGAGAAATTTTTGGACAGCTGCTAAAGGATGAAAAGTTCTCAATATTGTTAGATTTACTTACTCTTCTACCTCTCTTACCTAACCATTAGCTCTTTGAAGTCAAGCCCTATGCTGATGGGAGGGAAGGTTGATGAAGTCCCTACTGACACCCTGTATTGCTTGAAGAAAGGAGCACTGAAGAAATTAGAAGTCCCCAGGAGGTGGGAGGCAGGTAGTGAGAGCATGGATGAGGTGCAGAGGGATGAGAGGGGTGCTCAGACGAGCAACTTCAGGGAGGAGAAGTTGGACAAAAGGCTGGGTCCGAGCAGATTAGAGCTCAAAGTTTTCAACTTCCTGCACTGAAAAAGAAGTGCTCTTGATAAAGCTCTGAACGTGAAGTCTGAAATCTGAGTTGGAAGAGTCATGACCTGGGTCATTGTCAAAGAAACGATTTCAGGCTTGTTTGTTTCAAGTCAAGAAAGGGTTTAAGGTGTTCTCCCTCCAGGAAGCACACCTGAGCCTGTCCCCTTCCGTGCTTTTCCCCCAAGGGCATTACCTTTACTTTTCTCTCTCCTCTAAGTTCCAAGGGCCCCTTCTTTTTGTCTCTGTAACTTGTTCCCTGAGCTCACGTCTTCCGTCCAAGGGCTTCTTTTTATTTATTTATTTATTTATTTATTTATTTATTGCCTTTGTAACTTTCTAAATAAACTTCCTCTTATTAAAAAAAAGGGGGGTTGTAAAATGAAAAAGAATCCCAAGTCAAATTTATAGAAAAGATTCCTTTATTAAATTTTGGTCGAGAATATGTTTGTATATTTTCAGAAAACAACTCTAAGACCATGTGGATTCCTGCAACAGAGAGGAATTGACAGGACTGCTCCAGCCATGAAGACAGAAGAGAAACAGTCCAGAGATGGAAGACGCTGACGACGCCTTGCCATACTAACAGTCAGTAGCTGTGCATCGCTGCAGGTTGCCCAGGACCAAACCAGACAGGGTTGGACCTGCATTACCACCATTTGTCCACCATCCAGAACTGAAATATCATTGCTGACATGTACACATAAGGAACTGTTTGACATTGAAACGGGGACTCAAAAGAACTGTTGGCCCAGAAAGAAACACTACAGACTGATTCATTTGCATCTCAGCATAACCATTATTGCTTGTCTCATTTTTGGTTCTTATAAGTGTATTTCTAGTATCACATGATCTCACTCATCTAGGGGAAATATGAACAACATAAACTGATGAATAAAAACAGACCCGGAGACAGGGAAGCATCGATCAGACTGTCAAACCTCAGAGGGAAGGTAGGGGAGGGTGGGGGTAAGGGGGAGAGATCAACCAAAGGACTTGTATGCATGCATATAAGCCTAACCAGTGGTCATGGACAACAGGGGGGTGGGGGCATGCGTGGGGAGGGGTTTGGGATGGAAATGGTGGGATGAGGACAAATATGTGATACCTTAATCAAAGAAATTAATAAAAAAGGGGGGGTTGAATAAATATATACTTACAAGTGATGCGTTTTTAAAATAAATATATTTTTATTGATTTCAGAGAGGAGGGGAGAGGGAAAGAGAGAGAGAAATATCAATGATGAGAGAGAATCATTGATTGGCTGCCTCCACGCCTCACACTGGGGCATGTGCCCTGACCAAGATCAAACTGTGACCTCCCAGTTCATAGGATGACGCTGAACCACTGAGCCATGCTGGCCAGATATGTGTCATTTTTTTTTTAATTGACCAGATTTTTTAGCTTAGTTTCATCATTATTAAGAATACTAGAAGCCTGGTACACAAAATTTGTGCACGGTGTGTGTATGGGGGGGTGGTCCCCTCAGCCCAGCCTGCACCCTCTCCAAATCCAGGACCCCTTGGGGGATGTCCAACTGCTGGTTTAGGCCTGATCCCCAGGATTGGGCCTAAACCAGCAGTCAGACATCCCTCTCACAATCCTGGACCACTGGCTCCTAATCGCTCACCTGCCTGCCGGCCTGGTCGCCTCTAACTGTCCCTGCCTGCCGGCCGGGTCACCCCTCACTGCCTCTGCATGCTGGCCTGATTGCCTCTAACTGCCCCCCTGCCAGCCTGGTTGCCCCCAACAGCCCCCTCCTTGCTGGCCTGGTCTCTCCTAACTGCCCCCCCCCTGCCGGCCTGGTCACCGCTTACTGCCCCCCCCCCCCGCTGGCCTGGTTGCCCCTCACTGCCCCCCTGCCAGCCTAATAGCCCCCATCCCCCCCTCTGCCAGCCTAGTCACCCCTAACTGCCCCCCCCCCGACATCCTGGTTGCTCCCAACTGCCCCCGCCCCCGCTGGCCTAGTCGCCCCTCACTTCCCTCCCTGCCGGCCTGGTTGCCCCCAACTGCATCCCCCCCACCAGCCTGGTCGCCTCTTACTGGCCCCCCTGCTAGCCTGGTCGCCCCCAACTGCCCCCACTGCTGGCCTGGTCACCCCTCACACACACACACACACCCCTCCCCCACTGGCCTAGTTGCCCCACATAGCCTGCTGTTCAGTCATTTGGTCGTCCCTCACTAACCCCCCTGCTAGCTGGGTCGTAGGCAGCTATCTTGTGAGGGCATGAGGGTTAATTTGCATATTACCTCTTTATTATATAGGATTATGGTAGAAGTACATTCCATTAGAACGTGTGACATTTTGGAGTTAGTTTCAAGCAACTGTATTCTAGATATTTTAAGCAGAAAAAAGAACTTCACATATGGAATGTTATTTTTTTTAATACATTTTTATTGAGAGAGAGACAGACAGACAGACAGACAGACAGACATATGCCCTGACTGGAATCAAACTGGCAACCTCTCAGTTCAAGTGGTTCATGGGATGACAGCCACAAGGCTGGAGATGGACCATTGGGATCTCTACAACTCTCCCTGCCCACAAACACTGACAAAAGATGTTTCTCCTTTTCATTCAAATTTCTTGTAAGTGCATCTAATTTGTGGGGCCTATTTAGCATGCAGAACTCCAGGGTTTTTTTTAGAGTTCATAGCTTTCCAGCCTCTGCAATAAAAAAAGGAATAATCATGGCCAGCTGCATAATTTGCAAAATAAAAATACAGCCTTTGTTCAAAAAGCAGGGAAAAAATGCCGTTAAAGGAAAACTAAAATATAAAGATTTTTCCTTTCCTCCAGGGTCTTCTTGACTTGTCGTGGTGTCTTTATTTTCTATTTAATATTGTTCTAAGAAAAAAGAATTTAAAATGTAAATTACTGGCTTGAATTTTCCATTTGTATTTATATGGTGCAGTGCTGATTTAAAATGCAAATGTAAGAGCACTTAACTGTCTGTGGAGTTGCCACCGGTGAGATGATGAGACCTGGGTTCTTGCCTTCTTGAAGGAAAGATTTCAATCAAGAGACAAAGTGCAGCAAAGCAAGCAAGAGTTTATTGGCCGCAGCAAAACACACTGAGGCCAGTGAAACAAAGAAGGGCTTGGCACAGAAGAAGCAACGGGAGAACCTGGGCTGGGCTGCTTTGATTCACTGGAAAGTCGGAGAAAAGAGGGCCTTGGAGACAGGTTCAGGGAGTCAGGCCAGGACAAGCTGCAGCTGCCCATAACTCCCTGGTTGCAAGGTCTCTTGGGGTCTTTTAGAGGGAAGAAGAGGGGAAGGGAATGGCGCAGGTATGCTCACCTCGGGTATTTCTCCGGCAGGTGGGAATCTTAGGGGAGGTCTCAGGGGAGGGTTTCAATAGAACGTTCATCAGCTTTCCAGGTGTGCTCTTTCAGGGTCATGGTCGCCAATGATTGGTCAGTGCCAGGGCAGGCACTGGTGACCTTCTGTACCTGGCCCATCGTATTTGCTATGCTCATGTCTGTCTAACTGCCTATAACAGAATCACTGAAGTTACACGTTTCTACTTTGAAACTCAAACACGCATATGAATTTCATCCTTAAATGAATAGTGGAAATGCTGCAAAAAGTAACTCGGCTGTTTTTCGTTTACTTCTACCAACATTTTCTACCTTTGACTTACAGATGAGTAAGGCAGGACTGAAAGGAAAGGAACTAGGTGTTGCTTTTCCCTCTATGTCATCATTTCTAGCAAGTGATTGGTTACTATAAGGAAGTCACATAAATAAGAATGAGAGAGGATTCCTTGGTCATTTGCATTTCTTAGAATGCCATTGCCTTTCTTCTTAGTGGGAAGCAAGTTCTGATTTGAATGGAGAGCATACCCTGTCAGGATAGTCAGCAGCCCTGCTTATGCAGTTATAGACATAAAATTTTTGCCTTGTTCTGGCTTTGAAGCTCGCTGAACTAGCAGGCATCACAGGTCCACAGGAATTCTGTGCTCCTGTAGTACTGCAAACACCGTATGGGAATGAGGCGCAAGGAACAGCAGATGTGCATATTGCTCATACAGCATCTGCTCGTGTGCATGCTCCTTTGCCTCATCAGATTTCACTTACAAAACACAAATTCAAAGATAAAATTATTAAGAATTTTAAGCTTGCCGAAACCGGTTTGGCTCAGTGGATAGAGCGTCGGCCTGCGGACTGAAGGGTCCCGGTTTCGATTCCGGTCAAGGGCATGTACCTTGGTTGCGGGCACGTCCCCAGTGGGAGGTGTGCAGGAGGCAGCTGATCGATGTCTCTCTCTCATCGATGTTTCTAGCTCTCTGTCCCTCTCCCTTCCTCTCTGTAAAATATCAATAAAATATATTAAAAAAAAAATTTTAGGCCTGACCGGTGTGGCTCAGTTGTTGAGCGTTGACCCATGAACCAGGAAGTCACAGTTTGATTCCTGGTCAAGGCACATGGCTGGATTGCGGGCTTGATCCCCAGAAGGGGATGTGCACAAGGCAGCCGGTCAGTGATTCTCTCATCATTGGTGTATCTGTCTCTCTATTCCTCTCACTTCCTCTCTCTGGAATCAATTTTAAAAGAAGAGGGGGAGGGGGAAGAATTTTAAGACAGCAACAGCAGAGCATTAAGCCAAGTGTGTGGCCCTTCTGAATATTAAGCCCCGTGCCTAGGTGGAACACCCAGGAAACTAGCCCTTAGCATAATAGATGGAGGTAGAAATGGAGTTGACTGCCAATTACTATGTCCAGAATAGACACTTGTGAACAGATGAGTGAGGCTGGAAGGTGAGGTGAGAAGAAGGAAGCAGGGGGGCAGGAAGAAACCGTGAGTGTGTGTGTGTGTATGAAACAGAGAGAGAGGGAGAGGGTGCACACAGCTGGTGTTAACTTCCTAATTCTGTGAGGCCCAGTTATACTTCTGTGTCTTGCACCCTGTTAGGCAATGCAGAGAAAATACAGCTCCACTGTTAGCTCATATTGTGGTTTTGGGTGAACTATGTCCCCCTTTCTTAAGATACTTTACTGCCATCTGTTGGAAAACTGTCATAATAACTATGTAAATTAATAATGACTACAATAAGTGATGTGTCTGGGACAATGATCAATTTGTATAAATGTGAGTGGCAGCCCATCTGTTACCCTCAGGGTCCCCTGGGGGCCAGAGGCACAAATGATAACTCACAAGCTGAGCTTAGCAAAGTTAGTGGGCAACAGACAGGAGCTGAGATGGCAGGCCACGGGGTGACCTGGCCACACCTCTGAATCCCAGCCTCAGAGCCATTTAGTTGAGAATCAAAACCAGTAGTTCTTGGCTTTATGTTGTCCTGCTCTTGGCAGCCATGAAGATTGTTGTGGTGGGGGCTTATGGCCAGCTCTAACATCTGACAAAGCCTAGTGGGTGGGCCTGATGTTTTTATCCAGGAGAAGCCTACTAGTATATAGGCTAAAAATTAAAGTTGTGTCGTTTTTTTTTGTTTTTTGCTTTTGTCTGGAGTTACATTAATTCTTTGCAGTTCACAAATCTTGTGCTAATTAAATGGTCTGAACATCAAATTAATGTATCTTTTATGAATAAAAAATAGGTAAACTGGCCCTGGTCAGGTAGCTCAGTTGGTTAGAGCAGTGGTTGGCAAACTGCGGCTCGCGAGCCACATGCGGCTCTTTGGCCCCTTGAGTGTGGCTCTTCCACAAAATACCACGTGCAGGCGCGCACGTAAAGTGCGATTGAAACTTCGTGGCCCATGCGCAGAAGTTGGTTTTCGGCTCTCAAAAGAAATTTCAATTGTTGTACTGTTGATATTTGGCTCTGTTGACTAATGAGTTTGCTGACCACTGGGTTAGAGCATCATCCAGATATGCCAAGGTTTCGGGTTCAATCCCTGGTCAGGACACATACAAAAAGCAACCAATGAATGAACGCATAAATAAGTAGAACAACAAATCAATGTTTCTCTCTCTCTCAAAAAAAGTGGGAAAACAATTTGTTTCAGAGGTTTCTTTCTAATTAAAGGGTCCTTGGGGATTGAAAACAATAAAAGAACTCTCAAAGATGCCACTATTGGAAACCCTACTCATGACCAGAACCTTCTGTGTAGACGTGGGTAAGCCCAAGATGGGAACGTGAGGGACCTGCCTGAGGTCACATCATTTGAGTAAACTGCAGAGCTAGGATTCTACTCAGGTTTCCTGGTTCCCAAGCCGGGCTTCTTCTCAGTCACCACGAGTTGGCATCCACTTCTTTCTTCTTCCTCCTCCTCTTCTTCCTAAAATGTCATGAACCTTTATTCAGACTGAGAGAAAAAACCTAAACCATTTCATGAACATTTCCCAAAATTAATAAGTTATTAGTAATTCTTTTTTTAAAATATATTTTATTGATTTTTTACAGAGAGGAAGGGAGAGGGATAGAGAGTTAGAAACATTGATGGGAGAGAAACATCGATCAGCTGCGGCCTGCACACCTCCTACTGGGGATGTGCCCGCAACCAAGGTACATGCCCTTGACCGGAATCGAACCCTGGGACCCCTCAGTCCACAGGCCGACGCTCTATCCACTGAGCCAAACCAGTCAGGGCAGTAATTCTTTTGCAGCCTCTACACTTTCTAGTGACCCAATAACATCTCTTTTTTTGTCACAGAGTATATTAAACATGGCTCTTAAAAGTAGAGCAGCCAAAACCGGTTTGGCTCAGTGGATAGAGCGTCGGCCTGCGGACTGAAAGGTCCCAGGTTCGATTCCGGTCAAGGGCATGTAACTTGGTTGCGGGCACATCCCCAGTAGGAGGTGTGCAGGAGGCAGCTGATCGATGTTTCTCTCTCATCGATGTTTCTGACTATCTATCCCTCTTCCTTCCTCTCTGTAAAAAAATCAATAAAATATATTTAAAAAAAAAAAAGCAGAGCAACTTCTTATGTATGAATAAAGACAAAGTGTTTCCCAATACAATCTAGGACATAATGCTCTGAACTTTAGAAATTCAGTTTATTTTTATTATAGTTAATTCTTAATGTGTTGTTAAAAGTCTTATTGTGCTGCCGAAACCGGTTTGGCTCAGTGGATAGAGCGTCGGCCTGCGGACTGAAGGGTCCCGGGTTCGATTCCGGTCAAGGGCAGGTACCTTGGTTGCGGGCACATCCCCAGTGGGAGGTGTGCAGGAGGCAGCTGATTGATGTTTCTCTCTCATCGATGTTTCTAGCTCTCTATCCCTCTCCCTTCCTCTCTGTAAAATATCAATAAAAATATATTTTAAAAAAAAGTCTTATTGTGCTGTTTTAATTTTTTTCAAATTTATTATAAATTTAATCATTCCAATAATTAAATACTGATTTTTCTGTCATAATTCTTGTATGTCTTTTCTATGTCATTCTAAAGGCAGATTGATAATAATTTAGAATATTTATAGTATGACTGTATGTTTTTGTTTACAGTCAGCTGGAAAAGAACTAAAATATTCAATGATTAATTATTTTTATCTTTTCCTACTTTTAAAAAATTAAGGTACCATTTACATATAGTAAAATTCACTCTTTTTTAGTGCATGATTCTGTGAGTTTTGACAAACATAAACAATTGTGTAACCACCACCACAATCAAGATATATAACAATTCCTTCACCGCCCCCCCCCCAAAAAAAAAATCTTTAAGAGCTCAGCCACAGTTAAATATGTCTTCCTTTTGGAATCTGGTCCAAGGGCTTTTCACTCCTCCTTTCTGGACCATCTGGCCTTTCCCAGGAAGCTCTTGGCCCTCAAGTTGATGGGAACAGTGAACCCACTGTGTTCACATTCTAAGGGAGAGGGCTGGATGCAATATATATAAGGCCATACACCTAGACTCTCAAAAGGCTCTAGCCTAGGGTGGTAGAGGGGAAGAGGGAACAGAGGGGTCCACCAGTGAGTCACTCCTGGGTTTGTCAAGAGCCCTAGATACCCCTCTGCTTATCTGCTCTAGCCATCCTGCCCCTCTCAACCTCCTCAGATGCACACACACTACACATGCAATTATTTACACCTGCAAATACACAAACGTACATCTAAAATATATAAGCACATATACACTGAGTGGCCAGATTATTATGATCTCTGAACGCATAATAATCTGGCCACTTAGTGTGTATCCTATATAATAAAAGGCTAATATGCAAATTGTCCCCTTGACCAGGAGTTCGACCAGCAGGCAGGCCAGCCAACCGCCCATGTCCCCTCCCACTGGCCAGGCTGGCCGGACCCCACCCATACACAAATTCATGCACTGGGCCTCTAATATATATATATATATATATATATGTATATATATACATATATATATATATATACACACACACACACACATATACACACACATACACACACACACACACACACACACACACACACTGAGTGGCCAGATTATTACGCATTCAGAGATCATAATAATCTGGCCACTCAGTGTATATACTTGATCACCCCCATACACAAATGCTCACTCACATATAAAGAAGTTCCAACAGACATGTACATAGATATACACATGCATGTGCTCATGACCTGTTTTGGGGAAAGTTACACCACTTGTGGACATTATCTGCAATTTGTTCCTCCTGTTGCTCAACTTTATACTTCCCCATGCCACAGAACATCAGATGCTGCTTGATGTGGAGTCTTCTTTGGGGCTTCTTGTTGTAATGGGTAATGGTGGCTGAAGGGTGATGATTTTTTAACTGATTTAGGCAGCTTGGGTCATTGAAGAGACATGAAGAGTTCAATGCTGGTTATGAGCAAGGTGTTGGGAGCTGGTGGGACAGCAGAACAAGAAAAAGCAAAGCATGTGTGACTCCTTTTGTAGAGGTGGATCACTGTGCAGAGAGAGCTGGCTGACAGAGATGGCTGTGGGTGTGTCACTCTATAGCTAGTTGTATTTGTGTTTCTAGTTTTAAGAAAGCCTGTATTGTAAAGTTTAAGTTTTTCTGTATGATCAGTGCGGTTCATTTGAGTGTGCACATGGCAAACTCTTCATTGAGCATTGGTGAGGAGCTCACATAGCTAATAAGAGTGGGCGTAGGGATTTAAACACTAAATCTTAAGAGCATCCAACTTTGTTCCCCTCCCTCCCCCACCCTCGACTCTGGAAGAAGCAATCATTCTGCCAAACATATTTCCTACTGGGAAGGAGATCGCTTTACAGTTGAGTATTTTGGGCCTCTGAGCATTTACATTTTCCAGGGCAAATTAATACAGTCAGACTTTTGTTTCTAATTTGTGTTTTGCAAGTTGAGTTGAGAGGTCTCCCAGCATCTGATCACCCAAGACACATTGGATGAAAAGTATGGACTTTCAATCTGAGGACATTTAAGCCTTTCCCAAGCCTCTTCTGAGATCATTTGAAGATGTGGGTCAGATTTTGTCTCTCCTCGGCTTAAATTCCTTTAATTTACCACCCCCCTGACTTGCACATTTTACATAGCAAATTCCTTAGCTTGTCCTCCTCTGTCCCTCTCCTCTTTCCCTGCTTTCATCCCCTTTGAATTCTTCATCTCCCATGAAATGAATTACTTCCTGTTGCTTGAATGTAATATTTTATTTTAAAACATATTTTTATTGATCAGAGAGGAAGAGAGAGAAACATCAATAATGAAAAGAATCATTGATCAGCTGCCTCCTGGATTGAGCCCACAACCCGGGCATGTGCCCTGACAGGGAATCGAACTGTGACCTCCTGGTTCATAGGTCGATGCTCAACCACTCAGCACACTGGTCGGGCTAAATGTAATATTTTAATCTGTCACTCCCTGTTGTTGTACATGCTTACTGAAGCATCTTCTTTTCCTCCCCTTTTTACCTCAGACATTCCTTTTGATCCTTTGGACCTCAAATCAGATTATACCTCCTTCTACAAGCCTTCCTGCCCATCTCCCAATCTGGAGAGATGTCCTTCTTTTGTGCAATGTAACTATTTAGCGCTCTGAACCTCTTCTACTGTCTCAGTGTCCTCAGAATACTAGATAGGGTGGGGCATCACCCTAAATGGGTGTATAGAGCAGACTTTTTTGGACACCTTTGAAAATCCAATATGGATTCACTGTCGGTCATGATAGTTTGTCAAGTGCAAGTCAAGACTGATGTAAAGGGGTGTAACTGGATGCCCTTAGGAGTGGCCCCCAACACCCAAAACCACCAAGTCTGGACACTTGGATAAGGACTCCATCTGGACAAGGATATAAGTGGGACTCCCATCCCTGGAGGACTTTAAGAACTCAGAGCTCCTACTACTTAATGCTTGAAGTTGGCTGTATCATGAGTCACACTCTGATCCCTGCTAGACTTCCACTCCACTGGACTCTTGCCGCCACAGTAGCTGCCTGACTTGAGACAAAGGCCGTCTCTCCACCTGCAGAGGCCAACAGTGACTGGGACTTCCTGTTGGACACTGGCTCTGCTCCCATATATCTCATAAGCTCCCCACTCTTTTTTTTTTTAAATAAATATATTTTATTGATATTCTACAGAGAGGAAGGGAGAGGGACAGAGAGCCAGAAACATCGATGAGAGAGAAACATCGATCAGCTGCCCCCTGCACACCCCCCACTGGGGATGTGCCCGCAACCAAGGCACATGCCCCTGACCGGAACCGAACCCAGGACCCTTCAGTCCGCAGGCCAACGCTCCATCCACTGAGCCAAACCGGTTTCGGCAGCTCCCCACTCTTGCATAACCTGCATGTGACTCTATTGTGTATTGGGGAGATCTCCCCTAATAAACCTGGCGTTGTGGAAAGATAAAAAAGGAGCACGAGTGACTCCTTTTCGGGGAATGCTCCCTTGCTCCTGACCATGGGCTTTGTGAAGCTACCTTCTCCTTCCCACGTTTCTCCCACATGTTTAGGCAGGTTCCATACAGGGAGAGGCCCGTGCTATGGTTCCAAGAGACGTAGGCTGTGACCTGCAGGCCATCCTCTCTAAGGGAACCGATGCTTGAGATAAGTCCCCAGGAGAGAGCACAGGGACAGGCCTTGGGGAAGCTAACTGCCTTCCAGGGCCCTTCGTAGCAGCCTGCCAGAGCAAATCGTGAGCATACCTCTTGCAGGAATAGTAATAATTTACAATACATATGGACTATTTATAATACAGGGACGATTCTGACCATTTTACCTGTATGCACATTTATCTTATGTAATAGTCACAAAAACCATGACTGCTCAAGGTTGAATAGTAAATGACAACGTCAGCGTTCAAATCTGAGCTGTCTTGTTTCTAGAGCCCATGTTAGCAACCCTCGACTATATTACCTCCCTGGCTTCTGATCTCCAGTTTCCTGCCTACCTCCTGTGGGAAACCAAATCACAGGGTCCCAAGACAAGGAAGGACTTCCTCACCCACCCGCACTCCCACTTCTCTCAGGAGGGCCGGCTCAGGGATGGTCTGAGAATTCTCAGAAGCAGATGAGGAGCGCCCAAGTGGCAGGGGCCTCTGGAGGCTCAAGGGGAGAAAAGGTACACATGGTTCGTGGGAAAAGGCCTGGCTGGGGTGGGGGGGTGAGAGGGCTGGAAGCTGACTAGGAACCCAGGATTCTAGTCCAGACTTTGTCTCTCAGACGATATAACCTTAGAATAAGTTCTTACTTCTCTCTGGGTTTCCCAGTTTATAGGACGGGCTGATCCACCTCCGCCGAAAGAGGGGGCATCCTCAGCTGTACCGGGCAAAGGGCCGGGCATGGACGCCAGGGAGCGGGCGCAGGGAGAAGGCTCTAGGTCCAGGGTCTCGGCCGAGAGCCTAGAGATGGGATGAGGTGGGCTTCCGAACTCAGCCCTGCTACCTTATCCCTGTGACAGGGCCAGGGGTAAGCAGATCTCCGGATCTGGAGCGTCCAGTTTGCGGCGAAGGGGGAGTCGGGCTGGAGCAGGGGATGAGGGGCTCTGAACCCTGAGGGGTCCCGAGGGCCTCTCCGCCCCTTGCTATAGTAAGAGGAGGTGGGAGCGGAGCCTGGGCTTGGGCCTGGGTCCCCGCTCTGCGGGACGCGCCCACTCATCCCGCACCTTTTCAAGCTTCTCAAAGGAGTTACAGCCCCGAGGGAGTGGAGGTTGCCGGCGACACGGTACTGGCCGACCGCGTTGCGGCGACGGCGGTGGAAACTGCAGCCCGCGGGGTCCGAAGAGCATCACGTCATCCTCTCCGCCTGGAGCCCGCCCCTCCCCGACGGCGCCTGCGCAGCGCGCGGGAGGGGTCCGCTGGGCGGGCTCTGGGGCTCCGCCGAGCTCTCCGCCCTCCTCTTGGCTCGCTCGGTCCGCGGCGTTCTCGGTCGGCGGTAGCGGCGGAGGCGCGGCGGGGAAGGCATTCAGGATGCGGCGCGGGGCGGCCCGGTGCCCCCCTGCCCCGTCACGGCAGCCTCAGCGGCCGCGGGGACCGGGCCAGGGCCGGGGGCGGCGGCCCGAGCCGCGGTAGCGGCGGCGGCGGCGGCGGGAGGGGCGGCCTGAGGCCGGGCAGGCGCTCGGGTGCGGGGGCTTCGCGCTCCGCACGGCCTGGCCTGGCTCGGCCCCGGCGCCATGAGCGGCGGCGGCGGCGGAGGGGGCTCGGCGCCCAGTCGCTTCGCCGACTACTTTGTCATCTGCGGGCTGGACACCGAGACCGGGCTGGAGCCGGACGAGCTGTCGGGTGAGTGCGCCCGCTGAGCCCTGGGCCGCTTCCCCGCGTCCGCTGCGGCCGGGACCCTCTCCCCCCGCCACCCCCCCTGGGGACCCCCGCTCGCCCCTGCTTTGTCCCGGGAGCCGGGCGAGGATCGGTTGGAAGGACCCTGGGCAGGCGCCGGCGAAGGGGAGTCGGGCTGGAGGAGGGGATGAGGGGCTCTGAACCCTGAGGGGGTCCCGACGGCCTCTCCGCCCCTAGCGTTGGGCACCGTCGCCCGTGACCAGGCAGAGGGCAGGGTGTGTGTTCTCAATCTGGTGAAGGTTGAGTGACTTAGTACAAAATAAATGGAAGCCCGGACACCCGTTAGGGAGGCAAGAAGGCATCGGTGAGAAAGTACTAGTAAGTTCCACCCAGACTTAAAAAAAAAAAAAAAAAGAAAAACTTTTTGAGTTTATCGGGCCTCGTCCCAGGAAGCCTGTGGTAACAGTTCCTCAAAACTGTTCTAACCCAGCCTTGGGCCGGGTCCCTGGGTGGATAGGATGTAATAAAGTACACGTGAGCCACACCAAGAGGAGTGAGAACTCTCTTATTTCCAGAAAGGGCTTGTACCCTGGGCCATGCATTCTTTTATGGAAAGTAATTTATGTCCTATATGAGGCCAGCGTCATTTGTGAATACAAGGGCAGCAACCTCGTTGGAGAGCCTGGGTTGCATAGTGATGCTTCTGAAGTCATCTTTCAAAGGGGAAGTGGTGGGGAAGCGAAGGGCCAGTGTCCCGTCAGGTTGGACTTCAGTTGGTGTCAGAATGGTAAAATCCCCATGAATTCCACTGCACCCCTCATTGGAGCCTTTGGATTACAACAGTTGTGAAAAGTTTTTGTCTGGAGTGTCCAGTTTGCAGGTGTCATGTAGATACTCTTTCTAGTCTTCGGTCATGATGTATGCACTGTAAAGTTTCTCTCCTGAAAGTTATTACCTTGTTGACTAAATTTACTTGGCTTCAGAGAAGATACACAGGTCTGTCTTTGTCGCCAGAAAAATTCCAGTGTTATGAAAAAAAAAAATTAGGTGCATACTTCAAATGATGAAAATGGACTGTCTTCTTAAAAACATGATAAATTGATGACCTTTAAAAGGTCAGAACAAATATACTGTTTTCTTAAAATTAATAGCAAGTGGAGAAAAAAAACAACCATGAAGCAGTAATACAGTTAATAGTAGGCCATTTGTTGGGGAAGCTTTATCGTTTCAAGTTCACTTTTTTTGTCTTCAAAACTCATAGTGCAGAAGTTAATTTTTCCTGTTTCGTATTTATTATATTTATGACTTTGTGGTGCAGTTGTTGGAATTCGGTTCATGTAATGGGAGCTGGAAGGGACCTCAAAGGGGAAAATGAAGCTTAGGAAGGACTGCAGGGCCAATGTCCTGTTAGTTAATTGCCTGACTTTTGGTCCAGTGCTCCTCTCCTGACACTAAACTACATCTCATTGCCTGGTTGGGTCTTTAGAAAACAGTAACATGTTGAGAAAGACTAAAAATAACATAGTTCTCCCCAGTAAAAGAAACTTTAAGGTGGTGGAATAAACCAGTGTTATATGGTGTGCTTTTGAGTGTCCATTAAATTGTATAGACATGTGAAAAAGGTAAAGGAAATAATAAATTATATGAACTGTCTCTGTGATTATCTCCAAGTTAGATAATTCATCAATGAAAAAGAGAATGTAAATAAAAAGCATCTTACCAAGTACATCCTCAAAAATGTGAATTCTCTTTAAGTAAATATCTGTTAATTTTCTGGCTTTTCAGTGAGCTAAAATTATATTCCTGTGAAAGCTTATTGGGAGGGTAAAAAAAGGGGGATGAGTTGTATAAAATGTGTAAAGAAGAGTATTTTTTCTGTTTTAAAATATGGTTGCAGTAGTGGAATGTCAAGATCATTTATTAAGTAGGTGGCCTTTGTTAGAATAGGCACTGATTGAAGAATTTCTTTTCTTCATTTCATTTCTGGTGGGTTGGGGGGGGGGGGACATTGAAATCTGGACTACCCAGGGGGGGATCTTTGAACAAAACAAAACAGAATACAAATAACTCTATGCAAGTCAGTCTTGAGACCTACAGGGTGCATTTTCTCTGCTGAGCCTGCCTTATAGCTCCCAAATCGGTGATGTCATAGTAAGTAAATGACAGGAAATTGTGAACTGCATTCAGGTGCTCTAGGGAGTTACTGAGGAGTAAGTCTATGATTTTTCCAGCAAATTAAGTTATATGTGTCAGATAGCCACTATATTTCTTTCCTTTTAAATATAAATATATTTTTATTGATTTCAGAGAGGAAGGGAGAGGGAGAGAGAGATAGAAACATCAATAATGAGAGAGAATCATTGATCCGCAGCCTCCTGCACGCCCCCCATTGGGGATTGAGCCCGCAACCTGGGCATGTGCCCTTGACCGGAATCAAACCCCGGGACCCTTCAGTCCCCAGGCCGACCCTTTATCCACTAAGCCAAACTGGCTAGGGCAGCCAATATATTCTTAAAAAGTGAATCCAGAAAAAGCAAATCAAAGATGCTCAGTGTTTCTTCTGGTTTTGTGGAGGATTAAGATTCATTGTCTGGTTGCAAGCATACAGTTTGCTATGTTGAATATAGACCCAGATCATTGGTTTTTGTAGTAGATGCTCCCTGTCACCTCCTGCTCTTTCTTGCATACTTAAGCATTTAGGCAAGCTATGTAGTTTATTTGTTGTGCAAGGAACTGAGGAAGGTGTGAAAATGATTTTGTTTTCTTTTCTGGTTAATTGAAGAAGTTCTTTGGGTTGGAAGGATAGGAAGGTACTCTACGAATGAAGCACAAGAATAGTCAATTTTAGGAGATTGTATTTGCTTTTTAGCTTTTTGAGCTTGTCAGGTAGATAAGCAAATCTGGAAGAATTGCTTTTGATTTACATTTTCCATTATTGTTGGCCCATCCTAAGTGGGGAGGCAGGTGGTGGTAGAGTCCAGTACCTCTTTCTACCCCTTTGATGGCTGCGTTTCCTGGACATCTGTATTTTCCCTTTTTCTTCTGGTCACCACCAGGTGACTACAGGAGAAGACTTACCATGAGGTGGGATTCCTTTTTATTTCCTTATCTCTGCCTGAACCTTCAAATTCTAGAATGTTTATGACCTATTTTTTATCTTGGATTAAGTTCCTCTGAACTGACCTGCACCCAGCATTGCGATGTAGCTTAGGTTGGGTCATGCATCCACTACTCCAGTTTTCCCAGGTTCTGAGTACAGGGCCTTGCCAAGAATTGAAGAGAAGGGGTTGGAGACAGATAGATGGGAGAGTAGCCATTGTCCTGTATGAGTCTACTTAGAACACTAAGGATACGCTAAAATTGTCTCTTTATGTCCTCTTTAGAAGAGAGAAAAAATGCTCACTGTTCAGAAAAGCCAGCGGACTGGATCATACTCCTCCTTAACCATATTGCCTAATGAAGTTAGAATGTCAGAATTGTGGAATATCAAACATTCAGTACTCTTGGAGATTATATAGCCTTCTGATTTTACGAATTAGGAGACTGAGGCCCTGAGAAAGTTAAAGAATATTTGTCTCCCTTGCCATTCCTACTTTCTGCTACTTGAAAGATGCTCTCTTTGCATGTTTTGCATTAATCTGAAGAATAGGGGAAACAAGTAAAATATTTGTCTGGTAGGGGCAGGAGCAGACATTATGGCAGTTTTTTCTAATGCAGGTTTCTGTTTCATGTTAAAGAATACTGTGTGTGATTGTCCTGAGGCATATCTTTTTGTATTTTTTAGCTTTTCCTAATGTAATTTCACACCAAACATTGTCGTGAAAGTACAAAGAACTTCAGTACATCCTTTTTCCAGATTCACTGATTGTTAACATTTTGCTCTATTTGCTTTATCACTTATGTCTAATATATATAAACAACTTTATTGAGATATAATTAACATACTTTATAATTTACTTACTTAAAATGTACAGTTCAGTGGTTTTTAGTATTTTTCCAGAGTTGTGCAATCATCACTACAATCAATTTTTGAATATATTCACTGTCTCTAAAACCCATACCCATAGATTTGCCTGTTCTGGATATTTCATAAAAATGCATGATTTTAAGGTTCATTAATGTTACTAGAGTCCCGATTCACAAATTTGTGCAAGGGGCTCGGCCCTTGCAGCCGTGGCTTTGTCCAGAAGGTTGTCTGGAAGGTGTTAGGCTGTCCGGTCTGATTAGCATATTACGCTTTTATTATTATAGATAGCATGTAGCATGTATTTATTTTTGTGGCTGAATAATATTTCATTGTGTGACTATATCACATTTTATTTACCCATCAGTTGATGGACATTTGGGTTGTTTATACTTTTTTATTATAATGAATAATGTTGCTGTGAATATTTGTGTACCTGCTTTTGTGTGGAAATATGTTTTCATTTCTCTTGGAGTGGATTGCTAACTCTGTGCTTAATCTTTTGAGAAGTTACCAGACTGTTTTTCAAAATAGTTGCATCAGTTTACATCCCCACTAACAGCATATAAAGGTTCCACTTTTTCCACATCCTTATCAACGCTTTTGAATATACTAGTAGATATCCTAGTGGGTATGAAGTGGTGTCTCGTGTGTGTGTGTGTGTGTGTGTGTGTGTGTGTGTGTGTGTGTTTTCCAAATTATAAGAGAAAGTTTATTTAGAAAGTTAGGTAGTAGAAGTGAGCCTGCTGGGCTGCGTAGGCTCAGGACACAAGTTACAGAGGCTGAAGAAGGGCCCTTGGAACGTAGAGAGAAAGGCAAAGGTAACCCGGGAGGGTGGGGGGAAAAGAGAGGGGAAAAGGAAAGGCTTCATTGTGGTTTTGATTTGCATAACCTTGATGGGTAAGGATTACTTACTTAAAAGAAAGAAAAAAAAAGGCTGTTTTTTCCCAGAGATGAGTATCTATAAAAAGTTTGATGAGCCAGTTTCAAACCGGGAGTCAGTATGAGCTAAACTTAATTTTTATTTTCCTCTACCAGTCTGGTCAGTTCTGTGCACATCCTATCATAGTCACATCTCTGCTCTAAGGCGACTCTTTTCTAGGTGAAGTGAAACTCAAATCCTGATAGCTTACCTTGGGCATATGTGACACTTTCAGAGATAAAGGTTGCTGGGGGGCAAAGGAAAGGGGGGTGGCAGGGAAGAATTCCTAAGTTAGGTGGTGTGTTTCCTTTTATAAAGTAGAGCAAGTAAGAAGTCAAGAGAAGAGACCAACATACAGAAACAATTACAGAGCAGCCCAAGGCATTTATTTTAAATTTAGTTGGAGTGACTGGGTATTCTTAAACATAAGAGAACCCCACTTCACACTCCCTCAGGAAGGGAGGATCACATTGAAGGATTACATTTTACTTGAATGACACCGGTCCTCCCTTCTTAGGAGGAAATCCTCAGTCAGTGTTTGATGGTTAAACCAAATTCTTTTAGACTCTGCTCAGCCCTTCCTTCCTTCCTAGATTAAAAATAAAATTTTCTTTGCCTAAGGCTTCCTTTGGCAACACCCATTTCCAGTGCTATAACCTTTTATAAGCTTGTTTTTTGGCTAACTCTAAAGGTGTATTTGGATTTGGCTGGGCTCCTCAATTCCTGTTGCCATGCCTGGGTTTGAATTACTATCAAGCGGTTTTAGAGATCTCGCAGGAACCCAGGTACACATGAGGGTATCTATACTTGATCTGTTTTAGGTTCCTATTGGATAGGTCATAGGATCCAGTGGAAGAGAAAGCCTTGCCTTTTAGAAGTTGATCACTTCTTTTATATATATTATTGATTTCAGGTAGGAAGGGAGAGGGAGAGAGAGAAACATCAGTGATGAGAGAGAATCATCAATTGGCTGCCTACTGAGGATGGAGCCTGCAACCCGGGCATGTGCCCTGACTGGGAATCCAATGGTGACACTCAACCACTGAGCCACACCAGCAGGGCTAGAAAGCTGCTCACTTCTTAAGAAATGCAGTGATTATATACATGTTATCATTGCCAGATTTTTAGATTTACTTTTCAAAAGTTATCAAGTGAAGCAGATATTGGTCAAATGTCTGTTTTCCAAATGTTCTGTGATGGCTGATTTTAGTTTAGAGTGTATAGAACCCGGGACTGGATATGAGTGTCATGGTGGAAAATGAGATCAAGTACCTGCTCTCAAGCTGTTTAGAGTATGTTTCCAAAGGGATCTGGTGTAAAACTTCAGGAAGTAAGATGGGAAGAGTTATAGTTTAGACCATCAAGTTTCTCAATTATTATAATTAGGATATTTGCTTGATTGTCATTCATGGGATCTGTCATAATGTCCTATTAAAGAGAGCCAGGTTAGTAAATTTTTTTGTTCATTAGTTAGGGCAAAATTTTAGTAGGCCATTTGTGATCTATTGTATGGGCTGAACTAACTGGGTTAGTCTAAAATATTTTCCTGGAGTGCTGAGACCTAAGCAGGGAGAAGTTATGTGGAAGTTCCTTCATTCTTTTGTGAGTGTGGGAGTCCCTGATTTCTAAACCATTTTCAGTTGGCAAAATATAATAAGAGGGTGCGTTTGTTTATATTGGTCACAGAATCAAAAAATGTCAGAGCTAGAAATCCGATAGTCCAGCCACCACTTTTGACAGCTGGTAATGATTAATAGTTATAAATGACAATATAGTTTTGCAGTATACTTTTAAACAGTTGGATTTTTTTCAGCCCTACTTAAAATACAAATTTTTGTTCAGCGTCACCCAGCAAGTTAGAAAGAACTGTTAGAATCCAGGTCTTCTATCTGCTGTCTCACCATTGATGAGATTATTTTAAATTATAGATTTGGGAAAACCAAAGCAGTGGCTTAATTATTGAATAGCAGAGTTGTGGCATGGCCTCTTTAATTCAGTCTCCAGCCTACATTTCAGTAGAGGAGCTCTGTCAGGAGAGGAGTCAGTCAGGTCACTCATTTTCTGAATAGTAGTTAAGGCTGGACATTATTTTATGTATATTTTTTCCTGTTTCCCCACTCTTTATCAGTTCTGGAAATGTTTTTCTTAGAACAAATAGTTACTAGGGCTTTGTTTCTCCGAAGCTCCCTTTTTGTGTGTGACTGTTTCAGGATGTTTTATGCTTTTTGTTTGAGGTCTGTTTTCTTTGAAAAAAAAAAAAAAAAGGTTTGCATTTGCTAACCTCAGAAATTCCTCAGTGTAGCCTGCAGTTTGCATCTTTTGTGGTTGTAGTTTGGGGGCTGGCCGTGACTTCTGGTTTACCAATTTTTTATAATGAAAGGATATGGGAAGCAACTTCCAGGATTTTAAAAGGCAGGAAGAGAGGAGGAAATGATTTAGAAATAATAATTATAAACCACGATTTACAGGCCTACCTCAGAGATACTGTGGGTTTGTTTCCAAAGCACCACAATAAAGTAAGTCATTTTCTGCTGGTAGAAGATCTTGCCTTCAATTTGAAAAACAACATCAGTGAAGTACAATAAAGTGAAGTACAGTAAAATGAGGTATGCCTGTATAAATGAGTAAACCCAATTTAGAAAAAACATGCATTTTTGTTATAATGCATTAGAATTACTTTCCAGGAATGTCAAAGGATTTGGTTCTCAGTTGTGTCATCTCTGATGTCCTTTTCTTTCTTTGTTTTTGTAGTTGTAAAATAATGGCCCTGTAACAATGTGTTAGTCTTGTTATAAATTTAGGGATTAAAGATAGTGCTTTACATAGTAGTTGCTTGATAAAATTTGTTGTATTAATTATGAAAAAATAGAGATTGCCTATTAAGATTTTCAAAGAATTGTATATTACCCCCTCTTTTTTATATAAGGTATAATACTTAACTTTTTAGAATAAATAAGCCAACTTTCCACAGCTTTTCAAAGTACTAAGTGAAGAATGTAGGGGTCTGTAGAAGAGAGGAATGGCCAAGATTGTTTTTTCATACTCAAAAAGCTGAGGGCCAGAGTCAGATTTATAGGTAAAATGGTGTGATGGGAAAGGCATTTTGTGCTGCACTCTGATTATTTTATAATTTTTAATTTATACAGGTAAATTTTATAGTAGTTCAGATGAACCTGTACATTTTTTGTTTTTTAATGAATCTTGTTTTAGTTTATTTAAGCATTTCTAAAACTCAGGATCATAATCTCTTATTGAGAATAATAAGACAAATACTTAGAAGTATTATCTGCCAAACTGATATTCATCAGTTTTGCTTAACTTTGAGGTTTTGTCTGTTCCAATAATTTTTAATCCCCCTTTTTTTGCTAAGTAATTACCTAATCTTCTCCTGCCCCCATTTTCTCACCTCATCTGTCTGAAACACATTATTCCCCCTGCATTTCTATTGTGTGGAAGGTGATATTTAAGCATTTGTTAGTTTTATCTTCTAGTGGAATGTTTAGTGTTTTAGTCAGCTGATCCAGCTCTGTTGGCTGCTTAGCTCAGTTGATTATGAGTGTGGTCCATTTAATGAGGCCAAGGTCATTGAGTCCATCTCCATATGGACCAGTTAACTTCGTTCTACCCACTTTTGTGCTAGCCTCAACTCTGACCATCCTATTTGCAAGTACACTCTGGGGCGTAGGGGACAGGGACATAGGCAAGAAAGTGATGCTAGAGTAGCGCTTTATTCCTGTTAGTTATAGACTAGAGGCCTGGTGCATGAATTTGTGCACCAATGAGGTCCCTTGGCCTGGCCTGCAGAATTGGGCCGAAACTGGCTTTCCGACATCCCCTGAGGGGTCCTGGATTGCGAGAGGGTGCAGGCCATGCCGAGGGACCCCACCAGTGCACATTCGGGGCTGGGGAGGGACACAGGAGGTTGGCCAGCCCGGGAGGGACCTTGGGAGGGCTCCAGCGCATGTCTGGCCTGTCTCGCTCAGTGCGGATCAGCTGGACCCAGCAGCAACCTAACCTACTGGTCGGAGCATCTGCCCCCTGGTGGTCAGTGCACGTCATAGTGAGCAGTTGAGCGGCCTTAGCATATCATTAGCTTATTATGCTTTGATTGGTTGAACTGATCAGACACTTACCATATTAAGCTTTTATTATATAGGACTAGTAGCCCAGCGTGTGATATTGCATGCAGTAGGCTGCCTGCTGCTTCAGCGGGAGCCGGCAGGAGCTGCAACGCTCCACTTCCGCGGGAGCTGGGAGAGAGCCTCTCCACTTCCGCGGGAGCCAGGAGGGAGCTGCGCCGCTTCCATGGGAGGCGGGAGCGAGCCGCAGGCACCTGCGGGACCCGGGAGCGAGCTGCGCCGCTTCCGCAGGAGGCGGGAGGGAGGAGCTGCCGCTGGGGCTGGGACCTAGAGCTGCTCCATGCATCGCCTGGTGACTGGTTGCACACGCAGCCCCACCCCTCGCCACGCGCAGCCCCGCCCAGCCTGTTGAATGGTCGTTACTGTGACACAGTAATGGACAATTTGCATATTACCTCTTTATATATATATATATATATGTATATATATATATATATATATATATATATATATATATGGATGATAATTACATTACTAGACATGTATTGTTTATTAAATACACTTCAATGCCAGGTCCCAGATGACATTATTCTCGTTCTATAGATTAGAAAACTGAAGTGCAGAGAATTTAAGTAATATGATCTAGATCAGTGGTTGCCAACCTTTTGGTCCCCATGGACCACCGGTTGGTGATGGCTGACCAAGATCATATAGCAAGAATGGGAAGCCTGTTTTCTCTGTCTCAAAACCTCTACCACATACTTTCTGTTATTGAAAGACCAGCTTAATGATGGCACATTGTTTGCATAGATGTATGAGATATAGTTGATGTCCTTGAAGAACTCATAATCTTCTGAGGAGTCATACATGTAAACCAATAACTGCAGAAAAGAATCAGTTTATTTTATTTATTTATTTTTTAAAAAAATATATTTTATTGATTTTTCAAAGAATGGAAGGGAGAGGGATAGAGAGCCAGAAACATCGATGAGAGAGAAACATTGATCGGCTGCCTCCTGCACACCCCCCACCGGGGATGTGCCTGAAACCAAGGTACATGCCCTTGACCGGAATCGAACCTGGACCCCCCAGTCCGCAGGCCGATGCTCTATCCACTGAGCCAAACCGGTCAGGGCAAGAATCAGTTTATTAAGAGAGGAGCAGCTCAGCCAGTGTTCCTCAGTGGTTAAATGTTGACCCATGAACCAAGAGGTCACCAGTTCAATTCCCTGGTCAGGACATATGTCCAGGTTGTGGGCTTGATCCCCAGTAGGGAGTATGCAGGAGGCAGCTGATTGATATTTCTCCCTCATCGATGTTTCTATCTCTCTGACCCTCTCCCTTTCTCTCTCTCTCTCTCAAAAAAAAAAAAAAAAATCAATTAAAAATATATTAAAAAGAAAAAAAGAGAGGCAGAGATAATGGTTTATGAGAGGGAAAGAGTTCTGTTCTTTAGCTTTTTAGTTTGTCTTTTTTTTAAAAAAATAGATTTTTATTGATTTCAGAGAGGAAGGAAGAGGGAGAGAGAGAGAGAAACACCCATGATGAGAGAGAATCATGGATCAGCTGCCTCGTGCAAGTCCCCCACTGGGGATCGAGCCCACTACCCAGGCATGTGCCGTTGACTGGAATCGAACCTGGGACTTTTCAGTTCGCAGGCTGACACTCTGTCCACTGAGCCAAACCAGCTAGGGCTAGTTTATGTCTTACAGAATTTACTATGAAGTGCTTAGTTCTGGATGTGATCCTGAACAAAAACAATACTCTGATTATTTATTGATTAATTCAATGCTCATTTAATATGTGTAAAAATACCTATGGGACTATACATAAATTATAGAATTTGAGGGTTGGGCCATGTAAGAAATGGTATTTTTCTCTCTCTAAAAATAAAACTGAGTCATAAACTACATATTTCTTATAGGGAACTTAGAAATTATAGAAAGATCCTGGCCAGTGTTGTTCAGTGGTTGAGTGTCGATCCATGCACCAAGGGGTCACGGTTTGATTCCCAGTTGGGGCACGTGCTGGGGCTGTGGGCTTGATCCCTAGTAGGGGGCGTGCAGGAGGCAGCCAATTGATGTTTCTCTCATCTATGTTTCAATCTCTCTCTCCCTCTCTCTAAAGTCAATAAAAACATATTTTAGAAATTATAGAAAGGTACAGAAATACTAGTAAGTCACTCAAAATTCTATCCAGATTTAAGCCGTTAGCATTTGATGTCTTTATGTAGTACTTTACAGTTTAAAAACATTTTTATTGCAGTATACCTTAAATACAAATCATAAGTATATAGCTTGACATGTTTGTAACCATCACCCAGATTAATTCTTTTTATTTTTTATCATATGTGGGTTTATGTGTGTATACTTTTACATGTGAGTCTGTCAGTGATATGCATTGAAAATATATTCTTGTAACCTTTGTGTATTCTCATTCTCTATGGTGACTTACTTTTGAGGAACAAAAGTTTTTAGTTATAATATTGTCCAGTTTTTCAGTCTTTTCTCTTTATGGTTAGTGTATTTTGTTTTCTCTTAAAGGCTTTATTGTTTCACCTTTCACATTTAGACCTGCAATCCCAGAGCTAACTTTTAAACACTATGCTATAGCACTACTTTGGACTGCTTGAAAAAAAGCTCCCCCACCTTCTTTTGTGTGTGAGAGCTATTTTCAGCACTCTACAGAGTGAAAGAGAAACATTTCCATTGCTCTCACAGCTGGGCCTGAAGTACAACAAGGCTTTTGATATGACCAATACGGTGCTTTTAGTGCACATTTATTAAAACAAATGCTAGTCTTTCTGCTTTGATTTAGTATCAATTGGTAAAATTTTAGTGATTAGGAAACTCTGTACAAAAATAATTTATTACTATAAAAAGTCTTAAGGTTAAAGAAAAATTTCTTCTGTTATTGAGGGTATCTTGACAGGAGGCTCCCAGATTCTTAAATCTGTGAGCTCTGGGGAAGAAGAGGCTGTTGGGGGCAGGGGTCCCCTCTTATAAGGTGTGGTTTGAAATTTGGATTTATGGACATGTCAGTGTTCTGGGTACAGCCATATTTGCTGCTCTGGGCTCTACTTTGGTATGCATTCTGTGAAGCAGATAGATGTTGTCACTTTCATGCAGCAGAGGCTTCCTTCTTGGGAAGCATTTGGGAATTTCCAGGGCATTTCTGTGTCTTGTTTTCCTGGTTATAGATTTAGAGGAGACTCTTGCATGTATGGCTGTTCTTTTGTGAGGAAAAGATCTACTATTTGTTGAGTACCTTTTGTGCTCCATACAGTTATGTCCCATATGGTTTACATATGTTAACTTGCAGAGTCCTCTCTATAGGCTTATGAAATAGGTATTATCCCCATGTTACAGATGAGGAAACTGAGATTCATAGAAGAGACACCTTGAGCAGGTTACTTAAAATTCAACAAGACATGGAACTAGTATTTGAATCTAGATTTGCCTGTGTTTAAAGTCCTCTCTTCCATTATAGTGTATATACCACAGGATATATTGTAGTACCTTCCTGGCTTAATCTGGATGAGAGGCCCTTCAGGTTTGTGAGGCCTGTCTCACCTGAAAGAGATACAAGTTTACTCAGATGTGTTCATGAATTCTAGAAGAGGTTAGCTTTGAAAGATAAATTTTTATGTCTCTATAGCACTTAGCATAGAGCTGTGTACATAGTAGGACTTCAGTTGAGTATGGAATAATGTAGTAATGTAGCAGAATGGCTGAGTGTGGGGTAGGCAAGTTCTCAATCCCATGGTGACTGGGTGGAGAAAACATCACTGTGACAGCATATACTAGTATTTGAGGTTTTGGATGAATTGTTTTGATTAAGTCTTGCACATTTAATAAATACTTGTAGATTGGTATGGTGATGAATTGTGGGGATATTTTCACCTTTAGGGATAATTTAAATTTTTGGCTTGGCACATTTTCTTCTCCTTCTCTATAGTAGCAAGATACGTTCATTTTCAGAATTCTTTAGCCTCATTTTGTAATAGATTGGCTAGTTTTTTTTTTTAAATATATTTTTATTGATTTTTTACAGAGAGGAAGAGAGAGGGATAGAAAGTTAGAAACATCGATGAGAGAGAGACATCGATCAGCTGCCTCCTGCACACCTCCTACTGGGGATGTGCCCGCAACCCAGGTACATGCCCTTGACCGGAATTGAACCTGGGACCCTTCAGTCCGCAGGCCGACGCTCTATCCACTGAGCCAAACCGGTTAGGGCACTAGTTTGGTTTTTGCTGCTGTGGTAAGACCCGTTATAATTAGCCCTGTCTGGTTTGGCTCAGTGAATAGAGCGTCAGCCTGCGGACTGAAGGGTCCTGGGCTCGATTCCAGTCAAGGGCACATGCTCGGGTTGCGGGTTCAATCCCCAATAGGGGGTATGCAGGAGGCAGCCGATCAATGATTCTCTTTCATCATTGATGTTTCTATATCTCTCACCCTCACCCTTCCTCTCTGAAATCAATAATAATAATAATAATAATAAAGAACTGTTATAATTAGTATCTTTGCTTTTTCTAATAGTTTTATGGGTTTGTTTTGAAGAACCTAAAAAGAAAATAAAAAAGCAGAAGAAACTTTTATTTTGCTAAATATTTCTTCAAGAAGGGTATTTTATGCTGGGTGATACTCTAAATGTGGAATCCCAAATAACCAAATTTTTCAAATACCTCCAAGATTGAAATGGCCCAGGAGCTCCTCTCCCCCCCCCCCCCAATTGTAGGAAAATTGTCTATAAATTGGAAAGGATAGAATTGAATTAGTTAAGAGGACACTCAACTCTGAGATCATTAAGCATTTATCAGGATTTGTACAGGGGCATTTAATTCCTTTGAATGAATTATTGTCTCCTGACTCAGACAAATTACAGCCCAGAGTTCTGAAAGAATTTTGGGATGAGATCATTTGCTCTTTGTCAATAACATTTAAGGACTCATGGAATTACCACAAAAAAAAACATATTTCAAACTGAGACTGTAAGAGCTTTACATATTCTTTTTTTTTTAATCTTTTTTTAAAATATATGTTTTATTGATTTTTACAGAGAGGAAGGGAGAGGGATAGAGAGTTAGAAACATCGATGAGAGAGAAACATTGATCAGCTGCCTCCTGCACACCTCCTACTGGGGATGTGCCTGCAACCAAGGTACATGCCCTTGACCGGAATCGAGCCTGAGACCCTTCAGTTCGCAGGCTGACACTATCCACTAAGCCAAACCAGTTAGGGCTTTACGTATTCCTAGTCAAAATCTAGAATGGCTTAAATATCTGTTATGAAGGTTTAGAACAGGAAACTGTAATTATGAAGAGCCAACATGGGCCCACTAAAAGTATGTTAGGTCAGACTAACCACATTTTCTTTATTAAGGGAGTTCACTGGTAGAAGAGGGGAATACTGTCAGCTATCATTTTTGAATTCAGGCATGTTTTGATGGGAATTATTAGGATATACTTGGGGATAAGAGAGAAATTTGAATGGTTTGATGAAGCAGGTGCTGCAAAAGTAGAAGTATAGAAAGGAGATGTGATTTAATAGCAACACTAAAATGTAAGGATTACCCTGGCAGGTGTTGCTAAGTGGTTAGAGCATTGGCCTGTACACCAAAGGTCTTGGGTTTGATTCCTGGTCAAGGGCACATACCTGGGTTGCAGGTTCGATCCCCAGCCCTGTCAGGGTGTGTGCAGGAGGCAGCCAATTGATGTGCCTCTCACATCAATGTCTTGTCTGTCTCTCTTCTCCCAACCCCTTTCCCTTCCACTCTCTCTAAAAATCAATGGAAAAATATCCTTGATGAGGATTAACCCCCCCAAAAGACAATAAAATGTAAGGCTTTTATAATTACAAGTTTGATTTATGGCAAAAGTGTGATTTAGTTGACAAAAAGTTGTGATTTTTAGCTTGCATTAATATATATTGTTTTTTTTTTTAATATATTTTATTGATTTTTTACAGAGAGGAAGGGAGAAGGATAGAGAGTTAGAAACATCGATGAGAGAGAAACATCGATCAGCTGCCTCCTGCACACCCCCCACTGAGGATGTGCCCGCAACCAAGGTACATGCCCTTGACCGGAATCGAACCTGGGACCCCTCAGTCCACAGGCTGACGCTCTATCCACTGAGCCAAACCAGTCAGGCGATTAATATATATTGTTTAAAAAGAGTACATAGTCCTGTTTTAAATTATGCTAGTTAGACCACACCTAGATAGAATACTAATTTCAGTACTAGGAGTCAGGGTGGTGAGGGATCTGAAAACCATGTCATATGAATTAAGTTCAATGGAGCAGATTTGTTTTATGACTAGTAAATGACTCTGACAATAGCTTCCACAGAAGAGACCCAGAAGAACTTGGAGAAGGAGAAATGGCAACATTGTTGGAATACCGTAGATTTTGATAGCACTCACTTGAATAATTGTAGATTTGCTAACAGGCACAGAAATGTATGAAGTTCATTCTAGGGAGAGAATAGCATCTGCAAAAGAATGAAGGCATGAAAAAGCATGCCATATTTGAGGAAATACAAGTGAGTTAAAACAGATAATGTATAAAGATGGAGAAAAAGGGTTTGGGGGGTGAGAACGGGGAAGTTAGCATGTGCCTTATATGAAGGTGGAGTAGCTGGACACCAGGAGGATAAAAATCTATAATAATAAAAGGTTAATATGCTAATTAGACCGGACAGCCAAACGACCTTCTGAACGTCATTCCGGACGTCCTTCTGGACAAAGCCGTGGCGGCGTGGGCCAAGGCAGAGGCAGTTAGGGGCTATCAGGCAGGCAGGCAGGCAGAGGAATTAGGGGCGATGAAGCAGGCAGGTGAGTGGTTAGGGGCGATGAGGCAGGCAGGCGAGCGGTTAGGGGCTATCAGGCAGGCAGGCAGAGCGGTTAGGGACCATCAGGCAGGCAGGCAGAAGTGGTTAAGGGTGATCAGGCAGGCAGGTGAGTGGTTTGGGGCGATCAGGCAGGCAGGCAGAGTGGTTAGGAGTGATCAGGCAGGTAGGCAGAGTGGTTAGGGGCAATGAGGCAGGCAGGTGAGTGGTTAGGGGTGATGAGGCAGGCAGGCACAGTAGTTAGGGGCGATCAGGCAGGCGAGCAGTTAGGAGCCAGTGGTCCCGGATTGCGAGAAGATGTCCAACTGCCGGTTTAGGCCCGATACCTTTGGGGATTGGGCCTAAACTGGCAGTCAGACATCCCCTGAGGGGTCCCGGATTGCAAGAGGGTGCAGGCCGGGCTGAACGACAGCCCTCCCCTCCCCCGCACGAATTTCGTGTACCGGGTCTCTAGTGATTTATATAAATCTTGATTGTAGTAGGCCTAAAATTCCAGGCTTTTTCCGCTTGCTTTCAAGAGCTCTTTCTCCTTTCCTTTCTTCAGGTATATATTTTATTTTTCATCTGAATATTTTTATTTGATAAATTTAACATGTTAAACTTTGTAAATTTAAGGTATACAGCATGTTACTTTGATACATTTATATATTATGATTGCCATTGAAGCAATTTTTGTCACATTACATCTTTGTACAATGTTATTATCTATGTTCATTATACTACTAGAGGCCCGGTCCACGAAATTTGTGCATGGGGGCGGGTGTCCCTCAGCCCAACCTGCACCCTCTCCAATCTGGGACCCCTCGAGGGATGTCTGACTGCCCATTTAGGTCCGATCCTATCGGGCCTAAACGGGCAGCCGGACATCCCTTTCACAATCCAGGACTGCTGGCTCCAAACTGCTCGCCTGCCTGCCTTCCTGATTGCCCCTAACCGCTTCTGCCTCCCAGCCTGATCACCCCCTAACCACTACCCTGCCAGCCTGATTGCCCCTAACTGCCCTCCTCTGCAGGCCTGGTCACCCCTAACTGCCCTCCCCTGCAGGCCTGATCCCCCACAACTTCCCTCCCTTGCAGGCCTGGTCCCTCCCAACTGCCCTCCCCTGCTGGCCATCTTGTGGCGGCCATCTTGTGTCCTCATGGGGGCAGCCATCTTGTGTGTTGGAGTGATGGTCAATTTGCATATTACCCTTTTATTAGATAGGATGCATTAGATCTCTATGACTTATTTACTACTTGTACAAGTTTGTACCCTTGAACACCACCAATCTTGTCTCCTTCCTCCCTCTCCCCCCAGTCACCTGGTAACCATCTTTTTTTTTTTTTTTTTTTAATGGTCTGACTTTTTTAGGTTCCACAGATAAGTGATAACTTATAGTACTTGTCTTTCTGTGTCTGACTTACCTTGCTTAGCATAATGTGCTTATCATGGTCCATCCATATTATTGCAAATGGCAGGATATCCTCCTTACTCACGGCTGATTAATATTGCATTGTGTGTTCATACCACGTTTTTTTTTATCCATTCATCTGTCGATGCCATTTTGATTGTTTTCATATTTTGGCTATTGTGAATAATCTGCAATTAAACATTGGTGTGCATATATTCCTTGAAATCCTGTTTCCTTTGGGTATATACCCAGAAGTGGAATTGCTGGATTGTATGGTAGATATATTTTTAATTTTTTAAAAATATATTTTTATTGAATTTCAGAGAGGAAGGGAGATGGAGAGAGAGATAGAAATATCAAGGATGAGATAATACCATTGATTGGCTGTCTCCTGCACATTCCCCACTGGGGATCAAGCCTGCAACCTGGGCTTGTGCTCTGAGTGGAAATTGAACCGTGACTTCTTGGTTCATTGGTTGACACTCAACCTCTGAGCCACGCCGGTCAGGCTATTTTTAATTTTTTGAGGAACCTCCATACTGTTTTCCATAGTGGTTGGACTAATTTATATTCCCACCAACAGTGTTCCCTTTTCACCACATCTCCACCAACACTTAGATGTTAGCTTGACAGATGTGTGCCCTGCAGGGTATTCAGATGGGCTGAAAGGGAGGCAGTATCTATACTTGATGTCTTGCTACCAAAGTTCTGTCCTAGCTGTGGTTTGGAGCAGTCCTGTCTGGATAGGTTCTCAAACCTCAGTCTCTTGTTAAAATAGTACATTTTAGGATTAGGTACATGAGCTGGACTAGGTTGGTGCCTGAAAGATTTCAAGCAGAAGGCAAATTATCAATAAAAGCAATGGCTGTATATACAAATCTAAACTTATCTCACAGAGAAAATATGTTGAGAAAGTGAACAAATCTGCCTCGAGGGGAAAACATGGCAGTAACAGATGGTTTCTATTCCTCTTCCATTGCAAAGCCTGGTGAGCAGCTTTCCTGCGTTAGTGCCTTAAAGAGGCCTTGTGGCCTGTTCAAGATAAGGGCAGCTCATTGCCTGCATTCTGGGTTTTTGTGAATGTCTGACTCCTGAGCACCACGGTCGGCTGGTGATGTGGGGCCAAGGTACAGGCTGTTTCTTCAAGGAGTAGTTTCCTTCTTCACTTTATGCTGCAGGAGCTGTAAATATACTTCAGTTTCATATGTAGAAGAAGTGAAGGAGAGTCATGAATAGAGTGTAGTGTTAGACAGTTTTCTGTAGCTACCAAAACTCTGCTAGCCTTGTTGTGTTTTTAAAAGATGTCTCTATTTTAAAAGTGCTGATAATAATGAAGTAGTCACCCGAAAGTAACAGCAAGATTAATTCTCATTTAGTTAGAAATTGGCCTTCCCTTCTCTTATTACGTGTGCTCCACCGATCAGATGACAGGAAATAATCTCTGATTTGTACAGGGGCTCAGAAATTATCTGGAGGACAAAGAGAATTGAAATGCTGGGGCAACAAATGAGTTGAACACAAAACACAAGTTGGTTCTTCAGCATGCACTAGAAATAGAAGTGTGACTTGATAGTACTACTATTCTGATGGACAGTCTGTTTCAGGAGTGTTTGTAACAGGAAAGATACAGTGACATCTTTTAGTGCAGAAAGTAAACTGATTATAGCATGAGTGGCACTGAATTGGCGACTGATGTCACCAACAGGATCAATTCTAGGATATCCCAGAATGCCAGTATGCAAAGGATAGCATAATAATCTGGCTATATCCACTCCCAAGAAAAAGAATTTCATCACTCTTACTCTAGGTAATGTGAATGACTATAGGATTGGTGTTGATGTGGTGAGGTAGGGCAGTTCATGTAACATTTTCAGGCCTGAAGAGAGGGATAGTTCAGTTGCCTTCAACGAGTTTTGTCCAGAGTATAGCTTTGAATGCTTGAAACCTCTGCTTTAAAACGTTGACGGATTGTTAAAAACATTATTTTTTATTTAATTAATAATTTGCTTTTAAAAATTAAACTTTTAATATTCATATGCAGTTGTAAGAAACAATACAGAGATTCCCCTATATCTTTTATCCAGTTTCCATCAATGGTAACGTTTTGCAAAACTATATATTATCACTACCAGGATATTGACAATGATACCATCAAGATACAGAATGGTTCCATTACCACAAGAATTTCTGGGGTTGCCCTTTTATAGCCCCTCATCTCTGACCTCTGGCAACCAAGAGTTCTTTATTTTTATAATTAGGTCATTTCACAAATGTTATATAAATGAAATCAGACAGTATATAATCTATTGGGATGGGCTTTTCTCACTCTTGTGGTGCAGGTTTGCAGGTGATGAATTCTCTTAGTTTTGCTTTACTTAAAAATGTTTTTATTTTGTCTTCATTTAAAAAAAATTCTCACGTGAGGACATGCTTTTATTGATTTTAGAGAAGGGGAAGGAAGGGGGTGGGGGGAGGGGAGAGAGGGGGAGAGAGAGAGGGAGGGAGGGAGGGAGGGAGGGAGGGAGGGAGGGAGGGGGATGAGAGTGAAACATGATAGGTTGCCTCCCATTTCGGATCAAACCTGCATGCTGGGTCTGCCCTGACCAGGAATTGAACGACTTTTAGGGACTACAAGACCACGCTCCAGCCAACTGAGCTACACTGGCCAGGGCTTGTCTTCATTTTTTAAGGTTTTTTATTTCTATTAATAGAATTCTGGGTTGATAGGATTTTCTGCCTCCCCCCCTACCTTTTATTACTTGTAAGGTGTTAGTCCACGTTTTCTAACCTTCATTGTTTCTGATGAGAAGGCAGTGGTAATTTCAATTATTTTTTTCTCCTTAAAGTAATGTATTCTTTTTTTCTGGCTCCTTTCAAGATTCTTTTTCTTTAAATCTTTTTCTTTTCTCCCTCTTCCCCCTTTCTCCCCAAAATCTGACTATGATGTACCTATGTATGTTTTGTTGTTTGTTTGTTTTGTATTTGTCCTGCTTGGGATCCATTGAGCTTCTTGCATCTATAAATTTAGTTCTGAAAAGGAAAAAAAACAGCTTTTTCCTTTTTAGGTAGGAAAAAACCCATTTCTTCTATACTGTGTTTCTTGCCTATGTATTTCCTTTACTACTTATGAAGAACACTTCACAAAAAGAAAAGAAAAAAAAAAAAAGAATATTTCACTCTGACCCTTTTGGTCACCAACAAGCAATTCTCTGATCAGTAGTAGCTGGGTGCCCTATAGTCCTGACACTGTCAACCTGGAGATAGCATCAGATCCCACTGGTTAAGGACTCAGTCTCACAAGACTGCCTCCATTCAAACAGCAATCTCAAATACCAGGTTATCACCTGTGCTTCTGACCATTGAGCTTCCAAAGACAGCCCCGCCTGGGGTTTGATTAATTTGCTAGAGTGGCTCACAGAACTCAGGGAAACACTTGTGTTTATCAGTTTATTAAAGGATGTGATAAAGGATACAGATGAACAGCCAGATGAAGAGACACATAGGGTCAGGTCTGAAAGGTCCTGAGTGCAGGAGCTTCTGTCCCTGTGGAGTTTGGGTATGTTTGGATGTGTTTGCCTGCCTGGAAGCTCTCTGAACTTAATAGTGTTGGGATTTTATGGAACCTTCATGTAGGCATAATCAATTATTAACTCCTTTTCTATTCTCTCTTACCTCTATGGAGGATGAGGGAGGGGTGGGGCTGAAAATTCCAAGCTTCTAATCAGCTTTTGGACTAGCCCCCCTCCAGGAGCCATGTAGGGGCTTACACAGAGTCACCTCAATAGAATAAAAGATGCTCCTAGTGCTCTTATCACTTAGGAATTTACAAGGGTTTTAGAAGCCTTATGTCAGGGACGAGGTTAAAGACTAATATTAGAATAAGAGATGCTGTTAGTGTTTTTATCACTTAGAAATCACAAGGGTTTCAGGAGCTCTGTGTTAGGAACTGGGGCAGATATCTGTCTATTTCAATTATTTCACAATATCTTTTACCAAATTTGGGAACATTTTGTGTGTGTTTTTTTTCCACTACTTCTAAAAATATTGTTTTCTATCTCATTTGCTCTCCTTTCCTTCTGGGGCTCCAATTATATGTATGTTAAACTTGTTAACCCACAGTTTTCTCAGGTCCTCTTTGCTGGGGTCCCCCCTTGTTTTTTCCTCTCTGTTTTTCAGATTGGATAATTTTTGTGAATTTATTTTTAAGTTCACTAACTCTTCTGCATCTTTAATCTGCTGTTAAGCCCATCCGCTGAGTTACTGTCTGTTTCTCTGTTGAGATCTATTTTTTCATTATTTGATCTAGCTCTTTTGAAATCCTGTGTGCTAATTTCCAATATTTGGGTCAACTCAGGGTTGGTTTCTGTTGATTGACTCTTCAAGAGAATGTTGTTTTCCTGTTTCTTTATATGCTGAGCAGTTTGTGACTGTGTTCTTGATATTGAGATACCTATGTTGTAGAGACTCTGGATTCTGTTAACTTCCAACAAAGAGCATTGAATTTTGGTTGTTTTGTTAAACTCTATTCCCCTATAGTAAGCAGCAGCTTAAATCTCTGTTCAGTTTTGTTTTTTTTTAGCCCTAACTTGGTTGCTTGGGGTTTGCTCATCCAGAGACTTGGACAGAGTTTATACGTGGTTTGGGGCACCTCTTTTCTGGCTTTCTCTGGAATTTCCCTCCCTCACTTGCCAGCTGCAGTGGTTGCCTTATAGTTTGTATTCAGGTTCTTCAAGCTAGTAAGACTGTGGGCTTTTGTCTGAATTTTAGCCACCTCTCATGCTATAGACTGAGACCTCCCTGGCCAAAAGCCCTAACAAGGGAAACCAGTGTTGTTACCTTCTTCCAAGTGTTGATCCTCCTTCCCACTTCAGAATCGGTATGCTTTTTCTTCTTCAGTACTTTTGGATAGTTGTTTCTTTAAAAAATATTTTGTCCAGAGTTCATATATATGTGCAAGAGAGTTGGTCTCATAGGAACTACTTTGCCATAACTAGAAGCAAAACCTTCATCATACTAGATAAAAATTATTCTATTGACAAAGTCAATTATTATTATTTTTTGTTCACCTAGAAAGTAGTTATTTAGTAGTACATATGTTCTGTTTTAGACTTTATGAAAACCTGCCCATTTAGGTTAATCTGTAAGTGATCAAAATGTTTCCTGCCCAAATTAGAAGAAACACTTGGAGTTGTGGTTTCTAACCTTTTTGGGTCATGGGACTCTGAGACTGATGAAAATTGTGTTCTCTCCCCAGAAAAAAGCACATATTAAATATTAATATAAATGTATTTATATTTAAACAAAATTTATATTTATACAAAATTTTATAAATCTTCAGAGATTTTACGGTTTGAAGCTTTTCAGCATAAGCATCCCTCATTTAGGGTTATTCAAATCAAACGAGTACCAACAGCCTAATAGCAATACAGATGTCAGTTTGTTTCTGGCTTGGTCAAAGCAGAACAAGTAAACAAAGAACCTATTAGAAAGTCTTTGTAAGGCATGCAAGCTTAAAAAAAAATCTGCAATGATTTATCTGAACTGTACTTTCCTGGTGGCAGATTCACAAAGATAGACAGACACCTAGTTGACTAATTTTTATCTAGCTGTTAGAAATGGGCCTTAGTTTCGATATCCAGACCTACCAATATTTGTATACTCTGTATGTGTTGGGCAAATAATCGTTTATTATTTCTAGGACAATAGTACAGTTGTGATTTTGACGTCATATTCTTAATATTGTTTAACTCTTTTCAAAATATATTTTTATTCAATTTTAGATAGGAAGGGAGAGGGAGAGAGAGAAACACATCAATTGACTGCCTCCAGCACGCCCCCTACTAGGGATCGAGCCCACCACCCCGGGAATCGAATCTGGGACCTCTTGGTCCATGGTATGACACTCAATCCACTGAGTCACACCAGGCTGGCTTGTTTAATTTTTCAAAGGTTTAAATAATTGAGGATTAGCTTGTGATATGCATACAGGTTTCAGGAGGTAGGGCTAATGTTGGTGTTCCTGAGGCATTAAGTCTCTAGTGCTTATTCTCAAAACTCAGTCCTCCCTCAGTAAAATGATGAAAAATTAAATTGTTTTTTTTTTTTTTAATAAAAAAAAGATCTTAGTTTTGTGAATCTCTTTTGTCTATTACTTTTCTCACACTCTTTATAAGGTAGCGGTAATAAACATGATTTGTTCTCAGGGGCTTCATAACTCTTCTTTGTACACCTTCCCTTTCCCTCGCAGTGAAATGCTATGCTCCTGTTATAGGCCCAATCTAGTACACAGGAGATTTTTGTTTAAGGTTGGCACTCTCTGTGGTGCCTCCACTCAGAACCTGACTCTTTATCTTTAAGACTTCTTTATTCAGCTTGTTTGAAGAAGGCAGCAGGAGGTGGAGAGGTGATGGTGAGGACAGAGGATCTAAAGACCACTTCTCCCTGTAATTCATAGCTTCCCCTTTCTCTTTGTCTACGCTCCAGTTCAGTTCATCATGTCCACCTCTGGCTTCATTTTTTTTTTTTTTAATTCTCTCCTTAAGTAATCCCCTATTCCTCATTTCAGTGTTCATTATGTCTTAGGAGGCACCTCATTGCCATCTTAGGAAAATATCTTTTTCTAAAGGCTTTCATATAGGGCAGTGGTAACTGCCTTGGTTCCTATATACAGCATGTCCTCAAATTACGTAGTTTCATTCGATATCATTTCATTATAACATTGATGAAAAAATAATTGATTTTGGGCTGGGGCTCTGTCTGTGTGGAGTTGGCACATTCTCCCCATACCTGCATGGGTTTTCTCTGGATACTATGGTGTCCTCTCACATTCCAAAGATGTTCATGTCAGGTGCATTGGCTTGCGTACATTGTCTCCGTCTGAGTGAGTATGGGTGTTAGTGCTCCCAGCAATGGAATGGCATCCTGTCCAAGGTTGGGTAATGCTTTGCTCTGTCAGATGGCAACCTGCAACCCTGAACAGGAATAAGTGGGTTGGGAAATAATGATCTTACTTGTTTGTATTAATCTTTCATACATATACACATATATACATATATATATGCACACATATATACATATATACAATATATTTCACATTTCATTGTTTAATATTAGAAGTGTTTTGGGTCTTTATTTAGAAGTTTAGAGATGTTTTTGTGACCAGAAATATGCAAAAGGAGCTTAATTTTAGTTTATATCAATTATCCTATTGTAAAATTAGTTTCATTATACGTCTTTTTGCTTAAAGTTGCAGTTTCCAAGAACCTATTGATGACGTTAAGTGAGGACTTACTGTAGTTTCATTTATTTTATGGTTTTTGCTGAGGGGATTTTCTAGTCTAATAAGGAAGAAATGAGCAAACTGACAATTAAAAGTGAAGAAGCTTAGCAGGAAGAAATCCTTATCTTCTCTCAGAACTGAATACAGTTTAAAAATACATTCTGAGAATCTCAGACTGTAGACAAGATCATTATGTCGTCTGCTTGCTGTTTAATTACTTTGTACTGTAAGTGCAGACTTGGAATGGTGGGCTCTTTGCAGGTGTCACTGAAAGCTCCGAGACAAGCTCTACAGTGTTGTAGGGCTTTATTGCTACTGCCTGTACCAGCTGCCTGCTGTTGATTTTGCCAGTGTTCTTTAGTGAAGATTACCAAATGTAATTTAAGAAATGAAACTTGTTGGAAAAGAGTTTCAGAAAAATCAGTTTGGAAGAAGGGATCAGGAAATGGGAGGAATTGAAATTATGGTACTCGCTTTACTAACAGAAAGTTGAAAAATTGTCAGAAGTTGAAAATTATGAATAAGTGGGCTTACAATGATGATGAACAAAACCTGAGAGAATGGAAGTGAAGGTTTTTGTTTTAAAAGCAGTAACATTATTAGTTTCTGGAATAGGTGCCTTAGAATTATTACAAAATATTCTTTAAAAAATGTTTTTAGAGAGAAGAAGGGAGAGGGAGGGAGAGAAAGAGAGACAGAGAGACAAGGGAAGAGAGAAGAGGAGAGAAGAGGAGAGAAGAGAGAGAAACATCCATCAGTTGCCTCCCACACACACCTTGACTAGGTATTGAACCTGAAACCCTTTTGGTGGGTGGGATGACACTCAACCAACTGAGCCACACTGGCCAGGGCCAGATATACTTTTAAAGATTTTTTTTCAACGTCTCTGGGATGATTTAGAGTGAAGGACTGTCTGACTTTAGGTCACCCCAATTCAGTATTTGTGAAGAATGCATCTTTCTTAGTAATCACCAGCCCCTTTGGGTTTCAAACCAACTTATGAAAACTTTAGTTGGAACACAGTTTATTATATCAACTAGAGCATGGGAACTGGATCCTGTACAAGTTTGTCTGAATAGTTAGACCAAATAAACTGAAGATTTGGGCCCCCCTGATAATAACCTCCCTGTGAAATGGTTATTGGTGTATGTTCTTTTCCCTACATATATTTGATAGTAAGGTCCTTAAGGATAGTTGCTCATCTGGATCATCTTTATCCCCCACAGTACTTAAGGCCCTTGTATAGCATAAGTAAATAGATATAGAATTCAATTGCTCAATAAACAGATATAGAATTCAATTGAATTATCCTTGATCATATTTCCTACATATTTGTCTATAACTCCTAATAAATTTATTTGTTTGACATATTTAGGCACATTTAATTTGTTCCCTACTCCATAACCCCTAAGGAAAAGCAATATTTGGGGTAGCACGCTTTGGATAAATCACTAGTGCCTTTTAGTACTTTGATACTGGTAGAGCTCTTCATCCCATTATACTATATTGTAATGTTTTTCAAATTGAATTGTAATCATTAGTAGGTCAGCAATTAGCATATTTAGTTTTAATGATATAGAGCAGAAATTATGAGAGGTAGTGACATAGTAAGGGTAAGTATTATTTTGTGAAATTTTTGTTTTAGGTAAATTTAGATATACATCGCGTGTGTTTATTGCTTCATGATGAAAAATTTATTTCATACTGGAGTCATGGTCAAAAAGTTTGAATCACACTATTTTATTGTAATACTCTGTTATTTCATTTGTCATATAGCATTATGCCAGTACATACAGGCTTCTAAAGCCAGGGACGGTGCCAGCCCTTTCATTTCCAGTACAACTGAAGGTAAAAACAAAACAAAATTGAGACTACCCAAAGCTTTCTGGTGCCTCTTACATATGTCTCTCTGGTGGCATTTTGTACCCTTTGACCTTCTAACTTTCTTGTGCCTATTTGACTAGTAGATTTTTCACATCTGTATCTCTCTAGGTCAGTGGTTCTCAACCTTTTAATGCCGCGGCCCTTTAATACAGTTCCTCATGTTGTGGTGACCTCCAACCATAGAATTATTTTCGTTGCTACTTTATAACTGTAATTTTGCTACTGTTATGATTCGTCATGAAAATATCTGTGTTTTCCGATGGTCTTAGGCTCTACAGCAGCGGTTCTCAACCTGTTGCGACCCACAGGTTGAGAACCGCTAGCAGGTTAGCCTAAGACCATCGGAAAACACAGATATTTACATTACGATTCATAACAGTAGCAAAATTACAGTTATAAAGTAGCAACGAAAATAATTCTATGGTTGGGGGTCACCACAACATGAGGAACTGTATTAAAGGGTCGTGGCATTAAAAGGTTGAGAACCACTGCTCTAGGTGGTGGGTTCTTTGATTCTTCCTCTTTTCACTTAATGCTCTGTTTCAATATGCTGTAATGTTTTTAGGAGGAAGATGGGGGAAACAAAGGAGAATTTCAGAAATTTTGAATGATTTTGAATTGATAAAATAGCTTTTTAGATTTACCTTGAAGTTTACTTTCTTGCTATTCTTGAATCTTTAAGTTCCTTTGTATTTTTTAAGAGATCATAGAATTGCATATTTCATTCTGAACTTAAAACCATTTATGCTTCAATGCTGTTATTAGTTGACTATAAGCAAACTAAATATGGCATTCAGAAAAAGATGGATATAATCCTTTATCATTCCTTGTGCTTTCTCCCCTCTCTCCCAAGAAAATTAACTGTTGGGTTTGTAGTAATTATTTTCATTTTAATGAAAAGCAATGATAGCTAGTGGTGTCCAATATTAACCATGCTAAACTTTCAGCACCTATACTTACCTAATAACTTTAATACCTTTCCTATTCTTAGATGGCTGGCATTTCTGTACTTGCTTTGCCTTTATTTCTATACATTGCTGGACTACCAAGCTCAGACATTCATAACCCTGTGATTGCAAGGGACTTTGTGGAGATGATTTACTTCTTTCTTTTTCTTATAGGAGAAAATTTTGAGCAGACACCATTAAGACGAACATTCAAATCTAAGGTCCTTGCACGATATCCTGAGAATGTAGAATGGAATCCCTTTGACCAAGATGCAGTGGGAATGGTTAGTATTTGTTAACTACAAATATGAGAATTTACAAGAGTAAATTTTAAAAAGGGATTGTATATATATTGCTCATGATTCTGCATTTTGATCAGTATATCAGATATTCAGAATACATATATCAAAATACTAAAAGTCACAGTGTGTTTCTGTTGTGTCAGACAAATATATAGTAATGGGTCAGCAAACTTTTTTTGTGTGTGGTACTAAACTATTGGTTGCTTATAGCATTGAGATTACATAAGAGTGAGGTTTAAAAGCAATCTCAATCTGTGTTATACATGTCTAAGTTATATGTCAGAAATGACTGTTTTTGTTTCATCATAATTTTAAATAGGACATGTATAAAAACACTGCTGTTACTTTTAACAGTTTTGGAGGGCCTCGAGTTTTTTAATGCCGAGTCCAATGCTTATTTTATGTTATATTCTAAAAACACCTAGGCTTTGGGCAGTCAGGGTCAAGGCTAATGGATATAACATAATGTAGGTCCTTGTGTTTGTTAATCCAGGCTGCTGGTAGTTCGTTTGTATAGCCAGGTTTGTGTAAAATGAAAATAGGGACTTATTGATTCAGGTCAATTTGATTAGCTTTCCAAGTTTCTTTATATAATCCATCTGAGTTAAAGTGAAAAAAGTACATCTTTATCCTGATTATGTCATCATCTCCTTGCTTTGTATGAAATGAGCACCCTTTTTTTCTATAAATAGAAAGAAGGTTTTATTGATGACAAAATTCTGTGAGCTGATAGAGTCTAAAACTTTATTTTATTTTTAGATACAAAGTTGTATCTATCTGATTTTTAGATGTATTTCTAGCATCATCTCTCAATACGTGCTATCATGCTGCTTTCTTTTTCCTCCTTTTCTTTGTGCATTTTTTCCTGTCCCTCAAATACCCTTCTTTTCCTTGTCTACCTGATGAATTCTAATATAACCTCGTCTATGAAGCCTTTTCTGATGTTCCTAGACTGAGTTGTCTGTTCTTTCTTCCCCTAGCACTTTGTATATACTTCCCTATAGCCCTGATAGCTGCATTATCATTTTATTTACTTGTGTATCTTACTTAGAATGGGAGACCTTTAGGACAGATATTTAACTCTGTTGATCTTGATATCCCAAACACCAGGAAGTGGGTGCTCTATAAGTAAAGAAATAGTGGTGGGTGTTCTGAAAAGAGGGTCAGCATTGGGTATTCTCATCACTTGTTTCCTTGTCTTTTGCAGCTATGCATGCCCAAAGGGCTAGCATTCAAGACCCAGGCTGATCCCAGAGAGCCACAGTTCCATGCCTTTATTATCACAAGGGAGGATGGCTCTCGGACATTTGGGTTTGCCCTCACATTTTATGAGGAGGTGACTAGCAAGCAGATCTGCAGTGCTATGCAGACGCTCTACCACATGCATAATGCTGAGTATGATGTCATACATGCTCACCCTGCTGATGGTCGAGACCACAGTGACATGGAGGATGGTGAAGGCACTCCTGGGACCAAGCTGCAGCGCTTCAACTCCTACGACATTAGCCGGGACACGTTGTATGTCTCTAAGTGCATCTGCCTCATCACGCCCATGTCCTTCATGAAAGCATGTCGGAGTGTTCTGGAACAACTTCACCAGGCAGTCACTTCACCTCAGCCCCCTCCACTGCCCCTTGAGAGCTACATATACAACGTACTCTACGAGGTGCCACTCCCACCTCCCGGCCGGTCCTTGAAGTTTTCTGGGGTCTATGGGCCAATAATCTGCCAGAGACCAAGTACCAATGAGCTTCCCCTATTCGACTTTCCTGTCAAAGAGGTCTTTGAACTGCTTGGGGTGGAGAATGTGTTTCAGCTTTTTACTTGTGCTCTTCTGGAGTTTCAGATTCTGCTCTACTCACAGCGTAAGTCAGTGTTTACTAGAGCTCTCTTCTTGCATAGGGCCTCCCTTTCCATGTCAGATACAGTGGGGCTGACTGTAAAGGTCAAGGGTTGTTAGAATTTGAGCAAAACTCATATCTTTTTCAGGTATGTGGTGGATGGCAAACCAGTGGACCATGAGAGGGATAACAGTTCTTTTTGTTGTTGTTAATCCTCACCCGAGGATATTTTTTAGAGAGTGGAATGGAGGGAGGGCAGGAGAGAGAGAAAGAGAGAGAGGCAGGGAGAAAGAGAAACATGGATGTGAGAGAGAGACATTGATTGGTTGCCTCCCGCTCTGGCCCTGACTAGGGACAGGGAGCGAATCCGCAACCCAGGTATGTGCCCTTGACAGGGAATTGAAGCCATGACCCTTTGGTGTGTGGGCTGATGCTCTACCACTGAACAGCAGTGGTCAGGGTGCCAGATACCTTTTTTTTTTTTAATTGAAATTCTTTATTGTTTAAAGTATTACATATGTCTCCTCCTCCCCCCCACCCCCCAGTTGACCTCTCCCTGGCCACTCCCATCCCCCAGCAGATAGGGTTTTTAAAAAATGGAGCAAGAACTTAAAAACATTGCAAAAGAACCAGAATGGAAGCTACCTGTAGATTGTTGCAGTTTTCCCTAGTTTGCACTTTATTGCTTCATGATACTCCTAATTCACTTATTTTTATTTTTAAAAAAATATATTTTATTGATTTTTTACAGAGAGGAAGGGAGAGGGATAGAGAGTTAGAAACATCGATGAGAGAGAAACATCGATCAGCTGCCTCCTGCACACCCCCTACTGGGGATGTGCCTGCAACCAAGGTATATGCCCTTGACCAGAATCAAACCTGGGACCCTTCAGTCCGCAGGCCGACGCTCTATCCACTGAGCCAAACCAGTTAGGGCCTCATTCACTTATAGTATTTTAGCGACTTTGCATTACTGAATCTTTTTATTTATTTATTTTTTTAAATTTAATAAATCTTTATTGTTCAGATTATTACACTTGTTCCTCTTTTTTCCCCCATAGCTCCCCTCCACCCGGTTCCCACCCCACCCTCTGCTCTTACCACCCCCCCACTGTCCTCATCCATAGGTGTACGATTTTTGTCCAGCCTCTTCCTGCACCCCCCACACCCCTTTCCCCGAGAATTGTCAGTCCACTCCCTTTCTATGCCCCTGATTCTATTATATTCACCAGTTTATTCTGTTCATCAGATTTTTTTATTCACTTGATTTTTATTCACTTGTTGATAGATATATATTTGTTCATAATTTTTATCTTTACCTTTTTCTTCTTCTCTTCTTAAAGAATACCTTTCAGCATTTCATATAATACTGGTTTGGTGGTGATGAACTCCTTTAGCTTTTTCTTATCTGTGAAGCTCTTTATCTGACCTTCAATTCTGAACGATAGCTTTGCTGGGTAGAGTAATCTTGGTTGTAGGTTCTTGCTATTCATCACTTTGAATATTTCTTGCCACTCCCATCTGGCCTGCATAGTTTCTGTTGAGAAATCAGCTGACAATCGTATGGGTGCTCTCTTGTAGGTAAATGTTTTTTTCTGCTGCTTTTAATATTCTCTCTTTGTCTTTTGCTCTTAGCATTTTAATTATGATGTGTCTTGGTGTGGTCCTCTTTGGATTCCTTTTGTTTGGGGTTTTGTGCGCTTCCTGGACTTGTAAGTCTATTTCTTTCACCAGGTGGGGGAAGTTTTCGGTCATTATTTCTTCAAATAGGTTTTCAGTATCTTGCTCTCTCTCTTCTTCTGGCACCCCCATAATTCAGATGTTGGTACGCTTGAAGTTGTCCCAGAGGCTCCTTACACTATCTTCTATTTTTGGATTATTTTTGCTTTTTGCTTTTCCGGTTGGGTGTTTTTTGCTTCTTCGTATTTCAAATCTTTGACTTGATTCTTGTGATCCTCTAGTCTGCTGTTGGATCTCTGTATATTATTTTTTATTTCAGTCAGTATATGCTTAATTTCTAGTTGGTCCTTTTTCATATCCTCGAGGGTTTCACTAAATTTATCAGCCTTTTCTAGAAAATACTTGAAAAACCTTATAACCGTGGTTTTGAACTCTATATCCAGTAGTTTGCTTCCCTCCATTTCTGTCATTTGTGACCTGTTCTTTGTCTTCGCATTTTGGCTGCTTCCTTGCGTTGATAGAGTGGCTTTGTGTGGTAGGTGTCCTCTAGGGCCCAATGGCTCAGCCTCTCCAGTTACCTGAGGTGGACACTCTTGGTGCACTCCTTTGTGGGCTGTGTGCACAGTCTTGTTGTAGGTAAGCCTTGATTGTTGTTGGTATCACTGGGAGGGATTGACCTCCAGGCCAGTTGGCTTGAGGATCAGCTGTGTCTACGATGGGAGAACTTCTATGCTGGAGACACCCTTATGAGGAAGACTTGCTTCATTGGGGCTTTGGTGCTCACTGAGTCTGCCCCCTGAGTGTGTCCTTTATGGATCTGAGGAGTTGTAATCTGGATGGTCCTACTTTGACCCCTGGATACACTGGCTCTTGGATCTCAGAGGAGGTGCTAATTTAGCTTCTGCCTGAGGCCACCCAGCAGGAGCTACAGAGAGATCTGTAGATTCCTCTTCTTTGTTTGGGTTTTGGAGGTGCCCAGATGAGGCCCAGCTGTGAAGCAGTGCAAGCTGCTGTGGGGCCTTGGGCCTTCTTTTGGATGTTCTGGGTCTCACTGACTTAGCTGCAGTTTGATAGGTAAGTTTAGATTTCAAAGGACCAGGCCATTCATATGCAAAAGCCTCTACGAACAGCTTGGATTGGGTGGAGTCTCAGGGTGGAGCAAACAGCAATGGCTTCCCATCAGCCCTGTCCTAAGAGGCCCCTGGGTCTCATTGTCCCTTGGTAATCGCTGCAGGCACCTCTGAGAGAAAGCTGCCCTCGAGTTCCGCCCGATGCCAGACAGTCCAGTTTCTCCCCATATGAGTCTGGGTCCCCAGAGTCTCGCCCGGACTGGAGTTCAGAGCAGTAGGGAGCTTGTGTCTCCCTCCGGATTGAAAAAGCCAGCCGTGTACTCAGTTGCCAGCCCTCTCCGCACATGCGCCTCAGTACCTCTGCACTTTACTTCTGCAGCTCCTCTGAGTCTCAGTGTGCTTTTCTTTTCCTTTCTAGTTGTAGAATTTTCACTTAGCCAGCCTTCCTGTGGTTCTGGATGATGTCCGTTTTGTCTTTTAGTTGTAGTTTTGAAGTGGTTGTGCGAGGCGGCAAGTTCAAGTGTTTACCTATGCTGCCATCTTGGTTTCTCCTTATTTAGCATTTCAAAAATTATTGTTTTAAAAAACAAATAATATTTGGACAAACAATGCAGAGAAAGTTGTAAGTTTTCCTCTTTTTGATCTAGAGTTCTACTCCTGTGATCTCTTAATTATTTTAATGCCCTCCTCCCAAATATTTTTAAACAATGCACTATTTTTATGTAAATGTTGAGTACACACATGTTAATTTTAAAATTAAATTTATTGGGGTGACATTGGCTAATAGGGTCAGATAGGTTTCAAGTGTACATTACTATGATACATAATCTGCGTATTGCATTGTGTACCCACCACCCATAGTCAAATCATCTCCCTTGATGCACTTTTCTGTAGTGTAATAAAAATGTTAGAGACTATGGCCCTGGCCGGTATGTTCAGTGGTTAGAGCGTTGGCCTGTGAACTGTAGGGTCGTGGGTTTGATCCCTAGCCTGACTGGGGTGTATGCAGGAGGCAACCAATCAATGTGTCTTTCTCACATTGATGTTTCTCTCTCTCCCCCTTCCTCCCTTCCTTTCTCTCTCAATGGAAAAAATATTCTTGGGTGAGGATTAACAACAACAAAACGTTACAAACGATGAAGTTTTAGTCAATAATTGCTATTTATTTGCATTACTAGTTAAAAAAATAACAAAATGATTTCCAGGTCTTGCTCTTCTTTCCTTGGCCATGAGCAGGGTGATAACTTTCAGAGCATTCGTAAGAAGAGATAGGATTCTTTGTTAAACTTCTACCTAGTTGATACATACCAGTTTCTGTTCCTACTCAGTCTTCCTCATTTTCTGGAAAGCTTCTTGTTACTTATAACTTCTTTATGAACCAAGCTGTGATTTTAAATGGTGGGGTGGGTTTTCAGTATATGAAACCACTAACCCTTATGAAAGCTCATTTGAAGCCAGCCATTCCTGAAGGATGATTTTAAAATGTATGTTTCTGTGTTGTCCCTTTTTGCCTGAAAAAGGGACATACTATTTGTGAGTAGTAATTTTTTTAGTTTCAATTTTAACTGGTCCATTTTATTGGCTTTGCCAGTGTATTCATTATTCATTAAAAAATAATAAAACAGGTCTAGAAATTGCATTCTGAAGAAGAGCTAAGCTTTGAGCACAAGCCTTCCCCTCCACTCTTTCACCTAAAACAAGAGTTTTGTGTCATCAAAGTCAAGTCTTGTGGGTCTTTCAAGTTCTAGGGAAGTGTTAAAATAACTCATTTGTGCTGTTCTCATTCAGGAAAGGTTGTAGCTTCTTATAGAATTAAGACATATCTGAGTGGTAAAGAGCCTGTTTGGGCTTCCATGCTGAATAAACGGAGACCCAAACTACTGTTCTTTTCATTTCACTTCCACTTAAGAGAATCTACTTAACATTCTGGTTTAGCAAGGTGCTATTTATGATTTCTATAATGTTTTCACATTAAATTTTATTATAAGCAGGGACCTGTATGTAGGAGGGTATAGTTCAACTTTTGATCTGTTAAGGTCTCTGACACCCATTAGGGAATCACATGCATACCCTTGCTGAAGTTTATTCTGGTCCTTTGTAAATGTGAAATTGTAGTTTTAACTTACTATTGGATAAGCAAGTGCCTCGTTTTTGACTGTTTGGTTTGTGTGTGTTTTTGTTTTGGCCTAGATTACCAGAGACTGATGACTGTGGCGGAGACAATTACAGCTCTAATGTTTCCTTTCCAGTGGCAGCATGTCTATGTCCCTATTCTCCCGGCTTCTCTCCTACATTTCCTAGATGCTCCTGTTCCATACCTGATGGGCTTGCATTCCAATGGCCTGGATGACCGGTCAAAGCTGGAGCTGCCTCAAGAGGTGAGAGAAATGTGGAGCTTGAGTGCTGATGCCCCTGACCTAATCTAGGATTGGGAGAGAAGGGCTTTGGGATATACCCACTGTTTATTTTATTTTGGGGAACATTAATAACTTTCCAGGAAATAAGTAAAAAACAATGAACATTTAGCTCAGTTTATATCATTACAGAAACACTGGTCATTTTTTATCACATGACATATCTCTGTTTATACAGTTGTGAACTGCCTTTTTCATACAGGTTTTCAAACACAGTACTTCACACACTTTTAAAGATATTTATTAGAAACTCTTTTTATTATATAAGACTTTAAACATATACAGAAGAGTAGCATAAGGAATCCATATGTTCTCAGTGCCCAGAGCTTCAATAGTTATACATTATATTTTACTTCTATACCTTCTGCCCCCTTTATTTTAAGAAAATTCACAAAATAGAATTTTATATCTACTCTAGTAATCAGCTGTATATTAATAAATCAGTGGGTTTTTACAGGCCACCGTTGACCTATAAAAGTTGCCTTGATCATTGTGATTCATGTGGTACAGAGTCAGATTCATAAACTTCCCTTGTCCAGTACAGGAAGGCTTTGAGAGAATGCGTCTCTTGCTGTGAGGGTGGCCTGCTCTTCTTTCCTATTTTAAAAACCAAAAGAATTGATTAAAAATATGTATTTATATGTTTATTTCCTAGTTCATTCTAAATAGATTTAAAGCATGCTTTTAAATAACATTGTTTTACTTTTTATTTTCCTACAATTACCAATAAAGCTGGGGTTTACCTTTTTAGGTCATTTTGTGACTGTTATGAAACTAGCTGGGAAAACGGCTTTCCTTTTCTGGCTTTTTTTTTAATATGCTTTTATTGATTTTTAGAGAGAGAGGTAGGGAGAGGGATAGAGAGATAGAAACATCAATGAGAGAAAAACATCAACATCGATTGGCTGCCTCTTCCCCCGTACTGGGGATCAACCCAAACATGTGCCCTGACTGGGAATCTAAAGGGTGACCTCTTAGTTCCTGGGTCGACACTCAACCGATGAGCCACATCGGCCGGGCCCTACTCTGATTTTCCTAGACGTTAGAAAGGTCTGGGAAGAAGACGTTGGAACATGACATTCTCTCCATCAGAATTTTTTTGGGGAGAAAATTTTTGGGGTGTAACTGAAGAATATGAGTAAGGGGACCTCCTGTGTCTGAGCAGCATTCAGGTTATTAGGCATCTCTGGACAGCATGCTTGATGAAATAGCTGATTTAGATCACATTTATAATATTTAAATTATAGTCAAATACATCTCTGTACTCTTTTTTTTTTTCTCCTTTGGTTTTAGAATTAAAATGTCTTCTTGTAGCTTTTTTTATTTCTACCTTTTTTGCTCCTTTGATTCTGTAGAGCTTTGTGCTATTTTGGATGGGACAAGATTAATAAAGGAAGAAAATATCTAAATGATGGGGAAAACTATTGAATTGGAGTATGGGTTTTTATATGTATTTGTCTACTCTACTGATAAATATAGGGTGTTCCAAAAAATGTATATACACACTTTGAATAATTATAAAGGCAGTGTTTATTTAAAATACATTTCATTTTCAAAATTGAGCTATCAGCTGTGAAAATGTGTATACATTTTTTAGGGACACTGTATACATAGAGAGTAGATACCAAAGATTAGAGAACAGGGATTTTTTGGTTGTTTGTTCTAAACAAATGCATATTTAATATTGACATCTCTTCCTAGTAAACCTAATTATAATTTTGTAAAGTCAAAATAAAAATAACAAAAAATGGTTGAAACTGTAAAGCCAAAAAGGCATGCTACATGCATAATCTAATAAATAGGTCACTAGGCAACAAGCCAGATTTGTCAGTTTTATTTTAATCTTTGGCATTAGCTTGCTGTATACTTAGGGCAAATTCTGTTCCCTCTAGGATCTCTCAGCATCATTTTTTGTTTTTAATGGAATGTTTTACTAGTATTTATTTTTTATTTTATTATGTGTTAATCCTTATCTGAGGGTATTTTTCCATTGATTTTTAGAAAGTGTGGAAGGGCGGGGGAGAGACAGAGAGAGAGAAACATTGTTGTGAGAGAGACACATTGCCTGGTTGCCTCCCACACGCACCCTGACCACCGGGCTGGGGATCTAGCCTGCAACCTAAGTACGTGCCCTTGACTGGAATCGAACCTGGGACCCTTCAGTCCATGGGCTAACTCTCTATGCACTAAGCCAAACTGGCTAAGGCTCAGCATCATTTTTTGTGTGTTTCATATATATGTTTGTGTGAAGATGCTGCAAGGACATCAGCAGTTTTCTTAGCAGGCTTGTTTGAGAAACCTGAGAGTTCATGCTGTTCTGGGTATTGGGGCTTTAACTTTTGCAGTTTTTCCCATCATTGCTGCATCCTTTGATTCTCCCTGTGGTCTATTTGGGAAGGAGTGGTGACACTAGGACTATAGAATACCTGTCTGTACTTAATAAGCAATTATAGGATTTCAGGGTCCCACTTCACCCAGGGGGCAGTTTCATAACTGGATATTTTCTACATTGATTTTTAGCATATGACCTCTGGGATATCTGTGTATTACCCATGGGTACACATAATGAATGGAGAGTGATAGTATTGCTGAAAGACAACTTTGGGATGTCTCATAAATGGTAAATCCTATATGATAAAAGCCTAATATGCTAAGTGTCCATCCAGTTGTCTGGTCAGCCGTTCAACCAATCAAAACGTGATATGCTAATGATATGCTAAGGCCACTCAACTGCTCGCTATGACATGCACTGACCACCAGGAGGCAGAAAGTCGACTGCTTGACCAATTGCTATGACATGCACTGACCACCAGGGGGCAGACGCTACGACTGGTAGGTTAGCTTGCTGCTGGGGTCCGGCTGATCAGGACTGAGCGAGAAGGGCCAGACATGCCTTGGAGCCCTCCCGCAGCCCCTCCCCATCTGGCCAACCTCCCATGTCCCTCCCCGGCCCCGATCATGCACAGGTGGGGTCCCTTGGCCTGGCCTCGCCTTCTTGCAATTCAGGACCTTCAAGGGATGTCGGAGAGCCAGTTTTGGCCTGATCCTGCAGGCCAGGCCGAGGGACTCCACTGGTGCATGAGTTCATGCACCAGGCCTCTAGTATATAGTAAAAAATTCTAACAGTGCACAAAAGCATAAAGAATAACGTAAAAATTACTTCAAATTTTACCACCCAGAGATAACTACTTTCAACATTTTGGTTGTCATCCTGTGGTATGTTTATGCTGCTAGAAGGAAGCTTTGAGGCAGTACTAGGAAATTCACCTGGGCCTGTGCAAAAGGGTATTATCAGGGTACTGGGGTAGGACAAGCTTGGTCTGTAAAAGGGACTTTATCACAAGGGTGGGGAATGTCCAGCCCTCAGGCCAAATGATGCCCAAGAAATCATTTGGTCTGGCCCTGCCAAGGCATTAAGGGTGAGTTATTTAAATGTTTGACAAAATACAATAGGCTAATTTTTAAGTTGATAATTTTGGCCTGTGAATGATGTTATAAATATCCAAATGACCCTTGGCAGAAAAAAGGTTCCCCACCCCTGATCTAGAGCGATGTAGAGTGTACATTCTCTGACCCCCCTCTATGTCAGAATTCATCAGTTGCTGTTTCATCTTTGAGCATCAAAAGTCTCAAAAGCCCTTTGTTTCTTTTTACACCAACACGTGATCTCAGCTGGCCCTGAGCAAGTGAGAGTGCTGGGCTCCTTTGTGAGGTAGACTTTGTCCTGTCCTTCTCTTCTGGGTTTCATTGTCTGAGTTCAGGAAGGAGACAATTCATCCACAGCTATGTCAGGAGAAGCACGCAGAAGATATTAGTAAAGAAGGGGGTGCTACTTCTTTCTATCTTGTGCCCTTCTTTCTCTCCTACTTTCCCTCGTCTTTCTCAGGATACTCCTACAGTGTCTTTTCCCAGTATTTTGTGGATTGGGCTTCCCTTCAGTGAATAACATGGAGAGAGACGAGGAGGTCAGGCTGGCTGTGATTTGGTGTTAGGAACTTAGGGCTGGGAAAGGGCATTGTGATCTCCTGCAGGAAGAGATTTTGGGATTTGGGGGATCCATGTGGTCACAACCTCAGAGCAGTTAAGTCTTCACATGGCCTTTCCCAAGAAGGCAGGAGGTTAATTGAGGAAAACTGATCGCTTGGATTTAGTGCCTCTTCCAGAATACTTTTGTCTGCCAGTCTGTTTTGCAGTTCTCCTCGTCTCAGCTGAGGAAAGGGGTTCATGAGGAGTTTGAGGCACACTATTGTTTGTCAGAGCCCTCCCTGTGCTGGCAGGAAATAGCATGAGGCTATTCTATGAGCCTAGCAATTGAATAGCCTCCTTTTTTACTTTGCGTTCTTGTCTTTACCTCCTTTAAGCCAACTCTGCAAAGAATGGCTAGTGGAATCTACTCATAGGCACCTATCTTACTCTAGCCCATTTGTGAAGTGTGCCTGAGTGGCTTCCTCTCCTCTAGCCACCTCTGATCAGGATTGTAACTTCAATAAGTGGATATAGCATTTGGAGCTCATAAAATTCTTTACAGACATTCTATATTTGGCTCACAGCATTGGGAGAAAAGCCAACCAAGCATTGTTGAGCGGATGCAATTATTTTTAGCTACCTCTGTGTTTCCTATTCCACAAACTGCTTTTTTCTTCTAAAGAGGAGAACCCATGGGGTAAATGCATTGTGCCTCTGGTGGGTCACAGTGCTTTCTTATGTTAGCTGTATGGACAGGGCTAAGGAAGCAGGCAAGTGGTCTTCATGCCTAGATAATTTAATTCTGTCTTTACTATCTTTTTAAATTATTTGACCTGAAAGCATTTATAATTTTAAAGTCTTAATGGAATAAACAAAAATAGCCAATTTTTAGATCTTAAACATTATTGGCCCTTTAACTTAGGCAGGGCTTAAAGTTGTTATTTTGTGAGGAACTCTAGAAAGCTAAATTTAAAGTGATTCTTCTCCTAATCTTAGAATCATGGATATAGGAAAGTTCTCTTTTATGGTTATAGATTGGTAGGCAGAATAATTTATACATTGAGCAAATGTTTATTGAATGAATGCATGCACAGACATGTTAAAATATACAGTTTTAATAGATTGAGAGTTTGTGAAATAGTTATATTAAGCTGGACTTATGTTACCCTTCTGCCTTTCTTTTAGAATGCGGGACTTAATAGGTACAGGGATAAACAAAAAGATCAATGGACCATCACTTTGTTATACAATAGAGGTACCATGCCAAAGGAGGGACTGCTTAATAACGGAGCTGGAAAAATTGCTTGTTCAAAGGGGAAAAGAGTAGAAAAGGATCCTTACCTCACACCATAACAAAATAAACTTGAGATGGATTAAGAAGTTAAATGTCAAAAGCAAAACTCTAATTCTGGGAGAAAATATTAATAAATACCTTTCTGACATCTGGGTAGGGACTTCATAAACAGGATACAAAAGCATAAAATAAAAGATTAATAAATTTGATTTTATAAATTAAGAAAAGGACATCTTAAAGTGAAAAGATAACTATGACAAGATACGTGTAACACATATAACCTACAAAGTATTAGCTTCAGCAGATAATAAAGAACTCCTACAAATCAGTAAGAATGATGATAAGTAACCCATTAGAAAAGCGGGTTAAAAACATGAAAGGTATTGCATAAAACATACACTTTTTAAAATTTCACTAGTGATCAGAAGTGTAAATTAAATTCACTCATTTCAGTGGCAAAATTAAGCAAATCTGATGATACCAACATCAGCAGCTTTTATTATGGAATTTCCCCATCTAGTAGTACTGTACATATACACATCTATTTATTGAAGTTTTATATTCTACATTAACAATGTTAATTAATATTTGTTATGTACTATGGGCCTGGCACTGTGCTAAGTCTTTGACATTTATTGTTTTATAATCCTCAAAACAAACCTGTGATATAGGTAATATTCCTATTATATGAATGAGACAGATTTTTAAACAGCAGTGCAGTTCAATGAAGGAAATGTCACCTATCTTGGCTAGAACAGGTTCATGGACATAAGATAAATATAAAATAGTAGGCATTTCTGATTTACAGTTGCAAGACAATTCCAATAGGGACAGGAACTATAAAATATTTCAGTTAAGTCGAACAAGAAATATATAAGACCACTAAGGGGAAGAGTGGATGGTTAAGAGCTTGAGGGTATGACTGAAGTCAGGGTAAGCGGAGTTCAAATCCCAGCTCTACCACTTACCAGCTGTGTGACTTTGGACAAATTTATCTCTCTGTGTCAGTTTTGTCTGTAAAATAAGGATGGATAGATATTGCCAAATTGTTCTTTGCTAGTCTAGATTACCCACCTCACCAGCAGTGTATGAGAGTCTCTATCCAGAAGCAATCTTAAAGCCAGAAGGAAGCACAGAAAGCATCATGAGCAGCCACTAAATCTTGCAAATCAGAAATAGATAATGGTCCCCTCAGGATCATACAGAGAGATAGTGCCAGAGTCAGGTCTGAAACCTAGACTTTCTGACTTATTCCTGGTGTTCTTTTTACTACTGTAAGAATTCATGAATTAAACATTTTATGAGCATTATTTGTGAGACTTTTGTGCTAGAGGCTAAACACTTAGGTTTAGCATAATAATCCTTACCACTCTGATTTTATCTCTTTATTTCCATTTTATAGCTGAGGAAGCAGAATCAGAGAGGTTAAGTAACTTTCTCAAGATCATACACCTAGAAAGTGGCAGGGTAAGATTGAAACCTAGGTCTATTTTTTTCCTGAGCCCCATCTTCTTCTTTAAAAAAGTCCTTATTGAGGATATGTGTTACTGATTTTTAAAGAGAGGGAAAGGAGAGAGGGAGAGGGAGAGAGAAAGAAAGAGAAACATTGATTGGTTGCCTCCCGTACACAGCCCCACCAGAGATTGAACCCACAACTTAGGTATGTGCTCTGACTGGGAATCGAACCCATCACATTTGGTGTATGGGACGATGCTCCAACCAACTGAGTCATATCAGCTAGGGCAAGCCCCATCTTCTTTATACCGTACTTCATATGTGCCCATTTCAGATGTTTTCTCTTTCCTGTTTGTTCATTATCCTTTCTAAAACTTTCTGAATGCTCTGTTCACACTCCTCATCCTTTTTTGACTGCCAGGCTAACCTCTGCTTTGTGGATATTGACAACCACTTCATTGAGCTGCCGGAGGACTTGCCTCAGTTTCCCAACAAATTGGAGTTTGTCCAGGAAGTCTCTGAGATTCTCATGGCATTTGGCATTCCCCCTGAAGGGAACCTTCATTGCAGTGAGAGTGCCTCCAAGCTGAAGAGGCTCCGGGCCTCTGAGCTGGTCTCTGACAAGAGGAATGGGAACGTTGCAGGCTCCCCTTTGCATTCCTATGAGCTCCTCAAGGAGAATGAAACTATCGCTCGGCTGCAAGCCTTGGTAAAGAGGACTGGGGTGAGCCTGGAAAAGGTAAGATGCTGTGTATGAATCTGTGACAGGTTTGGTCTGTGCTATGTACTGTCCTGGTGAAATAAGTTGTGGGGTGAGAAAGCACTCAGTTCAGGAAAAGGCGTATTTGTCAGCAGTGAAAGAATGCTCTGGTATGGGAGACTGGATTCAGCTTTGGAAAACATTATCCTCGTAAATGCTACTGGAATCTAAATCTGGGTTTAAATTTGGGTGCTTTCTCACTTGGGCATCAAGGAGAGTCTGCTCTCATCCTATGTGAACACTGCAGCAGAGCCACTCAGAGGGATGAATGATATTGGTAATCTTTGTGTTCAGACCTCTTTCTCAGCAGCCTAAAGCATACAGAGCAGGTATTTTTAACACTTTTGGTTTTGTTAATCCTCACCTGAGGATATTTTTCAATTGATTTTTTAGAGAGAGTGAAAGGCAGGGGGAGAGACACAGAGAGAGAAACATCGATGTGAGAGAGACACATTGATTAGTCGCCTCCTGCACGCGCCCTAACCAGAGCCAGGGATTGAGCCTGCAATTGAGGTACATGCCCTTGGCTGGAATTGAACCCAGGACCCTTCAGTCTGAGGGCTGATGCTCTGTCCACTGAGCCAAACTGGCAAGGGCTTATCTCTCTCTTGACTCAAGGAACCGAGTAGAGCCTGAGTGCTTTGCCTAACATTGGCCTAGTAAGTGGCTGAGTTGAGGCTAGCAGCCGTGGGCAAACTACGGCCCATGGGCCGGATCCGGCTGTTCTATCCGGTTCTCTTGCTCTCCCCTCCACTCCTTTACTTTGAATTTATATTAGTTCACACAAACACTCCATCCATGCTTTTGTTCCGGCCCTCCGGTCCAGTTTAAGAACCCATTGTGGCCCTCGAGTCAAAAAGTTTGCCCACCCCTGGGCTTAGAGCATAGAACTAGAATCCCCTTGAATTCTAGTCCTATGCTCTTTCCGGGGATGTACTTAACTTTCCCTTTTTTGGCTTTTACACATCTCTTCAACCTCCCCTATTCTCATTGTTAAATTATATTTTTAAATTACATGCAAGCAAAATGAGCCAGTGTAATCATTTTTTTTAAATATATTTTATTGATTTTTTACAGAGAGGAAGGAAGAGTGATAGATAGTCAGAAACATCGATGAGAGAGAAACATCGATCAGCTGCCTCCTGCACACCTCCTACTGGGGATGTGCCCACAACCAAGTCACATGCCCTTGACCGGAATCGAACCCGGGACCCTTCAGTCCGCAGGCTGACGCTCTATCCACTGAGCCAAACCGGTTTTGGCCAGTGTAATCATTTTGTTGGGCTTTTTTTTTTTTTTTTTTTAAGAGAAGGAGGAAGAAAGAGAGAATGAGAGAGAGGAGAGAAACAGAAACATTGATGTGAGAGAGATATATTAATCTGTTGCCTCTTCTATGTGCCCTGACCAGGAATTGAACCTGGGACATTTCAGTGCATGGGACAATGCTCTAACCCAGTGGTCGGCAAACCCATTAGTCAATAGAGCCAAATATCAATAGTACAACGATTGAAATTTCTTTTGAGAGCCAAATTTTTTAAACGTAAATTTCTTCTAACGCCACTTCTTCAAAATAGACTCGGCCAGGCTGTGGTATTTTGTGGAAGAGCCACACTCAAGAGGTCAAAGAGCCACATGTGGCTCGTGAGCTGCAGTTTGCCGACCACTACTCTAACCAACTGAGCCATACAGGCCAGGGTTTGCTGGGCTATTTTTTAGTGAAGTGTGAAACATTTCATTTTCCTGCTTTATTTAGTTAGTTGAGCAGATATTTAAAAAAAAATCATGGCCGCCCTAACTGGTTTGGCTCAGTGGCTAGAGCGTGGACCTGCGGACTCAAGGGTCCCAGGTTTGATTCTAGTCAAGGGCATGTACCTTGGTTGCAGGCACATAACCAGTAGGGAGTGTGCAGAAGGCAGCTGATAGATGTTTTTCTCTCATCGATGTTTCTAACTCTCTATCCCTCTCCCTTCCTCTCTGTAAAAAATCAATACAATGTATTAAAAAAAAATCATGGCCAGTTAGTAGTAACTATGTGTGGTGCCAGTTGGACACTGGAAATATCGGGAATACTTTGTAAAGTGCATGATTGTCTAACCACTATGCTATACACTTGAAACTAATATAAAATAATATTGCATGTTAACTGTAATTGAAAATATTAAAAAAAATCATGGCCAGTTGTAGAGCAGAAATATTGGATATATTAAAAAGGTTAAAGAAAAGCACAGTAAGGAAAAATTCTTAGGGAGAAAGGTAAGGAAAGTGTTATGTGGGAGAAAATCAAAGAGATGTAGGTAGAGCTAGAATCTAACCATGCTGCTTTGCGTTATCATTTTCTTACTGATTTCCAGATTCCCTCCTTCCCCACACCCTTGAGATAAGTTACACCTTTCTCTATTGCTGAATCTCTCTCTGCCCATAATGATCACCTTCACCGGGTTACTGAGTATCTGCAAGTGGAACATCTCATTTATCTCTTCTCCATGTCAGAATTCCTTTCTTTTTTTTCCTCCTCCCATTTTCTCTCCTTTCCATTTATTGCGAAGTAAATGATGTGGGGGGAGGGGAGAGGAACGAACCAGTTGCATTTCTTTGGGATAAAAGGAAAAGCTTGTGTGTTCTCAACTGTCATTTCTCTTTTTTTTAATAGCTGGAAGTGCGTGAAGACCCCAGCAGCAATAAGGATCTGAAAGTTCAGTGTGATGAAGAAGAACTCAGGATTTACCAGCTAAACATTCAGATTCGGGAAGTTTTTGCAAATCGTTTCACTCAGATGTTTGCAGATTATGAGGTGTTTGTCATTCAACCTAGCCAGGATAAGGAGTCCTGGTTTAATAACAGGGAACAGATGCAAAACTTTGATAAAGTGAGTTTAATCTGCTGGGGAGGGAGGTGAGGCATGAAGATTTAACTGATAATGAGTTTTTCTTTCATAATACAGATGACCCTTGAACAATGTGGAGGTTAGGTGTGTCAATCCCCTCTCATAGTCAGAAATTTGTCTATAACTTTTGACTCCTCCAAAACTCCAGATGTCCTTTGGTATCTGTCGGTGCTTGGTTCCAGGACCCCGTGGATACCAAAATTTGCAGATTCTCAAGTCCCATTTTTATTTATTTATTTTTAAATATTTTTATTGATTTCAGAGAGGAAGAGAGAGATAGAAACATCAATGATGAGAGAGAATCATTGATTGGCTGCCTCCTGCATGCCCCACAATTGGGAGGGATCGAACCTGCAGCCCAGGCATGTGCCTTGGCCGGGAATCGAACCATGACCTCCTGGTACATAGGTTGACGCTCAACCACTGAGCTATGCCGGCCGGTTTAAAAATGGTGTAGAAAAAGGCATACTGTCAGCCCACCACATCCATGGATTCCCAACAGTATATATATATTTAAATATATTTCTTTATTGATTTCAGAGAGGAAGCTAGAGGGAGAGAGAGATACAAACATCAATGATAAGAGAGAATCACTGATTGGCTGCCTCCTGCACGTCCTCCACTGGGGATCCAGCCCGCAACCTGGGCATGTGCCTTTGGCTGGAATCAAACCCGGGACTCTTCAGTCCACAGGCCGACACTCTCTCCACTGAGCAAAACTGGCTAGGGCCCAACAGTATTTTTGATCTGCAGTTGTTTAACTCCACAAATGCAAAATCTGGGGATACGGATGGAGGGCCAACTGTATGTTTATTGAAAAATATATGTGTATAAATGGACCTATGCAGTTCAAACCTATGTTCAAGATTAAATGTGGGAAACAAGTTCATGATCCTTCTGATGCTGATAAAATGCAAGGTCTTGCTGCTTTAGAACAGAGTGCTGGTTCTTACTGTCAGGTGATTTACCTTCATTGTTTAAAAAAATGATGAAGAGATTTTGCTGTTGGCTTTTCATAAAGACCTAGGAAGCTTCAGAGAATTATCCCATTGGATCCTTTGGGTGTGTTGCCTTTGCTGGTCAAAGGTGACATACCCTTTTCCCCTTTTCCTCTTCTCTGTTGATTGATGACTGTCTGTTTCCTTGTCCCACCAGGCATCTTTTCTATCAGATCAGCCTGAGCCCTACTTGCCCTTTCTCTCAAGATTTTTGGAGACCCAGATGTTTGCTTCTTTCATTGACAATAAAATTATGTTTCATGATGATGATGATAAAGACCCTGTGCTCCGGGTGTTCGATTCCCGAGTAGATAAGATCAGGCTGTTGAATGTTCGGACGCCTACTCTCCGCACATCCATGTACCAGAAGTGTACCACTGTGGATGAAGCAGGTGAGGCCTCCTTGTTGCTATACTTTCTAGCTTCCTGGATTATGTCACTAATGTGTCCCTGCTCCTAAACATGCCAGCTTCTTTCTGTTTCTGCTTTTGAATAAGTTTTTCCCATAGCCTGAAATGCTCTTTCCTTTCTTTTTTGCCTGGTTAGCTCTTTTCATCCTTTAACACTGTGTCAATTGGGAATGGGTCCTGCTGTAGGTAATAGAGAAGAGAATCTAATTAGCGGTGGGCTAGAAAGATGTGGAGATATTTTTCCCAGATTAGCAAGAAATGCAGAATTGGTGGTTGCTGGTGTTGGTTCAGCTGCTCGACAGTGTAATCAAGAACTGAGGTTCTGTCTTTTTACTCAGCTATCTTTAGTGTATTGACTTATATTCATGCTGTTTGCCTCATGTTTACAAGAGGCTTTTTTTTTTTTAAACACAGCCTTCTCTAGGAATTGAAAAAAATACGTTTTTATTTTATTTTAGAGAGAGAGGAAGGGAGAGAGGGAAAGAAGGGGAGAGAGAGACACACACACACACACAAACACTGAGAGAGACACAGAGAGAGAGAGACAGAGAGAGAGAGAAAGAAACATTGGTCAGCTTCCTCCTGCATGCTCCCTGCCTGCAACCTGGGCATGTGCCCTGACCGGGAATTAAATCTGCATCTTGGTGCATGGGACAGTGCTCAACCAGTTGAGCCACACTGGCTAGAGCTACAAGAGGCTTTTTATGTTCACATTCAGGGCAAGAAGAGGGGAGGCTGCTACCAGCCAAAGCTTTCTGTTGTCTCATAGGCCAGAACCATGTTATGTGACTATAGTTAAGTGCAAGAAAGGCTGTGAAAGGGAGTAGTGAATTGGATGTAATGTTACCCTGAACAGTGTTGGAGTTCTATTAGCAAGAAAGAAGGAGCAAATGAGTTATGAGTAAGCAGTTGATAGTGTTTGCCACAAAAACTTACCTGGTATGTCTGTGAAGCCTTCTCTGATGCCCTCAGGCTGAGTTGGTGGATTCCTCTTCTATCCTGTGGTGCTTTGTTCTTACCTCCCCTCTGTAATCTCTGTTCTTTTGAGCTGTCATTAATAGGGAACAATTTAAGAGCAGAGACTGTATTTACTTATTTCCTTACCCCAACTTCTAGCATTGTGTTTATTACAGATAGATGTTAAAAGTGGTTTGCTAACCCTCCCCGGTTTGGCTCAGGCAGGCGTCCTCAAACTACGGCCCGCGGGCCACATGCGGCCTGCCGAGGACATTTATCCAGCCCGCTGGGTGCCGCTGCCTGTCCTGCTTAGCAGCCGACTCGCCCCGGGCCCGCAGTGCGCATAGGAAATTGTTCATAGTTTTTTTTTTTAAACTATAGTCCAGCCCTCCAACGGTCTGAGGGACAGTGAACTGGCCCCCTGTTTAAAAAGTTTGAGGACTCCTGGGATAGAGCATCAGCCTGCTGACTGAAGGGTCCTGGGTTCGATTCCAGTCAAGGGCACATGCCGGGTTGTGGGCTCGATCCTCAGTAGTGGGCGTGCAGGAGATAGCTGATCAATTATTCTCTCTCATCATTGATGTTTCTATCTCTCCTTCTCCCTCTCCCTTTCTCTCTGAAATCAATAAAAATATATTTTTAAAAAAGTGATTTGCTACATGTATGATTAAAAAGGCCTTTTTGTTCCTAGAAGCCCTAGCTAGATTAGTATAGCTAGAGAATAGTTTCAGTTTGAGGTGCCAGATTAAATAGTATGTTCACTTTCTCATAGGATGTTCAGTGTCCTTGTAGCTATTTTGTATATATTGTTCATTCATTTACTAAATATTACAAATACCTATACATGCTTAACATATGGTAAGTGCTCACAAATATATATGTACTGAATGAATAAACATGTCAAGCATTTTTCTAGGTTTTAAAAATATAGCTTTTTAATTTTATTTTTAATCTTTACCTGAGGACATGTTCATTGATTCTGAGAGAGAGAGAGAGAGAGAGAGAGAGAGAGAGAGATTGGTTGCCTCTGAGACGACGCTCCAACCAACTGAACCACACGGGCTAGGGCGCAATTTTCTAAGTTTTGAAGATATGGTGACAATTTGGACAAAGTCCTGCCTTCATTGAGTACATTCTCTAGCCTTCTGTCTTTACCTTTTAGCTCTCGATTCAGGTCTTTCATTAAGATGACAGCCCTCTTGGTTAAGGCTTTTAGTGGGGTAATTGTGTGGTTTTTAGTTTTAGTTTGTTAATATGGCAATTTATTGATTTTTATTTATTTTTTATTTTTTTTTTAAATATATTTTATTGATTTTTTTACAGAGAGGAAGGAAGAGGGACAGAGAGTCAGAAACATCGATGAGAGAGAAACATCGATCAGCTGCCTCCTGCACACCCCCCACTGGGGATGTGCCCGCAACCAAGTCACGTGCCCTTGACCAGAATCGAACCTGGGACCCTTCAGTCCGCAGGCTGACGCTCTATCCACTGAGCCAAACCGGTTTTGGCAATTTATTGATTTTTAAAGATGTAAACTAACCTTGCATTCTTTAGATAAACCCTTTATGTGATCATGATGTATTGTCTTTTTTGTATATTATTGAATTCAATTTATTGCAATTTTGTTTAGAATTTTTGCATCTATGCTCATGAAGGATATTGGTTCATAGTTTGTTCGTAATATCTTGTCTGATTTGGTGTCACTATAATGTTGGCCTGAAAGAAAAATTAGGAAGTATTCTCTCCTCTTCAGTTTCCCAGAAGAGCTTGTGTAAGTGATATTACTTTTTCTTTAGATGTTTGGCAGAATTCATCAGTGAAGCCCTCTGGGCTTGGAGGTTTTTTGTTGTTGTTGCTGTTTTTTTGTGTGAGAAGATTTTAAACTACAGATTCAGTTTAAAAAATAGGGCTATTCAGATGAACTATTTCTTCTTGAGTGAGCTTTGGCAGTTAGCATCCTTCAAGGAATTTGTCCCTTTCACCTATTGTCAAATTTGTTGGCATTAAGTTTTTTGTAATATGTCCTGTATTAATATCTGTAGAGTCTGTCACTTCTCTCATTACTGGTATTGGTAATTTGTGTTTTTTCCTTTCTATTCTAATCAGTCTGATTAGAAGTTTATTAGTTTTACTGATCTTTTGAAAGAACAGTTTTTGGATTTATTAATTTATCTGTTTATTTCATTGATTTCACTCTGGCCTTTATTTTTTCCTTCCTTGTACTTTGAATTTAATCTGCTAGTCTTTTTTTCTAGTTTTTTAAAGGTGGAAGCCACGGTCATTAATTTGAGACCTTTCTTCTTTTTCTAAGATAGGCATTTAGTGCCATAAATTTCCTTTCAAGTAATAATGACATACTACAAATTCTCATATTTTGTGTTTTTATTTTTATTCAGTTTTTATTTCCCTTTTGATTTCTTTTTCGATGGCTGGGTTGTTTGAAAGTGTGTTATTTAGTTTTAAGATGTCCTTAATGATTATTGTAGTCAGAGGACATATTTTGTATTATTCAAATTGTTTTAAATTTATTGAGTATTATATGGCCCAGAATATGGTATATTTTTTAAAAGTTTGATATTTTTTTCTTATCCAGAGAAAGCAATTGAGCTGCGTCTGGCAAAAATAGACCATACTGCGGTTCACCCCCATTTACTTGACATGAAGATTGGACAAGGAAAGTATGAACCAGGCTTCTTCCCAAAGTTGCAGTCTGATGTGCTTTCCATTGGGCCAGCCAGCAACAAGTGAGTCAACCCCAGGGATTCCCTGATTCAGCTCCCTAACAGTCCAGTATCTTGGCCTGAGCTGGTAGAAGACCCCTGAATTTTATAAAGCAAATATGGAGAAGACCAAAATTATCCATGTTTTTCACTTTTTGAGCAAGATAATGGGTGACAGAGTATCATCAGCTCCTGTCTCCACTGTGCCAATTGGGATAGCTCCACATGCCCAGGACCTGCAAAAAGCCAGATGGGTTAAAATGATCTCATGACTAAATCCCATACAACATGTAGTTGGCATTTTAGCTCCGGTAAGTGGTAGTTGAAATGGAGTCTGAACTGGAAGTAGGTAACTTAGCAGGATTGCTGTCCTTTAGTTGCGCTTGGAGATGAGTATAACAAAGCCCAGACAGAGCCCGAGTATAGTTTTGGATCTGCATGTGAACTTCATGTAGATGTTTGAAGAGAGAGAGGTTTGTGTTCCCTGGGGAGTTACTTTTCTTGCCCACTCACTGATCTTTAAGCTACTCTTCCCCAAGATCTCTGAGCTATCCCTGGTGACTCTTTGGTGGTTTTCTGTGCCAGCATTGGTCCCTAGACATTCCAGTTTTCTTCTGTCAGTTGACCTTTTTTTAAAAAAGAATTTTTGTTGTTGTTAATCCTCACCAGAGGCTATTTTTTCCATTGATCTTTAGAGAGAGTGGAAGGGAGGGAGGTGTAAGAGAGACACATTGATCGGTTGACTCCCACACACGCCCCAACTGGGCTGGGAATTGAACCCACAGCCCTTTAGTGCAAGCATATCAAACTCGCGGCCCAGCCAATATAACGGTATGTAACTTAATTTTTACAATATCCTGTTATACATAACTAGAGGCCCGGTGCACGAAATTCGTGCATGGGGGCGGCGGGGGGGGTGTCCCTCAGCCCAGCCTGCACCCTCTCCAATCTGAGACCCCTCGAGGGATGTCCGAATGTCCGTTTAGGCCCGATCCCACTGGGCAGTCGGACATCCCTCTCACAATCCAGGACTGCTGGCTCCAAACTGCTTGCCTGCCTGCCTTCCTGATTGCCCCTAACCGCTTCTGCCTGCCAGACTGATCACCCCCTAACCACTCCCCTGCCAGCCTGATTGATGCCTAACTGCTCCCCTGCCAGTCTGTTTTCCCCTAACTGCCCTCCCCTGCAGGCCTGGTCGCCCCAACTTCCCTCCTCTGCAGGCCTTGTCGCCCCAACTTCCCTCCTCTGCCGGCTTGGTCACCCCTAACTGCCCTCCCCTGCTGGCCTGATCACCCACAACTGCCCTCCCTTGGAGACTTGGTCCCTCCCAACTGCCCTCCCCTGCTGGCCATCTTGTGGTGGCCATCTTGTGTCCACTGGGGGCAGGATCTTTGACCACATGGGGGCAGCCATCTTGTGTGTTGGAGTGATGGTCAATCTGCATATTACTCTTTTATTAGATAGGATAGAGGCCTGGTGCATGGGTGGGGGCCAGCTGGTTTGCCCTGAAGGGTGTCCTGGATCAGGGTGGGGGTTCCCTTGGGGCGTGGGGTGGCCTGGGCGAGGGGCCTGTGGTGGTTTGCAGGCCAGCCACGCCCCCTGGCAACCCAAGCGGAGGCCCTGGTATCTGGGGTTTATTTATCCTCTACAATTGAAACTTTGTAGCCTGGAGCAGAGCCAAGCCTTCTGCTTGCTCTGTGGCAGCAGCCATTTTTTGGGGGACTTATGTATCTTCTATAATTGAAACTTTGTAGCCTTAAGCGGAGGCCTGGGCTGGCTAGGGCTGCAGAAGCTTGGCTTCCTCCATTGCCGCGGGCAACCCTAGCCTCCTGCTCGTTCCAGCTCCGTGGCTGCCACCATTTCTGTTTGGATTTATGTATCTTCTATCATTGAAACTTTGTAGCCTTGAGTGGAGGCCTAGGCCGGCAAGGGCAGACGGAAAGCTTGGCTTCCTCCATTGCCGGGGAAACCCATGCCTCCCTCATGCTCTCTGTGGCGGTAGCCATCTTGGTTGGGTTTATTTGCATATTCGCTCCTGATTGGTTGGTGGGCGTGGCCGGTGGGCGTGGCTTGTGGGTGTAGCGGAGTGATGGTTAATTTGCATATTACTCTTTTATTATATAGGACTAGAGGCCTGGTGCACGACATTCGTGCACTGGGGGTGGGGAGGGGGTGTCCCTCGCCAAGCCTGTGCCCTTTCACAGTCCGGGAGCTCTCAGGGGATGTCTGACTGCGGCCGTGGAGGTGGGCCACTGCGCTTGCCCCCTAGTGGTCAGTGTGCATCATAGCGGCCGTTGTTCCCTGGTTCGGTCGATTTGCATATTACCCTTTTATTATATAGGATTATTAATAACTAGTGGCCCAGTGCACAGATTCGTGCACATTGTAAGGAAATTAATTAGAATAAATATTTTAATATCACCATTTGCCCTTTCTCTGTAATAGAAGTGTCAGAGATGAAAGAAAATTAGTAAAATGTATATGAAAATATATATTAATTGATTACTAAATAAACAACACCATGCTATAACAACAAAGACATGATATAAAAACAACAAAAACATGATATAAAAACATTGATAAAAACAACAACTGATAAATTGATTAAACTTATTCTAATATCTCCCTGTATACCACATTAAGAGTAAAAACACTTTCAGAGTGCTTGACTAATTTCCTTTGTGATGAAGTATTTACAACTTTAACTTGAATGTCACATGTTCTTCGAACTGGAGAGAAAGCAACATAAAACCGACCATGTGTGAAAACGGGTTTAGGTAGGAATATTTCTACTCTGTCTAGAGTTTGTCCTTGCGATTTATTTATTTATTTATTTTTATTATTGTCTAAAGTTTTACATATGTCTCCTTTTTCCCCAATTGACCCCCCCCCCCAGCCATTCCCACCCTGGGCAAGCCCCCACCAACCCAGTGTCTGTGTCCATTGGTTATGCTAATATGCATGCATACAAGTCCTTTGGTTGCTCTCTAACCTCCTCCGCCCCACCATTTGTCTCTAGATGGATCTATTCTTGTTCATCAAATTATGTTGATCATTATATCCCACATATGACTGAGATCATGTGATATTTATCTTTCTCCGACTGGCTTATTTCGCTTAGCATAATATTCTCCAGTTCCACACATGTTGTTGCAAATGTTAAAAGTTCCTTCTTTTTTATAGCAGCGTAGTATTCCATTGTGTATAGGTACCACAGTTTTTTAATCCACTCATCTGCTAATGGGCACTTAGGCTGTTTCCAAATCTTAGCTATTGTAAATTGTGCTGCTATGAACATAGGGGTGCATATATCCTTTCTGATTGGTGTTTCTGGTTTCTTGGGATATAGTCCTAGGAGTGGGATTACTGGGTCAAATGGGAGTTCCATTTTTAACTTTTTGAGGAAACTCCATACTGTCTTACACAGTGGCTGCACCAGTCTGCATTCCCACCAACAGTGCAGGAGGGTTCCTTTTTCTCCACATCCTCACCAGCACTTGTCGTTTGTTGATGATAACCATTCTAACAGGTGTGAGATGGTACCTCATTGTTGTTTTGATTTCCATCTCTCGGATGATTAGTGACTTTGAGCATGTTTTCATATGTCTCTGGGCCTTTTGTATGTCCTCTTTCTAAAAGTGTCTATTTACATCCTTTGCTCATTTTCTGATTGGATCGTTTATCTTCTTTTGTTAAGTTGTATGAGCTCTCTGTAAATTTTGGAGATTAAGCCCTTCTCAGAAATATCATTGGCAAATATGTTCTCCCATGCAGTGGGCTTTCTTGTTGTTTTGTTGATTGTTTCTTTTGCTGTGCAGAAGCTTTTTATTTTGTTGTAGTCCCATTTGTTTATTTTCTCCTTAGTCTCCATTGCCCTAGGAGCTGTGTCTGTAAAGATATTGCTGTGACATGTCTGCTATTTTGCTGCCTATAGAGTCTTGTAGGATTTTTATGGTTTCCCATCTTACATTCAAATCATTTAGCCATTTTGAGTTTGTTTTTGTGTATGGTATAAGTTGGTGATCTAGTTTCATTTTTTTGCATGTATCTGACCAAATTTCCCAGCACCATTTATTAAAGAGACTGTTTTGACTCCATTGTATGCTCTTGTCTCCTTTGTCAAATGTCCTTGTGATTTATTAATAGTCATCGCAAATGCTGGCATCATGGGAAACTGTCTTTAAATTAAACAACCAAATTCAGATCGACAATGACAGATTGAAACACATGCGTGCGATTGGCGCCAGCCAGAGCTTTATATGTATCGCGCATGCACGAGTCAATGTTTATTTTTAAATTGCCAGTGTGCGTCATATGTACCGGTTGGATGGACGTATGGTCAGTTATTTAGCCTTTTTTATATATAGATGAACTATAACGTTTGCTAATGACTGATTACTATAATTATGTTGCATTCATTTCCCTTATGTGCCTTATGCACAGGTACACCATTTCTCTCCACTAATATTAGCAGCGAATATTTTAGCAGCCGATTGCCACGTCATTAGTCTTGTATGGACTTGTTTGGTGTGCGCAACAGGAAATATTTCGCTTTTGGAGAACAAGAAAAATAGGTTTACTTGCATTATGCTTATTAATTTGTGCAATTATTCAATGTCTGGTAAGTTAATGTTCAAGGAAAAGTATTAATTTTTATTAAAATGTTCTATTTTATGATAACGATTACTCATTTCAGCCCTTTGTATTCAGCATGTCTCTATCGAAATAAACCTGTTTCTATGAAAATTGAAGCTTTTGTTTTTTTGTGGCCCACGTAAACTTAAACTTTGTTTATTTGGCCCATGTTAGCCTTTGAGTTTGACCTGCTTGCTGTAGTATGTGGGCCTGCACTCTAACCACTGAGCCACTGGCCAGGGCTGACCTTACTTTTTACTGGGATATTGTTAATTGCCTGTTTTGATTCTTTTAGATGGACAAAAAGGAATGCCCCTGCCCAGTGGAGGCGGAAAGATAGGCAGAAGCAGCACACAGAACACCTGCGTTTAGACAATGACCAGAGAGAGGTAAGCCACATTTGACTGACAAGGAATGGGCCTATTATCATGCTACATTCTCTTTCTCTTTTCTATTTTTTTAACCTCTGGTCTGATTCAAGTGTCCTAACAGTACAGTGACCACCGAACCAAGAAGGTTATTTGAGGCCAAAAAACGAAGCAGCCAACCCTATATGGAACATCCAGCCTTTGAGCTGTATAAGACCAATGAAATCATTTGGTCTAGCTCTGTCATGGCATTAGAGGTTAATTAAATGTTTGACCAAATACAGCAGGCTAATTTTTAAGTTGATAATTTTGGGTGGCCTGAGAATGATGTTATAAATATCCAAATGGCCCTTGGCAGATAAAAGGTTCCCCACCCCTACTATAGATTATAATGGGATTTGTTGTAGGGAAGTTATAGGGATGGAGTCTAAGCAGAGATTGTCTGTGCAGACTGTTGGGGTCGCCTCTACTCCACATTTAGAGACCTCTCCCCATAAAGAAGGGTTATTAATAGAGTAGTTCCTGATACCTGATACTGGGTCTAGGTTAGGACAAATCCAGGATGTATGATGTTTTACATGTGACAGCTAGCCACTAACCATGTAGGTCCTCTCTCTGAGCCAGGCCCTGTTTGCAGCCGACTCAGGAATGATGGCAGTCTTACAAGAGAGCCTTTCACTGTCCTTTCAGTACTCCCTCATACATCATACTCCCAGGGAAGTGTGACAGAACCTCAGGAGATAAGAGCCTGAGACTTGGGAGAAATCCTTTTAAAATTTGTGAGGCTTCTTTTGTGTGTGTTATGGTAGTGAAGAATTAATGCTGTTAGAATTAGAAGGAAGAAAAGCTGAACTTGGGTTAATGCTGTCAATATCTGAACCTGGGAGAAGGGAGTACTTTCCCCCTATTTTTTGTGTATCATAATTTAAAAGTCAAGATAATCTTGACTTTTTTTTCTTTGAGGAGCAAAGGAGAGGAATGTTATCTTCAGGTGCCTGGGGAGTTAAGGCTTCTTGAATTGACCTCCTGAGTCCTCATTGCTTATAGGCTGAGTTTCTCAGCTCTACTATAACTTGTTCCCAGTAAAGCTTTTAGTTATAAAACTCAAGTTGGAAACCCTGCCTGCCTGCCTCAGTTGCAGAGAAGTTGTGAAAATGGGAATTTAACCTTCAGAAACCTGTTTTAGGAACTTCTCTTTAAGAAAATACCTTGCAAATTATATTATCTATATATATAAAGAGCCAGGGTCCATAATGTCTAAAATGACCGAACGGACAACCGAACACCGGAAGTCAGTTCTGCAGTCAGTGCTGGGTTGCCCGCAGGGGAGGGCAGTTGTGGGCGAGATCAGGCCAGCAGGGGAGGGCCATTGGGAGTGAGATCAGGCCGGCAGGGGAGGGCAGTTAGGGGCAATCAGGTAGGCAGAAGCAGTTAGCGGCGATCAGGCCATCAGGGGAGAGCAGTTAGGGGCGAGATCAGGCTGGCAGGGGAGGGCAATTGGGGGCGATCAGGCAGGCAGGCAGGGGGGTTAGGGGCAATCACGCAGGCAGGCAGAGGCAATTAGGGGCTATCAGGCAGGCAAGCAGGTGAGCGGTTAGGAGCCAGCGGTCCCAGATTGTGAGAGGGATGTCTGACTGCCGGTTTTTAAACCAGCAGTTGGACATCCCCCAAGGGGTCCCCCAATTGGAGAGGGTGCAGGCTGGGCTCAGGGACACCCCCCCCCCCGCCCCCATGCACAAATTTCGTGCACCGGGCCACTAGTATACATATAAAACTCAATAAAGCATATTGTTTTCATATGTGTCTGGCACCTTATTGAATGGGAAAATAACATATTTTGCCTTTGCTATATTTTAATGGAATATATTAAAATCTCAAGGTATGGTTATAAACTGTTAACTGCTGATTTATAGGATACAGTGGTGCTTAGAGTTTTTGCAAGTGTGCTGTAAGGGATGTTGGGTATTGGTGTTATTTTTAAAGTCTCCCCTGGGTTTTCCACCTCACCTCCAGATTACTTCTTTCAGCAGTATTTATTGAGCACATTTTCTTGGTCAAAATCACTGTCGTAAGCACTTTGAAATATAAAGATGACAAGGAGTTAGCCTTGTCCTCAGGGAATACCAGTTTATTAAGGGAGCAAAGTCAGGTACACAAATAACTTTAGTAGAAGAGTCTTGTTAAAGGGTCATATAAGAGACAAGCCAGTGTTTGATCACTGATTAGAGAAAGCAGAGGTCAGTTCTACTTGGGATAATCATCAAACAAAACTTTTTGGTAGAATCAAAATCTGTTTGAAGCCTTGGAGAATGATAGGATTGTTATAGAGACAAAGAAAAATATTTTAAGTAGAGGAAATATAGGACCAAAAGCTTGGTGATTGTTGTGTGATGAAGACTGGCAGAATGTTTGGAGGAAGGAGGTATTAGAAGTAGCTACATAGCTAGCAAGTTAGGAGGCAGGTAGTGGTAGTCTAGGTAGTAATTGAAGCCTAACCTTGGGGATTGGTAGTAAGGGCAGATTGATTGGCCAGACAGAAATGTTCTACTAGAATAAATGTGGGGGAAGAAGGAAGTCTGAGGTAAAAGTGTTGTTGTGACCTGGAATACTGAGAGGATGTCAGTGTGCAGCTCACTGCATTTATATGCATTCTGTGTTAAAACAAACAGCATGTGGAGAATCACCAGCAGTTTGCAGAAAATACAGTTGTTTTGAGCAAGGTTGTTATACTTTATGATGACAACAGTAGTTATCTTTGCTATGGGCAGAAGAGTTAAATTCCTCCCAGCTTAGTAGGTAAAATGATTTTTTTTCAGTAATACTCCGAGATTTGGGATGACAAACTGATCTATACATGCTGCAGCTATGTTTTTTTTGTATCTTTAAAGAAAAGGTAATTACAGTAGTTATGAAGTGCTTTTACATCAGAGAAAACAATTCATATTTTCTCAGGTTTTCCCTTTTATACAGAATTGCATTTGAAAAAAACTCTTTGATTGCTTTTAAAGAAAGAGAGAAAAACACCTATTTGTTGTTCCGCTATTTATGCATGCATTGGTTGATTCTGGTATATGTGCCCTGACTGGGTATTGAACCTGCAACCTTGGGGTATAGGGACAATGCTGTAACCAACTGAACTACCCAGCCAGGGCTACAGACTTACATTTTAAACTTTCTGCCCCAACTTTATCTGAGCCTTGGAAAGAAGCAGTAAGAAAGTGCTGGGTGGTAGTGCCCTCTTCAGGAACTCACCAGTACTGGTCGCCTATCCTTTGTGTGCATGGATAGAGTCTTTGATTTTTCCGTTTGCTGTAGAAGTACATCCAAGAAGCCAGGAATATGGGCAGCACCATCCGCCAGCCCAAACTGTCCAACCTCTCCCCGTCAGTGATTGCCCAAACCAACTGGAAATTTGTTGAGGGCCTGCTGAAGGAATGCCGCAACAAGGTGAGCTGTGGACGCCTCTGTGTGTGTGCTATTTCCCTTGGCAGCCAAGGTAAGATCAAGGCTTGGCTCTGACTGTTCTTTCTTGGTTTTAAAAATATTATTAATATAATGGGATAGTATGAATTTTAAGATCCTCTTAACTTGGAATTAGGCATATTTGTTTTTTTCTTGTCTTAAAAATTTTTTTTTAATTGATTTCAGAGAGGAAGTAAAGGGAGAGAGAGAAAAACATCAACGATGAGAGAGAATCATTGATTGGCTGCCTCTTGCACGCCCCACATTGGGGAGGGAGCCCACAACCCAGACATGTGCCCTGACTGTGAATCGAACCCTAACCTCCTGGTTCATAGGTCGAAGCTCAACCACTGAGCCACACTGGCTAGGTGGCATATTTGTTTTACATAAAATAAACCATTAATCAAGAGCAAGCACAATTTGTTGATAAAATATGTATTCTTTAAAACTGAGAGATATAGTTTTTAATTTTAGACATCTAACATTTTTTGAAATCATTGTAGTTGAATTATCTTTAGCAGATTAGTCTTACACACATGAAAATGTTGCCTCTATTTTAATTTGATAGCAATGATTTCATATGTCTAGACACAAGAATTTATGAATGCCTACTATGTGCCAGGCCTAAGTGTGTTATTCAGTTTAAGCTGTTATGGGGTGTTTTTCTCAATTCTACAAAGATAGTCATTTTAAAAAAAGCTTTATTGAGAACTGATATACAAAAAATTGCACACATTTAATGTATACATATTTGGATATACACATGCACCCGTGATACTATTACTACAATCAAGGTACTAAATATATCGGTTACTTCCCAAAATTTTCTTATTTTCTTTTGTGGTTTTCACTTGTTTGTTTTTTGTGATAAGAACACAATATGATATCTATTCTCTTAACATATTTTAAAATGCACAATACTGTTGTTAATTATAGGTACTATGTTGTATAACAGATCTCCAGAACTTACTCATCTTGCATACTGAAACTTTATATCTATCCAGCAACAATTCCCCTCCCCCCAACTCCTGGTAACCACTATTCTATTTTCTGCTTCTGTGAGTCTGTTTTTTTTAAAAATATATTTTTATTGATTTCAGAGAGGGAGAGGGAGAGAGAGATAGAAACATCAATGTTGAGAATCATTGATAGGCTGCCTCCTGCACGCCCCACACTGGGGATCGAGCCTGTAACCCAGGCATGTGCCCTTGACCGGAATCGAACCTGGGACCCTTCAGTCCGCAGGCCGATGCTCTATCCACTGAGCCAAGCCAGCCAGGGCTGTGGGTCTGACTATTTTAGATACCCCATATAAGTGCAGTATTTGTGCTTTAGTGACTGGCATATTTCACTTAGTATAATGTTCCTCCAGGTTCATTCATGTTGCTGCAAATGTCAGGATATCCTTCCTTTTCTAGGGCTGAATAATATTCCATTGTATATCTATATCACCTCTTGTTTATCCAATCATCTGTTGATGGACACTTGGGCTATTTCCAGATTTTGGCTGTTGTGAATAATGTTGCATGGGATATAGGCATCTCTTTGAGATTCTGATTTTAGTTATTTTGGATATATACTCATGATAAGGATTGCTAGATTAAAAGACAGTCATTCTTAATTTTTAATGTTTTAGTTATGAATGTAATTTCTTACCTAATAAAAATGTAGCCTTTCAACCAAATTGGTATGCCATATTTTTTAGGACAATTCAACTAACTTGGTCTCTACTATATCCTGTTTGTTCATCAGTGAAAAAGGAAAGAGATTTTCCTGCATTTTCAGATTATGACTGGTAGTCATTTATAAGATGAAATCAAATATACTTTCTCTTGCAGAAGAAATTATTATTGTTACAAGTTAAATTGATATATCAGTTCTGATATTTTGAATTCAGGTGTTTAAAAAAAATCTTTTGTCGGTTCACTCTGAGCCATTGATATCTGTGATTTTCCATACAATGTTGTCCTTTTTGCCATCAAGAGGATTGATAATGCTGCCCTTCTTGGAAGAGGGCTTTTCTATTTATTGTCTCTGAAATTTGTTTTCTAAGCCGTTGACATGCATTCTCAGGTTTTGAGATTTATATCCAGTGACAACCTCCTTATGTGCATTGCCTGGTTAGCAGTCAATGACTGTGAAACACATCCCAATTTCAGAGATATTAATATGCAAAAAATGTACATTTTAGAATTGAAGAAATACAGTAATAAGTTGTACAGTGTTCCCTAGCATGTGGAGCAACAGGAACTCTCATATTGTTGGAAGTGTATGTTGGTATGACCACTTTGCAAAGCAGCTTAACATTATCTAGTATTCTTCTAGGTATATTCCCTAGAGAAACCTTTGTAGCATGACCCAGGAGACAATGTGCAGAAAGTATACAGCAGCATTCTTTATAATAGCCCTGAACTGGAAAAAACCCAAATACCAATCAGTAGGAGAATCAGTATGTAAATTATAGTATATTCAAATGATGGAATGTTATACAGTAGTGGAAACGGACAACAACCATAGCCATCAATGTAGATGAATTGCACAAATATAAAGTTGAGTGAAAAAGAAAATCACAAAAGAAAACATATTGGCAAAATTGAACTATGTTATTTAGGAACACAAATATAGGTGAAAATTATTTCCTTGCTTTTCTGTAGTTTTGTGTAAGTCAGGATACTGATCACTTTTAGAGTGGGAAGATGATTAGAGAGGGTATGTAGGGTCTTTCAAAGGTATACATGGACAATACTGTATTTCTTAACCTGGGTGATGATTATTATATAACAATGTGTGTGCGTATACATATATATGTAGCTACACACATATACATATGTATATGAGATATATTTTGCAATAAAAACATTTAAAATAGTAACACTAGAAAGAAATATGCCAAAGTGTTGCTTCTGAAAGGTAGGATTAGTAGTGATTTCCCCCTGCTCTTTAAATTTTTATATGTCACAAATTTATAATATCGTTAAGTCTTACTTAAGAACTTGGACTCAATATTCAGACCGATTTTTAGGTTCAAAGGCCCGATGTGCTTCTTCTTTGCTGTGTGATTTTGGCAAGTTACTTTTTCTTATCAGTAAATTAGGACCTCAATTTCCTTATCATTTGGGAACAATAATACTTATAGAGTTATTTGGAGTCTTAAATGAGATAATGCAATGCTTAACATAGTACCTGGCAACTAGTAATTAAAGCTGAGATTATCATTATACAGTATATGGGTGTGTTTTTTTACAATAAGCACTAGGATTTTATTCAACTCCTTTTATCTCATAAATGTAAAAACTGAATCCAGAGTGATGAAATCACTTGTTCAGGGTCATATAGTAATTGCTATGTTCTTATCTTCTTAACTAAACTTTTAAAGAATGTGTTTCATCATGACCTGACCTATATCTATATGGTGGAGATACTCTATGTATCTGGGTTTCACTTATATTGTCCCTCCCAGCCCAACAGGTGCAGGTGGCCACAACCCTCTCCAGTTGCATGTGACCTTGTTCACTGTGGTTGTCTAATCCTACTGACTGATTCCTTGTAGACCAAGAGAATGCTGGTGGAGAAGATGGGCCGAGAGGCTGTGGAGCTAGGGCACGGGGAGGTCAACATCACAGGGGTGGAAGAGAACACCTTGATTGCCAGCCTTTGTGACCTCTTGGAAAGGATCTGGAGTCATGGACTCCAAGTAAAACAGGTAATGAATGTCAAGCCTCTTTCTGCTGTGCAAACTATCTTCTTGTTTTCACTTACTAGCTTTCCCATACTCTTCCAGCTGGCTAGCTTTGGAGAATGGTACATAGTATGCATGGAGTGAGATTAGAAATAGGTAAACAAACAATTAAATAGGATTTAAACTATTTTGTTTAAAAATCAACTTCATAAATCTGTGTGTTTGTCAGACATTTTAAAAGTGGTGCTTCTGTCCTGCAAATAGAGTTTAAGGCCATACTGACAGATCCTGTTTGGCAGCTGGCCCTAGAGATGGAGCATAGAGAAAGAGGGAACGTGAAGCTCAGAAGTGCCAAACATACCCTAGGAGTCCTTCATTAGCTGTACATTCCCAGAGGATAAAGGTCTGTCATTAACATTTCTTTTACATGTGGATAGTTTAACCATCTAAAGATTTGAGAGAAGTCTATAGGAAGTTGAGTAAGTTTGATTTTTACTGCTTAATACCCAGAGAATGTTCTTATTTCAAAATACTTTAATTTGAAAAGTCAAGATGGACAACTTTTACTTTTATGCATTTTTAAATTTGAAAAAAACTTGAAACATTATCAGAAGCAATTTTATTTTGGACAAATTAGAAACTATATATAAGTATCCAGCAAATATTTATTGAGGGCCTAACAGTGTTCTAGGAACTGTTGTAGGCACTTGAGATAACCTTAGTAAACAAAACAGACCAAGATGCCCTAGCTGGATTGGCTCAGTGGATAGAGCGTCAGCCTGCGGACTGAAGGGTCCTGGGTTCGATTCTGCTCCAGGACCCATACACGAGTTGCAGGCCTGATCCCCAGTAGGGGGTGTGCAGAAGGCAGCCGATCAGTGAATCTCTCTCATCATTGATGTTTCCATCTCAACAAAAACAACAACAGAGCAGCAACAACAAAACAACAGACCAAGATCTCTGCCCTTCTGGAGTTTCCATTCTCATGGTTTGGAGACAGTCTACCGCATCTGTCCTTCAAAACATTTTTTGGGGCACATACTAGTATACCCATATACAGGTGTGTATTAAAAAAAAAATCCAGCAAAACCACAATGAGATACCTTTTCACACCCACTAGGATAACTAAAATAAAAAAAGATAAAGTGTTAGTGAGGATTTGGAGAAATTAGAACCTTCATACATTGCTGGTGGAATGTAAAATGGTATAGCCACTTTGGAAAATGGTCTGGCAGTTCCTCAAAATGTTAACCATAGTGTTGTGACCCAGCAAGTCCATTTCTAGTTATGTATTCAATTGAAATGGGAACATGTCTACATAAAAACATGTATATACTGTTCATAGCAGCATTATTCCAAATAGGCCCAAAGTAGAAAATCCCAAATGTCCATCAGCTGATGAATGCATAAACTAAATATGTGTGGCCTATCCATACAATGGAATATTATTTAATAAAAAGAATAAAATATGGATAAATGACATAACATGGATGAACTGTGAAAACATACTAAATGAAAGAAGCCAGTTACAAAAGACCACATATTGTATGACCCCATTTAGGCAAATCCATAGACAAAAAGATTAGAAGATGCCAGAGGTGGGAGGGAGGGAGGACTGGGGAGTGACTGCTAATGGGTATGGGGTTTCTGTTTGGGGTGATGAAAATGTTCTAAAATTAAGTAGTGGTGATGGTTGCACAACTCTTTGAATATATTAGAAACCAGATTTTTTTGTGTGTGCAGGAAATTATATACTTTATAAGTATGAATTTTATGGTAATATGAATTATATCTTGATAAAGCTGTTTAAAAAATCCAATTGGATTATACTGTACATAATGTTTTATAACTTGCTTTTCTTTACCTCATTATTTTTTCCATGTCCTTAACTAATTTTTAGATGATATTACAGTATTTAAGAGCTCAGACTATAAATCAGATAGACTTGGATTTGATTCCCACTTAATAATTTTGTGAAACTGAGCAAGGTACCTAGCTTTTCTAAGTTTCTGTTTCCTCATATGTATGGTGGAATTTTAGAAGTACCCCCCTCCATAGGATTTTTGTGAGGATTTGATAAGATAATTCATGTAAAGTACTAAGCTCAAAGCCTGGTATCTGGGAGATTCTTTTTTTTTTTTTTTTTTATAAATCTTTATTCAGATTATTACAATTATTTCTCCTTTTTCCCCCCATAGCTCCCCTCCACCCATTTCCCACCCCACCTTCTGCCCTTACCTCCCCCCCACTGTCCTCATCCATAGGTGTATGATTTTTGTCCATTCTCTTCATGAACCCCCCCATACCCCTTTCCCCCTGAGAATTTTCAGTCCACTCCCTTTCTATGCCCCTGATTCTATTATATTCACCAGATTATTCTGTTCCTCAGGTTTTTAATTCACTTGATTTTTAGGTTCGCTTGTTGATAGATATGTATTTGTTGTTCATAATTTTTCTCTTTACTTTTTTCTTCATCCTCTTCTTTAAGAATAGCTTTCAGCATTTCATATAATACTGGTTTGGTGGTGATGAACTCCTTCAGCTTTTTCTTATCTGTGAAGCTCTTTATCTGCCCTTCAATTCTGAATGATAGCTTTGCTGGGTAGAGTAATCTTGGTTGTAGGTTCTTGCTATTCATCACATTGAAAATTTCTTGCCACTCCCGTCTGGCCTGCATAGTTTCTGTTGAGAAGTCAGCTGACAGTCGTATGGGTGCTCCCTTGTAGGTAATTAACTGTTTTTCTCTTGCTGCTTTTAATATTCTCTCTTTGTCTTTTGCTCTTGGCATTTTAATTATGATGTGTCTTGGTGTGGTCCTCTTTGGATTCCTTTTGTTTGGGGTTCTGTGGGCTTCCTGGACTTGTAAGTCTATTTCTTTCACCAGGTGGGGGAAGTTTTCGGTCATTATTTCTTCAAATAGGTTTTCATTATCTTGCTCTCTCTCTTCTTCTGGCACCCCCATAATTCTGATGTTGGTACGCTTGAAGTTGTCCCAGAGTCTTCTTACATTATCTTCAACTTTTTGGATTTTTTTTTTTTGCTTTTTCCTTTTTCAGTTGAGTGTTTTTTGCTTCTTTGTATTTCAATTCTTTGACTTGATTCTTGGGTTCCTCTATTCTGTTTCTGGGTCTCTGTATAATATTTTTTATTTCAGTCAGTGTATGTTTAATTTCTAGTTGGTCCTTTTTCATATCTTCGAGGGTCTCGTTATATTTATCGGCCTTTTCTAGGATATTCTTAAAAAGTCTTATAACCGTGGTTTTGAATTCTATATCCAGTCGTTTGTTTTCCTCCATTTCTTTCGTTTGTGATCTGATTCTTTGACCCCGCATTTTCACTGATTCCCTGAGTTGGTAAGGTATATATTTGTGCTAGGTTTCCAATATGGCCCAGTGGGTCTGCTTCCCCAGTTAACCTGAGGTGGACACTCTTGGTGCACCCCTTTGTGGACTGTGTGTACAGCCTTGTTGTAATTAAGTCTTTATTGTTGTTGGTATCACTGGGAAGAATTGACCTCCGGGCCAGTTGGCTGTAAGGATCAGCTGTGTCTATGCTGGGAGAAGTTCGGTGCTGGAGACAGCCTTATAGGATTAGACTTGCCAAATTGCAATAGCCTCTGTGCTCAGCTTGGATGGGGTGGAGTCTCAGTTTTGGCTTCCTGTCAGCCTTGCCCTTGCGCGCATGTGCGCTTTCAGTCCTCCGCCTTCCCCAGCTCGAGTCTCCGCCTGAGAGTCCAGACTCCCCCCACAAGAGCGTGGGTCCCCAGGGGCTCGCCTGGAACTGGGGTTCGCTGCAGTCAGAACTGGGGCTCAGTGCCGTCAGGAGCCTCTGACTCCCTTTCACTAGGGAAAGCCTGTGGCAACCTCCGCAGCCTTTGTGCACACTGGCACACGCACGCGCGCTTTCAGTCCTCCGCCTTCCCCGGCTCCTGAGTCTCCGCCCGAGAGTTCAGACTCCCCCACAAGAGCGTGGGTCCCCAGGGGCTTGCCTGGAACTGGGGTTCACTGCAGTCAGAACTGGGGCTCAGTGCAGTCAGAATCCTCTGACTCCCTTCCACTAGGGAAAGCCTGTGGCAACTTCCGCAGCCTTTGTGCGCAATGGCACGCGCGCGCGGGCACTTTCAGTCCTCCGCCTTCCCCGGCTCCCGAGTCTCCGCCCGAGAGTCCAGACTCCCCCCGTAAGAGCGTGGGTCCCCAGGGGTTCGCCCGGAACTGGGGTTCAGTGCTGTCAGAACTGGGGTTCAGTGCGGTCGGAAGCTTCCTTCCCCCTTCCGCCAGAGAAAGTCAGCCAGGCTCTCAGCCGCCCTTCCTCTCTGCGCGCACAAAGCCCCTTTGCCGTACCTCCAATTCTCTGTGAGCTTTCCTCTTTCCTTCTAGTTGTAGAATTTTCACTCAGCCAGCTTTCCTGTGGTTCTGGATGGTGTCCGTTCTGTCTTTTAGTTGTAGTTTTGAAATTGTTGTGCGAGGCAGCAGTTTAGGTGTTTACCTATGCCGCCATCTTGGTTTCTCCTGGGAGATTCTTAGTAAATGTTTGTGGTTATTATTTTTCTAAAATCTCAGTTTTAATTAATGTATTATTGTATAGATGTGCCATACTTGAATCAATCCCTTATCATTGGTCATTTAGGTTATTTCTGATTTTTCAGTATTATAAACAACATTGCGATTACAGATTTTTTAAAATGTTAAAGATTGTGTATCATATTCCTACAATTTTTAAGAGTCCTGTTGTGTAAGTAGCAACACTATGAGCTTTGGAGTCAGAAAGATGGATTTGAATCTTAGCTCCACTGGGTGACTTCTAGTGATTTGCAGTTTTTGACTCTAATTTTCCTTGTCCAAAATACAGAATTAATAAAACCTACCTTTCAGGGTTGTTGTGATAATTAGATGTAATAAAAATAAGTACCTGGCACGTGGTGGGTATGTAACATATGACAGCTATTATGCTAGGTTCTACATTAAGGATTTCTGTTTCTTTCCTTCTCTTTATTTTTTAAAAATATGTTTTTACTGATTTTAGAGAGAGGAAGGGAGAGAGAAACATTGATGTGAGTGAAAAACATAGATATGAGAGAGAAGCATCCATCAGTTGCCTCCCATATGCACCCTGACCCATGACCAAACCCGCAACCTGCGTATGTTGCCCAACTGGGAATCGAACTGGCCACCTTTTGGTGTGTGTGACGACGCTCAAGCAACTGAGCACACTGACCAGGGCTCTTTCCTTTTCTTTATAACAAATAAGTAAAATATACATAATCATTCTATCATTTTTCTTAAAGTTTAGCAAACCTGACATTATGGTTAAGTAAGCTCTTTGAGCTTTTTGATAAAACAAGTCCTCAAAACTTTTTAATATTTGCCATAAAAATCTTGAGGCAGTTAAAAAAAAATAACCTTATCATCACATGTTCTAAACCTGTCCTCTGAGACTTGGCACCCATATTCTACAAGAAATCTCACAGCATGGGGATTTCTTTTGGGATTCGTTTGATCCCTCTCTCAGTTTGGATAGACAGAGGCTACTTGTTTGGTGAGAAACCAATACAAAAAAAATGGGGGCTTTTTTGTTCTGGTTCTGTTTTCTGAGTTCTGCTTTTGGATCACTAAAAGTGTCACCGGAGGGAAGTGAGGGCCTGTGCCTATTGGCAGGGCACTTATGCCTCAGGGACACATGTTCACTGGAGAGTGACCCTGACTATCTATGTTGGGCTCCTGCAGCATGCTCCTTAGACCTCCATTTTGGTGGCCTGTGTGTAGAGCACCTTTCTTCCGCTGAGACAGTCTTCAGTTATGTTCCAGTCCAAAGGTTATAACCTGGTTACCTGGTCTCCTCCCTCATGCAGACTGTGCATGATCTTGCACAGATTGTGACCAAATTCACTCTCAGAGAACTACCTTATCTCCACCTTCCTGGGGGCACCTTACTGATCAACTGCCCATTTTATCTACTTATAAAGTAGAGAGAACCAAACGGCAGTTTTTACTGCCAGCTTCCTAAATTTTGTTATTAGCCGTGATGGTCTGCATGGAAGGCTGTCTGCAGCAAATTCTCACCACTCCCTTTCACTTTCAATGACATATTCCAAGGAGATGGGTATCCTACTCTATGATATTTATCTGACAGTAAGAGGTGAGGTTTGATTTTTCATAATAGTTTTATAATTGCTGTCATTTGGGGACTGGTAAGTGAAAAGGGGTTATTTCTCACCCTGTATGCATTGACATTCTTAGAAAATCTGGTACTATCTATGTGTCATGTGGCGACATCCCTGAATGGGTAGTCAGACTGTATTGAACCTTGCAGTCTCCTATCAGTCCCTTTGCAAAAGATGAAAAAGAGTAATTTATGTCTTTTGCACTAGAAAGACCCCAGTGCCCTCTTACTAAGCTTCAGCCCAGCTGCTTCTCACTCACTCTTGCCCTTGCCCTCCCTCCTTGACTAGTATAATCACTGTGAGCCTGGGCATCCTTCTGGCACAGTGGCCTGGTGTTGCTCTTACCTTTGGTTCTTCAGCGGCATGGCATGTGAGGGCTCTCAGGTGACCAGCTATATTTAGTTTGTATCACATCCACACAGTCCTATTAAGGGAGGCTGCCTTCCAAGTCAGCCTAGATGCTAGAAATATAGTGATGAATAAGTCAAAGTCCCTGCCCTTTTAGGAGCTTACTCTAATGGTTTTGATAAATGAATGGATGAATGGATTTCTAGAAGTTGAATTACTATCTCAAAGAGCATGGCTATTTTAAGCTTTTGTATTCTACATATATTCTATTAATATAACAGTAACAGTGTATAGGAGCTGTAAGTCTCATTGATTTTTGCTGAACTATTTTTTTAAAGTTTTGGTATTTCAATGAATAAAAAAATGGCCTTCTCTAGTTTTAACGTTTTTTGTTTTTTGTTTTTTTTAAATCACCATTGAAGTTGTTGGGCTTTGTTTTAAGCTGGTTAAATCTTGTAGGAAATCCAAATATACAGCAAATGTATGTTAACAGCTTGCTGATCCATTGATGAAGGTTTTCTCTCATTCAGATGCTTTATTCCATCTCCCCCCCCTCCACCCAAAGTGATGGATAGAAACAAAATAGGTTATTGATATTCTCAAGGGAAAAATCTTGAGACCTTAAAGTTTCACATTCATCCCAGAGCATAAAATTTTCTTCAGAAGGTATAACTTCCAAAGGTAAATGATCTCTTTCAGAAGCAGTCTGCCTAGCGTCATTATTAAGAGTAGTGGTTAGATGGACTTAAGCTTGAATCCCAACACTCTCCTTACTAGCTGTGTGATCTCTTACAATCTTTCTGATTCCCAATTTGCTCTTTTCTAAAGCAAATGAGGATAGGGGTACCTACCTTATAGGATTTTGGGGAGCATTAAATAAAATGTTGTATTTTAAACATTTAACATATTTCATAGCAAACCTCAAGCAAGCCATGGTAGCTTCTATCATTATATTACTTTCATAAAGTGCAGAACTGAAGTTATTTATAAAATTATTATAATAAATTCTACGACTAAAACAAACATCATGTTACATTTGTATTATATCAACTGTATAGGAACATTTACCATGAATCTGAAATAAAGGTTATATCACATAATGAGAGTCTCTATGTACTGAAGGATGACTGGGAAGAGACAAAGCAGTTGCTGGGGGCCAGCTGGGCTCACTCACTACCTAGGCAAATTGCTCCCTTACATCAGGCTTTCAAGTGCTATTCAGATTTGTGTCTTGTTAAAATGACTAATTATGCCATAGCCCATAGTGTGGCCAAGAGCTGTTGGCGCTTGGAGCCCTGGAAAGGAAAGAAGGGATGAAAGTTGGTTTGGCTCATTGGGTAGAGCGTTGGCCTGGGGACTGAAGAGTCCCAGGTTCAATTCTGGTCAAGGGCATATGACTGGGTTGCAGGCTCAATCCCCAGTAGGGGGCGTGCAGGGAAACAGCCAATCAATGATTCTCTCTCATCATTGATGTTTCTATCTCTATCTCCCTCTCCCTCCCTCTCTGAAATCAATAAAGATATATTTAAAAAAATAAAATAAATAAAATGACTAATTACTACATGACTCAAACACAGGGTGGGACAAAGTAGGTTTGCAGTTGTTCATATGGGAAATAATACAATAATTAACAAATAATAATAGAAGAAGAAACTGTTTTGTGTACTCACAACTGTAAACCTACTTTTGCCCCACCCCATAATTTAAACCGCAAATGCCAAGGTTCTGTTATGCTGACTGCAATATCTCAGCTTTGCAGTAAAGTAACAGCCTACCTTCCTGCAGGCTTCTTCAACTGTACCTTCAGTAGTGAATCCTCATCTTAGTGATGATTTATTCTCCCCAGCCTGCACTAAGGGCAGGAATGTCTGTATTTTAGGAAATTCAGGAGCTATCATAGAATCTTATAGACTGGATATCAGCTCCTCTATGCAGAACTCATGCTCTACCTAAGCTGACCTTCAACTAGCAAACCATTTAGAGGTTATTTGATTTTTGTCTTTCTCATCCACTGGTTCATACACAGCTCTCTTTGACCATGCCCTCCTTCTTCCAGTGGGGACCTTTTCTCTTTTCTGTTCTTTGTTTCTCCAGGATTTTAGTAGCGGGGTATATGTGTGTACATTGCATCTGGTGTACACTGAGATAAGAAATAGTACAGAAAGTCCTCACTTAATGTTGTTGAAAGATTCTGTGACTTTAAGCTAAATGATGTACAATGAAACCAGTTTTACCAAAGGCTAATTTATATAAACAAGAGTTAAGTTTCTCTGACATCTCATCAACTTTACAACAAAATAACATTGAATGAAATGTTATTTGAGGACCTGCTGTACAGGTACTTTTTATCAAAAAGCAGGAATCTATATGTTTAAATTATCTCTGTCTCTGTCCACTGGATGCCTTGGCCTCTGAAATCTAAACTGATAGGTGTTTTCCCCTTGTATTGGTTCCAGGGGAAATCAGCCTTGTGGTCCCATCTGTTACATTATCAGGAAAACCGACAGAGAAAACTCACATCAGGAAGCCTCAGTACCTCAGGTAAGATGGTCTCTGCATCATTGGAGAGAACAGCAGGAGTGATTCAGGTCACTGAAGCCTTTGGTCTGTGATGTTTTCTTTTTTACATATTAAGCCCCTGGGTCCTTTGAACTTTAGAGCATGCCATAGCCATGGAGTTTGCTTTCATTATATACTCTTTTGATCAGTGAAATAGAAGACATATCAGCAAGGTATGTCTCATTAGAATGAGTTTAAGTTTTAAATGAATTTGGGTGGTATTAATGTCTTGTGTTTGGAGCAAGCTGTTTTCAGTCTTTTGTTTTATTTCTCTAAGATGGGCATTGAGAGGATCTATCCTATCAAGTAAGGGAGCCTGTTTGTCAGTGTCCTACCTGAAGGCCTGGTGTGAATGATTCCTTACACTTCCTTTCTGTTTCTAATTTAATGAAAATATCAGAGTTGTCAGGGACCCGAGATCATCTAGTCCAGCCCCTTATTTACAAGAGGAGGAAACTGGGATTGAGAGAGGAATTGAATTTACTAGGGATCACCCAGTGAATTGATAGAAGAGGCCAGATTAGGAGCTGGCCTCTTGTCTCCTGATCTGGTGTTCTTTAGGCTATTCTCCAGTGTCCCTTCCAGGACAGTCCTCCTCCTTCCTCTACTTCTTGGCAACATCGCCCCTTCACACCATCTTTCATTCTTCTCTCTCTGCCCAGCTGTTTGTTCACCTTTCTTGGGTGTTCTTATCCTAATGATAAAGTTAATTTTAAATGGGAGTTAAAAGATAGGCATGAACTCAGTGTCATCTTTGCTCTTGAATTAGTTGACCTCAACTAGCACTGAAAGTGGGGAGAATAGTTGACTGAAAACGAGGTACAAGAGCTCCCTAAGTAGCCTTTTAAGATTTTTTTGGTTCACTTTCTGGATATGAGAGTCTTCTCAGGAAGGCTATTGAAGTTACTGCTAGGGGATAAACTGTAGCCGAAAATTCTCAACAGCTGAGTAATCAGGGTACTAAGTTTTAAACGTTGGGCCAGACGTAAAGATATAAAGGTATTATATATAGAGGTCTGGTTTTCTGCAACATGTGTTTTTTACACATCCTGTTGGCTCTTTTGTAGCCTATTTTGAGACAAGAGCAGGACAAAAGTAGTGCCTCCAAGTGGTGCACTGCCTTCTATGCATTATGATGAGAATGTGCCAGATTAGGAGCCAGAGGATCTGACTTTGCCACTTGGTGACTGGACAAAGCAGCTAACCTCTCTGAATTTCAGTTCCCTCTATGATACCTTCTTTGGTTATCTCATAAGTTAATAAATAATTAGATGCGATAATATGCATACAAGTATTAAATCTGAAACCTAGTGGGTACTTAAAAATGTTATGAAATGATTGATCAAAGTGTTATAAAAATAACTGTTTCCTGTAGAAATGTATGATTTGAGATTAGAAGGGTAGTCAGCTATTTGGATAGTCAGATCTTAGAAATGACCAGTTTCTTTGTTCTAGGAATACTTGTTGATTCAGAACGGAGGAAGTCCGATGCCAGCTCAGTCATGTCTCCCTTGAGAATCTCCCTCATTCAGGATATGAGGTCAGTGTGGGCTCAGACATAATAAGCCACTGAAATCCTGTTTCTATTTGCTGCTTAGGTGTCCACGTTATTTAGCAGTGTCTCAGTGGCCCATGCTTCCACAGCATCTCAGTTAACCAGGAAGCCCTTCTCATTGGTCTTGTGCTTTATGATGTGTTTATAGAGCAGTTGGGTTTCCTGACATTTTTGGAGAATTATATCAGAGTATCTCAACGCCTAAGGGCTCTGGGGTTAACCTGACTTTTTTTGAGAGTTGTACTGTCACCCCTAAGCCCCATCCTTTGCCAGGTGAGCCTATCTGGCAAAGCTACATGGGAGCCCAGGATTCAGAGAATAAGAGAGATGTACTCTCCCAGGGGTGGATAGAGCTGTCTCACTAGGTCTCCCTTGGCTTTACAGGGGAGGTATTGGTAGTGAGTTCATCTTCCACCCACCCTCACTTTCTTTTTCCCGTTTCCCCTTCAGGCACATCCAGAACATTGGGGAAATCAAGACTGACGTGGGAAAGGCCAGAGCATGGGTGCGACTCTCCATGGAAAAAAAGTTACTTTCTAGACACCTGAAGCAGCTTCTCTCAGATCATGAGCTCACCAAGTAAGGCCATTCCACCTGGAGTAGAACAGGTTCTCAGGAATGCTGGGGGGATTGGAAATGCGTGTGGAAAGGGGGAGTAGTCAGTATGTCATCACTGCTGTATTCAGCTAAACTCAAATTGTGTATGAAGGTTTTGAAGCATTTCCACTTCTATTGCAGAAGAATAATTCTGAATTTGTTCTCCCTACCTTCCCAACCGGCATGCCCAAAATGGCTTTCTCAAAGAGTAGTGAGAAGGATGGGGTCCTCATTGGCTACCTTAGAGTTTGGAGGCTCCTCCTCTCCTCTCTGCACTCTGGTGACTTGTATATCACAGGCATTTTTTCAGTCTCTTTCCTGAAGGATTGGAGAATTACAAGAAAACTTCTAAAATATATATACCCTTATCTCTTTTGTTCTCTCCTGGGCCCAGGGCAAGCCCACAGTAACCAAGTCCTTGCTCTTCCTCTCTGGACCTTTACTTCTAGGGCAAGTTGCAGGAACCTATTATTTGTAGGGCAGATTTGTAGACATATTTGGCTTAAATATATATAAATGTATTTTATATTTAAATATATTTTTATTGATTTCAGAGAGGAAGGGAGAGAGAGAGAGAAACATCAGTGATGAGAGAGAATCATTGATTGGCTGCCTCCTGCACACCCCACACTGGGGATTGAACCTGAAACCCAGGTATATGCCCCAACTGGGAATTGAACTGTGACTGTGACCTTCTGGTTCATAAGTCGACGCTCAACCACAGCCATGCTGGCAGGGCCCTTTGCCTTAAATATTTAGGGCCTTCCTTCATTTGACTCGAGCCTAACTTTTCAGGCTCATTGCTAACTGATCACTTTTCTGATCCCTCAACCCTCATCAAACTGGTTTTCACATTCTGTCATCCTCTTCCTACGTGCCTGTTTACATTTGTGCCATCCTTCAGGCCACTCTTGTTCTAGGAACATTGAAGCTTATGGCTCTTTAAATTTCCAGAGAGCCTTGCATTTGGCAACTCATTATGGGCAGTCTTATACTGTGGTCTTTACCTGATTAATTCATCTAGACTGTATTTGAGGGTAGGTGCTTCCCTCTCCAGCACCTGAACATAGTAGGCCTTGTTTGGTGAAGTATCTGTTGAAAGTACCTTATAAACCTGACTAGGTAGAACCTGACAGGTATACTGAATCCCATACCTCTTTGGCCATGATGATTGCAGTCTTGGCAACCAGGATCGTTACATTCTTTTGTGGGGTTTTTTTGTGTGTGTGCATTTCTCTGTGCTGAGGGCCTGTACGTTTGGCTCTCTGTGTCCCCTCTCCTTGGAGAAGGTATCATTGATGAGTAGTTGCAGAAGGCCTGCAATGTCAGGCAAAGAAGTTGGTCTTTGATGAGTAAGCATTGGGGATGCGGGGTGGAGATGGGAGAAAGAAAGGGGGTAGGACATGGTCTGCATAGCTCTCCCTGGTCTGTGACCTAGCTCATTCCCTTCATTGCCCTTTATTGTCTCTGAAGTGTCCCTGGCTTACATTCACATTCAGAGCAGTGTTCTGACCCGTGGATCTCAGGTCAGCTGGGATCTGAGACTTGGACTGGGAATGAGTATTGACCACAGACCTCCTGTCGTTGCTCCTCCAACACCACACACTGGGGTGAAGCCCTAGCAAGATGCCTGTGAGGGCTTGTGTCTTCCCTGAGAAAATTGCATTTGGGCCCTCAGTTAAAGGGATGAGGTCCCATGACCTCTGACACTTTACATTGTAGTAACATCCACCCTTGGACCCAGGGTAGAGTTTGGTTTTTGTTGTTCCTGCTGTATCTTAAGCCACTTTCCCTCTAGCCCTCAGTTAGAGTAACTGGCTTTGTTCCTTTTTCAGGTAGCTCTAAAGAACTTAAGGCTTGACATCTCATTCTTCCCCTAGCTGGCTCCTTCCAGAATTGAGTAATTCTAGCCCCTTTCCTCTCCTCTTGGCTGGGAGACTGATGTATTGCCTCCTCTCCAACAGAAAGTTGTACAAGCGCTATGCCTTCCTACGCTGTGATGACGAGAAGGAGCAGTTCCTCTATCACCTCCTCTCTTTCAATGCCGTCGATTACTTTTGCTTCACCAATGTCTTCACAACTATCTGTGAGTAGCCCTGTGCTCCCCACTAGCCTTCTTAGTTCCTATCTTCATGAGCCTGCCTGAGGCTAACTCACTGTCCCCTTTTTAAGAAAAAAGATGATCACTTGTACTATTGATTTGCCTTTTGCTTCTGTTGGGGGAGAGGTGCAGTGCCCTCCTTGGAGGTTGTTTTTCTCTGAAGCTTCTTATTCCTGCTCTGAACTGAGGAGCTCAGTCTTTTTGGCCATCGTGTTGTCACTGTTGTTCCAGGCACTGCCCTGGGAGTCTCAGGTGATGCAGATGGATTGGATTGGGTGCGGTGGGGAAGTTCACTGCCCTCCAGATACCTGTAAAGAAATTTCCCTTTGGTTTTGGGCTGAGAGAGTCATTCAGTATCACAGAAGGTTTTAGAATTGCCCACAGGGACAAGCAACTCTTCCACAAAGCCATGGAGGTTTGGGTCCAGACCCTAACTCATTGTGTTTCTTTGAGCAGAGTCTGCCCCTCCTGGGGGCCTCAGTCTTCCTATTTGCAGAGTGAGGAAGAGGGTTCAGTATAGTCTAAGGCAGGCCCCTGGAGCCTCATCTTTCTTTGGTGCCAGGATTTTGGGTGGGAGGTAGTCTCTGAATTTGCCCCATGACTAATTGTTTGGCCAGTGACTCAACAGCCTCAGTAGTGTGGTATGGACTCTTTTTTTTTTTTTTTTTACATACCTTTTTAAATTCAAATACCATTCTGATCGCTCATGGTCTAAGAACATTCAAATAATAGACCAAAAAGCAGATGTTGAAGATCGGTCTTCAAACATTAGAGCCAATGATGCCACACTTGCCTATGATCTCGCAGCATAAAATCACATCCACACCTCAGTGGCCACCAACCCACTCAGCAGAGCTTCCTTAACTGTGAGCTGTTTGAAGCTACCATTTTGGATACTAGTGACTATTTTTTTTCAGGCTTTCAGCAAGGGTTAGAGGAATCGGCTCAACCTCGGCACAGTGCCAAAATGTGGCCAAGTAAGGCTTTGAGTTCGTCACAGCAGCATTTACTAACGGGGCCTTGTCCGCGAGGTTGCGGACAAATTGGGCCATGGTTCTAGGATGGAAATTCTGTGGTCTCAAATGGTCAGCTGAATGTCACAGCGTGCACTTTTGTTTCTACGTGATATCCATCTTCCCTCCCAGAGAAGAGGGCTGTAGGCTTCAGTAGAAGCAGCACTGAACTAGAATTTAGGAGACCCGAAGGAAACTAATTCCCTCTCAGTGCCTCAGAAAAGGCAACGGAATACCTGCATGGCCTCTCTTGAGATTGTTACTAGAGTGCAAGAGATGATAGATGGAAGTGCTCTGAAAAGCAATTCAGTACAGTGTTGAGTTGGTGATGTTATTTAAGGAACAGGTTGACTTAGCTCTCAGACTGCATATGGGCTTGGATCTTTGATGTTTGGGGGTAACCCGAGGGGGAGTGAGATTGACGGGAGGGTTGGCTAATATTCTGAGCCAGCCAGAGACTAGCTCCTGGTGACTTGCTGCTCCGGGCTGTGCTGCGGCTGCAATCATACGAGCATGCCTGGAGCAGGCCCTTTCAGGTATGGGAGGGATTCCTGATCCTCCTCCATGCCTTTTTGGCTTCCCCTAAACAGTGATCCCCTACCACATCCTGATTGTACCGAGCAAGAAGCTGGGGGGCTCTATGTTCACCGCCAACCCATGGATTTGCATCTCGGGAGAATTGGGTGAGACACAGATTCTGCAGATTCCCAGGAACGTGTTAGAGATGACCTTTGAGGTACGTGTTGTCCGGGAACCACAACTCTAAGCTCTGTGGAAATCTGAGTTTGTAACAGCTGCTTTTCTGGAGCTTTCTGCAGGGGTTTTTGGAGGCCTTGCTCTATCCGGGGGTCCTCAAACTTTTTAAACGGGGCCAGTTCACTGTCCTTCAGACTGTTGGAAGGCCGGACTATAGTTTAAAAAACAAAACTATGAACAAATTTCTATGCACACTGCGGGCCCGGGACGAGTCGGCTGCTAAGCAGGACAGGCAGCGGCACCCGGCGGGCCGGATAAATGTCCTCGGCGGGCCGCATGTGGCCTGCGGGCCATAGATTGAGGATGCCTGCACAGTGATGCATCAGCACAGCTGACCTATCCTGAGATGATCGGAGCCAAGGGTTGACCCAAGGAGAGGGGAGCCTGCCCTGTCTAAATAGTATCTGGCTGGAAGGCACTTACCATCTGAACTTCCATACCTCCCTGTCCATAGTGTGCTGAGAATCCCCAAGAGTTCTTTCAGCTGCTGGGCCCAAATATTCACAGACACCTCTGGACCTCAGACTGCCATCCCACTCCCAGAGCTGCCTGCTCCCGGGCCCTGTTCTCTCTGTCGGTAGCAGCCATTGGCCCCTCTTGAGATGGTGGTGTACTGCTGGCTTTGGTGACAGGTGGAACCATGAGCTCTGTCCCTGCCAGATTGCAGGCAGCCAGTCAGATGTCAGCCTCCAAGGAGTGTCACTATTTTTTCCTACTTCCTTTTCCTACCTCATCTTCTCTATTTGGCTGTTCTCTCATAGTGCCAGAACCTGGGGAAGCTCACTACTGTGCAGATAGGCCATGACAACTCTGGGCTGTATGCCAAATGGCTGGTGGAGTATGTGATGGTTAGGAATGAGATCACAGGACATACCTACAAGTAAGTGTTCCCTCAGCTATGCTCTAAGATGCAAGGGTACCACCAGGGGCTGTGTTTGATGCTTGGGTATGTGGAGTTCCCAAGGAGGCTGTTCAGGCTGTGATAGGCTGGGGCAACTTCCTGTTTGGCTCTGCCTCATGCATCTGGAAAGAAATAGGAGGAGGGTTTACCAAGGGAAGATGTGTGACATTGCTGTGACAGGTTTCAGGCCACCCATTGCTCCCTGATTGTGCACATGGGATGGATGAGCAGGCCCGTGAGGGATCCTCAGGGATGGCTTTGTTGATGGCTCTTTCTGAGCAGTAAGGGGACGGGCATGGGAGGAGCTGGCAGCTCTGACAGGCCATTGCCTGACCTGTAGGTTCCCCTGTGGCCGATGGCTGGGGAAGGGCATGGACGACGGAAGCCTGGAGCGGGTCCTAGTGGGAGAGCTGCTCACATCCCAGCCCGAGGTGGACGAGAGGCCGTGTCGGACTCCGCCCCTGCAGCAGTCCCCCAGCGTCATCCGCAGGCTTGTTACCATCTCACCCAACAACAAGCCCAGTAAGTGGGAAGAGAGGCTGGGCCCTCATGCTACCCAGCCTGGGAAATGTGGGCAGATCTCTGGGAGCCCTGATATGTTAGCCCAAATCCCAGCCTATGAGCTGCCTCAGGAACCACCTCTATCATCTAACACTCTCCCTCGAGGCCTGGAAGGAGAGGGGAGAGCTTATGGAGGCTGGCCTGGGGCCTCCGTACTATTTGTGTATGATCCTATAGAGGTGAGGGCTCTACTGTCAGGCCTTCTCTTTCCTGGCTCTTGGGCTTCACAGCCAAGTCTTGGCCCTCTTTTGGTTGCCAAATGCTCCAGGGTAAAATGGAAAATAAACTTTACCAGCATCTCTTAGGGACAGAACTCGAAGGTATTGACTTTGCTTTTCCTCCCAAGATTTTAGGAAGAGCTAGCTCATCAAAGTTTGGTGGGTGAGAGCTGCTTTTCCCAAGGTCAGGCTGCCCTACCTCTCCCATGAGCCCTCACAATTTCCTCAGCTTCCTGCTCAGGCAGCTAAGCACTGTTAGCCTCTGAGATTGGTGAGGGGTGTCTGCTTGATTTTTATCAGAGCTGAACACTGGGCAGATCCAGGAGTCCATTGGGGAGGCAGTCAATGGCATCGTGAAGCACTTCCATAAGCCTGAGAAGGAGGTAAGCCTTCCTGTCCTCCAGCCCAGGTTCTTACATTGAGTAAGAGAGAATAATGTTCTTGGCCCATGTGCTTGGACAGCCTAGAGTGTAGAGTGTGTGCCTCAGCTTGAGACTGAGCAGATTTCTTCCTCTGGGGGCCTCTGCTTGGGTTACCCTGTTTTCCTTACACACTAATGGCCCAACAGAGTCCTGGGGCCTCTAGTGAACAGGGTGTATTCATATTTTCTTCAGGATTTGCCTGTCTCCCTGACTAATGGCCACATTGGCTTTGTTCCCCTGGTGGGAACCCACATTCATCATCTGTTCATTTATTCATTCACTCAATAGCTCTTCACTGAGAGCTGTTCTGAGCCAGGCACTGTGCCAGGTGCTGGGGGAACAGACAAGGTCCCTGCCTGTCTTTTGCTGCCCTCCTAGCTGTGGGTTGTGGATTTGGGGATGCAGTGGTGGGAGGGCAGCTTGAGGCCAGCCTGTCACTCTCCCGTTTCCTTACTAGAGAGGCAGTCTGACGCTGTTGCTTTGTGGAGAGTGTGGCCTTGTCTCGGCTCTGGAACAGGCTTTCCAGCATGGATTTAAATCACCCCGTCTCTTCAAAAATGTCTTCATTTGGGATTTCCTGGGTGAGTTGGACTAGGATGTGTGGGTGGGAAAGCATGTAGAGACATGGGGACTCACCAACATAATGTGGGTGCTAACCACTGGGATCTGAGGTACAGAAGCCAAATCAGGTAACTCTCAGATTAGATCTGTTGTTTGCCCTGCCTTTCCCCAAAAGTAATGACAGAAGTTCCCCCCATCTTCACCCTTCACCTCCTGAGAATTGGATGGAGAAGATTCTCTCTAAGCATCTGTTGTATAGTACAGATGCTTAGTCATGAGCCCTCACACTCTTTTCTTGAAGATCTAGAAGGCCAGCCCAAGCCCTGTGTTACACCCACTTAGAGAATTTTTATGCAAGGAGCTTCTCCTTCAGGAGTTTTTTTGAAATCTTCGACTAGAGAAAGTAGCATCTTTATATCAGGGGCAATGTAAATTTTAAAAATAAGGATAAGTAATATAGGTATCATTTTGAAAGGTGATGAGAGACATCAGAACACTCATGTTATTCTCATTAAGTTACTTACATCAACATTGAGAGGCCCATGGCTGGTGGCCTGCAGGACAGTGAGAGACAGGTCGGCTTTATCATCGGCAAGCTTTTCTCCTCTTCACAGAAAAAGCACAAACCTATTATGAGACTTTGGAGCAGAATGAAGTTGTTCCTGAGGAAAATTGGCATACAAGGGCCCGGAATTTCTGTCGATTTGTCACTGCAATCAACAATACTCCCCGGAACATTGGCAAGGATGGCAAGTTCCAGATGCTGGTGTGCTTGGGAGCCAGGTACTACAGCCTCACAGCCCAGAGTACATAGCAGCCATCCTTGGAGGTGGTGCTGGAGTCCTAGTGTGGTGCAGGGGTGGGGAGTGGCTGATGACCAGGCATTATTGGGTAGGTGAGGCCTTAGAGGACTTCCTAGAGTCCTTTAATTTCCTTTATGTACCATGCATATGGGTAGGGATCTGTGGGAGTGGGGGAGAGAGTGTGTGTAGCTGGGGAGGAAGAGCCACATTTAAAAAAAAAAAAAAATTATATATATATATATATATATATATATATATATATATATATATATTGATTTCAGAGAGGAAGGGAGAGGGAGAGAGAGATAGAAATATCAATGTGCGAGAGAATCATTGATCAGTTGGCTGCCTCTTGCACCCACCCCCCTATGGGGGATCAAGCCCACAACCCAGGCATGTGCCCTGACAGGGATCGAACTGTGACCTACTGGTTTATAAGTCAAAGCCCAACCAATGAGCCATACCAGCCAGGCCAAGAGCCACATGTTGATAGAAGGAATAAAACCAGCCCACTGGAGAAATTTAAAAAAGTATATATAGTCATTCCTTCAATAAACATATGAATGTGCCAGGCCTTGTGATGGTGGGAATAGAGATGGTGTGAATATAGCTGAATGAGACATGGCCCCTACCGTGTAGAAGTTTATTTACGCCAATTAAATACAGTACAAGGCAGAAGGTTGTGAGAGCCCAAAAAGGAGGTACACATTTATATTATATGGTATGCTGGAAATACAGAGGAGAAAGATCAGACAGAGAAGGCTTCAGGGAGGAGGCGCTAAGGACCTGGGACAGAGGATCCTTCCTATTAGGGTCGAGTTGTTTAACCAGGGGACTGAAATGATACTAATTTGATATCATGGATGGTGTGCATAAGATTGGGCAAGATCGTTAGGGGCTAGTCCAGTATGTCAGGTGAGAACATGAAGCCCTAATAAACCTAAGCCAATAGTTTGTTCAGGCACAAAAGGGAGGGAGTTCGTGTGGTGGTAAAAAACAGACTCTGGAACCAGATTCATTAGGTTCACATCCCACATTAGCCACTTACTAACCGTGTGATCTTGGAGAAGCTACTTAACCTCTATGCTCCTCAATTTCTTCTTCTATAAAGTGGGGATTATAATAGCACTAATGGCATTATATCATACTAGAGGGCCGATGCACAAAATTCATGCAAGAGTAGGCCTTCGCAGCCCCGGCTTCGTCCGGCAGGTTGTCCGAAGGTCGTCCAGATGGTCGTTCCACTGTTCGGACGTTCAGTCAATTTGCATATTATGCTTTTATTATTATAGATCAGAGGGTTGCAATGACGGTTAAATATCTTATAACAGTGCTTGGTACATGCTAAGCTCTATGTGGATGTTAGCTCTCGGTATTACTCCTGGTGGTGGTAGCTGTGGGGAGGAAGGATTGACTGGCTATTGGTTAGAGACTGGCTGTTGAGATGGATGAAGTGGTGCTGACTGGACTTGGTGTCTGGTTGGTGATGGGGTTATCTAGAGAGGAACAGGCCTGGTGGCAGATGTCAGGGTTGATTTGGGTCAGGTTGGGTTGGTGTCCTGGGGCAGGGCAGCCCTCAGTAGGAGCCTTTTATTGCTGTGTAAGGCCTCTTTCCCAATCCCTATTGGAGGAAAAAAGGGGCTGTGGGGAACTATCCACTTCTCCAGCTTCAGACTTTGTTCAAGGTTTCCCCTTGGCCTTGCACTAACCGTCTCTTTCTTTCCCTTCTGACCCACCTGGACTGATCCTGCCCTGCCAGAGATCACCTCCTACACCACTGGATTGCCCTGTTGGCCGACTGCCCCATCACCGCACACATGTATGAGGATGTGGCGCTGATCAAAGACCACACACTTGTCAATTCCTTGATCCGCGTGCTGCAGACATTGCAGGAGTTCAATATCACGCTAGAGACGTCCCTGGTCAAGGGCATCGACATCTGACCTCTCAGCACCAGCTAGCAACAGGACTGAGAAAGTCTCACCTTGCAGCTCTGACCCGTCTTCCCCAAGGACTTAAGTTGTGCAGGAGACGGAGAGGAGATGTACACTCACTGTAAAAAGAAAACTAGAGGATTTTTGGAATAAATAATCTATTTTAGAGTTTATTTGCTGATTTGCTTTTTACACACTTTCATGTGAAAGAGTGATAGGGAGAGGGAGACGAGGTTGGTGCCGCTTATTTTGAAGCTGGTGCCCTCCCTCGCTGTGGCCGCGTGCTGGGAGCCTGCGGCCTCCCTGGACTGAGGCTGGCACCGCGTGCAGGGCAGTTCTGCTTCCTTGCCCTGCTGCGTCTGTGAGGCCATTCCACATCGTTTTTAACTAATGTTTTCTATATTAACATTATTATGGATATTTGGCTTTCCTGGGCCACACACAGGTGTGCTGAGTGGAAGCCCGAAGCTCCAATCAAAGGGATTTTTAGTAGTGCCTCTTCAAGCACTGACAAGTCAGTCTGCATCTTTTCTTTTTTTGTCAGTATTATTTGGGAAGAAGACATGCTAAGATGTATCATTATGCAGAAAATCACGTTTCCTCTTGGCACGCAGTTGCGCAGAAGTAAACAAGCATGTTTTAACAGGTTTTCCTTTCCCCCCATATTATTTATTTAACCCTCCGTTGTGTGTTTTAAGTCTTTTTTCTTTTTTTAAGGAAAGAAAAAGCTTGTCACAGTCTAACTGGCTATATTATTGTTAAATTTATGTTGTTTTGCAACTTAGAAACCAGCTACAGTTTGGCCCACTTAATAAAACACCTGAAACAAAACTGCATGGTTCCTGATTTTTATGGGGGTTTATGAGCAGTGGGCAGTGGAGGGTGCAGTGTGGTCTGTCTGAGGACCGGGCTGCAGCATTGCTTCTCTCCCCGCTCCCCGCTGGCTAGCTGGCGCAGGGCTGTGGGCTGCCCAGGATGCCCCTGAGGGGTGGTGTCTCCTGGGTTCTTCCTGCTGCAGCACTTGGAGCTTTCACAGCTGTTAACTCACATGGTTATTTGAGAGGGATGCACACAGGGGTTATTTTTCTACTCTACAGAGGAGGAGGCTAGACAGAGGGGCAAAGACCTGGCCAAGGTTGCAAAAATCATCACCTGACTGAGATAGGATGGGCCATTTCTTGAAGGGTAGGGAAGACCAGGTGTGGGAACACAGGACACTTGAGATCCTGTCTGCCCTCAGGAAAAAAGCTCTTTCTTGAGACAGGGGCTTACTTTTCCTGGGATGGCAGGTGTAGCTTTATGAGAGTCGGGGGAACCAGCTCTTCAACCAAGCTGCTTTATGGAGGCATTGATCAGGGAGAACACCTCAAACCAATATCCTCTTATGTTTCCCTGATCTCAGCATGTACTGTTCCCTCTGCCCGAAATGCCTCCCCTCATGCCCACTTCCTGTTCATTGTTCAAGGTGTACTTTAGAAGTCACTCATCATAAAGACTTCCTTAATGCCTGCTGGGCACAGTTAATCATTCCCTCATTGTGCTCCTATAGTTTCTTAGATGTTGGCATTTCCTTCATTTTTCATTGCTGCTTTCATGTTGGGCCCACTTCCTAGCCTGAGCACCTAGAGGGCAGAGAGGGTCTCTTGTTCATTTCATCCCTGGTGTCTGACAGGTGGTGAGTGCCCTGATAAAGCTTTTTGAAGAGATGACCAAGGGGACTGGAGGCTCCTAGGACAGCTGCAGTGCAGCATCCTGCAAGCAGGGGGCGGTGGTGGGCTGCACTACAGCTGTCTGTCTGAAGGACAATGGGATTCTTCAGGTTTTTTGGAAGTGGAGCTTCTGGAGCAGGAAGGGGAATTTCTGGCTGGGCAAGAAGGGCAGCATGGACATCATCTATATATGGCTCTTATTGGCCTAGGCCAGAGGTGCCCTTAAGTCATGCTTTACACACATGCCTCTTTTCCTCACAGCCCTGCCAGGCAAGTGTAGATTATCCCTGGTTTACAGGTGAGGAAAGCAAAGCTCAGAGTTTAATCACTTGCCCAAGGCCACGCTATTTCATAAGCAGTTTGCAGTTACCAGAACTGTCACTCTAGGCTGTGGCTTTTCCATTGACCACTACTCCCTTATTTGATGCAGGTCTTGGCTCAGATGTCATCAGAGAGACCTACCCTGACTGCTCTAAAATACCAACAGGTCAGTTACTTTTTACCCCCTCATTCTGTTTTATTTTCCTTCCTAACACAATCATTATACTCATTATTTGCTAATTCCAAATGTGTATTTTATAAGGGAGGGACACGGTCTGCTTTGTTCATTAAGTAGTAACTGGCATGTGGTAGGTACCCAATAAGTATCTGTGGAATAAATGAATTCATTGGCAGTGGTTAAGACTATGGAGCCAAAGTTCTTAGGCTGAATCCTTGCTCTGCTACTGTCATCTAGAGCAAGCTACATAACTTTCCCAAATGTCAGTTTACTCATCTGTAAAATGGGAATGATAATAGCGCCTGCATCATAGGGTTGTTGTGAGGACTAAATGGCTCTAACTGTATGCTTGCAATAGTGTAAGGTATATACTAAGTGCTCGATAAATGTTGGTGGTTATAATTAACCTATCTTATTAAGCTCTGTTCTGGTTCCTGACTTGAGACCCAGACCTCTGGTCCTTAAGGAGCTGAGAGGCAAGTGCTGTGGGGGAGTGAGATACCAGGGGAGGTACTTAGGGTAGAGGAATGTCAGGAGTGGAGATTGCATGTAGAGAGAACAGCATGAGCAAAGGCATGGATGGAGCTGTGAAAGTGCTAGATAGTGAAGATTATAGGAAGTCTAGTGCTAGAGAGGAGTCCGAGACAGAGAGGGGAGCACTACCCAGGTCAAGAATAGAGCTTTACCAGTCTCCCCAGAACTCCTCCATGTTCCCCTGCTCCCCATCCCAGTCCCAGCTACCTCCCTCCATTCAACTTCTTAACATTATAGTAATAATCACTTACTTGAGTTTCTTTATTGTTTGTTTTTGTTAATCCTCACCCAAGGATATTTTTTCCATTGACTTTTAGAGGGAGTGGAAGGAAGGGAGAGACAGAGAGAGAAAGAAACATTGATATGACAGTGACACATCGATTGGTTGCCTCCCGCACATGCCCTGACCAGGGCCAGGGATCGAGCCTGCAATTGAGGTACATGCCCTTGACCGGACTCAAACCCGCAACCTTTCAGTCTGAGGGCTGATGCTCTAACCCCTGAGAAAACCTGGCCAGGGCAAGTTTCTTTATTGTTTTATTACCCAAGTGTGGATCCTTACACATTATAGTTTTCAGCCTCACTTTTTAAAAACTTGATACAGCTTTTAAGTATTGTTTAATCTAAAGGGCCCCTTCTATACACACAGCCTTTTTTTTTTTTTAAATATATTTTATTGATTTTTTTAACAGAGAAGAAGGAAGAGGGATAGAGAGTTAGAAACATCGATGAGAGAGAAACATCGATCAGCTGCCTCCTGCACACCCCCTACTGGGGATGTGCCCGCAACCAAGGTACATGCCCTTGACCGGAATCGAACCTGGGACCCTTTGAGTCCGCAGGCAGACGCTCTATCCACTTAGCCAAACCGGTTAGGGCTTTTTTTTTTTTTTTTTTTTTTACAGTTTATCTGTTGAAGAACCTGGGCCTGGATTTTGCTAATTTTATGCTAGGGTACAGTTTACTGTGCTCCATCATCTCTGCATTTTCTGCAAATCAGCAGCTAGCTCCAGAGACCTGATCTACCTCAGGTTTGATGAACTCTAGGTGGTTGTGTGCTCATTTATCCGGAGGCACATCATGTCTGGTGTTTACTTTCTTGATGTTAGCAGCCATTTGATGCTCAATGCCTACATCCTATAGTAATTCACTTGGGTGGGGGCAATGCAACATAGAGATATTCTCACCTATCATTTTGTTTTAATTTATTAGATGAAGTAATTTTATTAGGAAATGCTGCCCCTCATCTATTTGATCTCTCAGAGTTTGTATAGGAAAAGCAGGATAAGTGTGTAATTTTATTTATTCAACTTTTAGGATAACGAACTGGATTTGGCTCCCTGATATCCTTAGAAGGTGGCATTTAAAAAAAATATGATGATGAACTCAGGTTTAAATGTAGTTGATGGTTTCATCCCATTGCATTTATTATTATTATTGTTTCTATTTGGCTGTTGGGAGCCTCTTTAAGTTGGCTCCTGAGATGACTAGTGGTTGCTTTCTGGTATTTGAAGATGCTATAGGCTCCTCTTGTACATTTTCTGTCCTAGACTTGGACTCAGTTATTTTGCTAAGAAGCCAGGGGTTTCACATGTGTTTTACCCATCCCCGATGTATAAAGGCAGCCCTGCCACCTTCTGCTGTTCAGGTTTAATGATCTTTGCCAAGATGGTGCCTCTTTTTTTGGTCTGTTGGTCCTTAAACACAAGTAGTCCAAATTACCCTGGTAGCAGGGTACTGGGACCTACAGAACTTATTTCTGTGTTCCCTCGCAAGAAAGTGCCCTTTTCGGGGACCAGCACTTCCAACCCTGCAGAACCCGGAGTTAAAGGACCAGGAAGCACAGTCTCCCTCAGTGGGTGTTTGGAAGTGATTGAAACTGTGGCCATTCCTGCTTCTTGGTTTTCGGACCTATGTGTTCTTCCTTAGGGACACACAGTACCATATACAGGTCTCTGATTTAATGCATTAGATCCTGAAGGATGGCACTCCACCATCCTTGCATATTATTGCCTCAGATTATTGAAGCCAGTGCTTCAGTTGTGCCTTCAGTAGGCCATTCCGGTGCTCTTTGAGGTTGGCAGTTTCTGAATAGTGCAGTATATAGATAACCAGTAGATCCTAATATCATGGGCCCATTCCCTAACTTCCTTCCCTGTGAAATGGATGCGCTGGTTGGAAGCCATGCTGGATAGAATTCCATACCTGATGATCAGGTCTGAACTTCTGGATATTGGTGCTGTCTCAGGTTCTGTGGGCAGAAAAGACTAACTAACCTATTCCCAGAATAGAGCTCTGTCCCTGTGAAGATGAACTGCTGGCTCTCTCAGGATGGAAAGGGCCTGATATAATTGATTTGCCATCAAGTGGCTGGTTGGTCTCCTTATATCTGGGACTCAGCATTGGCCTCTTTTGCTGGCAGATTGGACATTCAGAGGCAGCAGTAGCTAGAATAGCGATGGTACACGGAGGCCGTGCTGTTGGGCCTATGCATAGCCTCCATCTCTGCCACTGTAACCAACTCCTTGATGTGCCTATTAAGCCAGTTCCAGGATGGCCAATGACAGAGTGGCTGAGTCATTTAATCTACTTGTTTGTTCAGTTTTCTTCTATGGTAGATGCTTTGTGGTAGGTACTAATGTGTGATACAAAAGCCTTTCATACTTGGTGCCTACTCCTAAAATGACCATCCATATGCCTCTACCCAGACCTTCTTGTCCTTGGTCTTCCAGACTTTTCCTTTCCAGTCCCCTGACCAGCCAGCTAGGCCACTGGCCACTGCCCAGGAATGTGTATATATTCTCCTGCATATAGCTCTCCTTCCATAACCAGGTGTACCACCTGCAGCTCTGCTCAATTGGGAAGATTTTTCTCTTGCTTTCCCTGGCTTCCTACTGTCTTTCAAGGCAGCTCCTGAATATAACTGTCAGGCAGCCACTGTCCATTTTCAGCTTCCACCCACATACCAAGCTAACCCATTAGCAAACCAAGCTCAGTTACCATTTCCATCTTACAATGAAATACTGCTGGCTGCACCTGGCTTTATGACTTGGCAGGTCTGACAGAGTCCAGTTTATAACGGGAAGTTCTTGATGTACTGTCACTTGATGCTCATGGTCTAGCATTTCATTTATTTTTATTTCATTTTTAAAAAAATTGATTTTAGAGAGAGGAAGGGGAGAGAGAGAGAAACATCGATGAGAGAGAAACATTGATTGGTTGCCTCCCTTATGCACCCCAACTGGGGATCGAACCCACGACTGGGTATGTGTCCTGACCAGGAATTGAACCCACCACCTTTGGTATATGGGACGATGCTCCAACCAGTTGAGCCACACCAGCCAGGGCTAGCGTTTCGTTTAAGCCAGGGCCCAGCCACATGCCAGGGACTGTTTCTCACAAGGTGCAGATGGCATGGCTTTGCTCCAGAAGCCTAGGGGCCTGCTTTGTGATTCTTTCACTGGGGTTTGCAGTGAGCTCTACATTGCTTCTTTACTCATCACTGACACTTCCAACATTATAGAGTCCACTGGATCATATGACCCAAATGATAAAATATTTGCTTAGCAGCTTGAATCTCTTATAGAACCTTCTTCTGCTCCAGGGTAGCAAATCACTGGGTTTATACCCACCTTCTGGAGCACATGTGTCTTACCAAGGTTTTCAATAAACTAGCCACCTCTTACTTTTCCCACTCAATCACCATAATGTAATGGGTCTGTAATGCTCTATGGGATGTTCAGATGGTCCAGATCTCTTTAGACAGTACTACCACTGAGGGAAAAAGAGTTAACTTAAGTAGCTTTGGGGAAAACGGTAAATGAATATTATTGTCTGTTCCACATGAGTGTGAACTGTTTCTGATTCTCCTGTTCCATTGGAATAGAAAAGAACGCATTTACCAACTCAGTGGCCACATACCATGTATCTGAGGTCTGAGAGGTCTGCTCTAGCAATGATAGCACATCCAGCACAACAGTTAGGGCTACTCCGTGGCTGAGCTGTGGTAGCCTGTGTTATTCTCCAGGATTCATCTGGCTTTCCAGGGGCCAGACTGGAGAATTAAATGGAGATATAATCTACCATCCCTGTGTCCTTTAGGTCTTTTGGTGGCATTAATCTCTCCCAGCCTCCAGCCCCCACAAGTTGTGATTTTTTAAAATTTAATATCTTGGCTAGGTGGGGGTGAGTAGCAATTTCAGAGACTTCTGCTTGGTTTTCCCCACGATGATTGCTCAGATCTCCAGGCTAAGGACTCAGTGTTGAGGTTACTCTAATTGCCAGTATATCAATTCCAATTATACACATGGGGATTGGGGAAATGACCAATTGGACGGATCTGTGGACCCAGGGGACTGCAGCTGAGCTTTAGCCAGGACTCTGTCTAGCCCCAGGAGTCCTACTCTAATGGGGCAGGGGTCATGATGACACTTTGGGTCTTTGTATGTTAATAGTAAATCATACCTTTTGCCCAGTAGTCCTTGAAACACCTGGGCATTCCCCTTTCCACAGCGTACAGTCACCTGGGTAAGTGGTGGTAGCCACAGGTCTTTCCTGGATTCCTACAGGAATCTATATAGTAAATAGTTGTCACTAGGTCTTGGGGACTGGCCTTCCCCTTAGTCAGTGGGTACTGGATCTAAATATTGGTGCAGCTCTGGGAACTGATCATGCTCTCTATTGAGGCGGCCACCCTTGCTACTCAATTCTGGTTGTGGAAGTTAAGCGGCTCCCTTGTTGGTGATCTGTTTTGCTCCTAGGAACATTATGTCCTATTGACCATTTTCACAGCTCCCTGCTGGTCAAGCACCCTTGTCTGTCTTTCCAACCTTGTAAGGCTTTGAGGTAATTATGGCCTCCTGGCATCTGATGGTTAAGTTCTACCAACTGGCCTCTATTACTTCAGGGCCTCATCATTTCTATGACCATTTCTGAGCTAGCTTGCTTCTCCATCAGCCCTGGCCTGCTGGAGGTAGTCCAGTAGGTCAGCATGGTCCAGTCTTCTGGCTGACACTTAAAAACAATAGTGTTATTATTTATTCTTCTGTTCATTTTTCTATCAAATATTTATTGAGTCCCAATTATGTGCCAGACACTGTTCTAGGCATTTAAAAAGCAGTAGGGGTGGTGGTGGAATTAGAGGGAAGGGACAAGATTCTAGTGTTGCTTCAGAGGCAAGACTGTACAACCTGGTGATGGATTGGATTAGGGATGAGGAAGAAGAGTTGTCAAGGTGTCTCCTAGGCCTTAGGGGTGCACAGTCTACACCTCCGTTCACTACATGGACTTGTGCTTTTAGCCAAGCTAAAATGTGTGGGGTGGCATGTATGTCCATGCTCATAGGCTTACATTCACCTGTGGGACACCCGTCAGCTGTTTTGAACTTCCTTCACTCATACTAATTCTGAGGAGGTGGGCCAGGCTGGGCACATGAAAATCCCTGGATCTTGAGGTTCCTTCCTTCCTTTCCCTGACCCTGCTGTTTCCTCTGGGGTGGGGCAGGCCCTGAACACTTCTGCCCTGGCTGGGGTCATAATGATCTCAACTTCCGAAAGGTTTATTCTAGGGTCTGACCTTTAACTTGAGCTGCGCAGGCTGGACAGTTGTAGCAACCTCGGATCAGCAGGATTAATTGCTGAGAGCCTGGTTTCGATACCTTGATTGCTCATCCCAGAGCTGGGCCAAGGGCATCCCTGGATCAAACTGTGTTACTTTCCATCTTGGTTCAAATTCTTGCATCCCGATCTCTTGCCCTGTCCTTGGTAACTTCTGGCCTCAGGTTCAGCCAATACCATCCCTACCTCTGTGGGCAGTCACGGACCAGGCAGCTGTATGAATCCCGATGCTTCACTTTCCCATAATGTTACTGTTCTCAGTGATGTTACAACTGAGAACCAAAACATTAACCAAGATCTTGTAAGACTTTCTAAAAGCTTCCTGGCTTTGTGTGCCGCCTCTTTGTTTTAGTTTTGGTGTTTGGAGGCACCTTTGATGAGAGCTGGAATTGCATGACTTCAGCCCACCACTGTGGCTTACCTGATTTGTACAGATTTAAAAAGCGTATTTATTTTTATTGATTTCAGAGAGGAAGGAAGAGCGGGAGAGATAGAAACATCAATGATGAGAGAGGATCATTGATCGGCTGCCTTCCACACACCCCACACCCCACAATCAAGCCTGCAACCTGGGCATGTGCCCTGTCCTGGAATCGAACCGTGACTTCCTGGCTCATAAGTTGTCGCCCAACCACTGAGGCACGCCAGCCAGGCTGATTTTTCATCTTAGGTATTATTTCTTTATTTTTTGCTATAGAAGTTGAGGATTTATTTTACTTTCCTCCTACACCTCCAGGATACATATACATCTCCCCATTCTCCTGTCCTCCCGATAAAATGGCATGGTAGTTTTGGTTTGATCAATATGTTTTACATTGTTATAGTTACGAAAACACTGTTGATAGCTGCGTAGTGTAGTAAAATATGATGAATTGTCCTTTACTCCACAAATGTCCTTTCCTCTGGAGTTGTAGGTTGGAGGTTCCCCAAACAAACTCTGAGATGAAGTTAGTGTATCAGATGTTTATTAGGGATCCCTTAGTATCAATACCTGTGGAGGGAGGGGAAGATTGGGGATGGGATTGGGAAAGGGAGAAGTCAGGATGCTCTGCAGGCCAGAGCCAGCACTGACTGATGCCATCGGAGCTCTGGGGCTAGAGTGGCTCTTCAGAGTGGTACCCTCCAAGTTTATTTAGTTTCCTTGAATTAATTACTAATTTAACCCCAAGTCCTTGGCCAGTTTTCAGAATCTCCTTGCAATATTTTAGTTTGCATTAGACATTCTATTCATTTTTACCTTTCTCTGTGTGTGTGTGTGTGTGTGTGTGTGTGTGTGTGTGTCTTTGTTAATCCTCACCAGAGGATATTTTTTTCCATTGATTTTTAGAGAGAATGGAAGGGAATGGAGAGACAGAAACATCAATGTGAGAGAGACACATGGATTGGTTGCCTCCTGCATGCACCCCAGGCAGGGCTGGGATTTGTTTGTTTGATAGTCAGCACTGACTTCCAAGTCCTTCTAGTATGCCTTTCTGCACTGCATAGCCTGACAAGCTAATAAAACCGGCATAAACAGTAGTTCCAGACTCCCTTGCAGCTAGGGTCCAGGATATGATTTACATTGTGCCAGTGAAATGTTTTCATGTGCAGTTTGAGAAATGGGAGTGAAGCAGAGGATATTTTCCAACTGGTTTTGGCTTTGTTTTGCTTATAAGAAACACTGTGGAAGTAAGTCTATCATCCAGTTTATAGGTATTGAGAAGCAGTTGTTGGCAACTTCTTCATATCTTGATTCTTGAGCGGTTAAGTATCTTGTACAAGGTTACATAAATAACAAGTGATTGTTCAAGCTCAGATGTCTGAATTCACAGCTACTCAGAGAGTTCTTAAGGTTTGCCTATGTTGTGCAGAAATAGTGGCTTTCCTGGAAGGTTAGGTCTGGTGTCTTCTGGGAATCGTTCCTGAAGGCCCATCCTAGAGCTCACCCCTGTAGTTATTTCAATCATTTTGTAAGCTTTTAGTTCTTTTCATTACATACTTTTAGAGCCATTCGGATTTCTGGCACTGGAACCTTCTCATTAGCATCATACAGGAAACATCCTTCTGGGATCCGGACAGAGAGAGCCTATCTCGAAAAATTCCAGGTTTCCAACAACCAGAGGCAAGTACCTGTGCAAGTACCTGAACAGAGGAACTCAGAAAATATGGCACCAGCCTGGCTTGGCTTCTACAGGTCCTGCCTCTATTGGGTTGGTGGGAAATGAGAATCCCTTTTACTTGCCCATTCTGCACCAGAGCCTGCACTCAGCATGTCACACAAATAGTCTCATCCACAACTCACTAGAGCCCTGCAGAGCCGATGTGATTACCCTCAGTTTACATCTGGGGAAGCTCAGGTTACAAAAGGCTAATAAACGACAGGATCATAGCTAACATCCATGTCTGTCTACACACTCAGCCTATACTCGTTTACATTTTTAAAAATCTTTTGTCATTTACATTTTAAAAATCTCTTTTCCTAATTATAAGTGTAACTAGATGCCCGATGCATGAAATTTGTGCAAGAGTGGGCCTTCCTTCCCCCGGCTGCTGGCACTGGCTTTCCTCGAGCATCCGAGACCCGGGCGGGCTTCCCCCTGGCCGCCTGCAGGCACCTGGGACCTAGGCTTGGCTCCGGCCCCAGCTTTGTCCAGAATGACGCCGGAAGGACGTCCCAGCTAATTAGCAATATTATCCTTTTATTATTATAGATACCTGTTCATTGAAGAAACTTTGTCATTACCTCTTTGGTGTTATGGGATTATTTTTTTCTACACATGTATTTACATAATTGTAAATTCCCTGCTTCTATCACACAAGCTGCCCAGTTTTTTATATAAGCTGTATTTTTTCTTAAACACTGACATGAACAATATTTTAGAAATAAGAATTGATAAACTGGCTTGTGTTGACCTATGATTAAATGAAAGAACAAAATGGATCAACAGATAATTGCAAGGTACCACACGTCACAACTTATGTTATTAATAGGCTCTCTGAGCTAATATTAAAAGATTATAACACCTCTAATATCAGTAATCTTGTCTGATGATTTTAATGACTGACCGAAGAGTGTGTGTGTGTGTGTGTGTGTGTGTGTGTGTGTGTGTCTTTTGATTGCCGATTATCTTCCCACAGGCTTTAGGCAGTAGTTACCAGCGTTGCCACAAGAATTTAAAAGATGTTATCTGTTGCCTGTTTAGTGTAAATTGGTCCAGATGATAACTCACCAGCATCAGGTGTCAACAATTCTAAGGCATCGCATTGTCGTTTTGATTTGCATCTCTCGGATAATTAGTGACTTTGAGCATGTTTTCATGTGTCTCTTGGCCTTCCTTCTGTCTTCTTTCGAAAAGATTCTATTTAGGTCCGTTGCCCATTTTTTTATTGGATCATTTATCTTCCTTTTATTAAGTTGTATAAGCTGCCTGTAGATGTTGGAAATTAAACCTTTATCAGTGATAACATTTGCAAATATGTTCTCCCATACAGTGGGGTTTCTTGTTGTTTTGTTGATGGTTTCTTTTGCTGTGCAAAAGCTTTTTATTTTGATGTAGTCCCATTTGTTTATTTTCTCTTTGGCTTCCATTGCCCTAGGGGCAGTATCAGTGAAAAAGTTCTTTTGGCATATGTCTGAGATTTTGCTGCCTGTGGATTCCTCTAGTATTTTTATGGTTTCCCGTCTTATATTTAAGTCCTGTATCCATTTTGAGTTTATTTTTGTGTATGGTGTAAGTTGGTGATCTAGTTTCATTTTTTTGCATGTATCTGTCCAATTTTCCCAACACCATTTATTGAAGAGACTGTCTTGACTCCATTGTATGCTCATGCCTCCTTTGTCAAATATTAATTGCGCATATTGGTTTTGGTCGATATCTGGATTCTCTATTCTATTCCATTGATCTATATGTCTGTTCTTGTGCCAGTACCAGGCTGTTTTGAGGACAGTGGCTTTGTAATACAGCTTGAAATCTGGTATTGAGATCCCTCCTACTTTATTCTTCTTTCTCAGGATTGCTGTGGCTATTTGGGGTCTTTTTTTATTCCAGATGAATTTTTGGAGAGTTCTTTCTAGGTCTGTGAAATATGCTGTTTGTATTTTAATGGGGAGAGCATTGAATCTATAGATTGCTTTGGGTAGTATGGACATTTTGATGATGTTGATTCTACCAATCCATGAACATGGTATGTTCTTCCATTTGTTTACATCTTCCTCTATCTCTTTTTTCAGTGTCCTGTAGTTTTCCGCATATAGGTCTTTTACCTCCTTGGTTAGGTTTATTCCTAAGTATCTTAATTTTTTTGGTGCGATGGAAAATGGGATTGCTTTTTTAGTCTCTCTTTCTGTAAGTTCACTGTTGGTGTATAGAAATGCCATAGATTTCTTGGTGTTAATTTTGTATCCTGTTACATTGCCGAATTCATTTATTAAGTCTCTTAGTTTTTTGATGGAGTCTTTCGGGTTTTTTATGTACAATATCATGTCATCTGCAAGTCAGAATGGCTATCATCAACAAATCAACAAACGACAAGTGTTGGCGAGGATGCGGAGAAAAAGGAACCCACGTGCACTGCTGGTGGGAATGCAGACTGGTGCAGCCACTGTGGAGAACAGTATGGAGTTTCCTCAAAAAACTGAAAATGGAACTCCCATTTGACCCAGTAATCCCACTCCTAGGAATATATCCTAAGAAACCAGAAACACCAATCAGAAAGGATATATGCACCCCTATGTTCATAGCAGCACAATTTACAATAGCTAAGATTTGGAAACAGCCTAGGTGCCCATCAGCAGATGACTGGATCAGAAAACTATGGTACATCTACACAATGGAATACTATGCTGCCATAAAAAAGAAGGAATTACTACCATTTGTAGGCACCTGGATGGAATTAGAGAACATTATGCTAAGTGAAATAAGCCAGTCAATGAAAGAAAAATACCACATGATCTCACTCATTTGGGGATAATGAAAAACATTATAAACTGATGAACAAAAAGATAGATACAGAGGCAGTAATGCATCAAACAGACTGTCAAATTACAGCGGTAAGGTTAGGGAGAGGTGGGGGAAATAAGAGATCAACTGAAGGACTTATATGCATGCATATAAGAGTAACCAACGGATGCAAAACATTGGGGGGTGAGGGCATGTATGGGAGTGGGGTGGGGGGGGCAATGGTAAGATATGTACACATATAATACCTTAATAAAAAAAAAAACACAAAAAAACAATTCTAAGGCAGCAGGAGAAGTTCAGTTATACTCTGCGGCTGAAAATGAACTACAAACAAAGCACACATTGAACATTAGCATGATCTTAAAAATTGGTTGGGATCTAGACTTCATTTGATTTTAGGTCCCTCAGGTGGTAACAATAAAAACCACCTCCACTCCAGTTCTCCTCCTCCTCCTCCTATGGCAATATTCAGGGGTGGGCAAACTTTTTGACTCGAGGGCCACAATGGGTTCTTAAACTGGACCAGAGGGCCGGAACAAAAGCATGGATGGAGTGTTTGTGTGAACTAATATAAATTCAAAGTAAAGGAGAGGGGGGGGAGCAAGAGAACCGGATAGAACAGCCGGATCCGGCCCGCGGGCCATAGTTTGCCCACGGCTGAGTCAGATGGTTCAATAGCTAAAAGCTATAAGAGATAATCACTGAAACCTCCCTCCCATTCTTTTTTAAAAAATATTTTAAAATTGATTTTAGAGAGGAAGGGAGAAGGGAGAGAGAGAGGAACATCAATGATGAGAGAGAATCATTGATCAGCTGCCTCCTGCACACCAACTGGGGATAGAGCCCACAACCTGGGCATGTGCCATGACCAGGAATCCAACTCTGACCCCCTGGTTCATGGATAGATGCTCAATCTCTGAGTCACACCAGCCACCATCCCTCCCATTCTTGACCTTCATCTATCCTGATTTCCTCTTTAATTTCTTATATGTTTTTGTAGAGATTATATATATAAAAGCAAATACAAATATAGATTCTTGTTTTTATAGGAAAAGTAGCAAAATATACATGTTTTGCACCTTTTTTTTCCCTTTAAAAGTATATTTTGGAGATCTTTCCATATTAGAACATACAGAGCTTCTTTATTTTTATTTTTTTTTTGCTGCATAATGTTCTGTTTTATGGATGTTACATAATTTATATTTCTAGCCCCCTATTGATGGCCACTTGAGTTGTTTCTAATCTTTTGCTGCTACAAATGTTGCTGTGATGAATAGCTTTGTACATGTCATTTTGCACATTTTGTGCTAGTCAATCTGTATTAAATATATATTTATTTAATTAATTGAAATACTTTAAGATTGTTTTGTAAAATTTATATCAATATACACTCCCACCACTAATGTTTTAAATGCCTGTTTCCTTAATCTTAATGTAAGAATGCATTATCAAACTTTGGATTTTTTGTTTCATATATTTAAAAGTCATTACATATCTTTTAATTCATGTCCTTTGCTCATTTTCTATTGGATCACTGGTCTTTAATTAACATCTTTTTTTTTTTTTTTTTTTGCAGTTTATCATTTGTTCTTTGACTCCATTTATATATTTTTTTAACATCAGAGGTTTGGGCTTTTTTTATAGTTGAACTCATTAACCTTTTATGACTTCTGGATTTGGGATGATGGAAACACTTTCCATGCTACAATATAAAATTTTCTAAAATTATTTTTTTAGTAATTTTGAGATTTTTAAAAATGTTAACTCAGTGAGGCCTGAGGAATAAATTCAACTTTATTTTTGTCTAGGTGGCTACCCATTTGTCCCAATACCATTTATTTAGTGATCTGTATTTTCTCCAATGACTTGAGATGTCAGCTTTATTATATTGTATCTATGTATGATTTTTCTTTCTTTTAAAAAAATCTTTATTGTTGAGATTATTATGAATATCCCTCTCTTTTTCCCCCATTGCCCCCCTCCATCCGGTTCCCACCCCACCCCACCCCACCCCAGGCCTTCGCCACCCTATTGTCTGTGTCCATAAGTAATGCATATATGCATATAAGATCTTTGTTTAACTCTTCCCGCCCCCCACCCTCCTTCCCTCTGAGAAGCATCAGTCTGTTCCATTTCCATACCTCTGATTCTATTTTATTCGCCAGTTTATTCTGTTCATTAGATTTCTTATTTGTTTATTTTGATTTTTAGATTCAATTGTTGAATTGAATGGAAGTCCTATTTAGATTCAAAGTATTTGTTGCCATTTTGTTGTTCATATTTTTTATCTTTTTTTTTCTTCTTCTTCCTCTTCTTAAAGAATACCCTTCAACATTTCATATAATACTGGTTTAGTGGTGATGAACTCTTTTAGCTTTTTCTTGTCTGTGAAGCTCTTTATCGGCCTTCAATTCTAAATGATAGCTTTGCTGGGTAGAGTAATCTTGGTTGTAGGTTCTTGCTATTCATCACTTTGAATATTTCTTGCCACTCCCATCTGGCCTGCATAGTTTCTGTTGAGAAATCAGCTGACAGTCCTATGGGTACTCCCTTGTAGGTAACTAACTGTTTTTCTCTTGCGGCTTTTAATATTCTCTCTTTGTCTTTTGCCTTTGGCATTTTAATTACGATGTGTCTTGGTGTGGTCCTCTTTGGGTTCCTCTTGTTTGGTACTCTCTGTACTTCCTGGACTTTACAAGGAAAAGGAAGTCTATTTTTTTCACCAGGTAGGAGAAGTTTTCTGTCATTATTTCTTCAAACAAGTCCTCAATATCTTGCTCTCTCTCCTCCTCTGGCACCCCCACAATGTGAATGTTGGTATGCTTGAAGTTGTCCCAGAGGCTTCTTATACCATCCTTACATTCTTGGATTCTTTTTTTCTTTTTGCTCCTCTTATTGGGTGTTTTTTGCTTCCTCATATTTCAAATCGTTGATTTGATTCTCAGAATCCTCCACTCCACTGTCGAATCCCTATATATTATTCTTTATTTCAGTCAGTGTATGCTTAATTTCTAACTGGTCCTGTTCCATTTTTTTGGAGATTTCTAGAAGATTCTTGAGTAACCTTATAACCGTGGTTTTGAACTCTATATCCAGTAGTCTGCTTTCTTCCATTTCTTTCATACCTCCCTGTCTCCCCATTTTGGCTGCTTCCCTGTGTTTGTTTCTATGTATTGTGTAGAGCTGCTATGTCTCCTTGAGTTGGTAGAGTGGCCTTATGTAGTAGGTGTTCTTTAGGGCCCAGTGGCTCAGAACTCCCCAGTCACCTGAGCTGGGAGCTCTAGGTGCACCCCTTTGTGGGCTGTGAGCACAGTCTTGTTGTAGTTGAGCCTTGATTGCTGTTGGTGTCACTGGGAGGAATTTACCTCCAGGCCAATTGGCTGTGAGGACCAGCTGCAACTGCAGTGGGGGAGCTGCTGTGCGGGAGACGCCCCTGTGGAGCAGGACTTGCTTCAGTAGGGCTTTGGTGCTCATTGAGTCATCCCCTTGAGTGTGTTGCTTATGGATGTGAAGAGTTGTAATCTGGTATGGTCTGACACTGGCCACTGGGTACACTGGATCTTGAGTCTCCTGGGAGGTACAAAGTCAGCCACTGCTTGGAGCCACCCAGCAGGAGCTACAGAGAGATCTACAGATTCCTCCTTTTTGTATTGGGTTTGGAAGTGTCCAGATGAGGCCCAGCTATGAAGCAAGGCAGGCTGGTGCTGGTGCTGGGTCTTGGCCTTTTATTGATAGGTTTGGGGCTCCCTGACCCAGCTGCAGCTTATTTGAGAGATTTTATCCTGGGTAAGGAAAGGCTATTCATATGCAAAAGCTGTTGCACACAGCTTGGGTGGGGTTGTAAAATGATGAGGCAGGGTCTTAGGGAATCACCAGGGTGGAGCAAACAGAAATGGCTGCCAGTCAGCCCTGCAACTGGGGAGGTCACAGCATAGGAACAATGATCCCTGTGAGCACCTCCCTCTGGGAGAAAGCCGCCTTAATTTCCTGCCCCGATGCCAGGTAATCCAGTTCCTCCTCGTATGTGTCTGTGTTCCCCCAGAGCCTTGCCCTGGTGCTGAAGCTCAGAGGAAGTGGGACCAGTTCATGTTACTGGCCTTTTAAGAGGAACAGCTGGACCTCCAGCAGCCTGTGTGTCACTGAGCCTCAATCCGCACTGGTTTTCACAGCCTGTAGTTCTTACTGCCTGTAGGGACGTCTTTTCCCAGCCCTGGGAGCCTGGGCTGGGGGTCTGGTGTGGGGCTGGAACCCCTTCTTCCTCCTGGCAGCCTCCGCAGAGACAATCTCCCTCCAGATTAAAAAAGCGGCATCGCCAGCCCAGCCCATTCCATGCCTCCACACTTCATACTAGTCTTAGTGTGCTGTCTTCTTTACCTCTCTAGTTGTAGGACTTCCATTCAGCCAGCTTTACAGCAGTTCTGGGTGATGGTTTGGAAGTGTCCAGATGAGGCCCAGCTATGTATTGTGTAGAGGTGTTGAGAATGAGTACATATTATATCTCTTTTCTGCTGGCTGTAAGCTCTTTGAGGTAGGCTTTGCCTCAAATTTATCGTCTATTTCCCACAGTGCCTAGCAGTGTCTGGCACACATACGAGCTGTATGGAGCAGTGGTTAAGAAGGAGGATCTGTTGCCAGATGACTTGGCATTAAGTAGGATTTAACCCTATCCACCTATCTTTCTCCCACCTCACTCAGAGGACCACTTACTACTCAAAGCTTAATGGAGGATTATGTGGAACTGGATAGGAAGATTTTTGGCTGTAAATAGCAGAAAACCCAATTCAAAAAACCACAATGAGATACCACTTCACATCCATTAGGATGGCTATTATTAAAAAGCAAGCAAGCAAAAAAAAAAAAAAACAAAACACCCAAGCCAGGAAGTAAGTGTTGGTGACTATCTGAAGAAATTAGAATGCTAGTGCATTGCTGGTGAGAGTGTAAAATAACACTGATGCTATGGTAAACAGTATTGCCCTTCCTGGAAAAATTAAAAATAGAATTACCATATGATCCAGCACATCCACTCCTTGGTAAATACTAAAAGAATTGAAAACAGAGACACAAATATTTATACACCCATGATTACAGCAGTATTACTCATGATAGCCAAAGGGTGGAAGCAATCCATTGACAGATGAATGGATAAACAAAATGTGGTATACAATACAGTGGAATATTATTCAACCTTAAAAAAGAAAGGAAATTCTGACACATGCTACAATATGGATGAATGTTGAAGACATCATGCTACATGAAATAAGCCAGCTACAAAAACTATATGATTCCATTCATACAAGGAGGTACTTAGAGTAGTCAAATGCACAGAAACAGAAAGTAGAATGGTGGTTGCCAGGAGCAGGATGGGGAATGAGCAATTATTATTTAATGAGTAGAGTTTCAGTTTTGCAAGATGAAAAAGGATCTAGAGGTGAATTGGGGAAATGGTTACACATATGGATATACTTAATGCCACTAAATTGTACACTTTAAAATGGTTAAAGTGGTAATTTTTATGTTACATATATTTTACCACAATTTTAAAAAGTAAAAATAAAATATAAATTTAAAAAAGGGATCAATTAAAAAATAAGGACGCGTATTGGCACATATCACCAGAGGTGCTTAGGTGGGGCGTGCCTTCGGTTGGCGTCTCAGTGTTTCTCTTGGCTTCCCCTCGTCCCCTTGGTATCAAGAAGGCTGTCCCTGTTTCTCATTCACCACAATAACATCACAGGAAGAACAGAGAACCCCTCCATTCCAGCCTTTCAAACAAAGGGCCCAAGATTCACTTTGATTGGAACATTGTCAAATGCTTATCTCTGAACCAATGACTATTGCAAGGGGAATGGAATGAAAGATATTGTCTGAAGCCAATTCCAAAGCCCGAAGTTGGAGGTTGTGCAGCTTCCCTCCTAGGAACCGGACTGCCTCAGGGAGGGATGAATATCTGTTAGGAAAGAGGAGGGAACAGATAGGGTAAATAACCAAAAAATTTACTACCTCACATCCAGTTCAGACATATTGAAAAACTTTCCCAGGAGATGTGAAAGCCTCTATGGAGAAGAAATTAATGTGTATCCAAGAGCAGATGGGTTTTCCTTCCCGCATTAGTCCTCAGGATCTGCTAATCTGTAGACTTGAGTATTTCACCTATCGCTCATTGTTTTTTTTGGAGACATCTCAGCAAACACCTTTTTCCTTCGAGTAATCAAGATGCTGCACTTCATTTATTCAAATAGTTATTGAGACAGACTTCATATCTTTCAGTCAAAGGGAGCAGTGTGTGTAAAAGAAAAAATGTATAAGAGGAAAAGTGACAAGCTCCTCATACAAGTAATTTGATGTTACTGGAGCAGAGCTTGTAAGAGAGAAGTGAGAAAGGTAAAATGGGATCGAATCATAGAGGTCTTTGGCTAGGCAGCTCTTGTTTCAGTTTATTTATTGAAGTAAAACACTTATGCCCGGCTGGCCGGGGTGGCTCAGTGGTGGAGCGTTGACCTGTGAACCAGGAAGTCACGGTTCGATTCCCAGTCAGGGATCATGCCTGGATTTCAGGCTTGATCCCCAGTAGGGGGCATGCAGGAGGCAGCTGATCAATGATTCTCTCATCATTAATGTTTCTATCTCTCTCTCCCTCTCCTTTCCTTTCTGAAATCAATAAAAATATCTTTAAAAAATACACACACAATAAAGTGCATAAGGTGTATAATCTTCAGCCAATATCTCAACAAATTTTTATATATGGGCACATCCATATATACCCAGATCTAGCGGAACATTTTCAGCATTCCAAAGGTGCCTTCATGCTCCTTCCCAGTCAATACCCATCCCCAGAGGGAACTACTATTTTGGATTCTATTGCTATGAATTAGTTCTACCTGCTCTTAAACTCCATAAAAGTGGAATTATACAATATGTACCCTTTTGTATCTGGTTTCTTTCACTCAGTGTAATGATCATGAAATGCCTCCATGTTGCTTGTTTTAGAGTTTGATCGTTCTCTTGCTCCATGGTATTCCATTGAATGACTATTCCACAATTTGTTCATGCGTTCTGTAGTTGGTGGACATTAGGGTTATTTCCAGTTCCATGCTAGTGTGAACACAGCTATTATGAACATTCTTGTACATGTTCTTTGGTGTACTTACGCACTAATTTCTCTGAGGTATATACCTAGAAGTGGATAGGCATGTTTTGCTACAGTAGATGCAATTCAGCAGTTCTCCAGAGTGGTTATATCAAGGGATTTTTAACGTTAGCCCAAGAAAGACTGGGAATGGTATGAAATTTACATCTTACTTTGGCAGCCAGTGTGGAAGATGCACAGAAAGGGGGTGAGATCCTAGACAGGGAGACCCGTAAGGAAACATGACCAGGGGCAACAGACCAGGTGAGGAATGATGTGGCCCTGAGCTCAGGCAGCTTGTGTGGAGGAAGAGGATGGTTTTGAGAGATGGTATGAAGGTAGAGTTGATGTGATTGTTTGGATGTGGTGGGGAGAGAATGAAGTTCAGGATGCCTGCCAGGTCTCTGAGTTGGTGTTGGCAGAATAGAGGTGGACTTCTCTAAGAGAGAGAGCATTGAGAAGGAGCCGGTTTGAGGAAGATGAGCTCCCTTTTGAACAGATTCAATCTGAGGGACCTGTGAAGGTGGTAGTAGCCAGTAGCAATTGGAAGTACAGGACTGAAGCTAAGGGGAGAGATCAAACTGGGGATTTCTATTCTGGAATCCAGGGAATGAGTGAACCATGGAGTGTGAAAAGGGGATCCCAAGAAGATGATCAAGAAGGCTTTTCCTGCCTGGCCAGTGTGGCTCAGTGGTTGAGCATCAACCTATGAACCAGGAGGTCACAGTTCGATTCCTGGTCAGGGCACATGCCCGGGTTGTGGGCTTGATCTCCAGTGTGGGGGTGTGTGGGAGACAGTCGATCAATGATTCTCTTTCATCACTGATGTTTCTGTCTCTCTCTCCTCCCTTCCTCTCTGAAATCAATAAAAATATATATTTAAAAAAAAGAAGAAAAAGAAGGCTTTTCCTGAGAGGTAGGAAGAAAACCAGGAGCTTGCCTCCTGTGGTAAAAACTCAGGCGAGGGACCTTTTCTAAAAGGAGTTTCCAGAGACTGCTGAGGAGTCAGGAAGATGGTCATTGAAAAGTGTCCTATGAACACTGAGCTTAAACTAGTCATTCACAGTCAGGGGCATCCAGGATTCTCCGTCTCAACAGTCTGGAATCAGAAGTCCACACCAATGAGACAGGGCTGGCTGGCTGGGCTACCTCTCCCCTCAAGTCTGTTTCACAGCCTCAGTCCGGGGCAGTGCCTGTGGCCTCTCAAAGTGTGTGGGGACCTCAGCTGGACAATAGAGGGCAGACAGCAGCTAGTGCATGGCCCACAGAGTCCCTCCTGACATCGGAACACTGAAACATGGACATTTGAACACAAATTTCCCCTGGAGCCTCTCCCCATGGAAATTCCCAGTTGTGAACCATAGTGGCTTTAATCTGAAGTGTCAGAAAGGTTGCCCAGGACTCTGGGAGCACCCAGCTGAAAGCACATTTGTGTGAAGTTTGGGGCAAACAAACCGGAATCCAGAACGTTTTTAAAGATCTGTGCCCGTGGTGAACTTTTCCAGGAAACATAACAAAAACGGACCCTCTTAGGCAAAAAGCACTGGGTCTTATCATTATTCATTTGTATTCTTACTGAAATATAAACTCAGGGAAACGGTGAAGGGAAAGAACAGTGCATGTCTTATTTCTTTAGCGGGCACCAGGGGCTGGAGAAGGCTCCCGTAGAGTTTAATAGACGGCTTTATGTATTTATATGCTTTGACTGGAGCTAAAGAGCTCCATGCCACACAATGGGCAGTTTCTAGTTGGATTTTAAAAGAAAATAACTTTGATCATTTCAAAAGCAATGAAGCCTGATGCAGCGCAGAGAAAAGAGGGCAGTAATTTATGGCTACCATTAAGGACACAAAGACAAAGGCAGCGGGGACGTTTCACTAAGTGAAGATTTACAAATGTGTAAAATCCACCCTTATGCCTGGAAAAAGCGGACCGTCTCTGCCCGCACCACACAAAGGGGGTGGGAGGGAGGGGCGAAAGACAGAACAAGGGATGCAACCTGCCTGCCTTCACTGGGGATGAAAAGGTCAAAAGAAAACAACACAGAAAAGTTATTTTCTCAGGTTCTCCACCAGGCAGCGGCATTAGCCACGAAGGCCCAAACAGGCAGACTCAGCCTGGGTGCCATGGGCACGGGAGGGCCAAGGACCGCAGAGGAGGGGTGCAGTGGGGGGAACCCTGGGAGGATGGACCCTAGGAAGATGTTTTTGTGCATGAGCTAGGCGGGGATTTTTTGTGATGTTTCTTTCCTTTTTCTTTTTTTATAATCAAAGGAATGAATAGATAGATATAGAAATAGACATGGGTATAGACATAACTATAGATACACACAAATGCACATGTATATATGTGTATATTCACAGGAGAAAATTTAATAAATACAAAGACGCTCAAAGAACATAAACATCCCTGAATATGATGTTTGTTGCATCTAGGAATTGCTGCTGCATTTCTTCCTGGAGTGATGCTGAGCGTGGTGGGATGCAGTCTTCGGTGCCTAGGGTGGTGCGGGAAGGCCCCACGCAGTGTGTTCCCTTATGTCTTGTGTGGGGGGCCAGGTGGTCAGGCACGCCCTGTGTGGCAGGGGACAGACCATGAGGTCAGGTGGTCACAGATACCACATGTGCCCCAGGCGAAGCTGGGGCTGAGTCTTGTCCCTGGTGGCTCACCCTTGACTTCCAGCCCCTTTCCCTTCACCTTTTAGACTGCGCTGAAGAGAGATTTAACGGGTTTTCAGTGAAGTGGGCATTTTCTGCTGTGATTCTGGGCCCAGGAGTGTCCCTGAGAGAGTCTCAGGATGCCCCACGGTGGGGCAGGTGGGCCACTGCCTTCAGAGTGCGTGGGGCAAGCAATCAGAGGGTAGAGCAGAGAAAGGTGCAGAGGATGTCTGAGGTGAGCAGAGAACTGGGGTCACCTCTTTACTGAGTTCTCCTGAGTGGCAGTGTGTGTGGAATCACCCCACTCCATCCACACTTGCCCCTCCCAAGTGGAGAGGCGGGGAAGCCCCGAAGGTGGCTTTGGGGTCTGGGGACTATAGGACTCTGAGGTCCCCAGGACACTTTCTGGGTGCCCCATGTCCGAGCAGTTCAGGTTAGAAGGCTGTTTGTCCTCCCAAGGGGGACCGGGTCAAGTTGTAGGACACCGCACACAGGCAGGGCAGGAGGCTGAGACCAAGCAAGATGGGAGTGAGGGGGCAGCGGGTTTGGTCCCGGGCCAGGGGGCGGGGGTAGGGGGGGCGAGGCCCGCCCGCAAGCTGACAGCCACCCTCGGGCCACCGTGGCCGCGCCCCCTGCGCCCGAGAGCGAGGGGGAGGGAAGGGGCCAGGAGGGGAGGACCGTGTGAAAATGAGGCCGGGGCTCGGGCCGGGCGGGGCCAGGCGGGTGTCAGCGCGCGGCGGCCAGGGCGCCCGCACACACCTCCGGAGCCGCTGCCTCGCTGGCCGCCCGCGCCGCCGCCTCTGCCCGCAGCCGCCGCGCCTTCCATGGGGGTCGCGGGCCGCGGCTGCCCCGGGGCGGCCCAGGCGCTGCTGCCGCTGCTGCTGCCGCTGCTGCTGCGGGCGGCGGTGCTGCCCGGCCCGGGCCATGTCCCGGCGCCGCCTGAGGGTGAGTGTCCGGCCGCAGGGGCGCACCTGGCAGGCAGAGCGGGCGCGGGAAGGGGGTCCCGATTTCCCCAGTGGCTCGCCCCGAGCGGCGGGCCTCGGACTGGGCTGCGGAGCTTCGCGTGGCCCCCGCTCCCCTGGGGCCCTCACCCCTTGGCCAGGCCAAGGCACCACGACCGCGGGGGCTGGAGGCCCAGGGCCGGCCTCGGACCCGGGGCTGATGACAGTTCCGCCAGGGTCCCTGCCTCCTGGGCCCCCGGAGAGTGCCTGCCGGTCAGACTCTCCCCTGCCGAGCAGGGAGCAGGGCATCGGGGTCTCAGGGTCCAGCTCCTCCTCGCCCAGACGGGGAAACGGGGCCGCAGCCAGGGCACATCAGTCCGTCGTGGCAGCTTTGCTCCTGCTCCCCCCCCCCCCCCCCCCGTTCCCCCTGGGGCCAGGGAGCTCTCCTGGGGCTTCGGGGTCGGCTCCCTGGATCTTTCTATTTGCGGAGCAACCGCTGTTGGAGGATCCCGGAATCCTGCAAGCAGCAACCAGCCTGGCTTTGGGGCCAGCGTAGATAAGGACTCTGGACAGTCTTCACTAACCGAACTTGAAATCCTTTCAAAACTTTTGTTTTTAATTAACATCCTGGAGTGATGTCAACCAGGAAATACTTCTGCCAAGGCCTGTGTCCAGGTTGAGAGGGCGAGCAGTGGTGAAAGGCGGGTGGGTACCATTCCCTCTTTGCACCATCTGGGAGCTCGGATGGTGCGTTCAGAGCCCTGGGCAAGCCTTCTGCCCATAACATACCCCGAGAGAAAGCTGACAGACACCGCTCACTTCTCTTGATCACACGTGTAGGCATTTACTATTGCCTACCCGTGTTCCAGGCAACGGGGACATGGGCCCAATCTGTAATCAAGATGGGGAGACAGGCAGGAAAACAGTGACAACCCTGCCTGATATGTGCAATGAAAGGAGATAAACATGGGGGAGCACATCTTGGGAGACACCTCCCCTCCCCTGGGGGGTCCTGGTAGGCTTCCTGGAGGGGGGTGGATCTGAGCTGAGTCTTGAAGGTGCATAGAAAGGGTGGGGAGTATTCCAGTCAGAAGGATCAGGCTGTGCCTGGAACCGTGTGGGAAATGGGATGGTTCATCCCAGGGGCTCCCCAGCCGTTTAGCTGGTGAAGCGTGAAGGCGGGTGGGCTGGTGGGGATGATGCTAGCAGGGTCAGAGCGCACAGGGCTTGGGGCACCCGGCCAGGAGCTGCTGTGCTCTTTTGCAGATGTGGACGAGTGTGCCCACGGGCTAGATGACTGCCACACCAATGCCCTGTGTCAGAACACACTCACCTCCTACAAGTGCTCCTGCAAGCCTGGCTACCAAGGGGAGGGCAGGCAGTGTGAGGGTAAGTGTCTCGGGGACCCATGGTGGGAGGGCCAGCAGGGGAAGCTCCCCACCTCCTCGGCTCTTGTAGTGGCCACTCATGTCGGTAAAAGTCCTGCCCCTTCGCCTGAGTCACACCCCCCATCTCATCCTCCAGGGACTGGGAACATCAGGCCTTCCTCAGAGCTGACCATACAGTTTGACGTGGCTAGCTTCTAAAAAGGAAAAGAGGTGTTTTAGTGTCTTTTGGTGCCACTCAGTTTGGGGGCAGAAAGTCAGCAGCCGTGTTTGTTGATCAGGAGACTGTGCTAGACGGAGCAGCAGATCCTGCTCTCCCCCTGGCGGTTTGCCCCTTTTCTCTGGAGTCCGAGTGCCAGGGTCCTGCCCGCCCCTGCAAGGCTCTGCAGCTCCACCTTGTCCATGGCTCTGGGCGGCTTGGTGTTGTGACCCGCCACGTTTGAGAGCTACGCCCAGGGTCTGCCTCTTTTGGAGCTGCAAGTTCACCCTGGAAAGATGTGTACGGAAGGATATTTTAAGCCCTTAGAGTTCCATATCTGGGAGCCTGAGGTCTGGACTCTGGCACTTTGAGTTCTTGGCCCCTGGGGGTTAGCTCAGTGTCGTGAACTCTGAAGTTCAGAACCAGCTGGAGATTGGACTCTCATAGGAGGAGGCTATTCCTGGGGTTGGAAATCACAGCATGTTGGAGCGGGCAGGGCTTTTCAGGGAGTTCTGAGCCAACCCCATCCTTCATTTTACAGATGAGAATACTGAGGCCCAGGGGAGTTGGGAAAGGGACTGTGGCTATGATCACACAATTAGCCCACAAGTAAAAGAAAGTCAGATCTCCACTCGAGCCCTGGCCCCGGCCCCGGCCCCGGCCCCACATCTCTTCTATTCACTCAGCCTCCCGCTGTCCCTCTTTGGTTGGGTGAGAAATCCTAATATTTATGGTCTCCTTTATGCTGAGGAGCAAAACGCCTGCCTCTTCCGTCAGAGGAGGCATGCGCCTGGTCAGGTGCACAGCAAATGGGGTTGGTGGTCCATCCATAAAGCCCTTCTATGTCTTCAAATTCATATTTTCCCAGAGACAGACATCCATCTCTCTAACTGCCCTACATCACAGGAAGCCAAAAAGCTACCTCTCCCTGACACATCTGTCTGTCCGTTCCTTCATACCACACCCTCACCATCTTAAATATTTCATTGACAGTATTAGAATTCACACGTGTTGGTACCCTGCTTGGGGGGGAAAATGTTCACTTTTTCACTGTGTCCTCTCTGGGGGCAGGATCCAGGCCACGGCTTCTTCTGGATAAAGTGCATATTTAGTAAATGATGTCAAATGACAGGTGGCAAGAGTTTCCTTATTCTTAGCTGTTGGGTTATAATCGCAAATAAAATTGAATTGCTAACAGTTTATAGTTAAAAAGTCTACTATTGAGTTTAAAATAGCAATTGATTCACTGGCATTGTTGCTTTTATGTACTTAAATTGCTTTTTAACATAATATATGATTAGTGTTATAAAAAGTTAAGCAACACAAAAATGAAAAAAACAAAAACACACACAGAAAATTTGTCCACAAGTAATCACTATTAACATGGAGCATATATTCTTTGCATTTTAAACTAAAACCCTAGGAGTGTTTGCTCTTTGAATACTTGCAATATGTATAAACCTAGTGAGTAAGGACGTCCTGTTTAGTTTGGACTTCTTGGTACAGGAGTCCAGAAGGAGAAGGATTGCGAGGATTTAAAGATGTAACTCCTTTATGTGTGTTTCTTGGCTTATTTTTAAGTCTCTTGGGTCCAATCCACGGTATCATTTGCTCCTGTCTAAGTTCAAGGGTGAGAACTGGGTTTACTCAGAGTGGACAGGATTTTATCCTCCACAAATTTTCTTCTGCCCAAATGTTGGAGATGTGAAAGTATGGGCCCTGTAAAGTCTTTTTAAAATAAGGTGAGGTGAAATTTTGCAAAAATAGTGTAGAACTCATATGTGCCCTTCATTTATCTTACTCAAATATTAACAACTTATATAAATACAATACAGTATCAAAACCAGGAAATTAACATCTCCACAATATTAACTAAACTATAGACCTTATTCAAATTTCACCTTTTTTTCTTTAAACGTTCTTCTCCCCTGACCCCTCCCACTCCGCCCCAGGATCCATGACATTTATCTGTTGTCTCTCTGTCTCCTCCAGCCTATGACAGACCCTCAGTCTTTCCTGGTCTTTCCTGTCATGGACACTTGATGAGTACAGCTCAGTTCTTTTGTTTGCCTTATATTTCCTCATGATAAGCATTGATATGGCAGGAATTGAAGCTCATAATGGCAACATGTTAACAGGTGATGATAACATTGATCGCCTGGTGAAGATGGTATATTCTGGGTTTCTCCACTGCAAACTTAGTATTTTTTCTTTCAATAGACACATGTCTTGGGGCCTATACACTCAGCCTATGCTAATATTCTGTTTCTTTTCCAATTGTTGCCCATGGATTTTAGCATCCAACTGTGGATCTTGCCTGCAACAATTATTACTATGATGTGTGCCTCTTGGTAATTTTGTATTTCCATTGTTCCTTATACACCTATTAAACTGGTATTCTTCTATAAGGAAGATTCCTTCTCCACTATTCATTTATGCATTGATTTCTACGTTTATGTATTTATGCCAGTATGTACTTGTGGGTATTTATTTAATTACTAGAGGCCCGGTGCATGAATTTGTGCACAGGTGGGGTCCCTAGGCCTGGCCAGCAATTGGGGCCGATGGGGTTGGCGGGGGGGGGGGGGCAGCCGGCCTGGGGGAGGGGCTGCGGGAGGTTGGCCAGCCATTGGGGGGAGGGACTGCAGGAGGTTGCCCGGCCACGGGAGGTTGGCTGTGGGAATGCACTGATCACCAAGGGGCAGCTCCTCCATTGAGCATCTGCCCCCTGGTGGTCAGTGCGCATCATAACAACCGGTCAACCAGTTGTTCAGTTGCTTAGGCTTTTATATATATAGATATGTTTAGTTATTTATTTTTGGCTCAAATTGTTTCGCTTTAGCCATTAGGAGCTCCATCACATTGTCGCCTGTGTCCTTTTTATATGCCCCCATCATTTTTATGAGAAATTCCTAATTTTCTGGCACCGCAAAATGCTCCAAACTCATCTTCTATTTTCCCCCACCCCAGCCCTGGAATCAACCACTTCTCCAAGGAGCCCTGATTCCTTTTATTGAAAAATGGTGTATGGAAACCAAGATCTGGATGTTTGCTGTTTTCATTGTTACTGGGGTGATTACTCCTGGGTCTTCTCAGTGGACAGAGCTAGAAAATATACTAGTATGTATGTTTATTAGTCCACACATACACACACATCTCTATTAATTTTTTTAAAGACATGTTTTTATTGATTTCAGAGAGAAGAAGGGAGAGGGAGATAGAAACATCAATGATGAGAGAAGCATCAATTGGCTGCCTCCTGCATGCCCCCTGCTGGGGATCAAGCCTGCAACCCGGACATGTACCCTGACCAGGAATTGAACTGTGACCTCCTGGTTCATGGGTTGACACTCAACCACTGAGCAACACCAGCCAGACTATTAATGTTTTATATCTATCTCTTTTGTGTGTGTGTGTGTGTGTAAGTAACAGTGAGTTACACTGATACTTTGAATTCCAAAGCAATACTACAAGATTTATTCTAACCTCCTTTGCTTATTCATAACTTTTTTCTCCAACAGTGAGAAACTTGGCTCTTACTATCTGAAATATATTTACCAATCCTAGTTTGTTCAATTCTAGTATACAAATTAAGTATTTGCAGAATTGCCATTACATAACCCTGTGAGTAAGACAGGTTTAGTAATTAGAGGACAGTCTTTGTATACAGCTGTTTTTGTTTTTAACCTTACAACAGCCAGTCAAGATATTGTTTTTCAAAGTTACTTAGGCTAGTGCTTTTCTTCCCCATTCTCTTCAGTTTGGTTCTATTATTCATTTATAATACAGTATATTTGTTTGTTCCTCCCTATTTGTATTCCATTTTTTATCCCTCACTTCACCCCCACCCCTGCTTCTTGGTTAATATGTAAAACATCACTGGTTCTGAGAGTCAAAGCTGTACAAACATTCAGAGAAGAGTTACTCCCTCCTCTTATTCCTATTACTCTGTTCCCATTCCTCCTTCACTCCACCCCTTTTCCCACACACTGTGGGTCACCATCTCTGTAGTTTCTGGTTTATCCTTTCTATATTTCTTTTACACAAATGTGTATTTTATTTTTAACTACTTTCTTATTATAATTTACATACCACAAAATTCACCATTTCTAAGTAAGTGTACACGATTAATGATTTTGGGTAGATTAGCTGAGTTATGCAACCATTACATAATATAGTTTTCAGACATTTTCCTCATCTCAATCAGGTCCCTCATGCCCATGTGCCCAGCTCCTTGTTCCCAGCTCCAACTCCAGGCAACCACTAACTCTATAAAGTTGCCTTTTCTGGACATCCTATATAATAAAAGCCTAATATGCTAAGTGTCCGGTCATCTGGTTGGCCGTTCAACCAATCAAAGCTAATATGCTAATGATATGCTAAGGCTGCTCAACCGCTCACTATGATATGCACTGACCACAAGGGGGCAGACAGTCGACAGGTTGACCAGTCGCTATGATGTCACTGACCACCAGGGGGCAGATGCTCCAACTGGTAGGTTAGCTCGCTGCTGGGGTCCAGCTGATTGGGACTGAGCGAGACAGGACTGACATGCCCTGGAGCCCTCCTGCAGTCCCTCCCTGGCTGGCCAACCTCCTGTGTGCCTCCCCAGCCCCGATCATGCACCAGTGGGGTCCCTCGGCTTGGCCTGCACCCTCTCGCAATCCAGGACCCCTTGGGGGATGTTGGAGAGCCAGTTTCAGCCCGATCCCACAGGCCAGGCTGAGGGACCCCACTGTGCATGAATTCGTGCACCGGGCCTCTAGTTTCATATAAATGGAGTCATACAATATGTGATCTTTTGAGTTTGTCTTCTTTCACATAGCATAATCCTTTTGAGGTTCATCTATGTTGTAGCCTTTATTGGCTTTTCATTCCTTTTAATTGTTGACCAGTATCCTACTGTATAGATATGCATATATGCATATTTTATATGTATGAATATACATTCACCAGTTGATAGACATTTGGGTTTCTTCTACTTTTTGCTATTATTATAATGTTGCTATGAATATTCACCTGCAAGTCATTGTGTGGACATGATTTTACATTTATCATATATATATATACACACACACATACATACATAAACATATACAGGAGTAGAATTTTGGGGTTATGCGGTAAATTTATGTTCAAAACTTTAAGGAACTGCCAAATTGTTTTCCAAAGTGGTTGTGCCATCTTATATTATCATCAGTAATGTGTGAGGGTTTCCATTTCTTCATATCCCTTCCAATATTTGTCATTGCCTGTCTTATTATTATAACTATTCTAGTGAGTGTGAAATGGTATTTCATTGTGGTTTTAATTTGAATTATCTTAATAATTAACAATGTTGAGCAACTTTTCATGTGCTTATTAGTCATTCATGTATCTTCTTTGGTAAAATGTCTATTTAAATCTTTTGCCCATTCTAAAATGGAGTTATTTTTTTAAATTATTATTATTGAGTCATAAGAGTTCTTTGTAAGTCCTTTATAAGACATGTGATTTACAAGTCTTTTCTACCAGTCTGTAGCCTGTTTTCATTTTTTAATGGTGTCTTTTGAAATGCAAAAGTCTTTAGTTTTGCGAAAGCCCAATTTATAAATTTTAAAATTTATGAATTTTGTGTTTGGTGTTGTAACTAAGAAATCTTTACTTAACTCAAGGTCTCAAAGATTTTCTCATAAAAGCTCTATATTTTCTCTTAAAAGCTTTATCGTTTAAGGTCTTACATTTAGGTCTCTGATCCATTTTGAGTTTGATTTTTGCATATGGTGTTAGATAAGGCCTAAATTTATCTTTTTGCATATGGATATCCAATTGTCTCAGCACCATTTGTTGAAAAGACTATCACTAATTCTGACAAATTATCTTAGCACTTTTGTCTGAAATTAAATAACCATAAATATAAGGGTTTATTTCTGGATCTCAATTCTGTTTCATTGACCTCTATGTCTGCCTTTATGCCCATACCACAACCTGTCTTGATAACAATAGCTATATAGTAAGTGAAAGTCCCCCAAACAATTTTCCTTTTTCAAAATTGTTTTGTTTCTGTCTTGTTGCTGTTGTTGATAATCCTCACCCGAGGATATTTTTCCAATGATTTTTAGGGAGAGTGGAAGAGAGAGGGAAAGACTGAGAGAAACATCGATGTGAGAGAAACATATCGATTGGTTGCCTCTTGCACAAGCCCTGACCAGGGCCTGGGCCCGGAGGAGCCTGCAACCAAGGTGGTGCCCTTGACCGGAATCCAACCCAGGATCCTTTGGTCTGCAGGCCAACGCTCGATCCAGTGAGCCAAACCGACTAGAGCTATTTTGGTTCTTCTTTTGCATTTCCATATAAATTTTGGATAAGCTTATCAATTCTGACAAAATAAGCATGTTAGAATTTCTTGGGTTTTTTTTTTTGTATTCCCTTATATTTTTACACAAAGATGACAAACTACAGAGGCTCCTTTGCATTTTTCTTTTACTTAATAGTATATCCTAGAAACCACTCCAAATCAGTTCATAGAGATCTTTACCATTGTTTTTTTAACAGCTGCATAGAACTTCGTTGAGTAAATGTACCATAATTCTTCAACTACTCTGCTTTGACTTATACCCTCTGCATTTAAGTTGGTTTTAGTATTTTGTAATTACAAATGCTGCAGTAAATAATTGTTTGCATATTTACTTTCCTGTTGTTGGAGATGTATCTTCAGGGTAAATTCCTACAAGTGGGGTGGCTGGTTTAAAGATAAATGTATATTTCTCCATGCTAAAGAAATAGCATCTGACTGGTTTACTTCTCTTTTATCCCTCAGACATTGATGAATGTGAAAACGAACTCAAAGGAGGCTGTGTCCATGACTGTTTGAATATTCCAGGCAATTACCGCTGCACTTGTTTTGATGGCTTCATGTTGGCTCATGATGGTCATAATTGTCTTGGTAAGCACAACGGTTGGGAACGGCAATTCTCCTTTACCCTCCGGCACCCCCATCCTGGGTTTTCCTTTGATGAAATACTCATTAAAACAAAAAGGGGATCAGAGACTTGTGTTTTCTGGCCCCCTAGAAATCAGACTCTGATAGAAAACCAGGTAAAATGTTTTAGTTTTTTTAAAAAATATATTTTTATTGATTTCAGAAAGGAAGGGAGAGGGAGAGAGATATAGAAACATCAATGATGAGAGAAAATCATTGATCAACTGCCTCCTGCACACCCTTCACTGGGGATCCAGCCCACAACTGACCGAGAATCGAACCATGAACTCCTGGTTCACTGGTCAACACTCAACTACTGAGCCACGCTGGCTGAGCATGTTTTAGTTTTTATTGTGATCAATCATAATAGAAATCCTCCATTAGTCCAAGGAGATGGGCAGGCGTCATCATTACTACTTACTGACTTTTTAGCATTGACTTGTCACCTTTAAGATCTTTGATTTTGTGTTAAAAGGGTCTTGACTTATACCCTTATATCTCTTTACTGCTGTAGGTGTCTCTATTCGAGAATTAGGTAAAACTACTTGTCCTGAAAAATCCGAGTGTATGCTTGAATCTCAGCCAGGTAGACCCCCCTCTTCTTGAAATAGAGAGAAATTCAAACAGAAACCTTCCATCAACATCCTTCTAGTATTCCACTAAACAGAAACATCTGTTGGAGTTTCAGTCCCTGAGTTAGGGACTAAAAGTGGTGTTTACATTGGTTTCTTATGCCAGGAATGAAACAAAACTTAGAAATAGCAAGCAGTTGGATAGGGTTGTGTGATAGATAGCCTTATTAGAGCAGTGGTCGGCAAACCGCGGCTCTCGAGCCACATGCAGCTCTTTGGCCCCTTGAGTGTGGCTCTTCCACAAAATACCACGGCCTGGGCGAGTCTATTTTGAAGAAGTGGCGTTAGAAGAAGTTTAAGTTTAAAAAATTTGGCTCTCAAAAGAAATTTCAATCGTTGTACTGTTGACATTTGGCTCTGTTGACTAATGAGTTTGCCGACCACTGCCTTAGAGGATGCAGTACACCTGGCAGGCAGGTATTTTGGTGTTTGCATTTGAAGGCTGCTCTTATCAGTTGTGTGGGAGACAGCTGGCATCGGGTTCCTTTGACACTGGTGACCTCTCATGTGGCTGACCCACTGATGTCCACTTGGTTGATCAAGGCCCTGACCCTGTGGGGACAGCTGTTCAGATGCTCCCTTACAGTGCAGTGGGAATAGCCACTTGATCAAATGCTTTGAGATCAGCATAGAAGTCACCGATAAGTATGGGCAGCACTTGTATTTTGTGTGGAGCTTGTTCCTTTGGGACTCACATGTCCTATGACCTTTATCCACTTCAGTGTCACCTGGAGCCTCATCCTGCCTGTGCCCTGTGTAGGAGGTCAGGCTTTGGGTCAGCCCACTTGGCTTGATGGAGGGCTGGAGGATCACTAAGCCCTTTTCAAACTTTTAGGCCATCGGCACCACATGAGAGAGACAATCCTGAGAGCAGCAACACATTGAAATCAATGAAAAACTCAAAAAAAGGAAACCATTTTCAACCACTTTCAGTGTATATTTGTTGGGAAGCATACAGTGTGTTTGTATCATGGTGTTTTTTTTTTTTTGGTTGTTGATTTTTGTTTTGTTGGTACCGTTTTCTGGGGGGAAATCTCACATTTCCCTTTGATTTGCCAACAGTGGCATTTTGAGGATTTGGATCTGATAGCAGACCCAGTGGTCAGAGTTATGCTCAAACACACAGACTGGGAGAAGTGTGAGCTTCCTAAGATGCCAGACCATCCAGGAGTTAGGGCCTGGGCCAGGGTTGGGTGGGGTGGTTCTGAGCACAGGCCTGCTCAGAAATCCTGAGGCCTGGAGTCCTTCCTTGCCTGGCCGCTAACACAAGGTATTTCAGCAGACCATCTGCATTTCCCGGCCTTGGGGGTCTCTCTGTGGGCTTTGTAGCAAGGATCTGCTTTGAAGAAAGATCCTGAGCATCCGTGGACCCTACCTGAACAGGCTAAGGATTCTTTAAAAGGAAGGTATGAGAAAACCAAGTGGTTTACTAAGAAGGGCAGGACAGCATACTCAGCAGAGACCTCTCTGCCAGTTCACCTGGAAGAGGCCGAAGCACTCTGTGACCAGAAACAAGCTCAGAGTCAGGACTTCTCAGGAGTGGCCGTTTCCTGTGCTCTGTGGATGAGCCCTCAGCTCTCCGGCCCCGCTAACCACACCTTAGCCACAGGCGTATTAGCCAGAACCTACAAAGTAAAACACCACTTAGCTCTGGCACTAACCCCAGAGTCCTCCAAGATCTGAATTGCCTGTGAGCCTGAAAAATGAAACGCAGCCCTTCCACACCGCTCCCCCACCCGAATTCAGTTTCTATTTGCTGAGCGTCTGGAAGCAAGGCAGAGCTCTTGGGTTTCGTCGCAGTGGTTCTCCGCTCTGGCTGCACATTGGAATCACTTAGGAAGTTTTAAAACAACACCATGGCCACTGTGGCCGGTGTGGCTCAGTTGGTTGGAATGTCGTCCCAATACCAAAAGGTGGTGGGTTCAAGTACTGGTCAGGGCACAAAATCCCCGGTCGGCGTGCATGCGGGAGGCAATCAATAGATGTTTCTCTCTTCTCTTTCTCTAAAATCAATAGAAATGGTCCTCAGGTGAGGATAACTAACTAACTAACTAACTAAATAAAACAACACCATGGCCTAGGTCTCACCCAAGACTACTTCTATTAGTGTCTCAGAAGGTAGATTCAGGCCTCAGGGTTCTAACATGCAGCCCAGGTTGTAAAACCCTGCTTTACAGTCTGGAGAAACTCACCAACCTAGTGATACACACGTGTGCCTGTGAACACACACACTCTGTATTAAGTCAATCACAGTGCCTCACCTAACTTAATGACACGTTTCTAATTGCTTTGGTGAAAAGGAATAGTGAGTGAAACCTGGGGTGGGGTGTGGCAGCTCAGAGGAGAGCACACCTTTACCCAACAGTAACGCAGGATTTGGGGTTCAGGTAAGCAGATCTCTACGGCTCCCTGTAAGTCCTCGCTAAGGAACACCTGGGCCAGGTGTGTTCCAGCGTGGCTCATCCTCAGGAATGTGCTCCCTTCGCCCTTTGGCACAAAGAAGGGCAAGTTTGTTAGGCTTGAGGGATGGCTCGCGGCCCATCAGTTTAGAAAGGCATCTGCTCGGTGTGGGAAGACCCATGACGGTAAGATCTGAAGCTTGAAACCAGATAACAGATATTTAAATGTGAATTTTCTTGTGACGAATGTGCCCAGGAGCTAGTGATAGGCACGTGGGAAATCGGGCTGGGGGAGGGGGGGAAAGAAACAGCTTTTAGATCAGCCTTCTCCCGAGCCTCTCCCGTGTCCGAGGCGTCTCTGGAAGTTTCTTCTTCCCCGGCTCTGGTGGTGCTGTGCTCGCCTGCTTGCTGTTCATGCACTGACAGCCCGGGTGCCGCTGCAGGTTGCAGGCTGTGCTAATAAGACACAAATCTTGGTCCTTAAGGAGTTTGCCATCTGGTGGAGATAAATAAGTAAAAGATTTTGAGGGGTCAAAAGGTACAAATTAAAAAAAAAAAAAAGATTTTGAGAATGCAATTCGGTAAGTATATGATGAAGCCATGTGCATGTGAGTCAGTGGGAGGAAAGTCCCCTCTCCCCACCCTGAGGGGTGGCCCTGGGGGAGGCATCCCCCTCCCTGCATTTCTGACGGTCCCATCTCTGGGGCTCCTGCTGTCTCCTCTACCTCCTTCCCTGGTATTCTCCCAAATTCCACCTCTGCCTCCCTCTCTCCCTCCCCACACTCCTGTCTCATGAACATTCACCCGGATCAGGCCATCACAAGCACATGTGCGGTCTTTGCAACACCAGGCGTAGGTTTCCCACCACCTGCGGACTTCCCCAGGCGGGGGTCATCCACTCTCCGCCCATCTCTACACCCAGGGCTGCTTTTCTCTGTGTTTCTTAGCCACCCACCCCATGCCCACATGGCTTGCTGCCCTGCAGGCACCTGTCCACAGTCCTCTTTTATTTCTTCCTTCCTCAGCACCCCCACTGCAGGCCCAGGCCCGGTCCCACCAGTACCAGGCGTGGCTATTTCAGGCACCCGTGTGAAGCCGGCCCCCAGGCTTCGATTCTTCCCGTTCCCTGTGTCCTTCCCTCAGCGGCTGGGCTGCCTCGTTCTTCCCAGCGTGGGGGTTGGGCACCCTGCTCCAGTGGGCCCCAACTGCCTCCCAAACAACGTAGGACCTCCTTTGTTTGTTACTCAAGGTCCTTTGCAGTGTGACCCCGAATCTACTTCCTAGCTCTCTCCTGCAACTTCCCTGCTTGTACCCATGCTCCAGCCCAGGGGGGTGACCTGCCATTACTTGAACAGACCCCATGCTCCCTAGCCTTCCAGCTGGTTCTCATGCGCCTTCTTCTGCCTAGAACCCCTTCTTCTGATTTGTAATTGAAGAAATCCTGCAGGGCCCATCATCCTTCACCAGCTTCTCCACAAAACCCATCCTGACACCCACAACCACACGCGACCTCTCTTTCCTCTGTGCCACCTTTGACCATCCCTCCCGATTACTTGTACCTTTGTCTCTTTCCCTCAGAAGGACGTGCTCCCGGAGGGAAGGAATTTGATCTCACTCCTTTACCGTGTTTTACTGCCTCCCCGAGCACCGTGCTTTGGAAAGAGAGGGTGTTCAATCAGTGTTGACTGAATCGGTTCTCTTGTGTGCACTTTTCTTAAGTGAGCCCCATACCCGTGAGGGTTGGTTAATCATCTGGGGGTCCCACTGGCTTCAATTCTTAGAGCTTCTGTGGCGCAGGGATGGGAAGAGGGACCTTATCTCTGCTCAGTAGGAATCCCTGAGCTGCTGGGCTGGGTGGGGCGCTGAAACAGTCACCAAAGCGGAGGCTAAGCCTTCTCCCCTCCAGACGTGGACGAGTGCCTGGAGAACAACGGCGGCTGCCAGCACATCTGCCTCAACGCCCTGGGGAGCTACGAGTGCCGCTGCAAGGAGGGCTTCTTCCTGAGCGACAATCAGCACACGTGCATTCACCGCTCCGAAGGTACCTTTGCCCCGCTGTGGGCGGGGCCTGGGGAGGGGGCGGGGCCACGCCTGAGACTCCCCCACCCTCAGTGGCTTGAGAAGGGAAGTTTGGGCCCAACAAAGTCTGGAGGCTGAGGACATCCAGGCCCTGCTGCTGGGTGACCGTGGGCAGGTTACCCTAGCTTCTCCTCCTCCACCTGGCAAAACAAGTGGCTGAGCTCAGAGGTCTCTTCACACTTCGCAGTCTCTGATTCTAATCTTTCAAAAGAGTACATTTCAAACATGACTAGATGTCTCAGGAGAAATGGGCACTCTGCCAAGTTGTTCAGAAAACGTGCTGCAAACCACAGCACCAAGTGCGAGCCTGCTCCCTGCCCAGGGCGGGTGGGAAGGGCTGGGGCCTTCCTGGGCTTTGCCCCGTATGCAGCCCCCGGCCAGGTCTGGCCTTCCCTGTGTTTTGCATTTTTGAACTCGGAGCCTCTGAGGCTCTAGGGCAGGGGTCCTCATAAACTTTTTAAACAGGGGGCCAGTTCACTGTCCCTCAGACCGTTGGAGGGCCAGATTATAGTTTAAAAAAAACAACTATGAACAAATTCCTATGCGCACTGGGGGCCTGGGACGAGTCGGCTGCTAAGCAGGACAGGCAGCGGCACCCGGCGTGCCGGATAAATGTCCTCGGCGGGCCGCATGTGGCCCGCAGGCCGATGTTTGAAGATGCCTGCTCTAGGGGGCAGGGGACCACCCCCACCCCCAGACTTGGGCTCTCTGTGCCGGGTTTCCTTCACCCATGCCACCACTTACTATTCCTCCATACATTTGCAGAAAACTCCTTTGATGGCCTCCTTTTTATTCTCTCTGCTTTGAGTTGATACCTTGTTTTATTCCTCTCTTAGTTCAGTGGACTCTTGGGAGGGAGGAGGGTTAAGTGCCTGTGGCCAGTCAGCCACTTTTAACCAAGTGATGGGCTTTTAATTCCGCTCTGCTTTTTCTCAAGCCATACAGTCACATTTTGGTGGCTGCCTTTCTTCTCCCAGGGTGCCTGTGCCTGTTTTCAAAGGAAGTACCCTAAATATTAGACTATTGACTCCTTTTTAATAACTTAAGAATGAGGCCATTCTCAGTTCTCCCATTATTTATGCACAGATTTGTAGGTTTATTATTTTAATCGTGGTTTCAGTGACTTTTCAAGGATTTCTTTGTGGAAAATGACTTTTGCCTCATTTTCTAAGCAGGATGGCTCCTTCCTTATACCTAACTGGAAAGTCTGTTTGGGTGCTAAGCATGGTCAGAGAACGCACGGGGGGCCATGGGCTTGATGGCTCTCAACACCCGCTGGGTCACCGGCAGTGTCTGAGCAGGGTTTTCACGCTCTGCCTCTAAGCCCACAGCTCTCTGTCTCAGGCAGGCTGGATGGAGTGGCAGTTGGCTTTCATTTTCCTGCTGGTCTCTCTGGACTCTTGGGTGAGCTCTGCGTCTGGAAGAATTAAGATGCCAGCAGCATAAGTGATCTGGTCTCAGAGCATCTCCCCTTTGGTTGCTCAAAGCTGCTTCCTGAGCCCTAGTCAGTTTGGCTCAGTGGATAGAGCGCCGGCCTGCAAACCAAAGGGTCCTGGGTTCGATTCCCATCAAGGGCACGTGCCTTGGTTGCAGGCTTCTCCCCAGCCTGGGCCCTGGTTGGGGCTCGTGTGGGAGGCAGCCAGTGGTTGTGTTTCTCTCGCATCGATGTTTCTCTCTGTCTTTCCCCCTCTCTCTTCCACTCTCCCTAAAAGCCCATGGAAAAATATCCTCGGGTGAGGATTAACAAAACAAAACAAAAGCTGCTTCCTGAGAAGTCACTCTGGGAGGGAGATGGGCACCTATACAAGCCATTGCTTGAACAGCCCCCCTTCCCTCTGTGGGTCCCACCCACTCACAAGGCCACTCATCCTGAGCCCTGGAGCTTCCAGAGCGGTGGCCCCTCTGTCCCCTCAGGCAAGCCCTCCAGGCTGATTCCAAACACTGGCTCCTCTCACAGAAGTCAACACTGAAGCAGTTCCTCTCCACAATCTGTCTTTTCTAAGTTTTCTATAATTCAGACATTCTTGGAACCCCCGAAGAGTACTTAAAATGAACGTATTTGTCTGGAACTAAAACCAAAATCCAAGAATTTGAGTTGTGGTCTGGAAGCGCACTGGGATTTTCTGTTGTGTTTCACCCCGATGGCTTGGCAAATGCATGTCAGTGTGAGCCAACAGGTTATAGCGCTCTGTGGCGGGACCCCTTCCACCCTGCGGTTTAACTCTTCAAATAGAACAAGCTCTAAATGGCGCTCCTTTAGGATTTCCTCCTTGACATGCACATTAAAACCCTTAGCAATGGTATTAAAATAGACTTTAAAACCCACAGTTGATACTCGAAAAATGGTGAAAAGAAGATAACACTGCAAGCGAGCATTTTCTAGTGTTGCTGTTGTTTTCGGTAATTATTCACTGAACGTTCTTCAATCTATTAGGGGATCCTAATAGCTGATTCTGAGGGGAAGCTCAAGCGATTGATTTAATTCTCAGAGACTCCGAAGCCCTGCCAGAGAGGCTGTGTGTTTTCACCCATGTAATGGGGGTGGGCTGGAGAGAGACGGCGCCCCGGCCTGCCTTTGTCCCTATTCATGGGTGCTCAGGCTCTCAAAATGAGCATCCCTCTTTTGTTTCGTCTGCTCGGAGCTATTTTTAGATGTTGGTATTGCTGCCTCTTCAGAGGAGTGGGGAGGTGTCAGGGTCGTGGGGAAGGGGCTGTTCTCTCAGCGGGGCCTGCGCCCCCCTTTGTGGAATGTTTCTTGCCCTGTTGGCAGGGCATATTTTTATTCGGCTTCCAGAAGTATTCTTCATTGAGAGCCTGAGCCTGGGGACCGCCAGAATGGGGCATTTCCAAAGTTTCTGAGCTGTTTCCCTCCTGGGGAACGGACAACCCTAACTCAACTGCCAGGCCCATTTCTGGGGGAGCAGGACCTCGGATGGCTGGGCCTCCTGGTGAGGGCCAGCCCCGCCTGCCTCCCCAGCAGTGTGCTTGTTCTGAGTCAGGCTGCTCTGAAAAGCTCCGGGCCACCCCTTGAAAAGCCCCCAGCATCTCGAGAGCCATTGAAAGCTCCAATGATCTCCTGGTAAGTTTAGGGCTAGCTTGATACGACAGAACAGTGGTCGGCAAACTCATTAGTCAACAGAGCCAAATATCAACAGTACACGATTGAAATTTCTTTTGAGAGCCAAATTTTTTAAACTTAAACTTCTTCTAATGCCACTTCTTCAAAATAGACTCTCCCAGGCCGTGGTATTTTGTGGAAGAGCCACACTCAAGGGGCCAAAGAGCCGCATGTGGCTCGCGAGCTGAAGTTTGCCGACCATGGCAATAGGACATCAGAGGGCAACTGATGTGTAGCTCTGTAGCGTCTGGCACACAGTCCTTACAAAATATTTTTTTGTAAAGTTCACTTCGAAAATGTCTTAACAGACTTGTAAGCAGACTTGAAAGAGAAGAAGCCCAAGAAGCACCTGACCCGTTTGGGGAGCATCCTTTGCAGGTGTCACTGCCGCCTTTTCTCGGGCACCGTTCCCTGTACCCCTAGGTGCTCCTGGCACCTGTCATTTCAGAGGCTCTGCCGACCCAGGGACAAACGTCATGCTTGCTGTGCCTTCCCAGGTAGACAGGACACTGCTTCCGGAGGCAGCTCTTGGCACCGGGAGAAAATAACGTCTTCAGAAATCACCAGCCGGAGCAAAGAGCCTTCCACCGACCCAGTGCAAGCCTCTCTGTGTCAATTGGCAGCAGCCCCTAGCCTGGGCACATGAGTCCCAGCAACTGCCAGCTGACAGAGTGCTGGCGTTCAAACAGCTCGTAACCGGCAGATAAAAACCACGGTGGCTTTAGGAGACTGTGGGATGGATTAACTGCTGCGCTGCCTTTTGGAATAAGAATGGCATCTGTTTGTATTAAACATTTATTCCAGTTAAGCGTAGGTCGATGGCTCTGCGGTAGAATTGGAGAGAGATGACTGGATTTCATTAGAACCCAGGGGCTAAGGTTTTTGGGGCACAATACAGAACAGTGTGGGATCCTAGAGAAGTGGAATGGAAACCTTTTGTATTTATATTTAAAACAGTGCTACTTCCAGGATTAGAAAGTATCTTGTTAGTAGAGAGCCAATGAGAACAAAATCCCTGCTCACAAAGATGTTTTAGAGTTGTGTGGCACAAATTCAAAGAAGCATCACGTGAGTGCGTACTTAATAACGCACCACGAACTGAGCCGGCGTTGGGAGAATGCTCTTGGGTATGATAATAGTTCCTCTGGAGTGCCGGCAGGCGTCAAGTTCTCAGCACAATGCTGCCAACCACAGGGAGTACACTTTGCTATGGCCCCATCATTTCCATGTATGTCTAACCACCCGGGACAATAACCACCTGTCCCCCTTCCCGCCACCGTTTCCACAAGATTGGGCCTAATGAAACTTATAATATACCCAACCTGAAAGAATTATACCGCAGCCAAGGCAAACCTCATGTAGGAGGCCTCTCTCTGTTCTCTTTGTTGTCATGTTGTTGTATGACACTGTTAGAAGCTTGTGCCTCAAGCCTGCTGAGGCGGGGGGGGGGGGGGGGGCGCGGGGCGGGACGGGGAGAGGCAGGGACTAACTAAGGTGGTCACAACACAGAGGCCCCTGGACAGATGTCCATGTGGTGTTGCCAGAACATGGTGGTCACAGTCACCTCCCTTGTGTGGATTTGGTGGGGGTAGAGAGGAGGGTTGGAATTTCCTGAAAATCGTCTTCAAAAGTATGTGAAAATACTGGGACTTTCCTTCAGTCTCTCCGCAGGTTTTCCTGGGGATACTCTCCTCTTCTCCCTGCGTCTTTGACAAACATTGGTAACCAGTTCCTGGGGTCAGCAGGCTCTCAGTCCACACGGGTGGGAGCTTTCTTTTTGGAGAATTGAGACGTCTTATCTCTTGGGTGACATAAGACATTTTTCATGTCTCTGTTAATTGACCTGCCTTGATTTTAATGACATATTCTTTAAAAATATGGGGCTGCTGGAGACCTAGGCAGGCAGGCCTGCGGCTCACCGCTGGTCCCATGCTGCTCTGTTTTGCAGAGGGTCTGAGCTGCATGAATAGGAACCACGGCTGTAGTCACATCTGCAAAGAGGCTCCCAAGGGCAGCGTCGCCTGTGAATGCAGGCCTGGTTTTGAGCTGGCCAAGAACCAGAGAGACTGTGTCTGTAAGTATAGACTGGCGCACACCTGTGCTGGGCACCATCCTGCCCCAACGTTGTCACCTGTCATCGGCAGCCCAGCATCAGAAATGCCTCCTCATGGCACAGCGGCAGCAGGGAAGGCAGCGGGCCTGAGACACTGGCCTCCACTGAGGACTCACTCACTGCGCAAGGGTAGCCCCGAAAGGGAAGGGAAGTGGTGCTTTTTTATGGAACCAATCAGAAGGAAATGAAATTCAGGAGTAAGGAGTGTGAATGGTGGGGGCTACATATCCCCATTCCCACTGGAAAAAATCAAACTTACTCCTCTGGGAATCACAGTTCGTTGCTACCTGGTCCCTGCTTCTCTTAGACGCCGTGTCTGCCTCTCCTTATAGAACAGCCCATATTCTCTCATGCCCACAAGCCTTTTCCCAGCACTCCTCCCTTCCTGGCTTGGTGAACTCGCGCTCAGCTTTTAGTATCCTGCCTAACTTCTAATCGTGACAAGAGTAGTGGCTACCTTTGGGGCGGGGGGGCATTTATTATGTGCAAAGTCTTGCCCGAAGATGTATCACGTCCCATTTAATTCTTACAGTCACCATCCTAGGAGCTAAACATTATTCTCATTTTTAGTTGAGAAAATTGTGGAGAAGGTAAAGCGACAGGGTCACACGGGGAATGAGTGAAAAAATTAGGGTTCAAGTGCGGGTCCGCTTACCTCTAGGGCTTGCACTCTTAGTCGCCATGCTGTCCTGCCTCTGAATCCACCCCAAGGCCTCCCATGGCAGAGGCACGCATAGGGTTTGACCCTCTGGGTTAAATTGTGTATTTATGTGTGTCTACCCAATTGTGAGTCCCTCCAAGTCAGGACCTTGTCTTACTTTTGCCTCTCAGTCTTCTCCTGGTGCCTACCACAGGCTGTGCTCAATCCACATCTTTTAAATTAATGGATCAATAAATGGTGTGCACAGTCCAGACACTGCTGCCACGCGATGGCGAAATCCAGCAATAAAGCTCTGATGGATAGCAGGAAACAACTGTCCATTCAAGGTGTTCCTCAACCGCCATTTAGACCAGCGGAAACGCTGCGGGGTCCCTTTAGGAACTCTGCCCAAAGCCATGCCCTTCCAGAAGTTCCTGCAGTTTGCTAGGTAGCGTGGTTTACAGTGAGTAGACTGCAGTGGTTAAGAGGTAAGGAGACAGTTGTTTTGGTTTTTTTTTTAAGTCCCTGCATTCCTTTTTATTTTTGTATTTTTTTAATTAAAATATATAAGTTTCAGGTGCACAATATAATGATTTGAGATGAGACAGTTTTGCTGGTGAGAGACTTCTTTCCACTGTCCCCATCACAAAGCCGTGCAGCCTGGAAGCCTGCTGACCCAGGGCTGGTGCCACCATCACAGACGAGTTCTGACAGGCTCTGGGGGGCGGGGGGGCCCGCAGTGAGGCTGTCCCCGGGGTGTCCGTGGCTGGGCAGAGCGAAGGGCACCTGTCCTGGCTCCAGGTGTCTCCAAAGGAGGACTCAGGCCTCACAAGACCTGTGCGGGGGGACCCTCAGCAGGCTACAGTTTCCTGGGGTCCAGGAGAATCTCCGAAAGCTTATTTTTTAAAAATTTAAAATGTTTTTAAGATGCCACTGCTCAAATAATATTATAATTATAAAAGATCCAGAATTTTGCCACATCACCAGCTGTTTCACTTTTTTCGTTTTCCTACTTAGTTGTTCACATGTACAACATTATATTGATATGACTATGATCACAGAACAATCTCTCACATCACAAATGTGCATTCCGTTCTCTTAAGTTAGAAAAATCGCAAATGCTTATGTAAGAATTCAAACAGTCCAAAACACGTAAAGAAAATATAACCTTCCCCCTCCTGTTTCCTTTGTTAGAGGTAACCACTGTTTGGTTTGATGAAAGGACAGTGGCTGCTGCTGCTGCTGCTGCTTTTTTTTTGGCTTGTCATCAATGCATTCATCCATAGTCTGAATAATTACTGATTAATATTGCATTAATTATGTGCAAGGAATCATCATTTCCTCTGCTTACCCCCCTTCCTAACTAATCCAGATGGAATCCGATTTGAACACATACATACAAATTAAATATTACCTGTTCCAGACATAGAGTGTTGGTGCACCTCCCAGAGCCCTGTGCCACTGCAGGTACATGCAAACTTCTCCTGACAGAGCAAAGCAGCAGTCTAGAATATTTTGGTATAATTTCCCTTAAACAGTGAAAATCCCCACCCACCCCACCCATCTCCACCTACTATATAATTTTGCACAGACCTGTCATTCAGCATTTCTCCATTTCATACTGTGACTACCTGTTCACCTAGACCAGTGGTTCTCAACCTTTCTAATGCCACGACCCTTTAATACAGTTCCTCATGTTGTGGTGACCCCAACCATAAAATTATTTTCGTTGCTACTTTATAACTGTAATTTTGCTACTGTTAATGAATCGTAATGTAAATATCTGTGTTTTCCGATGGTCTTAGGCGACCCTGCTAGCGGTTCTACAGCAGCGGTTTTCAGGTCACGACCCACAGGTTGAGAACCGCTAGCAGGGTCGCCTGAGACCATGGGAAAACACAGATATTTACATTACGATTCATTAACAGTAGCAAAATTACAGTTATAAAGTAGCAACGAAAATAATTTTATGGTTGGGGGTCACCACAACATGAGGAACTGTATTAAAGGGTCGCGGCATTAGAAAGGTTGAGAACCACTGACCTAGACAGAGACAAGGTCTGCGACAGGCTGTGTCTTTCATGCACAGTGCCTGGCACATACTCTGTCATGCAACACATCTCTCTGTCATGCTCACATACTGACTGAATGAGAATCAGAGTTCTCTGGAGCAAACACAGCCCTGATTGCGGAAATTTTAGTGCTTTATGTATTGATTCATTTTCCTCTCAGTGACTTGTAACCATGGAAACGGTGGGTGCCAGCACTCCTGTGAGGACACAGCTGAAGGTCCAGAGTGTAGCTGCCATCCACAGTACAAGATGCACACAGATGGGAGGAGCTGCCTTGGTGAGTGGTGACCCCCATACTGGGTGAGAGTCTATCCCAGCCTGCCCATCCCTAACCCTAACGAACTCTAACCCTAACCCTTACCCTAACCCTCACCCTCACCCTAACGCTCATCCTAACCCTAACCCTCACCCTCAGCCTCACTCTCACCCTCACCCTCACCCTAACTCTCACCCTAACCAATTATTAATGGTGTTTAGCACCAGATGCAGATGTTTGCAATGCATTTGGCCCCAAATGGGTCCCGTGCTGCTTCACACGTGGCAGTGGGAGTGGTCTAGGGAATGGGGTCCCTCTCTCCATGTGCGACCTTGGGAAGCCCTTTCACCTCTCCTGGACGAGGCTTCTCCTGAAGAGACTGGACAACACATCCCACGGGGCTAGGCTAGGGCGATACCAGGTTGAAGCTGCGGTGACGACACAATGGCCTCTATGGTCTGCGGGAGCCAGGATTGCATATGCCTGGTGGGACGCCTGCCCTGTCTTGCATGGCGTGTTCTTGGCTGGGCTAAGGGCCCTGGCATGAATCTGAAGTTTGCATTCCCTAGTGTCTCTTTGGTCAGTGCAATATGCTTCAGAAATCTTTCCATATTATTCACCAAGGCTCTGCATGCACTTAGCGTGCTGTGTTTCCCACAGAGCCTTGTTACAACACATTATTATCGAGTGAACACGCACATTTCTCACATTGTTCTCATGTCTGGGATTTCAGCGGAAGTGGCTGTGCAGGGGATGAATAATCTGACTCATTCGTTCTGAGCATTGTACTCTTTTGCATTTCTTGTAGAGCGAGAGGACACTGCCCTGGAGGTGATGGAGAACAATGCCACATCAGTGGTGGACGGGGATAAACGGGTGAAACGGCGGCTGCTCATGGGTAGGCAAGACCCCTCACCCTCTCTCCATGGCCACTCTCATTGTCCATTTCCCTCCCAACTTATCACATCGGGCCTGAACCTGGGACCCATGTGCCCTCAGACCAGCTAGACCGGGGTCAGCAGCTCCTGTCAAGCCAGGGTGTATCTGATCTTCACCCACAGCTGTTTAGTCATCACCCGAGACCCCGGTATTGTGGGAAGAGCACCAGCCCAGCCATCAGAATAACTGGGTTAGTGTCCTAGTGCTGGCCCAACTAACTGTGACCCCTGGGCAAACTGCCCCGAGCCTCGCCTCCCTTTAGTCTTCCTTTACAAAACGGTGCTAAGACCTACATCGTAGGGTGGTCAGGAAGCTCAGTTAAGATAATAATATGCACAAGTGCCCAGAGTCCAATGCCTGGGACCTAGTGGGTGCGCAGTAACATGCGGTTGGTTACTCAGAATGTCAGTTCCCATCCTTCTCGGCAACTGTGAGCAGAGAGGCATGTTGGGCAGCCCCTCGCATCGCATGCTGCTGTGTCTGTTGTGTTTGTCCACTGCACCTCCTCTTTCTGACTGCAGCCCATGTTAATGTCAGGAGCGATAAATGGAGAGAGTGGCCCTGGGCTGCGGGACAGGGGAGGGTCTGCAGCAGGTGCCACAGTGCAGCTGGAGATGACAGCGCAAGTAGAGGTGGTGGCTGTGAGCATGGCGTCAGACAGATCCTCTGACACATTTTTTTAAAAAAATATATTTTATTGATTTTTTTTTTTTTTTACAGAGAGGAAGGGAGAGGGATAAAGAGTCAGAAACATCGATGAGAGAGAAACATCGATCAGCTGCCTCCTGCACACCTCCTACTGGGGATGTGCCTGCAACCAAGGTACATGCCCTTGACCAGAATCGAACCTGGGACCCTTGAGTCCACAGGCCGATGCTCTATCCACGGAGCCAAACCGGTTAGGGCCTTCTGACACATTTTTATTCTGGAGGAAGCTGGGCTTGACTTAAATAAAGCCTATCTTTTGATTTAGCAGTCAGGTAAGGTACTGAGCAGTCATTGGTTGCCAGACAGGTGACGTTTCTGAGCTCTCTTCTGCCCTGTTAAAATTATTGTGTTTGATTGCCTTAAATCAAAATAGCACATTACATATGAATAATATAAAAGCTTTAAAAACTTAATTAGTGCCTTAGCCAGTTTGTCTTAGTGGATAGAGCATCAGCCTGCGGACTGAAGGGTTCCAGGTTCGATTCTGGTCAAGGGCACATGTCTGGGTTGCAGGCTCGATACCCAATAGGGGGCATGCAGGAGGCAGCCAATCAGTGATTCTCTCTCATCATTGATGTTTCTATCTCTCTCTCCCTCTCCCTTTCTCTCTGAAATCAATAAAATATATATTTTTTTAAAAATGTAATTAGCACTACGAGGCTTGTAATGAGATACATCATGTCCTTGTTTCCTAACTCACATTTCCTTAGCCCAGTGGTCGGCAAACCGCGGCTCGCGAGCCACATGCGGCTCTTTGGCCTCTTGAGTGTGGCTCTTCCACAAAATACCACGGCCTGGGCGAGTCTATTTTGAAGAAGTGGCGTTAGAAGAAGTTTAAGTTTAAAAAATTTGGCTCTCAAAAGAAATTTCAATCGTTAAACTGTTGATATTTGGCTCTGTTGACTAATGAGTTTGCCGACCACTGCCTTAGCCCATTTGCCAGAGGCAATAATTTCAAAAATACATATTTTTATTGATTTCAGAGAGGAAGAGAGAGGGAGAGAGAGATAGAAGCATCAATGATGAGAGAGAATCATTGATCGGCTGCTTCTGCATACCCCACACTGGGCATTGAGCCTGCAACCTGGCATGTGCCCTGACCAGGAATTGAGCATGACCTCCTGGTTCATAGGTCAATGCTCAACCACTGAGCCACATCAACCGGGCAACTTTGTTAAATATTAGTACTGCACTAATATCTTCTTCCTCTCACCTGTATTAGCACTTCTTTAGGAAGCTAACTGCCTTTTTCTTACCTCCTTGTCAGAAACGTGTGCTGTCAACAATGGAGGCTGCGATCGCACCTGTAAGGATACCTCGACCGGTGTTCATTGCAGTTGTCCCGTTGGATTCACTCTCCAGCTGGATGGGAAGACCTGTAAAGGTAGCCTGTGCCTCTCCGTGTGCTAATGTGTGGGGATAAAGGCAGCTCTTCCTCTCACACCTCCTGGAGTGACTCCAGATTTGCTTATGATTCATATTGATGCAAGTCATTCTTCCCTGGCTAGTAGAAGGTTATAATTGAGTGAGCTTAATTAGAACTATCTTAATTACACTAACTGTTGAGAAGGTCAGCTTCTACATGTATCACACAATCCATTTCAGGCCATGGCCTTATTAGACAAAGGCAGAAGTTCAAGGGAACATTTGTAGGAGATACTATCAACATATCATAAATAACAGCCTAGAGATTATGTAAATAACAGCCAAGATTGTTATCCAGAGAACTTAATTAATAACTGTACCTTTAACTTTTACTGATAATTAGAGACCCTAATGACCTACTAGTATTTCATGGGCAAGACTGCAAAGGCTTAGTTCTTCAACATGATGAACAGTAGGTAACCAGTTACCAGGTGAAACTTAGAACAGATGAGATTTATTTGAGTATCAGGAATCATTTAAAAGCATTAAGGCTATTTGATTGTTGTGTAATTTGCCAAAACAAATGTTCTATTTTCTTATAACTTTAATGATTAAACTGGAGTGGGAAGTATACCAAAGGGAGCCACCTTATCTTGAGAGAGCAGGGCAAGGATGAGGATGCAACAGGACATCACCATTCTTTCCCATCGATTGTTTCCTAATGCTGGTCAAGGGCAGTGTAAGTCACAGTTCTCAAGGGGACTAGGTTCTTGTCTTTCACAATTGGTTAAGCCAGACCAGAAAACACATGTGAGATTGAAAACATCAGCGGACATTCTTAAGTGCTTCTACGGGTCTGTTTTTGTTTCAGAGAATCATGAAGCACACACAGTAGTACTTCAGGGACTTGTGGAAAACGAGGCAGGTATTGCTGTCTGATTTGCCAATGCTTGCCTGTTACAGATATTGATGAGTGCCAGACCCGCAATGGAGGTTGCGATCATTTCTGCAAAAACACCGTGGGCAGTTTTGACTGCAGCTGCAAAAAGGGATTTAAATTACTAACAGATGAGAAGTCTTGCCAAGGTATGTGCTGAAACATAGCTGTGCTGTGCAGTGCCCCTTGGCCGGAGTGGAGAAGACGAGATCCCGCCCTGGCAGAGACTGGCTCGCTGGGCTTCTCAACCCAGTCATTAATCCCACCTCCAACCTGTGCCTCACTGAGTTCATCTATTCTGTTTGCTAGTCTGGAACCTGTTACTATAACCATGTTCCAGAGATATATTTTAGAATATTTCATTAGAATGAAATCACTGATATATTTTGGAAATTAATCTGTGAATGATTAGAGAATACTTCAGAGAACCTACATGGTGTGATTAGAGCAGAGGTCTAATCTGATGCTAGAGATGCATAGGATCACAGAATGCAAATGGTTGTATTAGGGTGTTTAGATTATGAAAAATTTCCCTTTTTCAAAGTTTCTTTTAATGTTACGGGTTTTATAACAAAATTTGATGGCAAAATATGTAGATTTAGTTAACATGCCTTTTCCCAGCAAAATCTTGGGGTTAACCCATAATCAAGGTCATGAAATAGTTGGTCTCTTCCTTGTAGCCCTTGTTGTAGCCTTTGGTGCTTGGGGAGAAGAAGGGAGGGGGTTGAGTGGAGGAGAGGATGGTGGGTCCTTGGGCAGGATGGCTGACCCCTTCTCAGATGCATCCCTCCCACATAAGGGGTGCAGCAAAGAACTTCTCTGGGTGACAGTTATTGATATTATAACTGTTTGGGGTGGTGGTAAGCTCTTTGGGGCAGCGGACACCATTTATAGTTTCAGGAAGAAGCTCTCCAAAAAGATCTGCTATCATTTATTCTTGTTCCATTTCTGGAAATAAGAATGGCCTAACTTAATTTTGTTAGAAATCCCAGAATTTTAAATAAAAATCAGAATATGATCTCTGACTTCACTTCAGATACCAAAGATGTAACATTACTTTTTTTTAAATCTTAGAGTGTGAATTAGGTTTCTTTCTTGGATTTTTCTTCTTAGGCAATTCAAGCATCGTCGTCCCCTTTAAGTTTAGTGGGTTCATTCTAGACCATAAGTGCGTGGTTTTCATCCATTTGGCTTGGAAAGCAAATTTGCTGTTCTACATAATGTTTCATAACGTATAGAGCAAGAAATACTGTTTAAGCTGTGTAAACACATTAAAAAGGAATTAGAAAAGTGATCTCATTATTCTTGGCAAAGCAAAAGCCCGTTATGAGCAGCCAAAGTCAGCTACTGGAAGAGTCTACTTTCTCCACAACTGGCTGATGTTAATAACAGAATTCATAGAGTGACATCAATTACATGGGAAGAAACAGACTTTTTCTCATTTTTCACTGATCAGTCTTGGTAGAACAAATATTTGCACAGAACAAATTTACTGAAGAAATTGCCAAGATTTCTGGGAAAAGCTAGGGAAGAAGAGGTGTTGCAAGAATTTGCCCTTTTTATTTCATTTTTTTTTTATTCTTCTAGCCCTTCCAAATGTTTGTGTTTTTATTAATGTAGTTTCTCGTGGCACATCTGGTGTTGAAAAGAGGTCTAGCAATGGTCTACTTGGCTCCCACCGAGTTCTGCACTGGTCCTGGTTTATCCATTTGGAGACACAAGTCGTAGCTCTGTCAAAGCCCTCCAAAGAGCTGAAGAAGGGAGCTCTGAAATTCTAGTCTACAGGGAAGATGTGAGGACCAGACCAGGAAAGAAGTGGTGATTACACTGACAAATGCAGTCTTGAGGCTGGTTTTCAGGACCTCAGCTGAAGCCAGGGATGCCTCCACTGAGCCAGGATGGGAGGAGGAACAAAGCCAAGGGATTGGCCAAGAGGAACCAGCTTGGAGCTTAAACATCAAATTTCAGTGTCTGCAATAAGGAAATTACTGAGGACGTTAGTGTTAATGTATTCTTTTAGTGCAGGGGGCATTAAAACCCAGGATCAACTGGCCTTCCGTGGCCAGAAGACTCATTCTGGGAAGATCAGAAAGAGAGGAACCAGAGTAATCTCCAACACAAGTGTGTTCTCCTTTCAATTTGCCCTAGTTTGTGGAATTACTACTGCTGTTTAGTAAGACAACAATAAGAATGCATAGGCTGCACCTTACCTTTTACAAACCCTTTTTAGGTATGTTATCTCATTTGGCTTCATTTAAATATTTTAAATTAGTTAGCCCTGTGAATAAGCATGGGTGAGAGGGAGCAACTGAGTTCACAGGCAATGCAATTTGCAACAGAATTTGGAAAGAAGGGTCCTGGCAGGGAGTATACTTATTGTGGGCTGCTCAACACTTTTTTTAAAAAAACACAAGTGAGTGGGAGAACTCATAGGTAATGTTTTATTCGGTGTGTGTTGTTTTCCCCAGTAACTGGTTTATTATAAATGTGTTCTCGCCACGCATCCCTGAGAGTTGGTTTCAGGTGCCCTCTGCCTTTACAATTACAGATGTGGATGAATGCTCTTTGGATAGGACCTGTGACCACAGCTGCATCAACCACCCTGGCACATTCACATGCGCCTGCAACAAAGGGTACACCCTCTATGGCTTTACCCACTGTGGAGGTGAGCAGAATGCCAGCATCTTTGAAGTCAGAGACTGGGCCAGTAGAGGAACAGGGCTTATTTCTAAAGTGCCCCAGATGAGGGCCAATTTTCCTACATTGGGGGATGAACGGGACATTCCAGTCCCTGTGCAGTGGCATTGAATCCATCGACTCAAGGGAAGCATCTGCTAATGGACACCTCCCGGCCTTCCCCGCCCTGCCCCACCCCCATTTATCCCTTTAACACTTCAAGTATGATATGAAGCAGAGAGAAGAGCTAAGCTCTTCAGCTGTGAATTCTTTATTGACTTTATTGATATGGTTGTATTCAGAGAATGGAGAATCGCTCAGGAGCTGATACCCTATCCATTGGAATTTCCCAGCAGATAGTAAAGTCGCTCTGCAGGCCACCAACAGTTCCACAGCTTTGTAGTATATAGGAATGGACTGCAAAGCCTGATCAAGCCCTTTGAGCTGCTCTTTAAGCAGGTCTTTGAGCTGGAAGCTGGACCACTGACTATCTCTCTGCTCTGTGCCCATGTAGCAACAGGTCCCGATGTCATTTGCCCTTATGGTCAAGGAGACAATATGGCATAGATCAGATTTGGCACCAAATGACTCCCACTCCGCACCCCTGGTCAGCAGGTTCATTCAGCAGTCTTTGAGAACACAGATTCAGATTCTGACTCAGAATATCTGGGGCTTCCAAGGTGATTCTGAGGGTCTGAGGATTTAGGAGCCACTGGCCTAAATACTTCCTGCTCAATGTTTACATCCTATGCTTAAGGAGAATGGATAGTAGCGATTTGCTATAGACAGTGTTATCTCTCTTCTCCTTTTCAATACATTCTTGGCCCAAGTAAAAACTTTCTCTTCTAGTCCATCAAGAAATCTCACGCGCATGTTCCTTGAATATGGATGTGTGTCTGGGTTTTAGTTAGAGCCACCTCTGACTTGGACTCAGTCTCAGGTTGATGGAGATCAGTGCAGCTCATTTTCCTTCTCTATACTTCAGCTCCATGAACTGTCAGGGAGGCTTGGTTGTCTGTCTCCCTTGGTATGTAGCTCAGGGGGATGGTGGAGTTTTAATCTGGAAGCCTGTGCAGCATCTGAGTTTGGGCATCTGAAAGTAGGGTGTGACTCTTTCCGAGGGTCCCTAATCAGGGAATGGTTTGGTTAAGAATGGAACTTGAGACTGTCCTGACGAGGCTCATGCCAGGAAATCCAGGGAGTGGAGAGTGGGGTCAGTTGGTGCCAAGTACACATCCTAAAGGCAGTCTGCACCTGCCGTTTGTTTAGTGAGTTTCAACCATCTGACTCCCCTCCTGCTCCTTCCTCAAAGGAAGGATGGTGCCAGCGGGTCAGTGATGGGCTGCTGTGACAGGAGCTGCTGCGTTTTGTTCCCCAGACACCAACGAGTGCAGCATCAACAACGGAGGCTGTCAGCAGGTCTGCGTGAACACAGTGGGCAGCTACGAATGCCAGTGCCACTCTGCATCCAAGCTCCACTGGAATAAAAAGGACTGTGTGGGTAAGGGGCACCGTGGTTCGGACAGCCAGCGGGCTCCCACCGGCCAGCTGCACTCGGAGTGCTGCTGACGGTCCCTCCCTGGAATAGTTTTCCCCTCAGCTGTAGCAGCCACTCCTTAAAGAGTTCAAAAACAGGAGATACTTTGCAGGCTCTTTGGTGTTGCCTTCTGTGCTTCTGGCATAGGTTTATACTCGCTTCTGTTTTTCTGGTTGCTTTTCTGCATGAAAAAAAAAATAGCATACAAGTAGCTCCTGTCCCTTGGTGGGAAACAGTGCCCGGTGTCTTGTGTTCTATGCTGGGGGTCAGCTCTACCTTCTTTTCTTGGGCCTTTGCTGCATGGGACCCAGCCGTCCTCGTCACACCTGGAAGTGTCCTTCTGTTTCTGTGAATGTCTGTATTTTGTCCTGCCTAGAAGTGAAGGGGGTCCTGCCCACTAGTGTGTCACCCCAAGTGTCCCTGCACTGCGGTAAGAGTGGCGGAGGAGACAGGTGCTTCCTCAGATGTCACTCTGGCATTCACCTCTCTTCAGGTGAGTGGTCCCTGGGGCAGGTCCTCATGCCAGGGCCAGGCCTTCCTGGCCTTTAGGTGTTAGCTACCCTCAAAGGGCTCCCCACTACCCCAATCACTGGAGGCTGATGTTTTGAGACCCCACATGCTAGGTGTTTGTCTAGGGGTCTGTGTGGGGTGGGGGTGGGGGTGATTTTAGCAGCTATCAGGAGAGACTGTACCTTGTTTACATGTTGACCATCCACATTCTGTCTATCAGGACTGCAAGAGGCCTACTCTGTCACCTGCGGCACTTCCCCTTCTCTCAGGAACAAACAGCAAAAATCAAATGACTCTGCTTTCGGGGGTAATTACCGAATCTGTGTGTCCTCTCTGGGGCTCACTGTGTTCAGTGGGCTTCATTCTGGGGTGCTGTTCCTGGGTGTTGGCTTTGTTTTCTTTTCTCTTTATCTCCTCGAGGCCGTGAGCATGTTACAGGATGCTCTTGCCTGTAGCCTTGGTGCCTGCACTCTGACATACCGTGTGACAGACACTTACTGTGTCCACTGTGTGGTGGGCGGCTCTGTGTTCAGTCCTGGTGGGTCAACATATTGGGCAGAGGCCTGCAGAGCTCTGGGACCAGGAGACTCAGGTCTCCCAAACTCCCCTACCCTAGAGTACCCCAAAGGCCCAGCAGAAAAGTGTGGCATTGGTGGAGATAGACATGGGTATGACAGGGGGATCAAGAGTTCTGTCCACAGAAAGGACCCCAAACCCTTTTTGCTTTGTCAAAACAAAAGAATGAAATTTAAAGCTTTTAGGCAGCTTCATCTTCCCAGATTTAGACATCTCTGTGATTATGTCATGAGAGCATCTGAATGAAGAAATGGTTCTTGATGTCCGTATTGTATATATGAGCAAAGCTAAGGCCCAAAGCAGGGTACTAACAGCTCGCATCTACTGATCAAATAGTTAAAATATGCCAGCCACTGTATTACATGTATTAGCTGATTTAATCCACATCACAACCCTCTAGGGCCATTTTACTATTATTCTCATTAACCAGATGAAGAACTGAGGTTTAGAGAGGTGAGATAACGTACCCAGAGTGGCTCAGGTAGGAAATAGCGGAGACAGGGTTTTGACCAGGCCATCTGAATCCAAAATCTTAAGCTTTCTCCTTTCCCATTCTTCTTGCCTAACGTTTGGACCAGCCAGAGCAGACATCATGGTGTGTTTCACCAAACCCCTCAGTGATGGTCACTTGGAGATTTCGGCCACTCCAAGGATGGGCAAGCAAATAGTTCACAATGATTTCTCTGTATCAAATAGTAGGCTAAACATTTTTTTTTTGGCATTATCTCATTTAATCCTCACAACAGCTTGGTAATGTAGGTCCCATAATTATGTCTATTTTATAGATGAGAAAACTGAGAACCAGGGAGATAAGTTCTCATCACAAATTGAAGAGTTAGAGTTATAATCCTGGTCGTTGGCTCCAGAGCCTAACATGTGGTTAGACTGACCATGCGAGGAGAGGAGAATTCTGCACACGAGGCTCTCACAGTGAGGGCCTCCAGACCCTGACAATCCGAGCCACGGTTAGTGAGTGCATTCAGTGTGGACTGGGGGCCCAGCCCTGTCCTCTCAGAGCAGCCTCATTTAGGAGAATCTGCCCTTCCCCGTATTCTTCAGCAGCCTTGTCCAACTTTTGAACTAGGGGATTTTGGTCTTCTTTCTTGGAAAAGCACAAAAAATGAACTCCTTTTTAAAAAAGCTCACTGTTGAGGTTATTTTGGGCTCTCCCTTTGTTATATTTGAGCACCTTATTCATCTCAGATGGACGAGTGGTAGTTCTTAGGAGGCTCCTGGTGACAGAGTGTTGCCCATCATCTGTCAGTCCCAGGTGATGGGCGCCTCAAGATCCAAACCATTCTTGGGCTCATGGTAAGAGAGGGGCTCAGGGTATGCAGCGTGCAGTGGGACCCAGCCAATAGGTAGCTCTCCATTACCCAGCTGGTGTTTCCATTCCTTTGCCTCTGAAGGTAACCTCTCTCACTTGTTTCTTTCTGAAGATGTCGCCACCATCAGGACAAGTGTAACCTTTAAGCTAAATGAAGGCAAGTGTAGTTTGAAAAAGGCTGAGCTGTTTCCCGAGGGTCTGCGACCAGCACAACCAGGTATGGAATCAGGTGGCCAGTGCAGGGAGCCTGCCTGCATGTTGGGAAAGGGGCCCGTAATAAGCTCGAGCCCTTCAGATGGGGTCCAATAATTCAGAATCTCTAAGGACTCTCTGCACAGGAGGAAGAGGAGCCTAGCCTAGCATCTTGTGTAGTTCTGGGGTTAGACTTCAGCGCCTCCTTTGCGAGGTACAGGTGGGGGAGCTCTGAGGAAACCTGTGAGTTCACAGGCATCAATAAGGCTCTCAGATGCATTAGCACTCTGTGATCATGTTGGGCTAAATTTTCCAGATCTCCAAGTCTGCTTGAAATATAAGCCAAAGAAATGAAAAGGGGTTTGGCTCAGAGAGGATAATCTATGATGAACAAGGATGTGATATCCAGCTTTCCTGCTGGATCTGGTTTCTGGAGGCTTCTGCAGAGCAAATACTATCCAACTGGCCTTATTGAGAAGAGCAGGACCCAACCCTCCTCTTCTCCCACAGCTCACATTTCCAGGATCGTTTCGTAAAGATAATTTTAGAGGGTACAAAAATCAGAATTCAAGTGTTAGGGAGGCTTCCTTCCCCAGTCTACCCTCAAACAAATCATACAAACAAACATACAGCTCACTGTAGTCACTTTGGACTGCCTTTTTTAAGTACCTAACCAACATAAGTTTTGGTACCTCCATTTAAGGGAAGATTATGCAGCTATTAATTATAAGTTCCAAAGAATATTTAATGACATAGGAAAATGTTCTCGTTGTAAGATGGAAAATGGGGGAGTAACACTTTGTATATCTAATACAACCCAGATTGTGTAAACAAAAAGAAGAGGGTAGGTAGGAAAACCCCTCAGCATATCATTTGTACTGGCTATATCTGGGTGGGAGGATGATGGGTGATTTCATTTTTATTTTCCAAATTCTCCACAGTGGGCATTTATACTTTTAGATTAGAAGGAAAAAACATTATTGAAAAACAGATTTAGTTTTTAGATTACTTAATGGTGTTGTACTAATGTTAGTTTATTAGTCTTTATAAATGTACATGTTTGTTTAAAATTTTTTTAAAATATATTTTTATTGATATCAGAGAGGAAGGGAGAGTAAGAGTGAGATAGAAACATCAATGATGAGAGAGAATCGTTGATCAGACTGCCTCCTGCACACCCCACACTGGGGATTGAGCCCACAACCCAGGCATGTGCCCTTGTCCAGAGTGGAACTGCAGGCCGATGCTCTATCCACTGAGCCAAACCAGCTAGGGCTAAATGTACATGTTAATGGAAGAAGTCAGTTAACCTCAGGGGAACCTTGGTGAAGAATAAATGAAAACTCTCACGGCTATCTTAGCGACTTTCCTGTCATTCTAAACGTATTTCAAAACAAAAAGTTAAAAAAATCGACATGGAAAATTGAAAGGGGGAAATGAACATCTGTTTACTTAGAGATTTAAAGTTAACCTTTCGGAAAAAGTATGATCAATCTTAGGGGGCAAATTGAATTGGCCTTTGGCTCCTGGTGAACAGTTGAACTTTGAACACCCTTGTAATGTTAAAGAAGAATATGATACAGATGATATGTAAGTTCAATAAAGCAAGATTTTAAAATAGAGACAATTCATTTGTGTGGATGATACGTGGATCAGCTCTTTGATTTGGGTTAACAATCATTAGTTAGCCTGGCTGGCCGTTGTGGCTCAGTGGTTGAGCATTGATCAGGAAGTCACTGTGCAATTCCCAGTCAGGGCACATGCTCAGGTTGCAGACCCCAGTGTGGAGCATGCAGGAGGCAGCTGATCGATGATTCTCTAGCATCATTGATGTTCTATCTCTCTCCCCCTCTCTCTTCCTCTCTGAAATCAATAAAAAATAAATAAATAAATAAATAAATAAATAAATATATATATATATATATACAAGAAAAATAAAAAAACAATCATTCATTAAAAGATTCACTGGAAGTCACGGGTGGGTGGTGTGGTAGGGGGGTGTGGTGACAGCCAAAGTCAGCCCCAGGGATGTGCAGAGCCCTGCTTTACCCAACACTTTCATTCCCATCCTAGATGCCTTCATGATACTGTTTGATTCTGTTGATTCTTTGTGCCATATATGGCTCCTGCTTATTTCAAAATGAGACGTCACTGTTGATGTGCGTCTCAGCTTCCCCTTTGGGTTGGAATTACTTCAAGGTCAGTTTGCCTGAAAGCGGGAGTCGGTTCCCTGCTTCCTACTCCTGTGCTCATTCCTTATTTGAAGCCTCAGCCCCTTCTTGGCACATCACAGTCCAGCTTTAAGGAAACCAACTGTGAGATCAGGAGTGCACCTTAGCAGACCCGCGCTCAGGAGTGCAAGGCGACCCTGGTTCCTGCCTGGCACGTGTGTGGCTGGTCAGTCGAAAACATCTCGCATTTATCCATGAGAATAATTTTCAGGGGCTCAATCGTTATGTTATATAGGAGGCGATACTGACTCTTCAACACCAAAAGTCATCGTGCTGCAAGCTGAGGGCTTTCAACGTCGTGGCATCTGGAGTTAATCATTTAGTCCCTCGAGAGTGGTTTTAATGAAATGTTTACTGAGCTCTAGCGAATGTTCGACTGAGTGCTTTGCCGGAATTTGGCTCCCGATGATTTTGTTTCTTCATACAGAGAAGCACAGCTCAGTAAAAGAGAGCTTCCGCTACGCACACCTTACATGCGGCTTCCGCAAGAGAGTCCCGGGCGCCCCAGGCCGACCAAGCGCCACTAAGGAAGTGTTTGTCACTGTTGAGTTTGAGCTTGAAACTAACCAAAAGGAGGTGACAGGTTGGTTTGAAAACAGCCGCAGGGCCAGGCTTCTCACACAGCTTGCTCCTTATTCCTTTGCCTTTCACTTTCCATTCTTCTTGGGTGGGGGATGTAGTGCAACCACTGAAGTATCTCCTGTTTTTTTTTCACCCCCAAACTAAACTGAATTGAATAAATTCTGTTGAATTTATCTGCTTCATGAAAACCCAAAGCTGCCATTTTGGTCAACAAATTTCTGTTGGTACTGAATGCTGCCCAGCCTGCTAGGTGCTCAGTCCAGGTCCCCCCACTCTGACCACAGGGAACTGGGGGGCCCTGCTCATCCTCACGGGCTGCAGCCGGCAGTCCTCCCCACCGCTGTCCTCTCATTTCTGCAGCTGCTTGTGATCTGAGCTGCATCGTAAAGCGAACAGAGAAGAGGCTCCGGAAAGCCATCCGCACGCTCCGGAAGGCTGCCCACAGAGAGCAGTTCCACCTCCAACTCTCAGGCATGGACCTCGAAGTGGCTAGAAAGTCCCCCAGAGCGTCTGAACGCCGAGCAGAGGCCTGTGGAGTGGGCCAGAGCCATGTAGGAAGCCAATGTGGTGAGTGGCCTGTTGGCCAGCACATTCTTGCTAACAAAACTGTTTACAGCTCCACAAACACTAAGGTACCAAATGTCTGGCCCACCCTCCCCCTGTCTGGGCTCACTCCAGAGAACACGCTGGCTGTCCACTCCTTTGGGAGCCACCTGGTGGTGTCTGTTGTGTGTGCTGGACCGGGAGCTCCCCAGCACCTGGCATCGTGCCTGGCTTGTGGTGGCACTTAATAGATGTTTGCTGAATTGAGGGACAGAAGGGAAGAGGCAGGGTTGATGAGAAGAGGGAGCGTTGCCCTTTTCGGGTCTGAGGGACAGTGGTCTTCAGATGACTGTGGTCTCCCGGCTGGGGCAGAACTGTAGGGATAAGGCGCCAAGAGCCTTCTGCAAACTCCACTGTCACAGCTCCCCTCTTACCTCTGGCTCGGCTGACAGTGGCAACGCACAATCTCCTGCTCACAGTTTTGTGCAGAGGCAAGGCTGGCGCTGCTCAGCTGCCTTGTGAGATCCCTGAGCTGCAGCCCAAGGTTCCTCGTAGTGTCAGCCTCATGGATTTTGGTATGTGTGTGTGAATTAAATTTGAGATCTAGCGTTTGTGCAGCATCAATTCTATTCCTCTGATGAAGTTCCAGGCAAGAGGAACCTGGGCAAGAGGTTCTAGAGTGGTTGGTCTTGAGATTTGTTTGTTTTGAGAAACTGTGCTGGGTAATTGCGGGAGATTCTAGCTGAAAAGTCTTAGATGAAGAACATTGGGAGTCTCACTTTAAAGTAACGATTTATGGTGATGATGTATTGAGTTCTGACCTGTCCCAGGTAGGACCATGTGTCTAAGCACTGTGCTGCATTATCTTATTTAATCCTATTAGAAATCTTACCAGGTAGGTATTGCCTTCACCTAACAGCTACACAAACTGGAGCTCAGAGGGTTAAGTTCTCTTGCTCAAGATCACATGGATGGGCCCACCCCAAAGCCAGACCCTTCCAGAATAAACTGATGTCCTGTCTGAAGTGTCATTAGAATCACAAGTCTTTAGAAATGGAGCTTGAGCTGAGGAGTAATAAATCTGTGTTTCTGAAGAAGCAAAGCTAAACTCCCAGGTACTCATTCAGGAGAATTGTCAGCAATAGCCCCACAGCCCAAATCTGTTGCTTTACCAAAACGTAGTAAATATCATGTATAAAATCAAGTGTAACTGTCCACCAGCGGCTGGTTCTCAAATAGTCTTGACTTTTATTCCAGCTGACTCTCTTAAAAAGAAGAAAAAAAAAAGTAAAAATAACACAGCTGGTTGGCTTGCTCTCATTTAAAATTCGAAAGTTCCAGTTTCTGTACCAAAATGGTGATGAGAGTTGGCTGTTGCTGCCCTACTTTCCAGGATGAGTTTCAGAAACTTTCAGGGATGGTCAGGCTGGGCCTCCTCCTGGCCCCTCAGAGCGAAATCCCCCCTCTTTTCTCATTGGCCACCTGTTAGGGAGAGGCCTGGTAGGCTCGCCAGGGGCCTCTGTGGCCAGTTAACAATTTAGGGAAAAGTAGTGTCAGGGGCCTGTGGACCAGCTTCCAGTGAGTGTATTACCAATACTACCAGGTGTGTGCTTCTGGGGAGTAAAGGCTCAGCATGAGGATCAGGAGTTGCTTAAACAGAGGCCTCATGGCCGTGACAACTTATGAAAGACACTCAGCATGGGATGTAAGTAGCTGGTGTAGGTGTGTGCATGTGTCCTGAGATGCTGGTCATGCTAAGTTAGGTTGGATTCGTTGCTCAGGGAGGCAATGTATCTTGTCTCAAGAGCTCCCTCTAGCAATGGATGGGTTTTGTAGCCCACATGGGACCAAACCAGGTTCACCCTGTCAGCAGCAATGTTGAAGATTTAGAGGAAACAGCACAAAGAATTACTAGTGAAAATTCTTCCTCCTGCTGGAGGAAGGAAATTGGTGCAAAGAGCTGTTGGGTGTGTGATTAGAAAGGCTTTTTACCCAATAGATTCATGGCACAAGCATCTGTCTGTCTATCTGTCTCTTAATTCTGGTCTATTTGATGGTGTTAGAACTTTGTAAGCACCAGGATTATTGGTATTTTCTGAACTAAGGATGGTACATACCATAGAGACAAGCCTAAGGTAGTTCTTGTTGGAAATTATTTTCAGCATCTGCAGAAGAGAGTTCAAAACAGTGTTTTGAATCACCTGGAAGGAGAGATGGACCCATTATGTTTTCTTTTAAAATATTTTAATTTAGTTTTTAATTACTGAAATAGTGCATGTTTCAAATGGTACAGAAATGTATAAAGGTGAAAGTTCTCTCCTCAGCTTCCAATCCCACTCCCCAGAGGCAATCACTGGGAAAAGCTTACTGTGTATTTTTATGAACATATAAAAATGAAATTTTATTTACGTATTTAATAAATATTTATGGAGCACCTACTGTATGCCAGGTACTGTTGGAAGTGCTAAGAATCCAGTAATGAAACAAAAGAGCAAACATCTCAGCCCTCACAGAGTGTCCAATGCCAGAGGTAGACCACCATCCAATAAACAAGGAAATAGACATGTAGCAGGTGGTAGAAAGGGTATGAAGAACAGGAAGTGGTGAACTGTGATAGAAAGAGCCAGGGCATGGGGAAGGAGTGAGGAGGTGTATACTCTCCAAAATGTAGAGTATGGTCTTGCAAAATGTCATTTGGGCAGAGATGTGAAGGACAGAGGAAGCAAGCCATGGGAATATCTAGGAGAAGTCCCAAGCAAATGCACCAGCAAATACAGAAATCTTGGCATTTGAAAGAAGGCCAGCTTGATGAAGGTTGAGGGAGGGGAAAAGGAAGAAGAGCAGGTCACCTGGGGAATGGAAATGGTGGTGAGGACCATGGACTTTGAGAAGTGAAGCCAATGAAGGGCTTTGAGCAGAGGAGTCACAGAGTTCTGACTTAAGTCTTAAACAGCAACTTTGGCTGCTGTGTTGAAAATAGAATATAGGTGTATGTGTGAAAAAAACATTTAAAAATGTATTAGTATAATTTGAAGAGTGCTTTGTGCTGTTTTTAACTAGAGTAGATCACTGTATCTTTCCATGCTAATAGAAGAGCTAACTTCTTTTCTCTCTCTCTCTCTCTCTCTCTCTCTCTCTCTCTCTCTCTCTCTCTCTCTCTCTCTCCTTACCTGAGGATATGTTTCTACTGATTTTAGAGAGAAAGGAAGGGAGAGGGAGAGAGAAACATTGATTGGTTGCCTCTCATATGCTTCCCAAATGGGGATTGAATGCAACCTGCATATGTGCCTTGACCGGGAACTGAACCCACAACTCTTTCATGCAAGGAGGATGCTTCAACCAACTGAGCCACACTGGCCAGGCTAACTTACTTCTTTTGAAGCTTCCTAGTCCTTTTTAAGGACACCAGCATTTATTAACCATACCAAATAGCCATCTATTGCCACTCTATTGGTGGATGTTTAAATTATTCATAATTTTTTTTTATTGCAAACAATGCTGCAATGAGTATTCTTTTTTGTGCACATGGCCAATATTTCTAAAGGATAGACTTTTAAAAGTGCAATTGCTGGGTCAAAGGAAATGCATATTTAAAACTTTAATAGATATTGCCAAATTACTCTCCAAAAAGATCATACTAATATATATTCCCTCTAACATTGTAACTGAGTGCTTATTGCCTCACATCATTGCTAACATGGGTCAATTATAACTGATCTTTTTAATTTTTACGGATCTGATAAGTCATTTTAGCTTGTTTTTCTTTGATTATTTGTAAGACTGATCATGCTGTCATATATCTGTGACCATTTGGATTTCTAGTTCTGAAAATATCCATATTTTTTGCCTATTTTCCCACGGAATTTTTCCCCCTAATAACACTTAAAAAAGAAAATTTAAAGTCCCAAGTTACATCAAAGAACAGTCACTTCTGACCAATGAAATACTTTCTTATAGTCATTTTTACATAGTGAAGTCTCATTAATTTGGCATTTAAGGGCTTTGGGGACAGCCTGTTCTGCAGGTGTCCTTTGTACCATCTGTGATCAATTTTAGCAAGATGGGAAAAAAGAGACAGCAGTTATATTCTCCAAAGAACAAATTCCTTAAGCACCACAATAATTCATAAAGTCCTTAATAGCTAAAGAAGAATTAATGATGACATGGATTTCTAGCTGTTTTTTTGTTAAGAGCTATTTATCCTTTCACCAAAAAAAAAAAAAAAAAAATCAAGAAATATACTTGTGGTCTGGCCTGTGTGGTTCAGTTGGTGGGGTGTTCTCCCATGCACCAAGAGGTTGCTGGCTCGAATCTGGGTCAGGGCACATGTCAGGGTTTTAGGCTTAATCCCCGTGGGGGGTATGGAGGAGGCAGCCGATGGATGTTCCACTCACATGGATGTTTCTCTTTCTCTCTTCCTCTCCCTTCCTTTATCACTAAATATCAATAAAATTATTTTTTAAAAAGAAATACTAGTATACTTGCTACTCTATATTTTTCTATTTGAGTATTCTTAAAACTTGTTGAGATTTTTAAAAGACACAATCCAGGCAACTAAGAAACGGGGAAGTATTTTAGTGCCTGGGTTCTTGAGAGACTAGGAACATTTAATTCTGCTTTTCACAGCTGTAGCTTTCATCTGCAGCAATTGAGAAAAATGAATTCAATCAGTATTTATTGAGATACCATTCTGTGCCACTCTGTGAACTTGGGATAAAGCATGAGAATATATTGAGTAAGGAGCCTGCTCTTAAGAAGGTTGCAATCCAACAGAGAGGGAAGGACAATAAAAAGTAAAGAAGAAAGATAATTTCTGAAGTTTACAACTTGTGCTATCCTATCTAATAAAAGAGAAATATGCAAATTGACTGTACCTCCGCTATGTCCGCAAGCCACGCCCATCAGCCAATCAGGAGTGAGTATGCAAATTAACCCAACCAAGATGGCTGCAGCCACGGAGCAAGCAGGAGGCTTGGGTTTCCCCGGCAATGGAGGAAGCCATTGACCGGCCTGACCGGCCCTGGCCTCCGCTCAAGGCTACAGAGTTTCAATTATAGAAGATAAATAAATCCCAAGAAAAATGGTGGCAGCCACAGAGCTGGAGAGAGCAGGAGGCTTAGGTTGCCCCTGGCGATGTAGGAAGCTAAGCTTCCCGCCCAGCCTGGCCTGCCCTGGCCTCCGCTCAAGGAGGCGCTGAAAAAAAAAAAAAAGCAAAAAGGAGGGGCTGGGAGCTTGGGTTGCTGGAGGCCGTGGCCAGCCTGCAAACAGCCATCAGCCCCTCACCCAGGCTGGCCAGCCACCCCAGCGGAGTCCCCCACCCTGATCCGGGACACCCTTCAGGGCAAACCAGCCAGCCCCCACCTGTGCACCAGGCTTCTATCTATATTAATAAAAGGGTAATATGCTAATTAGACTGGGAGACCTTCCAGGAGACCTTCCAGACATTCTTCTGGACAAAGCCATGGTGGCGGGGCCGAGGTAGAGGTGGTGAGAGGCCAAGAGGGGAGGGCAGTTGTGGGTTATCAGGCCAGGATGGGACGGCAGTTGTGGGTGATCAGGCTGGTGGGGGGCAGGGCTGTTGAGGGTAAGCAGACCAGCAGGGGGGCCAGTTGGGGGCAAGCAGGCCGTCAGTGGGGGTCAATTGGAAGTGATCAGGACAGTGTGTGGGAGGAAGTTTGGAGTGAGCAGGCCAGCAGGGGGGCAGTTGGGGTGAGCAGGCCAGTGGGGAGGGAAGGTGGGAGTGAGCAGGCCAGCAGGGGGGGCAGTTGGGGGTGAGCAGGCCGGCAGGGGAGACAGTTGGGGGCAAGCACACTGGCACGGAGGGGAAGTTGGGGGTGATCAGGCTGGCGGAGGGGGCAGTTGGGGGCGAGCAGGCCAGCAGGCACAGTGGTTAGGGGCAATCAGGCAGGCAGGCAGGCAGGTGAGCAATTAGGAGCCAGCAGTCCCGATTGCGAGAGGGATGTCTGACTGCCAGTTTAGACCTAATCTCTGTAAACCAGCAGTAGGACATCCTTCGAGGGGTCCCAGATTGGAGAGGGTGCAGGCTGGGCTGAGGAACACCACCCCCCCTCCCCCGGTGCACGAATTTCATGCACTGGGCCACTAGTAAAGATAATAAAACAGAGAGGGCCAGAGGAAATAAGGGTTACTCTCCATAGGGTATTCAGGGAAGGCTCTCAGAACAGGTGATATTTGAGGTATGACCTAAGTGGGAAGAAGGACCATGCTCTTTTTACAGATACAGAAACAAAAGCAGAGGGAGGTAAACCATTTACCCAATGTCACCCAGCGAATATGTGGCAGAACCAGGATTCAAAATCAAATCTGACTCAAGAGCTTATGTCCCAACTCTCTCACTTTAAAAACTCACCTCTCCTGGATTAGCCTGTGCCCTGTGATTATCTCACTCATACTGTACCCATACGGAGAGTCCTCCATGGGCCAGCTCTGTGGTGGGTGCTGAGGAGGTCTGGATAAATATGACTTCCTCAGGTCGCACTTAGCCCTCCCAGGGAAGAGTCCAAAAGCCTTTCCAAAGAGAGGAAGCCAGAACTGAGTTTTGAAGAATGTGCATGTGACCCTTAAGTGGAGAGGAGCATTGCAGGAGAATAGCCTTAGGGAATGAGAACCAGGAAGATGTGCACAGAGAGTTCTGGCATTTCAGTGTTACTAAGCCTGAGTGAAGGGTAGAATGTGGGGGGCAACGAGGCTTGTGCAGAAAGCATGGCAAGTCATGAGAGACCTTTAATCTATAATAATAAAAGCATAAGATGCTAATTAGACTGGACAGCCAAACAACATTCCGGACATCATTCCAGACGTCCTTCCAGATGAAGCTGCAGCGGCAGTTAGGGGTGATTGATTAGGCAGGCGAGTGGTTAGGGGCGATCAGGCAGGAAGGCAGGCAGAGGCGGTTAGGGGCGATCAGGCAGGAAGGCAGGCCAGTGGTTAGGAGCCAGTGGTCCCGGATTGCGAGAGGGATGTCCGACTGCCATTTAGGCCTGATCCCACAGGGATCCATGCGGGATCCAGCCTAAACCAGCAGTCAGACATCCCCCGAGGGGTCCCGGATGGCAAGAGGGTGCAGGCCGGGCTGAGAGATGACCCCCCCCCCACCATGCACTAATTTCATGCACCAGGCCTCTTGTATGTTAATAAGGAGCCTTGACTGTCTCTCTAGGTGGCAAGGTGCCATTAGCGCATTTAGCCAGGGAGCATCCAGGTCATGTCTGTATTCTAGAAAAATTTCTCTGGCTGGATTGGGGGTCAGGACTGGAGCCTGAAAAACCAGTTTGGGAGCTTTTGAATGCTTCTGATAAGCAATATTGAGAACATGAAGGCCATAGATGGAGTAGAAAAGAAGCAGTGGATTAGAGAAATGTTTAGGAGGAACTATAAGCAGCATTTGGTGATATATTATTGACTTGGAGGCAAAGAAGAGAAAAGTGTTGGGGTGAACTCAGAGATTTCTGACTTGGCTTCTGATCCTGGCACTTACTTCCCATATGTCACTCATCTCACCCAGCCCTGTTTCATATGCAGGAGGCACTGAGACAAAGCCTGTGGGTTGGTTGAATAGATAGATGAATGTGATCACTGGGGAAGAAATAATCAGAAAAGATTTATAGGAAAAGCAGAAAAAAATGGGTGCTCGAGAGGGCATGAGAAAGAATGAACTCAAATATAGAAAAGGAGGCTACAGACTGAGTTTTGAGTTGAAGACACTGGGAGAAGTGCAGGGAGTCAAGTCAAAGAGGTCTCTGTGCCTGAGAGAGAAACAATCAAAGAAGCACTTTGGAAGGTGAATGCGATGATGTAACAGAGCTGAGGCGGGGAGGAACAGAAGGCAAGGGAGACCGTTGGAAGGTTTTTGCAGTAACTTGCATAAGAGATGGTGAGGATCACAGGACACTAGTGCCATAGGGCTGAAGAGTAGGGGTGGACAAAGGGGACACACCTGTAGGATGCTGCAGCTCCTGAGGGAGCGGGGAAGGGAGAAGTCTGGGACAATAACTGTGGTTTGGACTCCAAGTGTTGGAGTCTTGGTGACTGGGAGGGTAGAGATGCACTTAATAAAAAGAGTAAAGCCAGAGGGTAGGAAGGATTGGGCAGGGAAGGAAAGAGAAGCATTCCCTTTAGGCAAGTTGAATTTAAGTTGTAACAAGAATTCCAGATGGAATGGGAGTCTGGGGAAACAATTCATCTCTCCATGTCCAGACCAACCCTTCTGCGTCTGCACATGCTCTGACTTGCCTTTGTTAAAATAGAAGAACAGCCCATGCTCCTACCTAAGGCTCCTACCTCCACTTGGGTCTGGGGCCCATTCTCTCTCACCTTCTCCAGAATGTTGCTCCTGCTATTGTCCCACTGAACTGCCACACACCACTACCCCATCTCTGAATCCCCCTTTTCTACTCGAGCATTTCCAACAGCACACAAACCTATCTCCTGTCTTAGAAAACAAACACCTTCATTTGACTTCATGCTTCTCTCCGATTCTTTGATCCCAGGTTGAGCAAAACTCCTTGAAAAAGTTGTCTAAACTTACTGTGTTTGCTTCCTCTCCTCCAATATTTTCCTCAACTGTAGCCAATCTGGTTTTCATTTCCAACCCCACCACTAAAATGGCTTTTTCCAAGATTTCTAACAACCTTCGTATTACCAAATCTAGTTGCCAAAACTCACTCAGGTTCCGCCAATCATTCCCTTCTGGAATGCTTTCTTCTCATGGTTTTCAGACACATTTCTGGTTCTCCCCCTGCCTCACTGGCTGCCCCTTTTTTATTTTCTATGCCGGTTCTCTAATTTTTGACCTTTCACTATCAGGTATCCCAGAGCTTAGTCCTCTAGCCCCCTCCTCTATCCTCACACTCTCCTAGGAGACCTGATCCAGTGCCATAGCTTTAAATACCACCACCTGCTTGTGACTCCAAAACTTCCCTCTCCAGCTCTGGCCTCTGTTTTGCGTTAGGGATTTCTCTATTCCAGAACGTATTTTTTTATCAGCACACAGGAAAGTATTTTTAAATTAATGAATGTTTACTTATTTATACATTACACTATACTGTTGGCCAATATGTTATGTCCATTACAAAGACTGTTGGCGACAGAGTATGAAATACACATTAAGTAAATAAAATTTTTTCAATAGCTGGCTAGCGTCTTAAGGTAGCGTATTTACAATCTGGCAAGGTTCATTGTTAACAGTAGTGGTCATAACTCCATTTTTCAAGCAGTCTTTTTGTTAATTGCTAGTATGTTGGCTCAACTTTTGTCAGATCTGATTAAATCATTACTCTTTCTGTATCATGATGACCAAGAATGACTACTAGGCCCTGGCTGGTGTGACTCAGTTGGTTGCAGTATCATCCCACCCACCGAAAGGTTGCAGATGTGATTCCCATTCAGGGCACATACCTAGGTTGTGGATTTGATCCCTGGTTAGGGTGCATATGGGAGACAACAGATCAATATTTCTCTCTCCCACTGATGCTTCTCTCTCCCTCTCTCTCTCTCTCTCTCCCCCCCCTCCCTCTCCCCCACTACACCCCCCCCCCCCACTAAAATCAACTCAAAAACAATACATAACCTCAGGTGAGGATTTAAAAAAGAAGAATGAGCACTAGGAGGAAAGCTGTGTCAGCCCCGGCCCTTCCCTGTCGTTCACCGTGCTTACATCATGGGTGCTGCCTTCCCCCAGGTTTCTACAGGAATCACTTTTTATTTTGTGACAGTTTAGTTGAAACTAGATAATATAATCTGGAAATCTATTCAATCAGGCATAATTACACTGTGATTTTTCTCACTATGTTGAAAAGAAGTGAATCAGTCAGTACCTCCCACCCCCGGAGTGTGGAATGCCTCTTTGTTCTTGAAGACCGTGTGTCTTCCTGTGTCTCTGACTCACAGAGATGTGTACTGACTGAGGGCCAATCTTATACCATTTACTAACCCAGTGAACCTTTCTTTCTTTTTTTAAAAAAAATATTTTTATTGATATCAGAAAGGAAGGGAGAGGGTGAGAGATATAGAAACATCAATGATGAGAGAGAATCATTGATTGGCTGCCTCCTACCTTCCACACTGGGAATTAAACCCGCAACCCAGGTATGTGCCCTGACTACTAGGGAATCGAACTGGTGACCTCTTGGTTCCTGGGTCAACGCTCAACTGCTGAGCTACGCTGGTTGGGCAAAGCTTTCTTTCTTATTCTTTTTGAGGCAAAAATTAATATCCATAGATGTGGACGTGCTTTGCGTACACCCAGTGGATCATCCTGAAACCCCTGAGGTGTAATATTCTACCTTGGCGATCAGCTGTACAACCCAGGCCTTTTTAATATCAAAGTTTCATGGCAAACCAGCATCTCAAGCTCAATGTATCTAAACAAAATATTGTATCCCCCTCCCTCCCTCCCAAATAAAGCCTGTTTCATCTCGGTAAATGGCACTTCTATTTATCCAGTTGCTCAAGTTGAAAACCTCCGAGTCTTCTCAACCTCTCATTCTGTCATGCTCTCCATCAACCCATTAGCAAATCCCATCAGCTCCGCCTTCGTATTATATCCTGAATCTAACTACTTTCATCCATGATTACCACTGGGTTCCAAACCACCGTCTCCTGTTCAGTCTGCTGTGACAGGCTCTGTTCTCCTCACCCTTGCCTGCCTTTAGTCTGTTCTCCAAGCAGCAGCCAGAAGATCTTTTAAGAACATGTCAGATCCTGTCACTCCCCCATCCAAACTGCCAACGCCCTTGGAGTAAGTTCCGATGCCTTTGCCATGGTTTTCAGGAACCTATGTGATATGGCCCTCTCTCGCTTTTTAAAACGTGTCTCCTACCACCACCCTGCCCCTTTCCCCGTGTTACTGCTACACTGGCCTTTCTGCCAGGAGGCACGGCCTTTGCAAGTTTGTTTCCCTCCGGTCTCCGCTCAGAGAGGCCTTTCCTGGCTCCTCTTTTACAATGGCCTATGCACAAATTCACCCCCACCATGCCTTGTCTTCCCCTCTTACCCGTGTTTTTTTTCTTCTCTTCATCACACTTACCACTAGTGAGCATTCTACTATATATTTATTTGTTTGCTCATGTATTGTCTCTATTCTTCACTAGAATGAGAGCCCTTTAGGGCAGGGCATGTCTGTCTTCTCTGCTGCATCACCAGCTCCTAGAGCAGGACCCTGAACATAATCATTGCTCAGTAAGTGTTGTTTTTTCCTTGTTATTGAATTTATTGGGATGACACTGGTTAACAAAATTATACAGGTTTCAGGTGTACAATTCTACAACACATCCTCTGTACACTGTATTGTGTGTTTACCATCCTGAGTCAAGTATCCATCCATTGCAATTTATCTCCTTATACTCTCCTAACCACCCCCACTCTTCCTGGCAATTGCCACACTGTTATCCATGTCCATAAATTTTTTCTCTTTTTTCCCCCTTTTATGCTCAATTCCTCCACCACCCCCACCCAGCTTCCACCTACCTTCATCTCCAACAGCTGTCAAGCAGGCCTGCTCTCTTTTTGTGAATCTGTCTCTATTTTGCTTGTACCTGTATTTCTCTGACTGGCTTATTTCACTTAACATAATGTTCCCCAGGTCTATCCATGGAGTCGCAAAAGGTAAAATTTCCTTCTTTTTTATGGCCAAGAAGTATTCCATTGTATAAATGTATCACAGCTTTTTTATTCACTCATCTGCTAATGGACACTTAGGTTGCTTTCAAATCTTGGCTATTGTAAATAACACTGCAATGAACATAGGCATGCATATATTCCTTCAAATTAGTGTCTCAGATTTCTTCAAATAAATTCCAAGAAGTGGAATTTCTGGGTCATAAGGCAGTTCCATTTTTAATTTTGAGGTCATGCGGCACAGCTTTCCACAGTGGCTGTACCAATCTGCATTCCCACAATAGTACACAGGGGTTCCCTTTCACCACATCCTCAGCAGCACTTGTCAGTTGTTGATGTATTAATGATAGCTATTCTGACAGGTGTGAGGTGATATCTCATTGTGGTTTTGATGTACACATCTCTGATGATTAGTGACGTTGAACATTTTTTCATATGTCTAGTGGCCACCTGTATGTCCTCTTTGGACAAGTGTCTATTCAGGTCCTTTGCCTATTTTTTAATTGGATTGTTTGTTTTGGTGTTGAGTTTTACAAGTTCTTTCTAAATTTTGGATATGAATACCTAATCAGATGTATCAGTAAATATGTTCTCCTACTCAGTGGGTTATCTTTTCATTTTGTTGATGGTTTCCTTTTCTGTGCAAAGACCTTTTAGTTTGATGTAGTCCTATTTGTTTATTTTTTCTTTTGTTTCCCTTGCCTGAGGAGCTGTATCAGAAAAAAATACTGCTGTGAGAAATGTCTGAGATTTTACTGCCTATATTTTCTTCTAGGATTTTTATAGTTTTGAGTCTAACATTTAAGTCTTTAATCCATTTTGAGTTTATTCTTTTGTATGGTCTAGTTTCTTTTTATTTTTGCAAGTATCTGTCCAATATTTCCAACACCCTTTATTGAATAGACTATCTTTACCGTATTGTATGTTCTTGCCTCCTTTGTCAAATATTAATTGATTATAAAGGCATGGGTGCTCAGTAACTATTTGACTGAATGAAAGAGTAAATGAATTTTCAGAGCAGCAAGAAATGAAATCCCAAGGATAGTTTTCAATGCTAAGGAAAAAGAGGGCAAAGGGCAAATCTTCGGGGAAATATTTACATTGAGGGCAAAAGAGGCACTCTGAAGGGAGTGAAACCTCAGCCCCAGTTAATTAGGCACGAAGAGGACATAGCACACACTGGGAAACCCAGCTAGGAAAGCGTCAAGCTGGGCTCATGTCTCTGCCCCAACTTTAAGAATGTTTTCAAATTGCAAACCTGAGCACACACCAGAAACCTGGACAGACATGACAAATCAAGCCCAAGGGGTTGCTCCTGTTATCCTGAAAGTCTCATTTAAAAGTGGCTCAAACTTGGATCCTGAGGCCCCAGCACTGCTTAGAGCACCCCGGCCCCTGAGCTGTGACAAAGCACAGCCCCGTCACCCTGGGAATCCCCGTGGGCTGCTTGTGGCTTTCCTTCAGAAGTCAAGGCGTGATGCTTAAGAAAACAGTCAGATGCTAGAGAGTGACCTCTTTTATTAGGTTCACCATCTTAGCCACAGAGACACCATAGTGTTTGCCCATAGCCTGAAACCCTCAAAGGCGGTAGTGTTGAAAAGAGGGCAAGCCTTCAGGTCTCTTTGTCGCCATTAATCCTGGTCCCGCTGGTCTCTCCCTTTTGCATCAGAAAAGCTTGCTTGTGTTTTTCTCTTTAAGACAGGGAGAAAACAGCTGTGTGGGATTTGAGGATGGGGTTTTAATGGTCACTGAAGACACACAAAAGCTTTGCTGTGATCACGAAGTGTTGTGGGGGCAATTGACTCCTTTGTCTGGGGCAGCCAAACACGCTGGCTGCTCCAGGAGAAGAGAACCGACTGGAACGTGTGAGTGAGGTCTCTTCAGGCAGATCTTCAGCACATTTGCAAAGAGCTGTTTCGGGCATCTCTTCATGCCATTTCAGAATCACTTTTTAGTGCTGAGCTCATTTTTACCTTGTGAAAAGAAACAAGTTAATGTGGAAGGTGCTTGGCATGAGTTATTTCTGTAGGTCTTTCTCGCTGGGAGGAAAATGGAAACTGTGAGTGACAGTATGAGTTTGTTTATGGGAAGCAAGCCTTTCACAGGGAGAGAAAAGAACTGGTGCCCTCTTTCCGCAGGGCAACCCAAGGGGCATTCCTCAGCTCTCCGCTCAGTTGAGAAATTGCAACAGATGTGGGCTATTGTGAGATTTCTCAGAATGTAAGCGTAAAAAGGCATTGGGGGCGGGGGTTAAATAGTTCTAAGGAGAACTGGACACCCAGAGCAGCAGGAGCCCCTCTTCTCAGTGAGAACCAGGGCCTCTGCTGTCTGCCCTGGAGGGGATCCGTTTTCTGCCAGAGGATCGAGGATGGAACAGACCATGCTGACCCGACTGGAAGTGACAATTAATGGGGCTGTTGCAATCATTGCCATCAGATGGGCACTTTCCCTTTAGGTGAATTGAGTGCTGTGGAAACAGCTGTTCCCAAAGGGAAATGGCCTGGTCTCAAGGGGTTCCAGGCATCCAAGGTTTTATTTACCTTGTGCCCATCTTTATGACAGTTGTTTTGTGAGAGGTGTGAAGGGATTATCCTCTCCTTTACTGGCCGGCTGTGGCCACTCGGGTAGTCAGGCGGGACACAGGATAAAAAGTCATCCATTCTTACCACATAATTCAGCCGGCCTTTTCAGGGGAGATGAGCTGAAACAAGAGTCAGTATGGAAACCATTATCCAGTAGGGCTGCATTTAGAGAATAAGTCTGGAGTGACGGGCTTGGTCTGCCACAGAGCTGTGCAGCATGCTCATTATCCTGTTGCTTGCCAAGAAACAACAGCATAATGAGCATGGGGCTGTTGCTTTTGGTTCACTTTTAATATTTTTTTTAAAAACCATAAAATTAAATGATATGTGACTATTGTAAAAGAAAATCCAAACAATATTTAAAAAGTATTAAGACTTAGCCTTTAGAGTAGACCTTATTGATAGATTGCATTTAAGTGTAAAAATAATATTTGAAATGCGGCTTCTTTTGGCTTAGTATGATTTTTTAAAAGCCTCATTTTTTAAAATTATGGCGTGAAGAATGAAAAGACATTTTTATTACTGTAATAAAGAACTGTGTCATGTTTAACCCTAAAAGTATATATGTGGATTGCATTGGTAAGATGGAATGAAAACAGATATTCCCCCCGACAGACATTCAAGAGGTACAATAGCTAATTTTATCATGTGATATTTTGTTTTCTATTTCTTGATATCTTAAGTATAAATTAGAATGTGTTTATTCTAGTCAAACTTCCCATAATGCCCCATAGAGAATCCTTGACAACATCTTGAATTGTTATTCAGTCTGCATTTTTGTTAAATGACCCTTTTCTCCCTTAAACTCAAAGCTCTTGATCTCACCTTAGGTGCATTTCACAGACTAGCTGTGGGAATGTGGCCAAATTATTTAAGGTCCCCACATCTCTGTTTCTGTAAAATGGAGCTGACAATAGCACCTAGCTCCTTACCGTTGTTTTTAGGAATGAGTGAGATAATGGACGTGGAGCTTTGGGCATGGTGTCTAGTAGATTGTAAATACTGAACAAATCTTAGTCACTAGAAAGGTTATTTTAATGGTTATGATGATGGTGTTTGAGTATTATACTAGGGAACTCAATTTAGTGTATTTACTTTACATTCATATCCTAAAATAAGATATAAATCCACATTTAACTAACACCACCAAAAATATAATCAAAAGTATAGTTTATTAATTAATTTCCTTGTAGTTTATTCTTCCAGGAGATATTGACACGGGTTTGCTCTTTGTAACATATCAATTGTATTATAAATACGATCTGTGCTCTTCCTGAGAGTTATCTGTAAGCCCTTGAGATCACTCCCCACAGCCACCAGAGAGTGAGCTTTTCAGAACAGAGCTTCTGGTTGTATTTCTCTTCTTTCCATGGCTGCTTTACCTGCAGAATAAAATCCAGATGCCTGGCACTCAAGAACTTTTCCAACCTATTCCCAACCTTCCTTTCTTCCCTCTCTTCTCCTATGTCCTGCGCGAAATCTTTACAACCTGCCCCTTTTCCTACCTGGGGGGAGATCCTACTCATCCTTCAAGGCCCAACACAAATGTGGCCTCCTCCAGGGAGCCCTCTAGGATGCTACCAGTCAGAATTAAAAGCACCTTCTTCTCTGCTCTTCCATTACTATGCCTATGTTCAGTGAATGATTCTCAACGTTATCATTCTTCTAGTGGCAGCCCTGTGAAGGAGAGAGAATTAGCAAGTACTTGTGTTCAAAGATAATTAGGGCCACTGTGATCCCCGCCCTGGAGCTCATGGTCTAGGGAGAGAGGACCTGCGAATGCCTCTGACAGTGGGTGACAGGGATCGTGACGGAGGGGGTGTGCACAGAGAACCCAGAGGTGCTGCACATTCTGTATTCAGGGGTTCGTATCGGGGGTTTGTGGTCAATGCCATCTGTTTTCCTTCATCTCCAGCATTCACATTGTCCTTCCTGGGCCTCTGTCCCCTCACTGACCAGACTGTTTCCCCCTTTGGCTAGTCAGTTGCAGGGCTGGGACTTATTATGATGGAGCACAAGAACGCTGCATTTTATGTCCGAATGGAACCTTCCAAAATGAGGAAGGACAGATCACATGTGAGCCATGCCCAAGACCAGACAATGCTGGGACCCTGAAGACTCCAGACACTTGGAATGTGTCTGAGTGTGGAGGTAAGGATTCGCCTGTCCCTTCTTACTTTGCCAGTCTCCAGTGTCATTGTTCAGACAGAAGGCGAGGTGCACTTCCGTAGGGACAGTGCACACAGCACCTGGACTTCCGCAGCTGGGCCATGTTGAGTTCCTTGCTGACTTTCCAGCAGCTCAGTGCCTGACAGTCTAGGAGATGCTCTGCTGAATAAACAAATGAAGATCTGATAGGATACCTTGGCAGGAAAAAAAAGGTGTAAACATTGCAATTGCATGCTTCATTCACTGTAAATAAATATACCCCCAGACCTCAGTGATCGCCCAGTGCTAGGGACTATCAAAAGTGCTAAAATGGAGAAAGTAGTTCTCATTCCTTTTCCAGCTTTGGTCTCAAATTTATAGCATATTGATTTTTTAAAAGTACCCATCTGGTTATTTTTTAAAAATTTCTATGAAGAGTTTTTAATCATTTCTTATAAAATGTTTCCTGGGGCCAAGCTCACATAGGTTTCATGGGCTTCTTTCCTATTTATTTTATTGGTAAACATCTTCCTCTTCATTAAATGGAACAAAGACAAGTGGTACTGGCACTGGGCTCAAATGGAAGGTGTGATCTGACATGGCGATTGGTAGGCAATGTTTGCGGAAGGGTACATGGGATCCCGCAGCCCCTGCCTCTCCTTCCAGCGACTCCCAGAACCAACTTAGGTCCCACCTGAACGCTCCAAACTCAACAGCAGCTCCTTTTTTTGGTTTAAAAATCAGATCCTCAGGTTGAATGTTACTCCTAGCATAACTTTCACCTGTTATGAAACTCTAGAACTAATAGCAAAGCTGATAAGGAGGCACCTTGGGGCATCTGTTCACACGTGTATGTGACCTTATTAAGATATATTTATAGTAATAAGCACATTAGTGGTAATAATATTAATTGCTAACATTTATTGAATATTTACCTGTGCCAGGCATCATGCTAAGTGTATTACATGAATTTTCCATATGGTTGTATCACTACGACAGCTTTATGAGGTTAAAGTGACTCATTCAAGGTCACACAGACAAGAAGTAGAGGATTTGGAATCAGACACTAGGTCTGACAGACTCCAGATCCTCCTTTGGGGGTGTGTTTGTTAAATGCCATCATATCTATAACTCATAGGTAGAAAGACGACCATGAAAATTAATGGTTAGGAATACAAGAGACAATAGATTTTTATAGCATCATGCCAATGACAAGCTAATTCTTAAGGAACATATACTGTGCCGTGCCAGCACAGCCAAGGGTTTGGCAAGCCTGAGGGAGAGCGGCGAAGGATGTAGAAAAGACAGACAAAGAGAATAAGCTGGGTCTAGATGGATCTTCCTGTGCCTGGCTGAGGCCACAGAGAGAGATCCAGGCGGCAAGCTGATCCTTTATTTTATAGTCAGAGGTAAACAAGGTAGTGGTCACCATAGTTACAATGTTCTTGTGAGTTTCACTTGTTTTGGCAGCACTTGCTGCACCTCCCATAGCCCATTAGCTATCCAGGAAGGATCTAGGGACTGTCATAAGGTCAAGCTTAATTATGCTAAGAGGGCTGTGCCCTCTAAGCTGGGACTTGTTTGTGGCTTTGCCAACAGGTTAGTCTGAGACTTAACCCTATAGCCGCTCCCTACAATATATTTTTAGAAATCCTTTTGTTTATGACTGTGCTTCTTGTCATAAATTAAAAATAATAATAATACTAAAGTAAGGTGCTTAAAGTAAAGACCACTGGGTCCCTCTGTCACTGTGAACTAGGTTGCTTGGGTTTTTGGAAACCAGGACACACCTCAGGGTAAGGAGATAAGATTTAGTAAATATAATTGGTGGAACTATCACTGGGGTGTAATCAGCTGGGAGGGTGTACTTCTGGGTGGAATAAGCACATTGACTTGAGAGAACCCTCTCTCTGGGCTCCTGCATGGCTGGGGCTGCCTGAGCTCCATGCAGTCCTAAGCCTGAAGCACACCCAGCCTGCTCCGTCCTTCGGAAGTACTTCACACTTGGCTCCTTGGTCTCCATCTTTGCTCTGTGCTGTGTAGCCCTGAGTGTAAACGTCAGGCACTCACAGGCTACCTGCTCGGGTTCAGCAGCAGGGCAGGGTGGGCTCCTCACTGAGGTGGGGTCTGAGGTCAGCACCGGCGACAGGCCTGCCTACCGTCTGATCCCATTGCAGAGAGATGGGAAAGGGTCTGACCTGGGCCCTTGCTCACCCAGGGTCATTGGTCCCCCAGGTCTGTGCCAACCTGGCGAATATTCTGCGGATGGCTTTGCACCCTGCCAGCTCTGTGCCCTAGGCACATTCCAGCCTGAAGCCGGCCGTACTTCCTGCTTCTCTTGTGGGGGAGGGCTCCCCACCAAACACTTGGGAGCCACTTCCTTCCAGGACTGTGAAACCAGAGGTGAGGACGCAGCTTGCCTTTTTCCAGAACTGATTTTCCCTTTTGAGAACCATGGGAGTCTGATAAAGCTCCAATCAAGCCCAGCCCAGAGGTGCCCTGTGTGGTGCTCCAGTGGCCCGGGGCTCCACTCACCCCTGCAGGTGTGCAGGGAGCATGGGAACCCCCTAGACCCAGTCTCCCCCAGCCACCTGGGCCCCTTCGGACAGGGCTGACTATAGACACAAGCAGGGAGAGATGAGCCGGTGTACGTGGCTTCCTCGGCTCCTTCCTCCCAGCCTTCCAATATCTCAGCACCCTTACCTAGAGCTGCACCCACGCCCCCCTGAGCCCCACTCCTGCTGCCTCTTGTAGGAACCCAACTCCACACCCAGTGTCAGTTCTGCGCCCTCCGCGCTCACACACGTGCCTGTTTCTGCCTGGCTCTGCGTGGACCATAAACTCTGCGGAGACACCCCTACTTTGCTCCCTTTGCATTTTTCTTAGCGACGGAGCCACAAGTCCCACCCAAGCTGGAATACCGAGTGTTGTTAGCCCCAGCTTAGTGAGAAAGCAGCACTTCCTTTGGGATGAAAAATTATTACACTAACTGTGAAACCATTTATGTTGCACTGGATGAAAATAGTCTTTTTTCTTGTTTGTTTTTCATTCCCTCCACTCTCCCTGCCCCCACAGTTCAGTGTTCACCTGGACATTTCTACAACACCACCACGCACCGATGTATTCGTTGCCCAGCGGGGACATATCAGCCAGAATTTGGGAAAAATAATTGTGTCTCTTGTCCAGGAAATACTACGACTGACTTTGATGGCTCCACTAACATAACCCAGTGTAAAAGTAGGTCTCTCTCGCAGGGGTCCTCAAACTACGGTCCGTGGGCCACATGTAGCCCGCTGAGGACATTTATCCGGCCCGCCGGGTGCCGCTGCCTGTCCTGCTTAGCAGCCGACTCGTCCCAGGCCCGCAGTGCGCATAGGAATTTGTTTTTTCATAGTTTTTTTTTAAACTATAGTCCGGCCCTCCAACGGTCTGAGGGACAGTGAACTGGCCCCCTGTTTAAAAAGTTTGAGGACCCCTGCAAGGCATTTAGTCCTGATTACCAGGGCAAGTGCCTGTCCACATGGGGGCGGGGTATGTGTGTGTTTGTGTGTGTGTGTGTGTGTGTGTGTGTGTGTGTGTGTGGCACGCGCGCCAAGTGTGTGTGCTTCTTGCCTTTGGTGCCAGAGGTGAGTATTCAGCCTGCCCCATACCTACCGATAGCTAATTGGAATTCTCTTTCCCACTTAAAAATAAAACGTGGTCTTAACCGGAGAGAGAGGAGACGGAAACGGCTGCCATGTCTTCGTCAGAGCTCTCTAGGGAAGGGTCAGCTCTCCTCTGCTGAGCCGCACGCTCTGTTCTCCCTGTGTTGACAGACCGGGGAGTTCTGTGTCATGGTTCCCCTGGCACTTACACGTGGTGAACAACACATATGAGCACTAAAGCCGTCCTTTTGTTTGATGAATGCCTGCCCCTGACCTTGAGCGCTTTCAAGTTAGTGAGAAAGCAGTGCCAGGAACTCAGAAGGGGGGCTCTGCGTGGGGCGTCGGTGTAGTTGGGCTCCCAGCGGGGTCCTGGGCACTAAGGGACAGACTCATCCTGGGATGGTGTCCTTTCCAGGACCCCGGCCCTGATGGCTCTCTTCAGCCGAGCTGCAGGTGGCTATTACAGAGCGACGGCTGGGCTGTGGCTTCCTAACTCATCCTATTTCCGCTTCCAGACAGAAGATGTGGAGGGGAGCTGGGGGATTTCACCGGGTACATTGAATCCCCGAACTACCCAGGCAATTACCCAGCCAACACCGAGTGTACGTGGACCATCAATCCACCCCCCAAGCGCCGCATCCTGATTGTGGTCCCCGAGATCTTCCTGCCCATAGAGGACGACTGCGGAGACTACTTGGTGATGCGGAAAACCTGTGCGTCCTTCCCCTATGCCCTCGCCCCTTCTGCAGCCGCTGGGCAGCCTCACGGTGTGCTCCCAGTTTTCAGTGTGAGCCAGGCCGAGAATGTCACCTTCGCATTAGAACAGAGATGGGGCAGGAGTTTTTAGAGTTTTCCAAGAAATAAAATTTCAACAAAACCCCCACATTGAGGCCTCTTGCTGACCCCCAGAAGAAGTGGGGTTCCTGCAGGTCAGTCTTCCCCTCTGTGTCTCTGGGGCCCTCTTCCCCAAGGACACAGAGAGTCAGTGAAGCAACTCATCGCGTGGGGACTGACCGAAGCAAAGGGCAGTCCAGCCAGGAGGGACCCACCCCATCCTGACACAGGACCCAGTATCCAGGGACACTGCCATTACACAGCTCAGAGGCAGTGTACTAAGTGGGCTCTGCAGCCAGACAGCCTGGATCTGAATCCCAGCTCCACCTCTAGGAGTTCTCTGGTCTGGGATATACATTCTGGATTTTCTATGCCTCCGTTTCCTCATTTGTTAAAATGAGGATAATAGTTGCTACCTCATAGGGTTATTATGAGGAATAGATCAGTTCATATTCATAAAGCAATTAGAAAAACACTAACATATGGAGCCACCGTGTAAGTATTTGCTATTCTTAGTGGTGGTTACAGCGGCTGAAGTCAGGTGCTGGTTTGATTCCTGACGTTTCCACATACTGGTTGTGGGGCCCTGGTCAGGTTACAATGTATGAACTTCCCAAGGTTTTCAGAGGTTTCGTGGGATAAAGTTATAGAGGGCACACTGCCTGGTCCCGGGAAGCCCACAGTAAATGGTGGTGATAATCACCAGATCAGGGCAGGGATCAAGGGCCCCTCCTCAGTCCTGCACGGAGTGCTGCGGCCTGGGCTGCTGCTGGGGCCTGGCCATGGCCTTCCAGCTGCCCCCCCTGGGAGCCCACACCACCAGATGTGTGTACTCGATTTCCAGGCTTTTGGCCCTTAGGATGGCTCAGCTGGGCCCGAAGAGCTCCGGAGCACAACTTGTTTTATGGTGTGAACATTTGAAAAGAGGATTGTCCATTGTCTGCCTGCTCAGTGATGAACTTGAATTCCACCCCCTCCAACTTCCCTTCACAGCTTCGTCCAATTCTGTGACGACCTATGAGACTTGCCAGACCTATGAGCGCCCCATCGCCTTCACCTCCAGGTCAAAGAAGTTGTGGATTCAGTTCAAGTCCAACGAGGGAAACAGTGCCAGAGGGTTCCAGGTCCCGTACGTGACCTACGATGGTAAGTACTGTGAAACTCGGGTCGCCTGCTTTGAACAGAACCAACTCCTGGGCCAGCTGGTGGCTCGCAGACATGCACACATGTTCAGAAGCCCAGGCAGGATAAAGAGAAAGGACATTGCTGACTCACAAGTGCCAAATTTTAAACAGCCATTTGGGGACACAAAGATGCTTTAGAAAAGAAATAAAAATGAGCATGTATTTATTTCCTTCTGTGATTCAGGATCAAGAAAACCTAATCCATAAGATTTCCATTCTGTTACAGGCAGAGATTCATAGACCGGCATTATTTTTTAAAGATTACAAAGACAGGCATTCTGCTTAGGCTAGAAAAGAATAAAGACATCTGATGTTTGGTTTATTCCTCCAGTTCAGTCAGCACCGAGACCAAATTGCTTTGACAAGGTTATTGCCTGTGCTCAGTCTTATACTTTTCACTGAATCAAAATTTTAAAATATTTATTTATAAAGATCATCAAAATCACTGTCTTTGAAATTAAGCAGTTTTTGAAGAAATTAGTTTTCCCATACACAATCATATTTAATTCATAAGACATTAATGATTTCCCCAATTTCAATCTAAACATATAATTTGGAGTAATAAGATACAGGTTCTAGTAGAGATTTTCTAATTCATTGGATAGCTCTAGACAAGACATTCTGGATCTCTGCCTTTACCCACACTGAATAGGGATTATAGTACTTTCAAATATCCTATATAATAAAGAGCTAATGTGCTAATTAGATCAAACAGCAGAACGACTGTCCGGATGACCTTCTGGACGAAGCCAGGGCTGCGAGGGCCGAGGTAGCCAGGGCTGTGAGGCCTGAGGCAGCCGGGGCTGTGAGGGCTGAGCCCCTTGCACAAATTTCGTGCATCAGGCCTCTAGTATATATATACTGATTTCAGAGAGGAAGAGAGAGAGTGAAAGAGAGAGAGAAACATCAATGATGAGAGAGAATCATTGATTGGCTGCCTCTTGCCTACACCTCAACCATGTGCCCTGACCGGGAATCGACCTTGACTTCCTGGTTCATAGGTTGATGCTCAACCACTGAGCCATACCTTCCGGGCTAAGCATCATTTTCTTAATGTGGTAGTGATGGTAATCATTGAACTGAAGGTAAGAGCTCAATGGTGTAATCTATAATGAATTTGGTGCAGTGCCCACCACATAATAAATGCTCAATAAATATTAGTGTATTATGATTGTGGATTTTGTTTAATAAAATAAAAGCACTGAGAGGGAAGGAGGGAGATGCAACTTCTGGCCCTGTCTCTGCCACTGACTGTGTGATTTTGGGCAAATCAGATGGCTTTTCTGGTTTCATTTTCTTCTTGTTAAATAAAGGGGTGGCCTATGTGTGCCCTAGGGCCCCAGTCAGCTCTGAGACTTGGTTGACAAACATTTACTAGGAATGCAAAATGGACCGTGTCCTGGAGAACCTTGTAATATAGTGGGGGAAGAGTCATCTGTTCATTTGTGAACTTATTTATTCATCCATCCAACCAATATTTAATGAGCATCCACTGTGCCAGGTATTGGACTAAGTGCTGGAGACAACATGGTTAGTATATATGCAGTAGATGCTAATGAGGCATGTACAAAACTCTGTGTCAGGATAGAAAAAGGGGCAGCAGTTAATTTTGCATGGGTTTTAAAAAGTATAGAGCAAAATTTCAAGAGATTTGGGTCTTGAAAGAACATATAAGTTTCTTTAAAAATAAATGGAAGAACACTCAGGAAGAGGGAATGACATAGGCCAGAGGATGGAGTACTGGCATGTGGGGGAACCGATGATTTGGCCAGTTGGTAGGGTGCCTGGGGCTTAGCCGTGAGAGATGAGATTAAAAGGGGGTGGGGTTAGGTGTGAGGGACTTGGACTGCCAAAACTCAGAAGGTGGATGTAATCTTATATGGGGCCATTGAAGGTGGTTAGACAGGTGCCAAAAGTAGGCCTTTTGGAAAGACAATATTGTATGGATTTCCTAAACACACTTCACATAGTTTTTTTCTAACATGTTCCAAAAGATAGGATTGTCCTCCCTGTGCCTAAAACCATGTCAAACCCAAGACAAGGGCTCTTAGTATCAGACTCCTAGGTTGACACAGGTGCCTCCCACGTGGCTCTGCTGAGAGAAACAAGTGTCTCATCTACCTGAAAGCAGCCAGCTGACCACCTCCCCTCTATGGAATCAGGAAGGAGCCAAAAAGGACACAGAGACACCAGAATAAGTGTCACCAAGGCTCATATACTTTAGTCTGGCCATTTTCAACTCTGCCTTTAGGACAGAAGAAACTATCTTGATTCTTTTGGGTTCTTTTGTTAACCCTCACCCGAGGATACTTTTGAGAGAGAGAGGGAGAGAGAGACTGATATGAGAGAGACACATTAATTGGTTGCCTCCTGAATGCACTTGACCAGAGCTGGGGATCAAACCTGCAACTCAGGTATGTGCCCTTGACTGGGACTCGGAACACGTGATCCTTCCGTGCTTTGAGGGCTGATGCTCTAACCACTGAGTACACTGGCCAGGGCACTATCTTGATTTTTTAAGATTTAGATAAAGAACCAGGTGAAATGACACACCACCCTGATTAGGCCCACGAGCATGTGTCTTGCAATGCCATAGCAGAAAATAGTTGTAAACAGCTGCTTTGGCCATGTAGAGAAGCCTGTTAGTTCTTCACTCAGAGCCTACTTAATCTCTTTTTAAAGAACATATATTACAGCAAATCTGATATCTGGTTTCCAAACATAGAAGAACAGATGGGCAGGTGAGGCTACTTCCTACAGACTCCCACTGACCTTGGGAGAACAGAGGAGACTGTCATCATCACTGACATGGATTGAGCATCACTGGGCGCCAGGCACGCACCAAATGCCCTTGACACAGCACATTCCTCACAGTCGCCCATGGAGTAGACACGGTTCTGTGCTGATGTTACAATTGAGGCCACTGGGACTGGGAGATTTGAGTAACATCACAAGGTCATAGCAGCACAAAGTTTGCAGAGGTCTTTGCGACTCCAGGGCCTGAGTTTTTACCTACAACACCTGACTGCTTTTCTCAGGACAGTTAGAGCAAGTGAGGAGACAACATGCGCCCTTCGACATAAGAAAAGTCCAGACCTATAGAGAATGTTTATGAGTTCATTTGTGCTAAACTGATGACAATTGCCAGGAAGCAAATATCAATGGATTGAGAAAATGTTCCGGGGAATGGCAGTTTTGCAGCTTACTTTATACATTCCAAGTAAAGGAGGAGATGTAAGGGCCGGTGGAGTTTATATGAGATCCATTGGTGGTAGATTAAGGCGTGAGAAAGCAAAGCTGGGGAAATTGCTGAGATTGGATAAAGAGTAAAATAGAGAGACAAATACTTATTTTACATTGGTGGGTACAGTTAACATTCACAGCACATAGAGATGGTATGAGGGGGAACAAGGTAGCAATGAGGGATTGTGGTCTTGTGGTCTGTTGCACCCTGAGGGGTCTGGAAAAAGGAGATTACTCATACATTGCTTTCATAGATGCAAAAAGACAATAGACAGGCTTGCTTAAGGCAAAAATTGACCTTTGTCAAGGAAGCTATAGGCCTAGGATGTGACTACCTGCCATGACTCGCTTTTAGTTAGGAATTTTCATGTTCGGACCATTCCATGTGGTTACTTTAAGTCTCTGAGTTTGTAAGGCCCACCACAGAGGCCTCCCCTGAGTTGGTCAGACTTAGTATGTGGCCTCTTTTTCGTCCATAGCCCTTACTCATATTTTATATTTACTGAAATAAAAGACCAAGAAGATAGAGTACAAGTGATACTGCTCATGTGTTAAATTAATAACTGATAACTATACTGTTAATTTCCATTTACCATCACTTGGCTAGGAAAAACTTCAAGAACTCCTCCCACATGGTTCCAATGATGTTCTTATGATTTGTTTGGTTTTGTTGCACATGATACGCATATAAAGAGGCAATTTTTTTGGCCTGGAATTTGAAAAGGATTGTGTTTTGCATATGCTTGATTTGAATTGTGACTATAGGGAACAGACTGGAGTTTGAAGGGGGTTACATTTGGAGAAGGCTCATGTTGTGTGCTCTGCATTTAATGTGTATGTCAGGACCCAAAATTATCAATGAGAAAATGAACATAGCACCCTTCCCTCTCCAACCTGCCAAATTCTCCCCAACCCAATCCCATTTAAAAAAAAAAAGGGAGAGAAGAGTTGTGCTAGATACCGAAGAAGCTTGATTGTTTTACATAATGCCAGGTCAGAGAGGGAAAAGTGAGGAAGGGAGAAGGGAGAAAAGTAGAGAGGGCGAGAAGAGCCACGATCCTGGGTGAGCTCACCAGGAAGTGAGTATAGGCAGAGAAGAGATGATATCCAGGCACTGAGTCCTTGGACTCCTACAGTGAAGGGTCAGGAAGAGAAGGAGGAAAAGCCTCAGACAGACACCATTCGGGTAAGAGGAAAACCAGTGAGCATGGTGTCCTGGAAGCGGAGTGAAGAAGTGGATCAGGAGGAGGGGTGACTGGCCAGGTCAAATGCTACTGATGCATCAAAGAAGATGAGGACTGAGAGTTGACCTTTGGGATTTAGCAGCATAAAAGCACTGGTAATTTCAACAAGTGGTTTTCTGGGAGTGGTGGGGGGCAAAGTTGAGTGGATGGTTTGGGAGGGAAAGAAAGCAGAAGAATCAAAGATTCTTCTGGCAATTCTTTCAAGGAGTTTTGCTATAAAGAGGAACAGAGATGCAGGATGGATGCTGGAGGAAGAAATGAGGTCAAGAGAGGGACTTTTTTTTTTTTTTTTTTTTTTTTTTTTTTTTTAATCAGAGACTTAACAGCATGTTTGCAGGCTGATGGAAAAGACCAGTAGAGAGAGGAAATTTTATCATCTAGGGAAGAAAGGGAAGAATTACTGGAACAATGCCCTTGATTTGGTGAGAGAAGATGGAAAGTGAGCAAAGTGGAGGGATGGGCCTTGACTGGATGCACAGAGGGTTTATCTGAGGGGAGAGGGAATAGGAAAGATGGGTGCAGATGCCGGTAGATGAGAGGAGGTGGTGGAGGAGTCTGAGGACATTGTCTTCTGATTGCCTTCTCAGTGTCTGAGTGGTCATTGTTCCTATCGCAGCTGCCGAAGGAGCATTTCTCAGAAACTTATAAAAAATGGAAGAGTGAGTTTGGAAATAACTAAACCATACAATGCAACACATGTCTTTTATTCCAACAGAAGATTACCAGGAACTCATTGAAGACATAGTTCGAGACGGCAGGCTCTATGCATCTGAGAATCATCAGGAAATACTTAAGGTGCGTCTGTATATAAGGTGGACTCGGCAGCCACCCAGGGCCCCAGGCACCTTCAAGGGAGCTTTCCTCTTGCTCCACGTGGCTGCCTTTCAGACATGGAGCCTGCTCTGGACTGAGCTTATTTTTATATTTTCACCGGACTTTGTATTTAAAAAAACACACAAAACAAATTCAGGAAGCTGTCGTTAGTGTTGTCGAGTGTAGTTGTCTTTTTTAATTTGGAGATGTTTGGTGGAGGAGCAGTAGGAACCTTGCTTATCATTAATACAAGCCAGCAGCAAATTGTGTTTTCATGTTGATTCTCCAAATAGTTGAAGATCTTTGGCTCTTGATCCTTCAAGGGTGAAATTCACCAAATCTTAGATATTTATAAGTAATTATCAATGAACACTTGCCATATCACTAACCCAATAAAAATTCCCCAAATTCCATTTTTATATCTCATCCAGTTTAGAAAAGGAAAAGAGTTTTTTTTTTAACATTAAATTTTCCTTTATAAAAGCAATTCATGCTTTTTATAGATAATTAGGAAAACTAAAAACTGGGTGAAAAGATAAAAATCAGAGGAAACCATTTTCACAAAGTGTTTTTCAGCTACTCAGCCTAACACTGGGTCATTATAGTTCCATTGGCGAAATGTCAGAATGTTTAAATAGTTTGGCCCAGTAACAAAAGTCCTGTTCTTTTTAGGATAAGAAACTGATCAAGGCGCTGTTTGATGTCCTGGCCCACCCCCAGAACTATTTCAAGTACACAGCCCAGGAGTCCCGGGAGATGTTTCCAAAATCCTTCATCCGATTGCTACGTTCCAAAGTGTCCAGGTTTTTGAGGCCTTACAAATGAGTCTGCCCACATGGCACTCAGCACCGCGTTCCGCCTGTGGGCTGGTGGGCTGAGCCGTCTGCTTCTGCAGCCAGCCTAGTTGGATGTCGCTGCCTCTAGCAGCAGTGACATGTTAGAGTTCAATTTTTATAGATAATACAGATATTTTGGTAAATTGAACTTGGTTTTCTTTCCCAGCATTGTGGATGTGGACTGGGAATGGCTTTGGGTCTCACCTGCTTCTCACAGCTGTGGGCAGATGTCTTGGATACGTCCAGGGCTGGCTGAGCTGGACCTCAGTCAGCTCAGGTGTGACTCACCTGTCTTTCCTCTTCTCACTCCTCCTCAATCGCACTGTAAGGGAAAGGAGGCCACAGAAGGGGCTGCCTTGTCTGAAACGTCAGCTTCCTCCAGCCCAGCCCTCCCTAAGGAAGCCCTCTGCGCCCTGGGTTCAGGCTCCGAACAGGCAGAGAAAGGAAGGAGGAAGGGAGGGACGGAGAGCCCTTTAGGCACCATCCCCACACCTGAGACCTGGCAGGATTCCGTGTCTCCACAGCCTTCTCCTCCAGCCTGTGTGGCCTAAGTTTGATCTCAGGAGCTTGAATTCTAAGCAATGATCATTTAAAAAAAGACTTAAAGCAGAAAGAATTAGAAATACAGAGCTAAAAACTAAGCACTTCCTCAGACATAATAATGTAGGCCCATAGACGCCTTCCTTGTGACCAACTCCCACCTGTAGCAAGTCCACAGCGCAGGTTCCAGCACCAGCTGTGCCTTTACACACGGGCCTGGGCACAGAGTCAGGGCCTGGAGCATTCAGGTCAGAATCGTCTTCCTTCATGAAAAGGAAAGTTCACACACCCTGAGTCAGGACTGCCAAGGGTCCTATTTCCACAGTGGGCTTTCCACTATGGGTGGGACACAGTGCAGACCAGCCTGTTAGGCATGCCTTCCTTCCCCACTCTCCAAGGTCAGAGACGGACTCAGCTCTGAGCACATGAGCAGCACCACTGAGGGTGGTCTCGCCTCCTAATGGTCACCCCACTGCCAGAAGCAGCTACACCGATCCCGGTTTCTGTATCTCAGAATCATCTCACCTTTGGTCAGCACAGCAGGGCCCCACCATCATTTTCTCCCACAGGAACTTGAATTTTCAACATTATTGAATTTTTAAAAATTTAAATCCATAGGCAAAAATCTCATTACATAAATAAAAATTATTTCTATCAAACAAGCTGCCATTTCCCTAATGAATGGGCTGACTACACACAACCATAGTGTTTTGTTCCTTTGTAAAAAACTAACTGTACATACAGTTCTCTATACCAAAGTACTAAAAAATGGTTAACAAATATTTGTATTTGTATTTTTAAGACAGCTCTGTATGAAGAATAGATTTTGGAAAGCAGGCATAGAGGCAGAGAGCAGTTAACAAATATTTTTAAAGAAAATGAATACCATTTCATTATTGTTGAACTCACTTTTCACCTCAGTGTTTTGTTTTGTTTTTCAATCTATTGATAACATCGATCTTTTTGAAAAATCCTCGTCAAATGTTTCTTCTTTATGGGGATGGGCCCTAAAAACCCATTTCCAAACTTCTCTTCAAAAATGTAAACTTCTTTATTAAAAAAATAATCATTAAAACAAGCACCTGGAATTTGTAATACCAGAACTTTGCCTACATTTCTGAGTCTCCACATCAGATGAAAAGTCAAATGTAATAGAACCCAAGTCAGTGGCCTGATGGGTGCGGAGGTGGGGTGAGCTAAACCCGGCCATCCTTGTCCAAGCACAGTAGTGACTTTGAGCTCATGACTGCGCATCTGTGTTGCTGCTTCATATGAAAGGTAGGAATGGGAAGGAGGCTGTATAAACCTGGCCTCTGTGAAGCAGCCTCCAGGAGCAGGCCCACGCACCAGAGCTGAGCCCCTAGCACAAGCATGGGCCCCTGAGGCCCTCCAGAAGCTTCCGCTCTGTACCAGCCAACCACCTAATTGATGCCGTGGTCCTGTTGGGAGGCTGGCTGGCTGGGGCTGCTGTTGCCACCTGCTAAATCCACTATTTACCGAACATCTGCTCTGGGCCAGGCACTCTTCTAGGCCCTAGGGATCACAGTGACAAGACAGACAAGGTTCTTGCCTTCATGGAGCATACATTTTAGAGGGAAGAGACAAACAAATAAACCACCAATGGAAAGTATCAGCTAATAGTATTATGTTGGAAATTAAAATAAGTTAATGCAACAGATGACTGTGTGGCTACTTTAGGAGTGTGGATTTTGGATAGTCTCTCTGGAGAAATAACATTTCAACTGAAAACTAAGTGGCAAGAAGGAACCAGCCTTGGGAAAATCGGGGGAAGAGGATTCCAGGTAGAGGAGAGCCAAGTGCAAAGGCTGCCAGGCAGGAACAAGCGTGTGTGTGGATCACAGTCTGGTGAGAAGGTGAGTGGTAAGCGAGGAGGCCAGGGAGAGAACAGGGGCCAGAGCACCTCTGGCTTTTGAATCCAGAACGAGGTATTCAGGTTTAATTCTAGTGTGCTGTGAAGCTTTTAGAGGGTTTTAAGCCGAGGTGTGGCATGATCTGATTTGTATTTTTAAGACAGCTCTGCAGCAGAAGGCAGGGGAGGTTGTGGGGGGGGCGGGGGAGGGCTGTAAGAGATCAACCGAAGGACTTGTACGCATGCATATAAGCATAACCAATGGATACAAGACATTGAGGTGGAGTGGGGGCAGGTAAAGGCATGTACTGGGGGGTAGGGGAGGCCGGGGGGGAGGTCAATAGGGAAAAAAAAGGAGAAATATGTACTACTATTTGTAATACTTCAAACAATTAAAAAAAAAAAGACAGCTCTGTATGAAGAGGGGATTTTAGAAAGCAGGCATGGAGGCAGAGAGCAGTTAACAAGCTACTGCAACCAACCAAGCAGGCATGCAGGTGGGAGATGAGGTTGTCCGGGTTAAGGTGATGGTAGTGAAGATGAACTACACAAATGGAAGTTCAAATAGGCAGCTGGTTCTATGAGGACCCAGAGAAGTCAGGGCCAGAATATGAATTTTAATGTCACAGAATAAAGACATGGAACTGGTTGAGGTCACCTGGGAAAGGTATGTAGACGAAAGAAGGCCAGGGAGCTCTGAATTCTGGGGCTCCTTGCATGGCACAGGGACCAGGACTTGGAGGAGATGCTCATTAAGTGAACAGGAAGAAGTCTGAGTGGAGTTTCACCTTCCCTCCAAGACAGCTAATTCTGTGGGAGAACGCTGAGTGGGAGTGGAATCTGTACAAGTCCTTCCTTCCAGCTGTGGATTTTGTTCTTGAGCCATTTACTATAGTGCCACATTTATGGATGCAGCAACGTTTCCCTTGAGTTTCCTATGCTAATAAAAGAGGGTTGGCCTTTTCACACTAACAGATGCTTCTCTTCACTGTGGAAAATTGCTTGCTCTGAATCATTCTCTGGCTGTGAAGTGTGTTGTCTGCAGGCACTCACTGGGTTTAGGTTTGCAGGTGTTTTTTAAATTGTCATGGAACTTGGGAAAGGGGCAGCTGTACCACACACAGCACGGACTCGCTGCCCGCGGGCTGATCTTTGCAGGAAGATGCACCAGGGGTGCTGGGCCCCTGGGAAACTCAGGGCTCCTCAGCCCAGAAGCAGTGCCTCTTACTAGGGCTGTCAGCATCTCTGCTTCCTGTCACATAGCAGGATGGGTCCTGAGGCCTTATCCAGTCTTCATCACTCTGAGTCTGTATTTGGGAGGCAAAATGGGTTAGGGGAGGGTGGAGGGAAGCAGTCCCTCACCAAGTCAAGGGGGCCTTGTTGTTACCTATGGCCTTTTTGCTAGGCAAGCTATCCTCCAAACCCCGGTCCTGGGTGTGGCCAGTGGAGGCCCATCCACAGGAAATGAGAAGCCTTGGTGAGCTTTCATTTCTGTGACATCTACTCCTCCAGGGGCTTGTGAGCCCAGTTCAGAGGTATCCTGCATATTGGTAGTACCTGCTTCCTTCTCCCTTCGGGCAGTCCCGACCAGCCTGCAGGAGACCACCCTGATGGCCCAGCAAGGCTGCTTCTGTGATCAACAGGCACAAAGGCATAACTACTCAGCAGGGGTAACTTTCCAGAGAACACAGTAGGATCAAAATAGGTTTAGAAAATAAAACCACTCTTCTGGCTGAATTAAAGGGATACAAACTAAATCCACCTACTGGGAACAATGAAGTAACTCAGCATTGCTTGGTTTTCAGAGTATCTCATTGGAGAATGCAACCACATGCCTTAGTAACTAATAACTCTTTGTTATGTGTTTGTTCATTCACTTATGTACCACACTTATTGAGGGCTTACTAAGTGCTAGGTATTATAGGAGCTGGTGATACTGTAGTGAGCAGAATAAAGCCTCTGCTCTTGTGGAGTTTAAATTCTAGTAGAGGGAGACATAAAGTAAACAAACAAACATATAAAGTCAAGTGTGATAACTATTATAAAGAAAATAAGATTGAAAGGATAGAGGATGAGGAAGTGGTGGGAAGGAGCTGTTGTTTTAGATAGAGTGAGCTCATAATTAGAGTCATGAATCCAGGCCTCTCCCGGGGATTGGCTCCTCAAACAAAGCCTGGCACCACTGCCCACCCCCCCCACCCAGGAAGTTCCGATACCCACCCACGAGAATTTGACATTTCACCTCAAGGCCAGGCTGACCAAAGCTTCAAGTTGTGAACAGCCATTTTGCAATTCCTAGAACAGGCGCCACCTAGTGGTGTTAAATGGAATTAACCTGTGTTTCATCATCAAAGGGCCTTAAGAGCTTAAATGCCCTTGGAATTTAAATGTCCATACTTCAAGACAAAATGTCACCCATGGGGTGTTGGGAACCAGGGTTGTGGTTTGACGATTGATTGCATGGTGTTTCATACAGACCCTCAGAATGTATCTGTCATCTTTTCCAGATCGGAAGTCATTTATTTAGGTCATTTCACACCACCAACGTTGTTCTGAATCATGTCCAAACACGTGCATGCGCGTGCACACACACATACACCCCACATTCATTCTTTCATTCATTGTTATGGTTTAGGCACCTGGTAGGTTGGAGATACACACACACACACACACACACACACATACACAAACATACACACACACACACACACACACACACACACACACACGTATATACTGGAGGCCCGGTGCACGAATTCATGCATGGGTAGGGTCCCTCTGGCTGACCTGCAGGGATTGGGCCGAAACCCACAGTCCAACGCTGCCTGCAGCTCCTACCTGACACTCCCACTCATCCTGGCCCCACTGTGCCTGCCGCAAGCTCGCACCCAGTCAGTCCCAATTGGGAGAAACTGCTGCAGCATCGTGCCAGCCATGAGTCCTGCGCCTGGCACCCTCCCAAGGGGAGTAGCCTGCAGGATTGGGCTGAAACTGGCTCTCTGACATCCCCCAAAGGATCCTGGATTGTGAGAGGGCACAGGCCAGGCTGAGGGACCCCACTGGTGCACGATAGGGCCCGGGAGGGACTGCGGGAGGGCTCCAGGGTGTGTCGGGCCCATCTCACTAGTCCCGATTGGCCGGACCCCAGCAGCAAACTAACCTACCGGTTGGAGCATCTGCCCACTGGTGGTCAGTGCACGTCATAGCAACTGGTCAACCAGTTGACTATCTGCCCCCTGGTGGTCAGTACACATCATAGCAAATGGTTGAGCAGCCTTAGCATATCATTAGCATATTATGCTTTGATTGGTTGGTTGTTCTGCCATTCAGTCTATTTGCATATTACCCTTTTATTATATAGGATACTAGAGGCCCGGTGCACAAAATTTGTGCATAGGCAGGGTCCCTAGGCCTGGCCAGCAACCAGGACGATCAGGGCCTTCTGGCTGCCGGCTGGGGCCTTCCTTTATTCTGCACTGTCCCCTGGTGGTCAGTGCATGTCATAGTGAGCGATCAAACTCCCAGTCTCCCGGTCGAACTCTCAAGGGGACACTTTGCATATTAGCCTTTTATATAGATAGATAGATATATACTAGAGACCCAGTGCACAGGATTCGTGCACTGGTGGGGGACGTGGCCTGCAGGGATCAGCCCACTGTGGGAGATCCGCTTATCTGGGTCAGCCAACCGGCTATGGACTAGCCCTCTGAGTGGCTGCTCTTGCTGTGGGAGCACTGCTAATCCTGGTCAGCTGAGCGGCGCTCCCACTGTGGGAGCACACTGACCACCAGGGGGCAGCTCCTGCATTGAGCGTCTGCCCCCTGGTGGTCAGTTTGCATTATAGCGACTGGTCGACCAGTCGTTCTGGTCATTCCGCCATTTGTTTACTGGGCTTTTATTATACAGGATGGGAAAAATTCACCCCAAAATGTAATCGTGTGTAATATTCCACCACATGTAGTTCTAAGAGCTGCCATATCCCACTGGCTTGGACCGTCCTCTGATCCTACATTCTATCCTAGGACTGAAGGATGATATTCAGGCACAGTTTGGCATTTTCTGTCTTTGCTCTACACAATGCAAAAAAACAGAAATACACACCTACCTCAAATCTAAGCTTGGTGCTGGCTTTGCCTTATACACACTTTGTGGTTGAAAATAAATTAACTTTTAATTAATTAAAAGTTGCTGAGCAGGAAATAGGACTGGTGCCTCCAGGAGGACAGAGTGCAGCAGTGTGTGACTGATTCAACCATGGCCAGCAGGAGTGTGGCGGTAAAGAGTGTGAGCTTGTGGTGAACCCTGGTCAGCCTGCATGCTCAGCCCTCTGCAGCCTTGTGGGTAACTTACTGTGTGTAACCACAAACCGCTCACAGTCACACAGTATCAGTGAAGTTGCATGTGTATGAGGCCTGTCCATCGTATCAAACTGTGGACAATATAGCAAGATGGTAATGGTGGCAAAGCAAGACTATGAGCCCGGGACCATGTCAGATCCAGGTGGCTTGGCTTGAGGAAGGCAGCTTTTATCAGCCACAACAGATACCAAAGCTGGAGTTTGGGGCGTTGTGGGTACAAGTATAAGAGGCAAACCTTCACTCGGGACTTACAATGAGAAACTAAGGTGACTCAAGTAGCATCACTCACCCAATATTCCCCTCCCAGTATTCTTAATATACTTTCACAAGAATGCATTCTCTCTGTTGATCTTAGTGAAAGGTTTATCTCCGATTTAGATTTCACAATGCTTGTTTTCTCTGAGATTTCCATTATGTTCTCTGCAGTAGCTGCATTGATATCCCAGGTCTGCCACTTAATAGCCATGTGATCTTGCACAAGTTACTTAACTTCTCTGTGCCTCGGTTTCCTCATATGGTAAATATAGGTAGTGATGGTACCTACTGGATAGGGTTATTGTGCGATTAAATGGGATCACACACATGGAAAACTCTTGGAACACCACTTAGAACGTAGAAAGGGCTCAATAAATGCTATTATCATTATCCTTATTTCCCACTTCTTGAAGCTTGAAAAGTTAAATCCAAGATACATTTTTTAAAAATAGGTTCATACTTTCTTTGCTGGTTTCCCCCCATTTCACTGAAACAGAAAGTCCTTTAGTTAGAGGCTTTCTAGTGAGATGTATTCTAGAAACTGAAGAATTCGAGCTTAAAGCAGGTATGAAAAGCCACAATGCCAGATTTGAGTTCTCACAAGAGCTTCTGAAAAGCCCTATCCTTCTGAGCTGGGCAGGTGAGACACACTTTTCCAGTCTCCTGAACTGTTTTTCTCTGATCAGGAGCAGCACGCACAGAAAGACCTGTCAGTCCTTCATCTTTCCTTGTTTCCAACACTCAGTCCCTGATGGCAACACACCTTGCTAAGCCCAGTATCAGACATTCTCCAGAAGTACTCAATTTTGATGTTTCCAGCATCACAAGGTCCATCCTCTGACTCCAGGGAGGCAGTACCCAGGGTTGCAAAGCTTCGAGAAGCCTTCCAACTTTGGAGTCTGTTTTCAGACGGAAGAGCTCTCCACTGGCCTGGGGGAGGAGGGGGCAGTCATTTCCAGGTTCTCCACCTATCTTGGAGGAGGGAAGAAAAGAGAAAGACGACATATTTATTGAGGGTTCACTTTGTGCCAGGCCCTGGGCTTTAGGTGTTATCTTATTTAAAACCACCCAGAGTCCTGCCAGATGGGTCAGGTGAGGCCTAGAGAGCTGCAGTAACTTGACCAAAGGACCACAACAAATAAGAGGTTCAAAGCCAAGCCTAGATTCCCCTCTTTCCACCAGACACTCTTGATTCAGATGCTGAGATTTCTTCCCTCCTTTCTCTCCTCTTTGCTGTCTGATTTGAGGTCACAGCCTGTCCTCATGCCAGGAAGTGAAACAAAACCATTGCTGACAGGCATGGATCCAAAAGGCCCAGCCAACTTTGGCAAACACCAGTGGGGCTGCCATCAGCCCTGTGATATGAGGCTGGGTGTTGTTGGGAATCACTCTGAAGGAAGGAGACAGAACTATCTCTTGTTTTTGCTTTAACCTGCCAAAGTCGACACAGTTTTCAGGGCCGGGTGCCAAGTTGTGGGCACCCGTGTAACCAGAGATCCTGGCACACATCTGGCACCTGCAGTAGACAGCTGTTTGAAGACTCTTCCTGCCAGAGGGAGCTGGGGTGGTGGGGAGGACACAAGAGGAGAAGGGGACTCTGCAGCTACAAGGATGGGGTGGTGAACAAAGTGGAACCCAGGAAGTGGCCCTTATCTTCATGATTGCCAAGGGCAAAGGGGGAGCAAAATATGCATTAAGAGGGAAGGGAAGGGGATGAAAACCCCTTGGCCATCTCCCCTTTCTCCTCTGCTCTTATTTATTTTCTGGCTTCCCAGCTCGGCACTCACCCTGTATCCCATTCTCAAAGGCCCCACCCGCCCCTGCTAGTTGAAGACCCAAAGGAGGTTGCTGGGAAAACAGATTGTAAGCTTGGAGCTGCTGACAGCCGAGAGACAGGAAGAGCCTGCCTGCCGTGGCATCAGCTCCGAGAAGAAGCAGTGACAATGTCGTTTGAGCCCTTCGATCCAGCCATGCGTGAAACCCCTGCGCTTTTATTTTATTTTATTATTATTATTATTTTAAATATATTTTATTGATTTTTTACAGAGAGGAAGGGAGAGGGATAGTTAGAAACATCGATGGAAGAGAAACATCGATCAGCTGCCTCCTGCACACCCCCTACTGGGGATGTGCCCACAACCCAGGTACATGCCCTTGACCGGAATCGAACCTGGGACCTTTCAGTCCGCAGGCCGACGCTCTAGCCACTGAGCCAAACTGGTTAGGGCCCCATGCGCTTTTAAATTAAGGGACCAAACATTTTGCATTTTGGCTTAAGACATTTTCAAATGGGCATCTGTCGCTTAAAATAAAAACAACACAAATAAAATCCTAACTGAAACAGCATCAGCTTGTCTAGTATAATTTTCAAGGATAGATCCTTTATAACAGCCAAGGAAGGAAGGAGAGATCTTTAGAACAAAGCCACTTGACATGCAAACTCAACCTAGGGCACTGGGCATGGGCAGAGTTGGCCAGCCCCTGCCTCAGGAGGCTTTGGCTCCACGGGGCAAACTTAGGGGGTTTGGGGTGGTAAGATGCTCAGGCTTGACTTACATTGCCTGCAGCTCTATAGGGAGGCTTGGAGAAGGCATAGAGCAGAGCCCATTCTGAGGCTTGGCAACCTACAGGTTTTCCCCAAGTGTCCCAAGTAATGGTGGCAGCTACCTTCTGCGGAGCCCTTCCTGTGTGCCATGATGTGCTATGTGTATTCTTTCTTTTTTTTTTAAAATATATTTTTATTGACCTCACAGAGGAAGAAAGAGGGAGAGAGAGATAGAAACATCAATGATGAGAGAGAATCACTGATTGGCTGCCTCCTGCACGCCCCACCTGGGGATCGAGCCCCCAACCCGGGCATGTGCCCTTGACTGGAATTGAACCTGGGACCCTTCAGTCCGCAGTCCAACGCTCTATCCACTGAACCAAACCAGCCAGGGCTGTATTCTTTCATTCAACCAATCCTCACAGCAGTCCTGAGAGGTAGATATGTTACTGGCATCATTTTTTAGATGAGGGATCGAAACCCACAGTGATGGCAGCAAAGTATGATGTTTTTCTTTTCATTTGTCTGCATTTATGGCGGCTAACACTACCATGGCGGCTAACACTACCACTAACTCGTCGCAGCTGCTGCCTCTAGAGCTTGTGGACAAGTGTATAGGATCAAGAATTCACATCGTGATGAAGAGTGATGAGGAAATAGTTGACACGCTTCTAGGATTTGATGACTGTCAATATGGTACTGGAAGATGTCACTGAGTTTGAAATCACACCAGAAGAGGGATCACTAAATTAGACCAGATTCTGCTAAATGGAAATAATATAACAATGCTGGTTCCTGGAGGAGAAGGACCTGAAGTATGAATGGATTTCCTTGACTTACATTAGATTCTGTTTCGTCTTATAATGACAACAAAATATAACATTTTTTAAACCTTTCACTGTCTGGATTCTGTGAAGCCAAGTTTCCCGTTAAAGGGGAATGCTTTGAAGAGGCATTATAAATGCCATTTTTTAAGTTAATCATGTTTATCTTGGGGGAAAAAAGAACATTGAAGACTAAAATAAAGGGGGGTTTGGTTGTCATTTTATTTATTATACTGCAAGAGCCATTGGAACAAAGCTTGTGGTTATTTTGTCAGTTGCTCTCTTGTCATTTTACCTCTGTTTCCTTATTTACACGACCACTTGGTTCTCAAAAATTGTTCCAAACAAAATGGTGAACTTTGGATTTTGAACAGGTGCATTTAACATGAAATTGTTCAATTTAGTTCAAATATGATGCTTTGAAATTAGGATTTTTCTACTGCACTCAAGTTTCAGTAACTTCTCTTAAAAACAAACAAGCAAAATAGACAGGTAATCTGTGCACATTGTAGAAATGCAGACAAATGAAAAGAAAAACATCATACTTTGCTGTCTATCCTCTTAGACTTTTTCAGTACACATTTTGTATTTACAAAAACTCGTTCACCCTGATTACGCTGTTTTTGGCCTCCACTGAAGAGTTTTTAAAAATTTAAGTGGTGAATGTCTTTCCATGTCATATTTCAGCAACATTAATGTATGCATCGTATTTCATTAAATGGGTTTACCACAGTTTATTTAGCCTATTCTTATTATTGGCCACAGTAGTCTAACTAAATCTTTATACATTTTTATTTTTCTTAGAAGAAATTCAGAAGTGTGTACTGTCAAAAAGTATATATTGTCATGTTGCTAACAAAATGTTTGTTAGCGGTTTTTCATACTTTATATACCACCATTGGCTATGTTCTCTCTTCTCTGTCATTGTGATAGGCAAAACTTGTTATATTTAAATTTTTCTTTACTAATTTTGTGTTTTGTGGATTATGTCTATGAGGCTTTTGCCATTGAGATGCTTGTCTTGTTCCTCACTAATCTGTAAAATTCTTAATAGTTCCTCTTAGTCATGTATTTTGCAGGCAAATTCCCCAGTTTGTAGTTTTCCTGTTAGGGGTACATTTTTTGACAAATAAAAAAATATTTTATGTAAAAAACAACAACTCACAGTGATAAAGTAACTTACTAGTCATATAGCTAGTGGCAGAACAGAGATTGAAACCTAATGTATCAGAGTCCAAAACCTGTGGTTTTAACAACAATATTATACTTCTTCCAAGATGAGTCAATGGGGGTTGGGGAGCTTGGCTATATGGAGAATTAAGAATGATCTTTTCTGTTGGCACAGCCCCTAAAGTTTACAAAGCCCAAGTTCATATGCAATCTCACTGTACCCATTTTACAGATATGGAAACTCAGGCTTAGAGGTAGGAAGGGATTTGCTCAAAGTCATTTGGGCAAACTGGATAAGCTGCCCAGAGGTGATGCTCCTCAAATGGAGCAGCCAATCTACAGTCTGCATAAACTCATAGTGTGCATGGACGGGGCAGGGAGAGGGTTGGCCTCATCATACTGACCCATGCTGATGGGCCGCAATGGTCTCAGTCTGGCTAAGGACGATCTCTGACAGACGAGGGGACCAACTGGTGTTGTGGCCACAGATCCCATTGCAGGACACATCCCAAGACGGCAAAGAGCTCTGCATTCACAGATTCCCAGCTCCAGCCAAGGCCCTATTTCTTTTTCAGCAACACTTGATATGGACAAATTCCAGTTCAAGCAGAGAGATTTGGCTTCCTGGTGTTCCCCTGGGGGCTCTAGCAATGAAAGCTTCCCCTTTCTTCCACTGGGCCATCCTCAGCAAAAAAGGCTGCAAGACTGAGCTGAGCTACCTGAGGAGTGGGGAGCTGGAATCTGCCTGCCTGGCTTCCTCCCAGAGGAGAGTAGCTGTCCCAGCCCGAGCCCCAGGGCCCTCGCTGTTGGGCCTGTCCTGATGCTTTGCCGAGCTCAGAGGCACTTGTCCTAGAGAGACAAGGCAAGGCTGTCTTTCACTGTTCCCTGGGTGACTCTCACCTGGAGGAGTGACCAGGCAGGGATCCAGGCGACAGAACAGAAGGGGCCAGGACAGTTGCTGTTGTTCACTGCTGGAAGCGTGCCAGGGGGCTGGAAGGTGAGCTGCAATCCCAACCCCCTCCTCGACTTTTTGTCCAAGAGGTACTGCTCTCCCTGCAGTATTGGGGGGCAGAGGATCCTTGAAGCCAGGTGAGCAGCCTTCTGGATTTATTTTCCCACAAGCAATCTGTGAGCTCTGAATCTAGGGCAAGTGTGGAAGGTAGGAACGGAGGGAAAAAGCAAGTTCATGTCATCAAACCCAGCCCTTCCAGGTCTGGAAGGTCCAGCACAGGTTCCGGGAGAGCAGACAGTTGGTCCTCCTTAAAAGCCCAGCTCTACTACTTGCTTTCCTTGGGCAAGACCTTAACTTCTTGCCATGCTTATGGTCAGTATTTATTGAGAGTCTCCTAAACGCTTTGGATTCCATGATAAGAAAGAAAAAAAAAAAGATTCAATCAGACAACCAATAACAGTTCCCTCCACCACCATCACCAAAAAAGTGTGAAATGTTCAGAGAGATGCATAATATATGATTAGGGAGAATCACCCTCTCTGGAAGGTTAGAGAATACTTTCCTAAATAAATGGTAATGGAGCTGAGGTCTGGGAGGAACAATAATGAAGCTGAGGGCTGTCTGTTTACTGAGCAGAGTAGGAGGGGCATTCCATGCAGAGGGAACAGAATATTCAAAAGCAGACTATTTGGCAAAAGGGTGAATGACTCCTCGAAGGAACTGGAAGAAGGCTCCTGAGGCTGAAGTGCAGCGTGGAGAAGCAGGTGGGAGCAGACCCGGCAAGAATGTGGGTCTTTATCTTAAGAGGAACAGGAAGCCTTGTGAGGTAATCTAAGCAGGGAGGTGAGATGACCACAGTTGTAGTTTGAAAAGATTACCCTGACAGTGGAAAGCAAGGAATTGGAAGGTAACCAAGGCACGAAATTCAGGAGACCAGTTAGGTCTCAGTTTTTTTTTTTTGTTTGTTTTGTTTTGTTTTTTGAAAAAAAGATCTCAGGTACTTGCCTGTAAAATGGGGATAATGATAATATACCTCATAAGCTGTTGCCAAGATTCAGTGAGCTACTACATTTTAAATATTTATTTCAATACCTGGCACATGGTAAAACACTCAGTAAATGTCGTTATTGTCACTTTTGTCAGTTTCTACAGAGAGCAGATCTTTCTGCTTCAGGGCTGCTCCAGTGAGATGGCCTGGGAGAGGGTAGTGATTGTGCGTAGGGTGGCAATGTAGTTTGCATGAAGTCACAACGTGGAGGCCAGAGCCCAGGATGCCCGAAGGCCCCATTAGAATGGCTTGAGAGGTGATTCATGAACAACAACAAACAAACGTGTTCCAATTGCTACTGGAAACATGCTGGAGAGATGGTAAGCCCTAGCGCTGGCTGAGCTTTGAACCGTGCTTTTCTGCCAGGTGTTCCAGAGAGCAGGTATAGGGCTCGCACTAGTGTGCAGTCGCGCAGAGGCTGGGACCCTCGCCTCTACTCACCCCAGGTTTCCGCCCCGCCCTGCTTCCCCGGCAGAGGGTGCCAGGAGGAGGGAGGGTCCCCGGAAGGCCAGCTCCAACCGGCCTGCAGGGGCTGCCCCCTCCCCAGTCACGTGGCTTGGTGGGTGGGGACCGACCTGAAGTTAGAGAGATCCCGAGATCCCTGCTTCTGAGTGAGCCGCGCGCACGTCCTCCCGAGCCCGGGCTGTGGGTGCGGGGGCTTGGGGAGGCGCGGGGTGGCAATTTGCGAAGCCGAGCAGCGGCGCGGACGGCGGGACTCGGGCCATGGCCCAGTTGTCCGTGATCCCGGGGTCGGCCACTGCGTGGACTGGTAAGCGGGAGCTCGGGGACAGCAGCGGCTAGGTCTGGGGCGCTGCTCCGGCATGGGGCCCGCACCGCATCCCGGTCCAGGGGATGCGGGCACCCACAACCGGAGGGGGGTGGTGGACACTTGGCGCTTCGGGTCAGTCCCGCCAGTGCCACTCCTCGCCCGCTCTTCCCCCGAGTTGGCTGATACGGGGATGCTCTGCAGACGTCGAGGCTGAGAACCCGCGCCGGCGGGGGGCGCTGTGCCGGGCCCCGCCCCCGCGCGCGCACTGGCTGCTCCCCGTGACGTCATGCTCGGCTATAAAGCTCGCGGCGCGCGGCTCGCGGCGCTGGCGGAGCTCGAGGACGGGGTGGCTGGGAGCCCGGGGTGGCGCCCGCGGAGCCTCAGCGATGTTTTACTCAGGGCTCCTGACCGAGGGCGGCCGCAAGGAGACGGACCTGCGGGAGGCGGCGTCGCTGCGGCAGCAGCGCCGGATGAAGCAGGCCGTACAGTTCATCCACAAGGACTCGGCCGACCTCCTGCCCCTGGACGGCCTCAAGAAGCTGGGCTCGTCCAAGGACACGGTGAGCCCCCGCGCCCGCGCCCGCGCCCGCCTCGGGCCCCCTGCGCGGCGGCCTGTCACCTGCGCGCCCTGCGGTCCCCGGGCCCGCCCATCGCTGCTTTCACTGAGTCACCGCCCCAGCCCCGGCCGCCGCTGCCCTCTGACTCCCTGCTGTTTCGGATTCCTCTCCATCCATCCCCTGCTCCAGTGTCTCTCAGGGTCTCGTTCCCCCACCCTCACCCCAGCTCTGCCTGCTCCCTGCGGGTCTGTTCTACACTAGAAAAGACCCTGCCCTGCCTTCTTGCCCCCAGTGGCCTTCCTTTCGCATTATTCGCAGGACGGATTTGGATCGCGTGGGGCTTGAGCCTCGCAGCCAGGGCAGCCTTGCGGGATGCTTGGCCTGTCTAACCAGCCAGACAGAGGTGACTCCTAGTGGGCGTGAGGAGAGGACGAAGTGGGAAGGGGGGTTTCTTGGCAGTCACCATACCAGGTGACTTTTGTTGACTCCATCTTACCCCTATGCAAAATCTTCTCCATTTGATTTTGTTCTTACCTAACTTTGACCTTGCATCCTGAAAGGTGACAGGAAAAGGAGGATCGAACGTAAAGGTTTCCTGAACCACAGACATCTCTTCATCATAATCAGCTCTCCTCCTACTCCTCTCTCCCCCCACCCCCCAAATAGACGGAAACCAGGCTGCTACGTCTCATTGACCAGCTAACATGTGGGGCTAGGGCTGGGGCTGGGGCTGGCTTTTTCCAGCAGGCTTGTTCTTCTCATTAAGGAGAACCCCCAGGACTGGAGGTCTGGGTTCAAAGACCATGCTGCCCTCTAGCTCTGGAAGGAGGATGGATGGTTAAGGGTTACTAGTTTAAAGAACTGTAATTAATTCTCGTTCTTCAGTCACTGTAGCGGGGCTGGGCCAAATGTATGTTTAGCTTTGTAATTTTATCCGGAGTTTTCTTGTAGTTTACTTGTTTCCTTAAATTTCATGACCATTTTAATCATATGGGCAATAATTTATGAAGCATTAATTAAATGTCTTTTAAATGAAATAGGTACTCTATAATTTTTCAGTATTTTTGAGCTTTTGGAATGTTTAATTTGGTGGGGGGTGGGGGGGGCATCTCAGCCTGGTTCACTGCAATTGTTATTTCCAGCCCAAGAATGACTATTGAGGGCAGAGCTCCTGAATCCATCTTTTTATTTTTATTTTTTTTTTTTTAATATATTTTATTGATTTTTTACAGAGAGGAAAGGGAGATGATAGATAGCTAGAAACATCGATGAGAGAGATACATCGATCAGCTGCCTCCTGCACACCCCCCACTGGGGATGTGCCCGCAACCAAGGTACATGCCCTTGACCGGAATCGAACCCGGGACCCTTCAGTCCGCAGGCCGACGCTCTATCCACTGAGCCAAACCGGTTCCGGCATGAATCCATCTTTTTAAACAACCCTAATGACAGATACCAATATCAAATTTGTCCTCCCTCCCACTGTGATGGTCATTTTTAGTTGTTTACATTCAGGGATGTCTACCCAGTTATCTTGCTCTGTTTTTTTCACAGGTATTTTTCCTGCACAAGTCACAGGATTGTCCATCAGATTCATGCTCACTCAGAGTGATGACTGAAATGTATTCCTAGAAAAAACGATAACTCTTTCTAACCTTCTTTTACATTAAAGAAGTCTAGATTTATTTAGCAAATCAGGTCCAGGTCTTCTTACCTCCCTGCCAAAATAATCCTAGCTCCTGGAAGCCGCAGGAACCAATAAAGAAGGAAGCATTAGGAAAAGAAGTAAAATGTGGAATATTTTTCCTCTCTTCAGCCTGGATTTAAGATATGATTGACGTTTGGTTGTCCTGAGCTGTCAAGGAGTTTCCTCTCCCTGAGAAACTACCTCCCCATCCTTCTGCCTAGCATTCCTTATACTGCTTCATCCTGTGTAGGAAGAATTCCATCTGTCTTTCTGACTCTAGTCTGTCTCAGTTGAACCACACAGAAGCTGATAGCATAGAAGACAGGCAGTAGGCAGGAAGAAGGAAGCATCCTGAAAAAGCAAGTTATTGCCATGGATGTAACACATAGCCGTTTACTGTGAGACTCTGAACCATGGTTCACACTTCCTCCCCCCTCTCCTCCCCTCCCCTCCTCCCCATTGCCCTTGAATTGATATTCCTCTGTCACTGTTCTCACACCTTTAATGTGCAAATGATCGCACTGAAGAGCTAGAACAGATTACAGCCAGGCCAACTGTGGTAGGGTTAGGACAGTGGTTGGCAAACTCATTAGTTAACAGAGTGGCAAACCACGGCTTGAGAGCCGCATGTGGCTCGCGAGACGCAGTTTGCTGACCACTGGAGGAGAACTGTGAGTACTGGGGTGAGGTGGCATGCTTAAGCTCTCCTGGAACTGATTTTGCTGCCTCAATATGATCTTAAGAGTAACCTTAGAAGTACTTTTTCACTTCATTCTATGGATATCTCTGGTAGTATAGACCAGTGTTGACTCAATTTTCTCACATTGAAGTGAAATTTTGAGGATGCCAAAATTGATTAAATAGGCATATGGTACAAACTCAAGAGGAGGACAAGAACAGGGAGGGGATCACCAGAGAGAGAGATAAGGAGGGAAACAGATTAGTTTTAGTTGACTCTGGGGTATGTGCCAGTGAGAAGATTGTGGGTTTTCTCCTACTAGTCACCTATATTAGAATGACATTGCTGGGTTTTCTGAATTATTTGCCTATTGTGAGGCCGTTTCTGTAATTTTTGCTGTTTGATACTAGCCTGCCAACATTTTTTGGATTGGCCAAGAATACCCATTGGCAATCAAATGTGGTCTTGTTCTCTTGGCCCAGGGATGTGCCTTTGCCCTATTCCTATTGCGTGTAGTTGGCTGATACAAAGTCTGCTATGCAAATTAATTGCATAATTAACTTATTTCTTATGTCTGGCTCTTTTATTTTGTTTGTCCTTTCATCTTGTGCTGGTTGTTGTTTTTTTCTGTGTTAGATTAAGAGCCATCATCAGAGATATGAGTAATATTTTATTTGATTTATTATTTTTTTCAAAGTTCATGAAATTGGAGAAAAAACAAAAAAGCTCCACTCTTAGAGTTTCTTTTGTTTTAGCTACCAGGCTCATAAATGATCTCCTCATTGAGGTAAGGACTTTTTAATTTTTTAAAGCCAGTCCTGTCATAGGATAATGTGCAGTCTTTTCAATATCATAATATTATTGACTATCAGTCCATCCTTTGGTTGTCTAGCAATAGAGTTTTGTTTTCCTGTCTGTGATTGATTCTGCTTATAGGCAAATGTTTTAGCAGAAGTCACTAGAATTAGAAATGAAGGCCAGGGGAAGATGGTAGACCACAGCAAAGCCAACAGACCATGAAATGACTAGCTCTGTACTCTGAGTATCTGAATTACCTGATCAGAATCTCTGTCAGAGCAGCCATGGGTGGTACCCCATAATTTAATCATTCATAATGCCACAAAACATCCATAATCCTGCAGGTTTTAGACCAAAGAACTTTGGTACCTTGGAAAAGGAGTATGAAATACCAATATCATGGCACGATCTGGTACAAACTGAAGATTTTCAGAGCCAAGATTGCATCCTAATTACAGCAAAGATTGTTTGAACACTTGCTATGGTCAGAACACTTGCTAGCTCCTAGGACCACAAAGAAGAAAATAACAAAATTTCTCTCTACAGGGAGTTTATCTATTATGAATAAGGACAGAACAGATTAATCTATTCTGTTCAGTATTTATTGAACATGTATTACATGTTAGGCAATAACATAGGCATTGAAGATATAATAGTGAACCAAAACAGAGTTCCTGCCCTTATGGAACGTACATTCTTGTGGGGGGAAAGGCAGAAAAAAAACAAGTATAAGTGGACCTAATGGGCCTGGTACCTTACCATTTTGTGTATATGAGAGACTTTTAGTTTGATGAAGAAAAAGGAATGTGCATTTTCTGCTTCAGGGTAAGGAAGATTAGCACATGTTTTTAGATAAAGTATGTTAACTGAATTATTCAAATTTCCTTTTTAACTTATTTCTGCACATTTCATATGTTGAATTCTGATAAAATATATTAAAAATCTCTTACCTATAAAAACAAACAAGAATTGATAGTGCTATGGAGAAAATAAACCAGGGTAAGGGAAGTAGGGAGTACAGTGAGTGGCCAGGGTAGGGTAGATTGGAACCTTGCTATTTTATATAGGGTGGTTAGGGAAGGCCTCTCTGATAAGATTGCATTTTAGGAGATACTGAAAGAAATTAGCAAATTGTCTTGGGGAAGAATGTTCTAGACAGAAGAAACAGCAAGTGCAAAGGCCTGAATTATCAGTGTGCTTGATGTAATTGAAGAATTTGAGAAGGTCATTCTGAGCAGAGCAAAGTGAGCAACAGGGAGGGTGATAGGAGATAACGTCAGAGAGGTACTTATAGGCCAGAGTACTTATAGTTCATTGTCCAGATATTTGGCTTTTAATCCAATATGGTAAACCAGTATAAGACTTTGGGCAGAGGGGTTACATGACATGACTTCTTTTATAAAAATACTAGTAGCCCTGTGCACGAATCCGTGCGCCAGTATGTCGCTGCCGCCTTCCTATAGCTCCCCCCGCCCACCCCCCTCATAGCTTGCTGCCCTGCCCTGTCCTGTAGCTCTCCACTGCCTGCCTGCTTGTAGTTTGCTGCCCCACCCTCCTGCAGATCTGTGATCGGTGTTACATGGTCGTCGTTATGCCTCAGGGTGTAACGGATAATTAGCATATTCCTCTCTTATTATATAGGACAGGATTACTCAGACTACTGAGTGGATTAGGCTGTAGAGGGGTAAGAGTAGAAGCCAGGAGACTGATCAAGTGAAAAATGAAGGCGGCTCACAGCAGTGTGATAGTAGTGAAGGGGACCAAAAAAATCAGATTCTGGATATATTTTGAAGGCAGAACTGACAAGTTTACTTGATGGATTGGATTAAGGGTCTGAAAGAAAGAGTAGTCAAGAATGATCTCAAGGTTTTTGATCTAGCAATTGGAAGAATAAAATTGTCATTACTGAAATGGGTGAGACTAGGAGGAACAGGTTAGGGATAGGGAAAAAGAATCAGGAATTTGATTTTTTAACAAGTTAAGTTTGGGATTTCTATTAGTTATTCAAGTATAATTGTGGGGTAGACAGTTCACAAGAAGATAAGTAACACCACCAGGAAGCCTGTGCTAGTTGCCACGATGTTAGAGTCACTACGTGCCAGAGGAGTTCAGTGGACGAAGGGATTAGTATAGCCTGGTGTGACAAATTTAATCAGGCCAGCATCTGATTATAGCATCATCATTCCCTGGTGAGTAAATTGACTATGGGGGTATGGGGAGGAGGCTCCCTCCAGAGTGTGCCCTATAGAACCTCAGAATAAGAACTTATTTACAGGTTATCTAGTCCAGTGGCCGGCAAACTGCGGCTCGCGAGCCACATGCGGCTCTTTGGCCCCTTGAGTGTGGCTCTTCCACAAAATACCACGGCCTGGGCGAGTCTGTTTTGAAGAAGTGGCATTAGAAGAAGTTTAAGTTTAAAAAATTGGGCTCTCAAAAGAAATTTCAATCATGTACTGTTGATATTTGGCTCTGTTGACTAATGAGTTTGCCGACCACTGGTCTAGTCCAATTCCCTGCCTATATGTGAATCCTTTCTAACAAAAATACAGTCTGCCATGGGAGCTGAGAAACCACCATCTCAGACCGATCCACAAGCAGGGAACAATCAGGAATCAGGCTGTTCTCTTTGAAATAATGTGTCTGTTGGAGCACAAGGCAAAGGCAAAGAGAACACAGAAGGCCTGGGGCAATGTGACAGCCTGCCTTATGTAGGTGCCCATGTGTTTTTGAGCAACTGCAAACCCAAGGCCAGCCTGTCTATATTCCCATGGGGTAGAATGGGTCATATGTTGTATATTTAGCTTGTAAGCAAAGAAGAGAAGGCATAGATATTAGTGCCCTTTTAGATTTCCAAGGTCAGATAGAGACATGTATTTTGGGCTTGAAGTGAGAGTCAATCAGGAGTCCATGTTTACCTATAAACTATATATGAGAAAAATAATGGTGTAGGATGATTTCATGCTCTTTTAGGGGAAAATAGTGAGTGGTAAGCAGCTTCAATTTTAGGCTGAATGAGAATTTAATGTATATACACATACATACACCTACTAACATTTGAATGCTTCATATTACGTAATTTAATCCTTACAAAAGTACAAGGTACTTACTAACTTGAACTTAGCTCTGTCTGACTCCAAAGCATATATTTTTAACTACTGCTCTAAGTCGGGTGTTGGCAACCTTTTTCCATAAAGGACCAGTTAGTAACTACATTTTTGCTTTACAGGCTGAACAGTCTCTGTCTCAACAGCTCAACTCTGCTATTGTGCAAAAGCAGCCACAGACAGCTTATGAGTAGGGTTGGTTGTGTTCCAATAAACCTTTATTTCTAGAAATGGGCAGCAGACTGGATTTGGTTTGTGGACTGTATTTGCTGACCCCTATCTCTAACTGGTTGTTCTATTGCTAGCTAGAAACTGAGTTTCTCCTCTGAGAGTAAATGCTACAAAGAAGGCAGATTTCTGTCATCCTCCCTATTTTCTAGTCTGGTTCATTCTGTGGACCACAAAATCCCATTAGTTTGATTCTGTGTGGATTCGGTGCAGCAGCGATCAAGGAATTGAGAAAGTAGTCTTAGAAGTTCTTGCTCAGTTCATCATTGTGTGGCATCCTGCAGTATAATCTATTTTCTTTCACCTCACTTTCCTTCCCACTCTACAACCTGATTAGAAGAGCTTTATGCAAACAGTGTGCCGGATTGAGGAACCTCAACTATTTCTACCCAGAAAACAGTACTGCCCACAGAGCCCCATTTCCTTCAGAAGCTGCTAATGGTGATGGAGGCAGCACATTTGAGCTTTCCTGGTTAGAATTTAGATGTCTAAACCCTGGTTAGGATTTAGCAGCTACAGTTCAGGAACAATAGAGAACCAGGAACTGCTTAAGTTAGTAGTTGCCTTATTTAGTTAAAGCATAAAAGAAGGATTCATGTCAGGAGGATGACTTGAGAATTATATCCAAAAGGCCATCAGAGTCCCTGCAGCACCTGTTAGCTAATTTTAGTGTGTATCTTGAAGGAAATCAGGAATATAGATGACAGCCCTTGGAAAGCCAATATTTCAATAAACATAAAAATAAACCACTTGAGCAAATTTACAAAGCAACATTCAAGGAGTGGAAACTCAAGTAGAACAAACTATGTAATACGCAAGAACTAAAAGGACTCTGAAATAAAGAACTAGATGATGTTAATCAAGAAAGGATTTTTGAAGAAGTAAAGGGTAGAGATTTGTTTGTTCATTACTATGTCAAGAGTTGGGGATATAGCCCCGACTGGTTTGGCTCAGTGGATAGAGCATCAGCCTGCAGACTAAAGGGTCCTGGGTTCGATTCCAGTCAAGGGCATGTACCTTGGTTGCGGGCACATCCCCAGTAGGGGGTGTGCAGGAGGCAGCTGATCAATGTTTCTCTCATCGAAGTTTCTAACTATCCCTCTCCCTTCCTCTCTGTAAAAAATCAATAAAAAATATTTTTTTTTTAAAAAAGAGTTGGGGATATAGCTGTGATCAAGGCAATCAAGATCCCTGCCCTTGTGGAATTAACACTCTAGTTGGGGGAATGAAATAGTAAACAAGCAAAAAAATCTTTTGATTTATTGATTTTTATCATTATCTATTGATTTTCTATTATAATAGATAAAGGTTTGATTCTCTTACACCTCCCCATCATGTCCCTCTCCTATTATCCTATATAATAAAAAGGTAATATGCAAATTGACCATCACTCCAACACAAGATGGCCGCCCCCATGTGGACACAAGATAGCCGCCACAAGATGGCCAGCAGGGGAGGACAGTTGTGGGCGATCAGGCCAGCAGGGGAAGGCAGTTAGAAGGGACCAGGCCTGCAAGGGAGGGCAGTTGGGGGCAACCAGGCCTGCAGGGGAGGGCAATTAGGGGCAATTGGGCCGGCAGGGGAGCAGTTAGGTGTCGATCAGGCTGGCAGAAGAGTGGTTAGGGGAAATCAGGCAGGCAGGCAGGCAACGGTTGGGAGCCAGCAGTCCTGGATTGTGAGAGGGAGTCCGACTGCCCATTAAATGGGCAATTGGACTTTGGGATCGGGCCTAAATGGGCAGTCGGACATCCCTCGAGAGGTCCCATATTGGAGAGGGTGCAGGCTGGGCTGAGGGACACCCCCCCCATGCACGAATTTCGTGCACTGGGCCTCTAGTTTTTGTATAATGTTAAATAACTGTTTTGGGTTAAATCAGCATTTACTGCTTACATTATTATGATTATGTTTATACTAGAGGCCTGGTGCACAAAATTTTGTGCACTGGGGCGGGGTGGGGGGTCCCTCAGCCTGGCCTGCGCACTCTCCCAGTCCGGGGGCCCTCGGGGGATGTCCGCCTGCTGGCTTAGGCCCGCTCTCCGGCGGACATCCCTCTTGCTGTTCAGGACCCTTCGCTCCTTACCGCCTGCCTGCAGTGGAGGTGGGAGAGGCTCCCACCACTGCCACTGCACTTGCCAGTCATGAACCCGGCTTCTGGCTGAGTGGTGCTCCCCCTGTGGGAGTGCACTGACCACCAGGGGGCAGCTCCTGCATTGAGCATCTGCCCCCTGGTGGTCAATGCGCGCCATAGCGATCAGTCGTTCCACTGTTCAGTTGATTTGCATATTAGGGTTTTATTATATAGGGTTATTCACAGTTGAATCAAATAATCCTATATAATAAAAGGCTAATATGCACATTGTCCCCTCGACCAGGAGTTTGACTGGGTGTTCGACCAGGGGGCGGGGCTAGCCAGCTAACCACTGCGGCCCCTCCCCCGATCGGCCCCATTGGGGCGGGCTGGCTGGACCCTAGCCATGCACGAATTTGTGCACCGGCTTCTAGTGTATTATAATTATTTCCTTTCTCATATACATATTAGTTTTTTTCAAGACTACTAATTCCCTAGTCATTTACTTACTTAATTTTCTGTTTTTAAAATGTAATTCTTTTTTAAAAAATATTTTATTGATTTTTAGAGAGAGAGGAAGGGAGAGGGAAAGAGAGATAGAAACATCAATGATGAGAGAGAATTATTGATGGGGTGCCTCCTGCCCACCCGCTACTGGAGATTGAGCCCGCAACCTAGGCATGTGCCCTTGACCAAAACTGAACCCAGGACCTTTCAGTCCGCAGGCCAAACCAGGCTCTCCACTGAGCCAAACCAGCTAGGCTAATTTACTTAATTTTCTGTTTAAAATTTAAATCTACTTCAAATGCCTTAAAACTGAAGATGATCTAGCAGGTCCATTCCTTTCTTTTCTTCCCCTTTCCCCTTTCCTTTTTCCCCTTTCCCCTTTCCTTTCCTTTCCTTTTCTTTCCTTTCCTTTCCTTTCCTTTCCTTTCCTTTCCTTTCCTTTCCTTTCCTTTCCTTTCCTTTCCTTTCCTTTCCTTTCCTTTCCTTTCCTTTCCTTTCCTTTCCTTCTTTCCTTTCCTTTCCTTTCTTCTTGGAGACATTCTTCCTGGAACCCTCTATCTTCCCATTTCATTTTGGACTGGTTGCTCTCAAGACCTGTTATACAACCTGTCGACTTTTCCTTCAACACCATTCTTAGAGTTTCCTTTGCCTGTCTTCTCTATTAGATCTTTTATTTCTTGGATCCTATGCTTTCTTTCCTTGTCCGTTGGTTTCCCTCACTTTGGTGGAGCATATCCTTCAATAGCTTCTTGAGAATGTATGGGAACTACTTGCTGAATCTTGATTGATAGTTTGACTAGGTTTAGAAATTATGCACTGCCAGGTTTTTCATTGTCTTTTAGTTTCCATTATTACCATTGAGCAGTCCTACGCCAATGGATGGTTCCTAATTCTTTGTATTATCCTTTTCTCTTTGGAAGCTTTTAGAATCTTGATCATCTGTGATATTCTAGAAATTCATAGTGATGTGAAATCTTGGTGTGGATCCTTTTTTTAAATATATTTTTTATTGATTTCAGAGAGGAAGGAAGAGGGAGAGAGAGATAGAAACATCCATGATGAGAGAGAATCAATGGTTCGGCTGCCTCCTGCAAGTCCCCCCCTGGGGATCGAGCCCAGAACCCAGGCATGTGCCCTTGACCGGAATCGAACCCGGGACCTTTCAGTTTGAAGGCCGACGCTCTATCCACTGAGCCAAACCAGCTAGGGCTTGGTGTGGATCTTTTTCTTTCATTATGTCAGGCTCATTGTGAGCCCTTTCAGTCTTTGAACTGATATCCCTCAGTTCTGGCTTAGTATGCTACGCCATCTTCACTTGTAGTTGTTTTATAAATCTGACAGTGCATAGTTTCTAGTCTAGCCAAACTATCAACCAAACAGTCTTTTTATTTACTCTTACAAAAAGAATAAACATTTGGTATTCTTCCCAGTTGCCTGGGCCAAGTGGGAGTCTTACACAGACTTTACCCTAATCTGTTTCCAACATTAATTGTACCCTCCAACTGTAGAGGTTCTAATACCTCTAACTCCACAGCCTTTTCAATATTTTAGTTTGAGTAGGAAGAATGCTTTTACAGCTAGACCCCAAAATATATAATAGCTGAAACATAATAGTTTATTTTTTCTTAAGTAACAGTACTAGTGGAAAGATCAGTAAGACAGCCCTCCTTTATAGTCATTTAGGGACCCAGGCTGACAGTGACTCTTTTGTCTTAAACATGTGATCTCCAAGAAGGTTACCCTAGAGGTCATCTCCATTCGGGCCAGTCAGAAGAGGAAAAGAACATGGAGAGTGTGCACAGATTTTTATGGGCCAGGTCTAGAAGTGGTGCATATCACTTACACCCATATTCTGTTTGCTAGAACTCGGTCATATGGGCATGCCCATCTACAAGGTAGGCTGGGAAGCATAATCTAGGAATCTGCTTAGCAAGAAGAGGAAAAGATGGGTTTTGATGAGCAGCTGGCAGTCTTACCACTCCAGCCTTCTGTGAAGTAGAATGGTATGACACACTTAGCTTTCTCTAGTCTAGTTCACTTACCACTTTTCTGTCGCTTATCAGATTCCAAAATTTTGTCAGCATCTCTCTCTTTATCATTTTCTTTACTGTTCTTTTTGTTATTCTAGTTTTAGGCCTTTCTAATTCCTTGACTATCAATCATTTTAGTAACATTTTGGTTCAGAGCAGAAGTAAATGTGTAGTTATACTGTCATTGAAAACATGTAGGCTTAATAAAAATGACCAGAGAAATACATCTTGGAGGTTTATACGGGTTTATTGACTGTGAATTTTCAACTCTTGAACTATACTATGAATACTTTTAGTTATGAAAATGAATGAATAGAATTATATGTACTGACAGAAAAATACCTTTCATATGTTAAACAGAAACAGAACATTTTAGAACAGTGTTATAGTATGATCTTATTTTTGTATATGTTTGTAACTGTATTAAATTTTTAAAAAGAATAGACTTCTGCCTGGCCGGTGTGACTCAGTGGTTGAGCGCTGACCTATGAACCAGGAGGTCACGGTTCAATTCCCAGTCTAGGCACATGACCAGGTTGTGGGCTTGATCCCCATTGTAGGATGTGCAGGAGGCAGCGATCAATGATTCTCTCTCATCATTGATGTTTCTACCTCTCTCTCCTCTCCTTTCCTCTCTGAAATCAATTAAAAATTTTTTTTTAAATAATAGATTGCTAAATTTAATGGTTATTTATAGGAAGTGGAACTGAAAGGGGGTTGAGAGGTTGGGGAGCCTTTCCCTTGTAATTTTATGTACTTCAGTGATGTATGAATGTTTTACATTGAGCATGTATTGTGTTTGAACCTTCTTTGGTTACTAAAGAAAGGAACAAATAAAGGAATACAGTCAACGCTCAGTATCCATGGTAGATTGGTTTCAGCTCCCCCACCCCCAATACTAAAATTCATGGATTTCGTCCCTTAAATAAAACGGAGTAGCATGTGTGTACAAGATACAGCTGGGTATGCCTACATATCTCTTGATTCATGTGGATTCAGAATAGTGCTCAGTGTGTGGCAAATTCAAGTTTTGCTTTTTGAAACTTCCTGACGTTTTTTTTTCCTGATTATTTTCAATCCACAGTTGGTTGAATCGGTGGAATCAAAGCCTGTGGGTATGGAGGACTGACTATAGTCAGCAGGGCTAAATGCCCTAGAGCAGTGGTCAGCAAACTGCGGCTCGCGAGCCACATTCGGCTCTTTAGCCCCTTGATTGTGGCTCTTCCACAAAATACCACGGCCTGGGCAAGTCTATTTTGAAGAAGTGGCGTTAGAAGAAGTTTAAGTTTAAAAAATTAGGCTCTCAAAAGAAATTTCAATAGTGTACTGTTGATATTTGGCTCTGTTGACAAATGAGTTTGCCGACCACTGCTCTAGAACAGTCAAGTAAAATGAAGGCTGAAAAATATCTATCAGATTTGGAAATTAGGAAGTCATTATTGGTGCTATGAATTCAAAAGTAACTCATTGAAGAAATTATAGGTATCAGGAACTAGATATAGTGATTTCAACTTTTCTTTAAAAAGACCTCTCACGACAAGGGTGTGATTAGAGGGGGGTATAGAGTTGAGGAGGCAGGGTTTGAGATTTTCTCCCCAATACATGAGAACTTTGAGTGTGTTTTATAGCTTGTGGAGGAAGGGTCCAGTAGGAAGGGAGGAGAATTCAAGAGAGATGACTTCAAAGAAAATAATTTTAGAACTTTCCTCATTTGCCTTATCTATCCAGTGGTGATTAGACTCCTCTGCAAGATTAAAAGTAACCAGATAGCCCTGGCCAGTGTTGCTCAGTGGTTGGAGCATCAGGGCGTGTGCGGGAGGCAACCAATCGATGTGTCTCTCTGACATCATTCCCTCTCCCTCTCACTCTCTCTTTTCCTGCCTACCTCCCTTCCACTCTCTCTAAAATTCAATGGAAAACAAATCCTCGGGTGAGGATTAAAAACAACAAAAAAGAGTAACCAGATAAAGTGATCAGCAAAACGATGTAGAAGAAAAGCCCCAAACTTTCTGAGTTGGACTTGATGAAAACAAACATCCTGTTGTAGTATGATTTAAGTTAGGAATCCAGGCTTATTAATGAGAGAAATAAGAATGAAGAATTTCTGTTTCTTTTGAGGAGCAAAGCATTCTCCCAATGGCACATCAGGAAATCTGACAGAGTTAGCACTTCCTCTGGCTCCTTATCAAGTTAAGAAGCTCATTTTCTTTAAAGTGTCTCTCTCTCCTTTTCTCAAGAATACTAATTTAGAATCTGCTTTGCCAAGAATCAGTGTATTTCGGGAATATGTTTCTTCACCTCAGCAGGGTTACAGTGAGTCATGGCTCTGACTCCATTCTTCCTCAGAAATCTGTAAGGTGGTGGAAAATGAAGACCTTCTCCTGTTCTTCCCCCTTTCCTGGGAAAGTTCTAGGCTCTGGGCTTCTAAGAATGACTCTCTTCCCCCTAGAACTGGAGGACTATCTGTATATGTTACATAGAAGCTTATGGTTAGATGCTATACTTTGAGGGATTTCGAATGTTAATGTAAACTGGGAATAAAATGCTTTGTGTAGAAATTTCTCTTGAAACTTCTTATCAAGAGGTAGCTTATACTTTCTAGAGGCCACTGTGGGTAGAAGCGGTAGAGAATGGATATATCTGCCCTGGGAACTTTCCTAAGCTGAAAGAGCAGATTTGAAATCACAATCCTCATTCTGCTTTCTAACATTAGGTATCCTGACACAGATATAAGGTCAAGTTAAGTCCTCCACTTCTTGGTCAGTCTCTGCCCCTTATATACTCCCACTTTTTGGCCCATTGAAGAGACGGGCATGGATGACAAGCATATGGCAGGAGCTGTCTTTTACTCCTGGAGATTTAGAGAATGTCAGTAAGGATGATTCCTGTGGGTTCTGCTACGTTCCAAAGTGTGTCTCCTGAGAGGTTTCCTCAGCAGGTCTGAATTCCTGTCTTCCCACCCCATCCACCCATGGGTGACTCACTCAGGCCACTAAGGCATACACACACACACACACACATACACACACACACACACATCTGGGTCCAAAAGATAAGACGGTAAGGGAGTGAGACTTGAAATAGAAATAGGCAGAGCTTCTGACAACCAGTGGTAGGTAGGTTTCTGTGGCCTGTGGAAATAAGCTGCCCCTCTGTCAGTCCTCTGGAAGATACACCTATACCACATAGACTAAAGCCACTCTTCTCTTAAAATGCCCTTGTAAAGGGCGGGAAGGCAGTAGGCCCAGGAAGTCCAAATCACAAGGGTCTTTCACTTCTCTTTAGCCACAGAATATCTTTGGCCCCATCCCCATCTTTCAGTGTCCCACCTGGCTCTTTCATTCAGAGTGGCCTACTTGCAAATTGGTTTATAGTACCTGCTCTGACAGTACCAATGGAGTCCCTACTTGAAGGAAGACTAGATAAGAAGCAGATGGAGAGCTCAGTTATGTGAAGCTCCTGCATTATTTCAGCAGCACCTGGGGGACAGTGGGAGAAGGGGAAATGACCTGTCATTAAGAAGCCTCTGCTTTCTATTCCTCAAGCAACCGCATAACATTCTACAGAGGCGCCTCATGGAAACCAACCTGTCTAAGCTCCGAAGCAGTCGTGTCCCGTGGACCTCCAAGACCAACAAACTCAATCAGGCTAAGTCTGAGGGACTGAAGAAGTCTGAGGATGATGAGATGATTTTGGTTTCTTGCCAGGTAATGTTCTGAGAACAGCTTTCCCAGGGTTTTCTGGCGGGTAGGATTTGAGCTCGTTATAATCAGAAGAGGGTCTCTCACCTCAAAATTGTGAGTATGGGTCATATCATGGGATTCATAAGTGAGTTTCAAAGAGGGCACTCCATGCAAGGCAAAGTGTGTGCAGTATTTTGTATGTGTGTGCATCTTTATGGGAAAAAGGATCAAAACATTCATCAGATTTGCAAAGGGCTATGTCACACACACACACACACACACACACACACACACACTACTTGATATATAGAATGAAAAACCCAAAGTCCTTTGGGATCTTCTGTCATCTCTAGATTGAGCAAGAAAAAGGGCCCCTCAAAGGAGACTTAGCAGTGGGTAAAGATGGAACACTACAAACCCATAATTGTGAAGATGCTCTCCAAACCTGCCTTTCATATGACATCTGCGGCTTGCTCTCTGGGTCTCCCTTCCCTTGCTCCTATTGAACAGTATGTTCCTCTCCACAGTGTGCTGGAAAGGATGTGAAAGCCCTGATTGACACAGGCTGTCAATATAATCTCATCTCTTCAGCCTGTGTGTATAGACTGGGGTAAGTAGCTACTTGTTCTGGGTGGAATTCAGATGCCAATCACTCTGCCTGAGTCTATTTTGATGTTAGAGATGGTGAGGGTCTCCACAGAGGCTCCAAGAGAAGTGTGCAGAGCTCAAATATCAGCTGGAACCAGTCCTTAGTAGCGGGACAGAGTGAGGGATCTCGGACACCTGGGAGAATTCAGTGAGCCAGGCAAGCCTCAGACTTTCCATTAACTCCACCTATTAAGTTTTGAGAAAAGACACGAGAGCTCTGGAGAGAATGTGAGATTCTTGGTTTATTGTGTGCCATGCCCTGTTCCTGATTTGTGACCTGCCCAGACAACAAATTAGGAGGAGCTGTCCTGTTGATGTAGCCCCGATGAGTAAAAGCAGGGAATGTGGCTGGCTTTAGCTTAACTCAGGGTCCTTCTGAAGGTGACACTGCCTGTCTCCAAAAGCATCAAACTGAACTTAGAATAGGATTGCTATAGCTGCCAGGCCTGAACCATCATAGGGGTCATTAACCAATAGTCTTTTAGTGCCTTTTCTCTCTGTGAAAAACATATGAGATCTTACTGCTGAGCTTGCTGGGTTTTGGGTGTGAGGGGCAGATACCTCTCAGAATTGAATGTCTTCAGTTCTCTGACAGATATGTTCCTCTTCCTTTTCACTCCATCTGTACTTTGATTTCTTCTTCCTTCTCTTTCCTCCAAAGTACCAGATGGGCCCAGAATTGGGAGGATCAACCCAATATTCTTTTCCACTTCTGTATCCCTAAGTACAATAAGTCATCCCTTAGCCCAAATCTCTGCATTGAAACAATCACTAGGATAGATATAATGGCCCATTTTAAACTACTTTCACGATGTCCATATTCTTAAGTCAGGCTTGCACAAGACTTGATTTGTGTAATCAGTGACCTCTGCTACATGACCTTTTTCATCTTGTTTCTACCCTGTCCTCAACCCTCACCATCACTGTGACTCTCTGAAGCAGCCTCTATGGGTTTTGTACATACAGGGTGGTAGGGGGAGTCCAGGACACAAGTGCTCTTGTGCGAAGAATCCTGAGCTTTTTAATGTGGTGAAGAGATGAGACACAGTGCACCATGATGGTTCCAGAAAGACTAATCATGTCCTTGCGCATAATTACTAGTAGGTAGCAGACTGCCATGATTCCAGACAAATTAATAACCATCTGTAAAACTGCACTTATTTTTCTTTTGGATGGGTTATAACACCAAAAGATAGGAAGTGGAGTAAAGCAAAAGTACTGGCACAGAAAGCCCATAATTAAGTATTTATCCACCAACCCATAATAGCTCGGGTGCTAGCTGTTCCAATCACATTACATAACTGTGAAACCTTGGCGCTGTATTTTTCCTTCTTCCTCTGTACAGACAAGTTAAATTAATTGGGACTTTCTCCATGATATTTCTTGCTGATTTCAATATCAATGCACTTACTGACACTAAACTTAGAGCCTAAGACTAACTGATGAGGGTAGACTGAAATGAAAAAGACAGAGAGAAAATTAGACATTGAACAGAGTATCTTCTAAAAGTAGACCTGACCTGCCCTCTCTGGGATCTATTATCCATAGATGGGTAAAAGGACATGTTAACTAAACTTGCACACAGGGGGGAATGTTAGGATGCAGAATAGATTCTCTGAGTGAGTCAACTCTTACTTTTATCAGTGCACACAGTGGGGTATCTCTTTGAGAACAGGAAATGAATCCTTAGTTTTCTTTATATCCCCTGGCATGTTTAGGACAAAGTGCCGAAACAAAAAGCATAGGCTGGCTAGCACTTTCTTGGTAAATTACTCCCAGGAAATCCTTGGAAAATTCCGACTATGGGTGAGAAGGTAGACATTGCCAGATTCTGTCAGAAACCTCTGGTATCTTCTCCTCTGGTGCAGACTCAAGGAGCATGTCAAATCTCACAAGCATGAAGGAGAGAAGCTTTCTCTACCCCGGCATCTGAAAGTAGTGGGGCAGATTGAGCACCTAGTGATCACACTAGGCTCCCTTTGCCTGGACTGCCCAGCAGCAGTGGTTGGTGAGTTGAATTGGGGACCTGATCTATGGACCCTAAAGTAAATCTTCTCCCTACTTCTAAACCCACATGAGATCTCATGCCTGACTTCTTCAAAATCCCAGGTTTTCACTTTTCTGTACTATAGACCTTGTCCCAATTTTTGCCTTCCATAGTACCAGTTGGACCCTGGGCTACATTCAAGGCAAGATGAGAATTACTCTTAAAAAAGGGGGAGGCAAGACAGCAAACATTTTGTGTGCCAGTGAAAAGGGTCCTTCAGAGATTTCCATGAGCTGGTTTGAGGTAGAGGGCAAGATCCTCTTACTCCTTTTCCATAAATCCCTTGATAATTTCCCACCATCTCATATGTTCCGTCATGTACTCTATTCTAGACTACTTATAAGTTCCTGGTTTTTATTTAAAAAGTACCCAAGTTTGAATCTTAGTTAAAAAGACCTGAGTTTGATTATTAGTTCTATCACCTTTTAGCTATAATAATCTGGGAAAATTACTTAAGTAGATGAACAACAGATATTTATTAGATGGATGCAACAGATGATTATTGGATGAGTCGATAGATGGATGGTTGGTTGGTTGGATGGATAGAACCTAATGGTGATAAGGCTGACTTCTAAACCAGTATAGAAATGGTTGAATTTTAATTATTTTTTATTAGAGGATAATGAGAAGAACTTATCCCTTGGTCTCCAGACTCTCCGATCTTTGAAGGTAGGATTGATTCTACTTTCCCTTTGACACTTTCTTTCTGAGGCAAGGGTCATTTTTTTTTTTTTTCAGAGAGGAAAGGAAAGGGAGAGAGAGATAGAAACATCAATGATGAGAGAGAATCATGAATCAGCTGCCTCCTGCATGCCCTCCACTGGGGATCAAGCCTACAACCCAGGCATGTGCCCTGAATGGGAATCAAACTGTGACTTCCTGGTTCATAGGTTGATGCTCAACCACTGAGCCATGCCAGCCAGGCAGGGATCATCTTATATGGATACCTCCAAAGTGAGATAATTGACAGTGAATCTCTTGTTTTCAGTGCATCATAAACTTGGATAAGCACCAGCTGATCATGGGGAAAACAGACAAAGAAGAAATCCCTTTTGTGGAGACAGTTTCTTTGAATGAAGACAAGTGAGTGTCCAAGTGGGTCAGATCAAGTCAAATTCATTTGCCATTAACCAGAGGATTTCCCATATAGGATATTGGGTTGTGTCCTGTCTTTGACCTTCAGTCATACCACAGATACATCTCTCCCCACTCCCAGATTTCACCATCTTACAAAACTCTCTAGCTCACATTTCAGAATGAACAGGGATGATACTGCACAGAGTGATGGGGAAAATGAGTAGCTTTTAAACTAAACTTGTACTTGCCTTCCTAACTTCCTTGAATTTGGTATCATTTCTTCTGTTTCTTTTTCATTTCAGCACTTCAGAAGCATAACTACAGCCTGCAAGCATATGCACACACACCAGGTTGACAGATTGAGGAAACTGGGTTTGAACCAAATGCAGTAGCAACTTGCTGTGGACCAAGTCCTTTTCTCTAATAGAAGCTCCAGGGCTCCTTCCCACCCAAACCTCTCTAGACTTTAGTCTGTGCTTAGAGATCTTGTCTGATTATAGTCATTGTTTTGTACTCCCTTGATCACTTAATTTCTAGACCTTTTCGACACTGCCAGGTCTCACTTGTGGCCTATTTTTATGCTTCTTCCAGGAATTTGCTTTAATTTGTCAAATATAGGAGCTGCCAGGTTCCATTTCTCCATAAGTACACTTGCTTCTTTTCCTATAGCTAAAATGTATAATAAACAGGAACCTGACCTTTACCTCCTTTCAGCTGTTTCACAGAGGAGCAGGATGCCTATGTCTCAGAATTAATATTTCTTCTAATTCATTCATTGATTTCTCAAGTATGGATAGATCCAAAATCTAAAAGAGCCCAGAGACATCATATAAAGTTCCAGAGAGACAAGTGAATTGCCTAAGCTCATATACGGAGTCAGTGGCAGAAGGGACCTAAAACTGAGACCTGATAAAGCCAAGGCTATGTTCATTCTCCCTTACTACTTCATTTGTATTCCAGCCTTGAGAGGAAGATGAAGAAATGAGGGTTTGAAAAAAGGTAGGGTAGGGGAAGAGTATGCTTTGGGGATGGATGCAAGGAGGATCTGGGTAGATCTCCTTCCTGTGTGCTAAGCCCACTAAAAGTCCCCTGACCCAAATTGACACTTAGGCCCTTATCTTAGCGCCTAAAAGCTGAGGGTACAAAGATCAGTGAGATGGTGTTTCATGTGGAACTTTTTGGAGGGGAGGAGAAGGAACCACAGACAGAAGAACATTAATTACTCTCTGGGATGGAACTGAAGGCTTCAGTAAATAATCTGGGCATCATTGTTAGACATTAATATTCCCAAGATCCAGTCAACTATCTCTGTATAGACTCTGGATCTTTATCTGACATGGACTCAAGTAGCTGAGAACAGGAGTAGGTAAAGAAGACTCAGAGCAGGTCTAGAATAGAAGGGAGTACTAGGTAGAATCAGTTGGTGGGAAGGCCTACATAGGGAAATCTTTCTGGGATGGTCAGGATGAAACTTCAGGCCGGGTATTGAGGGTTGGGAACTCTTCGGCTCTGTCCTGGTATAAGGAAAGAGGCAGGGCGGTGGGGTGGGGGTTGGGGGAGGGCGCCGGCTGGCAGTATTAAGGACAACTTTTTCTGACTGCCCAATATTTCCTGACCCCTCTCAAAGAGTTGAAGATCACAGGGACTTCTCGAAACTCTTTGTTGGCGGTGTCATGTTGGGCACACAGATACCCATAGTGGAATTTCCTCTTCAATTTGGTCATGGAAGTACCTGGAGAAGTCAGAAAAATAGCCAGCTGTGAGTATCTCTTTAGGAGAATCCCAGTTCTACCCTTGATCCATAGCATTAGTTCCCAGAGTATTTAATGGATCCCACTTTGAACTTTGCAAGGTCCCACCAACAATCTCATTTAGTGTTCAGCTGCTGTCCCTACCAAACAACTCTTTGGAACTCTGAATGTTTTTAGCTTTATGGAAACTACCTAAAGACTAGAAAGTTGGTGACCTCCACCTGAATAGCTGCAGCCAGTTATCATGGGGTCATCCTCAGGCCCCCTTCTTATCAGCCCCTATAGAGGAAGTGAGATGGAAACTAAGCATAGCCACAGTAGAGGAGGTCACATTTGACGCTCAGCAGGGGTGATCTCAGGTTACCAACCTTCAAGCCCCCTCCAACTCCACTCCATTGTTTTACCTAGGGGGCCTTGTGCCTTTCCATTGAAGTCTCTCTACTCTCCTCCCCTACCTATCATAGCAGCACTTTGGCCTGCTTCTGATCCTAGGACTGAGTTGAAATGCTTCACCCCTCCTTCCCTAGTTGAAAGTTCCACTCCGAGCCTTGACTCTTGGCCACAAGTGAGGCATGTTGGAAGTTCCTTGGCCTCCTTTACCCTTATGTGGATTCCCTGTGGATGAGTAGACCAGGAATTCTCAGGGAAAGATGTGACTGATTCTGGCCCTTTGAGTTCAGGATTCTGTGGCATCAGGGGGATGATCAGATGACCTTTAGTGGTCTTTTTAGCCTCTGAGAATCAGTCAGTGATTTTCTAATTTTGAAATAGAAACAGTTGGGGCTGTTTAAGCTTAGGGTATCATAATCTCAATGCAGTCAAATCATTTGAATTTACTAACCAAATAATTGTGCTTTAAACCTCAGGCTTGATAGAGGTACCTTAAAATGTCTAATGACAATTATGAGGATTCTTGAGCTCCATTAATCTTCCTTAAATGCTGCCAAGTTGATTACTCTGGTAGCCCACATCTCCTTGATATTCATTAGGGAGCACTGGGTCTACTTTTGTGGGGCTGGTAAGGTAAGCAGGTAAGGTCAGTTCTTCCCAGAATCCTAGAATATTCTCTCCGGTACCTCTGATGGAGGGTGTTGGAAGAGAGTCTACTTAGGTCACAGTTCTGAAGACAGGCAGTAGCAAGAAGTGAACCTGTAGAACTGGTACCCCTCGCCTTCCTTATTAGGTGTCTATCTCAAATACAGAAAGTTTAGAAAATATTCTTTTTGTCATTTGGTATTTCTATGCCTGACTTATTTGTGGAATAAATGTTTTCTGATTTTTCTATTTCCTTGCCCTGCACAGATCCCACCTGGTAAGATTTCCTATCCCTTAGCTCAAAGTGTCTATAGAATGGATTGCTTGGTATGTCGGCTATCCTCACTCTGTGTGATAGAAGTATCTTTCCAGGTTGGGGACATGGAGGAGACGAACTGGATTCCTCCCTCCTTCTGTTTCTAGGCCTCTGCATTAGCACTTTATCTGCTCAGTGTTTCTGGCTGTGTTGGGTTTATTTGTGAAATTGACATAATTAACAATAAAGTGAAATCTTCCCCTCTGTGTGCTTGTCTGATGTCTGTCGGGCCCTGGAAGGTGGGAACAGCCTAATTGCATGGGTGTTTGTCTCATAGGGTCTTCTGAACACTAGGCTTTGTTGCTCTCATTTCCTCTATTGCTACTGGCCCTTGAGCTCTCCCTCTTACTGCCTGTATGCCCTTGGGCAAATCAGTGGACCTCTCTGAGCTTGGTTTTGTAATCTATAAAACAAGTGATAATAATACTAACTTTACAGAATCAAATGAGATAATCCCTGTAAAGTGGTTGGCATATGGTGTTCCCTCACAGCTTTAATTCCCTCACAATATAGTGGCTCAGCAGCATGAGAACACTTACTTCTAGAAAAGGAAATACAGTCAAACCTCATTTCTTGAAAGTCTCCCATCTCAAACAATTGGGTTCTCATCCAAGTTGTTCACAGAAAAAAAATGTCTCAGTTTTCAAACTGACAACCCTTTCAAGCTGATACCTCAGCATGACAAAAAGCTGCTCTCAGGCAACAAACTAAGGAGAGAATGCTTTTGTTGCTGGTGAAATCAAAGATTAGCACAATTTTAAAACAGAAAGAGGCCTTCAAGAGTGCTAATGTTGCTAAGGTTAGGAAGAGGGAGTATGGTTGATCTAGAAGAGATACTTGTGTTTGCCAGAGGAGACACTTGGAGGGCAGCAGGAGTGTGGACATATGATCTCTGTACTGTGAGCCTGGATAACAGGAATTTAACTTTGCTTTCATCATTTGGGATACCTTGGGATTTCATTATGAAATGCTGGACTCCTGGATATACTGGATGACCTTGTTCTTGGGGGGCTGCTGTAGCGGTTCTTATTTATTTTGAGAATCTGGTGCTGAGGAAACAAATACTCTGTTTTGAAAGTTCTATAGAAATTGTCCCCCACAAGTCTGAATTCCTAATAGTTTCTCTGGTATATATGAATCAGTTGGGGAATAGAAAGTTATTAAAGTGAACAGGTTTCTAGCCCTGAGCAGTGGTTAAGAGTGTTGGCCCGAGTACCAAAGGGTCTTGGGTTCAATTCCCAGTCAAGGGCATGTGCCTGGGTTGCTAGTTCAATCTGTATCCTGGTCAGGGCACCTGCAGGAGGCAACCAGTTGATGTCTCTCTCACATCATGTTTCTCTCTCACGCTCTCTCTCTTCCACTCTTTCTAAAAAATCAATGGAAATATCCTAGTGTGATGATTAACAAAACAAAAAAGTGAACAAGTTTCTAAAAGACCAGTTAGACCACAGGGGTGTGTGAAGAGGGCCTGTTCTAAGATCTGAAGAGAGGCAGCCTGCCAGAGAGGAGGTTCCAGCCTCAGTAAGGGGTGAGGGGAAGGGTAGGAGTTGAACGAATGACAAAGGAAGGAAATATGGGGTGGGAATCCCTGCATCAGCCTAAATTGACTCCACCACTGGGATTCAGATCTCTCTGTGTATACCAGAAGCTCATAGGGTGGGCCAATTGGAGCCTATGTGTTTGAAGAACCGGGAAGCATCCTGAGAAGACCAAGCCAATCAGACATGTCTGTCTCTAACACTTCCTTCCACATTCTCACTCTCAGATGATGACCTTGCTTTCTGATTGTGAAATAATTAAAGCATTTACCATTCACACCACATCTACCCTCTAACCAGCATCTGTACACAAATATTCAGCTTTTCCCTTCTATTACTGTGTTACCATAGCACAGTATCCAAATACTGTATAACTTACTGTCCGAGTTCCCCTCTGAATCTTAGTTACGAGAGGGTAATGAGTTTTGTCTTTTTTATACACTGATACATATCTGGTACCTACAGCAGTGTTTAGCATGTAAGTGTTGAACACATACTTAAATGAACACTGGCTACTAGACCAGCAGGCAGGAGTATAGAGAAATGTTTCTCCAGAGAAACTTACCTCTCCTTCCAAGAGAAAAGCCTTATCCACCTGGACAGGGAATTTTTCAGGCCTCAGGAAAAAGTGAGAGGGCCCAGCTGGGCCTGTGTCACTCCTTACTAGGTAAAAGGAATAAAGTAGGGAAACCTAGTCCCAGGGAAGCAAAGAAAAGGGAGGGGGAAAAGTGGGCACCAAGGCCTGTCTTGCCTGTAAATAGAACAACTCCGATGTTACTTGCCATTTGGGACTTAAAGGGGCTAAATATATTTGGTGCAACATCAGACATGTTCTTGTGTTAAACTCTAGCATCGAGAATCAAAGGAAAAAAAATATATATAATCAAAGGAGAAAAAAATCGTAAAAATGCTCTGGTAAGACATTTCCACAAATAGGAGGCCACCTTTTAAAAATGTTTATGAAAGAAACACGAGTATTCCATGGGAACAGAATTTGAAATCCATAAAGACTTCAATCTCCTATTGAGCCAAGAATGAGAGGCCCAGAAAAGGGAAGTTTTGTCCAAGGTCATTCAGCAAATCCGTAGGGGTTGTGATGAACCCTGTACCCTTTAAACTATTATCTCCACTAACTGAAAAATATTTTGAGGACACTGTGCCATCTCCAAGGTCCTTCTAAATTACCTGCGGAGGATGACCCCCTGGAAAGGCTGGTCAGCGCTCCCCTAAGACTTGGCGGCCAGCCATCCCCCACCTTCGGAGTTCTGGGCGGAAGGAGGCTAGTAGGGAGGTTCTTTCGCCAACTTCACACCTTTCAGAGCCCGACCTGGCCTAGCCCGGCTGAGCCCCGTGGCCCAGTTCCAGGCAGCAGACTGCACCTCGGCAGCCAGCCCCCAGCGCGAGGCCAGCGGGGGCCCACGCGGAGGCCACACCCGCGAGGGCAGCTCCCAGGCTGTTGGAAACCTTAGGGGGAATGGCGTCCGGGAGGCGCGTGGGCGGCAGGTCAGTCCCGAGTCCCTGCACGACCCCCGACCTTCTAACTGGGGCGCGCTTCCCGGGAAGGGATGGCTCGGGCCGCCCCGACCTGTCAGCTGGTGGGGGTCTCCCTGGCGGGAAGGCGCCCCAGCCCCGCGGCGTCTGCGCCCCGGAAAGACATGCCAGCGTCTCAAAGCTTTGCCGACCGAGGCTGCCCCCAAAGGGTCCCTGCGCTCCCGGGTCCCCCGGGTCCAAGCGTAGGTCGGGCAGCCGCCGCGCAGCCTCGGGCCCTGCGCACCCGGAACAGTTTCCGGGGCGGAGGCTTTTAGGGGCCGACCCGGCGCGGCGGGTGACGCGGAGGCTCGGACGGAAGTGCGGGCGGAGGCGCCCGAGCCGGAGCCGGTCTGGGGGCCCGGGCTGTGGGGCCGCTCAGTGTGGCCGCGATGGCGACTCCGTGGGGAGGCCTCCTGCGTCTCGGCTCCTCGCTCAGCCTGTCCTGCCTGGCGCTGTCGGTGCTGCTGCTGGTCCGGACGGCAGACGCCGCCAAGGTGAGTCCCGCCCAGCCGCGCTCCGCGAGCTCCTCCCCTGCCTCCCGCCCGCGGGGTCTCTCCACCTGCTCCTCGCCCCGTTCCTCTCTCAGCCGCGACCGGCGTCTCCTGGCCGCGCAGCCCCGGCAGCCCCCACCCATCACCCTCCTGCCTTGACAGCCCGACCGTCACCCTCTCCCCACCCCCCGCCCCGCTCCGCTCCCATCTCCGGCCCTGACGGCGCTCTCCTCTTTCCCGCCCAGATGCCCCGCCTGCCCCGCCTGGGCAGTGCCCACAGCCTGGGCAGCAGCCCCTCCACCTCCTCGGCATTTCCCTTCCCGGCCCCTAAGCACCCACCCAAGCTTTATAACCTTTTCGATTCTGGGAGCCTTTAACGTCAGCTTTCCACCCTTACGCTCTGCCGGCCTACCAGCACCCCCAACAGCCCCGTCCCCAGGCCAAAAGGATGGAAAGTCTCCTTCCCTCCGAGGTCTTCCCTCTCAGGAACGAAGCCATTTGTGGGAACTTGCCTCACCTGGCAGCCTTCCTTCCAAAAGGACTTACGGAGCCCTCACCAGCCTAATATCCTCCCTCACCCAGATCCCTCCAGGGCCTCTCAAGCCCTTTCTTGCTTTCTCTGTAACTGATCATTTTGTGGGAAAGGGAGGATCCAAACTACAGGAGAGATGAGGATGTGGCCTTCTCCCCGGCTCCATTTCATGGCCCTTCTGATCCCTCATGCTGCTTTCTAGCCTCACTCCTGTTCCTACTGTCCAGACCTGACCTGGCCCCATGCACACTTGTGCTTCCTCCTTGATGAGCTAGATTGTTATTGGGGAAAACAGAAGGAATTCATGTTAATGAGATGGGAAAACAGAATTGGCGCTGGCATTTCTTTTTTTTTTTTTTTTTAACCGACGCTCTATCCACTAAGCCAAACCGATTTCGGCTGGCATTTCTTTTTTAAAAAAAATAGTAGCTTTATAACATCTTTAAATATAAAGGGAAAGACACATCACAGGCAGACAGATGGGGGTTTTGATTGGGGTTCTTGCTCAGGGATTCTTGTTGAACTCTTCCCTACCTTCCACCAGAAACAGGAACAGCAGCATGTCTCCTGACTTTCAAAACATTGCTGGCACCCTCTGCATATCTCTTGTCATCACTTTAGGTAGGGTATTGCAATCTTGTATTTATTTGTCAGTCTCCTTTCCTAGGGCACATCCTAATTACAGGCAGGAACCAGACCTTATACTTATCTGAACCACCTCATTGAGCAAAGGTCTGGCACCAAGCAAATGCTCACTAAATGGTTGCTGGATGAATGAATGAATTATCAACAACTCAGCCAGACATACCATATCTAAGAGCAGGGGGCCTGGTCCTCTGGGACTAAGGGGCCACTACCTCTCAGGTAGACTTCCCCTTTGCTGAGGAAGGATCTTCTACTCCCCCTCAATTCCTATATTAGTCACCTCTTTCTCCACCTCTTGAAATTTCCTTTATCCACAGTTGTCCTCTCTGTAGGGAGTAGAAGCAAAGTTTCCTGCAAAGGGTAGACCAAACTGATCTCAGCTATACGCAAGCTGCTTCCTTTATGTACTTGCTTTCTAATTGTAGCTGAGTGCCTCTAAAACTTCAGCCCTTCTATAGGACTCTGGCCCAACTGCTTCTGTCCATATCAATCAATGCCTTTCTACCAAAGCATGGAAGAATGTGGATAGAAGAATGGAGACTTGGTTTTTGTTTTGCTTTTTTAGTAATTTTTAGTTTGATTCCTCCCAATCGTTTTATAATCAACATTCTTATTTGTAGACATGTAGAGAGCGCCTGGGAAGGCACATGGACATTTCTTTAGTTATTGTCAGCTGAATCCAGTGGCGTTGGCACCCCCATGTCCTGGAAACACACTTTGCCAGAGGCAGGAGTGTTGTCAGCTTGACCTTCAGCCCAGGTGCCTGGGGGTGGGTTTTGTTATTTAAATCCACCCAAGCACCAGGAATGAATACTACTTGGGCCCACCCAAGAATGCACCTAATCTCCTTTGTCTTGACTTATAGTAAAACTTCCTGTTTTTTGCTGTTTAAAATAAACATGCTGTGTTGGCTCTGGGTCCCTGTCCCTGTCCCTATCCCTGCCCCAGCCCCAGCTTTTTCCTTCTATCTCTGTGTCTGTCTCTTTCATTTTCTCAATCCCCAGCAGCCCCTACTCAGGAACCAGGTCGCTCTCTAGCCACACTGGACTCGGAAAAGAGAGAAATATCCACATAGACACAGCTATCCATGTATCATATATTTCTACTGACAGGTAGATGGTGATAACATTAGCACAATTTGAGTATTATCTGACCCATGAATGTTATTAATCAGTTACAGGTTAAGTACTATTATTTTAAACTGACTTTATGTAATATTTAATGAATTCATTCGCATTACCAAAAAGAACATGTATCTCTCAAAGTTATTTAAAGTTTTAAGTGAATGGTTTTAGAATGTTTGGTAGGGGGTGCGTAACAAAATGTATATGGTGCATATAAAAAAATATTGATGATAGCTCGGCCAGTGTGTTTCAGTGGCTGAAAGTGGACCCATGAACCAGGAGGTCATAGTTGGGTTCCAGGTCAAGGCACATGCCCCTGTTGTGGGCTCAGTCCCCAGTAGGGGGCGTGCACCAGGCAGCTGATCAATGAGTCTCATCATTGATGTTTCTCTTTCTCTCCCTTCCTCTCTCTGAAATAAATAAAAACTTAAAAAAAAATAGATAACCTGTCAACAAGCTCTATACTAAGTTTCCATTTTGGTTACAGAATTCGGAGGATGTTCGGTGTAAATGTATTTGTCCTCCCTATAAAGATATTCCTGGACATATTTATAATAGGAACATATCCCAAAAAGATTGGTAAGTATTCTTGATTGCTTAATTACCTGTCAGATTTCTTTCTGTGGTTGTCACTGTTCGCGCAGAATGTTCATTCAGTGTTTTGTTTTCTTTTTAAGTATTTCTTTCTAAGCAAAAGTGTCAAATTCCATTTCCATTTGAAAAAGTGAGAGTAAGACCCTGAGTGTAAGATGTTAGCCTAAAGTAATATAGCAAAAACTCTAAGCCCCAGATAGGGTGGGTTTTCTATGGAGATGGGGCAGAGTTTGTGCCACCAAAACTTCCTTCCTTTGCCCCCTTAAATTTTGGCCCTCTCTCTTGCTTTTCAGTGAAAGGTAAGCAAGCCTCATTTATCTGGGTTATAATTTCTACAGCTTGTAGGTTCTGGTGATACATTGCCAAATGTAGGAGACTATGTTTAAAAGTGTCAGAGACTCAGGAAGGAATGGGAATGAATCATGTATACCCGTTTCCCAGTTGGTGTGCCATGAATAGGTTATAGGTGTGATATTGATCCATTCAGCTCTCAGGGTAATCAGGCAGGCATGTGATGATTGAGATCCTGACTGGCTAGCCACCAGCAGCCTTCTCTGTTTATCTCAGTGGACCTTGCAAATGATAGCTTTTTCTGCATGTGCCATAAAATGGTTGGGAAACAGCTGTTTCTGTCACAGGATGGATGAGGTCATTCCCATGAACTTGTCATGTTTTATGGTTTGTAACCACAGTAGAAGAATACCAGGATAGGCACAGAAGAGAAATAGCTCCACATGCTGTGCACTTCATATGTACTTTATTTTATAGATAAACAGCCTGCAAAAATTTGAAAGCAAAATTAAATTCGTGCGGTTACAATATTCCAAGCTGACTTGGAAAAAGAAAAGGCAGCATTGGAGCTTGTTTAGTTTTTTTTTTATGTTATTGTCTGTTCTTCTCATTTTGGTTCAATCTGATATTTGGTAAGTATGTTCTTGAGAACTTCTTATGAATGTTCACATTCCACTTAAATTGTCTCATATTGCAAAGTGATTTAGCTATATTCTTATAGGTTTTATAGCAGCAAGTTATTGATATGATATAAAAAAGCTCAAATAAGTTTTAAGTTTTTCCTATAAATTTTCTAAATATATTGAGCACTTACAGTTTATTGTATTAGTAATAAACTATGATGACTATTATTTGAGTGGCAAATGAACTCACTATTCAAGTGGTTAACACTGATCTTTTTCACTGACTTTTCTTATTCTAGATTCAGACAGAACCATATGTCATTCATCCCTGATTATTGGTCAGAAGGGGGAGGTTTGAAAATAAACAGTGGAAACAAGGCATGTTTGGGATTTTTTTTCCTTCCTGCAATTTAGCCATTTACTAAGAATAGGTGTGATATTACCCAGTTGTCACTGACAAAGTTTTTTAATATATTTTATTGATTTTTTATAGAGAGGAAGGGAGAGGGATAGAGAGTTAGAAACATCGATGAGAGAGAAACATTGATCAGCTGCCTCCTGCACACCTCCCACTGGGGATGGGCCCGCAACCAAGGTACATGTCCTTGACCGGAATCGAACCTGGGACCTTTCAGTCCGCAGGCCGACGCTCTATCCACTGAGCCAAACCGGTTAGGGCCTGACAAAGTTTTTAACTGGCAGAAGGGTAGGCAAGTTATGTTATGGCCTTATGAGGCCTCCAATATCCATCTGGCCCTAGATAGACAGGGTGTCCCCCCAAAATGTATACATACTTCATAGCTGATAGGCTCAATTGTTGTTTCTTTCTTTTCAAATTTAACCCTTTGGGATTAATAATTATTCAAAGTGTATATACATTTTTTGGGACACCCTGTATTTACCTTTTGGCCTCCATTGTGCTCAGTTGTTAGCTTTAATTCTTCATTGACTTCTGCTGTGTGACTTAAGAAAAGTTTGAGTTCTCTGGTTTGTGTTTGGGGGGTGATTTAAAGCTAAAAATGTCCTCCCTTTGGCACTAGGGGGAGGTGTTGCCCAGTTCCTAAAGTGGTTGAGTTATGTATCTGGGTTCTGTGTTTACAATGACTGGCCCTTCAGAACCAACCTTCCTGCTTCCTCTCCCACCCAGTATCTCATCATTTAATTAAACTGTATTCTTCAAAAGAAACACGCAATTACTCAGCACTTAGATTCTCAAATAATTCTTAGGTATTGTTACTCAGGCTTCTGAAGTTCAAATAGGAAACTAAATGGGAGATAAGTCTGATATTCCTGAAGTTCAGAGAGATATAGGAGGGCTGACCTAGGATACAGGAGCCCTGGATTTGGATTTGGGTCCTTTTAGCTGGTAGTTTACTCTGTAACCTTGTGCAGGTGACTTCTCTGAAAGTATTGGGCTGGATGAACTCTGATTCTGAGCTAGATACTCCTGTAATGGGATTTAGCTTTCTCTGTCCATTTTATGCCTTCATCCAGCTGGCTACATTCTTAGTCTTCTATCTGTTTGGAACAGATATCACACACTTGTATGTGTGAGTTGTGGGACCTTACCCTTATTTGAAATTCTACCGTTGAAGACTTCTTTTTATTATTATTATTATTATTACACACTACCTTTGTTTAAATTACCCGTTACGTGTAATTGATTGAACTTTTATCATTTATATTGTTTTGGGTTTTCTTTTTAAGCCACAGCAGAAAACAAAACAAAAAGTACGTTTTGATAGGGCAAATGGAAAGAATCAGCCTAGAGCATTGGGTGCCCCCAATGGTGAAAAGAGACAGGAAATTATAGTAGAGTTCTTTTGGCAGCCAGAAATACCCAAGGAAGAGATGCCAAAAGGGAAGAAAATTGCCCAGCAGAAGGCAGGAAGACAGAAAAGTTTGCCTACTTTTGCTGAAGGTGATCAGAGTAATAGGCTTTTATTAGCTGGGGAAAGTAATAGCTTAATTATTTCCTAGAATTGACAGATTTCTGGGAAAATGCTTTTTTTTATAGAATTGCTTTTTCATAAGCCATAAATATGTAGCTTGGAAAATAGAAAATGTCCAACAACAAAAACATTCAGCCTTTTATTTTTGATATACTTCTTCCAAGTAATCACTTTTCATTAAAAAATATGTTTGTTATCCTAATCCTCCTCCTTCATTCTTTTTCAATAGACATTTGCTCATTAAGACAAGTAATTATTTCTTACTGTAGCTTTGAATGTTCCGGTTTCAGAATTTACCAACTGCTATGTGTGATTAGCCATTCACATACCAGACTGCGGCAATTAAGAATGATGTTAGTTGATTCATAAAAGAGATAATCTCATATTTCAACAATGCCCCAGGTCACTTTAAATCATTTATAGCAGTTTTGCTTGGTAACTAAACAAGTTTGAATATGACTTAATCTGCTAAATAGGTTCTGATCCCATTTGGGATTTTTCAGGTACATTATAAACTTCTAACAGTAGCACCTTTGAAAGTAGTTACTATATATGTGTCTTTATGGTTTCTTAGACTTTTAGATCTTACCAAATTGCTGATATCAAAAGAGAAAATTATTGCACTTCCCTTATTGATTATTTGTTCCTTATATTTTTTCATTGGATAAGTTCAGTGATTATTCCGGATTTCAGGAAAGTTTTGATCTGTGAATAGAAAATCCAGCTAGACTTGGGCAGTATTTTATCTTTGTGTTTTTCAGCGATTGCCTTCATGTTGTGGAGCTCATGTCTGTGCGGGAGCCTGACATAGAAGCATACTGTCTGCGCTGTGAATGCAAATATGAGGAAAGAAGCTCTGTAACAATCAAGGTGAAAAACAAAAATCCATCTTTTCTGCTTCTGTAATAGTTCTTGATAGTACTGAGACAAGAAAAATTTTTGACATATGAATTTTATTTTAGTTACTCAAATACTGCTCTCCTGACCACCGACTTTACCTCCTTCCTCATATCCAACCCCCAACCCCAAAGAAACAGTAGGCCTGTTCTCTGCCTGCCTCATTGAGATGCTTTGCGGATTAATTAAGATAAGGTAGATAGGCATGGTATGTGTAATAGCACAAAAGTGCCCTGTGTAATTAGCATATTCCAGAAAAATGTCCCAGCTTCTCTGTGGGTCACATATGCCAGAAGATAGTGAGAATAGCGTGATTAGGCCCTCTTCTTCCTGCCCTCTCAACTCTTAGGAAAAATTATACAAATAGTGACTCGCCTATTCTAGAAACATCACTTCTGGATTTTATGATTTCCTTTCTTTATTTGCTATAAGAAATGGAAGGTGGATCGCTCTGATTACCATTTGGACCTCTAATGAGTTCAATTACTTTATCGTGGTGACTAACGGTTCTCTCCCCAGTTTTTTTTTCTATATGGAGCTTCCCATTCCTTTCCCAAAAAGAGGGCACATGGGAAATCTGGGAATGGTCAGCTATACCAGTTACAAAGATTTCTGGTGTGGTTGAACCTGTGGGAGAGCCCCTGCTCCAGCAGAGTGCTGTCCTATAGAGAAATTCTCACTGTACTTTTTAATTTTAAACAAAAATTTTGATGTATAATTTATATACCCTAAAGTAATTCATTGTAAGTGTACAATTCCATAAATCTTAGCAAATTTTAAACAATTTATAAAAATCTAGATTTAGAACATTCCTAAAACCCCAGAAAGATCTCTCATGTCCATTTACAGTTAGTCCCATTCCTGCCCTCATCCTAGACAGTGGCTGTTCTGCCTTGTGTCTCTACAGGTCTGGACAGTTCATATAATGGAATCATACAGTATGTGGTCTTCTGTGACTGGTTCTTTCATTTAGCATAATGTTTTTGAGGTTTATTCATGTTGTAACATATGTCAGTACTTAATTGCTTTTTATTGCTGAATAGCATTCTGTTATATGAATATATCACATTTTATTTATCAGTTCATCAGTTGATAGACATTTGGATTATTTCCAGATATTTACTATTATGAATAATACTGTCATGAATATCTGCTTACGTGTCTTTGTGTGGCTATGTTTTCCTTTCTTTTGGGTAGATTTATTAGAGAGGTAAGTGTATGTTTAACTTTTAAGAGACTGCCAGATTGTTTTCCAAAGTGATTGTACCATTTTATAATTTCCCCAGCAACATATAAGGGTTCAGTTTCTCCACATCCTTGTCAACATTTGGTATTGTCTGTCTTTAATTAAAGCCATTCTTGGGGATGTCAGCATATGAATTAAGATCTCAAGAAAATCACTAGACTAAAACGTATTTTGTACATCTAACTTGATCTAAAAGAGTATTCTGTTGAAATTCATGTGCATTGCATTTTCTGCTAGGGTTCTTTTATGTTTTCTTGACAGCACTAGGACACCGTATTCAGATGAGAAAGAAAACTGTGCTAGCGGTAGTGATTAGCAGTAAGTGAAAATAGAGTTTTGAAGACTTACAAAAAGATCTCAAAGACAAAATGCTTTTTTCCCTTTTTTCTTTAATACTTTGGTGAAGAGTTGAATTTGTTTCTTATGTTGGAATCTGGTTGATATAGAAATCCTGTATGCTTAGCAGATAGACCAGTCTTCACTGCGGCTTTACTATAGTTATACAGAATTCTGATTCCTTGGCTTGAACAGAGATGTAACTTATTTTCAATTTTCTTTAGGTTACCATTATAATTTATCTGTCCATTTTGGGCCTTCTACTTCTGTACATGGTGTACCTTACTCTGGTTGAGCCCATACTGAAGAGACGCCTATTTGGACACTCACAATTAATACAGAGCGATGACGATGTTGGGGTAAGTTCTCAGCATGCCCTAGCTGACAGATCATCATCATGAAGTAATATAATGTTTATGTACTGGAGCAGATAGTCAACTAGAGAAGCTAAAGACGGTTCTAATTTTAGTATATGTCTCTTTATGAGGAAATTGCTTTGTAAAGCCACAAATATGGTGGTTTAAACTGATGATCTTTAGTGAGTGTGTTATACAAGGCTTTGCTCTTCAGTACCCAGGGTGCAATTTTCATTACCTTTCCCTGTTTACTTTAAGAAAAGCATCTGAGCTAGCTTTCTGCCCACCTGAACACCTTCCTGTTAGCATCACCAAATATCATAGGAGGTAAAGAGGCTTTAGCAAAGGAAAGTATGAAGACCATACTGTCTTTTCTTAATGACATGTAGCTTGATAACCTGCTGGTGTTTTATACACTGAGTGGCCAGATTATTATGATCTCTGAATGCATAATAATCTGGCCACTCAGTGTGTGTGTGTGTGTGTGTGTGTGTGTATTAGAGGCCTGGTGCATGAATTCTTGCATGGATGGGGTCCGGCCAGCCTGGCCAGGGGGAGGGGATATGGACAGTTGGCCGGCTTGCCTGCTGGTCGAACTCCTTGTTGAGGGGACAATTTGCATATTAGCCTTTTATTATATAGGATATACACTAAGTGGCCAGATTATTATGCGTTCAGAGATCAAAATAATCTGGCCACTCAGTGTATATCCTGTTATTCTTCTTAAAAATCTGTGATCTTTAACTCTAGAGAAACATAAAACCATCACTCCAGATTCTCCTCCTATCTTTAAAACACATTTATATTCGTCCATACAGTTGGTATAATCAGTGTATAAATGTTTTGTGATCTGCTTTTTGCGTCAACATCTTTCAAAAATGTCCAGAAAATGACATAGTCCACAAACTTGTTATTCATTTTAACTTAGAGAAATATATTGTTTGTTTTGTTACTATCCTGTTTGGGCTTATTTCCAAATTTTCATTATTACATATATAATTTTTTAGAAATTACTTCTTATTTTGAATTACTTTATTGGACTATGTTCCTTAAAGTGGGTAAAATTCAGTAAAGCTTCAAGAACCAATTCCAAAAGCTAACGCCAGGATGAGCCCTTGCTAACCACAGTCAGAAGCCATTTTACTCTTAAATGGCTTGTGGACCTGTTGGTAAAAGATGGGAAAGTGGATCCTGACTAGATGGCTTGAGTTATATCTACAAACAAAGCCTCCTTTTAAAATATATATATATATATATATATATATATATATATATATATAATCAATATATATATTGATTTCAGAGAGGAAGGGAGAGGGAGAGAGAGATAGAAACATCAATGATGAGAGAGAATCATTGACCGGCTGCCTCCTGCACACCCCCTACTGGGGATTGAGCCCTCAACCTGAACATGTGCCCTTGGCTGGAATCGATCCCGGAACTCTTCAGTCCACAGGCCAACGCTCTGTCCACTGAGCCAAACCAGCTAGGGCCAGAACCTCCTTTTTGATCAATACATTATTGTCTCGTGAATATCAGTTATGAATATTTAACTTATTTACCCAAGATTTCATCTTAGTTTTGTTAAGAACTTTCATAGAAACACCTGTGGGTTGAGAACCACTAGCAGGGTTGCCTAAGACCATCGGAAAACACAGATATTTACATTACAATTCATAACAGTAGCAAAATTACAGTTATGAAGTAGCAACGAAAATAATTTTATGGTTGGGGGTCACCACAACATGAGGAACTGTATTAAAGGGTCGTGGCATTAGAAAGGTTGAGAACCACTGACTTATAGCATTAAATATCTAGTTCCTGATTTTAGGAATAGATAATATCAAAGAACATAAAAGAAATGGATGCACAAATGTATAGACAAAAACATGTAGGAAAGGCATTTGATTGGTGGGGTCATGTGCTTAATAACCTTTTTGTTCACCAGTGGTAGGTTCTCTGTGTAAGTTGACCATTAGAGAACATTGTTTCTGAGAGGAGTATCTGTTAAACTGATTGTCGGCACAAAGAGATTTTCAGACCAAAGCTGTGAATTTATGGTAACAATCTGTTACCATATAAAATAAAAAGAAGTTAAATTTAAATTTTATAGTTGTTGTTTACCCAAGATGAGAATTCACTATGTGCTTTTAAAAGTGCTTTTGTTAAATTCTCAATTAAATTGTTTTATTTTGGGGGGGGGGTTCTGTTAGACGGTTTTTTTTTGTGTGTGTGTGTGTGTGTTTTTTTTTTAATAGTTTGAAGTATTACAAATAGTAGTACATATGTCTCCTTTTTTTTCCCCATTGACCTCCCCCCGGCCTCCCCTACCCCCCAGTACATGCCTTTACCTGCCTCCCACCCCCCCCCGCCCAGTGTCTTATATCCATTGGTTATGCTTATATGCATGTGTACAAGTCCTTCGGTTGATCTCTTACAGCCGCCCCCCCCCCCTCTGCCAACCTCCCCTGCCTTCCCGCTGTAGTTTGACAGTCTGCTCAATGCTTCTTTGCCTCTGTATCTATTTTTTCCCCATTTCTTTCCTTTAAAAAATCTTGCCTCTGCAGACTAGAAATAATCATTTTAAATCAAGCAAAAGTTAGTACAAATAGTTCAGAAGCTCACTGTAAGCAGTCACAATATTTACTATATTATATATCCATGACACATCATTGCTATTATCAAAGCATTACATTAAAGCATGTTTTGTATTTATTGTAATTTTATCAGGTGTGAAAAGAACAAACATATAAAAAGGGTAAATCTCTATTTGCATTCTCCAAGCCTCCATGACCATGAGCAGCTAGTTCAATCTTGTTCTGATAGGTGGAGAACAGACCAAAAGAATTACTGGTTTGTTTAGTCCTTTAAATTTGTTCCTTAAAAAGATTCCCTCCTCCCCCATCTTGAAGAGTAGATAGCAGGATTATGAAATTGAGAGGTGCTCTGCTGAAAAAGTACATCCTTCTTCCTAATCTTGTTTATGTCAAAACAAGCCAATGGTGATAATATTTTATATACAAGTTCATCACCATATCCTTATAGTGTCATTTTAATCTACCTGAACAAAATCAGTATGTTTAGAAAATATGACGCCAAGTCAAGGTTAGGTGAGCTTAAGTCTTGTGTTTGTGCTTATTTGTTAGATGACCTTGGATCGGTTTATTTCTTTGTGGGAAATCAAATAATCCAACAACTTCAACCTTCCTCTTCCCTCACCTTATTTCTTATATCTTCAATACATTTTTAACTTTATGAAATTGTTATTATTTTCATTTGAAGATTAAAAATAAAAAATTTAATAGGCTTTGCACAAGCTGTTACATAAATTAAGTAAAAAGTTGAGGGAATTTTGGTAAAGAAGGCAGGGAAAGATTATTTATAGAAAACTTTTTGATGCAATCATGTACATGTTTTGGTATAAAAAGAAGACTAATCCTAGCTAGTTTGGCTCAGTGGATAGAGCGTCAGCCTGTGGACTGAAGGGTCCTTGGTTCTGTTCCCAGTCGAGGACATGTACCTCGGTTGCAGACTGATCCCCGGCCTTGGTTCGGGCTGGTGTGGGAGGCAACCAGTCGATGTCTCTCTCTCACATTCACATTTCTATCTCTCCCTCCCTTCCACTTTCTCTAAAAAAACCAATGGAGAAATATCCTCGAGTGAGGATTAACAAAAAAAGAAGACCAGGTATTATAACACCACATGGTTATGGTTATATTTAGGCATATGGTGTTTATAGCATTCTATAGACATGCTCATGCCTGCCCTGGATATATAATAGAACTTTTGCAAGCATGCACAGCAAGAGCATGTTGTTTCTTTACTAGAGGCAAAGTTTAGTTTAAGAGATACAACTTGTGGGGAAACCAAGATGGCGGCATAGGTAAACACCTAAACTGCTGCCTCGCACAACAATTTCAAAACTACAACTAAAAGACAGAATGGACACCATCCAGAACCACAGGAAAGCAGGCTGAGTGAAAATTCTACAACTAGAAGGAAGGAGAAAAGCTCACAGAGAATTGGAGGTACGGCAAAGGGGCTTTGTGCGCGCAGAGAGGAAGGGCGGCTGAGAGCTTGGCTGACTTCCTCTGGCGGAAGGGGGAAGGAAGCCTCGGACCGCGAGCTGGGAAAGGCAGAAGTCTGAAGGCGCACACGGGCCAGTGCGCACAAAGGCTGCGGAGGTAGCCATAGGCTTTCCCTAGTGAAAGGGAGTCAGAGGATCCTGACTGAGCCCCAGTTCTGACTGCAGTGAAGCCCGGTTCCAGGCGAGCCCCTGGGGACCCACGCTCTTGTAGGGGGAGTCTGGACTCTCGGGCGGAGACTCAGGAGCCGGGGAAGGCGGAGGACTGAAAGTGCGCACACGCCGCGCCGGTGCGCACAAAGGCTGCGGGGGTCGCCACAGGCTTTCCCTAGTGGAGGGGAGTCAGAGGATTCTGACTGCACCGAGCCCCAGTTCTGACTGCAGTGAACCCCAGTTCCAGGCGAGCCCCTGGGGACCCACGCTCTTGTGGGGGGAGTCTGGACTCTCAGGCGGAGACTCGAGCTGGGGAAGGCGGAGGACTGAAAGCGCACATGCGCGCAGGGGCGGGGCTGACAGGAAGCCAAGACTGAGACTCCACCCCATCCAAGCTGAGCACAGAGGCTATTGCAATTTGGCAAGTCTAATCCTATAAGGCTGTCTCCAGCACCGAACTTCTCCCAGCATAGACACAGCTGATCCTTACAGCCAACTGGCCCGGAGGTCAATTCTTCCCAGTGATACCAACAACAATAAAGACTTAATTACAACAAGGCTGTACACACAGTCCACAAAGGGGTGCACCAAGAGTGTCCACCTCAGGTTAACTGGGGAAGCAGACCCACTGGGCCATATTGGAAACCTAGCACAAATATCTACCTTACCAACTCAGGGATTCAGTGAAAATGCGGGGTCAAAGAATCAGATCACAAACGAAAGAAATGGAGGAAAACAAACGACTGGATATAGAATTCAAAACCACCGTTATAAGACTTTTTAAGAATATCCTAGAAAAGGCCGATAAATATAACGAGACCCTCGAAGATATGAAAAAGGACCAACTAGAAATTAAACATACACTGACTGAAATAAAAAATATTATACAGAGACCCAGAAACAGAATAGAGGAACACAAGAATCAAGTCAAAGAATTGAAATACAAAGAAGCAAAAAACACTCAACCGAAAAAGCAAAAAGCAAAAAAAAAAATCCAAAAAGTTGAAGATAATGTAAGAAGACTCTGGGACAACTTCAAGCGTACCAACATCAGAATTATGGGGGTGCCAGAAGAAGAGAGAGAGCAAGATACTGAAAACCTATTTGAAGAAATAATGACCGAAAACTTCCCCCACCTGGTGAAAGAAATAGACTTACAAGTCCAGGAAGCCCACAGAACCCCAAACAAAAGGAATCCAAAGAGGACCACACCAAGACACATCATAATTAAAATGCCAAGAGCAAAAGACAAAGAGAGAATATTAAAAGCAGCAAGAGAAAAACAGTTAATTACCTACAAGGGAGCACCCATACGACTGTCAGCTGACTTCTCAACAGAAACTATGCAGGCCAGACGGGAGTGGCAAGAAATTTTCAATGTGATGAATAGCAAGAACCTACAACCAAGATTACTCTACCCAGCAAAGCTATCATTCAGAATTGAAGGGCAGATAAAGAGCTTCACAGATAAGAAAAAGCTGAAGGAGTTCATCACCACCAAACCAGTACTATATGAAATGCTGAAAGGTATTCTTAAAGAAGAGGAAGAAGAAAAAAGTAAAGAGAAAAAATTATGAACAACAAATACATATCTATCAACAAGCCAACCTAAAAATCAAGTGAATTAAAAACCTGAGGAGCAGAATAATCTGGTGAATATAATAGAATCAGGGGCATAGAAAGGGAGTGGGCTGATAATTCTCAGGGGGAAAGGGGTATGGGGGGGTTCATGAAGAGAATGGACAAAAATCATACACCTATGGATGAGGACAGTGGGGGGGAGGTAAGGGCAGAAGGTGGGGTGGGAAAGGGGTGGAGGGAGCTATGGGGGGAAAAAGGAGAAATAATTGTAATAATCTGAATAAAGATTTATTTAAAAAAAAAAAAAAAAAAAAAAGAGATACAACTTGTGACTTGGATCCTATGTTGGAACATTTAGAAGCTTTGTTAACCAGGGTTTGGGAAAAAGATCAAGGAAAAGGCAAACAAAAGCAATAAGTTAGTTTTTAATGCTTTTTGTCATTTAGGCAGCTGTGTTTATATCTCCTTCACAGATAGATTAGCACAGTGGTTTCCCTTGTAATGACTACAAACATCAGGGGCATTGGTTTACTTTGACCAGGATAAGTTGGTTTTCTACACAGATACCTGGGTAAGCCTTCAATAGCCTCTTTCCTAAGGCAGCAACTAGCACAGAAGCCATAGTGCTCAGCATTGAAAGATTCAAGTCTTTTTCGAATAGAAATTCTAAAGCAGTAATTCTTACTACCCTTGGTAATAGAGGGTAATTTTATCATATGAGGTGTCTCTTTTCATCACAGATTGGGGAAGAGGTAAACCAGTCCATTTAGTGTATCTGTTGCAGGGGCAGGGAGAGATTAAAACCAACCAAGATAAAATCTTATCAACTCATCTCCCAGGGTGAATGTGGCCCCAGCTGGCAAGTAACAATCCTATTTAATAAAAGAGTAATATGCAAATTGACCATCACTCCAACACACAAGATGGCTGCCCCCATGTGGACACAAGATGGCCGCCACAAGAGGGCCAGCAGGGCAGGGCAGTTGGGAGGGACCAGGCCTTCAAGGGAGGGCAGTTGTGGGCGATCAGGCCAGCAGGGGAGGGCAGTTGGGAGGGACCAGGCCTGCAAGGGAGGGCAGTTGGGGGCGATCAAGCCTGCAGGGGAGGGCAGTTAGGAGTGACCAGGCTGGCAGGGGAGGGGGCAGTTGCGGGGGACCCAGGCCTGCAGGGGAGAGCAGTTAGGGGCAATCAGGCTGGCAGGGGAGCAGTTAGGCATCAATCAGGCTGGCAGGCAGAAGCACTTGGGGCAATCAGGAAGGCAGGTAGGCGAACAGTTGGGAGCCAGCAGTCCTGGATTGTGAGAGGGATGTCTGAATGCCCTCAAAGGGTCCCAGATTGGAGAGGGTGCAGGCTGGGCTGAGGGACACACACACACACACACACACACACACACCGCATGAATTTCGTGCACCGGGCCTCTAGTTCTAATATAATGGGAGTCAGGTAAGACAGGTCTTTCCTCTGCTACAGTTTAGCTATAAAGTACTGAGTGAAGCAAGGAAAAGTCCTACTTTCTGTGTCTGTAGCATATAGATTTTAACATGAAAATAGATTTTCTTTCCCTACCCATTAGGGAAGCTTCTCTTTAACATAAATGACCACTGTCTTTATCTTTGGTCCCTGCTTCTTAAGGGAAATGCCTTTGGAAATGATGACTCATGGGAACATGACACAGATACCTCCTCATTGCTTATGCCACTTGAACCACCAATTTCTGCAGTTGAGTTCAGCCTACTTCTAGCAGTTGAGTGCCTAGAAGTGCTTGGGCAAATAGATGGTCTGTTCTTTGAAAAATCCAGCTGCTTCTGTCTCTGGCTGGATAACTGCTGTTTTGTGTGTATGTTTTACACCAATTATGCCATCTCTTATGTTCTCTATTCCTGGGTTTTCAGGATCACCAGCCATTTGCAAATGCCCACGATGTGCTGGCCCGCTCCCGCAGTCGCGCCAATGTGCTGAACAAGGTAGAGTATGCCCAGCAGCGCTGGAAGCTTCAAGTTCAAGAGCAGCGGAAGTCCGTCTTTGACCGTCATGTTGTCCTCAGCTAATTGAGAATCAAATTCAAGGTAACTAGAAAGCAACAATGCAGACAGCTGGAAAAAACTGACTGATTTTTCCTGGGTTTTGTTTTAATGCCCTGTTGATTTCACCAACTCCTGCTGGAAAATTCAAAACCTAAAACAAAAACGTGCTTGGAATTTTTTTTCTTGTTAACATATTAACAGAGACATTTTTTAAAGCACACACCAAGTCGCCAATAAACCTTATCCTATTTATGACAAAGTCCATCTGCCTGTAAATTACCTTGAAGTCCTTTACCTGGAACAGGCATTCTCTTTTTCACCACACAGTTTTAACTTGGTTTTCAGGATAATTTTCAGGTGGGTTTTTGTGGCACGGGCGGGAAGGGATGTGTGGGAACTGCTTAACATAACTTTTCTCGAGTCACTTTACTATAAAAAAAACTTTTGTAAATAGACTTTATCTTATATTTTTAAGTTTCATTTCTATATTGCAGTGTGGCCAGCCTCATCAAAGCCCTGACTTATCCTTTTTGAATTTTGCACTGACTGTATTATAGGTATCTGGTTGGCTGGTAGCTGCACTTTATGGTAAACTAGACCTGAAATGCCTGGTGCCTCTTCACAAAATGCAGATCTTCTTTTAAGTACTGTGATGTCTGATGCAATGCATCCTAGAACAAACTGGCCACTTTCTAGTTCACTCTAATGACTAAACATAGTCTTGGCATGAGTGGTCTTTCTCATCCCCTAATATCTTTAAGGATGAATCCTAAGGACTTGGATACTTGCAATAAAGAACTTTTCTTTTAAACCAAGCCATGGATTGGTGACATACACATATTGTCAGCATTTTTGGTCAGGTTGAGAGGCAGCTGTTTGAGCTCTGGTGTGTGCAGCGTTGAACAAGTAATGGAGTTCTCTGTGTGCCTCCCTCGGAAGGGTAGAACAGTCATTGGATAACTGGCTTTTTTCTTCCTATGTCCTCTTTGGAATGGAACAATAAAAATAATTTTTGAAACACCTACCAGTGTATCTATGTCTCTTAACTTCTCTCTCCTCTCTCTTTTGCTGTATGATGAACTTAGAGATGTAAAGGCATGTGCACCCTATTGTGAGATTACTGTTTTATACCAGTCTAATTATAAAACATTGGTACTAAATTGTGTGTGTGTGTACAGGGGGAGAGAGAGAGAGAGAGAAAGAGAGAGTGTGTATGGGTACTAAGATAGGCCTCTGAAAGTATACAAATACCATACAAATACCATTTTGATATATTGGGATATATATATTTTGATATATATTTAAAATGCATGTTATAAGAAATTCTTGGCAAAAATTATAATTAAATTACATTAAATTTATAGGTATAAGGTTTTAGAAGCTATTAATGGATTTTTTTAGTTAATAAAAACAATTTTTCAGACCTACAAATTTAACCTAAGTTATTGATTTTATTGTTAATATTAAAATATGTAATTTCAACTACAACCAAGTGAAATTTATGCCAGGGATTCAAGACTGGTTGAATATTCGAAGATCAGCTAATAAAACCTATCACATCAACAGGCTGGAGAAGAAAAATGAAATGATCCTATCAATAGATGCAGAAAAAGCATTTGGCAAACTTCAACACCCATTTATGAAAAAAACAAAACACCTCAGTAAACTAAGAATAGATAAGAACATCCTCAACTAGATAAAAAATATCTACAAAAACCCACAGCTAACATACTTAACGGTAAAAAGTGCAAGTGTTCCTGCTAAGATGAGGAACATGGCAAGGTGTCCTCACCACTGCTTTTCGGCATTATACTGCAAATCCTAGCTAATGCAGTAAGACAAGAAGAGGTATACAGATTGGGAAGGAAGAAATAAAATTGTCTGCTTCAGATGAAATGATCATCTATGTGGAAAATAAAAAATCACAAAATAAAAACCTCTTAAAAAGAATGATCATAGCAAAGTTGCAGGATAGAAAGTTAATATACAGAAAGTAATTGCCTTCCTATATTCTAGCAATGAACAAATGAAATTAAAAACAATACCATTTACCAATACCAGCCCCCAAAATGAAATAGGTATAAATCTAACAAAATATGTACAAATGAGGAAAACCACAAAACTAATGGAAGAAGTCAAAGAAGGACTAAATAAACAGAGATACTCAATGTCCATGAATAGGAAGACTCAATACTGTCAAAATGTCAGTTTTTCTCAACTTGATCTGTAGATTCAATACAATCCCATTGAAAATCCCCAGCAAGTTATTTTCTGTATTTCAACAAACTGACCCTAAAGTTTATATCAAGAAGCCAAAGAACCAGAAAAGCCAGCACAATATTAACGTAGAAGTACAGAGGAGTGACAATATCCGATTGAAGACGTATTATAAAGTTACAGCAATCAACTCAGTGTCAGCGTAGTACTGACAGAATAGGTTAATAGAACACAATAGAGAGCCATACAAATATAGTCAACTGATCTTTGACAAAGAAATAAAGGCAATACAATGGAGGGGGGCGGAAAGCTAGACACAGACCTTATACCCTTCAAAATATTAACTCAAAATGGACTACAGACCTAAATGTAAAACAAAACTATAAATGCCTAGAACATAACAGGAGAAAATTTAGATTACTCTTGGTTTGGCAATGACTTTTTAGATACAACACCAAAAGCACAAATATGAAAGAAATTGATAAGCTGGACTTCATTAAAATTAAAAACTTCTGCTCTGAAAGACATTGTCAAGAGAAGTAGAAGACAAGCCACAGACTAGGAGAAAATATTTGCAAAAGACATATCTGATAAAGTACTATTATCTAAAATATACAAAGAACTCTTAAAACTCAACAATAAGACCTGATTAACAAAAGGACAAAGACCTGAACAGACACCTCACCAAAGAAGATAAATAGATGGCAAATAAGCATATGAAGAAATGCTCCACCTCATATATTCTAATAGGATATATTAAAATGACCTTTTAGAATGACCAAAATCCAGGACACTGATAACACCAAATGCTGATATGGATATGGAGCAACAGGAACTCACATTGCTGATGAAAATGCAAAATGGTATGGCCACTTAGGAAAACAGTTGGACAGTTTCTTACAAAACTGTATAACATACCCTTAACTATAAAAACCAACAATCACAATCCTTGGTATTTACCTAAATTAGTTGAAATCTTATAGACACACGAAAACCTGCACATAAATTTTTATAGCAGCTTTATTTAAAATTGTCATAACTTAAAAGCAACCAAGATGTTCTTCAGTAGGTGAATGGATAAATAAAGTAGACTATATCCAAACAGTGGAATATTCAGTGCCAGAAATAAATTATCAAGCCAAATTAAAAATACATAGAGAAACCTTAAATGCGTATTCCTAAATAAAGAAGCCAGTCTGAAAAGGCTACATACTATATGACATTCTGGAAAAGGCAAAACTATGTATGGAGACAGTAAAAAAAATCAGTGGTTGTCAGGTATTGGGGAAGGGAGGGATGAATAGGTGGAGCACTTGTCATTGTACATTTGTCAAAACTCATGGAATGTACAACACCAAGAGTGAACTCTGTGTACACTACGGGCTTTGAGTGATAATGATGTGTCAATATTGGTTCATTAATTGTAACATATATTTGGGTGGGATGTTGCTAGCGGGGAAGAATGTGTGTGTGTAGGGGCGGGAGCTATGTAGGAACTCTTACTTTCTGCTCAGTTTTGCTGTGCATCCAAAATTGCTCTAAAAAATACAATCTATTTAGAAGCCAACACATTTAATAGATATTTTAACAAACTAGGTTCACGTGGATCTTCCTGGTTATGGCCTTAATCTCTATTTAAAGAATATTGACCAATATTGCACATTATGAGGCTATTACTTAAAGATAATTCTGATATAAAATAATATAACCCAGATGAATGGGGGAGCATTATTTTTACAAAAGACTTTGTTATAGGAGTCCGGTTTCATAAGTAAACATTTCTACTTGGTATTGTTATGTGTTGTCATATCTACATGTTAAGTAGAAAAAAAAACAACACACACAGCTAAACCAGAACTGAGCAGTTCTGTTTAACTGTAAGCTACTTTGCATATTGTTACTAAATGATCACCTATAAATCAGGTTAAATCTGACTGAATCCAAAATACAGCACGGTGGTGACAATACTCAGGTAAGAGACTCTTCCCCAGAGTGGTCCATGGGGGAGAATAAGAATATGATTTAGCCCTAGCTGGTTTGGCTCAATGGATAGAGCGTCGGCCTGCGGACTGAAGGGTCCCAGGTTCAATTCTGGCCAAGGGCACATGCTGGGTTGCGAGCTCGATCCCCAGTAAGGGCATGCAGGAGGCAGCCAATCAATGGTTCTCTCACATTGATGTTTCTATCTCTCTCTCCCTCTTCCTTCCTCTCTAAAATCAATAAAATATATTTTTTAAAAAGAATATGATTTATCAGAAAATCCCTAGGTACTGTTGGTAAATGATGAATTTTGTCAGCTACCTGGTTATTCCATTATCTTAAACTATCAATTATGCCTATATGTTAAAAGATTCAGATTTTGCTGGTGATTAATCCATCTGGAGTAGTGAGAAGGGTTTTGGTTTGGAAGTCAAGAGACCTAGGTTCTGACCCCTGCTCTGCAACCTTAGCCAAGTTACATCCCACGAGGGATTGGGTAAGAGGATTTCTAAGGTTCCTCCATCCCTGACTTTCCATAACTCAATTATAGGTGTAGTTGTAGCTTTGTTTTTCACATACTAGATATTTTTAATGTCTTTGCAAGTTGAAGCTTTTATGCTCAGCAGAGCATCCAAAATCTATTTAGAATATTATCATTAAGACCTCATTTATTTCCCAGAAGAGCTCTAGGACAGAAACCTGAGACTTTTCCAAGATAGGAGAATTTGTTAGCTGTGCATGAATCTGGAACTGCCAGACCCCAGCACTAATAGTCTGTGTTGCTTTCTTTTAAAAACTCCTCAGTTTCTACAAACATGTCCAGCTTCCTCTAGACTTCCTTAATCATCTTCATTACTGCATTTTGCATTCTGTCACTCTGTTGTGTTGTGGTTAAATGTTCTTCTTTGAATAAAAGGTGATCATATATATATATAGCCCTAACCGGTTTGGCTCAATGGATAGAGCATTGGCCTGCGGACCCAAGGGTCCCAGGTTCGATTCCGGTCACGGGCATGTACCTTGGTTGCGGGCACATCCCCAGTGGGGCGTGTGCAGGAGGCAGCTGATTGACATTTCTCTCTCATCAATGCTACTCTCTCTCCCTCTCCTCTCTGTAAAAAAATCAATAAAATATATTTTTAAAAAAAGAAAAGGTGATCATATTTAAATGCTACTACATTGAGTAGTGAGCTTTTGGTATACATTCCCCATTTTGGAAATGCTCAATAGAAAAGCTTCTCATGGGTGTGTCTCCAAACACAAGGCTCTATTTCCCAGGATAAAGCAAAGTCTTGTTAAAGCCTAGACATTTTTAATTACCTGTGGCATATGCAAATTATTCAGATTTCATCTGAGTCAAGGTTTACAATAGTATTAAATGATCTGTCAGAATAAAACAATTCTCAAAAAGTGTGTGTGTGTGATTGGCTTTGATGGCATCTGCCTTATGTTTGGTATCCTGTTGTGTCGCTTCTGGCTTGTCAGCCATAGGCAGAAACAAGGCTTTGCTGTCCTCAGAAATGTAGATATATGGGCTCCATCCTCATTGTGCCATCATTTTGTAGCTTCTGCCATACTTGTTCTTTATCTACTCTCTATCTCTGGCTTGGGAATTTCCTGTTTTCTCTCGGCAACTTTTTCTTTTTGACACAATGTTGGCTAGTTTTTAATCTCACAGAGATTTTTGTTTTATGTTATTTCAGGTCATTTGGTCAGTGATTAGGAATCTTTCACTTCCTGTTTCTCTGTTTTGATTTTCCATTGGACCTATCGCACTTACATCATTCCCCCTCTCCTACCCACCTCTTAGGAATAGTTTTTCCTGGCATTTACCCCTTTTCCAGTCTGTCTCAACATGATTTATTATAATCCTCATCCCCCACCCCCTGTTGCCCTTTCTGTTTCCATAGTCATTCGTCCTTCAGTAGCCATACTAGATAGGCTAGGCTTTTTCACAGGAACTGTAATACATTTATTCACACTTGAATTCTGGTGCTTAGAGGCTGCTCCACCCATTACATAGTGCAGCCTGCAGAGTTTTTGCTCCCCTCAGGTAGGGCAACAAATGACAATGTTATCTAATCCTGCCCATAAGTATTAGAGCTGAGGATATGTTTTTATTGATTTGAGAGAGAGAGATGTGAGAGAGAAACATCGATTGGGGCTTTCCATACTTGCCCCAACCATGGATCGAACCCACAACCTAGGTATGTGCCCTGACCTGGAATTAAACCTGAAACCTATTGGTGTACAGAACAATACTCCAACCAACTGAGCCACCTGGCCAGGGCATTAAGAGTTTTTAAGAGTAAATTATTCCTTTTTTATTTTCGGATTTGCCTCTAGCAAATCAGGTATTATTTAGAAAAGCTATGCTGTGAGGTAGCATGATCATTAACTAGTTTGTAATTTCTCCAACGTGTATTTTAAATATTGTGGTGTTTCAGTGTTTCCCAAACGTCAGTTATTTGCATACACCTTCACAGTCTTCATTATCTGTGTTCCACCTGTACGGGTATTTACTGTTTTTCTTCAAACCAATTCACATTTTTTACTCTAGATTTTATTTTTAAAATTTGTATCATACTATAAATGTGAAATCAGTATAATTCACAATAAATAGACATGAAGAGTTAAATATTATTAGAGTCTAGCTAGCTAGTACTGCTTGTTGAAGGCTTCCATCTGAGGAGGATCAGAAAGCCTTCTGGGAATGTAGGAGACACTATCACCAGACTAACACTATATCTATGTAATCATTGGAACTGGAAGAGAATTGAAAGGCAATAATTTTCTCACCAGGTGAATCAGTATTATTTCATGCTGTTTCTGTGCAGCATCAAAAATCCTCCCTCTTGCTCTAGCTGGTTTGTCTTGGTGAATAGAGCATCAGCCTGCGTACTGAAGGATCCCGGGTTCGATTCCGGTCAGGGGCTTGATCCCCAGTGTGGGGCATGCAGAAGGCAGCCAATCAATGTTTCTCTCTCATCATTGATATTTCTAACTCTCCCTTCCTCTCTGAAATCAATAAAAATATATATATTTTTTAAATCCTCCCTCTTACTACCCACAGAATATTGTAACCCCATCTAGTTTTCAGAATGAGCTCAAAAACTAGTACATCAAAGCAGAAAAGTCTTTAAAACATTGATCTCTGAGGAAATTGATGATATTTGCTCTCCTTGGATTTTCCCAAATTTATAAACTTGGTTATGTTTCCAGGCTAACAAAGAAATGATGGACAATAGAAGCTACTCTAGTCTGCCAGAAAAAGTGCCTGTCTTCTCGGATTCTGCCCACTTGCCGCTGAGCAGGTCCTTCTATCTGGACCCCATGGTCACTCTCCACTTGTACCCCGAGGCCCCGGTGCCATCCCCTTACTTTGAAGACCTGCCATTGCTGCCCTTTTCCAGTGATTCACTGGTCCTGGAAAATTACAGTGAGCCCTGCCCCTTCTCCTTCCCAATGCCTTATCCAAATTACAGGAGGTGCGACTACTCCTATGGGCCCTCCTTTATCCGGAAAAGGAATGAACGGGAAAGGCAGCGTGTGAAGTGTGTCAACGAAGGCTATGCTCAGCTCCGACATCACCTGCCAGAGGAGTACCTGGAGAAGCGACTCAGCAAAGTGGAAACCCTCAGAGCTGCGATCAAGTACATTCATTACCTGCAGTCTCTCCTGCACCCTGATAAGGCCGAGACCGAGAACAACCCTGGGAAAGGTTCCGCCATCATAGCAACTGCCAGCTGCCACACGGACCCCATTTTTAGAATCATTTGACTCAGTGGTTCTAAATAGAAACAAGTAATGTCACAAAATGGGTTTCAGAGCATCATGCAGTAGTTTTCCCTAAATGTAATTTCTGGGTGGGCAGGTAATAGCTCGGATTAACCTGTGCTGGATATTTCTTACCTGGGTTTCAGGTGTGCTAAACATCATCTTCTGTAGATTGAGAAGATGCTTCTTAAGCACTTCAGGGGAGCAGGAGTCCCAGGATTCTCTATACCTCTCACCTTGCCCTTCTCACACCCTTCGCCAGAGTCTCAGCCGTGAGAAACTCTTAAAAGCATTGTGTGAGGAATGGTTCCTGAATACTAGTAGTGCACTTTGCTAACCTTCATGCTAAGCAAACACAACGAGCTCCCTTGATTTGTCAAAGTTTGGTGTTTTTTATGATTTGGGGTTGACAATAAATCTATGCCTTACCCATGTCATGATAAGAAAGTGTCTCAGATCTGTGGCAAAAGTAGTTAACAAAACCTTGTTGTCATCTCAAGTTATTTCAGAGTCACCTTTTTCCTGCATAGAGAAGACTTCCTTAGGCAGCTTAGTGTAGAGGGTAAGAGGTCAAGCTCTGGAATCAAATTGCTTCAATGTAAACTGATTCTGCTACTTGCTCTCCATGTCTCAGCTCTTCATCCACAGAATGAGAATTTTAAAAAATAGCAACTACCCAATATGTTTACTATGAGGATTAACAGGTTAGCAGTGCCTGGCACGTAGTAAGTATTTATAACCTTTATTATTGGTGTCATTATTATTAATCCTCCTCTTGTTTTGTCCATAGCATCTACATTCTCCAGGTTCTTTAAGCCAAAAAACCTGCAGCTGCCTTCACCCCTGGGAAGGACAGTCGCTGCCCCATATCTTGGAGTTTGCCTTCAGAATATCTGTTCCTCTTCCCATGACTAGGCTCAGCTCTTCCTGCTCCCATGTCCCATCTGTCACCAGGCTCAGTCAGAACTTCCACTACACTGTCACACTCATCTCCAGTGTGATTCTCTATGACGTCTTCCCACCCCAGCCATTATTTGCTGCTTTGTTTTGTATACACATTTCTGTGCAGTTTCTCTCCTGCTATCCTTACATGCCATTACACACCTCTCTGTCTTCTTCAGTAGACTGTAAGCTCCTTGAAGATAGGGACCAGTCTTACTCATTCTGTACTCTTGGCACCCAGCGAAGAGCCTCAGTTAGGCAGGTGTTGTCAGGAAATATTCGATGTTACTATTTTCCTATTCCTACCCTGTTACCTGTCGGGGTAACTGTTAACAGTCTCCTCCCCAGCCTCCCAGGCTCTGTTCTCAACTGGCTCCATCCTCACTCTGTTGTTCTTCCTTAAAGCATTACGTTGCTCAAACCCTAGGACGATGGCCTGTTGACTACCACATGGTTTTTGTTTGTTTGTTTTTTATATTTATCTTCTTGGTTTTCAAGGCTCCCACAAATCTGGCCCCTTCCCAAATATCCACACACACCTTGATTTTTCCCATGAAACCCATTCCTACCCCAAAAAGAAAGATAGTTTTGCAAATGCATCCTTCTCTGTTAGCTCTTGCTTCCTACCTAAATTGGAATAGTCCCTATGGAAATCCTACCTGTCTTATTTAGGAATCCTTCTCTCACTGCCAGAGACTTCACTGGTTTTTCTTGGACTCTTAACTTTGTGCAGCAAAGACCTCAGCCTTTAGGTATGTCGTCCTGGGTAACAGTCATTCTGTTAAGTTATGCTCTGTGAGAGCGGTCATCGGGTAAGATGCTTTTGACTGTAAGGAAGAAAAAAATCCAATCCAGATTGGTACAATCAGTAAAGGCTCACGTAACTGAAGCTTCTCCTAAGGCTGCCCTAAGGCCAGGCTCAACAGTCACCAACCACCTGTCTTCTTTAGGTCTATCGCTTGTCTTCCTCTGGGAAGTTTCCGTGCCCCAGAAAGGCTGTCAGGAGCTCCCAGAACCACACACTTCCTTATTACTTATAGTAGGAAAGAGAGTCTATAACCCAGGGTGTTCCCAGCAAGTCTGGAGCGCCCTGGGGACATGTCCCTGCAGCTAGGGGGATGGGATGTGCTGATTAACATGTTCCACCTGTGGAGCTGGGGGTACTTTCAGCCTCTCCTAACCACATGGATCCTCAAATAGAGACAGGAACTGGTGGTACAGGGGAATAGTAACGTGGGAGAGACACCCACGAATGTCCCTACATGCTGTTTTGGTATTCTCCACTGAACACTGCCGGGCACACAACCGGTGCCCAAGGACTGACTGTCACGTGTCTCAGAATACCAGCCTCTACCATGGATGTTCATGAGAGCGGAAGCTAGAATTTTGTTCCTCTGGTCCCCACTGTCCTCTCCCACCACCCCAAGTGGTCACCGCACCTCTGCTTCTCACAGAGTCCTGTCACAGACAGACATGCCCACACCTTTGTTACTTTGTTTTAAACTACGAACAAATTCTATGTGAGAGTCCCTAGTCCAGCCAGTGGCTCCCCCACCCGGCCTCCTGCTGTCTCAGGGTGGAGCCAGATCAATAGTCCTGAGTCTGAGGGTCAGCCCCCTCCCTCGCAGGGTTTCCCTGGGATCCCTAAGGGCTTCCCACTATGGCTGGCTCTTCCGGGCAGTGCGCAAGCCTCAGCTTTTGGGAATTGAAGCTACAATGACCTTTCTCTCCAATGTCCTCCTCACCCCCTCTTCAAAGAGAAAGATGGAGAATAACACCCCCACCCCCTGCCCCTTCTCCCCGCACCTGCCTTCCAAGGCCCTCTGTCACTCCTCTGCACATGCCCAGTACACTCAGCCCACAGTGTTCCCCTGGCTCACACCCATGGCAACCTGCTTGGCAACCCGGAGTCAGTTGGGCTGAGGCCTGAGTCCAACTGTCAAAAGGGGCCAAGGCTGAGGTGGAGGAGACTGGGCTGTGGGTAAGTCTTCCTGTGGGTTCAGACCTGTGGGCTGGAGCAGGGCAGACCCTCACGGGCTCTGCTGGGCAGGGGCAGCGCCATCGTGGGCCCTGAGTCACAGCTGCTGCCTCTGAGCAGGTAGGGAGGCCAAAGCCCTGGGACCTCAGCGGGCCTGGGGCTGAGTTGGTCCGACAGATGACTGGGTCGCGAGGGGAGTCTGGCTTGCGCTGGGGGTCAGTTTGTCACCAGGGTTAGGATTTGTGAAGCGAAGTATGGCCTTACCCTCGGAGGTCCCTACACTTTGGGAGGAAGGGGAGGAAAAACTAACATATGCATTGAGCTACGTATATGCCAGGTGCTTTCCATGTACTATCCCCTGAGCGGTAACAAGCACACAGGTGCGGTGAGCACGCAGGCCACAGGCTGTGAAGGGTTTAAAGCTGGCTTCTCCAAAATCACAGCTCTTGCTCTCTCCTGAACCGAGGTTCCCGAGGACACCCTCAGCGTCTGTGGGAGTGAGTGGGGCCGCAGAGAGGCTGCTGGCCCCTGGCCACTAACCGCTAACCTTGCCCCGGCCCGTGTCCTCCGCTGGGCTGTGGGGCTGCGACTCAGACAACCGTAGTGCTTGTTCTAGGTGGTGTCTCCGAAGGCCATGGAACCCTCCACAGAGCCTGGGGGGCCTTTGCCCAAGTACTGCAGCGTGGCCACCACCCTGGAGGCCCCTGCCTGGGCCGGCGCTGCTCCTCCCTGGAACCTGTCCTTCAGCTGCCCCTTTGCCCTCCAAGCACCCTGGCTCACCTGGCACAGCCCTCTCACCAGGTACCGATCTCTGCCTCTCGAGGAAGTGGTGTGCGTCTTCCTTTTTCTTCTCTGTCCTGTGGCTCTAGATCAGTGGTTCTCAACCTTTCTAATGCCGCGACCCTTTAATACAGACCCTCATGTTGTGGCCCCCAACCATAAAATTATTTTCGTTGCTACTTCATAACTGTAATTTTGCTACTGTTATGAATCGTAATGTAAATATCTGTGTTTTCCGATGGTCTTTGGCTCTACAGCAGCGGCTCTCAACCTGTGGGTCGCCATGACCCCAGTCTAAACTGTGCTCCCAGTGACCGCAAGGGCTGATCTGGCTTTTGTCCCACCTTGTAGCAGAGTGGCAGGTATCAGAGTTGGCATGTGGGAGAGAAGGCTCTCAGGCATCTCCAGTTACAAAGTTTCTAGACCATTTTTTACAAGTATTTTTTAAATATGTAATTTTTAAATTGATTTCAGAGAGGAAGGGATGAAAGAGAGAGAGAGAGAAACATTGATGGGCTGTTTTCTGCACACCCCACACTGGGGATCAAGCCCAGGCATGTGCCCTGACCAGGAATCGAACCATGACCTCCTCATTCCTGGGTCAGCACTCAACCACTGAGCCATGCCGGCTGGGCTCTAGACCATTTTATCATCCACCATGGACTTGCTCTGGCACCACGTGAGAAATTAGAGTTTCTGCCCCAATAGCTAAGCTGAGGTCTCCAGGCCCCTCCTCAGGTTCCCTCCGTTTATCCTGGCTTTTCCTGAATAGTATCCTCAGTCAGGTGCCTAAGAAGGGGAAAGGCACCTCAGCCTACAGGCACATTCCAGCTGTGTAAGTCCCAGGGATTCATGCCCATGCTACTCAATCCAGTCTGCCCAGGTTACGGACATGCCAGCTTGCACTCTTAATAGCCCCTTTCTTGCTTCTCCTGTGTGGGCCATCTCATCCAAAGCCAGCATTAAGCATCCCTGCATCCAGGCTCACCCGCAAAAGTAAACAGCTTCTTCAGAAACCCAAACCCTGACTCGACAATCATCTCACCCCTACCCCACCCCCGGCTGTGACCACAAAATTCCCACAACTAGCTTCTCCTTTATTCTGTCCCCACAGCCCCTCATTCGGCTCCTCTGTGCTTCCCCTACTCAATCGCTCCTTCCTCCCTCTGACCCACAGCGCCAAGCCACCTTACACATTCGCTCCTTTGTCATTTCCGTCCAAGCCTCCCCACCTCATCCTGGAATCCCACACACCCACTTGGTATGTACCTTCGTGGTACCCTTTTCCTGGTCCGCAATCTAATCTCAGAACCAAAATTAATTGAACATACCAAGGCTAACGATATTTTGATTACCCTGAAGCAATTCCCATCTTCAAACAATGGTTCCCTTCACTGTCCTCTCCTTCTGCCCAGGCTCACAGTTTATCTCCCTGGAAGTCCTCGATGGGCACTTTTTGTGTGGATTTCTGTTCCACGTAGCTTTATATGTCATACACACGCCATGGTGCTGCGCCGACCTGCCTGTGGAGCGTGTTTCTTTATGTTTTTAGGAATTGGCCTTCTCTACTCCCTAATTCCATTTGCTTTTTCCCAGATATGCATCGTATCAACCATGTCTCCCCACTGCTGACCCAGCACAGCAGGGGCCTGGCAGGCTGGGGAGAGTTGGAGATGCTGCTGGCACGTGGGTCCTGGCAAGAAGGGGACCCGATGGCTTTTATTACCGGGCTCAGATAAAGACTGCTCCAGAGGCAAGTTGTCTCTGTGACAACGGGCGTACATGTCCCTGTCCCTTCTCTAAACGGTGTGAGGAACCCCTGGGTCTGGTTTCAGCCGTGGTTGTGGGGAACCGTGTGCTCCCTGTGGTACTTCCTCATTCCAGATCGTATTCTGAGTGCTTTCTTGCCCACAGCTGGAGAGGCAGGGGGCTCTGCTTGTGGAATTTGAGGCTCCCCTTGTCACAGGCCCAGAGCTGCCAGCCCCACGGCAGAGCGTGGTCTTAGGAGAAGATGTCATCCAGTTCTCGCCACCCGCGGAATACTCACTGCAACCTGGGGACAAGGTGCTGGCGCCCTGGGAGCCGGATGGACAGCAGTATGGCCCTGCCACTGTTTTGGGCTTGGAGGCGAGAGGCCCCCAGAGAGGTAAGGGAAGCTGCTCTGACCTACCAGCCCCTGGAAGGAGCCAGCCTGGTGATCAGGCAAGAGGAGAGAGCAAAGGGTGTCTCTGTAGCTCAAGGGTCTTAGAGGCATTAAAAAAAAACACACCCAAAATCTTTGCCCTGGCCTGTTTGCTCAGTGGTTAGAATGTTGGCCCACAGACTGAAGGGTCTCGGGTTCGATTCCAGTCAAGGGCACTTACCTCGGTTGCAGGCTCCATCCCCCGCCCTGGCTGGGGTGCATGTGGGAGGCAACCAATCCATGTGTCTCTCTCTCAGATAGATGTCTCTCTCTCTGTCCCCCTCCCTCCCTTCCACTTTCTCTTAAACATAAAAAAATAAGTGGAAAAAAATAGCCTTGCGTGAGAATTAACAAAACACACACACTCAAAACCCTTACCCCCTCACTTGCTGTTTAATCCTGGGGGTGGTAACAGATATATAAATCATACCTTTCAGATTAAAAACTATTTTTTCATCAGGGTACAAGCGCTTAAAGCTACTACGTCTCTGTTGGTTAGCCAACCTAGGGCGGGTGCGGCGGGGTTAGCCTGGGTCACGCCAGTACGCCTGGCCTGTCCCCACCACGCTGTCCAGAGACAGGAACAGTTCCCTTCTACAGGGCTGACCAGTCTGCATCACTGTAATTCAGAGAATGAGAGGAGGAGGTTCCTCCTTCCCTTCCCCACCCAACGAGGCACTTTGGTTTTCACATGAAAATGGAGACAAGGAGGTGTGGTGGTAAAGATGGAGCCTCTAACCAGGCGAGGGATGCTCCCAGCAGGCCCCCTTCACCCCCCCCCCCCCGGGAGGAGTGTGCACGAGGAGGCAGGCAGAGCGGCGGGGCTGCGCTGAGTTTTGCCTTAGGGGGTAGGAGAACCCTTGTGCCATGATAGGGAAGTGGTGGTTGTACTAAAACGTTGCCATTTTCTATTATGCAGCATCTAAAGAAGAAATTACTGTTCACTTCTGGAATGGCAGGACAGCCACAGTGCCCTGGGGCAGGGTCTGGGGGGTGCCCCCTGCTGTCTGGAAGAGGGCTGTGGAGCGGCTGCACGGGCCTTTCACCAGCAGGCCCCCCACTACCCTCCTCTGGGCCCCTTGCTGCTCTCTGCTGGGGCCGGGCACTGGATATGTCACCCACGGGCTTCCACTGGGCACCCCGTTCCTGTGCCCTCCCTGCCACCCCCGCGCCTGCTGCCAGCTGCTGTGCCAGGGCTGCCCCGGCTGCTGCCCTTTGGCTGGACCCACCTGGTGGCCTCTCAGCAGGACCGTGGGGGCCATGGCCAGAGAACAACCAGAGGTGGAGCTAAAGCCCAAGGTGCAGCCTCTGCCCCTAGAGGCTCCCCAAAAGGAGAAAGTGGCCGTGCAGGCTCCCATGGCTGTTTCTTCCTCCTCCTCCTCCTGCTGCTCCTTCTCCTCTGAAGAGGGTTTGGAGAAAGATCTGGAGACGGGCCTCCCTCAGAGGCTGGTGGTGGACAGCACAGTCACCTCCGACCCCATCCCTTCTGAGAAGACTCGGAGGAGGCAGGCGGGCCTGGGCCAGCCCAAGTGGAGGTATTGGAGGAGGAACGGGCCTGAGCCGCTTCCTGGGAAGCCAGGTACACCTTCTTCTGAGGCAGGGCCGAGGCCCTTGCTCGTTCCCTCCCGCGGGTCTCTCAGGAATCTGAGCCATGTGACCACTAAGCTGGGGCTGGAAGTAAAACTTAGGAGTGTGGTCGTGTGGAAGGGGAGTCTGTGGTGAGAGGGAAAGGGTAGGTTTCCATTTAAGCAGTAAAGCCCAGCATGAAAGGCCGGGCTGATTTTTATGCAAAGGTTTGCATCCCTATTGAACAACTGTCCTTCCTCTCTCCCTCTCCGGACAGGGCACCACCATTGTCTGTTTGTACTGCCCTTCCCCCCGCCCCCACTTTGTCCTTGGAGGCCTAGATTTTTCTCCAGATGAATAGTCAAAATGCCTGCAGGTGTTGATAAGTCTTCCATGCCCTGAAAAGCAGAGAAACTATTTTTTAAACATTGGTCATCAGACCCTCCCCTCCAGAGGGCCCCTTTAATACGTCAGAAGCAGGACACTGCATTATGCTGCTTGTTCTTTCTCACTCGGAGGGAGGCAGTGTTCTTGCTGGCAGTCCGCAGTCACCCCCAGGTCTCTTCATCTTGAGCTAAGAAGGGGCTCTCCTTTAGGAACTGGGTCACTTGTTGCTCCTGGTAAAGGTAATTCTTGAAGCTGAACCATGAGAATCAGTGGACCTGTCTTCTGCCAGGACACAATCCTGCACCCAAAGCTCTGGAGTGTATGCCTGAGATGGGGTGTGGAGAAAAGGGGGCCACATCCAGCCCTAGGAACAGACAGGGTACTACATACCACAACTAACTAAACAGTGTGTGCCCAACACCAGAGCTCTTCCTTCTCCCTCCAGACTTTGTATTCTTTAAAGGAAATGTGCGGTTTTGTCTCCTAACTGTGCCTGGCAGCCATCAATACTGATGCTGACAGTCAGTCTTGGGCTCCACCTCAGGATCTGCCTCTTACCAATCCTCTTGTATGGGTCCCTCCGCGCTCCACACGTATTACTTTCAGGTACAGGCAGTGAGGTTCCTGTTCAATCCTAACCTAGCGATCCTGGAAAAGCCAGACTGTTGGCTGCCGGAAGCTACATTGCTCTTCTCCCTTGCTTGTGGTTAAAACAGGATTCAATCTGTAGTTTTAAAAGTCAGGAGGGGATGGATTTCTTTTCAAGTATCCCTTTCTTTCTTTTTTTTTTTTTTTTAAATATATTTTATTGATTTTTTTACAGAGAGGGAGGGAGAAGGATAGAGAGTCAGAAACATTGATGGGGGAGAAACATCGATCAGTTGCCTCCCGCACACCTCCCACTGGGGATGTGCCCGCAACCAAGGTACATGCCCCTGACCGGAATCGAACCCGGGACTCTTCAGTCCACAGGCCGACGCTCTACCAACTGAGCCAAACCAGTTAGGGCATATCCCTTCCTTTTTAGATATTGCCCTATTCCTCAGGAAGTCACAGCCCCTGCCCCACTCAACCTCTGAACTTTTCCCCATCAGCTTAGGATCTCCTCTTTGTGATCAGTGTGAGTGGTAAGCTCCTTCAGCTGGTGGTGATTGGTTACCTTTGCTTCCGCTACTGGCTGTTTTGAAAAATTGGTTTGATAACTTCTATTCAATGCCAAACCTGGTGATCAGATACAACCTTCCTCAAAAACATAATAGCCAGAAATGATTAACAAAATCTATTTCTTCTTTAAATATAGAGAACAGTGCTAGGAGCTTATAGGTAGTGAAGAGATTCTGTGATCCTTGGTAGAGTTGTACTCAGGTCGTCCAGACTAATCCCATCAGAACGGTGGCATCTTCAGCACACCTCACTGAGTTTTGGGTTTAGGCAAAAGATGCTGCAGCATCCAGAAAGAAGAGAAGGGCCACAAGCAGCAGAGAGAACAAATGGCAGAAGTGGGGGACACCAAGGAGCTGGTCCTGGAAGCAACCAATGCAAAGCCTCTACAGACCCTGCCAGACAAAGCTGGACACGGGAAACTGGGTCAGGGGACCCCTGTGACACGTCAGAGACACCGGAATGCCTTAGACTAAAAGCCCTGAGGATCTAGGTAAAGCAACATGGCAGGGAAGGGGCTGCTTCCTTTCTTGTGTGTGTGTGTGTGGTGTTGTTTTTTTCAGTTTCAGTTGACATTCAATATTATATTAGTTTCAGGTATACAGCACAGTGGTTAGACAATTATATAATTCCCGAAGTGATCCCCCAATACGTCTAGTACTCACTGGCACCATGTATAGTTATTACAATATTATTGACTATTTTCCCTATGCTGTACTTTATATCCCCGTGACTATTTTGTAACTATCTTGTTTGCACTTCTGAATTCCTTGGGAAGGGGCTTCTTAAGGACTCCTTCCAAGGTTCTTTGACCTCTTGGGGTCATATCCCCTTTGAAAATAAAGCCCATGGCTCCCCTTTCCAGAAAAATGCACATACCTATAATTTTAAAAAAATGTTTTTATTGCGTTTAGAGAAAGGGAGAGGGAGAAAGAGAAACATTCATGTGAAAGAGAAATATCAATTGGTTGCCTCCTGTATGCATCCCAACCAGGGATTGAACCTGCAATCTGGGTATGTGCCCTGACCAGGATTCGAACCATTAACCTTTCAGTGCAGGGGATGACACTCAACCAAGCCACACTGGCCAGGGCGCCCAGAATTTTGCATGTAATTTCAAAAGGCTTACAGAACCTACAAAGGTCATTATAAACTTCTTGGGGGGTGCAAGGATCTCCATTTAAATGACCCCTTATTTGGTGATGGGCATGGGTCTGCTTTCCTAGGCCCCATGTCCATGGGAGTCTGTTTCTGACTAGGAATGCTAACATAGCTCTACTTAAAATTTCGATTCATCACATAAAATGCTGGCATTTTTTCCTGAGGAAAGACATGTTCAAAATGAGATGAATAACTAAACTGAAAGGTGCAACAATACTGTTGGTGTGGTAGCTTACAAGTTAAGGACACATCTATGACTCTTTAAAATCAGTGACTTTTGATTCTTAAAATTACATCAGCATACGACCCTCAGGATTCTTTCTCTTACAGGAAGCAAAGGAGAGTGAATACCTGAGGAAGAGTTACAAAGTGGCTGGCAAAGCCTTCAGTGATAGAGTGCAGGCCACAAATGACAGTCGCATAAGCAGCAGCATCTTCACCCCTTTTAAGACTTCCCTGCAGACAGGCGTAGGAAGGCACCTGTTGTAAGAGCCACAAGGAGAGCTGCCGGCCCGGCCAGGTCTCCCTGCCTGGTGAGATGAGCGTGAGGATGCTGTTCCACAGAAGTCACAGGTCGTGGTCAGCCTGCTTTGGGCAAGTGTATCCACAGCCTCTCTGCCACCCTTTCTTATAAAGCCTACAATTGTACATGAATGACATTTTGTTGCTCTTAATACCAATAAAAAGGAATTCTCTTTATTTACAAATCTTTCCTTTTATTATAATAATTATCCTTTACTTGTAAAGCAAGCAGTAAAAACTATTCAGACAGCATCATTATTACTTTCAGGCAGAAGAGGGTGAGAGGTTAAAAACTTTTGAGGTTAAAATAGGCACTGAAAGAGACAAGCTCCAGGTCTCAGAAAGGCTGACCTTAAGATCAGGGTTAATGTGTGAATATTAACAGAATCGTATGGTGGCTTTATTCTCCTAAAGGCAATGTGATGGTCAGCATCAGATGGGGAAAACCAAGTCCACACTTTGTCCTGAATCAACAACCACCACTTGAGTCTTCTTGGTTAAGTCATTTGCACCCACAGTGACAGAATAGGTCCCTGGATATACTTCTATGTAGAGGTCCTTAGAGATGTTCTCAGCCTGGAAGGAAAGCGGATATTAGCGGTTTAGAGATTTTATATCCCAATGCCCAGGGCACCTCCACCAGGCTTCCTTTGTGTGCCAGAGGCCGGATGGAAGAAAGCATTCCTGTGGGAGATGGAGGTTCTGTTTTCAAGTCTCAGCCACATAATAGGACTATCCTTTAGGTAAGTCCTGACCTCTCCTTCGGCTTGTTTCCTTATTCTAAGACTTCGGTAATACCTACCTCACATGTGAGAACACTCTGTAGATGCTCAAGTGTTATAGGAACATGAGTCATAAAAGGAACACTCTAGCTGGAGTAGAAAGATAAGAATTAGAGGAAAAGACTAAGGACATAGTTTTTGGGATCAAAAGCAGACAGTGGCACTTGTCACACAGCTGAGCAGTAATGGCAAGGCACCTTGGAGTGATGAGAATCATTCTTTTTCACTGTGTTTTGCTAAATTCATTTTTAGGACAGGGAAACATTTCCTTTCCCCTAAAGCTGGGAATACTACAAGTAGATTCCTTTCTGTCATGCAGCAAGTCAGCTGGCTGGCAAAGCCCTCCCTGGGCAGACTGGTTCTCCTATGGTGCAAGAACACAGGAGGCTGGAGTAAAGGGAAAGCTTTAGGTTTGGAGCTGAGCTGAGCACAAACCTCCAATGACAGACTTCATGCAAGGTGGGGAAGTGGGTCACGGCAGGTGTGCAGGCAGTGCGGTCTTAGCTCAGAACAGAGCTGTCATTAAGAGCCCGGCTCTTATTCCTCAGCTGGGATGCCATTCATGCTTACTCAGTGCTCAGAAGGAGCTGCAGGCAGAGCTGTCACTCCCACCACGACACTCAATGGGGGAAACCAAGCCCTGGCCAGCAAATTCCACTAGGAGGATAAATGATAATTTGTATACTTCCTCCCCTCCACATGACAGATTTGAAGCCAATTTTTCTCAAAGCTGCTTTATGTTATATCCTTTCACGTTTACCCGTTACTGCAAAATCAGGGGTCTAGTATAATTTAACAGATGTGAATGTATGGGACAACGCCACAACTATTTATTGGTTATCAACTATGTAAATAAAAGTAGGTTTCAGAAAATACAGCTGTATCAGAATTGCAGAAAGCCAAGGACGCCTCGTTTGTCCCGATAAAAGGAAACCTGGGGGGTACGATCGGCATCTGTGCTTCCCACACCGTGAACATCTGGAAGATTAGAGTTACCAAAAGCCAGCAGGTTTTGGAGGCATCTAAGCCTAACTGCTTGCATTTGTACTAGAAGCAGAATATGTTTAGTTGCTAAATTCTAGTATATTCTGAATCCTGGCTAGCACACTGTAGACAAACAAAAACTAAACAAATGATTGCAGCAACATGCTGGAGTTCCTTCCCTCAGAATCCAGCCCTGGCCAGTTCCAGATTTCCTGAATTTATAAACTAATGAGCACTTTATCCTAAAAATGAGAAACTCGTCCCTCTATGCTTTTACAGAGAAATAATAGTGGAAAATAGGAACAAGTCCCTTCAAATGTTTTGGAACCTGATCTAACCAAGTGTGTATGTTTCAGAATTGTAGTGATGGTATTCACTGTGTAAGCAGAGGGGTCAGGCTGCTCCTGCTGCTCCAACAGATGGTGGAATTCCAGCAGGACCCACCAGCCCAGCTGAGCTGTAGGAACTGAGATGTGAATACTTCGCATTCTTTCCAACCACAACTATGAGTCCAGGCACAGAGCACCCCTGAAGCTTCCAGTGGGGGAAGGATATCAAGGAAACATTTTACACTGAACCACAATGAGTGCACTCTGCACAAGGATAAAAACATTCCAACATGAAAATACTGCGGGCCCAGTACAAAGAGCTCTAGAGTCACCAGGTCAACTGGTTCATGAAATGGCCGTGTGGGGAGGCCAGCGGGGACAGCAGGAGCTCCGTACTCACAGGCTGGGGTGCCTCTAGTGTACACTCTGTGGCTGGACAGATGCCTCCGAAACCAAGGGGCGTTTCTTGTCTCTGGAGAAACAAGCAGAAACATTAGTGCCCAGGCTCTGACTTCTGGATAATAAAGAGAAATCTTCTCCTACCTTATGAGGAACTAACCATTGTTCCATCCATTTTTCTAAGTTGTCACCTAAATTATTAAGGCTTTTCATGAATCCTGTGGGGCATTTTTAGATGTTCACCATGATTATTTTTTATCCTCCTTGGGTTTTGGAGTCAGAGAAACCCGAGTTTGAATCCTATGTCTGCTCTTTGCTGAGAAGCACAGATTAATTTCTCTCAGCCTTGCTTTCCTCATCAATAACATGGGGGCACTAGATTTCAGGGAAGATTTAAAGTGTAAAAGTGCCTGACACTTAACAGGCTCTCAGAAAATAGATTATTTACTGTGCTTGTCTTGAGAGTGGGGCGCTAGTAGGGAACAGGCTGATAAAGTCAATTTCCCTTAGAGACACCAACTCACATTTATAGGAAAGAATGGGAGGGATAGGAATGAATCTCGCTCACATGTAACCCCCTTATCGTCAGGCCAGAAAAGGGGAGCCAGGGTTCGGGCTGTGGTGTTACTCCTCATATCTCAAGGCCGGGGAAACAGGAGGGACTTTCAGTGTGCATCCAGCTCTCACTCTTATCCCTGTGGTCACACTTCCATTCTTTCCCTGAACTCACAGGCCAGAGAAGTCAGAGATCCAACTGTGGATTGGACTCTGGATTTAAGTTCACTATCTTTGAGTACAACTAGGAGTTTAAAAACAAAAACAAAACCATCTACTCTCCTCAAAAACAACAACAAAGGATTCCTGTTGAATCCGTTTAACAAGTAGAATATTTGTCTTTCCCAGAATGACGTGTGGTAAAAAACAAGTGAGTTTGTAGTGAGAGGCCTGTGATATTATCTTTAGGAAAAGTATTTCGTTACAGAGACATCCTTCTTGAACTTTCTTTTTTTAAAATTACCAAAGACATGACAGGTGTCGCTGCTTAAGAGTAAAATATGTTTTTATGAAAAATCTCTTTCCTATCCCTACATGTAGAAGAGGATATCTGAAGCTCTTTTCATTAACCTGCCCAAGAATCCCGTGGCCCAGGATTGCAGTTTCATCGGAAGATCCCACGGTGGCATCGGTCTTATATTTTGGACATGATCATGGCTGTTAAGTTCTCAAAGACTGGGGGTTGAGACATTTCTGTTGAGCACTGTAATGCTGAGTCACACAGGCATCCAATAACATAGATCCAGCAGGAGCTCCCTGACCTGGGGTCTCCCACCTTGGGAGGCTGGGTGCACAGCACAGGACATGAGGATACACACCTGGCCATTCCCGAGGTCTGAGCACAAGTGCAGCTGCGACTTCCCTCTGTGATAACGATAGACATGGGTTGCCCCTCCTTCCTCTGGCACAGATGAATAATATTTCTAGAGAAGTAACATGAAAGATGTTGGGTAACCAAATAGATAAATTCTTAAAAAACTGTTACTTGGGCAAAATATGGTTAAGAAGGGAGACAAAAGAGCAAAGGTAAGTTACCTGCCTGCTCGACAGGCCTCTGAGTCATCTAACAAATCTTAGCCCGTGTAAAGTGGCTGCAGAGAAGGAAGCTGCATTTGGCATCACTTTGCTGCCATCTGCTGCCTCTGTAGGGCAAGAACTCTGGCCAACTAAAGCTGGGCAGGGCCATGCTCTCTGCCAGCTTAAATAATTTTCTTATCTGTGCCCCCATGTCAAATACACATGCCCTTTCACCTCCTCTCATGACAAGTTCTAATGAACAGTTCCGTGTTTATTGTCTAAGTCTCAGACAAGGACAAGGGAAGAGAGGGGTGCATCTCCTTGAGATGTGGAAATACAACAGGAAGTGTAACATAAATCCAAGAACAATGCAGTCAGTTCTCCCCTGTGGAGGAAGAGGGTGAGGTCTCCAATTTAAGGAGAATAATCCAAAGGATCAGAAAGCAATTACATTTTTCTTGTCTACTTCCTTTTTCCCCTTGAAGTTAACCTTAGATGTGCCCTTGATTATGACTAATGATGAGGACATCACTGTGTTTTGAACACAGTGTAGGGTCAGCATTTAAGGCATGAGACCAAAAGAATGAGAAGCAGGGGAAAGCACTTCAAGACCTGGGTCTAATGATGTACCTTAGGGGCTACTTCAACATTGTGAAGGCAAACTCAGAATACTGTTCTGAATTCTATCTCGGAAAGCCAAAGGGTTCTGAGGCTCCATTCCATAATGGATACTTGAACTGAAAACCACAATGAAGAACACCAATTTGCTAAACCTCAAACCAAAGACAAATATTATTCCTTTTACTGAGCCATGAACCAAAGTTTAAGTTGGTCACTTTATAGTAGAGCCCAAGTTATGAATTTTTCTAAAACCATTTAACAGAGGAACATAAAAATATTCTCTGAACTCACTGGTTGGAATCCTGTTCTTGGGAGTCACAAGGATTTTATAAAAGATGTAGAAAGATTAGTGATTTTTTGAAATCTTAACATATTAAATTGAAAAGCAGGACAGAAACAAGGTATTCTCCTCCTTCTCCCTTACAGACCAGCATCCTTACAACCATACTGGAATCATAAAAAAGTTAAGGGTGGAAGAGACCCAGAGTCTGTTGTAATTCTTAGATGATAAAGAGTGCCTTCACCCTAACCGGTTCGGCTCAGTGGATAGAGCATTGGCCTGAGGACTCAAGGGTCCCGGGTTTGATTCCAGTTAAGGGCATGTACCTTGGTTTCGGGCACATCCCCAGTAGGGGGTTTGTCGGAGGCAGCTGATTGATGTTTCTCTCTCATCAATGTTTCTAACTCTCTCTCCCTCTCCCTTCCTCTCTGTAAAAAAAATCAATAAAATATATTTAAAAAAATAAAAAAAGAGTGCCTTCCATGCAGGTGATTTCCTTGAATGTTGGCTGGCCTGCCTCCACCATTCCCTCAAAGTACTTAAAGATGACGTTAGTATATAATTTTGAGAAGAGGGTCTTAAAAACCCTTGCTCAGACCTGACCGGTTTGGCTCAGTGGATAGAGCATCGGCCTGCAGACTGAAGGGTCCCAGGTTCGATTCCGGTCAAGGACATGTACCTTGGTGGCGGCACATCCCCAGTAGCGGGTGTGTAGGAGGCAGCTGATGGATGTTTCTCTCTCATCGATGTTTCTAACTCTCCATCCCTTTCCCTTCCTCTCTGTAAAAAATCAATAAAATATTAAAAAAACAACAAACCCTTGCTCAGCCATTTCAATGAATGGTACCAAAAATCCTAAGTCCCTCATGCTACAATTTATGATAATTTCTGATGTTCGTTTCTCAGTGGAAACAAAGAAAGAGACAGTAAAGGCTGGCAAGGATTTGAGAGACCTTCATTTTTTTCCATGGGGAAGGGAAGGGTGACTAACTGGCCGAAGGCATCATAGTCAGTATGTGGCAGAACCTGGATATGATTCCTGGGAGGCTGCTCCTGCCATTAAGCCACACATCTTCTGATGAGGGTGCTGCATCTGTTCCACAGAACCACCTTTGTGGCCACCAAGCAATACAGACCCACAGGGGCCTAATTAAAAACGACATTACCAGGCACTTGAAACAGGTTAAATTCCTAACGTAGGGATTATGTTTCGATACATTTTGAAAACAGAGAGGCTCAGTTCCAGTTTATGGTGACCCTACTGATTATTTTTAAGACTCAATGTCAGAAGTGTTAAAAACGGCAAATATTTGGATTTGATTGTTTTAGAATTCAGCAAATAAGCTTTTTCCCTCCTAAAAGTCTGAAACAATAGTGAGAGCAGAGACCTTTTCTGACTTGTTCACCGCTGTATCCTCAATAACAATTACTGAATGCATTCAAACAAATATTTGTTGAATGAATTCTAACATGGATTTATCACCTGGTTTAAATCCCTGAGTGATTATAATCCGCCCACAAAGACGGGGCAGTGTGAACTGGTAGTCTCCAGATTCTCCCTAAATTCCACAAAGACCCACTTTGTGATCCATTACCAGGCAGAACGGGGCATGGCTTCAGCTTACACCAACTTACCCCACACTGACTTGAAGTATAGTCCATGAATTCAGCCATCGTTCTGAAAGAAGCACTGAGAGATGGGCATCTTTCTTCTCTCTGTTTGAATAAATGGCAAGTCACAGGTGAGATCTGGTATTCCCTACTGGAGAGTGAAGTCATTTAGGGAATAGCTTCCTTTTTACTTTTTGAAAGGCTTAGAAACTTTAAGTCAGTAAGAAGGATCTTACTGAGAAAGAATTCCAACTCCACAAGGAATCCATAATGTGACATGCAATTTACCCAGGACAAAGACTGGTTTGCGGGCTTTCTTCTAATATCAGATGGTAGCAAGTAATAATTTTTTTAAATAAGTAACTAACCAGGGCTGAGCAGCATCTTAAAGCTACCCAATAATGATCTGTCAAATGTGAAGAGTTTTCAAAGGGCTTTTCCGTTCGTGTCCTCATACTTCACAGCTTTCGCCAAGAACAAGATCCCTCAGCTGCTTCCGTGTGGCCTGTGCCCCGGGCCCAGCGGGCCACCGCCGAGCGAATGAATGGGCTGATCCCCGACACAGGAGCCCTCACCTCTCCTGGGAGAAGGCGCTGGGGGCCGGCCGCGGGCCATCTTTCTCTGTAGGGCCGCTCCGGAAAAATGCCCCCCACGTTGCTTTTGGCAAGCTCCAGAGAATGCCAGTCCACTGCCCTCCTCTTAGCCCGCTCCAGCACTTCTTGACCCAGCCTAGCCGAGCGCTGCAGGGAACGCCGGTCCATCCCGTTCAGCGCCGCGACCGCCAAATAGTTCTCCATGTCTACCTAAGTGGGTACATACACACACAGAAGGGCGGGTCAGCCTGCTGCCGCGACCCGGCTCCAGATCCGGGTCGGAGCCGGGGCCTCAACCTCCCCAGCGACCAGCGCTCCCGGCTCCGCCCCCCACGCGTTATCCAGCGGCTGCCGGGTCAGGGCGAGCCGGGGCGCGCAGAGCCCCTCCATTTCTGTCTCCCCCTGCCCTCATAGGAAGCCCTCACCCAGCCCATCTCTCAAGGCGCATGCGCTCCACGCTTGGGCGGGCGGGGGGCGGGGCCTGGAGCACTCAGCGCCGGCGCAGCAGGAGGTTGAAGGAGGTGGGGCGGAGCGGTGGGACGCCGGCCATTGGTGGGTGTCGAGAGGCGGGGCGCGCGTTCTACGCCGGACACGCCTCCTGCGTGCGGTCCACGGCCCCTGCGTGGGGTAGTGGAGCAAGAGGCAGAGCGCTGGTGGCGTGCGGGGCGCGGTGGTCGATGTAACCTGCAGCCAGGGCGGCCGGTGCGCGCTGTCCGGGGAGGCCCAGGGCCTGGGGCCTGGCCCTTGGAAGTCATCTCCGCTGTTTAACGTAATGAATGAACTTGGTCCAAAGTCAGGTGGTCTCCCATTGGGCTGAGAAATTGTGGGAATAAGACTCGTGTGTCCGGTTTCCTCTTTCTGCCCGGTCAATATTTTGGGATATCGCTACTTTTATTTGAAGAGATGGCTAGGATAGACCAAACAGTACGGCTGCCAAAGTGGCCTTTGGAGAAGGGAGTCTGGCCAGCGGGCTGTGGGCGGGGTGGGGGTTGGGAGAAACGTTCAGCCTTTAGTCAGAAGGCAGGTATTTCTGGCCCGCAGGACCAGAGGACGCTTGAGTTGTGTAGGGTAATCTTAATCCTCTAGTGGCAGCTTCCTCACCCTTCCAGTGGAAAGTACGGACTCACACATTTGTGTGAGTTAAACCCACCTTTTAAGAATAGTTGAACCACGTGCATGTAAGGAATTGTGCATTGTTACCTTCCACATCATTCCATTCGGATATTTGATAGATGCAGCCCAAGGTCTCGCTGCTAATTAGTGATTCCTCCCCGCGTGCAACAAAGCACTGATGCTCAGAGAAATCAAATGCTCACCTGGGCTTCTCAACCGATGGCTTCATTAGCAGTTCTTAGCTATACCACCTATGTATCAGGATTCTTCAGCATTTTTGCTCATTTTCTGCTTTCCTCTCAAAAAGTTGACAACTGTGTTTAAATTATGGTTCTGTCACTTTTGCTGTGTGATTCTGGGTAAACAAATTATTTTAAATCCTTTGAACCTCACTTTTATCCATACTTGGGGATACGAATAGTACCAACCTCCCTAGACTGTAAGCTTCTTGAAGGGACCATGTCTGTCTTCTTTACTAGTTTAAGGTGCATCTAGTATTTTATCTGTCACAGAAGGGGCTAAAAATAGCTATTGTGAATTGGGTTGCTGTGAGAATTCTGTGAAATAATTCCTGTAAAATGCTTAGCACAATGCCTTGCAAAGAATAGGTGCTCCATAAACTTAGTTAGAATTAATATGTACCAGGCACTGTCTTAGGAGTGTGGAGAATGGAAAATGGATCAGACTAAAGGAAAATAAGAAAAAACAAGACATAAAATCTGTAGTGTTGGGAATAAAATGTGACTTGTCATGAGACTGAAACAGATAAAGTGATATGAAGCCCAGAGGAGAAAGAGATTGTGTTTGGTTGGGGGGATCAAAGAAGGCTTTGTGGAGAAGGAATTATTTCAGGTAGACCTTGAAGGATGGCTTAGGAATTAATGAGAAAGGGCGTAGCTAAGATACCTATTAGCTGCTTTTGTAATGAGTGTGGTTAGGGATGAGATAATTTTTTTTTTTATTTCGGACTTCAAGATCCTGGCGCCATAAATTTTAGCTCTGTATGTATAACCATGAACAGGTTACTTAACTGTTCTATATATCAGTTTTGTTATCCATAAAACTAGAGGCCCGGTGCATGAAATTCATGCACTGGTGCGGCGGGGGGTGGGGGGGTGTCCCTCAGCCCAGCCTGCACCCTCTCCAATCTGGGAGCCCTCAGGGGATGTCCGACTGCTGGTTTAGGCCCGATCCCTAGGGCCTAAACCGGCAGTCGGATATCCCTCTCACAATCCAGGACTGCTGGCTCCTAACCACTTGCCTGCCTGCCTGCCTGATTGCCCCTAACTGCTTCTGACTGCCAACCTGATCACCCCCTAACCACTCCTCTGCCAGCCTGATCAATGCCTAACTGCTCCCCTGCCAGCCTGATTGCCCCCAACTGCCCTCCCCTGCCGGCCCGGTTGCCTCCAACTGCGCTCCCCTGCAGGCCCGGTTGCCCCCAACTGTCCTCCTTTGCCAGGCATCTTGTGGCAGCCATCTTGTGGTGACATGGAGGTGGCCATCTTGTGATGACATGGGCGTGGCCATCTTGTAACCACATGGGGGCAGCCATCTTGTGTGCAAGGGTGTGACGGTCAATTTGCATATTACCTCTTTATTATATAGGATGGGAATGATAGTAAATTCCTCATAGGGTTGTTGTGCAGATCAAGTAAGTTAATAATTGTAAAATGCTTTGAATAGCATTTGGCATAAAGTAAGTGCTCAATGAGTATTAGCTAGCATTATTAACTTAATCAGACTGCATGTTGGTCTCCCAGTATGCCCTCACTTGATTCTATAGCCATACCTCACCTCACTTGGCTCTTCCCCAGGATTCTATTGCTACCTACTTACCCTATTTTGGTACAATTGAAACATTACTTCCTTGTCAAGTCAACTCTTTGAAATCTTCTTCAGTTATTCCCAAGTTTCAACCTCTTTTTCCATAGCTTTAAAAACTATATACATTGTGGTACTTATTTCACTTGATCTGATTTAAATTATATGTAGTTGTAATTCATTCTCTCTCAACAGCTATGGACTCCTTAAAGGCAGAAACTATATCATAGTTGTCCCTAAATATCCAGGGCCTGTTAATTAGTGGGTATTTGATAGACATTGTTGAATAGACTGAGTTTTTAATTTAAATAGATCCCTGTTAGTGGGGAAAAAAAGGAGACATATATAATACTTTCAACAATAAAGAATAAAAAAATAGACCCATTAGGCCAGATAAGAGTTGGCTATTAAAAAATAAAATCTACCTACATGTACTTTAAAGAATGTAATGAATATTCAGTTATAAGTAACTTTCCCAGAATTTAATATTTAGAAATATGTGGGAAAGGAGATGCTTGGAATGAAATGGAAGCCTAAAAACTGACACTAAATTTGGCATTTATTTTTCTATTTATAAGTATATTTACATATACTTACATCTATACATATAAAAGGCTAATATGCTAAGTGTCCGACTGTTCGACTGTTAGCTATGATGCGTACTGACCAACAGGGGGCAGACGCTCAATGCACAGGCATGGAAACATGGAACAGACTGATGAATTTCAGAGGGGAGGGAGGAGGGAATAGGGTGGGAAAAGATTAACCAAAGATCTTATATGCATACTAGAGGCCCAGTGCACAAATTCGTGCACTGGTAGGGTCCCTTGGCCTGGCCTGCGGGGACAGGGCCGAAACCAGCAGTCTGACATCCCCCATGAGGTCCTGGATTGTGAGAGGGTGCACACCAGGCCTAGGGACCCCACCAGTGTTTGCACCAGGCCTCTAGTAGTTTTATAATTTCAAGATTTATACTGTAAACCACAGATTGAGAGAGTCATTTTTTTTCTTTTTAAAAATTGAATGGAAATAAGATTGATGGTACATGACCTACCATCAGGGCCCGTGCAGGTCAAACACACCCAAGCCAGGTACTTGAGAAAGCCAGCAGTGAGACTTGGCAATGGAGCAGAGACCAGAGGAAGGGCAAATGGCTCAGGAATGTGCCTGATCATCAACAGAGAGAGCAACTGTTGGTGTAAGTCTTGCATGATTTCTCACTTCATGAGGGTAAGTTCGTTACAGAGAACACATAGAAGTTATTTGTCTTAAGTTACATGTTTTGGGGGCTAAATGAGTTGGAGGAAGTCTTTATTCCTGAGAGCCGAGGAAGGTGATTGGTGCTCTATATTTTGGGGACATTTTAAGGAGAAAAAACAAGTCTAGTGAAGCACAATGTAAGTTCTTTTTCCTCTATGTGAAGGGAGCAAAAAAAGGGTTAAAAACTTGGGATGCAAAAGTGGGTATCATGCCTGAGTTAGACAATGATTTATACTGTACATACAAGAGAATGTATAAATTATCTCATTTGACAGGTGGTATTTTTATTCCTTCAGAAGACTTAGGAGCTTTAGGATTATTACAGCTTTGTAAAGTAGTATTATAGTATGAGTCATCAGATCATTCATTTTGCCTGATTACATCAATTCATTGGGTTATTGGGGAATGAAAGAAACTCATGATCAAAATTGCCATCTTGATTATATAGATTAAATAAAATGAATCAAACTTCTGAGAATTAGCTTTCACAATCTTTTAAAATTTACTGGAGGTTAAAAAATTGGTTGCAGAGCAGGAATGATTAGGGATAAGTTTTGTCATTTTAAAAACTATCAGATTGAAGAATAGTAATTAGGAAGATATAATTAGAATTCATGTTGAGTTTTTTTTTTTTTTAATATATTTTATTGATTTTTTACAGAGAGGAAGGAAGAGGGATAGAGAGTTAGAAACATCGATGAGAGAGAAACATCGATCAGCTGCCTCCTGCACACCTCCTACTGGGGATGTGCCCGCAACCAAGTTACGTGCCCTTGACCGGAATCGAACCTGGGACCTTTCAGTCCGCAGGCCGATGCTCTATCCACTGAGCCAAACCGGTTTTGGCCATGTTGAGTTTTTAAAAATATGTTTTTTACTGATTTCCGAGAGAGAAAGGGAGAGATAGAGATAGAAACATCAACGATGAGAGAGGATCATTGATCAGCTGCCTCCTGTACACCTCCTACTGGGGATCAAGCCTGAAACCTGAAACCTAAAACCCCCCACATGTGCCTTGACCAGGAATGGGATTGTGACTTCCTGGTTCATTGGTCAACCCTCAACCACTGATGCAGCAGCTGAGCCATGTAGAGTTTCTTAAAAACTACTTTACTGAGGTATAATTTACTTATGAAATTCACCTGTTTTAAGTATACAATTCAGTAATTTTTAGTAAATTTACAGAATTGTGCAAACATCACCACAATGCAGTTTGGGAACATTTTCATGAGCTGAAAAAGATTCCTAGAGCCCTCCGTATGCAGTCAGTCTCAGCTCCCACTGCTAGACCCAGACAACCACTTTTCTGGATAAGTCATATAAATGTATCATATGAATGAATGTGACTTTTTTTGTTTGGCTGGTATGTCTCAGTTGAATGTCAACCCATGCACCAAAAAGTTTCCAGTTTGATTCCCAGTCAGGGCACATGCCTGGGTTGCAGACTCAATGCCCAGTAGGGGGCATGCAGGAGGCAGCCAATCCGATGTTTCTCTCTTCCTCTCCTTTCCTCTCTCTAAAATCAATAAAAATATATTAAAAAAACAAAAAATGTTGGTATACTTGATGGTGTCCCACAGGTTTCTGAAAGAGTGTTCATTTTTCTTCATTCTTTTTCCTTTTCTCTAAATTCGATAATCTCTATTGTTCTGTCTTCATGATCACTGATTCTTTTTTTTGTAATCTCAAATCTGTTTTCGAGCCTCTCTAGTAAATGTTCATTTCTGTTATTGTACTTTGCAACTCTGGCATTTCTCTGTTTTGTTTTATAATTTCTATCTTTTTATTGATATTCTCTATTGAGTTGCCATACTTTCCTTAAATTAATAAGGCTTATTTTTTTCAGTTCTTTGAACATATTTATGATAGCTGCCTTGAAGTCTTTGTTAAATCTAACATTTGGGCCCCCTTAGATCTAGTTTCTATTAAATGCATTTTTTTCCTCGTGTGTATGTGTTCTACTTTCTTTTCTTTTTTGTATGTCTCATAATTTTTTTGTTGAAAATGGAACATTTTACATCAGGGACCAAGAAACTTTTTCTATAAAGAACTAGATAATAATTATTTCAGACTTTGTAAGCAATATAGTCTCTATTGTAACTACTTAACTCTGCTGTTGTGTGAAAACAGATATGTAAATGGTGACTATAGATGTCTCCCCCAAAAAAATTTATGTGAGAGACAGGCAGTGGGCCATAATTGGGCCATGGGCTATAGTTTGCTGACCTCTATTTTAGATAATACAGCAGCTCTAGATTTTGATCTGCTCCCCTTTCCAGAGATTGTTGGCTATTGTTTGTTAGTTTACTTGTTTAGTGATTTGCCTAACTAATTCTGTAGTGTCTGTCTCCCTTGCAGTGTATGGCTACAGATGTCTCGCCTCAGATTTTTTCTTTTCATTCTTGTTTTTATTTTTACAGCCTGACTCCCTAGGGATTGTCAGCAGAGCTTAGTAGTCGGCCCATAATCAGTAAGAGGTTGTATTTAAATATTTTGAGCCTAGTTAGGCTTCTTCTGCTTGCTGATTGGTCTGTGTATGGGTTGGGGAACACATGTAAAGTTCAGTTTAGTCTGCCATGACTTTTGTTTTCTGTGTGTGCAAGGCCTCACATTCAGTCTGTGTATAACCTTGAACATGTGCACACCTTCCAGATCACCAAGGATTTGTGAGAGCTTATCACGGCCCACCATGGCTGTCTTGTTCTTGGGAGATCACTGTTAAATTTCTGGCTGGTCTGTTTCTTGGCCCAACTGGTGCTGCAATCTCAGCCAGCTGTGAGGTTGATTTTCCCTTTATTGTTTACCACTTTTAAAAAATATATATTTTATTGATTTTTTTACAGAGAGGAAGGGAGAGGGATAAAGAGTTAGAAACATCGATGAGAGAGAAACATAGATCAGCCGCCACCTGCACACCGCCTACTGGGGATGTGCCCGCAACCAAGGTACAGGTCCGTGACCGGAATCGAACCTGGGACCTTTCAGTCCTCAGGCCGAAGCTCTATCCACCGAGCCAAACCAGTTAGGGCGTTTACCACTTGTTTTCTAAGGTCACTTGTTTCTGACAATATCCTGGCACCAAATCAAGTCATCAGTCACTCTCCAACTGCAGAGCTGCTGGTTTTCAGGTCTTGTCCTATCCTAATGGAACTACTTACTATGAGATTCATGTGAGTTAAAAGTGAAGGGCAGCCAAAACCGGTTTGGCTCAGTGGATAGAGCGCCAGCCTGCGGACTGAAAGGTCCCAGGTTCGATTCCGGTCAAGGGCACGTAACTTGGTTGCGGGCACATCCCCAGTAGGAGGTGTGCAAGAGGCAGCTGATCGATGTTTCTCTCTCATTGATGTTTCTAACTCTCTATCCCTCTTCCTTCCTCTCTGTAAAAAATCAATAAAATATATATTAAAAAAAAAAGTGAAGGGCAGATGATATAACTGTCATATAGAATATGTAGGTATCATCACTTAAAATCCTGTGTGCCCTCTTCTCCTTATTGTGTTTATGATGCTAAAGTCAGTACATTTGTTTTGTAAGAAGCAGGAGAGGATGAAAAAAAAAAAAAAAAGAAGAAGATAGTCTGTTTATCTAGGCCCTCCAAAAGCATTTCCTGCCAGGCAGTTGACATGTAGCCTTGGCACAACTTCAGGAAACTGTTTGCTTCTGTTTACCCTTTCCCTACAGCATCTCCTAGGAATTGAGATGAAGAATCTCCTTTAACTCTTTTACATTTTAGAAGCATCCTTTATATAGCACTTTAGAATCTGCTCTTTCTACTAGCACAATGGAAATTCTCATGTTTTTAAAAGAAGAACACATCTGTTTTAGTAGTGTAATTCTCTAGAAGAAAAGTCAAAGCCTTAAAGTGAATTAACCCAATAAAATGTACTTAGAATGTTCCTTTCCCATAAGATTGTTAAGATAAGTCTCTTTCAGAAAACTCAATGCAATTATATCTGAATATATAAAACTTGTTAATTATGGGATAATTGTTAACATTTCCAAAATCCTTCTTCACTAAGAAAAAGAATCCACCATTGAGTTTCTTCTGAAGAATGTGATCTAGTTAGTTAATTTATAATACTTCTTTACATAATATTTTAGAAATATTTTGTGAAGTGAGAGAGATACTATATTTAAAAAAATAACTCAAAATGTTTATTCCTTTTAGGAACTGATTTGTTTCTAAATGTTTTTAATACTCAAAACTCATTAAAAGTTAGGAATGCAGAAGTATGATAGCTTTATTGTAATCCTAGAAACTGTGTTGTTTTAATTAAGTCTATATCTTTAAGGGAATGTGGTGGCAAATGTATTAATTTAAAGATGAGAAACTTGAGACACAAAAATACAATAACTTGACATATATACTATAGTTAAACATGAGCAAAGTTAGGTCCTCTCTGAATAAGTAAACTAATAAATAACACACTTCTTTTGTCCTGCCAGAGGGAGCTAAAAAAGGATTCTAAAATACTAGCCAGCAGAACTGCAGACAGCAATGGATGGGGAAGCAGGACCAGAGCTGTGATGTGGCTGAAAGAATGGCATAGGAGCAGGTGAAAAGAATAAAGTTTGTGCTCAGGCCTGGGCCAGGGATCTGGAGCCAGATACGTTTCAGATTGGGAGCATATACATGACCCAAGATCAGAACACAGCCATGGATCAGAACCAGAATACCTCTGAATGGCAAGGATCAGGGCAAATTACAGATCAGAGAATAAGAATATAGAAGATTGGCATGCACACACCAATGGGATGGGTAGATGGGGAATGATGAGCACATGTCCAGAGTTTGGAATCTCAAATTTAAGGTCTGCTGCTAGGCAGCCTTGGGCAAACTACGGCCCGTGGGCCGGATCCGGCTGTTTTATCCGGTTCTCTTGCTCTCCCATCCGCTCCTTTACTTTGAATTTATATTAGTTCACACAAACACTCCATCCATGCTTTTGTTCCGGCCCTCCGGTCCAGTTTAAGAACCCATTGCGGCCCTCGAATCAAAAAGTTTGCCCACCCCTGTCTAGAGTCTGGCCCCTTAATACTTCTGTGCAACATAGGTCTATGGGACCTCCTTGCCCCTCTGTAATTTACAAGGTTTCATAATTAATTGGAAGATGTGACCATGACTTTGCACAACTGATACCGAAGGCTTATGCACTGAGACGAATGACTCCCTGCCTTAAGGGAATCAGAAGTCACTATAGCTTGCTAACACTGGAGAGTTCTGCGTCAGAGGGCAAAAAGATGCAGCAGACCTAGGGTCAGCACTGGCACCATTCATAGAGTTACCTTGCTCTTGTGAATTGGTGACTTTGGTCTCTTCCCTGACTACTTATCTCTGTCTTGAAAACCATTTTGATTCTTGGACTGCCTGGCCTGTAACCCTCTCATAGCTGAGTGACTGACAGTTCTGTAAATATGCACCACCTTTATATTTAGGACTTCAGCTACATATTCTAGAGAAAGTAAAGGATAGGAAATCCAGAGCCAGGGTGAGACAAGCAGAATAATTGAGACAATCCTTTCTGTTAATAGGAAACTAGTATCACTGTCCTCTTAGGGATGGAGCTCATCTCCACATTCAATGACTTGCCTGCCATGGAGTAGGCCCTAAATAAGTATTGGTTGAATATTGAATTGTGGGGTCTGTAAGTGATGGAAGCACCTGAGGGGGGAGAAGGAGTGAGGGAGTAACCCCTGACACAGGAACAGGGGCTGAATGCAGCTTTCAAATGTGAGAAAGATGGAACTATATTGCTATACAGAAATGTCCTAGAAATAAACTCAGGCACAAAGAAATAACTGACATATCAAAGGCTATAGAACCATTCAGGGCAGGACTGGAAATTAACTGAGTTTCTTCGTTCTTAGATTTATGCTGTGCACACTAAACAAGTGGTTTGTGAAGAATCAAAACAGTGCTTATGCCAGCAAAAAAAAAAAAAGATATTTTTTAATTAATATAAAGTTTGAGTAAGTGAAATTTTGAAGATGATGGAATCTAATTGATAATTTCCTTAATGTTTAACCTGTAGATAATCTCCCCTTTTAAAGTGCTCATTACAGTAGTGATTATGTAGAGAAAAAGCCCGTGATGAAAATGTGGTATAAAATTGTGTTCTTTGTTCAGCAAGTTAAAACAAGCTGGTCTGTAAGCAATTATTATCTTCATCAAAATTCCTAGCTCTAATGTTTTGGCTTCATTGGCCCAGCACGTATGCCTTCTCAAACAATTGGATGGATTTAAAACACTTAGGAGATGTTTGTGCTTATATCTTAACATAGCATCAATTCAACAGTAAAAAGAAATAACACACACATAAGATTTGGCATTAGGGCATAGTTTTAAAAAGAAAATCAAACCCAAACTGAAGTAAACAAAAAGCCCACAAAAATGCTTACATCCTTGCATACAAATGAACATTCTTTAATCAGCCTTGTGATGTCCTTAGTCGCAGTGCCCCAGTTAGGGTTCATGAGTGATCTTCTTTACTCTCCAATCACTTGATATTTCTGAAAAAAAGTTACCAGAATGACTGAATACCCATTACTAACACTTTTATATTGATGATACATTCTAAAGAAATATCTTTTTGCCCTTTTTGTTTTATTTTTGGTTATTCCAAACAGCAACAGAAATGTGTCCAGCATTTTAAGGAAACTGTTCAGGCACCTGTTTGGGTGAGCAGATAATTTAAAAGTGATTAGTTATTTAATTTCTGAATGTGTACATGTGTAAGTGACTATGAAGAATGTGCCTTTGGATAGGACTGGAAATGTTTGGTTAAAAAATAATAATCTTTTAAGATTAAAAATATCTACACATTTATTCTTAAAGTCATATAACTTTTTTCCTAGAGGGCTAGGTCTCTGGTTAGATTCTTTGCTTATTTAATGATTACATAGTCAAATATTTATACTGTATATTTATTTGAAATTACTGTAATTCAACAGCTATTTATTGAGTAATTGCCATTTGCTAAGTGTTGAAGATGGATACATCTTCAAGAGGTGTACTTTCTAGACAGATTGGGTCACGGTGAACAATAGTTGTGAACAGGTGTTATGGGCTATGAACTCTTGTCTTATGTTCAAAGAGGGGGAGTAATACATTCTGCCTGGGTGTAGGAAGAAGTCATAGAAGGCTTTACTGAAGAGATAACATTTGAGTTGGGTCTATCAAAGATGTTAACTTTCTTTTTTTTTTTTTAATATATTTTATTGATATTTCACAGAGAGGAAGGGAGAGGGATAGAGAGCTAGAAACATCGATGAGAGAGAAACATCGATCAGCTGCCTCCTGCACACCTCCCACTGGGGATGTGCCCGCAACCAAGGTACATGCCCTTGACCGGAATCGAACCCGGGACCTTTCAGTCCGCAGGCCAATGCTCTATCCACTGATCCAAACCGGTTTCGGCAAAGATGTTAACTTTCTTGATATTTTTTGGGAATGACAAGTTATTTATGAGATTGGAGCATAGACTGCCTGAAGCCAGCAATAGGATGAAAAATGTGGGGTGTCTTTGGTACATCCAGGTGCAAATATCCACCAAATAGTTGGAAATTCAGGTCTGGAACTCAAGAGAAAAGGTTGGAGCTAGAGATAATAGTTTGGAAATATCAGCATATTTTATTCAAACCATGCAAGCAGATAAGATGCCTAGGGAGAGGCTATATGTAGAAAAGAGCCAAGAGAAAATCTTCTAATTAAAGGGTATGTAAAAGAAGAGGTAGTAATGAAGGATACTGGAAAATAGTGGTCCTAGAGGTAGGAGAAGGTGTTGATAGTAATGCTGGAACTGTAGAGAATGTCAAGAAAGAAGCTCAAGATGCTATAGAAAAAAAGGAACAATCAGAACAAGAAAGAGCATTTGGAAAGTAAAAATATAAAATAGTTGAAATAAAAAAATTGAAGAGTTAGAAGGAAAAATTTAACAAAATCCCCCATAAAGTAGAACAAAAAGACAATGAGATGGACAATTAAAGAGATCAATCTAGGGGGTTCAACATATAAATAATAGGAGTTGTAGAAGGAAATTAAAGAAAATGCAGGGAATGAAATTTATTTTAAAAATAATACAGGAGCATTTATTGGCACGAAAGGACATGAGCCTCCACATTAAAAAGGCTCACCAGGTGCCTTAAACCAGTGTTTAAAAAAGTACCAAGGCACATCATCATGAAATTTCGGAAAAGATTCTATAAGCTTCCAGAGACCAAAAAAAGCATTATATTCCTCAGCTGCAGTATTAAAAAGTATATTAACAGTGGGGCAACACCTTCTAAAATCTGAATCAAAAATATATTTTTTTACCTAGAATTCTTTACAAGGACAAATTCAGTTCAGGGGGAGCATAGCTTGAAACCATTTTCAGCCTTGCAAAGTAGTAATATATTCACTTCCTACATACCCTTTCTCAGAAAACAGTCGAGGAGGCACTCACAAAAATTAGCTAGAAAAAGAAGACATGAAATGCAGGCGATAAAACATAGTAGAGATTATTCTCCCCAAGGAATAGGCATGCTTCTGGGACAGGGAGGAAAGAAGGTACATTTTGACACAGTACAGGAACTTTGAGAGAGTCACATCTCTGTTTTCTCAGTGGTTACCTGCTGGCAGTAGTTAGAAGTTTTGAAAATATGCTTAGAACAGTTGCTGTGGGGAGCAAAAAGAGGAGCTAAGTCACAAAGAAAAAGTAAAAGGATTGTTGGGCAGTATTTAGTATTGAGAGGAGGTTTGTAGTGAAGCCTGTCAGTTTCTTTTGCACCTTGTAGTAGGGTTTCAGAAATGATAAAGGTGCTTTTTCTGTCAGTCACTTCAATTCTATTTATCAGAGGTTAAAAAAACCTTTTTCTTGAGATGCTCTGAAGATTTGCTTTTGCAACACAAACTGAATTATGGTCAGCAGAGGATCTATTTCTTTATAATCTCTATGCTGGAAAGCTGAGGCTCTTAGCAATTGCATTTAATAAATCATCACTTGGTAGTACTCCCCACTCTCCCCCCGCCACATATACATGAAGTTTAGAGTGAAAGCTTCCAATGCATCTATAACCTAGACTTTTTGAATCTTTAACTCTTGGCTCTTCAAGTCTTGATGAATTGAAAGTTGGCTGATGAGTTAGATACTCAGGAGGAAGGAACTAAGGACAGAATGGAATGCTAGTATCCTAAAAGAGAAGAAAAGAGGAAAGAAAGGAGGAAATGAGATAGTAGATGTAAGATGGAAGAGCTTGGCCTTTTGGGAGACTGAGGATGGCTCTGTCCTCTGACTCCAGTGTGTCAACCATGTTTCCTAGCATACCAGAAATGTTAGGGTGCACTACCAATTGGCAATAAGGTAGATGCATGCACACTGCCACTCCCATTGTACTGGTGTATAAATTTTTACAGTCATAACTATGACTATACACATGTTAATATGAGTAACATTTTCATAGTTTACTATTTTAATAACTCCCTAAGCATTTATGATTCCATTTGTTAAGAAAATAGTTAAATTGTACTGTTTATTTGAATCTATTAAGCATGTAAATTTGGTCATCTGAACTAGACATGTCCCTTAGAGATTCTGATTCATAATATCTAAAGATATCCTGGCCGAAACCGGTTTGGCTCAGTGGATAGAGCGTCGGCCTGCGGACTGAAGGGTCTTGGGTTCGATTCCGGTCAAGGGCATGTACCTTGGTTGCGGGCACGTCCTCAGTGGGAGGTGTGCAGGAGGCAGCTGATCGATGTTTCCAGCTCTCTATCCCTCTCCCTTCCACTCTGTGAAATATCAATAAAATATATTAAAAAAAAAATAAAAAAAAAATAAAGATATCCTGGACCAGAGAATTGCCTTTTGAAAAGCTCCTCAGATGATTTTTTTTCCAAGAGGACAAATATTTTATTCTTTATAGAAATATAAAGGAGTTGGAAGATGATTGCAGTTCTCCTCTGGTGATATCTAGCATGCAACCAAGGTTGAGGACTACTTTTGTTTCTAATTTGCTCTGCACGTTGCATCCAGAATTATTTTTCTCAAGTGCACATCATGTCACTTTTTTCCTTAAAAATATTGTCTTTCCACACCCTTCTGAATAAAATTAAAATTTCTTAATATCACTTTCATGGCCTTTCTAGATCTGACCCTTATACCGGTCAGAGTAGGCTTAGCTTATGCTGCAGTAACATCCCTTAAGATTTCAATGGCTTAAAACAACAAAAGCATATTTCTTATTAATGCAGTATGTCCAGCATGGGTCAGTAGGGAGGTGCTAGTTTATTCAGAAAGAGTCTGCTCCATTGACTCACATGGCTTTGGATCCATGTGGCAGAGAAGAGAAGAATGGACATCTCTCACCCATTCTTCAATACTTTGACCAGGAAGTGACATCTATCCATTCTGCTCACAGTCTGTTGTCCAGAAGAGTCACATGGCTCTGCCCAACTTCAGGATGACTGCAACATAAAACTTCTGGGGACTGGGATGGATATTAGCAAGCCCTAGTAGTAATCTGTAATCTACCTTTTCAAAAAAATTTGAGGTGAAATTCATACAGCATAAAAATCATTTAAAAATGTATAATTCAGTGGCATTAATTACATTCAAAATGTTGTGCAACTATCACGTCTGTGTAGTTTCAATACATTTTCATCACCCCAAAAGGAGATCCCATACCCATTTCTTCCTCCCTCTGGCCTCTGGCCATTACTAATCTTTCTTTTTGTGTAGATTTACCTATTTGGATACTTCAAATAAGTGGAATCATACAACATTTGACCTTTGTCTGGCTTCTTTCACTTACATAATATTTTCAGTGCTCATCACACTGCAGCATGTATTAGTACTTCATTCTTTTTGTGGCCAGATAATATTCTATTATCTAAATATACTACATTTTATTCATCCATTCATCTGTTGATGGATATTGGGTTGTTTCTACCTTTTGGTTATTGTGAATAGTGCTGCTATGAATGTGTACACTATCTGAACACCTGTTTTCAATCTTTGGGATATATACCTAGGAGTAGAATTGCTGGGTCACATGGTAATTCTATATTGAACTGCCAAACTATTTTCTACTTAATCTACCTTTTTAGCCTCGGTTACTCTAGTCAGAGGAGGACCAGTCATTGTTCTTAAAGCCAGTATTTCACTTTCACAGCTCAGGCAATTCCTTTTGTTCTGAATGATCTCCCCTCCTATTTATTGAAATAGAAATTCTAACAGTCATTGAAGTTTGGTTTCAAGTCCCTTTCCCTGCATTCTCCGTAAGAATCACTACTGCTTCTGCAAATTCCTACATTTCCTCTTTATTTCTTTTATACCAGTGGTCGGCAAACTCATTAGTCAACAGAGCCAAATATCAACAGTACTACGATTGAAATTTCTTTTGAGAGCCAAATTTTTTAAACTTAAACTTCTTCTAACGCCACTTCTTCAAAATAGACTCACCCAGGCCGTGGTATTTTGTGGAAGAGCCACATTCAAGGGGCCAAAGAGCCACATGTGGCTCACGAGCCGCAGTTTGCCGACCACTGTTTTATACCACCTATTTTATTCTGACTTGTTTATATGTACCTTCCTCATTTGCTTGCTATAGGTTCATTTTTTGTTTTTGAAATCAATCTAGAAAATGACTAGAAGACATTAATTCCCATAATTATTATTTCAGGGATGCTTGAACAGAATTCAGTAAACTTAGTCATGAGGGGTAAATCATTCTTTAATCTAGAGATGTTTGATTAGATCTAAGATTGATACCACTGGAACAATGATTGGTAACCAGTTTCAAATCAGTAAATTTTTAGACTTTAATTTCTTCCAATTTAAAATTATCTTCAAACCCATGAGAGAAGGAAAAAGGACTGTTCAGCAAGACGAACAAGTGAGGAGACCTTCCAGGCTTAGCTTTTCTGAGTCTGCTCTTGTCTCCTATCCATTTAAAGAGCACCCGGCATCTCATTTTCTCCCAGGTCCAGCCCGCCCAGCATCATCAGTCAAGTACTTTCCTTAAATAAATAGAAAATAGACTGGTATTTGGAATAACTCCCCCTCCCCCCGGCAAAACAACAACATTACAGAGCAATAAAATAAATGGACATAGGTCAGACTGAATCTTTTTAAAGCTGGTTATAGAAAAAGAACCTTGATTTTATGTATTGTATCTTTTATGCACTTTGGCAGGGAAGAGTGAAAGGCACTCATTACATGATATTCAGGCAAGGAAATATATTCTACTATGAAAAAGGGGATAAGTTAAGCAGTTATCTTTTAAAACTAACATTTATGATTTTGTTAAAATGCAATTATAATATTTTATAATCACTGAAATCCAAATGAGATTTACCATCCTGACAAAATTAATGTTTATCTTAAAGGGTATGGCTCTACGATATTTATTTTATTTATTTTTTACAATATACAAAATAAATCTATTATCAGATTGTAGATACAAAATAATTTACCACTTACATGCAATAAACAATATTTCAAGAAAAACGATTTTAAATATTTTATGCAATATACATTAATATTTCAAAAAAAGATTTTAAATGTAATAATATTACCAAAACTGTACTAACATAGTATAATATTATAAAAGTTGTAGGAAATAATAAATATCTGCAAATAACAGGATTACTTCTGTTATTTTCTAAAATATTTTTTCCTCTGGCTCTATTTTTGTTCATCAGTTTATGTTGTTCATTTTATTCCACAAATGCGTGAGATCATGTGATATTTATCTTTCTCCAACTGGCTTATTTCACTTAGCATAATGCTCTCCAGGTCCATCCATGCTGTTGCAAATGGTAAGCATTTCTTCTTTTTTACAGCAGCATAGTATTTCACTGTGTAGATGTTCTACAGTTTTTTAATCCACTCATCTGCTGATGGGCACGTAGGTTGTTTCCAAATCTTAGCTATTGTAAATTGTACTGCAATGAACATAGGGGTGCATACTAGTATATCCTTTCTGATTGGAGTTTCTGATTTCTTGCGATATATTCCTAGAAGTGGGATTGCTGGGTCAAATGGGAATTCCATTTTTTATTTTTTGAGGAAACTCCATACTGTTTTCCACAGTGGCTGCAACAATCTGCATTCCCACCAGCAGTGCATGAGGGTTCCTTTTTCTCCGCATTTAGATGTTTATTTATTTTATTGTTAATCCTCACCTGAGGATATTTTTCCATTGATTTTTAGAGAGAGTGGAAGGAAGAGGGAGAGACACAGAGAGAGAAATATTGATGTGAGAGAGACACATTGATTGGCTGCCTCCTGCACACTCCCCGACCAGGCCGTGTGCCTTGGACTGGAATCGAACACGCGACCCTACAGTCTGGTTGGACATTCTATCCACTGAGCCAAATCGGCTAGGGCAGGATGTTTATTAATAACCCTATAACTTATGTTAGTTATATCGACCAGGAGTATTAAATAATTTTTGCCCCTTAAATTCTGTTTAGATATAAATAAAATCTTTTTTATACCAATAGAACATTTTCAGGTCGTGAGAGAAAGACATCTACTGTCTTGATATATATATATAGATATATGCCAGAAATTTTCTATAGATTTTCATTGTCAGTCAAAACAGTAACAGAAGGGACTGTTCACTGGAGGGATTGTTTGAGGGAAAAACATAAAAATTAGAAAGTTATTTACAAACAGATGTGGTATTTTATAACCACATGCACAGTTAACCAACAATGCTTACTGAAGCTATTTTGTAGTCTGGAATGATGCATGGTAATACTCAAAAGCAGACAAGGTTGCAATTCTGCTAAGCTTACCAAAGGACTGGGGTAGAGAACCCTTATCCTTGCTCTAGAATGGTGATGCTTTCCTTTTTTAAGATAATGAACACCTTTGAGATTTTGTTACAGGCTACAGATCTCTCCTTCCAAAAATGCATTATATGCACATAAATAATTTTTCTTTGTATTTATTTATTAATATATATATTCTTATTGTTGATAGTATTACAGATGTCTCCAATTCCCTCCCCTTTCTCCCCCTTCTCCAAGCTTCTACCCCCACCCAAACACACACACACACACACACACACACGTCTTCACCACCCTATTGCCCATGTCTTATAAATTCTTTGGTTTATCTCTTCTTGTCCCCACAATCTCCACATCGAGGTATATAATAATTTTACATTCCATTTGAACATCTTTGGAAGAATATACAAGAAACCACAGTGATTGCCTGAAGAGTATAAAAGAATATACAGAGAAAAGGAAGTCTTCCTTCCCACTCTTGCTCTCTAGTTGCCCTCTCTTCAGGCCTCTTGCACGCCCCCTACTAGGGATCAAACCCACAATCCGGGCATGTTCCCTGACTGGGAATCAAACTGTCACCTTCTGGTTCATACGTCGGTGCTCAACCACTGACCACACCGGCTGGGCTCTATGTTTTTTTAAAACATTAAACATATATTCACGATGTCAAATATTTGTGCACACACATTTTGGGTTCTATGCTTTTGACCCCTGTAGATTTTTTTAAATTAAGTAGCTTTTAATAGAATATAAGATATTTTAATAGACTATAGGAATAACACAATATAACAATTAGGCAGTATTATGGATTATTTTATTAAATTACAAAAGATAGACATTTAGTTTGAGTGGCCTATTAGTGCTGTTATATTTATATAACAAAACCTTGCTGATTCCTCAATGATCTATTTTAATATCTTACTAAACTTTGTTTAAACTTTAGTAGGGCATTTTTAAAAAACATTCAGTTTAAGGACTTATTTCTTTCGGAGGTAGGCTATAAACGTAGCTGTGCCCAGGTAAATTGGTTATTATGAAGGAAAGAACTACATTATATTTCAACTCATGTATATCTGCTTGATTCCTTTTAGGAAGCCTGTGTGAGTGTGTGGCAATCGTGGGGCTTTCCTCCAAGGGAAAATCACCATATGTAGAACTGACAAAGTAAAGATAATAGAATAAATTTAGGCTAGTGTTTCTTAATCTTGGAGATTCCAATTTAGTGGGTCTGGAACTGGGCCAAAATCTGTATTTCTGACATGCTTCTTGGATGATTCTGAACTAGGAGTTAGGAACATATGCTTTACTGACGATAAAAATGAATTACAAGGACTCACACAACTGACTTAGTTTCATCTGTGTGAATGTAAACCCCATTTGCCTTTTGAGGGCTTGGAAAAGAGGCAACTAAAAAGGCAAAAGGAGTGACAAACTCATCCCTTTGCACTCCTGATAACTATTTCAGAGCATTTTATGTCAAAACTGGCCCAAAATCTTAAAGCTTATTATGGAAAAACTTCAAATATGTGGTGCTTTAGAAATGAGGTTCTACTCAAATATAGGGGCAATGCAAAGCAGGATTGGGTTAAATAGTACTTGTTGAAGTTATGGATTAGCGATTAATAATTATTTTTTAAAAACGTTTTAGAATGATTTCAATCTTTCGCATTTATGTTTAGCTGTTTAAACAAAACATATTATTTTTGTTAAAAGTTTTTAAAAGGCCGAAACCGGTTTGGCTCAGTGGATAGAGCGTCGGCCTGCGGACTCAAGGGTCCCGGGTTCGATTCTGGTCAAGGGCATGTACATTGGTTGCGGGCACATACCCAGTGGGAGGTGTGCAGGAGGCAGCTGATCGATGTTTCTCTCTCATCGATGTTTCTAGCTCTCTATCCCTCTCCCTTCCTCTCTGTACAAAATCAATAAAATATATTAAAAAAAAGTTTTTAAAAGACCTGATATGTGGAAAAGCACAATCTAGAAAACTTAAAGATCATCTGGGCACACAATCTCTTCCTGTTGCCTGCCTTAAAGAAACCTTATTGTTTGCATCATCAGGCATAAATAAGCTCCTTTAATAACCACATATAACATTACGTTAGGATGAAATAACTGCTCCATGAGTACTAGACCTGCAAACCTGAAAGACTTCCTTGAACATCTTAACCCCTTTGTCCTTCAAAGAAACATACAAAGGGAAATCCAGGAACCAGAAAACCCAAACTACTTACCAATCTTAAGTGCAGGATTTAAAATAGCAATAGGAAGTAAAGCCCATTTCTGTGATGTCAAGTGCTTTTCTGGTATGTAACAAAACAGTTGAATTGTAAGCACCACACAGTTAAAATATTAAACAGACCCTTAGCTATAAGATGTGTTGCCTGGCATCTGTATGGAATATAACCAGAGTAATCAGAGTATATTGCACTTCTCCACACAAAGAGAACGAAAGCTGCTGCTTCTAAAGATTAGGAAACTTTCCTTAGACTGACAGAAGACAGTACAGAGGAAATGGCTTGGGGGTGGAGGAGACGTATGAGGGAGGATGAAAGGAACAGTATTCATACTATCCAAATTAGAGCCAGGATGTTTATGCTCAAATCTTGTCTTGGCTCTGTGTTGAGGGGACTGAATAATGGGACATGGGAAAGTATATCTCTGAGATCCCTAAATTCAGCACTAAATATACCAAATTCCTCCTATAAGCAATCTCTGCATGTCTCAATATATATTCTGATTAAAGTCCAAAGCCAGCTAATGCTAATTACCCCTTCCTCTTTGTTGTTGCCAATATCCTTCCTAAAGCTGTTAGTTCATTCTATTGTTTACAAGTCACTTGCTTCCATAGGATTGTAACTTTATGGGGAGTGTTTTTATTTTTCATTTACTCAGACAGCATATATTTTTTGTGCAACTATTTCATGACTAGAGGTCCGGTGCACGAATTCGTGCATGGGTGGGGTCTGGCTGGCCCACCCCGATCGGGGCTTATCAGGCGGGCTGGGGGGAGGGGCCGAGGGCATTTGGTGGGCCTGCCCTGCCCCCTGATGGGGGAGGGGCGATTGGGGGCAGGGCCAGCCTGGGGGAGGGGCCGCAGGCAGTTGGTGGGCTGGTCCCACCCCCAATTGCCCCTCCCACCCCGATTGGGGAGGGCAGGGCAGGCCCACCAGCTGCCCTCGGCCTTTACCCCCAGCCAGCTTGATAGGCCCGATTGGGGTGGGCCAGCTGGATCCCACCCGTTGAACTCCTGGTCGAGGGGACAATTTGCATATTAGCCTTTTATTATATAGGATGAAAATTGTGCTGGGCACATAGATGTAATTATTAGCAAGATAGACCTGGATCCTGTCCTCATAGAGCTTACATCTCCCTTAGTACTTTATACATACTTGGCTTTATTTGTCAAGTGATGTGGACATTAGGTTAATGCAAATTATTAAATTAGACCATTTGCAATAGTGTTAAAACATTTCAGATGTCAGTGTCTCATAAATCTTTGACTAGTATTAAGATTAATACTGACAGTGGAATTTAGACTCAAAACTATATTTAGCAAACTTAAGGGATGTTAATTTTCTTTCTGAAAGAGCAGATCTAATTAAGTTTTTTCTTAGGAATTAAAAAAGTTCCATGCATAATTTGCAATGGAATTGGCAAACAAAAAGAACTATTTGTATCTTATTATTGCTGCCAGAGATGAAAACGATTACTTTCCTGGGTCTGAACACAGAAAATTTTGATGCTTTCTGTTGAGTTGGCTTTCTTTACAGATACCACTCACAAGAAAATCAGGACTTTAACAGTAGAAATTTTAATAGCTTTGGAAGTGGGAAATTTAAGAATCTCCTTACAGAGCTTAGGGAGCTGCAGGTGGAATTTGCCTGAAGTATTAGATTCTGTGGCACCTTTCCCCCAAGGAGTCTAGTACATGAGTTCTCTAGTTGCATGTGGAGGGTAGTATCACCCAAAACTGAGGTTGGAGAAGATTGGAGAAGGCTAAGTCCATCCAAATACGGCCTGTGTCTCCTGAAGGATTTAAGCACGTCAATGAACCAGGGTAGAAACTCACTGCTGGATTTTGAATTTGAAGTAAAACTTACTCTAATTTGCCTAGTTTCAAGTTGTCTCCTGAGTTTTCCAGTGTGCCTCAACAACAACTGAAATTTTGGGTTTTCTTAATGTAGACCAATTCACTTTATTAAGAATTGATTTATTTTTCACACAGATCACTGTGTCACACTGTATGTAAGGTTTTCTAAGAAAGGCCAAACACCCTCTGGCCTCAATATTATTGAGCTAGAGTTAATACTGGTAATTCATGTTAATATCCTTTTTTTTTTTTTTTTTTTTTTTTTTTGGCAAAGGAACAATGGGCTTTATCAGTTTGGTTCTTGCCACTATTTCTGTTCTATTGTAAACAAGTTAAATTATTTTCAGGATGTATCTTAAACTCCCCATGATTAAAAAAAAAAATCATGGATATTTTTCCATTGATTTTTAGAGAGTGGAGGGAGGGGGCGAGGCACAGAGAGAGAAACATGGATGTGAGATAGACACATCGATTGGTTGCCTTCCATAGGCACCCTGGGATGAGCCTGCAACCGAGGTACATGTGGAATTGAACCCCGAACCCTTCAGTGTGCAGGCGGAAACTCTACCCACTGAGCCAAACCAGCTAGGCTAGGGTGTCCCGTGATTTTTGATGCTTGCCCTGCAGCTGAGTAAACACCTCTTTAGGATATGTGACAATTGAACTGGCTTGGGCTTTTAAACATGTCTTGGCCTTAGGGCCTGTTTATGTTCATACACTTTTGTTCCTTCAAAATGTAAGTAGGTTTGTGAAAGTCAATTTCATGCATTTCAATATCAAGTTCTATTTATAGTGATTTATGGGAGAAGAAATTGGGTTACATGGCTTCCTAATATCCCACTAAGTATGTATGAGTTTAGATTTTAAGTGACTTGTATTATTCTTTTCCAAGTGGACTGTCATATTGGGTTAAAATTTTCTTTCAGAAGTCCACTAATAAATCACAGATTCTCACTGCTGTGAGGTATTTTATTGCTTATTATTTAATGACACCCTTTTCTAGTTTTTGGTTTTGCGAGCTAATGGAGTATTTAAAACAAGTTCTCAGAATGCCCTTGGAACTTTCGGTTCAGCCCAGACTCCTTGGAACCCCAGAGCTTTCAGAGTTCCTGTGCTACCACTGCAGTACCAAATGGAGCTTTTAGTGTCTCTGGGTTTTGCAGGGCTCCCCCAGGCCGAGGACTGGGAGAACGGAAAGATCTCATCGGTTTTTTTGGAGGCAGGTCCAGGCAGCTTTTCCCAGACTCTTTCAGCTCCGGCTTTTCATGCATACCAGCAGAGCCGCTTTTTTCTTCCAGTGATTGAAACCATCTGGACTACAGGGGGGTCACGTGTGTATGAGAAAATGACATAAAGTTTTAGACCCCCTTGTGCTTTGCTCCAGACCCAGACAATTCTTAGTTGGATGGTGCCGAGTTGAGAACCTTTCAGTTTGAGGGCCAACTCCTTATCCTGCCCACCCTCAGCCCCCATCGTGCCTATTCCTATGTCTTCTTCCCCCCACCCCCATGCGGCCCGCCCCTCGCGCACGCTCAGCGCGGTTTTCTTGTAGCCTCGGAACACACCCCTCCGCCTGGCTCCAGCAGCCCACCCTCTCTGTCTGGGGTGGAGGCACACCTCCTCCACGCCCCCTCCACTCAAATCTGCGATCCCTCCCTTTCTCCCTGAAGCCCAGCGGTGCGGATGCCTGCCGGCCGCCCGCCCTCCAGGATCAGCTCCTCCTCCGGGTGCGCGGCTCCAGTCAAGCTCCCCGTCGGTGCGAGCGCCCAGCCTCGCTGGGGAGCGCGGAGGTAAGTGCGTTCGTCCCCCGCCGTCCCCCTTGGCTTTTTCTGCCCGCCTGCCAGCCGGCCGGGAGGTTGCCTGCTCGCCCCAGTGCCCTTGCTCAAGGCGGGTGGCGGTCCAGAGGTGCCGGTTCCGGCTCTGCCTTGCCTGCGGCTGCGGTCCCAGCCGGTTTCCCGCTATTCACTACTCCTTGCCCCCGGCGGTGTTCCATTTCTGTGAGTGTTAGCATCCTGGCGCCCACACTCTGGGGGGACTCTGTAGGCACAGAGGAGCTGGACGGGTGGGAGCTTGTCGGGGCTGGAGGGGACTGCCCTCTGGGAGGTCCGGGCTGGCTCTGCCTTCCCGCCTGCTGGGACTGCGGTTGGGGGTGGGGAACATCCAGACAGCGGTTTGGGGAAGTGCAGAGCTGTGGTGTGCAAGAGATGGCTACAATTGGGGCGGCCCTAGAAGTGGACAAGCCGCCTTGTCCCCTGGACATGCCCAAGCTGCTCTGCAGTGGCTGTGGTAGCTTGAATGCAGGCTCTGTAAAGAACACACACACACACACACACACACACACACACACACACACAGAACTCAAACAAAGGAAAATTAACTTTGTACTCTAAACAAATTAAACTGTGTTTATTGGGAATGATTACCTTTCCTTTTTTGCTCCTCTTCTTAAGTGTACTAAGTATTAAAGATATCTTTTTTTTAAAAGTGACCCAAGACTAAGGGAACACACTTCAGCCAACGTTTATGCTACCTTATCCAAGAATTTAGTAATTTAGTAGAGTTCAAGAGACTGAACATTTTCAAGTGTTTGTAAAGAGATTATTGCATTTCCTGAGATCTTTAAATGAACGTGGTTCATATTACTTGAATAAAACAACTTCTTCACTAAGTGAGAGAATTTGCCTTGTGGCTGCCCAAGTCCAGCTTTTGCTTGTATCCCCATGCAGGTGTTTCTGCTGTTTGGACAGCAGGGTCTTGGGAAGGGTGAAGAGGTCATTATCCCATCTCCAGGACTGTTTGGAGCTATCTTTGTACATGCACACATTTCAGCTGGCTATTTTAGGACAGGACCACAAGGTTAAAACCCAAGTGCATTATTTGTTTCTCTCCAAGTAATATTCTCAGAAGGTGAATCCCTTCATTGATGGGACTCTTCAGGAGTAGGGGTTTTTAAAGGATAAGAAATAATCTAGGTTCCAGAAAGCTAATCAGAGATGGAGACCAGATTGCTCATAGTCTGTCTTCCATGCTGAATTAAAGACAGTGCAAAGCAAGAGCTCAAGAAGAGCCGGTTGAATGCATGGAGTGAAGTACAGGCTTTCTGCACCCTTGATAGACAGCTCTGAGACAACGCTGTCTTCAAAGTATTTGTGTGTGTGTGTGTGTGTGTGTGAATCCTCACCCCAGGATATTTTTTCCATTGATTTTTAGAGAGTGGAAGGGAATGGGAGAGAGAGGAACACCGATGTGAGAAAAACACATCAATCAGGTGCCTCCCGCACGGCAAGGGGAGAACCCACAACCCAGTTATGTGCTGGGAATCATGCCCTCTACTGGGAATCAAACTTGTGACTCGTTGGCCTGAGGGCCAACTGAGCAAAACTGGCCAGGGCCAAAGTATTTTTTATTGCACACTTAAATTGTGATTGGCTTGATATTTAGTAAAAATTTTGCTCTTGGGTTTGTGGACTCATTTGGGAAAGAAGAATGACACATAAGAGAAAATAACAGTTTCAGATTAGAAAAGCTCAGAGGAGAAAACACTTATGAGCCAGGGTGGCTTCATAGAAGAGAATGAATTTCCTTTAGGCCTTGAAGCAAAAGTGTGGTTCAGAAACAAGCAGAGAGTTGCTGGGGAGAGTTTTCAAGAGGAGAGAGCAGACCATTTGGATTGGAGCTTACTGAGCATCTACTCTGTGCCACATGCCATGCTCTCTCTTTCATCTTTCAGTGTTGTGAAGTAGGCATTGTTATTCTTGTTTTAAAGAGAGGGAATTCTTGTTTTAAAGGAGATCAGAAAGATAAGTGACCTGCTTAAGATCACACAAGTAGTAAGTGGTAGAGCTGGAATTCCAACTCCCCAGTTGTCTGACTCTAAAGCTTGTCCTTCCACAATGGGTAGTGGGAGGTTCGGTGGAAGCAGACGGTGGTCAGCTTGAATTCTGGAACTTTATGCTACACACATTGTCTAGCTTTTAAATATTTTGGAGAGAAGGAGTGATGGGGGAAACTGTGTTTTTAGAATATTAATTTGACACCTGTGTTCAGGAATGTGACAGACTCATCACAGGTAAGATGTAGTTCCTAATTAGGAGGTTAAAAAAAAAAGTGAGCCCTGACAGGTTTTGCCCAGTGGATAGAGCGTCGGCCTGCGGACTGAAAGGTCCCGGGTTTGATTCCGGTCAAGGGCATGTACCTTGGTTGCGGGCACATCCCCAGTAGGAGGTGTGCAGGAGGCAGCTGATCGATGTCTCTCTCTCATCGATGTTTCTAACTCTCTATCCCTCTCTCTTCCTCTCTGTAAAAAATCAATAAAATATATTAAAAAAAAAAAGTGAATGTAGCCAAGATATCTGGATGTTTAAATTCCTGCCCTATTTAACTTCCAATAGCTTGGGTCATGGGATGAGAACTAGTCACACTGACCATAGGGCTACTGGGGATCAGCAAAGAGCTGGATATGACCAGGCGAACACTGAAATGGAATGTGTATATGGAGCCACACAACTGGTGGTTTGTCCTTTATGTTCCCCACATGTTTCGCAATGCTTTGGTGCAAGTTCTTTTCTCTCATGACTTACCCAGGGACCCCTGGGACAATCAATGTTATAATTTGCTTAAGAGCCTTTACTAAGTGGAAAAGTTGAGCTCCAAACCAGGGCCTCTGCCCTAAAGATTTAAATTGAGGTGCTCCCTTCTTCTCCAAATTTCCTTGTTTCTTAAAAATGCTAAATTAAAGAAAAACTTGATACTGGTAAGGTAGAAATGAATTGAGATTACCTTTCTTAATAGATAAAAAGTACATTTATTTTATTGTTTTGTTATGGAGAAACAATAGGATGGATGCCTTTGGGAATTTGGAAGGGCTATGAAAGCAAGGATTTAGAGATGAGAAAACCCTTCCTACCCCTCCACATTTCTTACCAGTTAATTGTGTTGTTCATATATACAGCTAGGGAGCTTGCAGCCAGTTGAATACCCAAGTTTATAGCCAAGCCCTTTGATTCTCGACAGATAATGGGCTCAGGAAGGGCAGCAGTGGGTGGAGCCATTTTGCTAGAATTGTCTCTCACTTTGTATACAATGCAGATTTCTTGCTCTTCCTTATGCAACCTTTTCCTCTGAACTTGTCAGAACTCTGAAGACTTGGTTCTTAGGCCAGGAATGTCAGGTAGTAGAAAGTTGCACAAAAAAGGGACAGGCAGAAAAATCAAGTTCATTTGCTGGAGAAGTTTTATTCTAATTAATGTTAGTCAACATTTTTTTTTTTTTTGTAAAATAAAAAAATGCAAAACCAAAATATGACCACAGGTTTTCATACCCATTTTACCTTTAAGAGCCTATAATTAGAGAGCTTGCTCTATGGAATGGTGCTTTGATATGTGAAGTTCTCACGAGCACCTTTAAATGTGTCAGGATGACCCAGTTTGGGTTTTGAGCCTCTGAGGAATGTGACCTCTCAGCGTAGGGATCTTAGAGTCCAAAGATATGAGTTAAAGTTTCAGCTTTGCCATTTCTTTAGAAGTTTTTGGAATTTGATGTTGGAGGATTCTCTTAGCTCAATTTTTCTAGTTCTTCTGGGTCAGTGTAATCCCCTAGGGCCAGATGGGGTTCATGCCCTGATTAGTCCCCTGGTTCCTTCTCTTGTTTTTTATGTGGTATCACTTAAAAGCCATTTTGTTTTTTTCTGTAGCTTCTAGTTATAGATCAGGAAGGAAAGCCATCGAGGGCTTCCTCCAGCTCATTGTAGCCCATTGGTGATCTTTCAGTATGAGTTCCAGTGAGAATGCTCTTGAGGTTAGTTTTGTGAGTTGGGGGTCTCAAAAAGAGACTTTCTCAATTCTCTTATTTAAATGTCAGAGATGTTTGGTTACATTTTTGGCTCATTGCTTACTCACACAGTTGTTAATGTTTTTATATTTGGTAAGCATTTGTCATTTTTATAATTTATTAAGGAGTGGTTTAAATTTTCTAAGCTAGCGAAAAGGTAGCTTAGAAAAATAGAACTGGTATATTCTTTTGGCAGTGAGATGTAATCTTCTAGTATAGCAGAACCATTTGATTATTTTAACCCACTCTACCTCCAAATATCCTTAAATCTCTCAAGGGATTTCACTACCTGCCTAAGAAACGTTTTCTGAGCTTTCTAGACTGATGATCAAAGATTATCTCCTTGTAGTTAGCCCACGTTTTCTTTTAGTATTTCTTACTTCTACTGTTTTTCCATCTCTCTTCAATGCACAGATGTTCACAAAGTGAACCAATTGTCTTTCCTGGATCCCAATGGCTGCACCACATGTATAGACTGTCCTTTTGCATACACATGCTTTCCTTCCCTCCTCTGACTAAACAAACAGGGCTTTCCCTGTTTTTCTTTATGTCTTGCTTTTTAGACCTATGATGATACTTGTTGCTTTGTGTTTTGTTTTATGCAAAAAGTCAATATTAGTTATGATGGCAATTAGATATAAAGGAACCATCCTATATAATAAAGAGCTAATATGGTAATTAGACCAAACAGCAGAACAACTGTCCAGACGACTATCCAGATGACATTCCGGATGAAGCCGGGGCTGTGAGGGCCGAGCCCTTTGCACGAATTTCGTGCATCGGGCCTCTAGTTTGGAAATAAAATGTGTCACCTTCCTCAGCCCTTGCGCCCCTCCCCCCAATCAGTATGAGTAATTGAGGAACATGTGTGAACTCTGGAGATGATTTTTTCAAAAAGTTACCATTGAAAGAATTTTGCCCAAATCTTTTAAGGTCTTAAAAAGAATCCAGTCTTTGCAAGATTGCACTAAAAGTAACAGACTTGCCCAATAAAGGCCTTTCAGAAGTGTTAGAATAATTTGTTTAAACTGGACTTTAGGATCTCCAAGAAATATGCTAGAAATAGTCTGCTTAAACCTTTGTTAATAGCATAAGAAATAAATCCTTTTTTTAATGGACTTCTTGTGATCAAGGGCCACTGTGGTTAGAATATGCTGGTTAGACATACCTGGATTGTCAATATTGGTGGTCTTTTGTCTGTCTTTGTTGTAAAGTTTGAATCTAGATATTTGTGGATATTTTTTCCCCTTCTCCCTATTCTTCCTCTTCCCCACAGCTAACTGGAATGGGGTAGAAGGTGCTTCTAATCAAGGAGTCAGTGTCCTGGATGTTCTGTCAGACACCAGTCTCCAAGGAAGCGCTCTGCTGTGTTACTGTTATTTATGCTGTTATTCCCTTCCTCTGGCTAAACAAACAGGTCTTCCTTTTCCCACCTTCCCTCCCGCCCTTTCCTCTCCCCTCCCTCCCTCCCTCCCTCCCTCCCTCCCTCCCTCCCTCCCTCCCTCCCTCCCTCCCTCCCTCCCTTCCTTCCTTCCTTCCTTCCTTCCTTCCTTCCTTCCTTCCTTCCAGTATTTATTGAATATCTGCTGTGGAAAAAGCACTGGGCTAGCGCTTTCAAGCATCTATTTGTTCTCATTACTTTTATTTCAGTGAACATGCTTAATATTAGGTATTTGACAACTCCATGAGTGAGTAATGTTAAGAAATTAGATAGAAAATTATTTTGGGATATGGGTGTTGAATACCACCTGATTCACACTGCTTTGGGAAGTGGCTGTTTATACATCACTCTGGTTATATTGCCCTAAGTGCTGAGATGACCCCTGATACATTTTCTAGTGAGTGAACAGGGCTCAGTCAGTTATTTTTCCTATTAGTTATGATAGATTACACTTACTGTTGCCAGGACATCCGTTTAACATAATACGCCCTGTATTAGAAAGAGCCGATGATTAGTAGTAAGAACTGCCTTGAGAAGTTTTCCCCAAAAGTCTGGTCTTGTCACTTGAGCCAAAGACAGTTGGATTGGATTCTAGGTGCTTAGACCCAAAGGGCTTCTACACAAGCCAGAGTGATTCTAACACTAGTACCAAAGGAAATTCAGCTTCTCTTGAAAATTGTGTACTAGCGTGGGGAAGGAGGAATAGGCTTTTTGCTTCTCGGTGGATGCTAGAATCTGTACACAGAGACTTAGAGATGAAGAAAACCCAACTTTAAATGAATATTCCATGCTGTGGGGTTAGGGAGGACATGAAAAAATAGGATTTAATGTCCAAGTGTTTATTTGAATCCTTACTATCCAATTAATCAGAGATATTAGTTGTGAAGGTTCTGTTTTACTATTTTTCCACACATCTGTGACTTGACAGGTCACTGCCTTGAATTAGAATAGTATTTAGGACCAAAGTGTTTATACAGGAAGTGATGGCGGAGTCATGGGAGATGAACAGAGGCCACTTTATACCTTATTTCAGATGGACCATTTTTAAAACCCCCATAAGTAGATTAGTGGTCAGAATTAGTAAGCAATAATTTTGTTGAAAGGTATTGGTAAAATAGCATCTAGCAGCCTTTGTCTATTCCAGGATTAGATTTGAGCAATAAAGCCAATTTGGGAGCAGCGTCACGTGTCCAGTTCTGCCTACACACTCAAGTCGCCTACATACTTCCCATGTATTTGTCACTGTTCCTGGTCCCTGGAGGGCTAGGGGTAGATCTCAGGATATGAGGCTCAGGCTTGGTTGAAGCCACATCAAGGATTGGTCCTGGTAGGTCAGCATTATTTTCTGTGGTTTATCATCACTAGGATTGGGGGTGTGGGTAGATGAGTGGGTGGGGCAGGGAAGAAAAAAATAAAAGGGCATATAGCTTTGTGGAAATTGAATGAAGAAATTAAAAAGTTAGAACTCTTCCCTCTTCCCCCCCCCCCCCTTCCCCATTGACTGGGACTTTTCTGTTGGAAACTCTTATCACTCAAGGTCATTTTATCAGTACTTACAGTAACTAGCTAAAGACACTGAGACCTCTTTACGCTGGTGGAAGGAACCCTACTAGATGATCCTTTGGATATGTATTTGGGTTATGCCAGTTTTCTTTCCCTTATTTACTAAGTTTTATGCTGTTGTTGTTTTAGGAATATTTTGGCTTCAGTGTATACATTCTTTTAGGGCTATGGGGACGGGATGGGGGACTGAGTGTGACATGTTGCTAAATATGAAAGATTTTTGCACTTAGATAAATCTCCAGGAAAGGAGAGACAGAAAAATTTATACACAAAGCATAATGATTGGTAAGTCAGAAGGAAAAATGGCTTGTAGTGTAACTGCTCTGGCCAGTGTGACTATCTCTGTCAAGATAGGCCTGATGGTTGGATGATGGGGAGGTGCTGAGGATATCTTATAATCCACATTATTCCATAAAGAAGAAGATGCTTTTTTAAAAGAGAAATCATAGTGCATTACATTGTTGTTGTGTTTGTTTGTTTTTTAAATTTACATGATATATCCACAAGTGAGTGTCATGAACACCCGAGGGTGTGTTTAACTCTAGGCTGAGCATGGTGGTGGATATACAAGACAAGTAAGTGAAAAAACAACAACTGGAACTTAGAACATATAATTGTTGCCTAAAGAACTATATCAAGTATTACTTTATCAAGCTTTCTTTTTATTTTATTTTTATTTTTTCAAATTTTTATTAAGGTATTATATGTGTACATATCTTACCATTGACCCCCCCACCCCACTGCCATACATGCCCTCCCCCCCCCCAATGTTTTGTATCCATTGGTTACTCTTATATGCATGCATACAAGTCCTTCAGTTGATCTCTTATTTCCCCCACCTCTCCCTAACCTTACCGCTGTAATTAGACAGTCTGTTTGATGCTTTACTGCCTCTGTAACTATCTTTTGGTTCATCAGTTTATAATGTTTTTCATTATCACCAAATGAGTGAGATCATGTGGTATTTTTCTTTCATTGACTGGCTTATTTCACTTAGCATAATGTTCTCTAATTCCATCCAGGTGCCTACAAATGGTAGTAATTCCTTCTTTTTTATGGCAGCATAGTATTCCATTGTGTAGATACTTTATCAAGCTTTCAACTGTGAATCACATACAGGGGTTTGGGGCCCCAGACAAGGCTTAGAAAATGCAGGTTTATGGTAAAATCTTGGGTTGAAGGGAGTACTTTGGAGATGTTTGAGTGTTCCAGGGTTCAAGCATGAGCCCCCTTCTTTTCTCTGTGCACTTCTCTTAGGTGGTCCCATGATTTCAAAGTACTAGCATTCATGGAGTGTTTCCTCTGTGCCAGACTCGTTTTAAGGGGTTTAGTGCACTAGTTTAATCTTCCAGACAAATTTATGATATAGATACTGTTATCCTCACTTAAACATGTGGAAACTGAAGTACAGAGAAATGAACTTTCTTGAGATTACACAGCTCATAAGCTGAAGATTCAGGATGTGAACCTAGGCAGGGGGGAGACTGGATGCTAAGTTCTTAATGGTTCTCTCTAGCCTTCTAACTGGTCCCGACTCCTCTACTCCTGTCCCTTCACAGTCTCTTTTCCACATAGTAACCAAAGTTTCACATTTGTCCCCTACTTTAACCCTCATATGGAATCCCACCCATCGTACTTAGAATCCAAATTTACTACCCAGTCCTTAAGTGCTCTAACCTCTAGCCCTCCCAGCTGCTGTCCACTTTTGTCCTATCTCTTCTGTCTCAGTCTTCGCTCTGCACCTGGGATGAATATTTCTATCCTCACTTTATTCAGGTGTCAGCTCAAATGCACAACTGTTCTTCATCAATCTTTAATCTTTGCTTTGTTTTTGTTGCTAAAATTATATACATATTTGTGTGTTTTTCCTGTTTGCTTTCTCAAATAAACTCCATGAAGGTTAGGGAGTTGGTTCATCTGTTTATGGGTGTCTTTACTTTTTAGAACAGTATTCTTTGAGAAAGTTTACTTTAAATATTTGTCAAATGAATAAATGATATCATTTGCATCTGATGTTCATGTTTCACGTGACTTCACTTAGATAAAAATAATGGAGAGGAAAGGGATATACAGGTGATATGTCTGGCTCTTACTTGGCTTTATGTTTATGACCAAGGCTTCCCCATAATATTTGGCCAAGAAAACGCTCAGAAAATCCTAGTTGAATAAATGCTCTGTGATTTGTTTTGGTTTCCAGATCTAGGAGTTTAGAGAAGGGTTAGAATAGTGTGGGCTGGAGTGCTTAGAGAAAATTTGTGGAGGACTTGTAGACTTTGAAGGAGAGATTGGATTTGTTGAGCATATAGGAATCATAGATTAATTTTTTTAAGCTGGCAGGACTATTAAGATGATCTAGTTCAGTCTTTCTGTTTATAGATGGGGAAACTGAGCCCAGAGAGCAAAGGACTTGTCCAAAGGCACACAACTAGTGGTTGTCAGAACCATGTCTAGAATTCAGGTATTTTGATTCCTAAGTCAGTTCTCTTTCCTCCACACAATGCTACCTTCAGAATTGAGGAGGACACTTTGGGGAGGGGGGTGGGAAGTGACTAGGGATAGTATGAGCAAAGGCCCAGAGGCAGAGATGTTGTTGGCTTGTGTGGGATAGAAACTGGGATAGAAATGAGGGTGTCCTAATTGTATCAGCAGGTTCATGAAAGATACAGTAGGGAGATACATGGGAGATACTGTATAAGATGTAGGCTGTATAAGATGAGGACCAGATCTTGAGGGATCTTGAATGTTATCTTGAAGACTTTAAATTTGGAATGACAGGGACGCATGTGAAAATGCTTGAAATATTGTTCCATCTTTTCTCTTCAGTGAAGGTGACATATAATATAGAAAATGGATTGGAATCAAGGAAGAAACTGGAGCCTTGGAGGAGTTAGGAGGTAACAATCCAGGTATTAGTGTAGTTAGGGGCCTAGTAGCATTTGTTTGTTTTGTTTTTATTCTTTAGAAATTTATAGTGGTTTTAAAGATGACATATAATTCTCTGGTAAGATGTGTGTACCCAGATTTCTAAGAGAGTTTTGGAATATGAAGCTGGAGAACTGATATTTTGCCTTAATTCTGCATATGGCTGTAAATGTCATTTCAGTATCCAAATGTTAATTCCTGGATTTTGCTAATCTGAGTCAGGTTAGGAAAGTAAGGCTAGAAGGTAACACCATACTAGTGTGAAAACAGTGATATAGAGGGGGTGGGGAGGGGCAGAAGATCACACGGAGAATGAATGGGAGCAGCTTCTGAGAGAAGGCCTGGACCTCGCTGTCAGAGGGCGGCATGGTGGCTGGGGAGTCCGGCATCCAGGACCCCAATCTTGCACTGCCTTTTTTTTTTTTTCCAAGGACATGGGGCCTATCGAAGTATAACCTGCCTCCTGGGCCCACTGGTTTTCAACCAGTGCTGATGAGAAGAGATTGTTATAGCCCTTACCCGGCAAGTTAATTGGCACAGGGTATGACACTTTAAAAGATTTTTTTAATCCTCAGGAATTGCTTTCCATCTCTAAGGAAAAATCTTTAAAGGTCAGCATGAAAGTGAGAACACAGACCTTTAAATAATATCTCATACTGGATCTGGAAGTTTGAGCAGGACCTGTTAAATACCAGATACTGTGCTGAGTACTGGAACTTTAACCTTTTTAAAAAATAATTTTTTTTTTATTGATTTCAGAGAGGGAGAGAGAAAGAGAAAGAGAGAGAGAGAAAAACATCAATGTGAGAGAGAAACATTGATTGGTTGCCTCCTGTATGCACCCCGACCAAGGATTGAACTCTAAACCTTGGTATGTGCCCTAGCCAGGAATGGAACTGGTGACCTTTCAGTGCACAGGACTGCTCAACTCACTGAGCCATTCTGGTCAGGGTGGAATGTTAATCTTTGATTGTATCATAGCAAATACTGAATGCTGAGGCCATTTTGAAGATGAATAAGAATTGGTAACTGATGTAGCATCTTTCCAGGTTAGCCAATAGGAGAGTGGTCAGCAGTAATGTATTCTCCTTTACTTCTTTGCCCACACTGAGCTCTCCCCTCTCCTCTTTACTTTTGTTCCCTAACTCCATCTTTAAATTTTATAGAAATGAAAATTAGCTCCTTTGCATTAGTTTTGGGAAGTACCACGAGGGCAGCATTTCCTTGATAAAAACTTTAAGCTCAAAATTTTTCCAGGAGAATCTCTCGTGCTGGTGTAATCCCAAAGAAGACTTCTCTATGAGACCTTTCCTCCTGCCTCTGAAAGTTGCTTTGTCTGTAGTATGGAAACAGGGCATGCGTTATTCTGTATTTCTCCAGCTCTTCACTTCTGCCTGTTTCCCTGGTTTTATCTGAGGATGCTGGGAGGAGCACAGTGTCTTGTTCTCTCAGAATGAATGACACAAATGAGAGGGAGGCAATCAGGGTAAATTTTCCCGTCATTTGGAAAGGCAGCTGCTTAGAACAAAAGAGGCAAGAGAAGATACTTGGGGAGGAGTGTTTTATTGAGCCTTTGGATTGTCAGCCTGAGTGAGGTGATTTCCCTGTCCGTTGCTTAGCACCTGGAGCCAGCTTATACACTGTTTGTGGTTTAGTCTGCTTTCTTTGTGTCTGTGAGCTCAAACTACAAAATATAAAATTATATTCATCTTCAATTTCAAATTAGTACTTTTAAAATTTTAATTTATGCATTGTAGTAGACTATAAAAAATAATAAAAGCTTCACTTTTCCAACAATCAGAGGTCAGTGGTCACTGTTCATATCTTAGTGCACCCTCTTCTTTAGTCGTATCTATGTACATACACATTTGTATTCTCTTATTTACCAAAGCAAGATCATACTATATATAATGTTTTTCATTCTGTCTTATTTTAAAACTAGTAGCCCTGTGCACAAATCTGTGCACCAGTAGCTTGCCAGTAGCTCGCTGCTGCCCTCCTGTGGCTCCCTCCACCCCCCCCCCCCCCCCCCCCCGCCGCACCCCCCTTATAGCTTGCTGCCCTGCCCCTCCTGTAGCTCTCTGCTGCCTGCTTGTAGCTCGCTGCCCCAACCTCCTGTTGATCTGTGATCCGGTCGTTACACGGTCGGTCGTTATGCTTCCCAGTGTAACGACCATTTGCATATTACATCTTTATGATATAGGATTATCTCCATTTTTCCAGTCTAGTAAATTTATATTGTAACCACTTTTCGTATTTCTCATTGACCTCCAAGTGTCCTTATTGGTTTTGTTTTTCTTAAATATATGTTTATTGATTTCAGACAAGAAGGGAGAGAGAGATAGAAACATCAATGTGAGAGAGAATCATTGATTTGTTGCCTCCTGCACGCCACCTACTGGGGATTGAGCCTGCAACCCGGGCATGTGCCTTTGACTGGAATTGAACCTGGGACCATTCAGTCCACAGGCTGATACTCTATCCACTGAGCCAAACCGTCTTAGGGCTGTTGTTGTTTTTCTATACCAACATTGAACCTACAATCATGTACTCTGTCTGGTTGTTATGTCCCTTAAACTGCTTTTACTCTAACCCAGTCCCTTTTGTATGATACTGTCTGGTTGAAGAATTTCCATAATAGGTTCCATTAATTGAGTGCTAACTCTGTGACCTGTGCACTGCTAAGAGGTTTATACATGTCATTTTAGTTAATCCTTGCCCCAACACTGAGAAGCATGCTTTAGTATTCTGTATTTTTTTATACTGTCTTCCTGTGGGACCTCAGGTATCCCTGGAACTTCAACTATTTCCTTTATGTCGGAGATACATCACCTTTATCTCAATGGTCACCTTAAGAGCATGAAATCTTGAGCCAAATGGCCTGGATTCAAATCCTTTTTTCATCACCTATTATATGTGATCCTGGATAAGTCACTTAACCTCTCTGTGCATCAATTTCGTCAATAATATGGGGCAATAATGGAGCCTACCGCATAAGGTCTTTGTGCAGTTAAATGAATATATATGTGTGTGTGTGTGTGTGTGTGTGTGTGTATAATCATATATACTGTGTTTCCCCGAAAATAAGACAGTGTCTTATATTAATTTTTGCTCCCAAAGACGTGCTAGGTCTTATTTTCAGGGGATGTCTTATTTTTCCATGAAGAAGAATACGGTACACATTTATTGTTAAATGAAAATAAAGGAAATTTATTACCTGTATACGGTACGGTAGTACAGTAGTTGTCAACACAAACCAGACAAACTGTGAATCCTACAGTATCAAGAATTTACTCATTTATTCAATGACAATCATGTCATCATCTTCTGGAACATCATCATAACAATCCAATTCCTGAATTTCCTGGTGAATTTCTTGTGACTCCATTTCTTTCAGAATCAGTGGACCAAATCTCTCATGTCTAGCAATAGCACTGTCTTTAAATGAGTACTTCTTGTCAAGGTAGCCTGCTCGCAGTGCATTTGCAATGCAACTGTCAGTGATTTTCTCCCATGAATTCTTCACCCAAGTCACAACTTCTTGCAGTTTAGGTTTCACAAAGTTTCCACGCTGATTTCTCTCCATTCTATTTTCAATGTAGTCATTAATTTCCATGCGCAAATTGTCTTTGAATGGCTTGTTTATTGCAATATCAAGAGTCTGGAGATAGGCCGTCATTCCTGTGGGAATCATTATCTGATCTCTTTTTCTTTCGTGAAGAAATGTCTTCATGTCTTTAGCGCGGTGAGTGCTGGCTGCATCCCAGACTAGCAGACCTTTTTGGCTCCCTCACATAACAAGCGGCAGCATTAAATCGACCCACTTCCTTATAACTGCTTGTGTGGCCCAAGCTTTTTCAGTTTCAAGAATAAAAACACCCAAAACACGTTCAATCTTTTCCTTCTTGCCCTTAGAAATGATTAAAGGTGGGATTTTAGTGCCATCCAGACGAATTGCCAAAATACAGGAAACACGTGCACTTTCGTAAGCAGTGGAGGGAATGTACTCTAAGGAGGCACCCCGCTGTTCAATTGTTGTTTGAGATGATTGGCCCATAAACACTGCAGTTTCATCCATAGCAATCATGTTGGAAAGATTGTATTTAGAGAAGTCAGCATCATCAATAAAGGACTTGAATGCAAGTGCTCGCTTCATAACTTGAGTATCTTCCAACCTAAACAATGTTGGTAGATCTTCTTAAAGACAGTTCACTTCGCTGAAGGAAATTATCCAGCCAGTGTTGTGATGCTTTGAAGTCTTCCGGGGCTATGTCAAACTGTGGTGCCATTGCAAGGGCAAATTCTTGAATCTGAGCCCTATTCACAACCAAAGCCTTTGCTCTCCTGTCAACAACCCATTCCCAGATCAGGTCTTCCAGCTCGGAAAATAATGGTTGCCGACCTGATCCACACTTGCGCTTTTTAGCATTTCCCTTGACCACTTGTTCAATGAGGTTACCATACTCTGCTTGCCATTTTCGGACCAATTGGATACTCAACATCTTCTCTTTGCAGAAAGCAGTAAGATTTTGGCCCCAAGAGTCTTCCACGATTCCTTTCTTGTACTCCACGGAGTAGCTTTTTCTTTTTGCGCTCATTTCTAGGGGTAAAAAAAAAGGAATTGGGGTATCAAGGTGGGGGGAGGGGGATCACTCAAAATGACACGGGGGATCAGAGGGGGGAATCAAAATGGCACAGGAGAATCAGAGGGGGGATTACCATTTTAGTAACCCCTTTTGATCCTCCTGTGTCATTTTGATTGTCCCCTCTGATCCTCCTGTGTCATTTTGATTGTCCCCTCTGATCCTCCTGTGTCATTTTGATTGCCCCCTCTGATCCTCCTGTGTCATTTTAAGTGATCCCCCTCCCCCCACCCCTGTGCCACTGAACACCTTCACCAGACATCCCCCTTACCCCTTTATCAGACATTTACCCCCTGGGGCCTGCCTAGGGACTGTCACTGGGCTTGCTGGGGCCTGGATCTGGGCTGGAGCAGGGTCTGCCACTGACTGAGAACCTTCAGTCATCATGAAGGCGGCCGCGAGCATCAGGTAGTGTCACCAGAGACAGACCAGCACTCACCACCTTCGCCGCGTCCCGTCCGCTCTAATCCTCCTGTTCTTCTACATGCATCTGCGAAAGTCTCCTCCCCTCTCCTGCCCCGCGCTCACCGCTCACTCCGACCTCCGCTCCGCCTCCACACAGCAGTGACGTCAGGACTCCGCGTAACGTCACTGGTTGCTAGACGTCAGTCGGGGCGGCCCTAGCGACCAGTTTATGGTAAATTAATTTTCATTCTGAGACAGAGCCTGGGGGCCTTATTTTCGGGGGATGCATTATATTTCACTCAGAAGGAAACCTGTAAGTAGGTCTTATTTTCGGAGGATATCTTATTTTCGGGGGAACACGGTATATATATATATATATATATATAGTACTTAGAAGATAGCCTGGCCTATTGTTAGTGTATGTAATTATTGCTGATGGACAGCTGGATGACCCACAGTCACCTCAGACTTTCCATGTTCAGTACTTGTCTCTCTAGAGCTGCTTTTTCTTCTCTTGTCTTCACCAGCTCCTTGAACGATATCAGAGTCATCTCCGATTTCTCCTTCTCTCTCAGTAATCACACTCATAAAGTCCTGTCAGTTTCATTTCCCCAAAGTCTGTCTTACTATTTTGCTGCCTCCCTCCCAGTTGAAGCCTTGACCATCTTTTTCCTGGTATGCCGCTTCAGTGTGTCAGCATGTCCGCCCCTGGATGTTCTTCAGTCAATCTCCCAGGCCGCTCCCAGGAGTGAGCTTTCTAACTACGGTTTCATCACCATACTTATTTCCTTTTTATGAGGAATAACATACAGTAAAGTGCACAAATACGCAGCATATATCTTAGAGGCTTTCATCATTTGTACCCGCCCATGTAACTACCACTCAGATCAAGGTATAGAACATTTCCAGCACTGCAGAAGGCTGCCTTCGGTCTCTTCCCAGATGTATCTGCAGTCCTATCCCTAAACACTCTTTCTTTACCTTTTGTTTGGCCTTTTCTTGATCTTTATATAAGTGAATCACAAAAGGTCTTTACTGAATCTTCTTTCACAGGATAAGTCCAAACTTATTTGACATTCAAAAACTTTTTGTCATCTGGCTTTTACTTCAAGTCCTTCACACACAGCCTGCCCTTCCTGCCTGTCAAAATTGCATGCAGTTTACCAACACAATAGGCCCTTTCCCTTTTTTTTTTTCTCTTGATGTTCTCTTGGCCTTCTGACTTAATTCCCTGGCAAATTCATCCTTCCTGCGGACTCAGCTCCAGGCTGAATCAGACCTGCTATGCACCCTGGAGGCATGATTATTATAGAAGTTACTTATTTATTTTATTTTATTTTTTTAAATAAATATTTATTGTTCAGATTATTACAATTGTTCCTCTTTTTTCCCCCCATAGCTCCCCTCCACCCGGTTCCCACCCCACCCTCTGCCCTTACCTCCCCACCACTGTCCTCATCCATAGGTGCACGCTTTTTGTCCAGTCTCTTCCCGCACCTCCCACACCCCTTTCCGCCTGAGAATTGTCAGTCCACTCCCTTTCTATGCCCCTGATTCTATTATATGCCCCAGTTTATTCTGTTCATCAGAATTTTTATTCACTTGATTTTTAGATTCACTTGTTGATAGACATGTATTTGTTGTTCATAATTTTTATCTTTACCTTTTTCTTTTTCTTCCTCTTCTTAAAGAATACCTTTCAGCATTAGGTATATAATACTGGTTTGGCGGTGATGAACTCCTTTAGCTTTTTCTTATCTGTGAAGCTCTTTATCTGACCTTCAATTCTGAATGATAGCTTTGCTGGGTAGAGTAATCTAGGTTGTAGGTTCTTGCCATTCATCACTTTGAATATTTCTTGCCACTCCCTTATGGCCTGCATAGTTTCTGTTGAGAAATCAGCTGATAATCATATGAGTGCTCACTTGTAGGTAATTAACTGTTTTTCTCTTGCTGCTTTTAATATTATCTTTTTGTCTTTTGCTCTTGGCATTTTAATTATGATGTGTCTTGGTGTGGTCCACTTTGGATTCCTTTTGTTTGGGGTTCTGTGCGCTTCCTGGACTTGTAAGTCTATTTCTTTCACCAGGTGGGGGAAGTTTTCTGTCATTATTTCTTCAAATAGGTTTTCAGTATCTTGCTCTCTCTCTTCTTCTGGCACCCCCATAATTCAGATGTTGGTACGCTTGAGTTTGTCCCAGAGGCTCCTTACACTATCTTCAAATTTTTGGATTCTTTTTTCTTTTTGGTTTTCCGGTTGGGTGTGTTTTGCTTCTTCGTATTTCAAATCTTTCACTTGATTCTTGCGATCCTCTAGTCTCCTGTTGGATCTCTGTATATTATTTTTTATTTCAGTCAGTGTATGTTTAATTTCTAGTTGATCCTTTTTCATATCCTAGAGGGTCTCACTAAATTTATCGGTGTTTTCTAGGAAATTCTTGAAAAACCTTATAACCGTGGTTTTGAACTCTATATCCAGTCGTTTGCTTTCTTCCATTTCTTTCATTTGTGATCTATTTCTTTGTCTCCGCATTTTGGCTGCTTCCCTGAGTTGGCAGAGTGGCTTTGTGTGCTAGGTGTCCTATAGGGCCTAGTGGCTCAGCCTCCCCAGTTACCTGAGGTGGACACTCTTGGTGCACCCTTTTGTGGACTGTGTGCACAGTCTTGTTGTAGTTAAGCCTTAATTGTTGTTGGTATCACTGGGAGGAATTGACCTCCAGGCCAATTGGCTGTGAGGATCAGCTGTGTCTATGCTGGGAGAATTCTGTGCTGGAGACACCCTTATGAGGCAAGACTTGCTTCCGTGGGGCTTTGGTGCGCACTGAGTCTGCCCTCTGAGTGTGTCCCTTATGGTTCTGAGGAGTTGTAATCTGGATGGTCCCACTATGACCCCTGGGTACACTGGCTCTTGGATCCCCAAGGAGGTGCTAATTTAGCCTCTGCCTGAGGCCACCCAGCAGGAGCTACAGAGAGATCCGCAGATTCCTCTTCTTTGTTTTGGTTTTGGAGATGCCCAGATAAGGCCCAGCTGTGAAGCAATGCAAGCTGCTGCGGGGCCTTGGGCCTTCTTTTGGATGTTCTGGGTCTCACTGATGTAGCTGCAGTTTGTTAGGTAAGTTTAGAATTCAAAGGACCCGGCCATTCTTATGCAAAAGCCTCTGCACTCAGCTTGGATAGGGTGGAGTCTTAGGGCGGAGCAATCATCAATGGCTTTGTGGGGTGGGATCTCAGGGCGGAGCAACCAGCAATGGCTTCCTGTCAGCCCTTCCCTAAGAGGCCCCACGGGTCTCAGTGTCCTGCAGTAATCACTGCAAGCACCTCTGAGAAAAAGCCGCTCTCGAGTTTCGCCTGCTGCCTGACAGTCCAGTTTCTCCCTGTATGAGCCTGGGTCCCCAGAGTCTCGCCTGGAACTGGAGTTCAGAGCAATTGGGAGCTTTTCTCTCCCTCCCGCTTGAAAAAGTCAGCTGCATACTCAGTTGCCAGCCCTCTCTGCGCGCCCGCCTCCAGACCTCTGCCTTCCATAGCTCCTGTGAGTCTCAGTGTGCTTTTCTCTTTCCTTCTAGTTGTAGAATTTCCACTCAGCCAGCCTTCCTGTAGTTCTGGATGATGTCCGTTTTTCTTTTAGTTGTAGTTTTGAAATTGTTGTGTGAGGCAGCAATTTAGGTGTTTACCTATGCTGCCATCTTGGTTTCTCGAAGTTACTTATTTAAGTGTTTTTCTCCTCTTCTCATCATGTTTAAGAGACCATGAATGGGGCCGAAACCGGTTTGGCTCAGTGGATAGAGCGTCAGCCTGCGGACTGAAGGGTCCCGGGTTCGATTCCGGTCAAGGGCATGTACCTTGGTTGCGGGCACATCCCCAGTGGGAGGTGTGCAGGAGGCAGCTGATCCATGTTTCTCTCTCATCGATGTTTCTAGCTCTCTATCCCTCTCCCTTCCTCTCTGTAAAATATCAATAAAATATATTTAAAAAAATAAAATAAAATATATTAAAAAAAAAAAAAAAAGAGACCATGAATGGGGCATTTCCCTCCTTAGTTAGTTGAACTTTACACAGATAATGTTCTTTCCAGAAAAATCAGAAAACAGAAACAAAACAGAACCGACCCTTCAGTCTGCAGGCTGATGCTCTATCCACTGAACAAAAATCATCTGCAATCCCACTATACAGAGATGACCAAGTTTTACATATATACTAAAACATGTATCAACATTGTAAAACAAACAGATACACATTCATGAAAATACTAAATATTTACCTTATTTATGTTTAGTCTTCCCCTTCCCCCACTCCCGCCCCCCACTTTGCTATTATAAAACACTGTGATGAACTTCCTGATGCCTATATTTTAGTGCAGTTTCCTGATTGTTCTTGGAGGATACATTCGTAGAAGTAAAATGGATAGATGAAAGATATGAACATTTTCAAGGCTTTTTGATGCACGTGGCCAAATTGCCTTCCAGAAAGTCCTGAACCTGCATGTGTTCCTCTAGGGTGAGTGAGAGTGCCTGATTGTAGCCATCCATGCCAAATTAAAAGGAACGAAAGTAACATTTGCAAATCTGATAAGATAAAAATGGTATTGCATTGCTATTTTAATTTGCATTTATTTGATTGTTACTGAGATTTAATATTTTCTCATGTTTAAGGCCATTTAATTTATATTTATTTGTGATTTACATGTTCATGTATTTTCATATTTTATTTTTACTGATTTTACCAATTATTTTAATATTAAGGATAATAACTCATGGTATATACTACATATATTTCCCTCACTTTGTCATTTAACTTTTTACTTTATTGTCTTCCTCAGATAACATTTTATTTTTATTTTTAATATATTTTTATTGCTCTCAGAGAGGAAGGGTGATGGAGCAAGAGATGGAAACATCAAAGATGAGAGAAAAATCACTGATTGGCTACCTCCTGTACACCCCCTATTGCAGCCTGGGCATGTGCCCTTGACCAGAATTGAACCGACCCTTCAGTCCACAGGCTGACACTCTATCCACTGAACCAAACCGGCTAGGGCAGATAAACATTTTAAATAATTTAATGTAGTGAAATTTATTAGCTTTAAACAATTTTTTTTTAAATCTGTGGTGTTATTCTTAGAACAATCTTCCCTCAGCAAGATTAAGATAAAAACTATTATGTGGTCTTCTACTTCTTTTATGATGTCATTATTTTACTTAAGTCTTTACTCAATCTGGAATTTATTGTTACCTATATATATAAAAGCCTAAGCGAGTGGCCAACCGGCCAGTAGCTATGATGCATGCTGACCACCAGGGGGCAGACGCTCAACACAGGAATGGAAACCACAGGCATGGAAACATGGAACAGACAGATTAATCTCAGAGTGGGGAGGGCAGGAAGAGATTAACCAAAGATCTTATATGCATACTAGAGGCCTGGTGCACAGATTCATGCACTGGTGGGGTCTCTCAGCCTGGCCTGTGGGGATTGGGCCGAAACCAGCTCTCTGACATCCCCCAAGGGGTTCTAGATTGCGAGAAGGCGCAGGCCAGGCAGAGGGACCCCACCAGTGCATGAATCCATGCACCGGGCCTCTAGTAAAATAATAATAATGATAACAGTTAATATTTTTGAGTCCATACTATTATGCCAGACACATGCTTTACAGGTACTGACTCTAATACTTTCAACAAACCTATGATGTAGGCACTGTTATTTTACATGCTAGTTTCACTGTATCCATCTCTTCATTGATTTAGTATGAACCTTATGTTTTTACTATTTCTTTTGTGATACGTACTTGCATAGTCATTATGATAGTCTGTTTCATCTTCTTGAGAATCAATATCCATCATTTTGTAAATTTTATTTACTTATTTATTGAGTATTTACTGTGAGGAAAGCATTCCATTACTGGGATTAAAACTTTGCTCTTCTTTTCTTCCATACTTTTTTTTTTTACTGCTTATATCTTTTTTCTATTCATTCAATCTTCTGCATTTACTTGTTCATCCTCCTTTCATAGGACGAGGTTTGTGCCTAGAGGATGTAAACTTGGGTATGTTTCTGGAGAGGCTGATTGGTGTTACAGCCTCCATGTAGGGTGGCACCTAGTGAACCTAGTGACTGAGTTTCACTGAGTGCTTAGCAAGTGTGCAGCCCTAAGCTAGAGATGGTAAAGGACCCGAGAAGAGTTCACATGCTTGGTAGGGAATCTTTAATTATGTAAAAGAGGTGGATATTTGGGATAAGGCACAGGAGACAATGTGTCCACTGAACTGTAAGCAAGTAGGCATCCTGCCTGGTAAAAGCATCGAGGGCCAACTCCATGGGATAGGAAAGTCACAGACTTATAAGACTAATAAGTCAAAGACCCTGCCCTCAAAGAGGCATAAAACACCTGCAGTAAAGAGCTAAGGATTAATACCAAACTACAAGTGGATTCACAGGGCAGGTTAGAAGTTATTGGCAAGCATCTGGAATGACAAGGGTTTAGAGAGACAAGAACTTACTTATGAGCAAGAAGGGTTTGAGGAGGTTGCATAGGGAGAACAAGGGGCATGATCTTGGCCCTTGGAGGGTTGGCAGGATTTAACTTGGTGAATAGGACCGGGGGGACTTTAACTAGGAAGAATATCCTGAGGTACAAAGGTAGGAAAATGTTCTATAAACTAGGTTCATGTGCTCCCATCTGTAGGCTCTGTGCCCCTCACCCAGTGGTTGAGTCTTGGCTCAGGAGCAGTGCTCTGCCCAGGGCTCGGCTCTTCAGTTTGGGTGCTGCTTTTTTAAAAAATTTAATTTATTTTATACATATTTTTATTGATTTTAGAGAGGAAGGGAGAGGGAGAAAGAGATAGAAACATCAATGATGAGAGAGAATCATTGATCACTGCCTTCTGCAGGCGCTACACTGGGGATTGAGCCCGCAACCCTGGGCATATGCCCTGACTGGGAATCGAACAGTGACCTCCTGGTTCATAGGTTGACACTCAACCACTGAGCCATGCCAGCCGGGCTGCTACATGATTTATTTAATCAGACCTTTATTGAAGTACATTTTGATGATTTTTAGTCTCTTTCTGTTAAAATGGAACAGTACTTATCCATGAGTAAACACAATTAAAAAAATATATATATATTTTTATTGATTTCAGAGAGGAAAGGAGAGGGATAGAGAGATAGAAACATCACTGATGAGAGAGAATCATTGATCTGCTGCCTCCTGCATGCCCCCTACTGGGGATCAATCCTGCAACCCAGGCATGTGCCCTTGGCCAGAATCGAACTTGGGACCCTTCAGTCTGCAGGCCGACGCTCTATCCACTGAGCCAAACCGGCTAGGGCGAGTAAACACAATATTAATTTTTAATTTTGGTAATGTAACCATTTTGGTGCAGGGAGGCAGATAAGCCAGTGGTCTGCAAATTGGGAAGATTTTCTAGATCCTTGACTTCTGTATCTCATCATTCTAGAAGTGGATCCGTCTGTGAAAACACTTGTACTCAAGGTATCCCCTTTCTCAACCATTCTTTTCCCATTTTACTAAAATAAGGCATAACCATAACTCATCCCAAATCTTGCTATTTGTATGTCTGGTTTGTGAAAATTTCTAGTTTAGCAAACAAAAGAACAACTAGAAATATATTTGAACATTTAAAACATTGATTTTAGAGTGAGAGGAAGAGAGAGAGAGGGATCAGAGAGAAACGTTGATTGGCTGCTTCTGGTGTGCGCCCCGGACTGGGGATTGAACCTGTAACCTAGGTATGTGCTCTGACTCATCACCTTTTTGTGCATGGGACAGTGCTCTAAACAACTGAGCCACACCGGCCAGGCCTAGAAATATTTTTAAGAAATGAATGAGTCTGAAAAACAAATCCTTTTCCAATTCAGATGGTTTCCATTTTTATTGTCAATAAAATTGAGAGTTGTCAACTGGTAGATAATTAAAAATAATTTTTGATGATAAATTACTGTGTAATTTTGGCATATAACTCAGAACAAGTACAGACTGACTGAGATTGCTATAATAAAATCTCTTTCATTTCTATCCAGGTATCTACGTGAACAAAATTTCTTGGTGCTTGCGACTATAAGAATGGAAAATTAATGTATTTATAATAAAATTTTACTTATTATATTTAGTAATACAAATTTGTAATATAATTATGTTTCAATCATATTAATAATAAAGGTAATGAAAACAATCCAAAAGAAAATTGTTTTAACATTTAGAGCTTATAGCCATAGAATAATTTTAAAAATTTATGTGTATATATAGTTATATATAATAGTTATACTGCAGAGAAGTTGATCAACAAAAGATTTTCAAGCATAAATACTAGGATAAAATTCTGAGATGGAAGTAAAAAGGAAATTAGAGTTCATGGATAAAAAGAAATGCTATAAAATTTCATGTTTTTATTTTTAAATGGATGATGTATTTTAAATCACCTGTATTTAGATTTCATTGGTTTGTTTTGATTCATTTAAGAGAATAAGGTAGGAATTTTATTTTTAAATTTCCATATTTATAAAATGCCAGTATTTATAATATTCCAGGAAGTGTATCTCTACTACTGTTTATGATACAGATATTTAAATGTTAACTTAAATATATGGGGAGCAGCGCTTGTTTTGTTAAATTCATTTTCAATAGAATATGATACAGGTGCTTGACCAAAAGAAAGGGGAGAATAATGAGGAAAAGATGCACAGGAAGCCCCAGAGTCAGGAAAAGCAACCAGGGGAGATATTGTGGGAGCTGATTCTTGAGGGACAGTTGGAGTTGGCTCAGCAAAATAGAGATGGAAAAGCATTCCAGGAAGAGGGAACAGTATGTGCCGAAGGCCTGGAGGTATAAAAGAACACGAGAACTTTGGGGGAGATGGCAGGAGTGGCATGAGCAGGATGGTGATATACAGCCAGCCTGACAGTGCACTTTCATGGCCCAGAAAGGAGAGGTGATGGTGGTGGATGTCAGTGGAGTGTTCTCTTGCCAAGGGCCAGGCATGAGATAGCGAGGAGAGCTACCCATTAATGGTGCTTCCTTCCCAGTGATGTTTTCCATATGAATAATCCGGACATTCTTACAAATGTAGAGACTCTACATTCTGCTAGGGGAGAATAATGAGGCCCAGCAAGGATCAGTTCCTCTTACAGGTTTTGTACCTTAGTAGCAGTCTGGGGTTAGTGCGGGAGCCCAGGGGTTCTTCCCACACACTGGCCACATGCTCGGTTGAGGCCCACAGCTGTAAAATAAGACAATGTAGTCCTAAAAAATTGATTGCTTTTTTTTTGCCTATTTGGAACATTTGTTCAGCAAAGTGTGGTAGAGCCGTAATTGAGTGTTTGTGTAGAGCAGATTGAACGAACTTCAAAAGGCAACTGTCAAGGGGTTGATTTGATACCACGAAGAAACACGAGTTGGTGAGATGAGTGATTTTTCCACTTATATTTTCCAGGATGACACTGGCAGCCTTGTCCTTAGAGAACCCTGAACCACCTCCCAGTTTATTCTTTTAGGCTCTTGGGAGGGCGAACTGGGAGGTTTGTGCCATTAAATAGATATCCTGGGCCTTTCCTAGGAGAGCCTGGAAAGGAATTGAGGACAGGCATGGGGACATGACAAGTAAGGCAAGGTAAGGAAAGCTTCATGACTGGTAACTTGTTGGTTTCATAATATCCAGCTGTTTTAAAAATGTTTTAGAAAAGCCTAGTTCTTAGAGGACAACAGTAGAGAATGTTGTCAAGGAAATACTGAGTCAATACAGGAGACCTACTATGTGCCATTCACTGCTTTCATAAATCTCACTAATTGTCTCAAAGAGGAGGAAATCATGACTCACAGAAATCAAGTGACTTGTCCAAGGTGCAGAATTTGAACCCAGGTTCATTGGATTCCAAAGCCCTGCCCAATAGATGGTGATGCCTCCTTGTGCTGAAATAATGGAAAATTAGTCATAGCCTGGCTGGTGTGGCTCAATGGTTGAGTATTGACCCAGGAACCAAGAGGTCACCAGTTCGATTCCTGGTCAAGGCACATGCCTGGTTTGTGGGCTAGATCCCCAGTAGGGGGTGTGCAGGAGGCAGCCGATCTAGGATGTTTTTTTCTCTCTCCCTCTCCCTTCCTCTCTCTTTAAAAATCAATTAAAACAAAACAAAACAAAAACATTAAAAAAAGAAAAAGAAAATGAGTGATATTCGGGATTGAATTAGGAAACTCATGGTATCTAGCTAACTGTTCTGAAAAACGCCAAGTATGCTTTATTTGAAACAATTTATGGAGAGGAGTAATGCTGGCTAAGAGAAAGGAATTGAAGGGAAGATACTCAGAGTTCTTCAGACTGTCTCTGTCTCACGGAAGGGGATTTTGTGCTGACGCATCTGGTCCTTGGCAATGGTGGTTTGGAGGAAGTGGCTCCTGAATTTATTTATTGCCAGTTATCTCTGTGATGGAAAATGGGAGAAACCTAGCACACTTTAGGGATACGGGATTTCACAAAACACAGTTTCTTCTTTTTTTTAAAATCCTTACTCAAGGACATGTTTCTGTTGATTGATTTTTAAAGAGAGAGGAAGGGAGAGAGAGAGAGAATCATCAATATGAGAGAGAAACTTTAATTGGTTGCCTCCTATATGTGACCCGACTGGGGACTGAACCCACAACCTAAACATGTGCCCTGACTGGGACTGGAATCCACAACATTTTGGTGTATGGGAGGACACTCCAATCAACTGAGCCAGCCACCCAGGGTCAAAACATAGTTTTTGTTTGTTTATATATTTTTTTGTTGTTAATCCTCACCTGAGGACATTTTTCTATTCATTGATTTTTTTTTTTTTTTTTAAGAGAGTGGAAGGGAGGGTGACAGGCAGAGAAAGAGAGAAACATCTACGTGAGAGAGACACATTAATTGGTTACCTCCCTGGGATTAAGCCTGCAACTGAGGTACAATATATGCCCTTGACCAGAATCGAACCCGTGACCCTTCAGTCTGTGGCCATACACTCTAGCCACTGAGCCAAACCAACTAGGGCTGTTTTTTGAGTCCACATAGGATCCCCAGATTTTGAAACTTTTTCCAAGGAAGGAGATTAAAAATAAACAAAAACTCCAAAACTATTATCATCTTCACATCATATAAGAAAGGAAACTTGAAAACCAGGGAGAGAAACCAAGATGGCGGCATAGGTAAACACCTAAACTGCTGCCTTGCACAACAATATCAAAACTACAACTAAAAGACAAAACGGATACCATCCAGAACCACAGGAAAGCTGGCTGAGTGGAAATTCTACAACTAGAAGAAAAGAGAAAAGCACACTGAGACTCAGAGGAGCGGCAAAGGGCTGAGGTATGGAGATGCGCGAGCGCATGGAGAGGATGGGTGGCTGTGTGCACGGGTGGCTGAGAGCGCGGCTGGCTTTCTAAAGCGGGAGGGAGAAGGAAGCTCCCGACTGCACTGAACTCCAGTCCCGGGCGAGACGCTGGGAAACCAGACTCATTCGGGGGTAATCTGGACTGTCAGGAAAAGAGAAAGCACACTGAGACTCGGGAGCTGCGGAAGGCAGAGGTCCGGAGGCGTGTGCGTGCAGAGAGGACTGACTGCTGAATGCACGGGTGGCTGAGTGTGTGGCTGGCTTTCTAAAGCGGGAGGGAGAAGGAAGCTCCCGACTGCACTGAACTCCAGTCCCGGGCGAGACGCTGGGAAACCAGACTCATTCGGGGGGAACTTGGACTGTCAGGAAAAGAGAAAGACACTGAGACTCGGAAGCTGCGGAAGGCAGAGGTCCGAAGGTGTGCGTGCGCGCAGAGAGGACTGACTGCCGAATGCACAGGAGGCTGAGTGCGTGGCTGGCTTTCTAAAGTGGGAGGGAGACGGAAGCTCCTGATTGCGCTGAACTCCAGTTCCGGGCAAGTTTCTGGGAACCCCGACTCATTCGGGGAGAAACTGGACTGTCTGGCAGTGGGCAAAACTCGAGGGCAGCTTTCTCTCAGAGGTGCTTGCAGCAATTACTGAGGGACACTGAGACCCAGGGGCCTCATAGGGCAGGGCTGACGGGAAACCAAGTCTGTCTGCTCCGCCCTGAGACTCCGCCCCATCCAAGCTGAGCACAGAGGCTTTTGCTATTTTGCAAGTCTTGTCTCATAAGAGTGTCTCCAGCACAGAAGTTTTCCCAGCGTAGACACAGCTGATCCTCACAGCCAGTTGGCCTGGAGGTCAATTCCTCCCAGTGATACCAACAACAATCAAGACTTAACTACAACAAGGCTGAGCACACAACCCACAAAGGGGTGCACCAAGAGTGTCCACCTCAGGTAACTGGGGAGGCTGAGCCACTGGGCCCTAGAGGACACCTACCACACAAAGCCACTCTATGAACTCAGGGAAGCAGTGAAAATGCGGAGACAAAGAAACAGATCACAAATGAAAGAAATAGAGGAAAACAAACGACTGGATATAGAGTTCAAAACCACGGTTATAAGGTTTTTCAAGAATTTCCTAGAAAACACCGATAAATTTAGCGAGACCCTCGAGGATATGAAAAAGGACCAACTAGAAATTAAACATACACTGACTGAAATAAATAATAATATACAGAGACCTAACAGCAGACTAGAGGACCACAAGAATCAAGTCAAAGAGTTGAAATACAAAGAAGCAAAAAACAGTCAGCCGGAAAAGCAAAAAGAAAAAAGAATCCAAAAATATGAAGATAGTGTAAGGAGCCTCTGGGACAACCTCAAGCGTACCAACGTCTGAATTATGGGGGTGCCAGAAGAAGAGAGAGAGCAAGATACTGAAAACCTACTTGAAGAAATAATGACTGAAAACTTCCCCCACCTGGTGAAAGAAATAGACTTACGAGTCCAGGAAGCGCAGAGAACACCAAACGAAAGGAATCCAAAGAGGACCACACCAAGACACATCATAATTAAAATGCCAAGAGCAAAAGACAAAGAGAGAATATTAAAAGCAGCAAGAGAAAAACAGTTAATTACCTACAAGGAAGCACCCATACGATTGTCAGCTGATTTCTCAACAGAAACTATGCAGGCCATAAGGGAGTGGCAAGAAATATTCAAAGTGATGAATAGCAAGAACCTACAACCAAGATTACTCTACCCAGCAAAGCTATCATTCAGAATTGAAGGTCAGATAAAGAGCTTCACAGATAAGAAAAAGCTAAAGGAATTCATCACCGCCAAACCAGTATTATATGAAATGCTGAAAGGTATTCTTTAAGAAGAGGAAGAAGAAGAAAAAGATAAAGATAAAAATTATGAACAACAAATACATGTCTATCAACAAGTGAATCTAAAAATCAAGTCAATAAAAATTCTGATGAACAGAATAAACTGGGGCATATAATAGAATCAGGGGCATAGAAAGGGAGTGGACTGACAATTCTCAGGCGGAAAGGGGTGTGGGAGGTGCGGGAAGAGACTGGACAAAAAGCGTGCACCTATGGATGAGGACAGTGGTGGGGAGGTAAGGGCAGAGGGTGGGGTGGGAACCGGGTGGAGGGGAACTATGGGGGGAAAAAAGAGGAACAGTTGTAATAATCTGAACAATAAATATTTATTAAAAGAAAAAAAAGAAAACCAGAATAACGTAAATGAAAAACAAACAAATAGGATAGCAGGACAACATTTTCTAAAAAAGCACGTTATACTCATCCATTACAAAATTAGGTAAGATTTAAAATATTTAGAGTCAGGAAGTACAATATACAATTTATTGCCATACTTGTCAATTTGGGAATTTTTATTTTTTAGTGCAATGTTAGGAAAAACTGGACTGTCGGGCTTGTTTCATACTTTATTTTTTAATCACCATTACTATTGACAGTCCACTTCGACAGGTATGTTGATGAAAACAGTATCACCAATCTGTAATTTACTCAATGTGGGACATTTTGGTGAAGGGAGAAGAGGGGAGTAAGTACCCTTTTTTGGCTTGCATTTCTGTGGCCAGGCCAAGGAGAAAGCAGGAGTAGCCGCTCTGGTGTTCCACTGATGACGGCTCTGGGAAGAGGGCCCAGGGACCTGTCTGTGGCTGGGTCTTATGCAGGTGGCGGCAAGGGATGCACAGGACCCTCTCTGCCCAATAGGGAACAGGTAGAAATTTATTTGAGAGGGATGCTGTAGATGCTAAAAGAACTTTGATCATGGCCTGGACCAGTATTTAAGAGAACCATTCCTCCAAAGGAATTGTCCTGTTTGGTTCTCCAAGGTAATCTGAAGGCAGAGGCACAGACAAAGGCCCATTGTTTTCTGCAGGGCAGCTGTTTATTGCATTGGTGCTAAGGAGGGGTGTGGGAAGCCTGTAGCACTGTGCCTAGGTGCTCCGATTTGGGGGTGGTCCTGCTGCCTGGTTATTTTCTTCTGAGTCTCTTTTGTGGGAGCGTTGGGCAAACTGCATTTTCCTCCGAGCAGCAAAATCTTAGCTTCACCTTCTACTTGGTCTCCTTGCTCTGGAGTTTTTGTAAATGTTCTGAGTTCCTGGGAACAGGAAAAAAAAAAAAAAAAAAAAAAAGCCTAAATGCAGCTTGAGAATTTCCCAGCTCTCCTAGCCTGCCTCTCTTGTCTAAGGGAGCCTTCTGCATTTCCAGAGCCATGCTGGGGGAAGTGTGTGTTTTGGCCTCTCTGGAGAAGGGCACATTAGCTTCCAGGGCCTGTTTACATTAGTTTGGTCCTCTCTGCTTTTGATTACAAATGAGGCCTTGAGCGGGGGACTTCCCTGCTTCCACGGAGGTCACTTCTTCCCTTTTTCTGCTTTCTCAACTTTCCTACCTGGGAAAGAGCTGCCCTCTCCTCTCCTCTCCTCCCCTCCCCGCCCTTCCCTTCCCCTCTCCTACCCTCTCCTCTCCTCATACTTTCCTTGGCTTAACTTCTTGTCTTCGTAGACTTTGCCTAGTGAGTGGATCAGTTCACAATCAGGAAGCAATTCATCTGTCTCCCAAGATTCCCTTTTGCTGAATTCTGTGACTGTTAGACCCTTTCTCATTTGCCTGTCACTGCCTTAGTTGTTAGTACTCTCCCCTAAGAAAAGGAAAAGTCGTCCAAGCCCAGAGGCTGCACTGCTTATTGGTGCTGTGAAGCTCAGTGTTGGTGCAGGGTTTCCTTGTTCTTTGGAATGTGTGTCGTGGCTGCTCAAGTAGAATGTAACCCCTTTGAGGGTAAGAGCTGCAGGTCTTTTCTTTCCCTTTCCCCCAACTACAGTAAGCCTGTTGTGTGGAGGAGAGCTGGGCCAGGCGGGCCCTGTGGAGAGTTACATCACCCTTGTTCACAGTGTCAGCCTGCTCCAACCCTCTTAGAGGCTGACTTTACGTACGCTTTCTAAGACTATGGCTTATTACATGTACAAGAGGAAACCTTTTTGCCCCTAGGCCTGCCTCAGACCCCTGTGTTCTTCTTATTCATTTGAACAGCCATGATATCAGAGCCTCTGATACAATCAAGTGACCATGTCTGTCCTTTGAAGCCATTTCTTTCTTTAGAAAAAAAATTTTTTTTTATTGATTTCAGAGAGGAAGGGAGAGGGAGAGAGATAGAAATATCAATGATGAGAGAGAATCATATATCAGCTGCCTCCTGCACACCCCACACAGGGGATTGAGCCTGCAACCCAGGCATGAGCCCTGACTGGGATTCAAACTGTGACCTTCTGGTTCATAGGTCGATGTTCAACCACTGAGCCATGCCGGCTGGGCGCCATCTCTTTCTTAAAGGTCACTGGAAAGCTCAGGTGATGTTTACTTGATGGTAATAACTTTTCCACTCTCTTCATAGCTCTCATACTCTTTGGAAGGTTTCTCTCTGGGATAATTCAGGTAGGATTTTTTTAAACCAGTGGACCTAATTTTGTATAGTGACTTCTTCTGTTCTTCAGCCTTCTTCCAAGCTGACCGATCTCGGTGCTTTTCCAAGGGGAAGACCCTTGTTTGGGTTCCTGGAATTCCCTTCCAGTTCTACCAGTGGTGTTCTGTGCCCATGGTTCTCTGCCTCTAGCCCACTGCCCCCTCCTTGGTTCCCAGGCATTCCCATCGCATACTCACGGATTCCTGTCTACATCACTAGATAGTTTAGCATTTTCTTCTGGCTTCTGTTTGGTCAGCTCTCAGATGGCAGTCTGTTCACATTCACACTTAGATCTAGAATCCTCTTTTTAAGCCTCAACAATTAAGCCCCTAGCTTGTCCTTAGTTTAAGATGATATTTTTCCTCTTTTGTCACCATCTGCTGGCCTTTGCAGTGGTCTTCTCTTCAGTTTCCCTGTGTGCTGCCTGCCTCTCCCCTGTAGTCTTCCCCTCCAGCGTAGATCACAGATGAAATATTTACTTAGTCTCTGCCAAACATTCTGGCGGTGTTGTTTGCTTAAGAAGACATGCAGATAAACTGTTTTGATTCTTGGCCTTGGTATTCTAGGGCAGATGTTTCTTCTATAACAGAGGTATTGTGGTCAGTTGGAAAGAGTGCTGGACTAGACTTTGGAGAATTGGATTCTAATCCCTGCTGCACTTCTAATTTGTGGTGTGATCTTGCGCAAGGCACATTTCTGTGTCTCAATTTCCTTTTGTCAAAAGAGACCTTATGATAAAGAAGATAGGAATCTATGGATGGAGATGGGAACCCAGAAAGTAAGCCTGGGGGATGGAGGAGAGAGTAGATAGGCTAGAGGCAGAGAACCATTCCCATGAGTTTCATCAGTGAAACCGGAAGGCTACTCAGATCCCACTACAGATCAAATGAATATATATAGTCACTTTGGAAAAGTATGAAATGTGATAACAAAATGGTGGACATTCTCTGACAGGAATGACCTCAGGGGATAGCTGCGTTGTCCACCCTGGGCTTGCTCTGAGTCCACACCTGTTAGCTGTCACCCTGGGGATGTGGGAGGCTTGGTCTTCTGTGGGTTCAGTTCCAGAACTCTGCCTCCCACTTTCCACCGCCTTCAGAAACCCAGAAATATTTGGAAACTTAGCCAAGATCTTCACCTGGCTTTGATTTCCCATCATGTGGAAAACGGTCCTTGGAAGTTGCAATTTCCAGAAACCGTAAATGTTTGCTAACATGTCCAACTTCTGCATTTGTTGATCACTCCTTCTGTGCATGGCTGTGTTCCAAGTTGTGTGCCCTGAAGGTGTTATAATTTGGTTCCAGCAAGGGAGGGGGGCATATCTGCGGGATTCTATCACCAGGAACTAGGAAATAAAAGTAGACAAAAGGATTGAGAGATGCCCCCTTGGTGGTCATGACAGGCAGTTCCTTGAAGAAAAAGCAAAGTGGTTTCACGTCTGCCTACGCAAACCATAGCCCCCACATAATATACATACTCAGATAGGCAGAGCTATATTTCTTCGTTATCCCTCCCTGTCCCCTCTGAAATGATTCTGAGATTTAATCAAATGTTGCCTAGTTTATTTTATTTATTTATTTATTTTTATTTTTGTTGTTGTATCTTTTTATTTATTTATTTATTTTTTTAATTGTTTGAAGTATTACAAATAGTAGTACATATGTCTCTTTTTTTTTTTTTCCCCATTGACCTCCCCCTGGCCTCCCCTTCCCCCCAGTACATGCCTTTACCTGCCCCCCCCTGCCCCAGTGTCTTTTATCCATTGGTTATGCTTATATGCATGCGTACAAGTCCTTCGGTTGATCTCTTTTTTTTTTTTTATTTTTTTTTTATTTTTTTATTTTTAATATATTTTATTGATATTTCACAGAGAGGAAGAGAGAGGGATAGAAAGTTAGAAACATCGATGAAAGAGAGACATCGATCAGCTGCCTCCTGCACGCCCCCTACTGGGGATGTGCCCGCAACCCAGGTACATGCCCTTGACCAGAATCGAACCCGGGACCCTTCAGTCCGCAGGCTGACGCTCTATCCACTGAGCCAAACCGGTTTCGGCATTCGGTTGATCTCTTACAGCCCCCCCCCACCCCGCAACCTCCTCTGCCTTCCCACTGTAGTTTGACAGTCTGTTCAATGCTCTTTGCCTCTGTATCTATTTTTTTCCCCTTTCTGTTGCCTAGTTTATACTTTGTCTTTCCAGATAAAGTTTTGCATTGGTTTCCAACAGTGCAGCATGAGTTGGACAAAGGGCCTTCAGATCTTTTGCTGCCCTGTAGTCTTTGTCAGGCATAATCAGCAGAACTTTCTCCAAATGAATGCAGAGTGACCTTTTTCTGCGGGTTAGGGATAATGACCTGAACTCGCCATTGATATGCCCAACCTTAGGAGGCTCTTGGGCTGCTGAAACTTGCTAGGGAAAGTCATGGAACTGAATAGGATAGTTCTGGGGAGAAGAGTTATGTAATCAACTCTATACTTTCCGCTGGGCCTTCTTTGCTATTCTGCAATACTTTTATGTGTCCCTAAATCCTTGTGACACAAACTACAATGCTCATTCCACATTTTTTTGTACGCCATAAGCCTCAATTCCATCATGATTCTGCCTGGTAACGTAGAATTCTGGGATGATTCCTTTTCTTTAATTTTTAAAAAATGGGTTTTTATTGATTTTTAGATAGAGAGGAAGGGAGAGGGTTAGAGAGATAGAAGCATCAATGAGAGAGAAACGTCATTGATTGGCTGCCTCCTGCAAACTCCCTACTGGGGATCAAGCCTGCAACCTGGACATGTGCCCTGACCAGGAATTGAACTGGGGACCGCTTGGTTCATGGGTCAGTGCTCAACCACTGAGCCACATCCTCCGGGCTCTTTATTTTTTTTTAATTTATTGATTTGAGAGAGAGAGATCAAGATCGATTTGTTGTCCCACTTATTTATGTATTCATTGGTTGATTCTTGTATGTTCCCTGACTGGGAAGCGAACCCACAACTTTCGTGTATTAGGACAATGCTCCAACCAACTGAGCTACCCGGCCACGGCCCTGGTTCCTTTTCTTTAGATAGCTAGGTATTCTCCAGTTCATCCAGCGCCAATAGAACGGGCAGTGAGCATTTCCGGTAGGCTCTGTAGACCTATTCATTGTGAATGCCAACATCATCTGCAAAATAATGGTTTGACTTGGGGCTTGATAAGAGTTGTGAGCTCAGGTCTGGCTGTTTGCTATTTTCTCCATCCCATTTTGCTTTAAACCAAGTTTTCCCAGGCAGATAGCCCATTTGGTAGCTGTCAGGTGATGCCTAGTGTGTCCTCCCTGCCACTCCAGTTCTGGGTGTCATGAACTTGCTGGTTTCTGTCTCTTACAGTGATAGTTCACACAGATCTCCCTCAAGCAGGTGTTCTTCAAATTTTACTCCCATCCTCTTGAAACCTCTTCTTCCATCCACTTTCTCTCCTACCTGTTTTGCTTAGTGTTACCTCAGGAAATACGCTTTCTGTCCTGTTCCCTCTTGGGTTGTGGAGTAAAAGCTAAACCTAATCATAGTGGATAAGCATGACACCAAGTATCCTTCAGAAAGGAAAGTCAGACATTTGGGAATGAAACAAGGCAGTGCGAAGAATCAGTGCTATCAGTCCTGCCCTTGTGAGTACCTTTCGAAATCCCTAAAAATACCCATCTTTTAAGGAACCAGTTCTTTTCCCAGGGCTATAAATTTGAGATATGTAAAAACTATTTAATTTTATTCTTCTACTAGAGGCCCGGTGCACAAAATTCGTGCACGGGGGGGGGGGGGTGTCCCTCAGCCCAGCCTGCACCCTCTCCAATCTGGGACCCCTCAATTGCTGGCTCCCAACTGCTCGCCTGCCTGCCTTCCTGATTGCCCCTAAGCGCTTCTGCCTGCCAGCCTGATCACCCCCTAACCACTCCCCTGCTAGCCTGATTGATGCCTAACTGCTCCCCTGCCAGCCCGATTGCCTCTAACTGCCCTCCCCTGCAGGCCTAGTCACCCCTAACTGCCCTCCCCTGCAGTCCTGGTCACCCCTAAATGCCCTCTCCTGCAGGCCTGGTCCCCCCCAATTTTCCTCCTCTGCTGGCCTGGTCACCCCTAACTGCCCTCCCCTGCAGGCTTGATCGCCCCCAACTGCCCTCCCTTGCAGACCTGGTCCCTCCCTGCTGGCCATCTTGTGGCGACCATCTTGTGTCCACATGGGGGCAGCCATCTTGTGTGTTGGAGTGATGGTCAATTTGCATATTACTCTTATTAGATAGGATAGAGGCCTGGTACACGGTGGGGGCCAGCTGGTTTGCCCTGAAGGGTGTCCCGGATCAGGGTGGGGGTTCCCTTGGGGTGTGGGGTGGCCTGGGCGAGGGGCCTGAGGTGGTTTGCAGGCCGGCCACACCCCCTGGCGACCAAGCGGAGGCCCTGGTATCTGGGACTTATTTATCTTCTATAATTGAAACTTTGTAGCCTTGAGCGGAGGCTAGGGCAGGCCAGGGCAGGCGGAAAGCTTGGCTTCCTCCATCGCTGGGGAAACCCAAGCCTCCTGCTCGCTCAGTGGCCGAAGCCATTTTTGTTGGGAATTTATTTATCTTCTATAATTAAAACTTTGTAGCCTTGAGCGGAGGCCTGGGCCGGCTAGGGCAGGTGGAAAGCTTGGCTTCCTCCATTGCCGAGGAAACCCAAGCCTCCTGCTCGCTCCGTGGCTGCAGCCATCTTGGGTGGGTTAATTTGCATACTCGCTCCTGATTGGCTGGTGTGTGTGGCTGGTGGGTGTAGCAGAGGTATGGTCAATTTGCATATTACTCTTTTATTAGATAGGATGTTTTGTATTACTGCTAGCATTTACACAGCTATTTTTTAATATCATTATTATATGTAAACAGTATTTTAGCCATGCTATTCAGTGATGAGCTTATCTGGGCATCTAACTAACATGTCTAGTATTATTTCTTTGGAAAAATGTTTTCAACTTATAAAAGTGACTGATTGATAAAGGAGAGTTTAATGAAAACACAGTCTTCACCCTCTGTCCCATGCTGGTGATGTGGCTATGGAAGGGGCAGCCTCTGCTCCTGTCACATGGAGAGGAAGAGGAGTGCTTCCCAGGAAGGCCTGGGCTGAATCAGGAAAACTTGGTCCCTCCTTTTGTCTGAGTCTCTAGGTAGGTGGTGGTGGAGGTGCTGATGTGGCCTATGCCTGACTTGCCTAAGCTCTTTTCTTTATCTCCACCCCACCACCCCGGCCCCGACAGTGTGTATTTCTTTGGAGAAATACTTTAGCTTAAAGCCTGAAGAAGTTCTCCCACTTTGAAAATCATGATCTAATTATGCCCAGACCACATTTTTAAACATATTATTTTGTGGCGTTAATTGAATTATCTCCTCCTTTTTTGGAGTAGGAAATAATGCATTCTTGTGATGCTGTATCAGGTCTCCAGTGGAAAGCTTCTCATTGGAAGCCGTGTACATTTCTGGTGGGACAAGTTCATGAAAACGGAAGATGTCCCTGGGCTCTGTGTGTAAACTGCAGCATCTCCTTGTAGAATGAACAGTTCAGGAAAATGGAACATTGTTTTGGGTAAAATTCTAAGCTCTACTAGTCCAGGTGACTGAGAATTTCCTGTTAGAGTGGGACAGCTTGCCACATGTTTTTGCCTGGGTACAGTGTGTGTCATGTAGTTCCAAAGAAGTATGACCATACCTGATCACCTCTTTCTTTGTCCTTCTTTCTATGGTGCCCAGAGATGGTTTGAGCTCATCTTTGGTCCCATCTCTGAAAAAAAAACACAAAACATAAAACAGCATGCATTTCCATCAAGGTTTGGGAATAAAATCTGTGGCCACAGGGCAGGGTAAAAAGAATGGTTCTTTTAAGTAGCAAACCTCTCACCTTTGCTTCATTGGTACCAGGCTGTGAGAAACTGAACAAACCAGCTACAGACGCTTCTTGTGCAATTTTGAGGTGAGGATGGGCAAAATCCCAGGAGCTGGGAGCAGACATGTGGCTACCAGAGAGATGACATCAGCCAGTTTACTGGTGCTGTGGAGGATCGGGAGATTCCAGGTGCTCAGCCTCCTTCCTGCCCCTGGGGGTGTCTGAAGCCACGCCCGGTCCTATTGGCAGCCAAGGCCTTTCCCCCTTTGCTTGGGAAAAGCCTACGTATAATTCTTGCCTCCTGCTGTCCCCACAGGGACCTGACTTTGGAAAGGGTCTTGCAGCTTTGGCTGTGGGAACAGAGCTTGGAGGAGTGAACAGACATGTGTGTCTCTTTGTCTCTGTGTGAATTCTGTGTTAGTACTAACAACCGGTGAGGGTTTCCAGACTGGGGGTTGGATATGAGATGGAAGAGGAAGATTGGGCATCGGACTTAGGAGTTGCCTTTTTCTTGGAAGGGAAGCAATTTATGATTTAACTCATTTTTTATTAAAATTATTTGAATATTTTCTTTTGATTCTCTTAGCGTGGACACTTAGTAGACAGTAGGAAGGCATTTCTAATAACCTCCTTTCTGTGTTCTACTCTTTCCCCTGTGCTTATCCTGGACTAGAGCCTCACAAAGCCGTAATGGGTGACGAACTGGAGAAAGTGCTTCTGCAGGAGGCTCTCCCTCCTTCCTCAGCCTTGCCTCGTAGTCCGGGATCTGGAACTGTGGTGGGGCTTCTTGGGAAGCCTACTCATGGTGGGAATAGGGGGAGCTTTATAGCTCTGAAGTGTGTCAGGGAGAATGGAGCTGGAGGTGGTAGATCCCGCAGAGCCCATCTGCTCACTAGCTCTGTTTTCCTGTCAGATGTTGGGCACTCACTCTGGTTCCAACCTCCTAACCCAAGCCGTGGGGGGGGGGGCGTGTAAGGGGGAAATGAATCCTCTCCGTGGAAAGCCACCAGCAAAAAGCTTATACTAAGCTAATACTTACTCGAAGAGGCTCAGATATTCTCATCCCAGGCCCGCCTTGGGCTCCTTAGGGGCTGTCAGTAGTTTAGGGTTTCTCTAAGGCTCGCTCCCATTCAGGGATAGCCACTGCTTACTTGGAGCCATGTGGGGCCAGCCCAGACTTGTTCTACCCGGGCATCTTCCGACCACTGTGCTTTTTTCTCTTCCTTTGGGCTTTCACCTTCAAGGTCTCTGAGCTGTCAAAGTCCTTCTGAGAGCCTAGTTCCTCCCCGCCTGGGCCCAGGAAGCTGTGGTAAGCTCTTGGTTTCCTTCCCAGCTGGGCACTTCTGGGAAGCTGTCTGCATTCCTTTCTGCCCAGCTCTCTGCCTCTGGGGCTCTGGGGAGTGTGGTGGGGAGAGCGGTTGCTTCATGCCTCTGTGACAAGGAACGCTAAGGCAGTTTTCCTGAGACCAGTAGAGCCACCGGAGTAACCAGGAGTTCGAAGGTGGAATTTCCCTTTCTTGCCATTCTGGAACCGGGATAGCTTTTCATAGGGTGTGGTGTGGTACTGATTCTTCTTGAAATTTTCTCCAACTTGCTTCCCTGGCCCCTTGCTGCTCTGAAAGAGAGGGAGTGAGGAGGATAATTAGCACTCCGTTTCCTGAGATCTTTGTTTGGAGATGGGTGCAGAAGATGCCTTTTGTGAGGAAGGAGCTTAGAGGCAGGTGAGAGGATCTGTCTTCTGGCTGCCGTCTAACTGGGTGTGCTGACATGCTGAATGGTTTATGGTGGCATCCCCTGGCCCGTTAAGGCAGGAGCTTCCATCTTTACCGCGTTTAAAATCTTCTAGAGGGCAGCACCATCAGCTCCTGTAAATTAAATGGCCCAAGGGAGCATTAGAAAGAATGACCACGCTGGGCACATGAGCCCAAGAGGGAGACTTTTTGCTATAGATACTACTCAAGGGGTGTGTGTGTGTGTTTGTGTGTGTGAGAGAGAGAGAGATTGGGAAGTGGAGGTTGGGAGTGAACTAAACGGGGTAGTAAGTCTGGAAGGAAAGGAGGAAGTTGGCTGTGGAGAGCATGGGAGCTGGAAATTTTTGCAGAGATGTTCCAGAGTGGCTGGCGGCCAGGAGTCCTGGGAGTGGGTGTGGGCATGCCAGGTGTGCCTGCACCGCTGGGGACCTTGGGTGATGGCCATGAATGCCTTCCTCTGGGAGCAGGGCTGGTCCCGTGAATGCCCTCCCCACTCTTGAACAATATGGGTTTGAACTGCACTGGTCTACTTATACATGGATTTCCCCCCCAAAATACTGTAAATGTATTTTTTTTTATGATCCATCTAAAACAGGGGTGGGCAAACTTTTTGACTCGAGGGCCACAATGCGTTCTTAAACTGGACCGGAGGGCTGGAACAAAAGCATGGATGGAGTGTTTGTGTGAACTAATATAAATTCAAAGTAAAGGAGCGGAGGGGAGAGCAAGAGAACCGGATAGAACAGCCGGATCCGGCCCGCGGGCCGTAGTTTGCCCAAGGCTGATCTAAAATCTTTATTTATTTTTTTAAATTTCTGTATTGATTAAGGTATTACATATGTGTCCTTATCCCTTCATTACCTCCCTGTAAATGTATTTTCTCTTCCCTATGATTTTCTTTATAGCATTTTCTTTTTTTTAGCTTTATTTTCTCTAACTTTATTTTAAGAATACAGCATATAATACATATAACATACAAAATATGGGCTAATCAACTATTATGCATTGGTAAGGTGGTCAACAGTAGGCTATCCTCTGTAATAATAAAAGTGTAATATGCTAATTAGACCAGACATCCTTCTGTCCTTCTGGACGAAGCTGGGGCTGCGAGGGAAGCCTGGGTCCTGGGTGCCGGAGGGAAGCCAGTGCCAGCAGCCGGGAGAAGGAAGGCCTACTCTTGCACGAATTTCGTGCATCGGGCCTCTAGTATATAATAAAAGCCTAATATGCTAAGTGTCTGGTCGTCTGTTCAACCAATCAAACTGTAAAATGCTAATGATATTCTAAGGCCGCTCAACCGCTCGCTATGATGGGCACTGACCACCAGGGGGCAGACAGTCGACCAGTCGCTATGATGTGCACTGACCACCAGGGGACAGATGCTCCGACTGGTAGGTTAACTTGCTGCTGGGGTCCGGCCAATCAGGACTGAGCTAGTCGGGTTGGACACGCCATGGAGCCCTGGAGCCCTCCGGTGGTCCCTCCCTGGATGGCCAACCTCCTGTGTCCCTCCCCTGGAGCCCTCTGGTGGTCCCTCCCTGGCTGGCCAACCTCCTGTGTTCCTCCCTGGCCCTGGCACTGGTGGGGTCCCTCAGCCTGGCCTGCACCCTCTTGCAATCCGGGACCCCTTGGGGGATATAGGAGAGCCGGTTTCAGCCCAATCCCACAGGCCAGGCCAAGGGACCCCATTGGTGCACAAATTTGTGCACTGGGCCTCTTAGTAGATAAACTTAGTAGATAAGTTTTGGGGGAGTCAAAAGTTATACATAGACTTATGACTGTGCGGGGCTTGTCACCCCCAACCTCTGCATTGTTCAAGGGTCACCTATAGCTATGTGATTCTTGCCTATCTGGTCCTGGCCTAGAGTGTTCTGGGGCAGAAGCACTGGGTCTGAGAGGGGCTGACTGGCCAGAGTCCCCACCTCCCAGTGTGCTGGCTCCCTGAGGAGGAGAAGCATCTTGGCAGCTGCTAGTCCTCGCTGGTGTGGCTTGTAGGTGTGTGTGCCCTGACTCTTTAGGGCTTGAGAACAGATGTGGCTTAATTTGAATCAGACCTACCTCAAGGGCCCAGATCTGAAATGTATATTACAAAATTACTGCTAGTCTTGGCTCTTCCTCTGTGTCTTTCTTTCCTTTATCTTCCCATCATAGTCAAGGATTGTGAGCAGCCGCTGCTATCACACAGACTGATCAGGGCATTAAGAATGGAGCTAAATATAACTGTCTGCACACACTGCTCTGATATGCTCAGGCGCATCCTTGGAGAAGAGGTTGATGTGAGTCTGTGATAGAGAGGGCCTTTCCACCCCAAACAAAGTGAGTGAGAAGGTGGGAAGGTACTTCAGGAGTTACTGATTTCACCACTTCTCTCCCCCTCCCCCACCCCCTATCATTTCCTATTAGTGGTTAAGGACAGGAGAGAAAACTGAGATCTTGCTCTTCAGCCATTAGGTAGTCAACTCATACTTGCTGTATTTTTCAGCTTAAGCAGCATTGTGATTCAAATATTACATACAACTTCTTTTCTGACTGAGACAATTTATAATCTATTGGGAGAGAAAATGTGTTAAATAATTAGAGAATATTGAAGATCTTAACAATTTGATCACTAACTGAATATGTTTGTAGTTCAGAAACAAAGTTGTATCTTGAAACTGTAGGAAAAGTTTCTAGGAGGAGGCAGGATCTCTTCTGGTCTTGGAAAGTTAGATGGACTTTATATAAGCAGAGGTGGGGTGGACATGTTCTGGATGGGGGAAACAGCAAGAACGTGGAGAGTGTGGCACTCCCAGGTCACGGTGAGGCTCTGCTTTGGGAGTGCTGGGGCCGGCGGAGCAGAGCTGGAAGTCTGGACTCAAAGTTCTGCCTTGTGCATAGGAGATGGGAAGTGATGCAATGGACATGGAATTTGTGGAAATCACTCTTGTAGGAGAAAGTAGCATCATTTTGGAGAGGACAGAGACTGGCAGGAAGGAGACCCGCTAGAGAGTATGGAACGTCAGCAACAGGAATAGAGAGGAAGGGGGTGAACCCTAGAGAATATTCAAAAGTGGACTAGGTAGGACTTAGACATGGGGTATATTAAGGATGCAGCTGCAGGGAAAGACAGGGGATGCCAAAATTTCTGCCCAGTGAGAGTATGTGTATGAAGTGCTTTGCACTTTTCAAAGCACGTTTCATTCAGTAACTAGCTCAGTGTTGTCTGGGCTCTTAGAGTTCATCTAGTTTGGTTTCATTTTCCAGATGGGGAGATTAGAACCAAGGAAGGGGAAGGTAATGCTCCCAACACACACAGCTATTTAGCGGTGGAGCCGGACCTTCCATCTCCTAGGGCCGTGGTCAGCAAACTCATTAGTCAACAGAGCCAAATATCAACAGTACAACGATTGAAATTTCTTTTGAGAGCCAAATTTTTTAAACTTAAAATATATAGGTAAGTACATTGTTATTAACTTAATTAGGGTACTCCTAAGCTGGCCTTTGCTAAAAACTCAAGGGGCCAAAGAGCTGCATGTGGCTCGCGAGCCGCAGTTTGCCGACCACTGTCCTAGGGGAACGTTAAGAAAGAGTAGCGTGGCAGGAGGAGTGTGGGGTCAGACAAAAGTCCTGTATAGTTGGGTGACATTAGGTGATGACCAATCTCTCTGAGTAAAATTAAGCTTTTTCAGAAGCATTCAGATCAGATCAGTGGTTTTACTACTAAGAATTCTTATTTTTAGAACCACTAGGCAAGGAAGATGGACTCCTTGGTTTCTTCTGGTTCTGAGATCCTTAAGAGTACAGAAAAATAATGTACATGACAAGCATTGAGTTGGGTTTCCTGGGGGACTGTGGCTGGTTTCCAGTGTGGTGCCTTTCTGAGGGTATTTCAAGAGTAATTCGAGTCCACATGGTTTCACCTTATGTGCTGACCACAGAACCTGACTACTGAGGAGGACAGCTCTGCTGTCAGCAGGCTGTGGCCAGGACAGTCAGTAGCTGGGAACTTAGAATTCGCAGAGTTACACTATAGCTCTGCTTTTATCAGCTTCCTTTCCCCACCTCCTTTAACACACACACACACACACACACACACACACACACACACACACACACACACACACTTTCTTCCATTCCCCTTTTCCTCTCTCCCCTTTTAAATATGTTTTTATTTTTAGAGTGAGAGGAAGGGAGAGAGAGAGAGAAACATCAATGAGAGATAAACATAATCTATCAGCTGCCTCCTGCATGCCCCCTACTAGGGATTGGCCTGCAACCCAGGCATGTGTCCTGACCAGGAATAGAAACAGTGACCTCTTGGTTCTTGGGTCGATGTTCAACTGCTGAGCCACACTGGCCCTTCCCTGTTTTTCTTGTCTCATTCCCCTTCCGCCTTGTCTATCATCTCCACTCTTGTATATCTTGTCTAAATAACTTCCTGTGTTGGAGCCACCTCCCCTTTTGGTTGAACTCAGACATGACTACAGCGAAACACCTTGTGGTATTGTTTTGTCTGCATTTCCTGAGGTGGGGACTGGCGCTCAGTGACCCAAGCCAGAATCTGGGAGTCATTCTGGACCCTTCCTCATCTCCACAATCAGTCATCTTCAAATTCTTGTTTTCTATTAAAATAGCTCTTGATCCTCCCTCCTTGTGTCCATTCAAATTGCCCCATACAGCAAGAGAGAGAGAGCAGGGAGAGAGATTATGGTTGAAGAAAGAAAAAGAGAGATGAGGGTCATCGTCAGTATCCTCAGAGGCATTTTGCAAACCTCCAAATTCCAAGTTAGAGTCTCCATCTTTGCCTCTCACACTTGCAGCTCCCTCTGGGTCTCTGACCCTCAATGATGCCTGGAAGCTGGGCTTCTGCTGGCGGTGTTGGAGAAATTCCAAATCTGGAAAGGAGCAATAATTTAGTAAGCAGTGGTAACTCTCTTGGGAGTACATGGGCAGAGTCAAGCCTCCTCTTCTTGCTGAGCCCTCTCTAGGTGGACTTTCCCTCTCAGCCCCTTGTGGGCCTTTTCCTTGGAAGAAGTGTGTCCACGCATTACTGGCTGCAGATGGTATCTGCACTGATGATGTGTGGCTGCAATCTCATCCCCTTCAGGACTCTCTCAGATGGTTGACTTCCTTGGCTCGAGGAGAGCCAGTGTGTCCCAGGGATAGCCTCTAGAGTCCCATGACTTGTGAGAAAGAAGGCTTCTGCTGCTGTCTGCTGTGCTGGGGACAGTAGTCCTTGACCCTTTGTTCTGTTCACTCTGCCTCCCTCCTCCCAGCCACTAGCAACGTTAGCCAACCAGTTATGTGGGGTATGGACAACCACATTAACCCAGGGTAAGAATCCTGGCACTGAGGGAATAATAGGCTTTCTGAATTCTTTCTTTCCTTCAGAAGGCTAAGTGGTGCTCAAATGTGTTCCTTGACATCCTGGGAGTAACACTCAGGAATTCCCCAAATATGTTATTCTCAGACTTCCAAGCATGCCCTCCTGTTTCTGTCCTTCAGGGTCTTAAATTACTCTCTCCTCTCCCTCCACATTCCTTTGCTTTTTCCTATCATTTTAGCCATCTTCCCTTCCTTGCAACCCAGGATCTGTTCCCCTCCCCCCAATTGCATAGATTCCTCTATGTTTTTTATTATTATTATGTATTGGTTTGGGGTCTACAGCTTAGTGGTTCGACGGTCATATACTTACATCGTGTCCCCGATTCCTCCATGTTAATCTCTAAGTGAATGAATGTTTATAAGCATCTCTCTCTTTTTTTAAAAAAATATATTTTATTGATTTTTTTACAGAGAGGAAGAGAGAGGGATAGAAAGTTAGAAACATCGATAAGAGAGAGACATCGATCAGCTGCCTCCTGCACGCCCCCTACTGGGGATGTGCCCGCAACCCAGGTACATGCCCTTGACTGGAATCGAACCTGGGACCCTTCAGTCCGCAGGCCGACGCTCTATCCACTGAGCCAAACCGGTTAGGGCTATAAGCATCTCTTTTTTAAGCACAAGTCAAACTAGCTCTATTCTACATGAAAATGGGCTACATCTAATCCTTACAGAAATTAGAAAGTTCTAGGTTCCCACTCTTGGGGAAAAGAGAGAGAAATGGTTTAAAAAACTTCTGCTACAGGACGTTGATGTGTGTTTAGTATGACACTCATCTGTAGGCCAGAGCCACCTCCGTGTTCCTGGGATAAGAACTGGATTTTGAGGGACCACTGCTCTTCTCTCTTCCTGATTCTTCTTGAGTCCTTGGAGGAAGCACTGTGGTTTCCCATCATGGGAGATAAGCGATGCCTGGCTGAGATGGCTGCTGCATTCCTACTGTCTAATGTTTCAGTTACAGTCAAACTGGAGTCCTTGCTCACAAACAGCTATCAGATGACAGCTTAGTATAGGAGGTTACAGATCCACAAGAATTCACTCTGATAGTTAAAAATATCACTTTGCAGTTCTGATCATGGTTAGCCATGGTTTGGGGAGATAAAGGGTACGAATTGTTTGGATTCCTGAGCTTCTCTGGGTCCTTGCTAAAGCTTGGACGGTCAGAGCCCCACATGGGAGGCTCTGATGTGAGCAGCAGGAAGGACAGGGGGCAGATTAGGCAGGGCTCAGCTGTCTCTTTTTTCTGTAAGCGTTCTAGCCACGGGTCCCCAGAGATGACTCCATGGGGCTAAAAGTGGTAGTTTTCTATCTTCCTCTTCTGTAGGAGGACTCAAGAGCCTCATGAACTGGGCGTGTTATCTTATTTTACAGTTTAAGGCAGGCGTCCTCAAACTACGGTCCGCGGGCCACATGCGGCCCGCCGAGGACATTTATCCGGCCCGCCTGCAGTGCGCATAGGAATTTGTTCATAGTTTTTTTTTTTTAAACTATAGTCCGGCCCTCCAGTGGTCTGAGGGACAGTGAACTGGCCCCCTGTTTAAAAAGTTTGAGGACCCCTGGTTTAAAGGGCAACACAGACTGGATTTTCTTTTTTTCCCTTCCGAGTAATTGCCTGAGATGTGATTAAGACTCCATTTACCCCTGAGTCTGCAAATATAGTGTGAGTCCCCTGGATACACTCTTGTTCTAACCAGAATGGAACGGAGTGAGACACGGGCCTCATTTGGCCTGTGCATTTCAGTCACTGAAGCTCAAAGTCACATTGACTCATCCGTTGACTCATTTTGAACCATTCCTCAAGTCTCTTTCACATATACCATTTTCATTCTGTTGTCGTGCAGTTTTTCCCCTCAACTTGTGTAAACTGATATCTTTTGTCCTTTTAAAATGTCATGTTGTTATGGTTCTAGTTTGTGGAGGCCTTTTTTCCCTGATTATCTCTAGTATATTAATTATCCCTCTCAATTCATTTGTCATATGCATTTTTGGTATGCAAGTCTTATCTAAGTCATTGATGAAAAGGGTGACCACTTGGGGTCTAGAGCAGATGGGAAGGGTCCAGGCTTCTAGGAGTTCAGAGCGTGTCTTCCTGGTTAGTATTGATCCATTTTGCTGCACAGTTTGGGCCCTGCTCCCCTGAGTTACCAGATCCTCCAGCTGCCTGTATATTTTTGTTTTATCCACAAGATCAAGAGAGATTTTCAGAAATCCGGATACACTGTGTCCCTGGCATTCATGCATTCTTTGATATATGTGTGTGCATATGTATGTGTTTATATGATTTGTAACATATACCATATACAAATATCATGTAAATATGTATGCATATTATATTTAAAACCCCAAACTGTTATTATAGACCACTTGCTGTCTATTGCTGAGTGTTTTACATATATCTTCTTTGTTCTTTACAATCATTCTATATTTCATTAAGTAAAAGTAGTTTTAAAAAAAAGCTTTTTTCCTAAGCATGACTAGTACTTAATCTCCAGTGATCAGAGCTTCCTTCTGGGTCCTTGCCAGTTGTTATAATTTATATACTCTGTTCTGGAGATTTGCCTAAGACATTGCTAATTTAATAAATACTTATTGAGCACGTAATGTGTGTAAAGAAAGCCTGTTGTAAATTTAAAGAGAATAAGAAATGGTCCCTGCCGAAACCGGTTTGGCTTAGTGGATAGATCGTCGGCCTGCGGACTGAAGGATCCCGGGTTCGATTCCGGTCAAGGGCATGTACCTGGGTTGCGGGCACATCCCCAGTGGGAGGTGTGCAGGAGGCAGCTGATCGATGTTTCTCTCTCATCGATGTTTCTAGCTCTCTATCCCTCTCCCTTCCTCTCTGTAAAATATCAATAAAATATATTAAAAAAAAAAAAAGAAAAGAAATGGTCCCTTTACTCGGAAGATTAAAAATATGAAGGAATGAACAGTGGCTTAGTGGGGAAGAGAGGGAAAATCAAAGAACACAAAAGAGAGAGTCCTAAGTGTGGATGGAGTGAAACTAGCCACCTCCCCAGTCCTAAGTGGCAGTCTTCAAAAGCCACCGTGGTGGCATGTTCCATGTTCGAACCTCTTTACAAAGACGAAAGGTATCCAATGGACTGATGTTTTAAATCCTATCCCTGCACTTCGCTGGGAGTATCTTCCTGAGTTTGAGAGTGAAAAGAGGCAGGCCTGGAAAGGGTCCACTTTAAAAAATATATGTATTTTTATTGATTTCAGAGAGGAAGGGAGTGGGAGAGAGAGAAAAATCAATGATGAGAGAAAATCATTGATCGGCTGCCTCCTGCACGCCCCTACTGGGGATCGAGCCCACAACCTAGGCATGTGCCCTTGACCAGAATCGAACCTGGGACCCTTCAGTCCCCAGGCCAACACTCTATCCACTGAGCCAAACTGGCTAGGGTGGCTTTTGAAGTCTTTCATTTAAAAATGTTATTAGAAATATAGAGAGTATATTTTTATATGTACAGTATATTTTTAATTTTTAAAACCTATTTTTAAATTGATTTCAGAGAGGAAGGGAGAGGGAGAGAGAGATAGAAATATCAATGGTGAGAGAGAATCATTGATTGGCTGCCTTCTGCACGTCCCCTACCAGGGATCAAGCCCACAACTGGGGCATGTGCCCTGACCGAGAATTGAACTGTGACCTCCTGGTTTGTAGGTTGACGCTCAACTACTGAGCCATGCTGTCTGGACTATATGTACAGTTTGTTTGTTTGTTTGTTTGTTTGTTTATTTATTTATTTATTTATTAAATGTAAATGTTCATGTACCTATTACCCAGCTAAACACTACTATTAGCTTTGAAATCTTCTATGTGAATACATGCATTCATTTAAGAAAAACATATATGTTAAATTATAGAAGTAAAATAGTAACAGTGTAAAGCATTAGAGCTTAGTTATAAGGAAAAATGGCTAGCATGTGATTATTGTTTTGGTATAATTTTCTTTTTCACTTGTATGGGTTTTTACATTCTTTAGTGCAGTTATAGCTTTGTTATGAATAATTAGCATTGTCGATGCTGTTTAAGTCTTCGCAGTCATCACTTAACGTTAATTCTTAAATAAGTGTACATGCATGTGTTGTAAATTCAAAAGGTATAAAAAGATGCGTAGTGCAAACCAGTTCTTCCTTTCACCTTCTCTTCTCTTTCCCTAGAGCCAATCACTGTACCCGTTTGTGGATTGTAGTTATCTTTTTAATGGCTGCACAACAGTCCATCGAGTGCAGTGTTTTTCAGAGTGCAGGCCATCATCACTAGTGGGTTGGGAAATCAATTTCTTGGGGCTCTAACAAGCTCTGGTTTGTTAATGCAGTAGATTAGGACAGAAAGTAGCAGAGAGCATCACACATAGTAAAGGTAAATATTATTCTGAGAAACCTTTTTGGTTCAGTTTTATTTTTTTTAATTTTTTAAAAAAATATATTTTATTGATTTTTTTACAGAGAGGAAGGGAGAGGGATAGAGTCAGAAACATCGATGGGAGAGAAACATCGATCAGCTGCCTCCTGCACACCTCCTACTGGGGATGTGCCCGCAACCAAGATATATGCCCTTGACCGGAATCGAACCTGGGACCTTTCAGTCCACAGGCCGACACTCTATCCACTGAGCCAAACCAGTTAGGGCAGTGGTCGGCAAACTCATTAGTCAACAGAGCCAAATATCAACAGTACAACGATTGAAATTTCTTTTGAAATTTTCTAAACTTAAACTTCTTCTAACGCCACTTCTTCAAAATAGACTCGCCCAGGCCGTGGTATTTTGTGGAAGAGCCACACTCAAGGGGCCAAAGAGCCACATGTGGCTCACGAGCCGCAGTTTGCCGACCACTGATTAGGGCATCGGTTCAGTTTTATACACACGTGCACACACACAGGTTCTCTCACACATGCAAACACTATAATGCAATATAAAATGTATTTTTTACTATGAGTCATGGTTAAAACCATGTGAAATGTACCAGTTTAGTAATGATTGACATGGAGGTTGTTTTTATGTTTTTATTATTATAAATAATGCAGGGAACATGCATTTCCCCCTCATATTTGGAATTATTTTCTTAGTATAACTCCCTAGAAGTGAGGATATTGAGTCAAAGGATAGGAGCATTTTAATTGACCTAGCCAAGTTACTTTCTAAAAGCTGTCCCATTTCCTATTTAGTACATGACATCTGGACTTTGTTCAGCATAGGTTATTTCAAGCACAAATTTTTTTCTGTGCATTATATATGTGATACATATTTTTTTAACAAAATGGGATAATCCCCCCCAAGTAATATTAAGTGAACATTTTCCTATTTTACTAAATATTCGTCAACAGCCACACTTCTCATTCTGGGGCAGCTTTTCTTGGATGTAGGGTGTGAAGGATGCCTACTCTAGTAATTCTCACCCACTTTTATGATTTATATCATATATACTTTTACTTATTTATCTTTAAATTGGCTTTTGGAAAGCATTTTATTTTTTTAAAGTCTCACCTGAGGATATATTTCCATTGATCTTTAGAGAGAGAGTGGAAGGGAAGGAGAAGGGGGGAGGAAGACAGGAAAAGAGAGAGAGAGAGAGAGAGAGAGAGAGAGAGAGAAAGAAAGAAAGAAAGAAACATTGATGTGAGAGAGACTCATCCATTGGTTGCTTCCTGCATGCACCCCGGCAGAGGCTGGGGATCAAACCTGCAACCGAGGTACATACCCTTGACCGGAAATTGAACCCGAGACCCTTCAGTCCCTGGGTCGATGCTCCGTCTACTGAGCCAAACCAGCTAGGGCGAAAGCTTTTTATCTATATATATAAAAGGTTAATATGCAAAGTGTTCCCTTGGGAGTTCGACCGGGAGAACGGGAGTTTGATCGCTCACTATGACATGCGCTGACCACCAGGGGGTGGTGCAGAACATGGCGGGCAACCACCAGCAGTAGCGGGGCACTGAGGGAGCGAGGGAAGGAGGAGATGGGAAAGGGGGAGGAGAGGGAACTGCGTGGGCGATGAGGGAAGGAGGAGGCAGGGAGGCGGGGAACCTGATTGGCCCTGATCGCCAGCCAGGCGTAGGGACCATACCCGTGCACACATTTCGTGCACCAGGCCTCTAGTTTTTAAATAATTTTAGATTTGCAGAAAAGTTGCAAAGACACTTTCCCTAATATTATATAACTACTGGAGGCCCAGTGCATGAAATTCATGCATAGGTAGGGTCCCTAGAGGCTGCCAGCTGGGGCCTGCTCTACCATTCCGCCGCGGTCCCGCTCTTGTCCGGGCCCATTGGGGCCGGCAGTGCCTCCACTGCCACCTGCTGTGTCGCCTATGCCTGCCATGTTCCACATTGCCCCCAGGTGGTCAGCACACGTCTAACTCCTGGTTGGTCGAACTCCCGCCCGTAAGGACAATTTGTATATTAGCCTTTTATTATATAGGATGGTACTATTTATCAATGGGTATAATGTAAAGTAGGGTCTTAACTAGAGACTTAATTTGGATTTCATTAGTTTCTCCCACGCAGGTCCTTTTTCTATTCCAGACTCTAATCCAGGATATATCCCACATTACAGTCAGTGGATATATCTTTTTTTTTTTTTTAAGTGGATATATCTTTTAGTCTCCTCCAGTCTATGACAGTTCCTCAGCCTGTCCTTGTCTTTTATGACCTTGACACTCTTGAGGAGTGCTTGTCAGGTACTTTATGTAATGTCCCTCAAGTTAGGTTTGTTTGATGTTTTCTCATGATTAGATTGAGGTCATGGATTTGGGGAAGAACACCACAGAGATGAAATGCCCTTCTGAGCGGATCTTGTCAGGAGTATATGATGCTAACATGGCTCATTGCTAGTAATGCTGTCTTTGATCACTTAGTTAAGACCATGTCTGCCAGGTTTCTCCTCTGTCATTACAGTTAATAAATATTTTGGGAGAGATACTTTGCAATATCCTATTTCTCTTTAAATTTTTACCCACTAATTTTAGCAAAACAAAACTAAAAGCAAAGAAAAAAAACTTATATACCTTCTTTTGCATTGGTCTAATCAATGAGATCACTGAAAACAGGGTTAGTAGCTGGTTCTCTTTTTTCTCATGCACATTAAGATAAACATAAGAAGATTGAAAAATATAAAATAATGTTTGTCCATATATTACTTATAGTCATCTTGTATACACACTACACCTTGAAAACCCTGGACCACTCTGAGGTGCTAAGCACCAAATTGTTTAAGTTCTAGGGAGATATTGCTGATTTCTTATTAATTAGATTGATTTGCTTATTAGTTGGTATCATTAGTTTATATATTAAAAATGTATTAATGGACCTTTGTACAGAGCCCTAAACTAGGATTCAGAGTTAAGACCTAGTTCTTCCTGAAGACTATTAAGGCTGGAGGGATGATTAAGCTGAATAAGCCATGGTGCACCAAAATGCAAGGCAGTGAGCACAGCCGACACTGGAATAGTGTTTGTTGCAAGGAGCACAGGTAGGGATGAGAGTCCAGGCCAGCCAGGGACAATCAGGGAAAGAGCATAGAGGAGGCGACAAAATTGGGTCCACATTCCCCAGGTTTGCCTGGAATTTATTCTGCGGGGTACTCCTTTCCCAGGCTCAAGGCATTTTCTTTTCTTTTTTTAAAAATAAATCTTTATTGTTCAGATTATTATAGGTGTTTCTCCTTTTTTTCCCCCATAGGTCCCCTCCACCTGATTCCCCACCCGACCCCATGCCCTTACCCCCCGCCACTGTCCTCATCCATAGGTGTAAGATTTTTGTTTAATCTCTTCCTGCACCCCTCACACCCCCTTCCCCCTGAGAATTGCCAGTCCATTCCCTTTCTATGTCCCTGATTCTATTATATTCATCAGTCCATTCTGTTCATCAGATTTTTCATTCACTTGATTTTTAGATTCACTTGTTGGTAGGTATTTATTTGTTGTCATTTTGTTGTTCATAATTTTTATCTTTACCTTTTTCTTTTTCTTCCTCTTCTTAAAGAATACCCTTCAGCATTTCATATAATCCTGGTTTGGTGGTGATGAACTCCTTTAGCTTTTTCTTGTCTGTGAAGCTCTTTATCTGACCTTCAATTCTGAATGATAGCTTTGCTGGGTAGAGTAATCTTGGTTGTAGGTTCTTGCTGTTCATCACTTTGAATATTTCTTGCCACTCCCGTCTGGCCTGCATAGTTTCTGTTGAGAAATCAGCTGACAGTCGTATGGGTAATCCCTTGTAGGTAACTAACCGTTTTTTTCTTGCTGCTTTCAAGATTCTCTCTTTGTCTTTTGCCCTTGGTATTTTAATTATGATGTGTCTTGGTGTGGTCCTCTTTGGATTCCTCTTATTTGGGGTTCTGTGCGCTTCCTGGACTTGTAAGTCTATTTCTTTCACCAGGTAGGGAAAGTTTTCTGTCATTATTTCTTCTAATAGATTTTCAATATTTTGCTCTCTCTCTTCTTCTGGCACCCCAATAATTCAGATGTTGGTACGCTTAAAGTTGTCCCAGAGGCTCCTTAAACTATCTTCATATTTTTGGATTCTTTTTTCTTTTTGTTTGTCCGGTTGGGTGTTTTTGTTTCCTCATATTTAAGATCTTTGTTTTGATTCTTGGGTTCCTTTGATCTACAGTTGAATTTCTGTATATTCTTTATTTCAGATAGTGTATGCTTAATTTCTGACTGGTCCTTTTCCATTTTTTGGTCATTCTCATTAAGATCTTTAAAGGTCTCACTAAGTTCCTCAGAGGTTTTTAGAAGATTCTTGAGTAACCTTATAAATGTGGTTTTGAACTCTATGTCCAGTAGTTTGCTTTCCTCCATTTCTTTCATCCATGACATGTTTCTTTGTCTCCGCATTTTGCTACTTCCCTGTGTTGATGGAGTGGTTTTCTGTGGTAGGTGACCAGTGGTTCAGCCTATCACCTGAGGTGGACACTCTTGGTGCACCCCTTTGTGGGCTGAGTGCAAAGTCTTGGTGTAGTTAAGCCTTGATTGCTGTTGGTACACTGGGAGGAATTGACCTCCAGGCCAATTGGCTGTGAGGACCCGCTGTGTCTATAATGGAAGAACTGCTGTGCTGGAGACACGCTTATGGGGCAGGACTTGCTTCAGTGGGGCTTTGGTGCTCACTGAGTCTGCCTTTTGAATGTGTCACTTATGGATGTGAGTAGTTGAAATCTGGTGTCGTCTCACACTGACCACTAGATACACTGGCTTCTGGATCTCCAATGGGGTGCAGGTCAGCTACTGTGTGAGGCCACCCAGCAGGAGCTACAGCGAGAACTACAGTTTTCTCCTCTTTGCTTAGGGTTTGGAGGTTTTGGAGCTGTCTGACCAGAGCTGCAGTTTGTTTGGTTAAGCTGCGATAGGGCAGGCCATTTATATGCAAAAGCCGTTGCGTGGAGCTTGGGTGGGTTTGTAGATTGTGCGAGGCAGGATCTCAGGGAGTCACTAGGCTAGGGCGTGGCAAACAGCAATGGCTGCCAGTCAGCCGTCTCGGCATCTTTGCATTTCCAAGTCCCCGCGTCTCGCGCCCCAGCGCAGTAAACAATGATTGCTGTGCACGCCTCTGCAAGAAAGTCACCCTCCCTTTCCGACCCGATGGCAGACAGTCCAGCTTCTCCTCGTAGGAGTTTGGGTCCCCAGCGTCTCCCCAGAAACTGGAGCTCAGAGTAATCGGGAGCTTGTGTCCCTCGGGTTGAAAAAAGCAGCGCACCCAGTCGCCCGCCGCCAGCCCGATTCGTGCACCTTTGTACCTCAGCTTTTCAGCGCTTGTGCACGTCTCACTGCTCTTTTCTCTTTCCTTCTAGTTGTAGAACTTCCACTGAGCCAGCTTTCCCTTGGTTCTGGGTGATAGACGTTTTGTCTTTCAGTTGTAGTTTTGAAATTGTTGTGCAAGGCAGCAGTTTAGGGGTTCACCTATGCCGCCATCTAGGTTTTCCCCAAGGCATTTTCTTGGTTATATCATAGAAAAGCCATTTGAGTCCACATTCCCCTCATTTCCCATCTGCTTTCCCCCACATTGTGCCCTTCCTCCCCATCCTGAAGCTTCAGTCATGACAGATTAGGATCTTGGCTGAGCTCAGAGTTCTGAGCCACTTAAGCACAAGGAGCCCATTACGCAAGGGTGAAATGGTGCTTTAGACGGGCCGGGTATTGCCTCCTCAGTACAGTCTTGCTTGGCCCCAAGGCTGTGTTTATGTGGCCCAGTGTTAAAATGCTCGGATTTAAGGGGCAGTGGTCAGAGGCCTGTGGATTTGAGAAATTGCAGAAAGTTAGCCCATAGATGAGCATTGTGACAGATACTCTCTGAGACTGGATCAAGCCACTGAGTACCTATGCCCTGGGACCTGAACTTTGAGCTTCGCATTGAGAGCTGTGAGCTGAGTGGGGGTGAACTAGGGCTGGAAGGCTGGCAGACCGAAGGAGAGTGCTCAACCCAGCGTTAAGATGTCCGGTAATGGTTTCACCACAGGGCGGTGGGATCTATTATGGGATAATTATAGTCTGAATCCCACACTTTTCTAGTTCAGAGCCTTAGGCTTGGTTGGTGGGGTGGGTGGGTGGGGGATTTGGGAGGGTGAGGGGTGGAAGATGGGTGGGAGGCAGGTGGGATTAGGGCAGGAATAAGGACCTGGGAGAATTCCCTTCCACAAATGCCAGGACTTGCACATGAATGGGCATTGCTCTGTTTTCCCGGGAAGGCTGTGCATGCGAGTATGTGTAGCACTGGCCAGCACACTGGAGGTCCTGCCAGATGTGGCTCTCAGACAGAGGAGGACTGGGCTTGCCATCTGGAGGGAGACATTTAATTCATTGATTAAAAAGGCCCTAGTAGTGCCCATGAAGAGTCTGCTTGATTTGCAGGAGGCAGATTGTCTTCCAAGAGAACTTAGTGCGAATTCTTTTGCTTTGTTAGGGCGGCTTTGTGTCAGAAGATGGCTCGGCCAGAGTCCCTAGCAGAGCCTCAGTCTTCTTCCAGGCACTTCCCTGGCCATTTCCTAACCTCCACATCCTGTGTTTGGCGCCTTTCTTCTCCAGGCAGGAAGCCTGACTCTCCCATCTTTTCCTCTAGGAAAGGCTGCCTTTGTTAATGACAGGCTTCTTTCTGTGTGATCCCAGGCAGATGACTGCAGAGCCCTAAGCCAGGGGCTCTGCTGAGAGGGTTAGATGGAAACTCTGTAGCCCCTGAAACAAGCTCTCTCTGCTGCTTTGGACTCATTCAGAAAGCAATGGGACTAGGTGACTGCAGTAAAACATCCCAGCTAGAAGGACGCTTGGAGAACAGCTAGTTCCAACAACCCTCTCCTTATCTTCAGGAAGTATGTAAGGGGGACAGGGACTTGCTCAAGATCTCAGCACCTAGAAAGCAGGACCTGGGCTCCAGGGTGCTGACTCCCTACTCCTGGGTTTTTAATTCCCCGTCCACATTGCCTCTCAGAGGTGGGAAAGGAAAATCAAAGTCCTAAAAGGGCTCTTGAACAAAAGCTGCCTGCTCACATGGCAGCCAGAGTCCAGGGTAGAAGAATTGGGCAAGACACATGCTGATTCCCTTTACTTGGGTAGAACTGGGTGTCTTCAGGCGAGATGCTGCTGGACCCCAATCTGATGGGCGTGGGGAGCTAGCCTCCCCAGAGGATCTGAAGTTCTATTGCATCTCTTAGGCATGCTAAGATCCAGCCAATATGTTAAAACAACAGCTCACTTTTCTTGAATCTTCCTTTAATCCCCAAAGGAAGGAGTGACTTTAAAAGATTAATTCTGCTCCTGTGTTTTCAGGTACAGAATTTCAGTTGTTTTATTATTTTTTTAAATCCTCACCCGAGTCTATGTTTACTGAGTTTTAGAGATAGAGGAAGGAGAGGTGGTGGAAAGGGAGGGAGGGAGAGAGAGAGAGAGAGAGAGAGAGAGAGAGAGATGTGAGAGAGGAACATCGATTGATTGCCTCATCTACATGTCCCAACCTGGAACATGGTAATCAGTTGTTTTTAAAGAGACAAGAAAATAGGATAAAGTCTTCTAGTGACCCATGTCTAGAATCTAATTATCATATACTAGTAGATATATATTCTCTTGGTACAACGTAAGTCTATCCACCAAAATTCCCTCATCTTATGGAAAGGCCACCTGTTTCTGTGTTGTTGTTTGTTTGTTTTTTTAGTCTTTTTCAGTGATTTATTTATCTCCCTCACATTAATTGATTGTCCACTGTGAATGAAATACTAAAGTGGATAAATCTTAAGGGGCTCATGACTGTGAGGGAGACAGGGGTACAAGTAACAGTGATAAAGTGATATAAATACCATAATAAAGGCATCTTCAAGCTGCTGTGGCTTGCAGAGTAGACAGACTTTCTGCCAGGAGATCAAGAAGTGTTTCACAGAGGACGTGTTAACCGAGTTGGGCATTGAAGGCAACCAGGTTTTGCTGGTTGGGGAAGGAAAGACACTCAGGTAAAGGTAACAGCGTGAGAGGTGAGGGCCGGGAGAGGAAAATGCTGTCTTCAGGGCACTAGGTGGTGTGCTGCGGCTTGTCTAGAGTGGGGTGGTGGTGGCAGGGGAATTGTGGGCAGGAGATGAAGCCAGAAAGGACTTCAGATTTTGTGGTAATGTAGCTCATGAGAGGGGCTTGGACTTAGGCACACTGCTCCTGCTGTTATTTAGGCCTCATTATCCCTGGCCCCCTACCTCCAGACAATAGTTTTTAAAATTTCTTTTTAGTAATGGAAAAACGTGTGTTTTTTCAAAACTTTTACACCCGTCTCCAAATTTTAAAACATAAAATGACTTCTTTTTTATTTTTTTTAAAGTAAAAGTGTATTTTCTGTAAGCACAGTGACCTGCCCAGTGGAGGGGAAAGTGTTTTTGTCCCTGAATGGAGCTGACCCGAGAGAACCTTCTCATCTATGGGATTCGGGCCGTTCCTGCGTCCCGTTTGGTTTGGCAGTGGTGCTGGCGGTGGAGTGCCTGTGAGTGGGCACTCTGGTAATGGGAGAGGCTGTAAAAGCCGGGAGCACGTCCCGAGAAGAGTGACCTTACAAAGAAAGTTCTGGGAAACAAACCACAGGGAGACTTTACAGGAATTTTCAATTGAGCCCATAGGCAAAGCACATGAGGGAAGGAGATGTAATTACAGTTTGTTAGTCTATGAAAAGATACAGTGAGTGACATGAAATGGCTATTCTAAGTTTCTCCTTCCTGTAGGATAGGAAGAAATGGGATTTTATGCATTCATCTAAGCCAGTGGTCGGCAAACTGCGGCTCTTTGGCCCCTTGAGTTTTTATCAAAGGCCAGCTTAGGAGTACCCTAATTAAGTTAATAACAATGTACCTACCTATATAGTTTAAGTTTAAAAAATTTGGCTCTCAAAAGAAATTTCAATTGTTGTACTGTTGATATTTGGCTCTGTTGACTAATGAGTTTGCCAACCACTGATCTAAGCAAATATTTAGTGAGTGCCGGCTGTGAGGTGGGCCCTGTACTAAATGCAGGAAATATGGTGGTTACCAAAAAACAGCCCAGGTGCCTGCTCTTACGGAATCATGCGGGAAGACTGACATGAAGCAAGATATCGCACAAATGGGCAAAAACAAACTATGGTGAGTGCTGTGAAGGATACGTTCTCATTTAGATTGGAGGACCGTGGAGGAGTTCTCTGAGGAGGTGAGAGGCAAGTCAAGGCATGGTGAGTAAGCGTCAGCCAGGCAAAGACGGGTGTGGGGGAGTGTCCCATGCAAAGGGGAACAACCTGGAAAAAATCTGGGAGTTTTGGGGAACTACAAGAAAGCCTGTGTAGCTAGCACACAGAGGGGGAGGGCAGGAAACGTACTTGGAGGAGGCTAGAGAAGGATCGTGCTGAGCCTCATAGGTCCCGGTAAGAATTTTGATTTTATCCTAAGTGCGATGGGAAATGACACAATCTGGTTTAAAAGGTGATTCAGACAGCTCCACGGAGAAGGGAGTTGTGATGGCAGGAATAGAAGCTAGGCCAGTTGGGAGGTTTTTACCATAATTAAGGGAAGAGACTGGGGTGGCAATGGAGGTGCAGAGAAATGGACAGGTAAAAGACATATTTTAGAAGTAGAGTTATTTGGAATTGGTAAATGGATTGGATGTGGGGGGAGAGAGGTAGGGAGATGGTTGTCTCCCGGGTTGCTGGCACAGTGTGCCTGTGGGCTTCTCAACAGGTACTAGACCGCTTAAGGCTGTAAGAGCCCTATCCTTCAGGACAGGTCAGGTAGGATTGACCTGCATCCAGCCTCACAGAAGCTCTCTCTGGGCTGCACACAGGCCCTAAGGAACCTGTATAACCCCAGTATGCCACTAGGGGGAGCATGGCCTGCATTCTCTGTCAGGTCTGGAGGGCTTTTTGAAGTTTAGATTGCTTTCAAGACTCATTTGTATCAGCTTCAGTACTTGGCCTTGGCCCCTGGCCCCTCATTCTTCTTGGGAAAATGCCTGGCATATGGCAGTTGCTCAGTAACTCTTGGTATAATATTATATTGGTGATAATGTGAATAATACCTTATTTTAGAAATGGATAGGCATCACCTCTGCTTTCTCAGTATGGAGACTGCGCAAGTGGAATGTGCATGTGGAAGGTCAGAAGAAGAACCTGACCTGGGATGGGATGCCTGTTGGGAATGGGAAGAAGGAAAACCTGAGTGATTCGATGGCCTTGAACTTGTTTCATTCTCTCTTCCTTTGCAGACTTGGGACCCTAGGGCCTGTGAGGGATTTCTGAGGGGTACTTGGGTCAGGTTGGGCATTTCAGTGGGTGATCGGGTGTGCACCCTCTTTGAGGCTCTGTGTCCTCTTCTTTGGGGGGCAGGGGAGGGAGAGAACAACTGTTCCAGGGTTTTGTTGTTTGTGGTGAAGAGCAACTGACTTTCACACATTAACTCTTTTTATGCTCACCTCAGCCCTATCAGTTATGATAGGTTTTATAGATGGAAGCTGAAGGTTAGATGATTTGCCCAAGTGCACATGGCCGGTGGTTGAGCCAGGCACTGCCAAGGTCTCTGACTCCTGCCCTGCCTGGTGCTCTTGGAACTAGTCTGCTTAATATATATGGAAGAGAGTCGGAAGGCTTGGGAATGATTTCTAGATCAGCAGTAGCCAATCTTTCGGACCTCCAATCGGCGACCGCTGTTCTAGATCTGTTATTTTCTGGTTCTGTGACCTGGAGCAAGTCATTTGACCTCTCGTAGATTTTTAAAAACAAAAACTGTTAAATTAGTACGATAATACCAGCCCTAACTGTCAGGCCTATTGCGTTGAACAGATGAGTCAAGAATTGTGAGAGTATTTTGGAAAAATATAAGATAATTTATAGCTATAGAGCAGGACTTTTTGCCTCTAAAATGTGCACCAGTACTTCCACATCTCATAGTCTTCAGACTAAAAGGATGGTGGTCAGGCCTACGTCACCATTACTCAGAAAGATTCTCTAGCCAGTTGCTCAATGGTTAAAGCGTTGCCCTGTGAACAGAAGGGTCATGGGTTCGATTACAGTCAAGGGCGTGTACCTCCATTGCAGGCTCAGTATCCAGCCCCAGTTGGATCCTGTGTGGGAGGCAACCAATAGATGTGTCTCTGTTACATCAATGTTTCTCTCTCTCTCTCTACCCTTCTTTCCCTCCCCCTCCCTTCAATTCTCTCTAAAATATCAATGGAAAAAATATCCTCGGGTGAGGATTAACAACAACAACAAAAAGATTCTCCACCTTCCCCTGGAACCCAGCCTTGTATTTTATAACTGGTTAGTTTGTGAGATCACATGGCAGTGTACTTTAGCGGCAAGTGCACTGGTCTAGGAGGTGGCAGTGGACTGCTCTCTACTCTTAGTTCTTCAGCGGCACAACTAACTTTGTAATTGTGGACTAAACATTTGATCTTTCTGAGCCTCAGTTTTCCCATATATAAAATGGCAGTATCGGTCCAGTACATTTCAAAAAGTTTTGAGGATCAGACAAAATAGTGCATGTAAAAGAAGGGTACAGCCCTAGCTGGTTTGGCTCAGTGGATGGAGCGTTGGCCTGTGGACTGAAGGGTCTCGGGCTCGATTTCGGTCAAGGGCACATGCCTGGGTAGCGGGCTTGATCCCCGGTGGGGGGCATGCAGGAGGCAGCCAGCCGATCAGTGATTCTTTCTCATCATTGATGTTTCTATATCTCTCTCCCTCTCCCTTCCTCTCTGAAATCAATAAAAATATATATATTTTTAAAAAGTTTACAAAGCATAAATGCTCACGGGGGTTAAACTTAGAGGGCCTGCTGTGTCTTAGGCACTGTGCTCCCTCCTGGACTGAAGTGATACTATTACTGTTCATGACAGCAGCTCACAGGAAGCCTGGGCTGTATGCAGGCACAGAGCAGGGAAGAGAGATGAGGATGTATCACCTTTGTTGCTTGGGCTACGACTCTGGACTTCCCCAGGACTCTCACTGGTCCTGACCTAGTGTCTTTCCTCTCCATTGCAGGAAGATGAGAGACTGCTTGGGCACCAGCGCTAGTACCATGAGGCCCTGCACTGGTTAAAACCATCGCCACGACCTGGGCAGGCAGCAAGGTAAGCAGAGAGGCCAGTCCAGGCGAGCTCCTGGGATGTGAATGCATTTCCGCCTCAGCTGCTGCCCGGAAAATCCCAAGTGCACAAACAAGTCAAGGCAATGCATCTGGGTCCTTCTGCCTGTATCCAGGACCCAGAGGAAGGGCTTGCTTCCCCTCCAAGTGCTCCAGCTAGCCCCCCCACCCCCCCGGGCCGGGATTCTTCCAAGTTATAAAAAATGAGACACTGGAGGGGAGGAAAACAAGTCCACTCACTGTCTTCTCCCTTCTCCCCTCTGAGCTGTTTAAGCAAGTTCCCAGGAGCAGCCCAGAGCCTTGTTTGACTGGACGGGAGGTAGGAGGAGTGGAATGCGTGCAAAAACCGAGCTGATCAAAAGACAGTGCTGTTTCATGGAAGCCTCCCAGAGTTAGAGAGTGAGAGGGGGAGAGAGAGAGAGGGAGAGAGGGAGAGAGAGAGCACAGCAAGCGAGCGCTGGCAAGAACAGGGTCTCCATGACAACTGGCCTGGCCGGCTAGCAGTGCTCTGCTCATTTGGCTGGAAGGAGCGCCACGAAAGGTCAGAGGAAGGCGCTGTGGGAAGCTCGCAGCAGGTATCAGAGCTCAAGTGAGTGGATTTGGGGGCCCTGGGCTCCCTGACAGACTGTGGTGTGAGCCAGACTCTGCCGAGAATGGAGTGGGCAGGAAAGCACCGGGACTTCCAGGTAAGGTCTGCTCCGGGCTTGGACTGTTTTCCTCCTGTCCTGACCATGGTCTTGGGCTGCTTTCTGGGAGGCAGGCGAGTGTCTGTGCTCTCTGCTCAGGGTTGGGGGTTCAGGAATGATGTCATGCTCCAACAGTTGGATTCTATTAGCTCAAGGAGGAGGGATACAGCCAATTTTCTTGACTTTGCAAGTCTAGCTGATCTCACTCTTGCTGAACCTGAAGTGTTTAGACTTCACTGTAGAAATCATCTTACTTTTATTTAGAACAAAGGCTTAGGATATTTTACAGGAAGAATCTTATATAGAAAAAGTGAGTTTTCATCACTCCAGCATTGTGTTTATAGTTCTTACATGGAAACTCCAGTGTCTTTTGAGTGGCTCTGTTTGTTCTGTGAACACTGTCTGTTTTGTCTCTTGATGCTGCTGTGTCTGACCTGTAATGAAAAAAAAAAAAAAAAAAAGCTAATTAACTCAGCTAGAAGCCTGTGGTGAGTTGCAAGTCTCTGTGGAGCACTTATTAGGACAGAGGGACTGTCTTAGGGAAATCTAAACTGGGGTCGGTGTGTGTCTGTGTGTCTGCCTGTCTGTCTGTCTCTCAGGTAGCTCAGTAAGAAGCAAGCTGTCCTCCCTCATTAATAAGGTCCATCATAGACTTTTCTTAAAGATCTATTGGGTTGGGAAGGGTACTAGGGTACGGGTCTTGGGGTTGGAGGGTCTACAAAGAGGTTTCTTAACCAGATATTTCAGAGTGAGCTCTCAGTGGCAGCTGCTAGGAGCGAGGCTGCCAGAGGAGACATGAGGTGCTGGGGTTGTGTCGACGGATTCCTAGGGTTAATATTTTAACCAGATCTCAGGGCACGCAGTGTGCTCCTACTGTTTGTCCTCTGTTTTGGTAAAACTTGTTCTGACCTAGCGGAGGGTTGTGTGGGGAGCGCAGTGTGGCCTAGGAGAGGAGACACATCCAGAAAGGCACTTGCACAGGTGAAGGGGTGGCTAGGTTGTCAGTGGTCTTATTAGGAGGACTAATGCAGTGGGCACTCCCTACAGTGGAGACCTGTCAGAGGATGTGCTTCCACCCCAGCCATGCTGTGTCTTACACTCCTGGACCTCAGGCAACTTTAGTTTCTCTGTGGGATGAAGGAACAGCTGCTGTCCTGGCTCTTCATTTTTTCTTGAACTTTCTGAACAGAATGTCTTTTGTATTCTGGCAAACAATGAGGGGGCCTTCTGATTCATTCCGGGTCAGCTTGCCAATGCAAGCACTGGCCATCCCCATTGCGGGCTCCCTGAATGTGGACGTGTGTGCATGAATATTGTGGCCTGAGGGCCCACAAGGGCGAAGTCAGTGGCCCCGGACCTCAGATGGGCCACTTCTAAAATGAGGGCTCTTTTTACTACACTTCAGGGATCCCCTGCTTGGTTGAAATGTGTTGTCCTGGGGGAGGGGGATAATGCTGTTGGTTGTGATGAAAGTGGAGCATATGAGTTGGAGCCTGTGAAGCAGGGGGCCCTTCGGTGGGCAGGGCAGACCCAGGATCTCAGTTCTCCTCCGCTCGTGTGGTTTATGACTGGGGCCCCTCAAATCTGTCGCCCCACACGTGGGAAGAGGCTAGCAGATGATCTTTCTTTGGATGTTGCAGACAATTAATGGATCTAGGGTTAGGAGACTTGAGTCCATGGCCAGGTTCTCAAGGTGGACCCGGGCAAATCCCTCAACCTCACTGACTTCAGATTTATTAGCTGTGGGATGGAAATAATGATAAAACTGTTTCTCAGGATTGTTGGGGGGCGGGGGGCAAATGAGATAATTTCCATGAACGTAATTTTAAACAAGTCAAGTCTTATACTGTGTAAGATGAGTTGAAATTTGAAGGATGGCCCAACTCTCTTCTGGAAAGTCACTGCCTCTCTGCTCTGGTCTCCCCACTTATCAAGTGCCCCCCTTTTCTTCTGCATTTATAAATAAAGATGAAAAAAAAACCTTAGAAGACTTCTTTAAGATGTTAAAGGAAAAATACAGTGCTTTCTTGGGTTGGGAAGTTGAGGAAGAGTGGTATTCACTGTAAACTTTGAGCCTCATGAATGACCTTCAGAGATGACCCTTTCCTTAGGCCACTTGACTTGTTTTAGTACCGAGGAGGGGAATTCCAAGAGACCCCTGGCTTTCCCAGTGTCCCTCGGCTACCTGGCAGGTATGCTGTCATCGATGTCAGCAGCTGGAGGAGAGGCTACTGCTTGCCAGGGCTGCTTCCCTCATCTGCTGGGTTCTGCTGGGGAGACTGTGTTGCGAGGGCAGGGAGGCCTCTCTCCTCTGCTCTCCTCTCTCCTTTGAAAGGCAGGCCTCTAACTAGCAGGAAGAGTTCCTGCTCTGGAAGGCCCCTTGGGGGCTGGGCAGCCCTTTCAGGAACTTGTGTGGCCACAGCTTAGAGGGAAACAAGAAAGAAAGAAACAAGGAAGTGGGAATTCCAAGGGCAGAGATACTTGATATGCCGTGGGCCTGTGCCAAGGAACAGAATTGAAGGGGAGGGGAGATGCCAGCCAGGGCATCCCAGATCTGTCCTCAGGAATCTGTAGGATCATGGTATACTAGGTGGGAACACAGGGAGGGGCTGGGCACCCACGGGGGCCTCAGCTTTTGTTGTCAGACCAAGAACCCTGCCAGCCATGCCCTGGAGTGGTGTCTGGGAAGAAGCCCCGGAAAAGACCCAGAGTAGGCAGATTTTTTTATTTTAAAAAAACAGTAGAGCCCTGTTTCCAGGTGAATCCCGTCACCGCAGCTTCTGAGGCCTGCAGGAGAACTTGTCCCCAGCTTAGACTGGGGCTGCAGCTGTGCCCACGCCTTGTCAGTCCAGCTTCCCAGAGCTGGGTCACAAGTTGGATCCCTTCATCTTCCTTAAGGAGCATTCCTGTTCTCACTCTCTTCCCCTTCCTCAACTCCCCTTCCTGCACACTCTCCCCCCTCTCTCCTCTCTAAAATGAGAATGGTCAGTTACCCAAGGAAGTTGAAACTTTGAAATACCTTGGAGGACAGGCCAAGAGCATCCTTAATTCTGCTGGCTCTGCTTCTGTCCCTGGAAATGAAGGGCTTGGGTGCACAGTTTGGAGGGGCATCCCAGACTGCAAATATCCTAGCCACAGGGCTGGCCTGGAACTAAGAGAGGCTGTGCTCCACTCTCCACCCCCTCTGATTCTAAGAACTGTTTTGAGGAGTTCTGCCTGCTCCTGAGGGAGGTGGGAGCCTTCCAAAGCACCTCCCTGCAAGCTGGTGGGACTGAGGGACTGAAGAGCATGTCTTCCTGTAGCTTCTCTTAGCTGTTCCCTGAGAGACTCCTGATGTCCAATGTGGGGCCCAAGAGAGTTTTCTGAGGCAGCCAAGCAAAGGGAACATGTATCTGAGCCCGCAGGAGGCCAGGCAGCATCCCTGCAGAGCTCTGGATTGGCCTCCCTTCTGTGCTCTGCACTGGCTGGGAGGAGAGGATGTTTAGGGCAGGCTGGTGGGAGGGGGAGGGGAAATGGGCTCCCAGATAATTGAGTTCTTTGAGTTAGAGGAACCATGGAAAGTGGAGAAGGGGCCAGGAGGGCATGAAAGAAAGAAAAAAAAAAAGACCATCTGGCATAGTCTGCAGGGATTTCTCTCCAAAGCCTGTGGGAAAACTCGAATTAGTGAGTGCCGTCTTCTGGGGGTGGGAAGGGAGACTCTGCATCTATTTTATGCTGGGAGGAGACACTGTGTACATGTGTCTCGGTAGGTGGGTGGGGGGGAATGCTGGGGACATCTGTCTTAGGGGAACATGCCACGTAATACTGTCTGATTGAAAAAACCTGGGGTCTCTGTTTCTAGCCATAGGCCCTAGAAAACTGTTGTGTGTGTGTGTGTGTGTGTGTGTGTGTGTGTGTCTGTGTGTCTGTGTGTCTGTGTGTGTAGGTGTAGGGGAGAGGAAGATGTTAAATGAGTCTAGACTACATTATTGAAGGATTTTCCCAAAGATCTCTTCTCTTATTTTTTTTGGCTCCGATACACTGTTGTTGAAGGGCTGTTGAAATTATCACAATATTCTCCTCATGTAAAAACTGCCTGAATGTTGATTGTACTTTCCTTATAAAGGGCGAATTATATGCAATTAGGGTATGAGGCCTTCTCAACCAGAGCTGACCTGTTCCTCAGGGCTTGTTATGAAACCACCCACTTTTCAAAAATCTAGACTCTTGTTCTGAGAGACTTGTCCCTGAAGGGGTTTGTATGTGAGCTGGAGATTCCCAAGCACTGTTTGGGAAAAATGAGATGAATGGAGGGTTATGGGAATCATGATCTGGAACAGTAGGAAGACTACTAGAAGGAAAAAGGGAGAGGCCCTGGGGAGGAGGATTGGAGAGAAGACAGTTCTCAGGGAAGGCAGGGGTGATAGATAGAAAAGGGTTACCTGGGTGGACCTAGGAGGCCTTCACAATTGAGCAGAAGGCTGGCCTGTCCCCGCGGGACTCAAGGAGACAGTGCTATGTAGGTTCTAACAAATCCTGGGAAGACTGGGGTGGGTGGGGGTAGCTGGCATGGGGATTGACACTCCTGTTCGTTTGCTCTTGGGCTTGGCAGCATTTCTGGTGCCCATATGCTGTCTTGGTCTGTTCACCCATTTAGTTTCACCCATTTAGTCACTGAACACAGAGGATCTGGGCCAAGAGCTGGGCAGGATCTAAAAAAGTATCAAATATGGTACTCATGCCCATATATGTTGTAGTAGATGTTGTGGTTATTTCCTCCCCAGAGTGGGCCTTTGTGTGATTAAGAGAGGAGAACCATAGATCTGCCGAAGTATTGGGTTTTGGTGGCAGGGTTAATGACTCTCTCATGCTTTAGGCTGGGAAAAAGAAGGAGGGTCCGACTCTCAGATGCTGATTTAAAGCATTTAAGCACGGTCTGAATGATGGAAGAGAGCCAACTAAAGGACTGGAAATATGAGGAGGGCGAGGGTTCTCGCCCTGTGTCAAAGCTTTTCTGAGAGTGTTGGAAGATGGGGTGTGAGGGAGGGGGTGATAGGAAAAGGGAAATGGGAAAATTGGAAAGAAAATTATGAAGTCGCCTGGGTTTTAGAATTACTTCACTTCATGGAAGGAACTGAATTTTGATGCGCTGACTTGTGTCCTGGAACACAGGCACCTTTATGGAGTTCTGATAACTGAGTTGTAATAGATTACTTTTAAACGAATCAACCAGTGATGTGTTTGTTCAACTGGATAATCAATGAGTGTTCGGTGCTGCCTTAGAGCAGCTCTGATGGAACCATTTGCACTTAATATGAGTCTTTTACATTTGATGTGGTGCAGTGATTAAGAGCCTACATTTAGAACCTGACAGTACTACTTACTGTGTGACCTTGTGACCTTGGGCAAGTTAATCTCTTTGAGTCTCAGTTTTCTGCGAGGCATCTGTAAAATGGATATAGTGATAGTACTTAGCTTGTTGGAGTGTGGTGAGGATGACATGAAATGACACCTGTAATGCTGTCAGCCCAGAGCCTGGCACACGGTAGATGTTCAATGCTTTCCATTATCATTACCAACTTAGAGCAGCATTTCCAAGGGAGTAAGGCTGGCACCTCTTAATCAGGTTGGGGTTACTGTGCTGGGCAAGTCAAATCAGATTCTTCTTGTAGTAGGAGTTTCCACTTTGCATTTTCTTCATCTTTCTATCAAGACCCCAGGAGTGTCTCTGAGGTGGTCCTTCTGAAACCAGCTTCACAGGCTCAGCTTTATCAGCCTGTAGGATGCTTAACCTTAATGGTCAGGGGAGACTAGAACTGCCTCTTGCCTGCCCCTTTCCTGTAGGCCAGCCCCCGTGGGGCTCCGGCAGTCCTCCTTAACCCAGCACTGGAGGCCCTTCGCCAGCTGCTCCTAGTGCTCTGGACACAGGCCACCCCAGTGCTCCTCTCTCCACTTCCATGAATTCCATGGATGTCTCCTCCACCACCCAGCTTAGAGCACAGGCTTTGCAGCCAGCTCTTGGAGATTCGTAATGTGGCTTTTCTTCTTCCTATCTGTGGACCTCTGGCGAATTAATCTCTGTAAACCTTAGTGTCTTCACCTGCAAATTGGGAGTATTGTTACACATCTCAAAAGTTTGTTGTAGTCTTTTCGCCATCTTTCTATGCCACCATAATCATACACATGAATGTCCTGGCTGATGCTCTGAAGAGTATCAACAATGCCGAAAAGAGAGGCAAATGCCAGGTTCTTTTTAGGCCATGCTCCGAAGTCATCAGCCAGTTTCTAACTGTGATGATGCGGCATGGTTACATTGGCAAATTTGAAGTTATTGATGACCACAGAGCTGGGAAAATTGTTGTGAACCTCACAAGCAGGTTAAACTAGTGTGGAATAATCAGCCCCAAATTTGATGTGCAACTGAAAGATCTAGAAAAGTGGCAGAACAACCTGCTTCCGCCCCGTCACTTTAGTTTTATTGTACTGCCAACCTCAGCGGGCATCATGGACCATGAAGAAGCAAGAAGAAAACACTCAAGAGGGAAAATCTTGGGATTCTTTTTCTAGCAATGTAATGCAAATGTGCAAATAAAATGCCTCACAGGAGAAAAAAGTTTGTTGTAAGGGTTAAATGAGTTGATTTATATAAAACACTTATAGTATAACTAGGGTTCCTGGCATGAATATGCCAGCTGCTGCAGTTGTTAGAAATCTCTCCCGCCATGCATTTTTTTGCCTGCCTTCAGCAGAAGGAGCCCTGGCCAGGTAGTCTGCAGACCCGAGCTTTAGTCCCGGCTCTACCTATGACTTGCTGGGTGACCCTGGGGATGTAACTTGGCTTCTCTAGGCTTCAGTGTCCACTTATAGAAAGTGGGAGGTTTGGACTGAGTGTTTCCATCAACATTCTGACTTATTTTTTCAGTTTGATTCCCTGAAGTTCTATGAAATTAAGTATAATATTCTATACATTTTATCTCCTAAAATTGGCCAACATATATAGTTTATGCTTTAAAACTATTTGAGTAACTTTTTAAAAAAAACCCCAGCAGCTGGATTCAAGGAAGCATTTCTACTTCATGCTCATGACCTGGAGAGTCGGGAACATGTTCACAGATGCACAGGGCTGGGCTCCAACAGCTTGCAAAGAGGCTCCAGCCCTTAGTAAGCTAGGAAGCCCACCAGGTCTATAAGAAGGAGGTGGGTCTCACTTGGTGCTGCTGGGAAAATTCGGGTCGACATGTGTAGAATCCTTATTTGTTCTGCTGTATGGACTTAGACCAGCTCTGTGGATAAATATGGCCATGCCTGTTTCCTCCTCTCAGTAGAGAAAAATTGCTGTGTTCTGTGACTGACTCTCTCTCTCCTTTAGAGTTTTGAGTGAGCCAGGTGTGCTCAAAGACAAACCCGTGTGTTAGGGGGAAGAGTCATCCAATGAAAGCGTAATGTTTAGAGCCTGGCTCTGGACTGTTGGGGTCAAATTCAAATTCTGGCTCTGCCACTTACTGGCTGTGCAGCCTCGGAGAAGTTACTTAGCCTGCCCCTGCCCCAGTGCCTTTTCTGTATAATTGCATGGGGTTGAGGCCTAAGTATCAGGTGCCTAGAATAGTGTCTTGTATCTAGTGCTGAATGAAATGTAAGAAATGGTTGTAGTTGTAAGCCAAGCAGAGTTTGTTTCTGAGTGACTAGTCTGTCAGGTTTGTTCTGCTGAGAAATGTGAGGCGATATCCCCGTCCTCTATGTGAGCAGTGGGGAACGTCCAGCCCGTGGGCCGTATAAGGCTGGAGAAATAATTTGGTCTCACCTTGCCAAGGCATTGGGGGTGAGTTAATTAAATGTTTTACCAAATACAGCAGGCTAATTTTTAAGTTGACAATTTTGTATGGCTCTTGAATGATGTTACAAATACCCAAATGGCCCTTGGCAGAAAAAAGGTTCCCCACCCCTGCTCTATGTCTTGGGCAGATATCTAGTATGAGCAGAGCAGTCATACTAGTAAGTGCCGCCCCCAGGCAGTACCTAGAGCATAGCTCTGGGGCTTTGCTCTGGTGAAGCCGTATATAAACCAGAGGGGAATTGGGGTGAACCAAAGGAGCATGTCCGTTGAAAGGCCCCTCTCTGATGAGTAATGTATGTTGCGTGGCCCTGGAATAGAGACATGGCAGAACCCTGTGTAAAAGAGCAAGATAGGACCTGGGCTAAAGGAGAGTGTAAACTCAGACAGACAGACAGCGAGGTGTGAAGAGCGGGCAGGTGGTTGTGGCTAAGATAGTAAGTGGTGTCATAAAGCTCCTGGCACTTTGTCTTCCCAAGAGACATGCTGACTCCCGGCCCCAGCAGGGACCGCTCGGACCACTCAGAAATGCGTGGGACTGAGATGAGGAGGTCCTAATCTGTTCCTCACGAGAATGAGCAGCACACATAGCTTGGTGCATCTTATCTGCAAGTGTAATTATAAAGAATTTCCTTCTCCAACTGCAAGAAGCAGGAACTTTCGCTGCCAAACTTAGCAGCATGTTTTAAGTCCCTCAAATCTCCTTTGAGTGCTACCAAAGCTCTCAGCTTTGTTGTTATCTCTTGTTGAAATACAGCCTGGGAAGGTCATATCAACAGTGCCAATTTATGGGCCTGCTGAACCCAGGCAGGCCTAGGGCAGAATGGGGAGTTCCTGGGAGTAGGTGCTTCACAAATTTTCTCTTTGAATGAGGCTGTCTATAATTTAAGGTTCCTTTTGCTTGAAAAGACTGAACAGATTAGGGTCAGACATTTTATTTCTTCTGTTTTACTTCTGGAGGCTCCCACAGGCAGGAGTTCAGACTCCATGGTAGCTCCCTGTACACTCAGAAGCTCAGCTGTGGTGTGACTTACATTATGCCCTACATTCCTCACTGGAGGCACATATTCCTGGAACAACACTGTGCCAGGATCTCCCACCCTATTTAGTTCGTTACCAATTTTTGACCGTGTGTTCTGAAGGAGTGAGTGATTAAAAGAGGTGACGACCAGACGGTGTACAAGCCACACACGGGGCTTTGTACTCGCTTGTAAACATCTGGGGATAAGAAGGTCAAACCCGTGTGTGTATGTATTTGTCACATGGCAAAATGGGTACCAATAGGAGAGATAATTAAAGAACCCGACTGACCCTGGCAACTATAAAGAAGTATGGCTCTTGAATGCAGAAGGGGCAGCTGAGATGAACTTGGCAGTGGCCGTGGTTTGCAGTCCGTGACTTGACTGACTCAGCTGCTGTGGTCAGGGAATTGAGACTTGGGAATCTAGCAAGGGAAGAGTGCACGGAAGTTCCTTGTTTTCTTTGCCTCCTGCTAACCCCTGATTCACTCACCCCTTTGGATTCAGGCACAAATAGCAAGACTGCCAGAAAAGTTGCTGGTTTTTTAAATGGACTGGGCAGCACTGGCCTCTCTGGGTTTGTCAGCACAGCTGAGCTGCCGTCTGGGAGAGCCAGAGTGAGGATAGGATGCTGGTGGCAAGACGGGTGGCGGGTTTTGGTGACTCTGAGTAAAGTGCTGGAAGGGAAGTGGCAGGGATCAGGTTTAAAAGACAGCAATGAGGAACAACTAGAAATGTTTGTTTTATTTAAATCGCATTAAATGGAAATAAAAAGGTGTGTGTGTGTGTGTGTGTGTTTGTGTTTGGTTTTTTTTTTTTTTTCTCAATCTCAAAACGCAGAGGTGGGTTTCAAAACCAGTGCTATCCAGATTTCTTGTTACCTGAAAAACACCCAAGGTCAGTGTGTACATAGCTTTGCTGGAAGAAGTTGAGCCTGGGAAGCATAGACACTAAGGGGAAAAACCATGGAATTATGTATGTTTTGTCACAATGAGAAAAATTGGTGGAGGCGGCAAAAGAAAGCCATGGAGACTGCAACACCTGTGTCCTACTCCCAGCCCCCGGGAGCAGTTACCGTCTTGTCAGTGGGAGAGTTGGGATAACTTTTTCTGTGTTCCCAAGGGGTTCCTTTCTCCTTAGCCTTTTCTCTTTTAAATTTACAGCCTTTCCCTGAGACTCATCTTCTACTGCCTACCAGTGAGTTGCAAAATGAAGGGGGGTGGGGACTGTCCAACTCTGCCTCTTGTTTTGAAACTGTATTTATTCATTCGATACATAGTTTTCGAGTATCCATTTTGCCCTAGGCGCTGTTATAAATGCTGGGGATGTAGAGATAACGAAGACAGCAACGTCCTTGTATCATGGAGCTTCAAGTATAGTGGGGGAGCAGTCAGGAAACAAGTAAAGAAATCAATAAATGAGATGAAGATCGAGATGCGAGCTATGGAGGAAATAATGGTCACGTAAAAGAGAATAACAGGAACTTGAAAGCTATTTTCAACGGAAAAATTTAGAGAAAGCCTCTCTGAGAATATGACATTGGAGCGGCAAGTTCAAGAACAAAAAGAAGCCTTGTATTTGCAGCTTTGGGGGAAGTACACTCCTGGAAGAGGGAACAGCAGAGGCAAAGCCACTGAGATCGGAGAGAGCTTGGCCTGTTCTAAGAACATAAAGTCATTGTTGCTAGAATACAGGGAGCCTGAATGTAGGGTATAAAATGGTGATGGAGGCTAGTTCAGGCAGAGCCTTTTGGCCACGGTAAGGAGTTTGAAGAACCAATATGCGGGGTATATATTGTATTTGAGAGAGATGGTTGGCTAAGAGGAACATTGAATTTGATTATCAGAAAAGAAAAAAATATGGGTAAATAGGATCTGGAGAAGGTATAGGCACACAGCTAATTAGCTAAAGGTTGTTGAATAACTATTCAGTTCTGCATATTTCTTGGGATCAATCAAATATGTGTATTAAAACTTTCTGTAGGTTTTAAGTTAATGGTGTATCATTAGTAGAGTGCTTTCTCTATTCTAGGCATTGTGTCATACCAGGCATTTTTCACTTGCATCATTTTAGTAAATTCTCACAACTGCCTGTGAGTGAATTTGTTGATGTTCTGATGTCTACAGATGAGGATCTCGGAGTGGCCAACATGCAGAAAGTCCAAGCCTAAGTCAGTGTGATCCCACTCTGATCTGTATGCCAACTGTACCTCCTCTTAGTTACCTAAAGTATTTAAGGAACATTATTTCCTGAATTGTTATGTGTTGTTTACTCTCATGTTCTCCTTTCTATCCATTGGAAGCTGGGATGGCTTTGGATATTTGTGGAGTTTTTGAGATTTTTCTCAGCTGTCTCTGAAAGGAGTACCTGAGAATGCCAGTCAATACCAAACACAGCGGAGGGCCGGTGTATGTGTCAAGACTTGAAAACAGATAACCTGAGTCCCCTCGCTTTGCCTGGGTAGGAAGAGTGATGATCTTTCTCATTAACACTTCACAAATAATTAGATGCCTTAGATTATGATTCCTCCTGTTTTAGGTAAAAAGATGGATTTTGTTTTGGGAGAATTCTATTTTTTTGAAATATTTTTATTGATTTCAGAGAGAAAGGGAGAGGGAGAGAGAGACAGAAACATCAATGATGAGAGTGAATCATTGATTGGCTGCCTCCTGTCTGGCCCACACTGGGTTTTAATCCTGCAATCCGGGCATGTGACTGGGAATCGAACTGTGACCCCCTGGTTCATAGGTTGATGCTTAACCACTGAGCCACGCCGGCTGGGCATGTTTTTGGAGAATTTAAAAAATTTGTCAGTAAACTAGCACTTGTAAATAAACTGGTACGATTTCCTAGTTCACAGGCCTCTCGTAGAGTCTCCCCATTTGTTGGAAATGTTTAGGCCACCACTTCTCACTGGCTGGAAATGGAATAGTGACTAATTTCTGTTGATGGATACTTCTTTTCCATGGGACTAATCCTGTTTGGATTCTATAAATGAAGGATTGGGATTCCAAAGTGAAAATGTGTAGGGTGTTTAACACGCTCCTTCCTCGGTGTTCATGAGATCTGCGTTCAGGCCAGACAGCAGTCTTTCGACAGGCGTTTGTGACGGGCAGAGCAGAGTGAGATTGAAGTTCAGATGTAGCACAGATTCCTGATACACACTAATTTCTTTTGTAGAAATGGGATTCTCCGCTCCTGTCTTCTCTGTCCCTGTCTGTTTTAGTAACTACGTTGCTTCAAAAGGAAAATATATGTGGTTAGGAAAGATTCCTTAGACAGTGTTTTTGTCTTCAGCACTGATTTACTTAGCAGACAATACATGGTCACCCACCATGAGCTTGGACTCACAGATGACTTAGGGGATGAGGCTGAAAAGATTTGTCAAGGTCAGATCTGGAAGGACTCGAAGTGTGTGGGGAATCGTTCTTCTGAAAGCAAACTGGATTTGGTTGGTCGGAAAGAAACCTATGCGAAACTTAGAATTGGATGGGCAAAACTTGTTTTGTTTATCTTATTGATTGTGATATTACAGTCCCTCAAAATTAAGGGATGTCTGGGGGGTCTGAACTCCAGGTTGCAGAGCTCTCTGGAGCTGCAGAGCAGTGGTTGCAGACTTGAGTGTTCCCCAGACTCACCTGGAGAGCTTGTTTCAGTAGTTCTGAAGTGCAGCCCAAGAGTTTGCATTTTTCACAAGCTTTCTAAGTGCTATTAGGAACCGCTCCTTAAGAAGGTCGGCAGCTGAGATTCAAATGAGGGTGTGAGGGCCAGATGCTAACTGGTATGCCTTCTTTCATTAACCTAGAATTTCATGTCTGTACCTTAGAATCCCTTGGGTGGCTTACCTTGTAACGTCAACAGAGCTGCTGCCCCGGTCACAGTGATTCTTCTCACGATATCCATATCACTTCCAGATGAGGCTTCCAGCTCTGTTCTTGTCTCTAAACAGCTGTTTGACTGATTTTTTGGGAACATACCCATCTGGGCATTGATTCTATTAGGATAGGTGACATTTATGCCAGGATAAGCTCCTCCCCACCCCTGCACCCCCCGCCCTTCAGAGCGGCCTTTTGGTTGGCAGACTGATTCGGGGACTGCAGGCAGGCTCGGCATAGTGTGTGCTGTTGATTAGCCAGGTTTACACAAGACATGCCTGGGAGCTTATCTCTTTAGCTCCAGTGTACAATTCAAGGGCAAAGTCCACTGTTGGCAGCCGATAGGCTGAGAACACCTGGAAGAGAGGCTTTCGCTTGGCTTTCACTTCGCCAGGCCTCAGTGCCTCTTCCCACAGAGGTCAGGTTTTCTTCGTCTGCTGCCCCAGCAGGGAATTTTGGGACACTCCTCCCAGAGCAGCATGGCTCCAGACACTGCCCCTTGCTGTTGACTTCAGGACCTGTGGCTTCAGGTGACACACTTGACTTAGTAAATACCAGCTGCCCTCTCTTCCTTGGCATTCTCATTTCCTGAATCCTTGTCTGTGCTTGCTTCTCCCCTTGCGGAGACCATCTTCATTTTTCCTTGTGGTCAGCGACTCTTAGGTTCCCCCTAAGGCTCTCTCTCCTCTTCTTAAGCTTCCCTCATTAGTTCAGCGCAAGCATAGAGTTCTGTTTCCGCGTGGAAAGGGACAGTAAGGGTTACCTGACCTAGCACTGCCCAGTCTTTTTCATAACCCTGCACACACAGAAAGGGATCATTTTTGTAAGACACATTGGGGTGAAAGGAGGCTGCTGGTGGCACTGAGCCCCAGTGCTGCCCGGGCTTGAAGAAGTCACTATATCTGCACACCTGGAACCCATTCATATTGTTTGGGAACTCTGATCCAGACCCAGGTGCCTCAGAGTTTAGAGATGAGAGAACTGAGTGCCCAAGGTGGCAAAGCTAGGACCAGGGCTCAGGTCTTTTCATTTCTGCTGACTCAGGGCCTTGCTGTTTGCATACATGAGAACTGTAATGTGTTATAATTTCTGATTAGCAAGTGTGCAGGAAACTATCTTGGGTGAATTAATTTTTGTAAAAAAATAAAATGGAAAATAAAAAGTGTTGGTGAGGATGTGGAGCAATAGAACCCTGGCAGAGATGTAAATGTGCAGCTGTTATGGAACCAAATTCTTTTGGCTCCTCAAAAAGCTAAAACTGACCATATGGCCCAGCAATTGCACTTTTCTAGGTTTAAACCCCAAATAATTGAAAACAGGGACTCAGATACTTACTTGTATGCCAGTGTTCATAGCAGCATTATTCTCAGTAGCCAAGGTGGAAACAACTTGTGTTCACCCACAGATGAATGAATAAACAAAATGTGGTATATACAGTATTATTCAGCCTTAAAAAGGGATGAAGGTCTATATCTGCTATAATGTGGATGAACCTTGAAATCATTGTCTTAAGTGAAATAAGCCAGACACAAAAGGATAAATATTGTGTGATTCTGCTTATATGAAATAGCTACAATGGGCAAATTTATAAAGACACAAAGTAGATTAGAGGTCAGTAGGAGCTTAGGGAGAGAGGAGATGGGAACTTATTGCTTAATGGTTATAGAGTTTCTGTTTTGGGGTGATGAAAAAGTTTTGGAAATAGTGGTGATGGTTGCACAAGATTGTGAATGTCACTGAATTGTAAATTTAAAAATGCTTAAAACAGCAAATTTTATATCTTTTCTACCACATAAAAATGAATAAAAATGATTATACTTTACTGTAAAGTTTTTCACTTGATAATTTACCTAGGCTATTTCTCCATATCGGTATATTACTTTCAATGGCAGCATTGTGTTTCTTCAGATGGATGTATCATACTTTAATCAAGCACTATTGATGGACATTTGAGTTGTTTCCAAATTTTTTTATAATCAGTGCTACAGTAAGTGGCAGTACACAGCCATCTTTTCTCAAGTGTTCCAATACTTGTATTACCTTGGGCAAAATTCCTAGAAGGGAAGGTTTGCTAATCAAAGGGTATTATGCTCATTTAAAATGTTAATAAATATTGCCAAACTGCCTTCCAAAGGAGTTGCATCAATTAATTCTCATCCACAGTATATAAAGTTGCCTGTTTCTGCCACACCTTTGGCAACGTGGGTATTATTCATCTTTGCCAATCTGATAGGTGAAAAAGGATTTATTATTGTTACTTTATTTAGGATTTCTTTATTAGTGAAATTGAATATCCTTTATGCTCATTGGAAGTTGCGTTTATTTTTATGTGAACTTTCTGTTCAAATATTTTATTCATTTTTCTGTTTGGTCAGTATTTTTTCCTGTAGATTTGTAAGAACTTTTACATACATCTTACATTAGAACTCTTTGCCTTATATGTTGCTGATATTTTTCTCCCCAGTTTTTTTCTCTTTATTTTTTGACATTGTTTATGCTAATTATTTGCTTTTCACATGTTTTAAATGTTTATGGAGGCAAATATATGATATTGAACTTAATGGCTCCCCAGCCCTATGGCTGTCGAGTTGGATTTTATGTCATATTTTTAAATTTTTTATTCATCAGAATTATAAAAATAATTCATTTTTTATGGTTTTAATTTTTACATTTAAACTATAACTTTATAATTGATAACCAAAATAACCTTTTTCCTATTAATTTGCTTCTTACATAAAATTTATAAACTTGTCCACTTTAGTGTTTTTAGTGAGTAAGGCTATCTATATTCAAATTATTATACTTCTCATTTAGTATATATCATAACCATTAAAAACATTTTTTGCAGCTTTTTAGAGGAACATTGCTGACTCAGTTTACCAAAAGAGCCTTTAGTGAGAGAGGCAGATGAAGAAATTGCACCTGATTCCCAATCCTGTTTCTTGTTTTCTGTTATTCTTATACAATACAGCCAGATTCCTTTTCTTTGTTTTAAAAAATATTTTAATTGATTTTTAGAGAGAGAGAAACATTGATTGGAGAGAAACATTGTTCTGCTGCCTCCTGCACACCCAGGAAAGGATGGAGTCTGAAACCTGGGCATGTGCCCTGACTGGGAATTGAACCCGTGATCTTTCAGTGCACAGGATGACGCCCAACCGAGCCCCACTGGCCAGGGCCAGATTCCTTTTCTTAATGTTTGGGGAGAATTGCATCACTCGCCTTCTGAAAAGCTTCACTTTGATACACTAGACCTAGATATTGTGACAGAAAAACCTCTCTCTCAGGTTACACCTGGTTTGGTGCAGTGGGAACAGGAAGACAATGGCATGTTGAAGATGCATGGTTTGGTGCTGAGAGTCAAGGGCCAAGGTCTGAAAGGATGTTAAGACCCAGGAAGGTGTGATTCTGTGGGAGAGGAGCAGCAGGAAGAAGTGGGGAGAAATTTCTTAATCTGTTTAGAAGATAAATTAAGGAAGATTTTTTTAAAAAAATATATTTTATTGATATTTTACAGAGAGGAAGGGAGAGGGATAGAGAGCCAGAAACATCGATGAGAGAGAAACATCGACCAGCTGCCTCCTGCACACCTCCCACTGGGGATGTGCCCGCAACCAAGGTACATGCCCTTGACCGGAACCGAACCCGGGACCCTTCAGTCCGCAGGCCGACGCTCTATCCACTGAGCCAAACCGGTTTTGGCTTAAGGAAGATTTTTTGAAGGGCGAGAAGGAAGAGAAATAATGTTTGTTGGGACTCACTTATATCCCAGATATTAAACTAGTAGTTCCCACCTAATTGTATTTAAAAAGTCAGCTTTGCCCTGGTCGGTTTGTCTCAGTGGATAGAGCATTGGCTTGCGGACTTGATTCCCAGTCAGGGCACATGCCTGGGTTGCAGGCTCGATCCCCAGTAGGGGGTGTGCAGCAGGCAGCCGATTGATAATTTCTCTCTCATCATTGATGTTTCTATCTTTCTCTCCCTCTCCCTTCCTCTCTGAAATCAACAAATAAATAAATAAATAAATAAATAAATAAATAAATAAAAAGTCAGCTTTTAGTGCTGGTTCAGCTTAGGGTTGCTGCTCCTATGGGTTGTGAACCAGAAAAGAAAGCCTTATTCAAGGGTCAGGTTAAGTAAAATCCTTGAACCCAAAGTTAGGGACGAGGAGAGTAGCATTGACCGACATCATTGCTGTTCATGTCAGCCAGGAGTTTATTTTATTTATTTATTTATTTATTTATTTATTTATTTATTTATTTATTTATTTATTTTTTAATAAATCTTTATTCAGATTACAATTATTTCTCCTTTTCCCCCCCATAGCTCCCCTCCACCCAGTTCCCACCCCACCTTCTGCCCTTACCTCCCCACCACTGTCCTCATCCATAGGTGTATGATTTTTGTCCAGTCACTTCATGAACCCCCCCATACCCTTTTCCCCCTGAGAATTATCAGTCCACTCCCTTTCTATGCCCCTGATTCTATTATATTCACCAGATTATTCTGTTCCTCGGGTTTTTAATTCACTTGATTTTTAGGTTCACTTGTTGATAGATATGTATTTGTTGTTCATAATTTTTCTCTTTACTTTTTTTTTCTTCCTCTTCTTTAAGAATACCTTTCAGCATTTCATATAATACTGGTTTGGTGGTGATGAACTCCTTTAGCTTTTTCTTATCTGTGAAGCTCTTTATCTTCCCTTCAATTCTGAATGATAGCTTTGCTGGGTAGAGTAATCTTGGTTGTAGGTTCTTGCTATTCATCACATTGAAAATTTCTTGCCACTCCCGTCTGGCCTGCATAGTTTCTGTTGAGAAATCAGCTGATAGTCGTATGGGTGCTCCCTTGTAGGTAATTAACTGTTTTTCTCTTGCTGCTTTTAATATTCTCTCTTTGTCTTTTGCTCTTGGCATTTTAATTACAATGTGTCTTGGTGTGGTCCTCTTTGGATTCCTTTTGTTTGGTGTTCTCTGCGCTTCCTGGACTTGTAAGTCAATTTCTTTCACCAGGTGGGGGAAGTTTTCAGTCATTATTTCTTCAAATAGGTTTTCAGTATCTTGCTCTCTCTCTTCTTCTGGCACCCCCATAATTCTGATGTTGGTACGCTTGAAGTTGTCCCAGTGTCTTCTTACACTATCTTCAACTTTTTGGATTTTTTTTTTTGCTTTTTGCTTTTTCAGTTGAGTGTTTTTTGCTTCTTTGTGTTTCAATTCTTTGACTTGATTCTTGTGTTCCTTTAGTCTGTTTTTGGGTCTCTGTATAATATTTTTTATTTCAGTCAGTGTATGTTTAATTTCTAGTTGGTCCCTTTTCATATCTTCGAGGGTCTCGTTATATTTATCGGCCTTTTCTAGGATATTCTTAAAAAGCCTTATAACCGTGGTTTTGAATTCTATATCCAGTCGTTTGTTTTCCTCCATTTCTTTCGTTTGTGATCTGATTCTTGGACGCCGCATTTTCACTGCTTCCCTGAGTTGGTAAGGTAGATTTGTGTGCTAGGTTTCCTATATGGCCCAGTGGGTCTGCCTCCCCAGTTAACCTGAGGTGGACACTCTTGGTGCACCCCTTTGTGGACTGTGTGTACATCCTTGTTGTAATTAAGTCTTTATTGTTGTTGGTATCACTGGGAAGAATTGACCTCTAGGCCAGTTGGCTGTAAGGATCAGCTGTGTCTATGCTGGGAGAAGTTCGGTGCTGGAGACAGCCTTATAGGATTAGACTTGCCAAATTGCAGTAGCCTCTGTGCTCAGCTTGGATGGGGTGGAGTCTCAGTCTTGGCTTCCTGTCAGCCTTACCCTTGCGCGCACGTGCGCGCCTTCAGACCTCCACCTTCCCTGGCTCCTGAGTCTCTGCCAGAGAGTCCAGACTCCCCCCACAAGAGCGTGGGTCCCCAGGGGCTCACCTGGAACCGGGGTTCAGTGCAGTCAGGAACCTCTGACTCCCTTCCACTAGGGAAAGCCTGTGGCAACCTCCGCAGCCTTTGTGCGCACTGGTGTGCGCGCGCTTTCAGTCCTCCGCCTTCCCCGGCTCCGGAGTCTCCTCCCGAGAGTCCAGACTCCCCCCACAAGAGCGTGGGTCCCCAGGGGCTCGCCTGGAACCGGGGTTCAGTGCAGTCAGAACTGGGGCCCAGTGGAGTCAGGAATCTCCGACTCCCTTCCACTAGGGAAAGCCTGTGGCAACCTCTGCAGCCTTTGTGCGCACTGGCGTGCGCGCGCTTTCAGTCCTCCGCCTTCCCCGGCTCCGGAGTCTCCTCCCGAGAGTCCAGACTCCCCCCACAAGAGCGTGGGTCCCCAGGGGCTCGCCTGGAACTGGGGTTCAGTGCAGTCAGAACTGGGGTTCAGTGCGGTCGGGGGCTTCCTTCCCCCTTCCGCCAGAGAAAGTCAGCCAGGCTCTCAGCCGCCCTTCCTCTCTGCACGCACAAAGACCCTTTGCCGTACCTCCAATTCTCTGTGAGCTTTTATCTTTTCTTCTAGTTGTAGAATTTTCACTCAGCCAGCTTTCCTGTGGTTCTGGATGGTGTCCGTTCTGTCTTTTAGTTGTAGTTTTGAAATTGTTGTGCGAGGCAGCAGTTTAGGTGCTTACCTATGCCGCCATCTTGGTTTCTCCCCCTCCCAGCCAGGAGTTTAGACCGAAATGTTTTTAGTAGGAATAGGCTAAATAAGGAAGCAGAAGGGGAAACTACTTCAGATCAGCAAACATTCATTAGGCCCCTTGTGACCAGCTGTATACAGACATACAATCCCTACCCTTAAAGCATTTAATAGTTTAGTGGACAAGACATATACAAGGTGAGTACACTGTAGTGTGATTTATGCTGCCATACAAGTGGTGCTGGGAGGAAAGCACTAATCCAGTTACTGGTGGCAAGAGAGTGAAGAAGGTGAGGGCAAGGTTTCACAGAGGACATGGTACCGATTCAGATTTTGGAAGAGGAATAGATTTCTTTTATTTTTTTAAGTGGACAAGGCAAGGAGGGGCATGCCAGGTCAAGGGATGGGCATGTGCAAAGACAGGAGTGAAGCGGTATGCAGAGTTACGGCACATAGCTGCCCATCGGTCATTGCCTACATAGTGCAGTGTGAGCAGTGTCAAGATGAGACCACGAGACCCGTCTTAGGGCCCTAGCTGCCAGTGTTCTGCATACCACCCCACCCCTAGACATAGTGGCTGTTTAAAGAGCAGTAATTTTATTATTACCTCTCATGGTTTTGGGGGTCTCGCTTGGGGTCTTCTCATGCAGTTGTAGTCAGAGGGTGGCTAGGGATGGAATCAGCAGAAGACTCGCTCACCCATGTGTGGAGCCCGCGCTAGGAAAAGTCAAGCAGCTGGGCCTCCTCAGCTCTATCCCTTTCGCTTCACCCTCTTACCCCAACCTCCATTGTTACTCTCTGTGGTCCCTCCAGCATGGCAGCCCCAGGGGCAGCTAGACTTCTTACCAGGTGGCTCAGGACCTGAAAGCCAGCGCACTTAGAGAGACTGGCAGAGGTTGCATGGCCTTAATCTAACCTTGTCTTGGAAGTCAGGTGCCCTCACATAGCCGCCTTCTATTCCTTGAGGTAGTCACAGGCCAGTTCATCTGGTTCAAGGACAGGAATAGCAAACAGTTTGCAAACTTGTTTTGAAATCACCACACTCATACAGAGAAACCTGAATTTTTTCCTGAACTTAATTCATTGCTTACCATCTTCACAGTATTACTATGGCCTCTTGATACCTGAACAGTTATTTATATGATGCTTAAATCAGCTCATTTTCAAGCTTAGATTTATTTTAAAAGGAAACATTTTCTTACTTTCTTAAAGTGGAAAATCAATACTATTTACTATACACAGAAGATAACTTTTAAAATAAATACAGTGAAAACAAAAAAATGCGTTAAAATTTTAGCTAGATACTACTGCCTATGAAAGTCTTCTCTCTCTTAAGAGATTATCAAGTGTTAAGGACAGCAGCAAGTGGAGACTTTCTTCTTAATTTAGCAAGAAGGTTTGAAAGAATAACAAAGTGAATGACGTGATCACCTTGCGATTGCATGCCATTCAATGCTGTGCAATGGGATGTGGAGTGCCTGCCTTGCAGTTCCTCACCACATTTTGGGAAGCACTGCTGTGAGCAAAGGAGCTGCTAAAAGAATTTGAGCACTGGAGTGATGTGGTTACATTTGCAAGATCACTTTGGCTGAAGTGTAGAGAGCAGATCTGAAGAAAGTAAAAGTAGGAAAAGGAGATAGTTTTTAGGAGATTATTGTAGTAAATCAAGCAATCAATAATACAATCTGAGTTAAGAGTGGCAGGGGAATGGAGAAGGTGACTCTGAGACATTAAGGAGGTAGAATTTGCAGGACTTGGTGATGGATTGAACCAGAATAAGGAGTATGAAAAGTCAGGGAACTCGGGCGACTTAGTGGAAAAAGTACAGGGAAGAAAGTGTTTTATTAGGGATGACAAGGGAGATGATGAGTTCAGTTTTAGGCATTCCTTTTTCTTAAAATTTTTAACATAAATTTATTTGCAATGTTGTGGATTTATCTCATTGTTTCTTTGGAGTATTGAGTATTGTTTAGGCTCTTTCTCTCTCACCAACAGAGGTGCTTCCCAAAATGTGGTATTTTCTGTAAACTGTAAACTAGATATAGAGGCTTGATTAGATTTAGATTTAAACATTTTTGAGGGGACAAAAACCCTTTATAAATAATGCAGCAGATCAGAGGCACATAATGTTTGGTTTTCTCACTATTACTGATGCTAAATTTGGTTACTACTTAAGGTAGGGTCAGCCAAATTTCTCCGTTGTAAAATTATAGTTTTCATTTTATAACTAGCAGATAATTTGTGGATGACCTTTGGCACTCTTCCCCATTAATCTTTCACTTAAGTGGTTTTAATTTTAAATTTTTTTATTATGGAAGATGTCAAACATACAGAAAAATAGACAGAATAGAAGATGAACATCCATATATACATCATCCAGCCTCAACTATTAACAACACATGGACTAGCTTGTTTTATTTTTATCCTTGTCCCCTACCCCTCCCTTTCCCCCCCACTGCATTTTTGGAAGCAAAAAAGGCATCCTACCATTTCATCCATAAATACTTCAGAATGTATCTCCAAAAGATCTTTCAGACATGTCTTAGACATGTTGATTTCTGACCAGCAATTTTTAGTTGCTTTCACTGGGAACAGTGTATACTGATGCTTGAATTGATCCAGAGTGAGGGCGTTACAAGCAGGTACAGTGGAAGGAGAAAGGGGATAGGGATTTGAGGGTGTGGTGGATCATGGATTCTCGCCTGGAAGGACAGAAAGGTGGTGGCTGATGTAAACTAGGGAAGAGAGACTTGGCCAAGGTCAAAGAGCAGCTATTGGGTAGTCAAAAGGTCAAGAGATAGGCAGGAAGGGAAATTGTGGTCAGGGTATAGGGTTTTGTAGGACAAAATTGAGATGTGTAGTCTTAGGCAGTGACAAGGTCCAACGTTTGTCCACAGGTGGTAATTACTAAAGTAACATTGAAATCAGGGAATCAATCATGAGTTTTGAGTGGATCCATACACATAGGTACTGAAGTTGCTAGGATGCAGAGAGAGCTGTCAGGGAGAGCCTGGTGTATGTTAGGGCAGGAGATGGCACATGCACCTTGTGAGTACTTGTATTAGTATTTATTAATTATTATATAATTTTACATACAAATAACTATAAACCTATTTTGCCCCACCCTGCGTGTATCTCTCTCTCTCTCTCTCTCTCTCTCTCTCTCTCTCTCTCTCTCTCTCTCCCTCCCTCCCTCCCTCCCTCCCTCCCTCCCTCCCTCCCTCCCTCTCTTCTGGGTCATTGTCATCATGCCTATGGAAATAAGCATATTGTAGGTTTCATAGTTTTGAAGAACTTTGAGCTAACGTCATGGACTTGTGGATGAGCCAAAAATGAAAACTTGAGATGAAAATTCCTCTTCCTAAGATACCTCTTGAAATAATACTTTTAGGATGATCATTTGAAGAAAAAGAGGTTAAAGTGGAGCTGGGAGAGAAGAAGGGCAACCTGGCTTAATAACAGCATCTCCATGAATCCAAGGCAAACAGAGGGTGCCCAGTGAAGTCTGGGAGTGGGATGTTTTCTCACTATCTTGCCAAGCACCTATGTTGAAGGGAGTGACTGACCCACAGGCTTACATGGTTTTATTTATCATTATTATTATTTTTTTGTTAATCCTCACCCAAGGATTGATTTTCATTGATTTTTAGAGAGAATGGAAGGGATGGGGAGAGAGAGAGAGAGAAACCGATGTGGGAGAGAACATCATTGGTTGCCTCTTGCATGCTCACCAACCAAGGTCAGGGAACCTGCAACCAAGGTAAGTGCCATTGATTGGTATCGAACCTGAGCCAATGCTGTATCTACTGAGCCAAATCAGTTAGGGCTTATGAGTTTTAATGTTGAGAGAAAAGTGTTTCTGTTGGGCTGTATTTGGAGTTCATTTCCTGCTGACTTTGCTGGTGTGCATGTGTGTGTGTGTGTGCGCATGTATATGTGTATAAGCAGAAATGTCACCTCTGCTTTAGGCAGAATAATGATAGTTATTTATATCTGAATAATAACTTACAACACATAACATATTTTTACATACATTATCTCATCGGTTTTATATTCCAATCTTTCCAGAGAGGAACTGACATGACTGGCTACAGAAGACATAATAAAGATGTACTTAGTGGAAGGAACAGGAACTTCAAAGTCAGACCTAGTTTGAATTCTGGCTTTTCTTTTACTAGCTATATGACCTTTGGTTTTAGTTTTCTTATTTGGTAAAATAGAATTGATAGCATTTACCTCATAGGATAGTTTTAGAGTATTACATGAATTAACATAATTAACACCTGGAAACAATGCTTGGCAAAGAAAGACCTAATCATGTTAATAACAGAAACAGATTATCAACAACAAAGCAAAGCAGACCATGCACATGTCCTAATCTAGTTAATTAAGATGTCTTCTGTGAATGGCCTTGGACTTTGAGTTCCTTGGTAGTTGTGAAAACTGACCTTCTGATTCCTAACCTTTAGGTAAGATTTCTCAAGGCAGACAAACTTTGTTTTTAACTTTATATTTTAATGAGATTTCTTATATGAATATCTTCATTGGAGATGTTGAATGATATAGTAGTTATCTTACCATTTTTTTAAATCAAGAGTTATATTCTTTTCTTATTTTTACAACCACAATGACATTTCTTTATTATTTTTTACAGCAAATGCTTATGTGATTTAGATTTCCTGTATCTCTCTTGTGGGGAATGCTAATAAAAGACAAATGTATTACATGAAGTTGCAGCTCAGTGAAAACCTGCAAGGAGCTGAGCTAATGGTGTGCATATCTATGTAGCTTTCCAGCAACCTGATAGAAAAGTGGAGCTTAAAATGTGCAGGGGCATGCGTATTCATCACACTCCTTAGATGGTCTCCTTGAATTGTCACTTTTTTTAGTTGGAATTTTGTAAGAGTTGGGCAGCAATCAATCCAGAAATCCTGAGTTCTATGTTCTATACTCTGTATTTTCAACTGAAACAGATCCACAGACTTTGGAAAATCAATGGGAGGATTGACTTTCTACTAGAGAATTAGAGCCTTGTAACTGTGTTCTTGCCTGTATTAAAACATTACGGATTTTGTTTAATCTTTATAATAGCCCTCTGAAGGACGAGGCTGATCAAATGTAAAATTCCCTTTGAAGTATCAGGGATTGGACTTTCCTTCATTTACAAATAGGAGGCTGACTCAGTGCTGAGAGATCTGGTGAACAAGCCTATTGCATTCCTCCCCTCTCTTCTCCTCCACCTCTTTAATCATAAATGCCAGACAGGGATTGCCCTTTGCCTTACCTGTGTGACTGTTTCTGATCTGGAAATGACCATCATCACTTCTAGATAATACCAGCCCTGAGAAATTGCTGAATGACGCTCACATCACAAGCAAATCATGGGATTATAGTGACCCAGGGACAGATCCTAGTTAGGAGTGGATGACTTTTCCAGAAGATGAAAAACAACAAGGCAGGGAGGTGACTGCCTTCAAAATGCAGATGTGCCCCTTGCTCTCTGTGCTCCTCATTGGTCAGAGGCAGGTAGAATGAGGGGAATTTGAGCCACCAAAGAATTTGCATGTGTATGCTTTTATCCTCTTGTACCTACCTTTTCCTCTTTGCAGCAGTGATCATAGAAGACAGGAAAAACTGCCATGATCACAATCAATGTTTAATGCAAAGAAAAACTGATGGTGCTTTTTTATGGACATGGGGAAAATTCAGGCTCTGGGGCCTGGGATGAAGCTGACTGCTTGTGGAAATGCAGGTAGCGGGCTCCTTAGATGAAAGAGATCCACAGTCCCAAAGTACAAAGAGTGGCTTAATTTCTGTGGATACCCGTGGAATCTCAGATGGGGTACCTTCCTGTGTTTTCTTAACAACTATTAGCCCTCTGGTGGTTTGTGTAATGGGGGCTACCATACCCAGAAGGGAGATGTACCTGCCAAGAGAACATCTATAGTGGTTCGTAGATATCACATAGCCAATACTTTCTTGGTTGGTTTCAGGTTTTAGATGTTCCACATTGCCTGTATACAAGACTGCCTTGTGATGGTCACCTTGCTTTGTCAGCCCTCTTTTCTCACTCTGTTCCTTGAGCTTCTTTAGCTTTTATCTAATTAACTAGAGAAATGGAATCACCGGTTGTGTAGTCAAGGCCAAGGCCACTGTGAAGCCATAGCTTTTATCTAAATATATTTTTATTGATTTTATAGGGAGAGGAAGGGAGAGGAGAGAGAGAGAGAGAAACATTGATGAGAGAAACATTGATTGTCTGCCTCCTGCACACTCCTACTGGGGACTGAGCCAGCAACCCATGCATGTGCCCCAACCAGAAATTGAACCTATGTACTTGTTCACCCAAATTTAATAAACATTAACATTTTACCATATTTGCCTGAAAGCTGGTAAAAAATATGTTTTTAATATGACAGGTATGACTAAAGCTTTCTCCAATCCTTTTCTCCCTGCAAGTTGATATGCCTCATTACCATGTATAGCTTATCCTTTTATAGATATTTGTTTCCATAACTAATGTGTAGTATTATGTATTTTAAAATTTCAAACACATGACACCATTCCTGTGTGCAGCCTTTTGCAGCTTGATTTGAATCACTCAGTGTTATTTTTGAAAAGTGTGCATGTGTAAAATCATTCAATTAAACTGGTCTGTGATCACCATTATATAATAGTGAGAGATGATTGAAGTATTTCTCCTTTTTGTGTATTAAAAATAGTGCTGTGATGAGCATCCTTGAAGAAGGAATGTGTGAGAGTTTATGTACACCAGCTGCCTGTAGTGGGGTGCACGTTCTCAGCTTTACTAGGTCACACCAGATTGCTCTCTATGATGCTTATATGTTTTCACCAGCAGTGTATATGGGTTTTAATTTCCCCAAGTTTTTGCTAACACTTAGAGATCCCCCCTTCTCGGTATTTTCCAATCTGATAAATATGAAATAATATCTCATTGCTTTAATTTGCATTTTCCTGATTTACCAGAGACCTTGAGCATTATTTAATACGTGATTGAATATTTGATATTCCTTTTCTTTGAATTGGCTCTTCATATCTATTATGTTTTTCAGTTCCTTTTTTTTTTTTTTTGGTCTTTTTCCTATTGATTTTCAAAGTTCTTAATGTATTTTGGTTTTAAATCACTTGTCAGTTATGTGCTTTGCAGTTATTTTCTTCTTGTCTGTGGCTTGTCTCTTAAAAGTTGTGTTGGTTTTGCCCGGCCGGTGTGGCTCAGTGGTTGAGTGTCGACTTGTGAACCAGGAGGTCACAGTTCAATTCTCGGTCAGGTCAGGACACATGCTTGGCTTGTGGGCTTGATCCCCAGTGTGGGGCATGCAGGAGGCAGCCAATCAATGATTCTCTGTCATCATTGATATTTCTCTCTCTCTCTCTCTCCCTCTTAATTCCTCTCTGAAATCAATATAAATGTATTTTAAGAAATAACAGTTGTGGAGAAACCAAGATGGCGGTATAGGTAAGCACCTAAACTGCTGCCTCGGACAACAATTTCAAAACTACAACTAAAAGACAGAATGGGCACCATCCAGAACCACAGGAAAGCTGGCTGAGTGGAAATTCTACAACTAGAAGGAAAGAGAAAAGCTCACAGAGAATTGGAGGTACAACAAAGGGTCTTTGTGCACGCAGAGAGGAAGGGCGGCTGACTTTCTCTGGTGGGAGGGGGAAGGAAGCCCCCGACTGCACTGAACCCCAGTTCCGACTACACTGAATCCCAGTTCCGGGCGAAACCCTGTGGACCCAGGCTCATACAGGGGGAGTCTGGACTGTCAGGTAGAGAGAAAGGCACCCGGAGACTTGGAGACCCGGGGGAGACCCGGGGGAGCCCCCGCGGGCAGGGGTCTGGAGGCGCATGTGCCAGTGTGCACAAAGACTGCGGAGGTTGCCACAGGCTTTCCCTAGCAGAAGGGAGTCGGAAGCTCCTGACTGCACTGAGCCCCAGTTCTGACTGCACTGAACCCCAGTTTCAGGCGAGCCCCTGGAAACTCATGCTCTTACGGGGGGGAATCAGGACTCTCGGGTGGAGACTTGGGAGCCGGGGAAGGCAGAGGTCTGGAGGCGTGCGCGCCAGTACGCACAAAGATTGCGGAGGTTGCCACAGGCTTTCCCTAGTGGAAGGGAGTCGGAAGCTCCTGACTGCACTGAGCCCCAGTTCTGACTGCACTGAACCCCAGTTCCAGGCGAGCCCCTGGGGACCCACGCTCTTGTGGGGGGAATCTGGACTCTCGGGTGGAGACTCAGGAGCCGGGGAAGGCAGAGGTCGGGAGGTGCGCGCGCGCAAGGGCAAGGCTGACAGGAAGCCAAGACTGTCTGCTCCGCCCTGAGACTTCACCCCATCCAAGCTGAGCACAGGGGCTTTTGCAATCTGGCAAGGCTAATCCTATAAGGCTGTTTCCAGCACCGAACTTCTCCCAGCGTAGACACAGCTGATCCTCACAGCCAACTGGCCTGGAGGTCAATTCCTCCCAGTGATACCAACAACAATCAAGACTTAACTACAACAAGGCTGTACACACAGTCCACAAAGGGGTGCACCAAGAGTATTCACCTCAGGTTAACTGGGGAGGCCGACCCACTGGGCCATATAGGAAACCTAGCACACAAAGCTACCCTACCAACTCAGGGAAGCAGTGAAAATGCGGCGACAAAGAAACAGATCACAAACAAAAGAAATGGAGGAAAACAAACAACTGGATATAGAATTCAAAACCACGGTTATAAGGCTTTTCAAGAATATCCTGGAAAAGGCCAATAAATATAACGAGACCCTCAAAGATATGAAAAGGGACCAACTAGAAATTAAACATACACTGACTGAAATAAAAAATATTATACAGAGACCCAACAACAGACTAGAGGAACACAAGAATCAAGTCAAAGAATTGAAATACAAAGAAGCAAAAAACACTCAACTGGAAAAGCAAAAAGAAAAAAAAAATCCAAAAAGTTGAAGATAGTGTAAGAAGCCTCTGGGATAACTTCAAGCGTACCAATATCAGAATTATGGGGGTGCCAGAAGAAGAGAGAGAGCAAGATACTGAAAACCTATTTGAAGAAATAATGACTGAAAACTTCCCCCACCTGGTGAAAGAAATTGACTTACAAGTCCAGGAAGCGCACAGAACCCCAAACAAAAGGAATCCAAAGAGGACCACACCAAGACACATCATAATTAAAATGCCAAGAGCAAAAGACAAAGAATATTAAAAGCAGCAAGAGAAAAACAGTTAATTACCTACAAGGGAGCACCCATACGATTGTCAGCTGATTTCTCAACAGAAACTATGCAGGCCAGACGGGAGTGGCAAGAAATATTCAAAGTGATGAATAGCAAGAACCTACAACCAAGATTACTCTACCCAGCAAAGCTATCATTCAGAATTGAAGGGCAGATAAAGAGCTTCACAGATAAGAAAAAGCTAAAGGAGTTCATCACCACCAAACCAGTATTATATGAAATGCTGAAAGGTATTCTTAAAGAAGAGGAAGAAAAAAAAAGTAAAGATAAAAATTATGAACAACAAATACATATCTATCAACAAGTGAACCTAAAAATCAAGTGAATTAAAAACCTGAGGAACAGAATAATCTGGTGAATATAATAGAATCAGGGGCATAGAAAGGGAGTGGACTGATAATTCTCAGGGGGAAAGGGGTATTGGGGGGTTCAGGAAGAGACTGGACAAAAATCATACACCTATGGATGAGGACAGTGGTGGGGAGGTAAGGGCAGAAGGTGGGGTGGGAACCGGGTGGAGGGGAGCTATGGGGGGAAAAGGAGAAACAATTGTAATAACCTGAATAAAGATTTATTAAAATAAATAAATAAATAAAAAAGAAATAACAGTTGTGCTGGTTTATAGTACCTCCAATGGTGGATGAGAATGCCCCATTCACCACATCTTGCTTTTCTCTCGTTACAGTTCTATCACTTTGCCAGCTCTGAGAGACAAAAGTGGTATTGCCCCTGTTTTCTACCTTTTCCTTGAGGCTTCCTACCTCTTTATTATAGCTAACACCTGGCTTTTCCAGGAAGCTCTCACTTCCCTGTGACCCACTATAATGAAGCAACATCATCTCCCCCACTGACTCTCACTCTGTGCTCCCTGACCTTGCTTCTAGTCCTGCTGGTAGCCTTTCCATTTGAAGTCAGTCTCTCCCTTCACATATATCTCCCCTCCTCATTCTTGGTGCTAACTCCCTCTTGACTTCCTTGTTAATTGCTTACAACCTTCGTCAGGTGTCCTCTTTCTAGCATAGTTAGGACTTGAGAATTCACACTGAGAACCCTTCATTGTTCTGGCCTCAGTCTCTCAATCTTTTCAACTCGGAAGACTTCATCTTCTTTCCCCTCAGGGTACTCAGAGCATGGCCATACCGTTGGTCTCATCACTTGGAGCTTTTTCATTTTCGGGTTCCTAAACCTTGAAATTCCCTTCCCTCCCCAATCTCCTGAACATTTATACCACCTGTTCCTTCATTGCCTGCTCCAGACAGCTGATTCTCTGGCCTTTCCCTGGTTTATACAGCCTCTTTGCTACCCTTGGGACTGCCCTCTTATTTTTCTGTTTAGCCTGAACCTCAGACAAGAATTCCAGTCAGGAACTTTTAGTCAGGAACTTGATTACCTGAGTTCCCTCCTTCTCTTATGCTTCCTTATGATTTTCAGTTCTGGTGGACTACATGGTCAAATTGTTCTGTTATATCCCCTAGATTTCTTAGTACTGCTTCATCTTTCAGAAGCATAATAGTTCTGGACCCATCATTCCTTCCTCAGAAAATTTCGATGATTTCCCAGAGAAAAGAGAAGATCCTTAATTTAGCTCTAAGACAGCCGTGGGCAAACTACGGCCCGCGGGCCGGGTCCGGCCCATTCGGCTGTTCTATCCGGCCCGCGGAGCCGAAAGAGCGGAGGGTTCTCTTGCTCTCCCCTCCTCTCCTTTACTTTGAATTTATATTAGTTCACACAAACACTCCATCCATGCTTTTGTTCCGGCACTCCGGTCCAGTTTAAGAACCCATTGTGGCCCTCGAGTCAAAAAGTTTGCCCACCCCTGCTCTAAGATCTGACATACCTCTGTCTTTCCAACTCTCCCTTCTCCCTGGTATACTTCCAGTTAAACTCCCACCAGACTTAACATCTTGTTGTTCTTCATGTGTCTTCTACTTTTATGTCTCCAAGACTCTGCTCTTGTAGTTCTGTCTACCCGAGTTGCCCCTTCATCCTTTTGCCATTTGAGCTGCCAGGCCCAGAGCAAGGGCATCCCTCTCTAGGAAACCTTCCTGCTTCTTCAGTTGGAAGAAGTCCACAACATTTCAGCTCTCAAAATGACACTTAAAATAGTCTTCCTGTACTTGTTATATTTATGTGTCTATTGTGTCCACCTTACTAGAATGTAAGCTCTTTGAGGATGGACCTATACCTGATGCATTTTGGTGTTCCAGCCAGCACTAAGCATATTAGTTCACACACGGTTGGTGTTTGGTATGTTTCAGTTGAATGCATGCATGACTGTATGTGTGAATGGAAGGAGGAGAGACTGTTGACCTGGCTTACCAGAGACTGTACTTATAATTTCATACCCTTCTCCTGCTCTACTGTATAAAGAACCAGACTTAGCTTGATCTAGACCAGCAGAAGAATAGACCAAGCTCCTGACCCACATTGCAATTGGAGAGCACAAAGCTGGTCCTACTGTGGGAGCAGGAACTTTGAGTACCAAGGGTTCCATCAGGATGTTTTTGGGTTCAGGGAATTAGGCTGCCTACATCCTATGCACTGTAGGGGAGAGCTTTCAAAGTAGTATGGGGAAAGGAAACATTGAGAACGCTCTTGGCAGAGGTAGGAGCAGAGGGACTGGAGAGCATGGTGACTCTGAGGTCTCTTTCCTCCTTACTTCCCAGGGCTGAGCCTCAGTTGGATAAGGGACAACACTACAGGCATGATATTCGCCGTTCTTCCTGCCCTGGGACCTTGAGTCACAGTCTAACTCTTCATTTCAAACAGGCTCCTATCTCATTCTGTCCAACTACTGTTTGTCTGGAAGGTCTGGCTCACATTTCCTCTCCCATAGACAACCTATCTGAGCTACTCTAGCCCCTTCACTCCCACCCATTGTACTTTAGATACTTTTGGTCTGCATCTCATACTTGAATTATTTGCTATTGCATCTCATTTTCCGAAGTTAATCTGTGAGCTTCTTGAATGCATGGTTTCCTCTTGCTGCTGAAAACAAAGCAGTGATTGGTAATTACTAACGGTTTTATTGTGGAGCCAAATACCAGAACTTGGAAGATTATCAGTAGCAGAATAGCTGAAGATGGGAAAGGACATACAAGTAACACTTAGCCTTGGGCTGGTTCTCTACAGTCTGGGTCTGGGAGGCAATGCCTGCTCATCTGTACAGTCTCCCAGTGAACAAGGAAGGAGGGCAGGTTTCCTTAAATCCGGCATTTGAAGCTCTGCCTTCCAACAGTAGTCAGTACCTGGGCAGGTGAGGGAAGGAGGAGTACAGGGTGTGGCTTCCAGGGAAGAAGAGGGCGGGCTGGTGGATGGGGCCCTCAGCTGGGCTGTGACCATGCCCGTCCCCCTACCACATGGAACTGTAGGCACCCATGAGACATTGGAACTTGACTCATCCTTTACCAGCCTCTTCCCTGAGCTGGAAGCAGGATGGGGAGCAGCAAGCCAGTTGGCCGACTTGCCTTTTCTGCCTTAAAGTACTTTGTTTCTGTTGCTAGCAACAGACATGGGTAGTGTAAATAAAACGCAGACACACAGGCACGTAGACACGCAGAGACTGAAAATTTGAGTTGTCGGGGCGGGGGGGAGGCGTGTTGCAGGGGGGACTGAGGTGGAAAGGGAACTGGAAATGCATAGCTAATCTCCAAGGACACTTGGTGTGCTCCCTCCAGCCTTTGGCCATAGGCCTCCTGGTGGGGGCAGCTGAGTGGGGGAGCCTGGGCAGTCGAGTAGGAGATGATGCTATCTGGATGCCACAGGTGTCAAAGACCAGCTGCTTGTTTCAGTTGGATGCAAAGCTTTGATCAGACACTCCTCCATGCTGGTGCTGGGGATCTGAGGGCTGATGGCAGCTTCTTCGCTTCTGCCCTGCCCTTTCTTCAAGGCTTTGCTTATGGATCCCTTGCCATGCTTACAGATGGAGTCCATTGGCCAGCAGCAGCTATGGCTTTCTGGTGATCCTGACCTAGAAAGGCCCCCTGAAGTCTGAACATGTGACTGGTGGTTTGGGTTAGCTCCTGAATGCTGGGAGCCTCCCTAGCATGGACCAAGACTATTCAGGGGGCTGAATAGTTCGTGCTCTAAGAAGCAATAGTTGCATCTCATGTGAGATGAGCTTATTCAGATAGAGTGTGATGAGGATGGGTGATGGAGAAGACTGTGAGTCTCCATTGCTGGAATATAAATAGGGACAGATGAGGTGTTCTCCCTTCCTCTCTGGTTCTAACAGGTATCTGATATTACATCTAGAAAACCTCTTCTGTGTCTGAGTTAGAGGGGTGGGGAGAGGAACTGCGTTGATACGATATGTCATGTTGTGTCAGTTACTATGTTTAGCTGGGAGAGGATCAAGGTACATGTGAATGGGTTACCTATTTGTATAATGTAGGAGGTATGCAAGATTATCCCTATAATAATAGCACCCTGACTCATATTCTGATAGCCTTTCTTGAGCAGGATAGAGAGGAATAGAGTTACTCTTAGGGTCTGAGAATTGCAATTACCCTGAGAGGCCCAAGGTAGTCGCCTCCCATGTGACCTCCATCATCTATGTAGTCATGGTGCCACCAAGTCTGGGCACTCCTGAGGAAAGCACTGGTCATTTTCAATTGGAGGAATTGTTCTCTGGCTTAGGCAGGAATGTGAGGCGTTGAGCTTGTCCTTAGGAGGAGGAGTTGACTAGGGCTATTATTGAATGGGATGAGACCTAGCATAGTTGTGAAGCTAATAAAAGCTAGGCAGGAGGCAGTGCTACCCAAGTTGGTCAGAGAATGATGGTTCTTGTAACTATAGGCTCTAAACCACCAGGCCTGGGTGGTTTCTTGGAAAGGTTGAAGGAGAGGCAACTGGACTTTATCTCCCATACTCACCTCAATCCCCCCAAGTATCACAACAAGCTGCCTATGAGATCTGGTGGTTGACTCCCCTACCTATGATTCAGGTGAGCAGGGAGGTTCATGGTGAAGCCCCTCCCACCAGTCAGGAGACTGAAGGACTGTAATGTTTCCCGTACTGTGTCCTCAGTGCCTGGCCTAGTGCCTAGCACAGAGGAAGTGCTTGGTCATTGGGGATGGAATGCTTTCCCAGCCTATGTTTAAGAGGGACCTTGGACTAGGCCTTGGAGCACAGATAGGATTTGAATAAGCAGAGAGGAAGGAGAGTACTCTAGGCTGGAAATGGTTTGAACACAAGAACATGAAGGCAGTAATGGACATTTTTAGAGCAGGTGGTATCCTGTTTGGAGAGAGAAGTGCATTTGTGTGTGTGTCTTTGTATGGAGGAGAGTGAAGGTATGGTGGAGGGTGGTTGAAAGGGAGGAAGGAAGAAGAGGGAATCGGGATTGGTTGGTAGCTTTTGACAAGGTTCTGGAGGAATTTGGATCTGGTGTGATTGGCACTTAAGGATCCCAGAGGAATGACATGATGCAGATGCTAAGTCTATCATTTCTGAGCAGGGAAGACTGGGGATGGAAGAATGAAGGGAACTAATGATGATGACAGTAACACTTCACATTTATTTAGTGCCTACCATGGGCTGGCATTGATAAGCTGCTGCATATAATCAGGTCATTGTAGTAAACTAGATATGAGGAGATGAGCTGGAAAGTTCTGCATAAAAGACAGTAGAGTTAGTTTCTTCATATTTGGCTATGTTTGGCTCTTAGGTGGTTAAATAAGAAATGGCTCCAAGGACATCTTCTTCCTGGCCTCTGCTTCCCAAAACTTGTCCTTGAAGCTGGAGCTGTTATCTGGCATGGCTGGGCTGCTGAGCTTTCGCATACTCCCTGCCAGGAACTAATGTCCTTGGGCCTCAGCTGGGGTGTGTCCCCACTCCAGCCATCTGGAAGGTCAGAGAAATTAGCCACTAGAATGTGGCCATTAGTGCTTTGAGAGGTTATAACCTGTCAGTGGAATCCTAAGCCTGGGAACAGCTTCTCTCGCAGGGCTTTCAAAGTTGGAACGGGCTGACTTCTAGCGCTGACGGATCCCTTATTTGGACACTGAGTTTTCAGGGTGAGATTGGACTTCTCCTTTGGTTTAGGAGAGTGTTTTAAGGATCCAATATCTTTGTGAGTGATTTTCAAGGAGATTACATGACATCAGAGCTGTACCTTTCTTCGCCTGATTCTTTCCTTGGCCTCTAAGGCCAGGATGGGGGCCCCTGTGCGCTCACCTGCCCACTCTCCCCTCACCTCAGTCTTCCCAGAGGGGAGATGGACAACACATCATGGAACCAGGAGTCAGGGTGGCTGAGGCTCGAGTGTCTGGCTCCGAGGGTTGGGGGCCATCTCATGCCCAGCCTTGGGGCTTGTCTCTTGGGTTTGGGGAACTTATTGGGCCCATTGACTTGGTGGATTTGCAAAGCAGTGCGGGTGGTGGTGGTGGGCGGTAGTAGTGCTGCTGAGGGTGAAGAGCCTTTTGTGGCAGCTTTGAGAACATAGTCCCCCTGACCACCCTGCACTGTGGACAGCTAATCCACCTCTGGCTTTCCTTTTGGTTGACCCCTGCCAACCTCAGGAAAGTAATTCAGCTCATGGCTGTGACATTGGATGCTGTTGGAGGAAGGGAAAGCAGGAAGGAGCAGAACATGTTTCTGTCAATGAAGGTGTGCTTTCACTTGTCAGAACTTGCTGTGAGGTGGCCTTCAGCCCTTTTGGGTGATTACTGTGGGCTTAAAGTATAATGTCGTATGTAGAAGAGGCTGTAAATCACAAAGACAGGCAGGGCTGCGGAGGGGAGGTAGGGCCTCCAACTGAAGTTGCCAGGAATCCAAGGTAAAGGCTGACCGAGCTGAGAACCTGCTACTGCCCGGGAGAAAGTGCTTTGGCAGTGGTAAGTCCTCTGCATGCAGTATCTTACTTAATCTGCACAACAACATTTTGTGGTTGGAACTGTCATCTCCATTTTATAGATGAGGAAGCTGAAGCATTAGAAAGATCAGGTAACTCCTCCACAGCTTCCTAGTTAGTAAAGGCAGAGTTGAAATTTATACCCAAGACCACTCTTTTCCCATTATTCCTTATAGAGGAAACCAAGCATTATTTTTAGAAAACTAGATTTTAAAACAGTTTTGGATTTACAGAAAAGTTGCAAGGATAACGCAGAGAGTTTCTTTAGCCCCTGCAAGCTATTGGTTTTTTCTCCTTCTTCTCCTCCTCCTCCTCCTCCTCCTCCTCCTCCTCCTCCTCCTCCTCCTCCTCCTCCTCCTCTTTCTCCTCCTTCTCCTCCTCCTCCTCTATTTTATGAGGATTCATTGGGGGTGGGGTACAAATTCGGAGTGAGAACGTTTTGTCTAAAGCTTACAACTTGGTGATTTCTCAGCTAGGATTTTTGAAAGTCCATCAGAGTCTATTATTTCTTTCCCAGTCCCACTTTGTCTCAGCTCTGTTGGGCTGGGCTAGAGCTGACTTTGACCTCTAGTTTCAGAATCAAACACCCTACTTTCTGCCTCTCACAATAGTTTGGATAGCATCTGAGTTTCAGAGCGTTTGGGAAGGCAGGTGGCTCTGGGGAAGATCCTTAGCAGCCTGGCTTCTGGACATTCTTCCGTCTGATGGGGTGGTGACCAGGGAGTGTTAATAGTTTCAGCTGGTGATTCGTGGCCTCGAGCCAGAGCCCTCCTAGCGACACAGGGAGTATCTACGAGTAAAGCCTGTTTGCTTAGATGTTCTCTTGAGTCTATCCTTGTATGGTGCAGAGTGGTTTGTGGTGGTCGCTGCTCTGGGCTAGGCCCCAGGCTGCAAGCAGGCAGGCTGGCTGGGCAGGACAACATCTGTGGGCAGCTTTGCCGTGGGCCGCAGGCACATTCTCCATTTAAGGGAAAGGGGTCTGCGATCTCCTTGGCTCTGGGTGTGAATGGGCAGGCCTGAAGCTTGCTCATGGCCTTTGCTGGATGTGCTTTTTCAATGAGATCATTCCAGAATTACATTCCTATGAAATTATATTTCACTCAGGACGTGAAGCTGGATTTGTGTTAAAGCATTGGCACTAAAACTCGGGGCTCAGAGCAGGGCAGAAATGGGAGCAGGGATAAACAGCTTTTACTTCGAAGGAGGGGAAGACACAAAGAAAGAGAAAACAATTGTTAAAGGATTTTGCATTTAAAATTGGTACACTGTAAGCATAGCCAGGGAGTCGAGCTTACCCCTCAGCCCATGGAAAGGCAGACGTGATGTTTGCTGTCCCAGCAGGCTACTACCCCAGGCCGGGTGGGCTCACTGTCTCACATCTAATTTCTCTCTCTTCTCTTTGTCTCTCTGTTCTGTATCTCTCTGACTCTCTGAAACATACACACACAGCCACACATCCCTCCATGCTGCCAGGATGAGATTATCATACTCTGCACGACTGCCCTGTATCGCTGTATAAATGCTGCTCCCTTAGCTCCAAATGCCCTTCTCTCCCTCTGCCTGGAAAACTCTGGTCACTCTGTGTAACTCATGTCAGCGTTGCCTTCTCTGGAACCTATTGTGCTGCCCTCTGACAGTTGTTTCCTGGTACCACTGTGATGTAACTATCTGTGCACCCCATTCTATTAAATATATTTTCATTGATTTCAGAAATGGAAGGAGATAGAGATAGAAACATCAATGGTGAGAGAGAATCATTGATCGGCTGCCTCCTGCACACCCCACACTGGGAATCAAGCCCATAACCCGGGCATGTGCCCTGGCCGGGAATTGAACTGTGATTTCCTGGTTCATAGGTCAATGCTCAACCACTAAGCCATGCGACTGGGCCGTACACCCCATTCTTTATGCACTTCTCATGTGGTCTTTTGAAGGGCAAGGAACATATCTCCCAGTACCCAGTACAGCACTTGGTAAACAGTAGGTGCTCAGGAAATGATTGTTGCCCTGACCGATTTGGCTCAGTGGATAGAGCGTCGGTCTGCGGACTGAAGGGTCCCAGGTTCAATTCCGGTCAAAGGCATGTACCTTGGTTGAGGACACATCCCCAGTGGGGGGTGTACAGGAGGCAGCTGATGGATGTTTCTCTCTCATCGATGTTTCTAACTCTTTATCCCTCTCCCTTCCTCTCTGTAAAAAATCAATAAAATATATTTTTTAAAAAAGAAATGATTGTTGAGGGAAGAAACTGAGTGAATGAAGAGTTGGGTATAAGTGAAAGTTGGGTGTTACAGGCAGGGGAATCAATAGCATGGTGGCCATCATAGCATGAGCGACACCAGAGGCCAGGAGACTAGAGTCAGATCTGCAGCAAAGGTGGTGCATGTGTGTATGTCTGTGAGTGTGCACAGGAGTATAAAGAAGTTTGTGGAGTGGTAAGATAAGAGAGCTCAGTGAGTTCTGGGTTCCTTCGACACATTACTGGAATTAGGTCTAGGTTTTCTCAAGGTTAGATGAAACGACTTCCTGGGGAATCTTTGCAAACTGCAGCAGGATAGAGAGAAAAGAGCTCTAGATTTGGAATTGGTTCTGGGTCGTGGTGGTAGTAATAGTCTTATTAACAACGAGAGGCCCAGTGCACGAAATTCATGCATGGGTAGGGTCCCTAGCGGCTAGCAGCCACCTGCTGCCAACCGGGGCCTCCCTTCCCTGGCTGCCTGCTGCTGGCTGGGGCCTCCCTTCATTCCATGCCACCCCTGGTGGTCAGCACACGTCATAGCAAGCAGTCGAACTCCTGTTTGGTCGAACTCCCGAAGGGACACTTTGCACATTAGGCTTTTTTATATAGAGATAACATGAACAATAATAACATAGTCCTCACTGTGGACCAGACACTATTGCAAGTACTTCTTGTATATTAGCCCGTTTATCCTTACAATAAGCTCTGTGAAGTAGCCACTATTAAATTGTTGCCATGTGGAGAACTGAGGTCACGCAGCAACCAAGTAGTTCTAGACCTGGTTCTGCATGTAGTAGGTGAGTGATCTGGGGGCAAGAATATCTCCCTGGGCCTCAGTCTCCTTTGTAAAATGAAGAAAACACCTATTGCATTTAACCTCCCGGGCTTGTTTGGTAGACTCAAATGAGATAACATGTAAAAGTGTTTTTGAAAAGGATAAAGTACTCTATAGTACTTTGGAGCCAGCATTAGGGAAGCAGGGAAACTTACATTAGATATTTTAGATACTGGGATTATACTTTTTGAGTATGCTGCACTGAGGGTGAGCTGCAACTGTATTTCTCAGCCACACTGGGCTGGCTTTTGGTCGTATCTTTGATTATATTTAGAATCAGGATTTGAGCTGCCATTAGAGAAACCAGTTTAAAAAGAAAAAAAAAAAGGGCAACCTGGGTATGTGGTGTGACCGGGAATCGAACCATGATCTCCTGGTTCATAGGTCGATGCTCAACCACTAAGCCACACCAGCTGGGTAGAGAAACCAGTTTTTATTGGAGCCAAATGTACATGTGAAATGTCACTGGGGATGGATTGTTAGGGCTCTTCCCTCCTAGCCAGGGACATAATGGAGAAGCAGGGTGGTAGGAATTTGCAGGGGGGAGAATTACTCTATTGGGCCTTTGGGAGCAGGGAGGCCACTGCATCTGGTGGCAGAGAGAGTGGCTCAGAGGCGAGGCCCATGTCCCCAGCTCAGCTGCATAGCAGTGGACTGCAGGATTCCGTGGGCTGGTGGTGGGACCCACTTTTCCTCAGGTGAAAAGTCTGTGGGGAGTTCTACAAGTTGCTTTACATTGCTATTGCCTTGCTGAGGGAGACTGTGTCCAGCAAAGTAGCCCATTTTTATGGGCGTTGGGCCCACAAATGTGCCAGCATTTGGGCTTGGGGGAGTTGTGCTGAGCCAGGCAGTAGATGAGGAATGGGTGAAGGGGAGGGAGAGGAGTGTGAGGCCCATTGCTGACGAGTATTCTCTGGACCTCCTTAGAGCTGAGTGGCTTCCTCCATGAAGTCCGAGCTCAGTGCCTCCAGCTTGATGGTTGCCTGGCTCAGCCCTAATGCCTGTGTGAGTAATTACAGGTCCCTGAACTGAACCACTAGTCAGCTACATCCCTCAAAAATGCCTAATTGTAGGCTACAAATACGAAAATATACAAGGGCTTAGATACATGTCATAGCTCATTACAAAGAGCAGTGGCATGAGTCAGGTGTGACTTGGGTGGCTTTTAGTATGTTGGGAGCTGCTCAGGGAGCATACTGCCTGGCCCGGGAGAAGGGAGAAAGCCTGTTCTTTCTACAGGGAGACTGGGGACTTAGGGAAAGGGGAGCAAATGCATGCAATGACCATAGCTTGCTTGCTCTTCATATCTGCACCTACACAGCTAAATAAATGTGGTTACCTGTAGGAAAGACAGGAAGGAAGGAAGGGAGGGAAGGAGGGAGGGAGGGAGGGAGGGAGGGAGGGAGGGAGGGAGGGAGGAAGGAAGGAAAGGAAGGAAGGAAGGAAGGAAGGGTGACATTTTTTAATGTGGTTTGTAAACTACTGGTAGAGACAATTCCCAAAGAATTTGAGCCCAGCCAGTGTGGCTCAGTGGTTGAGTGTCAACCTATGAACCAGGAGGTCATAGTTCCATTCTCGATCAGAGCATATGACCGGTTTGCGGGCTCAGTCCCCAAGGTGGGGCATACAGGAGGCAGCCGATCAATGATTCTCTCTCATTGAAGTTTCTCTCCCTCTCCCTTCCTCTCTGAAATTAATAAAAAAAAAAATGTATGTATATACATATACACACACACACATATACATATACATATATATATACATGTACACACACACACACACACACACACACACACACACACATATATATAAAAGAAAATATCAGATTTGAATCTCAGGACCCTTGGCATTTGTGAGTCTAGTATTTTGGGATGTAACTATTTCTAACACCCCTGAAGGCCCATGATGTGTAGTCTGTAAGTTGCCAGCCTCTGAGTTTGAAACAGTGCTGCAAGGTCTCAGAGAAGCAGGATGCCTTGCTGCAAGTGAGCCTCTCTCAGGCCCAGCGTTGGAGTATCTGCTGGCTCTTTAGACCTCCATTCAGAATGATCTATGCACTAGAGGCCCGGTGCACAAAATTCGTGCATGGGGGTGGGTTCCTCAGCCTGACCTGCACCCTCTCCAATCTGGGAGCCCTCAGGGGAGCCCTCTCCAATCCAGGAGCCCTGACGGCTTAGGCCCGCTCCCCGTGGTTCTCTGCTCTCTGCGGGGCCTGGCTGCTCCGTGCTTGCTGCCCAGAGGCTCTCCGCGGCCGAGAGGTTCTCTGTGGCTGGGGTGGGACGCTTGCCTCATCGCTGTGGCGACGACGCAAGCATCCCGCCCTGGCCGCTCTGTGCGTGCATGCGCTGCCCAGAGGCCCTCCGCGGCTGGGGCAGAATGCTTGTCTCGTTGCCGCGGCAACGAAGCAAGCATTCTGCCAGGCCGTGCACGCTGCCTGCTCTCGGCCGCCCCCTCAGGACTGGGGGACTCCGGCGGGGCTGAGGGGGCCGGGCACTGCCATCTTGTGGCTATGGGCGCTGCCATCTTTGTGACGGAGTGATGGTTAATTTGCATATTACCCTTTTATTAGATAGGATATGGGCTAATAAAATGGGTTAGGAGAAGTATCCTTCCTTCCTTCCTTCCTTCCTTCCTTCCTTCCTTCCTTCCTTCCTTCCTTCCTTCCTTCCTTCCTTTTTTTCTTTCTTTCTTCCTGTCTTTCTTTTTTTCTTGAAGTCTCAACAACAGACAAAAAATATTCTGGTGCCTCGTTTCACGTCCTTTTTGCCTACTTTCTTTTTTCTTAGAACAAGGATTCTTAAAATGAGTCTCTGGAGGAACTTTGAGAGCTTGTGAACCCCCTAAAATGGTAGATAGAAATTAATGGGCATATAAATTTTCTATGGAGGTTCCTGGGGTTTATTAGATACTCACAGGGTCCTGTGACCTCTGAGTGAATAACAATTGCTGTGCTCTAGGTAGGAGGTTTGGACAGTCTCAGTGTGCTTCCCCTTTGACACCCAGGCTCTGCAGGATACTCGACGTTACCACTTCTTCTGACCTAAGATGGATTTCTCTAGTTTGCACCAGTTTTGTCATATGGCTCTGAATGAGTTAGCATCCTTGAAGGATGCAGACTTTCCTTCAGAGAAACTCAAAGAATGTTTCAAGGTCTTGGAGGGCAATTTGCAAACAGGAATTTCAGAAATGCTTTGAGATTGTATTGGAATAAAAGTGCAGGCCTCTAAGGATTACTTTGAAGAGGATAACATCTGGTCTATGGTGTACAGTAGTCACTCCTTATCCACGATTTCACTTTCTGTGGTTTCAGTTACCTGTGGTCAACTGTGGTCCAAAAATATTAAATGGAAAATTCCAGAGGTAAACAATTCATAAATTTTAAATTGTGTGCTATTCTGAGTAGCTTGATGAAATCTCATGCCATTCCGCTCTGTCCTATCCAGAACGATAACCATCTCTTTGTCCATTGTATCCACAGTGTATACAGTTGTCCCTTAGTATCCACAGGGGACTAGCTCCAGGACCCCCTGAAGAAACCAAAATCCATGGATGCTCAAGTCCCTTATATAAAACCAGAGGCCTGGTGCATGAAATTCGTGCACTTGGGGGGGGGGATATCCCTCAGCCCAGTCTGCACCCTCTCCAATCTGGGACCCTTCAGGGGATGTCCCCTGTAGGATCAGGCCTAAACCAGCAGTCAGACATCCCTTTCACAATCCGGGACTGTTGGCTCCTAACCACTCGCCCGCCTGGCTGCCTGATTGCCCCTAACCACTCTGCCTGCCAGCCTGACCACCCCCTAACCGCTCCCCTGCCGGTCTTATTGACACCTAACCGCTCCCCTGTCGGCATTATTGACACCTAACTGCTCCCCTGCTGGCCCGATCACCTCCAACTGTCCTTTCTTGCAGGCCTGGTCGCCCCCAACTGCTCTCCCCTGGCAGGCCTGGTCGCCCCCAACTGCCCTCCCCTGTTGGCCATCTGTGACAATGTGGGTGCGGCCATCTTGTGACGACATGGGGGCGGCCATCTTGTGGCGGCCATCTTGTGACACCGTGGGGGCGGCCATCTTGAAATGCGAGGGCATGAGGGTCAATTTGCATATTACCTCTCTATTATATAGGATGGCATAGTATTTGCATGTAACCTACACACATCTTTCTGTATTCTTTAAATCATCTCTGGATTACTTATAATACCAAATACATTATAAATGCTGTGTAAAACTTTCTGGGAGGGAGTTCAGAGGAGAGCCTGGAGTCTGGGGTGAAGCTGAAGCAGATGAGCACAGCCTCTGTGTGGAGTGAGCTGGTGTGTACCCCTCTGTTCAGGCAGAGGGGCAGCTGTTGTCAGCCGCAGTTGGAAGCCTGAGTGTGCCATCAGAGTTCTGAGGCTTGCTGCCCTGCCCACCTGCTTCTGGGGTGGGTGGGGTTGGGCCTGCCCCGGGAACTCCTTAGCTCATGGATGCAGACTTAAACACACTTGCTGCAAGGTTCCCAAACTTTCTCAGACTTTCAATATTTTTTTCACAGTGCCCATAGGCAAAAGAAAACCCAAGTTTCATTTACTAAGTACTTAGGTCTAAATAATGTAGTAAGTGTTTGTATCCTAACAATGGAGAAGCCAATTGAAAAAAAAATTATACACTAAGTCAAAGGAAAAATATTATTTCCTTCTGAAATGACCACAATTACTGACTAATGGGATGTCCTGGGTGCTGCACAGCATCTCACGTCTTGGAATCAGACTGAATGCTGCCATCCTCATCTCCTCGTCCACGTTGCTTTCCATTTGGTCCTTGCTTTATTCTCACAGCAGCTGCCGAAAAACCCAGCTTCACATGGAAATGGCATAGTTGAAAAGCAAATCGTGCAGTCTGCTGTTAAAACTGGGAGCTCACGGGGGTCTGACAAATGTTGAGTATTGCTCTGTTTCCCTAAAAAATGTCCAACACCCCACGAGTTCACTGCAGTGCTCCAGGGCCGCAGCACCCACTGGAGAACCACAAGCCTGAAATTGCCAAGTAGCACTTGTGTTTAAAGGAGGAGAAAGGCAAATTGTGTCCCCATCATGATCCTTAAAGAAACTGGACAGACGGAGGGACAGACTTCCCACCTCTGCAGTCTCAACTGGACTGCATTATGAGGGAGGGCCTGGCTTTGACCAGCATCTGTGTCTGGGAGTGCTTCATCCCTAGGCAGGGAAGGATGATAGAAAGAAAGATCTGAAGAAACACAAGAGAGAAACATCTCTTGTATTTATTTTGTGTTGATTCAGGGCCCTGTGATAGATGGCTTAAAGAAAAATCGGGTTTCCTGGCCAGTGTGCCTCAGCAGTTGAGTGTTGACCCAGGAACCAAGAGGTCCCGGTTTGATTCCTGATCAGGGCACATGCCTGGGTTGCAGGCTTGATCCCGAGTATGGGTATATGCAGGAGGCAGCTGATAAGATGATGTTTCTCTCTCGTCGATGTTTCTCTCTATCCTTCTCCTTTCCGCTCTCTCTAAAAATCAATAAAATATTTTTAAAAAGAAAGAAAAATGGGGTTTGAACACCAAGGATTTGGGGACCAAGCATGGGACCTCTGCCAGTATTCTTTTCTGACATCATCAGACAGAGCTGGGCTGCAGGAATTTCCTTGGGATGGAGGATGGCTTCTTGCCACAAGATAAGACAGAGACTGAAGGACTGATGTCCTCTCGTGTCAGTTATAGAGCTCAACACCCACCTCTCCAGACTCTGGGGTCTGCCACTTATGATGAAACCCTGGGAAAATCATTCAACCTGAGCCTCAGTTTCTTCATCCATAAAATAGAGATGGTGACAGCTAGATTCAACGAGATAAATACATGGATAGAACCAGCAGAGCTTGGGGTATACATGTACTTTCTTCTACTGCCTTCCAAAATTGAGGAACTAAGGGCTTTTCCCCAAAGGGAAATTCAGCTCGAATGATCTGAGCCAGCCTCTATAGTTTGAGGGTTATTCCACTTCTTCCTAATAACCTTGTTCTGTGTATTTAATGTTCCCTGAGTCCTGCAGCCTGTATACTTACTCTGTGGGTTCCTTTTTCACCTCTAAATGGCATTTTTAAATGAACAGAGTTCTTATTTAATGTGGTCTAACTTATCAATGTTTTCTCTTTAATGTGGTCTAATTTATCAATGTTTTCTCTTTAATGTGGTCTAACTTATCAATGGTGATCACTTTTTTGTGTTCTGTTCAAAAGATCTCAGCTTGCTTCAAGGTCTCCTTGGCTTTTGCTGATGGTTATTCTCCTGCTTTCAGTGTTCTTCTGCCTCCTTTATCTTCTACAAGTCCCGCAAGACTCAGCCTGCTCCTCAGGAGCCATCCCCCACATCCCTCCTGTCCACCTAACCGGGTGTCTTCTCATTGCTCCCAGAGCTCTGTGTTCATACGACTATCACAGCTCCTGTTACTTTGTACCAGAATCATTTTTTTTTTTTTTACAGTTTTGTGTGTTTTTTGGTTTTTTTTCCTCAGTCAAGGATGGGGAGCTGCTCAAAGGCAAGGTCTGGAGTATATAGCCCAGTAGCATGGGGAGGATGCCCACAAAGCATTCGAATAAGTAAACAAATGAAAGCCCTACTAGTAAATGCCCATGCCTGTCTCTCTTTCTCTACTTTGCTGACAGTATTTCCCAGCCGTCCTTAACCTGTGTCCCCCTTTGATGAACATAAAGAGCTCCAGGCAGATTGTGCAATGCTACTCCTGCCAGTAGTTTCCCAAACAGTGGAGGCCAGGGAAGGGAGGTCCTGTAATTCATTAAGCCCCAGGGAAAGGACCTTTGCCTTTCCCAATAGGAAAATGATGGTAGTCTTTGCAGAGAGCAATCTCAGTTGAGTTCTTGGGCTGAAACCATCCCTGCCCTGGATCTTTTGGGTGCTCATAGGGCATGGCCCCCTTTTGAATTTTCTGAGCGGGTGTGATTGCTATAGGTAAGTCAGAGTGAACTGGGAAGGCTGGTGGGGTTGGAAGATGGGCCTGAAGCTGCTCTTCCTGTCCAGGGAGGACCACTCTGAGCTGGTGGAAAATGATTTTTCAGTCGAAAAAATATTTATTGAGGTTCTACCATGCCCCAGGGACTGTTCTGGGCACTGAGGATACAGCTGTGGACAAACACAAAAATCTCTAGCCTCATGGAGCTTATATAAACACTACAGGCCTGATGCACAGAAATTTGTGCAAGAGTAGGCCTTCCTTCCCATGGCTGCTGGCACCAGCTTCCCTCCAGCACCCGGGACCCAGGCTTTCCTCCTCTGGCCACCGGCAGGCACCCGGGACGTAGGTGTCTTTCCTCTGGCCTGGCTTCGTCCAGAATGACGTCCAGTCTAATTAGCATATTGCCCTTTTCTTTTTCTAGATAATAAGTGGAAAAGAAAAGTAGCATGTTAGATGGTGATAAATGCAAAGAAGTAAAATAAAAAATGAAACAGAAAGGGAGGAATGGGATGATGAGGGGTAGTGTGGTGGATGAAGGTTTTTTAATCATATTTTAATACTAATTTTCTTATAGTATGGTCAGGGAAGGCCTCACTAAGAAGATGATAGCTGACCAAAGTCCTGGGAGATGATTGCAGGTTCTCTCAAGGGAGAATGTTCTAGCTACAGGGCACAGCAGATGCAAAGGCCCTGAGGCAGGAATGTGTGTGATATGTGTGAGGAAATAATGAGATAATGTGTCTGGGGTGGAAAGAGCAAGAGGAAAGAGTGGTTGAAATGAGGTCAAAGATATCTGGGGGACCCTGATGATGAAGGACCTTGTAAGTCATCGTAAAGATTTTGGCTTTTACTTTGCATGACTGTGAGCCATATAGGGTTTTTGAGCAGAGAAGTGAGAAGAGCTGCACTGATGCTGGTGGTGGGTAAAGTAGTATGATGTACATAGTAGCTTATTGAGGGTCTGTTCTGATGGTTTCTATTTTCTCAGTGAAGTAGGAAGCAATGTCAGCTAAAAGAGTGAGGACAAGGGAAGTGGTCTGAAGGCTGAGAGTTGGGGAAAAGCTAAACCCTTGGCCCAGAGACTTCAAATGTATTCCCTCTTGATTCTGAGTATCTTCTATTTTTTATAGGTGGCATTACATTAATCTTCATGTCCTCATTGTAGAGATGGGGTATTCTCCCTGTGCTACAGATAGGAAAATGGAGTTTTGAGTCTTACCCAGTTCCTTTACCCTTACTATTTCCTAGTTTTCTTCTGAGAAAGTTGGTGTGGGGTGGCGTATTTTTCTAAAGCAGTAGAGGCATTTTGCCATCAATCACGTTGAGTTTAAAGCCTTTTAGGCCAGAAGCATGGGAGGGGTGAGAATGAAGTCAACTTCAGATCAGGAAAAGGCTTTGGAAAGTAGTTGACATTTGAACTGGATATTTAAGAAAGAATGAAGATGGAGGACATCAAGATAGAAGGAATTGGCTGAACAGAAAAGCTTGGAGGCGTGACATTCCTATCTTGTGCAGGAAATGGCGGCTGGTCCGCTGTGGCTGGCCGGAGGGAAGGCGCTGGTGTGAAACAGGTCCGTGGTCTTTGAATCATCATCGTGAATACGGGACCCACTAGGTTCTTCTTGCCAAAGTGAATAGTCAAGCGGACAGTCAAGAAATAGAAACCGGGCAGGGCTCTTTGTGGGGCTAGCCTTCGTTCTACTTTCCCTTTCCACGTGGTGGCGAGTCATTGGCAGAGTGGGCTCCATCATCCTGCAGAGCTGGTGAGAGGCGGTTTCCAGACTGGCAGAAACAGCTGTGTCTCGGTTTTTAAAACTATCTTGGAAGCAACCAGATTTTCTTTGGCCTGGACTTGCCTAACAAACCCTCACCCCATTTCAGGCTTTCAGGAAATGTTTAAAACCAGCTTCAAACCTCTACAGAATCTGTACTGAAGTGGAGAAGGACCATCTGGCAGGAAAAAGGATTGAACATGGTCGAGGTTGACAACCCAAACTTAAAGGACTCTTTGAGGAGGAGGGTTGGGAAAGAGGATGTGGGAGTGATAAGTGGACAGTGAAGAGACAGAGAGCTTAAATTTTTTTGGATTATTATAATTTTTTTTGGATTATTAACCAAATCATCTTTTCCTGTGGCTGGTTGAGGAGGATTCCACCCTCTTGGGACCTGTCAAAATACCTAGCCATTCTTCTGACCTCCGCAAACCAGATTCTGGTTCCTCTCCACTTGACAGGGTTCATAATTCCCTCAACATTTTTGCTTGAAGGGCTTCTGGACCTAGAACCAGAACCAGGTGCTGGAATGGAAAAAATCCAGGGTATGAGGTATGTAGAAATAGTGATGGAGAAAAAGGGTCTTGCATTTTGGGGGGAATTATGGGACAGACTTGAGAAAATCCTTCCTGGCTCCCTTTCTAAAATGTTAGATGCCCACCTACCCAACCTCAAGCCCACTTTCTCCCCTTTCCTTTGGAGTCCTTGTTTTTAGGCACAGCAGAGCCAAAGACAAGGTTGTGGGCAGATAAGCCAGTGAGAAATGTGTCAGGAAAAGCGGGGAGGGAACCAACATGAATGAGGTGAATAGACAGGCTTTCTTCATGAGTGCACTGGGTGAGAACCTGTTACTGCAGCAGGGTCCTGGAAGACAATAGGGACACTTGTGAAGATCAAGATTGCCCAAGGAGATGGGGTGGGGAAGGCCTGCTATAGAAGTCCAACTGGGTGGCAGCTACAGTTGGAAAACTCTGTCATCGCTATTATAGTAACCAACTTTGAGAAGAGAAGGGTGAACCTGAGGGGATGTGGCCAGTGCTAGAATTTCTAGGGCCTTTGTCATCCTTGCCTTGGACTCCTTGGCATCAGTTAACATTTACACAAGCACCTTTTTTGTGCAGAACTTTCTGCTAAGTACAGAGGATTGTTCAAAAATTGGAGAACTAGCTAGCACAGCCCTTCAGCTTTCTCAGCCATGTGGGGATGGGAGGGAAAGGGTGTCAGGAGACCAGTGGGATGGCTGAACCTCTAAGGAATGCCAGAGAACTGAGAGGCTATGCAAGTGAGAGGCTACAGCAAGGCCTGGAGCTGTCAGTTCAGGCAGAGCTATGAAAGGTAAATAAAGCCCTTTCCACCTTAGCCCAATCCAGGGACACCTGCAGGAGAGAAAGGGACAGTCAAGCTCTCACACTTTTTAAATTTAAGATTTTAAAATTGGTTTTTAGAGAGAGAGGAAAGGGGAGAGAGAGAAACATTGATGTGAGAGCAAAACATTAATTGGCTGCCTCCTGCACACTCCCTTACTGGGGATCGAGCCCACACCCGGGCATGTGCCCTGACCAAGAAGCGAACAGCAACCTTTCTGTGCATGGGACGACGCTGAACCAACTGAGCCACACTGGCCAGGGCTCTCACACCTTTGAGAGCTCTGGTTTGAGTACTTATAAGGAACTCATTCAAATGATGACCCTCCCTGAAGCTTGAGGTGGCAATACTGGTTGCTGAGACTCTTGGAGGACGAAATACCAAATCGACATTTAGAGATGGCACCTAAACAAGGGCACTGGTTTTTTGCTCTAGGGTGAGAAGGTTCATTCTTAGAGACTGGGCACCTCTCAGAAGGTGCTCCCTTCAGAGACTGACCTCCGATGGGGCTCGTCTTGGACCTTGGGGAGAGCATTGGGGTCGGGTGATGGGATTGGACTTTAGGGACAGGGAGTGTTCAGGAAGCTGGAGAGAGTGTTTTAAGATGAAACCCTTAACACAAGCAGGGAGCCTTCCAGAGGTGCTTTCTTCTAGCAGTACTTGAGGAGAAAATGTGGATTTTCAAGTGACCAAGAGGCGGTGCCCTGCACTGGAATGGACTCTTCTGCCCTGCACTGCTCAGGCCCAGCTGTCCAAGAGGCTTCGTGTGGCTGCCCACAGCACAGCACCTCCCAGCCCTTCCCTGCTGGGGCCGCAGTGCTCACCTGCTGACTGGGAGAGTCAGGTGCGGAGCTGCATAAGGCTGGCCAGCTGCAGGCGTTGGGTGGGGAGGGACAGTGGTAAACTGGAGAGAGCTTGCTGCATCTAAATGGGCCACTTCTCAAGTATAGCCAACTTGTGGCCAGACGGGTGGGCAAAAGTAGGTTTACAGTTGTGAGTACACATAAGTTAATAAACCTATTGTAATCATCATAACCTGAATGTCTTTTTCCATTCTGTAAGCCTACTTTTGCCTACCTCTGTATAAAAATGCAGACAATAATGGCAGATTTTCTGATATTTCAAAAGAAGCCAAAAATCTGAATTTTTATTAGTATTTTATTTGTACACATCCAATTTTTAAAATGTTTGGCAACCAGTTCAAAATTTTTACACATAAAGGAAAGGCCAAATGAGATTTTTTTTTTTTTTTTTTGCAAACTACCAGCTTATGTCTTTGGGTATAAACTTTTTTCCCAGAAGAAAGTGAGGAAAGCTGTTGTTAGCTACACGTGGTGGGTGGTGGGAAGAGTGGTTTGAGATACAAGAACTCTGAGCACACCTGGAGATCAAGGCAGCTGTTTAGAGGACACGGTGAAGATGCTTCCACTGGATCCAGCGATGGACCTGCTGCTTTGTCGCTGAGGGTGGAAGAAGCCCAGGGGTAGGAAGAGGGAGCGAGTGTTCATCTTTATTTGCTCACAGCTGGGCAAACTCTTGTGAAGATGGTCAGTAGTGACCCTTCCTACCTTCCCAAGTCCTCAGAGAGTGGCTGTAGAATGTGTTTTTATACTTATAGGTATATAAGATCAGCCTAAAGCACTTTTGGAAAATGCAGATTCCTAAACCCCATCCCACAGATTCCCATTCAGGAGGTGCAGGTGGGGCCTGGGACTCTTTATGTTTAACAAGCACACCATCGATGTCAAGGGACGTAAGTGGACCAGGGAGTCAGGCAGAACCGAGTCCACGTTCCTGCTCCGTTCCTTCACTAGGTGAGGGATCTTCAGCCAGTCATTGAATCTTTCTGAACCTAAACCTCCTGATTGGGAAAACAGGTCTCTGTGATCTACTACCTCGAGGAATGGTGAGGACTGAGTTAGAAGATGCCTGGAGGCCGTACAGGGTCCTGGATCAGGGCTGGGGCACCGGTGCAGGCCACCTGGGCTCAAATTCCTGCCCTGCACTCTAGCTGTGTGCCTTGGGCAAGCTGTTTAACTGCTCAGTGCTTTGGTTTCCTCTCTAATGAGTAAATAATAATAGAATCTACTTCATAAGGTTGTGAAAAGGGTTGAATGATTTAAAACATCTGAAGTGCTTATAACTTTAGCTATATCTTCTATATATATAAAAGCCTAAGCGACTGTCTGACCATTTGACTGTTCGACTGGTTGCTATGATGCGCACTGACCACCAGGGGGTAGACGCTCAACACAGGAGCTGCCCCCTGGTGGTGAGTGCACTCCCACAGCCAGAGCGCCGCTCAGCTGACAGACGAGCACCAGATGCTGGGCTCACAGCTGGGGAGTGTGAGCCTCTCCCATGGACACTCCCCCTGCATGCGCCTCCCCCATCCAGACCAGACTGGGATCAGGACTGGCATCAGGACTGACTGGGCATGAGCCTGCGGCTGCTTCTTGGTCATGGGTGTGCTGGTATCGCCCTAGGACAGGCACGCAAGACGCCAGCAGAGTGGCAGCAGGTCTACTGAGCAGTGGCAGCAGGCGCAGTGGGGCTGGGATGAGCAGCCTGGGCTCGGGCTCCTCCCCAGCCACCTGCCGCTTTGTACACTACTACATCCCTCGGGGGATGTTGGACTGCCGGTTTCGGCCCGATCCCTGCAGGCCACGCCAAGGGACCCCACCCATGGTGCATGAATCTGTGCACCCGGCCTCTAGTAATTATATAAAGATCTAGCCTAGCCGGTTTGGCTCAGTGGATAGAGCATCATCCTGTGGACTGAAGGGTCCCAGGTTTGATTCCGGTCAAGGGCACATGCCTGGGTTGCAGGCTCGATCCCTGGGTTGCAGGGGCATGCAGAAGGCAGCCAATCAATGACTCTCTCTCATCATTGATGTTTCTCTCTCTCCCTTTCCCTTCCTCTCTGAAATCAATAAAAATATATTTAAAAAAAAGATCTAGCGGCATGTCTCATAACAAATGTACCTTTGCTTTTCCTTAGGTCCAATTGCAGTGGGTAACCAATAGTTTAAGGCTGCTTACTTCAAGCACTTAACTTGGCACTAGGCTGGTGCAAGTAAAGAGTATCTCACTATGAGGCTGTCCTTTTACTTGACCTTTGACCTAACTTTTTCACCTTTACAATGAGTTCCTCCAGGGCAGGAAGGGGTCTGTCCATTTTTATATCTTGGACCTTCCACGTGCCTAGCATAGAGTAAATGTATTGAATGGCAGTGCCAGGGAGTGTGAAAAACAACTCAAGCTTGTGAATGGAAAGGTTGCCCCCCCCCCCCCCAATACCTAGAGAAGCATAAGCTGGGGAAAAAACCCTTTTCCTATTAAGCTTCTGTGTGCCAAACATAATCATGTGAGGTAGGTCCTTTATTATTATTGCTTTTATCGTGAGAAAGTTGAGTCTTTGAAAATCACTCATCCAGCATCACTTCAGTAGCAGTTGATAGAGGCAGGATTGGACTTAGTTATCTAACTCCAGATCGGGTGTTCTTCCCACTGCACCTTAGGTGTCTGGGACTGGGGTCTCTTTGTCACAATGCAGAGTGTGTAGAAAAGTTCTAGAGGTACCTTATTATGTTCTTTTCTCTGCTTGTACCTCTTCAGATAGTTTATAATTTGTCAGAGCTGGGGTTTTGAGCAACTCGTGTTTGGTGGTAGGTGCTAATTCAATAATTCCATTTTCCCAAACATGCAGTTTCTGTCCGGACTTGGCCATGGATGGGCCTGGGAACTAACAAAACAACCTCTCATCCCCTTGCTTCTCTAGATTATTCCCTGACCCTGATAGATTGGGCCTATAGAGAGCAGGTGGGAGGGAGGACAGTGAGGAGAATATATTTTTCATCTATTCTTCTGACTTAATGGGCCCTCTGGGGTTCTCAGCAGTGCCTGCCCATGATGCCTTAACTCCTAGGCCCTGCTCTTGCAGAAGTGTGACCAAGAGTCCCTGCCATGCCTGGTAGCAATTTTGATTCATTCCTCGCTTGGTTACATCTTCACAGCATATTTCTTCTTGGTCCAAGCAAACATCAGAATCATCTACATTTTTCCTTCTTACCAAGTTGACTCTGTTCTAATTTCAGAGCAGTGGGTCCACCCTCCTTACATCGGGAATTCAGGGAAAGAGAATATGTGTTTCAACCTGTTCTTTTAAGATATTTGCGTTTTCACTCTTTCCACACGTCTTCTGCCCTTTCCCTGGGGGCTTGCCCTGGAGCTGCTAGAGCATGTCCAGTGTTGTTTGGATAGTTACATGGTTATTGCGACCATTGTTACCATGGGCACAGTTGAACACTTATGCTCAGCAAGTTGATTCCTTGTAACACTGTGTTCCCTGAGGACCCTGAACACTGGCCTGGGAAAGCTTCCAGAGGCTGCCTGTAATCTCCCTTCTTTCTCTTACACACACAGCCATATGTCAAGCACTTAACTTGGCATTGGGCTGGTGCAAGTAAAGAATATCTCACCAGCCCGGCCGGCGTAGCTCAGTGGTTGAGCTTGACCTATGAACCAGGAAGTCACAGTTCGATTCCCCGGCACATGCCCAGGTTGCAGGCTCCATCCCCAGTGTGGGGTGTGCAGGAGGCAGCCAATCAATGGTTCTCTCTCAGCATTGATGTTTCTGTCTCTCCCTTTCTCTCTGAAATCAATAAAAAAATATATATATAAAAAGAATATCCCACCAGAGCCAGTGCACATAGATGCTCTGGTGGCAGGATTGGCTCCTCCTTTTTCTCCTCCTCCTTTTCTTCTTCTTCTTCTTCTTCTTCTTCTTCTTCTTCTTCTTCTTCTCCTTCTCCTTCTCCTTCTCCTTCTCCTTCTCCTTCTCCTTCTCCTTCTCCTTCTCCTTCTCCTTCTCCTTCTCCTCCTCCTCCTCCTCCTCCTCCTCCTTCCTCCTTCCTCCTTCCTCCTTCCTCCTTCCTCCTTCCTCCTTCCTCCTTCCTCCTTCCTCCTTCCTCCTTCCTCCTTCCTCCTTCCTCCTTCCTCCTTCCTCCTTCCTCCTTCCTCCTTCCTCCTTCCTTCTTCCTTCTTTCTTCTTCTCACCATCACTAACTGTATACTTCAGTTTTTAAACACTTTCCCCGCAAGAGGTAGGGATGGCTTTTCTCCGCATTATGAAGGATAAAAGTGAAGCTCAGGGTTGGTTTCCTTTTTCTTAAAGCATCTGTAGTACTCACCTTGGAGGGTGTTTCATTGCTATCACCAATAGATAATCGCCCTTATTCCTGCTGGCTGCTTCCTCCCTTTCCTTTCTAGCTCCCACTCCACCCACTCCCACCATCATCAAAACCACAACCCTGACAGCTTCTGTGACATTAAAGAAATTAGAGGTAGAGCATTTCATGTTGAAATTAGGAAAGAAGTATAAATGATATAAAGAATTAAGGTCTGGCTTATTTTAATCATCAAGACCCCCACTTATTTGCACCAAGGTAATAAATAGATGGCTTCTGGGATTAAGGCCATTAGTGACCATAAATAAATACGTTTAACTCTCACATTTAAATATACTTGATTTTGGTCAATGTGATGAGAATGCCCATCAGAGTAAGAGAACGACTGCTCCTGAATTGTTCAGCTTGTGTGAAGGTGGTGTCAGCCCAGGCCAGACTGCTCATTCACTGTGGTTGTCTCACAGCCACTCTCCAAGGCACTTAAAATAGGTTATTTTTTTGCCCTTAAGTTTAATTTTGACATCTAAATTGAGATATTTACCTACTATAAAATTTACTCCCCTAAAGTGTATAGTTCAGTTGTTTTTAATATACTTACAGAATTGTGCAACCATCACCATTATCTAATTCTAGAACATTTTTTCACCCCAAAAAGAAACTCCCATGCTCATTTAGTCACTCCTCATTCTTCTACCCTCAATCCAACCTCAGCAACCACTGATTTACTGTCTGTCTCTATAGATTTGCCCTATTCTGGACATTTAAAAAAAATGGCATTAGGGATTACCCATATTATAGAATGTATAATGTATCAATGCACTTTATTCCTTTTTATGTGTGAATAATATTCCATCATATGTGTATACCACATTTTGTTTATGCATTGATCTGTTGGTGGTCATTGCGTTGTTTCTACTTTTTTTTTTTTTAATATATTTTATTGATTTTTTACAGAGAGGAAGGGAGAGGGATAGAGAGCCAGAAACATCGATGAGAGAGAAACATCGATCAGCTGCCTCCTGCACACCCCCTACTGGGGATGTGCCCGCAACCAAGGTACATGCCCTTGACCAGAATCGAACCCGGGACCCCTCAGTTCTCAGGCTGACGCTCTATCCACTGAGCCAAACCGGTTAGGGCTGTTTCTACTTTTTAGCTATTATGAATAATGCTGTTATGAACATCAGTGTACAAGTATTTGTCTGGACATAATGTTTTTATTTCTCTTGGGTATATCCCTAAGAGTGGATGGTGATGGTCTTATGGTAACTGTGTTTAATTTTTTGAGGAACTTCCAAAGTGGCTGCACATTTTGAATAAAGGTTCCAGTTTCTCCACAGCCTCACTAGTACTAGTTTTTATCTGTCTTTTTATTACAGTCATCCTAGTGCGTGTGAAGTAATTCCTCGTTGTAGTTTTGATTTGTATTTCCCAATGTTCAGTATATTGAACATTGTTTCATGTGCTTATTGGCCAATTTTATTTCTCTGGAGAAATGTCTATTCAAATCCTTTATCTGCTTTTTAATTGAGTTATTTGTATTTCTGTCAGGTTGTAAGAGTTCTTTATATGTTCTAGATTCAAGTTCCTTAGCAAATATATGATTTGCAAATAATTTCTCCCATTCTATGGGTGTCTTTTTACTTTCTTATGGTATTTCTAACAGCACAAAGGTGTTTTTTTAAATTTTGATATAAATCAGTTTATGTCTTTTTTATTGTTGTTGTTGTTGCTTGTGCTTTTGGTATCACAGCGAAGAAACCATTGCCTAACCGAGTGTTACAAGATTTACCTCCATATTTTCTTCTAGGCATTGCTTTTGTGGTTTTAATTCTTATAGTTGGGTCTGTGATCCATTTTCACTTAATTGTTTTGAATGGATGAGGTAAGGGTCCTACTTTATTCTTGCACAGATGAATATCCTAGCACCATTTGTTGAAAAGCCTCTTTCCCTGTTGAATTGCCTTGGCATCCTATGGTCAACTGGTTGAAAATCAGTTGACCATAAATGTATGGGTTTATTTCTAGACTCTCAACTCTATTCCATTGATCTGTTTCTGTTCTTGTGCCTATACACACTGTCTTGATTGCTCTGACTTTGTAGTATGTTTTGAAATTAACAAGTCTGAGTGAGTCCTCCAACTTTATTCTTCTTCAAGATTATTTTGGCTGCTCTCAGTTGCTTACATTGCCATGAGATTTTAGGGTCGCCTTGTCAGTTTCTGCAATTGCTGAGTATTCTGTTCAATCTTTAGATCACTTTGCTGAATGTTACTAACTTAACAATTTGAGTTTTTAAATTCAGGAACATGTTATGTCTTTCTATTTATGTATGTGTTATTTAATTTTAATGATGTTCAGTAGTTTGTAGTGTACAAGTTTTGCACTTCTTTTAAATTTATTTTTAAGTATGTTATCCTTTTTGCTGCTATTGTTTTTCCTGGTGTTTATTTTCCTATTGTTCACTGCTAGTGTGTAGACATCAAATTGATTTTTTAAAATATTACTCTGAAAAAAAATATTACTCTGTATCTTGCAAACTTGCTTAACTTTATATATTAGCTTAAGAGTTTTTTAGAGGAATTCTTAGGATTCTCTACATACAAAATCATACCATCTGCAAATAAGATATAATTTTACTTCTTCCTTTCTAATCTGGATGTACCCTTAAATTTTAACCTTTTTCTTCCTTTCATTATTTTAGCATAAAATAATATTCCCTAAATATATTAGGTAACTGTATATGTACATGAATGGACAATTTTCATTTTGTAAGTACTTAAATACCTAAATGTATGTTAATTTTATTCTAATGAGTATTAGGAAAAAATACTATAGCTTATTATTTTATGGTGTTGGCGCAAATGTCACTTTATCAGAATATTCTTACCTGAACATCCTATTGAAAAGGACAGACCTTTTTTACTCTCCCTCTGTCTTGCTTCATTTTTTCCTTCATATTATGTAGAAATGTACAGTTATGTGCCACACACCTGTCACACGTGCATGCTCATCGTCTGTTTCTCCCCACCAGGATGTGAGTAAGCTCTGTGAGGGAAGAGGCTTTCTTTCTTTCTTTGCTGGATAGCAGTGCCTAGGACATGGGTACTCAGTACATATTTGTTGAATGAATGATTCATTATTTAGAACATTTTGAGAAAAGCAAGTAAATTTTTAGTTGATTCAAGAAAAATATTGGATAAGTAGTTGTTCAGGAGGTAGACCAATATGGCAAAATTTATAAATGCTGTATGGCATGCTAGGAATTTGGGAAACTAACTTAAATGGGAAGAGGTAGGATGGAGATGGAGTTTTTTTTTTTTTTTATCATTTTCTGTGAACTGTTGTCTGTTAGACTTTTTTCCCAACCCAGATCGGGGGTCCTTTGAGGCTCCTAAGCTATAACATGTGGAATTAAACATATGTGGGAAAGTGGTTCCTACCACCCGCCACAGAAACCCTCCTGGCAGTGCTGAAGGTCATCTGGAAACGTCTGAGGTGCTTTCGCTGCCTGTGGAAACCTGGCTTAAGGCCGTGTCTTTGCAGGGCCCTGGGTCTGCAGAGAGCCGAAATGACCATGACTGCCAACAAGAATTCCAGCATCACCCACGGAGCTGGAGGCACTAAGGCGCCTCGGGGGACTCTGAGCAGGTGAGTAGGGGAGCATTGCTGGGGAAATGGGGCTCACTGGAGGGGTTATCAAGGGCCAGCCAAATGGCCTGGGTCCTGGGTAGGATCCTTGCCCAAATGTAAGTGATTAACCTCATGACTCTGACAGTCTCCAGGTAAGTAGTCTGGGCCCAGCTCATGCTGACCATGAAGCAAAAGTAATCTCTAATGAATGTGTTATTTTCTAGTTCTGTAAGTCTCCGTAGGAGAGAGCAAACAGGGACCGTGAAACAAACTTTGCTTTGTGCTGTTGGAGGAGCCTCGAGCTCCAGGAACGGAGCCAGCAAGCAGCAGCTGGTGTTCTTCTGGATGGATCTTTTTCCCAAAGTGGGGACAGCTGGGGGCTACCCCTGAGCTGGGCTGTGCTATAGCGAGGGAGTCTGACCACAATAGGAGACAGGGGGAGGCAATTATGCACATTAGCACAAGTTCAAGCAGAAGTCTAGGTCTACAAGAATTTAGGCTGGGCTGCAGACAAAGCAGCTTTGGGAATTTTAGTCAGCGGAACCTATAATCTACTTTGTTGGTTTTGTCTTCTTTTTAAAAGTGGGAATGTTGGACCATAGCAAAACCACGATTTTGGACTCATAGAACTGACTTTAAATCCAAGCTTTAACTACTTTCCAAAATGTGAGATTGCAGGGTATTTTCTTATGCCCTCTAAAATCTTGGTTACTCCTCTGTAAAATAATAATAGTACTTATGTCACAGAGGTGCTGTGGGGACTGACATAATGTATGTCAGTGTTTAGCGTAGTGTCTGGCACAAAGCTGCTCAGTAAAGGTTAGGTCCCTCCCTGTGATAGAATAAAAGCTTCCAGAGCTGGCAGGTAGATGTCCAGCACTCGCCAGGGCTGCTCAGTTGTTGGCTAAGGCTGGATGCTGATGTCCTAGAAGAAACTCGGGGCTCCTTTATTAAAGCCACGCACCTTTCATAGTCTCTTCTGCTGAATCTCAGGTAGGCAGATTTGGCTTTTGGTACCTCCGCCACTAGAATGGACACCTAGCTGTGAGAAGGATCTCAGCTTAGGGTGGGCTAGGGCTGTTCCTGTCTGGGCTGTGCAGTGCCAGGCTGATTCCAGTGGGGTGCAACACCCTCAGATCTGGCTAGAGGTGGTGATAGACGTTTGATTCATTTAGAGCTGGAGTCCAGATATGGTCTGTGGAATGGGGTGCAGGATATAGCCCCTGGGGAGTCACTGGCATGGATGAGGCAGGAGGAGTTCCCTACACCACACATGTAGGGTTTGGTCCCAGTGGAAATGGTCTGGGTGGGCTGTGCCAACCAATGGAGACTGGCAGGTTCTGACTTGTTAAGTACCTAAGAGCTTGATACTTAGACAAACAAATTGAATATTCACTCTGTGGCAACAAGACCAATAAGAACACCCTGCCTTCTGCCCATGCACCCTTTCCAACCTAGACTAGAGTTGCTTGCATGCTGAACTGGGAAAGGCTGAGAATGACAGGATCCATCAACTTCTTGGGTAAAACAGATAGAAAAACTGACTTCTCCCAGGGCATGTTGTGGTCAAGGAGGAACAGGTATAGAGCTCAGAGTCTTCGTCTCCCATTGTCTATTTTTGGGGGAACCACTTTGCTGGGTTCTCACCAGTCTGGTGGCAGATGGAGACTGGGAAGTAACTACTGTTCTCATAATGAGAGACTGTAGAGGTGAAATAAACATTATATGTGATTGTATGGTTTTATTATTAATTTTTGAAGAAATAGTATATTTAGAACCTGAATTAGAAATTACCAGACCCAGTAGCCCTGTTCATTTTTTCTTCTAATTTCCACAATGTGGAGGGGTAGATGCATTGTTTATATCAGTCACAAAGCAGAATCAGGACTGCTGATGGTTCCCCAGTTTCTATGTGGAATGTATATCTACGTGTTTTAAACATTTTTAGAAACTGCTTTTTCTTTAGCTTCCCACATGCTTGCCGTCATAACAAGATGGGTGGTGTTTGTAAATATCTGAGCCTCTGATGTGCCTAAAAAAAGCATTTTCCAGCCTCCCTTCTAAGTCTTCCTTTCCTTCCTTCCTTCCTTCCTTCTGTAGCGTTTCCGCTTCCTTAAGGCTTCTGGCGTGGAGTCACAGGCCGCTGTGGCTAGTTACACACTTCTCTCAGAAGTTGCTGCTGGACTGGAGGTGTCATTTTGAAATTGCCATCTGATGGTTTCTCTGGCTGCCTTCACCCCCAGCCTCTGGGGGGGGGGGGTGTTCTTTGGGCTGTAGGGCAGTAAGTCACCAGTTCATTGAGGAAGTCGTTGCCAGTGAACCCCAAGGGCTTTCCTCCTATGTGCCAGGCTCTGTGGTAGACAATAGGGGACAAAGAGGGACAATTCATTCTCTTTCCTTAAAGAATTTACAGCTTGGATTGGTGACCTTGGCACCTGAATTTCTTAGGTCGACCTTTCAGTAACCTGGGGCCCTTTTATCATTGCCAGCCCAGGAAAAGACTCCCTGGTGTGACTGACAGAAACTTTGATTGGGGAGTGCAGGGGTCCTAGGGCCTTGGAAAGCTGTGCCTTTGACTCCCTGGCTGCCTTGGGGACCTCTGCATCATGCACATGGAAGCAGAGGAACCCAGTGTACTCATAGGCATTTATATCTAGATTTGGGGACAGAGTGTCCTCTGGGACATGGGAAGCTGGTGTAAGGCTGATGGGACCCTGTGGAAAGTCAATATATGTATTTGCAAGGCTGTGTCCTTAATTTGAATCCGACTTCACCTGGTGCTACAACTAAGCCAACATGGGTTAAAGGTCATGAATTCCATTCCATTATTAGGTTTTTACGGGTGTTTTGCTAATTTATATTCTTTCTTTTCCGTTGTAAGCTCAGTCTTGATTTGGCAAGATATATACGAAGGAGATGGAACTCTAACTAAGCCTTTTCATTTGACCACCAAAGTTTTGTTCTTTGCTCTGTTCCCTTTCTCTTTGTTGATGAGAATTCACCCTTAGTTGAGGATACGCCCTCCCTACAGCTGTTCCTACTCCAGCTCAGAAGATTTGGTTGCATCCAATTTGAGGGGGTATTCTCAAAGCTCCTCTGAATTCCAGAGGTCAGGCTTTCTGATGTTGGTGCTGATGAGCTGGGGTGGACTGGAAGCAGCTTGGTGCCTTGCAAACAAGGAAGGGTTATGTTTATAGCGAATTCAGCCACCTAGCTGGTGTGAACTTTGCCAGTTGCTCTCAGGAGATTTCACATGTGCTGTACTAGTAAGACCTGGCAGGCTGCAGGCGCTGCTCTCAGAAGACTTGTGATGCCTGCTGAGTTCCTGAACAGCTTCTTCACTGTGAAACTCCAGCACCTGGGTCATTGCAACTTCCAGCAAAGGCTACTACTGTTCTGATTCTGAGTCCTCGTAGTACCTTCCTAATGGGTCTTGTTAACTTTGAACTCCCTTTCCATTCAGTCCATAGATGTTAAGAAAGGCAGAGTTGAAAAGGAACCTTAGAGTTCATTCAATCTAATCTACCCATGTTATAGATTGGGAAACAGATGCAGAGAAGAGAAGGTACTCCCCAAGGATACAAAGCTAATGGGAGGAAGAACTTAAGGCTAGCTTGCTTGATTCTTCTGTTAATTTTTAACACTCCATTCACCTCCCTGTAAACATTATTGGAAGCTCCCTGCTCAGAAACTACTGTTGTCCATGATACGGTGGAACTTGGCCTGGCTTGTGTGGCTTTCACGAGAAGCTCTGGTCTTTCTTCCTACCTTTCTTACTGCTCTCTAATGCAAACCTTACATTCCTGCCAGTCTGGATGCAAACGATGTTAGTTCTGTCCCTCCCAGCGCTTTTCCTGATCTCCCAGTTAGGAAGGATTCCTCTCCCTCGGAATTCGCTCCTAGAGCCCTCAGATTGGAGTGTGCAAATGGCACTTATCAAATAGGGGCTCATATAGTGGGTGTCTGTGTGGGTCTCATTTCCCAACACAACTGGACCTCCTTGCAAGCACAGTAATACTCTTTTGGAATGTTAGAGTTGGAGGGGAATCTTGGGATTCTTTGGGCCCAGTTGCTTGATGTTACATATGAGGAAGTTAAAGCCCACATAGCTAATTGACAGTGGAACCATAATTTCAACTTACATGTGCCGGTTTCTGTGCAAAGGAGGCCTTAGTTGGTGATATGGTGAAGTCCAGAGAGGTCTTGAGATCCCATTGCCAAAGTGGGTACAGATTTGAACCCTGTGCCTTCGATTTCAGGAAGAGGGTAAGAGCTTACAGGGAAAATAAATCTCCTGAGAATAGTGACTGTGGGTAGAAGGTAGTATTGCAGAGCCTGTCCTGGCCATGGCAGACCATCCCTCAGGAGGACTCGTGGCCTTAGTTTCCTTGTTTCCAAAGTTGCTTCTTAATAATCCCAGCATGATGTCATCAGTATTAGTTGGTTATTTACTGTTGCATAACAAACATCCCTAAACTAAGGGTGGCTTAAACACTAGTGCCTTAAGACATTGTGTTAGTGGCTTAAAACAGTCATTTATTTTGCTATAAATTGCAGTTTGGGTAGGGACATTAGGGAAGGCTCATCTCTGTTTCTTGGAGCATCAGTTGGGGTGGTTTGAAGGTGGGGGTGACCCGTGGCTAAAGGGGCTGGAATATCCGAAGGCTTGTTCACTTACAGCTCTGACTGTGGATGCTGGCAGTCAGGTGGGACCTCAGCTGGGGAGCACCTACGTGTGGCTCTGCATTTGGCTGCTGCTTTCACAGCATGACATCAGGTTTCTACAAGTGAGCTTCTCAAGAGAACAAGTCAGAAATGTATGGCCTTTTAGTGACCTAGCCTCAGAGTTGCATAGTGTCTTTTCTATTTTACTCTGTTAATTAAGGCAATAACACAGGTCTCCCTAAGTTCAAGGTAAAAAGCCCCACCACATTACAATGTGTGTGTGCCCACACCACTAAGGAATTCTCCTTCATTGGCTGGGTGTTCTACAATTCAACTCAGTTCTGACACAATCTAGCATCAGCTTCCACAGGCTAAGGGCTCAGTCCCATAAGACTGCCTTCCTCTCCAGGTGCTTATCACAAACCCAAGTTGTCACTTGTGCTTCTGACCGACTGACTGTAAATCAGAGGCTCCCAATAAGCCCCCCTCCCCCTTCTTAGACTTAATCTTCTAGAGCCGCTGACAGAACTCAGAAAACCGTTTGCTCACTAGATTACCAGTTTATTACAAAGGACATAGTAAAGGATAGGAATCAACAACCAGATGAAGTGGTACGTAGGGCCAAGTCCCAAACAGAGAACATCTGTCCCCCTGGAGCTTGGGCTGGTATGGAAGCATTCTGATTCACCCACCTGAAGCTCTCTGTCTTATCCTTTGGGGTTGCTACAGAGGCTTGATTACCTAAGCATGATTGATGAAATCACTGCCATTGGTGATTGCTTCAACCTCCAGCCCTTCCCTCCTCCCTAGAGATAAGGGTGTGTGACTGAAAGTTTCAACCCTCCCATCACAAGGTTGGTTCTCCTGAAAATCAGCTCCCAACCTTAGAGGGGGTTCCAAAAGCCACCTCAATATAACAAAAGATACCTTTATCTCTGTCACCCCTTAGGTCCTATGTAAGGCTTAGGAAATTACAAGGAGCTCTGTGCCAGAAATGGGGTATATATTTATTGTAAATCACACGAGGAGACGGACAGTAGTTCCTACTTGATGAGAGGAGTATCAGCATCACTGAGAAGGGCATGTGAGATGGAATATGTTGTGCTCGCTGTCTGCCACAAGTCTGCTCTCTGGTCACAAAAATTCACATCCTTCCCAAATGCAGAATACACTCACTCTCTCCTTAAGATCCCAAGTCTCACCCTGTTAGTGGCATCAGCTTGCATCTAGGATCTTGTTCTCTAAATCCATTCCAGGCACCCAGGCGACTCTGGGTACAGTCTTTCTTAGTGTGTGCAGATCCTGAGGGCTGTTCTTGTTGATGTGAGGACTTACACACTTATTCTAGCTGCCAGCAGTAAAAGAGAAAAGAAATGAGCTAAAAACAGGGAACTGTTCTGTTTTCAAACAAAATTTAAAGGAAATATAAATGAGAAAGGGCTTTCTGGATTAGAAAATAAAACTTATTTCATTCATGTTCTCTCTACACAGGAAAGAATTCTCAGATTAAGAAATGACTTCTATGTAAAAAAAAAACCAAAACAAAACACTTGCCATTTGCAACAAAGAAAAGTTAGTCAGAGAAAGACAAATATCATATGATTTCACTTATATGTGGAATAGAAAGAACAAAATGAACGAACAGACAAAATTGAAACAGACTCACAGACACAGAGAGCAACAGGTGGTTGCCAGAAGGGAGGGAGGTTGGGGAATTGAGTGAAAGAGGTGAAGGGATTAAGAAGAACAAATTGGCAGTTACAAAATAGTCACAGGGATGTAAAGTACAGCATAGGGAATATAGTCAATAATATTGTAATAACTATATGTGGAGCCAGGTGGGTACTGGTAATATCAGGGGGAACACTGTAAAGTATATGATTGCCTAACCACTATGCTGTACACCTGAAACTAGTACAAAATAATACTGAAAGTATTTTGTAATTAAAAAAAAGAAAAAGAAGTAGCTTCCAGATTATGTGACAGTTTTATAGTGTGAGTATATTTGTGTGTGTGTGAACTCATCACACTGTACACTTTAAATTGCACAGTTTATTGTGCTTTAATTATCCCTCAATAAATCTTCTTTAAAAATCTAGAGTGGGAACGAAAGATCCTTTGTCAAGACCTAAAAAAATATTTGAAGTGTTGCCTCATAGACTCTCACAGACAAAGGCTTTCTAAGGGGTGAAGGGCTTTGCAGATCCCTTGTGAAAACAAGGCCTCTAAGACTCTTCAGAGCTGTTGTCAGAATACCTGCATGTGCCCTCCCCACATGGCCTGGGCTTCCTCATAGCAGGGCAGACGGGAAGCAGAAGCTGCTGGTTACTTGAGGTCTGGGGCTGAAGAGTGGCACAGATTCATTTCTGCTCTATTCTATTGGCCAGATCGTCACAGGGCCTGGATTCCAGAGACAGGAGATGTGTCAAGGAACTTGGGGACCATGTTTTAAAACCATCACCAGTGTCTTTATCATGCTTTCCTGGAACTCCCACTCTTGGCTTTGCCTAGTGCCTGGTTCTGCTGTATACAGTAGTCCCGTCTTTACTGGACTAGGGCATTGGGATGTTCCTATAAGGCATCATGGTTGGCCTGCATCCGAGACGGTAAATTCTTTACGTTGATTGTTGCTATTTCTTGGAGGACTTGGGGTTCTCACCCAGAGAAGAGCTCACCCACCCATCCTCTTTGCGCTTCCCTTGGGGGCAGGCAGGGAAGGCTTTGGTGGATTCTTAGATGAGCTTTCTGGAGGTGAAAAGGTGACTCAGTTTCTACTCTGATCCTAGTTAGCTACCATTCTACTTACCCTAACAGCTGCGACTGACCTCATGAGTCTGTATGTTGTGGCCCAGATGTAGCCCCACTTGCAGGGTGACGCTGTCCTGGACCCTATTGCGGCCATCCACCATTTGAGATGAGGTTACTCTGGGAGCAGGAAGGTGGAGGTTGTGTCACCCCATCCTTTGGCTTTGAATTGGGACTGTCCCAGAGTGGGATGTCACGGGGAGTTACAGAGCTGAGCCTCTGCTCTGGCCTGGGGAACAAACTTCGGGCTTACTCGTGGGACTCAGGCAGCCTTCCTCCCTTTTCTCCTGTGGGAATGCCCTCTCCAAAGTTGGGGCAGCCAGTGAATGGTGGGAGGATGCTGCTGCCCGTTGGGCCAATAGGACCCACCTTAGTTGAGCAGCCTAGGATGGTGAATGGCCAACTCCCAGGACTTTCATTTGGAAGCAAGCTAGACACCTGCTTAGTAGGGACTAAGCACATTGGAAGCTGGGCCTGTGTAACCTTAACCTGCAAACAGACTCACTTTATGGCATCCACAGCCCATCCTGATGCCCCCGGGCTTGTTCCTGGACTCCCCAGAACCTTCCCCAGCTGACCCCAACTTGGTCCTCTTCCTGATACTGACACTTTCAGAATCCCTGTGGCCAGAACATGCTGAGTTCGGAACTGTCTTGTCATCAAGGACTAACGATAGCCTTTCCTCCAAAAAGCACTTGACAATAGATGGGGCATCCCTTGACATAAATGCTTCCTGCTATGTTACTTGACAATGGCCCAGGTAACTAACCCAAGGGTTGAGTCATGTTCTTGTGAAACAGTACTCTCACTTTCTGTTTATGCATGCACACACATGAAACAAATTTGTTTTTCTGACCTTAGTTCATATTCTTTCTATCTACCCACTTACCTTATGCATTTGTCTCTGTGTGTTCATGCTCCTCTGTTTCTTTTAAATTTCCTTTACATTCTCCCCCCTTTCTTCTCTCTTCATTTCTTTCATCTGTTTGTCTTGCTCCCTCCTGCAGTGTTGGTTTTGGCCAGACGTGTACTGCAGTGTTGGCATCCACGCCTGCGCTGAGCAGCATGACTGGCTGCCTGCTGGCAAGGCATGAGTGCCCAGTTCCACAATTTCTGCCTCCCTAGCGGCAAGTTCTGGGATTTCAAAATAAAGAAGGGGAGAAATGATAAGAGTGGAGTCTTAGGTGTCTTTTAGCCTCTTTGTACTTTTCTCTCATATTTCTTCTACTTTCCTGCAATTATTTACAGTGCCCAGACACTTTTAAAATTTACATACCCGGCTAATATATCAGGATACTCAGAGCAAGTGCTTTAAAAACAAAAAACAAAAAGCCCAGCTGGCATGGCTCAGTGGTTGAGCGTTGACCTATGAACCAGGAGGTGACAGTTTGATGCCCCGGTTGTGGGCTCGATGCCCAGTGTGGGATGTGCAGGAGGCAGCCGATCAATGATTCTCTCTCATCATTGATGTTTCTATCTCTCTCTCCCCCTCCCTTCCTCTCTGAAATCAATAAAAATATATTTTTTAAAAAGAGCAAGTGTTTTTCCCCCTGATTTATAGATACAGAACCTGAGGCTCAGAGAATTTTTAGGTGACTTGCCCGTGAACACCCCCAGGAAATAATGGAACCAGGACCAGAGGAGAACCCAGGTCTCTAGACTCTTGGTCCAGTCTATGGTTTCCGCTTACTGGAGATGGCTTTGGGGACTGATGGCCACACTGGGCTGCTCTCAATGCTTTGTGTACTTTCCTGTGTTGTTCTTCAGGTCACATGGTATAAAGAAGGGGGCTAGGAAGCCTGGGAACAGTGCCTTAGGCAGGCAGGCTTTAACCATTTGTTTTTATTCATTCATTTAGTCATTCAACACAAATAATTAATTCCTACTGAATCGTACCTGCAGTGCAAAAAACAGGGGATATCAAAATTAACAAGACACTGCCTAGTAAGGGAGGCAGGTGAGGAAACAATGAACTGTTACAAGTCCCATAATAGACATTTTTCCAGGCACAGTGGAGGCATCAACAATTGTCCATCTCCACCTGGGTGAGTGGGGTAGCGTCAAGAGAGAGGCCATGGAGGAACTACAGAGATGTGCAGTGGACAGGCCATCATTCCAGGCAAAGGAAACAGAATGTGTGGAGGCCTGGAGGTGTGAAAAGCAAGGAGTTTGATGTGGCTAAGGGTGGGACGCAGGTTTGTATTGAGGAAAAGACAGTAAGAGATGACAAAGGAAAAACAGGTGGTGACCAGATCAAGGGGGCCCTCGCCATCCATGCCAGTGAATTTGCATTTCATTCTATTGAGAATGGGGAGTTGCAAGCATGTTGAGCTTTGCATTTTATAAAAATGTCAGAAGATGAGAGGATGGACTTGAACTGGGTTAAGATCGAAGGCGGAGAGGGAATTTAAGAGACTGTTTTAATAGTCTTGGTGAGAGATAAGATCTGAACCAAGGAAGTAGCAGGAGCAGTGGGGGTGGGGAGGTGGGGGCAGATCTGAGAGACGTGAGGATATAGAATTGATATGGTTTAGTCATCAAGTAGGTCAGTGTTTTGGGGGAGGGAGCTGGATCCAGATACTTGAAAAAAGAACAAATGTGGACCTCTCCTTTCCTGTGTGGAATGAGTTGGAAATACATGCAGCAGTAAGAATCAGGGGCGAAGGAAGAATAAAGAGCCTAGGGATGAGACCATGTGAAAAGACACTCAGCCCAAGCTTGGATGGGACGTGGCCGAGGGAGGCCTGGGGGTGGGGAAGGCCAATTATACATAAGCCTGGCCTCTCCCACCTGCGTCATTTTACTATTGCATTGTAGCAAACCACCCTAAAACATAGTGGCTTAAAACAATTGATTTTTTTTCTCACATTTCTGTGCATTCACTGGGCAGTTCCTCTCTAGGTTTCCCTTGGGCTCACTCTAGCTGGGTTCATTTGGGTCCAAGATGACCTCACTCATGTGTCCGGCTCACATGGTGGCTGACTGTTGGCTGAGTTACCTTGATTATGCTCCACGTGGCCTCTCATCCTCTAAAAGGCTAGCTGGGCCTCCTTACGTGACAGTCTCCGGGCAGCATGCCAAGCGTGTGAAGGGGGAACCTGCAAGACCACTTGAGACCTCAGGTTTGGAACTCGGACAGTTTAATTTCCACCACATCCTATTGGTCAAAGCAAATCACAAGATCAGTCTAGATTCAAAGGGCAGGAAAACAGATTCCTCCTTTTGTTAGCATGAGCTGCAAAGAGTTTATGGCTATATTTAGTTCATTCCCTTCCCCTCCCACCCTGAATAGTTAGAATCTAAGGACAGAGAGGTACGCTGCTTGACAAAGTTTGCCAAGCGATTATTCTGAATAGTCAGCTCCTTGTTAATATTAGTAATTACCAAGCGAAGATTGAGTGCTGTGTGTTAGCCACTGATCCAACACTTGACGTGTGTTGTCTCTATTCCTTACAACAATCCTCTGAGATATGTTCTTTTAGCCTCCGTTTGACAGATAAAGAAACTAAGGTTTAGAGAGATTAGGTTGTTTGCTCAAAGTCAGTAACTTGTCAAAGGCCATGATGTACTTACCCTCTGCTGAGAACAATTGGCCTAGTGTAACCTGATGAAAAACTCAATATGTCCAAGTGATTTACAGTGTATGACAGCGTTTCACATCCAAAGCCTCATTTGCCCATTATGACAACCCAGGGATGTAGTTAGCCCGATTTTGAGAAATTGAAACCGGAGGCTCAGAGAGAGGGAGTGGCTTTGCCCATGCTCACATTCTTGATAAGGGGTAGAATCAGAAACATGGAGGGAAGGGCAGGGCCTTATCTCCATTGCTGACAAATTCATCCCTAGGACCTTGGAGTGAGTGAATGCTGCCTTCTATGTGGTGAATGGCTGTGTGGGGAGGCTGGGCAAGGAGCATGTGCAGCTCTGGGCCCCGGATCAGCAGGGACCAGGACCTTTAAAGGAAAAGGCCAGTCTCTTCTCTGTTTTATCCTTCATGACAGGAGAGAAACGAAACCTCAGTTAAAGCAGGCTAGCATTGAGAGAATTTCTTAACTTGGGATTTCTCCATGCTGAAAACTACCATGGGAAGTTAAGAATGATTCTTTCTGCCGAAACCGGTTTGGCTCAGTGGATAGAGCGTCGGCCTGTGGACTGAAGCGTCCCAGGTTCGATTCCGGTCAAGGGCATGTACCTTGGTTGCGGGCACATCCCCAGTGGGAGGTGTGCAGGAGGCAGCTGATCGATGTTTCTCTCTCATCGATGTTTCTAGCTCTCTATCTCTCTCCCTTCCTCTCTGTGAAATATCAATAAAATATATATTAAAAAAAAAAAAAGAATGATTCTTTCTGAGAGCATGCTGGAATTAGACAGACCAGAGGTCATCACCATTTTTTCTGCCGCCTCACCTTCCCATAAATAACAGTAGCTTTATGGACTGGCGAATTCTTATCTTGGGGTTTGAACAGACATACCCCTAAGGGAGCCTATGTCAACATGTCTGGAGAGATGACCATACGTAATCTGAAAAGGCTTCCTAAGAGATTCTGAGTCTCATTAGGTGCCTGTCATCTCCCACTAGACTTGAAGCTTCACTTGGACATGAATTTTTGTCTCTTTTTTATTCTTGTATCTAGCTCCAAGAGCAGGGGCTGGCACATAGTATGTGATCACTAAATATTTGTTGGATGAAAAAACAAAGGATAAAGTTATCCTTTATTAAAGGCATCTTCTCGAACTGAGGTTAACTGGAACATAGAGTCCTTTTGTGTCGCCCAGACACTCATTGGCTTATAGGGCTGGACTGATGACCTTTGCAACCATGGTTCTGTAGAATAAGTGAGGGACCTAAGGCTTCTCTCATTGTGAGGAGGTTGGGATCTCCCCAGGCTCAAGTCTGGCACATTGCCCTGCAGCTCCCTACTCTAGGGAGCCTGAGGCTTATTCTGTTCACACCTCCTTGCTGAGTGGAGTCTCTTTGGTCATCAGCTTGGCTAGGCACCGAATTTCTCTCAGCTGTGCCCATGTACACGTGGGATGGCTCTTGTTTGACTTGCCCTTTTAAAAACAACTTGAGCATGTTGAGGTTTCCTGTTGATCGGGGGCAGCCAGAGGCTATGACCCAACAGGGAATTGTTGGCCAATCCCTGACTCACTCAAGCTCCAGTTTTCTGTGTATGAGCAAGCAGTGACAGCAGCCTGGCTCAGGGGCAGCTGGCTGCTGTCCTTTGGCTGGCATGGCACTCGAGCCTGGGAGGCTGGACCGCCCAGCTTCAAGGGTCATGGCATTAGGGTCAGGTGGGCTTTTGGAGCTTGCAGTACTAGCAAAACCCCGCTGGCTTTGAACGAAGACTGTTTGGAAAGAATTCCAAAAGTTGACAATGATTACCCAAGTGGACAACTAGAAAAGTATGCCAAAAAGGAAGTATGCTCATGGTTCTCTTTGATAAGCTTACCTTTACCTTTTTTGAAAAAATTTTTTTATTGATTTTTAGAGAGAGAGGAAGAGAGAGGGAGAGAGAGAAACATCGATGTGAGAGCAAAACATCAATTGGCTGCCTTGGACAAGGAACGGCTGCCTCCCGCACGCCCCCTACTGAGGTATGAGTCTACCACCCAGGCATGTGCCCTGACTGAGAATCAAACCAGCAACCTTTTGGTGCATGGGACGACGCCCAACCAACTGAGCCACACCGGTCAGAGCCACCTTTACTTTTTCCTTTATTTGTTTATCATTCACTGAGTACCTTCCAGATACTAAGTATGGGCTCCTCCACCTGGAAGAAATCATGGTCTAGTAGGGAAGACCAAGAGATCCTCTGATACTTACAAATGCTACATTCAGGACAGGGTTCTGCCCACTGCTGTGCGAGTGTCTGCTGAGCTCCATCTGGGGGCCTGGATGGTTCATGAAGGTGGCAGGGGCCATTGCTTCCTCTTTAGAGAGGCAGCTTAGTGTAGTGTGAGTTCGTGTCGTGGCTTCATCACCTACCAGCTGAATGATCTTGAATGAGATAGTCTTTCTATGCCTTAGTGTTTTTCATTTGTAACATGAGGATAATAATAAGTGATAATAACACTATAGAATTTTCATGAAGATTAAATGAATTAATCTATGCAAAAGCATTTATTTAGAATGATTCCTGATATTCGCTAAGATCTGTATGTGGATTGGGAGCTGGGAAATGGACGGTGCTTGTCTGATGGGCTGCCACTGCAGGAGAGAGGAGCTGGGGGTGTCCTCCTCTCCTCATTAGCCTCCTCATTGAGAGCGGAAAGGACTCTTTCTCCAGGGGCCCTTCTGATTCTGTTGAGACCTTCAGGGATCCGAATTCTGATCGAGACCCAAGCTGAGGAGCAGTATCTGTGTCCAGTAGCAGAAGTCTCAGGGGAGATGGGGGCTTGTTAAGGAGACACATGAAAGGAGTGTATATTTGGGGGCAACTTCAGGAACTGTTGGCTGGAGCTGCTTTGTGCCAGCTCATGAGGACCAATCATTAGCATCACTTCCCAACTCCTCACTCAGTGACATCACCCTGATAGCCTGGAATCAGCCTTAGTAGAAATATTTATACTGTGGAACCTGGCAAATGCTACAAATCTGTGCTTTCTCCCCAGAGAGCGATTGTTAATTTAGCAGCACACCACTGGTCTTTCTGAATCTAGTTGGCAGATGTGAACTCCCGGGATGCTCTTGCTGTCACAGAACTGGCTTCTGCTGCAGGCAGTCCTGGGGTCTCTGGGGTTGACTTGGGCGGAGGGGCCTGCTGTTGGCCAGGAGCCGCTCTTCCCCAGAGGACAGCTGTGAAGGTGCATTACGTGAATCGAATGCTTTTGAGAGTCTCACAGGAAGGAGCCACTGAGCTCTCCTGGATTAAAACACAATGCCTCTGGCGGTCAGGCCTCTCACTGCCGTTTTCTCTTCTTTCTCTTTCTTTTTTTTGCCCTAGGTCTCAGTCAGTCTCTCCACCTCCAGTTCTCTCCCCACCAAGGAGTCCCATCTACCCCCTCAGTGATAGTGAAACGGCAGCCTGCAGGTACCCCAGCCGCTCCAGCTCCCGGCTGCTCCTCAAGGACTGGCACCCCCGTGAGCCTTCACCTCCAAATCCTCAGGCTTCCTCCCTAGACACTTCTTCACCACCCATTTGTCCCCTCAAGGCCTCCAGCTTCAGTTATTTGGACAGAAGCCCTTCAGTGTGCAAGAGAGAGGACCAGAAGGAGATTGTCCCGGGGGCAGGCCAGGATGTAGAGGGAGTAGCTGCTTGCCTCCCCCTTGCCCACAGCACTCCGTCCCTGGAGTCAGCATCCAACTCACGGAGCATCTTTCAGAACCGCACTGGCACCCGTGCCCACAGCCTGGGCATCCGGGAGAAGATTTCAGCATGGGAGGGTCGCCGAGAGACTTTGCCCAGGATGAGCACGTGTGGAGAGAAGCGGGAGGGCTCTGGGGGCGAGTGGGCGGTCAGTGAGGGCTGCCCCAGTGTGGGCTGTCCCAGCATCGTGCCGTCCCCCTGCAGCTCAGAAAAGACCTTTGATTTCAAGGGCCTCCGGAGGATGAGCAGGACCTTCTCCGAGTGTTCCTACCCTGAGACCGAGGAGGAAGGAGAGGCACTCCCTGTCCGGGACTCTTTCTACCGGCTGGAGAAATGGCCAGGCCGGGGTGAGCCCAGTGCCTTCCTCAGGGGGCACGGCAGCAGGAAGGAGAGCTCAGCAGTGCTGAGTCGCATCCAAAAAATTGAACAGGCCCTGAAGGAGCAGCCAGGCCGGGGGCTCCCCCAGCTCCCCAGCAGCTGCTACAGTGTAGACCGAGGAAGAAGGAAGACTGGGACCTTGGGCACCTTGGAGGAACTGACGGGGAGCGCGAGTGTGAGCGCTGGCAGCCGGGCAAGAGGAGTGGCTGGAGTTGTGGGGGAGGCAGGCCCACCCCTAGAGAGGGAAGGCAGTGGCTCCACAAAGCCAGGGAGCCCTGGAAATAGCCCAAGTTCCCAACTGCTGTCATCGAAGAGTTCCCCTGATTCCGCTGTGAATCCTGTTCCCAAACCCAAGCGCACCTTTGAATATGAGGCTGACAAGAACCCTAAGAGTAAGCCAAGCAATGGTCTACCTCCTTCGCCCACACCTGCTGCTCCACCTCCCCTGCCCTCCACCCCAGCCCCACCAGTCACCCGGAGACCCAAGAAGGACATGCGTGGTCACCGCAAGTCCCAGAGCAGGTAACGCATGGTCCTGGCACGATGGCTTTCTTTCTAATGGAGGATGCAAAAGCAGATTGTAGTCAAAAGTCAGTCATGTTTTTTGTAAGTTCTGAAGCACCAGATGATTGTCAGGTGGTAACCTGAGCCAGCAGAAAAAGAGATTGTTCTTCTACTCTTGCTGGAGGAGGATACTGAAACGTGGGGGGGTGGGGGGGGCGGGGGAGGTGTGGTGCTCCTCCCAAATGCCTGGTACTGAACACGCTGGCTGGGTTTGGCCTTTGGAGTAGAGTTGGGCTGTGTCTGAGCCCCACTGGAACTTCCTCCGTGTTCTTTGGGAAGGTAGGGCCATGTTACTTTTAGATCAAATAGACAGGCCCTACAAGACCTGTAGGATTTTAGCCTCATGACTACCTGAAGTGCCAGCACTCAAAAGTTAGTTCTTTGAGTGCAGCATTATCTGAATACTGCGTGTTATCATTAACACAATAGTATTGACACCTTTAACATGATTTCCCTGAGGGCTACCTGGCCATATGAAAACCTGGGCCTATATGAAAAGGGGATCCTTGGATCCTGAAGGGAAAAGGAGTGAAAGAACATTTCATCTACTTCTTGGCCATGTTTAAGAATGAGCTGTCCTGAGACTCACATTGTTCTTCTGGTCAGTCTCAGCATTCCTGACCCTGACTACCCAGACCATCATCACCATTATGGTGACTTGGGCATTGGAGCTATTGGAGTTGGTAAAAGCTGGCAGGCATCTTAGTCTCTGAATTGGAGTAGACTGTGAGCCAACTTCCTTTGGAAGGCCTATGTTCCTACCCCTCAGCCTTTCTCCTCTAACCCAACGTCAGATGGGCACCCAGGTTTGCTTCACTTGTAGGAAGTCTTCAATCTGACCCCATACTTCAGGCTTCATCCAGCACATCCTATCTCATAGAGAACCTTTCCCACCATGTGCAAGGAGGAAGATATCACAGAGGTTCAGACCCAGGAGCCACAGAGCCAAGGATAATCCTATGTTTTTGGCCCACCCACATGCTTACTGGCTCTTTAACTCTTTAACAGCCCACCAAGAATGCTTGCTTGGTCTATTCACCCACCTCTATAAACACTACCTAGTTAGAGCCTGCTTGTGCTGGTCAAGAGGATACCAGGCAAATAAGACAAGGTTCTTCCATTCAAGGATCTCATGGTCTGGTGCAGGAGACAGATGCATGAATAAATCATAGATGCTGTGCTACACGCCATGGCCCAGGTCAGTGTGGGACCTGCAGAGACCTAGAGGAAGAGGCATCTAAATTAGCCCTGGGTGGAGAGGGAAGCCTGCCTCCTCGTGGGGTTGCTGAGCTAAATTGAGAGCAGCAGAAAGCAGTGAGCTAGGTGAAATAAGGCAGTGGGGAGACGGTAGATCAGCCTGGAGGTTTTACACATACTCCCATGCATGTTACATTTATACACAATATATACACACACATACACCATATATGGTGGACTCACTTCATATAAGAATTAACTTGGCAAATTTAAATCTGTGCTCTTGGGGAAAAAATGGTTCATAAAGTACAGGCTGTTTCATTTGCCTTTCCACACAGTGGGCATATTTCCCTAAGGAGCATGAAATGGTAAGTTTGTATCTGTTGTGCAGGTATAATTCTTATGTTTAACATATTTTTAAAAAATATATTTCTTCTGGTATTCAAACAAAGAAAAATAAATCTGGTGGAGAAACTAATTATATTAGTCTTAATGAAAGACACTGTATTGGCCTTTGACATGGTACCTTCCTGAGGGATTTTCATGATTTATGTCTTATTTGCTGACTTGAGAACTATCTGCCTAAGATGTTGACACCACTATATATATATATATATATATATATATATATATATATATATATATATATATAGAGAGAGAGAGAGAGAGAGAGAGAGAGAGAGAGAGAGAGAGAGACCCCAAAATGTATATACACACTTTGAATAATGATAAAGGCAGTGTTTACTAAAAATACATTTCATTTTCAAAATTGAGCTTTGGCTGTTAAAGTGTGTATACATTTTGGGGGGATACCCTGTATTAATGAAAGCTTCGTCTCAGACCAGTCGTGGTCTGAGGGGCAAAATCCAGGAACCACTGCCCTCAGCCATTGGATATTAACTGGTTGAGAAGTCTAGGCCAGAGACAGAGATTTGGGAGTCGTCATGGTAGAAATGGCAATTAGGGGGATGGCCATCAGTATCCGGCCCCCAAGAGTGCTGAGTTAGCAAGAGTCCTGAAAACAGAACCCTCAGAGACCCTGGCATTTGAAAGGCGAGTGGAAGAGGGGATCCTTCACAAGAGCCTGAAAAGTAATTACCAGAGAGGCCCTTGAAAACTAAGAGGGACGATGTCATAGAGGCGAGGGGAGGCGGTGGCGGTGTCGAGTGTTCAGTTGTGTCTGGTGCTGCAGAGCAGCCAGGCAAACTGAGCACGAGATGTAGCCTGTGGGACACTTTCAGTCCTTGACTTGCACCTCAGGATTCTTAGCCGGAGTTGTTCATTAAACAAGAGAGAAAGGACTTCATTGGCTGAAAGGTCTAATGGAACTTAAAAAAAGAGGGAGGTGTCGTGGGTAAAAGGAGAGATTCAATGAGTACCTTGCCTTCTCTCCCTCCCAAGAGCCTGCTGGGAACCTGCCTTGGAGAGGGAGAGGATGCAGCTGGAGTCAAGTCTTAGATGGGGGAAGTGCCTCCCCAGTGAAGTAGAGGAGTAGACAGTACTGTGGCTCAGGGTATCTGGGGCACAAACAAGCTGTGGTTTTGAAATTCTACAGTAGAGGAGGTGATTTGGAGGTTGGAACTGAGCTAGTGAGTAACTGCAGGGAAGCTGGGTCTTAGAAGTAGCTTCTGGCTGCAGATTGCCCTCCTACTTCCACCTCAGAAGTGGTGTGGTTGGTTTTGAGGGCTCAGCACTTCCTGTTCCAGCAAACCACCTACCACCAACTATTTCCCCAACCCCCAAGCAACCCTGGGACTCACCCTTCCAGTGTTGAGCCCTTACTGGCCGCTCAGTGCAGGAGCACTCGCAAGGATGCTTACATGATGTGAGACTCTGAAGGCAGGTGCTTCTCAAGGAGGCTATTCTGAATGCCTGGAGGCCCAAGTCAAAAGCTCGGAGCCTGGAGTCAGACATCCTGGGCGAGTCCTGCCTCTGCCACTTCATCTCCCTGAGCCTCCATCTCCTCATGGCACAATACCTAGTTGCGGCATTGTGAGATAACTGAGGCAGCCTTTTACCTGTGTTGTCATCATTGGTGTTATTTGCAGTCCCCCAGGCTGGGGCCTCTCAGACCATCTAGTTCTTCACTTGGGTGGAAAGTTTGGACCCATCTTGGTGCTTTGCTCAGTAGCTGGTCTTGGGAGGAGGACATCTGGTCTTTGCTGTTGCCCATGGCCATTTCCCAACAAGGTAGTAGGCATCTAGCTCAGCTGGAATGACTCTTGTTCTTGTTATCCACAGAAAATCCTTTGAGTTTGAGGATGCATCCAGTCTCCAGTCCCTGTACCCCCCTTCTCCCACTGAGAATGGTACTGAGAGCCAACCCAAGTTTGGATCCAAAAGCACTTTAGAAGAGAATGCCTATGAAGACATTGTGGGTAAGCAGTGGCCCGGGTGGCAGGTGGGGTTACCTCTGGGGGCTGTAGCAGAACAGGAACAGGAGGGGGACACTCCAGGTTCTGCTTCGTCAGTCGTGGGCAGCCAGGGTACAGCTTCTGGGACCTCTCAAGGAAATGGTCATCAGAGGAAGTAGTTTAGCAAGGACTGGGTAGCTGAGAGATTAAAACCTGAAACGAACGTGGAATGAACTGAAACCCAAGAGGGTTCTGGGACTATAAAAAGGGGAAAACCACATTATTCCTTTCTTTTATTTTTGGAAGGCCTGAGAGTCCAACAGGTGCCCCTCCTCAGCTTTGTGTTCTTAGGCAAATCACTTAACTTTTCTGAGGCCTCTGTTTTCTCAAATGATGATGTTATGGCAACCACAAAAATAATAGTAATAATGCTTCATAGGATTACTGTTGGGATTAAATATGTACCAAAGCACCTCCTAAAGTGAAAACCCCTAAGATTTTCCTCTGCTTACGGGCAAACCAGTTCAGCCGGCCCCAGTTTCACAGATGCTGGCAGACTCCCGGATCACAGGCAAAGGACTTGATTACTCATAGCACAGCAGCAGCAGGAGCTGTATGTTCGCATGGTTGCCCTGCTCCCACGTCCCACGGGGCAGTGGAGAGGAGGTCCAGGTAGAGGCAGCACCCACAGTTTAGGAAACCCCAATCTTTTCAAGGGGCCGCTTGCAAACTTGCCCATCAGGAGACATTATCCTTATTGCTCTGGTCAGGAATCCATTCTGCCTCTGCCCTGGAGGGAGACTATTCCTGTCTTCCAAGGCTGTTTGCTGTACAAACATCTTTGAGAAGATAGTCTGGAACCATTAATTCCTCTTCCTCAGAAGGTCAGGAATGTAAGACAACTCAGCGAATTGTCCGCCGACAGCTGGGAGGACTTGGTGTTGGCAAGCTTGTGCTTCAGGGTCAATAAAAACCCAATAATCTAGGCTGGGTTGGGTTTATTTTGAGCGTTCACTTTAATTCTGGCCTCATTCTCTTTGGGGAAGGCGGGCTTTAATTCAGCTCAAGTAAAGTGTGTGTCCCAGGGAAGTGGCCTACTCTCTCATCTCTGCTCTCTCTCCTCTCTCTGTCTCTGTCGCTCATCCCTCTCTCCTCTCCCTGTCTCTGATCTCTCTCATCTCTCTCTCCTCTTTCTGTCTCTGTCTCTGATCTCTCTCATCTTTCTCATCTTTCTCATCCTCTCTCCTATCTCTGTCTCTGTGTCTTTCGTAGGCCTTGAAGCTGGAGGGGACATAGTCTTAGTTAACACATTAGAGAGAAGTGGCCCCAGTGGAGAACCCTGTAGACTTTCATAAGACTGTGGGATCTTAGGAAAAGAGAACCACCTATTCCCTCTTTGATCTGAGCCATCAGGCTCATCCTTTTCTCCTTAGAACTTGCTGGGCCAGCATTTCTGGGGCGATAGCTACAATGATCCGATCCACATAGGCACTGCTTTCCCAGGAACGGAAGTGATTAGTATGTAGCCATCTAAAATTAGGTCATAACTGGAAGGCTGTGGGAGTGAAATCTCTCCAACAGCAAAAGGGCTTGAGGAGGGAGGCCTCGTCCCTCACAACTGGGAAAAAGCTCTGTATGCACGGGTCACCCAGCCTTGGGGTCAAGAGCTATGGGGATCAGAGGCACAACCCCACCTCCCTCCCCACCTCAGCTGCAGGATGAAGTCCTATTTCCTCTTGTTGGAGTAAATTGTAATGTCATTGCTGCCCATGGCCCTTGTGGCTGCTGCCCTGGGCAGAGGAGGCACTACCCACACTGGTCCTCACTGTTCTCTCTTTGAGAAGCTTCACAGCCCTTCTGTACCACCCAGGGATTTCAGGTGGGGGGATGTTCTTGTAGAACAGAACTGAAGTGAGAGAAAGGAACACTTTAACCATTTGAACTGTCCAGAGATCCATGATTCTAGGACTCTGGTTGGGGTTGTTTGGGAGCGGTGTCTGGTGGTGTTGTGTGTGTGAGTGTGAGTGTGTGTGTGTGTGTGTGTGTGTGTGAGAGAGAGAGAGAGAGAGAGAGAATTTTGCAGCCACTTTCCTGAGCAGCAGAACTGTTCTCGAGCCTTCTTAGTCAGGTTAGAAAGGAAGAAGGAGGCAAGTGTGTCTGGGATTGGGCCTCCTCGCTCAGTAAAGGGGGCTTTTTGCCGCTTTGAGAGGTGGCATGAGGAAGCAAGACAACATAGGAGCGGCCTGGATACTTCTTGGTCGGATGATTTAGAACCAGGGTAAGGGCTGGCACGGGCTGGCATTGGAGCTGGGGCATGCTCCTTAGCTGCTCACCAGCTTCTGGATCTTCGGCACCTGCATAGAAAGTTGGAGGAGGGAGGGTAGGGAATGGCCCAGGCACCTGGGTTTTGCTTCTGCCTTGTGGGGTGGGGTGGGTTCTAGGTCTGTAGTTACTTCAGTGCCCATTTTCCTTCTTTGTAGCTCCCACGGCGGCTGGGTCTGAATTTGTGGACCTGACCAGGGAGGCTAGAGGCAGCTTTCTCTCTCTTAGACTCTGGTTGATTTATCCCTTTCTCTGTCCCTGGAGATAGGATCAGAGATTTAGAGCCTCCTCCAGAGGTTCTAGGGGGCCCTTGTTTCTGAACTCTGAATGTCAGTTTTACTTTTTGCCTCAGATTGTCCAGTGCCTCTGATTTCCCAGAAAGCCTCTCTGTTCTGGGCCCAGCCTGTGCTATGTGAGGGTCCGGTTCTGATTCTGTTTGGATCACCCAGCTCTTGTGCTGCCTGACCTGCAGAGGGACAGACGGAGCTCTGGGAGGGGTGTATGTTATGGGGCTGTGGGGGAAGAGCACCCAGGCTAAACCTCCACCTTGGGGAGCAGCCCATTGGACTGGGTTCCTGGTCAGTGAGAGACTAAGGGCCATTTGGCCCAGAGACTGGCCTGTCTTCTCTGTGAGCAGTGGGCTTGAACCAGGGCCTTGGGAGTTTGCCGGCCTCCCTCCCACACCAGACAGGACGCCTGGGGAACTGGGGTGGGGTTCTCCAAAGCAAGCTGAGGTTCATCCTGCTGACTTTCTTTCTTTTTTAAATATATATGTATATTTTATTGATTTTTTACAGAGAGGAAGGGAGAGGGATAGAGAGTTAAAAACATCGATGAGAGAGAAACATCGATCAGCTGCCTCCTGCACACCCCCTACTGAGGATGTGCCCGCAACCAAGGTACATGCCCTTGACCGGAATCGAACCTGGGACCCTTCAGTCCGCAGGCCGACGCTCTATCCACTGAGCCAAACCGGTTAGGGCCATCCTGCTGACTTTCAATAGAGGGGTTCAAAAGCAGAGTGACTGCCTCCCTGCTTCCTGGGTCTGTTAATTCTCACCTGTCCAACTTGACCTCTGCCCCGGAAGATGCTGCTTTTCTCCAAAGCCTTGTCATCATTTGCATTCTGAGCCTGACACTTAAAAATGCACCAAAGGAAGCAACTTGTTAGGGAGTTATGTGGAGTGGCCTGGGCGCCTGACCAGGGAGCCCGGGCTGCATTCCTGCAGAGATTCCCACTCCTGTCAGCTCGCTGGGGCTGAGGGAGCGTTTCCAGGAACTTGAGTGGGTGGGAGCTGGGGACAGGCTGGCCCAGCCTGCCTGCAAAGCCCTCTAAGCCTCTGCTCTCCCTCTGCCCTCTTCTCTCCTTTGTCCCCAGGCTGGGAAGCAGTAAGGCTCAGTAGAGGCTGAGCCCAGGGAACAGTATGCCAGGCAGGTGGGAAATGGTGTCCAGGCTTGGTGGGTGGGTAACACTGGCCCCTTAGAGCTCCCATCCGATGTGCTGTGCATTGTGGAGGGAGTTGGGCCCTAATCCTGGCCCTCTCTTCACTGTGTGTGTGCAAGAGGGGGTGGGGACGGAAAAGTGGAAAACCAGAAGAAACAGCTGGTTGGAACCCAGAGAGATAGATGCGGAGGGAAGCAGCAGACCCAGGGTGTGGTCCAGGAAGCTTAGGATTCTCTTTGGAGAAATTCTCAGTGCCTGTGCATATACTACATGCACACACACGCACGCACGCACTCACGCACGCACGCACACACTCCTTCCCTAACTGGTTCTTCCAGTTGGGTGTGTGTAGGGAGGGGGTGCTGGCACATTCGGTTAATAACCAGAGGAGCTATGGGGAGGAGTGGGGGCCAGGCCGGGTGGGGCTGGGTTCTTCCTTCCAGAGGATGTCTGTGATACATTTGGGCTCTGACAGTCCCTTTAACAGTTCGAAGCAGAAATTCTTGGCCATGCCCTTGTCCCTTATCTCATCAGCAAAGCTGGGAAGGGTTGAGACCTCTGGCTTCCCCAGCTGGGCTTGATGAGATGAGATGGGATTGCTCAGGGCCAGGCCTCCAGGGAAGAAGGCCACCTCTTCTACCTCCCCCATGGCAGTGTAGGGCCGCCTCAGGGAAGTCCGGGCAGGAATGCAGGTGAAAGCCTTGTAGTCTGCCCCACTGTCTGTCTCCTAAATCTTCACCATGTTTCTCTACTCAGGCCTAGCTTCCCTGGCCTTGCTGTGGCTCTGCTCCCCGGAGGAAGTTCTGAGCCTTATCCTCCAACCTCTTCCTCCCCCAGCCTCGGAGCTATTGCTTTGACGTTAACTTGCTCTCAGCAGGTTCACGTTAGTGGCTCTGGGATTCAGGGCCTGCTTGGTCTCTGCACACCCCCACCCCTGGCACCCTTACTACTGAAGAGATGACTGGGAGTATTTCTGTGAGACAGCTCCAGAGGGCAACCAGGGACAGTCTAGGCAGCCGAGAGGAGCAGGTGAACTAGGGCTGTGAAGGGCCCATGCCAAGGCTGGGGAGGCAGGGCTTGGGCTGGGGCCAGCAGTCGTTTCCTGGAGAAATGATTAGCGGCCTGGTTATATCAGACAGGAAGTTAAGCATTGCTGGAGACGAATGTGGCTGATATGAGGACTAGGCAGGTAGGAGGAGCAGGCATGTGAGGCTTTCTTGAAATTTTGTTTCCAGAGGTAAGACTCGTGTTAAGAACCTGGCGTTCCCACCTGTTTCCTCCCAGGTTGTCACTAAGTGCATCAATGTCGTACATCTATTCCTTCCTTGGGCCTCAGTCTCCTACATCTGTGTTTGTTTGTTTGTTTTTCAGGTTTGGATTTTGTATCAATGTTCAAAGCTCTGATTCCAGGGAAAGAAAGAAGGGAGATGAGGAAGAGAGTGAGGGAGGAGAAGGGAAGGATGGAGGAAAAGAGGGATACATGTCATGGCACTCAGAAACTATTAGGAAATCCAGAAACATTTATATAAAGCAGTGGGTTTTTTAAAAAATTATTCTTAATTACAGTTGACATAGAATATTATATTAGTTTCAGATGTACAATATAGTGATTAGACATTTGTATACCTTATGAAGTGATCACCCCGATAAGTCTGGTGCTCATCTGACACTGTGCATAGTTATTACAATATTATTGATTATATTTCCTATGAAAGCAGTGGTCCTTAATTGGGGGGGAGCAATTTCCCCTCCCTCCGTCCCTTCCTCCCTCCCTCCTTCCCTTCCTGTCTTCTCTTCCATTATCCATTCACCCACCCACCCATCCATTTGCTCAGGAAACATTTTTGCTTATTACAACTGAGGGTATGCTGCTGTCCTCTAGTGGATTGAGGTCAGGGTTGCTGCTAAACATCCTGCAGACATGCACGTACAGGACAGTCCACCACGACAAGGATTATCCAGCCCAAATGTCAGTAGATGGGAAGCTCTGATCTAAAGGAGTTAGATTGGGGTTGGGGATGACGATAGGGCTCTGGCTGCTCCTCTGGCCCAGGGCAGCATGGATTTGATAAGCTTGGAGGAAGTGCTCTTCCTGTCCCCCTCTCAACAGTGGTGTTCTGGTCTCATTTCACCAGATCAGACGACTGTCCTGGCATTTGCTGACCCTTGATCCCCACACCTCACTGCTCCAGGAAGTGTGCTGGAGAGGGGCCAAGAAGTAGAATCTACCCTGGCTCCTCCTGAGTGCCCACAGTGGGGTGGCAGGAGACAACTTGCAAGGGATGCCAGGTTTAATATTTGGCTCCCTGAGGCAGGGTGGCTGGGCCAGCTCTGCTTAGTCAGGGCTCTGGAATGGAGACAAGTCATTTTCATACCATGACTGTGTTACAGGAAAACGGCTGCTCAGTTGCTGGGACGCTGCTGGTGTTGGGAATCACTTAATCTGGTCCCCAACCCTTTCTTGACCCGTCTTAGACTCGCACTACAGAGACTTGTGCTGCTCCCAGGGCAGTCTTATTAACTCTTACTGAAGTCTTCCATTCACTTGTCCCCTCCTCCCTACCCTCCCTCACCTCTCTAAAGGCATTTCCTAAATTCATTGTGGTTTTTCTTGATAGTAGTAAGTAGCTACCACAATAGGGGGGATCTTGACTTTGGAAACTAAGAAATTGGTAAGCATATGGGGATTGTTTTTTCTCCTGCATCCTAGCCTCGGAAAGCTTGTGTTCCAGGGGCCCTTGTTTCTAGCCCTTCTGCTCCCCCAGAAGGGGTCCTGAACTCCGTTGGGGCATGAGATGAGCCCAGCCATCCATGGGGCTGGTTGGTCTCCCAGGCTCAGTCTTGCTACTGAATAGAGGAGCTGGAGTGAGCCCAACTCTCACCACGTGTGCTGCCTCCAATGCCTCATTCCGGCCACTGGTGCCTAGGACCCTGGTCCCACATGTTGGTGTTGATATGGAGAGGAGCAGAGGGCTGTGGTCACTCACAGTCCCCGTGGACCGTGATTCTGGCAGGACTGACCTGGGTTATAGTATTGCATTTTAGAAAAGCCCAGGCATGTGTCAGAGGAAAAGGGGCAGGAGGGTATTGCTTCTGGGAGGGGGTTGCTCTTCAAGGCAGAGGCTGTGCTTTGGACTCTGAGATTCCCTGGTCCTGCCCCTACAGTGCCTGCTGCCAGCTATTGGAGAACCCCCAACCCCACCCCTTCGGCCTAGGCTCCTTTCAAGCTTTTCCCGCCTCTCCTGTGTCATGCAGGAGACTTTATTCCCATAGGGGAACGAGGGCCTTCTCTTTTCTGCCGAGCTCAGCAGTACAGGAAATGGAGTGGCACAGTGTAAGAACAGTTCATTGAATAAATAATCACTGCACGTCACTGCTTGCTAATCTCTGTGTGGTGCTAGGGTTCCCTCAGTGGACCAGACAGAAGAACAGCCCTAAAGGAGTTGCTGAGCAGTGTAGTGGGTGAGAGCAAGGCCTGGGAAAGCCCTGCACCCTAGAGTGCTTCAGAGTTCCTCGAAGCCCATCCCTCCACAGTGGGTCCTCGGGGAGCAGTCAGTAAAAGGACAGCCTCGTGACCTCTCTAAGCCTCTCCTACCTTGAATTGTGCATCTCTGGGGCTTGCACAGCAGAGGGACAGGAGCCAAGGAGAGACGCCTGGTGTTGGCGCTGTCGGCTGGCTGGGCACAGGCAGGGGTGGCTGAGCCAGTCTTGTGCAATCTCTGAATTTATAAAACAGAGGCCAGACAAGGCTGAGCTGAACTGGGGGTGGGGGGTTCAGCTTCTGGACTGGGAGCCAGGATCTGTTTGTAGCCTCCCACTGCAGACGGGGCGCTGCATGACTCATGAGCCGAAGGGCCAGGCAGAAGCCATTCTCTTTGGTTCACAGGAATTCTGCTTGTTTATTTGTGTGAGAGAGAGCGTGCGTGCTTCCTTCTTCCCTTCTTCCCTTCTCTAACCTTTCCTCCTCTGCAGGAGATCTGCCCAAGGAGAATCCATATGAGGATGTGGACTTAAAGAGCCGCAGAGCAGGACGAAAATCCCAGCAACTGTCAGAGAATTCCTTGGACTCCCTGCACAGGATGTGGAGTCCTCAGGACAGGAAGTACAGCAACCCGCCCACTCAGGTAACGGCAGCTGGACTTGCGCCTGCAGGTCAGCACGCGGGCCACCGTGGGGGGCCTGTCCTACCCAGGCTGGGCCTGTTTCCATTCGGCTTTTCCCCTCCCCAGTGCTTGGCAAAGGATGTGACCTCAGTCAGGAGAGAGCTCTGCACTCAGGGACTGTGGCATGTTGAAGCCCTTGGGGACAATCGAGACATGCTCTTCAGGGCATCCTGTCCGGCTGCCTTCCTTTCCCCACTAGAGCTCTGAGCTGCCCAACTAAGGCAGGAGTCCCTGTGGTCTGCTGTCTTATCATTTTCCTGCTTCCTTCTGTGGGAAGCAGGAAAGCAGGGCCCTGGTTGGAGCCTTGGCATTCTGCAGCGCTGGCAGAAACGACCTCATACTGGCACTTGGGGGGCCAGGCACAGGTCCAAGAACCAGTTTTGAGAGCTAGCCAGGTGTCCACGAGACCTGGAGCCACTCCTGTTGGAGGGAAGAAGAATGAATCTCCCAGGAATGGACTGAAAGAAGGCAGAATGAGAAAGGTGAAGGGTCAAAGGAGGCCCTCAGACTTCAGCTCCTTCTGGCTTTGTCCAGGGTGGTGGACAGGAGGCAGGAGAATTAAGGTGCTTTGGACCTGCCCTGGCATCTGTAATTCTCCATGCAAATGGGGGGACCTGTATATGTATGTGTATATATATATATATATATATATATATATATATATATATATATATATTTGTTGTTAATCCTTACCTGAGGATATTTTTTCCATTGATTTTTTTTTTTTTTTTTAGAGAAAGTAGAAGGGAGGGAAAGAGGGGAAGAGAGAGAGAGAGAGAGAGAGAGAGAGAGAGAGAGAGAGAGAGAAACATTGATATGAGAGAGACACACCCATTGGTTGACTCCTGCATGCACTCTGACCAGGGCTGGGTATGGAACCTACAATGCAGGTACATGCCCTTGACCAAGACTCGACCCCATGACCCTTAAGTGCTTTGGCTGACTCTCTTACCACTGAGAAACAGTGGCCAGGGCCGGAGGGACCTGAATATTTTTAACATTGGCTAGAGAATATAAAAATGATTTCTTCTGACTGGAATAATGTGACTATTTTTATAAAAGATTTACCTTCCTTATGTGCTTCTATTGAATGTGTATTGCCTGACTGATTAGGCGGGAAGGAAAGAGGAATTGAGGGGCAGGGAGGAAGCAGGATGTGGTGAAAGGTGATGAGTGGCAGTGCCAGACCCACACAGCAGGTGGGAGGCATGCCGAGTTTGCAGGGGGTGCTGCCTGGCAGTGAGCAGGATCGCGGAGAGGAAGGCGGCCTGGACTGCAGGGTGCAGTCTAGATGGAGGGAGGCAGAAAGTAGATGAGGGCTGTGAGGGGACCACCTGGCCATGAGGCCGGCCTTGCTGGGCTTTGGTGGTCAGAGCACTGTGCTGCCCCTAGAATACGTGAGCAGGGCCAGGCTGGCGTGTAGATTGTGGCCTCTACTGGAGAAGCCTTTTAGGACTGGATTGGCTGCAGCGGCCTGGCTCAGTAGAGAGCAGTCTACGTCTAAGCCTTGTCCCAGAGCTCAGGGGAGCCCCCAGAGTTCCCGGTTGGCCTTTTTCCACTCAGATGACAGCCCCGTTTTCTTAGCCTCTGCTTTCTTTATTCTGGCAGAAGTCCTTAAGCTTCCTTTGTGGAAGCAAGTATCTAATCTAGCCCTGATTAGCAGCTAAGGTCTTGAAAGAGGAAACCCCAGAGGGTGGAAATTTCAGGGTGGGATTCTGGGAGCCGGTGATGCCATCCTGTGGCTGCTAAGTCCAGGCCCCAGCAGGTCGGTGCTGGCCAAGGCTTCTGTGGTGAGCCCCTCCCCCACTATGTCTCCCCCTTGCCAGCTCTCCCTGAAACCCGGCAGCCAGACCTTGCGCAGTGGAAACTGGTCGGAAAGGAAGAGCCACCGGCTGCCACGATTACCCAAGAGACACAGCCATGATGACATGCTGCTGCTGGCTCAGCTGAGCCTGCCATCCTCACCCTCCAGCCTCAATGAGGACAGCCTCAGCACCACGAGTGAGCTGCTGTCCAGCCGCCGGGCCCGCCGCATTCCCAAGGTAGCCTCCCCAGTGGGGCTGGGCAGGCAGGTGGCTCCTTCCTTCCTTCCTTCCTTCCTTCCTTCCTTCCTTCCTTCCTTCCTTCCCCTAATCTGGGATTGCTCCCTCAGTTCTCCTTGAGTATATTCTGGATCGATGCACTGGCCTTTCTTTTTCATCTGGTTAATTCCCCTTTCTTATCAATAAAGATGCAGTAAGTGATTAATGGTAGGCAGATGTTAGGGGAAGGACAGGCCGACCTCTGCCCCTAAAAGTACTCCATGGCTCTGGATGGATGGAAACCAGTCCTTAGGAGACTCCCCATTACTGCAATTTGGGGTGTGCATTTTGAGGTCTCTATGCACAAATATTTTCAGGCTTTGAAGGACTTCAGGCTCAAACATTGACTCCCTTTCTATAACTCTCAGAACTAAGAGTTTGCAGCAGTCATTTATAGGCAGCCAGGCCCAAACCCTCAGCCCAAAGCAGCAGGATTTAGCTAACTGGTATTTTTAGCCTGCAAACAATGCTTGGGTATATTGGGAATTTAGCTCCTTCCTGTCAGGCTCCAGGTTCTGGCCCAGAGGGGAAAGGCTGGAATCCCTGTTCCTGTTATTGCATCTGAGGAGCTCTTTGTCTCCGTTGGTTCAGGGACTCTTGGGACCCAGGAGTTCCCATCCTGTCCAGTTTGATCCCAGTTCCTTCCTCTGGGGAGCTAAGTTTAATGTCCTTGTCTTGGGACAGGAATCCACTTTGGGGGCGTGTAGATGGAGAGCTACCTGACAGTCTGCACTTGGTGTCAGGGTAGCAGGGAGACCAGCATTGTGCCTGGGGCAGGGAGGGCAGCAAGCTTGCACCAATAAGGCAACGGGTGGCCTACTAAGCAGCCTTCTTGGTGGTAGGGGCAGCTAGTATTAGGTTACCTCACCCTCCCTGCTTTTCTCACCCAGCTTGTCCAAAGAATTAACTCCATCTACAATGCCAAGAGAGGAAAGAAGAGGTTAAAAAAGCTGTCTATGTCCAGCATTGAGACAGCATCACTGAGAGGTAGGCCTTGATACTCGAACTGGTTCAGATGTCTGGGGCCCTTGGGCATTAGAAATAGGGAGAGGCATTGACTAGCCTCAGCTTACCCTTCTATGGGCCCATCTGGTGATCCTACTGCCTTCTAGGAGGGTAGAGCCTGGCCAAGAAGTGGTCACATAAGAGGGGAGGGCCAAAGAGGGAAGAAAGCTGTGAACGGGATGGTTCAGGCTTTGGGCTGTGAGGCCCTGAGTAGGGAGGTGGCTGTGGGGATCTACTTCAGGCAGAAGGAAAGTCCAGACTTACTTGGGTCCTCAGCTTCTCCAGATCAGGACTGGATGGTAAGGGTTTGTATATAGATAAGCACCTACAGTTTGAGCTCTGAAGGACCCTGGTCTCAGGCCACTCAGTGCCTGGTCATGGGACCAGGTACAGATTCATCCCTCGTGAGAAGATTTGGGGGTAGGGGGTGCACCAGAAACACTTGTTGCGGGGCAGGGGCTCAGCAAGCATGCATTCCTGCTGTTTCTTTCCAGATGAGAACAGTGAGAGCGAGAGCGACTCTGACGACAGGTTCAAAGGTGAGGTGTGGCTCCCACGAGCATGGCAGCCATTCTCAGCCCTGGCTCTGGGGAATAAGCCTTCCCTCCCTCCTCGGTTTAGTGCCCATGTCCCAATTGGCCTGGTTTGGAGAGATAGCAGGCAGGCAGGAAACCGGGCCAGCAGAGCAAGGAGCTATGGGAGTGTCCGTTTCTACAGTCAGGTGAGCTCAGTCCTGCAAGGTTAACTTTAGACGTCTCCATTGCCAAATTTCAGGCTGGTGTCCTGGCCCACACTTTCCCAAGCCGCTGTCTGTAGGGATTGGGCTCTGGGTTTGCCTGGTAAATGTGAATCCGGGCGGACATAGATGGGTTCAGAAGATTGCAAGCACCTCTTCTGGTTCTAAGGAATGTGCCTCAGTCTGAGGAAGCTGGTCCTCCGGAGGCCTGAGGCCACTCATCTCCCTTCCCCTGGAGTGGAGGACTGCCGCCTCCCGGAAAGGCTCTGGGACCTTCACATTCCAGGGGCCCTGGACAAATCTCTGTCCTTTCTCTACTGGGAAACCCGGCCTAGAGGATGGAAGTAGGAGGGAGCTAGTCCCCTCCTTCCCACCTCCACTGGCCCTGGCAAGTGGGCAAGTGGACTTTGGGCCTGAGGACGGGGACCAAGGGTTCAAGTTCAAGGACTGATTGAGGCCTAAGGATGAAGCCTTTGTGGATGTTCATATCTCCTAGTCCTGTTGGCACAGGGGTGGGTGGGCGCCAGTGACCCATGCCTATTGGCCCAGCACAGCCTCCAGAGGCTCCAGGAGGCCCAGACCAGTAGCTCCCTGTGTCAGGGCGACACCTTGCTCCTACCTCTTCTCCCCCAGACCTAGCTGGGCAAGGGTGTCAGACTAGGCTCATGTGCTTAGAGGAGATCCATAGAGACTGAGCCCTGAGTCTGGTATGGAAGAGGGCTAATGTGGGGTCTGCTTCCTGACCTGTGACCTGCCCCCAGCCCACACACAGCGCCTGGTCCACATCCAGTCGATGCTGAAGCGTGCGCCCAGCTACCGGACGCTGGAGCTGGAGCTGCTCGAGTGGCAGGAGCGGGAGCTCTTTGAGTACTTTGTGGTGGTATCACTCAAGAAGAAGCCATCCCGCAACACCTACCTCCCTGAAGTCTCCTACCAGTTTCCCAAGGTGAGGCCATCCCCACCCCTGCACCCCTTCTCTACCACCTTCTGTCTGCCTGGCCCATCTGGGGAAGAAGAGAGGCCCCATCCTGCCATTTCGACTCACCTGGCTGCCCTGCGCGCAGCTGCTTATCGCCAGGAGGGAAGACAAGGTTCCAAGGGCTGTGGGTGTTTATGCAGAAGGCGAGGGTGGGGAGAGCAGGGTGCTTAGACTAAAGTCACATTGCTTACAAGGACTAACAAGGGTCCTGACGAAGGGCCTCTGGCTTCCCCCTCCCCCCCGCCACTTAATTGAGATATAATTCACATACGGTATAATTCACCTACTTTACAGTGTACAATTCAATGACTTTCAGTATATTCACAGAGATGTGCAATTAGTTTTAGAACATTTTCATCACCCCAAAAGGAAACTCTATACCCATTCCCCCATCTACCTTATCTCTTTCTACTCCTTCCCTGCTCGGCACCACATCCTGGCCTCCATTCCCTTCATTTAACACTCAAGCCTTTCTCTCTGCCGGAGCATCTGTCTGGAATGTCTTTTCCCAGCTCTTCCCATGGCTGCTAGCTCTTTCTCATTCTTCATTCGCTGTTCAGATAGTACTTCCCCCAGGAGATCTTTCCAGATACCCTAAAGAAGCCCCTCCCCTGCCCAGTTCTCTCTGTCCTATCACCCTGTTTATTTCCTTGGGGCCCCCGCTGAAATTTTGTTGTTGATGATCTCACTCCCCTGACCAGTGTGCAGGGACAGGGACCTTGTCCACTTGGTTTACATTGGTAGTCCCAGCGCATGGCACAGTGCCAGTGCCACATGCAAAGTGCTCATTTGATGTCCATAGAATGAATAAATGATGGCTCATCCCACATCCAGACCCCTCTGTGAGAATTGGGAGTGGGGACAGGTTTTGCTGAGAAGCATGCCAGTTGATAGGATGCCATCTAGGGCTCTCAGGGGAGGAGATGCTTCTTAGCAACCCCTACCCCCCACCCCCAGGTTCCATGCCTTCCCTTGTCCATCTCTCCCCATATTCCTCTTGCCTGCAGCTGGACCGACCCACCAAGCAGATGCGCGAGGCAGAGGAGAGGCTCAAGGCCATTCCCCAGTTTTGCTTCCCTGATGCCAAGGACTGGATGCCTGTGTCCGAGTATACCAGGTGAGGCCTGCCTGACCTGGCTGGCGGGAGGATGAGGGCAGAGCCTCTTTACCCCCATGACAGTGGGCAACTAAATGGGGCCTACCCTAGTCCCAACCTCCTCTTCACAGCAACCCGGCCCTTCACCCCCTCCCTGGGATGGCAGTCCCCTTCTTGGGGGCTGTCCCCGGGTCCTCTGATGCTTCCCTGATGCCAGACCTCTCCCTGTTCCAGTGAGACTTTTTCTTTCATGCTGACTGGGGAGGATGGCAGCAGACGCTTTGGCTACTGCAGGCGTTTACTGGTGAGTAGGGCTGTTCAGTCCTCAGGGGCTGGGCCACGGCATTTGTATGTTTGTGTGCCCTTCTGCGACTTTAGCTTGTATGATATGCTATGTTCTGCTCTCTTGTGTGCTCTCTGAGGCCACCCTAACACATACACACTCACATACTCATACATACACATACACACACACTCACATACACTCACACTCACCTATACACACCACATATATACACATACGTGTACACACACACACACACACACACACACATTCTTATAGATGAGGCACTCCTGGGTTGGCAGGACTCAAAGGGGCCGCTCTGACTGGGCCCTTTGATTATGTGTAATATGGGGGAGAGAATGGGTCGCCTTCTTCTGGGCTGTCATATGTTTTTAGCTTGCCTATACTTTGTCTTTTCATTCATTTGTCTCTGGCTTCTGAGCTCTGATTGCTAATTCCAGATTGCAGGACTATGTCACCCCAGCAGTATGTGTGTGTGCAACAGATTGGGGTGGAGGAAAATCTTCTTCACCCCCATTTCTAGCCAGCCTGATGTGGGAGGCATCCTGTCCATGGTTCGTAGAGCTGGAGGCTGAGCAGGAACAGAGCAGTGCCTTCTCTGGGTTTGTGGGAGAGATGCCTTTCCTATGGGATTCTGGGAGAGTTAACCTTTCCGATGGGATTCTGAGAGAGATGCCTTGAACTCAGAGGGGAGAGTTTTGAAAATATAAGCCATGTTGTGGAGAGAGAAGCCCTTCCCTAACTCCTTTCCCATTAGTCCTGGGAAATAGATAGAGGTAACGGTAAGAGTCCTGTTGCACTGTCTTCTGGAACTCACTAGGAGTGTTGTTGGCTAGGGTTGTCAGCTATGTTTCAGGGTTCCCAGGCTTTAGTGGGAGAAGGCCTTACTAGATGCCAGTCTGGGGCAGATGAGGGCGATCCTCGGCAAGGGTAATTAATATACAGCAGGGACCCCAAATGAAGTATTTGGGGCCACTCATTCATAAACACGTATCCTACACTTGTTGAGGATCAGGAAACATTCTAAAGGCACATGAAGGTGAGTTAGACATGGATCCTGCCCTCAAGGAACTTTTGATAGTGGAACAGAGGGGGTAGGACTTTCAATGTAGAAGGGAAGGCAAAGGGAATAAACTATTATTTAGAACTTATTATGTTCCAGGCTAGATACTTTAAGTATGTCATTTTCCTTAATTCTCATAATAATTCATAAGGTACTGTTATGTCCATTCTATAGATTAAGAAACTGAGACTCAGAGTGTAATGATATTCCAGGGTCACACAGCCAGTGAGGGACAGAGCCAGATTTATTCTCAAATCCTTTAACACCAAGTCTGGTGCTCTTGGATCACCCCAAAGGGTAGTCTGGGGAGAAATGTTATATGGATGTGGAATGCCCAGCGTGTGGGACTAAGGGAGTGTGGAGCAGTACAGATGCAGGTGGGGAGCCAGGCAGTGGCCAGCACGCCCCATGTTCCCTGGGCCTGGAGGAAAGCATTCCGAGGGCTCCCTTTGCAGGAGCAGAGCCGGATCAGAGCTGCTCCTTTGCAGTGGGCCTGCTGCCCCCAGGGAAGAGCATGTTTGTCCTGGCCTGCTCAGAGAGGGCCTGGGCTGGGTCCCTGCCAAGGGGGCTGGCACTAGCTCGGCATTCCTGCAGATTGGACACAATGATTCTAACCCAAATCCCACATACTTGATTTAATCACTTGGGGCTTTAGGGGAGGCGGGGGAGAGGGAAAGATTGAGGAGTGAGTTTCAGGCCTAATATGGACAAAAACAGATTCTGCCTTCTCTTTAGATCTGTGACGTGTGGCCAGCAGGTTTGGAGACTGAAATAGCCCCATCTGCATTTGCTTAGCAGCCTGCATGAGGGGCCAGCACCTGCTGCTCTCCTCCCTCCCTACCAGGCCTTGCCAGGCACTCCCGGCCTCTGAGCCAGAGGTGGCCACAGAGCCCTATCAGCCCATGGCTGGAGCAATAGACTCCTGTGGGCTCACTGCAGCCTGCATTTGGGGGCTCCTGGCATGGGGAGCTCTCAGTGCATAACTCCTCCACTGCCCACCTTTTAAATCACTTTTTTCTTTGTTCTCCTCTACTCTGTAGCATACCTCTATCCCATGCCTTTGTATCCCTTTCTCTTCCTTCCTGTAAGAAAGCAGCATGCTTTAGAGCAGTGGTTCTCAACCTTCCTAATGCCATGACCCTTTAATACAGTTCCTCATGTTGTGGTGACCCCCAACCATAAAATTATTTTCGTTGCTACTTCATAACTGTAATTTTGCTACTGTTATGAATCGTAATGTAAATATCTGTGTTTTCCGATGGTCTTAGACTCTACTTTGCTACTGTTATGAATCGTAATGTAAATATCTGTGTTTTCCGATGGTGTTAGGCTCTACAGCAGCGGTTCTCAATGTAAATATCTGTGTTTTCCGATGGTCTTAGGCTCTACAACAGCGGTTCTCAACCTGTGGGTCGCGACCCACAGGTTGAGAACCGCTGTTGTAGAGCCTAAGACCATCGGAAAACACAGATATTTACATTACAATTCATAACAGTAGCAAAATTACAGTTATGAAGTAGCAACGAAAATAATTTTATGGTTGGGGGTCACCACAACATGAGGAACTGTATTAAAGGGTTGTGGCATTAGAAAGGTTGAGAACCACTGCTTTAAAGGCAAAACAGCAAATCAGGGTCAAAACAGACTCCTGGTTCCATAACTTGTTGACACATGATCTTGAGCAATGGCTTAATATTTTTAACTCAGTTTACTCATCTATAAAATGGGGATAATAGTACTTATCTCACGAGTTTACTTCAGTAATGTACCCAGCCCAGGACATTTAGTAAATAGTAGTTTGCTTTCCATATCTATTTTTAATTAGTCTTCCTAGAATGGGATGGGCCAAGCAAGGGAGAAAAGAGCATCCGAGAAAAGGAATGTTTTGCAGAATGCCCCCTGTTGGGGGAGCAGAAGACTACATGGCTTGCCACTAAGAATATATACAAGTTCCTCTCATTACCATTGCACTCTTGGGGGTCCCAGCCTTAGAGATGTAAATCTACAAATCATACTACAGCCTCTGCCAACTGCTTTGTCCTTTGCCAGCCCCGTCAGTGTCTTTCTTGGGGGCAGGGCAGAGCCCATGTAGTTTTGCAGGAGGCTGGCACCTTGGGTTGGCAGGCCCACCAGAGGCTGAAGCCTCCGCACGAGAGCCTGGCTGAGTAGAGGTTAAGAAGATGTTTGGAGTCTTTCTTCTTCCACTAGAAGAGTAGTCCTCAGCCCTCGGTTCCCAGGGAAAAGGAGCCAGATGTAGTAATCATGCATTCTCTGTGTCTGTGTCTCTCTCCTCCTGTCCCGGCCCAGCCAAGCGGGAAAGGGCCTCGGTTGCCAGAGGTATACTGTGTCATCAGCCGTCTTGGCTGCTTCGGCTTGTTTTCCAAGGTAAGAGGGCTCTGGCTTCCTTCCTCCTTCCTCCCCCCAGCTGACAGCTCCCAGAGGAGTATCTGCAGTTAGCTTAGATGAGAAAACCACCTGTGTGTGCGAGCGAGAGGGTGAGAGAAAGAGAGAATGCATCCGAGAAAAGAGCAAGTGCAAGCGAGCTCTCTGACTTCCTCCTGATTCCCGAGCCTGGCTCCTCCTCTGGCCATCTGGCATCTCCCAGCTCCTGCACCAGCAGTGTCTGCTCTTGTCACAGCCCTCCCTGGGCTATGGGCAGAGACAGATTTCTTGGGGACAGAGACCACCTTGGGGAAGCCACGTGCCCAGGGACCTGACTCTCAAGTGGTATTTCCTTTTCCCAGCTACTCAGTCAGCTCTTGGCGTATGAGGCCAGGAGTGGTTAGGAGGCAGAGCAGTCATGGGGTGCCAAGAGAAATGAGAAGGGTCAGATGTGAAGCTTCTGGAAAGACAGTTCTCCTGTCTCCCAGCGTTTGGCCTAGGCTGGTCAGATGCCAGGCTGCCCTCTTCTCTGCCCAGGAGGTCGGGAAGGGCAGCGCCCTGACACCCTTCCTCTTTGGGCTGCTGGTGGCGGGCACAGGTCCTAGATGAGGTGGAACGGCGGCGTGGGATCTCCGCTGCGCTGGTCTACCCCTTCATGAGAAGTCTCATGGAGTCGCCCTTCCCTGCTCCAGGGAAGACCATCAAAGTGAAGACATTCCTGCCAGGCGCTGGCAACGAGGTAGGGATTGCTGCTGCCTCTTCTCTCAGACGAGGGACTGGGGCTGGAGTGAGGCCTGCCTAGCGAAGAGTGTGGTCTCTGGAAGGCCCAGAGCATGGCCGGTCCTTGCTCACCATGTTCGTACACCTGCTCAGTAGGAACTGACAGAGGGAATGACAGGACCACCATTCTCTCTGCCCAACTCTGCGACTCCTAGGGGCCTTTCCTGACCTGTTTGGACTAAACTGAACACCACCTGCCCCCCTTTTTCACTCACCCAATAGTTACTATGTGTTCTCTCACAGTTAGGGTCATGCCAGACTATACAATTAAAGAGAGCACAGCTCTGTCCTTGTGGAATTCATAGTCTAGTGGAGAGACTAGTATTAAATAAGTATTTCTACATGTAAGTAGATAATCCTTAAGTGCCAACTGAAGCACAGGAGTGTGAGTGTGTCACGAGGGGTCTGCTTTAGATTAGGGGCCAGGGAAGGCCTCCTCTGAAGAAGGTGCAGTTTATCTGGGTTGCAAGGTAAGTAGAGAACTAAATGAAGTGGGAGGAGGGAGACTGAAAGAGAAGGGTATGGATGGGAGAAGGTCATCCCAGGTAGAGGGAACAGCATATGCAAAGGCAAAAGTTGGGGAATTGTGTGTGCTTGTCAAGGAATTGAGAAAAGGCCAAGATGGTTGGCAGGGTGGTGAGCAGGGGTGGAGAGGCCAAGTCATAGGGTGCCTGCTCAGCCAAGGTAAGGATTTTGGATTTTATCTAAAGCAGGGTTGTAGCTATGTTTTTAAGATCTGAGCTATGTTTTTAAGATCTCACCCTGGCTGTTATGTAGATAATGGTGACAAGAGGGATGCTAGCTAGGCTACTGTGGCTGTAGTGTAGGTAAGGGATGATAGTAGCTTGAATTAAGGTGTGCTAGAAAAGATGAAGAAAAGTAGATGGATGAGATGCATTTTAGAATTAGGATCAAGAGCATTTTGTGTTTGATTAGAAATAGGGAATAAGGTTAGGGAGATTTTAAGGCAAACTCCCAGCTTTCTGGCTTAAGCAATGGGGTAGCTGATGGAGACCCTGACGGAGGAACAGGTTATGAGGAGGAAGAGTCTGATTTTGTGCAAGTTACATTTAAGATAGCTGTGAGACACCCAAGAGAAGATGTGTGGTAGCACAGTGTAGATAGGGAAGAGAAGAGGGCCCAGCCTCGGCCCTCCTCAGTCCTGAGGGACCTCAACTTTGAGAGGTCCCACAGTGGAGGGGTAGCAGCCCTGAAGATTGAGAAGATAGGAGGGATACCAGGAGAGGGTGGGGTTTGGAAGCCAAGGAAGGGAAGGCAGGACATCTCAAGAAGAAAGGAGTGATCAGAAACTGCCAAGAGGTCAGGATGAGGATGGCAAGATGCCTTGACAAGAATGGATTGCAGAAGAGTGGGGACTGGGGGGCCAGAAGCCTGAGGTGTGAGTTGAGAAGTGAATGGATAGGGGGTGAGAAAGTGGAAACAGCCTGTGTAGACATGTTTTCAAGAGGCTTGGCTGTGGAGAGACCTAGGGAAAGGGACAGTGGTTGAAAGGAAGTGTGGAGCCAGGGGAGAGTTTGTTGAGGATGGTTGTTTGGATGCTAGTGGAATGGCCCCACAGAGGAAGTTCAAGAAGCAGGAGGGCCCGGCTGGTGGGCTCAATGGTTAGTGTTGACCCATGAATCAGGAGATCATGGTTTGATTCCCAATCAGGGCACATGCCCAGGTTGCAGGCTCAATCCCCAGTAGGGGGCATACAGGAGGCAGCCGATCAATGATTCTCTCTCATCATGATGTTTCTATCTCTCTCTCCCTCTCCCTTCCTCTCTCTGTAATCAATAAAAAACATTAAAAAAAAAAAAGTATCACACACAAAAAAGAGTCAGGCTTTATGGTATAGTCATTACTTAAATTATTTCATTTCAAAAACAAAAAAGAAGCAGGATGGAGGGTATAATCCAGCTGTCACCCATAAGGCACTGGTGGTGGGGTCCAGGGAGGGGCTGGCTTTTATTTTTGTGTAATACTAGGGGAGGGCCATGGTTTGTAGAGTTTAGATTCTCATCTGATGGCTTCTGTTTTCTCAAAATAGAAAAGAAGGTCATCCTCTGAGAGGGAGAGCTGGGTGCTGGGTTCTAGAGAGGGAAGAAGAAATAAGTCGTTGCAAAGAACAGGAGAGGGACTGCTTAGAGAAATACTGGGTTTGCTGGTAGTGGCGAAAACCATTTAAGACCTTGCTCTTAGGCTCTTTTCGCCCACCCTCATTGGGAGGGACTTAGGCTTCATGCGTGGTCTGGGGTGGGACAGCTGACTCTGCCCAAGAGCCCAGCAGCAGGCCTGGGAGAGCTTCAGGATGTGGCCCCGCCCCCTCAGCAGCCTCATTTCCCATCACTGACTTGAATGGCTTAGTGTCCGTGAACCCTCTTCTTTTTGCCTAGAGAACACTTCCCTTCTTCTCTCCACGTTCAGCATCTTGGGCTGAGCTGCTGCCCTGCCCCCACCCTGCCCAGATGAGGTTGGCACCTTTCCTCAGAGCCGGAAGCCCCTCTGCACATGTTCATCATATGTTTTCTCTGTCCCGGCACCAGTCTCACAGGCTGTGGTTAGGCTCTTTCAGCCCCACTGGACTGTGATCTGAGGGCGGGATGAATGAGAAGAGGCCCATGTCAGGATGCTGCCTGGTTGAATTCTCACTCCCTGGAGGGCGCCCGGCCCTTGGGTGGTAGGGATGGGGGCTGTGCACTGCGAACCTCTTGGAAGGACGGAAGGACCGCATGCAGGCTCTCAGGAGGCTGGGTAGGGGCACTTCACTGTGTCTTCTCCTGGCAGAGACAGGACGGGTGCAAAGGTCTCTGGCATAATTGTGATGTGGGATTCCTTCCACTCACACTCACTGAGCATTTTGTGTGTACCCAGTACCAGATCTTCTGGGAGTTCATTAGTGGGGGATGGGGATTGGGAGGTAGGGGGTGTTGGGAGACCGAGCATAAACAGGTCGTTAAGGCAACTTGTGCCCACGTTGTGCCCATGTTCCTGCTTCTCGGGGTACAGAGGGATGAATACTGACTGAGCTGGGAGTTAGAACTTCACTTGCTTAGACCCCGAGGCACAGATGAGATGATGTGGGGGGAAAGCCCCTTGAAGAGAGTTCTGAAACCATAGGGCTAGAAGAGGGAGTTTGTTTTGCGCCCCAGTTCTTAGGAGGCCTGCACCTCCGTGCTGCACACATTTGCTGAGGCACCAAGGGAAAGACTAGGCCACCCCAGGACAGTGCTGCAGTGTGGCCTGAAGTTCCCAGTTCCCTGGCTCACACTGCCAGGATCCATGCTCCCCTCCACCCTCATAACTGCACCCAGGGAAGTGGCTCTCTGCGCCATGGCACTGACCTTGGAAGTGGCCTTGCAACCCCTTGGGAGGAAAGATTGCTAGGTCCAGCCCTGATAAAGAAAGTCCGGCTTCCTGGCAAGGTCACAGAATAGCTGGCCTTTCCTCGTGCTTTCTTGTCCCTGGCACAGAGATTAGATAGGCTGGTAGAGAGAGGCCAGTGTGGCAGGACAGACACAGCCTCTGGAAGGAGACTCTTCTAGTAGGAAAGGGAAGGAACATGGCAACAAGGACTAGCATTGCCTTTCCAGAGGTGGATGAGAATAGAGTCCCGGGGTGCGGAGATGTTGCTCTTCCCATGGCCTGAGGAGCAGCCAGCAACTGTGGGGGCTGGTCAGCATGGGGGGCCAAGATGTTTGCTTGGGGAGATGGGCAAGAGGGTGGGGAAGACCCTACAGATCAAGCTATGCTGTTTCCTCATTCTCCTCATCTGTGAGAGTAGTCAGCTCTCCTCCCTTTCCCAAGAGCCTGATGGGCTGCCCCTCAGCTCCTTCCTCTGGAGCCTCCCAACACTCCTGGAGTTAGCCCTCTTGCTCACCAGTTGGGTGTCTGAGGGGAGGAAGAGACTGGGTTTTTTGCACAGTGGGCTAGATTAGAGACCCTGGAAAAGAGAGGGTGGGAAGGGAGACCAGCATCCGATCACTTTGTGAAGGACCTGGGAGTGGCACCCAGCTGGCCTACCTCGACCCACTTTCCCCATCGCTCTCCTGCAGGTGTTAGAGCTGCGGCGACCCATGGATTCCCGGCTGGAGCATGTGGACTTTGAGTGCCTTTTCACCTGCCTCAGTGTGCGCCAGCTGATCCGAATCTTTGCCTCACTGCTGCTGGAGCGCCGGGTCATTTTTGTGGCCGATAAGCTCAGGTAGGGCCCCATAGGGCAAGGTGGAGAAGAGGGGGAAGGCACATCACTAATTCAACCAGCATGTATTTATGAACCCCAGCCCGTGTGAGTGTGTGTGTGTGTGTGTGTGGTGAGATCAAATAAAGAGGGAAAAGTTAGCAAATCCAGGAAGAAAGGGTGGTTGGGAGCACACAAGATGAGAACCTGTTGAGGACTGGCCTGAGGAAGAGGAGAGACACTTCCTTTGCAGCAGACAAGACTGTGCAGATGCAAATATGGGGTGGAAAAAAGTAGGTTTACAGTTGTGAGTACATGAAACACAGTTCATTCTTGTATTATTATTTACTAACTAGAGGCCCGATGGCCAAAATTTGTGCAAGTGGCTCGGCCCCCACTGCCACGGCAGCTGCCTTGGCCCCACTGCCATGGCGGCTGCCTCTGCCTCGGCCCCGCCACTGCAGCTGTCCAGAAGGACATCCAGTTAATTAGCATATTATACTTTTATTATTATAGCTTATTATAGATTAGTGACCCGGTGCACAAAATTCGTGCACATTAAAAAGGGATTAATTAGAGGAAATATTTTAATATTGCTATTTGCCCTTTCTCTAAAATAGAAGTGTCAGAGATGAAAGAAAATTAGTAAAATGTATATGAAAATCTTCCTCCTGTCAGAGTCTGGGACGCACCACGGGACCCAGAGTCAAGTCCCTGCCCACCCTCCCCCTGGCATTGGGCTAGATCCAGACCCAGCCGGTCCCACCCTTGTCAAGCCCTGCCAGGCAGGGGTCGCAGCCTCAGGTCCCCTTGCCCAGCCCCGGGGCAGGGGCGCGGCCTGAGGTCCCCCAGCCTGGGCTGGGGCGGGGGCGCACCTTGAGGTCCCCCGTCAAGCCCTGCCGGGTGGGGGACGTGGCCTAAGATCCCCTGTCAAGCCCCGCCAGGATGGGGGCGCAGTCTCAGGTTTCCCGTCAAGCCCTGTTGGGTGGGGGGCGCGGTCTGAGGTCCCCCAGCCCGGGGCGAGGGGAGCAGCCTGAGGTCTCCTGGCCCAGCACTGGGGCCGGGGTGGGGGGAGGGGGGGCGCACGCGCACCTTGAGGTCCCCCGTCAAGCCCCACCAGGCAGGGAGCACGGCCTGAGGTCCCCCAGCCTGGTGCTGGGGTGGGAGGCATGGCCTGAGGTCCCCTGTCAAGCCCTGCTGGGCGGGGGGTGTGACTGGAGGTGTCCATGAGCAGGGAGGCTGGCTTAGGAGGAGTAAGGAAAGAGCTGTATGGGTCACAAGTCTTGGTCCGAAGCATTGGCATTGATGATTTTAGAGGAGTTCTGCATGCCAAGATCTGATTGTGGCCATCGGAGGGTGGCAGAAGTGTCACTGGACACGAGGCGTTCCAGAAGAAGCCAGTGTGGATGGGACTAGAGATCTCTGTTCTAAGAACACTAATACCATTTATGAGGGCTTCTTTCTCATGACCTAAGCCTTCCAAAGCCTCACCTCCTAATATCATATTTGGGGTTAGGATTTCAACATGTGAATTTGGGGGGACACAAACAGAACATAGCAAAGGGTATGTGTGGAGGTGGGCCAGGCAGGGAGAGGATGAGATACTGGCAGCACATTATCTTTTTTTTTTTTTTGTCAAATAATCGGTCACAGGCAGCAGTGGTTTCTCCAAGGTGGCAGAACTCATTCATTCAGGTATTTATTAAGTTACCTGCTATGTGCCATACCATATGCCAGGTGCTGATACGAGGGGCAGAAAAGAAACATCCTCTGTCCCGTTTGTCCCCCAAGAAGCCCAGGATTCCTGAGGTATCTCTGTCTGCATGTATGAGGGGTGGTGAGGAGAGCAGGAGAAATGGGTCCTGAAGGCCACTGGGATAGGACCCCCGCTGCCCAGCCGTGAGGCTCTGGTCTGGCCTAGACCTTGGTGCCCCTAACAGAGCCTGGACCCTGAGGTTTCTTTTCCTGAAGCTTCCTTTCCCTCACTGGGGGCATCTCTCTGCCACCCCACTGTTAGCCCAGCTCCAGTGGGGATATGAACACAGCTGTTGTTTCTGTGGCTGCAGCGGCCGCTGAGCACATCCAGGACCCTTCTGGGAGGAAAGTGGCCCAGGGCCCTGCTCTTGGCCTGGCCTGACGTTTGAGTTCTGCCAGTCTTGGGTCTTAGAAAAGATGTCCTCCTGCTCCGGGTCTGCCTCTGACGGGAGAGGGGCAGGGGAGGGAGCCCAGTGAGGGTGCATAGGCCCGGACTGTGGTCAGGGCTCAGGCAGTGCAGCCAGCTCAGGCTCCGTGCTCATGTTTTAGATGTTACAAGTCCTTTGTCCCTCTGGCTGGGTTCTGATGTCACGTCTGTGAGATGTGGTGTGTGCATGTGTGCATGAGCTCTGTGGTGATCACATCAAGTCCCTTTGGAGGAGACTGTGGAGATCAGTGTGTCCCGAGGCCCTGAGACAACCTTTTTCCAGATCTTTTTTCAGATGGCTCTCCTTGGACTGTGGGTTGCTGCTATGCCCAGGGGAAGGGCTGTCGGGGCCAGGGCACCTGTCTCTGCCTCAAGGCCCAGCAGTATTTTAGGTGTCCATAGGGTGGCAGGGCAGTCAAGCAAAGCACTGGCTGACAAAACACTCATGAACATCCAGAGATCGTTCTAGAAGTGGGGGTCTGTTTCTGCTGTGTCAGAGAACCATGTCCTCTGACTGGTGAGGCATTAGTCGTGAAAGGGCAAGAGTCCCTATGGAGCTGATCACGCAGAGACCAAGCTTTTATGGCGAATAGGTGGGACCGTAGATGTGGAAGACAGGGTGGGAGAGTCAAGCTTGAAAGTGGTCTTGACTGCGGTCCTCTGTCTCCTGGCAGATGGACAGTCCAGGCCAGGTGTGTCTCCTGTTTGCTGGTGCCCTTCACCAGCCCTCAGTGCACCTGGGGAGTGTGCACTCACGTTTGTACCTCCTGGCTAGCATCCTAGAGATTTTCCTCTGGCTCCCACTGGTAATTCTGCTTGGACAGCCAGCCCTGTAGTACGCCTGGGCATAGAGGCCTGGAGCCCCCTCTAGGTCAAGAGAGGGATGACCCCACTAAGACCTGTGGCTATTTTTTGGAGCCTGAGAGGAAAGTTGGCAAGAATGGTGCCAGCCCCCTGACCGCAGTCAGTGGTCCTGTCAGACCACTTTTTCCAATCAAAGAGAAGAAGGGATGGCTAGAGGGCAGAGCAGAAGTCATGCTGGGCTGGGAGACAGGAAGTCTGGTTGTGTTGTGGGTCTGCCACTTATGAGTGACCTGGCCTGGGTGTCGGTGGTGCCAGCTGTAAAACGTGGAATTGATGAGGTGACCTCTGTATGGCCTTCCGGCTCTTGCACGCTATGAATTGTAACTGGCTGTTACTCACTTTACCTTTGTGCTCCCGGCCTGAGCTGATACTCCTGCACTATTCAGGCATGCCTGTGCATTTGGCTGGCCCTTTGGGAAGAGTAGGATATATGTGAGTCCTGTGTGTGTTCAAGCATCACTGCACCCCTTCCTGGCTGTTTCTAGGTAGTCACTAAAGAGGGTAGTAGCAATGTCTTTGGGGCCCTGATGGTGGGAATGTGGGGGCTTCACTGGCCTATAGGGTCAGACCCAGACCCGAGCCCCATTAGCATCGATTTTTGTTGCACTGGGAGGTTTAACATAAAAGGATGTTCGGAGCCCCAGCAGGCTCTACCTCTCCATCCTCGAAGGTGCTGGGTCTGGGTTCAGGCACTTTGTCTCTCTTTGTCCACCAGCACCCTGTCCAGCTGCTCCCACGCGGTGGTGGCCTTGCTCTACCCCTTCTCCTGGCAGCATACCTTCATTCCTGTCCTCCCGGCCTCCATGATTGACATCGTCTGCTGTCCCACCCCCTTCCTGGTTGGCCTGCTCTCCAGCTCCCTTCCCAAACTGAAGGAGCTGCCTGTGGAGGAGGTGGGCCACCTGGGGAACCAGCTGAGGGGAGGTTGGAAGGAGGAAGGGACAGAAGGAACAGAAACCCCCAGGAGAGAAGGGCAGAGGGGGAGTGGAGGGAGGAAGGCACTGGGATTCTCTCTTTTGTGACCTCTCTACCCAGCTCATCCTTTCTCCCTGGGAGGGCTGTCCCTGGATGGAGTTATTCTTGTTATCTCACCCTGGGATCTAGGGGTCTGGAGGCCTGGGGAGGGCATTGCAGGGATTCATACCCTGAATCACTGTCACTAATGCCTCTTTTCCTCAGGCACTGATGGTGAATCTGGGATCTGACCGATTCATCCGACAGGTAAGGGTGGGACACTGCGGAACGTGGCCTTCCTTAGTTGTGGTGCTTGTTCAATGCAGACTCCAGAGCAGCCAGCACTGTTGCACACAGCTCAACCTCCACCACCTGCTTGTTAAGTTCTCTGGGTTCCATATTCACAGAATAGACAAGGATGGGAGAAACTGATCTGAGCAGTCTTGACCTCAGCAGGGTTTGCCTTTCTTGTTGGCACCATCAGCTTCTAGAAGGTGTGCGGGAGTGCAAACAACAGGGCCTGTAAGTCTAAAGATGTGACCTCTGGGCTCTGCCACCTTTGAGCCACATGGTCTTGGAGAGGACTCTGAGCTTCTCTGAGCCGTTGTGGTAGCACCTGCCTTGAAATGTTGCTGGGGTTGATTACACATGACACATAGAATGCCATGGGATGTAAAGGTTTGCAGTTACTGTCAACTTCAAAAGCCTTTGTTAGTCATGGAAATCCTGCTGGCTTTCTACAAACAGCCCAGCCCAGTGTCGTACCCTCTGGGAGGGTACAGTCTGTTACGCAGCATTGACAGAGTTTGGTCTCCTGGGTACAGGCATCATGGTGCGGACACTGAACCAGAATGTAGAGACAGGAATGGTGGCTTAACCTCATGCCTGAGACACAGTCTCCCCAACCCCCGCCAGCTGCGCTTCCTCCTGGAGCTAAAGCTGGGGGAGTAGGGGAGACTTCATCGAGGTGCCAGGGTAGGAAGGAACCCTTCGCTGGTCCTGTGAATGCCACCTGCTCTACCACTTTTTATCCATGTGACCTTGGACAAGTTTCTTAACCTCTCTGTGCCTCAACTTCTCATCTTAAAGTGAGATTGATAAATAGTATCAGGGTTATTGGGACAATTGAAGGAGAGTGTATTTTTAAGCTATTCATACAGGGCCTGGCACGTAGTAAGTGCTCAGCCACTGTTAGTTATTATCATTATCACTGCATTTTCCTTCTCCTGCAGATGGATGATGAGGACACGTTGTTACCTAGAAAGTTGCAGGCGGCTCTGGAGCAGGCTCTAGAGAGGAAGAACGAACTGATCTCCCAGGATTCTGACAGCGACTCCGACGATGGTGAGTGAGGCTTGTGGCAACACAGTCAGCTCTGGCCCCAGGCTCCTCTGCTCTGGGCCTGGGCCTCATCTGGTGGGACCCTGCTTCTATGCACCAGGCCCTCTGGCTGATGAGGTTCCAGTTGTAGGACCTTGATCTCACACTAACCTAGAATTCTCTAGCCGCACCATCAGTGGGGTTCAGGGAGTTATGGCTTGACTACGTCTGAGGGGAGAGAAGTATTGTGGTATTTTATCAGACCGAGCTCAGGAACATAATATTGGGGCTGCTTCTCAAGTGGCCTAGGCCAGCGGTCACCAACTGGTGGTCCGCGGACCACTGGTGGTCCATGAGGTCCGAAAGGTTGGCGACTGCTGGCCTAGCTACAAAGCTACCTTCTTCCCTCTAATTCTTTACCTCAGGAGGCTTGGGAAGGAAAACCTCAAGACCTGTGACAGCTACAAAGACTCTTGCTGACAGGAAACTAGTTATTCCTCCCCCTCAGACCTTGCCTCGAGCCATTGAAGGGGATAAAGGGAGCTCCCTCCTGCTGTGAAGCCAGGAAAACCACCCAGGGTGAGGGGTGTGGGGGCAGGGGCCTCTGGTCTCTGATTCCCACTCTCATTCATCCAGCAAGTAGTTGCCAGCTTCCATGTTCAGAGCACAGTTTCCAGCCTACCAGCTTGTGAGCTAGATGTAAGCTCAGGTGCACAGGAGATAGTTTCAAGAACAGATAAGTGGTCTGGCAGGGAATTTTATTGAGGAGAGGGAGATACCAGCTGGAGGTTGAGGTTCGAGTTTGGAGATGGCAGGCTCTCGACCAGAACCTGAAAGATTTTCTTTTCTCTTCCAGAATGTAACACCCTCAATGGGCTGGTGTCGGAGGTGTTTATCCGGTTCTTTGTGGAGACGGTTGGGCACTACTCCCTCTTCCTGACCCAGAGCGAGAAGGGGGAGAGAGCCTTTCAACGAGAAGCCTTCCGCAAGTCTGTGGCCTCCAAAAGCATCCGCCGTTTCCTTGAGGTTTTTATGGAGTCTCAGATGTTTGCTGGCTTCATCCAAGACAGGGAACTAAGAAAGTGTCGGGCAAAGGGTAAGGTTAGAAGAGCTGGGGTCAGTAGAACTTCTCCTCTTAACCTTTCTGCTACCAACAGGGCTGAAGAGCTAGGCACTGTGATTGAAGCTCTTGGGTATTGGCTGGGCCCAGGCCTCCTACCATCCCTTTTCTTCTGATAGAAACTTCCAAGGAGCTTTCTTCTCCTGTCCCAGTATACACGGCTCAAGGCTGCACAGGCTGGAGCCACGAGGCTTGTCTCCGCCAAGAACAGCATGCCATTGGTTGCTCATCCCCTCCTCAAACATCCTTCTTATTCAGAGAAAAAGACCCAACTGAGCAATTTAGGGAAGTCTGAGAATCCAGGGTTGAGAAGGCCCTCGAGAATTGAGCTACCTCTGTCTTAGGTTGGTGGCAGAACACATTCAGAGCAGAAGGTTCTTATCGTTTATTTCGTCGGCTCTGCTCACTGTAGGGCTTTTCCACCTCATCAACATCTTTCTGTCTAACATCAGGGTTATTATTCTGTCCACTAATACTGTCCATTTAGTCTGATAAACCTTTGGAAACAACATTGTAGAGTGGTCTACAAGTAACTAGAGAAGGTGTCTACCCAGCTTTGAAATGAGGAATAGCATCTTCGCTGTAATGCAGCAGCTCAGCATTGTGCACCTGGGAGCAAGTTATCGAGAGCCTCTTGCTATGAACAGCGAACACCAGTGAGATGCCACTAGTGGTAGTTTTGATGAGCCAATCTGAATTCTAAGATGCTCCTGTAAATTATAATTGCAGGGCCTTGTCTTCCCTTCCTCCATTGACTGTTCTTTTCCTTGCTCCTGTTTCTCCTCTTCCCCAGGCCTCTTTGAGCAGCGAGTAGAGCAGTATTTAGAGGAACTCCCAGACACTGAACAGAGCGGAATGAATAAGTTTCTCCGAGGTTTGGGTAAGTAGCTTTGTCATTGATGAGACAGATGTTCACCAAGGGGCTTGGGGGATCTATATCCCAAACTGCTCTATACCAATGCCAATGGGTATTATACTGGGGCTATAGACAGAACAGGAAGGGGTCCCTTGGTGAAGAGAAGGTTCCCAGCCCAGTGCTCCAAGGGCATTTAGCACAGGATTTACCTACCTGCAGAATCAAGAGAAACCACAGATCGTCACCTGAGGTTTTCTGGGTGCACTCCTTCCTGAGGGAGTAGGAGGGTCACTAGGACCAGAGAGCTTTCCTGTAGGCCAGGAGGGATCTACAAGACTAGCAATTGCAGAGTGCCCTCTCTGAAAACCTCCATTCTTTTCAAAGAGTTCAGCCACTTAGATCATAGAATGTCTGCATTTCAAATAAGTTAAATGCTTGCCCAAAGCCAAACAGATTAATATCAGGGCCCTCATTGGAGTGTTTTCCCTACCATGGATCAGATCTGTCATAATCCAGTCTCTCTAATCTTTTCTCTCCAACTGAGAGGGTTAGGGCTGTTAGAAGAGATTATATGGAAATATTCTCACTCTTGCCCTTTCTGGCCCACAGGCAACAAAATGAAGTTCCTCCACAAGAAGAATTAAGCCCCTTTCCCAGTAACAGAGAGTCCAGTGCCTTGCAGAGCCTGGAGCCTGGGGAGGGGGTCCAGCCTGGGACGCTCTGGGCTGCTGTGGCTGCTCTGTCCCCACAGACCCCACCCTCCAAGCCAGCCCACCTCTGCCTTCATGATATCCCAGATACTGTTTGTAAATAATCTGCTGTAAGCTTTCTTATCTGTTTTTGTAACAAGCAAAGAGAATCTGGTAAATATTTGTATATTCCCAAGGGGCCGGTGCTTTCCTGCCCTGCCCGAGCATGGATAAAGTTCTGCTGGGTGCTGGTGACTGGCCAATTATGTGCAGCTGACTGTCTCGGCCAAACCACTGATCTTCCCCTGGAGGCTCCTGGCCTGCCTGCCTGAGCCCCTGCTGCCAGTCTGGGGCCATAGAGTGCAGATGCTGTCTTGTTATGTACATGGGGACTATTTTTTAAAACATTTTTTTAGAGTTTCTATTTTTTTTTTCTAGTAGTCTACCTTTCCTAACCTGTTTTTAAAAGGCAAAGGTCAATCAGTCCCCATTTGCAGCATGATACCCGGCTTTTGGGCCTGGCCTTCTCTTGTTTCTCCCATCTTGGTGATGGTCAGTGAGTCATGGGAGGCCCACCCCCAGCTCTGCCAGTGCTCTCCGGGCCCAGCTCCCAGTCAGTGGTGGCCATGATGCGGTACAAGGCATCCCTTCTTCCCACCATCTACGGGTGTTCTCAATAAACAGTGTACAGTTGTTTGGGCCCAGAGCCCCATGTGTTCCTTGGCTTCATTATCTGTAACTTTCTCCTGAGGGATGGGCTGAAATAGGCCAGCCAGGGGTGAAACACCATCATGAAGGGTACCTGATTAAGAATTTAGCTTCAGAAATTGGTTCTGTGGTCTGACTTTATGATTAGTCTTTTTTATTATTATTATTAATTTGAGAGAGAGAAGGAGGTAGAGGGAAGAAGAAAGAGAAACAGAGAAACATCTCTTTGTTGTTCCACTTATGTATGCATTCATTGGTTGATTCTTGTATGTGCCCTGACCAGGGTTTGAACCGAATACCTTGGCCTATTGAGACAATGCTCTTAACTGAGCTACTGAGCCAGGGAATATGACTAGTCTTAGAGTTAGAAAATACCTAATCATCATTCTAGTTCAGCTTCCCTCTCTAATAGCCAACTGTTCATACTCTGTCAGTGTTTCCAGGGATGGAAAATTCTTTCTCATTGCCCTTTGACTCCACTATTAGGTGAATCTCAACATTTTTCTGTTCAGTATAAAGCCCTTACAACATCATTGGGTATCCTGACATTGGTGGAGTGAGGCCCAGCTAAAGCCAACCCAGGGCTTGCTGGTAGTCCCGTTGAGAGCCTATGGCTCTTCTATGTCACTCTGTGGAGTTATTTGTTGGAACCCTAGGACTGACTATAGAAGGTTCTGTTACCTTCCATGGAAGAGCAAGGAGAGAAGCAGGTTGGGGAAATGGTGGCTTAGGCTTTCTACATACCAAGGCCATCGCAGAGCACAGACCTTGAAGATGAGGTATTAAGCTGGAACTCTGTTCATTAGAATTGGGTTTGGGTCTGGAAGGATTTGAACCATGGAGTACAGTTTTCCTATCCTAGCCTACTTAAACAGGAGACAATCCCATTCTTATCTCCCTTTCCTCCTCTACATCTCTATTGAAGGCCTGTGCCGATCCCAACCTGTCCATGGTTTGGGGTTGCTGTCTGCCTCATAAAGCAAAGTAGAGGGTTGTCTCTGAAAAGCCTCCTGAATCTGGGTTTTCAGTTGAAGTAGAGAGAGAAGGCAGGAGTTATAACCAGAAAGTCCAAAGTGGGGTGTAGTTACCTCCAGGATGTGTCACTGTTAACACAGCCTGGGCTTCATGACAGTCATAGAAGTAGATTCCTTAATAATAATCTATAATAATAAAAGTATAATATGCTAATTAGACCAGACAGCCAAACGACCTTCTGGATGTCATTCTGGACAAAGCTGCCACGGCGGGGGCTGAGACAGAGGCAGTTAGGGGCAATCAGGCAGGCAGGCAGAGTGGTTAGGGGCGATCAGACAGACAAACGGTTAGGAGCCAGTGGTCCTGGATTGTGAGAGGGTGCAGGCCAGGCCGAGGGACTCCCCCGTGCATGAATTTCATGCACTGGGCCTCTAGTAAAGTAATAATAGTTTCTAAAAGGTGCTATTTTTCTCTCTTTTTACATGTAGCTTCAAAGAATCCACAAGATATGATCAGATCACAAGATATTTGATATAAATATTGGGGGTGGGATAATTAGAAACTTCTATGTATTTTTAAAAAACTTACAATTAGCCCTAGCTGGTTTGGCTCAGTGGATAGAGGGTCTGCCTGTGGACTGAAGGGTCCCAGGTTTGATTTCAGCCAAGGGCACATGCCCAGGTTGCAGGCTTGATCCCCAGTAGAGAGCATGTAGGAGGCAGCCAATCAATGATTCTCTCTCATCATTGATGTTTCTATATCTCTCCCTTCCTTCCTGAAATCAATAAAAAAATATTTAAAAAACACCCTTACGATTAACCCTAGGTATTTCTTCCTCCTGTAACTCTCATCCCAATTCAGAAACCAATCCTGGCACATAATGGTTTAGAATGAGCTGCAAGGGCCCATAGAGTGACTGCTATGGGCAAGGCACAGAAGTCTTTTTTTTTTTTTTAAATAAATCTTTATTAAGATTATTACCATTATTTCTCCTTTTTCCCCCCATAGCTCCCCTCCACCCATTTCCCACCCCACCTTCTGCCCTTACCTCCCCACCACTGTCCTCATCCATAGGTGTATGATTTTTGTCCAGTGTCTTCATGAACCCTCCATACCCCTTTCCCCCTGAGAATTATCAGTCCACTCCCTTTCTATGCCCCTGATTCTATTATATTCACCAGATTACTCTGTTCCTCAGGTTTTTAATTCACTTGATTTTTAGGTTCACTTGTTGATAGATATGTATTTGTTGTTCATAATTTTTCTCTTTACTTTTTTTTTCTTCCTCTTCTTTAAGAATACCTTTCAGCATTTCATATAATACTGGTTTGGTGGTGATGAACTCCTTTAGCTTTTTCTTGTCTGTGAAACTCTTTATCTGCCCTTCAATTCTGAATGATAGCTTTGCTGGGTAGAGTAATCTTGGTTGTAGGTTCTTGCTATTCATCACATTGAAAATTTCTTGCCACTCCCGTCTGGCCTGCATAGTTTCTGTTGAAAAGTCAGCTGACAGTCGTATGGGTGCTCCCTTGTAGGTAACTAACTGTTTTTCTCTTGCTGCTTTTAATATTCTCTCTTTGTCTTTTGCTCTTGGCATTTTAATTATGATGTGTCTTGGTGTGGTCCTCTTTGGATTCCTTTTGTTTGGGGTTCTGTGGGCTTCCTGGACTTGTAAGTCTATTTCTTTCACCAGGTGGGGGAAGTTTTCGGTCATTATTTCTTCAAATAGGTTTTCAGTATCTTGCTCTCTCTCTTCTTCTGGCACCCCCATAATTCTGATGTTGGTATGCTTGAAGTTGTCCCAGAGTCTTCTTACACTATCTTCAACTTTTTGGATTTTTTTTTTTTTTGCTTTTTGCTTTTTCGGTTGAGTGTTTTTTGCTTCTTTGTAATTCAATTCTTTGACTTGATTTTTGTGTTCCTCTTGTCTGTTTTTGGGTCTCTGTATAATATTTTTTATTTCAGTCAGTGTATGTTTAATTTCTAGTTGGTCCTTTTTCATATCTTCGAGGGTCTCGTTATATTTATCGGCCTTTTCTAGGATATTCTTAAAAAGCCTTATAACTGTGGTTTTGAATTCTATATCCAGTCGTTTGTTTTCCTCCATTTCTTTCGTTTGTGATCTGATTCCTTGACGCCGCATTTTCACTGCTTCCCTGAGTTGGTAAGGTAGATTTGTGTGCTAGGTTTCCAATATGGCCCAGTGGGTCTGCCTCCCCAGTTAACCTGAGGTGGACACTCTTGGTGCACCCCTTTGTGGACTGTGTGTACAGCCTTGTTGTAATTAAGTCTTTATTGTTGTTGGTATCACTGGGAAGAATTGACCTCCAGGCCAGTTGGCTGTAGGGATCAGCTGTGTCTATGCTGGGAGAAGTTTGGTGCTGGAGACAGCCTTATAGGATTAGACTTGCCTAATTGCAATAGCCTCTGTGCTCAGCTTGGATGGGGTGGAGTCTCAGTCTTGGCTTCCCGTCAGCCTTGCCCTTGCGCGCACGTGCGTGCCTTCAGACCTCTGCCTTCCCGGCTCCCGAGTCTCCGCCTGAGAGTCCAGACTCCCCCCCACAAGAGCGTGGGTCCCCAGGGGCTCGCCTGGAACTGGGGTTCACTGCAGTCAGAACTGGGGCTCAGTGCATTCAGGAGCCTCTGACTCCCTTCCACTAGGGAAAGCCTGTGGCAACCTCTGCAGCCTTTGTGCGCACTGGCGCGCGCGCGCTTTCAGTCCTCCGCCTTCCCCGGCTCCCGAGTCTCCGCCCAAGAGTCCAGTCTCCCCCCGTAAGAGCGTGGGTCCCCAGGGGCTCGCCCGTAACTGGGGTTCAGTGCAGTCAGAACTGGGGTTCAGTGCGGTCGGGGGCTTCCTTCCCCCTTCCGCCAGAGAAAGTCCGCCAGGCTCTCAGCCGCCCTTCCTCTCTGCACGCACAAAGACCCTTTGCCGTACCTCCAATTCTCTGTGAGCTTTTCTCTTTCCTTCTAGTTGTAGAATTTTCACTCAGCCAGCTTTCCTGTGGTTCTGGATGGTGTCTGTTCTGTCTTTTAGTTGTAGTTTTGAAATTGTTGTGCGAGGCAGCAGTTTAGGTGTTTACCTATGCCGCCATCTTGGTTTCTCGGCACAGAAGTCTTATGGGGATGGTAGAGGTGGGTGTGTCCAGGGGGACTGGTTGGGGGTTGACAAGTGTTCAGGGCTTCTTTCCATATTCTGCTTTCACATGATCTCAAAACCCCTAAACAGATGATTCTCAACCCTGTCAGAATCAATACTCATATTTCTATAGCAAATACCATAACTCCTCCCCTGTATTATCCTCAAATGAAATTCATAAATATAACCTACCTAAACACACACACACACACACTAGAAGAGCCCGGTGCAAGAAATTTGTGCATGGGGGTGTGTGTCCCTCAGCCCAGCCTGCACCCTCTCCAATCTGGGACCCCTCGAGGGATGTCCAATTGCTCATTTAGGCCCGATCCCACTGTGGGATCGGGCCTAAACCGGTAATTGGACATCCCTCTCGCAATCCAGGACTGCTGGCTCCCAACTGCTCGCCTGCCTGATTGCCCCTAACTGCTTCTGCCTGCCAGCCTGATTGATGCCTAACTGCTCCCCTGCCAGCCTGTTTTCCCCTAACTGCCCTCCCCTGCAGGCCTGGTCACACCTAACTGCTCTCCCCTGCAGGACTGGGTCCCCCCCAACTGCCCTTCCCTGCAGGCCTGGTCGCCCCCAACTTCCCTCCTCTGCCGGCCTGGCCACCCCTAACTGCCCTCCCCTGCGGGCCTGATGGCCCACAACTGCCCTCCCTTGCAGGCCTGGTCCCTCCCAACTGCCCTCCCCTGCTGGCCATCTTGTGGCGGCCAGTTTGTGTCCACATGGGGGCAGCCATCTTGTGTGTTGGAGTGACGGTCAATTTGCATATTACTCTTTTATTAGTAGGATATAAAACCCTAATATGCAAATAGACTGAGAGGGATGGCCGACTGCTGGTTTAGATTGGGCCTAAACCAGCAGTTGGACATCCCCAAGGGGTCCTGAGAGAGGGCACAGGCTGGGCTGAGGGACCCCTCCCCCCATGCACGAATTTCATGCATCGGGCTTCTACTTATAATATAAAAGGGGAGAAATAAAGTACTTTATGATAATAGAACATTTATTTATATAGCTAAACGCTTGGGCACAACTGTAATACAGTGGAGTCAGAGGTTTACACCTGTATACAGAATTACTGTAGCTATACATGCAGACAGATAAAAGTGTGTTGTATTAGAAACTGATTCTATTGAGTAGATGTTACCATTGGCAAGAGAGTTTTCTGAAATGAACAATTCTGGGTAGCATTCTGAACAAAACACAGTATGAGCTTCCCTGACTTAAACAGTATTTGGAATCCTGGACAATTGAGAAGTACATGAAAACTGCATCGTCTCCCCCACCCCCTACCCCAAACGTATTGATTACGGGTAAATGGACTTAGGTTCTAAGGTAGATTTTTTTTTCAGCTAGGTTCCCTGGTTGCTTCCCTTCCATGATTGTGACTCCCTTACTGCCCTCCCCACCATGGTATTGCCACCTTTGAGAACAAGTGTCCTTTAACGGTGCTGAGAACTCGGGCAATTGATGTCTCCTTTACTAGAAGTCCCAGTGCCTTCGGAGTGTCAGCCCTCATCTATTCTGGAGTTAAGAAAGGCCCTGAGGGGCATCCTGCTTGGGTCCCCTCCCTGCAGCAGTTTCTGTAATAAAACTTGCTTTCGCTGGTCTTTTTGTTCATGAACTCAATCTTCAATTTCTCGAGACACGGAACTTGGACCTGAACAGAAGTTTTGGATATCATCTCTGGAGGTTCCACCGAGATTCTACAGAAGACACACTAGATTCTTGGGTTGACGGCAGGAGACATGCTCCTAGACTTTATATATATATATATATATATATATTTTATATATATATATATATATATATATATATATATATATATATATATATTTATTTCAGAGAGGGATAGGGAGAGAGAGAGAGAAACATCAATGATGAGGATCATTGATGTGCTGCCTCCTGCACACCCCACACTGGGGATCAAGCCCGCAACCTGGGCATGTGCCCTTGACTGGAATCAAATCCGGGACCCTACAGTCCGCAGGCTGACTATCCACTGAGCCAAACCAGCTAGGGCATGGACTACTAGACTTTAATGCCCAACTGTAACATGGAAAGGAACACTGGCCTGCTCCTGAAACCCCAGCTGTACCTTTTCCAGGGCTGGCTTCTCTCAATAAACTTTGCTTCCGCTAAAAAAAAAAAAAAAAAAAAAAAGAAAGGCCCTGGGTTTTTTCCTGTAATGAGTCTGATAACTTTTAAAGTAGGGCAGGCTGCCTCTTGGATCTTTCTAAAGGCTCTTTTCAGTAAGTCATCATGTGCTGGTAACTGGAGTGCTGCGATGAGGAACCCCGGCTTTTACAGGGAGTGTTTTGAAGGCGTGCCCTTGGAAACTGGTTCACATCGGATGGTCTGTGTAATTAGGGCCCCAAGAAAATTATTCTAATTGCGATCACAGCTGCTAAATTTTTGTTAAAAATATATTTCATATGTGGACTTGAAACTTACCTTGTACCCCAAATGACTTTTTCCTAAGGATACATAAACAGGGTTTAAAAAGAAATAAAACTTAAAGTAGAAATACAAGTGAAACAAAAATTGGACTAAAAGTCAGAAATGAAACATACTTCAACCTTCATTCTTACTAGGTCATACTGTGTGGTGTTATGTATGCATCCCAAAACATCTTAAATTTACGGAGGTGGGATGGGTGTTAATTCCAAGGTCATGAAAACCCCAGTACAAGAAAATAATACTTTTTAGCACTGTCAAGTTATTGGCAATTTTTTAAAGTTACTTTTTGTCCATTTATATCACCTTTTAGTATGAAAGTATCATTTCTCCCTCACCGAAATCCCTTCTGTTTTATGTTCTGGAAGAACATTTCATGGGTATACAGGTATATTCTAGCCCGGTACCTTGAACGCAGTTGGTGCTCGTTATCTTTCTGACAACGGAAACAGTTTTGAGATTTGGAAATTACCGTCTTGAAAGTGTATATAAAGACCACGCCTCCTGCTAAGCGCGGCCGAAATGGGATTTGAAAAGTGTGCAAGTGGCGGAGACTTCCGCTCTTACCGGCGGGCCAAACCGCACTGGGACCAGGACCGGGGCCGGAATTGAACCACCGGCTGCTCGAAGTGAAAATTTCTACATCGCGCCAAGCGGGTCGGCCCCGCCCACTACCGGAAATGGCTGAGCCAAGGGGTGGAGCCGGGCCCACCGTGCTTCCGGTCATCCTGCAGGGATCAAAGCGATCCCGGAACTAGAACCTCACTCCGGAAGTGGCTTTCAGGGTGGAGAGCGAGCGGAGCTGTGGTCGTAATCTGAGGGAACCTAGGAAGTCGGGCGGTGTAGACCCACGAGGGTGGCCCGGAAGCGCTAAGTTCCGCAGGGATCAGGCCGCCCGAAACACCGTAGATTTCCGCCTTTCAGTGTAGGCGGGAACCGCACATCTTCCGCCGGAGGTGCGCGCCCACGCCGCAGGTTTGTATTAGTTGCTTTTGGACCATCGAATAGAAATACCTATGAATTTATTAAATCTTAAATCTGACCTAGCTAATTTTGCCAAATATGTGGCAGACATTCCCCATTATGTTATAGCTGCAAGTTCCGAGGTCTGTATGAAAACTTAAAAGCATTTATTAAGCCAGTAACGATACCCGAAGCAATTCCAGCTTGCAGATAATTTAGGGGTCAACAGGCAGTAACAGTTTTTACATTTTCTGATACACGAACAAAAGGTTTTAGACCAGTTAGAAGGGCTTCTGACAAAGCTGATGCCTGTATATGGAAGGACGTCATTAATCCTCTGCACTTACTGGCCACTAGTGGCATCATGAGCTTGTGTCCACAATTATTCGAAGCTTGAGTCTACTTTAGGTCTCAGCTGAAATATAAAATGAAAACCTCAGGTTTGCCTTTGGGTCCAGCCATTCTAGGTCTGTGCCCTTCACTCATTTGGGGCATGGACATTTGGCTTTTCAGGCACCCAGCTTCCTTTGGCAATACGTGCAATCAGGAAATCTGCCCAACTGGTAGTTGCCCTAGGGAGTGCGAACACTGGAACAAAGCTCAAATACATCAGTAGCTACATTTCCCAGGCCAAGAAATGAGATGGCTTTAAAATTAAAAGACTTACATATTTAGCATGGCCATTTACACCTTCATGTAGGAGTGGGATAAGTATTATTCCATCCTGTTTCTGGACAGCTGATCACTCAAGGGCAAGTGATTCTTCCCCTAAACCCCATCATTCCAGGACTAACCGTTTTGTGGTCCCCCCCCACCAACTGGGTCCTGCCTGCCCATTTTGTCCTTTGAATCCTACTTTTCTCATTCCTGACCTCCACACTTCCACTGTAGCCCAGTCCCTAGAGTCTTGTCTTTTTCAAATTGGTTTCCTGAAGGCATGTTTCTTCTTCCCCCAGCTTGGACCACTTTACCATTAACTGAATCACACCAAGGTTTCTCGTCTGCTCCCATAATTCAATTGTAACCAAGTCAACAAGTAATAAATGCTTTACATTTGACTTAATCCCCATGATCCTCAAGTGGGTGCCTTCACCTAAATTTTAAAGAAAATTGTAGTTACACAGCTGTTAAGTTTGGATCTATATTTCAGACTTTGTATACATTTTTATACTTCCAGTGCCAGTAAGGACTCAAACATTTAATCTTGTAATCCTTTTTAAAAACCCTTACCAGAGTATATTTTCCCCATTGATTTTTAGTGTTAAGGGAGGGAAAACATCAATGTGAGACAGCTTGGTTGCCTCCTGCACACTCCCCATCCAAATGGAGCAGGGGATCAAACCCAGGTACTCAGGCTGATATTCTAACCACTATACCACACCAGCCAGGGCATGCCTCACAGTTCTTTATCTGCTGACCTGACCATCTGTTTTAGATTCATGGCCTTAGCTTCCATAGGTTCTCAGGAAGATACTAAGGGAAAACCCATCACTTCACCTTTCTCCTTAAACACCGATATGCAAAATGCAAATCCAAATGGTCCAGTTGAAACAAAAAACCCAAAACAAAATGGTCGTTTAGTTTGTCCAACTGAATAAAGCCGGACACCTCTTAACTCCCATTAAGTAAGTCCATCAAGTCCCACCCCGCTTCCTTTTCTTTAATGGTCCCCTAGATCATATAAGGGTTGCCATGACAGATTTGTCCTACAGAAACCCGTGGTTCCCAGCCCATTTATGATCCCATGGAGCACTAAAGAGAACTCTCCACCAAACCAAACCTAGTAGCTGAATCTTAGTAGACTTGAGTGCTACCTTAACTTAATCTGGCCAGGATTCTAGACTGCAAGTTTTATTTTGGGTCATTTTAAAATCTTTGAAAGAACTCTGAACACAAGAGGGAATTATAATTTATCAATGGGATCAATGTCATCAGTTTTTTGCAAGATAAACAAAATCCAGTTTCTGGCCTTTAGGATAACCCACATTTCTACTAGATATACATCAGTCTAGAAGAAAAATTGTACATCCTTACAGCTGCTTTCTATAATATAAGCCAGTTTGATATGTAAAACCCCTGGTATGTTTAAAATTCAGATTGCTGGAGCCCACCTCAAGATTTTGGTTATGACTAGAATAGTCCAAAGTCCAACATGAGGGAGCCCGGTGGAAAAATCTTGGGCTCAGGAATTACCTCCCTAGGAATGGCCTCAGTCCTATCACTCCTTTTTCCCTTCTGTAGACCATGCCCCATCAGAACTGAGTCCTTTTGAGCCATGGAACAGTTAAGGACACATTCTTCCACTCATTGTGAAATGTGAGTATACAACACAAACAGACCTTTCAACTATTTAATACTTATCTACACACACGTTACCAACAGGTATCATTCTCACTTTATAAATGAAAAGTTCAAGTCAGCTGTCGGTCCAAAGGCCTCTTTCTTCCTCAGGGAAGTTTGCAGAGGACCCCAGGCCTTGATACCCTAACTCCTAGAACCTGTTAGGGAGGTTTTGGAATTACAGGTAGGGAAATACAGATGCCAAAGGACCTACACTCAGACCAGAAGACAAAAGTACTTGGACATTTTAATGAACTTCCCTCCATGTAGCTTCAAGCTACCAGGATACAGGCCCCACCAACACCCTTAATCTTCTCCTCGGCTCTTCTGCTGAAGAACTTGGCCTTCACAATGACAGGCTGCTTTGGGAGCTTTCCCTTCCCCAGAACTTTGTAGTAGCCCTAGAATAGAGAAAAGGGTTGTAACACACTATGGCAGGTACCAACTCCCTAATGGGTATGAGGAAAGGTGACAGACAACCCATTCCATCTAGGAGCTGGGAAGCCTGTTTCTGATCTGGGCACTACCGGGGGCACTTGCAGCCCTCGTCAGTGAATCAAGACCAGCAGATTCTCTCCGAGAACTCTAGCACACCAGGACAATAGCTGTCAAGATGTGACTCTAGTCTCGGGCAAAGCCCAACACCCCCTTTTCCACTCAATTACCATCTAATAAGCAAAAAAGGAAAACCACATTCCCAGCAATGTTCCAGAAGTCTTGACCATCAGAATTGCTCAAGTGATGGTAAACAGACTGGGAAGGGGAATTTAATACTTAACTGAAAGGTTTAGGACTACTTCAATACCCATGGGAGGTTAAGACTTACAGATAAGCTTGGGTGGGATGTTTTCGGGAAAGGAAGGGGACAACTCTTCAGATAATGTAGGGCCTTAAATCACAATTAAAGCATATTAGGATTTTATTCTGTAGGGAACATGAAAGGTCAATAGCGATGCCTAATATAGACCTGTGTAAAATAAACCAGAGCCAGTTGAGCTAAGATATTGCCAGTAACTTTAGGTGAGTATCGCAAACTTGTACAAACCAGGACAATAACAGTAGAAATGAGATTACTGATTGGAAAAACATTCAAGTGAAAATAAAGTACTTGAAAGAATGAAGAGTAGAAGGAATTACTCTTCAAATATTTTGTTGAGTCAAAATTGAACTGGGAGTTCAATTCTGGTCAGAGAATTACCTCTGGAAATTCTGCCAAAAGGTAGAACTGTCTAGTAAGGAATCGGGTGTGGGGCTCAGGTGGGAGATCAAGTAGATTAGGTTACTCAGAGTTTTGAGGAGAGGAAAGGACCCATATAAGGCAAGTATTAATTTACTCACCGATCGCACCACATCAATGATAGGAGCAACTCCAGTTTTGCTTTTGGCAGCATTTACCCGTGTCTGCTCACTGACCAGGGTCCACAGTTTATCAAGGTTGACAGTTGGGCAGAAGCTCTGGTTCCTCTTTAAGTGGTAATGCCGCATACCAACTTTCCCAAAGTAACCTGGGTGACTGGAAAGAGAAAGCAACCACTTTCATAACTTCACTCCAATTAAGATGCTATATTTATCATCTTTATAATCCATCTCCCCCATTACAGTGTAAATTGTTAATGGATGTAGAACTATGACTTAACAGATACTCCACTCCAGCCATTTTTTGAATAAAACAGATCTTTCACTGAATAGAAATCTACTAAACAAATAGTTAAAATACCACCCCCTAATTTGAGGGCATAAGTGAATGTAACAGATGTATAGGTCAATCTGATGCATGTCACTAACCTGGTGACTGACTATGCCATAGGGGACCACAGTCAGTGAATAAGGGTAGCAGTTGCTCTTCGAGGACTCTAGCACACTAAGGCAATAGCAAATACCCAAGCGTGACTCTAGCCTCGATGACAAATTTCTCAGTTCACATGAAGTGTTAACTTGGTAAGCCAACAACAGGCAAGGTTTGTGGTGGTTAAGAGGCTCGCTTCCCATTTAAGATGCTTGGAGCCAGCCTCCCCTAGTCCCCACCCCCACCCCCAACTCCAAACTGTCAGTAAAATACAGCCCAAGAAACACTCACTATTTGTCGAAGTTGATCCTGTGATGATGCAAGCCACCAGCATTACCGCGGCCCCCGGGGTGCTTCCTGTGCTTGCCTGGAGGATTACAGAGTTCCATGGCTAACATGGCCTTCCCCAGTCCCAATACTTCTGGCGAAAGTCTTGCCCCAGGCCTCTGCCGTTCCCAACCTACAATACCTCTTTCAGCATTGCTATTCCTTTCAAGACTCCGACTTAAACATCTCTGCAGCACTACCACAGTCCTCATGCCTTCAACCAGTGCTGTGCCCCGTTCAATTTTCAATACCCCCCCCCCACTGATGATATTCTCTGTAAGTGAAATACTAAAGGATTCCCGAAAAAGGTCAGACTCAATCCGACCCGGCTGCACAAAGCTCTTACTAACCCACTTCTAGGCTATCTACCTCTTGATTAGCTAAGTACCAGGCAGGGGAGCCCAAGGCCGACCAGGATGTGATACTGGGACTTACCGATGCGGCCGTGGCCGTGGCTCACGTGGCCCCGAAGTTTTCGGGTCTTCCTGAGTCTGGATGGCTGTGTGGAAAAAGGTGCTTGGGATAAGGCCTAAGAAAAGTGGGGCAGGGGCGAAGCTTGCCGGATTGCGAGGGGCCCGTAGGCCTGAAGATCAAGGATCTGTCTAGTGCCGCCCTTAGTAAAGCTGAGGGGGCAGACTGGCCCGGGGCCATGCGGCCTCCTCCGGGCGGTGCTCCGGCGCCCGGGCCCGCCGGTCTCAGAGATCCCAACCCTAGGCCGAACACGCGGCCCGGGGATGCGGGCCCACGCCGGCCCCCTACCCTGCGGCCCGCCATGCGCGACCTGGAAGAGCCGGCTAAGGTCGAGGGTAGGTGGCTGGGGTGCAAAGCGAGTAGAGAGCGCGGTCTGTGCCAGCACTGAAAGGGAGGCGAGACAAGAATAACCTACCATGTCGGTGGCAGAGCTGCAAAAGGGAGGCTTCTGGGAAGTCTCGCGAGGTATGGAACGCGGGGGCGGAGCCAATGTCCTCACTTCCGTCCGGAGAGGGCGGACCTAGGGCGCGTTTAGGCTGTCTCGCGGCTGCGGGTGGTACCGCATCCTCGTCCTGTAGGTGGTCGCCGCGGTCCCTGGCTCTCTTGCTGGTATGGCCGCCAAGAACTGTTCTCCGTGCAGCCCGTCCTCTGCACAGGCTCGGAGGCCGATAGTTGTCCCGGAATCTGAGACTTGGGGCGCTGTGGGCCGGGCCCTTTTCCTGACGTCATGGCCCAGGAACCGTGCTAGGCCACCGTAGCTCAGCTCCTCGTCAAACCCCCCAGCCGCGAGCGCCACCGCGCGCCTCGCCCTGTTCTTAGAGACCTGCTCAGTCCAGCGTTAGCGATTGCTTTCTCTGCTTCCCCGCCCGGCCGCGGGGAGGAGCCTTGAGGCACTATATTTATTGGACTTCAGCGTGTCCACCCAATGTCTCGCTCTGCTGCCTTGGAAGTCTTTTCCTAAATGTCTCTACCATCCACTGGGAGCTCCCCCGCTTAGTGAATGCGCGCTGCGTCTTCCTTTTTCCTTTGCCTTTGTGCTATAATCTAAGGCTTTCTCAGTTTGAACCTGCTATACTTCAGGGACCTATATGCCTGGTTGCTTTACAATCTCTTTTTATCCAAGCCTTGTACATTTTCTTACCACCACATGTAAATTTTCACTTGAACTGGACACGCCGGTGACCCCCCCCCTCCACACACACACACACACACACACACACCCTTACCTCCCTGCCTTGGATCAGAGAACCCCTGCTCAACCTGTCTTGTGAAACTTCTTTGACCTATTCATAGTTGCTCACTTAACTCCACTTGTGCCACCACAAAATCTAGTACATAGCTCTTACATAATTGTTGGTCCACTTTTGTCTTCCATACTAGGCCAAATTCCTTAAAGCCTCGAGGATTATTTTTTATCCATGCACTCCCAGTTCCTGGCATGTAGTACATGTTCAACAAATGGTTAAGAGAATGAATACACTTACCTTCACTGTCACCACATTCTTGTGCTACTGCCTTCATTAAGGTCCTCATCATAGCTGGTATCTTGAGTTCAGCACCCTTCTGTAATCACCCTGCCTGCATTCTAACTCTCCTCCACTCCCTCCATCCGTAATACCTCTGCCAAGTTAATCTTCGAAAACATTACTTTCATCCTTTCACTTACTTGATCAAAAAGGTCAGTATCTCTTAACACCAACCTAATACAGCACACTTACCTTCCCAGCCTTACATCAGCTTCTCCCGGACAAGCTTTCTACTGCAGCCAAACTTGGTACATCTCTTCTGCCTTTTTGCTTGTCCCATTTCTCAAGCTTGTAGTGCTCATCCTCTTCCTGAGCATGTATCCTGAATCTTCCTCAACCTTAGGGCCCACCTTGTAATCTGCTTCTTCTCAGAACATTCCAGTCCACAGTGATAATAGCCAAATACATATTGTAGTTTACAAAATGCATCTGCCTGAGAAGTCAACACTGTCAGTCCCATTTTATGAATGAGAAAATTGAGGCACAGAAAGTTGAGTGACTTGCCAGAGGCTATGGAGCTGCTAATATAGTTTAGCCTTTAGTCTCCCCTGCCCCCCTCCCCTTTCTTCCCCTGCCCTCCCCTGATTTTAACTCAGTGACCATAACCTCTCTGACCTCACAGTATTAGGGTCTTCATCACTCCTTCAATCCTTAATCACATAGTGCCTATGACCAGCAGAAAGAGGGGCCTTGAGGATGCAGAGCAAGGTCCAAGATGAGATCATCTCTATTTGACATCAAAACTGGCCAGTAAATGTATAAGGGATGAGCTGAGCTAACTGGAAACTACCCTGGACTGATGCTCTGTGAATTAAGGTAAGCTGGGTAGAGCTTTGGGAATGAAAGGTGTCCTGTAGCAAGGACCAAGACTGTCCAGAGGTGGAGGTAGGGTTCTGGGTGATGGGACACTGCTTCTGGACAGTTTTGCCAGGTTCCTTGGTTGTAGAGGAGCCACATCCTGTCAGGCCACCTGACTGAATGGGAGGCCTCTCTGAGTGGGCCAACACTATGTGTTGGGTTATTTGCTCACCTAACATTCTTTTCATTGGTTTTCTCTCCAGGGTAGGGAGTTCCCTGGGTGGTTATCTGGCTCAAGTTTTCAGCCAGCTTCCTCTCCTTTACAAGACAGTCAGGTAGCTTCAACAAAAGACTCACATAGAGTTGTCAGTGTGGGTCAGTTTCCCTAGCTTGACCAGCTCTGGGAGAGCAAACAAAGCTGAGTTCTATGTCTGGAAAGTTGAGTAGCTTTCAGACATTAGGCATTAAGTGACCTGTCCCTCCCTGTCAGGCACACTGGCCATGACTGCTGAGAGGCGTCCTTCTCTGTGACATCTGTTCTGAACTAGAGCATGACATTGTGACATGTCAGGCATCTGGGCTTTCCCAGAGAGTCAGGGCCTGAGAAAATACCTGTGAAAGATGAGCAGAAAGGAGATGATGCAAGGCAGCAATCTGGTGAGGCAGGTAAAAGTGGTACTCATCTTTTTGCTACCCTACTACCTCTCTCCAGGGGGCTTGTGAGCACATTGCCACTCTGAAGAGGGCCCTGGTGGTTCCTCTCTCTTCCTCTCCTCTCTGGATTCCTGAGTATACCAGCAATCCTTCAGGCAGCAGCAACGGCATGAATGGATACAGCCTTGTTTTTTGGCTCTTCCTCTTTAGATTTGGACATTTGGAAATATTATATTGCTTTCCTTTTTCAAGTAGAGGATTGTTAATTTAAGACGAGAAGAGTCAGATTTCTAAGTGAGAATCAGAGCAAAACTTAGAAATCAAAATTGGTTTCAGAAACAACTTAAAAATTTTTAGGTAACAGAAAAGACAGTAAAACATTTAAAAATTTTTGGAGGGAAAAATATAAGTATAAACATCTCAAATCATAATACCCTACAATGCTGTTTTCATGACTATTACCTTTCAGCTCTCATCTACATGGAGATATAGCTACCTGCAAAGCTGATGATCACAGTATACAAATCCTTTTGTATTCTGCTTTTCATGTAATTCTGTGATATTTTTCTGTCTCACTACCCAGTCTTCATGATTTTTAAAAAAGTTTTATTTTAGACAGGAAGGGGGCGGGAGAGAAAGAAACATGGATGTGAGAGAGAAACATCAATAGGTTGCCTCCCGTACATTCCCCAATCGGGAATTGAACCCCAACATAGGTATGTGCCCTGACTAGGAATCAAACCCCCAACCTTTTGGTGTACAGGATGATGATTCAACCAACTAGGCTACCAAGCCTGGGCTATGATTATTATTTTTAACAGCTAAAGAGTGATTTGTCTTTAGCAATACTATAATTTACTAAGCCATTTTCTCATGTATTTTGTTTTATTTTTGTATATGTACTTTTTTTCTCCTATTCAATAACTTGTCCAGGATAAATCCCTAGGAGTGAGATTGCTGGATTATAGGTTATGGACATTTTTATGATTCATTTTATGTTGCTATATATTTTTTTCCAAATGGATCATACCAATTTATGCATTAGACATGTATTGTTTCCAATTTCAACTACACCAGGCTCAGGGTTTTTTTCTTTTATCAGTAGTTTTCGATAAATAGCAATATGGCATCTAAGGGAAAATCCATAGGGCCACAGGGTTTCCTTCAGCATAAAGTAAAAATAATCTAATTTGAGGATTAGGAATTTATGGGAGTCTTTCCTTTCTGTGTTGTATAGGTTTTTAAAAATCTCATTGTACTACGTGGCAAGTGCATTCCTAGAAGCTTTGTTGGAAGCTAGGATGGAAAACCCTGCTGCCATTAAACTCCAAATAGCAAAATGTCAAGAGAAGAATTCTAGGATCTTTTAGAGCAGCTTCCCCACTAGCACAACAAAGAGGAGCTTAAATAGCTGGGTATTAATTTCATTTCAGATGATAAAATTAGTGAAAAGAAACGTAGGTTTATTTCCTGCCTCTGTTTTTAGTAGCTGAATGACATTGAACAAATAGCATATTCTCTTTGAATCTTAGCTTTCTTGTCGGTATAATGAAAAATGACTGAGATTCATTCATTCATTTTAGAAATATTTATTGAGTGCTTGCTGTGTTCAGGCACTATATATACTGGTATAGGCCAAGCAGTGAGGGGCCGGTACAGTGTAAACAAGAAAGACAAAGTCCTGCTTTAGGCCTGTGTCTAAAACAGACAGGAAACAAGTAGAGAAATAAATAATATATGACATTCAACACAGCCTAGCATAGCATGGGTATTCTCTCATTACCTAGTGTTTCTCTCTCCCATTTTCTGCCTAACATGAGTACATTTTAATGATAATTTATTCTGTTCTACCCATGCAAACAATCTTTGAAATTCTTACTCCCCATGTGTCATGGAATGACTTGTTCTTTCATTGCTTGGCAAGGTTAGAGAAACTGGTAACATTTCCCTTCTCGCAGATCCCCGAGCGTGGGATGTTAAAAGGAGGTGGTTGGTGAGCAAGCTAATCTTCTATGTGAGGTTTCCCATCCTTCAAACTTGTTGTTTCATTTAGTCCAGGTTTCTCTGTGACTTAAAGCAGAGGGCGCAAGCTAATTGAGAGTATATTTTGTTTGATTCATGCTGTTTTCTTAAGTTTTTAAACTAAATTAATTGCCAATGTTTTAAAATTTAATTTATTGAGTGATTTTAGAGAGAGGGGGAAAGTAACATCAATTTTTTGTTTTGTTTTGTTTTTGTTAATCCTCACCCAAGGATAATTCTTTTTCCATTGATTTATTTTTTTAGAGAGAGTAGAAGGGAAGGAGGGAGGGAGAGCGAGTGAGAGAAAAACATCAATGCAAGAGAGACATCGACTGGTTGCCTCCCACATGTGCCCCAACCTGGGCCAGGATGGAACCTGCAACCCAGGTACGTGCCGTTGTACTGGTGCTAATCCAACCTGTGACCCTTCCGTGTGCAGGCCAACGTTCTACCCATTGAGCCAAACCAGACAGAGCTGTAACATCAGTTTGTTGTTCTACTATTTATGCACTCATTGGTTGCCTCCTGTATGTGCTTTGACCAGGGATTGTACCCGCAACCTTGGCATATTGGGATGATGCTCTAACCAATTGAGCTATCGGGCAATGTTTTAAAATTTAAATAAAAATCTGGGTTTCTGGCCCTGGCTGGCTTGGCTCAGTGGATAGAGCGTCAGCCTGCGGACTGAGGGGTCCCGGGTTCGATTCCTGGGTTGCAGGCTTGATCCCCAGTAGGGGGCGTGCAGGAGGCAGCCGATCAGTGATTCTCTCTCATCATTGATGTTTCTCTCTCTCTCCTTCTACCTTCCTCTCTGAAATAAATTTTAAAAAATCTGGGTTTCTGGAGTTTTGAAAATCTAAGGTTTGGCAACACTGACCCACGTTCTTTCAGGTGAATATGTCTGGCCCCTGTAGGGGTATTTGAATTTGGAAGAGGATAGAAAATAAGTCATTTGGTCTATGTTTCTCTGTCTCTCTCCCTTCCTCTCCCCGCCCTCTCCCCACTGCCCACCCCTGTCCCTAAATCAGAGACTCATTGCTTACTGCCTTTCTAAGGCAGGAATTAAATACTTATTTCTTCATATTTTTACTCTGTGTAGAGTCTACTGGTGTTGGAAAGCCATGCCACCTCCTTTTATTCCCAGAATTGTTATTCACAGTCTAATGCAGCAGTTCTAAAAATATGGTCTATAGACCTATGAGAGTCCTAGAGACCCTTTGAGGGGGTCCACAAGGTCAAAACAATTTTCATAATAATACTAAGATATTATTTGCCCCTTTCACTGGGTTGACATTTGCATTGATGGTGCCAAAGCAAAGGCCAAAGATGGTGTGTAAAATTGCTAGTACAAGTCATTGTACACTGCAAGGCATTTGCATTAAAGAAGAAAAGAAAAAAGCCAGTTTTACTTAAGAATATGTGTGTGTGTGGTGGCGGGGGTGGGGGGGTGGTGATTGCGGGAGAGGGGGAAGCTGCCAATTAGTGGTTCTCTTATTGTTGACCTCCTTCCCTCCCTCCCTTCCTTTCTTTCTTATTTTTCTATCATTGTTGATGTTTCTCTCTCTCCCTCTCCCTTCCTCTTTGAAATTAATAAAAACAAATAAAAAAAGAGAATTTCCATGATGATGCCCTGGCTGGTGCTCAGTTGGTTGGAGCGTCTTCCTGTACACCAAAATATTGCAGGTTCGATTCCTGGTCAGGGCACATACCTAGGTGGTGGATTTGATCCCCAGTTTGAGGCATGTAGGGAAGCAACCAATGTTTCTCTTTCACATTGATGTTTCTCTTTCTCCCTTCCTCTCTCTCTCCACTCAATGAACATGTCCTTGGGTGAGAATAGAAAAAAAAGAATGTCCGTGATAAAGCAGTAAATATTTCATTAAATCTCAATCCTTGAATACATGTATTTGTAATGCTCTGTGTGAAAAAAATTGGAAGTATGCAAAAAGCGCTTATGCTGCTTGCGCTACTATTTGAGTTGCAAGCTGAACTAGACTTTTTTTGGTGGGAGGGTAGAACACCAGTTTTACTTGAAAGAACAACTGAAAGATAAACTGGTTATTCAGGCTTGGGAGTTTGGTAGATATTTTCTCAAACATGAAGTGAGCCTATTAACTCAAGGAAAAAAATGACAGTATTTGCTGCCAATGATAAAATTTGAGTCAGGCAAAAAATAGAATTCTGGGAAAGTTATAGCTATTTCTATGAGTTTGACAACTTTCTAATAGTTAAAGAATTTTCCATGAGATTAGAGGTGCTATTAAAGAGTGTTTGTTGTTTTTGGTTATTGTATGATGAAACATGTCAGTATTTGGAGCTTCTGCATAAGTTGTTGAACCAATATTTTCCAAATGACCATGCTTGGTATTATGAAATTATGCCCGGGTAAAAGAGCAATTCATAGTGCAAAATTCATAGTGGAATTTAAGTAACAGAATAAGAAAAGTCCATTAATGTAGTTTCAGATTCCACATTGCAACTAACCTTTAAGAAACTACCCCTTGTTGAATTTTAGTGTAGTATCCAAGAACAATATCCACAATTATCTGATAAGGCTATATTGAAATATTGCTATATTTTCCAACTGTATAACTGTGTGAGGCTGGATTTTCTTCATATACAGTAAACAGAAAAACATAGAACAGATTGACTGCAGAAGCATGTATGGAAATCCAGCTCTTTTCTATTAAGCCAGACATTAAAGAGATTTGCAAAAAGGAAAAACAATATCACTCTTCTCACTAAATTTATTTTTTTGAAAATTGTTATTTTTTCCTAGTATGTTATTCATGTTGACATGTAATAGGTTTATTATTTTGTAGTGAATTAATATTTTAAAATTATCTCAGTTTTAATTTATATCATGGTAAATAGCAATAGCTATAACCCACATAAACGAAGTCTCTTTGGGGTCCTCATTAATTTAAAAAATGTTCAGGGGTTCTAAGACCAACAAAGTTTGATATTTTCTGTCTAACAAAATAAACTCAGCTATTTAAACCTTCTAAGGGAGACTGCCCTCACCTCCACTAGGGCTGTTATTATGAGTACTGTCTGGGAAATAACTTCCCTTAGAGCCCCACAATGAAGTAGGGGTGAAAGTCTACCCATTACTGTATTTAGTGGCATCTTGCTGGGTTTCCAAGTAGCCAGGCCTCTCCCAGCCCCATCACCCTTTGTCCTTAATGGACTTGGCTCCCAAATCTGTGGACTGAAGTGAAAGTTCTCTCAAACTTGCATAATTACAGAGCTCCAGATTTGAATGAAATGATTTTTGTTTTGTTTCTTAAATAAGTACAAATACGAAATTAGGTACACTCCATTTGTTCTTATCTATATATATAAAAAGCCAGAGTCCATAATGACCGAAGGCTCGACCAACTGGAAGTCAGTGCTGGGTTGCTATGGCGACCCAGCATTGACTGCCACTGCTGCAGACGCCCAGACCCAGCACTGACTGCCAAGGGGGCTGCAGATCAGGCCTGAAGAGAGGCCTGAAGAGAGAAGCAGGGTCTGATCCATAGCCTCCATTGATCAGCACTTGCCTCTCTCTTTTGCTCCAGGCCTGGCCAGCAGCCGCACCTCTCTTTCTCTTGGGCCTCTGCTGGGGCTGCTGATCAGCCCCGCCTCTCTGGTCAGGCCTGTTGATAGGCCTGGAGACGCTGACTGGCATAGAAACTGACCAATCAGAACCAAATCTGGGTGAAGTGTGAGGAGCCAATAGCTGCCTAGGAGGTGGAGCTTTTGACGCTGACTGGCATAGAAACTGACCAATAAGAACTAAATCTGGGTGAAGTGCGAGGAGCCAGTGGCTGCCTAGGAGGCGGAGCTTTTGACGCTGACTGGCATAGAAACCAACCAATCAGAACCAAATCTGGGTGAAGTGCGAGGAGCCAATGGCTGCCTAGGAGGCGGAGCTTTTGACGTTGACTGGCATAGAAACCAACCAATCAGAACCTAATCTGGGTGAACTGCAAAGGCAGAATCTAAGATGGGGGCTGAGGAGGGCAACAGCTGTTTGGTGTAAGGTGTAAGAAAGCGGTTCAATTTTTTAATGACTGGTTTGGCAGTATAGTGCATATAGCTGGCTGTCAGTCCAAATATAGGGATTCTGTATTTTTGTCTACCAAGAGCATCTCCTCATGATGAAAAAGGCTCTCCCCACCCCATTTAAGCAATCCTATCCTACATCATCTATCTATACTACTAAAAGGGTAATATGCTAATTAGACTGGGTTGACAGGCCATTTTCCGGATGTCTGACTTCCTTCCCGACAAAGCCATAGTGGTGGGGGCCGAGGCAGAGGCTGTTAGGGGCGATCAGGCTGGCAGGGGAGAGAAGTTGGGGGCAAGATCAGGATGTCAGGGGAGGGCAGTTAGGGGCGATCAGGCAGGCAGAAAGAGGCAGTTAGGGGCAGTCAGGCAGGCAGGCAGATAGGTTAGGGGCAATCAGGCAGGCAGGCAGAGGCAGTTAGGGGTGATCAGGCAGGCAGGCAGGCAGGTGAGCAGTTAGGAGCCAGTGGTCCCAGATTGTGAGAGGGATGTCCGACTGCTGGTTTAGGCCTGATCTTGGCAGTCGGACATCCCCCAAGGGGCCCCTGATTGGAGAGGGTGCAGGCTGGGCTGATGCTGAGTGCCCCCCACCCCACCGTACATGAATTTTGTGCACTGGGCCACTAGTACAATTATAAAACTGAATTGCCACTATAACTTAAATGTGGTGCTTCCTTTTGGGCTAAGTTTGGCAAACTTACCCTCCCATCCCCACCTCCACCAATGATGAGAGCCCAATTTCCCCACCTCCTTTGAAACATTCATCATTGTGTTCCCAGTGTCATTTATACTTCATGTGGCAAGTGTGCATCCTTTATATATCAAGTCTTCCCCTTTCTCTTTTCATTAGCTTGAGATAAAGTAGTACTTGGTGAGAACTAGATCCTAAACTCTTAATGCTGCCCCTGAAATCTTGTCATGGATATGCAGATGATTCAGAATATTTATACTTTAAAAAACACTTATCAGAATGAAACACTAATTTAAAAAATTATTGGAGAGAACTCATGAAAATATGTGTGTGGACCTCAGCTTGAATAACATTTCTGTAAAGACTGGAATCTGGAATGACTGACTGGTTTGAATTTGAATTTGGACTCTGCTATTTACCATCTGTCTTTGTGCAGTTACTCAACCTCTCTGAGCCTCAGTTTCCTCAGCCTGTCCCTCATGGTTTTATATAACCCTATCTCCAAGGGTAGCTGTGAGGATTGAGATACAGTATATAAAACACCTGGCATAAACTTGGCATTTAATAAATTTCCTTTTTTGTTTTCCCAAAATGAAATCTTGGATTAAGCTTGTCCACTAATAAAGAGGCAGAAGTAAATCTGGGACACTTTGGAAGGGAAACAAACCCTGTAAGAAACACACAACCTAGCTTTGTTTCCCACAGCAGAGATGCTAGGTTCTGTCTTTGGGCACGAGTGAGAGGTTGAGGCTGTGCCATGATGTAGGGCATGGATTCCAGTTCTGGGGAGGAATATGGCCTGGACTTCTGAGGCCTTGATCTCTTGAGTCTTCTCTGGCCTGTCCTGGAATATCCCCCTTCCAAAAGAAATAAATCATTCTGCTTTTTAAAAAAGTTGATTTTAAAAGAGAAAGAGAGAGAGAGAGAGAGAGAGAGAGAGAGAGAGGAAGAGTGGGAGGAAGAGTGGGAGGAAGAGTGGGAGGAAGAGTGGGAGGAAGAATGGGAGGGAGAGAGAAATATCAATTTTTTGTTCCACTTATTTATGCCTTCATTGGTTGATTCTTGCCTATGCCCTGACCAGGGATCAAACCCACAACCACCTGAGCTACTCGGCCAGGGCAAATCACTCTGCTTTGTGCTTCACTTACAGGGAGTGGAGCTCGCTCATTCTACACGCTGCTTCATGCCTGAGGATATCAATGGAAAAGCCCCAGTCCCGGGCACAGGCATGGGCCTGGATATGGGCGTGAGCTTTATGGGGCTGCCACTAGTTGACCAGAAACACAGCAGTGGACAGATGGAGGCTGTGGTACTGAGTTGCTTGTTGTGCCAACAGGACCTGCAATATGTGGGTGCCTGGCTTCTTCCCTGCCAGCATTTGATCTGTAAGGACTGCTTCCAGGGCTTGATCCAGGAGCTAGGGCAGGTTGCCCAGGCTCATGGGACTGTCCCAGAGGGTAAGTACAAAAACAGGACAGGTTCACCTCCTTCTATATAACAGGTCTCTCCTGTTTCATAGGAACTGAATTTCAGGTGTAGAAAAAGAATCAGGATTTAAGTGCCCAAGGGACAGTCATTGCTGAAAGCAACTCTTTGGGGAATCTATGAGACAAAGCAAATTCTCTTGATACCTAATACATCTGCTTTGTAAACTGGGACTTTTCATGTTTGGGATTTCCTTAAATTGGTGGCAGACTAAAAAACCAGGGAAGGTTTTGATCCAAGGTTTGGCTGACTCTTCACATGGAAAGGAGGGTCCTGGCTCACTAAACTTCTGAGTCAGGGGAAAGTGGGCTGGGTTCCTAGGATTGGTCAGGAACGGATTTTGAACAGACACACTGACTAGTGAACCATTCACCACCTAAGCTGCTGCCCTGCAGGGAGGAGGAGCTTGTGTCTTGCTTCTGAATTTCAGGTTTCCTAGGAAACAGTTTCTGTGAGAACTGCAAGTCCTTGGAGACAGGAATCAGGTCTCTTCATTTCAGTATTGTAGCACTGGGCACCGAATAGAGGTGCAATGAGTATTTGTTGAATAACCTTCATAAGAAGAGAAAATCAAATAAGTTGACAGTGTTTAGAAACATCATTTTTTATTATCAATGTGATTTGTAGCACAAGTCTAGGCTCTCTTTGAGGCAGTATAACTTTGCATTTGTTTTTAGATCTGAATTTTGAGCCCTCTAAACTCTTGGGCAGGCTACCTAACCTCTCTGAGTCTCTGTTGAGAGTTTGGAGCACAGAGAAGATATGGTCTACTTTGAATTTTTATATTAATATCTGATTTTTAAACGTATAATTTAAACTGTTTTTCCTTAAACTTTTGATTTTTAGCTTACAAATATTATTCTATTTATAAATGGCTAATTTTAACATCGCCTTTAAGGGCCTTTCATTAATATTTGAATATATTTACAAACTTAGTATTTGCTTTTATAAATTAAATGTATTTTCTTTTTAAGTAATGCAATTGTCTAGCAAATAAGCATGCCTAATTACTTAAAGAATTCTTAGAAATCCAATAAATTAAATTTATAAATATGATGAATCTTAAATATATCTTAAAAGTTCCAGCAATGTTGGGTTAATATCCAGAATATATAAAGAACCCCTACATCTCAACAATAAAAATGCAAACAACCCAGTTAAAGATGGCAAAGGACCTATATAGACATTTCTCCAGGTGAGATAAATAAATGGCCATTAAGCATGTGAAAAGATTCTTAATATCACTAATCTTAGGGAAATATAAATCAAAACCACAATGCAATACCACCTCATATCCATTAGCTATTTTTTAAAAAAGAACAGAAAATAGTAAGTGTTGGTCAGGATGTGGAGAAATTATATACTGTTGGTGGGAATATAAAATGGTAAAGCCTCTGTGGAAAACAGCATAGTATTTCCTAAAAATATTTAAAAGTAGAATTACCATATGATCCAGAAACTCCACTTTTGGATATATACCCCAAAGAATTAAAAGGGGGGATTCAAAGAGATATTTGTATACTCATATTCATAGCATTATTTGCCATAGCCAATAGGTGGAAGTAATTCAGTGGGTGAATGGATTAAAAAAATGTGGTATGTACATGCAATGGAATATTATTCAGCCTTAATAAGGGAGAGAACTCTGACACGTACTACAGCATGAATGAATCTTGAGCACATTTTGCTAAATGAAATAAGCCAGTCACAAAAAACAAATGCTCTATGATTCCACTTATACAAGGTACCTAGAGTAGTCAAATTCATGGAGACAGAAAGTAGAATGGTGGTTGCCAAAGGCTAAGGGGATGGGGATATGGGACTTATTGCTTAATGGTATAGTTTTAGTTTTTCCAATTTTAAAACGAGGTTGTTGTTTTGGGGTGCTTTTTCTGTTGATAGTGTCATTTGATTAATAAAAGTTTTTTATTTTGATGAAGTCCAACTTAACCTATTTTTTCTTTTGTTACCTGTAATTTTGGTGTTATATCCAGGAAGTCATTGTCAAATCCATTGTCATGAAGCTTTTACTCTGTTTTATTCTAAGAGTTTGATAGTTTTAGGTATTATGTCTAGGTCTTTGAGCTCACCTATGATTTTTAACAAGAACTAATATGCATGTCTCAAGGTTTTGTTTGACTCTAAAATCAGAAAACTAAATTTATACTAATTACAATAATCAGAATCATAATGTTTGTTGCCAAGTTTTCCAAGTGCAATGGAGACCCAAATCATAAGCTTTGTGTTGTTATATCTGGGCATCTGGGTCCTAATATGCCTGCCACTTAATAGTTATATAGCCTGGGCAAGTTCTCTTACCTGTAAAATGGGTCTGATGATAGTAGTAATTAACTCAGGATTATTATGATGATTAAATGATAACATACATATAAAACATTCTGTACTATGCTTAGGATATAGTAAGAGACCAAGAAATGTGAAAAAAATACTATTATTTAGAACTTGTGAAACTGAAGTGGAAAAATATCTGTTAGATGCAAATATGATTGTTTTGGAACCAGAGGGGCAATTTCTTGAATATATTGCATCTTATATGTGTTTGTATGCTCTATGTGGTCTGACTAGGCCATTGTTACCTTCCATATTTGCATTTATGGGTGAAGAGTGGAATAATCATCTTCTACTGCTTGGAGGTTTTAGGACTCTATGATGATGTATGGTATTTGTTGGTTTGTCTGTCTGTCTCCTTCACAGGTATTTATTGACTTTTGTGTACTGAGCTCTATGGCATTTAGGGTACAGATATGAAAAGACAGGGTCCTTGCCTTCAAGGAACTCATACTTTATTGAAGGACAGATACCTAAAGAGATGATAATCATCCAGTGTGGCAGGGATGTGAAGAGAAGATTGTTTCAAGTTCAGGCAAGGGAACAGTACCTCTGAAAGGTTCGTCAGGCACCAGGACTGGTGGATATCAGTTGCTTACTGAATGTTTCTGAAGGACTAAAAGAATGGCACCCAAATGAACTGTCCCATAAAAAGAAGAGCTGCCACCTATCTCAGGTAAGTCTAGTGAGATACCCAATACCTGAATTTAGATTTATGGTCCATAATTTGGGAAGCCATGTTTTGGGAGTCTGGTTCTTTGGAAAGAACTTTTAGCACGGCCACTTGATCCAGCAGAGAAGGAGCACAGACTTGCTAAAATGTTTATCCTATTTCTGCCAATCTGGGGTTTTCAAAGGTAAAATATGGGAGAAGGTAGCAGATTACCATATCAGCTCAAATTCAAGTTCACTTATATTCAAAGCTTGTGATCTACACTGTAGCACTTTGCTTGGGGAGATTCCGTGCTTACTGGAATCCCTGAACTGATGGGAGATTCCATGGAAAATCCTTGAGGAAAGAACCAACTCTGCAGCCTGAGTCATCAGGTGCAAATCTTTAATTAATGCACAGAGCCTAGCTGAGATTCTCCCCAGCACCTCCATCACACTAGGAAATGGCTTTGCATCAGGTCTCAGGGCTCTGAGGAGACCAGCTGGGCCAGGTATTCCAAAGCTAGTGATGGGGACCAGAACAAAGGCAGTAGTGTGCTTAGCCATGCGTGGGATGATTCAAGCTACAGGTTCTGTGCAGAAAGGCTGAATCAGGAGGTCACGGTTCAATTCCCGGTCAGGGCACATGCCTGGGTTGCGGGCTCCATCCCCAATGTGGGGCATGCAGATTCTTTCTCATCATTGATGTTTCTATCTCTCTTTCTCTCCCTTCTTTTCTGAAATCAACAAAACACACGCACGTGCACACACACACACACACACACACATAATAACATCAAATAACCACCATAGCTTCGTGCTTCCTGAAGCTAGTGAGAGGTGAGAGCATGTCTGTTGTAAATTGCAAATGCTGAAAGGGGGAGCAATCTCTCCCTCAGTGGGCAGGCACTGGGGCTTTGGGAAGACCCAAAGAGAAGGAACTGATGCAAGATGCTACAACCTCAGAGTCAGAGTGGGAAATGAGGCTTTTCTTAATGAGCAGCTCAGCTGGAGGGGCTCCAGTGGCCTGGAGAGAGGGAGGAGGTGGGGGTTGGGAGTGAGGTCTCAGTTACAGGAGCTTGGCAGGCTGACTGCTATTTGCTTGTTCCAGGTGCGGAATAGTGTCCAACCGTTGTGGGTAGTGACCCAGGCCTCCCTGGTGGAGGTCAGGTTGCTGAGCTGGGCTGAGCTGGGTGTGCAGCTGGCCCAGAAGCTGGAGCTCTGGAAACCTATCAGCAGGCTGGCTTTTTAGTTCAAGAACAGTTTCCTCACGTAATTGGCTCTCTAGGGTACTGGGACTGGCACTGTGCACCTCAAAAAAATACCTGTTACTGGGAGAGCAATTCCTCTGGTAATAGGAAGGAGGCAGGCTGTGTTTTGGGGGAAGGTTATAGCTAGAACAGATTTGCTGGTGGAAGGAGTTCATGGTAGCTGTGATTGAAGGACAGGATTTGGAGGAGTCTCTTGTTTGCTGGAGCTCTCTCATTCAAGGGGGATCAGTCATAGTTGATGCTGTGGAGGATGGAAATCAGGAAAAACCCTTGGAGCTTATCTCTAACCCCTCACTGCATAAATGGGGCATCAGGAGTCCAGAAAGGGCTAGAATCCTGCTTAATATCACATAATTAATCACTTATAGAACCAGAAAACAACAACAACAACAACAAATAGCTCTCTTGCCTGCCAGTCCAGGGCTTGCCTGGGCTTGAGAGCCAGTAGGAACTGCAGACCTACAGTAAGAACTCTGCTGCCCTTGGTTCCCCCACTGTCTCTCTGTCCAGGCCCAGGTGGAAATGCGGACAGTGGCTTTGCATGGAGTATGTCAGTGCATCAGTCCTTGTATTGACTCTTGAGATTGGAAGTGAAAAGGGATAGAGGTGCCACTCTGTCAGATGAGATGAGCTCAGATTCATTCTACTTGTACTTTCTGCACTCCACCATGGTTTCTTTATCTGGCACAGAAAGCTTGTTTCACAGTTGGGTGGTTCCTAGGAGCATGGGCTCTGAAAGTTGTGGACCCTTCATGTTCAATCTCAGCCCGTGATCTGGTCTTCATGCCCAGACTCTGACTCTTGGCTCAGATCTGCTGCCTGGCCCTGCCGCACAGTCCTGGATCCATCGGCCTGATCTTACATTACCTGTTGCCTCTGTGGGTGATTCTTCCAACTCCTCTAGCTTCAATCCTGATGATCACTCTCTTTTATTCTGGGCCTGCATTTCTGGCTATTTAAAGAATCCCAATCGCTTGCAGTTGAGAACAGAAACTTAGCATCCAGACTTTTGCAGTCTGACCCCCAAACTAATTTTAGACCCTCATCTCCTGTCATTCCTCTTTATGACCTAGCTCAGTGGTCGGCAAACTGCGGTTTGCCGCTCTGTTGACTAAAGTGTTTGCCGACCACTGACCTAGCTTTACCAATCTTTCCTCAAGAGTCCTCACGTTTTGACATCTGAATCCTCTGTTTATGATGTTCCTGCTTCCTGAAATGCCCTTTCCTTATTAGTAACACCCTACCCCAAACTGAAGGTCCAGCTCAAATGTGATTCCGTTATCAGAACTAGAGCACATAGGGATGTGGGTTGACTTGAGAGAATAAGTAGGATCCCCATTACCAGAACTGAACCCCAAAGTGTGAGGCTAGAATAATTTAAGTGGTTGTTGCTTTAGGCCAGGGGTCAGCAAACTTTTTTGTTAAGGGGCTAGACAGTAAATATTTTTGGCTTTGCAGGTCATATAGACCATGTCACAACTACTCAGCTTTGCCATGGCAGCACAAAAACCACCATAAACAATATGGGCATAACTGTGTTCCAATAAAACTTTATTTACAAAAACAGGTGAGCTGTAGTTCTCTGACCCCTGTTTTAAGCTCTGCCTGGGAAAATTGGGTGGGATTTTAACCTGTGGGTGACATCAAGTAGGAAATAGCTGTGTAGGATCCAGGCAGAGCCATAAAATATATGGCTGTGAATTACAGGTAGGGGAAGTGTTAGGAGGGGGAAAGTGGAGGAGCGATCAGGAGGAACAGGAAGGAGTTAATTTTGGCTAGAATATAGGATTGCTTGAAGGAGAGAAGTGGGAACTCGAAAGGAAGTTTAGGGCCACATTGTGATGGGCCTCAACCAATTTAAGCTATTCTGTAGACAGTGGGGAACCATTGAAGGTTTTTGGTCAGTGGAATATAATCCAACCTATATTTTAAAAAGTCATTCTGCCTCAGAAGAGTGATTGGAGGAGACAGGACTGGATGCACAAAGACTTGCTTGGAGGCTATTCCAGTTGTCCAGACCATTGAGTTCCATATTACGTAGGTACTTGAACCAGAGCCGGTCTGGATGCTTAAGAATTATTTGTGAAACTTGGTGAAAATATAGATTCCACACCTATACCTAAGAGATTTGGATTTGGTTGATTTTGGAATTTCTAACAAACCCTCCGGATTTGTGAATTGCTGATCCACCAAGGCAGGATGAGGCCCGATCTTAAGAGGCTATGGATGCCAGAGAAAGGAGAGCACAGGTAAAATGGGATTTGGCAACTGCCCTCTTCATCCTCCTGTTACCTGTCTCTGCTCGTGACATCCCATCCATTTGACTTTTTTTTCTTTACACACCACCACTCCCCCTAATATTCCATTTTGGTTGTATTCCATCAGTTCTCTTTGAGATGATTCTTCTGTCCCTTTCTTTCCATTTCTACCTTGTTCAGGGTCCCATTAATGCTCAACTACCCAGGCCTCCTCCCTGACGGCCCCTGTCGCTAATCCATCAAAATAATCATCAAGCCAAACTCTTTCTCTCTCCAGAACCTTTTTGGGCTGCCTTTGCTTTCAGGACAAAGGCTAAGCTCCTTCGCTTAGCATTTGGAGCCTTTCAGGAGCTTACTGTCCTGCTAATTTCCAAACTCATTCTGTGCCACTCCCCCTCTGTGCTTTTGAAATTTTCCTGTACTCTCTATTTTTGCAATTATCTTGTACTTGTAAGTCTTGCCCCATTCTAATATTTTTGCTTCAGTTCGGTCCTGTTTTTCCTTTTTGCTTTTTTTCTCCCTGCTCCTGTATGACTGTATCTCCCTCCGGGGTGGAGTTAGCTGCCTAGGGACCCCCCCGCACCCCCCGCAACGCCCCAGGACCTTTGTGTATCATAAAATGTGTGTCTGCTCCATCTGAAGTCCTAATCCTCCACTTGTGACGGACAATTGGTCACTATGGCAACTGACTGTGACGTCACAGGATAAGGACTTCAGGTGAAGTGGCAGGAGCAGGTGAGTGTGTAGGAGACTGATTTTAATGTCTGTTGAAGGCCCCCCCACACACCCTCCTTCAGTGCTGGGGGCATAGAGGGATATCTCGGGCTCCTGCTGATTTTAAAAATGATGCGGTGAGAGTGTGTGCCTGGCATCTGCGTGCTGCAGCAGTGTGGGGCTGACAGAGTGTGTCAACTTGAGCTCTGGCTGTGCAGGCACCGCTGCTGCATGAGCCTGTTATTCCATTCTGGATTGCTATTTTGATACCCAGATTGCATCATTCTTCCTACGTATAAACAGGGGGTCCCCAGGGCCCTGCAGCTACTCACTTCTCCACCAACACTGTTGTTGTGATGAGCTCTATTTAAATGAGCTGCCGGATCCGGGCAGGTTCCAGCCATACATGAGCACTGTCATTTTGGGGAACATGGAGGGCTGAAGGATTTTTGGATCGAGTCCTAAAAGGCTGAGAGTGATGGCCTCCTGAGCTGAGCAGAGAGCGACAGAGCTAGTTCCTGAAAGTTGAAAATCTCCTTTCTTCCTTCTGAGCTTCTATTCCAAGGCACCCAGAGGATTAGGAAGGAGCTGCAGCTAGGAAGAGAGTCGCCTCTTTGAGGTCTCCCTCTTGCTGTTCAGTTTGGGAAAACTGCTGCAGTGCCTTCGAGATAAACAGGAACAGGAGGAGTCATCCAAGCCCTTTCTTGCAGCAGCATCTCAGGTGAGCTGAAGAAATGCAACCCTGGCTGAGGATCCCTCAGAGAATGGAGGAGAGGATCCAGGCTGCTCCCCCTACCCCACCCAGTGCCCAGCTCCCCGAGGCTTAGGCCCTGCAGCCCAGCTGGCTGCAGCATGCAGGGTGGGTGTTCCTGGGCTCTTGGTAAGCACCATCCTCTGGGACCTGTGGTGGGCTCACCTGTCGCTCCTCTGACTTCTCTCCCAGGTGTTGATCTATCACAGGGCAGCGAGGGCCATAGGTAAGCCTGCTGGCAGCCAGGGGCAGGGGCAGCAATCACTTAGGATCAAAATCTGTCTTTCTAGCAGGGACTGGGCATCTGGGGAGTGGGTGCAACGTATTTCTCAAAGGTGGTGCTGCTCTGAGCTTTGGGCTAGAGGAAGGCTTCAGGGACTTGTGTGGTGGGGGTCTTAGCCCCAGTACTCTGGAGCTGCTCTTGTGTGGGAGGACAGGAATGGTTAGTGAGGATGGCCAGCCCACCAGAGGATACAACAGACTGATTTTTCTCCTTGTATAGTGACTGAGAGAGGCATAGGGAGGTAGAATGTCTTATTTGTAGCTATGGAGGTAACCTGGGACTGCTCAGTGGTTCAAGATACCACCTGTGTTTTACAAGGGCTCTGTGGTGTTTAGCTAAGTTCCTCCCTCTCTCTGGGCCTCCATGTCACCTTCTCTATGATAAGGGAATTGGCTAGATGAGCAGTGAAAACTAGGTCTGTCTAGCTTTGGGTTTGCATGTGAGACCTGGCAAAGGACCACCAGGCTGCTTCAGAGGATGCCACTCTGTTGGAGTCAGAGCTTGCATCCCAGCTGCAAAGTTTCATGGAGTCCTGGACAAGAGCTGTAGAATGAAGGACTTCTTAACCCTCACAGGGTTGGCTGCTTAGCACTGAGCTCAGGCTTATGTACCTGGGGTGTATGTGTCCCTACTTGGTGGGCTGAGCTGACCCAATGCTAGCTTTCTGATACCTCTTTGTCATTTCTCTCCACTCCAATCCCCTGGTGCCCAGGTTGCCTTGGCTCTGCTGTTCATGTCTGAAGTGTGGACTACCTTCCCTTGCTGCCTCACTACATCCTGGGCTCAGCACACTCTCTGGGACCCTGTAGCAGTCTTGTAGTTCCAAACCCCAGGCTGTACCCTAAGCCTGCTCATCGGTTCTTTAGTGGAGGCAAAATGTCTGCCAACTCTCTGCCAACCCTCAGGGTACCTAAGTATCAGGGTATCCTTCTGTGTGCTGAGCATCTGGCCTTTGCCCTTCTCTGTCAGAAGGCAAATACATCCCAGCTGCATTCAGAATCTCTAACATTTTGGAGCCTCTTTAAAATTGGGTGAGCCTGCTTTTCTCAGCTGCCAGGTACAGGGGACAGAGCTATCAGGCTCAAACTTGGTTGTATATTGTAGTCACCCGGGGAATTTTAAAAAATACTGATGCCTGGATCCTATCACTTGAAACTCTGATTTAATTGCTATGGGATGTGGACTGGACATCAGGACATTTAAAGGTGCCTCATATGATTCAGACATGTAACAAAGTGAGAACCACTGGTCTATAGAATGAAACTGCCCCACATTTATTTTCTCCAGGCAGAAAACCTCTGCTTCACTTGCCTTTTTTCAAAAATCATATTTCTTAAAACTTTAAGCATAGCTGGGGCTGGATTTCAGTTTCTCCTGGATTCCCAGGTCCAGAGCTGTTTCCATGTCATCATTAGAGTTGGATTGTTATTACGGAATATTTTACTTATGAAGTATTTACTTGATTAAAATAAAATTATCTTTTCAAAATATATTTTTATTGATTTCAGAGAGGAAGGAAGAGGGAGAGAGAAACATCAATGATGAGAGAGAATCATTTATTGGCTGCCTCCTGCATGCCCCCTACTGGGGGTCAAGCCCACAACCCGGGCATGTACCTTTGACTAGAATCAAACCCAGGACCCTCCAGTCCTCAGGCTGATGCTCTATCCACTGAGCAAAACCAGCTAGGGCTACCTTTTTTATTTACACTTGAATTAGAGAGGAGCCTAGCATAGTGAAAAGGGCTGGGTTTTAGAGATAGACAAACTTGGGTTTCAATGGTAGTTCTGCCCTTGCTTTGTATGATCTTTGATGGGTGACAATTTCTTGGAGCCTCAGTCTCTCCAACTATGAAATGGAGACAATGGCTACCTCTTAGATGTGGTTTGATGATTAAATGAGAGAACACATGTAAAGTGCCTGGTACAGGGAGTAGTGGTAAAGAATAATTTGTCCCACACATCCTAGAGACCAGAAGTGCTCACTCTTACAACAGTTTCACTGAACATCCTTGGGTTTCAGAGCCGTTCTACCAGGCTGCTAGGTCCCCAGGAGGACCTCTGTGGCCAATGCCTTCTTTACTTTAGAAGCAGACGCCCCACCTTCTCCCGGGATGGTTGTGTGACATTTGGACCATTTCTCAGAATTGATGTTCCCATGTATGACATAGAAGCTCAGGGCTGTTGCTTGAGTAATTCGAGTAGAAAAAAAGCAATATATCTAAATAATGTTTTATGTAATGTGTGAGTTACATATGTATTAATAACCAGATTAATGTTAAATATTATAGACGTTTGATAATTTTAGATAATTAAGAGTTCATGTATTCCAGTTGTCTTAACAAATTTTGTTTTTGTATCCTCATTGAAAAATGGGGAATTCTCTTAAAAAAAAAAAAAAAAGCTCAAGGTTGACACAGCTTGATGAGGTTAGCACCTTCTGAGGGAAGGTAAGAATTTCTGGACAAAGTTTTGTGACAGATAACATGTCTCTGAGTTCACTCTGAGCCCACAGTCTCTCATCCGTGCAGTCTGCGGCAGCAGCCTCTCTTTAGGTGGGCTGAGCCCACAGCTTGTCTCCTGCCTTGCTGACTTGATAGCTAGGTTGCTATTTGGCTCTCTGTGCCTTCCCATCTTGCCCAGGGGAAGACTTCTGAAGCCTGGCTGCAGTAGGCAGAGGAAGAGGGTTGGATATTCCATACTTCCCAGATATTCCCATTTCCCTCATTTTAAGGATATAGAAAGTACAGTTCAGAGAAAGGGGGTCACTTATGTAAGGTTACACAGATAGTGCCAGCCCTGAGCCTGGAACCCACATCTCCCAATTCACCTTTCCCAAGCACCACAGCTCTGCTCTGGATCAGACCTGGTTCCTTTGTCCTCCGGACTGGCTTTTTTTCTGTCACCCTGAAAACTTGCAGATGGCTTCTTACTACTTTCAGTGGCTGTGAGTGCAAGGAATACACATGAAATCCTCAAACCCAATAGAAACTTAATTGTCCCAATTTGCTAAAAATCATGCAATATTTTTTAGTACCAATTGTGGATTATTTTTTAATGCAGACATGTGAACAGATAGAATGCTATGTGATATTTGTTATACTAGAAGAATGTTCAGGGTGCTGTGGGGACTCAGAAGAGGGAATAATTAACTTATCCCAAGGGAAATCAACCCTGTTTCTCAAAGGTAGAACATTTGGAACAGGTTTGAAAGGATGAATAGGAGTTTATGTGAAGAAGGGGAGCGAGAAAGAGTATTTCAGGGAGAGGGAACAGCTCTTTTGTAAACAGTTATGCAAAGGTTTGGTGTATTCAGGAGACAGCAGAGATATTGGGGCATGGCAAGGACATAGGGTGTGTGGCAGATGGAGCAAGAGATGTGATGAGAGAGAGGCCAACTTGGAAAAGGCCTGAGAACCAAGTTGAGGATTTGGGCCTTTAAGGCCAAGAGAGGCAGAGGATATGTAATAAGGGCTTCTCTGATCTATTCAGTTATTTCTCTTTTTTATGATGCTAATGAGGCTGTGTTAGTATGACTAATGTGTGGGCCTCTGGTACCATGGAGTTGGAAGGTTTGTGGAAATTTTCAATGATTAGAGCAGCATTTCTGACCTAGGGATAGATGAGTAGGGTTTCCCCAGAGATTAGAAGGGAGGAACGGTCACCTGATTCCCCTGGATGAGACCACCTGTGGAGAGCATCCTTCTCCATCTCTGGACACTATTCTTGATAGGCAAGAGAATAGGAGATTCCAGACTCAGTTCTGTTCATGGCTTTGTGAAGCTGGGGGAGGTTTTAAAAATTTGAGGGCGGGGGGCTAGGATGGGTGGAGGAAGAGTATTAAACTATTATTTTTCCTGATTTTGTGGAATACTTCATGGTTAAAATAACTAAATTTTAATTTCTGATTATACAGGTTGGCATTTGGGCTGGAATTCTTGGCTGGGTTGAGCTGGGCTTGGCTTATCTCAGCTGTGCTCATTCCTGTGTCTGGGTTCAGCTGGTGGGTCAATTGGAGCTAACTGGCTTATGATGGCTCATGTGGGACACCTGAAACAACTGAGACCTCTCTCTGCATGGCCTCTGATCTTCTAGCAATCTAACCTGAGGTTCATGTGAGAGTCTTAGAGTTCCCGAGAGCAAGAGCAGAACCACACAAAGGCACCTGAGGTTTAGGCATGGAACTTGTTCATTGTCACTTTTGCTGCGTTCTTTTGGTCAAAGCAAATCATGAGGTCAACCTAGCTTCAAAGGCTGGAGAACAGACTCAACCTTTTAATGGTTTAGTTGTTTTAACCATGAAGTTTTGAAGTGGCTTATTTGAAGGGCATGGGCACACAGAGGGGAAGAATTTGTTGACATTTTTAAAATCTACCTCTCAGACTATTTGATTTTTTTAAAAATATATTTTATTGATTTTATACAGAGAGGAAGGGAAAGGGATAGAGAGTTAGAAACATCGATGAGAGAGAAACATCGATCAGCTGCCTCCTGCACACCCCTTACTGGGGTTGTGCCCGCAACCAAGTTACGTGCCCTTGACCGGAATCGAACCTGGGACCTTTCAGTCCGCAAGCCGATGCTCTACCCACTGAGCCAAACCGGTTTCGGCAGACTATTTGATTTTCATCATCTGGGAGAGTTGCTAATTGAGGTCATTGCCATGAATGGGATATGAGAAATTTTTTGAATTCAAAGTCAACGTTCATGGATGGTCATGTGCTTTCTCAAGTATTACCTAATTTAATTCCCATAGCAACTCCTGTTTTCCCTTTCTATTTTACATACAGAGAAACTGGGGCACAAAGGAGTTAAGTGAGTTTAAATGAGTTGCCAACCAAGGTCATTGGGTGGTAAACCTGGTGTTTGGGCTTACATTTATCTTACTGCAAATCTAGACTGTGGTGGTATAGCAGCACTCACTGCCACAGGCAGCCCCTTCCCATGCCATTCTCATCCTTGGACACAGCACCCAGTCCTGCTCAGGAAGCTCATTTCCTGGCACCTGGTGAGCTGATTGCTCTGGGGGTGGGCCTAAAGAGCATCATAGTCTCGGGGGGTGGGAGGACAGTCTGATACCACTTATATAGTTCAGGAGCCCATTATGGAATGTGTTGAAGATGATTGTATTTCTCTGCGAAGAGGGGGTTAGGACAAGATGTGCATGTCCACAGGTGAAACACACATATATGTGCTGCACCCAGCATCACTAGCTGAAGAAGGCCCTACAGAAGCACTCTAAGCTCCAAAGGCAGACCGCTTGGTCTTGGCTATAACAAGAGAAAAGTACCTCCTTGATGAGCAGGCAGGAAGGCCTTGCCATTCTCTGATTAGGTCCTTTCAGAAGCCCCTGGTTTGAGATCTTTAAAGTAATTCTTAATGGCTGGAGTTGTGCCCTAGTTTAAACTGGTTCCCTGGAGATTTGCTGGGCTCCCAGAGCTGTGGAAAGAGGAGTGGGAGCAGCAGAAGGCACCCAATTATCAACCAGAGTAGGGTTGGGCCTGTAGTAGAATGGCTTGTGGGAGAGGGAAGGCAGGAGGACCAAGGTAAGGCTGTAAAGAGGTGTGTAGGGCAGCCACCTAAGGGGATGGTCATGTTCAGAGTACCTAGGTGGAAAGTACAGGCTATGGTGTCAGACATAGTTAATTTTGGCACAAGTGGTATTGGCACGTATCTTAGTTGTTGTATATTAGAAAGCCTCATGTCAAGGCCTTATGTATAATCTGCCATGTTGCCCTGACTCTGCTATCTTTTCCCCCCTCCCAGAGCTCATCTCCTGTCCTGGGTGTAAGCGAGTGTACCCTACCAGGGATGTAACTGAATATTTTTTTCTGCAGTGCTTCTCTGCTGGGCAATTCAAGATGGCCAGGGTAAGTCAGGGCCAAAGAAGCAGCTGATCCTTATCAGAAATCTGTGGGACCCCTGTCCATAAGTCTGTCTATTTATTCATCACTCCATCCAACTTTTTACCCTGCTGTCAATTTGCCTAATCATCCATCCATCCATCCATCCATCCATCCATCCATCCATCCATCCATCCATCCTTCTATGCATCTATCCAGAAAAAAAAGGAAATGTTTGAGTTGGGGAAAGCAAAATGGGAGTTTTTTCCTCATTCTTACAGTTCTTACTGAAAAATATTTGTATTGAGCTTTTATTTTCTGTTTTCTACCCCTGAGTTGAAACTCATGCATCAGACTGTGTTAAATGGGTTCATCAGTCTTTCTTGTATTTAACAACTGATACCTTTAACCTGAGTTTCTGAAAGTTCACATTACTTACTGACTGCTTCTCCTTTTGTTCCTTTCTCCACTAGGGTATCCTTGACACTACATTTTATTCATTTGTCAATTTACTTACTTGCTCCTGTATTTTTATTGAATATCTTGCATGTGGTAGGCCCTGTGCTGGGTGCTAGGCAGACAGAGACCCATGTTCTCTACCCTTAATTAGTTCATAGTTTAATTAGTAAAACTTGTAGTATTTCTTCTCTTCTTCCCCCTGCTATGATTTTTTTCAGATGCCAATGTGAAGAGAAAGCTGTTAGAACCTACATCAGTTCAGTGGCCTATATTATTCAGGAATAGACATGCTAATTTTTTCCCAGATCTCTTCTCCACATGCTTTACATCAGCCCTGCAAGGTATTTGCTGACCAAATGAATGAACGTTTGGATTAGGAGAGGACTGGGTACTCTTGGGCCCAGCAAGCCTCAGCTTGGAAACATAACTTTGAGAGTTGACCTGTGCTTGGTCCTGGCTGTATACAATCATCTTTCTGTGTTCTCCACATCAGCAGCTTCCTCCTCTCTGAAGGCACATTGACTTACTGCTTGTGCGTTCTCATTTTCCTCTCTTGTTTGCATGATAAACTTCTACTTGTCATTCCATATTCAACTCAAATGTCACCCCTTTCTGAGAACTTTCCTGGCCTCTTCTAGATGGAGCCCCTGGAAAGTTCCCCTTGCTTCCTTAGCACTAGGTGCATCCTTTATCACAGAATTACTCTGAATGTCTGCCACCCGTCAGGCTATGTGAGCCTTATTCATTTGGGTACCCTCATCTTCAGCACAGTACTTGCGCTAATAGTCCACGATGCCACTCTTCTTTTAGTCACAAAGGTTGCTTTTCTTCACAAGCCCCCACATGTCGCTCCCAGGCAGCTCTCCAGATTGACTGCACTCCAAACTAGTGGAGGAGTAGCTATGCAGGACCCAGGCCCTAGGGCCTTTACTGCTCAGAGAGGCAGGCCCAAATAACTCCAGAACTTTCTGCTTCCAGAACTGCTCTGAATGCAAGGAGAAGAGGGCGGCACACATTCTCTGTACCTACTGCAACCGCTGGCTCTGCAGCTCCTGCACAGAAGAGCACCAGCATGGCCCTGCCCCTGGGGGTCCGCTCTTCCCCCCGGCCCAAAAGGGATCTCCAGGTATCACTGCTGGCTCGCCCCACCAGCTCACATGCCCTTAAGCAGTGCTGAACCTTAAAATCCTGGGAGAATAGCTCTCTGGCTTTGTTTCCCTGTTGCTGGTGGTGGTGGCGGTAGGGGTGGTCTCCTCCAGAATCACAGTCACAGTGTAAGTCACTCTAGGCTCACCCTGGTGGGGGTGGGAGTGGGTGAGTGTGGGTGAGATGTCTTCCTGAGCAGGGAGGAATAGTTTTGAATTATCATGGAAGCTAGCTGAGTTCCTTACTTTCATCTCTATTTATAGCAGTCATGTCTCACTTCTAGTTACTTAATTAAACAGCTTGTATCAGAGCTTGTCCATTTGTCTAATACCCTTTGTTTTCAATGACAATCTTTGTGAAAGTCTTTTCCCAAGGCCCTTATACCATGGGAGGAATTTTACTGTTGTCATATCCATAGGAATCAAATTTTTTAAAAAATATTTTTTTTATTGATTTCAGAGAGGAAGAGAGAGGTAGAAACATCAATGATGAGAGTGAATCACTGATCGGCTGCCTCTTGCATGCCCCCAACTGGGGATCGAGACCGCAACCCGGACATGTGCCCTTGACTGAAATTGAATCTGGGACCCTTCAGTCCACAGGCCGACACACCACTGAGCCAAATCGACTAGGGCCACAGGAATCAGATTTAATGATCCATGTGATCTGGCCTTGAGCCTGGTGAGACTGGGTAGCTGGTTTCAGCCCCATCACACTGAATCCTGATTTAATGAAGAGTTTTAAGTTGAATTTTAGAGGAGTCATTATCCTGCAGGTGATACATGTGCTGCAATAGTAACAAACACTTTCCTTAGCCTCTGGCAGGTAGTGGGATGCCTGGGGCTTGATAGTGTGTTAATTTTGGCCAGCTGGGCAAATCCAGCTGGGCTAAGCCAGCATTCCTCGTGCTCCTGGAACCTCAGTGGCCCAACAAGAGGCCTCTTCTGTTTGCATCACCTATCCTTGAAGCTCTGTGTCTCCCCTGTGTCCATGGAGGGTCCCATTGAGGGCCAAGGCCTGCTCGGTGGGGCTTAACTGAGAGATCTTCCTGAGCAAGAGAAGCCCACTTTCTCCATCTTGTCTGGCAGGAGTGAATGGTGGTTCCGGGGACTTCGCCTTGTACTGTCCTCTACACACACAGGAAGTGCTTAAGCTATTCTGCGAGACCTGTGATGTGCTCACATGCCATAGATGCCTCATGGTGGAACACAAAGAACACAGGTAAGGTTGGCTGGATGCTCAAAGTGGGGTTGGGAGGGCTCTGGACTTCTTACTTGTAGAGTGTTGGGCTCCTGGTGCGTCAAAATTCTTTGCCTGCCTAAGCCAACCTTCAGCCCCTGGGATGAAGTTTTCTCTGCTCCTGTTGTGGGGATTCTCCGCAGAAAGGCTAAAAAGCCAAGAGCCTGCAGTACCTTTGACTTTTCCTAGATGTAATCCCAGCCTCGATTGGCCTGGCTGAGACACGCACTGTGGGGATTCTTGCTTGGATGGCATGCTCAGAATAAAACTCAGCTTTCCTCAGCTTTTTCTCTGCCTCCTCCTGTAGGTGCAGACATCTTGAAGAAGTTCTGCAAAATCAGAGGATGCTTCTGGAAAGTGTGACTACACAGGTGGCTCATAAGAAATCCAGTCTGCAGACATCTGCAAAGCAAATTGAGGACAGGTAGCACAAGCTAGCCCCTTGTCAACTCGGGAAATGCTCTGTTCCCTCACACCCTGGACATGCCTTTAGGCAGATGTGGCATATGTCCCAGAGGCATATGTCCTGGCCTTAGAGGTCTCAGGGCCAGTGAAAGGGCTTCAGGTCATCACTTAGTGAGTGGGACCAAACTAGGTCAGGATGATCAGAGTGAGTCTGGGCCAAAGCACATGCCTTTTGAAAGTAGCCATGAAGCCCTAACCGGTTTGGCTCTGTGGATAGAGCGTCAGCCTGCAGACTGAAAGGTCCCAGGTTCGATTCTGGTCAAGGGCATGTACCGTGGTTGCGGGCACATCCCCAGTAGGAGGTGTGCAGGAGGCAGCTGATCGATGTTTCTCTCTCATCGATGTTTCTAACTCTCTATCCCTCCCTCTTCCTCTCTGTAAAAATAATCAATAAAATACATTAAAAAAAAGAAAAGAAAAGAAAGTAGCCATGAAATAGCCAGAGGTTGGTGCTTGAGACCAAGGGCACAGAGTAGATAACTGGAAAGAGAGTCCTTTTTATCCTAGGGTACAGCTAGTAGGTGGTAATCTGCCCTTTATCACCCATTTCCAAATGTTTTCTGCAGAAATCTACACATGACATGAAATCATTAGTATTTTACGAGGAAGAGGAATTACTAGGTACTGAGAATTCATCATGTGGTATGCATTGGATTGGGCATCATACATAACATTATTTTGTTCAATTTTTACAATTTTTTCGGTTAATGCCATTTTACTGATGAGGAGACTGAAGTTCGGAGAAGTTAGGTGATTTGTTTGAATTCATAGTGATTGAGCTGTGTTTGGAAGCTAGGTCTGTGTGACTTCAAAGCCCATGTTCTTTTTTTTCTTTTCTTTTCTTTTTAACAGCTTTACTGAAATTTAATCTGCATACCATAATATTTCCCTTTTAAAATGTACAATTCAGTGGTTTATAGTATATTCATAGAGTTGTGCAACCATTATTATTATCTACTTTTAGAACATTTAATCACCCCCAAAAGAAACCCCATACTCATTTGCAGTCATTCTCCATTCCCCCAACATCCCTAGTTCTTGGCAACCACTTTCTGTTTCTGTCCATTCGCTTTTCACTGCATGGCACTGTTTAGTGGAGCATTCTCCTTTTTAGACAATAGATTACATGAAGTCATACTCACACTTGCTCTATCCTGCCTCTAGTCTGTGTGAATTGTTGAACTGCTGGTTGACCTGAGGTTTACCTCAAGAAAACCAGGTTGAACTTTGGGCCACTGGCCCACTTAGCTCAGTTGGTCTGGGTTGTCCAAAGAGTGGGTTGGTGAGGAAGGTTCTTGTTTCTTTATATTTGGTGCCTGATGGGCCTTGATCTCAATGGGCAGCCTCCAGGTTGTTGGCTCTTATGTTTTCTGTCTCTAAGCCCTCATAGGGCTCACCATGCTATGTCCCATCCTGTTTACAGGATTTTTGAGGTGAAGCATCAGCACAGGAAGGTGGAAAACCAGATCAAAATGGCCAAGATGGTTCTAATGAATGAGCTGAACAAACAGGCCAACGTGCTCATAGAAGAGTTGGAGGTATATGTGGACAGATGGGCCAGTGGGTGGGTTCTGTGCTCTCCCTAGGTCAGAAACCAGACACATATCAAACTGGGTCTGTGGCGCAGAGCTTCTTGGGCTGGAATTTATGTGCTCTTTCTTGCTCCCTGTAACTTAAAATGTTCAGTCTAATTTGGGAAGGGTGGCTCATTAAAGGCTGGAAAGTTAGTTTAAACTCCCATCAGAACTATGGCTCTGAGGCAACTGCCTTCCTGGGTTGTGCAGCATTATAGCCTTGGAAGAAAGTCATAAAACAACCCTCCTTCTTCATCAAGTTATTCCCAAGAGTTGCAGACATTCATTCATTTATCACCTGTTCCATATTTGCACTATAAAATCCGCCCACTCTTTTCTCCCTCCCTTCCTCCACCCCTCAGCAGCCCATGGTAGTGCTCTGTCCTGCCTTCCTCCTCTCGGGTACAGTCTCATCTGATTCCACCAGTGTTTACACTGATACACACAGGCCACCAGATTTCCAAGCAGGTAGACTGCAGTCCAAGAATAGGACCAGGAACTCTGTCTTCTCTCTCTGTACCCAGGGCATTACTAATGAGAGAAAACGGAAGCTGGAGCAGCAGTTACAGAGCATCATGGTGCTCAACCGTCAGTTTGAGCATGTGCAGAATTTCATCAATTGGGCTGTTTGCAGCAAAACCAGTATCCCTTTCCTTTTCAGCAAAGAGCTGGTAAGAAGAACTCTTAACTCCTCAATCACTGCTTTTGAGTTAGTAAGTGGATGCCATTATTTTTACCAAACCCCACAGTGCAAAAAACCCAGGTGCTGAAATCATCCTGCAGGCAACATTCCTCTAGGGCTAGGCAACTCAGCTGGGAAATTCTGTAGTTAATACTAGTGGTGTGCTGGTCATCCCCTACAAAATTATTTGGGTTTAAATGGGGGCTAAGAGGAAAGAAGTGGAGGATGATGTCGAAGTGTTGAGCTTGGGAGGAGGTGATGCCCAGGAGCAAGGATTTTGAGAGAAGTTGGTGGGGTTTATATTTGGATGAAGAGGCAGAAGAAGGATATGAAGATACTAAGGTTCAAGGAAATGAGCATATAGCAGAGGATCTTGAATCTGAGATGCTTGTAGGGCATCTAAATGGAGATATCCAAAGTCTGTATTGATAGATGGGTCCAGAAGTCAGAAGAAAAGTAAGGGTTTGAGATAGAGATGTGGGAGTCACTGGTATATCTCTAATATCGCATTGGAAGCGTGTGTGATGGAAGAAGAAAAGAATAAATCTGGAACCCAGGAAAATGCCACGAATTTCAGCATAGAAGAGAGGAAAAGTTCGACTGAAAGAAAGTGAAAAGCAAAGGTCTGAGGAGAAATAGTGTGTGGTGCACAGAAATTAACTGAGTTTCAGACTTCAAGTAGTCAGTGTTATCATTGCTACTGAGGTGGAACAGGATGAGTAGTGAAGTGACACCTTGAGATCTGGGAATCAGGAAGTCTCTGGTGATCATTTGAAAGAAATTCTAGCAAAGTCTAGAATTAAAAGCTAGAACAAGGGGACTAAGAATGGGAGGTGAAGAAGAGACAGAAGGGAAAAGAAGGGAATCCAGAAGGTAGCTTGACAAGGCGACTTGACTTTTTTTTTTTTAATAGGGAAAATGTTTGCATGCATTTATTTGGGAGAAGTTGAAAATAGTTGTGAGCATACTGAGAAGGCAGAACGAAGTGGGGTCTAGAGTGAATTGGTTCACCTTAAACATAAGAGGCGTTCCCTTCCTGTGAGTTGGAGGACAGGCAGGCATCAGCTTTCATGTAGTTAAGTTTGGAGGTAGAAGGGATACAAATTTGGGGGAGTTTGCCCTTTATGGTCTCTTTTGTCCTCTGTGAAGTTGAAAGTGATAATAAGAGGGTTAGGCCTTGGGTAGATATAAAGATTTTAAATAGTCCCTGTAGTAGTGGAAGAAGAAGCTAATAAGAAAGGAAGTGACAAGAAAAAGGACTGAGGTTCATGATCACTGACCCAACCCCAGATAACATGGCTTTGGAATGGCTGCATTGCCCTAAGGTTAGGCATTGGTGGTGGGGAGGAATTAGGGCACAAGTGACATTGTTACTGAAAATGATGAAAAGCTGAGATGGTCTTATGGATTGATGGGGCAGGTTTATGGAGCTCAATGAGGTTGAAGAGCCTACTCTGAAAGAGTAAGAACTAGTTATGATTAGGTAGTAGGTTATTGGAGTTTACGGTCTCATAGGTAAAATGGTTCTAGATGATGAAAAGGATGACTGAACTGAAAAGAGAAGTGAAGTTGATTGACATTTAAAAGAGATCAAGGACCTAAGAGGCCAAGATGTTGATTGGGACATTAGTTAACTAGATGATGGCAGGATAAGTTGGACATTTGCCAGAGCCTTAGCTAAATGGGAGAGTTAGTGATAGGAAATAGATGAAAGTGATGGGGGGAGGAAGAGGTCCGTTGATTAGGATGGAAGGGACTTTTACCTGTGGGTGGAAGGATAACACTGGGGAGCTCAGAGAATGTCTGCCCCCATGGGCTTATAAATTGAGATATGATAGAATGAATGGAGCACTCTAGAGAGGTCTGCCAGCAACTGATATCCTGAGATGAATTATAATTTATTTGAGGATTGGAAGAAATAATGTAAGGATTTCAGAAGCCTCCATAAGAGGAAGGGGATCAGTGGGGAATGGGAGGGAGTTCCAGGTGGGTAGAGGTGGTGAGGAGGCAGGATAAGAATATGGAGATACTAAGGTTTAAGGAAACGAGCATATGGCAGAAGACCTGAGTCTAAAGGACCATGGCTTTGAGCCCTTCAACCTGTTCAAAGAGTGAGGGAGAGGGAATTGTCATTCTGGAGCAAGGGCCCAAAGAAATGACTTTGGTGCTGTTGTCAGATTGTGTTTCAGATGCAGCGATTGCTGGAGACAAATTGTAACACAGATCCTGGCTCCCCTTGGAGTATCAGATTCACCTGGGAGCCTAACTTCTGGACCAAGCAGCTGGCTTCCCTTGGTGAGCCGGGGCCTACCCTGTGGGCTTTTACATATTTGCTAAGAATTAATATAAAGTGTCTGCTTAGCTTACTGGGTAGGTCAGCTTTTATGCCCAAGAGAAAACACTCCCTGAGACTGCCAGAGGTCATGGAGTCATTCAGCAAACCTTTCTTGGGAGTGGAGCTAAGGAGCCCTGCTCTACAGAATGTCGTATGTCAGTGCAGGTGAACCTGTGTCTCTGTGGTTATACAAGGGTGTACACCTGTGTGGGCCCAAACGGGTATATCAGCAACAGAGAGGGAGAGGGGTGAGAGGAAAAGAGGGAGAGAGAGAGAAGTGAGAAAAAGAGGAGAGAGAAAAAAGAGAAGAGAGAGAAAAGAGAAGAGAGGAGAGAGGAAAGAGGAGAGAGAAATGAGAGAGGAGGGAAAAGAGAGGAGATAGAGAGCAGAGAGATGAGAGGGAGGAAAGAAAAAGGAGAGAGAGCGCGCACGCGCACAGAGGAAGAGAGGGGGAAGAAGAGAGAGAGAGAGAAAGTGAATGTTGTGCATCTGGAGTTGAGATGTAAGCACATAATTCATAATATTGTGCATTTTTTTCCTGCTGCAATTTAAGTTGCTGACATTCAGTCTTTAGGCAGAATATAGACAACTTGTGGTTGTGTCTGTGTTGACAACCTTATGGTTGGTTTATTAAATAATAGCCTAATGTTGCCTTCATCTGGGCTATTAATTTTCTTGAAAGTTTTTTGAACTTGACAGAATGATGAATGATATTTAGGATTTTATTTTGCTGCCATCTCCTCTTGGGTTTAACTCAACAGACCTTTGGTGGACCCTTGCTCTGGGCCAGGTCTTATTTGGGCACTAAGAGACCAAAGTGAATAAAACACCTCCTGCCCTCAAGTTGCTCAGTATTCCCCTAAGTAAGTCTTATCAAAACTGAGCTAAGCCCAGCTGGCATGGCTCAGTAGTTGAGCATCAACCTATGAACCAGTAAGTCAAGGTTCGATTCCTCCTGGTCAGGGCACATGTCTGGCTTGCGGGCTCCATCCCCACTGGGAGGTGTGCAGAAGGCAGCCTATCAATGATTCTCTCTCATCATTGATGTTTCTATCTCTCGCTCCCTCTCCCTCCCTCTCTGAAGTCAATAAAAATATATTCTGACAACAAACAAACAAACAAACAAACAAACAACTGAGCCAAAGGAGCCATTAGACTGAGCTAGCAATAGATACCATCTACTCATGTGCCAGGCCAGGGACCTTAGAGGACTGTGCTGGTCCCTGGCACTGAGCTGCACTGGAGCTTCGCCACTCTCTTCCACCTTATTTGCTCCACACACAGTTCCCCAGATCTGTATCTGCAGACTTGCTCATTGTCCTGGGGATGGCGCTCTCTTCTTTGCTACTTCCCAGCACATTCCCTCCCTATCTCCAATGTTGATTTTTCTTTTGGGGTCTCAGTCTCTGCCAGGCTATTTTGTTAAAAAAAGAATGGTTCGAATTCCTTTTTTACAGCAGCATAGTATTCCATTGTGTAGATGTACCACAGTTTTCCAAGCATAACCAATGGACACAGACACTAGGGGTTGAGGGCTTTTGCTGGGGGTTGGGGGAGGTCAACGGGGGAAAAAGGAGACAAAGGAAACATATGTACTACTATTTGTAATACTTTTAAACAATAAAAAAGAAAAGAAAGAATGGGTTTCTCTTTGAGGGAGCCCATTGTTTCTCTAGTAGGATACAGAGTCAGGAATGAGCATCTGGTAAAAGCAGTGCTAATTTCTCAAATGTCCCAGGCCCCCAAAGCTGGTCCATACAGATTCAATTACTGGTCTCATTTAAAACTGAGTCTTAGAGATCAGGGTTGAATTTCTTAATTTCTGCCTGGTATAGGTTTGTTGAATGATGTCTATTGGTCCCAGGAGCAGGAGGTAGAAGTAGGGAACACCTGTAGGTTACCTTTGGAAACTGTCTCTATTCTGAATTTCCAGGCTGTATAACCACAGAAGGTGGACAACTGTCTCGGACAGATACCCATGTTTATGGAAGTTTACAGGGACCATCATCCTTTTATCAAAGGCCACCAGTCTCCAGTAGCTCAGCAAGAGACTCTTAGCCACCCCTCACACAAGTTCCACTCTCCAGCACTGTGTTCCTCGTCTATGTGCTGCTCCCACTGCTCCCCTGTCTCGCCCTCCCTCAAAGGCCAGGTCCCCCCACCCAGCATACACCAAGCTCACAGCTTTAGGCAACCCTCTGAGGTGGTGCCCCAGCAGCTGGGGTCACTGCAGTGCTCCACCCTGCTACCCAGAGAGAAAGAGCTGCCCTGCAATCCTCAACCACCAAAGCTGCTGCAGCCCTGGCTGGAAACCCAGCCCTCCGTGGAGCCGGAGAGCACATCCCAGCGGCTGGGGCATCAGCTGACCTCCCAGCCGGTGTGCATTGTGCCCCCGCAGGATGTTCAGCCTGGAGCCCATGCCCAGCCCACCTTACAGACACCCTCTATCCAAGTCCAGTTTGGCCACCACCAGAAGCTGAAGCTCAGCCACTTTCAGCAGCAGCCACAGCAGCAGCTGCCACCTCCGCTACCTCTGCCACCCCCACCCCAGCAGCAGCCACCCCCACTTCTACCTCCATCCCAGCACCTCGCTTCTAGTCAGCATGAGAACCCTCCTGGGCCTGCCTGTTCCCAGAACGTGGACATAATGCACCATAAGTTTGAGCTGGAGGAAATGCAGAAGGACCTGGAGCTTCTCCTTCAGGCTCAACAGCCCAGCCTGCAACTGAGTCAGACCAAATCACCTCAGCATCTTCAGCAAACCATTGTGGGGCAGATCAACTACATCGTGAGGCAGCCAGCCCCCATCCAGTCCCAGACCCAGGAGGACACCGTGCAGGTGAGCCTCAGAGTGGCTTGGGGTACATACTCTTCCCATCTTAGGATCACTCAGGAACATAGCCTCCCAATGACAGGGTGGCACAGGAACACAGTCTCTTCATCTTAGGTTGGCCTTGAGCACAACCTTCACATTTCAAGACTGCCCTGGGCTCCACCTCCCATCTCTGGAACCTCCAGAGAACATAGCATCTAGTCCCAACATAGAACGGGGCTCACCACTCTCCAGAGTGGCCTAACTCAGCCCTGTCCTCTTCTGTGATACCGGAACCTTGTTCATGACTAGACCTTTCTGATCTGTGCTGGATTTCCCCCAGTGCTGTGGCAGAGAGAGGCTGTCTCTTACCTTTGTAACCTCCTCCCTTTCCTTGCTGGGAACTTATGAATCTCAGACAGGGGAAAGGGAGAACTTAAAGAGCAAGGGAGGGTATGCATTAGATGCTAGTGAGCAGCATCCTTTTTTTCTCTTTTACTTACTAAATTGGGGTGACATTGGTCAACATGAACATACAGGTTTCAGGTGTGGGTTTTTATGTTACAAGATCTGTATATGGCACCGAGGCAGCATCTTTATACCACTGCATAGCTGTAGACTTAAAATTTATCTCAAGCCTACTAAGCTAGGTAGGCTTTATATACAGTGCATCATTTATCCTATCAACAATGCTGTTAGGGAGGCATTACCATTTGTATTTCATAGGTACAGAATTGGAGATCCAAAGAGGGTGAGGAATTTGCCTTGAGATCATGAAACACAGTGGTAGAACCAAATCTTGGATCCAGGTCTGTGGACTCTGGAATGCCATAGAAGAGGCCTGTTTTCTCCCTGGGGGATGATGAATGCTTCTCTCAGCTAAAAGCCAATCGAAGAGGTGCAGCCTCTGGGATCTTTGCTGCCTTCTACATCTTCATTCTTAACTCCTGCTTTTCTTTTTTTTTCAGAGCTTCCTATTGCTGCCCCCTTCTCTCTACTTCTCACTTTTCCCATAGTGGTGTCTCCTATAGATCTGTAATCAGTTATAGCTTCAAAGCAGCTCTATAGATTTTTTACTTTATTACAAAATAGAAGGCCTCACATTAATACTTAGTACTTTCAACTTTAGATCATGTTTCAAAGTTTTCCTCTGAGGTCAGTTTCTATGAGGGGATATAGACTAATCCTCAACATGGCAGTGAAGGGTCTAGGGTTCATAGAGGACCACAAGCTAAATGTAAGTCATAACTGTTATGACTGCTAAGGCGAATATGACAGAGTTAGTTCAGAATTCTCCACTGGGGTTTTATCCTAAGACTGTTATTAGGATATATCTTAGGAAGAGTTTAGATAAGAGTATCTTTCTTTCTGAAAAAATTTTAAGCAGTTCACAGTGGTGGTAAGGGGGAGTGCAGGGCAGGCACTAACCCTGACTGCATCTGCTGCCACTGCCGCAGCTACTCTCTGCAGTGAAACCCACCCAAGTTTTTATTTTCTTCTACAGGCTACAGATGAGCCCCCAGCATCTGAAGTCCCAAAGCCAGCTCTCTCTCTTGACAAGAATACTGCTGCTAACTTGCCCCAGTCATCTGGGGAAGAAACCCCTCACAGTGTCCCCTCACTGGACAACACTGCCCAGCACTCCTCTCCAAATGTGGTGAGAAAGGTACTAACAGAGCCTGCTTTTCCTAACCACGTGGGACCCACTGGTAGCCAAGACCCCCAGGAGCTGGATGAGGAGGACGGGGCGGGGGGAGGAGTGTCCCTGTTCCATCCCTGGATGTTACACAGCCCTGACTCATGCCTTCTGTCCTAATGAGTCAGCAACATAAGTCCTCCTCACCCCATTTCCACCCCCACATAGGTACTTAAAATGGGACCAGCTAAACTTCATTTAGAAAGGGGAAGAGCCAGTTTACTGGACACTTACTCTGTGCCTAGAACTGTGCATGTGCTTCACAAGCATCTCAGCCCTCCCAGCAGTTCTGTGAGGTGGGCATCCCCATTGTGTGGCTATGGAAACGGAGGTCCAGGACCCTAGAGCTAGTAGATAAAAGGGCTGAGTTTTATTTAAAATGAAATCTGTCAGAATCTAAAGCCTGAACATAACTCTCTGCAATGGAAATGGTGAAAATATTTTATGTGACTCCACAACCCAATGTTGATTGGCCTTGGAATTAGAATCAATGGAATTTGTTAGGTGAGTACAGAGATGTCCTGAGCATCTAGGGGCACTGAGATCTCTTAAAAATCAGCTATTGGAGCCCTCCCTGTCCACCCACCTCCCTGCTTGCTGGAAGTGTTCATTTACTGAACCCCACAACTCCTCAGTTGTCCTACCCCTGTCCTGAACCCCCCACCCCTGCAATCCTCCTAGCTGGAACCTCAGTACTGTGTCATGCCCTTCACTCAGCCCTCCCTATGTACTTTGGCCCTTTTCATATTATCTTATTGCCTTCTCTGGTCTGGTGCCCTTAGCCCTCCTGGTGCTCCACTCAGCCCTGCACCTGAAGCTCTGTCAGCTATTCTGTACCCTTCCAGTCTGCCCCCTCTGTCCCAGTTCACTAGTTGTTCTGTGTACATACCCCCTCACCATGTTTCCCTAGTAGTACCAGTGCCATCTGTGCTTAGGTCAATCTATCTCAGTGATATTTGAGAATTTAGAAAAGTAAGGGGTGGCCAAAATGGAATGTTAACTTAGAAATCCCTGGTGACACTTGAAGTTTGGGTAGGTCTCTGGTATCAGTGGCTTTTGATTTATGCCTGTCCTGTCCTACCTTTTGAAATGCTTTGGCCTAGAGGCCATCGAGATGCTGTAAAGAGGCCCTTTGTGGCTCTTAGGGGCTTACTACTTGGGTCCTTAAATTCTTATATTTAGGCCAACTGCCTTTCCATCCAAACATTTATTCACTCAATGTTAAATATATATATATATTTAACATTGAGTGAATAAATTTCAACTCAGTGAGATTCACATTAATCTCCTAGTATGTGCTAAATATTTTTGTTAGGTGTCAGGCACACATTGGTGAATAGTCTCACACTGGAGCTTACAGTCTAGAGCAGGGGTGGGCAAACTTTTTGACTCGAGGGCCACAATGGGTTCTTAAACTGGACCAGAGGGCTGGAACAAAAGCATGGATGGAGTGTTTGTGTGAACTAATATAAATTCAAAGTAAAGGAGCGGAGGGGAGAGCAAGAGAACCAGATAGAACAGCCGGATCCGGCCCGCGGGCCGTAGTTTGCCCAAGGCTGGTCTAGAGGGAGAGATAGTTAAGCAACAACAATCAATTATGATAAAGTGCCGTGATAACTATTAGGGAATATAGAAGGAATACATAGCCCTGGGAGAGGGACTGTTCAGAGAAGATTCCTAGAGGACATGATTTTGAGCTGAGATTTGAAAGGCAAGTTAGGCTAGTGAAAGAGGTAGGGGTGGGGGCTAGTAGGGAGCTCCAGAAGTGAGAGAAAGCCTCGGGCACTTAGGGGGTCTCAGATAATTTGGCTTGGTAGGAACATGAGATATATTGGGGGATGGGAGTGAAACTAAGGTCTGAGATCTTGTGAATAAAGCTCTGGAGTTGGCATCCAGTCTTGTGAGTTGTGAGGAGTGAATGAAGAATTTCTAGCAAGGAGGGATCTGGTTTTCATTCAAATTTTAGAAAAGTTACTTTAGCTGCAGTAAGGGAGACCAAAATAGTACAGAGGAGAAATAGGAGAGGCTGAATGAAGTCAGTAGTGATGGGGCTAAAGAGGAAGCAAGGATTTCAAGAAATCAGATTACAGGAGCTTTTTGTACTCAGAGCCTGGTCAGTGATGGGAAGTGAGGGAAAGAATGTTTTTTGGCTTAACACCTAGGTCTGTTTTGTCCCCCTGGTTTACCCTTCACTGAGATGGAAGCATGGGAAGAAGGTATATTTGGGGGGAGTAAAAAGTTAAGTTTTGAATGTTGATGGTCTTCTGTGGAAGCTGCATTAGAAGATGAGCAAAAGGCAGGTAGCTGTAGATGTCAGTAGTTCAGAAGGAAACATGGCAATTTCCTATGTTCAAGTGGTAGTAGAAGTCATGCAGAAAATGTCACTGCTTGTTTAACAAGTCTCAGTTCTGTTCCTAAACACAGGACAGATGAAGGAAAGGAGATGAGCCATGAATAGGTTGGTAGTGAAGGTCCTAGGAACTCTAATTTCTCATTTTGAGCTGCCATGGCCCTTATTATCCTGGGATCATGCAGAAATTTATAGGGCAGGGGGCCTGGAATTTTTCAAATGCTTTATAGACTTCTTTATGGCTTGAACTCCCAGAAAAAGGAACCTCAGGGTTGCCATTCTGGCCCAGAGGACCCTTTGGGTCTACTTGACTGAGAGAGTCCTAATTAAATACAAAGCTACTTAAATAGGAAAAAGGGCTTTCTTTTTGAGGGCAGTCATTGCCTTGAGCCTGGAATTGGGCAGGGTGGAGGGTATGAAGATAACATTTTGAGCATCTTATCATTAAATGATAATATTTTGTATATCATTTTCTGCCTTTTCTATAGATTTTTACATGGATTATTCCATTTTATCTCTTTGTTTATCTAGAAATACTATAAGCAAGCCACTTTATTGCTCCCCTTTGAAAGATGTGGAAACTGAGACACAGAGAGGTTAAGTGACCCACCCAGGAGTTATACAGTTGATTATTGGCAGTGTTATGACCAAAGCACAGGTCTCTTATTCAACCCTGTGTTAGTGACTAGGTTAAATTTTCTCTCTTTGTGGACTGCAGTGGAGGAGGTAGTACTTCATTTGGCCTCTCATGTGCTGGATTTTCCTGTCCTTATAATCGTTGAAGTAGCCTGAGGCCTTGCTGGGGAGAGGTCTTAGGAGCCTAGTTTGGCCTTGGTTTTCTTTATCTGCTAAAGGTTGTTTAGCCTCCAGCCCACTCCTCGGCCTGTACTGGCCTGGGTGCCAGGGAAGTCAGAAGCCTATCTGAAGGTCACAGACCAGAGGAACCTATGGCACTGGGCACCTCTCTGCGTGTTCCATGGGAATCTTTCATGCTCTGAGCTGCTCACTGGCTTCATATCACCACAAGGAAGATTGTGGTTACAGCACAGCTGCTGTGCTCAAGTACCTAGGACTTGATACTAAATGAGCTGATGCTAAAAGCAAATCTGAAAGTTCCAGAATGGGTTTTCTCGTGTTTTGAGCTCTGCGATCTCAGGAGCATTTTATCCCACCACCTTCCCTGAATCCACCAGGATGTTTTTGAATGAAGTTTGACATTTGTCTGACACTAGCTGTTACTATGCTTCCTAGTCTTGGTTTAGCCACTCTGAAGAAAGACCATGGCCACAGCTCTGCAGCAGAACCTGTTACCTCCCAAGTGAAACTGGAAGACATTTGATGGCTCCATTTCATACTTCTGAACGATTCGACTGCTGAAAAAGACACCCCCTTTATGCAAAGCTCTCATGGAGTCAAACCTGGCGGCATCACAGGGAGCCCTGTCTGAGCCCCACTTCACATGCAAGAGGGATCTCTCTTCTGCACATCATGTGGTCCTACATATCTAACAGAACTTTGAGCCATCAGGATGCTGCTCATGGCTTGAGAGGAGTCTGGGATGTATTTTCAGTAAATGTTACTGAAGCAGTAGGCATTCCTGTAGTCCAGATGATTAAGAGTGATGCAGAAAGTAAAGGAGTATGACTCATACAAATAGCATTTATTACCATTATTAAAGCACTTTGATGCCTGAGCTCTAAATTTGATTCTTACAACTCAGTGAGATTCACATTAACTTGTGGAAAAAGGAATTAAAACCCAGAAATGGGAAATGATGTGCTTAAACCCGTACTCTAAACCAGGGATGTGGAACCATTTTTCTGCCAAGGGCCATTTGGATATTTGGATAACATTATTCGTGGGCCATATAAAATTATCAATTAAAAGCCTGCTATATTTGGTCAAACATTTAATTAACTCACCCCTAATGGCTTGACAGGGTCAGACCAAATGATTTTGTGGGCCTTATATGGCCCATGGGCCGGACATTCCCCAGCCCTGCAGTCTAAACCCTGGCATAAGTGAGAAAATACTAGGCATCCTGTCTTCCTAGTCTCCAAATCCACTGCCACGGATCAGATCATGGGTTCTCAACCTCAGCAACCATATTATCCTCATTGCCTAGCCCTGAGAGCAGGTGTTGCTCAGAATGTTCCTGAACAAAGTGCCTAGTGAGGCTTTCTGTCCTACTCAGGAATTGAGGCAAACACTCCCCAGGCCTGGTTCCCTGAATCTAGCTCCCTCTAAGAAACCTGTCTCCTTAGCTCTAGCCTGGCTTAATTCACAGACCAAACTCAAGTTCTTTGTTTAGGTCTCCTGGCCCACGAGAGAATAGGTTCTTGCCTGTAGGTCTTAAATTTCCTTACCCTGGCCTGGCCAAAATACCTCTGACCCTCCAACTGTTTTGAGAGTTCTACTCATTCTTTCACTTCAGATTCACTGGAATCCATTGATTCCTTTCCTCTTCCTTCCACCTCAGGTTCTGGGATCCTCTTTGCTTTTTCCATCTCTTATGATCATCAGGGCACTGGGCACTCTTTAGTTAACTCGTCACCACCCATGAATGTTTTCTCATTTGACTTTGGTTAGTTAGCCTAAATCAGCATAGTTACAGCCACAGCAGTAACCCTAATTTGTACAGAACACTCACTGTCTACAAGAGAAAATCAGCTTGTGAAACCACTTGCTGGAAAGTTAGTTCCTTCCTCAGCTATCTGATTCAACTGTTTCAAGATCTGCTATACTATTTTAAACCAGCCTACCTCGGAAGCTGCTGACGCAGTCAAATATCCCAAGGATTTAATTCACAAATCTATTTACTGCTATCCTTGTCTCCTTATCTGTTTCCTGCAGCCAGAGTGAAGGCCTTCATTGTGTTTCCAAGACACAACTGCCAAGTCACTGGTCCCTTCTCATACTGCCCATTCACATGGTGCGGTTAGTCTTAGACAGTTTTAACTAGTGAACAAAACCCTGAAACCAGAAGTGATCGGTCAGAGCTTCGGAGCAGCAGCAGAACACAATGTCACGAACTTCACACATTATATTCTCTATGAGACCATAAGCCCACACTCAGGTGTCTAGTCAGCAGTTTTGATCTAGAAAGCTTAGCTGTATGGTTTTCTTTGAAAATTACTTAGTTTTCTTACATTGCAGCAGTAAGCAGATCAGAAGTAGGGAGTTGGGCCTTCGATAATGGCAGCTAACACCTGGGGAAGGTGAGAAGCTTCACCTGAAAAAGTGGTGTGGTGTGAGCCCCGAAATGACAAGCAGCGCCCTGCATTCTCAGACATTCCCTAAAGCACCACTGTCCTGCCCCAGTAAGAGGAGTTCATCAAAGTTCCTTTGTGTCACTAAAGAAATGGTCTCATTAGGCCCCATGTGCTCTATTTAATAAGACAAGCTAGTGTGTAAGGTGTTTCAGAAGTGCTCCCATTCAAAATAATAATTTTAAGGTATGTTTCAAATATCTCAAAAATTAATTTCTGTGGAATACCACCCCATCTACACTACTTTACCCCCAGCACTATTGTCTTGCTGTAAGAACCTAAAATTGATATTAAACTCAGGGCATGTGCACTAAGTGTCTGTTTATTGACTTCTCAATTCCATCTTACTAGGGCACTAGCTTTCTAGCTAATGGCACAAAATCAAGACTAGCCATCAGATTTTTAAGGCTGGGCTCAGGTTCCTAGTCTTGGGCCTATAGGGGTTTGGGAGATCTGGGTAATCATTCTGTGTCTCAATCCCTTCCTACAATGAAAAAACAGAGCTTTCTCTGATATTTGACATCACCATGTGGCAATAATTAGAATAATAATGTTAACACATTGAACTCCAGAAAAAGATTTGTGTGGTGAGGATGGGGAGAGGGAGGAGGCGCAGCAGGTAACAGTGCAGGTCAAGCAGGAAAGACAGGTTAAACAGGTGAAGGGTTGCATAGGTGACCAGCAGAAGAGGGTGAAAGTCAAACAATTCAGGGAAGTAGCAGGCCAGGCAAGTTGTGGAGGCAGGTGCTTCAGACAGATAGATTATATACATTCTAGATGGGGTGATTCAGACAAATCATAGGTCAGGCAGATGCAAACACAGATAAGGAGATAGAGATAAAGAGATAAGAGACAAGAAGAGGAAAGGGACAGGGACAGGAACATACATTTTGAGGGGAGAGAAAATTAGGGGCAAGTGAGTATATGCTAGGCCAGAGAGAGGTAAGAGGGCCTCTTTAGGCTCAGGGCATTCTCCCCTCTCCCCCAAAGGTAACCTAAGTGCATTGTCAGAATGAATGTTTTTGGCATTTTTATTTTTTTTTTGTTCCCTGAACTAGAAAATGTTCATTTTCACTTGAAAACCTCAAGTATACATTTCCCCCAATGAAATCTGAAGATTTTGTATGTAAAGATGAGATCAAGGTATCAGTTGTGTACCTGCCAGCTTGGAAGTGTCAGTGATTGCCCTATATAGACTCTACAGCAGGCCATAGACTTACCTTTCTCATTTAACCTGTGAACAATCGTGGTGCTAGAGAGGGCACGTGGCATCATCTCCATTGACAGTTGAGCTCCTCCTGTGTGTGAGGCACCAAATGTCAGGTGTGGCCACATTCCCAAGCCCTTCTCCAATGCTAGCATGTGCTTCAGAAGCCCTTTCCTTCCTTGCAGGACCTAGAGACTCAGCCTGCTTTCGTGGCCCTGAAAGTAGACCCTTTCCTTACCCCTTCTCACCTAGTAGCCCTGGCAGGAGAGTAGGATGGAGGTTCTCAACTCATCTCTTTCTTTCTCTACATGAAATGAGTACCTTTTGCAGCCTTTCACTCCAGAGAGACAGATAAAGCATCTTGAAATAACTAATACTCAGCAAATATCGGTTCTGGAAATGCCACTGTGTTTGTACAGCCTGTAGAAATGTAGTTGGGACTAGCTTCCTTATGGCACTTGCTCTGAGTCTCTACTCAGAATTCCCCCAGGGACATTTCCCAGGTTCTTGTTACCACTGCCAGAGCTTCACCCCACCTCCTGATGGCCTTAGCCTCCTTGAGATTGGCTGTAGCTATGGAGGCAAAAGAGACCGGTCTTGTCTGCAGTATTTTAGGGCATGTTACTGAACTTGCACTATTATGAAATTGTTATGGGAGTTTATGGAAGCAGGTCCATCAGGTCCAGGTTAAAATAAACTGTGGCAGTTGCCCCAATTCTTCCACGGCTCAGTCTGCATGCCCTGCTCTCCTCTATTACTATATTAACTCAAATTTCGTGATATGCAATAAGTAACCAGGACAGGGGAGCTGATATCCTACAAGTGTGATTTCTACCCCCTAATCTGGAAAGTTTTGTCTTTGGGAATTTAATTTTGTGCATATCCTCTGACACATTGCACCTGACTGTCATTACTTGGAATGGGCCCAGGTGGATTTTGGTGTTCTTAATGCTTGGCATTAAGGATCTCACTGAAAGGCAGAGAGCCATCTGTGTAGTCAGTAGATGAAATGAACACCAGGACTGCATTAAATATATATGTCAAATCGAAAAAGGTGAAAAAACCCAGCTCAAAGGATTAGATTGTCCTATGTAACAGAGGGAATGCAATCATCATTTGGTATTCTTGTCCATAAACAAAAAATGTAGAATAATAGAAAGCAATGGTAGTACATAACCAGGACAACAAAGGGGTGATCGAGATAGCCCTTGTCGTTGTTGTTGTTGTTGTTGTTTCTTGTTGTCTTTTTTACCTCAGTCCCTTAAACTGTGCTCCATGTCTAGTCTGCCAAATTTGGTTTGAGCATTCTCCCCATCCTTCTTTCTTTTCAACCTTTCTAATAACAAAGGGACTTTAGACTATAGAGGAAATTGAGCCCTTTTTTAAAATGAAGACTATTGAACCACCAAGGAACATATAAAAAGCAAACTTTTCTTTGGAGATATAGAGGGTATTTAGCTATTTGCTTTTAAAATTGAGAATTAAGAATAGAAAATATAGACTTTGCTAAAACAATAAGGGGAAAGAATTGGGAGGGAAGGAAAAAAGATGATAAGAACAAGGAAAAGAGGAGGAAGAGAGAGAAGGTCAGGAGGAGAAGGAGCAGGTGAAGGAAGGACAGAGAGGGAAGAAGGGTATGGCAGAGGTAGGTGAGAGGAGTAAGCATAGAGAAGGATAGTGGCAGACAGGCCAGGATTAAGAGTGTGGCTTCAGTGCCGGAGATCTGGATTCTAAATCTACAGAAGTCCTACCTAGTGGTGAGATATTGAAAGGATTCCCCCTGAAATCAGGAATGAGACTGGGATGGCTACTCTAACTGCTTCAATTTAACTTGGTACTGGAGGTCTGAGCTAGTGGAGTAAGGCAAGAAAAACAAACGTAAGGAAAGGAAGATATAAAACTTACTGTTTACAGATGACATGATTTGTGTGAACAGAAAAACCCCCAAGTGACTTTAACAAGGTCTCTGGGTAGAAGGTCAGTATACAAAAATGAATTGTATTTCTATATGTGAGCACCAATAAAAAGAAATGGACATTTACAAAATTAGGTTTCCAATAACATTAAAAAGAAAACCAAAAAACTGCAGATGCCTTTCTGTTTGGATGTTCTCAACTCCCCTCTTTCTTCCTGTACATGAAATGAATAACTTGTCTTAATATTCTGCACCTTTTCCTCCAGTGTAAACTTAGGGTCACAACAGTAATAACAACAATAATAGCAGCAGCTGGGTTTATTGAGTACCTGCAATATGCCAGACATTGTTCCAAATGCTTACATGGATTCTTTCTTTTGGCCTTCACAGCAACCCTTTAATGTTTGTTGTGAGGATTAAATGATGAAATGTATGTAAAGCACTCAGCAAATTGCCTTGCATATAATAAATTCTTAATAAATTTTAGCTGTATACAAACAACCATTATGTTAGAGAGGTGCATTGACTCAGTTGTTAGTAGAACTAAGCTGTTATTCATTTGGCTTAGCATTTGTAGAATAAACAGTCGCGCATTATTGTTATTTAAAAAAAATTTTAATAGCTCATTAATTTATTTATTTAGTCAGGCACTGCTTATCGGTTTATGAATACAGAGGGTAAGCAAGATAGATAAAAATCCATGCCCTGATGGAGTTTACAGTTTGTAGGGGAAGCAGACATTAGTATCAAATGGTGTCACAGATTGTGCTATTAGAATAAAGTACAAGGATTTATGAGAGCATAAAATGGGGAGCTGGTATGGGCTACATCTCCCCTCTCCCTCTGCCATTCCCAGCTAACAGCCTCGCTCTGCCCTGCCTTTGCTCCTGCAGCACTCCACCTCTGTGAGCATCATGGGCTTTTCCAACACTGTGGAGATGGAGCTGTCATCTACGAGGCTGGCGAGGGCCCTAGAGCCACAGATCCAGAGTGTGAGCAGCCTGACAGCTGCCCCGCTTCAGGCAGTACCAGGCCTGCTGAGTGGCCCCCCACCGACCGTGTCTAGCCTGACATCCGGACAAAACCAGGCTCTGTCTAGCCTGACAGGCAGTCACCTGCAGACAATGCCCAGCCTCATGCGTGGCACAGCCCGGTCCATGCCCAACCTGATTAGTGAGGCCTCCCACGCCAGCACAAGCCGGGCAAGTAATTACTCTCAGGCCGGGCCCAACCTGATGTCTGGTCCCAGCCAGGCCGTGCCAAGCCTGGCAATTTGTCCTCTGCAGAGTACGCCTCCGGCTTCTGATGTGCAGCCCGACACCGGAGCCAGTGGCAGTCCTGGCCCTGGTCGAGCTGCAGGGGGCCTGTGCCCTGGCGATGGGGCTGACCCCTCCATGGGGAACACCCTCTGTAAGGTAAGTCTTGGGAAAATGCCATTCAACTATCTCTGCTCATCATGGGGCAAAAGGTTGGCCCCTGAAGGCCTTATCCTGGCTTTTACTTAATAGCTCTGTGACCACTAACAGCAAAAAATGTCTGATTTCTTTGATTTTTCTTGGCCTTTTACTTTTGAAAGATGGAAAGTGAAGATTCCACCCATTTCAATGACTCTTTGGGACAAGATCCCACAGCCCCTGGTCTAGATGTTTCCAAGGACTTGCCTGTCCCCTCAGAACTGGAGGAACCAATTAACCTCTCCGTGAAAAAACCCCCTGTGGTCTCAGTGGTCAGCACATCCGTGGCTCTGCAGCAGTACCAGAACCTAAAAGGTGAGGCTCACGTGAGCAACCTGCTCTCATGCTGGCCACAAACCTGAGCAGATGGCTCAGCATTTCCAGGGGAGGTAGAGGTAGCAGCCAGGCTCTGGGCTGGAGAGAGCAGTGTTCCTCCCTCAGGCTAACTTCACTTCTCTCCTCCAGAACTGATTTATTGATTCCTGTTCTGTTTCCCTCGCTGTGGCCATGGCTGGTTCAGGCATGGCCAAGACTTAGCCTCCCTGTAACATTCCCCATGCAAACTGTGCTGGGGGTCTGAGTTATGGGTAGGGGGTAACCAGAAGAATGCACACAGAAGGGCTAGCCTTGGCAGACTATTTTAAGGAAAAAAGCATGTCTGACTTTGGAGTCAGATCTAAGTTAGAAAACCAGCCATGGAAGGACTGTCACCGCTATGAATGATTACAGTGTATGAAACTATTGTATGAGGGGTGTGTGGCCAAAGGTATGAGTGGCAGATATGAGTGTGGGTGACAGGATATGTTGTCATAAATATGTCACAGGTATTTGTCTTTTGCCTTAGAGTATGAGAATGTTGAACAAGGAGCCCTAGAGATGGATACAAAAGACAACCAGAGTATCAGGTAACAGATTCTTGGCCCAACCTTTTTCTCCCACCCCTCAGGTTCAGGTCCTGGGAGGCTGGCACAGGAAGTAAGCATCTTTGATGACTTCACTAGAAACAGACATTTGCCTGCAACTGTTTTCTTCAATCCCTAGACCTTCAAGTGGGGTCTGTGTGGTCGGGTGTCTGGAATTGTTGTGGAAGAATGTTGTGGCTTCTGCACCATGAGGCATGCGCTCTGTATGCAGTTGTCCCTCTTCATAGATCCCTTTCTTGGACCAAAAGGTTTCCCAGAGGCTGATAGGGTCTGGCCAGGCAGAGCTGGGCAGGAGGGCAAAATATGGGCCTGTCGAGGGTTGGACAGAGATCTTTTTTAAAAATTAAATATATTTTTATTAATTTCAGAGGGGAAGGGAGAGGGAGAGACAGAAACATCAATGATGAGAGAGAATCATTGATCGACTGCCTCCTGCATACCCCACACTGGGGATCGAGCCTGCAACCTGGGCATGTGCCCTGACCTGGAATCGAACCATGACCTCCTGGTTCATAGGTCAACGCTCAACCACTGAGCCACACTGGCCAGGCACGGGGGAGATTTTGAGCAGCAATTTAGTTGTGGGATCCTGAATGAGCCCTATTTAGAGGTTGGGACCACAGGAGGTTCCCACTGAGATCCAGGGTGCCTCTCTTGCCATAGATCCTACAATAGTGAGCCCAAGATTCCCTATGTGCGGCTAGAGCGACTCAAGATCCGTGCTACCTCCTCGGGAGAGATGCCTGTGTTTAAGGTGAAGCCACAGGAGAATGATCAGGATGGGAGCTTCCTGTTGATCATCGAGTGTGGCAATGAGTCCTCCAGCATGTCCATTAAGGTACCACTTTGCTCTGCTTTGGCCCTGAACCTCTTTTCTCTTTGCCACTGGCAGAATTCTGGCTCTGGCTCTGTCCTGCATCTCTAAGTGGGGCTTCAGCTTGGCCAGACATTGTTCCTTGCTGTAGTGGCCTGTGAGATGCACATTAGGAGTGAGCTGCCAGGAGTTATGGGGCTTGGCTGGCTTGTGGTCCTGGGATAAGTCAGCGTTCAGGGATTGTCAATCCCTCCCCTCCTTCTCTCCCTCAACAACCGACTGGTGCTGTATCTGATGGCTCAGACTCACTTCTTTTCCAAGGTCAGTCAGCACACCCTGCCTGATGCCAGCCAGGCCCCAAGTCTGGGAGGAAGGAAGGTCACTGTCACGTCTCTGGCTGGGCAGCAGTCACCAGAGGTGGAGGGGGCATCTCCTGAAGAACACAGACTCGCTCCTCGAGCTCCTGGAGCCAAGAAGGGGCCGCCAGCACCGATAGAGAATGAGGACTTCTGTGCTGTGTGCCTCAATGGGGGCGAGTTGCTATGCTGTGACCGCTGCCCCAAAGTGTACCATCTTTCCTGCCACTTGCCAGCCTTGCTCAGCTTCCCAGGGTGAGTCATGCCAATCCAGGGCTATCCCTGGCTGGCAGGGTTGGGGTGGGGTATGGTGGAGATCTTACAAGGATGAGTATTTCAGGCCTGGCCCTCAGAGCTCCCTCTGGTGGGTTTCCTTCTTCTCTGAGCCTGCATGAATGAGTTAGTGATCCTGTAGCTGTGTTCCTTCTGCACACAGAAAAGTGGGTGGTTGAAACTCAGGTGGCTTCCTTTCCCTTTCTGTCCCCAGCTTCTCCCTGCACACAGATTGTCCCTATACTCCTGTCTCTGCCCTGTTACTTCTCTTTCCTTGCATTCACTATATCCCAAGTCACTGAATTTCTCTCAAGCTTTTGGCTAGGAAGCCATTCCCTACAGGGCTAGGGATTCAGTTTTCCAATGTCCCTCTTTCCCCCCACATACACCCAACTTGGGGCACAGGGACAGGGGAGGGAGTCTGGGCAATGTGCTGAGGTCTAACCTGGCCTCACCCATCTCTGCAGGGGAGATTGGGTGTGTACCTTGTGCCGCAGCCTGACCCAGCCCGAGATGGAGTATGACTGTGAGAATGCCCGCTATAACCAGCCTGGAATCCGGGCCCCGCCTGGCCTGAGCATATCTGACCAGAAGGTAGGGCATGGTCTCTGGGAAAAGGTTCCATGCCTGCAGCAGCCTCCCTGTGCCAACAGGGGCTGAGGCCTTTCTGAGGGGATGAGAGGCTGCTCCTGGTACCTCTATTTGGGGTTATGCCTTGCAGCTTGGCCCATTGGGAGTTGCTCTGATTTTCCTTCTGCCCACTGTTTTATTCTGGCCTGGGTGGCTGAACTGAACCTTAGTATGGTGGCTCATACCCTGTAGAGCAGAGCCAACCCCATTAGAGTTATCAGGGTCACTATCTTTAGTTCTTATTGAGGTGGGACCAGAACAAAGTAACACTGTTGCCAATTCTGATCTCTGCAGAAGTGTGAGAAGCTGGTACTGTCCTTGTGCTGCAATAGCCTCAGCCTGCCTTTCCACGAACCTGTCAGCCCTCTGGTAAGGAAGGCCTTGCTGTTTCTGCCTGCCACTGTGCTCTCTGCTTAGAGGGCCCTGGGGCGGGGGGAAGATCACCATGGTACCCATGTGGGCTCAGAGCACAGCCACTAGAAGTGGATGGTCCAGGAGACCAGGGGGCCATGGCCAATACAGCCCCTCCCACACCATCTGCTGCTACAACAGACCTGACTTGACAAGTAGAACATTCCTCCTCTTCCCTTTCTCTTTGTCTTCCTTCCCCATACTTTTCTTCTTGCTGACTTTCTCTTATGTTCTTTCACGTCTCCAACTCATTCTCCATCTCTTCTTTTTTCTTATCTTCACTTCTCTCTTCCTGCTTTGCCTTCTTCTCCGCCAGGCCCGGCATTACTACCAGATTATCAAGAGGCCCATGGACCTGTCAATCATCCGGAGGAGGCTGCAGAAGAAGGATCCAGCTCACTATACCACCCCGGAGGAGGTGGTGTCAGACGTGCGCCTCATGTTCTGGAACTGTGCTAAGTTCAATTATGTATGTCTTGCCTGTTTGACCTCTCCCCTATTTCCCAGGGACCCCAAGATCGTCATGGCTGGGTGGCGTATCCGGTTGGTCCTGGGCTTCTGTGAGGACTTGGGAGTAGACCTCTGGGGGCCTACTGTGGAAGTGATTGTTTAAAAACTCTCTCCCACATGTGGGCCTCAGCATAGGCTCGGAGGGGTGGTGGTGCTGGTGCCTGGCCACCTGTGGGTAACTGTCAGGGTCATTTCTGTTTTAAGAACTGATACCAAACTGGTTATTCTGAGTCCTGAGGAGAAAAACATAAATTTCCAGACATCCAGGAGACCCAACTAGGCTTTATGGTCTCTGTATAGCTCTTGAGAGGCCTGGAAGAGATGGGCTGGTGGAAAGAGGCTAGACCATTACTGCTCTTCTCCCCCCTCCCCCCAGCCTGATTCTGAGGTTGCAGAGGCTGGCCGCTGCCTGGAAGTGTTCTTTGAAGGCTGGTTGAAGGAGATCTACCCAGGGAAACAGTTCGCCCTGCCGAGGCAGGAAGACTCAGACTCCGAGGAGTTGTCTAGCGAGAGTGGGTGTTCCACTCCCCAGGGCTTCCTGTGGCCCCACTACATGCAGGAGGGCATCCAACCCAAGAGGCGGCGGCGGCACATGGTAAATAGTTGCTGCCAGCTGGCAGGCAGATGGGTGGGTGGGTGATTGGGCAGGCACAGGGCACCTGAGCAACATGTATAAGAGCAACCTAGAGTGAAGCTGCTCAGGTGGCCCAGGAGAGTGGTGACAGTGAACCCTCACTTCCAATCCCTTAGCCTAAGAGGAAGGCAGGGCAATGCGGGGCTCATCAACTCCAATTATCCCTGAGGTTCAAATTTCAGAGAGGTAGATGTACTTCCTCAGGGCCACTCAGTAAATTGATGGCAGAATCGAGGTCTGCTGACTCACCAGCTCAGTGCTGGTTATTCTAAACTGTGATGCCCATAAGAAGAGAAGTGTCTGGTCTCAGAGCCTGGTTTCAACTTGGTTGGGTCTCAGCTTTGGGAGAAAGGAAGGGATCTTTTCAGGACCTTGGTGTGGAGAAGGAAGGAGAGGGGTTGCTTGCAGCAAAGAGAGCTCCTCTGACCCTTTGGCTGGCCCCACCTGTGCAGACATGAAATATCAATTTAAAGCTATTTAATTCCACCAAAATGTACTGCCTGCCTTCTGTGCAGCCTCCCCCAGTTGTTTGCGATACTTCACACACAATGTTTAGTGGCTTCAGTGAGTTTTGCTGTTGCATTCCGAGGGTAGGAAAAAAAACCTGGTCTGGCGAATCCCAATCTGGACATTTATAGCCTTTTCACGTTAATAAATCCTACATTTGGCCCTTCTAATCCCAATTTTTTTTTTTCCAGGAGAATGAAAGATCAAAAAGAATGTCTTTCCGCCTGGCCAACAGCATCTCCCAGGTGTAGATCTGGCAGGAGACAGAACTCTGGCAGATGGTGCCGCATCCTGTTGACCACTCCCCACCATTCAGCTCATTCTCTTCAGATTGTGGATGTGAGACAAGTCTTGTCGAGCTGGTGTAGTGCCCTTCTTTGCCATTTGCATCTTACAGCATTTATTTGGGAGCCATAGTGCATCCACTACAGAGAAGATTTCAGTAATAAACTGCAAAGAGGGAGGTATTCCCTATTACCAGAATAATCTGATGTATAGGGTAACTTGACAAGACCAAGCCTGCTCAGGCTTGGGGGGACCTACCTTCCTTGGTGAGTCCTTGCTGCTGAGGAAAGCAAACTTTCCTCACCTTTCAGTGCAGGGCTCAGGAGCAGTGTATATGAACTCCTCTTGGGCTCAGAAGAGGGTAAAGAAGGGAGAGAGGTTCTGACATATGACAGGCCTGTGATCCCTGGTCCAGCACAGCCAAAGACTGTCACTGTTTGCCTTTGCTTGGCCTGCCGGGACAGAGGCACCAGCCCTGGGCAGGGTAATGGAGGCTTCTAGAGGCCAGAGGTCTCACTTGGTGCCTGTTCGGGTTCTAACGGTTTTCAGGGTATTTGTTTTCCATGTCCCCTTCCTGATGTCGATGGGTGCTGTGCACGTGCTCTGGGGGGTATGGCATTCTTGATGGGGCTGGTGGCTGTGTAGGGTCCACTTACATCTTTAGGTTCAGATTTCACTGAGCTTTAGAAGATGTCAACTTCAGAGCTAGCTCTCTATGCTGCTCACTTTGGGCTCAGAGCTCTTCTTTGGTGTCAGAACCTGCCTTCCTAGAGATGATTGTTGGTGGCTACCCCTTCATTATCTCCATTTTGAGGTTTGGATCACAAGTTCTGCTTGGGAATCTGTGAAGCAGCTGCTTCAGGTACAGAGTTTCCTGGCAAGGAGAGTGACCCACAACCAGCTCACTCTGTTGGGCCTCTCCTCTTGCTTAGAGATCCTAGTCCTCAACCTGTCCATGTTTACAGAGCCAAAGATCAGAAGTGAGTCCTCTGACTTGCCTGCTCTCGGGGCTGTCCATGGCCCAGAAACAGCCAAGTCTCTACTGGCAGCTCTTTTTTTTTGTTGGCAGTTGAAGAAGGCCAAAGTGACTGGCAGGAGCCAGACCTAAGCATTCACGGGGAAGTTCTGTCTAGGATGGAGAAGGGGAAAGCTGAGAGGCAAAAATCCAGTACTCTTCAGTGACCCTGAAACCACTTCAGGACTTGACTTCTCCTTGAGAGCAGAGAGGAGTTCTAAGAAGCCACAGGAACAGGAACAGAGCTCCAAGCTGCATCTCAGGTGGATCTTCATGGTCCATTCAGGATGTTTGGGAGGAAGAGGCACAGGCAGATGCTGGGGATCAGGCCGCCTCGCCAGCAAAGGCTTGCTCAGGAAAGAACCTATTGCTGATGTTGTGGGGAGCTGTGGACCTGGCCCTTTAGTGGCCTAGAGAGACAGCTCTCCTTGGTCCTGTCATGGTTTGGCTAATATCAGAGGGTCTTAGGTTATAGTTTTATTTTACTAAGAGATGCAGTTTAAGGAAGTTCTTGTTTGTAGGGTCTTTGTTGACAGGAACATTTTGACCAGAGAAAACTTTTCTTCTCTCATGGTGAGTTGGTACTGCTCATTTCCTTCTCCACCCAGGCTGGAGGATCATCTTCACTTCACAGCAAACCATGCCCATTGACTTGCCATTCTTTCACCAGCACTTGCCAAGCTCTCCTAAGCAGGTGGGCTTCCATTTCCTGTTTTCTAGTTTGGGGTAACTAAGTCTTTAATACTCCAGTAGCCAGGCAGTCTTTGGACTTAGCCCTCTGCTCTTTGAGGCTCACATGATTTTCTGGTTTGGGCTTTGGCCACTTCCCTTTCAATTTTTGAATCTTTTCCTCTGTTTGGTTGGCTTGGCAAGGTTCCCTCTGTAATTACCTCACTATTTTCTGTTGTTGGCAATTTTTCCTGTGTGGTGCCCACATTCCCACCTCCCCTGAGAGAGCTTCATGGTGCTTTGTGTTGGGCAGCCAGGTGAAGGCTGTGACTGGCTCAAACTTGATTTAAGATCTTTCCTCGGACCAGTTGGAGACCACAAATATGAAGCAGAAATGCCTGGTTAGATGCTTTGCTTTCTGTCTATCAATGAAGCTTCCAGCTTGGATATAGCATGATGGGTCCAGGGATCAGCCTGCTGGGCCAGAGGACCTCAGTATTGTAGTAGAGAGTCACACATTCCCTTCTAATTACAGATATCCTGCATGCTGAGATGCTCCCTTTAGGCTCCTGAACTGGGAAGGGCAAAAGGTAGGGTGCTCTTCCCTCCACGGGTTCAAGGCCCTGGCCCACCATCCCATCCCTGCACTGCTTACCTGAAAGCACTGTCCTCTCTCTGGCTTTTCCTGTGTGCTTATTACCAATGTTGTGAGTCATGGTTATGTTTTGTTTTTGCATGCAGAAAACAGATCATGACTTTTTTAAAAAACAATTTTTTAAAAAGCTACTAGCTGAGTGATTGACTTCAGTGGCTCTTTGCAAACATTTGAGCAAATTCTGCTTTTGACTTGGTTCTACAATGGCCCCATTTTGAAGTCAGTCACGTGCATTGGCTTTTGACAAAGTCAGGAATTGAAGACACAGTGAGTTCTGGATTCTTATGGTGCAAAATGCCATCCTACAGAACGTGGGCTTCTTGGGTGTGCTGAGAAACAGGAGAGCGGAGTGGCTTCAGTTGATGTGAAGGGGATTTTAGTGCAAACTGGTGCAGGATGAACTTTCAGAGCACTGTTCCAGAACGTGGGTAGGTTGGTCCTGCCTGACTTCTAGCAGTTGCCAACTACACCCTCTGCAGGTATCCCGAGTGGCAGCCACCAGACACTCTGTAGCCTTTGCTGTATGCAGGCCCTGCCACGAACCTCGGCACACTCCAGCTCCCTGTACCCATTTCTGGCAACAGGCCCTTGCCTCGCTCCTAAGACCAAGGCCCTTTCTTGTTTGTTCCTGGGCTCTGCTCTGTTTGCTCTCAGTCCATGGTATCACCTATAGTCTTCTTTTCTGAACTCCTGAACTGAGACGTTACTCCTTTTGGATCACCACAGCTGAGCTTCCTCTCCTCCCACTCCCTCACTGCTATTTACTTAAATTGCCTGTTTCTTTAGCCATTTCCATGACCTCAGTTGTGCTCCCAGCTTTTTAGCCTTCTCCTGGACTTCTTGCTCTCCCCAGCTTGAACCTGTGGCCCATCATTGATATTTTTATCAGCATCCTGAAATTTCTCATCCCCTCCTGTTGGTGAAACTTCTCCATTTGCTGCATCAACCTATTTTTTGCTCCCTCTCTCTGGGCTGCTAAACATGGTATAATAATATACCAATCAATACTGAGATTTGACATTATTATTCTGCTTTCAGTCCAAGCCATTCATCTTTGCTCTCAGCCAATGATTGACCTCTTTGCCCAATTCACAGGAGAGAGGCCCGAAAGCAAGAATGTCCTTGCCCCCTCATTTCTCTCCTCCTCCCGTCTCTCCATGTCTCTATCCCTCCTCTTGCTCCTGTTTGGTGCTCTAGTTCTTGAATCCTGCTCTGTGTCCTCCAAAACTTTGCTATATCTCTTGTCCCACTGCTCCTCTTTCCAGCGTCTTCAACCTCCCTTTCCATGGTTACCTCCACATAGCTTCCCCAAGACTAAAAACAATTTCTTAAAAGTCTGTTGCTCCTTACACTTTCATCTTGTCAGCCTCGTTTCTTTTATAAAGAATCTTTTTCACTGCTTCTTCTCAGTCACTCTTCATCCTCTATAGTTTTTCATAAAAGTCACCAGTGACCACCCAGTTGCCAAATTAAAAAAATACCTTCAGTCCTCAACTGTTGAACTCTGTATAGCATTTCACACCACTCACCACTTCCTCACTGAAATATCCTCTTCACTTGGCTTTTACCATACCACAAGTCTCTGGATTCTCCTCTTATCTCAGCCACACAGGCTGAGCCTCCCTTGGGACACATCTGTAACTTTGGTCTCTCCTCTTCAGGAGTTGGGTAGGCAGGAGGAAGCCCAGTTGCTCCTGCTTCCCAGCTGCTCTGCTCCCTTACCTCTGTGTCAGCCTCTTTTCTTTGGCCTGTTTCTCCCCCTGGACCCAGTTCTCCTGTCAAGCATGTTTATGAGCTGTGCCGGGAGGATAGCATCTGTGAGTCCTTCCATCTGTCTCTTCCTACACAGCACAGAGACAGATTTTAGCCATGTTTGTTAAGAAGTCCATCTAAATCAGCCCAAGAGTGTGGATTGGGTGAGTTCCTCCTGGGCCTTGTCTTAGAAGTGGCCATTGGAATACAAAGTTTTGGTTGGGGGCATGAGGGAGGAATATTGTAAGGGGAAGTGTTACTGATCTTAAAAAGACCTATACATTCAAGAACAAATTAAAAAATAGCACTTTTCTTTACTAATAATTGTGTCCTGGAGTGTTTTTTCAGTGAAGGTGGTAGAACATACTTCATGGTCTTCTTGCCCCCAGACTCCAACATCATTATGAACACAAGGTAGGGAAGAATAAATTGGGGAGCTATCTTTCCAGGAAAGAACTGAGTTCTCTGCTTCTTTTATTGTATGAACACAGCCTATTCTTCAAAATATAGGCAGCAAATCTGGGGTGGACTTAGAGAAAACCACCTTATGAATGCCCCCACTTCTAGGTGCTAAACATTTCATGAATGTGCTTTATATAGTGACTAGAGGCCCGGTGTACAAAATTCATGCCCGGGGGGAGGGTCCCCCCCTCAGCCCAGCCTGCACCCTCTCCAATCTGGGACCCTTCAGGGGATGTCCGACTGCCGGTGTGGATCGGGCCTAATCTGGCAGTCAGACATCCCTCTCACAATCCAGGACCACTGGCTCCTAACTGCTCACCTGCCTGCCTGCCTGATTGCACCTAACTGTCCCCCTGTTAGCCTGGTCACCCCCAACTACACCTTGCAGGTGTAGTTGCCCCCAACTGCCCCCCCCCCCCCCCCCCCCCCCCCGCTGGCCTGGTCACCCCACGCAGCCTGCTGTTCAGTTGTTTGGTCGCCCCTCACTAACCCTCCTGCCGGCCTGGTCGGCCTGCTGCTTGGTCATTTGGTCGTCCCTCACTAACCCTCCTGCCGGCCTGGTCGGCCTGCTGCTTGGTCATTTGGTCGTCCCTCACTAACCCCCCTGCCGGCCTGGTCGCCCCACACAGCCTGTTCGGTCATCCGTTTGGTTGTTTCGGATGCGATGGTCGCTTAGCCTTTTATATATATATATAGATGTTCCCCAGTTGCCTAGCCTTAGCTCTCCTCTCTGCCCACTTTACACCAGTGGTTTCTAGTCCTTTAGAGTAAGAGCATTGTAATGAATATTTTTCATTCATTTCATTCTATTGAGGGGATTCCCCACCTCAGGAGTCTTGAGAGGCAGAGCACACTTCTCACTACAGAAACTAGATATATTAAAGTCTTGATTTCTCAGTATGCCTTGCAGCCAGGCTACAGGTCTAGTGGTAGTATTTTTTATTTTTTAAAGTGGCACCACAGAGACTTCTCTGGTGGCAGAGTTGGTGGCATCAAGGTGGTGTTTCCACGGCAGCAGTAGCAGCAGAACAAGTTGTAACACCTGGTGCTTGATGGCATGATAGTTTCTTTAGCAGACCAATGAGCTCTTAGTTTAATTTTCTGGCCTTCCCAACAATTCTGTGAACTACCTAAAAAGTATTTCCATAAACTCATTTTCTGCTTAAATTAGCCAGGATTTGTTTCTTTTACTTACAACTGAGCACCCTACTTGATGTAGAAATCTCAGAGACTCTGATAAAGTCATGGGCCCATTCTCTGGGTTCCAGACCCACTTGTCCTGTGGTCTGTTGGACACCTTCGTTTGGGTGTCTCAATGTCACCCGAGACACTAACCATCCTCCAGGGCCCTTAATGTGTTGCACATTTCCTATCTCAGAAACCAGGGATGTGGGAAGGTGTTATGCAAAGAGCTGAGGTTCGAGAAAACCTCAGGGTATTGCTTGCCGATTCCAAAGAAGTCACCCAGAGGACTGGCTGTGCAAAACATGGGTTTATTAGGACTTTCATGCATACCAGTGGTGGCCGGCGGGTGAAGTTTACTGCCACAGTGGGGGTGGCCAGCCAGTAAAGTTTCCACAACCTAAGGTTTCCCAGTACAGGATTATGTAGAGCACAGAAAACAAAGCAAACAGGACATGCAGGATGATGGTGTGAAATCAAAACACAAGCTGTTTTTGTGCAGTTGTTTACAGTCCGAGTTCACAGTCAGAAGCAGTTTCTCCCTTGACTGAGTTGCTGGCCAGGCTCCCAAGGTCTCGCAGTCCACTCACAGGTGGCTTTCACCATATTCCACAGTGGGGGAGGGGGAGGGGAGCTTTGGAAGCAGCCCATGTTCCCATATACCAGTGGTCGGCAAACCGCGGCTCGCGAGCCACATGCGACTGTTTGGCCCCTTGAGTGTGGCTCTTCCACAAAATACCACGGCCTGGGCGAGTCTATTTTGAAGAAGTGGCGTTAGAAGAAGTTTAAAAAATTTGGCTCTCAAAAGAAATTTCAATCGTTGTACTGTTGATATTTGGCTCTGTTGACTAATGAGTTTGCCGACCACTGCCATATACCATACCGAAGGAAATCAGGGGAATGCGGTGTCAGAGAAGCCAGAGAAGTCTGTGTTTTAAGGAAGGATGATCAGTACTTTTAGTGCTTAAGCTGAGACCTAGAAATCATCGCTGACCCTCCACCCCTTCCCAGACTGGCCCAGGTACCAGAAACCATTCTGATGCCTGCTCTGAGCTTTCTGTTGCTCTGTCCTTACTCATTTTATTAGTACCATCCTTCTCTAGGTTCCGGGGACATAGCCTCTTTACACCCCACTCCTCATGTTGCAGGGCAAGCTACCAGAGTCAGCCCACTCCCTACAAGCCTTGCCCTGGCAGGCAGTCTAAAGCAGACCTCCTCTTCCCGCACACGTGGCCTCTGAACTGTTTCATCCACCAGGCAGTATAGGCAGAATATACAGGGCTGATAAAAATAAGTTCTTAATTTTTTTTAAATGTCAAAACCTAAATAAATATCTGTAAACTGTACCATCTGTTAAACCCATTAATTGTTAATTTTATGACAATTTCAGAAAAATTTTCTTACACTTGAAAATAATTAGTAGGTTAGAGTTTTCAGGGGCATATAAAAATGAGACCTAAAAAATTAATGGTAAATCCTAGCCCTGGCCGGTGTGGTTCAGTTGGTTGGGCATCATCCTGTGCACCGAAAGGTTGCCATTTTCTTTTCCCAGTCAGGGCACATGCCTGGGTTCTGGGCTCAGTCCCTGGAAGGGGGCATGCAGGAGGCAGCTGATTGATATTTCGCTCTCACATGGATATTTCTCTCTCTCCCCCCCTCTCCTTCTCCCTTCCTCTCTCTCTAAAAATCAATAAAACAATCTAACAATCTTTAAAAAATAAGTGTGACATTTTGATTGTCCCTTTCTCTCCTGCAGGTGTTCCTGGATTGGGCGTAGGTGGGAAGGGCTTTGCTTACATTTCATAGCTCTGCCCGAGCTGACAGCTCCAGGCCTTATAGCAGCTCACCTGCACAGCCTCTGTTTTCCAGCATTCCTCAGTTCAGTCATCCCACTCGTGTCCTGACACCCTGTCCCTCCTAGTCCCACAGCTCCCCACATGGCTGAGAAAGCTGTAGGGCAGCACTAGCTAGTTCTCTAATTTTTGAACAATCCTCCATACTTAGCAGAGAGTTCTGCACAAAAAAGGTGCTCAATTTGGGGAGTATTGCCATCTTAATACCAACTCTTCCAATCCATGAAACATTAATTTAGTTCTGGTGTGTGTGCACTAAACTGATCTCTAATTAGTGTTATCTGACAACAAGGCTGGATCAGACATTCATAGTTGATCAGCAAACAGAATTAATTGCCAAATGTTTATTTCATTTTGAGCCATGGGCATAAGGTACAATTTTACTTTTGTCAAGGTAGGAGAAGAGAACAATAGAAAGACTTGCATAAATTGGTAAACCTGCCAGTAATCAAAGACAGATCTCCTTAGGAAAAACTTATATTTTGCATTATATACTTTTCAGACATGTCCCTGTTTAAAAAACCTTAATATGACACGTGATCTAAACATCTCTGATTTTATCTTATAGAACAGAAAAATTATGGGGTGGCTTTTTGTGATGTAGAGTCTCTTAAAAATCTTTTGAATAACAGAGGTAAATTTTAATTAATGCATAAATCAACTGTTTCTGGACTTTAAAAAAATGGAAGTCCATCCTCCCCCACCCCAAATTTTGGTATTTTTACCAACAGGGTCCATGAACCCTGGAACAAACTATACTAATTGCTTCTATGTTTGTTATATTGACAAGCCTCAATTCTTATCTCCCTTCCTTAACTGTCAAGCAACTTGATACTGCATTGTAATAATGACGTTACCATAGAGTATTTAAGTCAACAGCATATAACATTTGTTGCCAGTGGTGACATTAATATTACAGGAATAGAATGAGAGCGATTACTGTGTTAATGACCCCTGAAATAGACTGAGTTCCCTTGTCAGTATCAAGAGTTTGTCATGTTGGTGGTCATGGTGTTGCAATCCATTATCTCACTGAGAATTGTTGGCTTCAGCTATGGTAACTAGCCACAATATATAATACTTGAGCCACTTGAAAACTTAAAAAAATGTTTTGTCTAAGGCTTTTACATTATGAGTTCCCCAAGAAAATCCAGTTCCTCTATGTACATATTTTAGGGAGTTGTGTTTTACCTCTTCGTGTACTTTCTCTGATTTCTCTTTACAAGTGTCAGTGACATTCTACCTAGCCACCTATTTATCTATCCATCGATATCTCACCATGTCCTATCATTTAAAAAAAAATCCTCATCAAAGTACATGCTTTTATTGATTTGAGAGAGAGAGAGAGAGAGAGAAAAGGAGAGGGAGAGAGGGAGGGAGGAAGGGAGAGAGAGAGAACTGACGTGGGATTGAACCTGCAACCTGGTATGTGCCCTGACCAGGAATTGAACTGGCAACATTTAAGTGTATGGGATGACCCTCCAACCAGTGACCCACACTAGCCAGGGCTCACCATGTTCTACAAAATGTCCCTTCCTTTCTCCTTCCTTCCCCTCCTTTTCCTCTTCCTCTCTCTTCCTCCCTTTCTTTCTTTCATTTACTAATGCCATGATTGTTATTAAATAGCTACTAAGTGCCAGGCACTGGGGACAAGCAGTAAACAGATTGGGTCCCTATTGTCTTGCAGTTTAACTTCTGGTGAGGGAAGAAAGAAAATAAGATTGTTGTCCGGACTGGTATGGCTCAGTGGTTGAGCATGGACCTAAGAACCAGGAGGTCATGGCTCAATTCACAGTCAGGGCACATGCCTGGGTTGCGGGCTTGATCCCCAGTGTGGTGCATGCAGGAGGCAGCTGATCAGTGATTCTCTCCCATCATTGATGTTTCTATCTCTCCCTCTCCCTCCCTCTCTGAAATCAATAAAAAATATATATTAAAAAAATGAAATGATTATTTTAGATGGTTTTAAGTGCTCTAAGACAACAAAGGAGGGTTCTGGGATAGACTGTGGGATAGGACTACATTAGATGCAGTGATCAGGGAAGGCTTCTCTGAGGAGGTGACAGGTGAGCTGAGATCTGAATAATGAAAAGGAACCACCAGCCTTGTGCAGGTATAGGGGCAGAGCCTTACAGACAGGTGAAACAGTAAGTGCAAAATATTTGAAGCAGCTTAAAATACACAATGAAAAACATACAAAAAAGTTAAAAGTGGGAAATGGGAAAATAGAAGAGAACAGGAGAAAGTTGTAATGCCTGTATACAAGCCACAGAGTTTGACAAAGTTATTAAAGTGTAGATGCAAATTTGGTTCCTTTCTTCCTGGAAGCCAAGGTAAAAAGGGAAATGTGATGAATTTCATGGTTTGCTTTTTTTCTTAAGGAAAAGAGGTGTCGGGTATTCAAGGGAAAAAGTATTTTTTTTCTGGCACTCAGGATTGAAATACATTTCTTACATGGACCTTCCTGTAAGGGACATAGAGTATATTAGTCACCAAATTTAAAAAGCAGCAGTATAGTCAGGAGGTAATCTGTTATTGCAGCCATATAAAACCAATATAGTTAAATTCATTTTGGTTGCAATAACAGTAACTCAGCCACTTGAACTAGCTTAAGCAAAAGAGGGCACTTTATTATAAAGATTTGAAATATTACATGGAATTCAAAGGCAGGAATGCAGCTCATTTCAGGAAATACTATGATCAGGGATGGAGAGCTGTCAGAACTCTTTTTGTCTCTTCTTTCCTCTTTGTGAATCCTTCCTGTTCTTTTCACATTTCCCCTGCAGATTGGCTTTCTGCATTTCTCCAGGCCACATGGTAGGAAAACATGTCTGTGGACAGCGTCTGACTGCCTGTGTTGTGATGATCTATGCTAATATGTTAGCTACTTAGAGAAAAATGGAAATCTCTCAGTCCTAATTCCATATTCCTGGGAGAGGAATATGATCGACTTTGTGTGAGTCAGGTACCTACTATTGGAGCAATTGGCTGTAGCCCGGTGGCCTAGCTACCTTATCTGAGGATCCAGGGCTAGTTTGCAGAAAAAGCCTCCTAACTATACTTCTGTTTTTAAAATGCAACTCATAATTCATCCAGGGGTCAAGAAATCATGTAAAGATGGAAACCAGCATGAAAAAGAGATAAAAAGTACTAGAATGCATAGCATGTGGGATGGATAATATTTTATAAAACTTGCTTCAGTTATTAAATGCATAGGTATATGTGTACTGGGTCATAACGTAAAATATAATTCTTTTCTTTTGGTGGATTATGGTCCAAAAGTTTGAAAAACCCTGGGCTGGGCAATCTGGTAGGATTCTACTACAGAGATGTAATAAGCATCATTCTTAATCCCTCTAGTAAGTACAGAGGTTTTTGTTTTTTTTAACCACAATCTTTTGCCCAGCTGGTGTGGCTTAGTGGTTGAGCATCAACCCATGAACCAGTAGGTCACTGGTCAGGGCACATGCCAGGGTTTCAGGCTCGATCCCCACTAGGGGGAGTGCAAGAGGCAGCCAATTGATGTTTCTCATTGCTGTTTCTATCTTTATTCCTCTCCCTTCCTCTCTCTCTAAAATTAATAAAACATATTTAGAAAAAACCAATGTTATATGTTTTAAGCGTAAACATATAGCATAAGTGTAAAGCATGACAGGCATTTTGCAAAGGTGAAGACAAAGTGGTACAAGCACACAGCTTTTTGACAGACAGGCTTTACTTCAGAATAAAAAGTGGACCAGTGGTTTCCAACCTGGCTTTGTATCAAACTTGCTTGAAAACCGTTTTAAAAATGATTTAATGGGATCTATGTAATCAGTTTCTGGGAGTGTTACCTGTTAATCTGTATTTCAACACAAAATAAAGCAAAACAGAACTCCCCAGATGTCTCTGATATGTAGCCAGGTTTAGGATTCATTGACCCAGAGACCATATATAGATGAGGGGTCGTCTTCATGCCTTTCAAACAATTCCTTAAAACTGCAGTTTCTCTCAACTAGGCCATATATATAATTGATTTCAGAGAGGAAGGGAGAGGGAGAGAGATAGAAACATCAATGATGAGATAAAATCATTGATGGGCTGCCTCCTGCACGCCCCCTACTGGGGATGGAGCCCACAACTTAGACATGTGTCCTTGACTGGAATCGAATCTGGGACCCTTCAGTCCATACGCTGCCGCTCAATCCACTGAGCCAAACTGGCCAGGGCTCAACTAGGCTTTTGATGGGCATTAGGAAGTGGACAATTCAAAGCTATTTCTTGGTAAGATCTGGAATGTAAGGCTTCATTCACGGCTGCTGGTTAAAGGCAGATCCATACACTTCACCATTGAATTAAGCAGATGGTAGTTTATTGCCTTCTGTTGGACATAGTGGTACTCATGCTTGGATGAGGGCAGGTTTTTGTGTGTGTGTGGGTGGAGGGGAGCGCACAGAAAATTCTTGTAGGCTATTCCAGACCCTTGTTAGACAATAGTTCTGTATTTCTCCAGAAAAAAATCTGGCCAAGATCCCAAAGTTCTATAGTACAGGACATAATGGGGATTATTTGTGCTTGGAAAATTTGCAAAAGTTTGAAGTTGCCAGTGGCCCACCATGGCCATTATGAATTTTCAGATGAACTTGACAGGATGAACCAGTTGCCAACTGTGCCCCTATCTCCAAGCAATAAAATGGATAGAACTGCTGTACCAAGTTATTGGCTATCAACCAAATTTTAGGGGACACCTGCTTCAAATAATTAGGCTAATATTAGGAGAGTTGAATTTCCCCCCACATCTGCTGGAGAGCAGGGCCCGTGTCCACAGAAGTCATTCCTAGTTCAGGTCCAGAAGTACATTAGCATACAGCCGGAGCCTATTCGGCGCGTGCACTCATGCGGTTCTAGAGGTTTGTGGCTAAAATGTATTTCTGGGAATTTCCATTTGGTCTGTCCAGAGCCTTTACGGCCCCTCGGTGGAGACAAACACCCTCCCTCCCAGGCTCCCCTCAACCCTGATACCACGTTCCCGTCTTGTCAGGCTGGTTCTGAACCCATGGCCGTGCAAGGTCCAACGGGCTGGACGGCCAGGCCTCGGGCGCCGGGGGACAATATTGGCCGGGCCATACCTTCGTCCTGTGGTGGCACTGTTGGGAAGTTTTAATTTCATGTAACATGGATGTTTCACTGTCCCAGAGACAGGATTCTCAGGTCCGGCCCTAAGGGGAGCTGCTTTCGGAGTCGCCGGAGGGCGCAGCCGGCACGTGGGCTCCTGGGAACGGCGGGAGAAGGAGCTTTGTCCTCGCGCGGCCCCCGTCCGCCCTCCTGCGGCTGTTCCGCGGCCCCAAAGTGGCTCCAGGTGCGGCATTCCGGGCTCGGCAGCCGCCAGCGCCCGGCGTGCGCGCCCGTCCGACACCGACTCCCTCGCCGCCGGGTGAGTGGCCGCTGGCGGCGCCGCGCCGGGCGGGCTCCGCGGGAATGGGAGTGGGTCCCGGGCTGCAGGCGGACGCGGCCGTTGCTATAGCAACGCGCTGGCAAACGGGCTGCCGGGCCTCAGCTGCGGGGTGGGCTGGCCGCCCCGCCGCCGAGGGAGGCGGCCGAGGTCCCCTCCGAGCGTCAGCTGGGGCCGAGCCGTTGGGACCCCATTTCTCCTGGGTCCGGTGTTTGGGGTGGTCCCTGGCTACCCTGGTTCATCTCCACCTCTCACCTTCACTCCATCTTGGGACCTGAACCTTTTTGAAAGTTTAAAGCGAACTTACGATGGGGTAAGTGCGATTTGGGAAAAGTAACCCATCTAAAAATTCTGAAATGGCCTTTTTTCTTTTTTTTTTCTTGTCTTTTTAAATCTCCTAGACCTGAGAGGTAGTAGGGCCTCATAAAATGGCAGCACTGAATACAGCCCTTTGCCCACAGTGGCTGCACACAGCAGTCCATAGGGTGGCGTAAGACCACCCTGACGGGCTAGCGGGCCGGTAATTTAAGCACTCTGCCTCAGTTTCCTCACCTGTAAATGCAGATAATTTCTCACAAAATTGTGGGCTTGAACGAGTCCGCAGGTGAAACTCCTTTGTGAACAGTAAATGTAAAAACAATTGAGAGTTCCTTGTAAGGGATTTGCATGCTACAGGTGGTTTGATACTCCTGGTCTCACCTCATCAGCTAAGAAGGACCTGCTTTTTTGGCCACCAAACAGCTCCAGTATCCAATCAGAAGACCGGGTGGTCATGCCCTGGGGGAGGGCTCTGAGAATGGAAAGAAACAAGTTTTGAACCTAAGCTTTCTCTCCTTGTTTTATACACTCTTCCCAGTCCACGCTTCAAATTACAACCAGTATGCAGATGTCCCATACATTTAAATTTCTGGCTCATGTAAATTTCTCCTGTTCCTGTCTCAATGAATCATTCCATCATTTGTCAAGATTGTAAGCCAGAAGTCTTGAACTCATCCTTGACTCCTGCCATTCCCGCTCCTTCCATATCCAAATCATCATCAAGATCTATTCATTTTATTGGTATCTTCAAACCAATCTCAAATTCATTCACTCATTTCTGTCCCTACCACTATCACCTTAGACCAGTGATTTTCAACTGGTGTGCTGCAAGAATTTTTAAAACATGAAATACCTGACTATTTAGTCAGGGGCACTGACCTCTTTTTCCTTAGATTGTCATATAAAAAAATAACAGCCAACACAATAATAGCCATCCAGTGTGAATGACTCACATACCTATTTTTTGTCAGATCTGCAAAAAAGGTATTTTTTGTGTGTTGCAGAATTTTAGTAACTGGTTTATGTGTGCCATGTGATGAAAAAAGTTGAAAATCACTGATCTAGGACAGTGAATGGTCCTTAGTGCTATGGAAGGATCAGCACTTACTGCATCATTTTTAGTGGCTTCATAATAATCCACATTGTGGATGAACCATAATTTGCAATTTACTCATTGTTGGGTATTTATATTTCAACTACAAAAATGTTGAGATGAATATCTTCATACTTAAATCTTTTGACTGGATTTTTGACTACTGAAGATCATTTCCTAAAGATGAAATGACAAAGCTACAATGAAGCATCATCTCACACCTGCTAGAATGGCTACCACTAATCAACAAACAACAAGTGCTGGCGAGAATGTGGAGAAAAGGGAATCCTAGTACACTGGTGGTGGGAATGTTTTCCACTATGGAAAACAGAATAGAGTATCCTCAAAAAATTAAATATGGAATGGCCGTTTGCCCCAACAATCCTACTTCTGGGAATATATTCTAAGAATCCCGAAACACCAATCAGAATACATGCATCCTTACGTTCATAGCAGTGTTATTTACAAAAGTTAAGATCTGGAAACAGCCAAACTGCCCATCAGTAGATGAATGGATAAAAAAGCTGTGGTACATTTACACAATGGAATACTATGAGCTATAAAAAAGGAGGAGTTCTTACCCTTTGAGACAGCATGGATGGACCTGGAGACTATTATGATAAGTGAAATAAACCAGTCGGAGAAAGACAAACATCACATGATCTTATATGTGGAATCTAATGAGCAAAATAAACTGATGAACAAAATAGAACCAGAGACATGGATGCATGGAACAGATTGACAGATCTCAGGGGGAAAGGGAGGTGGGGGGACAGGAAGAGATTAACCAAAGAACTTACATGCATATATGCATAGCCCATGGACAGACAATAGTGAGGTAAAGGCCTGAGGTGGTGGTGGGGAGAAATGGAGGACATCTGTAATATTCTTAAAAGAGAAAAGTTATGGAATTCCTGGGGAAGAATTCCTGAGGTTTTAGGCAAAATTGTCTATAACACTTCATTTGATGTAATGAAAAAGAACCCCATCACCAGCTACATAAATGATGTTAAAACGAAAAAAATAAGTTTCCACATTTTTCCACAAAAGAGACAGTAGAAAGAGCACTGGCGTTGGAACCAGGTGACAGAAGACCTGGCTTGGCTGCTATGACAAGTTTTAACTTCAGTCTGCTCACGTGCAAAGTGAGGATATCTCAACCTATTTGACAGATTGTCATGAGGCTTCTATGAGCTTATAATTGTGAAACAATTAATTAAATATGATACTGTTATTTTAGTGACTGATTTAAAAATATGAAATTACAGGGTCGAAAGGCAGGCTCATTGTGAATGCTCTTGAAACACATTGCCATCTTCAGAAAGATTATACTAGCTTACCATCCCGCCATCACTTTTATGACACCTGTATGAGCATTATTATTTTTAAAAATCTTTGTTAATATCACAGATAAAAATAGTACCTCCTTATTTTAACTCACATGTTTCATTATTAATGTATTTCAGCATAAAAAAATCTTGTTAGCTATTAGATATTTCTCTTCTGTGAATTACCTGCATAAACTCTATGATGGTTTTTATATTGGAGTCTCATTTTTTTCATATCAATTGCTTAATTGTTTTTTTAAAATATATTTTATTGATTTTTTACAGAGAGGAAGGGAGAGGGATAGAGAGTTAGAAACATCGATGAGAGAGAAACATCGATCAGCTGCCTCCTGCACACCCCCTACTGGGGATGTGCCCGCAACCAAGGTACATGCCCTTGACCGGAATCGAACCTGGGACCCTTGAGTCCGCAGGCCGACGCTCTATCCACTGAGCCAAACCAGTTAGGGCCAATTGCTTAATTGTTTGATTTCTGCCTCTCCCAGCCCAGGCAGGAGCCAGTGTACTGGGCTTTGGCTGGAATTCGTTGAATCAGGTATCCCTGGAACCCGGGGCGAGTTGTTACTTGCCTGCAGGCTACAGAGCCATGTAGAAAGTGTTTCTGTCTGTATCTTGGGGAAAATCTGAAATAAAGACCAGTATCTGTGTATCTGAATCTTCAGTCTAACTGGACTTGGAAGAAAGAAGGTATCCAGGTAGGAGGCAAAGGACCAAGGCAGGGGAGGCAAGAGTGAACTCCTGAAACCTGGCAGAAAGAAGCTGTAACCTCTTTTTTTTTTTGTAGGAACCTTGCATTTTTTCTGTATGAACAAGGAGGGGAACACTGGGGGCGCTGACTTGCCAGACACTGATTTGTATGAATTCTTGATAGAGTCAGGATATTAACCCTTGCCTATCATATGGGGGCATGTCCCCACAATTGCCTTTTCATTTAATTTACAATGCTTTTGATTTATAGAATTTAAAACAATTTTATGTTGTCTACCTATTAACCTTTTTATTTTTGATTCATTGCTTTTATGCTCAGAAAGTCCTTTACATACTGAGACCAAATAACTATGTTTTCTTTAAAAGTGTTATTTTGTGGTGTCAGTAAATTAAGCAAGAGTTAATGAGAGTGAGAACTGAGTAGTGTGATTTCCAATAAAAAACCTGAAAGATGATGATACAAAGGGTGATACTTAAGTCATCTTCCTGTTTCCTTAAAGATGGAAGGAAAGAGCTTATGCTGCTGTCAGGCAGATGGAGGACAACTTCTCCTGCTGGTGTCTGTCACACGTTGTGAATGTGTAGACTCTTCTCCTTAGAGACTTTTAGAAGTGTCCTGAAAGAGGAGATGTGATCTCTGAAGATACTTCCTACATCTCTTATCCATCTCATGATCCCATATAGTATTTCAAGCACCCACAGTTTTAGATACCGAGAAATAATTTCCCTGATTTTAAAAGAGGCTTAAGAAAAGGAAACTGTAATGTAAAATTAATGCTGACCTTCTCAGCTTTGGAAGATTAGCGTGCTTTAAGAATGTCCCTTCCAGCTGAGCTGAGCTCCAAGGTGAATTATGTTTTGCTTGGATCTGCCTTAGGGTTCTAGAATGTGGAAAGTGGACAACTTATTGTTAAACTAACTGTATTAATATATCTTTCCTTAGTTCATTAACTGAAATAAATCATAGGGTGCATGAGAAACTAATCGCCTCACAAATTCCTGCAGTTTTGTCAACCTAAAGTTGTTTCATTTCATAAAGGTGTGTAAGGTGAGTGGCACTAACTTTTATAATTAATCAGAATATCCTTTCTACTTATAATGGACTAATTTTCTTAATAATTAGATTCGTCAGTTTGAATATCAGTGAAGATATGGTATTACATTAGGAATAAAGCAAAAAACAACATTCTGTTTTAAAGAAGTTGATTTAGAAATACTATTGCATTTGGCTTATTTTTATCTAAATTATTTAGTAGATATTATTAACCATTATAAACATCATTCAACAAATATATATTGGGAGCCTGTAATGTTCCAGGCATTGTTTCAGAATGCTGCTTTATTTTCACTTTTACATTGTTTGTGTTCAAAGTTTGCTTGTGAGTCAGTATTCTTTTTTGTTGTTGTTAATCCTCAGCTGAGGATATTTTTTTCATTGATTTTTAGAGAGAGTAGAAGAGAGGGAGGAGGGGGAGAGAGAAAGAGAGAAGGTGAGGTGTGAGAGAGAGAGAAACATCAATGTGAGAAAGACGTGTTGGTTGGTTGCCTCCAATATGCATCCCTACTGGGGTGGGGGATGGACTCTGCAACTCAGGTATGTGCTCTTGCCTGTGAATCTAACCAAGACCCTTTGGGCTGTGGGCAGGCGCTCTAACCACTGAGAACCCAGCCAGGGCTGATTCAATATTCTCAACATGAACTGTGTTTATTTGGAAAAACTGGTCATTGGACTCACACATATTTATTTAGGGACTCTAAGAAAAGCCTTATGAAAAATGTTCATCCAGCCTCTAAGGTTGAGGTGCTGGTAATTGAAAGTTCTACTCTGTGACTGTCATTGTCACAGTGAATGCTCATCTGCAGTGACAGAGTTTGTTGAGAGAATCCACTTATGATTTACCAAAAGCAGGGCATCTGAGGCTCAGGTTCTTATACTTGAATTCTTTTAAGTCTATTTGCAGTTAGCAGATCTAACATAGAGGCTCTTATATCTGCTCCAGGGAGCTCAACTTCCAATCAGCTGAGATACTAGGAAGAAAGCAAATACTTATCCTTGGATGTTTTTCATGGAAATCAAATTAGCTTTTCCTTTCAATCTTTTTTATGTTGGTGTTCAGTTTATGGTAATAAAATTCAATTATTTTCATATTTGTTATTATGAAAGGAAGCACCAATGTCTAGTAGTGATTTTCAAGTTAACTGTTTTTCTGTCATATCTCTTTGACGGTACATATGTTATAATGTATACACTTAACTCCTTCTTATAGTCACACCTCACTTTTAAAATTATGATATAATTAATGTATTATAAAATTCACCCTTTTAAAGTATGTAATTAAGCTTTTAGTATATCAGAAGGTTTTGCAGCAATCAACACTGTTTAATTCCAGAATGTTTCATCATCCCTGTTATGCAAAGAGCCAAGGTCCGAGAAGGCCTCAGCATATTGTTTGCTGATTCCAAAGAAATAACCTGGAAAACCGGGCTGGAAAAGACATGAGTTTATTAGGACTTACGTGTGCACCTGGGTTGGGTTGGTTGGTTGGAATGCAGGGGTTGGGAGCCACCTGCCGTGGAAATCTTTGCAATATAGACTTTCTTGATTATATAGAGCACAGAAGACAAAGCAAACAGGACATGCAGAATTGAGAGCAAGAGAGAGCAGGAAACATCGACCTTACACACATGCCCTGACTGGGGCCAAACCCACAACCCAGGTATGTGCCGTGACCGGGAATCGAACCAGCAACCTTTTGATGCACAGGATGCTGCTTCAACCAACTGAGCCACACCAGCCAGGCATATACATATACTAGGTTCTTGAAATACAAAGATATAGCTTTTGAGAGCTCATGGTCTCTTTGAGGGAAGCAAAGCCCCAAAATTGTAATATTCTATGAAAGGTGCTATAAGAGACTCATAGATAGGTGCTGTGGGACTTGGAGGAGAGCACTCCTGAGTCTGCTTGGGGAAGTCAGGGAAGGGTGAGCAAAAAGGGAAAGGATTCTGAGGCAGAATGAACAGCAGGCCCAAAGGCCTGGAGGTGGCTCACTGGTTGAGCATTGACCCATGAACCAGGAGTTCACTGGTTTGATTCTTGGTCAGGTCACATGCCCAGGTTGCAGGCGCGATTCCCAGTAGGGGGCATGCAGGAGACAGCTGATCAATGAAAACATTGATGTTCCTATTTCTCTATCCTTCTCCCTTCCTCTCTCTAAAAATCATATTTTTAAAAAAGTTGGTATCTAGAACAATCAGAGAGAGTGACTTGACAGGATAGTAGTGCTTAGCTTAAAAAGAGCCTGCTATGTTGGGCTAAGATTTGAGGTGATTTCCCCCCGTATTTTTTTAATTAAAAATTTTTTTTTAATGTTGAAATTATCACAGGAGTACCCCTCCCCCTGGGCCTCCACCCTCCTTGGCCTTCACCAAATTATTGTCTGTGTCCATGGGGTATGCATATATGTTTTTGAGCTATTTCCTGCACATTCTTTATCTAGTCATCCCCCCATCTCCCTCCTCTTGGGTACCAGACAGTCTGTTCCATGTATTCATGCTTCTGGTTCCATTTTGTTCATCAGTTTATTTTGTTCATTAGATTCCACATATCAGTGAGATCATATGGCATTTGTCTGTCTTTAACTGACTTATTTCACTTAGCATAATCGTCTCCAGGTCCATCTATGCTGTCGCAACAGAGAGCCCAGAAATCAACCCACCCCTTTATGGTCAAGTAATATTTGACAAAGGAGGCAAGAACATACAATGGAGTAAAGAGAGTCTCTTTAATAAATGGTGTTGGGAAAATTGGACAGGTACATGAAAACTAATGAAACTAGACCACCGACTTACACCATACACAAGGATGAATTTAAAATGGATAAAAGACTTAAATGTAGGTTGTGAAAGCATAAAAACACTAGAAGAAAAAATAAGCAGTAAAATCTCAGACATCTTTCACAGCAATTTTTTTTGGTGATATGGAAAACTCAGGAAAAGATAAATAAATGAGACTACATCAAGCTAAAAAACGCTGCACAGCAAAAGAAACTATCAACAAAATGAAACGAGAACCCACCTATGGGAGAACATTGAGATCAGTTTTGAAGGAGAAGACAGAAGCACAACTTGTAGTTAAGAATTCACATCTACCTTGGCTTTATTCTCCTTATTCTAAGCCTAGCTTTAAAAAACTTTTTTTTTTTTTTGTCTTTAGCATTTTCTCCAAGCATCTGCTACTTTGAGCTTTTGCCTTCCTGATTCTCTTCATATAGCATCCTGCCACTTTGATATCATCCTCGGTTACTTGCCTATCTACTTGAAGGTTATAGCTCATGGAGAGCTCCCTGTGTGGCTTTATACTTTCTCTTTATACTATCTCCTGTTTGTCCCAGGATTTAGTAGATAATAGAAAGACCAACCCATCATGCTGGCTGAGACCAAGTGGAGAGAAAGCTATTGGGGAAGGGATATGGAGAAGGCCCCTGAACTAGAGATACTCCCCTCTAATGCTTCTGTTGTTGGCCTAGTTATTGCCTCTCTTCGAATCTCCCATAGTCACTCACTGATTGACTCTGCTCCAGAGCTGTGTCTCTCAGGTCTCCCTTGTTTTGCCTTATTCAGAGTAACGGAGGGGTTGAGGAGTGGCCCAGCAGCTCAGGAGTCTAGGCTTGTTGGTGACATCCAGTCACTTATTCCCTCGAGACATAAGCTGTCCCTTTAGATATGAAAGAACATGTCTGAATTTCCTGAGGTCATTTATGTAGGACTTGGTTCTGAGATCCTTCCTTCATTTGCAGTCATTTAAGACCTGGACTTGAAAAGAAGGTTGATTAGGTGTAGGAGGGGGGAGGAGGAGGCTATGATAGCTGTTTTCAAATGTTTGAAGGGTTAAGTATAGTAGATAAGGTGTCAGATTTTGGTCTGGAATTCTGGCCCTACCTCTTACTAGCTTTGGTGTTTTTTGTTTTTTTCCCCATCTAAATTTCTTTAAGCCTAAAATAATTCCGTGATTTAATAAATGTAGCAGGCAATGACTCTACCGATTAGATCTGGTTTCTTGAGGCTGATTGAGTTTTAGCATTTTGAGCTCAGCCGCTAGTGAATTGAAATTGTAATAGCTGTATTTATTATACTCAGAATTGAATGAGTTATTAATAAGTCATTTCTTAGCCCTATATTATCTATTTTTCAGGCTAATTTTTTTTCAATAGGATTTCCTTAATTGTATCAAATGTTTCATTTCTAGAATGCTTAACATGTCTGATTGGTATAATTTCCAGAGAAACTAAACTAAATACTAAATCTAGTATTTTGATTTCATTTGATTCTTTAGGTGAGATTAAAAGGAATTTTTCTATAAAAAGCTATGACTACTCTATATATACCTATGCTCATTGCAAATTTAGAAAGTTGTATTTGCATTACCAGTATCTCAGATAATTTAGGTTGTATACTAGTATATAGGATGTTTAACTTTTTTAAAGAACAAATAGCTTGATGACACTATCTGTTTTTCGCTACCCTCCCTACATTGTTCTCATCACTGTCTCTGGATAGTATTGATTATTTTCTGTTCATTTAGCTATTTCCATGGTACGTGCCAAGCTTGCTCCCTAGGAAGCAGAAGGCTCTTTGCTTTGACTCTTTCCCAAATATCTTTTTTTCTAGCGAATAGATGTTGATAATTTGTAGAGTATGACTTTTAGTTCTAGATGCCATTTTTCAATAGAGATATAGGCAAATTGAATTTCATTCAGAGGAGAGTGAAGGGCCTACGATGGTGAAGGGTCTTTAAACGATATAAAAACAACTGAGGGTATTGGAGATGAAGTAGAAAAGGCGCAGCCTCTAGGAAGCATGATTAAGGGACACATGCTTATTGTCTTCATATCTAGAAGACGGGAACCTGTTAAAGAGGGACTAGGCATATCTGTAAGGACAGACTAGGCATGACCGGTAAGCCAATTTATAGGAAAATAATTTTGGCTCAATATGAGGAGAAATAGTCCATCATTGGTATCCAATGGAATGAGCTTTCGGGGGAAAGTAAATAGTGGGCTCCCTGTCAAGGGAAAACTTTTAATAGTGCCCATGTCAGCATATGAGAGATCGTCTGTGAAAGAATGTCCTTTGGTATTTTTTCCCCAATTTCTGGATTCTGTGATTCCCTCCCACTCCTGATGCAGTATTATGATTACTTCTCCATTCTGCGTTTTGATTTAGTGATTTACATGATTAATTTTGTATTCCTGAACATACTGTAGAATAGAAGGTGGTGAGGTAGTGGATTAAAATTTCCTGACATTAATTTTTTTGGCAGGTAATTCACAAAGTGGGTATATACCACATGCTCATACATACTTATACACATACATCTGTTTTGTATAATTGAGCTTTATTATACTTTCATGGTTTTCTCTTCTGTTCCTACCATTATAAAAATATACATTAAAGACTTCTGAGTCTTCATAAGAAAATGTTTATTATTTTGACATTTATTTATCAAATTAATTTTTTAAAACACAGCTCTGTTAAGTCTTCAACATAGAGCTAACAAAGAGCCTTTGTGGGAATAGGAGTTAAAAACTGGTGGTTTTATTGTGAGCTTATTTAAGAAAGATCTATAAATAAAATAGTATGGACATTCAATTAGAGTCTTATATATTTAAGAATAGGAAGTGGGAGCACTATAGTCATTTTGGAAAATTGTGTTTTCAGACTCGTTTACTAATTGGATTGTCAAGTACAGTATTAGTGGTTTCAAATGGCATCACAATTCATTGCAATTCTGACCTGGGGTAATAGATATGGAGGTAAAATGAAATTAATCTTCATAAAGAACTACTGGTTTTATGAAATGATTAAATCTGATTTTAAAATGAAGCATTAAGTGCAAACCATTAAGAGTTCAAAAAATTCTTATAGGTCCCATGAAAGAAGATTTAGTGCATTCAGCTTTCAAACAGTTTGCTTTTTGTGGATGAAATGCCTTTAAATTGATGCAAGTTATCATGCCAATAAATTAATAAAACAGGGGAAGTTGGGTATCTTCCTTTTGGAATGGGCTCATCCTCCAGGGACAGATGGTTCTCTTTCAGAGCAGACTTTCTTCTGAAGTGCTAAGGCTTTAGAGGAGTCTTTTCTGGGATGAGCCTAAGCTCAGTGTGGGTGCTATTCAAGCTTTGATTTGATATTGTGAAAAAAAGAAGTCAGAAGGCTGGGAGAATTTCCCTGGTGAGAAAGGTACAAGTTTTAGAAATCTTTAAACCTTTTCATTTAAAGAGCCCAAAGCATATGTGATTATGACAGATTACATCTCTTTCCATGAACTCTAGCACAGCCCAGGCCATTGGTATTAGAGAATGTGGGCAGTGTCCTTAAGTTTATTATGGGGAGGGTACGTCCTTGGCTGTCTCGGAGAATGAACAGATTCTCTGACTCTGCGAAAAACAAAACTTCCATAGTCGCCTTTTCTTCTGACTCTAGTCTGCATACTGTGCAATGTGAATAGCGACATTTAATGTTGAAATAATGACTTTTCAAATATTTGCATATCTGATACAAATACTAAACAAATGAGTTTATCACTTTATCTCAGAAAATTTTAGAGTCATGCTGCTAAGTGAAAATAGGACAATGAATTTCTGTTGAGAATAGCCAATATCTTTCTTCTTTTCTCTCCTTGACTATAAAACATCCTCATGTATCTTTCTCAAAATATTGTTAGTAATATTGGCCATGGACATCCATTGATGAAATATTTAAAATCACTGTGGCTTAGATACCTAGCTGGAGCATGGATCAGCTTTCTTTTTCTCTCCCCATTTCTGTCTGCATGCCCGCCCCCCCCACTATTTTTTTTTTTAATATATTTTATTGATATTTTACAGAGAGGAAGGGAGAGGGATAGAGAGCTAGAAACATCGATGAGAGAGAAACACCGATCAGCTGCCTCCTGCACACCTCCCACTGGGGATGTGCCTGCAACCAAGGTACATGCCCTTGACCGGAATCGAACCCGGGACCCTTCAGTCCGCAGGCCGACGCTCTATCCACTGAGCCAAACCGGTTTCGGCCCCACTATTTTTTAATCGCCTCTGTGGCGATTGATGATATATAATATATCTTTAATATAGTAGTATATATAATCCTCCTATATAATAAAACTCTAATATGCAAATCGACTGAACGGTGGAAGGACCAGTCGCTATGACGTGCACTGACCACCAGGGGGAAGATGCTCAATGGAGAAGCTGCCTCCTGGTGGTCAGTGTGCTCCCACAGGGGGAGCAGAAGCTGAGCTTGCTGCTGGCGAGTGCAGTGGGGTGGCAGGAGCCTTTCCCTGCTCCCCTGCAGGCAGGCAGTAAGGAGCCAGGGGTCCCGGCTGCGAGAGCTCTGGACTGCGAGAGGGGTGATCGGGCCTGGGCTGGCAGGTGGACCTCCCCTGAGGGGTTCTGGACTGTGAGAGGGCACAGGCTGGGCCGAGCACCCCCGCCCCCCCCCCCCGCCCCCGTGCACGAATGTCATGCACTGGGCCTCTAGTGTGTGAGTGGCCAGATTATTATGACCACCCCATCAGTACTTCGTTGGGCCACCTTTTGCCTTCAATACTGTGGTGATTCTTCTTGGCATCGACTCCATGAGATGTTGAAAGGTGCTTCGAGGAATCTGACACCATGCCTGATGAATAGCACTGTCCAGTTCTGTGAGATCTGATGGTTGTGGAACCAGCTGCCTGATGGCTCTTTTAACTTCGTCCCACAAATGCTCAATTGGATTGAGATCTGGTGATTGTGGGGGCCACCTAAGCAAGGTAAAGTCTCCCTCATGTTCTTGAAACCACTCCTGCACCGTGGCATGGCACATTGTCTTGTTGGAAGAAGCCATCTCCATTGGGATATGCCATCAACATGATAGGATGAACTTGATCAGCAATCATACTTAGGTTTGTTGTGCTATTCAGACGTTGTTCCACATGAATTAAAGGGCCCAAATCATGCCAGGAAAACATGCCCCAAATCATAACACTGCCCCCAGCAGCTTGAAGGGTTGTACTCATGTATGTGGGGTGCATGCTTTCATGCTGTTTCCGCCAAATTCTCACTCTGCCACCTGCATGATGCAACTGGAAACGTGATTCATTGGACCACACGACTTTTTTCCAATGCTCAGCTGTCCAATCCTTGTGTTCCTGTGCGAATTGGAGACGTTTTATCTTGGTAACTGCAGACAGCAAAGGTGTTCGAACAGGCCTTCGGCTTCCATATCCCATACGATGCAGTGTACGGCTAATTTGCCTGCAAACGTCAGGTGGTCATAATAACTGGCCACTCAGTGTGTGTGTGTGTGTGTGTGTGTGTGTGTGTGTGTGTGTGTATATATATATATATATATATATATATATATATATCCTATATAATAAAAGCCTAATATGCTAAGTTTCTGGTCATCCATTCAACCAATCAAAGTGTAATATGCTAATGATATGCTAAGGCAGTGGTCAGCAAACGGCGGCTCATGAGCCGCGGTTTGCCACTCTGTTGGCTAATGAGTTTGCCGACCACTGGGATAGGGCCTTAATCACAAGGAACAACAACAGCCTGTAATTATTGGAATCGAGAGTCTAGGTCAGTGGTCGGCAAACTCATTAGTCAACAGAGCGGCAATCCGCGGCTCACGAGCCGCATGTGGCTCGCAAGCTGCAGTTTGCCAACCACTGTGCTAAGGCTGCTCAAAAGCTCGCTATGACATAAACTGACCACCAGGGGGCAGATGCTCCAACTGGTAGGTTAGCTTGCTGCTGGTGTCTGGCGGATCAGGACTGAGCAAGATGGGCCAGACATGCCCTGGAGCCCTCCCGCAGTCCCTCCCTGGCTGGCCAACCTCCTGCATCCTTCCCCAGCCCAGATTGTGCATCAGTGGGTCCCTCAGCCTGGCCTGCAACCTCTCACAATCTGGGACCCCTCAGGGGATGTCAGAGAGCTGGTTTTGGCCCGATCCCACAGGCCAGGCCGAGGGGCCCCACTGGTGCATGAATTTGTGCACTGGGCCTCTAGTATATATATAGAACTCTACATGGACCTCCTTACATTATACTCCTTACTTTATAGGCTTATTTGTAGAGTGCCAATGGAATGAAACTGAGTAGTCATTATTTCTATTATTCATATTTTAAAAGTTTATTGAGTCATCTGAATGTTAAGTTTCAGCAATTTAACTTCTTTCAGGCTTCTTTTTTTTGTTTACATCTGTGGGAGTTCTCTACCACTTCAACTGTTTCCTTTTGGCTTATTTGTGTGAATAGGTTGCTCTGCTTTCTCTTCCCTTGTCTTCTTCCTTTTTCTCCTTTCACAAACAACTGAATACCTACTACTCTGTGCATTGTGGTAACCCTAAAGATTCAATGACGAATTATTGGGACCACCCCTGTCTTCATGAGGGCCTGGTGGCAGAGAGGTACACAAGTAATATGTTAGAGTGTGACAGAAGTCATCCGAGAGCTATGTATAAAGTGCTGTTTTGTGTATGGGGGTGGGACAGTAAGAGAATTGGAAATTGAGGGAGAGGTAAAATTGAATATTAAGGTTTTTGTACTTATCAATGTTGTTTAGTTTGCATGAATTTCAGCCATTGATTTTTCAGTTCAGTGTGGTGGAATTTATAGTTGGCCAGGAGGTTTGAAGCATGTATTTTATATCTTTAAAAGATCTATGATAGATTTTTTTTTTTTTTGGTTTCCAGAGGCTTAGCAGGAGATATATTGTTGCTCATGATTTTTTGCCTCTGTATTACTGGAAACTCTTTCTACCTACTACCTGTTCTTCAGAGAAACCCATTTTGCCATTTTCCAAGGACTCTGACCTGGTCATTGGAGTCTCATAATGATTAGATTGTGTGTCCTATTGAGTGCATTCCTAAGATTTTCAAGTTCTGTATTTATTAGTATTTTATTTACTTGGTTTACTTTAGTTTTAAAAAATCCTTACATTTAATGTTGTTTGTAAAATACTCATAAGTCTTGTGAAGCCCTATTTGTGATATTAAATTATTTAAATTTAACAGATATTTAATAAAAAGCACCTACCATGTGGCAGACATTTTGGTGAGCACTGGATAGAAGAAAGATGTGGTCTCTACCTTCATAGAGTCTAAGTCTGTAGGGGCATACAGACTAGTAAATAGGCAGTTGAGAAAGGTGCTGTGGTAGGGGAAGTACGTAGTACTTTTTGACTTGTAGGAAGGGCACCTAATCCAGACTTGGGAGCCAGGAGATGTGGTTTTGGGTGAAGTAGCACCTAAATTAAGACTGAAAGATAGGTAGAAATTAGGTAAAAGGCAGAGTGATGGGGCACAGTGTTTCAGCAGAGGAAATAACATGCGAATGTGAGACACAGGAACTGAAAGAATTTTAAGAACTGAAAAAAAAAATGATAGTGCGAGCTGAGAGTATGAGGTGGGGATGGAGATGAGGCAAGAGACTATATTATACAGATCATATTGGGCCTTCAAGACATCTTGAATCTAGATTTTATTGTATTTTATTTTTGTTAATTCCTCACCTGAGGATATTTTTTCCATTGATTTTTAGAGGGCGGAAGGGAGGCGGGTGGGTGCGGGGCGGGGAGAGACAGACAGACATCGACTGGTTGTCTTCTGCACATGCCCCAACTGGGACTGGGGATCGATTCTGCAACCCAGGCATATGCCCTTGACTGGAAATCAAACCCATGACCCTTTGGTGCACAAGCTGACGCTCTAACTAGTTAGCAACACTGGCCAGGGCAAATCTAGATTTTTAATTCAAAGTATTAGGGAGTGATTGAAGGGCTTTAAGTAGGAGAATAGCATAAGTATACATTCATTTTAGAAAAATCATTTTGGCTGCAATTTGGAGAATGCATGGGAGAGGGCTAGAAAGAAAGAGATCAGTTAATTGGAGGCTGGCATAGTAATCCAGGCAAGAGCTATTAGAGTTGTAGTGTAGGGAAATGGCTATAGACATGGCATGACTAAAACTTGAAATGTGATGGAGGCTCAGATTAATTGGACATTGGACTATGTTTGATTTTCTGTCTTGATGAAAAATGTCTGGATTTTACACTGTTGTAGAATAAATGTCTTATGATATTAAAAATCATGTTTATGTTATAAATAGTAGTGAATACTATAAAGTGTACAAGACATTATTCTCAGCACTTATATTAATTTATTTATACTTTATAGCAATCCTATAAGGTAGCTGCTAGTATTATTTCAATTGGACAGATAAGAAAACTAAGACATAGGTTAAGTAATATACCCACAGTCAGATAGCTAGAAAGTGCCTAAGTTGGGAATTGAACATGCTAGTTTGGTGCCAGGGTCAGGGCCCTTAATCATTGCTCCCCAATCCTGGAAGTTTGGGGGACTAGGCATGAGCCCTCCTCTTCAACTCTAGCTCTTCTATCCGTCCTGAAGAGAAGCGGATTAATGCTAAAGATATTTAGAGGTAGAAGCAGCATTTGTGGATTTAGGGAAAAGAAGGAGAATAGAAAGACTTTTAGATTTATGGTTTGGCCACTTGGTGATTGTGGGACCATTCACTGCAATAGGGAGGCCAAGAGGCTGAGGAGGAGGAACAAGTCCCAGCAGGCGTTGAGGGTGGAGGAGCAAGGTGAGATTATTACTGTTGTTAACATGTTGAATTTGTGGGTCATCCTTATAGATATGCTCAGCAGACAGTTGTATGGATCTAAGTTGTTTGCTACCACAATAGCTAGAATTCCTGTGGCTACCAGATCCAGAACAGCATCTGTGAACCAGGTCTTTTTTTTTTTTTTCCTTTTTTAAAATTCTTTATTGATTAAAGTATTACATATGTCTCCTTTTCCCCCCATTGACCTCTCCCTGACCACTCCCACCCAGCACATGCCCCCTAGTGTCTGTGTTCATTGGTTATGCTTATATGCATGCATACAAGTCCTTTGGTTGACCTCTCACCACCAGCCTTGCTCTCCCTCTGCCCCCCCACCTTCCCTCTGAGGTTTGACGGTCTGTTCATTGCTTCTCTGTCTCTGGATCTATTTTTGTTCATCAGTTTATGTTGTGCATTGTATTCCACAAATGAGTGAGATCATGTGATATTTATCTTTCTCCGACTGGCTTATTTTGCTTAGCACAATGCTCTCCATGTCCATCCATGCTGTTGCGAATGGTAAGAGCTCCTTCTTTTTTACAGCAGCGTAGTATTCCATTGTGTAGATATACCACAGTTTTTTAATGCACTCATCTGACCAAGTCTTGATTTAATATAAGTCAGAGCCTTCTAGGTGAGAAGAGAACAGTATTCTTGATGACTTCCTGGTAAGAATGGACACTTCCTGGTGAAAATGTGGGTGACATAAGCAGTGAAATGAGAAGGTCTGAATTATAGGCATTTCTTTTGTTTTTGTAAAGCATGTTTCATTTTAGCAATTCCTCTTCTTTGGCTTTCATTTTATTTATTTTAAAATCATTTACATTCATATTTAATAGTTTGCCCTCCAACTAAAATATTTATCTATAGCCCTGGCTGAGTGGCTCAGTTGGTTGGAGGATTTCCCATACACCAAAAGGTTGCAGGTTTGATCCCCGGTCAGGGCATGCACGGGGAGGCAACCAATTAATGTTTCTCACTCACATCGATGTTGATCTCTCTCTCTCTCTCTCTTCCTTTCTCTCTTCTTTCCTCTCTCTTAAACCAATTAAAAATATATCCTCAGGTGAAGTTAAAAAAATATTTACAAATGAGGAATAAAAATATCTGCTCTGTTTGCCTCATAGTTGTTGAAAAATTATAATGCCCTTCAATGGACTTTCTGTTGCTGAGATTTTTATTCCAAGAATTAAACTAAAGTGTTTGAAAACACTTTATAAGTGGTGAAGTAGGGATACAAATATAAATTGGTGGCATTTGGTATTTAGTAGAGGTTGTATAGTGATGTTTCTATAGTGGCAAATGTGCAATGGCTCCTAATTGCCTTGATTAGAAAATTTATTTAATTTATATATATATTTTTTGCATGGTTTAGGAAATTTAAATCTTACCCAACAATATTTTTTAAAAATCCTTACCCAACAATATTTTTTCCATTGATTTTTAGAGAGAGAGGAAGGGAAGGAGGAAGGGGAGACAGAGAGAGAGAGAGAGAGAAAGATAGATGTGAGAGGGATACATGGATTGGTTGCCTCTCTTAGGTGTCCCTATTTGACCAGGAATGGAACCCGAGACTCTTCAGTTCGAGGGCTGACACTATAACCACCTAGTAAGGTAGGCCTGGACGGAAATTTAAATCTTTAGCTAATTCTTTGTGGTTTGTGCCAATCTATAATGCTTATAAAATGGACAGAAATGGTTGGATGTTGCATCTTTTTGAAAGAGGAACTAGCAAAATTTGCTCGCTGAGAATAAGAAGAAAGAGAAAAGAGATTGGTGATGACTATGATTTCCAAGTCTATAGTACCATTTAAAAGAGAACATTAAATAATAATACTTTCTAGGCACTGTGATGAGTAATTTAAATACTTGATCTGATTTAATTCTTATAGTAACTACTAGAGGCCCAGTGCATGAAATTCGTGCACGGGGGGGGGGGTGTCCCTCAGCCCAGCCTGCACCCTCTCCAATCTGGGACTCCTGGAGGGATGTCCGACTGCCCGTTTAGGCCCGATCCACCAGGATCGGGCCTAAACGGGCAGTCGGACATCCCTCTCACAATCCAGGACTGCTGGCTCCCAACTGCTCGCCTGCCTGCCTTCCTGATTGCCCCTAACCCCTTCTGCCTGCCAGCCTGATCACCCCCTAACCACTCCCCTGCCAGCCTGATTGATGCCTAACTCCTCCCCTGCCAGCCCGTTTGCCCCAACTGCCCTCCCCTGCAGGCTTGGTCACCCCCCAACTGCTCTCCCCTGCAGGCCTGGTCACCTTTAACTGCCCTCCCCTGCAGGCCTGGGTACCCCCCAACTGCTCTCCCCTGCAGGCCTGGGTCCCCCCCCCCCCCCCACTGCCCTTCCCTGCAGGCCCAGTTGCCCCCAACTTCTCTCCTCTGCCGGCCTGGTCACCCATAACTGCCTTCCCCTGCAGGCTTGATCGCCCCCAACTGCCCTCCCTTGCAGGCCTGGTCCCTCCCAACTGCCCTCCCCTGCTGGCCATCTTGTGGTGGCCATCTTGTGTCCACATGGGGGCAGCCATCTTTGACCACATGGGGGCAGCCATCTTGTGTGTTGGAGTGATGGCCAATTTGCATATTACTCTTTTATTAGATAGGATTATTACCCCCATTTTATAGATGAACTTGGAGAACTTGTGTAAGGTCACACCAGTAAGTGGCAGAGTTGGGACTTGAACCCAGGTCTTATTTACAAAGCCTCTGCATGTAACTATTCTATATATTCTTTTAGTTTAAAGTTTAATTACTTGGTACATAATTTAAAAATAGGAAGGTATACAGTTAAAAAGGTCTTCCTTTTGTCCCTGTCTTCTTGACACTCATTTCCTTACAATGAATATCTTTGCAGAGATGTTCTATTTGTATGTGTGTGTATGTATAAATTAAATGTTATTCATATACAATTTGTTTATAAATAAAATTTCACATCTGTTTTACAGAAATGGTAGCATACTATAGGCTTGCCCCTTGATTTTTTGTTTTGTTTTGTTTAACAATGTCTGGGAGATTGTTCCAGTTAAAAAAAAATCATCTTCATTTTTAAATTGCTGCATTCCATTTTATGGGTATACCACTAGGCCCCTATTGAGGGACATTTGAACATTTCCCCATATTTTGCTATAATAAACAATGCTGTAATAAATAACTTTGAATTTGTTATTTGTGCATGTGTGAGTCCACTGTATATGTTAAACAAGAATCTAGGGGATTGTTCTGAGTATGGTGAAATTCCTATAGGAAGAGCTATATTTTATTACTACTATGGAAGTTTTTTTATTCCAAATACAGTTGAGCAATAAATCAACAAATATTTGAGTGCTTTTCTATCAGCACAGCTCCATGTTAAGCTCTGTAATCATATATATGTAAGGGTTTGTAGATTTCAAAAATGAGAAAAGAGAGGGTTTGGCATAGTTGACTGACCCGGAGTGAGAGATGTCTGCATATAAGCAGATATTTACTCAACAGAGTGAAACCTTCATTCCGGAGGAGAAATGACTCACTGCATGGAAGGACTTCCTGGAGAGGCACTGATGCATTTGACCCTCAGCAGGATTATGGTACAATGCTTGCTTAGAAAAAGCTGCCATGTAAAAATGGTTGTTAGGGCTTTGTTGCCATTCAGTGTATCCAGAAAATGCACCAAATTAAGATCTATACGTAAAATGAAGAAAACCAAAGTAAGCTTATATATAAAGAACCACAGAGCTATAAGAAGGAGTGGAGTGCAAGTGGTACATATACTTGCACCTTCATAGCTCCCGCAGCTTCCACACTGGTAGAATATAAAGTGAACATGGACATAAATGGTAATGTTACATAGTAATTTGTATTTTTCTATGTTGTTTAGGGGATAATTACTATTTTCAGGAGTGGTTCTAGAATCTAGATATTTTAAAGTTAACATGGAGAGAAGTGACTTGGAGGATCCAAGATGGCAGCGTAGGTAAACAACTGCTGCCTCGCACAACAATTTCAAAACTACAACTAAAAGACAAAACGTCTATCACCCAGAACCACAGGAAAGCTGGCTGAATGGAAGTTCTACAACTAGAAGGAAAGAGAAAAGAGCATCGAGACATGCACAAGCACTAAAAAGCTGAGGTATGGAGGCGAGTGATCCGGGCTGGTGGCAGGCATTGCTTTTTTCAACCCGAAGGGAGACAAGTCGGATTACCCTGAAATCCAGTTTCTGGGGAGACGCGGGGGACCCAAACTCCTATGGGGAGAAGCTGGACTGTCTGCCATCAGGTCGGAAAGTGAGGGTGGCTTTCTTGCAGAGGTGCGCGCAGGAATAATTGTTTACTGTGCTGGGGCGCGGGACGCGGGGAAGCGGTCGGAGACGCAGAGCTGGCTAACTGGCAGCCATCGCTGTTTGCCACGCCTTAGCCTAGTGACGCCCTGAGACCCCGTCCCCACAACCTACAAACCCACCCAAGCTCCAAGCAGCGGCTTTAGCATATGAATGGCCTGCCTTATCACAGGTTAACCTAGCAAACTAGCAGCCCAGGTCAGACAGCTCCAAAACCTCCAAACCCCAAGCAAAGAGGAGAAAACTGTAGTTCTCACTGTAGCGCCTGCTGGGTGGCCTCAGACAGTAGCTGACCTGCACCCCATTGGAGGTCCAGAAGCCAGTGTACCTAGTGGTCAGTGTGAGATACCAGATTGCAACTCCTCACATCCATAAGTGACACATTCAAGAGGCAGACTCAGTGAGCACCAAAGCCCCACTGAAACAAGTCCTGCACCATAAGCGTGTCTCCAGCGCAGCAGTTCTTTCATTATAGACACAGCGGGTCCTCACAGCCAATTGGCATGGAGGTCAATTCCTCCCAGTGTACCAACAGCAATCAAGGCTTAACTACACCAAGATTTTGCACTCAGCCCACAAAGGGTGTACCAAGAGCATCCACCTCAGGTGATTGGGGAGGCTGAGCTACTGGCCCCTATAGGTCACCTACCACACAAAGCCACTCCATCAACACAGGGAAGCAGCCAAAATGCGGAGACAAAGAAACATGTCACGAATGAAAGAAATGGAGGAAAGCAAACTACTGGACGACATAGAGTTCGGAACCACATTTATAAGGTTACTCAAGAATCTTCTAAAAACCTCTGAGGAACTTAGTGAGACCTTTAAGGATCTTAATGAGAATATATATAAAAAAAAATGGAAAAGGACCAGTCAGAAATTAAGCATACACTGTCTAAAATAAAGAATATACAGAAACTCAACTGTAGATCAACGTACCCCAAGAATCAAACCAAAGATCTGAAATATGAGGAAACAAAAAACACCCAACCAGAAAAACAAAAAGAAAAAAGAATCCAAAAATATGAAGATAGTGTAAGGAGCCTCTGGGACAACTTTAAGCGTACCAACATCTGAATTTTTGGGGTGCCAGAAGAAGAGAGAGAGCAAAATATTGAAAACCTATTAGAAGAAATAATGACAGAAAACTTTCCCTACCTGGTGAAAGAAATAGACTTACAAGTTCAGGAAGCGCACAGAACCCCATACAAGAGGAGTCCAAAGAGGACCACACCAAGACACATCATAATTAAAATACCAAGGGCAAAAGACAAAGAATCTTGAAAGCAGCAAGAGAAAAACGGTTAGTTACCTACAAGGGAGTACCCATACAACTGTCAGCTAATTTCTCAATAGAAACTATGCAGGCCAGAAGGGAGTGGCAAGAAATATTCAAAGTGATGAACAGCAAGAACCTACAACCAAGATTACTCTACCCAGCAAAGCTATCATTCAGAGTTGAAGGTCAGATAAAGAGCTTCACAGACAAGAAAAAGCTAAAGGAGTTCATCACCACCAAACCAGGATTACATGAAATGCTGAAGGGTATTCTTTAAGAAGAGGAAGAAGAAGAAAAAGGTAAAGATAAAAATTATGAACAACAAAATGACATCAAATACATACCTACCAACAAGTGAATCTAAAAATCAAGTGAATAAAAAATCTGAAGAACAGAATGGACTGATGAATATAATAGAATTAGGGACATAGAAAGGGAGTGGACTGACAATTCTCAGGGGGAAGAGGGTGTGAGGGGTTCGGGAAGAGATTGGACAAAAATCTTACACCTATGGATGAAGACAGTGGCGGGGGGTAATGGCATGGGGTGGGGTGGGGAATCAGGTGGAGGGGACCTATGGGAGGGGGGGAAAGAGGAAAACCTGTAATAATCTGAACAATAAAGATTTATTATAAAAAAATAAAGTTAACATGGAGAGGATAGAAAAATAATATATGCCCAGATAAACAAGCTTAAGGAGGGTGACGTGACAGATCGAGAAACATACCTAAGATTACTCTGTTTAGCACAGAGTAAATATTTGCATAAATAGTAAATAATAGATGGAGTTTGGGAAAAGTCATGTGGGCTTTTGAAATTTGAGTCAAAACAGTTTGGTTTGCTCTCCTAGTATTTAATTTGTTAGTTATGTATTCTTGGAATATCTTTGTTGATTTTTTTCCTGGCTATTTTCTGTTTCTTAGTTATTAGCTTCTAAATCTGTAGTCAATGAACTGGATAATGCAGAGTAAAGTCACTTTGATTAATGGAAAATTTAAAATCTCTTATCCAGAAATATAGTCTCTTGGTTTGTTTGTATTCTATTATGAGCATATTATTGCGTGTAGAAGGGTAGTGCTATCAAATTGGGTAGTTGTACCATATTAGCTGTTATAGTACTCTGTTAACTCTGCATTAGTTATATTTTGGGGCTCCTGTTCTCCTGCATTTTCTTCCTGTCCCACAACCTCTGTTTTGACACCTCTGAGCTCCTGCCATTGCCAACTGCCCTCCCTCAAAGGCTAATGAGAACAACCTTGGCTGATTGATACGTAGGCTTTCCAGTGGTTTATGACCCGTGTTGTTTGGTTTATAAAGGTGAAATGATCAGATGGTGTCATTTGTGTAACAGTTGATTGTCAGTGTCCAAGGACTCCTGTTTCCTACACGTTTTCTAAGTTTATTGATAATTGGCTCTGAGGGTGCACCTGCCACTTTCTTTCTTTCTTTCTCTTTAATATATTTTATTGATATTTTACAGAGAGGAAGGGAGAGGGATAGAGAGCTAGAAACATCGATGAGAGAGAAACATCGATCAGCTGCCTCCTGCACACCCCCTACTGGGGATGTGCCCGCAACCAAGGTACATGCCCTTGACCGGAATCGAACCTGGGACCCTTCAGTCCTCAGGCCGACACTCTATCCACTGAGCCAAACCGGTTTCGGCATGCCACTTTCTTTAACATGTCGTTCAGCTGGGCCTAGAATGACTATGTCCTTTTTTTGCCTCACCTTGTCTGTCTGCATCTTCACTTATTTGTTCTGTACATTCTCTTTGCTGAAGAAGAAACAAAATAGGAATTAACACATTTTTAGGATGTGATCATACATATAGATTATTACTATTCATTTCTTTTATGGGTTGTGACATTTTGTTATTGTTAATCCTCACCCAAGGATATTTTTTTCCATTGTATTTTAGAAAGAGTGGGAGGGAGAAAGGCAGGAGAGGAGAGGAGAGGAGAGGAGAGGAGAGGAGAGAGAGAGAGAGAGAGAGAGAGAGAGAGAGAGAGAGAGAGAGAGAGAGAGAGAGGCTCAGAGTTGAATCCGTGGGTGATAGGCAGTTTTTATTTTTATTTTTTGAGGAAACTCTGTACTGTTTTCCACTGTGGCTGCCCCAGTCTGCATTCCCACCAACAGTGTACAAAGGTTCCCCTTTCTCCGCATCCTCACCAACACTTATTTGTTAATTTATTGATGATAGCCATTCTGATTGTCACTATTTTTATTTCAGCCATTCTGTTATGCTATTGTGATTTTAATTCACATTTCCCTAGTGGTCGATCATCTTTTCATGTGCTTATTTGCCATTTGTTTGTCTTTGATGAAATGTTTATGTGTGTTTTGCCCATTTTCTAATTGGGTTTTTTTAGATGTTGAGTTTTGAGAGCTCTTTTTTAAAAAAATTGGGAGTTCTTTATATATTCTGGATACAAGTTCCTTGTCAGATATGTGATTTGCAAATATTTTCTCCCAGTCTGTAATTTCTCTTTTAATTTTTAACAGGATCTTTTGAAGAGCAAAAAAATTAATTTTGATAAGGTTAACTTATCAGAATTTTTAAAAAAATATATTTTATTGATTTTTTTACAGAGAGGAAGGGAGAGGGATAGAGAGTTAGAAACATAGATGAGAGAGAAACATTGATCAGCTGCCTCCTGCACACAGCCTACTGGGGATGTGCCCGCAACCAAGGTACATGCCCTTGACTGGAATCGAACCTGGGACCTTTTAGTCCGCAGGCCGACGCTCTATCCACTGAGCCAAACCGGTCAGGGCCAGATTTTTCTTTTTATCTGCGTGCAGTTTGGTGTTTGTTGAACTTCTTGGTTTATAGTTTTCATCATATTTAGAAAAATTTCAGCCATTATTTCTTTATGTTCTTAACTCATTTCTTTCCTTTTCTCTCCCTCTCTCTCTCTCTCTCTCTCTCTCTCTCTCTCTCTCTCTCTCTCTCTCTCTCTCTCTCTCTCTCTCTCTCTCTCTCCATGCTTGGCAATGTCCACAGGTCACTGAAGCTCTGCTTATTTCTTCCTTGGCCTTTTTTTTCTCAGTGTGTTTCATTTTGTTTAGTTTCTGTTGCTGTGCCTTCAAATTAACTGATCTTTTCTTTGGAAGTCTCTAATCTGTTGTTAATCCTATCCACTCTATTTTTCACTTCAATACTGTATTTTTCATCTGTAGAAAGTCCATTTGGAGCATTTAAAAAATATCTTCCATTTCTCTCTTAATCATGTTCACGCATTTCTTTAGTCATGTGCTGCATAATGGTGTTTCAGGCAATGCTGGTTTTCCTTTTCCCAAGTATCACAGTCCTGTGTTGTCTGTTATGTGATATCTGAAAATTGTTGTGTGATACATTTTACCCAGTTCTCTAGCAGTTAAAGACAGAAGGGTAAATCTGCTCTCTGTTACTCCATCTTGATTGAAAGTAGAAATCTGTGTGTGTGTGTGTGTGTGTGTGTGTGTGTGTGTGTACATTTTAACAGCTTCATTGAGATACAGATGATATGTAAATGTACATGTTTAAAGTGTACAATTTGATTATTTTTGACATATGTATATACCTGTGAAAGCATGGCTACATGATACAGTCAAGATAATGAACATACCCATTACTCCCCGAAGTTCTCTCATGCCCCTTTCCACACCTCCTTCCTGCTGCTCCCTGCCAGGCCACGTCCCTCCGCAACTCCTGACCACTTTTTGTCACGAGAGATTAGTTTGCATTTTCTCAAATCTTACGTAGTTGGAATCATCTAGAACTCTTTTTTTGTCTGCCTTCTTTTGCTCAGTGATATTCATCTATGTTGTGTGTATCAGTCCTTTATTCCTCCTCATTGCTGTTTAGCATGCTGTTGGATGGATGTACCACAGGCTGTTTATTCACCCGTTGGTGGACATTTGGGTGGCTTGCATTTTTTGGTATCACAGATAAAGCTGCCACCTTGTTGACAATTACTTGACCTCTGTTCTTTTCCATCATTCTCTCTGTCCTTACTCCATCAATCTGTCTATCCTTGCTCCAGTACCACAGTGTCTTGATTACTGTAGATTTATATTGAGTTTTTGAAACCAGGTAGTGTGAGTCCAACTTCTTTCTGTTATCAGATTGTTTTGACCTTTTCTGGGACCTTAGCCTTTACAAATACATTCTGGAATCAGTTTGCCAATTTCTTTAAAATGTGCAGCAAAGTCAAGAATCACGGAACAGACCTTGGTAAATTCATGCCTTGTGGTGTTTCTTGGAGTCATCTTGTGGGACTTCTCTAGATATTTTCCTTAGGAGAGCTGGGCTGTATTCTATTTCAACTTCCATATCTTTTCATTTCTAAAAAGGAAGTTTATATGAATAAATGCTTTTCTTTAGGTCTTTGCCTGGGTTCATAGTTGTCTTTTGTGTTTTAGTGTCTTTGGTAGAACTGAATTGTTATTGTTTCTCCCTTAAGAATGTGTTGATTTAGTGCAAGAAAAACAAGAAGATAACAGCACATCATTAAGTCAGTCTAAAGAATGCGTAAGAGAATGGGCTTTTTTTTCCCCATAATTTCAGAATTGATCTTCCTTCTGCTACATTATATTTTCTAGACAGGTATTAGGAAGTATTCAGCAACACAGTTTTTATGGCACTGCACTTAGTGAAGTATCAAACACTATAATGAAGTAGCTTTATTGCTTTTATATTTCCAAATAAATTTAAGTTTTCCAAAAATTTCATGCAATCTATTTTTTGCTGTTATCCTGAAATATATGCTTTAATAGTGTTACATATCTTGGTGACATTAAATTGCAGAAAGAATTATGTGACAGTGTGTGTGTGATATTTTCTAGAATTTACCTAACCATATTGCAGAATTCATTTTTGTAATTATTTCTGAGTTGTGGTTTTATATATATATATAAAACATGAATCATAATTTATGATTTCAGTTGCATAAATTGGTCCTTTTTAGTCTCTTGTAGTAAATACATGTAAAGGTTATGAATAAGATCTTAGAGGAACTTTTATGTCATTTTAATGGTTCATGTTTGTATTAAATAACTGAACTGCAACTTTTAATTTCAATTTGGAGTGTTCATAGAATAAAAAATTTGAATTAACTGAATTGAATTAGGGCACCTCAGATTAGTGATGGATAGAACTAAAAACTATTCATTTCATTAGAGTAATCATATTGTTTTATGAGAAAAACAAGCCATTTTTCTCTGGATGGCAGTTATTTGTAGTAAAGAAATACCTTGAAATTGTAGGTGATTTTTCAATTTTATGGGCATTTCTGTCAGCCTAAAATAATTGCTGATTTCGGCTTTCCTGGGAAAAAGAGGTGGAAATTATTAATTTTGTATGGAGGCATCTTTTAGTCATTAATCAGCTATATTACTCTGGAAGCAGTGGAATGTTGTTTTAAAATGTTTATAATTCTGTGCTGTAAGCCCAATTAAAGGAAAAGTCAGTGGTAGAAAAGTCCTGCATGTGTGATTCGGAGGATCTGAGACTGATGATGATTTAGTTAGTGTGCTGCAAAGTACTAATTGTATGTGCTGTAGGCATTAAGTATGAGGACTTTAAAGGATAAAGATCTGGGTGACTTTGGTTTTTGGTTTAAAAGGTAGTATGTGATAGTCTTCATCATGCCCATGTTGGTACAATAAAAGAACTTCCCAATATTTCCCATAAAACGTTATCTAGGCATAGTTCACTAGCTTCTGACCTCCCCTCCTTGTTTAATTATATACAAGCATAGCTCATTTATTTCTGGAAATGAGAGGACTAACTGAATTGGTGCTATGTTGGTTTGTTATAGCCTAATTCCTAGAGAAATGTGTTCCTGCCCAGACTCTTGCTTTTCTTCATATCCTCTGAAATTATGATTTGCCTCCAACCATAATCTCTTCCAGGTACAAATAATCAATAATTTTATGTCAGTGAACTATGTACTACACAGTGTTTTGATGCTTTTTGTATATTGTTTCATTTGATACTCTCCTCAACACCTTTAGGTAGGTAATATTATTTTTTCCATTTCACAGATGGGGAAACTGAGACAGACATTACACAGGTAGAAAGTGACAGAGGTGAGCTGTGAACCAGTATTTGCTGTTAACCCTGTTCTCTTCTGCTTAGGTTGAATTGAATAAGAAACCCCAAGTAAAATTTTATTATCATTGTCTTAAACATTGTTTTCACAATGTCATAGACAGCTCTAACTGGATCAGGGATGTCTCCAAGAAACTTGTTCAGTAATTTCTTTAACTTCCACTAGAGGTCAGTCTATCACTTGGCAATGTGAATATTATCTGCTTTCTGTTACTGCAAGTGCAAAATCATAAGTACTATATCTGAAATTAAAGTAGGATGCTATTAAAGAGACTTAGGTGGCAGAAAAAATTTTAAATTAGAAACATGACCAAAGATTCATCTTGCATATATGACTATTACAAGATTCAATATTGGCTCAAGAGATTGTATTTGCAGAATTTAATCAAGATATCCTGTGAGATAATATGTGGCATAGGAAAGGCTAATGACCTTGACCTTTCTTTATTGCCTCTAAACTAACCACACATTAAACGTTAAACCAATTACTAGTGCTCCAAATTTCTTTTCTTGATTCATTTAATTCAATCAAGGACTTAGAATATACCCTGAGAGTAATGAAATAGTGAAGTTATGTAGTGTTCACTAATAGATACTCTCTGGTAAGTTTAAGGAAATAAATGTCTAAGAATATTTTTAAAAGTAGCCTAGAGACTTATTTCTCAGCTGTCTAGTTCTGAAAATAAGTTATTGAATTGAGATGCAGAAACCAAGACTCTTCATGTAGAAGCAACATTTTGAAGCAATTTCTGTGGTTGTGTAAGAGGAAAGTCATGTTTTGGAGGGATCAAAACATAGTTATTTGCAGAGTCTACCATGGTCCTGAGTACAGAGTAATTTATCAGTTGACCAGGGATGTTAGTTATATGTAAGTAATGGTTCTGGCTACTGTAGGTTAAATGAAGCCTTTTAGGCAGCCTTCAGACTAACGAAACAATCTGACTTGACTTCATATTGGTCACACTGGCAATGAATGGCAACATGCAGAAGAGGCCAGGCCAGGGAAGGAAGTCATACAGGAGGGGTGCATCAGCAGAGGTTGTAGCTCTGGATAGGAAATAAGTTAAACCTAGGGGACCCTTAGTATAATGAGGTACAAGAGAGTTTTGTAGATAGATATAGTAGGCAGAAGCAGAGACGATATTGGGGTTCCAGGTAGACAAGTTGCCACTAAGACCCAAGTATTCTTCCAAGGCAGCAGAGAAGAACAAATGGAAGGAAGGCAAGAGTTTTTGATTTCTCATGCTAGCACACTTTTCCCTTATTGTGTCCTTTTTAGGTACTGTGCTAAGACGCTTTATATGTATTATATTATCTCATTTTCTCCTTAAAATAATTCTATGAGACAGATCCCAATCTCCTTTTACAGACAGGATGACTGAAGCTCAGAGAGTCTCAGTAACTTGCCTGGGGTCCGATAGCTTGTAAATGGCAGAACTGATATTTGAACCCAGGCTTTGTGACTCCAGCTATGAAACTCGGCTTTCTAAGGCAGAAGGTATTTCTTTTTTGCCCCAGTTTTATGCTGCCTGCAGTGTAGAGATGGTCACAGGCTCACATCCAGTGGGAAATTAACCCCATAGGAAAACCCCATTACAACAAAAGTAGAGGGTTATACCTTGCAGGGAGGTGAGGTAGGGATATTTTTGTTAAAGATGTGAAGTTTTTTAACCTTTGCTTATAAACCACAGTAAAGACCTATATTCTCCATGTGGCAGTGATTAGATGGTGAATCTGTCCCTTGTACTTCTCACTACTTTGTGGGTTTTTTTCCCCCTCTCCTAAAATCCACTAATTATCTTACTAGGTGTTCTCTCTGTTGGCTTGGTTTTTCATAAATGACACTACTGGAGGTGCCCTCTCAAGAACTTTCCAGAGCCTTAATAGGAAGAGTAGTGGGCCAACCTAAAAGAAGTTTAGGGATCACTAATTTGGTCTGTCAGTATACTTTTGTCGCTTTATTTTTACACCTGCAGGCAGCAGGGCTTCTGAGACCTTTTAGTCCTTTAAAGATAGCTTTGATCCTAGATCTCTTTCTGCTTGGGATATGTTTTTGAAGGGATGAGGACAGAATGTCAGCTTTCTTCTCCCAAAGGCACCCGTTGCTGAATTTCCCCTATAATCTAGGGCTTTCATCATTTCCTCCATGTTGATGGTGGTACATGACCTGGGGAATAGCATTTGTCTTTTGTTTTTTGACCTAAGTGACTGGTTAATGATGAAAGGGCCATTGGCTAAGAATGCTTTTAATAAGGCCCTCTTTCTGTGGTCTAGCTGGGTCTATGGTCAACTGCAAAAAGTATTTCCCAAGTTCTCTCAGTTTTTTCATCTGAAGTTGCTTAAAGGTGATACTTAGGGCAAGCAAATGGAAACTTCTTCTCTTTATATAGCTTTTAATCTCTTGGGTAAAACTTTGATTTATTTTGACAAAATAACAGAATTCTTAACCTAGCAGTACAATATGGCACTGGATCCACAAGTACCAGAATTCCCTTCGAAGCCTCTAAGCAGAATTCTCTAAGGCCAAAATGCCCACTTTCTTTCAAGAGGCTTTTGGGATTGAATTTACTCATCCTTGTTTTTGATCCACGAATGCCAAAGTCAACTCTCTCTCTCCTCCTTGCTATTTTATAGAGAAGGAAGGTAGTTGATGGGAATTTCCCCGCAACCAAATTAAGAAACCCACTTGCACCTGCACTCATCCACTTCTCTTCAAGTAACTTCCCAGTTGGCTCTCCTGCTCCTTTCCACTCTTGATTCTCTTGCATCCTACAACTAAAGTCATATTTTACAAACACTAGTCTGATCATGTTACTCTTAAAACTTATTTATTCCTTTGCAGTGCTCTTAGGTTATAGCCTCAAATCTTTACCATATTTACAAGGCCCTATAGAGATGACCCCTTGCCTACCTCACCATCTTTGACTGACAATAGTGTAGCCCTTCTTCACTGTCCAACCACACTGGCCCTCTTTGCTTTCCTCAAATCTGCAAAGTTTCTTCATGGATCCTCCTTTTGGAATGTGTTCTTTGCTTTTCCTAGCTAATCTGCTTGTTGTCCTTCAGATCTTTGCTCAAATGTCACTCAGAGAACTCCTATATAGTCATATCTCTTTTAACTATCAAGTTTTTTGTATTATTTTCTACATGTTTTTTATTGCAGAAAGTTCAGGCTCTCCCTTTTGAGAACTCTCCCTTCACCTTGTGGGTTATCTTAAGAACCAGGAGGTTCCAATGAAGTGTTAGTTTCATTCAACAAGAGGGGAGTGAGCTGGAATTCTGTAATAAAACATAGCTATTACTGATAAAGACTGTTGATGTTGAAGATTGATCCTGTGTAGCCCAAAGGGGCAATTATCTATTGCATTGTGATGACCTGCCCAATCACAGAATGTATCATTAGTTGTGTTATGGTGGTTATAGGCTGGGGAGAGTCACCCTTCTTTCACAAACCCTTGGGTTGAGTTACCAACTCAGACAGCTCCTACCTAGCAAGTGCTCTTTCAGTGACATTTGCAGCCCTTCTTGCCAAAAGAGTTTGGTCAGGGCCATTTCAGGTTTACTCAACAGGTTTCCTTAACTTTGAGTCCCAAGAAATACTCCCAGAAGGCCTTGGGCTTTGCATTCCAAGAGAAAAGGAAGTTATTTTTAGGTTACACACCCGAGAAAGGTCCTATTATACTCAGAGATAAGGTACCCATCTTGCAATCTGATATTAAGGGAAGCAATTTATGTGAATCTTCACAAAATAAAGACAATTAGCTTCAAGGATACTTTTTAAAAAATATATATTTTTTATTGATTTTAGAGAGGAAGGGAGAGGAAGAGGGAGATAGAAACATCAATGATGAGAGAGAATCACTGATCAGCTGTCTCTTGCACACCCCACACTGGGAATTGAACCGTGACCTCCTGGTTCATAGGTCAGTGATCAACCACTGAGCCACACCAGCCAGGCAAGAATACTTTTGACTCTTCCCATACTGAGAAGCACCTCAGAGATTTTTCTAGCTAAAATAATTAAACCATACCTCTTGGGCACTCTGTTTAATCTCTGCTCTAACAGCCACACTTTTATTTACTTTTTGTCTATTATCCTTGTGATTATTTGTTTACATCTTCCTTACTATAACACAAGCTCCAAGAAAATTGGGACTATCTCTGCCTTCTTCAGTTATCTGTCTTTAGTGACTCTTGAAGTGCCTGTACGTAGTCCACGTTATGTGCATATTTGATGAGTGAATGGAATTGTAAGTTTTTAATGTAGAAATTTAATAGCAACTATTCTAAAAATTCAGAAGATATTTAGAAAAGTAAAGGCATGCTAATCATATTCCTTGTCATAGAACTAATTAAAACTTAACAAATATAATGAAAAAACAAAGGCAAAACTTGTGTGAAATTAGGAAAGGCTCAGTTCCAGGCTATGGATTGGTATCTAAGAAGTATAGTGAAATACTAGTATGGTCAAGTCTAGGAAGGATGCTAAAAGCTGTACATCTCTATATTGTAAAGGGTGTGAGTTTCACTGAAAGTAAGTGGAGGGCTCTAAGTACTCCATCCTGTGAGGTTTAGGAGTTGGGCAGGCCATGTGAAAAATTGGAAAATCCTTAAGAAAGCCAGTTCCATATCTCAGCATAGACAGAGAGATGAGGCTGAGGGAACAGTATGTTTTATAACTGACTTCTAACCTATAATGAAGTGAGGGGGAAGAAAGAGAAAAAAATGACAATGAGCTTTGCAGAAGTTGATAAGAATCAAATGAACAGAAGTGAAAAAGAATAAATTAGCAAACCAAAGTTGGCTAAATTGCTTTATTCTAAGCATACAGATGAAGTACATTGAAGATTAAGAATTATTTCTGGAAACAGAAATTCCAGAAAAATGCATCTATATTCATTCAAATAATTTGAAGGGAACATAGGATTTTACAATTGTAATTAAGGAAAACAAGGCAGTCCCTTTCTGGTGGTGAGAATCATGGGTTATGAGACTTTGGAGCTGCTGGCAGTCATGCTCCCTGCCTTGGGAAGGAAGTTGTTCTGTCTATAATAGTAAGAGCCAATTTTACTCATAGAAGCAGAAATAAAAGTTGAGAAAAACAACCTGGTTGATATAAACAGGCCAGATGGTAGTGGTCAAGTTTGTGGTTCTAGTTATCCCTGATGCCCAGCTGCCCCTCCCCCTTTTTGACATTATTATATTAGTTTCAAGTATACAACATAATGATTAGACATTTATATACCTTATGAGGTGACCACTCTAATAAGTCTAGTAACCATAAGGCACCATACATAGTTATTATAATATTATTGATTATATTCCCTACGCTGTAATTTACATTACTTTGACTATTATTATAGCTGGAAATTTATACTTTTTAATCCCTTTCACCTTTTTTACCTAACTTCCCAACTCCTTCCCATCTAGTGATCATCAATTTGTTCTCCGTATCTGTGAGTTTGTTTCTGTTTTGTTTGTTTGTTTTGTGTTTTAGATTCCACATGTAAGTGAAATCATATGGTATTTGTCTCTGTCTGACTTATTTCACTTAGCATAATACCTTGTAGGTCTTTCCATGTTGTTGGAAATGGCAAAATTTCCATGTTTTTTATGGCTGAATAATATTCCACTTTATGTATGTACCACACCTTCTTTATCCACTCATCTATTGATGGACACTCAGGATGCTTCCACATCTTGGCTATTATAAATAATGCTGCAATGAATATATGGATTCATGTAGCTTTCAAAATAGTGTTTTGGATTTCTTCAAATAAAAACTCAGAAGTGGAATTGCCCAGCTGCTCTTTATGCATTTCCCAGAGTTGTATGAGTTGCTCCAGTGTCCTTCCAATACATTGTTTTTTATCTAAGCTAGTTCAAGTGAGACATCCACTATGGGCTTGCGACTAAAAGTTCTATCTAGTATAATATAGGTAAAAAGACAGGCAGAGAAGACCCAACATATGCATAATGGGTATGCCTGGTAAAGAGAGCAGAACAAATGGATAGAAAAATTTTAGATATATAATGGAGAAAAAATTCTTCAGAAATTAAGGAAATGCATAATCTATAAATCAAAAGGACACACAATTCTAGGAAAAACTGAAGTAGGATGACCAATATCAAGTAAACAGTAAAATTAATGTGCTTCAAGATTAAGAAAAGAGCCTGTTAAGACCTTTAGGCAGAAAATGCAAGTTATCCGAAAGGGAGAAAATCAGTCTGGCCTCAGCCATCATGGTAACAGTGAAAGCCAGGAGGCTGTGGAGCAGTGTCTATAGAGCTTTGGTGGGTGTATGTGGACAGAATTGATATCTAGTCAAACTATGATTTACTTACAAAGGTATCAAACAATGTTCTCAAACATTCAAGGATCTAGTTCCTGAAAAATTACCTCATTATAAAATTAGTTATCTAAATAATAAATAAGGAAAAAGAACTTAGGAGAAGCACATAAGTGAAAGGATTGTCAGAGCATATGGCATTCATTTTAAATATAGAACTAAATCAAATGTAAATAACTGCGTGTTATGAAAACAAGAAAATGTAAAGGCTATACAATTAATAGTGAAAAAGGGGAATTGTATAACAAATATAAGGTGAGGAAGACAGAAGAGGTAAAGTTATATATAAGTGGAGAGGTTCAGATATGGCCTAAAGTTGATGAATTTGTTGGTCTGAGTTGAAATCTTGACACTGCTATATACCAGCCAGCTGTGCAACCTCAGATAGGTTTAAACCTCAGCCGTAGTCACAAAATCTTAATCTGTGTCATGGAGATAGTGACACTACCCACCTACTAAGGTTGCTGTGAGGATTAAGTGCCATAATGTATGTGAAGTACTCAGAATAGTGCCTGGCCCTGAGTAAGCATTCAATAAAAACTACATTTTATTTTAAGGAGAAAATGTGAGCAGAGAATTTTATAATCTCAGGACAGAGAAGGTCTTTCTAAGCATAACTTTAAACCCAAAGACCGTAAGGGAAAATATTAAAAATTTGACTTCATAAAAAGTAAAAGCTTTTGCATGGTAAAATCACCATGATAAGAATCAATGAACAAATACTCAAGTGGGAAAGAATAATTGCAGTATATATTTTTTTTAAATATATTTTATTGATTTTTTACAGAGAGGAAGGGAGAGGGATAGAGAGTTAGAAACATCGATGAGAGAGAAACATCGATCAGCTGCCTCCTGCACACCTCCTACTGGAGATGTGCCCGCAACCAAGGTACATGCCCTTGACCGGAATCGAACCCGGGACCCTTCAGTCCGCAGGCCGACGCTCTATCCACTGAGCTAAACCGGTTTTGGCAATTGCAGTATATTTGACAGAAGGATTGATATTGTTAATATTCAGGAATAATTGATAAGTCAACCAGGAAATATGAGTAACCTAGTCTAAAAGTGGGTAATTGATATGAACAAATATTTTATAGAAAAATAAAAATAATAAAATTTTGAAAAAATACTTAGTCTCACTTAAAAAGGTGGAAATTAAAATATGTCATTTTTCATTTATCAAATTGACAAAGATGAGTTTGAAAATATCTAATGATAGAAAGGGTGTGGTGAAGTAGGCATTTTCATATCCTTTCTGGAGAGCAATTTAGCATTCATCAAAATTGTCAATGTTATTTCTGCAGTGGTACTTCTAAGAATATATTCTACAAATAGATTTATCTTAGGATACAGAGATATATGTAAAAGTATGTTGTTTATATCATTGCTTATAATAGAAACATTTTGGAAATGATTTATTGGACTATTGATATTAGTTTGTTAAATAATTTAAGGTGCTTTTTTACTTTTGAATATTATGTAGCAATTCAAGCAAAAGATGTATAAATATATGTACTGATAATGGAAAAATGGCCACACTATAGAATTTAGGGGAAAAAGCAAGTCACATGAAAATAGATATATTATCTTGTTTACTGAAAATAATACACATTATTCTTATATAAATGCACAGAAAATTTCTAGAACCTACACTAATAAAAGAGTAAGATACAAATTGACCATACCTTTGCAACACCCACTAGCTAATCAGGAGTGAGTATGCAAATTAACCAAAGATGGCGGGTTAATTTGCATACGCAGGCACCCAGCGGCGGGGGGCGGAGTGGGATGCTTGCATCATCACCATGGCGACGATGCAGGCGTTCCACACCGCCCCAGCCACTCTGGGCCTCTGGGCAGCCTGGGAAGGTGGAAAGGTGGCTCCAGGCAAGAGCGAAGGCAGTGCTGGCAGCCAGGGGAAGGAAGGCCCATTCTTGCGCAAATCTTGGTGCATCAGGCCTCTAGTGTTATATAAGAACTGTTGAAAGTAGTTTTCTCTGAGGTGAAAATGGAGATGCTGTGAACTTTTGTTTTCATTTTATCCCTCCTGGACTCTTCCCATTTTTATTAAACAATCATCTTTTAATTTTACATAATTAAAAACAAACAAAAATAATCTTTGATTGGTGGTGCTGGTGACTATGTTGCTTTTGAAAATGGAATTTAATATTTTGGGAATAAAATTATTTTGGGTAAATAGCAGAACTAATTAAGTTTTACTAATGTTTACTCAACAAAAATTAAGTAAACTCCTACTTTGCATGAAGCACGGAACTGAGTACTCTTGATGCTTGTAATCCTTGGAACAGCTTATGCTTGAAAATGCTATTAATAGAGAAGTTCAGACATTTCTCTTAGAGGTTGGGTTTTCTAATCAAAACCAGATGAAATGGGATCTGTTCACAAATACTATTTTCACTACATGACTGTTGTTGTGATACCAACCTAGAAACGAGCAGCCAGGGTAAGAACATGCCATTGCTAAGGTTTGTGAAATTGGCTACACCTATCCGTTGCCTTTGGGCTTTGGTTATCATGGTAATGTCTGCTGAAGGCATAGGGAAAACGTGCAGAGGTGCTCTTATGATAATACTGATGACAACAGGAAAAGAAGATACGGCATTCCTGAGCAAAAACTAGATTTGATCAAATGCTGTATTTACCACTGGTGTTTAGTTTTGTCACCATTATTTTTTTTCTTTCTTTATTGATTGAGGTATTACATATGTGTCCTTATCCCCCCATTGCTCCCCCCGGCCCCGGCTCAGGGCACATCCCCCGCCCCCCCCCCCCCCCCCCCCCCCCCCGCCGGTGTTCGTGTCCATTGGTTATGGCTATATGCATGCATACAAGTCCTTTGGTTGATCTCTCTCCCTTACCCCCACCCATTGTCACTATGATTTTATGAAGAAGAGTGCACTTTCCTGGAGTCAAGCAAACCTCAGCCTTTTCTGGAGATTGGCCATATGGCTTATACAAATCTATTTTGAAATTGTGACTTTTTTTCTATTAGAGAGTCTGTGATTCTTCAGAATCTTTTTTTTTAATCCTTTTAAAAAAAATCAATGTTTCCATTGATTTTGAGAGAGAAAGGATGAGAGAGAGAAAGAGACAGACGGGCAGACATTGATGTGAAAGAAATATTGATTGGTTGCCTTTCTATTCATCCTGACTGGGGTTCGGACCCTTAACCTAGGTATGTGCCCTGACGGAATTCGAACACACAGCCTTTTTTGGTGTATGGGACAATGCTCCAACCAACTGAGCCATGTGGTCAGGGATCTTCAGAATCTTTTGATTCTGTTCAATTCAAGACATTTGAGCAATGGGAAATGATTGCAGTATCCAGTTGGCATTAGCTGTTTGATGCTAAATACCCATAGAGTCGGTTTTGCTGTGCGTCACTGACAAACTTTTGAGTGTTGAGTCTCTAACTGTGTATTCCCTGTAAGTCCCGTTTTCTGTTCTGTGACTTTTACATAGTGATGTGGTTTTTAGGAATGCAGGTGTTTCCTTATATCTGTACTGATCTTTTTGTCTTTTCATGTTAAGTTTACATGGTGCATATGATGTGTAAAATTTAGTTGCACAGGCACCCCCAAATGAATGCTGGAAATCATATTTTCCCTTTTGTTGCTGGTGTTCCATTGTATCAGGTTAGCTCAACATTTCCAGGGTTAAACCAACTTCTCTAGTTTCCTACTGACAGTTGGTCAGGCCTTCCTAGTTTACAAGTAGAGGAATGAACTGGGTGATTTTTGTAGATTAAAAATTTACCAAGGGCTGCGTGTCAGAATAAGGAACCAAATGCCACATGTTGAACTCCTTTGGACTTTTCTAGACTTCTGTTGATTACATCGCTAATCTCCCATATGTTTATTATTATATGAAGAAAACATTGTACCAACTTTGTGGCACTGAGTACAAAGGTACAGGTAGCAGGTGGTTGAAAGAAACATATTTATTATTTGGAAATGAATTACTTGTGAAGAAGCTTAGCCATCTTTCTTTGAGGGTTTTGTCTACTCCAGTGCTGATTTAGGTTAATATAAATTCTTTCACGTTGAATATTGAAGATTTTATTGATGTTCTGACATGATATGCAAGGAGTCACAAGTGTATTCTTTACATCTGACTTACAATGCTTACCCCATTCCCTTTTCCAGTTCACTTACTAGTTACATTTCTGCACAAATATGAGAAGTAGGAAGATATATTTTGGCTTGAATTTTTAGTTTAAGGTTTTCGTTTGGGAAGTATATACTTATTTTCTGATATTAAAAGTTAGAAATTTGGCCCTAAGTTGAAATTTAAGATTTAAAAAATTTCCTCTTTGAAAGAAGATATCTTTGCCAATAGGATGTTAAGCAAAGGGGGCATTATGTTGGTGACATTAAACTCTGTTCCTCTTTTCTTCATTTGTTCATTCTTCATAGAATATTTGTTAAGTGCCTACTATGTGTTGTACTATTAGAATATGATGAGGAGCAAAAATAGTATTATCTTTCCTCTCACAGTCTAGTGGTAGAAATAGACTTTAATCAATTACTGACCAAAATATATAATTATAAATTGTGGTAAGTGCTATGAAGAAAAAGTACAAGTTCCTTTGAAAGAGAACAAGCAGGGAGACCTAATTTGGATAAGTGATTAAAAAAGGCCTTTCTGAGGAAGTGACATTTAAACTGAGACCTACAGGATAAGGAGTTTACCGGAAGGGAAAGGGGGTGGAAGGATTTCCAGGCAGAGGCAAGAGGTTTTGTGATATCATTTTATAGTGCTTATGACCTTTTGAAATGCTTATATAATTAGGTACTAGTATATGAGCAAGACAGTTTATAGAGCAGTGTTACTGAAAAGATGTGTATAAATTACATTTTTATAAATGAATTCCTGAATTCCTGCAGGCTTACATTATACTCAATGTGCTATATCACCTGCGTTTGATTGATGTTCAGTTACTTCAATTACTGCTGGATTGATCTTTCTAAAGCACAACTTTACTCCTGCTTTTTCCTGCTCAGAAATCTTCAGCTCCCCAGTTACCCAATAAAGTCCAGACTTCTCAGCCTCATGGTCAAGCCCTCTGCAGACGGTCCTAGCCTCAATATCCTGCTGCATCTTTCATGACTCCTCTTTCTGCAGTGCTTTCTGCTAGCCAGCAGAATTTCTGAATGAGCATGAATGCTTTCTCATGTGTCCATCTTCACTTACATGATTTCTCTCTCCTTACAGTCTGTTTGCCTCATTCTCAGACTGTCTAAATCCCATGTATATTTCTAGGTCCATCTCCAATGTTACCATCTAATCCAGCCGTGGGCAAACTACGGCCCGCGGGCCGGATCCGGCTGTTCTATCCGGTTCTCTTGCTCTCCCCTCCGCTCCTTTACTTTGAATTTATATTAGTTCACACAAACACTCCATCCATGCTTTTGTTCCGGCCCTCCGGTCCAGTTTAAGAACCCATTGTGGCTCTCAAGTCAAAAAGTTTGCCCACCCCTGAAATCTCATTGTCTCCCTGGCCACCCCAGCTGGAAGTCACTGCTTTTTCTTCTGACTTCTTATGGCATTTTATTTTTACTGCTCCTTAGGCACTTCTCTGTTTTTGTTTGTTTGTTTGTTTTTAAGTTACTTCTAGGCATGTCTTATCTTCCCAACTGGAATTGTATGCTTCTTGAGTTACAAGTCTGTGATGACTAAGTCTTTGCTTCTCTTGCTGTGCCCAATACAGTTCCTTGCATATGGTTGACTCCAAATAAAAATTTTTGGAAGGAATTTATATGTTAATTGTTGGTTGCTAGATCACCCTTAAAAAATAGTTTGTGACCTCTAATAAATACATCAAAAGACTGATATATACAAAAATCCTTTGTAATGTTAGCAATCTTACATTCAGATTTTCTTTCAAAGGAATAGTACTTGCTTGATATGTTTTTATGTCTTTTTGTGCATTTCTGTGACACTGATTTACAGAGATTATTTTAGATTCATAAATGGTGCTGTCATTTTCATTTTTGCCTCTCTTTTGAAGGTTTGCATGCTCATTTAGCTTTAAAAAAGAATGAAAAGAACAAATCAACACCCTCTGTGGTCATTGATACCCTGCAGGGAGAAATAGGCTTGTCTAAATAGTGTACTTATTTCCATTGTTCTGGTTTTTCAAAGTGTATGTGGGTTTAGATAAGTTTGGAAGAATCCCACATAGAATTTCACTAATTCATTTGGACCTAAATCTTTGATTGTTTATAAGTTTTTATTAAAACCCAATTTCTCTTTGAGAAGTTGTGCCCTTCATTTCTGTCTGAATAAACATTTGAACAGCTTTTAGATTGTTCTTCAATGTATGAGTGTAGGACCAGGTCAGAGTTTTTGTTCATGTAATACACAGGGTGTTCTTTTTTTAAAATTAAAATAACATCAGTTCAGGTAATATGTACATCTTCAGAACAATGATATATTTCTCATAGAAACATCTGTCTCCAAGGACAACTAAAACAAAGTATAGTTGTAGAATAATGTGTAAATACTTATAATTGGTTTAGTATTTGTAATTCACTTAACATTATTGTTTTGGCTAGAAACACTTCTTTATAAGTCTTTAAAAATTATATTCACTCTCCCCCCTTATGTAAGTGGTAGGTTTCTTAAAGATAAATCATTCAGGAATTCCATGTCTTTATGATTAGCTTTATTGTTCTTGAAATTTAACCCTGGAATAATATATGATTCTATATAAATTAATGCATATATGTGAATTTTTAGAGGCTGTTTTAAAAATATATCATTTATTTTTCTTACAAGATTATTATGTATGCAGTAAAAATTTAAAAAAGTTATAAGGAAAAAATACAATTTTTCCTTTTTGAGACAATCATTATTCTAGGTATTAATAAAATCGATCTCTAGCTAGGTGCCATTTAAGGACACATGTAAATCAGGATTAAAAAACAAAAACCTGATTTCTCTGAAGGCAGTTTTTGCATTAAACGGGGGGCACTAGAGGTTTAAAATTTCTTTAAAGTTACTTTAAACTGGAAATTGTGAATTACCACTTTTTTAACCTTCCTCATTTACATTGTTTACTTGATGAGTATTTTCAAAAGACTATTTGTTTTAGCTATTTAGTCTTGATATAAATTTGAAATACCTTGGTTTATCAACAAATGTAGCCAAATAAAATAAGAATTTTAATTTCCATGATTTAAAAAATATTTTTGAGCTCTTAATCACTGAAGACATTTGAAAACATTTTCACCTGCTAATTTGAGGGACAATTAAATGGTCAATATAGTACCCCTCTTTTGGATTTCATGGCACCATAGCATAGGGCAAGGTATTTGATGAACAAGTGATTTTCATTTGATAATATTTGGCACCATAGGGGAATCTGATGAATGAGTAGATAGAGATCTTGAGAGCAGAAATAGAGTCTGCATTAGGCAGCATCAAATTGATGGAGGTAATAAGAAGCTATAAAAAGTAGAAACTAAATATTTTTGTTTATTAATATTTATTCATTAAATTTTCAAGTATTTGTTCATTGTTCAAGCACATTTGATTGTTTGCTTGGTATTGTTTTAGATCAGGGTTTCTCAGCCTTGGCACTACAGACAATATGGGCTGGATAATCTGTTGTGGGATTGTCCTAAATGTTGCAGATGTTTAGCAGCAGCATCTTTGGCTTCTACCCACTAGGTGCCAGTGTACTCTCCCAGTTGTGACCATTAAAAATGCCCCCAGACATTGCCAAATGTCCCCTGGGAGACAAAATAACCTCTGGTAGGAAACCATTTTCCAGATGAACCTTTTAAAAGCAAATTATTTGAAATGTGCTTTTTACTGTTTCCCTATTTCAAATGTTGTACATGCATCATGTGATTTGGTGTCCCAGTATTTCCTGGGTAGTGCCCCTTCTGAAAAAAATGGCTTAGGTTTTATTATGGAATATGGAATTAGCTAAATAAGCTATGGAAATACTGAAATGAAATCCTTATATTAAAAAAATACTAACAGTTGCTTTAATCATGGTTATATAGCATTTATGGTACCTTGGATCAAAGAATCTACTATTTCTTGATCTTTTGAAAAGTACTTTGTACCTGAGAAGAAATTCTTACAAAAAAACCTTCTAATGCTTGTTATTTTTCCTCCCTTAAGAATGATCATATTCATCTTTTGTTTCAAAGCCTCTGTAACTTGTTGGTACTGCATAAAAATTCCATTATTATAGAGCCCATTCTCTTTGCTTCTCTGCTACATCCTTTTGTGAAGCTATGAGGGATGTGAAACGTATTCTGAAAATTCATTCAAAGCTTTAAAACTTATTATATCCAGGAGAGACAGATTTAAGATTGCTGAGGTTTCTGGTTGTAGTACTTCAAGCAGAAATCCATACTCCATTAGGTTCTCTAACATTGTGACCTTAATTTTCCAGATATTTTGCCCTTTAAATTGAAAGCAGTATTTTGATACTATTTAAGTCTTCTGGAGGGGCTTCTAATATCACAGGCTTAAGTTGTAAAACGTTTGAAACAAATGAAAAGTAAAATAGCAACTGACTTAGAACTATCATTTTATATATATGCTTTTATTTCAAAATATACAATGATAGAAAGAGATGCATAGAGCATACTTAATGCACCGGAGTCGGTGGAAAGAGCTCTTTAGTAGTTGTTCCTAGCATACTAGAGCAGAATTTCTTTATGGCATCACCTGAAGAGTTTCTCATTAGGAATAGGTGTTAAGTTCTCTGAATTTAGAAAATTTACTTTGTATAAAACTATGGTCTGGGTGAAATGAAAATCTATGTGGACAATAGCTGCTGAGTTATCTTGCTTCAGCAGATAAAGCAGGAAATATAAAACTGTATTATACTACTGAGTCAAGAAACAGAACTATTTACTAAATTTAAAAAACCCTCTAAGGAAAAGGAGAGATGAAAAGCCTCTTGTTCTTTCATTAGTAAATTAGGTCAGTTTTTAAATAATATTCTCATTGAAAAATGTACACATTTCTCAAATAATTGATATAATTTCATCCAATTCATATCTTAAAGGTATAAAACTGAACTGAATTCTTTAGGGAGCCTTAATTGCTTCTTCTCTTTTCCACTGTAAAATGTTTAGAACCTAAATTAATCATATAATCTTTTCTTTAATTTGTGGCTCACTGAAGGATGATAGATAAAATATTCTTTATTAACCTATAGAAGCTAAAAATTTATATTAGCCTCTGTTTGTATATTACGTAAGTTATGAGATAGCTATTAAGGGGATACAGTAACCTCCCTGAGTTCCTTACACATATGCCTGTTAGTTAAATGACAAATAAATCACATGAGTATGCTAATGCCAAGTAATTACTACATGAGTTTCTAGGGGGCATTCTTTCTTTATTTTTTAATCCTCACCCAAGGATATTTTTTTCCACTGATTTTTTTAGAGAGAGTAGAGGGGAGGGAGAAGGGGGGGGGTAGAGAGAGAGAAACATTGATGTGAGAGAGACGCATCAATTGGTTGCCACCCACTCAGGCCTCAACCAGGGCGAGGGATGGATTCTGCAACCGAGGTATGTGCTGTTGACTGGGAATCGAACCCAAGACCCTCTGGTCCACTTTTAACCACTGAGCCAAACTGGCTGGGCTAGGGGTCATTCTTTAACATAAAGCACATTTGCAGATAGATTCTCCAGATATTTTGCTGTCCTGTTGCAGTCCAAAACGAGGGTAGTATATCCTTATTGGTATTGATGTTTTATGGATGCTCCACTGCTTTAGGTTAAAGGTGAAAAGGTTTTGCCTGTGTGCAGGATGTAATCTGTTTTTGCTGAGAGTTTGGTTTGGTGAGTCTCTAGGTCAGTATTTAGATATGTTGCCAGCTGTCTTACTCCTTTACCTTATTCTTTGATCCACTGTCTCCCAAATGATTACTCATGGCCTCATCAGACCAGGACCAGAGAGATCCATCACCTTTTGTCCAAAGATTGCCAACAAACCCCTGGAGGTCTGAACTTGATAGCAATATACAGTTGCCTTTTTTGTAAACTTCCCAAGGCATTCAGTAGTACAAATCTTCTGGCCAGAAGTGCTGTATTTAGATATGTCTCAATACCAAGGGAGAACAGATTCTGGACAACTCTTCAATTTACTCATCCTAGTTCATCATCAGTATGTATGGAAACATTCCTCTTGGCTTTTATACACCTTCCTATCGTCAGAATGGCTGTTGGCCAGACAGCAGTGGTTCATTGTCCCATACTTATCACCTGAAACAGCTCCTGACTCCTGAGGTTTAGGGCCTCTTCTGTTAGGAGATTATAGCTCTAGATTCTTCCCCTCCTTAGCACCTCAAAAAGGGAGTGGACATTCTGCTCCTCTTTCAAAGTCTGTAGAGACATGTATACATGTGTGTTCGTTCGTTCGTTTGTTCGTTCATTCATTCATTCATTCATTCAACATTTGTTAAACACCAGACACTAGTGCAGGGCATGTCTGCTAAGTTTGGGTCACGCTGCAAAATTCGTGGGAAATTACCCGTGTTCCTGAGCTCTTCTTTTTTTTCCAGAAAACTTCCTGCAATTGGCTTTTTTTTTTTTAGTTAGTGGCAACAAAGTAATCTATAAAATTATACCTATGACTACTAAAATGACAAGACTCATCCTTAATATTTTTCTTAATAGAACATCTCAGCATAGATATAGAAGATACAAAGAAGAACTAAATGAATATTTAGTACTAAAAATATAACAATTGAAGTAAAACATCACTAGTGTTTAGATTTATGTTTGACTAAATTCTAGTTCAGTTGTTCAACAATAATACTTCATAAGGGGTGCTGTGTAATTCCCATTGTATCACATCACGAGTGTCACATTACATCATGAGATGTACATTGTCTGGTTGTTCCACTTTCAGCCAGGCTAATTATAATGATCGGTGGGCTCAGGTGGTGTCAGCCAATCAGTCCCCCATTGTGAAGTTTCCCTACCCTTTCTCTTTGTTCTGAAATTTTATGATTATTGAATTGGATCATTTTTCATTAATTTGCTGTGAAATCTGTGGGCTCTTTCAATTTGAAAATGCATGTTCTTTACTCCTGGGAAGGTTTATTTGTATTATTTCTTTGATAATTCCTTCTCTTTCAATTTTCTGTATTCTTTCCTGCTTGAACCCTTGTTATTCAAATTGGACCTCCTGGATTCATCCTTTATTTTCTTATCTATTCACTCACATTTTCCATCTTTTTGTCATTTTGGTCTATTTTCTAAGACATTTCCCAAATTTATCTTCTAAGTCCTTTATTTAATTTAATTTTTATTTTCAGATGTGAAGGGCTCCCTCTGGTTTCTGAATGTTCTTTTGTTGTAGCTTCTTATTTCATGAATATGTTATCTTTCAACTTTTGGAGGATATTTTTTCATATATGGTATAATTCTGCTCCTGGCCTTCTCTCTGTTTTCTTTGAGTTCCTTTCCCCCTATTTTTCTTGTTCTCTTTTGCTTCTGAGACGTTCATAAAATATCTAGCTAACCTTGCTTATTTTTTCCTATTTAAGAAGGAGATACTAAAGTTGCATCCCAAGCTTTGTGTCAACTAGTGAAGGTGACCTGGTGAGGACCTAAGCTCTTTTTCTGGGGGCTCTTGTGGTTATAGGAGGAATCCCTATGTGTCAGCATCTGTGCAGGGAGAGGGAGAGGGAGGGTGGGAGGAAGAGAGAGAGTTTCTCTAGAGAGGAAGTTCTACTCTCCTGCTGAGAGATGTAAGCCTGGCTCCCTGACATTCTGGGAGAAAGCAGGGAAGAGGCACGGGGAGTCTCAGGATGGTGCTTCACTGTTGATCTCAGATACACATGAACCCCAAGCCAGAATCTGTCTGAGGAGACAACTTCTAGTCGTTTGTAGGTAAGGGAGGGGGAGTGGCCTGGCTGGGCAGAGTTTAATGATACTTTTGAAATTTTGCTCAAATCTGTAAAGTGCTTTAGTGACATTTTAGACAATAAGATCACTAATTCAATGCCCCGACCATTGGACCATATATGTTTCTTGTATTGAGGTCTAGAAGAGAATAGAGGATAGGTACCGGTCATTAGGACTAAAGTGACACCCCACACTCAAGCAGTCATGGAAATTTACCATACTCTTCTGACTCTTTTGTGTAAAAGAAATAATATTTTCAAGACTCTTTGCTGTACTAGGTTTAGGGATGAGTTTCCACACTCGCCCCTTTCCTGATATCTTTCTAAGATGCTTGGGGCATTCTGTCATTCCAGGGAAATATTTGCTCTTCTCATTTCTGAACATTTTATTCAGAAGTTTACATTTTCTCTGAGACACCCAGTGTGCAGCGTCCTGTCAAAGGAACCTCTTCGTCGTCCTTGGTTTCCTTAAGATCAATAAGACCTTATAGAAATATACTTTCATTTCTGAGTATTGCAGACTGCAGTTCTCTAATAGCAAATTCATTTTGGTGGGTCATATGTCACTCAAATCAGTAGAATGCCCACTGGAACCACGAATCACCTAATAGTTTTCAATGGATAATGATTTAATGTTAACAAAGTTATATATAGCCATTTCTGATGCCTTAGAGCAGTGGTTCTCAAACATCTTGACCCAGATCTCAGTATGAAAAAATTTACCTACCTATACACACTCCTGAAGCAAATTTAAAGAAATGAAACCTTGATGACAAGTATTATTCTTGTATTTCCTTTTCTATTACATTTTAAATAATTGTGCCCCACAGATGATCTACAGTTTGTAAATCACTGCAGTGTGGTTCTTTAATATTTTGTGGGGGTATAGTAGATTGTAGACCTTTTTGGCACTCTTAAGAAAGTACTGGACCCTCTGTTTGGAAAAATGCACATACACACATTTTTGCATACGTTTTCAGGAGATTGACAATCTTTAGGTCTACACGTGGACTCCCCTCTAGTTCTAAAAGCTTCTCTGCTAGATAACATTTGGAGTTATCTTGCTTTGCTGGTGTATTTCACCCAACGTGCCTGGACAAATACCATCAGCTGCCCAGCAGATATTCTGCCCTTCCCCCCTTCCTCTTACTAAGTATTAATTCAGGGCTGTAGACCAGAGAGATCATGTAATAAATAAAACTCCATCTTGCATATCAAGGTTAAATGTCTCAAAGGATCATTATTCTTCCTGGGTATATAGTTGTCTTTATAATATTTAGAGTCAGTGCACAAGGACCTGGGAGAGACAAGCACTTGTTTCTGGATGTCCCAGGAGCCACTGCTGGGCAGAGCTGCTTCTTTGCTAGGACCTTAGCACATGCATCCCTTAGCAACTGCAGGCTGAGTCCCCGGCCATCTCCATTTGTAGTGCAGCCCTTATTTATCACCATCAGCTTCCTCAGCTGTGCTTTATAGTCACCATATGCTACTTATTATGGAGCCACAGCTTGTTGTGTGGACTTCTGCCTTCCATCCCTTTCACTTTTCATGCTTTTGTCCTTCCTTTCACAGACAGTTATTAAGTTCTTTCTATGTGCCAGGCGTTGTTAATGAGAGGACTAATATGATGGTGGGAAAAACTCCACGTCTGGGTGTGCATGGCTGACCCTTGCCTCATTCTTCTAGGACCTCCACTCTGGTTGGTTCTCCTGCACCACCATCCTTGGGCTCCTGGCAGTCCTGCTGCCTACTTCCTGCTTTACTGGTGTTCGGTATTTAACTGTTTTTTGCCCACCTTGCAAATTTTCGTCTGCAATTTTTCTTTTGCCTAGGGCAATAGACATATACATATGTTTCCTTATGCAGTTTTTTGTTTGCCTAGAATAGATGAATATTCTTTTCCTTTTAAATAATTCAAATATGCAAATATTAAAATTATAATTTCTGTTGTTATATTCTGGGTCACTATTCTGAAAATGGTGTTAATGTGCAAAAATCACCCCCAAAGTTGAGAGTTAGGATCTTTGAAAGATGTCTTATTAATGGGGACATTTTCAGCTGATAAAATATAGGCTCATAGCATTTGAAACATTATTAGTGTTCTTTCACGAGCAGACATCAGTCTCAGAAATCTTGTGTAAAAACATGACAAAATTGGTCTTTATTACATTCTGATAAAAATCACAAAGTTATTTTATTTTCTTCATTTTTCTATGAATGTGAAATATTTGCATATTATTACAATAACTTCCACAGCAGTTGGAACATTGTTAATGGTGTAGTTAAAAATGTGTGCATTATATCCATATTTTGTTGCTGTTTTCCAAGAGTCTTTTGAAAAGATTCTTAATCCATGTGTATTTTACAGCCAGGCTCAGCAAATAGACACTGTGCATGCTGCAAGTTACCGCTGTCAGTGCCTGTGGTAGACATCCCAAATCAATCACAGCATTCTTTCTCCCTGAGATGATTGTACATCGTCTTCAACATACTGAGCCAGGCCATTGCTAACTAGCTGTAACTAGTATGTGAGATGAAAGCTATCTGTCATATTAGTTTTACACCTTAACCATTAGAATCAGCAGAAGATACCTAAAGTCTATTGAAGTTTGGAGATAGAGAGCAAAAGACAATAGAAATAATAGCATCTAATTAAATTAGATAACTCTCAAGTTTATGTCTAAGCTTTTCTATTTGTTGGTATATTAAATACAGGGTGTATTTTGCTAGAATATGCTGCTAATATATACTGCTAATGTTTTTTTGAAGATTTTGCATTTATAGTCATTCATAAAAAATATTGATCTGTTGTGTGTGTGTGTGTGTGTGTGTGGTTTTGACTGATTTTACTATGAGTGTAATACTGGTGTCAGTCTAGTCACTGCATTTTTCAGGGATAGTTTTTGCTGGATTTTGGTTAACAGGTGTTTTTTTTTTTTTTCCTTTCAGAACTTTGAATATGTCATCCCACTCTCTTCTAGATTACATGGTTTCTGATGAGAATTCAGCTGTCATTTTTATTGGACATCCCTTGAATGAGATGAATCAATTTTCTGTTGCTGTTTCCAAGATTTTTCTGTGTCTATTGACAGTTTGACTAATATGTGTCTAGGTGTGGATCTTGAGTTTATCCTACTTGGAGTTTTTTTTATTGTTCTAAGCTTCTTGGGGAGATGGTTTTTCATCAAATTTGGAAGCTATTGGCCATTATTTATGCAAATATTCTTTCTGTCTTTTTCTGTTTCTGAATCTCTTTCATTATATATAATTGGTACATTTAATGGTGTCTCCATAGCTTTCTGAAGCTATGTTTATTTTTATTGATTCTTTTTACTTATTTTGTTATTCACACTAGATATTCTCATTGGCCTGTCTTCAAGTTTACCACATTTTTCTTCTGCCTGCTCAAATCTGCTATTAAGTATCTCTAATAAAATGTTCATTTTAGTTATGTATCTTTCAATTCAAGAATATCTACTTGATATTTTACATATCTTTAATGATAATATATTTTTTTGGTGAGATATCCTCATACTTAAAAAGATTTTTTAGACATATTTTCCTTCAGGTCTTTGAACATACTTAAAATAGCTTAAAGTCTTTGTCTAGTAAGTCCAACATCTGGGCTTCATCAGGGCCAATTTCTGTTGAGTGCTTTTTTCTTCTATATGGCCATACTTTCTTGTTTTTTTTTTTTTTTCATGTTGCATAAATTTTGTTGTTGTTGTTGTTAAAAACTGGGTATTTTAAATAATGTGTCAACTCTGGAAATCAGGTATTCTCCCTCACCAGGATTTTTTTGTTGCTGCTGGTTCTTGTAGTAGTTGTTTGTTTAGTGAGTTTTCTGAACTAATTATGTGAAGTCTATGTTCTTTGTTTTCTGTAGCTCCCAAACTCTTTACTTGTTTAGCTTAGTGGTCAGCTAATGATTGGAAGAGATTTCCTTAAATGCCTGCAACCAATAAATCACCAGTCTTTGCTGGGGGGCTCTATGTGCATGTAGGGGTATGCTTTCAACATTAAGCAGGGTTTTTTGACAACTCTGCACTGGCCCTGACTCTTTGTTGTGCAGAGTCTCAAGGTCAGCAAGTGATGAAAGCTTAGGGGCTTTCCTGTGTATGTGTATAGGTCTATTTATGTGTGTGGCTTCCTAGATTCTCAAGAACATGTTAGAGAATTTCAAAGCCCCTGTGGACGTCTTATTTCCCATCCTTTCCTTTTAAGAATTTTTGTTAGTCTTTTGCTCCAAGTGTTAATGACTGCTTCAGGCAGCTATGAAGTTAGAACATTTGCTTGCAATTATTTTCAATAAATGCCCCCTGAAAAAAGATTTATTGTATAAGGTGAGCTCTGAATAAGGTCAAGTACAGACTGGCTTATAAGTGGAGCCTCCCAGGGAATCACCAGAAAGTTCAAGTAATGACTAATATTTGGGAATGAGGATTTGAAAGAGCTCCACCTCCATTCTCCTCTCCTCCATGACTAATAAATAGGCTATACCAGGAATGTGGGCTATTTCAGTGGTTGGCAAACTCATTAGTCAACAGAGCGGCAAACTGCGGCTCGCGAGCCGCATGTGGCTCGCGAGCCGCAGTTTGCTGACCACTGGGCTATTACATTTCAATGCTATTGGAGAGATGGGAGTGGGAGGTGGGACTAAGGGAAGTTAAAATATTACAAAGCTTACTGTTCTTACTGAGATCCAGCAATTTATTTAAAACAAATGCTTCCTGCCCTGACCAGTTTGGCTCAGTGGATAGAGCGTCGGCCTGCGGACTGAGGGGTCCCAGGTTCGATTCCCGTCAAGGGCATGTACCTTGGTTGCGGCACATCCCCAGTCGGGGGTGTGCAGGAGGCAGCTGATCGATGTTTCTCTCTCATCGATGTTTCTAGCTCTCTATCCCTCTCCCTTTCTCTCTGTGAAAATCAATAAAATATACTTAAAAAAACAAAAAAACAAAAACGAAAACAAACCAAATGCTTCCTGGGTGGCTACAAGACTGCGGTTAATTTTCAGAACTCTGTAAAGTTCATTCTAATAATTTTCATAATCTTTTCTTTGCTTTTATCAATGAAAAAAATTTTGGAGGTTCATAATATGCTATTTTTGCCAATAATACCCCACAGCTTAATTTTTTTAAAATATATTTTTATTGATTTCAGAGAGGAAGGGAGAGGGAGAGAGATAGAAACATCAGTGATAAGAGAGAATCATTTATCTGTTGCCTCCTGCACGCCCCCTACTGGGGACTGAGCCCACAATCCAGGGCATGTGCCCTTGACCAGAACTGAACTTGGGACCCCTCAGTCTGCAGGCCAATGCTCCATCCACCGAGCCAAACCAGCTAGGGCCCACAGCTTAATTTTTAAGTACAACTTTTCAGCTTTCATCTTCCTTGAAAATGTTGAGCTATTTGGCTTTTGTCTAATCTTTTTTTCATGATACCCTCCTTGATGCCTCTGTGGATACTCTTTTTCATGGTTCAGTGGCCTCTCTTCTTCTGATTATCCCATAGAAGCTGATGTTTCTCAGAGTTCTATCCTGGGCTTGCTTAAGTTTTCATTCCACAAGTCCTTCCTATGTGATCTCATCTATACTGACTTAAATTTCTTCTTCTATGTTTCTAATCTAGATTTCTCTTTATCTGTAGATTTACATATCCATTGTCTCTTAAACATTTCCATTTTGGTATTCTAAAGCCAAAACTAACTTAGCATGTCTGAAACTGAACTGATTATCTTGCGCCAAATCTATTCTTTCTTTTCTCTTTACTAGCTCACTGATTTGGTCATTATTCACCAGTATTCAGATATTCTTTTATTTATTTATTTTTTAAAATATATTTTTATTGATTTCAGAGAGGAAGGGACAGGGAGATAGAGATAGAAACATCAATGATGAGAGAAAAATCATTGATCAGCTGCCTCCTGCACACCCCCTACTGGGGATCGAGCCCGCAACCCAGGCATGTGCCCTTGACCAGAATCGAACTGGGGACCCTTCAGTCCACAGGCCGATGTTCTATCTACTGAGCCAAACCAGCTAGGGCTTAAGGTATTCTTGATTTTTTCTCTCACTATGGTCATAGCCAATCAGTTACCAAATTCTATTCCTCAGCTTCCTAAATATATCCCAAATCTGGCTATTTTCCCCATCCTTGATGCTGCTTTCCTGATTAAGGCCACATTTCTGTCTTCTTAAGGTATTGTAATACTTTGTCTTTCCGTCTCCACTCTTTAGCCTTTTGCACATTTTCTATACTGTAGGTAGAACATGCTCTCTAAAAAACACATTTATTTTTATCACTCCCTCACTGGGTAAACAATAGAGAGCATAATAGATGCCATCCCTGCCTTTGGTAACTTTGAGTGAAGACACAGAAAAGTACATGGTCAAATACAATTCAGTGTATGATTGAGCAAGTATAGTGCACACAGGAGAGACAGACATCCAAGCAAGACTAAGATATCAAGAAAATTTCAGAGATGATATCTAATCTGAGATCTGCAGAAAGAGTGAGAATTACAATGATGAAGGGAAGAATGGGAGTGTTCCAGGCTGAGAGTGTGAGTAGGATGGCCTAGAGCCGTGGTCGGCAAACTGTGGCTTGCGAGCCACATGCGGCTCTTTGGCCCCTTGAGTGTGGCTCTTCCACAAAATACCACGGCCTGGGCGAGTCTATTTTGAAGAAGTGGCATTAGAAGAAGTTTAAGTTGAAAAAATTTGGCTCTCAAAAGAAATTTCAATCGTTGTACTGTTGATATTTGGCTCTGTTGACTAATGAGTTCGCCGACCACTGGCCTAGAGAAAGCATAGGATTGTAGGAAATGAAAGAAGTTCCGTATGTTGGAAAACTTTATGTTAAGGAAGTAGTATGAGATAAGCCAGAACAGGTAAGCTGGGGTCATAGCAAGTAGACTCCTGTATGCTATTTTAAGGACTCTGTTTAATCTTAGTAATGTTGGGAACCGTTGAAGTAGTTTTTGTTGGGGAAAAAAAGATGATCAGATTTGCATATTAGAAAGAGCACCCTGACTAGCGTACAGAGAATGCTTTGGATGAGAGGGCTGATTTCAAATCAGGGTGACAGTTTGGAAGGGAAGGGCCCAGTTAAAGAAGAGTTAGGAAGTTCTCAGAGCAACCCAGGCAAGAGGTGATGTCGACGTAGATGTTTGGAATGGAGAAAATTGGATGAATTTGAGAAGTTTTTAGAAGTAGAATGGATTTGTTATTGTTGAATGTGGAACCCGAGGGAGAGGGAATATCTAAAGAAAATTGCTTTGCATTATTCAGTTAATAAAGCTTTCTATTTCAGTAACTAGCTATTTAGAACATAAAGCTATTACATATGTAAGTATATTCATGACAAGAAAGTATATGATGTGATGTGTTGTAAATTTTATTTAAAAAAATTTTTTTATTGATTTCAGAGAAAAAGGAAGAGGGAGAGAGATAGAAACATCAATAATGAGAGAGAATCATTGATCGGCTGCCTTCTGCATGCCCCATACTGGGGATCGAACCCGCAACCCGGGCATGTGCCCTGACCGGGAATCGAACCATGACATCCTGGTTCATAGGTCGTTGCTCAACCACTAAGCCATGCCAGCTGGCCTGTAAATTTTTTTCTAAAAAATTATCTACATCTAAGGTAAGTCTAAACATCTAAACTTCCTGAAGAGACTACTCTTCACTTGGTAAAAGCTAATAAATGTAGGCCTAATGCCTTCATGAACTACCTATTTCTATGAGCCTAGCCCAGTATTTCCTATTCGGATTCATGAATAAATCATCTTACCTTTTCTAGTCAACAAGTTTTTTTTCTACCATAAGTATAAAACTACAGTTGATTTCATTAGCTTTCCCAGGCTACATAAAAATGTTTCTACTTTGGAATTTTTACTATAAAGCAATAAAAAATGTTTGTGATTTTCTATTTGTAGTGTAATGGAAGATCTGACCAGGGCAAAAGTCTTGCTGATTTTAGGTTCAGTTTTATTTGGTCACTTTTATCAAATGAATTTATGTCTACATGGCTAATTTTTGTTATCTGATTAAAAAGTATACTTTGAAATACAGCATTCTTTGAATTTGAAGCCCTTGAAAAAAATGTTTCTCATTTTATTACTGAGACATGAAAAGAGAGTCATTGATCATTTTTGCGGAAGAGGTTTAGAAACTCCCATTTTTGGACTTTCATATTCTTCTACATGGACTTGGCTGAGATAATAATCTTAACAACAACCACTATCCCCTGAACTACTCTAGTATTTGTTAAATGGATATGTGTTTGGATACAAAATTATTAAACAAAAGTAGCTTTCGGTTTTAATCAGGATCATCAATCTATTTTTATTTTAGGAAATAAAAATTTAATATTAATATTTTTACATATTACAAAGGGTATTTCTTATCTTTATCATAAGAAAAGTAGCATGATGATTTCCCTTTTAATTGAAGAGAAAAATCCCTTGGCTCCAAGAAAGAAATCCTCTTTAGTCTCAGTTGCCTTTAAAAAAATCTTGAACCTGTCAGTGAAATTGTGTAATCTAGTAATAACATGCCTAGGGCTTATTGCCTTTTCTTGGGCAATAGTATCAGTAAATGATGTGCTCTATCGATTTTAATCACATTGTTTTTATAGTTGCATTGCAAGGTTTTGAAAACTCACCAAGTAAATAAATCTGTGGTTACAGAAGCCTCCTTTCTCTGAAAACCTAACCAGTTACATATTATTCCCTCATGATCAGTTGTTAAGATATGATGTAGACTAGTAATATTTTGAGAGACTGGTCTTGGCGAGGCTAAATAAAATATTCTCCTTGATATTCAGCATTATGATATTCAGCATTATGTATTTAAAAAATAAAATTGTTATAAATGTGATATTTGAGTGTCTGCAGCATTCAGAATTTAACATATAACAAGCTGCTTGCGGGCTGGTCCAGCAAGCCATTCCCACTACAACTCAGCTGCATGCATCGAGCAAGCTCCCAGAAGACTGTATTCTAACCTAGAGATAAGTAATTAGATGGCAGTTTGTATCTTGGAACCCGTGTAGAACAATATTTGGAGCATTAGATTGAGAGAGTATGACAAATAAAATAATTTTCCGATGCTGCCATCCATTGGGCTTTGACAGAGTTTATTTAATAATAAAAACCTCCTTTCATTAAGAGCTTACAATGTATTGGGACTTTACACACATTATATCCTATCCTTATAACAATTCTGCCATGTAGGTATATAGACACTGTCTATTTACTTTGCATATGAGAAAGCTGAGACCAGATAGGTGAGGAATTTGAACTTTGATCTAGTAGTAAAGCTTGCGTTCTTTCTGCTTACCAATGGCAAACACATTTATTTAAAATTTTCTGTATGTGTAAAAAGGAGTCATTTTCTGAGAAGACTTTTGAGATTTTTTTTTTTCAAATTTTTATTAAGGTATTATATGTGTACATATCTTACCATTGCCCCCCCCCCACCCCACTCCCATAAGACTTTTGAGATTTTAATGCTCATAAATTATTTAGAAATTTGGGGTCTTTAGACCCCAAGTGGTAGAACACTGGTGTTTGGTTTCTTGGGACGGGTGTAGCTTTGTTTGCAAAAGTGTTTGGGTGGGCGGGGAAGTGTGCGTGTGTTTATAAAATAAATACTAATAATTTATTCTGGCAGTTATAGTGGGAAGCTTCCTTTGTTATTTTTTGTTATTTTGGAATTAACTAGAATAAGTTACATATTTTATCACATTGAAACATTGACTCTAGTGAATTTGTCACTTGATTCTTATGGTAGATTTGGATTCATTGTACTGGCTGAGGCCTATTTTTCAGACTTTTGAACTGTACCGTTTATAGTTTCAGCATACATTGATGCCCTGTGTCCCCTTCACTGCTGAGCTTCTCAGGTTTGCTGGCAGAGTTAGTGTTGGCAGTTTGGTGGCTGCCTAGGGTCAGGGGAGGAAGTGTTCCCCTAAGGTGGTTCCATCGCAGCAGCCCTTGCTTTTTGGCAGCTCCCTCTGAGGGAGCCCCTCAGGTCCCACTTCATCCTGTCTGTCCTTTGTGCCTGGTGGAACCACTGTTCTTCAGGGAAGACACTGTTGTTTAACCCCAGTCCTTTCTGGAAGTGCTTCTTCCTCTTCTTCTCTTAACCCAGACGTGGCTTTTTCTCCCTCGTTGTTCTTGTCTTCAGATGGAAACGACCATCTTCTGCTCCCCTTCTGCTTCGGGCCCTTGCATGTGCTGGTGGTGTCTTTGTCTGGAGAGCCTGTCCTTGTCTTGTCCACCAGGTGAATTCCAACTTATTCTTTAAAAAAAATATTTGTATTGATTTCAGAGAGGGAGAAGGAGAGATAGAAGCATCAATGATGAGAGAGAATTATTGGTCAGCTGCCTCCTGCATGCAGGGGATTGAGCCTGCAACCCAGGCATGTGCCCTGACCAGGGATCGAATCATGACTTACTGGTTCATAGGTCCATGCTCAACCACTGAGCCACACCGTCTGGGCTCCCAATCATTCTTTAGGACTTAGTTTTGAGTATCACCTGTCCCATGAAACCTGTTGTGACTTTCCCTCTTCAAGTGAGTAATTATTTTTAACATGTACCAGCCAAAGTACTAGGCACTTTATAAGTATTATTTATATAAGTCATATAAGATAGTTACTGCTATTATCTCTGCTTTGCATCTGGGGAACTGAGTAAGTGGTAGAGGTGGACTTTGAATCCTGGTTTCTGTAATTCTAAAAATGTTTTGTTTCTCACTAGAACTTAGTATCACTTTATCACTCACAACTTAGTATCACTTTTGTAGTCTGTACATACCTATCACTAACTTTACTGTAATCATTATTAGTAAGGTCCATGTCTTGATAACCTCTTTGTCCTTAATACTCAGTACAATCCTTGGTATGTAACAGATATTCATAAAGCATTTACTGGACACATACATCAACTATTAGATGGCCTGTCCTTCTGCTTGGACCTCTGGTGCTCTTTGCTTAACTCACTACTTACTACCCTCTGGACATTCTTATTGGCCAGACTTACAGAACCCTTGCCATTAAGTGCCTTTTAGGTCTTGTTTCCCCTGTCTTTCCTGACTTGCTGGAATTGGCAGCCATGTCACATTGATTCCTGAAATATGACATTCTAAATGCTTTTGCTCTGGCTATAAGACTGGGGTTTGTGTGCTGCAGTGTATGGCTCATCACTAGGAATGAAGAAAATAAGTAGTCTTCCCTGAGGTTGTTTGGCCAGGGAGCCTGAGAAGGTTAACATAGATCTCACATGAATTTTTGTTTTTTTGTCTTGGCTATGACTTGCATGTTTTATTATGAAAGAAAAACGAACCAGTTATTGCTAGATATTCCATTTGCCTAAAATAGTGATCTTTTGTTGAATATAAGGATCTTAGCAATAAGATGTATTATGATGAAGGCTTATAGTTGTTGGGGACTCTCCTTAGCTATCAGAAACCCTTTGAATTTGACAATATGGCCCATGACCGAAATAAATTATTATGTGTTTATATCCTTCTAGACGCCTGAAAGCAAAAAGTCTTGATTATAATATAAATGTGGGAATGCAGTTACAACATCTTGTCTGACAGGGGACCTTTCAGAAGCAGGTGGAAACTGAGAGTAAAGGATTGTTGGGTTGAGCCTTGATACAGGGGTTTTGGTGTTTTGACCTAGAATGAGGGCTTCGAGATGGAGTGAGGGTTGGGTTTTTTTGGCCAGAAGACTTACATAAGCGTATTCTGACTTTGTTTACATGACAGGCCACTAGCTGTCTTACACTATGCAAGTACATTGTACATTGTATTTGTAAACTGTAAAACACTTTCCATCAATCAGTGAATGACTTTCAATCAATAATCCTTATTTAATGGAGGCCTCTTCCTGGATAGAAGATGACAGAACATAGTTCCTGCCCTGAAGGGACTCAGGGATAAGATAAATAGTTCTTGTTGTTTTCTGTTTTACTAAATTAATATTGTTTCCACAGAAAGGTGAAAACAAGGACCATGGCATCTGTTTTGGTGTCTTGTTGTAGGCTGTTTGGAGTTGTCAAGCTTGCACAGGTATGGCCACAAAAGGAAAGTTGCCTGGACACCTCTGAATTGTGCTACCAGTATTGAGCATGAGCCTGAGGGGCAGAATGCCTCTTCTCCCAAGGCATGACATATCTGGGTTGGAGCATTGTATCACACATTTACTTAGCTAACTGATTTCCTGAAAAGTTGATGATTTCTGGAGGTTCCTCTCTTTCAGTATTCCTGGGAATATTTGGCATACAGGAAAGGATCTCTGACCATACTTATATTAATACGTTTTATTAATGCAAAATTATTAGTTTGATAAGTGAAATTTGCAGAGCCTCTCAAATTTATCATCAAATTCTTAATCTGGTTGATTTGTGGCTAATTGGATTAATAATTCTGAGTACATATTTACTTTTTGTGTGTGTGTGAGAACATTGGTTCTACTCTCTTAGAAATTTTTAATTTTATAATACAGTATTATCAGTGATAGTCACCATGTTATACATTAGTCAGACCTTATTCATCTTATGACTAACGTTTGTACCTAATAGATGAAGTGATGTATGTGTCAATTAACTAAATGGGGAATTATTTCACAATTTATATATATATATGAAATTATCACATTGTACACTTTGATTATCTTGTGATTTTATTTGTCAAGCAAAAGATACCATCAACAAAATGAAAAGTGAACCCACTATATGGGAGAACATATTTGCCAATGATACATCTGATAAGAGGTTTATTTCCAAAATATATAATGCACTTATACAATTCAATACCACAAAAACCACAAAAAATCCAATTTAAAAATGGGCAAAGGACCTAAATAGACACTTCTCTAAAGAGGACATATGAAAAAAATGCTCAATGTCACTAATCATCAGAGAGATGCAAATTAAAACCACAATGAGATATCACCTCCCACCTGCCCAAATGGCTACCATCAAATCAACAAAGAACAAGTGTTGTCAAGTATATGAAGAAAAGGGAACCCTAGTGCACTCTTTTTTTTTTTCCTGCTTGTTTTATTTATTTATTTATTTATTTATTTATTTTATTAAAAGTCTTTATTCAGATTATTACAATTGTTTCTCCTTTTTCACCCCATAGCTCCCCTCCACCCGGTTCCCACCCCACCTTCTGCCCTTACCTCCCCCTCCACTGTCCTCATCCATAGGTGTATGATTTTTGTCCAGACTCTTCCTGAACCCCCCTTACCCCTTTCCCCCTGAGAATTATCATTCCACTCCCTTTCTATGCCCCTGATTCTATTATATTCACCAGATTATTCTGTTCCTCAGGTTTTTAATTCACTTGATTTTTAGGTTCACTTGTTGACAAATATGTATTTGTTGTTCATAATTGTTATCTTTACTTTTTTCTTCTTCCTCTTCTTTAAGAATACCTTTCAGCATTTCATATAATACTGGTTTGGTGGTGATGAACTCCATTAGCTTTTTCTTATCTGTGAAGCTCTTTATTTGCCCTTCAATTCTGAATGATAGTTTTGCTGGGTAGAGTAATCTTGGTTGTAGGTTCTTGCTATTCATCACATTGAAAATTTCTTGCCACTCCCGTCTGGCCTGCATAGTTTCTGTTGAGAAATCAGCTGACAGTCGTATGGGTGCTCCCTTGTAGGTAACTAACTGTTTTTCTCTTGCTGCTTTTAATATTCTGTCTTTGTTGTTTGCTCTTGGCATTTTAATTATGATGTGTCTTGGTGTGGTCCTCTTTGGATTCCTTTTGTTTGGGGTTCTGTGCGCTTCCTGGACTTGTAAGTCTATTTCTTTCACCAGGTGGGGGAAGTTTTCGGTCATTATTTCTTCAAATAGGTTTTCAGTATCTTGCACTCTCTCTTCTTCTGGCACCCCCATAATTCGGATGTTGGTCCGCTTGAAGTTGTCCCAGAGTCTTCTTACACTATCTTCAACTTTTTGGATTTTTTCTTTTCTTTTTGCTTTTCTGGTTGAGTGTTTTTTGCTTCTTTGTATTTCAATTCTTTGACTTGATTCTTGTGTTCCTCTAGTCTGTTTTTGGGTCTCTGTATAATATTTTTTATTTCAGTCAGTGTATGTTTAATTTCTAGTTGGTCCTTTTTCATATCTTTGAGGGTCTTGTTATATTTATCGGCCTTTTCTAGGATATTCTTGAAAAGCCTTATAACCGTGGTTTTGAATTCTATATCCAGTTGTTTATTTTTCTCCATTTCTTTCGTTTGTGATCTGTTTCTTTGACGCCGCATTTTCACTGCTTCCCTGAGTTTGTAGGGTAGATTTGTGTGCTAGGTTTCCTATATGGCCCAGTAGGTCGGCCTCCCCAGTTAACCTGAGGTGGACACTCTTGGTGCACCCCTTTGTGGACTGTGTGTACAGCCTTGTTGTAATTAAGTTTTGATTGTTGTTGGTATCACTGGGAGGAATTGACCTCCAGGCCAGTTGGCTGTAAGGATCAGCTGTGTCTATGCTGGGAGAAGTTTGGTGCTGGAGACAACCTTATAGGATTAGACTTGCCAAATTGCAATAGCCTCTGTGCTCACCTTAGATGGGGTGGAGTCTCAGGGCAGAGCAGACAGTCTTGGCTTCCCGTCAGCCTTGCCCTTACGCGCACGCGCGCACCTTTAGTCCTCTGACTTCCCCGGCTCCCGAGTCTCCACTTGAGAGTCCAGATTCCCCCCACAAGAGCGTGGGTCCCCAGGGGCTCTCCTGGAACTGGGGTTCAGTGCAGTCAGAACTGGGGCTCAGTGCAGTCAGGAGCCTCTGACTCCCTTCCTCTAGGGAAAGCCTGTGGCAACCTCCGCAGCCTTTGTGCGCACTGGCACGCGCGCGCCTTCAGATTTCCACCTTCCCCAGCTCCTGAGTCTCCGCCCGAGAGTCCAGACTCCTCCCGTAAGAGCATGGGTCCCCAGGGGCTCGCCCGGAACTGGGGTTCAGTGCAGTCAGAACTGGGGTTCAGTGCGGTCGGGGGCTTCCTTCCCCCTTCCGCCAGAGAAAGTCAGCCAGGCTCTCAGCCGCCCTTCCTCTCTGCGCGCACAAAGCCCCTTTGCCGTACCTCCAATTCTCTGTGAGCTTTTCTCTTTCCTTCTAGTTGTAGAATTTTCACTCGGCCAGCTTTCCTGTGGTTCTGGATGGTGTCCGTTCTTTTAGTTGTAGTTTTGAAATTGTTGTGCGAGGCAGCCGTTTAGGTGCTTACCTATGCCGCCATCTTGGTTTCCCTAGTGCACTCTTGATGGGAATGCAGACTAGTGCAGCCACTGTGGAAAGCAGTATGGAGTTTCCTCAAAAAATTAAAAATGGAGTTGCCTTTTGACCCAGCAATCCCACTTCTGGGAATATATCCTAAGAATCCTGAAGCACCAATCACAATATATGCACCCCTGTGCTCATAGCAGTGCTATTTATAATAGCTAAGACCTGGAAATAGCCTAAGTGCCCATCATTAGATGAGTGGATAAAAAAGCTGTGGTACATGTACACAATGGAATACTACCAGGTGTACCGGTTAATGCGGATTTTTTTTTTCAATAGATGGAGTTACACATATGTTGATATATATGCGATTTGATATGTATGCTATTTTGTTGTATTGACAACAAGCTTCAAAACTTCATATGTCAAATTTTCTGACATATGAAGTTTTGGTGTTAACATTGTAGATATTTTCACGCTTAAAAATGTCGAATTTTGTGCCAAAAAAAGAGCATTTGCAGGAAGTTTTAATTCATTACTTTATTTTGAAGAAAAGTGCTGCTGCAAGTTATCATATACTTCGGGAAGCTTATGGTGAACATGCTCCATCTCGAGATACTTGTGAACACTGGTTTAAATGCTTTAAAAGTGATGATTTCTATGTGAAAAACAAGAAACGTCCAGGTCAACCGAAAAAGTTTGAAGGCCAACAATTACAAGCATATTGGATGAAGATGCATGTCAAACTCAAAAACAACTTGCAGAAAGATGAAATGTTGCTCAGCAAAAAATTTCCGATCGTTTACAAGCAATGGGAGAGATTTTAAAGGAAGGAAAATGGGTGCCACATTAACTGAATGAAAGACAAATGGAAAACCGAAAAGTCATCAGTAAAATGTTGCTTCAACAGCACAAAAGAAAGTCTTTTTTTGCATCGAATTGTGATTGGCGATGAAAAGTGGATTTATTTTGAGAATCCCAAATGCACAAAATCATGGGTTGATCCAAGTCAACCATCAACATTGACTGCAAGGCCAATTTGCTTCGGGAAGAATACAATGCTCTGCGTTTGGTGGGATCAGGAAGGTGTAGTGTATTATGAGCTTCTAAAACCAGGTGAAACTGTTAATACTGATTGCTACCAACAATAAATAAACAATTCGAACCACGATTTGATTGTGAATCAACCAGAATGGGCCAGAAGACACGGCAAAGTAATTTTGCTTCATGATGACACACCATCACACACTTCAAAACCAGTCAAAGACACATTAAAAGATCTTGCCTGGGAAGTATTAACCCACCCGCCGTATTCACCAGACCTTGCTCCTTCAGATTACCACTTGTTCCAATCGAAAGGGCACATGCACTTTCTGAGCAGCACTTCAAAACGTATGAAAAAGTGGAAAATTGGGTCTCTGAATTGTTTGTCTCAAAACGAGAAAAGTTCTATTGGGATGGTATCCACAAATTACCTGAAAGATGGGGGAAATGTGTAGCTAGCGATGGACATTACTTTGAATAAAGCACTTTTGATGTTTCTCTTGAAATTATCGTGTTTTCTTTAATTACAAAATCCGCATTATTAACCAGTACACCTGGTATGCAGCCATAAAAATGAAGGAACTCTTACCGTTTGTGACAACATGGATGGACTGGAGATAATTATGCTAAATAAGATAAGCCAGTCAGAGAAAGACAAATACCATATGAGCTCACTTATATGTGGAATCTAATGAACAAAATAAATTGATGAACAAAACAGAACCAGAGGTATGGATACATGGAACAGACTGATAGCTGTCACAGGGGAGGGGAGTGTGTGTGTGCGGGGGAGGGAACTGGATGAAAGAAACTGAAGAGATTAGCCAAAGAACATATATGCATAACCCATACACACAGACAACAGTGTGGTGATGGCCAGAGGGAAGGGGAAGCAGGGCCTGGGTTGAGGTGGGCAAAGTGGGGTGGGGATGGACATCTATAATAGTGTCAGCAATAAAACTAAAATCCTATCTAATAAAAGAGTAATATGCAAGTTAACCATCACTCTGCTTCACCCACAAGCCTTGCCCACCAGCCAATCAGGAGCGAGTATGCAAATTAACACAACCAAGATGGCTGCAGCCACATAGCAAGCAGGAGGCTTGTGTTTCCCCGGCAATGGAGGAAGCCAAGCTTTCCACACACCCTGGCCAGCCCAGGCCTCCACTCAAGGCTACAAAGTTTCAATTACAGAAGATAAATAAATCCCAACAGAAATGGCTGCTGCCACAGAGCGTGCAGGAGGCTTGGCTCCACTCCAGGCTACAAAGTTTCAATTACAGAAGATAAATAAATCCCAACAAATATGGCGGCAGCCATGGAGCTGGAGAGAGCAGGAGGCTTGAGTTGCCTCCAGTGATGGAGGAAGCCAAGCTTCTGCAGCCCTGGCGTGCCTTGGTTTCCACTCAAGGCTACAAAGTTTCAATTATAGAAGATAAATAAATCCCAGATACCAGGGCCTCTTCTTGGGTCACCGGGGGGCATGGCTGGCCTGCAAACCACCACAAGCCCCTCGCCAAGGCTGCCCCATGCCCCAAGGGAACCCCCACCCTGATCTGAGACACCCTTCAGGGCAAACCAGCTGGCCCCCACCTGTGCACCAGGCCTCTATCCTATCTAATAAACGAGTAATATGCAAATTGACCATCACTCCAACACTCAAGATGGCTGCCCCCATGTGGTCAAAGATGGCCACCACAAGATGGCCATCAGGGGAGGGCAGTTGGGAGGGACCAGTCCTGTAAGGGAGGGCAGTTGGGGGCGATCAAGCCTGCAGGGGAGGGCAGTTAGGTGTGACCAGGCCTGCAGGGGAGGGAAGTTGAGGGCGACTGGGCCTGCAGGGAAGGGCAGTTGGGGGGGGGGGGGGACCCAGGCCTGCAGGGGAGGGCAGTTAGGGGTGACCAGGCCTGCAGGGGAGGGCAGTTAGGGGTGACCAGGCCTGCAGGGGAGGGCAGTTAGGGGTGACCAGGCCTGTAGGGGAGGGTAGTTAGGGGCAAACAGGCTGGCAGGGGAGCAGTTAGGCATCCATCAGGCTGGCAGGGGAGTGGTTATGGGGTGATCAGGCTGGCAGGCAGAAGCGGTTAGGGGCAATCAGGAAGGCAGGCAGGCAAGCAGTTGGGAGCCAGTAGTCCGGTAGGATCGGGCCTAAACAGGCAGTTGGACATCCCTCGAGGGGTTCCAGATTGGAGAAGGTGCAGGCTGGGCTGAGGGAAACACCCCCCTGTGCACGAATTTCGTGCACTGGGCCTCTAGTCTTATATCATAAAGAGCTAATATGCTAATTAGACCAAACAGCAGAACGACCGTCCAGACAACTGTCTGGACGATCTTCCGGATGAAGCCGGGCTGTGAGGGCCTACCCTTGCATGAATTTCATGCATCGGGTCTCTAGTTAAATAATAAAATACTGTTGCATAAGAATATAATTATACTTCAATAAAGCTAGAAAAAAATTACTGAATATAATAATACTATTTTCTTTTAAGCATCCTGGTTGGAGCATAGCTAAGTGTTCATGCAACAGTCCTCTGAGTGGTTCACTTCTAGAATCTATTGGCAACGTATTTTTTGTCTGTCTTAGCTACACGTGGGCCCACTCTTTACCTATATGCTCTGCTTTCACGAGTGGGCAGGAAATCTTTTTTTCTTTTTTCCTACAGTATCTTTTTTTCTACACTTTAGTTAGCTTTTTATTTTCTAGCAAGGGCCACTGCTCCTCTACACATCAGCCTTCCATCACATCCCTTCCGCCTCCTCACTATCACCCTGCCCCATGGTAAATTCTAACAGGGCTGCTCTGCTATAGGTGAAACAGATTGGGTGAGGTGAGTTTTGGGGCTGCCATTGTTTTTGCCTGGTTTGTGGTAGAAAAGCAGGATTTCTATTACAATTCTTTGAACTGTCTGCTGTGCCTTAGTGGATCATTAGGAGTGATTCATCTTCATAGACTTTTAGGGCTAGAAGGAACCTCCAGACATCCTAGTCATTGTTTAAATACCTTCCATGGTTTCTTGCTAACTGACCTTCTAACCTTGACTTGTATACTTTTAGTGACTTTTTATCTTTCACAGTTCTAACTTTTAGGAAGTCCTTTATATTAGACTAGAGGCCCAGTGCACGAATTCGTGCACGGGTGGGGTCCGGCTGGCCCGCCCTGATGGGGGCCAATCGGGGCCAGGCCAGGGGGGAGGAGATGCGAGAGGTTGGCCAGCTGGCCCCATCCCTAATTGGGGTTGGGGGCCAGTCAGGGGTGGGGCCAGCCAGGGGGAGGGGCCGTGGGAGGTTGGGGAGGGCTGGTCAGGGCCCTGATCTGGCCGGTTGGCCACCGCAGTGCGCGTCATAGTGACCTGTCATTCTAGTTGTTCTGATCATTCCAGTCGTTCCGTCATTTGGGTTGCTTGGCTTTTATATATATATATAGATTGAAGTTGGCATATACCCTCTCTGAATCATTCACTAGACCAGCCTTGGGCAAACTACGGCCTGCGGGCCGGATCTGGCTGTTCTATCCCGTTCTCTTGCTCTCCCCTCTGCTCCTTTACTTTGAATTTATATTAGTTCACACAAACACTCCATCCATGCTTTTGTTCCAGCCCTCCGGTCCAGTTTAAGAACCCATTGTGGCCCTCCAGTCAAAAAGTTTGCCCACCCCTGCACTAGACTAATTCCTTGGGCCTAATCTCTCTTCAGATCTGTGAAAAGAGCCCTTACATACCCTTTGAAATATCCCTCCTCTCTATGACTCCCTCCTTTCTTTGATAACTCTGCCTACAATCTGCCTAAGTGAGTCACGATTCTGGTTCTGTCCCACAAAACTAACATTCAGGAATTTTTATTGTGTGTCTATTACATATAAGGATGAGTCTGTAATGGCATAAAGGACCCTGGCTTCAGGTTGCATATTTTGTATAGGGAGAAAAGATGCTAGCTAACTACAGGAAAGAATCAGAGAGAAGGTCTCCTGGTTTTATCCAGTCCCTTTAAGCCAGACTTTTTTAGTAACATCTCTGTTCTTGCCTTAAACTGTTGGTATGGGGACCACATTTAAGACTGTCCCTCCAGATTACAGCTTAATCAGTGAGGAATATTATGTAAATTAGAATAGAAAGAAACACCAATAGCATGCATCAACTATTAAACATTTTTTAAAAATCTATGAGATCATGTAAATTTTAAATATAGTATAAATCCTTTTATAAGACAACACAGACTCATTTCCCTAATCATGCCCTTTAAGGAAATAGGAAACAAGTGCTGGTCTCTTTTAAAATATAACACTATGTTATCTAAAACTCATTTGGCCCCTCTTTAGGCTCTGTACTACAGCATACTATGAAAACAAATAGTTGAATTGGTCTGCATAGTGTCAGACAAGCCATAGTTTTTTTCTTTACTTGAATAGAACACTTTTTTTTTTTTTTTTTACCAAATTGAGAGTTTAGGTTCCTGTAGACACAGTCTTAGGAAAGAAAGCTAAAATATTGCTTCTGGGGAAGAAAATTGTAGCTAGTTATATTGTATAAAACCATTCTTGTGTTCATTTTCTTGAGGAAATTGCTATAAGTGTATCTTCTAGGGCCAATAGGTAAGGGACCTTTTTATGCTTAAATCAAAGCTCAGAATTTTCATATCAGAGTTGTTCCATTGACTTGTCTTAGTTCAGAAAATAAAATGAAAACCTCTAGCCAAAGGGAAACTCGCTCACACGTTAGTTAAATAGTGACATGATTTGAACTTACTTTATTTGTTTACAGATTGTCTAATACCTATGCTGTCCAGTCTTTGGAGACACAAAGAAACACTATTATATTAGAAGCTTCTTTGGTTTTCTAATACATCCTTTTATATCGGAAGTCCTGTTTAAACATAATTCTGTGATTCTATAGAAGAGTTATTCATCTTTGTGTTTACATAAAGATATGTTAAGTTTGCAATACTTGATTAATTTTATGCCTCTAAAATATGAATGACATTAAATGGCCTCCTAGATAGTAGATTTATTTTAGTAACAAATATTTCATATCTATTCATAAATGAGAAAGAAAGAAATGTGAGTAAACATTTGTTCTATTTTGATTTTAAAGCTAAAATAATTAGAATTCAGCCAGCCAAAAAGAAATTATATTTGAAATCTAAATCTTGTCAAGAAATTTTGCATGCAGCTATTCTACCTATTGTTTTATTAGAGTTACTGTGGTAAGAATGTAGAACATTACTTTGGCAAATGTAGTGGTTGGTAGGTTAGAGAGCAGAAATGAAACTCCTCAGTGAGTAATAGGAACTCCTATGCTTTCTGAATGTAACTACTAAATACTTCTAGGGCAATGGATAACTCAGAAACTGGAGCCAGAAAGTACTCAGAAATCTGTCAGTGGTATTATGATAATATGATTTATTGAGAAATTGATAAAAATGTAAGGAAATGTGTTCTGAACAGAACTTAAGAAAAAGATAACTTTTTTGATTCACAAAAAAAACCATTTTAAAAATGGGAAATGTAATATTTAAAGATTCTGTATACACACACACACACACACACACACACGAAGGATATGGTAAGCATGCTTTTAGGAGTACTGTTTATAATGAACTCAGCTACACTTTAAATAAACCTTTGCATTATGAATCCTTCCTTCAGTTTCTTATAAAAAGTACTGTAAAGTCAGTATTCCCAATTCACACATAAAATGATGCCTCACACATCTGACCTGGGACTTTCCCACACCTGCAGAGAGAAAGCACTATTTTTCCTAAACAGAAAGGTTGTTACTTGCAGATCTACTCCACTACTCTGAGTCACTGATGGTTACAGGCTTTATACTTAACCTGAAAGGCAAAACATTTTCTTTCAAGGCCTGGAGTTAAATCATTTTCATCTTGCAATGTGTATACAAATATATTCTGAGTGTTTTTGTCTTGCTAAATATACTTGAAAAACAAAGTCAAACATTTGTATGAAGGGTGTGTGTGTGTGTGTGTGTGTGTGTGTGTGTGTGTGTGTGTGTTTAGTGGCATCAGTTTTATTCTTTTCCCCCTTTATCTGTATGGAAGGTTCTTTGTATACACCTTTTCCAGTGCTCACCATTATGAGTTTTAATCACAGCAAGATAATTTTTTCACATTACTTTATAAAAGATCATACTTATTGGGCTGGTTTGTCTATTATTTCTATCTAATAATCTTAGAGTATGCTGTATACATTACCTGGGCTAAATATGAGTACAGCATTTAGGATTTTTGGATCTATTCACGGATGAGATTGGCCTATTAAGAACTCCTTTTCCACTTTTGAGATTACTGCTATGGACAGATTTTGGTTATTCCAATGGAATGGAATGAACTAGGTGGCTTTTCATTGCTCTGAAACAGTTTATATAGGAATCATCTGTTCCCTAAAAGTAGGAAAGAACTCTTGGAGAGAACTCCTGAGTGGAATGATTATTGCTATAAATAAAAATAAAGCAACGTAAGGAGACAGAGTGAATGGGGCCTGTTGTTTTAGGTGATGTGGTTAGAAAAGGTCTCTCAAATGAGCAGAAACCACCATGAAGCAAGGGAGCTAGCCATGCAAATATCTGAAGAAAGAGCATCCTAGGCAGAGGAAGCAAAGGGGCCAAATCCATGAAGAGGACATATGCTTGGCATGTTTGAGGAACAGCAAGATTACTAGTGTATCTAGAGCAAGTGGGAGAATGGTAAGATATGAAGTCTGAGAAGTAAGATATGCAGTCAATAAAACCTACATTTCATTTTCATTTCTGTTCATCTTAAATTTTATTCCTTAAATCTTTTGTCCTGTTTTTTTTAATCTTTATTGTTCAGATTATTACAGTTGTTCCTCTTTTTTCCCCCCATAGCTCCCCTCCACCCGGTTCCCACCCCACCCTCTGCCCTTACCTGCCCCCCACTGTTCTCATCCATAGGTGTATGATTTTTGTCCTGTCTCTTCCTGCACTCCCCATACCCCTTTTCCCCCGAGAATTGTCAGTCCACTCCCTTTCTATGTCCCTCATTCTATTATATTCACCAGATTATTCTGTTCATCAGATTTTTTATTCACTTGATTTTTAGATTCACTTGTTGATAGATATGTATTTATTGTTCATAATTTTTGTCTTTACCTTTTTCTTCTTCTTCCTCTTCTTAAAGAATACCTTTCAGCATTTCATATAATACTGGTTTGGTGGCGATGAACTCCTTTAGCTTTTTCTTATCTGTGAAGCTCTTTATCTGACCTTCAACTCTGAATGATAGCTTTGCTGAGTAGAGTAATCTTGGTTGTAGGTTCTTGCTATTCATCACTTTGAATATTTCTTGCCACTCCCGTCTGGCCTGCATAGTTTCTGTTGAGAAATCAGCTGACAATCCTATGGGTGCTCCTTTGTAGGTAATTAACTGTTTTTCTCTTGCTGCTTTTAATATTCTGTCTTTGTCGTTTGCTCTTGGCATTTTAATTATGATGTGTCTTGGTGTGGTGTTCTTTGGATTCCTTTTGTTTGGGGTTCTCTGCACTTCCTGGACTTTTAAGTCTATTTCTTTCACCAGGTGGGGGAAGTTTTCAGTCATTATTTCTTCAAATAGGTTTTCAGTATCTTGCACTCTCTCTTCTTCTGGCACCCCCATAATTCGGATGTTGGTATGCTTGAAGTTGTCCCAGAGGCTCCTTACACTATCTTCATATTTTTGGATTCCTTTTTCTTTTTGCTTTTCCAGTTGGGTGTTTTTTACTTCTTTGTATTTCAAATCTTTGACTTAATTCTTGTGATCCTCTAGTCTGCTGTTAGATCTCTGTATATTATTTTTTTATTTCAGTCAGTGTATGCTTAATTTCTAGTTGGTCCTTTTTCATATCCTCGAGGGTCTCGCTAAATTTATCAGCCTTTTCTAGAAAATTCTTGAAAAACCTTATAACCGTGGTTTTGAACTCTATATCCAGTTGTTTGCTTTCCTCCATTTCTTTCATTTGTGAGCTGTTCTTTGTCTCTGCATTTTGGCTGCTTCCTTGAGTTGATAGAGTGGCTTTGTGTGCTAGGTTTCCTATAGGGCCCAGTGGCTCAGTCACCCCAGTTACCTGAGGTGGGCACTCTTGGTGCACCCTTTTGTGGGCTATGTGCACAGCCTTGTTGTAGTTAAGCCTTGATTGTTGTTGGTATCACTGGGAGGAATTGAACTCCAGGCCAATTGGCTGTGAGGATCAGCTGTGTCTACGCTGGGAGAACTTCTGTGCTGGAGACAACCTTATGAGACAAGATTTGCAAAAGCCTCTGTGCTCAGCTTGGATGGGCGGAGTCTCAGGGCAGAGCAGACAGCAATGGCTTCCCATCAGCCCTGCCCTAAGAGGCCTCTGGGTCTCAGTGTCCTGAGGTAATCACTGCAAGCACATCTGAGAGAAAGCCGCCCTCGAGTTTCACCTGCTGCCAGACAGTCCAGTTTCTCCCTGAATGAGTCTGGGTCCCCAGAGTCTCACCCGGAACTGGAGTTCAGAGCCGGTGGGAGCTTTTGTCTCCCTCCCAAATGAGAAAGCCAGCTGTGTACTCAGTTGCCAGCCCTCTCCGCGCGCATGCCTAGGTACCTCTGCCTTCTGCAGCTCCTCTGAGTCTCAGTGTGCTTTTCTCTTTCCTTCTAGTTGTAGAATTTCCACTCAGCCAGCCTTCCTTTGGTTCTGGATGATGTCCATTTTGTCTTTTAGTTGTAATTTTGAAATTGTTGTGCGAGGCAGCAGTTTAGGTGTTTACCTATGCCGCCATCTTGGTTTCCCATCTCTGTCCTGTTTTTAATAAAGTTTTAAAAATACAAATTTTCTTTGAAGTAGTTTTGCTTGCATTCTGTAAGGTTCATGGCCATAAGTCAGGTCACCATCCCTAAGCTACCAGGGAGGCGCAAACAAATAGATTTTAATGAGCACATTGCTGCCCCAGATAAAATAAGAATTCTCTTAGTAAGGAAGGATGGGAGAATAAATAATGGATAAACTACTAGCAATATCATAAAATCCGATGGACATGGGAGATTTTCCAGATTCCCATGCTATACAGATTGTTACCAAGCATTGTGAAGTGGAAAGATACCCAATTTCTTTTATGAAACTATCCAGAATCTTGTATAAAAATCTGATAAAGAGGGCTGAAAAGAAAAATTATAGACCAGTTTAACTTATGAATATAACTATGAAAACTCAAAATACAAACATGTCAATTTTTCAGCACATTAAAAGAATCATCCATAATGATCATGTAGGGTTCATACTATAAATTCAAGAATGTTTTAATATTAGGAAAGCTTTGGAACACTAGAACATATAAAAAGATTCAATAAGAAAAAAATACGATAATCAAAATAGGTAAGAATTTTATAAAAGTCAGCACTCATTTTTTATTAGAAAAGCAGTCTTAGACAGTAAAACTAGAAAGGTATTTAATGAAATAAAGTCATGTAACTTCTTATTCGGGTCAAGTTTATTCCAGTTCAAAGGACAAAAGTATAGTCCAAATATACTCAGCCTTTTATTCTACTGCTGTGATTAAAACTCATGATGATGAGCACTGGAAAAGATATATAGGTCAAGACTTCTGGACAAGATGCCAGAGTAGGTAAACTCTATGCTTGCTTTCTCCGATGACCACGTCAAAATTACAACTAAATTATAGAATAACTATCATTGAGAATCACCTGAAGACTAACTGAACAGTATTACTATAACTAAAGATGTAAAAATTCAATCATGTTGAGACTGATAGGAGGAGTGGTGATAAAGAATGGGCAGATACCACACCCCCAGTGTGGAGATTAAGAATATGGAGGGATATCTTGGTTCCAGAGATACCTCCTGAGGAGTGAGGGGCCCAGCCTCATATTTGGCTCCCCAACCTGGGGCATCAGTGCCTGCAAGAGAAGTCCCCATAATCTGGCTGTGAAAACCAGTGAGGATTGTGTCTCAGAGAGATATTTCTGATCAGAATGGTATAAAACTAAAAATTAATTACAAGAAGAAAACTAAAAAAACCCACAAACACATGGAGGCTAAATAATGACCCCAAATCTATGAGACACAGTCAATGTAGTTTGAAGAGGGAAATTCATAGCAATACAGGTCTACTTCAAGAAATGGAAAAGTCTCAAAAAAATCAATCTAACCTTATACCTAAAGGAACCAGGAAAAGAGGAACAAACAAAGCCTAAAGTGAATAGAAGGAAGAAAAGAAAGATCACAGCAGAAATGAAATACAGTCTAAAAGATACAATGGAAAAGATCAATGAAACCGAGAGTTGGTTCTTTGAAAAGTTAAAACAAAATTGCTAAACCTTTAGCCAGACTCACCAAGAAAATAAGAGAGAGTCCCCAAATTTTAAAACATCAGAAATGAAACAGAAGTGACAGCCAACACTACAGAAATACAAAGGATTATAAGAAAATACTATGAACCATTATATGTCAACAAATTGGACAACTTGGAAGAAATGGATAAATTCTGAGAAATATATAAGCTCTCAAGTCTGAACCAGGAAGAAATAGAAAATCTGAACAGACCAATAACTACTAACAAAGTCGAATCAGTAATCAAAAAATTCCTAACAGCCCTAGCTAGTTTGGTTCAGTGGTTAGAGCGTTGGCCCACAGACTGAAGGGTTGCACGTTCGATTCAGGTCAAGGGCACATACCTCTGTTGCAGGCTCAATCCTCCACCCAATCTGGGTGAGTGCAAGAGGTAACTAATCAATGTGTCTCTCTCACATCGATATTTCTCTCTCTGTCTCTACCCCTCCGTTCCACTCTTTCTAAAAATCAATGGAAAAAATATTCTCTGGTGAGGATTAATCAAAGCCAAAAAATAAATAAATAAAATTAATTTATTAAAAAAACCTCCTAACAAATAAAAGCTGTGGATCAGATGGCTTCACAGGAGAATTCTACCAACATTCAAAGAAGAATTAATACCTATTTTTTCTCAAACTATTCCAAAAATATTGAAAGGGAATGAAGGCTCCCAAACTCATTTTACAAGGCCAGCATTACCTTAATACTAAAACCAAAAACCCTACAAAAAAAAAAAAAAGAATTATAGGTCATTACCCCTGATGAAGCTTGATATAAAATCCTCAACAAAATATTAGCCAACTGAATTCAGTAATATGTTAAAAGGATCATATGCTGTGATCAAGTGAGATTTATTCCTGGGATACAAAGTTGGTTTGATATCTGCAAATCAATTAATGTAATACACTACATAAACAAAGTAAGGCTAAAAAATCATATAATTTTAATAGATGCGGAAAAAGCATTTGACAAAATCCAACATCCATTTATAATAAACTGTCAGCAAAGTGGGAATAGAGGAAACATACCTCAACATAATAAAGGTCATATATGACAAACCCACAGCTAACATTGTACTCAGTGGTGAAAAGTTAAAAGCTTTTCCTTATGATCAGGAACAAGACAAGACAAGGATGTCCACTTTCATTACTTTTATTCAACATAATATTGGAAGTCCTAGCTGCAGCAGTCAGACAAGAAAAAAGAAATAAAGACATTAAAGTTGGAAAGGAAGAAATAAAACTGTCATTATTTACAGATGACATGATACTGTATAGAGAAAACCCTAAAGATTCCATACAAAAAACTATTAGAACTAATAAATGAATACGGTAAAATATTCATAGCAGGATACAAAATTAATATTCAGAAATCATTTCCATTTTTATATGCCAAGAATGAGCTATCAGAAACAGAAATTAAGAAAATGATCCCATTTACAGTTGCATCAAAAAAACAAAATACCTAGGCATAAATTTAACAAAGGAGGTAAAAGACCTATATTCAGAAAACTGTAAGACATTGAGGAAAGAAACTGAAGAAGATAACAAGTAAAATGGGTTTTATATCATGCTGATGAATAGGAAGAATAAACATTGTTAAAATGCCCATAAGCAGTCTACATTTTCAGTGCAACCCCTATCAAAATACCAATGACATTTCTCACAGAACTAGAAAAAGTAACCCAAAAGCATATATGGAAACACAAAAAACCCCTAGGTAGCCCAAACAATCTTGAGAAAAAACAGAGTTGGAGGCATCACACTACCTTATACTAAACTATACTATGAGTAACTATGGTAATCAAAACAGCATGGTACTGGCATAAGAATAGACATATGGATCAATGGAACAGAATAGAGTCCAGAAATAAACTCATGCCTATATGGTCAATCTATGACAAAAGAGGTAAGAATATACCATGAGGTAAAGATAGTTTCTTCCATCTGGTACATATGTATAATGGAATATTACTCAGCCATAGAAAGAAGGAAATCTTGCCATTTGTGACAACATGGATGAACCTAGAGGGTATTATTCTAAGTGAAATGAGTCAGGCAAGAAGACAGATACCATATGACTTCATTTATATGTGGAATCTAAAAAAACACACCAAAATAAACAAAACAAAAAACTCATAGATACAGAGAACATTTTGATGGTTGTCAGATGGGGGAGGGATTGGGAGATGGGTGAAAAAGGTTAAAGGGATTTAAGGAGTAATACAAATAGTCACAGAGATGTAAAAAGTACAGCATAGGGAATATTTATACTAGTATATTCTATATATATAAAAGCCAAGTGACCAGAACGACCGGTCACTATGACGCGCACTGCAGTGGCCATCCAGCCTGATTGGGGCCCCGGTTGCCCCCCCCCAACTTCCCACAGCTCCTCCCCCTGACCGGCCTGGCCCCGATAGACCCCACCCATGCACAAATTCATGCACCGGGCCTCTATCATAGTCAAAAATATTGTAATAACTATGTATGGTCATATGGGTACTAGACTTATGGAGTGAGCACTCCATAAGGTATATAAATGTCTAATCATAATATTGTACATTTTAAACATGTCAAGTGTAATTGAAAAATAAGTAAAAAAATAAAAAGCTTTGTTATTTGTAATGTGCTATCTAAATGTGAATTATAATTTTGATTTAATACTCTTTGGAATTAATTTCAACTTTAAATAACAAGCAATTATTGTGAAGTCCCAATAGCTTTGATAAATACTCAGCTTTACAATTTTCAATGAGTTTTCCAAAGGTGGCATAATAATGTGGGGTTCGTTTTTGCCCATGAGTGCAATTTCATTTTCTTCATCTTGATATTACCTTACTGAGAAAATATAAAGATTCTAATCCTGGTTGACAAAGAAAGAAAGAAAGAGAGAAAGAGAGAAAGAAAGAAAAGGTATATAAAAAGTACCCTTTAGACAACTAGAGCGGGAAAGAATGCACCTAATGCCAGTAAACAGACATACACATGCTCCTGTTACAAATGCTTGACCTTGGTTTTCAACAGAAACCTGTGACTGCAAAATACAGAGTGGGGCAAAAGTAGGTTTCCAGTTGTGAGTACGCAAAACACACTTTATTCTTGTATTATTATTTATTAATTACTGTATTATTTTTTATACGAACAACTGTAGACCCACTTTTGTCCAACCCTGTATACTTTTAAATAATATCTGAAATAGTATGGCACAAGACTATAATAATGTATTCCCAGCCACTTCTGGAAGTTTCTCTTACATGTACCACAGAACACATTCCTCCCTCCTTCCTCAGCTTAGATCTTTTCAGCTTGGCACCGTATTGTTGCCAATAGCTTTAGTTAGGTAGATTGCTGGGCACACATATTATGCACTCAGGGAAAATAGCACCCATTATTTTCTATTTTTGCTACTTGAGTATAAAAATGAGGATACTTCTAATATTGCCTTTGAACTTTTAGAATTAGATTATTTTATAAAATCAAATTGTCTACTTCTTTGTGATGTGTATAATATGTATTTTCTCTAATAATTATTAGACCAAGGTTTAAATTTTGAAATCATGGTAATATATGCTTTATACCAGTATTTTGAGCCTTTTTTTAAACCAAAGTTATATTAAGAAATACATTTTATAATGTGACCAGGTACACACATACACACACAAACATTTTATATATAAATAAAATTTTCACAAAACTTAACAAGGATTCATGAAAAATACTCTGATATCTATTTTATTTCATTTAAAAATTTATATCAACCCATAATTGACTTCCTTAGATTATGCTTTTTAGCAGTTTCATGGTTCTTTTGATGGTAAAACAAAATTTTTAGAGTTCAAGAATTCAATTTTGAAAGATGAGAATCCATTGCTTTTTAGGAGTATGTCCTAATTTTGTTGTGCATATTAACTTTTCATTTATAGGCAGTATGTTTGTTTTTTGGGAAAAAAATATATATTTTGGTTAATCCTCACCAGAAGATATTTTTCCATTGATCTTCTAGAGTGGACGAGAGAGAGAGAGAAAGAGAGAAACATCGATGTGAGAGAAACACATCGATTGGTTGCCTCCTGCATGAGCCCTGGTCAGGGCGGGGAGGAGGCTAGAACCAAGGTACATGGTACCCTTGACCACAATTGAATCTGGGACCCTTTGTTCTATAGGCCGACACTCTATCCACTGAGCCAAACCAGCTAGGGCTAGGCAGGATGTTTTTGGTGCTAGTTGCTAGTTTTTCCTCTCACTTCTAGGAGGGTGATAGGATAAGAAAGAATTTTCTAAATGGTGATTTCTTTTCTTTCTGCAGCTCTCATGTGTGAATATAAGTTTTGTGCATCATTAAAATAAGGACCTCACCAATTGGAAGTTACAAACTTTGCCATCAGCTTACTTTACTGTTATTTTTTTTGGTCTGATTCTTTCCCTCAAAGAGTGGAAACATCTTTCAAGTTGCTTTTGTTGCATAGTTCAGAAAATGGCTGATAGTGGCTTTGGGAAAAAGTGTCCCAACTGTTCATCTACTTCTCAGAAAGATTCGCCTTCTTTCAGTTCCAGTAAAACAAGGCTTACTCCAGCGATAGTGGCAGAAACGTCAGATACATCAAGCCTTGGTGAACCAGACTCTTCAATTTCACTGGACAGAAAAAAAGAACAACAAATTATTAAATATAAAGCCTTTGCAAAAGATGTGGTAAATATCAAAGATTCTATTTCTGAACACAAGTCGAAATCCCATTCTCTAATCGCATCCCTAGCTTCATTCATGGGCCCTTGTCAGCTAAATCACTGCCTTCTTAACTATTAAATAGACATTACTTTTTTTACAGAAGGGGTGAGCAAAGTTGGTTAGTACTTTCTTTTATAATATTTCCAACACTGCCCAAATTAATTAGTTCCCAGGATTATGAATAATTTGGAATGTTGTTCCAGTTTCTCTTAAAAGTGGCTTATATAGAAATAAATTGGTTTTTAAATTGAATTAAATCTGAATTTGGGGATACTTTTTTTAAAATGCAGAATGACATTTATGGTTGTAGTTAAATATAGGGTAGTTATTATTTAAGACAATTTCTGGTTATTTAGATGGAATCTCAAACATACTCTCCAAAATCAATTTGCATTATTTACAATAGTCTATACCAGTGGTCGGTAAACTCATTAGTCAACAGAGCCAAATATCAACAGTACAATGATTGAAATTTCTTTTGAGAGCCAAAAACTGACTTCTGCGCATGGGCCACGAAGTTTCAATCGCACTGTATGTGCACGCCCGCACGTGGTATTTTGTGGAAGAGCCACACACAAGAGGCCAAAGAGCCGCATGTGGCTCACGAGCTGCAGTTTGCCAACCACTGGTCTATACCTACCCAGTTGGACTGGTTTGGGTGTACTCACCTTTCTAGAGAAGAAGCAGTGAGCAAGGTTTTCCTTGATATAGCACAGCTTTGGAGACAGAAAGCAGTGCATTTAAGGAAAGTTAGGTTCTCAGTCCTCAAAGTTATACCTTTTTCAAATTCTCCCCTTAAACTGTTCTTTCCTGACTTGTATAATTATTGCCATATAGGTGTCTCTGAGTTAGTTGTTACTGAGTGAGCTATTAATATGTTATTTTCATTCAAAGCATATTTTGTGAATGTCTGGCCAATAATTTTTTTATGTATAACCTATTTGAGATGATATGTTTTGAAACAAGAATGATTGAGAAAGCTGTGAAGTTGCCTTCTCACTATTTCAAAGAATCATTGAGTACGTTATGATTTATCTGCTATGCAGGTTATAATGTACACTTTCTTGGATTTAGGAGATTAGATTGAGTGACTTCTTAAGGTCTCTTTTAGCCTAATGAGCCAATACATTGTATAGGGCTTTGAATTTGAAAAAGACAGTGAATTATATTGTATGCAATAAATATCATGGCACACATTAAAGATTTGTCATATAATCTAAACTAGGGTTCTTACTCTCTCAACAAGTGTATTATATCTTAATTACTTTTTTTTTTAATTCCTTTTTGGGTTAAGCCCTCAAAATCCTCAAATATAGAGATAAAGTCATCTCAACAACAGTGGGGTCGGGGCAACGTTACAGAAGTAAAAGTTCCTCACATCAGGCTGGACGATGGAGCTGCTATTCAGGTATTTAGAAAGCAAAATGAAGTGACTAAGAAATTTCAGGTTTCTTCTGTCAATGGTTAATGGCAAAAAAAAAAAAAAAAAAAAAAAAATTAAAAATAAGTCTCTAAGGAAGGAAGGGAAGGAAAGGGAAGGGGAAATTTACCATTTTCAAGTATGTCAAAGTCTTTATTTCAGAAAATGCAGACTATTCTATTCATAGAGGACCAAATGGACTTTAACCAAAATGGAGGTATTTTTATTAGATAAAATGAACATTTGGGCCTTCAGGTCTTGCTGGTTGCTGAGGGCAATTGTGGAGTCTTGGTGTAGATCTCTTTAAAATGCAGAGAGAGACCAGATGACTTGAGGTGGTTTGGCTGTTCACTTCCTTGGGGCCATTTTCTGAAGCCTCAGGTTGGATGAATACTAATATTGTCTTCCTAGGATTCTAATTATAACATACAAATATGAATTAAATATTAGTACCATTTTAGAAATTAAATGTGTTATTTTAACATCGGTTTAAAGGAACTTCAGCAAGAACAACTACAAGAAGAATTTTGCATTAATGTTAACTTTAAAAAATGTTTTAAGAGATATTTGGCAATATACTTAAAGTGATCAGAAAAACTTCCTGAGAAATTCTGACTTGAAAAGTTTAAATCTCCCCTTTTAAAGAATTTTTAAAATCCTACAAATTTACTGAATTTTAAATTTAGTTATAAGAGCTTTTATAAAATCAAAATGTGTTTGTTATGAAAAATTAGGGAACTATAGATAGAAAAGTGAAAAAAAATTATGAGCCAGAGATAATCAGTTTTAACATTTACCACCTCTACTTTATTTTTTTATGCATGTATAAGTCATCCTATTTTTTTCTTTTCAGTTTTGTTTTAAATTATGAAATATTCCAAGTATGTACATATTTTTGACAAATAACTTTAACTGGTACAGTTGAAGTTTCTCTTTCTCTATTTAATGGATAGGCTCACTTTGAAGATTTTAAACATTTTGGTAGAGTATAAAAAAGGAAGTTACAATAATCCAAAATTCCACTTCCCAGTGATAAGTGCTCAATATTTAAATGAACATCTTTCCAGACATTAATGTGAGACACCCCCCCCACACACACATTCTCAACATTTTCATAATGTGATAGTATCATGCATCTTTTCACACTCCATACTGTATCGTGGACTTCCTCTATGTCAATAAAAATCTATATTACTATTTTAGTAGTATCCTCTTAAAATTAGTACAAACAAGAAGTCATTTTCTTATTTTTATCACTATGTAATGATATCAAAATAAGTAGTTGAAGAAAAAGATTAATTTATGAAAAAAAAAGCACAGTTGGCAATTGGGCTATTTCTCTATCCAGTCCTCATTTTAAAAAGTCTTATTTAAAAAACATTAATATTCTGTGTCTAAGTTGTGGTTCTATATATTTAGAAAGAAAATGAGAGTTTAGTTTTTAAAGGTTAAGAAAAATTGGGGAAATGGTTATGGAGTTGAGATTATTTTGTTCTGTAGGAAAAAAGTATAAATGACCATTTAAATTTAGATTTAACTAATTTTACATAACATATTGTTGGGAGTGGCATCTATATATATAAAAGCCTAAGTGACCGAACAACTGAATGACTGAACAACCAGTCAGCTGGTCGCTATGACATGCACTGACCACCAGGGGGCAGATGCTCAATGCAGGAGCTGTCCCTGGTGGTCAGTGCACTTCCACAGCCAACCTTCTATGGCCCCTCCCTCCAGCTGGCCAACCTCCCATGGCCCCGATCGCCTGCTAGGCCAAGGGACCCCACCTGTGCACAAATTCATGCACCTGGCCTCTAGTATAAATATAATAAAAGTAAAATTTTTGTCTTATTTTAATCATCTTAGTTTTCCAACTTTATTTTATTTTATAAATAAATCTTTATTGTTAGATTATTACAGGTGTTCCTCTTTTTTTCCCCCATAGCTCCCCTCCACCTGATTCCCCACCCCACCCCATGCCCTTACCCCCCACCACTGTCTTCATCCATAAGTGTAAGCTTTTTGTCCAATCTCTTCCCACACCCCTCACACCCCCTCCCCCCTGAGAATTGTCAGTCCACTCCCTTTCTATGTCCCTGATTCTATTATATTCACCAGTCCATTCTGTTCTTCAGATTTTTTATTCACTTGATTTTTAGATTCACTTGTTGGTAGGTATGTATTTGATGTCATTTTGTTGTTCATAATTTTTATCTTTATCTTTTTCTTCTTCTTTCCCTTCTTAAAGAACACCCTTCAGCATTTCATGTAATCCTGGTTTGGTGGTGATGAACTCCTTTAACTTTTTCTTGTCTGTGAAGCTCTTTATCTGACCTTCAACTCTGAATGATAGCTTTGCTGGGTAGAGTAATCTTGGTTGTAGGTTCTTGCTGTTCATCACTTTGAATATTTCTTGCCACTCCCTTCTGGCCTGCATAGTTTCTGCCGAGAAATCAGCTGACAGTCGTATGGGTGCTCCCTTGTAGGTAACTAACCGTTTTTCTCTTGCTGCTTTCAAGATTCTCTCTTTGTCTTTTGCCCTTGGCATTTTAATTATGATGTGTCTTGGTGTGGTCCTCTTTGGGTTCCTCTTGTTTGGGGTTCTGTGTGCTTCCTGAACTTGTAAATCTATTTCTTTCACCAGGTAGGGAAAGTTTTCTGTCATTATTTCTTCTAATAGGTTTTCAATATTTTGCTCTCTCTCTTCTTCTGGCACCCCAAAAATTCGGATGTTGGTACGCTTAAAGTTGTCCCAGAGGCTCCTTACACTATCTTCATATTTTTGGATTCTTTTTTCTTCTTGTTTTTCTGGTTGGGTGTTTTTTGTTTCCTCATATTTCAGATCTTTGGTTTGATTCTTGGGGTACGTTGATCTACAGTTGAGTTTCTGTATATTCTTTATTTCAGACAGTGTATGCTTAATTTCTGACTGGTCCTTTTCCATTTTTTTTTGGCATTCTCATTAAGATCCTTAAAGGTCTCACTAAGTTCCTCAGCGGTTTTTAGAAGATTCTTGAGTAACCTTATAAATGTGGTTCTGAACTCTATGTCGTCCAGTAGTTTGCTTTCCTCCATTTCTCTCATTCGTGACATGTTTCTTTGTCTCCGCATTTTGCTGCTTCCTTGTGTTGATGGAGTGGATTTGTGTGGTAGGTGACCTATAGGGGCCAGTAGCTCAGCCTCCCCAATCACCTGAGGTGGACGCCTTTGGTACATCCCTTTGTGGGCTGAGTGCAAAGTCTTGGTGTAGTTAAGCCTTGATTGCTGTTGGTACACTGGGAGGAATTGACCTCCAGGCCAATTGGCTGTGAGGACCCGCTGTGTCTATAAAGGAAGAACTGCTGCGCTGGAGACACACTTATGGTGCAGGACTTGTTTCAGTGGGGCTTTGGTGCTCACTGAGTCTGCCTCTTGAATGTGTCACTTACGGATGTGAGGAGTTGAAATCAGGTGTCTCACACTGACCACTAGGTACACTGGCTTCTGGATCTCCAATGGGGTGCAGGTCAGCTACTGTCTGAGGCCACCCAGCAGGCGCTACAGCAAGAACTACAGTTTTCTCCTCTTTGCTTGGGGTTTGGAGTTTTTGGAGCTATTTGACCTGGGCTGCAAGTTTGCTAGGTTAAGCTGCGATAAGGCAGGTCATTCATATGCTAAAGCCACTGCTTGGAGCTTGGGTGGGTTTGTAGATTGTGCGGGGTGGGGTCTCAGGACGTGACTAGGCTAGGGCGTGGCAAACAGCGATGGCTGCCAGTAAGCCGGCTCTGCGTCTCTGACCGTGTCCCGTGTCCCACGCCCCAGCACAGAAAACAATTATTCCTGCCCTCAGCCCTGCAAGCAAGCCTCTCTCACTTTCCGACCCCACGGCAGACAGTCCAGCTTCTCCCCATAGGAGTTTGGGTCCCCCGAGTCTCCCCAGAAACGAGTTCGGAGTAATCGGGAGTTTATCTCCCTTCAGGTTGAAAACAGCAGCGCTCCCAGTCACCCGTCGCCAGCCCGATTCGCCCGTCTCTGTACCTCAGCTTTTCAGCGCTTGTGCACCCCTCAATGCTGTTTGCTCTTTCCTTCTAGTTGTAGAACTTCCACTCAGCCAGCTTTCCTGTGGTTCTGGGTGATAGACGTTTTGCTTTTAGTTGTAGTTTTGAAATTGTTGTGCGAGGCAGCAGTTTAGGTGTTTACCTATGCCGCCATCTTGGATCCTCCCCTTAGTTTTCCAACTTTAATTCTTGCTATACTGGGGGAGGGAGGAGAGCCAAAGTAATTATAAGTTCTCAGAAAGCAGTGTCTTGGGGACAGGATGTGCCCCGAGTCTAGGAGTCTCTGTGTATAATATTCAAGACCATAAATCTGGAGCTCCTCCCAGGATTCAGCTTCGCATACCCAGTCTATTGTTTCTCTCAAACATGTATATGTAGGAGGATTCTGGTTGGCTGGCCTGCTGACTGGATTTACTGATTCATTCATTTATCAGTTTACTAATTCATTCCATGTTTGCACTGCTATCCCTTTGGAATGCTTTCCTTGCCTTGCTTGGATTATTGGGGGGAAAAAAAATCTTTTTTTTTTTTGCCTTTGTTCCCTCACATGCCAATCTCAGAAGCCACCTCTTTCATAATGTTTTCCTTTATTTTCCCAGTGTTTTAGCTCTAGTCTCTGGCCCCAACATCATTTTGTATTTTTATTTTAACTTAAGACTTTCTGACTTAAGAATAATCTTGTCTCTTGAGGAGATTACAAATTCTGAGAAAACAGGAATTATCTTTTATTCAACTTTGTAGCCCCCAAAGTGTATATCACAAGGAAATACCTAAGAAAAGTCTAACATGTTAAAACTGACTATTTCCTTCTTTTTCCCTTTACTTCTCTCTCTTCTTTTCTCTCCCTCCTCATCTTTTCCTCTCTATCCCTTTCCTTCTTTCTCTTTTTTCTTCCTTCCCTCCCCTCCCCTCCTCCCCCTCCCCTCCCCTCCCCTCCCCTCCCCTCCCCTCCCCTCCCCTCCCCTCCCTCCCTCCCTCCCTCCCTCCCTCCCTCCCTCCCTCCCTCCCTCCCTCCCTCCCTTCCTTCCTTCCTTCCTTCCTTCCTTCCTTCCTTCCTTCCCTTTTTCCCTCAAGCATTAAAAATGAATATTTTACCTACAAGGCTTCAGGGTAGGCTTTTTAAAGGATACAAAAGGAACAACTTCTTAAGTAGCTTCTGACCATCTTGGAGAAAATTGAGTGAAAATGTAAGCAAGAGAGTAATAGTAGTGTTTAAGGGCCAATGTGTACAAGCACCACAATGCAGAGTTAGGGAAGCCCTTCATGAAAGAGATAAATAATTAGTTGGGCATTGAATCTTCTTTTACTAAAAAAAGGAAAGTAAGCAGTGGAAATATGAAGACTAGCAACTAATTGACCTGTTGCATGGTGAAGGTGAAAGTGATCACACAGAGATAGAGGAGCAGTTCTAGGGAAGACCTTGGCTGCTGACCAAAATCTTTGGCTGCAGCAGAGGTGTCACTTAGTGGCATTACCTCAGCTGTTCAGAAACTCTCAAGAGCCAGAAATTCTTGTTGGTTTGAATGAGGGAGACTGACTCCTCCCAACCAAATTCACAAGAAATGAAAGTTTAAACGAGTGACCTGGTGTCAGCAAGACATTCTGTGTTTTAGCGTAGTTGAATGATGAGCGGAAGGATTCTTGGTCTGAATAGTGTTACTACAGATGGATTTTATTTTCATCTCAATGCTGATTTATATCAAAATTTCTGTCACATATTGCTTTTTCTAAAACAAAAGGAATAAAACAACAAAAGAGATTCTTAATAGAAATAATGAAGATAAAGAAAAAGTGTTACTTGATAAACAAGAAAGCAATTGTTTAATGGTTAATATGTGTTAATTTTACAGTTTAGCTCTCAGATTTTTGGGATAATTTTGGGGATGAATGTATTTTATACACACATATATATCTATGTATGTATGTGTGTATTAATATTTCATTCCCTTTTCTTATGAATATATTTTATTATTATAGTTTGTAAGAAATTAATTTTTATGCTTTTGAGGTTTTGCACCTTTCCCCATTAGGATTTTTATGGTTTTCCTCCAAAGGACATTTAATGAAATCCATCAAAGCTTATTTTTGTTTAATTAAGATGTGTCTATTACTATTGAAGCAAATATATGGTATCTTCAATTTGATTTCACCCTAGAGCAGAATCTCTCTTCCCTTGGGTAGATATCTGTCAGTATTAGTGTTTATTTTTAATACCTAATGAATGGCAGAGAGAGACAAAAGAACTCTTATTTTTTATCCAGGAAATATATACATTTGGAAGAATATTGGGAAAAGGGAGCTTTGGAGTAGTCATTGAAGCTATAAACAAGGAAACAGAAACTAAGTGGGCAATTAAAAAAGTGAACAAAGAGAAGGTAAGGCTTATTATCAGCATCATACTGAGGGCAGTGCCGGGTGGGGTGGGTGGGCAGTATCGTTTTTACACTAACACATCTGCCTCTGACCTGTGGGCCGGGGTCAGGGCTGGTCCCCGGGGTCTGTGAGCATTTCTCTAGCCTTCTGGGAAAGGACCAGTTCTAAAACTCAGGTAGACAAGTGTATCTGGAAAAAGCAAATGATAGGATAGCTAACATAACCAATATAACCAAATATAGGTAAAAGTTACCAGAGTGATTGGAGGTAAGGTCTGATTGTCAGTATGTATTAATGTAGGGCTACTGCCTAGAGATGCCTTAGCCAGAAATGAGTCCTGGGACTCTCCCCTGATGTGGTTCTGCACTACTTTTTTCCTGTTCTCCCCTTTCCTTTGATTTCCCATTTCCTCATTGTTAGTTTATTCATCATCCTACCTGCTCTTTTAATTTGAACCACTTTCCCTCCAACTATCTACTACACTATTTACTTATATCCACTGTAGTCCTCACTGGATTTCTCCTGTGCTGGAGAATGACTAGGCTTCTCTTTAAGGGAGAATCTAAGTCCTCAGGACTTAGATTTTACCAACTTCTAAAAAATTTCTATGCTTGGGGGAAAATTTTTGTTTTTTTCCTTAGATTTCTTTTTTCTTTAAAGCAACTGTCATGTGTGTTGCTATTGTTCTCACTTGTCTTTTATTTTATTATTTTTAAATTAACTTTTAGAGAGAGAGGACTGGAAAGGGAGAGAGAAAGAGAAACATCAAGATGAGAGAGAATCATTGATTGGCTGCCTCCTACACACCCCACACTGGGGATTGAGCTTGCAACCTGGACATGCGCCCTGATCTGGAATCCAACAGGCAACCCTTCAGTGCAAGGGAAGACCAACTGAACCATACCTGCCAGAGCTTTTCCTTAGATTTCTGATCATAAATATTACAATTATGAAATGAGATAATAGGTTTTTTATGTATCCCTTAAAACAAATGATAGCAAATTACATAGCGTTTCTCCTTAAAGATTAATAAAGTACATGGTAAATTAATACAGCAGAAAATTTTAACAACTCTGAAAATAAGCAATATTTTCAAATGCATAAACTTACACATCTGTTTGTGAATGAAGCTCTTTGTGTCTTTTTAAACACTATGGAACAAACAGGCACAATGACAAACTCATAGTAGTTAGGTTACAGAAGACCAGAGAAAATCAAAACAATGCCCAGAGAAATGGAGTTACACTGTTTATTACGCCTGCGGGCCCAGAGAAAGATTTTAAATTCTGAGCAAAAACTTGGAGGAAGCTTTCCCTATTTTTACCTTTTCATGCCTTTGTCTCCCAAATAAGGGTTTTTCCAGTCCCCTTTGCAAGTTCTCAAAGAGCCCCATTTGCTGGGTCCTTGAGACCACAACTAAAGGCTTGGCCTGGCGCCAGCACTGATAACTCTGTCTGGGGATGGTTTATGGCCTCTCTAAAATGGGAGTAAACAGGTCTTGGCAGGACCAGACAATTAAAGGGGCAGTGGCTAGACTACAGGCTAATAAGAGTGTGCATTAGGTTAATGGCACAGATTCAGATTGCTAGCCCCCCAAAATGTCTCATTTTCCCCATCAGCTACTGTTTGTGAGTATAAACTACATTGAAAATTTTTAGTTATCATTGTGCTGAGTTATATTTTAGAAATTTAAGACACTTGAATATCTATTAATTGATTCTAATTTTTTTCTGAAAATACAACAAAATCATAAGAGTATGTCACACATGACTTTGGAGTAAAATGAAAAATTACAGGACTAAGGCCCGACTGACTTAGAACCTCCCCTGGTAAAAACCAGTATCTCTAATAAACACAAGTGAGAACCTTCATTTTCCAAAGCAAATACAAGCTCAAAAGAAGGAAGTTTCCAAATTAAATGTCATGGTTTATACACAACACTCAGTAAATCTCCACACTGTTGTCCATGTCCATGAGTTCTCTCTCTTTTTTCTGTTTTGCCAAATCCCTCCACTCACCCTGCTCTCTACCTATGAGTCTGTCTCTATTTTGCTTGGTAGTTCAGTTCATTAAATTCCACCTCTAAGTGAAATCATATGGTAAAAAAGATTAATAAAGTAACATATGGATCTTAATAAAGGGAGATTCAGAACTTTTCTACAACTCTTCAGAATTTTAGAACCATGATGTTACATGGGATATTATTTCCTTTGCCCCTTTGACGTCAGGTAGGGTTAGGGTTATACAGTCAGGATATCTGCTTGCAATTTTAGAAATTCATAATCTTACACACATTGATGCTGAGAGTTTAGAGGACTCTAAACTAAAATACTAAAATAAAATTACATAATCATATGAATTGGACAATATATTACTGTGTTATATACCGGTCAAGCTGTTTGGCGAGGGAGGTAGGAATAGAATTGAGGTGGATTTTAGGAGAAATTGCGGTAAGCCTCCATATCTAGTCTAGACAGAAATTCACTCCTCACAGTCACTATTTCTCTTAACTCTCTTAGGATAACCTTAAAATGTGACTTTCATCCTCCCTGGGTAGGACAGAGTGGGTGGCCAGTTTTCTTTTCTCTCCTGAGATGGCGATGCTAAAGGATAAAAGTCAGTGGAAGCAGGAATGACCCTACTATGTAAAATTTTTACTTAGGTAAAGATTGCCTTATGATCAATCCCTTTTCAGTCCTTTAAAGACTATATGTACTCTCCTAAACTTGGAGGGGAAGGGGAGGTGTGAGGAAGGAGGGATAAAACCTTGTTATTCCTTTCAGAGATGTTTTATGTGCATGAGGACAACGCTTATTTGCAAATGATGGTAATTTAGATTCAATAGAGGTGATGATAGGTGTGGTGGTAATGGTAGTGGGGGCCGGGGAAGTCCTTCTAAAATTTCTTAGATGACCTTGTAGAAAATGAGTGGCTTACACCCTGATTGGAGGTCCTGTTGCTGGCTTTACCATTTGCTGCCAGGATGGTTAAGGGTTACATGTAAGGAGATAAAGTTGGAATTAGATTGGTCGGAAGGCAATATCTCAATTTCTCTTCCTCAGTTAATTTTTGAGGCCTGGGGACCAGGAAGTGATAGAATGCAGGGCTGAGTGTAGAATCTCACTTCCCATTGTTTCCTTTGATGTTTATAAATATAGTCAAAGCAGAAGAGCAACAAAGCAGAAAAACACTTTGTTTTTATCGTCTCCAATTGATGTCCTTGGAAAGTAGATTTTGTTTTTATTATGCTAACACCAAAGGATTAACATGATTCTGAAGGAAATATTAAAAAGCATATTAAAAATTAGAGTAATTTTTGTGAGGGGACAGAGACCATATTTTAGCTAATTTATAGAAAAAGTCCAAGAAACAGATATAGTTAAAAGTAAAATTATATATAAGACTACATATAAATTTGGACAGAGGGACACACTTTAATTTATTATGGAAATAAGTTGCATTTTTTTAAAGCAACTTCTCAAGAAGATGTTGGAAAAATTTAATAATAACTAACTTTTTAGTGAGGTATGTAGTAGTGACATTCCTATGTGAAATCTCTATGTCTCATTATTTAAGGCTGGAAGCTCTGCTGTGAAGTTACTTGAACAGGAGGTGAACATCCTAAAAATTGTGAAGCATGAGCACATCATACATCTGGAACAGGTGTTTGAGACGCCCAAGGTAATGCTGCAGCAGGTCTGCATTTTAAAAGGAGTTATTATTACAAAATGAACCCCATTCTCTTCTGAAGAAATCCCTTTGAGGCTCCAGTCCTTGGCGCGAGTTTGTCATTGAAGATCGAGGAGAGCATCCTGGAGGGCTTTCATTATTGATTGTATAATTAGGTGCCTGATGGTTAGATTGATGACTTTAGTGATATTTTTAGGTGGCATATTGAAAATGAATGTTTAAAATGGAAATAACAACAAAAATAATGAAATAAAATAACATTGAAACAATACCATATACAATCAAACAATGATTAGATCTTCCTTAGAGATGGCTTTATTTTGTGTTGATTCTTGATTTCTCCATTATAGTCTCTTGGATTATTGTCATAATTTTGTAATAAAGTTAGCTTGGGCATTTTTGGCACTAGGTAGAAGATATTTTGTCATCTGTGTCTTACCAACATGTGTAATCTTCCTTCTTCCCCAGATGCTATCATTCTCTTGGAATGCCTGTGATTTTCATTTAGAGTTGTTCTGAAGCCTGGGGATCTGCTATTCTGCCTCCAGATTGTTCAGTGCTTGTGGGCTTGGGTGATTCTTAGTTTGGAGGCAAAATAAGTTAGTGATTAGGCACATGGACTCTGGGGTCAGATTGCCTGTGCTTTTGAATCCTGGTTCTGTTATTGGCTATTAGACTATGACAAATTACTCAGCCTCTCTATACCTCAGTTTCCTCATCTGTAAAAGATTTAATAATAGTATCTACTTCACTTAGTTGCTATGGTTTCTTGTGAGTCCAAATACTCTCCAGATTGACACGATTATTTCTAATAATTATACAAAGACTTTTAAAAAACTTTTATTGCTATAACTTTTATCAATGTACATATTTGAAATTGATATCAATTTATATTGTAAGTTGATGTAACTGTTCCTTCTAAATAGTTCACTGACTGACCATCCCATGTACCAATGACCTCTGCAGTGCTGTCAGTAGAAAAAATATGGCCTTGTTCAAAAACTTATGTGTGTTAGACTTTGCAGAATAGTTACTTCTGAAATTCTAAAGCATCCTCGGGTTAGTGAATCAGAATTTTGACTATAGAAGGAAAAGGTGTTAACCTTCTCTTCCTGTTTTCATGCTTGCTGATTGAACACAGAAATTTCATTCCTGGTGATTATAGAATAGAATCAGGCCCCAAAATCTTAAAAACAGCAACAAAAATCTAGCAGCATAGAATAGAATGGAGACAGAAAGAGTATTCTGTGACTGAATAGCAATAGGTGTGATAAAGACTTGCATTTTAATTGACTGGATCTTTTTTACTCATTAGATGACTTGACTGACTATTGAAATACCTAAAGTGATCTTAACACATCAACAGAAACAGCAAATATGGAAGAGGCATTTCTTTTTTTTTTCTTTTTTTTTTTAATATGCTTTATTGATTTTTTACAGAGAGAAAGGGAGAGGGACAGAGAGTCAGAAACATCGATCAGCCGCCTCCTGCACAACCCCTACTGGGGATGTGCCCGCAGCCACGGTACATGCCCTTGACTGGAATCGAACCTGGGACCCTTCAGTCCACAGGCTGATGCTCTATCCACTGAGCCAAACCAGTTAGGGCTGGAAGAGGCATTTCATCTCTGGCTTTTACACCCGTAGCCCATTAGTCACTAAGTCCCACTGTTTCTTTCTCCTAGGTATCTTCCACGTCTTTTCCTTCTTGTCCTTCTTGTCACTCTTCTGTGCCTCGCATCTGCCCTCTGTAAACAGGCCAGCATGCCACGGTGTGCAAGCCACATCTGGTGCGTGCCTACTTTTTATGGCACATAAGCTAAGGTTCTTTTATATTTTTAAATGGTTGAAAGAAATTTAAAGAGTAATATTTCATGACCTGAATATTATATAAAACTGAATTTTCAAAGTCCATAAATAAAGTTTCATTGTATTGTTTATGCTATAACTACAGAGTTGTGTAGCTACAAAAGAGATTGTATGGCCCACAAAGCTGCAAGTATTTCTTGTCTGGTTCTGGCCTTTACAGCAAAAGTTTGCTGAGCCCTGCTCCACATTCCTGCTAGAAGGTTCATTTAGAAATGCAGAATTGATCATAGCATACACCTTTCCCCCACCCCAGACACCAGCTTCAGAATCCTCAGTAGCTCCTTACCGTATATGGGGAAAAGTTCCAAATTCCTCTTCCTGTGATATATGAGACCCTATAACCTGGCCCCTGCCTGTTCTTTTGGCCTACCCCTCACCACCACTCCACTCTCCTCTGCCCTACCAAACTTGCAGTGCTATTAGCACTGAGATATTTGGTGTTCTTTTAACAGCCAGTGTCATTTCAACTTTTGTGGTCTTTGCAAATACCACATGTTCTGCCTGTTCTTGTCTACGGTCTCTACCCCTATACTGCTATCTAGGCAACCAGACCTGCCTTTAATGTCACCTCCTCAGTGAGCATTCTTTCAGCAGAGGCTTCCCTCCTCTGTAATCTCCTGGCATTTTGGGCCTGCCTCTTCTACCAACACTTATCACCTGATTTTTAGTTTTAACTATACTGTGAGTGCCTTGAGGATAAAGATTATGTCTTATGCCTCCATGTTTCTCTAGTATCCTGACAGTATCTTGTACGTGATAGATAATAAAATATTTTTCAAATATAATGATGATTAAGAGTGTGATCATAGCCTGCCAGGGTGGATCAGTGGTTGAGTGCTGACCTATGAACCAGGAGGTCGTGGTTTAATTCCCAGTCAGGGCACATGCCCCAGTGGTAGGCTCGATCCCCAGTGGAGGGTGTGCAAGAGGCAGCCAATTAATGATTCTCTCTCATCATTGATGTTTCTATCTCTCCCTTTCTCTCTGAAATCAATAAAAATATATTTTTTAAAAGGTGTGTGATCATATTTTTATTATATATGTAATCTATAACATGTTTAAGATCCCCACCTATATAATTTGCTCTCTCTCGCTTTCTAAATATATAATGTCAGAAAATGTACCTTGTGATGGAGCTTTGTGAGGATGGAGAACTCAAAGAAATTCTGAAGAGGAAAAAGCATTTCTCAGAGAATGAGACCAGGTGGATCATTCAGAGTCTCGCATCAGCGATAGCCTATCTGCACAATAACGGTAAGGGGAGGGTCACCAGCCACTGACGCCATGAATGCAGGCTCACATTTATTTCAGGGTAATTGTCTTTAGGATTTGTAGTCACAGAAATATGCCTACTAGTATGGGAGATTTTATTTAAAAACTAGTGGTCCGGTACACAGATTTATGCACATTGAAAGGAAATTAATTAGAAGAAATTAATTCTTCAGCAACAACATAACCCACAGTCGAAGGTGGAATTGCATGCCCCCCCCCCCCCCCCCCCCCGCCCCGTAAGGAATTGGGCTTCTTCCTCTCTGGTTCCGGGATGCGTCACTGGAGAACCACTGCTGCCAAGTCACGGCAGCTCGGCAGCTCCTGCATTGAGTGTCTGCCCCCTGGTGGTCGGACGGTCAGATGGTCGCTTAGCCTTTTATGTATATAAAGATCTTTTCCTTTTTAACTTCATTTATAGATATATTTTAATTAGAAACAAGGCAGGTATACAATTACATTATACATGGACAAGGATGAAGTTAATGAACATTTCCATTCAACAGTTTGAAAAGCAGCTATTATTCTTAAATCAAAAGTAGACAAATCAACAATAAAGTGAAATTTCTAAAAATTTATATATTACTAATTTAAAAATTAAATATTCTAGACATTTTGTTTTTGTTTTCTGTTTCTTAGAGCCATTTTAGGTTCACAGAAAATTTGAGCAACAAGGGGATTGGGAGAGATGAGGGAGTCAAAGAGAATGGCTCCTGAAGGTTAAAACGTGGAGAAGAGGGATCTGAATATAAGGGAGTGGGACAGAGCAGAATTTTGCTTGGCCCATCTCAAATATTTCAACGGTGGACGTTAGTTTGTCAAATATATTTATTTGTTGTATTTGTGTCCCCTCTAATTATTTTTCCATTATTCTTTCATTTGATTTGTTGTTTATTTTTTTTGGTAGATATAGTACATAGAGATCTAAAACTGGAAAACATAATGGTTAAAAGCAGCTTTACTGATGGTAACAATGAAATGAACTTAAACATAAAGGTAAGACACTAGAAATGGTGGTAAATATTTGCCTATAAACAGTTTGATAGCAAAGTGGCAAAGTACATCCCCTTTTTAGACACATTTTAGAAGCTTTGAGCAGCCAGAAAATAAATGGCTGGTGCTAAAAAAATAAAAAAATTCACAAAAGAGGTTGTAACTGACAAGAATAATTTTGCAAGTTAAGTGGTACTATTGAATTTTTTTAAGTACATGTTCATTTGGATAGTTCTAAATCATTAGTTAATAGCAAGCAAACAGATGCTCTGAATTCTAATTAATTTCAAAATTATGCCTGGTAATGTGATGTAAATGTGTTACAGATTTAGGAAAAAAACACACCTTGGCTGTGCCTCTGATACCAAATTAATGCTAAAGTCTGTATTTCTCACTGAAAATCTTCCTGGGTATTAATATTTATATCCTAAGCACAATTAGTGTGCCAAGTGTTTATTCTTGAAGATTTTATTCAAATTAAGTGTTCCTTAATGTCAAATAAATGATAGGATACATTATTTATTACTTAGCACTTTAATAATGGCTGCTTTCAAAATATATGAATGTGTTAATTTAGGAATAAAATGTGGATAATGCACTCCATTGCAGATGCTAAATCCCTGTAGTATAAGTAGGTTTAACAACATTGCTGTTTTCTCTGAGTAAATGTTCTTGAGCATTTCCATTGTAAACTTCGGGAAGGCAGGAATTATGTATGCCTTATTCACTGTTGGTACTTGGAATAGTGCCTGAAACATAGTATGTGCTCAATTAAGATTTGGCAAATGAGGAAATAAATGTTCTCCAAAGAACTGAATTGGATCGTCAAAGCTTTTGTTTATTTGATATCTGTATAGATTTTCTGTGGAGAAAGATATGTGTCATAGTACTCCAAGTGGGATCATTGTGAAAACTCCTGGGGAAATTGATTAATCTATTTAGAAGAAAAATGATATCACTTGTGGACAGGAACTTTTTTCTTACTCCATAAGACACTGGAAACTGCACTCAGTGTCTGTGGACTGACAGCCTATCTTTGATTGTATGATCAATAAATGTGCCTGTTTTTCTGCTTTCAGCCCAAGGCTGTTCCAACTTGGGAGACAAGACCAAGGGCACATGCTGAATACTTAATAACCACATGTTTAATGACCAAGCTTAGAACGGAGCAGAAAGGCTGCAGTTGCAGCAGCAAGCCTCCAGTGTATTTGTATTTATACTGCATTTTTTCCTGTTAATTTGTTTCTTGTCGTTTTTAATAGTGTAGCCATTGTTTCAATTAGTACACTCTAGAAACACAAAGGAAATAACAAAGAAAAGGTAGTATTTACCAGAGATATTGTGTTTTTTTAAAATAATTACAAAAGGGGGGAGTTTCTGAGTGCTAAAAAAGATAGTGATTTGCATTTATAACAGTGCTTTAAACTGAAACATAGCTTGAGTGTCAGAAAAATAGATAATAAACACAAGGCCAGAATGTAATTTACAGTGAAAGAACTTTTTTTAAATACATTTTTTATTGATTTCAGAGAGGAAGGGAGAGGGAGAGATAGATAGAAACGTCAATGATGAGAGAGAATCATTGATCTGCTGCTTCCTGTACGCTCCCCACTGGGGATCGAGCCTGCAACCCAGGCATGTGCCCCTGACCGGAATCGAACCCAGGACCCTTCAGTCCGCAGGCCAATGCTCTATCCACTGAGCCTAGGGTGTGAAAGAACTTCTTAAAAATTTATTTGAAAAACGTTAAATGCCTTTTCTCAAGATTTCACTTCCTACATTAAACTGGTGGATTTAATTACAAGGAATGAACAATCACCAACCTGGGTTTTTTCTCGAGATTTGAGAAACCAGGCTTTTCTGTAACAAGTTTCTTCTTCCCAGAGAGGGTGTGTGGAGAGGGAAAACGAGGTCCTTATTAGTAATTAGTAATACGTAAAGCCCCTCCATCCGGATCCCTGAATTAAATGCCATTACAAAATCCTACCTTAAGCTTGAGTGATGCTGGGACAGGAACACAGGTGACTCTGCGTTTCTTCTTGTAGGTGACTGATTTTGGCTTAGCGGTGAAGAAGCATGGTGGGAGTGAGGCCATGCTGCAGACCACGTGTGGGACTCCTACCTATATGGGTAAGTCATTAGACTATTAAAATGTAGAATAAGTAATGTGGATTAAAACTTGAGCAATTTGATTTTGCCGTCATGACTTAATGGCCCTGCTCAAACCATTTTTTTTTTTTAAGGTCAAATAATTTCAGTTGTGTTAGTGTTTGTCTCATAATTTTTACCTTCAAAGGTGGTAGAGTTTATTGTTTCTCTGGGCTCTTCTCACAGTTGTTTATTTCTCTTAAGTAATCATATCCCAAACTTAATTATCGTTTTTGTTAATTCATGCTAAAATCATGTGTGTGTTTTGCTTCTTTCCATTTTTTTAAATTCTATTTCATTGCCATCAAATAGGTTTTCACAAAGAATACTGATTGAATATATTTGTAAAACAGCAATTTCCCATTTTTCCAGGTGTGAATTTTAATGGTTTTACTAAAGTATAACTTAAATACCATAAAAAAATGTACCATTCAGTGATTTTGCATACATTCACGGAGTTGTGAACCATCACCACAATCCAGTTTTAGAATAATTTTACCCCCAAAAGTTGACTCATGCCTTTTTGTACTCAATCTCATACCACCCCAACCCCAGGTAACCACTCATGTTTTGGTCTCTGTAGATTTGCCTTTTCTGAGCATTCCCTGTAAATGGAACTATACAATATGTAGTCTTAATATCTGGCTTCTTTCCTTTGGCATCAGGTTTCTGAGGTCCATCCTTGTTGTAGAATGTGTCTGTAGTCTGTTATTCACTAGTATATTGCTAACAGTTGTCCATTGTATGGATATGCCACAATTTGTCTATCCATTTGTTAGCTTATGGACATGGGGGTTGTTTGGGGCTATTATGAATAATGCTATTATGAACATTCATGTGCAAGTTTTTCTATGGCCATATGGTTTTATTTTCTTTGTGTAGATACCTAGGAACGAAATTGCTGGGTCATATATTATTTATGTTTAAATTTTTAAGAAACTGCCAATGATTTTCCAAAGTGGCTGTAACATTTTACCTTTCTATTAGCAATGTATGAGGGTTTCAGCTTCTTCACATTCTTGCTGGCACTTGATATTACCTGTCTTTTTAAATTATAGCCATTCTGGTATCCCATTGTGGTTTTAATTAGCATTACCCTAATGACCAATGATGTTGAACATCTTTTCCTGTACTTATTAGTTATTTATATACATATCTTCTCTGATGACATGTCTATTCAAATCTGTACCTATTGAGATGATCACATATTTTTTTCTCTTTAAATTTATTAATGAAAGACATTAATGACTTTTTAAAATGTTGAACCATCCTTGCACTTTTGAATTTAACCCCACTTGGCTTAATATACTGCTGTATTCAAACTGTCACCATTTTATTTTAGGAGCTATGAGTGGAGCTTCCTTTCTTTTGTGTTGGCCTTGTCTTTTTGATGTTAGGGTTATGTTGGCCTCGTTTAAAAAATAAAACATTTTTACTTTTTATATGCTCATGAACCATTTAAGTAGTAGAAATTATCTATTCATTTGTTTGATGAAATTTCGTCTTAAAATATTTTTGACCTGATACTCTTTGGGGGATGAAGTTTCTATTATCAATTTATTCTAGGTTATTCAAATTTTTCACATCTTTTTGAATCATTTTTATAATTTATGCTTTTTAGAAAATTGTTTATTACATTGAGGTTTTATGTTTTATTGGCAGAAATATGCAAGTATATTCACTTAAAATTTTCAGATTTTCCTATGTATTTGTGGTTATATCCCCCTATGGATTCCTAATATTTTTTAAGAAGGCAGCATGATGTAATATTGGTAATATGGTCTCTGACATCACCTGGCTACCTCGGAATTTCAGTTCTTTCATTTACTATCTAATTAACCCTAGGCAAACACAATTTTGCCACAATTTCTATATCATGTAATAGGTATTATGTCACTCATTCATCAAAAATTTTTTGAGGATCTTTTTTGTGTTAGACACTGGTCTAGATATTGGGAATACAGTGGTGAACAAACATAAAAATGTCATGTTGGCAAAAACAGTAAACAAGATAAAAAATAAACTATGTGGTGTATTAGAGAGCAGTGCTAAGGTTGAAAAATAAAACAGGGAAAGGGAGAGGACATATTTAGGATGGTAATAATATCAGGTTGACATGAGAAATAAATGAGAAAATGTATGTAAAGTGATTAGCACAGTACCTGGCACTTGGTGCTCTGTTTCAGCTCATTTTTCTTGTCATGTTTTAATTGATCAAATTTGTTAGTGGTTGGGCCAGTTTATTGGGATTTCAAAGGACCAGCTCAAATCTAATGTTACTTTGGTTTGCTTTTTTTTTTTTTTTTTTGGTTTGCTTTTTCATGAATTTCTGCTTTTTATCATTCTGAATTCCTTTTTTTCTACTTTCTTTTGGTTTATTTTTTTAACTTCCTAAGCTAAATGCGTATTTATTTTCCATCTGTTCATTTTCTAATAAATGCATTTAAGATTATATATTTTTCTCTGAGTATTTCTTTGATCATTTATTTTGTTATATACAGTGTCCAAATTGTACAGACTATTATAGTTTTAGTGTTCTTCTTTGGTTTAAGAATTATTTAGAAGTGCTTTTAGAATTTTCTAGGTGGTTACGATGTGTTCGATGCTTATGTGGATGTGTGTTAGTTTCCTAGCCTTTTGGTTTCTCTGTCTGATTTTCCTCATTGTTGTAGCAATTGTGACTTAAAGCTCTACCAACTTTTAGGAATTCTTGTTATGATTGAACACATGATTGTTTCTGTAAATGTTGCATTGGGTATTTAGAAATATCTGTATTCCTGGTTTGTTGAGCATAAAAATTTCTCCATGTTTGTGCTAATAAAATCAAATGTGATGTCTTTGTGATTTAAACTTTCCATATTGTTTATTTAATTTTGCTTGTTGCTTCTCTTGATTTCTAAGAGAGAATGTTATTAAAGTCACCCACCAAGATGGGGCTTTGAGAAATTCTTTTTGTACTTTTAGATTTGTAAAAAAACCTACTTTATTGAGATATAATTTATATACAATAAAATGTGCAAATATTAAGTGTAACGTTCAGTGAGCTTTGAGAAATGCATACACTTGTATAATCACCACCCCAAAGAAGATATAGAACATTTCTGTCACTCACCCAGTTCCTTTGTGTCCCTCTCAGTCAACCCCCATCCAGACCCCAGCAACCGCTAATGATTTCTGTCACCTTAGCTTAGTTTTGCTGGTCTAGAACTTTATATAATTGAATTATACAGTACATATAGTATATATTCTTTTGTCTGTCTTCTTTTGTTCCATGTAATGATTTTTAGACATATTAGTAGTTTATTTTTATTTATTTTTTTACTGAGGAGTACAGAGTTCATTGTTTTTTGCCTGTTCGATGCGTAAAGTTTCAAAATTGTTTTATCTTATTTGGGAAAAGGCTACTTTAGATTCTGTTCATATCCTCCTGTTGGCAAAAGACATCTGGTCTGTAGTTATATGGGGAAAATATACTCAGGCATCCTGAGTTTTATGCCTGCTTATTAGTCGTCGACACTGATAACAAGTGAGAGAACAAGAGAGAAGACAGATGGTTTGTAGAGCTTTGCTGGCTTTCTAAATGGCTCCTTGGCCCAGTTATTCTGGCCTCTGCCCCCATGAGAGCTGTGATGGCAGTGCAGTAGAAATCCCCTGGTACTTAAGAGGACTCTGAAAGATGAGGGCCAGCATCGGGCCCTGCTGTGTGTGTGATGCACCTGTATGGACATTCTTCATGGAACCTAATCCCTGCATTTGCCCTCGTCATAGACATGTGGCCAAGGAGCAGCTGTAATGAGTCCATATTTAAAGAGTTTAAGTAGAGTTAAAGTGTACAAGTAATTCCTTAAAGAAAAATATTAGTTAACTTTCAATGATTTGGAGATGAAATACTCAGTTTAATTATCTGTGGTAGAGCCTTTTCTCATTCCTTCTTCAGTTTACTTTTTAACTTATTTTTTTGGTTGCTTTTTAGTTCCTTTATCAATAGGAAGGGGAAATGAAATTCCATTTGCTTTTAGTAGTTATAAATGGTGTGCGTGTGTAGGTGAGGGAGATTGAAACTGTTTTCTAAAATAAAAACACCTTTGTAACTTTAGGCAAGTCACTTAATATATCTGAAACTTAGTTTCCTCACTGACAAAGTGAGTCAAATACCTACATACCCATCTCACAAGATACTTAACATAATTTATACAAAAGTACATTATAAATGTTAAAGTTCTATTGAAAATATCTATTATTTTTATATTTATAACTGCCCTATTCTCCCTTTTTCCTTAAAGAAAGATATTTGATTCCTTACTGCAGAGGTGAAATATCATATGTGACTTTCTTAAAAACCAGCCAGTATAAAAAAATCTAATTGTTAAAAAATGTGCTACTTAAAGTTAAAAAAAAAGTTCTACTTTGAAGGATTGTTTAAAGGATCCCTATTGTGTGCATGTTGTGTAGTGAGAAGCACGTCAGGAGTCCTGTGACTAACTGGCTTTTCGACCCAGTTATGTGGTAGAAGCTCTCTCTTTGTCTCAGTTTTCTCATCTAGAAAACATGGGAAATAATCCATATTCTGTCACAGGAGTGCTGTGATTTTATTATTTTACTAAAGTGACTTATAACCACTTATTGTAGTTTTTCTGTGAATCCAGATTTCCACATATTGGGCTTGCTTTATTATATCCACTTAAAGCATGCATTTAATTCTATTTTTGGAAAAGAACTGAGATATTGTCGTCTTCTGCTGTAACTACACGATCATCGCAAAGTCATTTCTTAACAAGTCCAACGGAGTGAAGAGTAGTTGTACACATAGTCATACAGTTTGTGCCATCGTTCCGCTAGAAGCTAATGACAGGAGTGGGGACACAGCTACATCAATTGTTAAGGCCTGTGCATTATTCATTTAACATCTGCTGTTGGTTCTCTTTCTCCCTGTGGGGGAATAAATTACAGCACATCAGCACATTTTTCATGCTTTGTGTTTAAGCATTTAAAAGTCATTGATTGTATTATCGATATTATTTTATTCCTGCTTGTTTGGCAGCCCCTGAGGTGATCAATGACCACGACTACAGCCAGCAGTGTGACATTTGGAGCATAGGTGTCATCATGTACATTTTGTAAGTAGCCCGATAAACATACAGTTTAAAATGAATAGTTTCTAGCAGTAGAATCGTGTAGATTTTAAATTAAAACTAAACAATATAGTTTTTAAAAAGTGACTGAAGAAACCATTGGGAAGTCCCTCTTAAAGCTCTCTTACTCGTTGTCAGGCACATGCGTTAGGTGTTTTTTTAATACTATGCATTTATAACTTTCAGCTTTGCTTTCTACTGACCTGCAAATGCTACAATGCACTGTATCAGTTGCCGCCCTACGGACAGGCCAGTGTGACGGGTGGGCACTAACCAGATAGAGGTTCGGCCAGGGTCCCCGTATCGCATAACTCTCGGTCTTTGCTCCTGCAGTTCCTTCTGCCTAGAATGTTCTTTCTTTTCTACTAACCTCTCCCATGGCTGTGCCAGGGCAAAGATTAACGCCTTGTATCTCCCTAATTCCTACTCTACCTCGGCAGAGTTACTATGTTAATTATGTATACTTTCCCAGAGGATGTAAGGCAACATATAAAAATGCATTGAAAGAAATATAATATAACAAAATAATAAAATAAGAACATTTAACCAGGAAGGTTTGCACATGTGTAAATTTGAATGAATTAATTGCTCACTTCTCTGTATTCTCCTAGCACTTTTAAAAACTAGATTATAATGTTGTGATATAATTATTGTATTATGTGTATTATGTCTATTTTCCTTGCTCCAAATTCCCTGAAGGACAGACATCATATTTATCTTTGCATCCCTGGTATCTGGCACAATAGTAGGCATGCAATCAGTGCTCAATATATGTTTGCTAAATCGAATTAAAGTGAATTTTCTAAGAGGTTCTGAAAAGTTACTGACCATTGTTCTGCCTCCTGGTGAACATGAACATTTTTATGTTGATGCAACATTAGTTTTATGGTCATATTGACGATGTCGCTGTGTACTGCCTCTTCCAGATCTTTTCTAAATATTGACATCACAATAGTCACATTTTCAGTTTTATGAAATGGAATGCACAGGCAGTGGAAATAGGATGATGTGATTATAGCTGTAACTAAGATGGTCAACATACATTAACTGCTTAGGTTGCATAGAGTATAAATGTATTCACAAAATTTTGATCATTGTTTTGTGCTAGTTATAATCATGTAAAAATTCGGAGCCATAGTCTTTAATTAAAAATGTAACCATTTTGCCCAGTTGGAGTGGCTCAGTTGGTAGGTTGCCAGTTCAATTCCTGGTCAGGGCACACACCTGGGTTGCGGGTTCAATCCCTGGTTGGGCATGTATGGAAGGCATTCGATTGATGTTTCTCTCTCTCTCTCTCCCTTCCCTTCCTCTCTCTCTCTTTAAAATCAATAAAAATATATTTAAAAATATATATAACCATTTTAACTTAGTGTTTTATACTCGCAAGACTTTCTAGACAACACAAGTCAAATCATAGATATAATCTAATATTACACAATTCATGTGTTTGCTGCCTTCTCAGTTCTAATTTGGTGTGAAGGAAAGTGATAGTGTAGTAATATGTTAAAATTTTTCTCTTTCTTAAAGATATAATTTTAATTTTTCTGTTTCAGACCATGGCTGCATCTCATCACAAAGGACACCTGTTTTCTTTACAGTAGACTCTTACTTAGCTAATCAGTGCCTATTCATTAACCTGCCTGAGCCCAGTGGTCTTATTGATAATTTCCTCACCCAGGAACAGACATATTACCTTCTCCAGGGGGTTATTTTCTTGTTTGTCAGTTACTGCTGACTTATTTCTACTTAATTGGACAATGATAACATACTTCTTCAAGGTGAAATTAACATAAATATTCTTTATGTGTGTATCCGCTGCTGCTTTGATTCCTATGAATGCCACAGAAAATAATAGGGAAGCTTTAAGAGGCATTTTTCATGGCTTGGATTTCCTTTTCTGGATGTGCAGAAAATTGCTATCATAAAATTTCACATGCTGCTGATTGACCAACCATTAGATACATTCTTGTGTAAGTAAAATTGGAAAGGATGGAAAAAAGTGGAATTTTAAAAACATAGCCCTTAAGCTATAGTTGCATGCCAGCCAGGCAGCGCAGGAGCAGCTAAGGAATTGGTAAATGTGCACCTCACTGGTTATTAGCAGACTCAGTGAGCTGGGCTTCTGTTGGCCTATGCTTATTACAACAGGTAGTAATTGTCCATAAGACCATTTTTCTGGATCTTTAAAAATTGCATTTTAAAAGTAAATAATAGGTAAGTAAATCAGAGAGGAAAGTCAGGATGAGCTAAAGCAGTAAAAAAGGATTAAAATAAGAGTTTGTGGAGCAATTTGGTAAATGCTTATCTATTTCTTTTTAAAAAAATATATTTTATTGATATTTTACAGAGAGGAAGGGAGAGGGATAGAGAGTTAGAAACATCGATGAGAGAGAAACATCGATCAGCTGCCTCCTGCACACCTCCTACTGGGGATGTGCCCACAACCAAGGTACGTGCCCTTGACCGGAATTGAACCTGGGACCTTTCAGTCCGCAGGCCGACGCTCTATCCACTGAGCCAAACCGGTTTCGGCTGCCTATCTATTTCTTAACAAGAACCTGTTGGGAAATGAAAAGCCAATATTGTCCATCCTAGTTTGATAAACTAGGATGAAAACAAGTTTTTTCCTTAGGAAAATCATCATTTTCATGCAAAATATTTATCAAATTACACTTATTCAGAAAATGTTCATGGGAAAGACTTTTAAAGAACTTAAAGAAAAAAATCCATAGAAATGTAACTTTTGAGAGGCTTAGAGATCATTATACTTAAATACATAATAGACCAGCACCCTGGCTGGTGTGCTCAGTGGTTAGAGCATCAGCCTGCTCATTGAAGGGTCACAGTTTCTATTCTGGGGCAAGGGCATATATCTGGGTTGCAAGTTTGATCCCCAGCCCTGGTCAGGGCTCATGCAGAGGCAACCAATTCATGTCTCTCTCTCACGTTGATGTATGTCTCTGTCTCTGTCTCTCTCTGTCTTTCTATCTCTCTGTCTCTTGCTCTCTCCCTCTCCTTCCCTTCTACTCTCTAAAAATCAATGGAAAAAAATATCCTCAGGTTAGGATTAACCATAAAAGGCCAGCATTTGGGAAGTATAATAGAATTGCGCCCTTTTATTCTTTCAGCAAAAAATGCAATCTTGAGAGTTGAAGAATAGACATACAGAGTGGCCTCTGTGATGAGTTCAGGTCCACCTCTGTCCGGCTGTCACTGGGAAAACCTGGTCATTGTACACAGGGTTGCTCTTAGACATCGGGGTTGACAGTAATGAGGGTGGCTAACATTTATAAATTGAGAATGTACTATGAAGAACCAAACTCAACTCTTAACCATGTTTTTGTAGTTTGGGACTGGATTGTCTACTGAAGCATAGGCTTGCCATGCTCTTTGTGAAGTATAGCAGTTTTTCCTTTTAAAAGATTGTAATGACTCACAGTTCCTGTGTTCTAGAATGTGCAAACAAGCTCCTGTTCATACAGCCTGCTTACGGTGGTACTGATGTTGGTCATTATATATATACTCAGCTTTCACCTTTCAGACCGAAGGCTGAAATTATCATCATCTGATTTTTCTCATCCAGACCTTCTTCATTTTGTCTACTATTTTGGGAGAGTGTGATCATTTTAATGGATTTATTTTTAGCTTTGACCCAGAGCCTATAGACATTCCCAGGGTTATTCCTGGTTTAGTCTTACTAACATTTGTACAGTAGTTTACCATGGATAAAACTCTTACATGGTCACTTAGACTCTGACAACCCGCATTAGACTCTGCTAACCCAGTATATTTTCCCATAAGTTTAGTTTGGATTATGTGCCTTAGGCATTGCATTATCCTTGCTCACAATAAAGTGTATCTCCTCCATTGTCTGCAACTACTACTGTGTACACACCTTCCTGTATTTTAACCCTGTTTAAGCGTAATGTTTCCCCACCTGGAAGAGCTTTGGGTCATTTGCAGATCTGGAGGTTTCAATGTATACAAGAGCCCAGCACTGATCTCCCAAAGCCCCTTTGCTTCCATTTCTGCATCCAGAGAGGTACCCACCTCTTCCTGTGTGTATATTGCATGCCATTGAGTGGGCTCCGACTCTTGGAGGCCCTTTGAATGAGTGTGTCCATGATGTCCTGTCCTCACCAGCCCTGCTCAGCTCCTCTAGACTCATGTCTAGTTCTTCTGTTACAAAGTCAGTCCATTTCATATTTGCTTTTCCTGTTTTCCTGCTGCCTTCAATTTTTCCAAGCATTGTTGTCTTTTCCAAAGACCCCTGTCTTCTCTTATTGTGTCCTAAGTAGGACACTTCAGGTTTGTCATTTTTGCATTAGGGTTAATTTGCTCTAAGACCCATTTGCTCATCTATCTGGCAGTCCAGAGTACATAGAGATTTTGTCCAACATATTTCAGATGAATCCGTTTTTCCCCTATCAGCCTTCTCCACTGTCCAGCTTTCACATCCATGTGTAGTCATTGGGAACACGAGGGTGTAGATGAGCTTAGTCTTGGTCTCTAATGACACATCTTTGCTCTTGATGACCTTCCCTCATTCTTACACTTCTGCTCTTTCAAGTCTCAGTCTTCTCTTGATTTCTTGGCTGCAGTCTCCATTTTAAAAATCTTTTATTTTTTAATTTTTATTGGATTTATGGGGATCACATTGGTTAATAAAATTGTATAGGATTCAAGTGTGGTCTTCATTTGCATTGATGACTAAACCAAGGTAAGCAAAATTTTTAACAGTTTCAATGTCTTCAGTTCTACTCCTTCTTCCTGTCCTTTACTTAAATATGAAGCACCACTGCTACCACGTCCTGTGGAAACTTAGTTTTTAATAGCCGTATTTTGGTTTTTAAAAACCTAAAGGAAATGATTGCCTTTGTTGTAGGTTATGCGGAGAACCACCCTTTTTTGCAAGCTCAGAAGAGAAGCTTTTTGAGTTAATAAGAAAGGGAGAACTGCATTTCAGTGATCCAGTATGGGAGTCCATAAGTGATTGTGGTAATATAGATTTTTATTGTTTACTAAAGCAAATATATGTAACATAAGAAAGTTTGCTAGTAATTCAGATACTTTAACTCCCTGTTTAGTCTTTAAATTTATTTGTAGAAATAACACTGTTTACTTGTGGAAATAGTGGTATCTTCACTGTGATTGTTATAGTCAAAACTTCCTATCAAAACAGAATATACTGAGTGAAAATCCAGGAGGAAATTTGCTGATTATCTAGTTAATTTTTACTATCCTATATAATAAAGAGGTAATATGCAAAATGACCATCACACCCTCACAAAGATGGCTGCCTACGACCAGGCCAGCAGGGGAGTTTAGTGAGGGACAACCAAACGACTGAACAGCATGCTGAGTGGGATGACCAGGCCGGCGGGGAGGCTGTGAGGGATGACCAGGCTGGCGGGGGGGGGGGGGGGCAGTTAGGGGTGACCAGGTCGGCAGAGGGGGGCAGTTGGGGGCAACCAGGCTGGCAGGGGAGGAAGTAAGAGGTAACCAGGTTGGCAGGGGGGGGGCAGTTAGGGGCAACCACGTCAGCAGGGGGTGCAGTTGGGGGCGACCAGGCCGGCAGGGAGGGGGCAGTTGGGGACAACCTGGCCGGCAGCGTGAGGCAGTTAGGGGTGACCAGGCCGGTGGGGGGGGGCAGTTAGGGATGATCAGGCTGGCATGCAGAGGCAGTGAGGGACAATCAGGCTGGCTGGGGGCGGGGGGCAGATAGGGGAGACCAGGCCGGTAGGCAGGTGAGCAATTAGGAGCCAGTGGTCCAGGATTGTGAGAGGGATGTCTGACTGCTGGTTTAGGCCCAATCCCAGGCAGTTGGACATCCCCCGAGGGGTCCTGGATTGGAAAGGGTGCAGGCTGGGCTGAGGGCTCCCCCATCCCAGTGCACGAATTTTGTGCACTGGGCCTCTATTAGAATATAAACCAGATAATCTAGGTAATAAAACCTCACTATAGGCCTTATACTTTATTTCTTAGCCATTTATACTGATGATATTTGTTTTATAATTGGCATCTTTTCTTCATGTCATACAGACCTAATTCTGAATAAATTGGAAATTGTTACTAATTGTAGTTAAGATAAATAAGATATTCAGGAGTTTCCTTTATTTGCAGCTAAAAGTGTTTTGAAACAACTTATGAAAGTAGATCCTGCTCACAGAATCACAGCTAAGGAACTGCTAGATAACCAGTGGATAACAGTAAGTTACAGTAGTACTTTTTTTTTCTTTTGGACATTCTACCATTGCTTATTTCTTTTCTTTGGCCTTGTAGCTTCTATATCATTTTTCTAAAAAGTCAATTTGTCTCATCTTCTGATAAGTTAAAAAAAAATTGAGTCTTGACACATTTCTGAAATGGGTATTTTCAAGCTGCTAAAACTACTACCACAGTTGTTGATATATATTTACAGAGGTTTAAATGAACCTTTATTTCATGCCATGAAGATATCAAGTCCAGTAAGGTAGAGCTGAGAAGTGTCCATTATTAAAGCTGTGGAACATTGAAAAAGAGTGTATAGCACTGGAACCACCCACTTCTCTTCACCTCTTTGGATGCAAAGAATCTTTGGGGACTCAGAAAAGCCAATGTCTCCTAACAGTGGCTGTTGCCTAGCTTGAAATCTTGAGTAATCACTCATTTACATATTTCCTTTTCCTCATTAGACTGCATTCCTTAACCCTGTGTCTTAACTGATCTTTGTATCCCTGCACCCAGAACATTACCTGGTTACTATAGGAACTTTGGAAGAGACCGCTACTTAGCTCTCAATATATATTCTCCCTGTCTTCTATGGTAACGAAGATCCTGACTTTTAGCTGGAAACATTGCTGTCTGGTGTTCTTTGCTGGTTATCCTGTCTTTGCTAGTTATTGTGATGGCCAATGAGATCTGAGTGGAAGCAGATGCAGTTTCTGGGAAGTGTCCTTAAATGGAGGGGTTATGCCATTCCTCATGCCTGTCTTCTATCCTGGAGACTGGGATACAGAGGTGATGGCTGGAGTTTGAGTAGCCATATCGGACCGTAAAGTGGAGTCCATAAACTGAGGATGGCAGAGCAGCACGGTGCAAGGAACCAGGGCTAGAGCTCACAGAGCTGCCATTCCAGCCCTTGACTGCCTCCCTCCAGACCTCTTTCTATGAGCAGGCAACAAACTCTGTCATCTGTAAGACCCTGCAAAGTGTGCAATTGGACCTCATACCCATTAATACGGTACTCAAATAATTGCTGCATGAGGCGGTGATTCAGTAAATGGATTAGTCTGGAGGTGTCTCCAAAAATGTCTGGGAACTGAGACTGGAGATTTGTCAAGATGTATAGGAATATTGCTGAGCCGTAATCATCTATGAAAAACATTTTTTTACATCTGTTACTTTGTTAGACAGTATGTTAGGTACTGGAAATATGTGATATGCCCATGTTGCAGTAGTTATTTATTGTTGAGAGATGATGGTGGCTTAAACAGGACGGTAGCAATAGAGTTGAAGAGAAATGAATGTGATATATATTTTTTAGGTATATTGATTGACAGGATTTGGTGATTGATTGGATGAGAGATGAGCAGAAGGGAGGATTCAAGGACGACTCCTAGATTTTATGTTAACAGTTGGTTGGACGGTAGTGCCACCAACTGAGATGTGGAAGATTGTAAGAAAAATAGGGGTTTTTTTTGGTCTGGGGGAAGGGTGGTGACTCAAGAGTTCCACATTAGCTTTGCTAAGGTTGAGATGCCTGTGTGGCATCCACATAGATATATCAAAATTGAATACCTGAGTCTGGAGCCGGAAAAGTCTGATCTGAATCTATAGATGTGGGAATCGGGAGTATATAGGTGCCATATAAAGCTATCAGGCTGAAGAGAGAAATTGGGAAGAAAATATGGATAGAAAGGAAAAGAGACCCCAGCACCCTGCTTTTAGACACTCCATCATTTAGAAGAGGAGGAGCTAGCAATGGAGGCTGAGAAGGAGCAGCTGGTGAGGGAGGAGGGAAATTCTGAGAGGTGTTAGGAAAGTTAAGTGGGAAAGATGTTTGAGAAAGAAGTGAGAGCAGGCAGCTTGCAGGTAAAGGCTGCTGAATGGTCAAGATGAGAATGAGAAGTTTCCATTGAAATGGCCAACAGAGAGGTAGATGGTGACCTGAAGGCCCAAATAAGTTTAGATACAATATCACTCTTCTTTTAAATTTTCTCATTTTCTTTTGGCAATTTCTAATAATTTCTTTGAAGAATATTTTTTTCTCCAAGGGCTAAAAAAAATAGTCTTCACTCAAAAATGGGTTATATCTGCCCTCTCTAATGACTATGTTGATCTCTCAAATCATTCTGTGCAACACATATTTCTGGCCTAAGTAATTGTGCAAATGAGCTAGCAGCTAAATAGATCATTGCAAAATGTACTGAGTAGATTTGTAGTACAGCAAAATCAAAAACTGTAAAACAGATGGTGTGCCTTCGAATCTATCTCTTTTCAGCATCACACAACATTCGGGTTTGGCCACGTAATTATTTGTGTTCTAATTAGTACAGCTTTATTTCTGGCTTTGGTCATTTTTCCAGAAGTCTCCATTTTTGAGCCTCTGTAACATTTGTTCCTATGTAGTCTTTGCCAAGTGGTTAGGGAAGCGACAGATAGTGTGTACTATATCGGACTATCCTAAGGAGTTCAGTGTCTGAAGTTTAGAATTCCGGCATTTTATAAACTTCTAAAAGGCAACACTCTTTTCTTCTTAACCACTTGAAGTCTTACTTCCTGTAATTCATATCCTGTGTTTGAAATAATCTAAAGGGAACCTGTCAGTTCTCTCAGTGCCTTGCTGCTTTATAATCGGAGCTTATCTTTTGCAATATCTAACACATCGTAACTTTTTTTCAAAGAGCTTTATCAGATAAAAAGTTTCTAGGGTTTAACTTATGTATTGTCCGTTTTGAAGTATGGAACATATCTGAAGAGTATTCCAAGGAACGTTGTTTCTCTCTGTACATTTAAGTGAATGGAACTTAAACACGTATTGTCATTCTGATTTCAAAAATCAAAAGATTAGATGTAAGCAGAAAGGCCAAGGGATGACTTTCCTACAAAGGAAGAATTTGATGATAACTGGCCTGGCCAGGAGTGTGCCTGTCACCCTCCTGTATCCGCTTCTTCCCTTTGTCCTCTTTACTCTCAACAGTGGTTCCGAAGAGTGTGTTCCCTCTTATTAGATAACTGGAGGCCTGGTGCACGAAATTCATGCACTGGGGTGGGGGGTCCCTCAGCCCAGCCTGCCCCCTCTCGAAATCTGGGACCCACTGGGGGGTGTCCGACTGCCGGGGCCTAAACTGCAGTCAGACATCCCTCTCACAATCTGGGACTGCTGGCTCCTAACCCCTCGCCTGCCTGCCTGCCTGATCACCCCTAACCACTCTGCCTGCCTGCCTCATTGCCCCTAACCACTCACCTGCCTGCCTGATCGCCCCTAACCACTTGGCCTGCCTGATTGCCCCTAATTGCTTGCCTGCCTGCCTGATCGCCCCTAACGGCCTCTGCCTCAGCCCCACCACTGTGGCTTTGTCTGGAAGGTCGTCCGGAAGGACGTCCAGAATGACATCTGGAAGGTCGTTCAGCTGTCCAGTCTAATTAGCATATTACACTTTTATTATTATAGATTACAGGTGCCTCTTGGTATTCCTTCAAGTCCCCTGGTGACAGCTAACACCAAGAATTTTAAGCAAGATTTCTAGGTATTTTTATTTTATTTATTTATTTATTTATTTATTTTTAAGAATATATATTTTTATTGATTTCAGAGAGGAGGAGAGAGGGAGAGAGAGAGAGATGAGAGATAGAAACATCAATGATGAGAGAGAATCATTGATCAGCTGCCTTCTTCACACCCTCTACTGGGGATCGAGCCTGCAACCCGGGCATGTGCCCTTGACTGGAATCGAACCCAGGACCCTTCAGTCCACAGGCTGACACTCTGTCCACTGAGTCAAACCAGCTAGGGCTTTCCTAAGTATTTTTAATGCCTACTTATATTTAAGAACCCTCCTGTAGATTAAGGAAACAGTTTTCTTCTACGGCTTGTCAAGAAGTAGTTTCCAGATTTGAGCTTTATTGGTATTATTCAGACAGTAATTCCTTCAACAGATTATTTTTGGTGCCTACCATGTGCCAGTTGCTGTGCTAGGTAATAAAATGTTGTTATAGACATATAGGACATGATCTCTGACATAAGGAACTCACAATCTAGTAAGGGAAACAGTTATGTGTAAGATACAATGCAAGGGAGAAATGATAAATGACATAAGAAATTGCCAAATGACCAGAAGTACAGAGACAAGCAAGTGTGAAATCAGGAATTCAATTTGACTGGCAGATAAGATGCTTGAAGGAAAGAAGTGGGAAATGAGACTTTTAGAAAAGGAAAGAAAATTGTGTGGGGACTTGAATCTCAGACTAGAATTTTAACTTCCAGTCATACATATATAGTGGAGACCAATTATAGGTTCTTTGAAATGAAATTATTGTTATAGTGTATAAGCCTTCTAAGATGGCTTATTTTAAATGGGACAAGAGTCATTTAAATGTCTATGTTGATTTTAACAGGTATCTTTTTATTTTAATCCATTGGGCACTAAAGGGGTACAAAGATGAATAAAATAGTCTCTCCCCTGGAGTAATTTCCCACAAATTACAGGGTTCTTTGCTTTATAGTTACACTTTGCAAAGGCACATGTACTCAGGGTATAGAGGGTCTAAATTTTAGAATAATCTTTCCTAATGTGTGAACAAGGCCCTTGTTCGTTGATTTTAAAATTGTTATTCATGGTTTGGTCATTAGCTCTTGACCTTTAGTCTTAACATATACACTGAGTGGCCAGATTATTATGACCATCCCATCAGTACTTCGTTGGGCCACCTTTTGCCTTCAATACTGCGGCGATTCTTCTTGGCATTGACTCCACGAGATGCTGAAAGGTGATGCAAGGAATCTGACACCATGCCTGATGAATAGCACTGTCCAGTTCTGTGAGATTTGATGGTTGTGGAACCAGCTGCCTGATGGCTCTTTTAACTTCGTCCCACAAATGCTCAATTGGATTGAGATCTGGTGATTGTGGGGGCCACCTAAGCAAGGTAAAGTCTCCCTCATGTTCTTGAAACCACTCCTGCACAATACGAGCACCGTGGCATGGCGCATTGTCTTGTTGGAAGAAGCCATCTCCACTGGGATACGCCATCAACATGAAAGGATGAACTTGATCAGCAACGATACTTAGGTATGTTGTGCTATTCAGACGTTGTTCCACACGAATTAAAGGGCCCAAATCATGCCAGGAAAACATGCCCCAAACCATAACACTGACCCCACAAGCTTGAAGGGTTGTACTCAGGCATGTGGGGTGCATGCTTTCATGCTGTTTCCGCCAAATTCTCACTCTGCCACCTGCATGATGCAACTGGAAACGTGATTCATCAGACCACATGAATTTTTTCCAATGCTTGACTGTCCAATCCTTGTGTTCCTGTGCGAATTGGAGACGTTTTATCTTGGTAACTGCAGACAGCAAAGGTGTTCGAACAGGCCTTCGGCTTCCATATCCCATACGATGCAGTATTCGGCTAATTTGCCTACAAATGTCAGGTGGTCATAATAATCTGGCCACTCAGTGTATATGCTACGTAAGCAAATGGAAATTTTCTGATGTCTAACTAATTGATGTATATGTTTTCCTACTGTATATTTTCATCCTAAATATGTTAATACTCAACTTTTATTTTACTGTACTTAGTTATTCTTAAATTCTGAATTATCCTATATAATAAAACCCTAATATGCAAATCTACCAAATGGCGGAACGACCGGACACTATGACGCACACTGACCACGAGCGTGTGTGCGTCTGCCCCACGAGAGGGATGCGACTGGCGGCAGCAATCGGGGGGCAGGGCCAGCCAGCAGGCAGCGCCAGGCCGCCAGCCAAGGTGGGTGCCAACAGGGGGCCCCCCGATCGCCCTGCCCACTGGTCGCCCCACAGATGGCCCTGATCACTAACCAGGCCTAGGGACCCTGCCCTATATATGGGGAACAGTCTCTTAGATTTAAAAATTAAAACCTGGCAATGCTACTCTAACACTGAAAAAAACAGGATGATGCAGCGATGATATGCATGGACTCTGGCTTGCACATTTTGTGATCAGCCCTGATTCTGACACTTATAACTGTGTGACAAAGCCAATTACTTAACTTCTCTCTGCTTCAGTTTTTCCACCCATAAGATGGGGGAAATGGTACTACTGCCTCAGAAGGATCATGTTATGTACTACTTTTTATAATCAGGGCAAGAAAATGTAGCTTCCCATACAACAGCAAGATGCCTTTCACCTGTATGAAAAGTATGGTCAATAGTGCATGCAGCGTCCTGGATTGTGAGAGAGATGTCTGACTGCTGGTTTAGGCCCAGTATCCCCTGAGGGGTCCCAGATTGCGAGAGGGCATAGGCTGGGCTGAGGGACCCCCCCGCCCCCACCCGTGCACAAATTTCGTGCACCGGGCCTCTAGTATATATATAAATATGCTATTGAGGCCCTGCTTAAATGTTTTTATAAAAATTATGTAAAGAAGCAGCTCATGAATCAGAAACCTTGGGGATTTATTCAATATTCAATGATTGATATATACTTAATAATTCAACAAATATGTAATGAATAGCTGTTAGGAGGAGGACACAAAGAGGAATCTGGTACAGTCCTTTCCCACAGGTTTTCCACATCCCAGTAAAGGGTTTAAAAGAAAAAAGGCAGAGAATGAGTATATAATGTGTGTATAAATATATATAAATATATACTCTATATATTACATATAGCATATCCTATCTAATAAAAGAGTAATATGCAAATTGACCATCACTCCAACACACAAGATGGCTGCCCCCATGTGGTCAAAGATGGCTGCCCCCATGTGGACACAAGATGGTTACCACAAGATGGCCAGCAGGGAGGGCAGTTGGGAGGGATCAGGCCTGCAGGGGAGGGAAGTTGGGGGCGATCAGGCCTGCAGGGAAGTGCAGTTGGGGGGGACCCAGGCCTGCAGGGGAGAGCAGTTGAGGGAGACCAGGCCTGCAGGGTAGGGCAGTTAGGGGTGACCAGGCCTGCAGGGGAGGGCAGTTAGGGGAAAACAGGCTGGCAGGGGAGCATTAGGTATCAATCAGGCTGGCAGGGGAGTGGTTAGGGGGTGATCAGGCTGGCAGGCAGAAGCGCTTAGGGGCAATCAGGAAGGCAGGCAGGTGAGCGATTGGGAGCCAGCAGTCCTGGATTGTGAGAGGGATGTCTGGCTGCCCGTTTAGGCCCAATCCTACCGGGACCGGGCCTAAACGGGCAGCCGGACATCCCTCGAGGTGTCCCAGATTGGAGAGGGTGCAGGCTGGGCTGAGGGACACCCCCACCCCGTGCACAAATTTCATGCACCGGGCCTCTAGTAATAAAATACATCCTATTAGGTTAAAGAAGAGAGCTATTATTCCCTTCAGGGGATTAAAAAACTACTTAAGGTGAAGGTAATATGTGATCTGGTTCTAAAAAAGATGGGAAAAAGTAGAAATTAATATTGGAGTCATGGTAAGAAGGAGGGGTATTCAGAATAGAAAGAACTTGACAAAGATTTAAAGACAGAAAAAATAAATAAATGTATTCTGAGAATATGAAGTTTATTGGCAGTTCTACTTTCCCAGAACCTGGAAGACATGTACGGGAGTTGTGGGAAATTCAGCAGGAACACAGGCAGAGCTGTTTTCTTTAGACCTGGGCTTACATAGAGAGGACTTTATATCTCACTTGTTTTGACACTGGGTTGCTACTGAAAGGCACTGAAGTCCCAGGATCACAGCTGAGTTTACATGAATTTTCTCCTTTGTCTCCCTCAACACGGAAGTTCCTTTGTTCTCTTTTCCAAAGTTTGTAGCTCACTCACCAGCAATGTGCCAGAGTTCTAGTTCTGCTTTGCATCTTCTCAGAGCCTCTTGTTGTCAATATTTTTAATTGAGACACTCTGGTAGATATGCAGTGGCATCTCTTTGTGATTTTTAATCTGCATTTCATGAATTGCAAATTAAATCAGTTACCTTTATTTATGCTTATTGGCCTTTTTTATATCGTCTTTTGCAAAATGCCTGTTCAAGTCTTTCCCCCATTTTTCTATTTGGTTTTATGTCTTCTACTTCTTGATTTGTAGAGATTTGTTGCATAGTCTAGATATAGGCCTTTTGTCACACACAAATAAATATATGTGCATTCACAAGCATTGGAACATACTGACTTAAAAGAGCAAGGAAAGGATTACTGCAAATCCTCACCCAAGCAGATGACTTTTGAAAAGGAACAGATCATTGGAAATGCAGGGTCTTGAAACTGATCCCTGCAAACTATCCTTCCTAGATGGCCCTCAGAACGTCTCCATTTGCAGCCAGATGCCCACACACACCAATTTGAGGAATGTCAGTTTGGAATATATTGAGCTGGCTTTTATTTTTCCAGCATTATTGAAATGTAATTGACATATAACATTGTAAAATTTAAGGCGTACAACATAATGACTTGATAAATGTATATATTAGGAAATGATTACCACAATCAGTTTAGTTAATACTTCTGTCATATCAGTTACAGGTTTTTTTCTGGCAATGAGAACTTTTAAGATACACTCTCTGAGCAACATAGCACATGCCATACAGTTTTGAAGGCTCAGCAACACCTCTAGCTAGAAGTTCTTAGCAGGCAATTGAAAATGTGCTTTTGGAATAATGGCAAATTACTAAATTTCTCAGGCTGTTTCCTCCTGAAGAATAGGAATATCAACACCTACCTGTCTACTCATGTAGTTGCTATACTTGTGGGGGGAAAAATCAATGACTTGAAAAATGTTAAAGTGGCATACAATTGCTTACTTTAGTGGTTGTTATTACCTTGATATGCTGTTGCCTTGGCCTCATCGAGACCCATTAGGACATGTTTGGTGATTTTATTGGGTGCTATCAGTTCTTTGCGGGTATCTACAACTCACATTATTTCTTTTCCTACTGTAATTTACATTAATTATTAGTCATATAAAATAGTTTAAATTAACCATGGTAAATTATTTAAATGATAAATAAAACAGAAAAAATAACTTTCTCCTTCCATTAACCTCATTCCCTCTTACTAAAGATAGCTGTTGTTAAATCTCTTATATGTTCTTTCAAAAACATTCTGCACGTTTTGTGTATGTACTTTACCCAAATGGGTTCATATTATGCAAACTATTCTTTTTTATCTAATATATCTTGGAAAGATTTTCTTATTTTAAAAAAACAAAACAGCATTGTATCCCCAACTCTGGATACAAAATTATTTTGTAAATAATCCCCAGTGAATATACTAGTAGATCATTTAAATTGTTTCGTATCTTTCCTATTACAAACAGTGGTACAATAAATGTCCTTGTAGCCCTGGCCAATGTGGCTCAGTTGGTTGGAGTGTCATCCTGTACCCTGAAAAGTTGTAGGTCCGATTCCCAATTAAGGCACATATCTAGGTTGTGAGTTCTATCCCTGGTCAGGGTGCATCCAGGAGGCAGCCAATCTATGTCCTTCACATCGATGTTTCTTTCTCTCTCTCTCCTTTCCTCCCTGTCAAAAATCAGTGAAAGACATATCCTCAGGTGAGGATTAATAGCAGAAATGTTCTTATAAATATATATATTTGCATACTGTCAGCACATCTATAGGATAAACTCTTAACAGTGGGCTTACTGGCCAGAGAATGTGCATTATACAAAGATTATTACTAATTTACTCTTCCATAAAAAGCAAGTAAAAGAGAGAGCCTGTGTCCCCACACCTTCACCAACAGGGTATTAGCAAATTTAAATTATATCCACCTATTAGGTGAAAATTGGTATCTTGTTTTGATTTGGATTTTGTATGTTTTTAAAAAATAAATTGACTTGCATTTTTCTATTGAAAAAATTATTCCTAGGAAGATTATAAAATGAAGTGTTCTAGCTATTTACAAGAAGTAGAAAATGATGACTATAAGCTAAAGAACCAGAATGTTTCCTTTTAGTTTTGCCAATTTTATGTTTATACCATCTTACCCTAGTTCATATCATTCATTCACTTAAAAAATACCTATTGTTTACAAAATACTGATAGGCACTGTCGTTGGAAAGGCAAATTTTGTTAGATAAGGACATATATTTGGGTCTGCATTTGTGGAACCTGTCTACTAAAGTATTAAATCCAAATCTTAGTATAAGACCAATGCTTCTCCATGAATGTCCATATTTCCAGTTTTTCATAAAATAGTCTCAGCTATCTGTTAACCAAAAGGTTGGTTTTGTACTTGTGATAGCCTCAGATTATCCACTTATTCCTGCTGCCTTCTTGCCATTTGCTCCTTCATAGTTGGTGAGTTCAGTGTCTGGCCCCCTGAATATAGCCAGCAAAAGGAGTTCAGGGGTCAGTGTTCTGATGGTGAGATGACATACAATCCACAGAGTCTATCCTAACAATTCCACCCATTTTTGTTTGGTTCATTGGTTCATTTGTAATTTCTATTGAACCTGGAACCCCAGTGACACACAACCCTGGGCCACTTATGCATTGGTCAATCCAAGCATTTGATGCGATTCCTTTTGCAACTACTGGCAGCTAGAAGGGGAGAGTCTAGTAAGTTATTGGCTGGACTGTAGACAACAGGGAAAATCTGGAACCAATACTATCATTTGTGCACAAATGGATATAGGAAGGAAAGAGTTAAAATTTTCCATATATTAGATTGTTTTTGAGGTGATAATGCTCCTATTCTAGATCCTTTGCTCTTCCCTACCATCTCTTTGGAATGACAAATAGGGTAATTTCATTGAGTACAAAGGCACTCTCCTTTAAGCATGTAGAGTGTTGGTCGCCAAGCTCTTGGGTGTATGTGTATGTAAACTGAGCATTTGAGAGATTGCTAGAGAGGCTGATTCAAGATAATACAGGCAAATCTTGCTTTGCACAGTAGTGCAGGACTGTAAAACTAGTGCAGGTTGAAACTATGCACAGCGATTTAAATAATCAATGGAAAAAATTATGGTTCCATGATTTTTTAAATTTTTGTTAAATGTTGAAAACACTCTAATTGTTGGTTGTAAACATGTAGGGGATGAAACAAAAGTAGAACTAATATTTTCAGTGCACTGTAATTTAAAACATGAGAAATATTGAGAATTAAAGAATCTTAAGTTTTGGTAAAAAAACTTATCAAGATTAGCTTATACAGTGCTTGCCGCTTGTCATAAAACTTACAGTACAGAGGGGAACATCTTTTTTATGCCTTGGCAAATTGTCATACTGTTTTCTAAGTTTGGTTCAACTTCCAACATTTTATCCTTTCTGCTTTCAGTGTTTAGAAATATCTCTGAAAATTCTTTCTCTGAGGCAAATTCATCCTTTCTGTCACAACCACTTTCCCCATTTATGTTGATAAGTTACCTTCACTAAGTTCCTTTGGTTGTGTATCTGGTTCTCTCAAACGGTGCAGTGTCATCGTCCCCATGGTCGGCAATTCTTCTGTTACTCCATTTGCATTTGGTTCGGATTTCACTCCCAGCATCATCACTTTTAACTTCTTTACTGCACTTCCATCTTTGTCGATAAGTTCCCTGGGAGACAAGGAGACAACACAACTGCACTTGCTGTCTGTGTATGGACTTGTAGCAGATGCACAGTGTCCAGTTACCACAGATTGTGTAAGAAGTGACAGGATTGGTCACTCGTCATGATGCACATCTGTCATTTGCATAGTGATTAATGGATTAAAGAGCTAGCAGTGAAATTTGAACTTTATGCAATTATAGTTACTATATCATGGTGACTGAAATTTGGTATTTATTGATAATATTTAACCTAAGTCATGATGACTGAAATTCATGCGTATCAGGACTGTGCAAAGCAAGGGCTGCCTAAATAAAGGGGTTACCAAATACATGGTACCGATTGCATGTGATTTCTGTAGTAATTACAGTTTTGTCAGGTATGCTGGTTGTAAAGCAGGCTCACTCTTTTTAGAGGTAACTTACAGAATATAAGTGTTTATTTGCTATCTGTATCAGGATAGGCTAGATTATGCTGTGGTAACAAGTGACCCCCAAATCTCCATGCTCTTGATGCCTTCCCTCCCACATTGTCTGGAAGGAGGGGAGTCCTCGTTTCTGTGCCCCCTCTGGGACCCAGGCTGAGGGAGGCCTCATTTCTGTGCTTTTATAGTTACCAACGTAAGAATTAGGAACATGATGAATTGCATGCTATCTCTTAAAGTTTCCACCCTGAAGTGATACGTATCATTTCCAATCATATTCTGCTGGCCAAAACAAGTCACAGTCATGTCTCAAAAGAGGTAGAGAAGTAAAATTCTACCATGTGCTTCGAAGAAAGGAATGTTGGGTGAGCAGCATTAGTAACTACTATAGTATCCAAAGAGTTAATTTATGGGGAGTTAATCAGGAAAGGATAATTGAGGATTGGGATTACAGACATACATATTCGATTGTCTCTGCCTGATAGTGAAATAATCAAGTTGAGGCAAAGTTGTATGTACTAGTCGTACAGAACTCTGGACCCTGTGATTACATGAAAATTATGGTTGAAGGTCAAAGAGAAGCCAAGAAGTTGTAATAGAGAATAGATGGATCATAGGGATCAAGCAGCGTTGTTGACGGAGCCCTGGAGACCAGAGCTCATTCAGGTGAGAGCTCTGAGACTATGTACCATTCTAAATGATTTCAACTCTTTATGGTGTTTGAGCCTCTTTCTGTGCTTTATTTATATTTAAGTTGACAGCATCTTTGAAAGTTAACAGAGATGGCTCTCAAATTGAGCCTTGAAAGAAATGTAGGCCATGGGTTGGCAGAAGGCATGATTAGGCCATTCTGGAAGTAAATGATAGAGGATGCATAAGTGCAACAAAAAGTAGGAGATTATGAAATTGGTAAGAATATAAACCTTCTTAAAATAGAATGAAATAAAAGAATCACAGGGAATTACTTGCATAACTAGATCCTCATTTAGTCATTACTACTTAATGTTTGCATTTAATCACAAATACATTAAACTCTACAAATCCTCAGATGGTGGCCTTTACAGTACCCTGTCTCATAGTATTCTGTGACATTGATGCTTAATGCTTCAATCCACCCACATACCAAAATCATTTAGAATCACTCCATAGCTGTACTTACATCTGAACTTGCCATTTTAATCTAAATGTGATCCAAATTTTCTCTACTAGTCTGAGTTATGAGAAAAAGTATTTAAGGCATACCTAGTCTAGCAGAAGCATTTGAGACTGCATGCATGGATTTCTTGGCATTAAATAGAATATTATATTTGAGAAAAACAGGGTAATATAAAGTAGTCAATTTTGGGATAAAAATAATGCACTGAATCAGTTATAAATCAGTTGACCACCTTATATCTAAATCTCCCAGTCAACTAAGAGCTTTCAAATCAAACATCTATATTCTTGGACACAGCACTTGACTAATCGACTGAAGTTAGATTTTTTTACCTAGACATTTTGGTATTCTATAGGCTTGCCCCTAGTGTTGGACCCACCAGACCCTGGGGAACTTCTTTCATCCTTTCAGCTTCCCTTTTACTTTTGTAAGAACAGGGCTATCAGGAGGTCTTTGAGTCCAGGAATTGCCGTCATGTCCTTTCATATAGGGAGGGTGCTCCAACAGGTATCGCCAGTTTTACCGTTTATTCAGCATTATAGTTTTTCTACGTGACTTACAAAATTTGGGAGAATATATTACTAAAAGATTAAGACTCCTTTGAATTTTCCAAACTGTTTATAACACCAAAAATCATTGTTAACATTAGGGCAATACACTTTCTTCGGTGAGACCTACCAATGTGTTAGAAATGATGAAAGAATGGAAAAATAATCCAGGAAGTGATGAGGAAAGCACAGCAGATCAAATGAACAAGCTGTCCAGTCAAGAAAAGTTGGAAGGTTACCTGCTCGGCAGAACCAGCAAAAATGTCCAGGCTGCCACTAGCGCTTCAGAAGAAGAGGAGGTAAAACAGGTAGGAAGAACCAACAAAACCAGTAGGAAGAACAATTGTTTCATTTCCCCAACTCTGTCCTTTTTGTTGTTGGTTTGTAATGAAGGCCCTACATGATAACGCAAGTAAAGTTCTTGTTTGAAACCATCATGATTTAGCAATGTGGCCAAAATGTTTATTTTCTCTGATTATATAGGGCAGGGTCTGCAAAGGCAGAGAAATAAATGTTTTAGGCGGTGGGAGCCTGGAGAGTCTATTTTGCAACTTGTCAACTCTGATGTTATAGCATGGAAATAGGCGCAGGCAATTTTAGACACAAACAGAATCAGGTGGAGTGTCAGGTTTGGCCCATGGTTCAAAATGAGTGATTTTTTACTTTACCAGGCTACACAGTTTAGAATGAGTTCATGTATTACCTAGAAAAAGAGTTGTTACATTATCCAGTTAATTGTTTCTAATTTATGATACCTAAAATTATGTAGGGTTATCATTTTACCTTGTTAGATCTAAATATAGTCTTATTGTTTTTGGTGAATAAAATTTCACAACATTTTGATTAATTCCAGATTTCCTTCTATTAACTGGATATCCTGACAATTTACCCAAACGGTTTTCTGTGTTTGTGGAAAAGTTTTCTGTATGTTCGTTTTCTTTCTTGTCTTGAAATCCAATGAGCACATTGTAGCTCTTCTTTAATAATTGAACGTCCTTGCATTGGGGGCTGTGTTCATCTTAGGGCAGCCCAGAATTTCCTGTGAGGACTTGATGCTGTTCGGTTCTCTGAAGCCCCGAGCTGGCAGGGAGGAGAGGGTGGGCCCTGAGGAAGGTGCAGTGCTGGCCCACACCCTCCGTGCTGAGAATCCCGGCAGAAACTGGCAGAAAGGCCTAGCAGAGTGATGGATTGATTTTGATGTACTGGTTGGGAACTTCTTCATCCACTTGATATCAAATGTCTAGATAATAAGCTTAACATTTAATGATTCCGGTATTTTGAAATAATCGTATTTTTGCCATAATATAAACATAAGTTTATTGAATTCCCTTCATCCTCTCTAGTCTGTTAACAGCTCCTGCAGTGCTGAGCAGCTGTGTGTATTTTATATTTTTGTTAAAAATATTTTAAAAACCATGTTTGCATTTCCTTATTGAACATAGTTTGAAGATTGTCCTATTAGTTGCCTTAGCATTTTATATACCACACACAAACACACACACATTTACATATTCATAGTCATAGATTACACATATACACTCATATGCACCTACATATTACTCACATGTATATCCAAACACAAAACATATACACACATACACACACATTATCTTTTGTAGTCTTGGATTATATCTATGTTTGTCACTGAATCTGGCATAAAATATCCTTGTGAACCAAATGCTCGGTTATCTTCCATCACCTTTTCCATTGCTCTGTCACACATCTGCCCTCTCTTCCTCCCCCTCCAAGTCACAAAGTGATGGGACTTGCTATGCTGTTCTCAGCTACTTCCAACTAGGAACAGAAGAATTAGAATTTGAGGTGCTTATAGACGATAGAACTATACCCACTGGGTTGAAATTTCAAGAACATAGATTTCAAGCTAGCTGGGTAGCTCATTTGTTTACTAGTGGAGCATTATCCCAATACACTAAGATTGTGGGTTCAGTCCCCAGTCAGGGCACATACAGGAATCAATCAATGGGTGCATAAATGGGTGGACCGACAAATCGATGTTTCTCTGTCTCTCACAAATTAATAATTTTTTTAAAAAAGAATATATAGATTTCTACTCAACAGAAAGAACTTTTCCACAGTCAGAACTCACCTGCAATAGAACAGGCTGGACCATGGAGAGTAAACCCCGCCCTCTAACCATTGGAAGTGTTCAGGCAGACTCTGGAAAGCTACTTGTAAATGCTGTAGCAGAATTCCTGCCAGGTGGGTAGGACCTTGCCCTGGAAACCGAGGAACCACTAAGGAACTTTCCCATGCTTAGGTTTGGGCTGTGATATCTTTGGGAATTTTTCTGAAAAGTGTTATCCCTTAAATAATACTCATTATTTAATCTACTAAATTTTTTCCCAAGGATTTTTGTGAATAAATATGCTACTTTGTTAATTATATTGAAGTTGAGTTTATGTTAAGAAATTACTTATTTCCTTTCAAATCTTCATTAACGGCCAGTAGTGGTATATAAAGTTCTAAAGTGATAACTAAAGTAGGGTTGCCTCTATACAGGATTCATAGAGTACTTAATATTCTTAAGAGTGAAATTTTAATTTTGTTTAAATTCATTCTACGAATATTGAAATACTTCCCATGGGAAAATTTCGTTTGTTAAAATTATATTATAGGGACAACTTGATTTGATAATTTGAATAACGTATACCTACTAAATTAAGAAAATATGTATGATTCTCTTTCCATTAAAATATTTACAAGTGGCTTTAATTCAAATGGAAATCTGCCAGCAGTTAGTGCTTTCCACGGTATCATTGTTCTCTCTCCTGGAGGATCTGGTACACTGATTTGGAGCTCCCGATTTCTTATTTCTCCCTGGCCAGGGAAGTCACCCTTTCTAGATAAGTGGCAGAGCTCCTGGAAAACTAGCAGAGAAAGGGAGGATTTGTTATCAACAAAAACACTGAACTAAGCGCTCTCCTCTTTCCCTGAGTAGCTGTGCCCTGGTTCCCATGGCCTGGACCTTGTGGAAGAATGCAGTCCGCCTCTCCGCACTGCCCATGTTCGGACCTCTTTATAAACTTGTTTTCAAGTAGTTGGCCTTTGGCAATGTCCTTTCTGTTTTTCTCTTCATTTCTAACTTTTAGCCTAGGTTAGGTAATGGTATTCTTTGAGGGCAGAGATGTTCTCTCATGGATATCTTGTGTTTTCCAAGCTGAGTATGTCTAGATCATGTTTTGTGTTATCAGTAACCCTCTGAACTCCCTATAGTGGGTCCTTAATCTGCTCTCTCAGGTAGACCCAAGATTTTAGCTACTACAACAGCATTACACGTCTTCAAATGAGACACTTGGCAGACCACTGCTTCTCGCAGGAACATGCCTTTTAACATTAGGTCCTTAGTGATTTCTGATAAATAGTATTATACTTTCATTGTTTATTAAGCTTAGAAAACAATTTAAGAGGAACCAATGTCTGTGATGAACATGCAACTACCCCTAATCGCAGAAGGAGGGATTAGAAACTCCGGATGTGTTAGAAGTACTATGTTTGCATTACAGGATTCTTGCTTCATAAAAGACATACTTCTTAGTTGTTAAATTATTTGCTGAATGCAGTCAAATATATTTGTTTAGTGAGAATGTTATCATTTTTCTTGTCTGAAAACACCCCCTTTACATAACATAGGAGATAGTACCTGTAGCAGATACTTTACCTAGTCTAGGAAGTAGAAAGGATATGGTAGCTCTTCAAAGACAAGAAGTGTTTGAATCTAAAAAACATTGAAATCAAACAGTTGAGTTATTGTATATTGATATGTTTCTATGAGAAAAAAGTCATATTTTAGTTAAGATAAAAATTTTCTCTTATTTACAAATTAAGTCTTAGCTCTCGGAGCCCATGTGAATCATGTGCAGGTTTGATGGTGCTTTCACAACTTTGCAACATTTTTGTTCTTTGATATTGAAGTATTGCATTGCTATCTGGAATATATGCCCAAGCTCTGTACTTAACGTATCACAATATTTAAAAGCACAAGTTTGGGATCTAGGCTGCCTGGATCCAAATCCTGGCTTCACCACTTACAAGCTTTATGACCTTGGGCAGGTCTCTAGGCCTCTGTTTTCTGATCTGTAAAATGGGATTAATGGCATCAACCAAGGACTAAATGAAATCTTTCATGTAACACTCTTGACATATGGTAAGCACAGATTAATGTTAACTTGACTTTTATTATTATATTGCTAAAGAACTTGTGTATATTACTAAAATTGCATGATTTTTTCTGCCAGCTTCAAGGCTCCTTAGGGTATAGGTGTTGGCATAAACTAATGAACACACTAAGAATAAGAAATACCCTTTTCATAGGTGATAAGGTGATGCTTCCAACCTCATTTGCCCTCTGAGTTTGGTAGGGTCCCTAGGGTACTGGGGTAGATTGCATTATTTTTCCCAATTCTTTAATCCCTCCCTGTGAAGGATTATACCTTCACAACCCTTGCCGTATGACTTTGCAGCTCTCCCTATCATAGTAGATGAAGGAAATGTTGGTCTGAGCTATATGACTCACTTTGGCTAATGGAATATTAAGAGGTGTGATATAAGCAGAGACCTTAAAATTGTTTGCATGATTGAGCTTGCTCTCTTGTATTTCTGCCACCTGCATGAGAAGAATATGCCTTCGGGGAGCCATAGTTCTCGGAATCATGAAAATTTGCGGGGCAGACCTGAACCAAATACAAAGCCTGAAGTCTAGCCTAGCACAGCCAAGCCCTACAGCTAAATGAGAAAGATTAACGTTCATTGTTATAAAATCCTGAGACTTTTATAGTGTTTCTTACGTAGTTGTGCAGAAAAGAGTTAACATAGCAGGCCTAAACTGCTGTCTGAAAAGGTTGCTTGCAAGGCTGGCCCTTGGCTGCCTTCTGGGAACTTAGATTTGGGGACGGTTGCAACCATTGACTGATAAGAATGATTCATCGTGCCTAAACTGTTTGTGCAAATAATATGCTTTCTGCTGAACGCCTGCTTTCTCTCTGGAAGTCTGGAATTTTGGCAGGTGCCAGGCAGAGGCTGCCTCCATGACCAGCTTCCAGTAGGAGCCCTGGGTGCTGAGAGAGCTTCCCTGGTTGGCAACATTTCACATGTGTTGTCACAACCTGTTACTGAGGTAATTACATGCATCTTGTGTGGCTCCTGGAAGCGAACCCTTGGAAGCTTGACCTGGTTTCCCCTGGATTCCACCTCAAGTGCCTTTTACCGTTGCTAATTGTGCTTTACATCGTTTCACTGTAATACACCATAGCAGTGATACAGCTATATGCTGAATCCTGTGGTTGCTTCTAGTGAATCATGGGACTTGGGGGTGATCTTGGGAACCTCCCCAGCCCAGTAGCTGACTGCAGCAGTAGCTGAGTAATACAGATACAAATAATTGATTGTGCTAACATGAATCTTGACCTGTTGTTCTTTGATCTAATGCTGTTTGCAATGCCAGTTGCTAGTTTGGATTCATAGACTTTCATAAATAACAATGCTATTGTCCCTACGTTTACTCCCACTAGAACCTCCTGTGTAAGGGCTTAGGTTTCACCACAGACTTAGAGCCAGACTTCCCTAATTAAAGGATATATTAGTAATCCTTTTAAATTTGTTTCCCTGCTTTCCCAAGTCTGGCTTTCGCTTAGTCCCCCATAGGGACTATACCTGCTAGGATATGCTATGTATAGCTTTTCCCTGTGGAGAACCAATCATTAGGTTGGGTTATAACTAATACTACTTCAATTCAGATGTATTAATTTGGGGCTTCATCTCTTTGCCTGCCTTTATGCTATAATTGTCACATGTATTACATCTACATCAAGCTTTAAACTCCACAAAACAATGTTTTAATTTTTGTTTTAAACAGTCATATATATTTCCAAGAAATTAAGAGGAAAAACTGTCCTATATTTACCCAGATATTTACTGTTTCTGATGCTCTTCCTTCCTTTCTTATAAAATCCAAGTTTTAATCTGGTATGATTTCATTTCAGCCTAATGAGCTTCCTTTGTATTTTTTTTTATACAAAAAAATTCATTCTGGTGTCTAATGAGCTTCTAATGTATGCTAGTAATGAACTATCCTACTTTTATTTTATCTTAAAATGTCTTTATTTTGTCTTAATTTTTGAAGGAGATTTTCTGTTTATAGAATTCTATCTTGACATGTTTTGGGTCCACACTTTATAGATATTATTCTACTGCTTTATGGCTTCAAGTTTCTCTGATAAAAAGTCATTGGTAATCTGGAATATTCTTTCCCTAAATATAACATGTTACTATTCTTAAAATGTTCTCAAGGTTTTTTCTTTGGTATTCAGCAGTTTGACAATGACATTTTTAGGCATGTTCTTCACATTTATTCTGCTTAGGGTTGCTGAACTTCTTGAATCTGTAAATTTGTGACTTTGGGAAATTTTGTCATTATAGTTTCTTAATTGTTTTTCTGAGTCTCTAATTACATGTTAGACCACTTGATATTGTTCTATTGGTCATTGAGGCATATTCACTTTTTTCAATCTGTTCTTTAAATTAGATATATTTTATCAATCTATATTCAGTTATCTCCATTTTCCTATTAAACCTATCTTGTGATAGGCTTAATACTTAATTTCATGTATTATATTTTATTCTAAAATTTCTGCTTGGTCTACTGAGACCGCCTTAATTCATTAAATAATATTTTCCTTAATATTACTGATAATAGTTATGACAACTGTTTTAAAAATTTTTGTTTGCTAATTCCAACATCTTGGTCATCTCAGGGTCTGTCTCTGTTAATTGTTATTTCTCTTGAGTAACTTTTATTGTATCCTGGACAATGGAAATGTTATAAGCTTAGATGAGTTCATGTATCTTTAGCTGGGCAGAATTTAGGATGCCCCTTTTCTGGCTGTCCTTTCAGGGATTCTTTCATTACATTCTGGTGTCTAATGAGCTTCTAATGTGATTGCTTTGAATATTATTCTCTAATTATTTAGACCAGAGAAAGAAAAATAAAACATATACAATTTGGGGCAGTGGTGGGGAGAAGGGAAAAACATTATCATCAAAGGAGCAACATTTGACATATCAACAGAAATAATAGAAGCCAGAAGACAATAGAATGACTTCATTAAAGTGCTAAAAACAAAACAAAAAAACCCTGCTAACTTGGAACTTTTCATCTAGTGATAATTGCCTTCAAAAATAAAGATAAAAATGTTTTCAGGTATGTCAAAGATGAAGGAATTTGTTACCAGCATATTTTACTGTGAGATACTAAAAGAAAGATTTCAAGGTAAAAGAAAATGATCCCAGATGGAAGTACTGAACTGCAGGAACATACGAAAGGTATTGGCAAGAGTACATATGTGATTAAATATAGAATAATGTTGACTTTTAAACAACAATAGCTCTGGCCGGTGTTCTCAGTGGTTAGATACCCAGCCCAGGTACCACAGGGTCGCAGATTTGATTCCCAGTCAAGGGCACGTACCTGGGTTGCAGATTCAATCCCTAGCCCCAGTTGGAGCCTATACAGGAGGAAATGGATCCATTTGTCTCTCTCGCATCGATGTCTCTCTCTCTCTCTCTCTCACTCTTTCCCTCCACACCCCCCTCCTTCCTTCCACTCGCAATGGGAAAAATATCCTCAGGTGAGGATTAACAACAGCAATAGCAATGATAATGAACTTTCGTTTCAATAAGCTAGAAAAAGAATAACAAATTAAGTACCCTCCCAACAAAGCTAGAAGGAAAGAATGACTTAAAGAAGGATATTATGAATGACTTAATGTCTGTATATTGGAATATTTATATGAAATGGTCAAATTTCTTTTTAAAACATCAAAACAGATACAAATATAAAAAATCTAAATAGTTCTATATTTATTTTTTAAATTGAATCTATAATTAAGTACATTCCATAAGTGAAAACTCCAGTCCCAAATTATTTCACTGGTTAATTCTTCCAAATATTTAAAGAAGAAAGAAGAGAAAGCTTGTTACACAGACTCTTTAGAGTATTTCTCAACACATTTAAAAGGCAAAACATGAATCTTTGACATTATTACATTAATACCAAAACATGACAGGGGTATTATAAGAAAATACAATTATTAGCCAATATCTCTCATAAATATAGATGCTAAAGTCCCAAACGCAATATTGCAAACTGAATCCAGAAATAAATAACAAAGATAATGCATCATGATCAAGAGTACAGTATATTCCAGGAGTGCATGTTTGGATTAACAGCCAGGAATCAAACAATGTGATTCATCATATGAAGGGGTAAAGGGGAAAAGTCATATAATTTTTTTCATTAATTTTGAAAAAAGCATTTGATAAAATTCAACAATCAAACATGAGGAAAACCCTCAGCAGAGTAGGAGCAGATGGGAACTTCTTTTACATATTAAGAGATATTTACCAAAAAAAAAAAAAAAAAGACTTATAAAGCTAGTATTATTTTTAATGGTTTAATATTGAACACTTTCCCACTGAAGATAAGAGAAAGGCAAAGATGTTCTTTTTAAATTTCTTTTAAATAAGCTAGAGGTCTTAGCCAATGTGCCAAGGGAAATAAAAGAAATAAAATTATGTAGATTGAAAAGGAAGAATAAAACTATCTCTATTTTTAGATGACATAGAAAATCTCGAGGAATCTACAAAAAATGAACTAAATAGGTTGCAGGATGCAAGGTCTGTATACAAAAATCAATTGTATTATTATATACTAGCATGACTGATTGGAAAACCGAAATTTAAAATACCATATAAAGTATCATTGCAAAACAAAATACTTTACTGATAAATCTAACAAAATACATGTAAGATATTTATATTAAAATTTGCAGCATATTGCTGAATGAAATTGAAGAATATTGAAGTATATGGAGAGATATACCATGTCCATCAGTTGGAAGATCTGATACCGTTAAGATGTTTATTCTCCCCAAATTGTAGCTTTAAAGCAATTCTGAATTGAAATCTAGGGCTTTTGCTTTTCTGTTAGAAAGAAATTAACAGGATTATTCTAAAATGTATTTGGAAATACATAAAACCTAGAACACCTAATAGAACCTGAAAACAACAAAGTTGGAGAACTTATATGATCTTATTTCAACATTTATTGTATAGCTACAGTAATCCATACAGTATGGTATTTGTGTAAGAATAGACAAATAGAGCAGTGAAACAAAATTGAGAGTCTAGAAATTGACCCACACTTATGTAGTTAATTGATTATTGACAGATGTTAAAGGCATTCAGTGGGGAAAGGGTAGTTTTCAATAAATGGTACTGGAATAGTAGGATATTTATATGAAAAAATTAATGATTGACAGCCTTAGCTTACACTGTACACAAAAGTTAGTTTGAAATAGGTAATAAACCTAAATCCAAAAGCTAAATTGTAAACCTTCTAAGACAGTGGTCGGCAAACTCATTAGTCAACAGAGCCAAATATCAACAGTACAACGATTGAAATTTCTTTTGAGAGCCAAATTTTTTAAACTTAAACTTCTTCTAACGCCACTTCTTCAAAATCGACTCGCCCAGGCCGTGGTATTTTGTGGAAGAGCCACACTCAAGGGGCCAAAGAGCTGCATGTGGCTCGCGAGCCGCAGTTTGCCGACCACGGTCCTAAGAGAATATCGTCCATTCAGAGAGTAGTCAGATTCTTGGAACAGAGAAAGCACTTTTAAAAATGAACTTCATCAAAAGTAAATACATTTGTTCATCTAAAAGATTTTAAGAAAAGGAATAGGCAAGACACAGGGTGAAAAGTATTTGCAATAAGTACATCTGACAAAGGACTTGTATCCAGAATATGGAAACAACTCAATAATAAGGCAACCCAATTTTAAAATAGGCATAAAACCTGAACAGACACTTCAGATAGGGAGATATGCAAATAGTCAATAAGCATATGAAAAATGTGCAAGATCATTAGTCATCAAGAAAATGCAAACGATATCAGGAAAAGCAACAATAATTTAATACCACACTCTATAGAATTGAAATTTAAATTGTCAAATTTAAAAAGACTGGGAAGTCCAAATTTTAGCAAATATTGGAGCAACTGGAACTTTTCTGTCTTGCTGGTAGGAATGCAAAATGGTACAGTTCCTTTGGAATACAATTGGGCAGTTATTTATAAAGTTGAGCATTTACTCACCATTAACCCAGCAATCCCAAATGTAAGTTTGAAAAGGATTTTTAGAATATGTTTATAGCAGCTTTATATATAAACAGTCCCAAACTGGAAACAGCCCAAATATCCATTAATAGAAGAATGGATAAACAAATTGTGATATATCTATATAATAAAATATTAATTGTCAATAAAAATACTAATTCGTGGATGAATCTCAAAAGCATGATATAATACCATGGGAATCTATAATCATCTTAATAAAATTTTCAATTAAAAATGCGAAGATAAAGAAGTCAGATGCAAAAGAGTACATACTGTATGCTATTTCATTTATATGAAGTTTTGGAAAAGACAAAGTAATTTATGTTGAGAAATATCAGAACACTGTAGCCCCGGGATGGAAGGAAGTTGACTAGAATGTGGCACTCGGAAACTTTCTGGGAAGTTTTTCTACTTCTTGATTAGCATGCTGGTTCTACATTGTTAAAACTCATAAAACTGTACACTTGAAATTTGTACATTCTACTATGTGTAAATTATATTTTAATAAGAAAAGAGAGATGTTTACATCTCTAATTTGCAAGTTAGATTTTATTTTCATTAACTACATATAAGACCCAGCTCTTTATGTGGGAAGCCTTATATTAGAAATCTGTATATTTGGAAGTCAATTTCTCTTCTTCCCTTCTCCCCTTTGTTCCCCCTCCCCCAACAAAATTCCTTAGCACCCCCACCCCCACTTCCTTCTTCCTTCTGAAAACCATAGGAGTGTGAGAGAAAGTGGGTGACCATTGCAAGCACAGGTGTAGCTGAACACTTGTATCAGAATGTTCTGTCACTTAGACCTTGTGCAGGCCTATAATTTGAATGTGTGACTCTAGAAATGGTTGCTATGGTGATAAACCACTTTACTTAAATAGCATATATTTTACTCAAAATTCAGAGAAACGGTAACCGTTTCTGGTAATCATGCACTGGTATTAGCTTTCAGGGATGTGCCTAGAGCTTACACGTTTCACATCCATTATCATCAGATGAGTTCATCAGGTTAAAGTTATGCCAGTGAATAATGAACTATGTATACTTAGCCCAGTTTTCTTGTTACATATCTCCCCTTGACACATGCTGCCCCCTTTTCAAGATGAGTAATGTGAGCTGGAGAAATCAGGCCCAGGATGCTGAATTACTAAAAGATGGAACTGAAGGGAACCTTGTAAGGTTATCTTTTCTCTCATTCTGCCTCCAGTAGGACTGACTGTCCTTACAGTCCGAATGGTAAGACTGTCAAGGTGAGGAACAATAGAAATGCCACTTAGGGCAGCCCCTGTGTCATCCTCCTACTGCAGCACTCAGAGATGCTGTCTAGCTCCAGTGCTGGAGTCCTCCCCTTCTTCAGTTTATAGATTGTGTTTATATAGATCCTCCAATTCTTTATATTTTTAGACTGAAGGACTCTCTTTTAAAGAATCCTCCACCTGTTAATCATATTAGTAGTCTGTCTGTAAACATTCTTGCTCTCTATTCTGTTCAAGCTGGTTGCAGTGTTTCAGGTATGAATTCTTCACAATTTTACATAAGGATAGAAGGATTATTTTTTTCTTTGATTTTGAAGATGCTTGCTGATGATAGCCAGGTTTTCTTGGTCACTGCAGTACCTTTGGAGAATGGTCTACACTGATTTTTATTTTTATTTTTTTAAATATTTTTATTGATTTTTTACAGAGAGAAAGGGAGAGGGATAGAGAGTTAGAAACATAGATGAGAGAGGAACATTGATCAGCTGCCTCCTGCACAGCCCCTACTGGGGATGTGCCCGCAACCAAGGTACATGCCCTTGACTGGAATCAAACCTGGGACCCTTCAGGTCGATGCTCTATCCACTGAGCCAAACCGGTTAGGGCTACACTGATTTTTAGATCCTCTTTCTTGGATTGATAATGATGGGCAACAGCCTCATAATGATCATTTAGAGTCTTTCTCCCTGGAACTGAATATTGAAGTTCCTCTCCCATCTTTCTCCCCCTTTGTACAATCTTATGGGAGCACATTACCTTCTGTTTGCCTTTCATGACCTGGAAGATCTTAGTAACTCCTATATACAGCCTTGGCAGTTTCACTTTTCATTTCTCTATAAAAATTTTAGATCATATCAGTGACAGCATAGATCTCTGAGTAATTCCGTCGAGTATGAGAAAAGAAAAAGAGAAACCAAAATTTAGATAATCTATAACCTAAAATCTGTATCCCCGAAAAATTAAGATTTGTTAATGTTTCTAGAGAAAAGACTGGAAGCTAGAATTTGCCTTGGCTATTTATGTTCCAAGGAGATGAGAGACTTGGCTCCTGGTGAAGGAAGTTTAAGCTCTGCCTGAAGAGCCATGTGAGGGCCAGCCTGCGTCCATGTTTTGTTGGCATCAGAGAACAGTTTCATTGAGGGGAAATTTAGAAGGGGAGACTCTGAGTCTTTAGGAAAGCTCTTAGGATTCTGCTTCCTAAACTTAATGCCCCTGCAAATTAGCAAAGAGAAATGGCAAAGTATGCACACATATAATATTTGACAAGATGTACCCATACACACAGAAGCTTGTAAGTATTTACATTTGCGTAAAGATAAGCAGATTTGCACTGATGTAACCAGGGAGCAAAGGAACACATATAGTGATATGTTTCTGTGCAGCCAGTTTTAGGCCGACTTAGGAGCTCAATTAAAATATGGTCGACATACTAGTTTTAACATGCACTAAATACCAGAAAGAAAACAGGCACTCATATGTTGCTGGTTAAGAGCATTAGTTTAATGACTCAAGTACATTAATTAACAAATGAAGCGTAAAGAATAGGAATATGAATGCATTCAAAAGAAACGGACTGAGTCTCTCTTCCTGTTCTCTATTGGTTGTGGTGGACAGGCTGAAAAACATTTCCTCAACGACTTGAACAGTCACTCAAGAAGTGGAAATGTCAAAAGAGAGAGGGTTACACTTAGATTCACCTTTTAATAGGATTTGTATGTCAAGTGAATTAAATTTTTATGAATTGAAATTTCTATGATAGGTTTCATGTCTTTGGGACCAGGACTGTACTAGACAAAGCTACTTACCTTCAACCAGATACTGAAACATCTGGCTGTTGTCCTCTCAGCCTATTGCCGAGCAGAGGAGTTTTCAGTGAGAGGATGGATACAACCTATAGGACTGAATGCTGATGCACTTTAAGTATTTTCTATTTCTCGAAACACTTCACAGAGAAGCAGCCCAGAAATTTTCTTGGAAAAAAAACATTTATGAAAAGAAGGACCTGTTTACATTTCCAAATTTATACAAGTTAATTTTCCCGTGAACAGGAGTTAGCATGCACTGTTGCAAAGTCACACATGAGTAGTGCTCTGAAGCACATATTTGAGGGGTCTCTGCAATAAGCAAACACCAGGTAAATTTTCTGTTTCTGAAATACAGGTACCAAAGATTGTTAAATGACCCGTAGCTTTTCTGCAGCCCTGGGAGGCCATTTACTCATTGACAAGTGCTCCCACTTGTACAGAACATGGTCACTTGAATCACAGGAGCCTGAGTGATCAGAGAAACACCAGGTTTATTTGTTTCATGTGACGTGTAACCTGTGCTTTGAAAATTGCTAGCCTGATTATTAACTCGTGTGTCCACTAACTTTCAGTTAACCAGAGAACTAAACTTACGCCCTTCCCCCGATCATTCTGTGTATATGAGAGCCTGCTGTATCGTAGCCCATGTCTCGTCCCCATCCTGCTGTGTGGGTCCCCTGAGACATTCTCTGCTCCTTTAGAACTCTGTGCTCTGCTCCATTTAATTAGAAGTGACCACTTTTGCCGAAACCGGTTTGGCTCAGTGGATAGAGCGTCGGCCTGCGGACTGAAGGGTCCCGGGTTCGATTCCGGTCAAGGGCATGTACCTTGGTTGCGGGCACATCCCCAGTGGGAGGTGTGCAGGAGGCAGCTGATCGATGTTTCTCTCTCATCGATGTTTCTAACTCTCTATCCCTCTTCCTTCCTCTCTGTAAAATATCAATAAAATATATTAAAAAAAAAAAAAAAAAGAAGTGACCACTTTAAAAACGGGTCTAAGGTAAAAATGGACTCTGCTTCCCTCCTGACAGGACTAGAGGCTGTTTCCTCTACGGTGGAGTGAGGTGACCTGAGAAGGTACAATGGCCTGTTAAAATTGGTTCTACTTGTTTCATGCTTTGAAGCTGTTATGTACTTTCCCAGCCACCACCTCATTCGTGCTCACAATAAACCCAGGTGGTAAGTGTGCAAATGAGGCATCAAGGCTCCAAGAGGTCTACAGACCTGCCCAGGTGGTGTGACTGGGGTTGGAGGCCGGTACCTGGGATCAGTGCCGAGGACGGGAGAACGCGAGGAGTGGGCCCGAGGCAGCAGCACTGCACCCAGGTCGGAAAGAGCGGTCGTGGTGGGCTTGTCAGGGTACCCACACAAACGTCGCAGCTTGTCTAGAAATCTGAGGATGACCCAGTACAGCCGTCCAAGCGGACTTCCCTGTGCAAAGGTTCCCAGATACTTTCTTTCATTTCGTGTGGCAGAGGATCTGAAATTGTACCTTGAGTTTGCTCTACACCAAACACTAAGCAATTCCACTTTCTTGAAGGTGCTAACGGAGCTTTCTCTGGCAATTTCACCATGTGTTTAGTTTATATGTCACGTCTGGTGAGTATTCAGCTTGCAAATCCAGGGCAGTTCTGTAGTCCCTTGCTTCTTTGAATTGATGAATGTTACTTTGTGTCTGAAAATTAATCCAGGCCTTTTATTTCTAGCCCACTGCTCATAAAAAGAAATTTCCTGTGACCAGTAAGAAGGAAAATGTGAACAACTTGGACATTGGCAATTCAAATTCCACACCTTACAGACCCCTTCCAGCTGGAATCAAGGGAGAACTAGAGAAATCCTCTGTGCCTTCAAACCAAGGAACAGCAACCAAATACACTTCTAAGTCCATTGCCCTGCCTAGAACCAAGAAGAAACCCTAAGGTTCCCTCCAATGCTGAACAGCACAGAGACAGAGCTGCTCTTTCTAGTGCTAAAATGAGGGGATAGGAGGTGGGAAGGGCAGCTCTGGGTGAGCCTTTAGCCTTGAGCCCTGCAGTGTGTGTGCACCAGTTTGGAATCCAAGCCAGTTATCTCCAAGCAGGCGGTGGTAAAGGACAGCCACCAGCAGGCTTGATGGCGGGGCTGGGGCTGAGATCCACGCAAGGTGTTTTCCTGGTTTGTTTAGAGGAGCAGATGCCCTCAGAGCAAGGCTGTGGGCGTACTTGCTCAGTTTCACTTCACATTCTTAGATTTCAGCACAGTGATCTACAGGGAAAATGAGAACCAAATATGGTAACGGAGGTCCCTAACGGTTATGTGCACTTTGCACTAGAAGATTTGTTAGGAAATTGCTAATAAACTTACTATAGGCATCACAGCAGAAGCGCTCCGGCCATTCACGTGTGTTCTTGTGATTGTAGGTCGCTATAGATTGTATAAGACAACTTAATTTAAATGTAGAAAAATAGGAGATTTTTGTAACTGCTTGCCATTAACTTGCTACTAAATTCCCAATGTATTGATTGAATCAATTAAAAAAACAGATGCTATCCATGTACATTAATTTTTATGTTAAGAAGTGAATATCGTAAGGTCCTCTAAACTCCTATGCAAATTATGAGCTTGGTCCGCTGCTGCAAGGGGAGGTACACATCTTTGGGGAAAGTCATGAGGCTGGGTACAGGGGGAAATACATCAGTATTCTTAGTATTATGGGTTTCTTTTTCCACCTGGGCAAATAATTTTGCCATTTCAGGTCAAACTGAGTGAGTGGATGCCTCACTTGGCCTTCCAAACAAATTCTAAAGAAACAGTTTGCATTGGCTTTTATTTTTATAAAGCAGTAACCTAGTTTCCTTCCATTCCCTCCTCCCCAGTAGGATTGCCATTTAGACCTCCAGAATGACCCACATCTGGCCAGCTGAGCATGTACTAGTTGCATATAAATCCACTCAGTGGCTAAAGGTAGTAGACGTGCTTCTTGCCATTAATTTGGAAGATGCTGTCGAGCTTCTGAATGAGCCGAAGATAACCCTCTGTTGCCCTTGGCTGAGTAGTGCTGCCACTGTTTTCTTAGTGCCTTGATGTGCTTCCCCTGGGGGCATCTGACAGCTTGAGCTTATCTAGTCTAAATGGTCTAGACCAGTTGTTCTCAACCGTCCTAATGCCTCGACCCTTTAATACAGTTCCTCATGTTGTGGTGACCCCCAACCAAACAATTATTTTCGTTGCTACTTTATAACTAATTTTGCTACTGTTAGTAATCATTATGTAAATATCTGTGTTTTCCGATGGTCTTAGGTGACCCCTGTGAAAGGATCATTCAACCCCCAAAGGGGTTGCGACCCACAGGTTGAGAACCGCTGGTCTAGACTTAAAAATGGAGTTGTCACAGCTTCTTCAAGGTCTTTCTCCCTTACCGATTGTTACTCTGAGTCCTGTCAGGAGCCTGTAGCCGTCTCCTGAGCGTTGAGCCTTCTCTCCAGATTTAGTGAGCCAGTCTTTGCTTACCTGCCAAGAAGCCGGGCCTCTGTAGGTGGTTTCCCTTCCCTTCCAGTGCTCCTATTGGCAGGGGGGTTGCTGGCTGCTGGTCTCCTTGCAGAAAAGGCAACCAAGACAGCGGCTTTGATTCTGTCCCTCTAGTGGGCCTACAAATGGAACATCCCCTGTTTGCAAAATGCTCTTAACTTTTATAGCATGACACAGTCTTTTGTATCATGGAGCATTCTGTTGTTGAGTGCTATCCAAAGTTCTATCCACATTTCTGCTTGGTCTTAAATGAGTGATTCCACTCAGTAAGCTTGAGCAGAGGTCCAAACTGAGCATGAAGTGAAAGATGAAGTCATTTTATACCAATTAGTGTGTCTGTACCCTTTCCCACACAGCACAAGGCCAGGCCAGCCGACCTTCTACCAGAAAGAGGCGTTCGTTTAGCTCTCCCCTGTCTAGGCCTTCATTTTATTTATGTAGACTCCTTTTAGAGAGAAACTTAGCTCGCTTTTTCTAAAGGGAATTTTCATATTATTTTTATTTATTTACCTGTGTGGAACACACCTGGGCCAGGCCGTGTCTGAGCTTTTTTTTCTGGCTGTTGTACCTCTTTAATATCTGGGGATGTATTGCCTTGCTTTCTTCGTCTGCTTTCCTGGCTGTGAAAAAATAGGTCTTCTGTTTCTGATTGGTTTTCGGTGACTGCATGGCAACTCCAAGGTATTGATAGCAGTCACTCTGACATCTGTGCCCTCAGCATGGAGGGCTGGGCTTTGCCATGACCCAGAGGGACACTCTCTGTAGGACAGCACAGCACAGCACGGGTATTATTTCCAAGGAATGCAAATGCTGATCAACATTCTGACTTAAAAATAACAGACAAGTCAAGGCAAGAGGCCTAAGATAAAGGAGATGCATGCAGGGGGAGACGTTCAGCCGAGAACAGAAGATGATATCAGAGAAGGGCTTAAATCAAAGAAGAAAGGAAAGTGGGGTGGGGTGGGGTGAAGAGAAAACAGTGTGTGTGCAATTAATGAGAACACTGATTGGATGACGACACATGGTTCTGCCAAGCCCGGAAGCAGGAGCCGGAGGAGAGGAGCATGGTTCCTGGTGGTGGAACTGGCCCCTCCGTGCCCTGCACAGGAGCACACCCGGAGGAAGATGGGCCAGAGAACAGAGACCCAGGGAAATGGGGGCTGAGAAAGGCTGTGGTTTTAAGAGTTGGCCATGGAAGAGCCCTTACTTGTTGAAGAGTGTTATGTGGTTTTGGGAGGAGGGAAGGAGGAGAAAAAATCAAACATGTTGTGCTTGTCACTGAAATGCTTTGTTTAAATAATTAAATAATTTTATTTCGCTCCAAAAATATAAGTTCCAGGTTAGACAAATCAAAAGCAGCAAGTCTTGAAAATGAAGCTTTTAAAATCCCAGCCCTGCTGTTGGAATGGAGAATAAAGCTTTGTTCAAACATGCATTCCCAGCTGTAGGCACGGCTCTGAGATGGGCCAGGGAAGTCATGTCCTCACGCACCAAGGAGCTGCGGCCTCTGGAAGTGACCCTGGGCTGGATATTGTCCATCTGCCTCTGCAGAGCCACTCTGCCCTGCTCTGTCCCCGCTGCCCAGAGAGGCTGATCTTAGGGCCTCCAGCAACAGGCTCCCTCGACCGGCCGCTGGGTTTGTTGGGATTCGGTCAGTGGGAGACACCAACAGGGGACCCGAGGGCGGAGAGTCAGGTCCAGTTGTTGGTTCCCCCAGCACCTTTGTGCTCGGCTGTGGGGAACTCACTGCATTTTCCTTCTGTCTTCCGGTTGTGTCCCCTGCCCCTTTAGACCAAGACCAGGGGTTATAACCTTGGGGTGCTGTGTCTGTCCCTGTGAGTTTCCCTAACTTCTCAGTACCTTTATAAATAGCCTCCTTGTTAAACTTTCAACCAGCCCATTTGAGTGTACCATCTGTCTCCTCCTGGAACCCGGAGTGATCCAGACCGTTTGCTCATCAGTTCAGCATTGCTCTAGACCTGGGCCATTTTGGTCAGTGGTTGCCAATCTCATCCCAAATACCAGCAAAGAGCCTGAATGAGCTCTTCCTGAAATAAACTGATGTGCCAAGTGGTCACTAGAGGCTGAGGGAGGGGGCATTTGGGGAGATGGTCTTGGGGTTGGTGCCTAGATGGAGCAGGATGAGTCTAACACTGCCCAACTGGGTCTGGAATTGTAGACCCAGAAGGCTTGTATTTGGGTCTTAAATTCAAACCATGGCCTTTGGAGCCTAAAGGAAGCAGCACTTGTAATAGCCAAGAGGGCCCACAGACCGGGCTGGGAGCCGCCCTGCTGGCTCCTGGCCAGGACTGGGGGTGTGGCGGAGGCTTCCAGCGGGACTTGGCACCAGGAAGCAGGGGTGTCTCCAGGGCTGTGCGTTCGTTTCATCTCTACAAGTGCTAAAACCAGCTTACAAAGCATTTAAAGTAAAATTTTCACTCTTCAAAGGTCTCGCCATAGTTCAGTTTTACTCTTCAGGATCCTGTATTTCTCTGAGTGAGCTGCCTTAGAATTGGTTTTGATTTCTATTCGGTACATTGTTATCACTTAATTCTCATTGGCGAGCCAATTTTCTTTGCCTTTGTTCTTCAAAGGAAGGCTGTATTCAGGGTCTGTCTTGCATTTTTGCAGCTGCCTCCTTCCTCAATTGCTAGTATAATTAACTCAACTCTGCTGCCTCGCTGTCAGGTCTCCACATTTCCCTAACTTATCTGGAGCAGTTCTCAGCAGGAGTGGTGGGGTTTCCCACCGCTGCCCCACTGGCCTCGCTTCAAGCAGCGGCACACGCGTGACAGTGGGACTTTGGGAAGATTAATAGGGCCATTGCAGTGTCACCACTGGCCATCTCAGAGACTGCTCTCTCGGTTGCCTGGTGCCATCCCCGGCGTCTTAGGTGGACCCAGTGAACACAGGGTGGAGACCCCAGAGGACCTCCTCTCCGAAACACTCCATGGTTCCTGGCCTCGCCCAGCGGACAGGGCCACTGGATGCCATGCAGATTCCCCCGCCCCCGGTACGACTTCTCTCAACTGGATTCTGCAGCATCTTCAGATCATACCTGCTGTTGGCATTGATCCAGGGGTTACATAAACCTTTCTGCCTTTGGGGGTCTGAGACACAATCTTTGACCCTCTCATCCAGTCGGGCTCCGCAGACGAGCCTGACACCAAGCTGTTGTTCAGAAAAGACTTTTCTCATCACAAAAAGTTGTCTCCATTGCAAGGGCAACTGCAAGGTCCCAGGAGTCAGCCTCTCCAGTGTGACCCTGGGGCAAGGCAGGTCGCAGATGCCTTGTGTGGAGGTGGCAGCAGTATTGTCAGGTCCAGGCATCGGTTTACATTGAGTTTACTAGACATTGAAGTCCCCTTGTAGGTTGGACTTTGAACTGTATTAGTCGAAGGGATCTCTGTCTTTTAACTAACGCCCCTCTCAGGGCCATGATGTAATCATCGCAGCAGCGTTGATGGAGCACTCCTACGTGCCAGACACCATTCAAAGCACGTTACATGTATCCTTTCAATCCTTACAACGCCCTGTGAAGTTGGTGCTATTATGTTTACAGAGGAGTAAATTAAGGCACAGAGAGGTTAAAGAAACTTGTCCCAGGTCATACAGCTAAGAAACAGGACCAAAATCTGAACCCAGCCAGCCAGCTCGTGTGTGTCACTTGCTCTGCATGCCTCTCAAAGCTTTCGTAGTTGAGGCCTGAGACTGCTCTCAGGTCTGACCTTGGAGTTCCAGAAGGCCAAGCGGCTCATGGACACCTCTGTCTCCCAGCAGAACCCTAGCGTGGTCATTCTGGCAAGTTGAGGGCTTGAGGTTTCAGAACAGAGTAGGATTATTTGACGTGTTGTCAAATTTGAGCAAGACCCAACCACACCATACGAGGGAGAGCTGCATTCTGAAGGACTTGGCGTGATAAAAAGAAATTCCAAGTGCCTTAACCGGTCGTTGTCAGGAGCGGTCTTCAGAAGTCTTTCAAGATGTTTTTACCAAAGAGAGCAGAGGCTCCATTGCCTCCTCAGGTCTGGGCAGCCCTGTGTGTGCAGATGTGGTAGATGGATGCTTACCGGGAGCAAAGTGCCGTAATTCCCATCACAGGGCAGTTGGAGGCTAAGAATCACTATAATGTTTCTATTCCCCATCATTCTTCATCAGGTGGCACGAGCAGCTGTACAGCTGAACTACAGAGTCCAGAAGTCACCGCCACAGCATTGCCTCCCTCGCCGGATGCTCTCGTTGACCTCCAGTGTACTGCTTTAATGCTCGGGGGGTGATGTTGGCTTGCTTGTACTGACACACCCTGGGTCAGGGAGCTCAGGCTGTTTCTGAAGGCCGGCCGTTCTGTGAGGCAGGACAGGGAAACTTCTGCTCTGGAACGACCAAGCATGGTCGCAGCGCTCCTGCCCGCTGCTGTGCTCTCAGTCTGCTGTCTGCTCCCTGGTTTTGGAGAATAGGGAGTTCTGTGCAGGATTCTCGCAGCTGTTTTGAACTTTGGAAGAAAGGGCTTCTCGTGGGAAAGCTCCCAAAGCCCACTGATGTTGTTTCCCTCCAGAAGGGATTGTTCACAAGAGCTGCCTTCCCTCCCATCGGCGTAGAACGCAGCCATGAGACCTCATTCATTCAGCCACTGAAGTTTCATACCAGCGTCTGCTCACCAGTGTTTTTATACCAGTTTCTGACCATGACGTATCATTAGGTCCCCCGCCCCCCACATGAAATCTCAGCAGGATGTCTTGCCTGCGGTACAACTGCTTGCCTGGAGGGAACCACAGCCTGGCTGCTGCCAAAGTCTCCCTTTTCCTCCTGGGTGACCAGCACCACACTGTGGCACCAGCACGAAGACCCAGGAGCTGCACACAGAATGCTCACTAAGTAGAATTGGATTGAGAGAGAGTCATTTACTCAGGAAATATTTAGGGACCATCTACCATGTGCCACGCATGAGATAGGCACTGGACATAAAATGATGTGAAACACAGTCAAGGTCATTGCCCTTAAGAAGCTTGCAGTCTTGGGGGGCAGGGAGGCAGACCATCGGGATCTATACAGATAGGTTTGTGATTTGAACTAGGAAGGAGAGAAATAGAGGGCTGGAGTAGAGAGTAACAGGGTAGGGACCTTTTTGGAGAGCCTGTCTGAGGAAGCTTGAAGGCTAAAGGGAAGATGCTTCAGGCAGAGGGAGCAGGGAAAGCGCTTGGGGGATTCCAGGACTCGGTCCAAAGGCCAGGATCACAGGGGAGGGCGAGGCAGGGTCCAGGCCTGCCGGGCCTTGGGGGCCACCAGAAGGAACGCGTTTATTCTAAACAGGTTTTCAGCTGGGGAAGGATATCTGACTAAAGAATCACCCTTTTCTTACAACTCCACGAAGAGCAAAAGGAGCAGCAGGGAGCTTGGTTAGAGGACGCTGAGTAGGTGGTGGCAGGGACGATGGAGAGAAGTGGGTGGGTCTGAAATATGTTTGGAGATAGAATGGATAAGATCCATCGAAGGACTAGATGTGAAGGCTGAAGAAAAGGGGCCGGAGACCAAGAAGTGACTTTTGGCTTCAGTAAGCTGATTGATGGTGGTTCCACTCGCTGAAGAAAACCACGCCGGGGTTGGCAGTGGAACGAAGAGCTTGCCTGGTCACATGAAGCTGAGATGCTGCTAGACCTGGAAGTGGGGATGGCTGCTGGAGGTGGGTTTAAGGCCTGGAGTGGATCAAGGTAGATGGAGAGAAGGGAAAAGCAGCTGAGGGTTGGGGGTGTCAAGAGAGCCCCAGAATGAGTAGTGAGTGGTACCCAAGGGCTTCTGCACACTGGGCAGGGCTCACAGAACCCAGGGCCCCAGGGAGAGCCGGCACCAAGGCACCACCTATCACCAGCTTGTCTCCCTCCCTCAAGGACTGAGCAGTGACTGAGCTTTGGCAGGAACAAGGATGAGAATGGAGTGGGCGACGTGAAGTACCGCTTGGAGAAGTATCGTAAGGGATGTGGCCAAAGCACCTTGCAGGTTGATTAATCGAGTCTGCGTAGGGACAGGTAGCAAGCTCTCAACAGCTACATCAGAATTCCACAGTTTCTGTATCAGAAGTAAATCAGACAATGGTGGACCAGGTTCTTTCCCGAACCCAAATGTGCAGAATCATGAACTGTCTGCACTCTTCCTTCAGCCCAGCTCTCCCCAGGGCAGGGACCCACCCACAGCCTTTGATGATCCCCCTGGGGTGGGATCTCCCTACTCCCCAAGGCAGATGAATTCTACTCTGAAAATACACAGAAAAGCCTTCATATGAACTGGCACCTGCTCCTCACTGGTCCCTCTGGAACCATAGAAATTCCAGTCCTTCTGCCACATAATAGCCCCTCGGGGAGTGAAGGCAACCCCGCAGCCCTGGCGCCTCCTCCAGTCTAAACATCCCCCTTCTCTTGGACTTGCCTCAGATGGCAGGTGCCTGGCTCTTCATTCTAGGTCATTTGGGTCTTTCTCCAAAATGAGCCCAGGCCTCCAAGTGTGGCCTGCCACCCCCAGTCCTCTGGACACTGGCCCCCCGTTGGTGGGGCCCATTATGCTCCTGTTAGCAAGGATTGGTGGGCAGTCTGGTCTGAGTTTGCTAGGACAGGCTTTCATGTCGATGCCTCCCTGGGGCACATTTATCTTCCTATCATGTCCTTGTGGCGGACTCTCAGTGACCGTAAAAGAGGCCTCTCCCAGTGTGATGCCCGTGGGAGTGACGGAGAGCATGTCGATGTGCCTGGGTGGGGTTGGAGGCACAGAGCCTGCGAACACCGGGGAAGACAGACCCATTTTCCTGTGTCTGTCTTGCTAATTACCCACTGAGATACAGAGAGGGGAGGGGCGTGCACAGAATTCCTGCCTGCTTGCTAGAAGAGGCATTAGCGGCTTAGCAGTTGCTGGAATGGCAAGGAGAAGCAGGAGAGGCTTGGCAGCCCGGGACCGGACCTGTCCCGGGTCCTCCAAATAGGACAAGCAGGAGACGGCCTCTGTGTGTCACCAAATGTCCCCAAGCCTCCTGGGCCACGGGGGAACCTTAACCTCTGTGCCTAAAATAAGTGCCTCTGAGCCTCCCCCCACGTGGCCCGCAGGAACCTGAGTCTCATCCAGAGGATTCTGCCTCGACGTCTCTGAACTCCCAGGGGTGTCTCTCCCTGGTCACAAGCTGCTCTATGCCTGGAGGTAGAGGCTCAGATGTGACCCTTGAAACCAAAGCGTAACTTCTAACATCCTAGCCCCTCATTTTTATGTTCAGGCTTCTGCTTCCCCAGCTTCTGTGCAGCTCCTGGAGATCCCAGCAAGATGCCACGTGTCCAAAGTGATGAGAGCCAGGCCCAAATCCTGGGTCCCACCCAGACAGGGTGTGATAGGCAGCCCAGGCCTTGGGTCCTAGCACACCCCTTGCTGGGGGTGTCCCCCCATGTAGCCCCCAATGTGGATTCAGCCTTGTGAAGTGGGTGGACATGTGTGCTAAGGGAGTGCTGAGTGCGTGTGATGTAGGATGTGGGGTGGGGTGGAGTGTGAGGGGAGGCGTGTCATGTGCACAGAGGATGTGACAGAGGGACATGGGTGGGAGATGTCTCTTTCAGGCCTTCCCTGCCCCCACTCTGGGTCTCAAAGCTCCCCAGGTAACCCTGACACTCAGCAGGTCTGCTTCCTGTCTGGGCTCCAAAGCAAGTAATTTGCAGGTTATTTTCAAATGTCAAGAAAGTGATGCAAAGAGCATATCTGCCCAGGATGGACCGCTCTGGCCACACTCATACCTAAAGGTTTTGGATGACAAAATTGTTCAAAACACAGAGCACATAAAAGAAAAAATAACAGGCATATTTGGAGGTGCAAAGGGTAAGATGGAGTCCAACCCACCACTGTACAGCAAGCCCTCTAAAAGGGCACTTACATTAGGCACAGAGGTTAACGTTCCCCAGTGGCCCAGGAGGCTTGGGGACATTTGGTGACACAGACACAGTGCTCTGTGCTCGGTGCCCTTGGGACCAGAGCCAGGCAGGGTGTCCAGCTGAAGTGGGGGATGCTGGGAGCTGGGAGCTGCACAATCTCTCCAGACTGTGGGATGAACCTTCTGGATCCTACGTGGGGCCAAGGAAGGCACAGGCTCTCTAGGACCTACTCACACCTCCAGCGGCTCCTCACTCAACAGCGATCCCACCCCCATGCTCTAGGGGGCAGCAGCAGGAACCTTGGCCACTGTGATGGGTAGGGCCAGGCAAGAGGCCCAGCTGACTTGGATTTCTGGATACCCTTTATCAATCATGTAGGGGCCCCCACCACTACCTTTGGGGGTTAAGAGATTGAAGATGAGGTGAGCTTTAATTGGAAAGTTTTTAGAGTGGATCTGTTTGGGACCCAAGTGAAGACTGAGGCATCTGCAGTGCCCCCACCTAGGCAGTAGGGCAATGGCATCAAACCAAGGACAGAGGGGCATTTAACCGGCTTTCTTGGTTAACAGGGACACCGTCTTAGCTTCCAGGTATTGCATTGGCTGTGACATGGCTGAAGGAAAAGGAGGACTTTACAAAGTGCCAAGGGACACAGGTTACCGGCGGTGATGAATGGACCAACTTACACTGGATATAGGATCCGGAGGAGAGAACGGATACTGGGAAAACAGCTCCAGAGTCCGCCAGGGAGGAGCTTTTCCCACCTGGGCAGAGTGTTGGGAACGTGAAGGACAGGACACCAGGAGCCAACACGTGCACGTAAAACTCAATGCACTTCCTGTCCCTCCTGCCCAGCACTCTGGTTCCCGAGACTCAGCCACGGTCTCAGCGCTCTTCCCCTGCTGGGTATTGCTCAGCGATGCCTGGGCTGCAACCACAACGCTGACCCCCTCATTTCCCTATGGCCTTTCTGGAACATTCCGTGGGTGGCTAGCTTGGGAAAGAAGGAGGGGAAGAAGCGAGGAAGTCTGGAAATGTCCGTGGCCCGAGTGCCCAGAGAGTAGGCTGCATTTTCCAAGCTGAGTTTCCCTCCAAGGCTCACCGATCTGCTTCCACCTTCCAGGGAAAAAGAATTTAAAAATAAGTTGCAGACAACTCGATGCTGGCAGCATGTCTGGACTGCATATTTATATTAAAGAATAGAAGCTTAAACACACTATAAAACTGTTCTCTGTGAACTTTAAAATCATCCAGTGGTTCCATTATTCTTACCTGGATGGTGCTTTGCTAGTTATTTAAGTAATACACATTCTAGTTCATCAGCAATGAGGGTCTCCTGTCAGCAATGGGGGAGGGAGCGGTGAGTAACGTACACCTCGGATCCCTCCGAGGTAGCCTTGGGATGCAAATGTTTCATACTTGAACCAACAGGAATGCCCACCTTCATGCTAGGTCATATCCTGGTTACCTTGTTGTTGCAAATATGTGTCACTACACAGTGTAGGGTTAACCAGCAGGCAACTGAATCGGTAATGATAAAGCTAAATTAACAGGGGTCTGTGGTTAAAAGGCAAAAATAGCAGCTAATTAAAACCACAAGCACTCAGGCCACCGTTCTTGAAACCCTGCAAGTGTGCATTCGGGTTGGAGCTCAGCCACCCCATGCCACCAGCCTTCTCAGGAGGGCTCCACGTCAGAATCCTCCGCAGACCCTGGGAACTCATAAATGGATTTAGTTTGTGGTACTGATGGGGAAAGTGTTTTGTTAAAATTCCTGCCGGGAAGGGAAACATACTTGCTTGCAGAACATCCCTTAATGGGCCCTTGGGCTAGAGAAGGTGAGATGATAACAAGCCTGAATCCAGGCGAGATGGGTGGGGAGGAGTGTCCATCGCTCTGGAGATAGACTCAGGAAGGGTCAAAACCCTCCGTTTGCAATGTGACCTCTCTCTGTCATCATCCCCATTATGGACTAAATTGTGTCCCCCCCCAAATTCATATGTTGAGTCCCCAATCCCTAATGTGACTACATTTGGAGAGAGGACCTTGGGGAAGGTAATTAAGTAAGATGAGGTCATAACGGTGGGGCCCAGATCTGATGTGATTAGTGCCCTTCAAAGAAGAGACACCAGATTTCTCTCTCTCTCCTCCCCGCCCCCCCCCCCCCGCAACCCCCATGTGTGAGGACACTATGTGAAGGTTGCTGTCTGCAAGCCAAGAAGAGAGTTCTCACCAGAAACCAACCCTGCCGGACCTTGATCTTGGACTTCCCAGCCTCCAGAACTGTGAGGAAACAACTTCCTGTTGTTTGAGTCACATGGTCTGTGCTATTTAATTTTGACAACTGGCTCTGACTAATTCAATCTAACTCTCCCTATCTCCCCTCCTCCCAACTGACGAAGCACCTGAGTGCAAGGGGCAGAGGAGCGGCTCAGGGAGGGGGTGGCTCTGGGCTCTGATTGACCTTTGGGTGGGCTCTGGTGGACCCAGGGGCCCATGAGAGCTGGTGGGAGCGCAGAGGCAGAGAGAAGCGCCGGGAGTCACACCAAGGAACTTGGAATCGTCTGTGAGGGCTCTGGGCTCCCACAGGCCGTGGAATTGGATTTTGAGGCAGCAGCTCCTTCCCTGTCCCCACCCTCTGTCTCCAAGTTATCTTGCTTCCCACACAAATTAAGAAGCCCTTTAGCCAGGAAGGACTTGCTGAGCTCCGCTGGCCTCTGGGGGCTCCTCTCGGGGCCCCCTTAGGTCAGAAGATCCCACCAGCCGGGCCTGCTGCCTGGGCTCCCTGAGCTGGTGTCTCGGCAGCTCTTCCGTGCCGTCCCCTCATCAGATTCGCTCGGCTGGGTTTTCTGGTTATTTATATGTATAGTAAAACCTCAGACACCACAGAGAAGTGCAAAAAAGGAAGTTACAAAAAAATCACCTGAGATTTCACCACCCAGAGATAATAGCCATTAACATTCTGGTGACTTCCAAACATCTATCTCTTGAGCCTTCTTTCTTAATAATGTCATATTATAAGTGCACTTTAGTAACCTACAGTTTTGCCAAAAACAGTGTATAAAGGACAGTTTTCCCTGTCAATAAGTAGATTTTTACACTGCTATTTGGTGGCTGTCGAGTTGTACTGTTTTCCCCATAACAAGCCACCCCGTGCAGATGGACACAGGCTGTTTGTGACGTTGTGCTGGGACAGATAGCTATGTGATGGATCCTCTACGCACCGCGTGCGTTCGTGTGGTTAGCTCCTTTCCATAAATTCCCGACGCGGAACGGAAGGTGAAAGGGCATGTGCACTTCATGTCCTGATCTGACTGCCTGGCATCGCGGGTGGCGGTGACCTCCCTGGGGCCGTGGTCAGTCTGACCCGGAGATGATTGGGAAGCAACCGTGAAGCAGGGAATCAAGACCAGGTCCCTGGGGCTCCTGGAGGGCACCGGCCCAGCTCCCACCCAAAGGGAGGCAGGGCTTTGGAACTGGAGGGGTTAATTAAAGAGGGATTGAGGAACCTATGAACACCAGAAATGACTGACAGGTGCTAATTTCCTCTTTAGTATTCACAGTGGCTTTCTGTTAATTAAGAAGAGCGGCAGCCCAGGGGAGGGGCAGTGAGCAGGCTTCTGGCACCGAAGGCCGGGCAGGCTGCCCATCCAGGGCGGGAGGCGGGGAGGAGAAGCAGCCAGGGCAGAGCCTGACCTTGACAGCGCAGTGCAGGCTGGGAGCAGCCCGGCCCTCAGGGAGCCTCCTTGGGTGAGAGGCCTTGAGCACAGGGCAGGCAGCGGCATTTCAGGTTTGTTCTTTTTGAACCTAGGTAGTGGCTGACCCTTGTGGGACTGGGACACAGGACACTTGGGTGAGGGCTTGGAGTCTCATTCCCCAGAGAGTCCTTTCCACAGGCTTGTTCACCGACAGGGTGGGCGGCATTCTTCCCCATGGCTGATGGAGACAAGGAGGCAGCACCCAGCTCTGCCAAACGGGCCTACTTGTTTGGGCGTGGGGCTTGGGAGGATCTTGCCCTCGGTTCTTGGGCTGCCGGGGTACAGTTGCAAGGTGGAGCCCACCCCCAAGCACCTCCCTCTGGTTCCTCTTCATCACATTCTCACCACTCTCTTCTCCCTCAACTTCCACCCCAATGAAGCCAGGGCTGAACTAGAGCTCTGGGCTGGTCACGCTGGACAGCTGGGGACACCTGGAGATGGCTTGGCTATGGGTGTGTGTGTGTGTGTGCGCGCGCGCGCGCGCCAGATGTGCCTGTATGATGATGAGTGTGTGACTATTATGTACCTGTGCATTGTATATATGATTGTGCATGTGCAAATGTCTGTTTGAATCCTGACTGTACCACTTTCAAGCTATGTGTGTTTAACTAAACATCTCTTTAACTGATGTTTGTATCTGTAAAATGGGAATAGTAGTGCTCACTTCACAGGATTGCTGTGAAGATTATATGAATATGTGTAACACACTTAGAACATTTAGCCTGGAACCCCCTTCCCTTCTGTACTACTGTTTGCTTGGTGAACTCCTACTCATCCTTCACAACCCACATGAAGGTCAGACCACATCAGGGCCATGTAACAGTGCACGAATGTCCATTTTTGGAGCCCTGGGCTCAGGGAGAACCTGAGCGTCCGAAGGAGAGAGGAGCCACTGCCCCCTGCCCCATGCCCATCAGCAGCGGGAGGCCCTGCTGGCCAGGCTGCTCACAGTCAGCACACAAATGTGCAGGGAAGCACACTCCCACATGACGTGTTGTCCACACACCAGTAAAACAGCGCGGATAGACTGAACATATACCCACACACAATCCATGTGGATAAAGGAGGCACACATACTTCATCTTCTTATATTCACAGATATAGGACTCACACACATAATGTTTGCACACACACAATGCACACAGATGTAAGCTTTACATTGTGTACAAACATAGCATAGAAGCATAATTATATGTACTATATTCTTCATACATAGATAGGACACACATATAGTACTTGGCACATACTAGTATATACAAGATTTATAATTTGTACACATAAACACCGGTATACACACTGCACACAAACACAGAGTGCACACGTGCGTACATGTGGCATGTACCAGTGAAGGATGAACATGCTCTTTATAAGGAAGACAATGCAAGGAGAATGAGTACTCAGGCTTGTACACAAGCCATGCAAACAGGCCTGTGCTGTTATCCCGGGGAAAAGCCACCCTGAGCTGGTGCCTCTCCCTTTAACCTTCAGTGCTGAAGGCTGCACGGGACCCACAGATGGGGAATTAATTGGTGTCATTAACATGTGGAGATGCTAATGACTTCCCATCGATCCCAGTGGCAGATGCATGGCCACCCTGAGGAGGTGGAGCTGGGAGCTCAGGACTGGGGTCCAGGCGTCCCTTGGAGAGCCCTGACCTTTGGTGGCCACGCCAGGCCACAGTTCCCACAGAGCACAGTGGGAGGCGGGGGGCGAGGGGCAGAAATCCAGGGGAGACTAATGACTTGCCCATGGTCACCTGGCCTAGGACACCGGACTCCAGCCCCTCACATCTCTCTTCCTCTCCCTTCCTACACCCACCCCATTTCCTGTTCCCCACCCTCCATCCCTTCTGTGGGAGAAGTCTCTGTCCTTGCCCCCTCCAGGCTCTAGTTGGCTCCTGTGGGCTGGCTCTGTTCCAAGTCTCTGTCCTCTGTCCTGGAGCCTTTGGGGGGCCCAAGACCATGAGGTGAAGGGGCCCGGCTGTAGGGAGGAGAGGGCTTGGGCTGCAGTGAGAAGGAGAAGGCACAGAGGCAGTGGTTGGAAGAGCAGACAGACTTGCAAACTCCTGCTCTTCCTTCCAGATGCTGCCTCCTCCAGGAAGCCTTCCTGAGCGGCCCCGCCCCTGGGGTCCTGGGATCCCCTCTTCTGGTGATTCCTCAGGCTTTCCTCCAGTCCAGCCCTTATCGCATGAGGCCTGTTTACTCATCTCCTTCCCCACCGTGTCATGAGCCCTTGACTTATTGACTGGAGCCAACCTGACTTTGTAGCTACTTCCAACTTAGTCCAGGTATCTAGTGAATGTTGCATAAATGGAGACAGACTTGGAAAGACTGACAGACAGAGGGCTGGGCACATGTGCTCCAGGACACGCAGGTGGGCAAGTGGCCCGGGACCTTGCCGGCTGGGCTGGCCCCAGCGTTCTACAGAGTCTGGGCTCTCTGGGTCCCTTCCAGGCTTTGGGGTCCCCTCTTCCTATCTTGGAGCCCGGCTACCTCCCATCTTGACCTCACAGGAGAGGTGCCTGCAGGAGGGTAGCTGAGGGTCCTGCTGCTGGAAGTGGGGCTGGAAGGTGGCAGCAGCAGGAGGTGGGGGGAGGGGATGTTTTAGTGGGACCCAAAGATAGGGTTCAGAACGAGGATTCAGTCATGGGCACAGAGGCTGAGCTCACCCAGCAGCCCCCCAGAAGCCCAGCCGGGCCAGGCCCCTGGGGTCACCCCCAGATGGGCTGGTTGCACTGAATTTGTTACTGTCACCGCATTTCCAGGGCTTCTAATGAGCTGCTAATGAGCTGTCAGCTAATTATGAGAATTAAATGGGGCAGCCAGGCTGGGCTGAACTTTCACTGAAAGCTCCTGGAGTATCCGGAGGAGGGAAGGTTCCAGCCATGACCTCCTGGCCCCACACGCCTGGTTTGACCTCAGCCCCATGTAGATGGGGTGGAGGTATTTGACAATGGAGAGAAAGAGAGAGGGAGAACCTCAGCAGACCTAGAATTAGGCAAGTTCCCCACAGCAAGGAGGGGCTGCCCCCTTGAGGGCAGCTGAGGGGCCCCAGAGGCCTGACTCTCTGTGACCTCAGACAGGTGCCTCTGGGTCTAGAGTCTATCTTCCTATCTGTGAAATGGGTCTGGAGGAGGGCAAGGGCCGAGCAAGATGATTCCTGCAGGCCCTTCCTCCCATGTCAGTCCAGTTATGACCCCGTGAAACCTCTGTCTTCACAGATGTGGCTCCGATGCCTCCAGCCCTGTGCAGGTGGGGACTTGCCTGGGGTCACATGAAATAATTAGTGAACCAGGGTAGGGCCATCTTCAACCAGCTCAGATGAGTGCAGATGTTGACAAAGACGGGTACAGGGTGTTCATAGCAGCTTATTCATAATAGAGGCTCTGGGAGCAACCCACATGTCCATCACAGGAGAGGGATAAATGAATTGTGACATATCCATACAAGGGAGCAGTACACAGCGACAAAAAGGAACAAGCTACTTATCCAAGCAGTCTTCATTGCACATAGTTCTGATTGGCATGCGTTTCAGTTACCTCAGTTCAGTTAATTAATACGAGTGCCCCCAAAACATGGTTCAAATTTTAGTTATCAAGGTATATTAACTGTAATTGTATAAAACACAAACTTCGCTGCTGGCTTTTCAGTCCATGCGTCACCAGGCAAATAGCAGATGCATATCATGAGCTGTGAGCCGTCTCGCCACTTCTTCTAAGTCTGTGTTTGGCCACTCTGCTGTTCGCTTCACACACAGACAGCAAAGGGTATAGTAGTGCTGCCTCCCTGTCTTCAAGTTATAAAGCCACGTGACACTCTACAAAATCGATATTCAAAAGAAGAAATAAACCAACAAAGATGAAAGTGAGACCAAGAAATGCCAACCAAGAATGATGGAATGGAAATGTGAATCCAACAGAAATGGGGCTGCTGAGCAATGGCTGGCTGGGAGAGTGCCGGCATGGACACGGTTTAGATACGCATACAAAGGGGCTGGCTTGCTGACATAAATGAGGAAGGCCGTTGTCACCAAAAGGATGGAGGTGTCCCAGAGAAACTGACGCTCACGAAAAACTTCCCACTAAAGGAACTTTCAGGGATATTTCACAACAGGGGAAGCACCAAGATAAAATGTTGGAAGCTGATCCAAATCTGTATCTTTCTTTGGTTCCAGACGTCCATAAATTTATAAAAATCCATCAAGCTGTACACTTAGTACTTGTGCACTTGGCTGTGTTTCGGGTAGTCCTAAGTAAATAATTTTTATTGGAGAAATTCTGTGAGTGCCTTGGAGCTTGATGCGGCTCCATCTCCTAGGATTTGGCTGTATTGGACATGACTGGTCTTTCTCTCCTTCTTCAAACTCTCTCCTTGTCTGACTTCTGTGATGCAGCCCTCCCAGCGCTCCCCTTCCTCTCTACGTGTTGCTCCTTCACCTTCCGCCCTCCTTGCTCATCACCTGCGGAGCTTGTCCTGCAGGACATCACCCTCCACCCTGGAGCCCACATATGCCCACAACCCTCCCTGCCCTCACTGGGTCAAGATGTGGTCAGTGATTTGACCCTGTGACCCCTGTCACCTCACTCTGTGCCTGGAGGGACAGCAGGAGGAAGGAAGGAACTCCAGCTGCTGGGGAAGAGGCAGTGCGGGGAGAGGTTGTGCTGGCTGGAGCTGCTCAGGGCGCATTTAGCCTGATCCCGGCTCTAAAGAAGTGACGCCCCGTTAATGCCTTCCCAACCACCCCACGCATCCCCCTGATTGAGCCCAGAACTCCACACTATTAGCCACAAATGGCATTTCGAAATGGCTTTTTTTTTTTTTTTTGGCGAACCCCAAAGACGTTGCTAAGATTTACATTTTCAAATATATGCTGACCTTTTTTTCCTCTTTCTTTGAGTTCATTTGTCATCAGTGTATAATTGAATCGATATATTTCCTGATCAGCCCCAAGATTGAATAAGGTCACGGGAGCCGTGTGTGGGCATTAGACATCATTATTTCACTCCGAATGAGCGGCCATGGCACGGGCATTCCAGGCGCCAAATGAAATTCTATTAGATTCTATTACACTTTTACAATTATAGAGACGTTCCAATATTACAAGGGGAAATGAAGTCATAATAAAAAAGCCCAGAGGTGTATTACAGAGAAATGGGCACACTATTTTTCTAGTTAAAAACTTGATGGAGGGGGCTCGGCTGGGTTTCGGTTGCCGAGATGTGACCTTGTTCTCAAAGCCGCGCTTCCTTCCCCAGCCCCTGCCGGCCAGAGGATGGTCGGAGCTGGAGCCCGGGGAGCTAGCTGGCCCTCTCTGTTCCAACGGAGTCCAGCTCCTGGGCCCCAGGAGGCACAGATGTGTTCCAAAAAGATGTCACACCTGGGGAGACAGAGGCAGGCCAGATACTGGACCATTCTGGTTGGAGTCCCCGGAGTGTGTGAGAGAGAACAGTGCCTTAGCTAGCATGGGAGAAGTGGGGGTTGTGGGGTGGGGTAGTGTGGGCTTGGGGACAACTGTCCCTGCAGGACCCCCTTCATGTAAGGCAGGGTATCCAACAGTCACGTGGGGCAACATTGATACTTTGGGGTGCTTACTCTCTGCCATGGAACACTCCCACGTACAACTGTGCTAAGGGAGCCAGGCCCCCCCTGTCCCCCCATCCTGACCCTCCAGACAGAGTTCCACTTAGCCTTGGAGTAAAGATAAGACAGGGCCCAAGGGGGAGTCTGTAGGGCTTCCTGAAGGAGGAAGCAGACAAGCTAGGGCTTGAAGGTTGGGAAGATGTAGATGAAGGGATCAGAGAGCTCATCTGGGGAAAAGGGAGGAGGGTGAAGGGGAGGAGGGAAAGGAAGGGGCCTGGAGGTTGTCAGGAGCCGGTGTGTGGGAGTCAGGGATAAGGGGGTGGAGGGCAGTGCAGGGAGCAAAGGCTGGAGAGTGGGTGATGGCCTAGGGGCCAGGATGAAGGGGGATTGTCTCGGGAGATCTGAGGGTGGGGAAGGGCTTGGTCTGGACTGCGCTGGGGGCTGCCCTGGAGCAGCTAGCTATGGGGTGAAGTGCAGGCTGGGCAACTACCCACCATGAGACAGGACAGGGAGCCTAAGGAAAGGGGTTAGGAGGGTCCATGGGGCCTGGGTGGGGCTCAGACACCACGTCCAGGCCCAGGGCCATCCTGGGAAGAGGACAGTGATGGACATCTTGGGGACAGGCCTGGGGCCCTCCCCTTCTCCTGGGCCCTGCCCAGGCACTGCTGATGGATGTCCAGTACCACAGGCACAAAGCCATTCCACACTGCACAGCAGGGCGGCTCGGAAGAGGATCCCGAGTTCCAGGTGAGACTGCAGCCAGCTGACACCTTGGTCTTAGGCGGAGCGAGAGCCACTGCACCAAGCCGGGCTCACAGCCGGTGAGCTAGTCAGTGGGTGTTGTGCTAAGTTGCGAGGTTTACGGTGATTCGTTGCACAGCAGGAGAAGCCTCACACACCCTGTGCTTTGTTTGAACAGTGGGACGTGTGTGGGTGCTGGGACCAGGCACTGTGCCCAGACTCTTGTCGCCTCTGATGGTGTGAGAAGCACACGGCCAGGGAGCGATCGCCCCTTCTGCTGGGCCCGAGCAGCTGGCCTACACCCGGCAGAAATCTGCATCCTGCGTCACCCACACCTGCGGGCCTGGGAGTGAGAAGAGAAGTGTTGCTGTGAGCCGAGGAGCTCGGGGTGGTTTGTGATGCCGTAATAGTTAACTATTACAACACCTTCATCTCAGCAGCAGCAGGAACAGGCTAGGCCAGTGGTCGGCAAACTGCGGCTCACGAGCCGCGGTTTGCCGCTCTGTTGACTAATGAGTTTGCCGACCACTGGGCTAGGCCGAGGCAGGGGCTGTGTTAAGGTCCTGGAGCAGCCTCCCCTCCCCCGCCCCCCTGCTCCGCCTGGACCTAGGGCATTCAGAGGTCAGCGCAGTGTCCTTACAACCACTCTGGGCTTCCGTGTGCCCTTCCTGTTGGAGTCGCCCCTGAAATCACCGTGCCCTGCCAGGCAGTCTCCTTGGGAAGGGTTCTTCCAAGAAAGCTGGCACCCTGCCCCCTTGTCCTTGTTCCTAGGGGTATCCTCACCTTTGCCCACCCAAATTCTGCTGTGGAAGACCACTCCAGGGCGGTGGGTTCTCGTCTGCAGCACGGGCAGCGCCAGCTGGCCGCTGGCCTTCAAACTTTCCAGGAAGATGTTCGGCACCTATCCCCAAACTCAGGGGACACAGGTTGCATTGCAAGAACCGCTCTGATGTCCTGGCAGCCTTTTCCCACCGCTGGGGAGGGGCGAGGCGATGAGCTGCACCACGAGGTCTCTGTGGAGAAATCCCAGCTCCCAAATCTTTCTTCCGTGTCTCTCTCATCAGCTGGAGGCACTGACTGGACGAGGGACCAGTACAGCTCACATAACTGTCCTCTTCCCTGAACCGTTTGAAAACAAGTTGCCTACATGATGCACCATCTCCCCACACGTTAGTGTGCATTTCCTACAAAGAAGGACACCTCCCACATAACCACCATATGGCCCCCAGAATCTGCAAACTAGCACTGATGTCAAACTGCCAGGCAATCTTCAGACCCCATTCGGTTCCACTGATTGTCCCAATCACGTTCTTTAGCACAAACGGATCCAGGTGTTTGGATCATGTGTCTCACTCAGTCGTTTCTCTCGTCTCCTTCATGTAGTTCCTCACCTTGCCACCCTGGAGACTGCAGGCCGGATACTTGGTAGAATGTCCCTCAGTTTGGGTTTGTCTGATGTTTCTCAAGGTTTGGCTCAGGCTGTGCGTTTCTTGGCAGAAACGTGACAGAGCGATGGAGGGTTCGTCTCATCGCCCCCATCAGGTGGCGCACATTTTCATTTGTTCCATGACTGAGTTCACTTTGATCATTTGATAAAAAGATGGTGTCTGCCAGGCTCCTCCGCTGTAAAATGACTCTTCTTTCCTTGGTAATTAATAACGATGTGGGGAGGTATTTTGAGATTATGTAAATATCCCTTTCCTCGTTAAATTTTCAATTTATTCATGTATGTCAGTGTGGATTCATGGTTTCCTATTTTATTCAATGGGTTGTAAACGGCTACTATCATTATTTATTTTGATGTTCAAATTGCCCCAGATTTGACCAGTGGGAGCCCCTGCAGGCTGGTTTCTGTTTCATTCTGATACATGTTCTCCATCATTATCTGAGCTCACACCTGCTTTTCAGCACAATAAGATGTCCTAGGTGTGTCTTGTATGTTCCCTACTCTGGCTCTGGAATCAGCCATTTTCCCTAAGAAGCCCTGGTTCATTTTAGTGGACGATCATATTGAACTCAAGATCTGGGTGCAAGGTGGACTCTTTGCTATTGGTGAGTTGCTGCTCTCAGACCCTCTCAGTTAACTGAGCCAAAGAATATATGAATATAGATTGATCAATAGATACATTTGCATCTATATTTTGCCACCTATCCTCTACCCATCATCCTCTCTATCCCACTCTTATCAATTATTTATCTCTAACTCTCATCTACAGCTCTATGGAAAACTGTGGGTTCCCATTGATACCTCCAGTTCTAACCCAGGGTTCATTCTCGTTTTCTCCTTTTTCTTATTCGTAACTGCCTTCCTCAAGCATGAAACATGGATCCCATTGGCCTCAGTGTATTTATGTATTTGATCAGTCCCCTGTGTGTACTCAGGCTCCTCCTGCTGCTCCACTTCCCATGAGCCTTCCGCACCTGCCCCGCTCCAACCCACGGCTGTCGATCGCCCTCCACAGGGGCGGATTGCTCGCCTGCTCAGGCTGCAGCACCACGCCGCACTCCGGGCCACCCTGGCTTCCTTTGGCCTCTGGTGCAGACACTGACCTTACTTGGCCTCACCTAATAGCTTTTGGACAAAAGTGTTTTTAAAAAGAAAGGAAGGGAAGCGAAAACCCCATGTAAATCCCCCTCACTTGGGATAGAGAGGCCACCCCCTTTCCCACAGGCCCCAAGTGGTACTTTTATTTTTCAGACCTTCAACTCTGACTGGTGAGTAGCCTTGTTTGTGCTCAGCCTTCCTCTCTATTCTCTCTACTTAACCTCTCTGCCCCAGCCTTCCCATCTGTAAAATGGAGAGAATAGCATCTGCCTCATACTCTGTTGAGAGGATGCAGTGCTCTAGGCCCAGAACACTCTAGGCCTTCTAGGGGGCCCAGCCCCAGGGCCTTGTCACCTCCCTCTCACTGCTCCAGCCTGCTCCTGGCCATTGCTCAGACAGAAGTGTACCCAGACGGATGGGCTTAGAGTTTCTCCTCTCACCCTTCAGGCATTCTCTCACAGCATCTCCAAGACACTGGCAGGGGGCATGCTGAGTGCCCATTTTGCGTCCTCACTGGGGCTGTGTGAGTCCTGACAGGTTTGGGCCTTGGCTGGAGGTCACAGGCAGGCCTTCAGCCCAGAGGCAGACCTTGGCCCCTGCTGCCGGCTGGAGCGGATCTGGGGCTGAGCCAGGGGCATCCTGGTGCCCCGCCCACCAATGCACTGGAGGCAGCCCTGGGCTATTGTCCGAAGGGGGTCTACACAGCTGCCCGGGTGGGTGTGGGCTCATTCCCAAGGCTCAGACATGCCCTCCTGGGCTGTGACTCCTCCAGTCCTCAACCATGAGGTCTCCTTCACTGCTGCCTCTGAGATGAGGTCGCACAGCTGGGGAGGGCCATGCTCTGTGGCCACGTGCAGGCAGACCACGATTTTGAGGGTATGAAGGCCTGGTGGCAGCTGTGTCATAGTGGAGGACATCTGGGCAGAGTCCAGGGAAGCAAGAGTGAGAGAAGAGAGGCTGAGTGACACCAGGAGCCTGGGTGGGACGGGGACTGGAGTCCCTCTGGCCACACAGCCCTGGGAAGCCAGGCTTCAGAGGGGACAGCAGCCACGCTGGGCCCAGTCCTGACGGTTTCCTGGCTCTCATGCGCCGGCAGACATGTCCTGGTGTGAAGCTCTGGGTACAGACGGGGTGTGCGCCCTCTGAGCTGCTGACCCCACGCAGGACTGGTGTGCGTGGCTCAAGTGTGACTCGGGTCCCTCTGAAGGAGGCAGTTCTTGTAATTCCTGCAGGAGATTGCAGTTCCACCCTCTCTCCCAGCCTTCCCCAAGTGGGGAGGGGTCTCAGGGCAGAAGCACCCTAGGGTGTGCAGGGCCTTCCCTGTGGGCCCAGCCCCTCTCCTCCCGTGGTTTGGAGCCCAGGTTCTGGCTGTGCAGAGGCCTGGAGCTCAAGGCTAATTGTGAATTAGGAGCCCAATTATGCCGGGCAGAATAGGCTCCACGCTGCCTCCTCTTCCCGACAGACATGTATATTAATAGTTGGCACTTATTGAACCAAATATGAATATTCATCTTCATTTATATTTCAAGGCCTTTCCTCCCAGAGGCCCGCGGGGCTGCGACCAGCTCCAGCCCCATCACGGAGCTGACAGCTCGCACTCCTGGGCCCTGACTCCTGGCTGCGGGGCTCCGCAGCGGCCTGGCTCCCAGCTGTCCACAAACACTCATTAGGGGCCGGACCCAGCGAGCTGCGGAGAATGTGTAATCGTGCGGGCGCCACTAATTAGGGAGCTGATGGGGCATTGAGGGCGAGAGGACGAATTCTTTAAACAGAGGACGGGAAACTTGAAGAGCGGTAATTACTTGGAGCAGAGTTCATTTCAGAACTTGGGAGCCAATGAGTCTGATGACAGCGCAGCTCAGAGGAGGGGCGGGGTGAGCGGCAGGCGGCCCAGACACCCCCACCCCAGGCCTCCACAATTCCTGGCCTTTATTTTGTTCAATGCAACTCAGCTGTGTGGGCTCCCCGCCCCCTTCGGGGACAGCTTCCTCCACCTGGGAGTCATGGCTCCTGTTTCCCCAGCGTTTTCTGCTGTCATAGTGGTTGTTGCTGGGTGCTCCCAGCTCCACCAAGGACTGCGGCTCGCCATCGACAGCCACCACTGCCCAGAACGGTGGGTCACAGTCCAGACATCTGTCTGATAGCGGATTTCCCTATTCCCCGGTGTCAGCAGAGATGGGGGCTTCAGGGTCCCTGGGCACTGGGCTGTGACTGACAGGAAATACGTCACACAGGGGGAAAGTATAGAGCTTTTGCCAACAGGATTTCCTCCAGAATCTCTAAGCCTGTCACCTAGGCCTCAGCCTTTTCTAGGAGGCGTTGGCTTCTGGGTGCTTTCCACTCCTCCCCAGCTTCGAGGCCCACCTCCCCACCACAGGTCTCCTGCAGCCACTCCATCTGCAGTCCCATCCACCTGTCGAGGAAAACCTCGCCCCCGTCAGAAGGAAAGGATGCATGCCCTGTGTGGGCCCTCCTGCCCGGTGCAGGGTCCCACATCAGTCATTCATATCAGAGCAGCTGGGGCAGGGGTAGGGGGACGGCCACTCCTCCACCCTCCCTTCCACCTCCACCTAAAGTCCATTGTTACCCAGGTCTGCCGGGACAGCTGTGGGCAGGAAGAGCGCCAGGCCCACGGTCCACAGTGGACCTGGGAGTGTCTGGGTGGATTGTTCTGTCACGGTTCCCACTGGGTGGAGCGTCACGCCTGACTGTTCCTGTAGCTGACAGGTTCCATCCAACAGGTGCACACGGCCCCCGGCCCCATCCAGCGGAGCATCGTTCTGTCTGAATCCAGACTTCGAGGACACACTTCCTCACTTAGCGAGCAGTGCCCCTCTCCCTGGTCTTTCCTGTCAGCCTCTACTCCCAGTTCCTCAAGGGGAAGCTTTTGGCTCAAACTGCATTTTTGAGGTCTGTAGTCTCCCTCCAGCTGAGTCGCCAGTACCCCCTTTACATCTAGCGGCTGCTTGTTGCGTGGCAACTGGTGATGGTGGTGGTGGTGGTGACAGCCACACAGCTGCCACCTACGGAGCGCCTCCTAGGTGCCAGGCCCTGGCCTCTGGTCTCCAGTGGCCTCAGAGCTCCATTCAATCCTCACAGCGACCCTAAATGGATATTATTCTTTATTATTCCCCATTTCACGGAGGAGGAAATGGAGGTTCAGACACGCCTGGCGGCTTGTTGGTAAGTAGCAGAGCAGGGATGGATCCGAACTCCAGTCTATCTGGCCCCAGAGGCTGTGCTCCTCACCTCACCTCACCTCACCTCACCTCACCTCACCTCACCTCACCTCACCTCACCTCACCTCGTGATGCTTTTGGAAGATCAGGCCGGCAGAGCCCTAGACGGGACGGGATGAGGCGGGAGAGCCCTGCTTTGGTGTTGGAGAGGATAGGGGCAGGCGCCGGCCCCTGGGGGCCTGGAAATAATGTGGGTAGCATCTTCCCCACTTCTGTGCTGTCCAGTACTGTAGCCACTAACCCCTGTGTCTGTTTAAATGAACTAGAATTAAATAAAGTAACAAATTGGGTTCCTCAGTCGCGCGGCCCCATTTCCATGCCAGTGGTCACGTGGAATATTAACCTCTGTCGTCATCCATCACCCCACACTGAACACCAGGGCCCTTCCCAGCTCAGGGTAAAACTTGGAGTCCTAAACGTTCAGGAATCTTCTCCTCAGCACTCTTCAGGGCCTCGGAGCGTTGAATGTTGGGCAGGGGCAGGTGGGAGGGGCTGTGTGGGAAAGTGTTAAGAGCCCCACCCTCAGAGCTGCCTCTGTAGCCCCCACTGAGCATCTGGAGCTGCAATTAGCAGGTGGCAGCCACCTCTTAAACCTGCCGTCCCCTCCTCCAGAGGCCGGACAGCTCACAGCAGCTTCACTCTTTTTCCTGCAAGCGGAGATCAGAAACAGAAGCATTCGGGCTGTGCCTGGCTCTCTCCTCTCGGCGTGAAGTCTGTGCCCAGCCCTGCCAGGCTCAGCTTCCAATTAGGGAAGCCGGACCAAGGAGAGGCGGCTCCCAGCCAGCAACCCACTTGGCGCGCTCCCCGACAATCAGGGCCCAGTTGTCACAGGAGCTTGCTCAGCAGTGCACCCCTGTGCACCCCTTGCTTCCACAGGCCCAGCTGCTGCTCCTGGGAAGGGCTCAGCCCTTTGTCCCAGCAAGTTTGAAACCATCTGGACAGAAGGTGGCAGCCCTGTGTTCACAGCATTCTGGACTTTCTCCTTGCCCCAGGCAGATGCTGGGAGAGAATGCTCCCCCCTACCCACCCACCCCCACCCCGCACCTCTGGTGCTGAGCTGGAGAGGCTGTGTCCATCCACCTGAGGGCTGTGCTCTGGTACAGTGAGTTCAGATGAGGACACGTGAGTGCCCTCAGGCCTGTGCCTTAGGATTGTTTATCTGGAGATGCAAGGGTGACAGTGGGATGAGGAAGGGAGACGAGGCCTGAGGTGATGTGGAGGTGGCGGCAGGAGTGCCAGGATTCTGGGAGGGGGGCACGTTTTTTTCCTCACCAGAGCCATCTTGTCTTTGGAGTTGATTCCATGGGGAGAAAGGAGGAAATGCAGTTACAGTCTCATCTTTTCACTAGTTTACAAAGTGCTTCTTCCCGGTTTCTTCCCACAGCCATGGGAAGCAAGCTGGTCAGGACTGTCACTTCCATCCTGCAGAAGGGGGAAACTGAGGCCCACGGAGGAACACTGATTTGCTCCAGGCCATACCATGTCAGAGGTGCAGTAGAAAGCTGACCCTTATCCTCTTGCTCCACAGTCCCGGGGCTCTAAGAGGCTGTGGCCCATGGCTGCCAACAGGACTGTCAGACCTTCATTTCGCTTGGGGAATATTATTTATTGCAAAAGTAGCTACGTTTGGTTCTGAGTGGCCTGGATTTGGGACTGTGGCTGGTGTTCTCTGCGGAGTTTTAGGCAAAACGGCACAAATGATAGAATTCGTAAGCGCTCTCTACAGCCCTGAAAAGGGCTCCAGAGGGATTTGGCCCAGGTGGCAAGGATGAAGCAGCCCTCTCACTGCCCCAGGCCCCGAGGAAGGCCCAGTCTCTGAGACAGCCATGAAACAACCGGGAAGGGAGAAGGTAGGACATGGATTAACATATGGAAAGAGATTTCATTTGGGACATTAATTTCTCAGTAAGAACTCAGTGATGGAAGACAGATGTGAGGTTCAGACTTCGGGGGATTTGTCTATCGCTTCGGCCTCTGCGGCCCGTGTTGTCTGCGGCGCTCCTCGGGCACCTGCGGCTGAACTAGCCGGAACGGTGGGCTGATGACAGCTGCAGGTGGGGAAAGCAGGGAGGATCACGTGTCTAAGCCGGCCTTGGGTTCATCAATTAGTGCCCTGCTCTAACCTGTTCAGAGGCTCCTGGTGGAGGGGCCTTCGCTAGCTAGGACCAGACTAGACTCACGGGGCCACTGATTGTCCCCCCTTCACCCTGCTGGGCAGCCAGGTCGCCATTGGGCAGTCCAGAAAGACAAGAGAGAAGGAAAACTGGGTGGCTGCTGGGAAGGAGGTACTTCACCCCTCAACCCCGTTCCCATGCCAGACCCTCCTCTGACCATTGTCCTCCCAGCTCCTGCCAAAGGAGAGCTTTGCTAACCTGCTTGGTCAGAACCTAAGACATAACTGGGTCATGGTCACAGCCCTAGTGGACCACAATTCCAGCATCCTGTTGACCCAGGGAGGGCCTGAGCCCTGAGTTCTGGGAGGAGCGCTGGACTTGAACCTCCCCTCGCTCTTCCCTCTCTGCCCTCGGGCTCTCTGGAGGGGCTGATGCCACATTTGGGTCTGGGGAAGCGATGGGCCTCACTGAAGCCCTTGAGCCGATGGTCCTGGTTCCCTGTGCCCCAGTCCAGCTGCTCAGAACACTGCCCTGGGGGCTTAGGCATCACAGGGCTGTTCATAGAGCAGGGCTCTGACCCCAGCCTGCACTGCCCCTCAGCGGGGAGGCAGGGGAGGCTGTGCAGGGCTGGACGCAGGCATTCCCGGGTCGCTAAAGGAATCGTCTCTAGCACTGCTACCTATGGTTATTAACATATTAATTAATATTTAAAAACTAATTATGCCTTGATGATGGCTTCCTTAAGCTGCTTTTATATTAATTGCAGCCATCCAGGAGCAATAACCATACTTATGTGGCAAAATGGAGTCATTCCACTTAATTACCGAGGAGGCTTTATAGGCAGGCTTCGAAGCCGCGAACAGTCAGTGGGATGTCTTTCTAGACTTTCTTTTCCATGGATGCTGTGGTGGTTAGGAAGCTGTTTATTATACTGAGATGAAACCTTGCCATCGACACTCTACTTTCTTCTCCTTATGCCAGGCTGGGGGCGGGGGGGGGGGGGGCGTGCGGTGTGCTGGGGGGACCTGGTCTCCCTGGGCACCTGACCCTGGAAGGGCCTGTCCTAAGGCTGTGGATGGGTGAGGGAGGGCTGTGGGGGCTCTAACACCCACCCTGCCAGACAACCCCACAGGCTCAGGCCCAAGGTCTGGACAACCTTCTCCTTGTCCTCTTGGTAGGGTTCTGCCTCTGAGCCCTGGGCTGAGACCCTAGCTCTGCCTGTGGTTAACATCAGCTTTCTGGGTGGGCCGTGCCTTCACTGGTTCAGTTTTCTGGGGGTGATCCTGCCAGGCGCTGGCCATAGTATGCATCCTCCCCGTGACCCTTAGGTTCTTCCCGACCACTGGCCCCCATGTCCACCTCTGCAGTGGGTCATGCAGCCACTACCCACCAGCTTTGCCCACTGCTTGTGGGTCCCGTGACAGAGTAGAGGCAGCTCACATTCAAGATGTGGGCACAGTTGCACATGGTGGGAGATGATGGGGGAGAGGCCACAGCAGGCCCTGCTCATCCTCCAGCCTGTGAGGGAAGGGCCTGAGCACCCTGCCACCTTCCAAAGGTGCTGAAGGCACAGCTTGACAGGGACCCTGCTGGCATTTGCCTTCCCTGCCTCCTCCAGGCTCCAGGTGAGGGAGGTGCTCATGGTGATGTCAAGGCCTCAGACGAGCCCGGAGTGCCGGGGCCAGGGCACAGTGGGCTCAGCGAGGCCGGTGTCCCTCTAGGAGGCCAGCAGAATGTGTGGCAGCAGAAGCAGTGTGCCTGTCAGCGCCTGGAGAATAATCACAGACCCAGGCCACCCTCCTGAGTCCTGGCCTTGAAGAAGGCCTCCGGGGCAGGGACAGAGTCCAATGGTGTTGAGAGATGCAATCGGCTTCCTGTGCTTTAGAAATTATGGTGAAGTGACAGGCGGGGAAATGGGTGAATCCCTCCCGCAGTGCTGATAACACCAGAGCTCATCCATCACCCGTGCAGGGGATGGCCAGAACCATGCAGAATCCTGGCCGCTCTAAGGGCCCCCTGGGGGGAGGGGCAGAGGCTGGCAGCCACCAGGTGCCCAACATGGACCTTCTGAATGAATGAGGCCATGGCTCTAGACCAGGGGTGGGCAAACTTTTTGACTCAAGGGCCACAATGGGTTCTTAAACTGGACCGGAGGGCCGGAACAAAAGCATGGATGGAGTGTGTGTGTGAACTAATATAAATTCAAAGTAAAGGAGCGGAGGGGAGAGCAAGAGAACCCTCCGCTCTTTCGGCTCCGCGGGCCGGATAGAACAGCCAAACGGGCCGGATCCGGCCCGCGGGTCGTAGTTTGCCCACGGCTGCTCTAGACACACGTAGGCCAAGGCGAGCGTGAAACTGAGTCAGGACTGAGCTCACAGGGTCACAGAGGATGTTACAGGTAGACAGGGTGAGAGTGAGGTTTGGTTTGGTCTGGAGCCCGTTGGGTAGTGTGAGGTGAGGCTGGATTCAGGTTAGGGGTCAAGCACAGCTCCCATCTGAGTTTAGGATCAGGGAATAGAACTGGAGTTGGGTTTTGAGAGAAGGTATCTTGTCCTGGATGAGGGCACACTTGGTTTCTTCATCTGTAAAAGGGGAATAATAGCACATCTTATATGGCAGGTCAGGTCTGATCACAGGGAGGAGGTACATGAGATGCAATGCACACAGCGGGCGCTCAGTAGGTAGCTGATACTTTTGCCTGCACATGCTCGCAGCTCTGTGGAGCCTGTGCTGTCCCAGGGAGCCTTAGTCGGGGAGCCTGAGATGAGGATGTGTACAGATGGTTTTCTAAGGAGGTACTCCTAGAATAGGCCTGTAAGGCATGGGAGTGGGCCGAGGGCTGGGAAGGGAAAAGCCAAGCTGGTGTGTCAGAGGATAGGGGCAGGATTGTAAACAATTTCTGTTCCCCAGACGGTAGTGTCAGTCCACCCTGCAAGGGCACCTGTGGAGTGAAATACTGCGTCCTGGTCATCCTGCCCTTTCATACCCCAGCCCTGTTGGTCTTCAGTCAACTTTATATGTCCACTTGGCCGGGCCATGGATGCCCAGATAACTGGTAAAACATGGTTTTGGAGTTTGTCTGAATGAAGACAATTGCATTATCCAAGCTGCTGAGGGTGGGAATAGAACAAAAAGGCAGAGGGAGGATGAATTTGCTCTCTTGCTTGAGCTGGGCTTCTTGGCCTGGTAACTGTGTGAAACAGTTCCTATAATAAATCTATCATCTATCCATCCATCCATCCACCCATCCACCCATCCTATTGGTTCTGTTTCTCTGAAGAACCCTGACCAATACAGCCCATCCCAGGAATGTTAACTCTAGACACCTGGCTCAGCAGTTCTGGGGAAGTCATCAGAGAGTTGCATGTGAGGGGGTAAGAGGTGTATGCTCAGTGACCAGGAGGAGCTAGCAGAAATGGCAAAGGGCATGTGAGGGGGTCTGGGCAGAGCATCCCCAGTGCTACTACAATGATCCTGGATGTGCATGAGGCCTGGATGGCCTAGAGACAGCCAGCTTTGGACGGAGCAGGAACTAGCTAACTCCACAATGGACAGACCCAGATCCTGGGGTGGAAGGCTCTTAGGCACAAAGGGTCCCCCAAGAAGGGGAAAATGGAAAAACAGCAGTAATGATAGGAGCTAATACTTACACACCAGGCAATGTTTTAAGGGTTTTATGTAATTTTATATAATAATCCTAGGAGACAGAGGCTATCGCTGGCACTAGTTTACAGATGAGGAAAACGAGGCCTGGCAAAATCAACCAAGGTCACATGACTAGAGGTGGAAATGATCAGCAGGGCTGGCCAGAGGACAGAGGGTGTCGGCAAGGGAACTCGGGGAGCCTGTGCAGGGAGGGTGCTCCCGGCTGGTGGGAGGAGGTACAGGACTGCGCTCTGTCAGGGAGGTTGTTGGATGCTGGGTTAGGCAACTTGCTCAGTTACACACACCTGGGAGAATTCAAACCAAAGTTATAGGGATGACGTTTTCCCTCTTTTTCCAGTTTCATTGAGTTGTAGTTGACAAGCAGCACTGTATAAGTTTAAGGTAAACAGCATAATGACTTACATACATGGTGAAATGATTACACAATAAGTTTAGTTAGCACCCATCACCTCATCTAGATACACATACACACACACACTCACACACACTCACACAAATTGTTTCCTTGTCATGAGAACTCTTTGGATTTACTTTCTTAACTTTCTTATACACCATAAAGCAGAGTTACTATAGTCGTCCTGCTGTACATTGTACAAGGGATGATAGTTTTAAAACACGGAGTCACGGTTTTCTTTTCTTCACTTTCCTAAGAGCAAGCCCTCCCAGCACCACCACCCTTCATGCAGAGAGAGCCACCGCTGTCTTGGGGAGGCCCAGGGTTGTTAGAGCAGAAATGCAAAGTGAGAGTCAGACTCACATGCAGACCCACCCACACAGGACCGTGTCCACGGAGAAATGGACATGCCACAGGGCAGATGTGGTTGAGAGAGAGGAGGTTTTCTAAGTTCCTCAAGCTTCATTGGCATCACTGAGCCACGCCTAGGACCTTTGCGTTTTATCTAAGCCACAGCAGGAGGATGGAGAATAGTACAGGCAGAGGAGGCAGCGGGGTTGGAGCCGTGAATGGCCAGCAGGAGGAGAGGCAGGTCAGCCACTGCAGCCCTGGTTGCTCCCGGTGTGAAGCACAGGGGAAGAGAGGTCAGTCACCCAATGGGTCAGGGGACCTCCCAGTGAGGGGGCCTCAACTCGAAACAAGGCACCTCCTTAGTGAGGCTCCGAGCTCTGCAGGGGTCAGGACAGGGTGGCATGGGGCAGGCAGCAGTTTAGAAATAGCGGAGTGAGGTTCTAGGTGGCTGAGCCTAAGGGCAGCCTCGCAGAGCCCCCCACGCCATCTCAGTGGGGAGAAAACACATCTGTGTTCCCAGGCCTGCAAAGGGGGTGCTGGGAAAGTGGGGTGCTGGGGAGAGTGATGGCAGATTCAAACAGGCCTATGGTCAGGCAGGTACTGGAGGTTACAGACCCAGGGTCTTGTTCTGTGGCCATCGTGCTGTTTGTCAGGTGCCCGGTTTCTCTCCTGTCCTGGTGGTGGCAGGGCTCGGCTCCCAGCTCCATGGTGGGGCCGTGGGTTGTTCTGGCCACAGCATCATGAGTAGAAGTGGCAGGTGCCACTCCCAGGACAGAGCATTCAGCTGCTGAAGTGAAGCCTTCCTCAGCACTTCCTTCCCTCTGCTGTGCCAGGGTCCCTGGGGGAAGCTGCTCTGCCAGCCTGGGTCCCAGAGGGAGGACAGTGGTGATATGTCACAGAGCCCATGCTGATGTGCAAGGGACGTGCAACATGAGTGAGATCGGGGACTGTCTGTGGTCACGACATTAACTTGGCTTATACCGGCTGATACGACTTCAGAAACAGAGCCAGCACGGGGCTCAAGGGCTCTGCACCTCGCTGGACACCAGAAGCCGGTCGAGTGGCACTGTCTGAGACCAGTGGGCAGCCTGTGGGCCTAATGCCATTCCCCTTGCCACCAGGAGAGGTGGGACCTGCCCCTGTAGCCGGCTGCCATCTCAGGAAGGAGGAAGTAGAATGAAGATACATTAAAAGAGGAGAGATATAGTCCTGATAGCTTGAATTTTGAAAGACTGCGTATTTATGTAAAAGAAGTTGAGTTAACCTGAAAGAGACTGTTTTAAACTAGAAAAGGCTGAGCTATCTATAATTGGTAAGTTGAAGGACCTCCCCCACTTTGGGAATTGGAGCTCAAGAGCAAGATGATATGAATTATAGAAAATAAAGGTCTGTGATTTTTGCACATCTGAATGTATAAAATTTGGCAATTTCGTGCCTGTCCAACTCATTTCTGTCTGCTACCAGAGCTTGGGCCTTACTCTCCCTCCTTGTCCCCAGATCATTCTTATTCCCTAAAATGCAGCCCCATGGAGGAATGGGCTCCACGTGCCCAGCTCAGAGTTGTGGCAGCGAGAAAGACAAGAACTTGGGTGGGGGGACCTGAGGAGGCCATTTCATCAGGTAGCTGGTAAGACCTTTGTTTAGAAGCAGAGACCAGGGACAAACGGAGGCGAGTCCTCGGCGTCATGGCGCCAGTGAGAGCTGAGCGGGAGCCTCAGGGTGGAGGCAGGTGCCTTCCCTCACAGACCTCCTGCCTCCTTTCTCGTTGCCTCTGTCTCAGAGCATCACACCACCACCTGCCGCCAACCCCCATGCCACAAACCTGGTCACCCTGACTCCCCTTCCTCCACAATCAGTCACCAAGCCCTCTGACCTTGACCATGAGCTAGACCCTCCCACAGGAGGACCTGGGCCTTACAGAATGCTCCTAATGATGAAGCTTGGCCGAGGGTGAGGAGTGGGGGTGGGGGAGGAGGCAGGGATCAGAGGCCTTCCACCCCAGGGCCATCAGCCAGTGGTGGGATTTGACCCCATTCCTGGGCAATAGTGTCGACAAAGGCCCCAGCACTCCTTTCCCCACCCTAGAAGGAAACAGAGCTTCTAACTGACACCTATGAGGATCAAATCATGGCTAAGACTCTGCAATCAGACGTTTGGGTTTGAAATTCAGCTTCATTCCAGCTGTGTGGCCCTGAGCACATTTCTTAACCTGTCTGTGCTCAGTCTTCTAATCTGTGAACTGGGTTTGCTATAGTGCTTACCACATACAATTGTAAGGATGAAAGGAGTGAATGGTATACAGCTCTCAGAATAGTGCAGACAGTAAGGGCTATAGAAGGGTTTACTGTTATTTTTTAAAAAAATTATTGATTGATTTGAGAGAGAGAAACATTTGATTTGTTGCTCCGCGTATTTCTACATTCATTGGTTTATTTTTGTATGTGCCCTGATGGGGAGCTAGAGAGAGGAAGAAAGGGTTGGCATATGTTGCAGGGAAGGAGCAATGAATTGGGGCTTTGGAGGATGAATACAATTTCCTATGGAGGAGAAGGGAGTGGCAGGGCATTCAAAGCTGAGGGCACAGCCTGAGTTCTAATTAGACTGCCCTTGGGGGTATGGTAAGGGTGTGAGGGGATGGGGCCTAGGAAGGGAGAGGGAATGTGGTGGGAGATGAAACCAAGCTTAGGGCTTCAGTTCCGCCCCTGGGGTGGTAAGAAGTCACCAGAAGGTGGTTACAAGTGTCAAGGTGTGGGCAGAACTATGTTCTAGAATCAGTCTGGGGCAGTGAAGAGGATGGGGCTACTGGGTGGGGGGATGATAATCTGGGGTGGGGTATCAGGGAGACCAGGTATGAGGCTCACCCCTGCCAGAGACCACGTTAAGTGTGGATTTGGGGCATTGAAGTTCACTCTACATAGAAAGAAGAGGCCTTATTCTTTTTAAAAAATATTTTTAAATTAATTTCAGAGAGAAAGGGAGAGGGAGAGAGAAACATCAGTGATGAGAGAGAATCATTGATCAGTTGCCTCCTGCATGCCCCACACTGGGGATCACCCCACACCGGGGATCACCCCACACTAGGGATCGACCTTGCAAGCAGGACATATGCCCTGACCAGGAATCGAACCGTGACCTCCTGGTTCATAGGTTGGCATTCAAACACTGAGCCACACTGGCCAGGCCTTGAAAAGAACCAAGTTAGAATCCCTTTGTAAACCAATCCTTTAATTTCTCTCCTGAAAAGACCCCAGTTTTTACAAAGTGTGTTTGTTTAAGGAAAGCGATCAGAGACCAGCCTGTTTCCAGGCTGTTGGAGGTGCTCATTTGCATATGGATATGCTATTTATAAACGCATTTCTATTCATTAAAGCAGATTCCCCAAGGCCCTCAGCTGCTCAACAAGGTGCGGCTGTGTGCCTTCTGCGTGAACAATGTGACCTCCCTGTGACCCCTGCTCTGCTCAGCCTCACTAGGGGCACCAAGAAGGTTGTGGGTCCGGGTCAGAGGCCGCCGGCAGGACCCAGAGAGCTGAGCGCTGAATGGGGGCTGTGCTGGCAGAGGGGTGAGGCAGGCAGGCAGGGTCAGGAGGAGACAGGAAGAGAGTTTTGGGTTCCCAGGACTGCACTGGGCTCCGGGTGGTGCCCAGGGGTGGCTGGGGAAGTGTGAGCCTTCTGTCTCCAGCCACAGCGTCCATCAGGCCCAATCCTTGCAGCTGCTTCTGTGGAGGAAGTCTAGGCTGGCCCAGTGGTCATGCTCTGATCAGCCGGGGAGGCTCCCACCAGTCACAGTGGGGAGACGGAGCAGGGCCATCCGTCCCCTCACGCCGCCCTCCATCCTCTAAGCGCACATCTTTCTAATGGGATTAGGCGTCACACGGGTCAGGGAACAATTTATTATTCTGCTGGCTAGAGCCAAGTTTCCCTTTGAAAAATGGTTACTCCTGGAGTCGGCAATTACTTCAAAATAAATTTACCAAAGACAAATTGTGCCTCTTGGGTCAGTAAACGACTTGCCTGTTTGGGGCCGAGGAGACAAGGTGTTTATTAAGGACCGCCTTCGTTTCCTGCGCAGGTTTTTCAGTTTGAATAATTGTCCAATTAAATATAATTTGGAAGTCAGTGCTAGCCCAGTGCCTGGATTACAGGAGGAGGAATCACTCGGAGGCGTGCATTAATAAATCCCCTGGAGCCCCACGCTCCTCAGGCCCCTCCTCTGGTCTAATTTTGAGAAATTTTTTTGCCTCCTATATGCCTCCTTGTTTGGAAATGAGCTTCTTTCCCCCGAAGACTTCCTAGGCCTCCTTTGCTTTCATCCGCCCGTCTGCTCCTCTGCTGCAGGCAGATGCATGGAGCTTCTCCAGCACCAGCTCCATCCTTTATGCGGCTGCCTCCTTGTGAGTTCTTCTTTCATTCATCATCATTCATTCAGCAAACATCTTCTGAGAACTTTCTCTAGGCCAGCCCTGGGCTGGAACAGGAGAAAAACCAGACATAGTTCTGGCCCTTAGAGATGACTCAGCCCACGGAGGCACAGGGACACACACGGGCCAGGTGGTGCAATGTGGTTAGCACTGTGTGAGGGACAGCCGGGGGGTGGGGCGAGGGCTGGAGCAGAGATCACCCCTTAGCCACCCTGGTCAAAGGAGGCTTACCTGGAGAAGGTGACAGCCAAGTGAAACCTGGAAGGACAAGAGGGAGAGGACTTGGGAGGGGTGAGGGAGCCTCAGGAATGTGCAGAAACCCAGAAGCGGGAGAGCATGGAGGGGACTGCCTCGAGCAAGGTGAGGCGCAGGGAGCAAGGTGAGGCGCAGGGCGAGTGCATGTGGGGTGTGGTGGTGCCTGGAGCCAAGTGAGGGAACTGGAGTTTATCTGGATTTAAGGGTGATGCAGGGCTGGGATGAGGAAGCCAGCAGGGCCCCTGGGGGTTTTAGCAGATTTCAGGAGGCACTGTTTTTTTTAAGGCTGAGCCTACACTTGTACAATCCTGAGAGCAAGTGTCTTTAGTTTTGTGCCCTAGTCTGGGCCCTGGGGCAATGGAAGGATTCCAAGAGAGAGATACAGGACTGGATTATTTTCTAAGAAAGATCATCTGTGTGCTGGAACCCATCCTCCCAGCCCAGCGCAGCCCAAGGTTTAGAGTTAGGGTCAGGGAGGCCAGTTAGAAAGTGATTGCAAAGATCTTTGGGAGAAGAGAACATGTCAATCAAGGTGAGGGCAGGGAGAAGGGGGAGGGCTACATTCAGGAGGCACAGCGTAGGCAGACCAGCCAGGCAAGAGTCACTGATTGACCTCACTGGGGTAGTCCGTAGACGGGGAAGGAATGTGTCCCTGTGGGCAAAGATGCCACCTGCGGGGCCTCAAGATGAAACCTGGTGGAGATGGACACGGGGAGGCAGCCACACTCTCTGCAGCTCAGCTCAAGGAGGAGGCTGGCAGCCTGAAGTGTTGCATGGCCACTGGGGTAGGAGGTCTGGGCTGGGCCTGCTGCCAGGTCAGGGTCAATGAAAGGGCCAGGCTCGGGGATCAGCTGGTGAGCAGCATTGTGTTCAGCACGTTAGAGGTGGGAGAAGGTCACAGGGTCATGGGCCCCGAGTCTGCAACCCTGGGCCACCACTCTCTTACCCTGCCCCCACCATGATGAACTGATTAGTGTTAACTTCCCTTGGGGCTGAGGTCGGGTTTGGTGGCTTTAGATCCTCACAGCCTGGTCACCTACCATTGCAGCTCAGTTGGGGCCCAAGAACAAGGAGGAATGAAGTAAGGATGTGGGGTGTCTCCCCCACTATTGCCCTCTGGCCTGGGCAGGCCACTTCAGGGCCTGGCTCCAAGGTTCTAACCCACCCTCCGAGTCCAGTGCAGGCCCAAATGAGAACCGACATGAGGTCAGTCTAGCTGGGGGGCTGGCCCTGCCTACAACCCAGCACCTCCAGCTGGTGGTTCTGATTTCCCCAGAAGGGGCCAGAGGGGCCTCCAAAAGGGTCCTCTGGTTCTCTGGCTCACTCTTTCCATGTTGCAGATGGGGAAACTGAGGCCAAGAGATGGAAATAGTCCCTCAGGGATACAAAGAGGAACTGGGAAAGCCAAGGCTACCCCCAGGGCTCTTGTTAGCCAACCAGGGTGGTGTATACCCTGGTGTCTTAGTCCATTGGCTGCTATAACCAAATCCCACCGACTGGGTGGCTTATAAATACAGCAATTTCTTCCTCACGGTTTTAGAGGCTGGAAGTCCAAGATCAGGTGCCAGCATGGTCAGGTTCTGGTGAAAGTGCCCTTCCCTGCCGCAGACTGCCGCCTTCTCGCCCTGTCCTCACATAGTGGAAGGGGCAGCCGGCTCTATGGGGTCCTTTTATAATCACCTCCCAGGGCCCCTCTCCTAATACTAACACGTTGGGAATCAGGGTTTCCGCAGACACATTTTGGAGGGAAAACAAGTCCAGACCTTAGTGTACAGTAATTATTATATCCACTCACCCAGCCTAGAGGCGTAGGGAGGTGGTGAGCCTCCCCGCAGGCAGGTGCATCCTCGGGGAGTAGTGTGCAGAGGGCAGCTGAGGGCAAAGAGCATTTCTGTGGCACCATCCTGGCCAGCAGGATCTGACAGGGTGAAAAGCTCTCAGACCGGGGTCCATCCCAGTAGGGGGAGATGGATGGGCTCAGAGACATGGTCATGGGCCAAGAAGCCATCTTGAGGCCAAAGCTGGGCCAGGCAGTGTGCAGGCCTAGAGAAGGGTCTTTTTCTGGGAGCCTGAGTAGAGATGGTGATGAAGTGAGGATCCAGTCTGGGCATCCTGTGTGGCCCCTCTGGAGGCTGGGGACTGGGTCACAGAAGGCAGATGCTGGCACTGGCTAGGCGCCCTACATTGCCTGCATTGAATAGTCATTTATTGAGCACCTCTGTGTACTGTACACAATATATAATATACTACACACTATTCTAGGCACTGGTGACACTGTAGTGGACCAAAGGGGCACACACCTCTCTGGCATGGAGAGTAGATTTGAGTCGGGGAGACGACCAGCACAAGCAAGTAGAACGTTGAGTATGTCAGTTATGATAGGTACTGTGAGGAAAAATAAAGTAGGGGTGGGGGCTGGGGGGGGGGTGTACAATCTTAGATAGGGCGGGCCGAGAACGGTTCACTGAGAAGTTGACATTTGAGTGGAGACTAAAAGTGGAGGTGAGCCTTGACGAGGTCCGGGGAGAGCTTTCCAGGTGTGGGACCAGCAGCGCTAAGGCCCTGAGGTGGGCATGTGTCTGGCCTCGTCAGCAAGGAGGTCAGGGCTGGGATGGAGTGCGCCAAGTGGCCAGGGCTTGGGGTGAAACGCCACAGAGGACAAGTGGGAGGAGATACAGGAAGTAAGATAACAGGCTGACGCTATAAGTGGGTGAGTTCGAGGGTCTGTGGAGTCGTCCTCCCACCGTAGGAAGGGCTGGCTGGGCCCCGTGTGCCAGCTTTGCAGTCCCCAAGCCTCCCAGTAGGCTGATGGTGCCTCCCCCAGGGCCCTGAGGAAAGTGCCAGCTCTCAGGCAGCTCTGCTGAGTCCCGTGGGAAGGCACACGGGGCGGTGAGCAGGGTACCGCAGCCCCCATTATGCTGGGCCTCTCCGGCTGCCACCCCCATTCTTCTTAAGCCCCACCAGGAAGGAAGGAGCAGGATTTGTCTGCCCATATTCACAGCGATGGAGGTGATCCAGGTTGAAAGAAAATCAATAAGATGTGTCCATTTATGTGGCACAAAGGAAGAAAGGTCTGCAGACAGAAATAGGCCGGGATTCACACGCAGGCGACTTAATAAGACTTCTCCCCAGTTTGAAGAGGACGGTAATTTAGATTTGCCTTTGAACGTCTCCTTTTTGTGCCTCAATAACTCTCAGGATCAGCCTGCTTAGGAAGCCAGGGAAAGGAGATTGGCTGCCTTCTTAGAAGACAAGCCCGTTTGGGAAGGCCGCTCGCTCGAAGTTCAAACACCGGCCTTGAGAAAGGATGAAAGTGCCGCGTCAGCACATCCTCGGCCCATTGATCGCGATTGAGGCCTGGGCCTGGTGCATTTGGGCTGGAGCAGGACAATGAGAACAAGGCCCGGCTGCCAGGAGGCCTCCTCTGAGCCACGCTGGTGCAGGAGATGCTCATTACCGGCATCGGGGCTTCATGGCCTGGTGGGGGCGGGAGGCAGCTAGGTCATGCTGCAGAGCGCAGGCCCCACGGCCCTCGGGTCCCACAGTCCCATAGGCCCCACATTCCACAGGCTGCCACCCAACCTTGGCATAGGCGCAGGCCTGCTCCTATCTCAGGCTGGGGCTTCCCTGGCTTTTGGCAGGCAGGTCTCAGGCCACCTCTCTGTCTAAGCTCGGCCCATGGGCAGACTCAGTTTATCCCAAAGATAAATGCCTGATGGAAAAAGGAAAGGCCAAGGCCAGGCTCCTGGGGGCTCTGCTGAGGAAGACACAGCACCAGCCACCCTACGGCTGGGCTTTGCCTGTCGAGCAGGACTGTGGGCAGGGCTGGGCTACCCGTTTTGTGCTACCTGAGTGCACTCACCTCACCTGGGCTGTTCCCTTCAGGAATATTTGGGGTTCTAGGGTTTTCAGAGGTGTGTGGGTCCCAGCTGCAGAAAGAGACCTCTGAGCAGATTTTCTGCCCTCTTCCCAGACCCAGCTCAAATACCCCTTTCCCAACTCCCATGATAGAGGAACACCCTGTCCTCAAGCCCCCACAGTGCCCTGCTTTCCCCATTGTAGGCCTTGTCACATTCTGCTGCCATTGTCCCACCCCAACTGCAAGCTCCTCAGAGTAAGGATTGCCCCCAGCACACAGCACGGTGCCTGGCACAGAGCAGGTACTAGAAATGTCTTCCATTCTGCTCTGTCTTCTTAGCCTTCCTCCCATAGCCGGCAGGGCGAGGGGTAAGGCTGGGAGGAAGCCCACTTTCAGTGCAACTCCTCATCTACCCAAGGCCAGGGGGAGGTCCGCAGCAGACCCGGCCTCAGTCCCCAGCCCAGAGTCCACAGCCTCAGTGCCCTGGGGCCCTCAGGTCTGGCAGGGCCATGGACTTCCTCCCTAAGCCTGATTTGCATTTGACCCTGAGCAAGTCTATCTGAGTCCGTTTGGGCTGCTAGAATAGAATACCACAGACCGATGACTTGTAAACAACAGAATGTATTTCTCAGAGCTCTGGAGACTGGAAGCACAAGATCAGGGTGCCGGCATGGTTGGGTTCTGGGGGAGCCTTCTTCTGGGTTGCAGACTGCCAACTTCTCGTTGTGTCCTCATGTGACAGAGAGAGGAAGCAAGGTCTCTCCTGATTTTTATAAGAGCACTAATCCCATTCATGGGGCTCCACCTGTATGACCTCATCTAACACTAATCTAATCTACCTGCCAAAGTCCCCACCTCCTAATACCATCACATTACCGGGAGGGTTTCAGCATACGAATCTTCAGGGACACAAACATTCAGTCCAGAACAAGGTCCATTCCCCTCCTCCCAGGTTCTTCCTCTGTAGACCCAGAGAGTTGGCCTCTGTGCTGTCCAGTTATAGCAGCCACACATGGCCACGGAGCACTTGCCATGTGCCTCATTGGAATTGAGATGCGCTGTCAGTGTAAAATACACACTAAGGCTTATTACGAAAACGAATGTGAAAGATCTTTCCCTAACCGGTTTGGCTCAGTGGATAGAGCATCGGCCTGCGGACTGAAAGGTCCCAGGTTCGATTCCGGTCAAGGGCATGTACCTTGGTTGTGGGCACATCCCCAATAGGGGGTGTGCAGAAGGCAGCTGATCGATGTTTCTCTCTCATCGATGTTTCTAACTTTCTATCCCTCTCCCTTCCTCTCTGTAAAAAATCAATAAAATATATTTAAAAAAACAAACAAACAAACAAAAAACGAATGTGAAAGATCTCATTAATAATTTCATGTTGAAATGATAATGTTTGGAGTCATAGAAACCCCAAAATAATACTGGGTTGCATAAAATAAATTATCAAAATTAATTTTTATATTAATCTTTTTAATGTGATTACTAGAAGCTTTAAAATTACATATATGGTTCACATGCATTTCTATTGGATGAGGCTATACTGGTTTCTGAATGCAAGTGTCTAAGTGGGCGTGTGGGCGTGAAATGCTTTGAGCAGAGCCAGTTTTCACAGGGATGACACTGGCAGTCAGGCCAGGCCAGACCTGCCTCCGGAAGGGTGAATGCCAAAAGCTGGGCCTCTGGGGAATCTTCAGGAACCAATGACCATTGTCCTGAATGAGGTAATGCTTTCAGGGGGTCTGTCTCATTGGTGGCCCAGGGTGTCACTGGTGAATGGAGGAGGGATCCTACGGGCACTTCCTTATTTCCCTCTCTGAAGTTCATGTGCTGTCCAATAGAGTTACCCGAACAGGTAACCAGGGCCACTGGGTCTTCATGAAGGTCCTGGGGACCCAGGCTAGGAGTCAGGAAGGGGCACTGCGATTCTCCCTCATTCCCAGGATTCTCTGGACTCCCTACATTTGCATGCTGCTCCTCCCACTGGAAGGCCCACCTGGGGACATCCCTCTGAAGCTCCTCGACACCAACCCAACACAGAGAGCCCCCAGATGGAGTTCTCTGACCCTCCTCCCCCCCCCCGCCCCCGGGCCCGTGAGACACTCACAGCCTCTATACTGTGAGGGCCAGCACTCCCACCTGTGTCTCCACTGGCTGGAAGCACCCCAAGGGCAGACAAGGCACAGGTGCTCTGGGGCCCAGCACAGGGCCAGGCACAGAGCACATCTACCTGGTGAAGGAGAGAGTGAGTGAACGGACAGGATCTGGTTCTGGACCAGCCTTCCTCCGGGGCTCCATCCTTAGGATCTCATCTCCAGACAGGGAGCTCCTCTCTCCTCTGTGGTCCCTTCTTTTATGAAGTCGTTCCTGTGCCTGCAGGGCCTCCTAGGCCCCATTGGCTCCTGCTTGGGCTGTCCTGGAAGTCAAGATCTATGCCTTCTCTCCCCTTGGCCAGGGTGCCCTAGACTGTTTGGTGTCAACCTGCAGGGAGGCCCTCACACTTCAAAGATGGCTAGTGCAGGGGTCATGGAAGGTCCTTGGGCCATCAGTCTCCTCCTACACCCCTAACACACCCTGCTTTTCTGCATCACCCCTGAGTTCTATCTATTGCTCTCATCCGCAAAATATTTGAGGGCAGCTGCCACTTCCTGCCCACCCTGAAGGGCCCTGGTTACAGCCCAGCCTTCGCCCCTCGGTGGAGGGGGTTCAGCACCTCAGCCAGCAGGACAGGTCCCCCAAGCTTCTCAGAGTGGGCAGATGAAAGGCGCTGGCCCCCACTGCCTCCTCCAGCCTCCTGGCCAGTCACCTCCCCTCTGCTCCTCTCCTCGGCAGAGCTGTAAGAATTATTATTTTTTAAATCCTCATTGGAATGCTAATTTTGATTTTGAGTGTCTGTCATGGGCTCTTTGAAGTTTTTCAGACAAAATAAGTATCTCCTTAACAGAGGGGATTAGTGCCTACTTGTTTAGAATCCTCTGACTGAGAGTGACAACCAATTTCAGCATCTGTGGGGTTTAGGGAGGCTGCAGGAAGAGGGGTTGCCTCCCTCCCCGGTGGTCAGCTTCCCATAAATGGCTTAATGGGGTGTGAGTTTAACCCCTCAAATAGGGATCAGAGCCCCCAGCTTGAAAGCCAGTGAGCAGCGAGACAGATCTTGCTATTTAAATCCAGCAGGACTTGGTTAGAACTCTTTTATTCTCTTAAGTTTAAAGAAAACAAACCCACTTCCTTTGCAGAATGCAGGGCCTGCCCCAGCCAGCTGTCCCAGCTTCCTCCCCCAAATGCAGGCCTTTGTGGCACAGGTAATTCATGGCCCAGGCTCAGCCCAGGCTTGGATGCTCCTGGCTTTATGATTTCATTCAATTCGGGAGTGCTAATGGGGCAATTTGTAAAGAAAGAAATATAATGAGTTATCACAAAGCTCAGCAAGGACTCGACAAACCGGGCACTTCCCATCCATCAAGCATCCCAGCGTGGTCGCCAACCAGCCGCGCCAGAAATCTTGTGGGGCCCCTGGGAACGTAGCCTTTCCTCTGCCTGGACGTGCACAAGCTGCAGCTGCCCTAGCCATTTCCTTCCCCCTTTGCTCATCCCTCAATCTTCATCCTTAAGGGCCAGATGGCTGGGGTGACGGTGTAGGGCAGTGGTCGGCAAACTGCGGCTCGCGAGCCGCGGTTTGCCACTCTGTTGACTAATGAGTTTGCTGACCACTGGTGTAGGGTATGTGAAAATAAAAGGGGAGATAATTAAGGATTTATTATCATCAGGCCATTTTTAAAAATAACATTAGTATCACGTGAGGACCCGCGGAGCCCCAGGTGGGCTGCAACATTTCCCCAGGACGCCCACTGCCAGCCCATGCCCAGGAGCTGAGGCTGTGGCTTGTTCTGTCATTAAGCTTAAGGCCATGAATGGCATTGGGTAACCAAATCCATTCACTATGTAACTTGAAGCCAAAGTTCACCCAGCTTGGACCTGAGGATGGGCCATGGGACCTCCTCTGCAGAGAACAGGTGAGTGCAGACATGCCACATCCATTCTGCGGAGATAATAGGCCGTGACCTTGAATCATAGACCCCTAGGAGGGCAAGAATTCTGTTATTTCTGTTGTGCAAACTGAGGTCCAGAGAGGGTAAGTGAACTGCCAGAGGACTCACATTAGCCACTGGCAGCTTGTCACTCCGTACATGATGGTCTAGCAGACATGCCGTTGAGGTGTGGTGGGGTAGTGGGCAGGGAGTTAGTCCTGGAGGCCTAGCTGTGCTCTCTCTCCTGCTCCTCCAGCCTCTCTGCCTCCATAGCTGGCCTGGCCCCCAGGGATCTGCCCCTCAAGTGCCTCAGGAAGCCCTTCCAGAGCTGCAGGTCGTGGGGAGGGCCCGTAGCCTGCAGATGAGATAGGGAGCGGTCTGCTTGATCCCAAACAGAATGATGTGGTCCACACTGGTCCTCAGTGAGGTTCTAGGTGGTCTTGTCCTGCCCAATAGATCCTGCCTCTTTTCCTCCTATTTTTGTAGACAACCTGGGGACCCCTCCAGCCCAGGGGAAGTCAACCTGGAGCCTCAGGACAGGCAGGTCCTACAGAGAAGGCCACAATCATCTTTCTCATATGAATAATAAGTAATACTGACCATCACAGCTAGTGCTTACAGTGTGCCATCCATAATTCTGAAGGCTGCACATTAATGAACTCAATCTTCTTAACAGCACAATGATGAGATACTATTGTTATTATTTCCATTTTGCAGATTAGGAAACCGAGGCATAGAGAGGCTAAATAACTTGCTCAAGGTCACCCTGCTGGTGAATGACAGAGTTGGGGTTCAAACCCAGCCAACCTGGCCCTCTAGTGGCCACTGGTGCCTGGAGTCCAGCTGGAGCCTAAGATCCAAACTTGGTACCCACTGAAAGGGCAGGCTGAGTGGCTAGAGGCTGAGGTTTTTATTGTGAAGAATGAGGCTCGGGGAGAGGGCAGCGGACACAGGGCAGTGACTCGTGTGTGGGAAGACCTCAAAGAGCTTGGAACTGACCCAGTAAAAGCACCTGCCACGTGCCAGGCACTTCACCCATGGTATGTGACAAAAATCTCCCCGGCAGCCCACAGGGTAGACAGTACATCTTCATTTAACGGATGAATAAGATGAAGACTCAGAGAAGTTAAGTAACTTGTCCATAGTCACACACCTCATAAGGAGCATAGTTTCAAATCCAGGTTTATGGTGATCTTGCACCAGAAAGGGGCAGGTAGGGATGGAGGAATGGTGGGAAGGAAGGTGAGAACTCAGAATGAAATACCTGGGGGAGCTCTGATGGCCGTTCTGCACTCACTAGAGCTGGGCACCCCAGGAAGTCACACTTACAGCCAGAGGGCGCTGGCCAGACTGGCTCCAGACCAGATGAGGATTCGTAAGAGAGGTAGCGGCCTTCCTTCCTATGTGACGGTTCCGGCCTTCCTGTGTGAGGGTGCCGGCTTGGGTGGAGGCAGGGGCTGCAAAGACTGACCTCAGTTCCCAAGTCATGGCTCCCAGCTTCCTCTGGGGCATTGGGGAATTGAACTGTAGCTAACCAGAGGGAGACTGTACCCCATGGACCGGGGGGGGGGGGGGGGGGAGGCTGAAGCTCTTCACACCACAGCACCCCAGGTTTTCTAACCCCCGGGATCTCCGTCATTGCTTCAGCTTCCCCTTCCCTGCCCCCATGTCCTTTGTATCCCCGTACCTACTGGGTCACCACTCCCTGTGTCCCCCGTTCCCATGTCCTGCACCCATCCTGGGAGCGGAAGGGTTACGGCTTCTGCTGCTGAGTGGAGGTTGCTATTCCCTGGTGTTAAGCAGCTTTAGTGTCTCCTACCCCAGCCCTGATTTAAAATTCATAAATGCTAATCCTTCATAATTTACGGTTTAAAAGCAGCCCCACTCACAGGCCCCGTGGCTACAGCTCTGTCAGAGTAATTATGCCGCCAAGCTGAAATTGGACTACTAACTGAGATATTAAACAGGGGGGAAATCCTCGTGCTGGCAGCCGACCCAATTATTCCAAATAAGCAAACAGATTAGTGAGTAATTTTCCAGTTAAATTTGGTGATTGGTGCCAGAATTGTATGTTAAATATTCAGAAGTAAATAGATTAAAGATGAAATGTGCCCCCCTCCCTTTTTTCTGGGCTTAATTTACTGTGTATATTAAAACTTTTCCATGAGGAGGAAAAAAAAGTAAAAATGATAATTAAAAAAAATCCAAATGAACCCCTCTGGGGCTCCCAGTGCAGCTTGGCGGAGGCCGGAGCTGGGTGCAGGCCCCACCAGCCTCCTTGACTTCCCAGCCCTCCTGGATAGGGCCACCTGGTCCCCCAAGCCCAAACTCCAGCCATCCCCAGGGAAGGGGTGGGGGTATAGGATTCTGGTCATCTGGGCAACCTAGGGATTTCCTGGCCCTGATGCACCGGGGTTGAATTTCTTTACAAAGAGAAATCCCAAATCTATTAGTCCTGAAACCAGACAGCACTGAGGAAACCTGGACAGGTGGGGGCAGAGGGAAAGGCGATTTGTGGGCACAGAGGCCCCAGGGCTGCTCCAGGCACACAGTGCCCTCTGGTTCTTAGGCTCCATTGCCCGGAGCTGGATCCCTGGCTACTGTGCTCCACCACCATGCTTTCCTGGCTTGTCTGCAGCCGCTGTCTGCTGTCCTAGGCCAGGGGTGGGGGGGCAGTACTGAGCTGTGGCACTCCACTGCCCCCAGCAGACACACCTGCTGGAGCCACCCCACCGCTTAGCCTCCTACACTCCTACACGCCTTCCCTTCTTCCCAGCAGCGTAATCACCCACCTCTCTACCTCCTCCTTAGATTCTCTGCAGCGGCCCAGCCAGAGCTGTGTGTCTGACAGGGAGGGGCCTGTGAGTCATCTCCCCCGAAAGGCAAATGTAGAAATGGAGGCCCAGAGAGGGCAATGGGTAGTCCCAAGGTACAGAAATGCATCTAGAGCAGGGCTCTTGGGCTGCTCAGCCTGTGCTCTCTCTGCTGCCCCCTAGAGGACCCAGGCTTCTGGCACAGGCTCACCTGAGCAGGTGCAGAGCTGTGCAGGAATAGGTAGAGAAGAACAGGGAAGGAACCCTTGTGCCAGGCCAACTGGGTCTGCAGTAAGGACAGAGGGTGGAGGGGGAGAAGCCTGCGGGCCCCACTTGAGACAGCCAGGTGGGAGGAGCTGGGAGAACGTGCCTCAGAGGAGGGTCTGCAGGTGGGGAGTGGGCACGTAACCTGCAGACCCTGGAAGGGGAGGCCAGTCCTGGGATCATGGCCTTCTGACTAGTTCTAGTCTCCCCCCCGCCACCCCACCCTCAGCATCCCAAGTCCAGGCCTGGGACCAACCTTAGGCACAGCCTCCTTCAGGGCAGTACCTGCCTTCCTCCTTTTCTCTCAGGGATCCCCTTCTATTACCTCCCAACTCCCAAAGCACTGAGAGGGTGAATGGGGAGGCTGGGGAGTCCCAGGGCCCGTGCCACCCTCTTCAGAGGCCTCCCTTCCCTTGTCCTGTCTGTCAGAGGAATCTCCATGGCTCTGGCTATTCTGGAAAACTCTATCTTTCCGGTTCGATGGCTCCTTTCTCTCCTTCAGCCTCTGAGGGGCACACGAAGGCAGGGAGGCTGGGGTCGGGGGTAGTCCAACCACTTCTTCCAACAGGATACACTGAGGCTATAATCATAGGAAGCCAGGCCCAGGCCCCCAGGACCACAGCCCATGTGGACACCAGATTAACAGGCAGGCCTCTGGGCCCACGTCCAATCAGAGGAGAATAGTTTAGGAATAGAGTAAGGACGTGATCTGGGACCTGCCCGGTTCAGTCTCCAACCTACTAGGTACTGGGTCTCAGACAGGGAAGCTCAGAATCTCCCAAAGATCTTTTTGCAAAATACATATACCCCCATGTGGAATCCTCTAAGGGTGATTAACCAGCCATCTAACAAAGCTTGCTGCTCCTAGACCAATGATTTGCATTTAAAATTTTTTTATTTTATTGAATTTATTGGGGTGACATTGGCTAATAAAATTATATATGTTTCAAGTGTACAAGTGTATAATACACCACCCCAAGTCAAGTCTCCTTCCATCACCATTTATCCCTCCTTATGTCTCCCCCCACCCTCCTTTCCCTCTGGTAATTGCCTCTGTGTCTATGAGGTTTTTTATGGGTTTTTTTTGTTTGGTTTTTTTACTTAATCCCTTCACCTTTTTCACCCAGTCCTGAAACCCACCCTCCCCTCTGACAGCTATAAGTCTGTTCTCTATGAGTCTGCTTCTATTTTGTTTGTTAGTATATTTTCTTCATTAGATTCCACATATAAGTGAAATCATATGGTACTTGTCTTTCTCTGACTGGCTATTTCACTTAGCATAATACTCTCCAGGTCTATGCTATTGCAAAAGGTAAGATTTCCTTCTTTTTTACAGCCACGTAATATTCCATTGTGTAAACGTATCACAGCTTTTTTTTGTTTTTTTCTCTTTCTTTTTTCCCCCGTTATTTATTTATTTATTTTAAATGAATATTTATTGTTCAGATTATTACAACTGTTCCTCTTTTTTCCCCCCTTAGCTCCTCTCCACCCAGTTCCCACCTCACCCTCTGCCCTTACCCCTCCCCCTGCACTGTCCTCATCCATAGGTGTACGATTTTTGTCTAGTCTCTTCCCGCACCCCCCACACCCCTTTCCCCCCGAGAATTGACAGTCCACTCCCTTTCTATGCCCCTGATTCTATTATATTCACCAGTTTATTCTGTTCATCAGATTTTTTATTCACTTGGTTTTTAGATTCACTTGTTGATAGACATGTATTTGTTGTTCATAATTTTTATCTTTACCTTTTTCTTCTTCTTCCTCTTCTTAAAGAATACCTTTCAGCATTTCATATAAAACTGGTTTGGTGGTGATGAACTCCTTTAGCTTTTTCTTATCTGTGAAGCTCTTTATCTGACATTCAATTCTAAATGATAGCTTTGCTGGGTAGAGTAATCTTGGTTGTAGGTTCTTGCTATTCATCACTTTGAATATTTCTTGCCACTCCCGTCTGGCCTGCATAGTTCCTGTTGAGAAATCAGCTGACAGTGGTATGGGTGCTCCCTTGTAGGTAACTAACTGTTTTTCTCTTGCTGCTTTTAATATTCTGCCTTTGTCTTTTGCTCTTGGCATTTTAATTATGATGTGTCTTGGTGTGGTCCTCTTTGGATTCCTTTTGTTTGGGGTTCTCTGCGCTTCCTGGACTTGTAAGTTTATTTCTTTCACCAGGTCGGGGAAGTTTTCGGTCATTATTTCTTCAAATAGGTTTTCAGTATCTTGCACTCTCTCTTCTTCTGGGACCCCCATAATTCTGATGTTGGTACGCTTGAAGTTGTCCCAGAGGCTCCTTACACTATCTTCATATTTTTGGATTCTTTTTTCTTTTTGCTTTTCCGGTTGAGTGTTTTTTGCTTCTTTGTATTTAAAATCTTTGACTTGATTCTTGCGATCCTCTAGTCTGCTGTTAGATCTCTGTATATTATTTTTTATTTCAGTCAGTGTATGCTTAATTTCTAGTTGGTCCTTTTTCATATCCTCGAGGGTCTCGCTAAATTTATCGGCCTTTTCTAGAAAATTCTTGAAAAACCTTATAACTGTGGTTTTGAACTCTATATCCAGTTGTTTGCTTTCCTCCATTTCTTTCATTTGTGACCTGCCTCTTTGTCTCCACATTTTAGCTGCTTTCCTAAGTTGATAGAGTGGCTTTGTGTGCGAGGTGTCCTATAGGGCCCAGTGGCTCAGCCTCCCCAGTTACCTGAGGTGGACACTCTTGGTGCACCCCTTTGTGGGCTGTGTGCACAGTCTTGTTGTAGTTAGCCTTGATTGTTGTTGGTATCACTGGGAGGAGTTGGCCTCCAGGCCAATTGGCTGTGAGGATCAGCTGTGTCTACGCTGGGAGAGCCTCTGTGCTCAGCTTGGATGGGGCAGAGTCTCAGGGTGGAGCAGACAGCCTTGGTTTCCCGTCAGCCCCATCCTAAGAGGCCCCTGGGTCTCAGTGTCCCACAGCAATGGCTGCATGCACCTCTGAGAGAAAGCTGCCCTCGAGTTTTGCCTGCTGCAAGACAGTCCAGTTTCTCCCCGAATGAGTCTGGGTACCCAAAGTCTCACCCGGAACTGGAATACAGTGCAGTCGGGAGGTTTTGTTCCCCTCCCGAACGAGAAAGCCAGCCACGTACTCAGCTGCCCACCCTCTCCACGCACGCCTCTGCACCTCTGCCTTCCGCAGCTCCCCTGAGTCTCAGTGTGCTTCCTCCTGACAGTCCAGTTTCACCCCGTATGAGTCTGGGTTCCCCAAGTCTCACCCGGAACTGGAGTTCTGCGCAGTGGGGAGCCTTTGTCTCCATTCTGTTTGAGAAAGCCAGCTGCGTATTCAGCCGCCCGCCCTTTCCACACGCATGCACGCGCGTCTACTTGTCTCCGCACCTCTGCCCTCTGCAGCTCCTCTGAGTCTTAGTGTCCTTTTCTCTTTCCTTCTAGTTGTAGAATTTCCACTCAGCCAACTTTCTGGTGGTTCTGGATGATGTCTGTGTTGTCTTTTAGTTGTAGTTTTGAAATTGTTGTGCAAGGCAGCAGTATAGGTGTTTACCTACGCCGCTATCTTGGTTTTTCTCCGGTATCACAGCTTTTTGATCCACTCATCTACTGATGGCCACTTGGGCTGCTTTCAAGTCTTGGCTTTCATAAATAATGCTGCAATGAACATACGGGCGCCTATATTCTTTCAACTTAGTGCTTCAGCTTTCTTTGGATATATTCCCAGAAGTATAAGCACTGGGTCATAAGGCAGTTCCATTTTTAATTTTTTGAGGAAACTTGAAACTGTTTTCTGTAGTGCCTGCACCAATTTGCAACCCCACTAATAGTGCATGAGGGTTCCCTTTTCTGCATATCCTTGCCAACACTTGTTGTTTGTTGACTTACTGATGATAGCCATTCTACAGGTGTGAGGTGATATCTCATTGTGGTTTTAATTTGCATTTTTCTGATGATTAGTGATGTTGAGCATCTTTTCATATGTCTATTGGCCATCTGTATGTCCTCTTTGGAGAAATGTCTACCCAGGGTTTTCGCCCATTTTTAATTGGATTGTTTGGGGTTTGTTTTTGTTGAGTTGTATGGGTTCTTTATATATTTTGGATATGAACCCCTTATCAGATGAATCGGTGAATACGGTCTCCCATTTGGTGGGTTGTCTTTTCATTTTGTTGATGGTTTCCTTTGCTGTACAAAAACTCTTTAGTTTGATGTAGTCCCATTTGTGTGTGTGTGTGTGTGTGTGTGTGTGTTTGTTTTCCTTGCCTGAGGAGATATATCAGAAAAAATATTGCTATGAGAAAATGTTCGAGATTTTACTGCCTATGTTTTCTTCTAGGATTTTTATGGTTTCAAGTCTAACATTAAAACCTTTAATCCATTTTGAGTTTATTCTTGTGTATGGTGTAAGAAGATGGTCTAGTTTCACTTTTTGCAGGTATCTGTCCAATTTCCCAACACCACTTTTGAAGAGACTATCTTCACCCCATTTTATGTTGTTGCCTCCTTTGTCAAATATTAATTGACCACAAAGATGTGGGTTTAACTCTAGCCAGTTTTGCTTAGTGGATAGAGCATTGGACTATGGACCAAAGGGTCCCAGGTTCAATTCCTGTCAAGAACACATACCTCAGTTGCAAACTCCTTCCCGCACTGGGCCCTGGTCTGGGAGGCAACCAATCGACGCGTTTCTCTCACATTGATATCTCTCTCTGTCTTTCCCTCTCTCTTCCACTCTCTCTAAAAATCAATGTTCCGAGGCAAATATCCTTGGGTAAAGATTATAAAACAAAAACAAAAACCAAATAAAGATGTGAGTTTATTTTTGGGCTTTCTATTCAGTTCCATTGATCTATATGTCTGTTTTTATGCCAGAACCATGCTGTTTTGATTACTGTGGCCTTGTAGTACAGTTTGATATCAGGTAGCATGATTCTTCCAACTTTGTTCTTTCTCAAGATTGCGGTGCCTATTTGGGGTCTTTTGTGGTTCCATATAAATTCTTGGAATATTTGTTCTAGATCTGTGAAATACACCATTGGTATCTTATAGGAATTGCCTTGAATCTATAGATTGCTTTGGGTAGTATGGACACTTTAATGATGTTAATTCTCTCTGTCCATGAACATGGTTATATACTTCAACTTATTTGTATCTTCCTCAATTTCTTTATTCAGTTTCTTATAATTTTCCCAGTATAGGTCTTTTATATCCTTGGTTAAATTTATTGCTAGGTATTTTTTTATGCAATTATAAATGGGATTGCTTGCTTAGTTTCTCTTTCTGATAGTTCATTATTGGTGTATAAAATTGTATCTTATTTCTGGATATTTATTTTGTATCCTGCTACTTTACTGAATTCATTTATCATTCCTAGTAGTTTTTCTGTGGAATCTTTAGGGTTTTCTATACACAGTATCATGTCAACTGCTCCAACTTGTTAAAGTAGTTGAAACCTTTCTTTAAACAAATTCTTTTGTACAAACACAACTATTATGCAAAGCAGATAACAACAGAGCTTGTGTTAAATGCCTTGCTACACACCTCCCCCCACTCCCTCCTGAGTCATCCCTGGGGGAACCCCTAGAATTCCACCAGAGGACAGCCACCCAGGCACCAGGAGGCTGAGCCTCTAGTTTGTGGTTCCTGGATGCTCCCCCCATCAGTGGGGCCAGTCAGTTGAATGTGTCCTCTATGCCCAAGGTGGTCGAGGAATAGGGCAGAGTCCTGTTCCTCCAGGCGCTGCTGAGTTCAACTGCTGTGCCAAGAGGTCTGGTCCCGCCAGCTGAGGCCCCACACTTTTTCAGAAAGTTTACAACCCGCTTCTTTGAGGGTTTCCCAGAAGGAGGGCTCAGTGAGGACTAGAGAGTGAGTGGGTCCTGGCCTGTTGGTCACACCTACAGGTAAAGGCCTTCCCTGGCTTTTTAAGGGTAACAAAGTCCTTCCTTCTCAGACCTTCAGGGAGATGGGAAGAGGGTTCTGAATCATTATCTTCACATCCTGGGTCTAATCAGCATCCAGGGGATCCAAGTTGTGCAGACATCTCCAGTTTTTTTCTAGAAAGAAAGAAAGAAAGAAAGAAAGAGAGAGAGAGAGAGAGAGAGAGAGAGAGAGAGAGAGAGAAAGAAAGAAAGAGAGAGAGAGAGAGAGAGAGAAAGAAAGAAAGAAAGGAAGGAAGGAAGGAAGGAAGAAAGAAAGAAAGAGCGGGCCTTTAATAAAAGAACAATAAAACATTTATTGAGCACCTCCTGTGCATGGCCACAGGGGGAAATGACAGTGCTCCCAAACTGTCAGCCCTCCCTTTTTGGATGCCCCCAGGTCTGATGGCCTCTTTGACTGAGAGAAAAAGGTGCCGCCTTCTTCCACAAGTGCCTGGCCAGGCTGAGCCTTGGGAACTGAGCCACCGCCTGTTTCACACCTACAGTGCAGTCTTTTTCCTCACCAGGGCGTAGTTGCCGTAGTAACCAGGCCCCTCCAGTTCTCCCTTCTCACTGGTCTGCTCAGATTTGTTATGGACATAATTTTGCATGAAAAATAATTTTTTGCATAAACTAACCAACCCTAACCTTAACTAACTTCCAGTAGTTTTTTTTTTAAAAAAAACTGCTTCCGAATTAAGCCTTTTTAAGAAGACCAAGCTTTATTTTCTGTGAGAATTAAAGCAACAAATAACAACCAAATGAATCAGAACACAGTTTTTGAACAGAGCTAGCAAGTGGCTACTGGAGCAGCTACAGGAAATTGGGGGCTGCTGATGGGTTACGTGCTCAGAAGCCCCAGTCCTTTATTATGCAATATTGTGGGGTCAGGCAGGGGGAGCCTGCGCGGTCATAGTGTCCAGCCCCTTGCTAGACCTCTAGGGAGGGGCGAGGGGTCGCCTTTCCCTTACAAGGGGAAGCTCTGTCTATGTGGGTAGTTTTGGTTATCAGAGAACCTACTGTGCTGGTCCCTGTGCTGAAACAGAGGGGCACACACACGCCCATACCTATGCATACTCCTATCAACCCATGCAGAAACACCCCCAAGAGCAAACACACACATGCACATATGTACACATGCACACACATACACACCAGGAATTCTCCTAGGCCTTTTCAAATAATTGCCCCATGGGAGTCAGGGCTCCAGGCTGTGAGGTGCTAGCAAACCGGCTCTTCAAGGGGAAAACAGGCCCTGATTTGTAGTGCTTGCCAGTTTCCTTGATGTAAATACTTCCACCACAGCAGATCTTAAGCTCCTGCTTTGCAAAATTCCTGAGTATCTAACATTTGGCTCTTGTGGACTCCAGGCCCATGTCTCTTCTATCCCAGGCCTGGCTGCTGTGGGAATGACCTGGCTGAGGTGGTCTGAGCAGATAAAGGGGCGGGGCCTGGAGCAGCCTAAATCTCAGGGAGGAGTGTTGGTGAGCCCGGAGTGAATGGTAGAAGCATTATCCAAGCCCTAAGAGGCTTCAAGGGGCCAATTAACCCCTGAGAGAAGGAGCTACAGGCAGGAGGGTTGTGTTGCTGTACTGAGGAATGACATTATCACAGGTCCCCTAGAAGGTAGTGAGTTCCCAGTCACTAGAGGGACCACTCAGCAGGACCTGAGGAAGGGTTCATACCTGCCTCCTCTTGCTTCCTCCTCCTGAACCCACCCCCAGGCCTTTTGCCCCAATCACACCACTGGGAAATGAAGGCTTGGGTTATTCTCACTCCCCCTTCTGGAACTAGGAAACCCAGTTCTCACTGGCAGGAGGCCAGGTTGCCTGTGCCCGGGTTCCGGTGACAGCAAGGCCCGCTCCATACTTTCAGTGGGCTTGGCTGAGAGCCAGGCCCGCCCTCTGCTTCTGGTTTCTGTGTGTGCCCTTGTTTGGCCTGGTGGGAGGGGAGGCATCCTTGCGATGCAGCTGCCTGCTTCTGCCTGTCCTCAGTTAGGAAGTGACCTTCCGGGCAATCCCAGGGGACTGATCTTCTGCTGCCCTGGGCAGGGGCGGGGGGGGGGGGGGGTGAGTTCTCAGCTGAGAAGCCCAGAAAAGATTTGTGTGTGTTTTTTGTGTGTGTGTGTGTGTGTGTGTGTGTGTGTGTATGGGGAGGTGATAAGTATAGAAGTGTGTGCATATGTGTGAGGAAACATAATTTTAAAAAATAAATAATAACTTCCATATTATGGAGCACTTATTTTGAACAAATAAGGCAGAATAGTAATGTAGTTATGAACATAGGCCCTGGAGCCAGGCTACTAGGGCTCATAAGCCTGCTTCCAATCAACAGCTGTGTGATTTTAGGCAAGTTCTTAATCTCTCTGGGCCTCAGTTTTCTCAACTATAACAGGGACATGAAATAGGACCCATCTTACAAAGCTGTGTGGAGAGCGGAATGAGTTGATTCAAGTAAAGCACCGAGAATGACACCTGGCACGAAGTAAGTACAAGTGTCAGTTATTATTATTGTTCTCTGTATTATTATTCAACTAGAGGCCTGGTGAATGAAATTTGTGCACTGGGGGGAGGGGGGGTGTCCCTCAGCCCAGCCTGCACCTTCTCCAATCTGGGACCCCTCGAGAGATGTCTGACTGCCCGTTTAGGCTGGCTCCCAACTGCTTGCCTGCCTGCCTTCCTGATTGCCCCTAACCGCTTCTGCCTGCCAGCCTGATCACCCCCTAACCACTCCTCTGCCAGCCTGATTGATGCCTAACTGCTCCCCTGCCAGCCTGTTTGCCCTTAACTGCCCTCCTCTGCAGGCCTGGTCACCCCTAAATGCCCTCCCCTGCAGGCCTGGTCCCCCGCAACTGCTCTTCCCTGCAGGCCTGGGTCCCCCCCTCAACTGCCCTTCCCTGTAGGCCCGATCGCCTCCAACTTCCCTCCTCTGCCGGCCTGGTCACCCCTAACTGCCCTCCCCTGCAGGCTTGATCACCCCCAACTGCCCTCCCCTGCTGGCCTGATCACCCACAACTGCCCTCCCTTGCAGGCCTGGTCCCTCCCAACTGCCCTCCCTGCTGGCCATCTTGTGGTGGCCATCTTGTGTCCACATGGGGGCAGGATCTTTGACCACAAGGGGGCAGCCATCTTGTGTGTTGGAGTGATGGTCAATTTGCATATTACTCTTTTATTAGATAGGATAGCCCATCCAATGTCAAATGCTCTACAAAGCAAATTTTCAGGTTTATTCCATTTAATCCTCACAACAATACCACAAAGCTGGTACTATCTTCTGTTGACCGAAGAGGAGTCTAATGTTCAGAGAGGTTCAGTAACTTGCCCAAGGTTCCACAGAAAAAAGCAGCAGAGCCAAACTTCCAACTCTTAATTCCTGGAGGCACCTTGGTGAAGGTCCTGATAGCAAGCTAAGCTATGGGCAGGCACAAATCCACGGAAACTGCACCATGGAGACCCCCTGGGATCTACAATAAGCAACAATGATATATCTGTCTATGGATCACACCATGGTGGCCACACTGCCAAGATGAAGCCAGAACAAATGGTGGGAAGGTCAGGAGAGGCCTGCCTTGCTTTATACCCCATGTGCCACTTGATAAACCAGGCAGGGGGAATTCTGGGATGGGAACCTGTCCCTGCAGGGGGGATGGTCGAGAGGCCCTCATGGGGCTCTTGACTGTGGGATATGTGTACCACCTTGCCCTGCCCCAGAAGCTGTGGGGCATGTACATGGCCTTCCACCAAGGTGGAGGGTGGCTGTGGAATGGAGGCCTCTCTCTGCCACTGTGCCTGGTCCTGTCTGGAGTGCCAGGAGGCAGCAGAGTGAGGGGGCCCTCACCCAGGTCACCAGGCATAAGGAGCAGGCTGAGAAGTTGCCCAAATGAGGTGGAGGAAGCAGGACTGTGCTCCAAGGCCCGCCTCATGCTCCATTGTTCCATTAGGCTTCACACAGAGAACATAACTTCAAAGATAAAATTATATGAATTTCAACACAGCAACCACAGAGCATTAAACCCTCAGCACAGGGCCTTATGAGCATGGGCCACCGCATCCAGACCACAGCCTTCTGTTCGACAACTGGGAGCCACAGATCTGCACTCAAAGGCCTCCTCTCCACTAGGCCCCTGCCTGGTCATCACCCCCTGACTGGTTGGAAGAGCCCCTTCCTCTACAGGAGGAACCCTCACTCACTGGCCTCTGTGGCCAGAGCTGGCTCCCTCCCAGCCGCATCTGTCACCCCCTGCCCATGCTCTGTGCCCCAGCTGTGCCCCAGATGATGCTCCTTGTTGCCACTCCTCCCTTGCCTATGCTGTCATTTGCTTAAAGCTCTTCCCTGATGCCACCTGTAGGTGCCTATTCAACTTTGATGAATTCATCCAGCTTGTCACCTGCCTTGTGGTCTTTCCTAATCTCCAGGAAGGGTAAAGAAGGCTTCTTTTCCTTTCTCTCACTGTGCCTTGTTCTCTGATAACCTAATATAACACATTTCTTTCTTTTCCCACTTATTTGTTCAACATATATTTATTGAGCATCTAGTATGTTCAGTTACAGCCTGGTTGACACTGTTAATCTGACTCTGTTGAGTCAGACCCCCAGAGGTCATTTCCTGGTTCTATTCATCTTTATATCTTCAGGGCCTAGAAGCAACTAATAAATATTTGTTAAATTAAGGGAGGGAGGAAGGGAGGAAGGAAGGAAGGGAGGAAGGGAGGAAGGAAGGAAGGAAGGAAGGAAGAAAGGAAGGAAGGAAGGAAGGGAAGAAGGAAGGGGAAAAGGGAGGAAGGGAGGAAGGGAGGAAAGGAGGAAGGAAGGAAGGAAGGGAGGGAGGGAGGGAGGGTGATTCTACCTGAGGCCGCTCCCCAGCCCCATTATCTACTGTATTTGAAGTCAACACTTTTAACCCACATCTGCTCACAAAGACTTGGAGGCATGAAGTAGAGGCTGCTGAGAAGGAGGTGGGCACTGGGGAGGTCTAAGAGGAAGAAAGGGTGGGGAGGGGCCAGTTCATGAAGGGCCCGAGAATGCTCTGGTAAGTTTCACACTTTATTCTGTGGGCAATGGGGAGCCATTGAAGCTTTCAGTGGATCCCTGTTGCTCACAGTGCCTCCGTTCCATCTTAGTGAGGTCACTGTGACTGCTGTCACAGGGTGGGTGGGGGACATGGAGCAGAGGCCGTGAGACAGTGGCTTTCAGCCCGAGGCTGACATAGAGGGGAGGAGAGTTTGGGCTTGGGAAGCTTAGCTCCCAGGGCACTAGAGCTTTAGGGTGGGAACATTCCAGACTCAGGAGTTTGTTCTTTACCAGCTGTACCCTGCCCTGTTCCCACCAACTGGGAATGTGTCCTTCTACAACCAACATGGAACAGAGGTCATCTCTCTCCACTTCGTTCTCCAAATTCTTTGGCCTTGAGAAATGATCAGGAAATGGGATGGGCTATTTGGTCATAGGGTTGAGGGGCATGTATCTAGAGTCTGATTCTAATATTTGACCCATTCTGAGGTTTTATAAAACATAACATATGTACACTCACACTATACAAAATACACATATGCCACATCCGCAAGTGAGCACAAACATGCACTCGCAGAGGGCGTACCTGGTCCACACACCACCTCAATGTATATGAATGCACACACACAGGGGTGGGACAAGGGACAGGACAGCTCATCACAGTGACCCCAGAGCCACCTGCTGAAGTCCCATCCCCCAGGCCCCACCTTACTCAGTGCACGATTCTGACCTCATCCTCCTCCCATTTTATGCACCCTGACCTCACATCCTCAACACTCTGACCCTCTAGTCTCATCCCTCCTCATCTTCATCTAATTGGCAAATGAAGGAGCCAGGATACCAGGCCAGACCTGGCTGACTCCTCTCTTACCAGCTGCATTCTATCACCCCTACAGATGATAACCCCTACCTGGGCGGATGAGGCTCTGTGAGGCCTGTATCCAGGGTTACTCACCACAATTTCTGCTTCCGTTGCCTGCTTCTTGCTCCTGGGTCAAGCTTGCTCTTTCTCTTCATGGCTCTGGATTCCTGTAGAAACAGGGTCCCATGCTGGGGGCTCACCTGGGTGTCCAGAGGCAGCAGTGACTGGCGAGGGTAGGGATCCAGAGCTGGGCAGTGGTCTGACCTCTGCTCACACATACCAGAGCCAAGAGCCGTGCCCTCCAAGGCCTCTTCTGCCCCCTCATCACCTGCCTTTGCCCTCTCTGAGCTGGGACCCTGGGCCAGAAGGTGAAGCCCTCACTCCATGGGGTTTGCAGAGGTTGGGCTGGGGAGCTGGCCTCTATGGAGCAGAGCAGCAAGACAGGCAGGGGGCACCACAGAACCTGCAGGCCCTCCAGGGTGGAGGACGAGGCTATGAGGCTGTACCTGATGAGCTCCCCTGAGCAACCAAGCACTGGAAAATCAATACCGTTTTCCACTTTCAGTGCTGAGTGACTCCTTTTCATTATGTCTCACACTTCCTCTGTGTTGCTGGGGACGAGATGGTTCTCTGGCCACGGTCCCAGGCTTAATCTCTGCACTGGCTGACAAGCCCGCTGAGCACACGGCCCTAGGACCCGTGGTCCGTTTCACATTGTCTTGGGACCTGGGGCTTGTCCTCTCGCCCTTACCTACACCCATCTCTGCCCCCCCCCCCTTTTACACACACACACACACACACACACACACACAAAACACGCATGCACACACACACATTCAACTCTAACCACTTAAACTTCTCAGCTAATAGAATGTGTGGCCATATAAGCACCCACTAAAATTTTAACCCTTTGGGGTGAAAATCTTTCCTAAATCTCCTCTGACATTAAAAAATACTACATGTTTATCTCTTTTTATTAAAATAATATTTGTTATACAAAGTTTGGCAATTATCAGCCATTATGAGGAGAAATTATCCCATTCAGGAGTCATTAATGAAGAAGAAAATGCACACAGGTGTGCGTGCACTCGGCTCTGTCAGGATGCCTATTTATGCACCGAGGGGAGGAGGGTATTTATCTGGGCTCAAACATCCTCTCCTCGGAGAAGGAAGGAGACTCTGTGATCTGTGTACCCAGAGCCATGCCTAGTATACAGCACGTGCCTAATACATGGTATTTGTTGACTGAATTTATGCGTGTGCTTCTGTATACTAGTAAGCATGTAGCTCCTCACAGCCTCCATCCAGCTCACTTGAGAAGCAGGAAGGAAACAGAGTCCCAAACCTTACACATCCCAAACCTTACTTTGAGGAGAGTTCCCACACGCTCAGCCAAAGTCTATTTCATCTTTCACAAATAATTCATAAAATTTGGTCTGCTAGTCTTCATGCTCCAAAGTTGATGTCCCAGCCTCCAAGCTCACCAAACACCAGGAACAGCAGGAGGAAGTGAGGGTGCTATGGACAGACATCCTGATGCCTTAGAGATACTACGTGCATCCAACTCCAGGGCTCGGAAACCACAGAGCCGGGCGTCTGTGCAGGGACTACCAGCCCTCCCTGCCTCAGAGTGCATCCATACATTCTACTTCCAAACATAACGGTGACCTTGGCCATCTCAAGAATATGAAATCTAGTCTCCAGGGCTGTCTTTAAGAAGGCATAGGAGGTGTATGGCATTTATTCATGCTTTCTTCTGTTCTTCAAAGTGGTTCCTCACCCTTGCCATTCCGCACGCTGTGGCTTAAGGCTTCACACTAAACTATTTTGAAGACGAGAGAGGAATGCACCTGTGTCGTCTCCGGTGGTTTAGGACAATCTGGAAAGTGCAACAGTGGTTCCTGGCACCCCCTGACCCCTCCACTCTCCACCCCAGTGATTTAGCTCTTTCCCACCCACCCTGGTCCCCCAGTGGGGTGGATACTGGTGTACCCGGGGCCGATCAGCCTTTGCAACAATGATTAATTGGCCCTAGCCGTTTAAGGCTGCTTATTTGCACACAGCTATGAAGTGTCACAATATGTCTCAAATGGAAGCGGCTTCCATTAGAAGCGGAACAGCAGAGCGGGAAGCGCAAGCAATATTTCCTTAAAAGTTCATCGTCGGCAATGGGGTAGTGTGCGAAGCTAAACAAATCCAGGCAATAATGGAAATGTAGCATGAAATTACTTCTGTAAACAACAACCATTCATTATTTGAACATTTTTCATAAGCGAGCAAGCAGAGAGCAGGGCAGGGGCTGCGGGGGAGGGGCGGGGGCTGCGGCTGGCAGGCAGGGCGGCAGGGCCCCTACACCCACCGAGTCCGGGGCGGAGCTTTCTCCGGGCTCCCTGTGCCCATCTGTCTTCAGGAAAATGCCGAGGCGCGCCTCCCTTCTGCCCAGCGCCTGCCGTCGGGTTCCCTTTCTTCATTAAGCGGGATTGGCGCAGGCAGAGGGAATGTATGATTTAAGGAGGAAAGAGAGGCCCACTCCTTAATGTTGATTTGGCGGAGTGTATAACCCCGGAGAGAAATGTAAATAGCAGCCTGCAATAACATGACAGCCCACTAATCATATTTACAAACGATATTAAATCTGTCTGCGCGCAGGCCTGCCTGCGGATTGGCCCGGCCGTAATTGTCATTGTAACCAGCGCCGGCTTATGGGAGGATTTAACTGCAGTGATATAAGGTGAGTTGCGGGCTTATTATGACTTTATTATTACCCGGTTTATGTTTATTAAAACAATTTGTCATGCAGAGCAGGAACGGAGGAATGGGAGCACTAAATCGTGCCATACTCAACCTGGAGAGACGACTCCGGGGATGAATGGCAGCAGGCCCCCAGCCTGGACTTGTTGCCTCTGGAGCTGGGGGCCCGGCAGCCCCAGGGCCGGGAGCCCTGGCCTGGCCAAGGAGGGCCACTCTGCCCAAACCACAGAGCCGGGCAGTCCACAGCGGTGGCTCTGACTGCCTTTCAGAGAGGAGTCCACCCAGGACCACCATGGGGAGGACAAGGGCCCGAGTTAGGATGGGGTGCTTGCAGGGGGGACCATCAGGGCCACACTTGGGGCTCCTCTCACCCAGGGAGCAGAGCCAGGTCTGTGAAGGCTGGGCCCAGAGAGCCTCAGAGACTCCACACAAAAGATCTTGGAAGAAGTTTTAATAAAAGCTGCTTTCTTTTCTCTGGGGGACCTTATTGGTTATTATCAAATTTATTTCATCCCCAATCTTTGTTCTTCGGCGAGGCAGAGAAAAGGGAGAGTGGGTGGGCCTGAGAGGAACAGGTCCCTGTGACTAGTAAATAACACTCCCTTTCCCCAATCCAATTACCCCAGGAAGAGAGATGTCGGAGGCAGGAGCGCCAGGGTAGCACTCCCGAGGTAACGGGGGCTGAAGCCTGGCGTAACGACCTGAAAGTCACAGGGACAGTGCTTGCTGCTAATCCCAGGAAAGGCCCCAGGTCACCTTTCCATAGCTGGTCTGGGACTGTCGCAAAAGCCTCCGAAATGGGACCCTTGACCAGAGTGTCCTGGAGAGGAGAGAGCTCAATGGTGGCAAGTCTCGTCCTCATGGACCAGGTGGCTGCATCTTGGCTAGTAATGCCCCTGCCCTCCAAGGTCTCCGCTAGCCCTTCCAGTGTCTCTGTCTCTATTGGCATTAAAGGCCCCCTTCCTCCAGACAGGGGCAGGCAACAAAGTCTAGGTTGCAGCCCTCATTTACCCCATTAGCCCTTGTGTAGTGAACGACCTACACAACTGTCCATGGTGCCCCTGCCCCGCGCCCCCTGCCAGCAGCCTCATGGCCTAAAATGCTAGTATTTAAGAAACCATTGTCTGCACCATGTCCCAAAGCCATAATGTCCTGGGCAGTGAAGTAGATAGAGTGTCCAAAGGAGGCAATGGACAGGGATAAAGGATGTCCCCACCCATCAGGGAGCCCACAGGTCTCATGCCTCGTGGTGGGTGAAGGAGGCCGGGACAGACAAACCCTTTAGGTTCCCTCCTAGGCCCCTGAGCAGTGCGGCCTGTGGGATATGGTGCCAGGTGCTCCCAGCAAGGGGTGTTGTGGGACATGGTGCCACCTTTCAGTCTGCATTCCCCAGGGGCATGCGATACCTGGCTCCCAGGTGTGCAGCACCGGGTGGCTATCTCAGGTGCCTCCGGAGGGGTCACCCTCACTCTCTGCCTGCCAAAAGGGCCAGCTTGGGAACCCTGAGCCTGGGCATTTGGGCCCTGGAAGTGACATCCTCGGCCAGAGCGCAGCCCTCATTCTGGGCACCCTTCTGGCAGGCAGGCTTCTTGCCTCTGCTCACACACCTCCTGTGGTGGGGAGCTCACTCCTTCCTGAGATGGCCTTACTTGCTGTTGGAAATCTTTCCTGGGATACCCCTGACCTCCCAGCCACGTCACCATCACCCAGTTAAAGGCCTGGGAGATTTCCAGCACTCCAGAAGTGCCCCCTCCCAGTCAGTCCATTCCCACAAAAGTCGTCTCTATTCTGCAAATCTTGGCGCTTTTTTTGCAGGGAGACTGAAAATGAGGCTCTTCCCAGTGTCCCCTGTGGCTCCTCTTCTCCTGGCTGAGCAGCTCCCCTGCAGCGGGACTTCTGGGCCCTTCCCTGTCGGAGTCCTGCCTCCTGGTCCCCCTGAGTCCCTGTTGGAGCGAGTCCCTGGGAGCAGCACCCCCTCTTTCCCCCCCCACCGCCCCCCGCCCAGCTTACACTCTCCTATGGGTGCAGTCCAGATAAAGGCAGAGTTGGGCCTCACCCCCAGGGCCTGGCTCTGGGATTGCAGTGGAGGACTGAGTGGGGGATGCCTTCTAATCGTGGACCCAGCTCCCCAGGCCTGGGTTCCCTTTGTCTCATTTAAGAAAAGAGTCACCGAATGGTGGCTCAGAGGAAGAACAATAAGCCTTTATTGAGGCTGCCCTTCTGCACAAATGCTCAACCTGCTGGCCGCTGGGAGAGGCCGTGCTGACAAATTAAAAGTCTCTAAAGTTTTTTATGTCTCCTTGGACACCCCCAGCAGCTTTAGTGCTGAACTGGCTGACCTGGCTCAGAGACAAAGAGACAGGCTGGGGTCACGGAGGATCTACCCATGTGGTTCCTTCCTGGCCAGTGGCTGTTGGGTGGCTGTGATGAAGGCGGGTCCAGGGGACTCTGGGCCTCCCCCAAAAGACCTATTGGGGCAAGGTCTTGCTTCTTGACAGCGTCCATTCTGTGGATGACAGTCACTGAGTCCCCACCTTAAGGGAAGTACAGACTGGACCCAACAGAGCTAGGTGAGGTGCTGTCATTAGGGGCAAAGGAAGCCTCTGGCAGGGCTCCAGAGTCTTAGCCCTCACCCCACCCACCCTCCTCGCTGAGTCTTGAGGCGGGTATATCCCTAGAAGTGGTTGGTGGGCCAGGCCTGGTCCTGCCACAGGCGAGATTCCCCCACAGCTCCCACCATAAACCTTGGCTCAGAGCCTCAGTGTTCTCACTGTGGGCTGAGAGGCAGCAGGGCTGGGGAGGAAGGGAGGCTGGGATTATCCCTGTTAACACCTGTGGTCCTGACATTATTAAATCTTTTCACTCCCCAAAGCACCAGGGTTGCCTCCTATGTGCCAGTCTGGTGCTAGGCTGAGCCATCTTTCCAGCAAGGGGTGCGTCATAAGCCCCAAGGGGGAGCCCTGCTGGGCCAACCCGTCCTTTCCCCTTGCAACAGAGTACGGTATAGAGGCTACCTTTGGGAAAGTGTACCAACTGGAAAGGGGGCACAAAGGAACCTTCTGGAATGCTGGAAATCTTCTAGGCCTTGATTGGGTGATGGTTACATGCATTTACACAAATGTAAGAAACAAAACAAAACATTGAGTTGCACGCTTTGTTGTATTTAAAATTATAGTTACACCAAACAAACATAGGCCCTGCCCTTAAGGGCCTCAGTGCGAATCCCATCTCTAGCACTTCCCAGCTGGGCAACTCTGGGCACCTCACCCAAAGCCTGAGGCTCAGTCTCTTCATTGAGAAACAGGGAGGATGCCACCTACCTCTTTGCCACTGGCCTGAAAGCTCCATGAGAATAGGGGCCACAGAGAATGTTCTTTATGGAGAATAGGGACTCCCCGCTGGGTCCCCCAACCCCCACCGCCCGAGCCCTTACCAAGGGTGTGGCTTAAGAAATTGCCAATACAATAAAACCTTCCTCTGGGTCAGGGGTCCTCAAACTATGGCCCGCGGGCCACATGCGGCCCGCTGAGTGCCACTGCCTGTCCTGCTTAGCAGCTGACTCGTCCTGGGCCCGCAGTGCACATAGGAATTTGTTCATAGTTTTTTTTTTTAAAACTATAGTCTGGCCCTCCAATGGTCTGAGGGACAGTGAACTGGCCCCCTTTTTAAAAAGTTTGAGGACCCCTGCTCTGGGTATTGGGGAGGGCTATAGGTCTGGAGGGACTCCACAGCTCCCAAGAAAAACATCTTACCTTGTTTTACCACCATCTCAGTTATATTGTGGCTTTGGGTGTGTCCTGCAGGCCTCTAGCTGCTCTTCCTGAAAGACTTGAGGTAGCCTCGCTCTCCTTCAGAGAGGGGGAGCCAGGCTGGGGTGCTGAGGCTGAGGCAGGGCCTGGACACTGGGAAGGAGGGGCAGACCCTGGGCGGTGTTAAGGCAGCTGGGCTAGGCCTGTAGAGGGGCCCGGGCAGAGTTTGCTTTCTCTGGGCATGAGGAGAAGGAGAAGAGTGGAGGAGAGGTGCTGCTAGAACAAAGGCCAGCAATGAGGCCTTCATGGGACAGGCCCTCTCGGAAAAAAGAGGACAGGGTGGTGGAGAAGTGCCCTGGTCTCTGGCACGGTACAGATCCGGCACCCAGACCCTGCCCACTGGAATGCCCTGTCTCTCCTGGGCCCCCACAGGCTGAAAGTTCCAGGCTGTTCTTGCGGGAACGGGTCCCTTCCTTCCATCACTCTATCTGATCGTCTGCTAGGCTAGTTTCTGGCAATTTCTTGCTCCGTTTCTTTAATCCCTGATTCTCTTCAAGCGCAGAGGGAAAAAGCTGAAGGCCTGTTGGTGGGGGAGGGCTGAAAGGAGATAAAGGAAGAGGCCCCGCCCTAGGCATCCAGGCTTGATACAGGGTGGGGATAGCAAGGGTGCTGGAGGGTCCTGGCTCAGCACTGAGAGACCCAGCGCCTACGCTGCCTCCTCCTCCTCCACCTGGCCAGGATTGTCGGGTTCCTAAAAGGGGCCTGCGGGCTGAGACTGCTGGGCTGCGGTCATTTTTATAGGCCCGTGGTCGGCAAACTGCGGCTCTGGAGCCCCATGCGGCTCTTTGGCCCCTTGAGTGTGGCTCTTCCACAAAATACCACTGCCTGGGCGAGTCTATTTTGAAGAAGTGGCATTAGAAGAAGTTTAAGTTTAAAAAATTTGGCTCTCAAAAGAAATTTCAATCGTTGTACTGTTGATACTTGGCTCTGTTGACTAATGAGTTTGCCGACCACTGTTATAGGCCAAGAACAGAGGCCTGGGGTGAGCAGCACCAAAAGCAAAACACTGGGGAGAAGATTCTGTCAATTCATTCCAGCTCCGCCCACTCCCAGCCCCTGAGCTGAGACTTGGGTCAGGGCTCAGACACAGTGCAGGCTGGTACTGAGGGTGTATGGCCCCTGAATGGCAGCTTCCCCACTGGCTGCCTGGGCTGAGGGCAGAGGAGGGCCATGTGAGTCCAGTGAACCAGCAGACCTGTGCTCCCGGCCTGCGGCTTGCCCTGCCTCCCCCTCAGGACAGGAGGGACTGTGCCTGGGAGGGCAGGGAGTGGGGGCAAGCTCTGGAGAACAGAGTCCTGTGGCGCCTGCAACTTCTTAGAGGAAAATGCTATTGAGAAGCTCAAATCATGGCAGTAATTAGGCCACTTATTTTGCAAAAGTCCAAATTAAATGGAAAATTTGGTGCTAATGAAAATGTTCCATTTTCCCCTTTTATTAAATCTAGCTCTGTGCCTTCCAAGAGTTTGGGAATAGCCAGCCCCTGATGGCTTTCTCACAGCCAGTTCATATCCTCTGATTGCAGCATTGCTGAGACAGAACACACTCTCAGGGCCTCCAGTTACTGGCTCATTGAAAAATGTCCTTCATAAGGTAGCAGCATTAACAGCCCCACCCCCCACCCCCAGCTGCCCACTTCTCCAGCCCTCGCCCCGCACATTGCTATCAGTCTTTTCTGAGTGTCACCATCAGCTGTATGGGCCCCTAGGAACCCAGAGCCAAGAGGGAGGGACTCGTGTAAAGCTGGGCTTCTGGTCTACCCTTTCTGGAGTCCAGGAAGATCTGAGCTCAGCATCTTCTCCAAAGAGTCCCATGCTCCTACCTCTCCAGGCTGTCTGCCTCCTGAAGACTGTCCTGAGCCCAACCGGCATGGCTTGGTGGTTGAGTGCCAACCTGTGAACCAGGAGATCACGGTTTGATTCCTGGTTGGGGCACATGCCCGGGTTGTAGGCTCAATGCCCAGTGTGGGGGCAGCCAAGCAGTGATTCTCTCTCATCATTGATGATTCTTTCTCTCTCCCTCTCCCTTCCTCTCAAAAAAAAAAAAAAAAAAAAAAAAAAAGACTGTTCTGAAAAGGGCTGAAGCACCTGAGATTCTGATTAAACCTGCACTTTGATCCCCCACTTACCTACTAGGGGCCTCGGGCAACTCAATTTGCCTCTCTGGCTTCAGTTTCCTCATCTGTAAATTGAGGATCATGCTAATATCTGCTTGGCAGAGTCTTGTGAAGAGGAAAGAAGAGAGGGCATCGCAGAGCACCTGAGCCACGGCAGGGCTCATCTCAAATGGCAACTCCTCTAAGAAGTCTCTTTTTTTCATAGTCTGATGGTGATGACACCCTTTCTCTGTGCTCCCATAGCTTCCTCCAGACTGTGTCATAATTTCCATTCCCACAACCAGGTGTGATCATTTGTTTTTTTCTTCTTTTATTTCTTTATTTCTTTTTTTTTTTTTAAGCCTTGCCGAGACAAGACCACCAAAAATTTTGGTTGCCTCCAAAAAAATAAATTGGGAGACAGATGATCATTTTGATGGCAGAATCCATATCTACATTCCCTTTGCCCAGCACATGGTTAGACACCAGGCAGAGTATAGATAATATGATTCTATTACCATAAAGATCAGAAACAGACAAGCTAGTCAATATTTTTAAGGAATGCATACATGAGTAGTAAAATAAGAATATGCACACAAAATATCAGTCCAGATGGTGGTTACCTTTGGGGAGAAGTAAGAGAATCCAAGTGCAGAGGAATGTACAGATTTCTGAGATTCTGGAAATATACTGTTTTTAAATGAGTGATCGTTACACAGATGTTTATTTTATTTCTTTGAACCCTATGTATTGTAGGTATACTCTTGTATACATATAGTACTGTACACTACAACAAAGAAAATGAATGAGGTTTTCTTGGATCTAACTTTTTTTATTGTTTTCTAATTTTATTGCACTGGAGTCATAGAATGTGTCATTAATTATATCAAAATTTTAGTATCTGTTAAGACTTCCTTTGTGGCCTATTATATAGTCAATTTTGTTAATGTTCCATGTGTACTTGAAAATAAAGTGTGCTCTTTAATTACTGGATGCAGGGTTTTACATATGTACATTAAGCAACAGTTAATTATGTAGTTCAATCATATGTGTTCAACTGTCTGTGCTCTTGCTAATTTTTTGTCTTGTTCCATCAATTTCTGGAAAAGCAATGTAAAGATGTGCCATTATGATTATAGGTCTATCCGTTTCTACCACAATTCTGTCAAGTTTTGCTGTGTAATTTTGCTTACTATCCTGTCATTTTCCTCAGAATTCTGTGATTTTTTAAGGTTATTAATAACAGTAAGGTTCAGCATTGATATAGATTTCTATTAATTTTTCCTCTTATCAGTAAACATTCACCTCCTTTAAACCTCAAGGTTGTTTTTATGTCTTAAAGTCTTTTTCACTTGCTATCAAAATTGCTATTTCTTTTTGTTAGCATTTATGATAATGTTTTCCTATCCTTTTACTATCAAGCTTTCTGCATAATTATGCTTTAGTTATTATGTCTCTTATAAACAAACTTATAATGGATTTAAAAATCTAATCTGAAAATATCTCAGAATAAGTGGGTTTAGACCATTTAAATTTATTGTGATTACTGATAAACTTGAACTTTATAACATATTTTTAAAATTTTACCATATGTTTTTCTGTTTCTTTTACTTTCCTACATTCACTTGGATTTTTAAAAAATATATTTTATTGATTTTTTACAGAGAGGAAGGGAGAGGGATAGAGAGTTAGAAACATCGATGAGAGAGAAACATCGATCAGCTGCCTCCTGCACACCTCCTACTGGGGGTGTGCCCACAACCAAGGTACATGCCCTTGACCGGAATCAAACCTGGGACCTTTCAGTCCGCAGGCCAATGCTTTATCCACTGAGCCAAACCGGTTAGGGCCATTCACTTGGATTTATTGAGTTCTGTTTATTACCCTTTTTCTTCTATCTACTGATTTAGATTTTATACACATATTCTTTTGGGTGAATTTTATAATTCTAGATTCCAACTTAATTTTCTGGTTCTCTATTTAACTGTGCCAGGTCTGGAGTTTATTTCATCCATTAAACCCTGAATTTCAATGACTTTATCTTCTTTTTCCAGATTTATAATTGGTTCTTTTTCATATCCTCTTGTTATTTATGCCTGTTCTTATTTTGCAATATTTTGTTTCTATTAATCAGACTTCTACCTTTATCTTTTTGAACTTCTAAATATACCTATTTTAAAGTCTAGATCAGACTCTTCTATCAAATTAATTTTAACCTGGTGTGAATTTCTGTTTGGAGTGATTTTTTTACAAAAAAAATATTTTCATATATCTTGGAATATTTGTCAGCTCATTTTAAGTGGGGATTTCTTTTCTCCCTCTCTTTCTTCCTCCTCCTTTGTCTCCTCCTCCTCATTTTACCTCTCTCTCCCTGTTTTCACCCATTCCTGCCCAGAAGCAGGTCTTATAGTGGCAGTTTGCAGTTCCTTCTTCTTGGATGTAGTGGTGTGTAAACTATCGACTCAGAACTCAGCCAATTATGGCTTCAGTTCTACTTGCCATTTTAGATTTCTATTCCATTTCTGGCTTGTGGAGATATTAATCTTACTTTGAACCTGCCTATGAACTTTTAGGTTTCTCTTTATATAATCTACTGTCATTGCTCCTTGTATAGACCAGATCAGGTGATCAAAGTGCGAACCAACTACATCATCCTGAAGTTGACAATCCCTCCATCTCTCTTCAGAAAATCTGGATAAGGAGAGTGCTAGGCCCAGCTTGTGTCCGTTTGTGCAATGACTTTAGTCACATATCCATCTTGTTGTGGAGGTGGTGCACCTGGAAAGCTTAGACTTACCCTATGTTTCCATTTGAGTGCCCAGTGGAGGGTTGAATGCAAGGCAGGACCTCTCCTGTCAGCTGGATTGACAGGAGAACACATTAGTTCAGCACAGAACAGAACCAACCTGGGGAAGCCCCCGTTGCCCCAAGCTCTTCTCCAAGGACAGCAGAGGCTGGGAAGCAGGGAAATAGACTGGTCAGTGTATGAAGTTCCTCCAATTGAGACAGAAATATAAGTGGACAAAGAGGCCCATGGTTCCAAAATTAAGGAAAGAGGGGCCCAGTGCTGAGCTGAGGCTCAGATGCTATCTGTCATCATAGTAAGTACAATCATTTGTTTAAGTCCTAGTCTGAGTAACCAGCCTAGACTCATGGGATACTGGGCAGGTAGACAGTCCACCAGGGGCTCTGTCTTGGTGGGAGGACAAGTGGGCCATGGATCTTGGCTAACCAAGGCCTAGACCCCTGCCTCCCACACCCGGGCTCCTGGGTGGGGAGGGGGTAGGTTAGGTGGAGATTGGTGGGTTCCCAGGCAGGATTCCTGGGTCAGCTTCTACCCTGTGCCCCCAGTCACCTGATTCCAGGCCTGCTCAGCCCTGCCACGGCTGCAGTCTCAGTTAATGGCATCTTTCATTTCATTTAGAGCTTGATTTGTTTACAAACTAATAAATATGATTTATAAAATGTGCCCGTGGTTTGCTAATTACTGCACATATGGCGTTTTCATTTTGTAAAACTGGCATTTGCATTCTTTGTAGATGATGACTTTGTGTCCCCAGTGCTAATTAGTCTGATTAGGCAGATAACTTCTCTGTTCCTAGGCTGAGAGGCGAAGGCTGCGGCACTGTTGGGGGCGAAGGGGCTGGGGTTGTGGCCAGCCTTGCAGGGAGGGGCCAGGGAGGCTCCAGGACTTTGCCGAGGACCCTGGAATGTCAAGCAGCCCATTTTGTGTCCTTCCCCAAATTCAATTAAGCACAGTTCATTAGCACAAATTTCTTAATCAGGCCTGATCTTCCCACTGAATGCACAATTTCTGAATTGTCACAGAGCTGGGTCAGCCTGCGGGGAATCAAGAGGCTGGCAGGGCCTTTGGCAGGAGAATGAAGTGAATGCAGGCTGCCGAACACTTCCCAGTGGCCAGTGAGGATGCACAGTGCTGGGCTTGCCAGCAACCAAGACCTTGGGTGGCCAAAGGGGATCCCAGGCCAGTAGGCCAATTTATGAGCCTCAGGTAGGAGGACTCCAAGTGGTCTAGTCCACAGAGCACATCCTCAGGCCCCAAGACAGCCTTGGAGACGATGCTGCTGGTACACTGGAGGAGCAGCTGGAAGCTGAGAACAAGGCTGCAAGGTCTTGGGAGCAGGTCCAGGCAGGGGGACCTATCTTTGAATGGCCCAGGTCAGGAGCAAAGGCAGCCATGTCTGGGGACGAGGGCCTCTCTGGTTCCCTGGGATGTGTAACCCCTGAAGTTCTTGTAAAATAAAAAGGAGGGGAAGAGAGAGCTCCCTGCAAATGACTGGGATTGGATCTCTCACCAACCCAGGGCTGGTACCAGGTTTAATCTATGTTAGAAAAATAAGAGACTGTGCCATTGCTTGCACCCTGAGCAATTTGTCCTTATGTCATTACCTTCAAGGGAAATGATATTCCCTTATACTTATTTAGTATAAGGCGTGGCACACAGCTCTAGAGTTCTCCTGCCAGAGATAGTTGTATTTTAAACAGTGCTTAGAGAAGGGCCCCTGTTGGTGATATGCAGTGGTGGAATTGCAACGAGTATACAGTGGAATCAGGGCTTGTGAGCTCCAGGCCAAGGCTTCCCAAAGACTCTGTGGGCACTAACAGAGTCCTGGGCCTCCACTCTCCCCACCTTTTTGGATCCCCAACCAAACATTTGGAGAAAACAAATTGTTCAACCTCCTTCCTCCCCAGGAACACATGGCTAGTTCTTCCATCTGTCACGGCTCAGGAGGTCTTCCTCCCTAGCTGTGCTCCCCCAGCTCCCTGTTCTTTTCCTGTCACAGTACATAACACTCTGGGTTACAGTGACTATTATTTCGTCTGTATTTATAAGCAACTTGAGGGCCTTACTAGCTGCCTTACTCTCTGCTGTAGCTGCAGCATAAGTGAACTTGCTGGGTGGATGGAAGGATGGATGCATGGATGGATAAATCTCTATAAGATCTGGAAACCATCTCCTCCCGTGTAGGTCTTTCTCCCTGTTTGGTCCTGGGGCTAGAAGGGACCAGTGCAGGAGAGGGATGGGTGGTGGGTAGAGCAGCAGCATTAGCTTGTTCTACCTTTTTGTCTCTTTGGGCCTGGTAGGGCAGGAGGCATCACAGACCCACTGAGGGAGAAGCTGGGGTCCCAGGATCACCTGGGCCTGGGTTGGGCTTCCTCGTGGAGTCAGAAACATTGTAGGAGCTTCAGACCTATGCTTGGAGGTGAGGAAAGTTCTCAGGGGAGAGTCCTAACCTTGGAAGACGAAGACCTCAGATCTGGTCCTGGTTGACCTTGAAAAGGGCACTTCCCCTGTCTGGGCTTACGTTTGTTTGTTTTTTCTTTGATCAATGTGGATGAAATAGCCTTCTAGGCTGCCTCCCTGAACAATATAATGGTTCCAAAAGTAACTGTAGAAGGGAGGGACCAGTGTATGCATGTGTGTGTGTGTGTTGCTGTGAACGCGTAAATGCACGTGGAAGAAGGCAAGGCCAGTCCTGCCCTGGCTTTCAGGACAGCAGCACTTTGCTCAGTGTCCAGTGAGTCCTCAGGACTCTGAGGGTGGGCCTGAGCCCTTCCCCACCTCCCGGTTGGAAGTGAGGGAGGCTCTGTAAGAGGATTGCTTTGGCCCATCCATTTGAATTTGATAACCAGCTTTCTGGTGTAAGGATATGATTCTTTTTTCTTTCTTCAAAAATCATAATGCATTCTGCTTTAAAGTTGTTTTGAAGTAATAAAGGGATTTTCATAGGCAACAAATGAGTCTCCGGACAGACTTAATCTGAGACCAAAAGCCAGAGATGGGGATTTACCTCCTATAACGGCTCCTTTCAAGTGAGACAAGGCAGAAGCCCAACTTCCACCCTGAAGGGGATCCACACAGGGGCAGGAGAGAGCTCCCCGAAGCTCTGCTCTGGGCCCCAAACTCTTTATGTGCAAACCCCGGCCAACAGTTCCACCAACCCCACTTCAACCAGCTGCTGGGAGCCATGTTGGCCATAGACTGACTGCCTCAGCCTACCTCGGGGGTCTGCACCCTGCACCCTGATCTATTCTGATCCGGGCTGCCTGGCCACAGTCAAAGCTGGGGAGGGACGTGGAGGCTGAAAACCACAACCACAGGGCAGATGTTGAGGGAACAGAGGGCCAGAAACTGCCCAACCAGCTCAGACTTCCTCTCCAGGCTCCAGACCTGTACATACAATCACCTGAAGACCTCTCCTCGGGTGTCCCCCTCTGACTCACCATGTCCACAACAACTAGATTCATCACCAACTTCCAAGCCTGCTCTACCTCCTGTGCTCCCAATCACCAGGTGGCATCACTCCCTTCCTGACCAGGGCACGGGACTAGCTGGCATTCAGGAAGGGAGTGGGATAGTAGATGCTCACCCCCAGAGACTCTGCAGCCTCTGAGCGGGGCCAGTGGGTGCACGTGACATGACCACAAGTCAACCCCCAATTCCAAGCTGGGAGCCTTCACCACAGGAAGTTCTAGGATTTGGAAGGATGAAGGGTCCTAGGGGACCTAGGTTCCATCTGTCCTTCCCATTCTTTGCAAGGTCTTCCCACAGGGACTGACTTTGGTGCACATTACTTCATGCATCCACTTTGGCCTTCTGCTCTGTAGGTTATGTCTATGGACTGGGGTAACTTTTGCACAAGCATCCATGTAACTACTATCCTTTGGCACATGTACACACCACTTATGTGCACAGGTGTCCACACAACACCCCCCAAACATACACAGGTATTCAGGCACACACATAGCTGCACAATTGTACGTCCACATGTGCACACAAAGGTAACCCTCAGCACTGGGCTTGGAGGTCTTACTTTGCAGCCCAGGAGTAAGAAGGCATGATGCAGGCCAGTAAATGCATGATACGCCCAAATTTCTAGGTAAAACATTGAGATGAAAGGAAAAAGAAAAAAGAAAATGATGGCATCTCTTTCATGAGCTGGGGCCACAGTCCCAGCAGCCTCTGTTGGCTATCCACGTGTGGGTCATGGGCACATGCTGCTCTGGGGGTTGGTCAAAGCTCCTCCCACTGGAAGCAGAAGACTCCCCCACTCAGAGACCCCCTGAGGGCATGTTCTGTGTCACTGCTCAGGCCTTGGGAATGGCTGCTATATTGTTGGGAAAGGACTCACTAGGTCATATTTGGATGTTGTTTCTAAGACCCCTCTTAATAGGCTTTGTGACCTTGAGCAAGTCACTTAATGTCTCTAGGCATCAGTTTCCCAATCTGTAAGATGGGGGTAATGACGCCTGCTTGTCTACCTCCAGGAAAGATATGAATCAATGACAGTGAAAGTTCTTCAAAGCTGCAGAGCTGTGTCTATATTTGAGGGGTTATTAATATATTCTCCTGCTTCCAAAGCCGGCCTTCCCTGAGGAGACGATGCAATGTTTTTGAACATGGAGCGAATTCCTAAACTGTGCCCTCCCCCTCTCCAGTATTTCTGCCTTGGGTTGTCAAAAATGGTAATCTTCTCTCAGGCCTGAAATTATGAGCCTGCTTTATTGGTCAAAGGCCATAATAATTTGAGCTCTTATTTTATAAACTCATTTCTGCACAGTGATATCCTGATAGGACCAGGAATAATAAATCACAAACATGTCCCCCAAGATTGCATTGTAAATGTCAAACTAGACAGGAAATTGTAATTAAAGAAAGGAAATTGCTACAAAGAAGCACTTGATTTTAAAATGAGCCAAGCATAGAATTTTCTAAGCATTTAATTATAGTCCAATTTCAACTGACTTGGCTTTTGCAGTCATATTTCTTATTATAACTCTTCTACATAATAACCCAATCTCCCGGCTCACGTAGGTCCAGCCCGTCAGAGGGTAAGGACACTGCATAAGTACAGGGATTAGGAACTTTATAGGGACGGTAATCATGGTGGAGGCTGGGGTGATGGACACAGGTGTCGGGATTTTAAATCAACCATGGTCCAATTTCCAGCCAACAGGAGCAACCTAACACCTGCGAGGAAGCAGATTTGGACTGACTTCAGCTCAGTGAGAAATCCGCTCAGGCGCTTGCTTCTGGCAGGAGAGAGGCCCCGGCTTCCATGTTTTGTTCCTCCCACCCAACCCACCCACCTATGGGTCACGCTTTACCCAGGATGCCCTCTGACTGGGCACATCCAATGTCCCTGTCTTGCACCTGGGTGCTGGGCAGTTTGTATGCCTATTCAACCAGGTGTTCGGTGTCCAGAGGCCCTGAAGGTGGAAGAGCAGAGGAGCTGGGAATGCGGGACACGGTGCCAGACAAGCCTGGGCTCACATCCTAACTCTGCCACGTGCTGTGAATTGGGCTGAGTCACATAACCTCCATAGCCTCTATTTGCTCATTTGTAAAATGGGCATAATGACTGTCTCCATGGTGTCTGACACCAGGTACAATCATAAATGAAGTGATTGTAAAGGTTACTATGGCCTGAGTCTGTGTTGTGCCAAAGAGAAGATGGGGAAACAGATGCACTGTCTTGATTGATGTGTACAGCCCAACTAGGTGGGGCTGAGCCAGTGCCGTGAGTAGTAGATGTGGGAAGTGGTGGGGAGGGGATGACCAGGGGCACTTTGCTGCTATACCAGATGGTGAGGAGTGATCAAATCACCTCAAGAAGTCTTTGCTGGCGCAGGAATGATTCCCAAGTAACCTGCGTACCGGATCTTCTTGTCTCTCAGTCAAGTTTACAGAGCCCAGAAACTGGTCAGCTACGGGTTCAACTCCTGGTCCATGGATGCTACTGCTCTCCGCTGGGATTCCCCATCCCCACCTGCAGGCTTGGCCTCTCCCACAGGAGGGGCAGGAAGACTCCGAACCAGGTGATCCTCCTTTTTTGAGCCTTCCTCTCTCTTCAGAGGATTCAGCTAAGCTGTGGGCCCCAGAGTGGGTGAAGTCTGACACCAGTAGAATAGGACTTAGCCCCCAGAAAGGCCCAAAGACTGCTGACTCAGCGGAAATGCTGACGGAGGAGGTCCTGGGAGTGGGGGGCCATCAGGTCTGCTGGTCTGGTCGTGCTGATTTTTCATTGTGTGAGCTCCAGGGAGTGCTGTTCACACAGATTACCACACGGACGCTCCCTCCTTGAACTGTGCAGTGTACAACCTCTACAACTGAGCACCATGAACCTAGACTCCAGCCCAGAACTAAATTAGAGCTAGATCGGAGGGAGGTGAGGGATCAGGTTGAAGAGAAGTGCAGAGCAGTTTGAAGATTAGGATTTGAAATAAAGAGTTGGAAGTCCTGGGGATGGGAGCAGAAACCAGAGGAGCAACGTCCCAAAGAACTGCAACGGTACGTCTGGAACCACGAGCTGCGGGAATGGGCTGATGAACTCTCTTCCCTGGTCTCTCTGCTCTAGGGGGTTTTCTCATCCCACTCCCCTGGGCAGCTGGGGAGCCTGGCTTCTGGCAGAAAATGCCGAGTCAACACCAGTCTGCCCTCCAGCAGAGGATCTCCATCCCCACCTGTGATAAGTAGTCCAAATGCAGGGATCACAGCACACGGGACAGTGGGTGGTTGGTGACATAGGGCCAACTTCGGGCTGTGACCGCATGTGGCTCGCGAGCCGCGGTTTGCCGACCACTGGTCCAGGGGGACTGGCTCTAGCTGTGGGAACTGGAGAAGGCTTTCAACGGGCGTGCCATTGGAGGTGGTCCCAGAGAGAGTGCACTGGAGTTTTCTCGGCACCTGTGGGGAAAGGCATTCGGCGGAGATGGAACAGCCTGAGCAAAGGTACAGAGGTATGAAGATACTTGCATGCATTCAGAAAATATTTATTGCAGCCACCACGTGCCAGGCACCATTCTGGGGACAAACAGATAAGACAGACACAATCCTTGCCCTCATGAAGTTTTTATTCCAGTGGGAAGAGAAAGATAATAGATACTATAATCAACCAATTGTTTAACATATTAAGAGGTAATAAGTGCTATGTAGAAAAATAAAGTAGGGAAGCAAAATAGGAAGTGCTGGGGAGGAGCTGCAGTTTTAAATGGAGCGCTCAGGGACTTTCCTGGGAAGGTGATATTTGAGCCAAGACATGAACGAGGTGGAGAGAGGCAAGCTGACTGGCTGCACCTGTGCATGGGGGATAACATCCTCAGTGGCTGCCCCTGCCCCCAGAACCCTCCAGCTGGCACACTCAGGGCCCGTTCATGAAGTTGTGCACTCAAGACTCTAACTTTGTACCCCACACCTGTGACCCTTCAGTTAGGGCACCTCAAAGGGTTCTCCTGTAAAGACAGAACTTCAGGAAAGAACCTCAAACTCTCAGATGAGAGGACATTTTAATGGGGAAACTTGAGGCATTCTGGAGGTGGCCATTCCAACCGGAAGAGGCAGCTGGCCTGGCCTGCTCCAGGGCACCCTGAAGTTGTTCTTCCCAGTGGAGAAAGGTGTCAGGTCATGCTGCTATACCAAGGCTCCATCTTATTCTGGTCAAGACACAAGACCATACCCAATGACTCCTCCTGGCCTCCAAGGCCCACCCCATGCCCACCACTGCCCATGGAGAACGCTGTCACCTGGCCATGCCAGCTGCTCCTTCTGCCCCAGTGGACCCCCTCCCTGGCCTGCTCACTTCTCTACTCCACCTTCCTAGCCAGCTGCTGCACTCCTATTCCCAGGAGCAAGGCTACCCTGTACTCCTTCACCCATCTCTGCCTCTCCTTCCCCTTTCCTCTTGGAGCCACCGCCCAGCCATCACTGAGGGCTCTCAGGGCCAAAAGAGCCCTCCCTCGAACCTCAGCCCTGCCAGCCCGAGGCCTTCCACAGGGTCCTATTGGGTAGACTCCAGGCCATGCCCTCCAGGAATAGGGACCCCCAGCCTTTGCCTTCTCTATGTCCCCTCCAGGGACCTAACACTGTGGTAGCACAAAGTAGGCTATTCAAGAAGAAGAGACCATTGTCCCCCAGAGGCCTCAAGTCCAGACCCAGGGCCTGACAAGAAGGAACCAACCTGGAGGGGGTGGGGTGTGGGAGACGGAGCCTCGGGCAACAGAAGCTGATGACAGAGGATTCAGAGGGTCCAGTGAAGGCCCCTCGTGGTGGACAAAGAGCACCATCAACGAGGAGTCACAAGCCACCTCTGAGGGAAAAGCAACATCCATTAACTTTAACACTGAAATCAATGTTGCGGCCACCCGAAGTAATTAGCGTAATTCACATTGCAGATCAGGAGAGTTTTGAAAACCAAGTTTAATTATGTTGAAAAATGACAACTTCATTTTCCCTCCCTGGATAGGTTCCCCTGATGTTCCCCACACTTTCATTAAAAAGAGAACTTGTTGCAGTTTTTTTTTTGTTCTTTTTTTTTTTAAATGCCATTAAGCAAAAGCAGTACTTTGGCTATTTCAGAGCTAATAAATCAGCTCAGATGCCCACAACATAGTTCAAGTGGCTTTGAAATGTTCCCTTCCTTTTATCAGGACAGAGTATGTGGTTTTCAGCCTCAGAGAATCCATGGGACACCCATGCAGCCAAGTGGCTCTAAAGAGCTAATCAAACCCATTTTACAGATGAGTAAACTGAGAAGCACCCAAGGAAGAGACTTGTCATGCCCCATGCTAGCTGTGAGGCATGCAGAAGTGGCCCCTGCAATCAAGGAGTTAGGGAGATACAGATGTGGGTCAGTACAAACCAGCTTGGAGAGTCAGGAAAGGTGAAAGTAACATCAGATCTAAGTCTTTCTTTTTTTAAATATATTTGTATTGATTTTAGAGAGGAAGGGAGAGTGAGAGAGAAACATCATGGATCGGCTGCCTCCTACACGCCCCCTACTGGGGATCAAGCCCACAACTTGGGCGCTTATCCTGCCTGGGAATCGAATTGGTGATGTCTTGATGTGGGAATGACACTTGACCGACTGGGCCACACAGGCCAGGGCAGACCTGAGTCTTGAAGGATCTAGGACTTCACTGGGGGAAGAAGAGAAGGCTGCCATTCCAGATGGGGGAGAAGGTGACAGCCAAGGCCAGGCAATGGGCAGGAGACCGGGAGTGTTCTGGGCCTGGGTAGAGGATGCCCACTCAGGATCTTGGGGAATTGAGGTCTGGGGATACTGCATCTCACCTCACTGTGCCTTCCCAGACAGGAGGGCCTCATGTCCAAGGGATTCTATCAGGGTTCCCAATAAATTAAAGATGGCAGCCTGGACACCAACCTGTCCCCTCCTCACCCATCCCACCAACACTCCATGCCCCGCTATCACCACCCCCCTCCCCACATACTGCTCCAGCAGCACTGCAGCCTGACCCTAAACACCTTACCCTCTCTCTTTGTCCCTACCCTCAGCTCTATCCCACCCCAACATCTTAGCCTGACCATCCTTATTTTCAGCTTCCTTCAACTCAAGCCTGTCTGTAGCCTCTGGCCCCTCTGACAGATGCATCTGAACCTCCCCCACCTATGACTTGGTCCCATGTGTTTGTTTAAGAGGCTGCCATGGTGCTAATTGCTGTGTTTATTCCTGCTGGCCAAGTGCGCTCTGTTTTGCAGGCATTTGCTTGAGTGGCTCTGGATGCCTGGTCTTGCTTATCTCGCTGTTTGTGGGGAGGGAAAGAGAAGCATCCTTCTCAGCATTGCCTTTCTGGGACCACAGACTGGAACCAGGACCAGGGACTGTCTCCTTGTCTGCCTCCATCCCTCCCCTCCAGGAAGAGGCCCTGGGCTCCCAGTCAGCTTTCGGGGTCAGGAAATTTTAGGTTTGCTGCTGGGGGGCTGGGGCAGCCTTCTCTCCGCAGAATCACATCTCTTTTGTCCCCAGCGACCCCCACGGCCAGAAAAGCAAGCATTAGCTCGTTGGTTGTACAGTCTGGCCTGGCCTGTTCTCTAAGTACAGGAACAACCTAGATGAGAATGTTGTGCTTCACTGGATCTCAGAAGATGAGGCAATAAATGTGAGCCATCCCAGCCTCCAGGGATCCCCACGAGGGCTGCTCAGCCAGGCAGGCCTACTCCCAGCACCCCCCCCCCCCTTCCTTGGCCAAGCCAATCCATTGTGTGGGCTTCCAGGCTGGGTTGGGGGCAGAAGGACGGAAGGGTCGTGCCTCCTAGGGTCTTCTTATCACAGCCCTTTGCTGAAAGGCCCCACTCCCTCCCCTGGGCCTCACCAGCCAGGCCAGGGTCAATGGGATTAAAGGCTCAATTCACGCCAGTCAGTTCTCTGGTAACACGATTTCATTAGAGGCAGGCAGGGAGGAGAATGGACGGAAACAGCTGGTGTATAAATTATAAAGTCTACTTTGTACTGAGTGAGCACACCTTTCCCCAGCCACATGACTAATTAATGTGGCGGGGAGTGGACTTGAAGTCAAATTGCCTTTCCCCCTCTCTCCTGGGGCTTGGTTAACAACAGGTCCCTGCAAAGCTGGGAGAAGGGAAGATTATGCAAAGCTATCATCATATGAAAATAGCGTATTAACATACTGCCTGTGAGCTGTGTCCAATCAGTTCCCTCCCAGTGGCGTGTGTACAGAACAATTAGAATGGCATTTCTACCACGCTTCTTTAATACATTTTGGCATTAATATAATCAAAGAGTGGGGGCCTAGACATCTTGCAGGCACGGTTTTCTGTAACACCCCTGGGATATTGGGCGGTGGGGGGGCTGGAATCTTGGGGAGTGAGGTGGGACACGGCTACGCTTCTCTGGACCAGAACCTCAGACATAGTTCTCTGGAGGGACACCCTAACTCTGCCAGCCACCCCGACCTCTGTCTGCTTGGGGGCAACACCTTCCTTACCCCTGGGAAAGGGACCACAGAGCCCAATGGCTCCTCTCCTAGCAACAGGAAGAAGCTCCAGAGTTAGAGGATGCTTTGAAGTCTTCACCATATCTTTTCATCCTGTGTAAAATGCAAACTCCTTACCAGGCCATGACCTAGCCCCACCTACCTCTCCAGCCCATCTCACCTGGCTGTCCCCTCAGGTGCCACCTTTAACCACTCTAGGGCTCCTCATACACACTGAGGTTCTCCCTGCCTCAGGGCCTTTGTACTTGCTCTTCCTTCTGCCTGGTATGATTTTGCTGCTTGTCTCAGCTCCTTAGAGAGACCTACCCTATCTAAATCAGCTCTGCCCCGGTCACTGCCTGCCTCTTTATTTTGTTTCTGTCACGTCAGATTGTCTTGGATATGAACTTAGTCCTTGCTCATTTGCTGCTTCCCACTGGGACATAAGCTCCTGAGGGCAGGGACCTTGTCTGGTTGATCACTGCTGTATTCCCTGTACTATAGAGGTAACTGGCACACAGTAGGTGCTTGGCAAATATTGTTTGGATGAATGAATGACTCAAATCCTAGCATCTGGAGGCTCTGGGAGAACCAATGAGATATAGTGGGGATCCTGGCTTTGCTGCCATCCCCCTATGTGGCTTTGGGGAACCCTATATCCCCTCTTATTCACCAAGCCTTCCTTCAGCACCCACTGGTTGCCCAATCTTAAAGAACTGGGAGAAGCAGGAAGCAGATGTGGTTCCTGCCCTGAGGGCCTTGAAGCCTAATTGGGAAACAAGTCTAGATCTGAGAAAAGAAGACCAGCTCTCTAAGTCAGGACTTGAACACAGCAGTGCAGGGGGGTGGGAAGGTGGGAGTGAAAAGCTTAGGGCCATTTCTATTACTAATGCTGTCCTGTGACCTCAGGCCGGTTGTCAAACCCCTCAAGATCTCAGTTTCCTCTTCTGTAAGGCAGATCCAAGTCAAAGTCAGCCATGGACCTTACTGAGTCCCATTTTAGAGATAGACAAGCTGAGGCCCACACAAGCCTTTCCTAGAGTCCTGGGGTGAGTTAGTGGCAAAGCCAGAACCAGTGCCCAAACCAGGGTCTGTGGTGTCAGTGTGATGCCAGACCCTCTGCTCCCGTTACCAGGCATCTAAGTAGGTCCAGCTTCTCTGGGGGTTCACCTGGCACCTAGCCTTGACCCTGCAGCTCAGAAAGAGCTGAGAGCCCTGAGCGTGTTCCTCCTTCCCTCGCAACAGGTGGCGACCATGACTGAGTGAACGCACCTTCAGGCCAGGAGCCCTGTAGGCCTGACTATAGACATCTGGAAGGTGGCCTGCTGCCACTCCCCAGATATTTTTTTATGAACAAAGCCTTGTTTCTGTGGGAAAGGCCTAGCACAAACAAGCGCAGCTCGGTTCCTGTCTGCCTTAACCTGCTCTGACAACCCTGGGAGGTCAACTCACTGAACGCTGGTGTCCATATTCAATGTAACCAATAAGGGTTTACTGAGCATCTACTGCATGCCCAGCCCTGTCCTACTGGCTAGAGACACATCTGTGAAAAATACACAGTTCTTCCCATGGAGCTTTTATGCGATGGGAGAGATAAACACACACTA